>NC_134579.1:88432500-90832500 GCF_037038515.1 Microtus pennsylvanicus
ATAAGATGTAACTGAGTCCTTTTCACAGATGGAGAGACAATGGTCCCTATAGATGATGTCTACACCCAAGCGAGCCAGACAACTCTTAAGGAAAAAGTAAGATTTTTAGCCTGGATTTGCCTGACTTCTATAGGATACATTTCTAAGCTTGGCTACCCTGTCTCTTGAAGAACCAGCCTGTCTCCATTTTGGACTTAAAAGTCATAAGTAAAGACAATCTAGGTTCATTTCTGTTTATGATCAAACCTCAGCTTCTCAAGGATTGGGCTATGCCCACCTGTCTCCTTAACTACAGATGCTGCTGCACTGCCTCATCAAAGAAGCAGAAACCATTTCTTTGTTTAAAAAGTTGTTTAGAACCATCTTGCATCTTCTGTTTCAAACGGTTGTGAGACCACTTATGACTATGACCGTCAGCTGTTCTGATTCCCTCGTGTTGCCCACTCTGCAGGCACGGCTTTGTTTCAGGAAGCACTAACTTGTTATCCTTATGGTCTGCTCCTGTATCCCTGCCTATCTTGTCCACCAACCTCCCCCCACACCTTGGAAAACCCGACTCCAGAGCTATAAAAGCCTTGTTTCTCACACATCCTATGGTGGCTTCTCAAACATCTTATGGGGAGGCAGCCTGTGTCTATGAATAAAAAAGTTTGCTTTAATTAATTGCTTGCTTTGGTTAATTTGGCCATGATAATCTGGGGCAGCGGTCTTTCTCCTCCCATCTTTGGGGTTAACACTGTCACCGGTGCTGGCTTGAGAAAGCATGGATTTCCATTGGGAAGTCATGGCTACTGCCTCTGGCCTTCTTTCCCCCCATGCTTCCTCTTCCATTCCTTACTAAATGCCCAACTTCATCACCTCCCTCCCCTTTTGGGATTTCACCTGTATTCTGTGTTGGACCTAACATGTTGTCATCTTCTTGGGTGGATTTATCCCAGGAGTGGTGTCTGCTATTCAGCATCAGTTCCCACTGCTGGAGAGCTGTCTGAACATACTACAGCAATATCCATTTCAGGGCTTCTTCTACGCCACTCTTGGTTTCCTGGATCCTGACTGGGCTCTGCGACCCATCTTCACGTGCCTCTCAATCGGGATCAGCTTGACTGTGAGAAAGTTCCCAGTGTCGAGGTCTTCCTTATCAAACCCAGACCGCACGGAAGCTGAACAGTTGCAAAGAGGAGGATGCAACCAGACAGTGGTGGTGCACGGCTTTAATCCCAGCACTCGGGAGGCAGAGGCAGGCAGACCTCTGTGAGTTCAAGGCCAGCCTGGTCTACAAAAAGTCCCAGGACAGCCAGAGCTACAGAGAGAACCTATCTTGGAGGCTGGGGGAGGGGGGATGCATGCCTGTCTATCTCAGATAAGTTCTTTCTCAAAAATTTTCTTTTCTTTTATCTAAGTTTTTTTTAACTTTATTTATTTATTTATTTAGTATACAGTGTTCTGTCTACATGTATGCCTGCAGGCCAGAAGAAGGCACCAGATCTCATTATGGATGGTTGTGAGCCATCATGTGGTTGCTGGGAATTGAACTCAGGACCTCTGGAAGAGCAGTCAGTGCTCTTAACCACTGAGCCATCTCTCCAGCCCTCTCAAGAACTTTCTAAAGCCCTAGGAGAAATATACATTCTGTGCTTTGCACAGCATGCAGATGTCCATACCAAAGTTTACCATTGGCACTTGAAGAGAGCAGCAGTTCATTCTGAGCATGGCAGGTTGCACACCCCCGGGGCATTCAAGAGGCTGAGTCAGGGGCTGGAGAGATGGCTCAGAGGTTAAAAGCACCGACTACTCTTCCAGAGGTCCTGAGTTCAATCCCCAGCAACCACATGGTGACTCACAACCATCCATCATGAGATCTGGTGCCCTCTTCTGGTGTGCAGGTATACATGCAGGCAGAGCACAGTCTATATAATAAATTAAAAAAAATAAAAAAGAGGCTGAGGCAGGTGGATTGGTAGTCGTATACATAGCAAGCAAGATCCAGCTGCAAAAAAAAAAAAAAGGATAAAACACAACAACAACAAACTCAGAACTTTAAGAGGGGGCTGGCTCAAAGGTTTAGAGTGCTTGTTCTTCTTGAAGAGGTCCCTGGCTCAGTTCCTAGCATCCACATGGTGACTTCCAACCATCCTTAACTCTAGTTCCAAGGTGTTTGGTGCCCCCTTCTGACCTCCATGGGTACCAGGCACACCCACAATACACATACATTCAGGCACAATATTCTTACACAGAAAATTTAAGGAAAAAAAAGCTCCAGGGCTGGAGATGGCTCAGTGATTAAGAGCACTGGTTGCAGGGGACCCAAGGTTGACTCTAGTCTCCCTACCAGTGACTCACAACCATCTGTGATGCTAACTTCAGGGGGTCCAACACTTCTAGCTGGTACTCACACATACAGACCCACACACACAATTATTTTTATATAAAAAGTTAAACCTCAAGATTATTTATCTGGGAGGGAAAACAGAGTTTTTTAGCCAAGAGTTCTGGAGGCTTTAGCCTGAGATGGGGGAACTCAGATCTCTGGTGGGCGTACTGTATGTTGGGGATATGGTGAGAGTACTGTATGTCAAGGATCTGGGGGGCATACTGTATGTTGGGGTTCTGGGGGGGTGTACTGTGTGTTGGGGATCTGGTGGGAGTATTGTATGTTGGGAATCTGGGGGGCATACTGTATGTCGGGGATCTGGGGGAGTGTACTGTATGTTGAGGTTCTGGTGGGCCTACTGTATGTCAGGGCTCTGGTGGGCGTACCGTATGTCAAGGATCTGGGGGGCGTACTGTATGTCGGGGTGGGATGTGGGTGGCAGAACAAACTACTCATCTCGTGGCCAGGGGACAAAAGGGAAGAGCAAAGGCTAGGCAGAGTTCTCAGCTCCCTCCTAGGGCGTGTCTCCAGTGACCTCACTTTCGAAAGGCGCCAGGACCTTCCAGCAGTGCTATCCAGAGATCAAGCCTTTACCACTTGGGCCTGTGGGGAACATTCAAGATTTGACGTGTGAAAACAAGCTTAAATCCTCTCTGCCTCGAACAGCAGGTGGGACAATCTCCTGTCTTCTTTCCCCAACTGTCTGCCACCCCCCCATATCATCCTGGTTTCCTCAGTTTCTTTCTGCTCCCCACTTGTGACCACAGACTGTCCAGACTTCCCCTCTACTCGCAGTGTGTACTCTGTCCTCTGAGAGTGAACACCCTGTGTTGTGGCAGAGACTACACCAGGCTGGGCTGTTTGCTCCGATCCTGCGGGCTGACCTGAGACAAGGACCAGTCAAGGGAAGAAGGACTCAGTCCCAGGAGGCCCTAGCCCAGCTATTAGCTATACCAACAAAGGCATTTCCCAAAGCAGCTCTCTGGCCCTCCTCTCTCTGTCCCTGAGCAGGGCCGAGTCTGGTGCGCATGGGGAAAGGAGGGAAATAGGAGCTGGAAGGAAAGAGCTAGAACGTGTGGGTTGCCCCCAGCACCTCAGTGATGCAGATCCCTGTGGCTTCTCCTCCAAAGTGGCTCCCAAAGGCCCACCCACTTCACAGCGTTGTAGTCAAGGACCGTCCTGTACAGCCAGCCTTATGAGGGCACCGGGCACCCATGCCCTGATGCCTTGGTCCCTGCTGGGCTACTGTCCCATGCCCCTACTTGCTTCAGGCAATGCACTCCTAACTGCATTGCCAAGCTGCAGGAGAAAGAACTCATGAAAATGACCTACCTAACAAAGCCAGACGCAACAAGGACTAAGGGCGATATTTGGGCAGGGCAGATGACAATGGCTCTGGGAGAGGAGGTTTAACTGGGAACTGAGGCTACACAAAAGTGGCCATTAGGAAAGCCAAGGAAGAAAGCTCCAGGCAGAAAGAACAGCATAAATGCTGGTTAGTTCTTTCTTTTTTTCTTTTGTCAGCTTGGCACAAGCTGGCATTTGGAAAGAAGGTGGACTCTTAATTGAAATGCACCCATCAGATCGGCCCTCAGGCAAGCCTGTGGGGCATTTTCTTGATTGATGATTGATGGGCGTGAGGGGGCCCAGCCCGCTATGGGCGGTGCCATCCATAGCTGGGTGATCCTGGGTTGTATAATAAAGCAAACTGAGGCCTGGAGATGGTGCCGTACGTCTTTAATCCCTGCACTTGCGAGGCAGGCAGATCTCTGTGAGTTCGAGACCAGCCTGGTCTACAAGAACTAGTCCCAGGACAGGCTCCAAAGCTACAGAGAAACCCTGTCTTGAAAAGCAAGCAAACAAACAAAAATCCAAAAAAACAAAAACAGAAACAAACAAACAAAGCAAACTGAGTAAGCCTTGGGAAGCAAGCCAGCAAGCAGCGCTCCTCCGTGGTTTCTGCTTCACATTCTACCTCCAGGCTCCTGCCCTGCTTGTTTTCCTGCCTTAGCACCCCTCAGATATGAACCATGATTGGGGCACACAAGCCAAACAAGTTCTTTCCACCCTAAAGTGCTGCTGATCATGGTGTTTTATCAAAGCAAAGGAAAAGCAAATTAATGGAACCGGGCAAAGGCCTTGAGGGGAGACAGGGCTGGGCTACTAGTGTGGCTGGGGAAATACAGGGGAGTGAGGGAGGGTGCTCTGAAGCGATGGCCTCAGGCAGGGGTGGATAAGGCGGAAATGGAGGATGCAAGAAGGAGTTTGGAATTCTTTTTTACCAAGCTAGATTGAGTCTGAAGAAGGCACTGCTGAACCGCAGCCGTGTTTCTAAGCCAGCTGGCGCCTAGAAACAAGCGACTGCCCAGGAGCCAATCCGCTTGCAGGGGAGAGATCCACTTTCCTGCCACCTGCCTTGCAGTCAGCTCATCCACCACCTACCTCCGCTCCGCACCGCACCGTACAGTGTGGAGTTCTGCCAGGGACCTGCTGTTAGGTCGCTCACCCTGCCGGCCTACCTGTCACTCCATCCGCTACTCCTCCCAGCACCGGCAGGTTGGGGATCCAGCTGAGAACTCCAGGACGGCCTGTGAAATTCAGGAAACCTGCACAAACCTCTGAGATAGGCAGAGCGAATCGTCTAAGCCTACAGAAAGTCACTCTTAGGCTCAGAAGTTGCACCTATTCCTAGCTGAACTGATACCACTTCCTGGAGTTGGACTTTCTTCATCCCGCCAGCTCCAGAATAATGGCATGACAATTTATTATTAATTATGAAAGCTTGACCTTAGCTTAGGCTTGTTCCCAACTAGCTCTTAAAACTTAAATTAACCCATGTATATTAATTTATGTTCTGCCAGGTGGCTCCTTACCTCTCCTCGGTACAGAATGTCTCACATCCTCAGCTTCTCATTGGCGAAATCCCTATCTGTCAGATCTGCACCCCCCCTTCCTCCCTCTCTCCCCACAAGTCCCGCCTATCCTCTCCTGCCTAGCTATTGACTGTTCAGCTCTTTATTAAACCGATCAGAAGGTGCCTTGGCAGAGACAAATCTTCATAGTGTACAAAGAGGTTATCCCACAACAACTTCTGATATACCATTCATACACAGAGTGGCCCCGAGACTGCACACGAAGCATAATTCAGCAGGTGCGCACCCTGACAAGGTGGAGAAACAGCCATCAAGAATCCAAACAACCATCCAACGAAAGGGCAATATCCACGCCTAGGAGCACTAGCAAGAACTTGAGTCCAGACGCCTAGGCCCAGCCACAAAACCCCAAGTAATATGAATCCCCAAGGTACTCCGTCTCCAGCCATGAGCGCCCTCACCTGAATCTTCTCTGAGAAAAACGAGTTAGCTAATGCACAGGGCAGTGATTCCAGATGAGAAGCTATAAATACGTCCAAGGGACTCCAAGAGGACCCAGACAAACGCCAAGTGAGGAAGCACAGCGGGAAAACACCAGTAGCTTTCAGGAGGGAGAAAAGGAGGCGTGGACTCAATTTATTTTCCGGAAGTGTTGATGGTGACTGCCATGATGGACTGCCGCCACGATTTTCTCTCTGGGCAGCTGGACCGTGACGGGAACTCTGTTTCTCAAGAGGAATGCTAGATATGGCATCCACGGGGCTCGGGGAGGGTTGAAACTCTGTGAGCCTTCTTTGGACGGTGCACTAAACCTCTCCCTATGCATAAAGTCCTCTCTCTGCCATTTAGCATGCTTGTACCCTAAGCTACCACCTATCAGGCAAGGCTGACTACTAAAACCTGCAGCATTTTTCTTTTATTTTTTTCTTTTCTTTCTTTATTTATTTTTTAAGATTTATTGATTATGTATACAGTGTTCTGTCTACATGAATGCCTACAGACCAGAAGAGGGCACCAGATCTCATTACAGATGGTTGCGAGCCACCATGTGGTTGTCGGGAACTGAACGCAGGATCTCTGGAAAGAACAGTCTTTGAGCCATCTCTCCAGCCCCCCTGCCATGTTTTTTAAGCTCCCCATAGAGTGTTTACTGCCTTCATCCTGTGACAGCACCCTGTGCATACCCCCATGCGACATTGGGTGGCTCCTGTAGGAACACCTTCACATCGCCCCAGGGAATAACACCCTTCTGCCATATATAACTCTGCCTTCCTCTCCTGAGAAAGCGCTCCCACTGCATGCAACAGTGGGTCTCGCTCCTGAGAACACACCTCACTATTCCACACAACATTGCCTCTCTCTTCTTGAAGCCCGTGATCCCCACTCCCAGTGGCCCTCATTTAAGGTAAATGAATCACAAAACCTTCTATGTGGATTGCTGATTGCCCTGGAATTTGGGTTCCAGAAAGGGGTGACTTGGGCCTGTCTTCCACCATGGACCAGGCCTGATCCTAGTTGCCCTTCAGAGGCTTGATGGACGGATCGAGGTCTATAGCTTGGGCTCCTGGGAAGGCTTGAGACTGATGGTGGTATTAGTAAGGAGAGAGGAGTCCAGGGTTGGAAGATGGCAGTCCTCAAAAGACCCAGCAAAGGCCTGAGAGGAATTTCCTGCAAGGCAAGGAGGCAGCGGGGACACATGTCCTCGTGGAGGTAGAGAGAGGGAGACCAAGCTGCTTTCTAGTTAGTGACTTTCCAGTGTCCCCTTCGGTCTTGTCACTTTTGGCTTAATTTTTTGTGTGGTTTCTCGTCAACCTCAGGGGACTCCAAGCTCCCTCCCGCGGTGGTCTCTGGCCTTGCCTTCCTTCCAGCATCGTGTGTGCCGTGTTCCCTCTGAGAGTGAGGGCCTCTTCTGCCTTCCGCATAGTTGCAAACATCGATGTTCCTCCTTCCTAGCCCAGTTCAGCTCAGGCTTCCTCCAGCGGAGCTCTTGGATTTGTCTGCTGCACGGCAGCCCTGCAGGCATGGCATTCACATGACCAGTGGCTGCTTTTCTGCTCTGGAAGTCTTCTTCCACTTAATACATCCTGGGTGCCTCAGGCTGTGCCCAGGGAGCTTAGAGATATTTGAGGGATGTGGTAGAGTGGGAAAGTGTGGCCAGAGGGGTCTTCATTCTTTTTTTAAAAAAATATTTATTTATTTATTATGCATACAATATTCTGTCTGCGTGTATGCCTTCAGGTCAGAAGAGGGCACCAGACCCCATTACAGATGGTTGTGAGCCACCATGTGGTTGCTGGGAATTGAACTCAGGACCTTTGGAAGAGCAGGCAATGCCCTTAACTGCTGAACCATCTCTACAGCCCTGGGGTCTTCATTCTTGCAAGCTGTGGATGTCTCTCGTGTCATGTTCCGTCTCCTCGGGGGTCTCCTTTTCCCTTGGTCCTTATTGTCCTCCTTTCTGCCCCAAAAACTCGAATACCTACGCTAGCTGCTTGCTCCTCCTTTAGCCAAGTCTGACAGACATCTTTGGAATAGCCATTGTTGGGGAATTGAGGCACTTCCTCCTGGAGGGTGAAGAGACGTTCACACATTGGCCAGGCTCTCGAAGCTCTGAGAGTTACAGATTCACCAAGGCCCTCCCCAAGGTTATAGAAGAGGTAGCAATGGCTCGAGAGAGTGGACGCTCCAGCTGGCCCAGCTGTCGGTACTTTATTCAGGGGTTCCAGGAATACACCCCACTGGAGTTCTCACCCGTGCTAGCTGGAATCTATCTACCAGTTGATTAAGTTAGTGTGAGGAATGGAAGACAAAACCAAACCAACCAATCAGCCAACCAACCAACAAAGCAAAAACAAAAACCCCACCCTCACCAGTTCACCGAGCTAGAGTAAGGTGGAACTGTGTCTTTGGTCTGTCACCGGTGTCCTATCAGTGTTGGAGGAGGCTGCTTGTTTGTTTCTGGGCCACACAGACTCCCGAAATCATCACACAGAAATCTTTATTAATTGCAATATATTTCTGGCTAACTCTTATATCTTAAATTAACCCATTCCTATTCATCTATGTATCGCTACATGACTGTGACTTACTGGCAAGGTTCTGATGGGCTCTGGCAGAGTCGTCTCTCTCCTGCGGGCAGCTACGTGGCTTCTCCCTGACTCTGCCTACCCTCTCTCTATCTCTTTCAGCATGGCTTTACTCTATTAAGTCATTGGCCAAAAACAGTTTCTTTATTAACCAATGGCAATAAAACATATTCACAGCATACATCACCTCCCACATCATATCTGAGGTGCACAGAGTTTGTTCATGCCTCTCCAGAAAAAGTCACACCAACACAGCATGGTTCAGGTAGTCCCCTTGAGTGACATCTTCCCCTATTGTGACCTCTGCCTCCCCAAGTGTCTCCATCTCATAGATAGGCGACCGTGAATGGCAAGCACAGGCCTAGTGTCTCCTACACACACAAGCCTCTGCTTGTCCCCATAACAGGGACGGTGGCTTTGCCTTCTCTGTGTTTGTTACAGCGCTCTGTGCCTTTGTGGCTCCTCCCTGGCTCCAGCTGCCACCAGCTTGGCCCCGCACTACAGCCAGCAAGCTTGCCTGGCCTCTGCCCCTAAACGCTGTTGCCTTTAGCATCCTGGATGAGCCTTTGATAACCCACACCAGGTGTCTGACCTCCTGTTAAGAATTATCCAGTCCTAGATTTATATTCTCATAGTTTCAGTCTCAAAATCCAGAGCCGGGCGTGGTGGTACCAAACACCGAGAGTCCCAGCTATGGAGGGGAGGTTGACTTGTGCCTGGAATGTTTCATTTTTCATGTTAGCTTTTTATTTTGATTTGTGTGTGTGTGTGTGTGTGAGCATCTGCTGGTGACCTCAGAGACCAGAAGATGGGATCCCCTAGAGCTGGAGTTACAGGTGTTTGTGAGCCACCTGATGTGGGAGCTAGGGCCAAATTCATGTCCTCTGGTTAAGTGGTCTTAATCGCCAATTCATTTCTCCATCCTAATCCATAAATTAGTCATTTAAATTCATTCATATAATAAAATCTAAAGCTCCTCTCTCTCTCTCTCTCTCTCTCTCTCTCTCTCTCTCTCTCTCTCTCTCTCTCCTCTCTCTCTCTCTCTCTCCCCCCCCCCCTCTCTTCAAGACTTCAAGACAAGTTCTCATCATGTAGTTCTGGCTTCCCTGGAACTCACTCTTTAGACCAGGCTGGCCTCAAACTCACAGAGATCTGCCTGCCTCTGCCTCCCACATGCTGGGATCTGGGATTAAAGGCGTGCGCCACCACCGCCCAGCCTCTTCCTCAGTTTCTAGCCCCTTCACAAAAGTTCCCATTTTCTGTCTTTATTTCAGACCTCACAGCCATATAGAAGCCCTTGATCATTTGTGTATTTGTTTGTTTTGATAGGGAAGCCGTTATCTTGCATTCCGTTCAGCGGAAGCCTTTTACGTCCTGGAAGCCCTTGGTCTACAGCCTCGGAGTCAGCCATGCAGTCAAATGGCCGCAGAACGAGAATGCTTAAGGTTGAGGATCCTGGAATGGGCAAACACTAGGTTCAATTCCCAGACAGGCTTGGCTCCAGCCTCTGACTAACACCCCCCCACACACACACACAGGCTTGGCTCCAGTCTCTGACCAACCCCCTCCAACCCCAATTGTTCCCCTAGGATCTGTTGTGCTCTACTACAGGTTGCTTTTTATTTTTTTAAGATTTATTTATTTTTATTTTAGATGTATGGGTGCCCCCCATGTGTGTCTGTGCACTATGTGCATGCAGTACCTATGGAGGCCAGAAGAGGGCATCAGATCCTCTGGACTGAGTTAGAGATGGTTGTGAGTCACGTTGTGGGTTCTAGGGATTGAAC
The DNA here is from genome assembly GCF_037038515.1 of Microtus pennsylvanicus. Classification (NCBI taxonomy): domain Eukaryota; kingdom Metazoa; phylum Chordata; class Mammalia; order Rodentia; family Cricetidae; genus Microtus; species Microtus pennsylvanicus. The sequence goes on from NC_134579.1 coordinate 88,442,618, forward strand.
CTGAGTGCTGTGGAGGAGCAGCCAGGGTTCTAAGCCTTGAGCCATTGTTCTGGCCCTGCCTGCAAGTCCTTTGTACAAGCTGAATTCCCATCACACTCCCCACTTCTCTTTGCCTCCTCTTCTGACCGATTCTTTTAAGATTTTTTTCAAGATTTATTTATTTTTATTTTATGTGCATTGGTGTTTTGCGTGCATGTACGTCAGTGTGGGTGTCACAGCCCCTGGAACTGGAGTTATAGACAGTTGTGAGCTGCCACATGGGTGCTGGGAATTGAGCCTGGGTCCTCTGGAAGAGCAGCCAGTGCTCTTAACCACTGAGCCATTTCTCCAGCCCTTTCTTGACACCTCAGTTCTTTGCAATCCCTTCCTGATTTCCTCCACCATCCGTCGTGATTTCCGAAAGCTTTCTGCCTCCTGCCTGTTGTAAGCTTATAAATCAGGGTAGACTTTCTCTCTGCGCCCTGATGGGCAGACTGTTTGTACTTGAGGATTATTTATTGAGTAAGCAGCACATAAGTGGAAAGAGAGGGCCAGAGCCCTCAGAACTCTCCAGAAAGGATCAGGAGCCTGGTGGCTGTCAATGACTTCTCGCCTCGCCTTGGCCCTGGTATGCCCGGAAAATTTGGAACACTGTGTAGCCATTGCCCAAAGGTGGCTGTTGACAGGATCCCTACATCTGACAAGGGAGACACTGCCTGAGGCTCCTGCCAATGGCAGATCCCAAGGCTTCTGCTGAGTGCAGGTCCCACTCCTACTGGAGGATCAGTCAACGGCAGCTGCTACCACAGGCTGGGCATGAATATGGAAATGTACCTCACAGTGCTGAGGACAGGGTGGCCAAACTCAGGGAGCTGATACTTTTGATTTTTCCAAGACCTTTCTCCTTGGGTTGTAGATGGCCAGCTCCTTGTGTGCTCTGTGCGTTTACTTCCTGGCATGTTCCAGGCCCTTCTTCTTGTAAGAACTTGAACCTGAGCAAGCTCAAGCAGACAAAATCCTAACATGGAGAGGGGGAGGGGAGGCGGGCACAAAGTCCCAGTCCTGGTTGAGGAGCTATTGGCTGCTGGGGGAGTCCGTTTCCTTTAAGGATGAGACACTAGTAGCGCTGACTATGCTCTGGGGTTTGGCCCCCAAGAGAAGGAGGAGAAAAGGGAGGAGGAGGAAGGAGAGGAAGAAGAGGAGAATGGAAGTTGAGTGGGTAGGAAAGTAGGCATGGATCTCAGAGGAGCTGAAGGAGGCTGACCATGATGAAAATGCATTGTATGAAATTCTCAAAGATTATTTTAAAAAATATTAAAAAAAATAAAAACTTGGGTCAGCCCAGGGACACTCTAATATCTAATTTTACTTGACCACCCCTTTTGAATGTCCTGTTCTAAAACAATCACATATGGAGTGACCAGGGAGTCAACTTTAACCTATGAGTCTCAAGATGGCCAACCCAACAGCAAGGTTTGATGAAAGCGCTTTCTCGTGTTTTTTTTCTTTTCTTTTTTCTTTTTTTTCCCCCAGGGTGTGTGTGTGTGTGTGTGTGGTGATTTGAAAGAAAATGGCCCCCAAAGGGAGTGGCACTATTAGAGGCGTGGCCTTGTGAAGTAGGTGTGGTCTTTTTGGAGGAAGTGTGTCACTGTGGAGGCGGGCTTTGAGGTCTCACATATGCTCAAGTCATACCCAAAGAGACCGAGTACTTCCTGTTACCTGTATAGAACTCTCAGCTCCTTCTCTAACACCACGTCTGCTGCATGCCACCGTGTCCCACCATGATGCTAACGGGCAGAACTGTAAGATGCTACCTCAATTCAATGTCTTCCTTTATAGGAGTTGCTGGGGTTGCCGGGTGGTGGTGCACTCCTTTAATCCCAGCATTCAGGAGACAGAGGCAGGCAGATCTCTGTGAGTTTGAGGCCAGTCTGGTCTACAGAGTGAGTTCCAGGATGGGCTCCAAAGCTACACAAAGAAACCCTGTCTCAAAACACCAAAAAAGACAAACAACAAAGAAGAAGACTTGCTGTGGTCCTGGTGTTTCTTCACAACAACAGAAACCCTGACTAAGACAGGGGGTGTATGTGTGTGGGGGATTGTTTTGTCTTTGAGACAGGGTCTCACCTGGAACTCTTATAGACCAGTGCGGCCTCATCTGCCGCAAGTGCTGATGCCACCACCCTCAGCTCTAGTTTTCAATAAGAATGTGAATGACATTTTTGTCTTATAACCAAACTTTTCCTTCCAAAAGTAGTGCTGTGGGGCTGGGAGTCCTCTGGATAGGCCCTTCCCCACCCTGGCTCGCATACATGTTTAAGGGACTTCCTTTAAAGGACCTCAGGAGATAATAGCCTTCCACAGCCCAGGCACCTTTTTACTAGTTTCACCTGGGCCATGGGGGAATGTGTTAAGTGACTGCTACGAAACCCACGCCCTTTGTGTCAAAGGGATCTTCAGGGATGGCTTCAAGGACGAAAGGCTCTTTAAAGACCACAGAGGGGTTGGAGAGGTGGCCAAGTGTTTAAGAGCGCTGGCTATTCTTTTCGAGGACCTGTCATGATGTCCCAATACCCATATAGTTCCTCACAACTCTCTGTGACTCTAGTTCCAGGGATATGACGCCCTCTCCTGGCCGCCACAGGTACTACACTCATGCCGTGCACAGACATACATGAAAGTAAATCACCCATACACATAAAAATAAAAAACATTTAAAATTACTACTATTATTAATTTTTCAAGACAGGGTTTTTCTGTGTAGCTTTGGTGCCTGGCTGGCCTCGAACTAACAGAGATCCTCCTGCCTCTACCTCCTGAGTGCTGGGATTAAAGGCCCGTGCCACTACTGCCTGGCAAAATTGTTGTGTGTGGGTGTGTATTTTTTTTAAAAAAAAGAGCCTGCAGGATAATAGAAAATATTTGCATGAATATATGGGATACACAAAGAGCTAAAGAAATCAAATAAAAGATATCAACTAATGCAACCGATGAGCTGATGAAGTGAGCAGAGTTGTAAATAAATGAAGTACATAGGGCCAGCACAGCTACGAGAAAATATGATGTCATAGGGCCAGCACAGCTACGAGAAAATATGATGTCATAGGGCCAGCACAGCTACGAGAAAATATGATGTCATAGGGCCAGCACAGCTATGAGAAAATATGATGTCATAGGGCCAGCACAGCTATGAGAAAATATGATGTCATAGGGCCAGCACAGCTATGAGAAAATATGATGTCATGGGGCCAGCACAGCTATGAGAAAATATGATGTCATGGGGCCAGCACAGCTATGAGAAAATATGATGTCATAGGGCCAGCACAGCTATGAGAAAATATGATGTCATAGGGCCAGCACAGCTATGAGAAAATATGATGTCATAGGGCCAGCACAGCTATGAGAAAATATGATGTCATTAGCCGTCAGAAGTGCGGTCAACACGGAAACAAATGACAACACATGCTGGGACCAAGACAAGTGCAGCCACCACAGAAATCAGTGGAGAGGCTCATCACAACGCAATGAACTGATTTGCAGGAGCCCAGTGGTTAGAGCCCTGGCTGCTCTTGCAGAGAGGGTCTAGGTTCAATTCCCTACTCCCATGTGGCAGCTCACAATGGTCTGCAGTTCCAGTTCTCAGGGATCTGGGACTCTTTTCTGACTTCCATGGCCACCAGGCACTTCCTCATTGCAGGGACATACATATAGGCAAAACACTTACATCTAAAATACAAATAAACAAATCTTAAGAAGTAGAATTTTCCATATGACTCAGCCATTCTATCCCTGGGCATTTGGGCAGAGACTTACATATTGACAAGTATTGGATCCCTAGTTATTGGGTTCCTCCGCTGATGCAATAAACTGAATCAATCCAAATTCATAAATCCAGATTTAATAAGCAGAGCAGAACAAAGCAACTCCCAGGTGTCTCTCGGGAAGGCAGGAGAGAAAACAGGTGTCAAGTCTGGTGATCAGGTCTTAAATACCCTGAAGGCAGGTCTTGATGAGCTCCAGGGGAGGGGGGCCCCTTGTGGGGCTTTCTGAGAAGGGGAGTCTGGAATGGGAGGAGGCTTTTACAGAGGAGCGCGCATGGACATCAGCGTTCACTGCCGCACTTTCCACCGTAGCTAAGTTGTGGAGCCAACCTAAGTGTCCAGCCACAGGGGAGTGGATGGAGAAAACGGAGCTTAGAGGCACAGTGGAATGTTTTTCAGCCACAAATAAATTAAATTGCCTTGCTCTTAAGAAAATGAATACCACTGAGAAAATCATAGTAAGCAAATTAAGGTAGTCCCAGAAAGAGAAATATCATCTATTTTCTATCAATTTTGGTTCCTAGCTCTTACAGAGACACATAAAAGCATATATATATATATACATATATATATATATATGTATATATATATATATATATATGTATATATATATATGAGACAAGGAAGGAGAAGCGAGACTGACTAGGGGGACGGCGGGCTAACAAGGGGTTACAGGGGCATCTGCACAGAGGACAAACATGCACTAGTCTGGAAATGTCTTCCTGTATAGCACAATTCTGTGTACAATGGATATACACAATGAAAGTTAAAACAGAACACTTAAAGGTGCTGGGGATGGAACTTGGTCAGTAGAGCAGCCTATAGTGTGCACGGAGCTCTGCACTGCATAGAAACAGGCTTGGAGGCTCACACTTGTAATTCTTACACTCAGGGAAACAGAGGCAGGAGGATCAGGTGTTCAAGGTCAGCCTAGGGTAAGGGAGACAAAACCTGGAAAGGCTCTGAGGAAAGGAGGGCTTTGATAAGGATTTGTTTGTATCTATCTATCTATCATCTATGTATCTATCATCTATCTATCACCTATCTATCCATTTATTTGTTTATTTTGAGACTATGTAGTTCTTAGCTGGCCTGGAACTCACTCTGTAGACCAGCTGGCCCCAGCCTCACAGAGACCTGCCTGTCTCTGTTTCACAAGTGATTGGATTAAAGGCCTGCGCCACCACCACCCGGCTGAAAAGGTATCAGAGGATGGTGATAGGATCCTGGTCCCTCAGGAGAGCAAGATATAAGGAAGCCCCAGAAGCGGCCTATAAGCAGGACAGGGTTGTGGTTTGACTTTAAACTGTCCTGTCCCAAGGGCTTCCAGACCAGGGCATGGTGCTTTGGGGGAGCCTGTGTAAGATGGCGCTGGCCTGGTGAAAGGAGAGGATGCTGAGGCTACAGCAGGCCTTTGAAGATTGAATAGCTGCCCGCCCTGCCCGCCCCCCTCACCGGTTTCCTTTGGAATTGTGGTTCACAGAGAGCCAAAGCATACATGGAGGGGTGGGAGGAGATACAGGTGTTTTGTTGTTGACTTTTTCTTCCAGGTAATGAGGACAGGAGCTGAGAATGCATAGACAGCATCCTCTACAAGTGTCCCCAACAGCTAGTCCCGGGGCTGGAGAAGGCTCAGTCTGTCTGCAGCACCACTGCGTCTGGAGACGGATGGCATCCTCTTGCTGGTCATCGCGGCCAGCGGCCAGTCTGCACAAATGAACACTGGTCAGAGGGAACGGATGAAACCCCTGGGCCGGAGAAACAGCTCTGCCTGGGGAATCCAGGAAGGAGATTTCCTCAGAGAGGCCAGGCTGGGGGTGGAGGACACGGGGGTTCAGGCAGAGCCATGAAGGTCAAGGCCATTCCACAGTGGGACACGAGGTCCACACAGAACTGCGGTTCCCCGGCCATTTCCTAATTGTAACCCACATCTCACTTGAACCCTCTGTGTTTCCTTCAGCCCCGCCCCACCCCCTTCATTCCAAACCTAATTGGCCACGGCTGCTGGTCCCTCCTTTAAGGCCTGCACAACCTTGTCAGGCATCCAAAGACAGTGTGGCTGGGAGCTTGGTATTAAGCCGTATTATTGAGTTCACAAATTCAACTTTCAGAGATCTAACCAGACAAGGGATTTGTAAGCGTTTTAAACAGGGCCAGCCGACTACATTTCCCATGGCAATCAGCTTGTTTACCACCCCAAGGTACACTTGAACTGCTGTTGACACCCTCATTTGCATGCCAATACCCAGAATGCTTTTCTAGCCCTACAGCGCGAGGATTCTGCCAGTGAGCTAAAAGGTTTATTTACACATACAATACCTGACGGCTTCATCCTCTGAAGCATCTTTCATAGCCCCCAAATGCCTTAAATTGATGAAAGAATTTTGAACCGCTGTTTAAGTTAGCACCCTTCTTTTCTGGGCTAGAGTAAAGATCAATTATACATGGCCGAATTAATATTTTAATTAAAAGATACTTGAGGGAAAGGGGGCTTCTGTTGTTTAGCAAATGTCATATCAAGCTTGATACCCTGGGCCAGGGTTATGAAGAGAAATCACGTAGCTACATACAGATTAGAGCATGCAAAGAAACCCAGGACATTGAAGAGCACCAGAGGGCCTTGAACTGGGCAATGCCATTATAACTGGAATTCTCTTGAACTGTCACCTACATGTTGTGATGTGTGTGTGTGTGTGTGTGTGTACAGATTTCTCTGTTTATACCCTGGCTGTCTGAAGACCAGGCTGGCCTCAAACACAGAGAGCTCTGCCTGCCTCTGCCTCTCGAGTGCTGGGATTAAAAGTGTGGGCCACCACTGCCTGACCAGGATGCTATTAATATTAAGGGACATCGGAGCTGTGAATGTCTCAGTGGTAGAACACTTGCTTAACACACAAGACCTTGGGTTTGATCCCCAGCAAAGATATAGGCATCAGACAAAAAGGCATAGGAGGTAGCAACACACATGGCTGCCACCTGCATTTGCCCATTTGAAGGGTGTAATAATAGCAAGGTATGAACTGAGAGCCGGGGTGGCAGCATGCAGTGTAATCCCAGCCCCGAGGAGGCAGGGGACTGAGAATGGAAGGTGACCTGAGTTAGACAGGGAGTTTAAAGCCAGCCTGGGCAGCACAGGGAAGGCTTTGACTCCGAGATCAACAGAACAAAACAGCCCTGAACTAATGCTACTGCCAGTGGCTGGATTTGGATTGCTTGACATTTTGTTTCCAAAGTCAGATTTGCCGATATTAAATTAAGGAAGACACTGTGAGCTAGGAGGAGGTGGTGCACTCCCAGCATTTGGGAGGCAGAGGCAGGAGGATCTCTGTGAGTTCAAGACCAACCTAGTCTACAGAGCGAGTTCTAGGACAGTCAGGGCTACACAGAGAAAACCTGTCTCAAAAGAGAGAAGAGAGAGAGAGAGAGAGAGAGAGAGAGAGAGAGAGAGAGAGAGAGAGAGAGGAGAGAAATTGTGCATTGGGAATCAAAGGCAGGCAGATCTCTGAGTTCAGGGACAGACAAGGTAACGTATTAAAACCCTGTCTTAAAAAATAAAATAAAATAGTTTAATTATTATATCATTTTATAATAAAAGAAGAAACAGATTGTGACTCTGTTCACAGCACAACTTTAAAAATGGTTTGCAGTTTATCATATTCTTAAATTTTTGCTTTCTTTTGCTTTGAGGGTCTTGGTGCATATCCCAGACTAGCCTTGGAACCCACAATCTTCTCGATGGGGTTGCTTGCATGCCCCATCAGGTGGAGCAAGTGTTTGACTTATTGATTAATTGAATTTGTGTTTGAATTTTTGAGACCAGATCTTATTATATAGCCTAGGCTAGCCTCAAACCCTTGACTCTCTTCCAGCTTAGCTACCCGAATGCTGGGAATACAGAAAACATCACTGGCTTATCTTATTTTATTTTAAAGTTATTTTTTGTCGCTATTAGGCTTAGATACTGGGTAGTTGAAGGGCAGGGTATGACGTCAGGGCTTTCTGAGCCCCTGAAATGGAGTGGGTACCCAGACTGTGGCTCACAGAGTAAGTCTTAAGATTTCTTTTTAAAAATGTAGTGCTAGAAATGGGACCCAGGTCCTTGTACCCCACTGCACACACTCCCGTCCAGAAGCAGGCGCTGAATGCATTTGAGAACATGGCCTTGGAATGGGGCAGAGAGCCCCTCAGCCTCTGTACCCCAATCCTTCATCTGTAGATCCTGCTTCTCTTTAAGACGGGCGTTAGAGATGCTGCCAAGATGGCCCAGTGGTTAAGAGCACTGGCTGCTCTTGCAGAGGACCCAGTTCAGTTCCCAGCACCCACATGGCAGCTCCCAGCCACCTTTAGCTGCAGTTCCCAGGGACCTGATGCCACTTCCAGGCTTCTGCAGATTCCCGGCATACACACAGGAAAAGCATCCATATGCATGACAGTAATTTTTTTAAGACATGGATTTGGATCATGCCTAGGACACAGCCACAGCCCCTCTCAAACTTTTTGATCTCAGGGATGCTAACACTCAGAAAAGTGTTGAGGGCTCCAAACCTTTCACTACCAAAATTTATGTGTGTTTTATAAATGAAACCACCCCTGTCATATCAGCCCTGGGGAATCAGACACAGGAAGGTAAAGAGTTTGAGGCTAGCCTGGGCCTTATTATATAGCCTAGGCTAGCCTCAAACCCTTGACTCTCTTCCAGCTTAGCTACCCGAATGCTGGGAATACAGAAAACGTCACTGGCTTATCTTATTTTATTTTAAAGTTATTTTTTGTCGCTATTAGGCTTAGATACTGGGTAGTTGAAGGGCAGGGTATGACGTCAGGGCTTCTATTTGATTTTATTTACTTAATAGTACTTAATTTACTTAATAGTAAATAAAATCAAATAGAAGACTCCAACCATACTCAACTCGGTTCCAGGAGGAGTCGGGTGCTTTCCCCAGCCAATTCACCAACCTGTGCAGGTTCTAAGCGACTTGATCGTGATGTAGGTCATGCATCAGTCCCAGTTCTTGGTTGAAGGCTATGGAAGCCAACTCAGGCTAGTTAGCCTGATAGTCAATGGGACTGGAAACTGGAAAATGGCTTAGAAGCTAGCAGAAGGAGAGCAGGTCTAGGCAAGGTCTCTGCTATGGGCCACTATCCAGGTAACTGCCATCTCTGAGGTGTCCCTGAGGTGTCTGTTAGGACAATGACTTTACTATTGGTCATTCGCCATCATGTGGAGGCTCACTAGGGAACAGTTGGTATATGGCATGCGCCTCTGAGTTACTCCTCTCTTCAGACTGCTGGGGGAAAGATCCAGATAACTGGGCCCACATCAGTTCTCAGGTCTGAGCACCAGGTGAGATGGTCAGCTAATATCTAGCCTCCATTTGATTTGGTAGTGATGTCCCACAAGGCCAAAGTGTCTATTTCAATAGATGCTCTTTTCTGGAAGAGATTTGTTTTGTTTTGCTTTTTGAGACAGGGTTTCTCTGTGTAGCCCTGGCTGTCTTGGAATTTGCTTTGTAGACCACATTGGCCTTAAACTCAAAGATCCTCCTGTCTCTTCTTCTCAGGTGCTGGAATTAAAAGCCTATGCCACCGCCACCCAGCAAGATTTTAATATGCGTTTGACAGAACAGAATGTAGGTGAAAAGATCTGGGGGAAGCAGATGCTGAGCAGAGAAACAAGGACAAAACTGAAGTTGGTCACATAGCCTGGAATTTGTATGACTCACCTAGGACCACCTTAACAAAAGACCACAGACCAAGCATCTTAAATAAGGGACATTTAGCCGGGTGGTGGTGGCGCACGCCTCTAATCCCAGCACTTGGGAGGCAGAGGCAGGTGGATCTCTGTGAGTTCGAGGCCAGCCTGGTCTACAAGAGCTAGTTCCAGGACAGGAACAAAAAAGCTACGGAGAAACCCTGTCTTGAAAAATCAAAAAAAAAAAAAGGGACATTTATTGTTTCATAGTTTTTTGTTTATGTTTTTCCGAGACAGGGTCTTTCTCTGTGTAATCTGTATAACAGTTCTGGCTATCTTGCTTCTTAGACCAGGCTGGCCTTGAACTCACAGAGACCCACTTGCCTCTACCGCCCGAGTGCTGGGATTAAAGGCGTGCACCACCACCGCCCAACCTGTCTCACAGTTCTTGAAGCTGAAATCCAAGGCCAAGATGGTAGCAGTGAGTCTCTCTGCGGCCTCCTCTTTGGTTTGTATGTGTTACCTGTTCCATGTGCTTTTGTTTTTGTTTGAAATTAAGATGGAATTTTACTATGGTTGGCTTGGAAATCCTGATCTTCTAAACCTGCTGTCTCCCCAGTGCTGGGATATCAGGGGTACCCAGCTTTCTCTGTGCCTTTTCTGAGTGTGTCTGTGTCTTTACCAGACAGTCCAGCCCAACAGGACCAGCAGAAGAAACTCCTTCCTGTAAGGATCCCCAGAGTAAATGCTGGCTGACTATAAACTTGGGCCCAGTCTGACCATGGGGACAGGGCAGGCAGGCCTCTTGAGGACATATCTTCCTACCATATATACCTACCATAACCTTGAAGGTATGCCAAAGCACAAGTGCCCCATAGGCCTTTAACCCCTCCCCCCCCACACACACAACAACAACACCAGTTGGACTCAGCAGGCTGTGAAACAGGGATATAAAGTTGACAGGGGGATAGGCTAAGAGGAGAGAGAATGGGGATTGATATGATCTAAGTGAATTGTATGTATACAATTTTCAGAAAGGAATAAAAAAAAACACCAAAATGCCTCCCAATTTGGGCATGACAGGGCCATTTCTCCCCTTGAACTGAGAATGCCTACTCACCGAAAGGAGCCCAGAAGGCTGCTGCCAGAAATCCCCAGCCTCCTCCTTCCCTGGTGCTTCAAAGGCAGCAGAGGGATGCCAGGGCAGGGGCCAAAGTGGTGGCAAGCTGATTGCTATGTAGAGCGCCTAACCTGGGTGTTTTCATTTGTAATTTTAATTTTTTAAGGCAGGGCTTTACATAGCTCAGGCTGGCCTCTAACTCACTGTCCAGCCAAGGGTGACATTGACTTTCTGATCTTCCTGCCCCTCCCTCCCCAGTGCTGTGATTGCTCCTGGTGCAGGCTGTGTATGGGATAGATGGGTATGGAAACCAGAGCTTCATGCAAGTCAAGAAACTCTATACCAGCTGTATAGCTCCAGCCCCCTTTTAATTGTTTTTCTTATATTTTTAAAAAATCTTAATCATTTTGTGCCAGGCAATACAACATTAATCCCAGCAGTTGGAAGGCAGAAGCAGGCAGATTTTGAGGCCAGCATGCTTTACATAGTGAGTTCCAGGACAGCCAGAGCTACACAGGGAAACCTTGTCTTGAAAAACAAAAACAAAAACCCCACCACCACCACCAAAACCAAACAAACAAACAAACAAAAAACCCTCCATTTTGGCTTAGTCTCTCTAACACACACACACACACACACACACACACACACACACACACACACACACACACACGTACACAAGACACATGCTCGCACACATAAACTTACTACTACAGTAGCCACTCCTTTATGTGCTGTTTTATATATTTTGTTTGTTTGTTTGTTTGCTTGCTTTTTGAGACAGAGTTTCTCTGAGTAACAGTTCTGGCTGTCCTGGATCTCATTTTGTAGACCAGGCTGGCCTCGAACTCACTGAGATCTGCCTGCCTCCCAAGTACTAGGATTAAAGTGTGTACCACCACTGGTTGGCACTGTTTTATATTCTTTGAACTCAGTTACCTGTGTCCAGCATTAGCCAAAAAAAATTATATAGAAAATTCCAGAAGTAAATAATTCACAGATTTTAAATAACTTTTATTGTTATATTCTTATACATTTTCTGTTGTTAATGACTAGTCTCTTGGTTAATTTATAAAGTAAACTTCATCGTGTTGTATGGCATTAAAACATTATATATACATATATATATTTATATATACGTGTGTGGTTGAGTTCTGATTATGCTTCTGGCCTGGGACAAGAGAGACCATCGTTGTAGGAACTTATTCCATGAGAGGTTGAGGAGAAGGTGGGTTTGTGAGATGTTGCCCCATTGGAACTGCTCATACAGTCTGGGGGTGAAGCTGGCTCTGAAGGAGTCTGTTAAACAAATGTATGCCTTGATTTTGTGAGTAGGAAACACACAACCCCAAGAAACACAGACTGGCACCAGAGTGACATCCAGAATCCTCTAGGACCCACAGTTCTTTTCTTGTCCTCGCAGCTCTTCCAGGTCCCTCCCCCTTTCCCTGTGCCCTCAGTCCTCAAAACCCTTCTGCATCTTTGTCCTTCTAGAGTCTTCACAGAAAAACTCAAGGGCTGCAGAGGTGTGTGCATGTGGATATGTCTGTCTGTCTATCTATCTATCTATCTATCTATCTATCTATCTATCTATCTATCTATCGTGTTTACTTGGTTTTTCAAGACAGGGTTTCTCTGTGTAGCCCTGTCATGGAACTCACTGTCATGGAACTCAGACGATCAGGCTGGCCTTGAACTAGTGCTGGGCCGCCACACCCAGTGTGTATGTGAATTTTTGATGGCTCTGGTTTGAACCCATGACCTTTCATATGACCAGCATATGTTTGTCACTGAGCAACATCAGTCCATGTTTTCAGAAATGTCTGTCTTTCTTTAAAGAGAAGATGAGAGACCTTAATTAAAAAAAAAAAAGAGAGCTGAGTTTTAGCTTCAAACTGTCAAGCCCTGATAAAAACTGGATGTGTTCTAAGAAGAGCCATAACAGAGGAGACAGAGGGGACAAGAGAGGGAGATTTGTTGGGACATACCTCCACTTGCAAAATAATTTCCCGAAAGGTCCCCTGTGCAATCACATGGACGTTACGGACAGCACTTGGTTCACGAATCCCAAGCATCTACAAGCCCTGAACCACTCGCAAGCTCTGGGAAGACAGCTTGCAGCCACTCATCCGGCAAGCTTTCTAGGACCCCAACCTTCCCCCTGAAGAGAGACCTTTGCTGGGCTGCTTCCACCCACGCCATCACCTCCATTCCTCTTTCCCCTTCTCCACACTACCAGACCACAGTGCAGCACCCAACATGAATGAGACAGGAACAGAGAGAGGGAGGAAGAATGCTCAGAATCGGGCTGTGCAAGCCTGGCTGTTTGGGACTTCAACAAGGGGCAATTCAGATCCATATTAGTGGTTTTCAGTCTGAAAAGATTTCACCATTCCAGGAGACTTGCCTACAATACTTAACTGTCACAAGTGAGACAGACAGACAGACAGACAGACAGACAGACAGACAGACAGACAGATCTACTGGCAGTTAAGGGTAGAGGCCAAGGAAGCAGTTTAGCATCCTGAATAGAACACACCCCTAAGAGAATCATCTGAACTAAGACATCAGCAAGGAGAGGTGGAGGAGCTGGTCCACAGAAAGGCGGTGGGAGGACCCCTCCTTGAAGTGATCCCCAGCTTCCTAGCAGAAGGGCAACCCATATTCGCTGCTGGAGCTCTTACTTCTACCTCCTCTGTGCTGGGATTAGAGTAAGCATCATCACCACACCGGGCTTATGTGCTGGGATTCTTCAGGTCGATGTTGCCTGTGACTGGTGACCTCAGCACTTCCTAAATAATTCAGCACTAACGATGCTCCTGCCACTGGTGTGGACACCGCTGGTAATCATTTCAGCTCAACAAAGACAACGGCAGTTCTCACTGAAATTTGCCGGACATCGTGTTTAGCCGTCCATGTGAATTCAACCCTCCAATATCTCACAGAAACCGAGCACAAGCACCCTGCTGAAGTGAACGGTAGAGTTTGCAAACCCAAGACTGAATTCTAGCCCTCCAAACTCCTAGCCACTAAACTCTACTGAGAAAAGGACTTTGCCACCGAAATAAAGTTGGCGATCTGTTTTCGGATTCTCCAACTCAACGGTAATGCATAGGAAACCTCATCCTGGTCATTCGGTTTGAATCTAATTTTACAATTTGCCTTACAAACTCCAAATTCCAGCTCAAACCATGGGGTTGAAGGCTGGATTGTGTCTCCTAGATGCGGTTTGCAACCCCAGTCTGTGCTGGGAGGAATGACTTTGGCCCCTACTTCAGCGTCTGGAGACTAGGTCCTTACAAAAGACAGAGTATTTCCGCTGTCAGGCTGGAGGCTGGAGGCTGGAGGCCTGTCTGAGCCAAATCCTGTAGCGTTCCTGGGATGCGGGTCACTGTGGTTCAGACTGAAGGGTGTTGAGCCCTGCTTTTTGCTACCGCTGCCGCTTCCGCATTTTCCTCCGCTATGCTTCACCGCGGTCTGGCAGAAGCAGAACCAAGAGCTGGCAGGAGCAGGCTGCGCTCTCATCCCACTACGCTCCAGGGTCGCCCACCAGAATACCAAAAATCTAGCGCTCTGGGCCCCAAGACTGGCAGAAAAATTAAGCCCTGGGAAAGAGATCAGAGGAAGAAACTTGGCTCCTGGGAAAATTGAACCGGTGTGGAGTCGACACACCCGCAGACGCACCGTAAACCGGCACCGGCTTCTGCAGGTAACTGAGAACCGAAGGAGCAAGATTCACTGATGCCAAATAAAGGTGGACATTAGGGGCCTCCCGCTCCCACCTCGACTCTCCCTCAGGTTTGAAACGGAGTTTCTTGTGGAGCGGCCTCCCACGCAGCCTGTCCTTTTGCGCAGAAGCCACCCATTCAGGTAAACCAGGTGAAGACCTGGTTTTAAGCAAGTGCTTGGAACCCACTGGACACTTCTGCACACTGAGGGCCATTGTGGCAATTCGCCCCTGAATCCTTGCCAAAGACGCACTGAAGGACCCATTAACACACCCTACTTGGTCCCATCAGCCTGGAAGGCCCTGCAGTCGGCCCAGCAGCGAACTGTCAATCACTACTCTTCCAGCTTTAGTCCTGAGAGCCTTGGCTGCCTTTAGGTTGGCACCTTGCTTCCTTCAGGGAGGGTGGAGAACTAGAGCGAGTGGGACTGAAGTTCCGAAGAATGAGAGAGGGGGTGGGAGGCAGGGGCAAGTGAACCGTTCCTGTCTCTCCTGAATAAAGAGGGGAGAATCAGAAGTGTTTTCTCCCGGGTTATGCACGCTGTTCTACGGGAAACGGGAGAGAGACCCTCGCACTGAGCCTGATTTCAACGAGAAGATTCTACCAGAAGCATCCCGAACACTGAGCAACCCCAGCTACACGTCTTTTCTCCATGGCAGAGTTTTTGCATAGATACAGCGAGTTCGGGGTTCTTCTGAGTGAGTTAGCAGAAGGGCGAGTTTCTGGAAGGAAAACAAGATTCTTAGGTATCGGATAAGAAATGGAAAGTCTTCTGGCGGTAGCCCCTGGATCAGCTCTTTGCCCGTTTTTTTAATCCCTGGCTACAGAAATACCTGTCACTGGGTGTCCAGCGTCTACGCGCTCACCGCTCACCGTCCCGGCAGAACTCCATGCACCTCATTTAACACAGACTCAAAAAAAGAAAGAAAGAAAGAAAGAAAGGAAGAAAGAAAGAAAGAAAAGAAAAGAAAAAAGAAAAGAAAGCAAAAACCAACCAACATAGTCCCTCCAAGGAAGACTAAAGAGTGGAGTCTACATCATAGCAACTGTGGGTTGTTGTTGTTGTTGTTGTTGTTGTTAATAGAATTGACCAAAATATGAGGTCCCAGCCCCAGGGGATGACTCCCTACAGTTCCAGCAGTGGGGTCTCTTCAAGTCGTGGGAATTCTCACCTGGAGCCGTATACCACTGCAAGGATCTTTTGCCTGGAAGCAAAACAAGGCGCACCCCTTCTAAAGAAGGCTAGGTCATCACAAGCCCAGCAGAGACGCATCTCTGGTTTCTGCCCTTTGCTGGAGAGCCGAGGGAGCACCATGTGAGCCCCCCCCCCCATACAGGAACACTGGGAAGGGCGCTGTGCTGGAGCAGAACCCGAGAGCTCCATGGGGGGACTGAGGGTGTGGGGAGGGCGGTGGCTAGCTGTAAGGTGAGAAGCTGCACTTGAACCTCAGCAAGGCCCCAGCAGAGAGTGACAGCCCGTGCCTGTGGCTACGTAGCCCACATTCTAAACCTGGGGATCCAGAGGCAGAGGAGTCTCTAAGAAAAAAAAAAGTTTATTTAAAATTTTGTACATAAATAAATAAATAAATATCTTCTGGCATTACAGAGACCATACAATTACAGTCAGTCCCCAGCGGGGTCAGGACCTGGAGGATGGGGGTGAGGGAGGTCGTTTATGGTGGAGAAGAGGGATCAGTTTTCATTTGACGGATGTAGAACGTGATGGAAACAAACTAAGTCATTTTCCCCAGTACAACACCACTGGAGACATTTCCTCTCTGCTAAGAGGACTTTGTACAGCAAGACCTGTCCCTGGTCAAGGGACAAACGGACTGAAGGAAGAGGCTCCCTGGGGAGGGGGGAAGGGGAAGGAAAAGTTTACTTCATAAACGTGTTGCATAAATGACCACTGTGGGGAAAGAGTTGAGGACAAGGGGAAAAAAATGTCAAAACGGACGCAAACAGCCATTCGCGGAGTGAAAGGCTCAGCTTGACCGAGGAAGAGAGGGGAAGAGAGAGAGAAAGAGAAAGAGAGAGAGAGAAAGCCTGAACTAGCCCAGAATGCGCGGGCGAGGAGGCAGGCCGTGGGCCAGCAAGGCGCTGGGCTCGGGCCTACACCCTCCGGGGAAGGCTGTGTCTTGGGAGGAGGACCTGGCGAACTTGGAGTCCTCCTAGACATCCTGGAGCCTAAGGGACAGGGACACTGCCTTCAAGTCTCTGCTAAAGTCTCAGCTCTGCCTAGAGCTGGGTACCGTGGCAAAGTCCTACCAAAATCCATCGATTGGCAACGGGTGCCTGGGGGATCAGTCTTTGAGGAGCGTGAAGGGCTGGAGGGCGGTCAGTGGTCCTCTGAAAGGCGCACCTACGGAGTGACTGTGAGATCTCTGTCATCCTTCCCAGAGGAGGATGGAGACATGGGCAATTCGTCGTCATCCTCGGAGCACTTGGCCGAGGAGAGCGAAGAGCATTTGCAGGCTTGCGCTGCGCCCCCGCCGGCCCCCGCCCCAGCTCCTCCGCCACCGCCACCGCCGCCGCCGCCGCGGTGGTTGTTGCCCTTGCCCTCTTTCTTGTGCTTCACTCGGCGGTTCTGAAACCAGATCTTCACTTGTTTCTCGGACAGATTCAGATAGGTCGCTATCTCGATGCGCCGCAGGCGGGACAGGTACATGTTGGAGGCGAATTCCCGCTCTAGCTCTAAGAGCTGCGTGCTGGTGAACGCCGTCCGCATCCTTTTGCTGCTGGGCAGCTGGTTCGAGCCGCTGTCTGGAGGAGCGACGCAGGGACAGAGAGAGAAGCCATCAAACGTCTGAGCAGTGGGCCTGATTTCCCGTGGAGCTGCGGCTAGTTTCAACCTTGGATTCTCCCACACACCCCTTCCACTCACCACGATCCATAGGCGGGCATCTCCTAGCCAAACCACAGAATGCCTTTTCTGTTTGGTAGTCCCTAACATCCCTTTATAGAACTCCTGGAAGCTGACCTCCCTTCCTCCCCCACTCCTCGCCCCACAACTCCCCAGACCTAGGATCTTCGGTCTTCACCCCGGTTCCTGCGTCCTGTCCCAGCCCACCACTGTGAGCGCCCCTCGAGGATCTGGCATAGGATCCTCACCGCCTCCACAACGCACCTTTTCCCGATCCCTAGCTCGCCCACTTGCCCCCTGCGAGCCCCGGTTATCCCATACCAGCTTGGGCGGGGACCCCACTTACCCACGGAGATGCAGTGAAACTGCCTGGGGTCCGGCAGCGGATAGGAGGTCTGGTAGAGCGCGGCAGCTGCTGCGGCCGCGGCCGGGCCGTGGGCGACTCCAGGAGACACGGCCGAGTGCTGGCGGCCCAGAGGCGCGTGGCAGTACTGCGACCCGAAGGGGGGGAAGGACGCCTTGAGTAGCGGCAGAGCTGGCGGCCCGGGGGGCCCGTGCAGCTGCGAAGCGGTGACGCAGAGGGGACACACGCACAGCAAGCCGGCCTTGCGCGCGTGGCAGGCGCCGGGCGAGAGGCCGTGCAGCGCGTGCGGCGGGGGAACCGCGTAGGGGAAGAGCGGTGGCGGGCTGCCCTCCGGCGCCTTCTTGTCGCTGGCTTCCCGCAGCACAAGGGAGTCCACCAGGAAGGAACGCGGCATGGCGCCGGCGCGCGGTCCACCCGCCGCCCACCCGCCCCTGGCGCCCGAGGGAACTGCGGGTCCAGCACTCGCTTTCGCCGGTCGCGGCTTCTCGCAGTTGCCCGGACCCAGGAGGCTCCACGCGCGACTCAAGCCGGAGCTTAAGTCACCTCGGCTGCTGCTGAGGGCGCCGCCCGGAGCGCGCGAGGTGCTGGCCAGCGCTAGTGGTGCTGAAAGACGCCAGCGGCGCCGCTTAAATAGGACTATTGCCATGTGATGGGCTACGCCAGGAGCGGCCGGGGCCTCTCAATAGGGTTTTTGTGCCCTTTCTCTTGGCATTCTCTCTGCACGCTTCCTCATTATTTCACTTGTTAACTAAATGAACTGCATAATGTACTCTATTCTTGTCAACCCCACCCACCCCGTAACAGGCGCTCTCGCCCCCTCCTCTCCCCTTTTCGGGTTTATTTTCTCATTCTCCAGCGATTTAATATTCTTTTCTTTCTCTTTATTTCTTACTCCCCTTCGGCTTTGCGCTGGCGATCGGCCCATTTATCTCATGATTTTGCACCCGTGCTGCCTCCCTTCCACAGATCCTCGTGGACACACACCCATCTCCTCTGCCCAATTGATCCTGCTTCTTTTCTTTCTGTTACCTCTTCCTTGAGTAGCCCCCCCACCCCGACACAGCAAGTACGTGCTTTCTCTTAGTTCGTTCAGCTCAGCTCCTTATCCCTCGCGAGCGTTCTAGCAGACGGCCATCATTCCCACCTGTGGAGTTCCTTCTCTCCTATTTGGAGACAGAACAGGGTTTTGGGGTAGATGATGCTCCTCGGAAGAGGGAGAGGGGCTCACTATTCTTCATTCAAGACTTAGTCTCTGTCCTTCTGTTTTTTCTGAATCTTTCAAATGGTTTCAACTTTAGTATTGCCTATGATCCCTAGTCTTTGTTCGGTGGATCGTGGTGAACCAGCCCTTTCCATCAACAACAGGGCCTTGGATATAAAGAAACAAAACAACAAAAACAACAGCACCCAAAAGGAGTGGCCGGATGGCTAGATTGTGAAAATGTGCACGGAAACAGAGCGTGGGGAGTGAAAGCCATGTCATTTGTGTGAAGCTCTACCACCCCACAAAATGTGGTGTGTGTGGATGGTCTAGACTCGCGCAGATGTTGCGTGCGCACTCTCCACTCGTGCGCACTCCACTAGATTCTGGGTGCCCTCGGAACCGTTGTCTTCCCACGGCTGGAGAGAAAGAAAGGGCGGTCTTCTGTCTTTCCCAGCTTCGCTTGCCCTTTGCTTCTTCCTCCCGTCGCGTCACCCCCCCCCCCCCCACATCACACAATGGTTAAACAACTTCAAATGCCCCGCTCTGTGTACACATCTTCAGTTTTAAAAAATCATCCGCGGTTCAGAGCTGTTTCCGTTCCTGTGCGCTTTCCATACAATGGGGAATTAGCATAAATATTTCGAATTTACTACTTTCGATTTTACAAACCGCTGCCGTCACCTGCTCTGAGTCGTGAACGGAATCGTGAGACCAGGGATGGAGAGGATGGGGGTGGGGGGAAACAGTGCAAGGCTGCCCAAACCCTAGGCGTCTGCACCAGTCTGCACTGTTCATGACACCCGTGCAGTACGAGCAGCCACAAACAACTGGTTAAAAAAAATTAAAGATGATTTGTTGTGGGAGGTAGAGTGTGCGTGAGAGCAACTGCTTCTACAATGAAAGAGTCGCAATAGGGGGAACTAACCTGCATAGAGGGCGTGCCATCTCGCCATCTAGCAGGAGTGAGGGTTCAATGGTCTCCTGGTGCTTGGCATGGGGTGTCCCCAAGCCACGGTCTGGGTCCCAAAGCTCCTGCAAACCAGCCGGTACGCATCAATGCAGCCTAATTCCCGTTCTAATTGCTCTCTGGGAAATTTGGGCTGGGCTGGGTGGCGGTGAGCGAGACTGGAAGACTGTAGAGGGGCTTCCCGCTGGGCTGAGGCAGACTGGGGAGGAGTGGGTGTGGATGCGGCTCCAGGGCAGAAGGAGAAGCCGTTGCGCCCTAGAGCTGGCAAGTCAGCGAGGTGCCAGTGCTGGGGCCCTCCTGGGAGCTGCCCAACACTCCAGGCTAGGAAGGGGTTAAAAGCCCTTGAATACAAGCAAGGCCAAAGCTACTGGGAAAGAATATGGAGGGGTGGGGGGGAATAACCAGTTTCCCCCTCTCCCTCCAGCCCCTGGACCTTATTGAATGTCATTGAAGAAAGTTTTGAATGCCAGATAAAGAGAGGCGAATTAAAGTGTGTGACAGCGGAGGATAAGCAAACACAAAGAGAACTCTGTCACACTTTGGGACAAAATCCGTGGGCTTTTTACCAAGTCTCTTCGCTATGATTGAATTAAGTAATAGGAAAACATTTTCTTTCAGTTTAGAACCATTAGACAAAACCTTCAAAGCGAATAACACTTTTTAATGTGCGGCCCCACAGTGGATCGGGGTTTGCGGCGAAATGTTGAAACGATTGGTTGTGCAACTAGGAGCGGGAGAGCCCTGGTGCAGGGACCATCCTGTCCCGGGGTGTTTTCACTAGTCCTGTAGAGAAGACGCTCGCGACCCGCCAGCTCCAAAGGCCGCGATGGGCAGGGGGCTCCCTGCTCGGTGCTCCTAGGTCGCCGCTGCAGCCCAGCCGTTACCGAATACAAAGTTCTGAGTCCCAGAGAAGCGTGGGTTGCTAAGCCGCGCCCGCCCGCGGCGCACGGTGGCCATGTCGCCCTATCCACCGCCTCTGCGGTAGCCTGTGGTTCCCCAGTCCCTCTCGCGGTCTCTCCCGCGGCCTCTCTGCTTTTCTGCTTAAAGAGACTGGCAGAGTTCGCTACCACTCAACTGTTCTCCGCAGAGCAAACGCCCCCTAGGGAGGGGCATGGTGGGAGCAGGCAGCCGGATTAGCCTGACAGCACCGCGGCAGGGCCCCGAGAGCCCCTCGGCCCCAGAGCCTGCTTCCAGGCTCCCAGCCGGTTTTCAAGTGTCCATCAGAGACAGCTCAAACTGGAATCATTTCTGCGATCCGGGCCTTTTCTCCCCCGTGCACACCACAAGGCCTCCCTTGTGAGATATTTGCAGAGAAAACTGCAGAAATGTGGATTTCCTTCACACACACACACACACACACACACACACACACACACACACACACAGAGAGAGAGAGAGAGAGAGAGAGAGAGAGAGAGAGAGAGAGAGAGAGAGAGAGAGAAGCCCACTGCCTATTTAAAACACCATCCTTCTCCCCCCACATCCTCTCGCCCCCCCCTCGTTGCCAGGCTGCTGGCCTTGGATGAAATTTCTAAATTTCTAAGTTTGTTGTGCCCTTTGCTCATTGGCTGTTCTGTCTCCCTCACCATCCTGAAATGCACGCTCTGGGTGAATGAGGCTCTGCTCTATCTGTGGCAAACCGTCCCTCGTTTATAGTAGATGCCTAATATACTTTTGTTGGATGAATACATCAATGAGAAAGAACTCGTTCAGGAAGCAGGACCTCTTAGGGGTTTCTTAAGATTTTCCACCTGGACCTTGAGGAGCCTAACTGGAGTGACAGACACAGTGAGACCCTGGAGATCAAAGGTCTTTGAATCTCCCCATCCTTCCTCATCCCAAGGACCTGGAACGTCAGAAGAGCTCAATGTGTTTGTTAACTGAACGTCAGACAAATAAACCAATCAGTGCCCCCCCCCCCAACCTCCTCAGCAGATTCTCATAGAGACAGAATGGGTTCCATTCAAGGCAGTTCCAGCGACCTTTCTAGAGGTGGGAAATTCTCATGGCTCAGACCTTTCCTGTTATATAAGAGGCTGGAAAGGGAAGAGACGTGTCTAGTCTCTGACTAGGAAATGTCAGCACGGATCCTGTCTTTTCTGGCGGAGGCCAATGAGAACTCCTGCAGGACAGAAACTGCTGCCTGAGCAGCCAGTGTCTAGACAACTGGTCCAGGGGCTTGCCAGCTGTTCCAATGGGTGGAGAGGCAGAGTGGGCTTGGGATGCCAGGGAAGGCTGTCTGGAGCCAGGGGAGGAAGACCTGAGAAGGGTGTGGTCACAGCCATCACACATGGGTGTGCACAGGAAGCAGAGGTCAAGTCATGGGGGACCAGGCTGACACCCCCGTGTTTCTGCTCATGTTCCAAGGTTTATTTATTTAGGTTTTTTTTTGAGACAGTTTTTCTATGTAGCCCCTCCCTCCTGTCCTAAAACTGGCTATGTGCAAACCATGCTGGCCTCAAACTCACAAAGATCCACCTGCCTTTGACTCCTGAGAACTTAGATTAAAGGAGTACACCGCCATGCCCGGCCCCCAAGATTTTGTTTGTTTGGTTTTGGTTTTGGAAGACAAGGGTTTCTCTGTGTACCCCTGGTTGACCTGGGACTAGTTCTACAGACCATGCTGGCCTTGAACTCAGAGCTTTGCCTGTCTCTGCCTCCTGGACCACTGGGATTAAAGGCTACTCCTGGCTAATTTTGTTTGTTTGTTTTTGGCTTTAAATGTATATGTGTTTTGCCTTCATGCATGCCTGTGCACCAAATACATGATGGTGCCCTTGGGTGTCAAAAGAGGGCATCAGAACTGGAGTTACAGAGGGTTGGGAGCCACCATGTGGGTGCTGGGAATAGAACCTGGGTCCTCTGCGAGAGCAGTACTCGGCCTTAAATACTGAGTCTTCTCTACAGCCCCTGTGCCAAGATTTTTAAGCCAGGGGAGTAACCAAGTCAGCTGTGAGGCTGAGAAATGTGAGTTAGGGTCTATTGCTGGAGACGATAAGAGCCCAACAAATTAGTCTGCAAATTAGTGAGTGAACAGGAAGAAGAAAGGAGAAGGCCAGGCTAGGCCAAGGGATGAGTGATGACCACCTGAGGTGGGATGGGGTGGCAGGACCAGAGAAAGGAACTCCTCAGAGAAACTAAGGGGAATTAAAGGCTAGGGTGGATGAGGGATGGATGCGGGAGTGTGCAAGTCCATAGGTGTACACACACATGCATGTGTTGGAGGGAAACACTGGGAAAGAAAGGAAGATCCATCACGCCCACAACCTCCTGGCTGCTCACTAGAAAGATGAGTGGGCAAAACAATCAATGGCCAGAGCAAGAAACTTGCCCGTGGCCTCCATTGATAGTTCTGCTTCCGAGTTACACTGCATTGATGTGCATCTTGCTGATGTACTGCCTTTTGGTTGTTAACTTTCAGAGCGTTCTCTTATGTCTCTCGGGCAGAGGAATACACAGACCTAGGCTTGATTAGAAATGGGGGGAGGCTTGAAACATGTCTGTTCAAAATGGTAGCATTAATCTTAGGCTGGATGGAGGGAGGGAAAAGAGGGCCATAGATACATTCCTGGGGGAACCCTCACATTAGGAAGACAAATGGGAGTGGGGGAGTCATCCTAGAAGATAGCTGTGGTACTTTGAGTGATATTGCCCATAGGCTCATGTGTTTGAATGACTGGTCCTTAGGTGACAGAACTGTGTGGGAAGGATTAGGGGGTGTGGCCTTCTTAGATGACACCATTCCCAGTTAGCTCTCTCTTTTTGCCTCGTGGTTGTTGTTTTAGGATGTGAGCTCCCAGCTACTGCTCCAGTGCCGAGCCTGCCCGCCTGCTGCCATACTGCCACGCTCGCCACCATGATGGTCACGGCTTCTAGCCCTCTGGAACTGTGAACTCCCAAATTAAATGTTTTCCTTTATAAGTTGCCTTGGTCATGGTGTCTTTCCACAGCAGTAGAAAAGTAATGAAGGCAACTGGACACAGAAAAAGCACTGAGAAAAAAAAAAAAAGGAGGCTGGTCCACCCAGGAAGGCCTCTTATATTTAGCAACAGGACACCTGGAAAAATCTGAATCTCATATAAACAAAAGAAATTTTTAGTATAGTTTTGCCTCCAATATTATGTGAATGTACACAATAACATAAACACTCGTTTGTTTAAAATTCAGATTTAGCTGGTGTCCTCTGTCTAGCTTGGTTGCTCCTGAGTGAGACAGCTGCTCAGAGCGCCAGCACATCACCCACCCCTAGACACAGAGAAGCCAGACTCGGAGGGGGAGCTGCCCATGACTACACAGTTTGCCAGTGGCTCTGGGAAGGAAGTCAGGCTTTCTGAATGCAAAGCGGGATGCTGTCTCCTCCTTCTAAGTGGGGTGCTGACTTCTCTAAGTGGGATGCTGGATTCTCTATGTGGGGTGGTGTCTCACAGCTCCAGGTGATGATAACATTTGACTAAGCCTGCCTGGAGGACCTAGAACTCTCCAGACAACAGCTTCAGTTTAGGTGGAGCTATTATTAGTAGTATCAATTTTTATTATTTTGGTGGTGGGAACTGAACCTAGGGCCTCATGCATGCTACATAAGAGCTCATCACTGAGCTATAGCCCCAGCTGCTAGATAAAATTATTAGAGACCTATTTCTGAAGGGTCCCATATCAGGATTGGGCCAAAGGAGGAGGGGACCTGGCATTTGCCTTAGGATTTCTTTGCCCTTTTATTGCTCTAGAATTTTAAGTAATTGGAGGTAGTGGGGGAGGGGAAAGAAGGGCCATGTGAATTCAAGGCCAGCTTGGTCTACAAGAGCTAGCTCCAGGACAGGTTACAAAGCTACAGAGAAACCCTGTCATGAAAAAATAACAACAGGGCTGGAGAGATGGCTCAGAGGTTAAGAGCACTGGCTGCTCTTCCAAAGGTCCTGAGTTCAATTCCCAGCAACCATCTGTAATGAGGTCTGGTGCCCTCTTCTGGCCTGCAGGGACATATGCAGGCAGACCACTGTATACTTAATAAATAAATAAATTTAAAAAAAAAAAGAAAAAATAACAACAAAAAGATTCTGTTAATTTTTTAACTACTAAGAAAAAGCTGGACATATCTTTAATCCCAGCACCGGGGAGGCAGAAGCACGTGGATTTCTGTGAGTTTGAGACCAGCCTGGTCTACAGAGTGAGCTCCAGGGCAGCCAGAGCAACACAGAGAAACCCTGTCTCAAAACAAAAACCCATAGTTAGAAACACACAGTATCAAATTCCTCAGCTTGCTTTCTTTCTTTCTTTCTTTCTTTCTTTCTTTCTTTCTTTCTTTCTTTCTTTCTTTCTTTCTTTCTCGTTTGTTTTGTTTCTTTTTTTGAGACAGGACTTCACTGTGTTGTGTAGTCCTGGCTGTCCTGTCTCACTTTGTAGACCAAGTTGGCTTAGAACTCACAGAGATCCACCTGCCTCTGCCTTCTGAGTGCTGGGATTAAAGGCGTATGCCACCACACCTACCTTCTTTCTCTTTCTTAAGTTAATTACGTTATTTAGAGATTATGTGTATGTGTGTATGTAAACGAATACGGGTGTCCGCAGAGGCCTCGGACAACAGATTGCTCTGAGCTGGAGTTGCAGATGGTTGTGAGTCGCCCAGTGTGGGTGCCGGGAACAGAACTCAGGTCCTCTACAAGGGCAGTACATGCGCTTAACTGCTGTGCCGTTTCTCCAGCCCCCTTTCTTTCTTGAGTCTCATTGTCATCCAGGATGACCTCTGAACTCAAGGGATCCGCCTCCTACTTCAGCCTTCCTTGAGTCTACCTTGTGTTCTCACACCCAGTTAGAGGACATGGTGGGTATGTTGGCTCTGAGAATCAAAATCAGAGCCTTAGGTGTGATAGGCAAGCTCTCCTCCCTTTTTATATTGGGACCACAGTGCTGGATTCTCACTCAGGGGTATTCAAGAGTCCCTAAACTGTCTGGGACCACATGCCTAGCAAACTGTGTTCCTTAGAATATGGCTGTATTGGTAGGCAGCATCTCATTCTGTTCAGCCTACAACAGAAGGGTAAAAAAAGAACCTTCTAAGAGGAACGCTGCTTGTGAGGTAGAAAGGAATGCAGAGACGCCCCAACCCTGGAGCTCTTTTATCGTGTTTAAGGTTGGAGATTTGTAAGGCCCCCGTCAATAACTACAGCTCACTGATCACATGGAAGATCTGAAAGGCTTGGAGAACCCTTTCGATTCCTGCATCTCCTCATTTTAGAAAACAGGCGCATCCCCCTTATTTCACGTTATTACCCATTGCTAATGTTTTATGTGTCCCCCAGATTCCGTGTGTTGGGAATAAACCACAATGTTATAGAGCTGGGAGCTTGAAAAGGTGTCTAGGTCCCGTCATTGCTGCAAGAGAATCTTTGTTATAAAGGTGACTTGGTGGGCTGGAGAGAGGACTAAGGCTTCTTGATGTTCTTCCACGGGGCCCAAGGTCAGTTCTCAGCACCCACATCAAGTGGCTTAGAGTCATCTGTAACTCCAGCTCCAGGGGATCTGATGCCTTCTCTGGCCTCTGAGGGCATCTGCGCACACACACACACACACACACACACACACACACACACAGAACCTGTCTTTAGCTGGTGCTTTTAAACTTTCCCGGCTCTCTTTCTTACCCATGTGCCTGCTTGATCTTCTGCCTGTGGGATCATGGGACAACATAGCAGCATGCCATCTCTGGCCAGATAAACAACCCCGCCCTCTCCTCTTGCACAGAGACTCTGAGCTTATGGGCTTGGTCTGGGATAAGATCCGTTACCTCTTAGGTCTTGTTCCAGGAGCCCCTGTTTGCGTATTTTTAAAGCTCTGAGCTCACCGTTCAGGGACAGAATGGGCTCTCAGTCCTAGGAAGCTTCGTCTGAATTTTTTCCCTGTGTGAGAAGGCGTTAGGCCACTGGTGAAGCTTTCTCTGGGTGTGGCCTTTCCGTCCTGAGGAACATACCTCAGCCTTCCCCTGCACACTGACGCTACCTGAAGCAAAGGTGGTTTTGTTAATTGGAGGATGTTAGTCAACAGTGAGGATGAAAGGGAGAGAAACTTGTAGTTCTAGAGGGGGATCTCATGTAGCGGGTCTGAGCAGACAGAGGCAATGCACTTACTGGGACTGGACTGAAAAAATGGCCACCTGCCATAGTAGCTCTTGCCTTGGAAACAGTCAGTTTGCCCCTTACAGGTGAAAGTGATCTGAGTCACCAATCAGATTTGTGTGTGACACACTGGCGAATCCCCACCAGCAAGCTTGGTTTTGAGACTTTCTAGGGTGAGCTGGTCCATCTTCTCCCCCTTTCTTTCTCTGCAGCAGAAGCCTACAGCTCAGTCAGGCGACAGCAACAGAGCAACAGACACCTTCTGGAGATGCTTCCTGCGCATGTCTCTTTCCCCTCTTTTATCAGGGCAAACCGGGCCATATCCTCTCTCCCAGCTTCCCACGCTCCGAAAGCCCTGAGCTCAAAACCACACAGGGCAGGAGGTTGAGAGAGAGAGAGAGAGAGAGAGAGAGAGAGAGAGAGAGAGAGAGAGATTGGGATGATGCTGTGAGAAGGGGTGTGGAAGTCTGGGTGGGGAGATGGCAGAATGGGGAGGCAGAGGGTTGAGTGGGAAAGCTTCCTTCCTGTAAGGCCTAGTCCACAGAGTGTTGAGTTATGGAATGAGGACTGGCCCTGAAGGTAAGGCCCGAATACCAAGCTGCCACCACACGTTTCCAATCCCTTCTTTTCTCAATCAACTTGTTTTTTTCAACCAAGGCAGTTCCTGGGATAAACAGAAACCCATCACTTCTCCAACCCAGGAATTCCAGGAAGAGAGAGCTGGTTGTGGTTCAGTAACTCACAGCCCATCTTCGAAGGCTGGGGAGGGAGTCTCGTCCAAAATTCTCCACTCCAGGACCAGCAGAAGAAAGGCGTTAGCATAAGATGGAGAGAGAGCACCGAATGCACCTCACATTAGCAGACAATATTGCCTTGATTGCAGACAACACACATGAATTGAATTGATAAAGGAGTCTTCCCATCAAAGCCAGAAATGAGCGGAAATTAACTTTAACAAAGTAAGTAACTGCACGGAAAGACAGATAGAAGGAGCCCGCTGTCTCCTCTGTGTGCCGCAGACGTAGAAGAGCAGAGTGTCCGGGCCCATCAGCAAGCAAGAGGATGATTAATAAACACTTATGGGGACATTCATCTGACAGGCAACTGACAAAGCCCCACAATGATGGGGAGAAGGGGGCATTTCTCTTGATAGATGTATCTGAAATGCTCATTTACTCTTTTCTGATGGATTTAAATGTCCAGGTAGCCACTCTCCATAGAAATTGATTTGGAAATGGTGCTGGGTTAAAAAGAAAGGCTAGAGACTTAACTACGTTGGCGTGGAAGGAAATGTATTCACCCTCCTCATCAATGCCCAGAGTGAGATGTGAGGAGGTGGGAGACGACTCCCTCTTTTCGGGTCTAAAGCAAGCTAGACCGGCATGCAATCACCCTGTAAACGGCACTGGTGCTTAAACACTGCACAGATCTTTTTCTTCCAAGTCCAAAAGAGGTGTTGGGCAGAAGTAGTCAACACGAGTCCCTCTGCTGCAGACAAAACACTCACACATATAAAAATAAAATAAATCTAAAAAGAAGCAAAATGACAAGACACAGAAACGAAAATTTCTTAAATTTTTCACTCACAGGTAATTCCCAGCACTATGACTTGTATTATCCCAGATTTTTGTTGTTGTTGCTGTCCTAGGGAGTAGACCCCTAGACCTTTATGCCAATGTCCTAAAGAAATTCATTATTTTGTGTGCTCACAACAGAGACCCCTGTAGGCCCTTCATATGTTAGACAAGTGCTCTGGCACTGGACTAAATCCTCAGCTAGACCCGCCTCCCTCACCCACGGGTTTTTCCATGGGGAAAATAGGTTATATACTTATTAGAATTTGATATTTTTTATTTAATAAATACTTTTACTCATTAATACAACCAATTCAAATAACATTTATTTATTTACAGGTTTTCACTGTGCAGTCCTGGCTGGCCTGGAACTCCCTCTGTAGACCAGGCTGGCTTCTAAAACTCGCAGAGATCCTCCTGCTTCTGCCTCTCAGAGTGCTGGGATTAAAAGTATGAACTACAATGCCTGGTAGCCAAAATAGATAAATACCCATGATAATTTCATTGTACAGATCCACACAATTAAGACTGGGCATGATATCTCACCCCTGCCATCTCAGCTCTCAGGAGTCTGAGGCAGGAAGAGCATCATGAGTTTGAGACCAAATGGGTACATGGTGATGTCTGGGACAGCCTGCTGGACAGGGTGATGCTCTGTCTTAAACAAACAAATAAGCAAACCAAGATTTTTTTCCTGAGACAAGGTATAGCCCTGGCTGTCCTGGAATTCACTCTGTAGACCAGGCTGATCTGAAACTCACAGAGAGATCCACCTGCCTCTACCTCCCAAGTGCTGGGATTCAAGGCATGCACCACTGTGCCCAACAACGAACCAACAATTTAGCCTATTGCTTGTTAGTAGACATTTATAAATGTTTCAACTGTTAAATAGCATATAAACCTAAATGATTGCAAACCATTCCTTTAACTTCCAGTTCACGTGCCAATGAATACTCGAAGCCAAGGAGGGGTCAAAACAGACCCCTATTGTGAAGGCTTGGATGTGTGCAGCTATGGTCACTGTTTTAATTTACATCTTGCCACCAGGACACCAGAATATGCATTTCCCAAAACTGTCAACAACCTCCAACACTGAAGTTTTGCCTTGTTTTTACTGGTACGAAAAAATGATGTGGGATTCCCCTTCTGTATGCTGTGAATGTTTTATTACCATTGGTTAATAAAGAAGCTGCTTCGGCCTATGGCAGGGCAGAATATAGCCAGGCTGGAAGAGATATAGAGAGAGGGTAGGCAGAGTCAAAGAGATGCCATGTAGCTGCTGAAGGAGAAGGACCCAGAATCTTTCTGGTAAGCCACAGCCTCGTGGCAGTACACAGATTTTTAGAAATGGGTTAATTTAAGATATAAGAACTAGCTAGGAATATGCCCAAGATATTGGCCAAACAGTATTGTAATTAATACAGTTTCTGTGTGACTATTCGGGTCTGGGTGGCCGGGGAACAAACGAGCAGCCTCTGCCTACAGAAAAATGGAAAGTTTGCTAAGTGGAAAGTTTCCACTCAGTGAACTTATTGACAAACCAGTTACAGAGTCAAGTCAGACCCAAGCATGCTTGTCTCAAAGCATCCTCCAAAACCTCCCCACTGGATCAGCGTGGCCTCTTGGCTCTATAGAAGAGAGGGGCAATGACAAACAGCTAAGGGTCTTAAAAAACATTGTGTTCTTGAGAACAGCAAAAAGTCACACTGTTTCCAAATGAGGTTGCCCTTGCTTATCCCAGAGCATAAAAGCATCTGCCGTGGGAACAAAACCTTCATCTGGCGATGGATGGAAATAGAGACAGAGACCCACACTGGAGCACCAGACTGAGCTCCCAAGGTCCCAATGAGGAGCAGGAGGGAGAACATGAGCAAGGAAGTCAGGACCACGAGGGGTGCACCCACCCACTGAGACAGTGGGGCTGATCTATTGGGAGCTCACCAAGGCCAGCTGATCTGTGACTGAAAAAGCAAGGGATAAAACTGGACTCTCTGAACATGGCGGACAATGAGGGCTGATGAGAAGCCAAGGACAATGGCACGGGGTTTTGATCCTACTTCATGTTCTGGCTTTGTAGGAGCCTAGCCAGTTTGGATGTTCACCTTCCTAGACCTGGATGGAGGGGGGAGGACCTTGGATTTTCCACGGGGCAGGGAACCCTGACTGCTCTTCGGACTGGAGAGGGAGGAGGAGAAAAGCAGGGGGGGGGGTGAGGGGGAAAAGGGTGGGAGGAGGGGGAGGGAAATGGGAGGCTGGGAGGAGGCGGAGATTTTTTTTTCTTTTCAAAAAAAAAAAAAGAAGAAGAAGCTTGTCCACTGAGAAACTGCTCCACCCACAGGAACTGGCTGACTCATCAAGCCCACCCCCCTTCAGTTTCTGCATGATTTTGTGGCCATATTTTATGATATTACTCCAGCTTGCTCCCTCTGTTGGGCTACTCCAGGCATCTCTGCTGAATGCCACGGACACTGGATCTGAGGATGCTTGGCTGTCTGCCTGCTGCTTCTTTCTAGTAGCTACTTGCTATTGATTCTTTTACTTTTGCTTGTTATGGGCAAATTAAACTCACTGTGCAAACCTGGAAAGCATGGCTACCTAGGATGATTCTCCTCACTGTGTAGAACAGCATTCAGTCCAAACTTGGTGGCTGTATTTGTTAGGGTTTCTATTGCTGTGAAAAGACACCATGACCACTGTTTGGTTTAATCTTAAGAAAAGCTCTCCGCCAACACAGATAACTCCAATTAAACCAGATCAGATCAAATTAAAATGCCCATGTTTAATAAATGCAGCACTCTCAGCTGGACCAAGACAGCATGGCAGGGAGAGGAGCCCACACAAACACCAGAGACCATGAGTTCCTTTTTCTGGTGCGAGCCTAAAGAGCCTGTGGGAGTGGTCCTGACCTTCCCCGGGGACGGGGGAGGCGTCAGCACTTGGCAGGCTGGGAGTTGGAGTTTGGACCAATGCAACTCCCAGGCCAGGGGCTGGGGTGATGCTTCCAATCATTCAACCATGGCAACTCTTTATTATTTTTTTTATTATTATTATTAATTATTATTATTGAAAAAATTTCCACCTCCTCCCCGCCTCCCATCCCCCCCCCATGGCAACTCTTATAAAGGAAACCATCTAATTGGGGCTGGCTTACAGTTCTGAGGTTTAGTCCATTATCATCATGGTGGTGTACAGGCAGACATATGGTGCTGGAGAAGTGGCTGAGAGTTCTACATATTGATCCACAGGCAGTAGAAGCAATTGTGTGTCTCACTGGGCATAGCTTGAGCTTATGAGATCGCAAATCCTGCCCCCACAGTGACATACTTCCTCCAATGAGGCTACCTGTAGTGATATTTTATTTATGTTTTAACAAATAAAGCTTGCCCTAAGAGTGTAGAGCGCAGAGCCAAGCCACTAGAGGCCAGGCAATGGTGGCACACATCTTTAATCCCGGGACTTGGGAAGACAGAGGCAGAGGGATCTCTGTGAGTTCAAGGCCACCATGGGCTACACAAGATCGAATCTGTCTAAAAGAGAACTAGAGCTCACACAAAA
The DNA here is from genome assembly GCF_037038515.1 of Microtus pennsylvanicus. NCBI lineage: Eukaryota > Metazoa > Chordata > Mammalia > Rodentia > Cricetidae > Microtus > Microtus pennsylvanicus. The sequence goes on from NC_134579.1 coordinate 88,474,594, forward strand.
GTGATCTCAGCAGTAGGGAGGTGGAGACAGGAGTGATATGGCTGTGTGGAGAGAGCAAGATAAAGTGGAAGGAGACAGGAGCTCAGTGCAGTCTGAGGCTTGGTGGAGACAGATGGAGTCTGGAGACGCAATCTGAGGACAGGGTCAACCTGAGGACAGGGTCTGATCGTTGGTAGAGGTCAAAGAACTCTCTAGTGGCTGGCCTCTCTGCTTCTCTGATCTTCAGCATTAACTCCTATATCTGACTCTAGGTTTTTATTATTAAGACCAACTAGAATTCACGCTACAGCCATCCCTACTCTAACAAATCAACACCTCCTAATAGTGCCATTTTTTTGTGGGCCTATGTGGGCCACTTCCTGTCAAACCACCACAGTGGTGAAATCACAGAGAGCTGTTCAGAGCAGATGGTGGCCTCAGAGCTCCAGTGTTCTCTGGTTGCAGCTCACCCACCAAGAAGCAGCCCTAGCCTTTGCATCTGGACTGATCTTGTCCCTTGTTTTGGTCAGTGGCTGCAAGGAAGGTGATGAGGCACTGATCCCAAGTCCTACACACTTCTGTGCTCTCTAGGAGACCCTTCTTCACCTTGAGAACAAGTCCAAGCTAGCCACTAACCACACACAGAGGCTGCTGTGTGACACTGTCCCTGGAGAGACATGAGCTGTGTCTACTAACCTCAGATGAGGAACTGACAACAAGAAAGAACAGATACCACCAAAGTTCCGCATAGAGAAGCAATGACTTTTATTGGTGTTGCTAAAAGGAATATGGCTAAGGGATTACTTACAGAAGCAGAAATGATTCAAAGACAACTGTGTCACCAAAAGCCCACCCCAATGTGGGTGATGAAAGCTGCAAACCTGGAGTGGACTGCACTGCACAGCCTGCAGGAAGTTCAATAGGCTGGAACGTGTCCTTTCCAGGTAGACCAGTTGGACGGAACCCCTTCCACCCATCTTGGCTAGTCTCTGTTTCTCCCAGTTAGTTTGGTTGGTCTCTGACTCTTCAAGGTAGGTTGGCCCAATCTCTGTTTCCAGGCATCTCAGCTTGGCAGAGTGTCTCTTTGCAGACCTTATTGCTTATGTATGCTTGGAGAGGGAAGGGACTCGGGTATGTAGTCAGTTTCAGGGACTTTCTGGGACTTTTGAGTTGTGTGTTTTCTGAACTTAAAGGGCTTTCCTGCCAGATGGAATGCTTCACCTCTGTTTAATACATCCCAAGTCTTATTGAGATCCTCAGAAAGATAGAGGCTCTGGAGGAAATTGCTGTAGGACAGAAGCTACCTCAGTCACGGCTCACCTAGACCAATTAGCTCCCAGAGGACCTGCCAAATTTGCCTGTAGATACAGCAGTACACCCATCAGATATAAGTCAAACCAAGTCCAGATGGGCACAGACACATAGCTTATCTGCGCAGTGATTATGATAATCAAATGCTTCTTTTGTTTCTTCTTTTCTTTTTTTATTTCTCTCCCTCCCCCTCTCTCTCCCTCTCTCTCTACCTGCTGGTTCCATATCTGGCTAGGAAGTTTATTCCTTTAATAGATTTAGAGCCTAAATCTCCTTCTCCCTCTCCCCCTGCTCCCTCTTTCTTTCTTTCTTCTTCTTCTTCTTCTTCTTCTTCTTCTTCTTCTTCTTCTTCTTCTTCTTCTTCTTCTTCTTCTTCTTCTTCTTCTTCTTCTTCTTCTTCTTCTTCTTCTTCTTCTTCTTTTGAGACAGGGTTTCTCTGTGTGGCCCTGGCTGTCCTAGAACTCACTCTGTAGACCAGGCTGGTCTTCAATCCACAGAGATCCACCTGCCTCTGCTTCCTAAGTGCTGGGATTAAAGGTGTGCATCACCACCACCCTCCTTACAAATGCTTCTGAACTTGTTATGTAGTATTAAAACGGATACAAAGTCCTTTGAGCTAAGTCTCAGAAAAGGAGTAGAATTTAGAAGAATCTATTGAGTTGCTATGTGATAAAGGCTGGTAATGTCAGCGTGGATCCATTCTTAATGTCATCTTCCAAGGCCATTATTGGCATGACAAAAAATGATTGGCTCTTGAGAATCTGTTAACAGTGCTTTACCTTAGCCTATAATGATTTACTAGCTTTAAGTCTGTAGTAATAAACATTTTTTTTTATTGAGAAAAGGAGAAAAAAAAACAAGTTTCCACCTCCTCCCAGCCTCCCATTTCCCTCCCCCTCCTCCCACCCTTCTTCCCCTCCCCCCACTCCTTTCCCCCTCCCTCTCCAGTCCAAAGAGCAGTCAGGGTTTTCTGCCCTGTGGTAAGTCCTAGGTCCTCCCCTCTCCGTCCATATCTAGGAAGGTGAACATGCAAACTGGCTAGGCTCCCACAAAGCCAGCACATTACGTAGGATCAAAACCCCATGCCATTGTCCTTTGCGTCTCATCAGCCCTCATTGTTTGCCATGTTCAAAGAGTCCAGTTTTATCCCATGCTTTTTCAGTCACAGTCCAGCTGGCCTTGGTGAGCTCCCAATAGATCAGCTCCACTGTCTCAGTGGGTGGGTGCACCCCTCGTGGTCCCGACTTCTTTGCTCATGTTCTCCCTCCTTCTGCTCCTCATTGGGACCTTGGGAGCTCAGTCCAGTGCTCCAGTGTGGGTCTCTGTCTCTATCTCCATCCATCACCAGATGAAGGTTCCCTACCCCTGGACCCAGCAATACCACTCTTGGGAATATACCCAAGAGATGCCCTATCATATGACAAAAGCATTTGTTCAACTATGTTCATAGCAGTATTATTTGTAATACCCAGAACCTGGAAACAACCTAGATGCCCTTCAATGGAAGAATGGATGAAGAAAGTATGGAATATATACACATTAGAGTACTATGCTGCGGTAAAAAACAATGACTTCTCGAATTTTGCATGCAAATGGATGGAAATAGAAAACACTATCCTGAGTGAGGTATCCCAGACCCAAAAAGATGAACATGGGATGTACTCACTCATAATAGATTTCTAGCCATAAATAAGGGTCACGGAGTCTACAATAGGTGAATCTAAAGAAGCTAAGTAAGAAGGGGAACCCAAAGAAAAACATATAGTTATCCTCTTGGCTAAGGGAAGTGGACAAAATTGCCGGGGAGAAAATTGGGATCTTGGGGGTGGGGTGGGATGGGGGTAAGGGGAGATGGGGAGAGAAAAGTTAGAAGGGAAGGAGGTGGGGCCTTGGGGAAACAGGAGGATTGGGATAAAGGAAGGTTGGACAGGGGAGCATGGAACCACAATTCTTAGTTAAGGGAGCCACTTTAGGTTTGGCAAGAGACCTGACCCTAGAGGGGCTCCCAGGTGCCCAAGCTGAGGTCCCCAGTTAGTTCCTTGGGCAGCTGAGGATAGGGAACCTGAAATGACCCTATCCTAGAGCAATACTGACGAATAAATAAACATTTTAACTTCTCATTTTCATTCTTTTGTTTTGTTTCTGTAGTACTGGGAGTAGAACCAAGGCCACATGTGTGTTATGCAGGCAGTGTACCACCGAGCCCGTCCTAGCTGCTTTGGTGATCAGACCCCATCCACCAGTTCCACACATCCAAGACAGCACAGGTAAGTCTATGTTAATTTGCTTGATGTCTATATCTCCCAGGGCGGCGGCAGGGGTGGGGGTGGGGATAGGGTGGCTGCTTGTGAAATGACGCTTACACAAAATACAGAGGATTCTGCCTGCCTCCGTGGTTGACATCTATGATGCTTGACCTATCAAATATACACACTTTAGAATAAATCTCCATCAGTCCTCAGCTTAATTTTTCTTTCTTTATTTTTTTGGTGGATGTGGCTTGTTTGTCTGGATGTTCGAGTTTTGGTGCTGCTGGTGGAACCTGGGGTCTCGCACATGTTGGGCAAGTGCTCTAGCATTGATCTATTCCCCCCCACCCCCCGTCCAATCCAATTCCCAGAATTGTGTGTGTATGTGTAGATCAGAGGTAGAGGTAAATATTTAGTGTCTCTCCCCAGGAGCCATTCAGCTGTTTTTAAAATGTCATTCTCTCTCTCTCTCTCTCTCTCTCTCTCTCTCTCTCTCTCTCTCTCTCTCTCTCTCTCTCTCTCGCCTGTCTGCTTCTCCCTCCCTCCCTCCCTCCCTCCCTCCCTCCCTCCCTTCCTTCCTTCCTTCTTTTGGTTTCTCTGAGTAGCCCCGGCTGTTCTAGAACTCACTCTGTAGACCAGGCTGGCCTCTAACACACAGAGATCCACCTGCCCCGTTTTGTTTGTTTGTTTGTTTTTGTTTTTTTGTTCTTTGAGACTGGGTCCACATTGTGCAAACTTCAAGGATCTGCCTGTCTCTACCTCTCGAATGTTGGGGTTACAAACTTACATCATGCCTGGCTTTTCACATGGGTGCTGGGGATTAAACTCAGTTCTCATATTCGCACAGCAGCCCTCTACTAACTGAGCTGCCTCCACAGTCCACTGACTCTTGACCCTGCCATATGCCCTGGATCCTAAAATGCAACAGAAGTCTAGCAATTTTACATGATGCCATCATTGCCATCCAGAGACTCAGAAAGCATAAGTGGTCTCATGGATCTTTTACAGATTTTTTGCATGTGTATGTGTATACATGTTGTGTAGATGCATGAATGTTTGCGTATGTGTAAAGGGTGTAGGTGCAGATGTAGTAGGTTTTTGGGGGGCTGACAACCAGCTCCCAAATAAAGACATGGGCACTTATCACCATTATGAATGCTGGGCCTTAGCTTATGTTTGTCTCACTAGCTCATAGCTTAATTTAACCTGTTTCTCTTCATCTGCATTTTTACCTTTTATTCTGTATGTCCTTCTTTCCTGCTTCCTCCAGGTCTGGCTGGTCCCAGGTGTGTCCCTCTTTTTCTCATTTTCTCGTCTCCGAGCCCAGATTCCTCCTCCTACTTATTCTCTCCACCTGCCAGTCCTGCCTCCCCCCCTACTGCCTAATTATTGGCTGTTGAGCTTTTTAATTAGACCAATCAGGTGCCTTAGGCAAACAAGGTAAAACAAACGTAACACATCTTTACGTAGTTACACAAATATCCTATTCCACAACAAGCAGAGGTTGGCACTGGGTGTTGATCATGCTCCATTTTATGTATTTAGGTAATCTCTTGTTCGAACTCTATGCTCACTGAGTCAGATAGTCTAGTGAACTTTTTAACTTGTTTTAGGGATTCCCCTGCCTCTGACTCCTGAATGCTGGGATTCTAGGTGAGCTACCATACTTACCCATATGGTTGCTAGGCATCTGAGCCCCAATTTGTGGCAAGTGCTTTATTCACTGACCCATCACACATTTTGGTTTCAGTTGTCCCTGGACACTGTGGAGCCACCTGCAGTTCATGACCTTTTCATACTGGATACCTCGCCCATCCCAGGGACATAGCACTCCTATGGGATGTCCTAAGGGACAGGAGTGCTATGTCCCCCCCAAAGACTCATATATTAGAGGTGTGGCCTTCATTTTGTTGCTTTATTAGGACATGGTGGGACACTGAAGAGGTGGATCCTATTGGAAGGAAATTAGGTCATGTGGCATGCCTGTGAAGTGGCTATTGGAATAACAGCCCTTTCTTTTTTCCTTAGCTTCCCAGCCACGATTATGCGAGCAGCCTTCAAACCTTTTCCTTCTCAAGTTGACTGTCTCAGGTACTTGGTGACTGTAACGGAAGGCTGACTAACACACTTGGGAAGTCTGTTGTCCTCCAAGACTTCCGAGAATCTTGTAACCTGTTTCCATCAAGTGTCTCTCCTTTCTCCACAACCGATCCCCATCCCTCAGCTCCATCTTCCTTCATCTTTCTCTAAGGTGCACCGGCAGGCTTCTTGCATATAGCAGTATTTTCGTTTCTCTTTTTGTGTTCTTTTGATACAGAGTCTCTCTACATAGCCCTGGCTGGCTTGAAATGAACTATGTAGATCAGACAGACTAGCCTTGAACTTTAGAGATTCATCTGTCTCTGCTTCATGAGTGCTGGGATAAAAGATGTGTGCTACGCCCCCTTGAATACACACACACACACACACACACACACACACACACACACACACACACACTGTTTTATCAGGACAGGGTTTCTCTGTATATCCTTGACTGTTCTGAAACTTGCTTTGTAGACCAGGATGGCCTTGAACTCAAAGAAACTCCTGAGTGCTGGGACTAAAGGCGTGTGCATCACCACTGCCTGGCCAGTGAGTCTGAATTTTAAAAGAGCTTTTTCCAAAAGACTGATCTTTTTTCGGGGTTCATCCAGTACTTAAGGGTTTTCAAAGCAGTCCCTATTTTTCCCTTGACACAATTTTTCTTGCTCTTTAAAACAAAATTGTGTTTGTGTGTGTGTGTGTTTGTAATAGCCCCCAAAGGCCAGAAGAGGGCAGCAGATTCTCTGGAGCTAGAGTTTCAGGTAGTTGTAAGCCACCTGATACAGGTGCTGGGAACTACACAGGGGTTCTCTGAAGATTAGCAATGCTCTTCATCCCTGAGCCAATTTTTCTAGTCCCTACTTTTCTTACTCAAGGTAGATAGCATCTTGCTGCATAGTCCACATGACTGGAACTCAAGATATAACTCAGGCTGGCCATGAACGTGTGCAGTCTTCTAGCCTCTGCTTTCCAAATGCTAGGATCACAGGCCTGTACCACCATGCCTAGCTAGGCTGATGTTTCTGGCCATGAACTTGACACTCGTTACAAGGAACCATTCTAAATGATCACTATTGTTTAAGACTGAAGAGTCTTTCAAAGAAAAAGCACCGCTGTTCCATCACAACTATGATAATAACATGAAGGGCAAAGGCCACACCTTTGCCTCCCTCCATTTGGCAACACCAACAGAGATGCGGTGTCTCCCCACCCCCCTCTAGATTTCTGCGTAGGAACAGACTGTTGGAACAAGGTGCATTTCCTGCACAGACCCCAGGACAAAGGGACCTTGCCATGGCTGCGACTCTGGAGATGCCAGACTCAGAGGCTGAGTTTGGATTCTCATGTGGCAGGAGGCAGTGATGGATGGAGGTGCAGTTAAAGTTGGGGCTGCGATGAATGCAGTGGGTTGCTGTGCCTGCCAGCTGGGGGCTGGATTTTTCTCAGGCCATGGTTTAGCTTGCTATGAACTCATGGACTCTTTCCATGAAGGAGGGGCAGAGCTGCTGACAGGGTGGGCTGTGGGCCACAGGCCACCATAGCAGAGCTCTCAGCAGTGAGGACTTTGGCTTGTCCAGACAGCTGGCAGGGATAGGGGTGGGGGTGATGCTGCTCTTATTCTGGCTTTTCCTTCAGGCATTAAGGGAAAGTCGTTGAGGGAAGATGTTGATTCCATCCACAGAGGGCTCTGGCAGGGAAGTGATTCCTACCCAATGGAGCTGGGAAAACCCTAACCATGAGATGTATCAAAGGAAGAAGGATGGCCTGTCTCAGTCCTGTCCTCTGTGCTCTACCTCCACCCCCTCCCAGCCCCCACCCATGCTCAGGACTGGAACGGCCATAGTCCAAGAGGCCCAGCCACCTGGTCAGCTATGGGAGAGGTCCTTCCTTTGATGCCAGAAAGTTTCTTCGCTCTTGGGTAGTGTGGCCAAGACAGCCAGGCTCATCTCTTTCTCCATGTCACCAAAGTCAGGCAGCCACAGAGGTTAGCAGGGATTTAAGCACTGGCCCCTCTTACTCAGACTCAGCCAGAGTTGCCTGCTCTTTACTAAGACACAGGAGCCATGCACACCAAGACCTTCCTTCCAGTCAGCCATGGCCAACCTGGAGCTCATGAGCTGCTGGTGTCCCGGGATAACCATGAAGGTGGCGCAGCACAATTGTGACAGACAATGTGGGTCCTCAAGGTCCAAAAGTTGGACATTTCTGTGATGGGGAAGCCTGGGGCAGGAATGAAGAGGAGATATCCTCTTCCTGGAAGTGGCTGTAAGGCAGCAGGGACATCATTAGAAGGCATTCACTTTTCCTTTGCAAAAGGAGATTCTGTGTTGGTTTCCCAGCCACCCAGACCCGAATAATCACACAGAAACTGTATTAATTACAACAATGCTTGGCCAACAGCTTAGGTATATTTCTACCTATCTGTTATATCTTAAATTAACCCATTTCTATTAGTCTGTGTATCAACATGAGGCTGTGGCCTACCAGTAAGGTTCCGGTGTCTGTCTCCTTCAGCAGCTACATGGCATCTCCCCGACTCTGCCTTCTTTCTCCCAGCTTTCAGTTTAGTTTCCTGCCTTGCTCTATTCTGCCCTGCCATAGGCCAAAGCACCTTCTTTATTAAGCAATGGTAATCAAACATATTCACAGCATACAGAGGGGAATCTCCCACATCAGTCCCTGGCTGCTGGTGTAGCCTCAGCTTCCCCTAACCCCTCAAAAACCGAGAACTTAAAGTGACACACCATCTTCGGCTGCCGTTGGGAGAAGCAAACGGTTTCTTTAGCCTAGGCTAAAGTACCTCTTTTAGTGTGGCTTGTGTTTCTAGAACAGAATACCTGAGGCTGGGTAAGTTTTAAAGAAAAGACCACTCTAAGTGGGACTTTTGACTTGCTTATTCTAAACTTCTGTTCAGTTTAAAAAAAAAAAGGATTAAAGGCGTGCACCACCACCGCCTGGCTAGGAACCAAAATGCTACGGAGAAACCCTGTCACGAAAAAAAAAAAAAAAAAGAAAATGCATTTGGCTTGAGACTGCAAAGTTGGAAAATCCAAGACTAAGAGACCACATGGGGCAAGGCCTTCCTTCTGCATCGTTCCAGGAGGAAGAAAAGCAAGAGAAGGCAAGAGTAGCTGAGCAAGAGCAGGTCAAGCGTGGTTTTTATTGACAAGTTCACTGTCCATGTAGCTGACATGCCCTCATAACACCAATCCTGCCCTCATGACCTAGGCCTCTCAGTAAGCTCTGCCTCTGGTACTTCTAACAGTGACCTGTCCTGGAACTCACTCTGTAGACCAGGCTGGCCTTGAACTCACAGAGATCCACCAGTCTCTGCCTCCCGAGTGCTGGGATTAAAGGTGTGTGCCACCGCTGCCCAGCCTGTGCAGTCCTTTAGAACCATGACGAGGTAGGTTCTTTCTTTGAGACGCTATCAGTTACAGGTGCCTCTGACCCACTGGGAAGGAATCCAGGGGGCCAGGGGAGTGGTAGCCAGAGCTGAGAGTCTCTGATTCCTTCTCTTTTAACAGCCATCCACTGTGCAGACAGCAAGGCAAGGTAGGAACAAGAGAGATGCCATCGGTGGCCGCCCAGAGCCTTGAGCATGAACGAAGGAAAGTACAAAGGCCCACATGGACCAGGAAGGGTCAGAGGAGGACCTGGAGAAGGTTCCAGGGCTTTGAGATGGGAATTTAGACAATGAGAAGGTGATGTTTGCTGTGTAGCAGAACAGACGTATTTCGGAAGCAAGGACACAAGAGGCAGAAGGAAAGGCCTGTTTTCCAGATGCCAAGGCGTGGCTCAGGGGCTCTGATGGAAATCATATGCTCGTCTGATAGGGCCAGTGGGGAAGTCTGTGGGACAATATGGGAGAAGTCCCAGAAGACAGTCCTTGATGACGCCACATGTGGTGAGCATTTGCTCTCTTCCCAGAACCCCTCCTGCTGTCACAGGCTCTGCATCGCTGTAGCCATAACATGGTGACTGACAGGTGACAGTGCCCACTGTGTGTACGCTGGTAGGTGACCCACAAGTGGGATCCGCTTCTCTCTTTTTCTCTGCTAGTGTCCTGACTTTTTGCCCCTTCTCTTCCCAGCCAGAGTCCCAGCCTCTGGCCCTCCCCTCGAGTCTCTCCAGCCCCACTTTCCTTCCCTAGGGCATATAATCTCCATTAGGGATGCTGGCTTGCTCATACCGCCGTGATAGCTGACTGTTAACAGTCACCCATTCTGACATTCAAAGCCTTTTGTTGTCTGCAAATTGTAGAAAACATCCCTGGTGCTTCTGTCCTGACAAGGACTCACGAGGACTGAAGAGGATACAGATATGAGAGCCAGAAAACAAATTGGGATGCATGGCGAGTCAGCCACTCGTGGGTTTCTGGGAACTGCTGTTTTGAGGATGGGAGAGCTGCCTTGGTCCTTTCATGTCTTCCTTTGTTCTCGCCTTGGGTCGGCTGGAATCAGCAATCATTACATTGCTTGTTGGAAGCATTATACGGGGTCTTGGTGTCGTATGGGTACCACAGACTCTCAGCCAATGAAGCCCAAGGAAGCCCTGTCCTGAATACAAAATTCTGTCTGAATGAATTTGGAGTACCTGTGGCTGTGGGGAAGGAGCCATTCCCAAGTCTCTGGCATGAGCAGAGCTGTGTCGTGGTGTGTGGACAGAGTGGGCTGCTTCTAGCTGCATTGGCCGAACATATCCATGGTTTATTTGCAAAGCAGCCATGCCACTGGGGATGGCTGTGGCTCTGGACTGCCCTTTCCTAGGGCCACATGCTGGGAGCTGCTGCCCCAGTGAAGAAGCTTTGGGCTCAGAATCCTCCTGACCTCCGGCCACAGCCAGTCCCAAATCTTACCTCAGGTGTGACCTTGAACAAGTGTTTAGCTTCTCTGAGCCTAAATGTTCTCAACAGAAAAAATATTCATGTTGCCTGCCACTGGGCATAGTGGTACCTGACTTTGACCCCAGCCCTTGGGAGGTAGACGCAAACAGATCTCTGTGAATTCGAGGCCAGTCTGGTTAATACAGTGAGTCCCAGGACAGTCAGAACTACAGAGTGAGACCCTGTCTCAGAACAAAAGATAATTGCCTGCTTCTCCCACAGGTGTGTGCAAAATTCAAAGGGAAGGATATGAAAATGTTCAGAAACCAGAATCTCTAAGCTAATCTGCCGTGCTGCGGCTATTGTGTCTCCCTGAGTGACAAGGCCACCCCCAGCCGAGGACACTTGAGAGTACCGTGGAAAGTCACATGAATATGGGGCCTGCCTTGAGGCTCCTGACAGCTATCTGAGTGTACGAGGTTAGCCGCCAGGCCTTGCCCTAGCTAAGGACCCATCTGCCAGTTTCACAGCTCTGAGACACACAGTAAAGCCGCTGCAGAGAGACTAGCTCTCCATGTCTTTATGGCCGAGGGACCTGGGGAACCATTGCTGGTGGTCTTCAGAGGGGTCCAGAATTGTGAGTGTAAGCGGCCCACAGTAGTAGAGGAAGGAGGTCGCTTAACTGCTGCAGGCTGATGGTGGCCGGGATGGGACTGGTCCTCCGCTTTGCACTGGAAGGTCTACGGTCTGTTAGCCAACGTGGAGTGTTCTGAGTGGTCTCAACAAAGAGCACAACAGACAAGTGCATTAAACTAGAACGAATGTGTTGGGATTGGGGACAGATTTGTGGGTTTTTGGGGAAACTGTCAGCTGCCCAGCAATCTACTCCTTCCAGACTTGGAGCACAACCTCCAGTTTCTTGCAGGGCACACAGGAGGGAATCTCTTCTCAGTCCATAATCCTATGTCACTTTTGTCCTTACTCTAAGATTCTGCAAGAGGGTAGTTACAGGTACTGCCGGTAGAGAGACAGACAGAACGACAGCCCTGCCATCTGCTGGATGAGGGGCACTGTGCGGGCAACCCAGCCCTCTATGCTCCCTCAGTTTTCATTAGTAAAGCGGGGGTGTGGTAGTCACATCCCTTATGCACAGTTTGGGTTTCTGCAGCTTCCGTTATTTGTGCTCAACTGCAGTCAGAAAATATTACACAGGTGGCTGCAAAAATAAACAGTAGGAGTCTTCGACTGCGGACCATTCAGAGAAATGTGCCGCGATCGTCCTCTCTTGTTTCGCCAGTGTATCCACGCTGTATGGGTTACCGGACCGGTACCGCACAGCCTGCTCAGCTATGGCGTCTATGGGCACAATGCCATGTAGCCCCATAGCCAAGCAGACTCTTATTTTATAGAGTAATGGTTTCAACATGCATGAGTAAGTGATGCTGGAGAGTTCATCCAAGATTTTTACAGTCCTTCTCGTTCGTGATTCTCATCAGTATCTTCTGGGAGTAACACATGGGATAAACTTTGATATAGGCCTCATGTGGATAAGTGGGGGAAAATAGCATGTGTAGCGTTCAGTGTTACACAGGGTTTCAGGCACCCAGTGTGGTGAGGGCTTAGAGCACATTCCCTGGTAGGGAAGGGTGGTGGCAATGATTTCTCCGTTGTCCTGTAGGTTGAAGCCAGGACTTTGCACATGCTAGGTAAGTGCTCTACCACTGAGTTACATCCCTGGCCCTGGAAGAGCATTTGTAAAGGGTTTGTTGTGGGTTTTAGTGCTGAGCTATCACCATCCGACTTTGAGTCAATGTGTGTTGATGGAGACAAGAATGGGATACTCATAAATTTCTTAATGTTTTTTGGGGGGGAGGGGGTCTGGTTTTTGGATTTGGTTTCTCTGTGCAATCCTGACTGCTCTGGAACTTGCTCTGTAGACCAGCTGGCCTCAAACTCACAGAGATCCATCTGCCTCTGTCTCCCATGTGCTAGGAGTAAAGGCAAGTGGTACCACAGAAGAGTGTGTTGCAGGAAGAGCAAGGCAAGCAGTCCCACCAGTGAGCCATGTTCCCAGTTCTACTCAGAAGCTTCTCTAGCAATGACTACCATGTCCTGTATCTGTTCAACAATAATAAGTGGTCTCAAGAGTACCATTGGGTGGCCTGAAGAGCCAAGTATGCAGACATCAAGTATAGAAGCTGCTTTTTCAAGTCCCTGGACACATGAACATTCATTAAAACTTTAGTCCATTAATCTTAGCCCTTGGAGGCAGAGACAGGTGGATCTCTTTGAGTTCAAGTTCAGCCTGGTCTACAGAGCGAGTTCTAGGCCAGCCAGGGCTATACAGAGAAACTCTGTCTCAAAAAACAAAAACAAATTCTTCGGTCCATGAAAAGTAAGAAGATACAATAATAATATCCAAATCAAACTTCTAGGCGCAAACATGTCCAAATCTGAATGAAAGCACGCTAAAGTGGGTTAGTGAAGATTAGTTAGGGGAAAACCATAGACATGTTAAAAGCTTAGAAATAGGAATTTATTCTAAAGAAAGCTGTTGTTTAGCCGTTTCCTCTAATTCAAACCTTCATTCCAGGGATCAGGGGGAGGTGGCCCATGAGAGTCAGGAGGTGAACAAAAGGTCATCTCATCTCTCTGGGAGAAAAGACACAGGTGATTTGGATGCTCCCTCACCGCATTATAAAAAGGTGTGTAGCCGGGCGCTGGTGGAGCTCGCCTTTAATCCCAGCATTCGGAAGGCAGAGGCAGGAGGATCTCTGTGAGTTGGAGACCAACCTGGTTTACAGAGTGAGTTTCACGACAGCTAGGGCTACACAGAGAAACCCTGTCCCCAAAACAAACAAACCAAAGAGGAGTGAGCACTCCCAGGTGTGGAGACTGGCCAGCCCAGCAGCAGAGGAGGGTAGCAGGCTGTGCAGTGAGCTCCAGGGTTACAGCTTTCTTGGCTGGTCACCCACATTTATGGTGACACAGTGAGTTCTGCATCACCCCTACTCCTGAAAGTCACCCCAATAAAAATTCATTGGTTCACCAAGTTTGACTTTGGTGCAATCATTATTTAGATCTGTCCTGGATTTTTTCTGATGTGAATGGAGGGGTGTGTGTGCACGCTATGTATGTATGTGTCGTGTGAGTGTGTGTTGTGTGTGTGTGTGTTTGTGGTGTGTATATGTGTGGTGTGTATATGTGGTGTGTGTATATGTGGGTAGGGGTATGTGTATATGTGGGGTATGTGTACACGCATGTGTTTGTGGTATGTGTGGGGTGTGTGTATATGCATGTGGTGTTCCATCTTCCTAGGAAGTCTATCCCACAACAGAAGCAGCACAGACGACAAAGAATTTTTGAAACATGATTAGTGTCAGTATGTTATAGAACCAGGTGACTGCACACATATAGCTGGAGCCCCTGAAAAGGGGCGCAGAAGAAATAATGAGGCAGTGGCCAAAACTGACCAGGCTTTTTACACGTGAAAGCCTTCAATAAAACCATAAAATTAGAGCAAAGGAAACACAAACCACATCATGGCGAATCATAGCAAAGACAAAGCACTAAAGCTAGGCCAGAGAAAGAAGCCACAGAGAGAGAAACGGGTGAGGGGAGCCAGCAAATGAGAAACATGGTAAAGTGGTATACTAGAGAGGAAGGGAGGGCGGGAGGGAGGGAGAAAGTGAGGAGAGGGGGAGGGATGGAAGTATAGTGATATTTCATTTGTATTTTAATAAATAAAGCTTGCCTGAGGTCCAGGAGAATACAATAGCTGTACTGATCAGCCTTACAGACCAAGCAGTGGTGACACACATCTTTAATCCCAGTGGCCACACTAGTTTGCCATAGAAACTGGGTGGTACTGGTGCACGCCTTTAAACCCAGGACTAGAGAGGAATGTAAGACGGGAGGAGACAGCTCTCAGACGTAGTATCATTCTGAGATTCCTGGAGGCAGGATCACAATTTTGGACTGAGGTAGAAGTGAGAGCTAGTGGTTAGCTGTTTTGCTTTTCTGACCTTCAAGTTGAACCCCAATTTCTGTTTCTGGGTTTTTATTAATAGTGCTACAGGGAGGGAGAGAAGGAAGGAGGGAGAAAGAGAGGAAAGGAGAGAGGGATAGAAGAGGGAGGGAAAAATGGAAGGAAGGAAAGGGGGAGGGAAGTAAGAAGGGAGGTATAGTGATACATTATTTGTGTTTCAATAAATAAAGGTTGCAGCCAGGTGGTGGTGGTGCATGCCTTTAATCCCAGCACTCAGGAGGCAGAGGCAGGCGGATCTCTATGAGTTGGAGGCCAGCCTGGTCTACAAGAGCTAGTTCCAGGACAGGCTCCAAAGCTACAGTAAAACCCTGCCTTGAAAAAGATAAAGAAAGAAAGAAAGAAAGAAAGAAAGAAAGAAAGAAAGAAAGAAAGAAAGGAAAGGAAAGGAAGGAAGGAAAGAAAGAAAGAAAGAAAGAAAGAAAGAAAGAAAGAAAGAAAGAAAGAAAGAAAGAAAGAAAGAAAGCAAGCTTGCTTGAAGATCAGAGGGCAAAGCAGCCATGCTGGTCAGTCATATAGGCCAGGTAGTAGTGGCACACATCTTTAATCCCAGGACTCAGAAGACAAAGGTAGTTGGATCTCTGTGAGTTTGAGGCTAACCTAGTCTACAGAGTGAGTTTCAGGACAGGCTCCAAAACTACAGAGGAACCTTGCTCGAAAAACCAAAAATAAATAGAATATAATAGAGAGAAACAGCCTAAGGTTTTCAAAAGCCAACTTTAATATATCCAGTAACCTTACAGGAATTACCAAATTATAGAAACTCTGTAAGAGCTGAATGGACTTCTGTGTCAATGCTAGATTTAAGGAGATTCAAGGAAGCAATGGTCTCATATGGCATACATTCAGCTTTTGTAGAGCAAATGTTAAACCCGTGGTCAGTTTGTAATAGAATTATCCCTAGATACTGGATAGACTTGGTTAAAGCTGTTTTAGAGGTTGTTCCACAATTGCAATAGAGTACCTGATTCAGAGAAAAGGCTAAGTCTGTTGAACAATGGAATAAAGCTAGAGGTATGGAAATCCCCAAAGATCAAATTATTGGAGAAGGAAATTATGCTACTAAAGAAAGGCAACCACTATATGTCTTTATACCATGCAGCAGCTTCGAATGCTAGGGACAGAACTGAAGAAGTAGGGAAGAGGAGTGAATCATTTACTAAAGTCATACAGGGCCCAAAGTAACCTTCATGGATTTCTTACAAATATGGACATCAGTAGTAAAAAAAAAAAAGATACCAAATTCAGAAGCTTACAAATAATAATTGAATTTCTGGCTTTTGAAAGTGATAATTCTCAATGCAAGGCCAGAACCTTTGGAGAAAAGGATCCAATATACAATTAATATTGAATCTCATGACCATGATAATGTTTGGATAGAAGAGGTCATTTCCAGAGGTTTGAAGAAAAATTGAAATGTCAAGTGTTTAAATTGTGGTAAACAATGCCACCTTAAAAGAGATTGTAAACAAGGCATTCCTAGAAATAATGCTTTTTCTAAGCATAATCCATTCATAATGCCCCTCTCTTATATAGGAAGTATGGCAAAAGCAGGCATTGAACTAACTAATGAATGTAAGTCAAGGTCAACAAGGGATAGCCAAGGTAATCCTTTGTTAGAAAACTCCATGAGGGGCCTCTTGCAGGTCCCTATGCCACATCCAGTTCAGTTCCTACCGTCACAGAGACAACTCCTTCCCAGAGCAATTAAAGAACCTAGTGACTATTGTAAGAAGCCACGCTGCTTGGATAATAGAACAGCTATAAAAGACAGAACAAAAAGTTCAGGAGAAACCATAAAGTGAATATTTTGGAGAACTTCTATAAATGAACAAAGACCAAAATTATAAATATGAATAAATGACATTGTCATTGAAGGTCTGGTAGACACAAGTGCAGATATAACAATAATTTCAACAGAATCTTGGCATTCAAATTGGCCTCTTCAGGGTGTAAATGTTCAGTTTTTAGGGACCAGAACCTTATCTTAGGTAAATCAGAGTGTGAGACAGGTCAAATGTATATGGCCAGAAAGACAAATATAAATATTAAAGCCATATGTGACTAACATAGCAATGAATTTATGGGAACATGACTTGTGACAACAATGGGATACTCAGATTAATATTCCCTCAACTTTAAAAACAACCCATAAATTAACATATGTTTCTGGGGAAAATATTACAAGATATTATAAAGAACAGTTTCCAACCATTCAGGTTGTACAAGAACAGGGCACAATAGCTGCTGACCTTCCAAAGGCACCAACAGCCCTATCTTTAAAATAGATGACAAACAAACATTTATAGGTTGTGCAATGCCCTTTAACAACAGAGAAACTGCAGGCCTTAGAACAGCTGGTACAGGAGCAACTAGATGCTCAGCATATTGAATAATCAAACAGCCCTTGGAATTCTCCTGTATTATTTGTTAAAAGGAAATCTGGAAAATAGAAAATAGTAATAGATCTAAGAGCTGTTAATAAGGTAATTCAGCCAATGGACTCTCTGCAGATTGGGATTCCTTTGCCTTCTCTATCACCTAAAGGATGGCCTCTTATAGTTATTGATTTAAAAGATTGTTTCTTCATTATAGTTTTACAAGAAGAAGACAGAAAAATTGCCTTCAAAGTATCTATTTACAATAATTCTCAGCCTGCTAAGAGGTATCAATGGAACATTCTCCCACAGGGAATGTTAAATAGCCCCACCCTTTGCCAATATTTTATAAGTCAGTCATTGGAAATCATGCATAAACAATTTCCAGAATCTGTAGTTTACCATTACATGGATGACAATCTACTATCTGAGTCAAATATAGATACTTTAGAAAGAATGTTTGAATAAGTAAAGAAAATTTTGTCTTGCTGGGGATTACAGATTATTCCTGAAAAAATACAGCGAGGAGATTCTACTAATTATTTAGGCTATAAAATATGTTTACAAAAAAGTTAGACCCCAAATTAGAGAGATTGATTGCAGACTCTTAATGACTTAGATAGCTAGGAGACATTTTCCATCTACAGTGTACTATTGGGATAGGTTCTGATGATGTGATCAGTTTAAACACAACCTTAGTTGGTGTCACAGACTTAAATAGTCCCAGAAAATTATCAGCTGAAGCTGAGACCATTGGCTTTGATTGAAGAGAAATTACAGAAGGTACATATGTAACATGTGGATCTGAATCTTAACTGCATTCTGGTTATATTACCCTCCAAACATTTCCCTACAGGAATTTTAATGCAGAGCAAAGATATTATTTTAGAGTAGATCTTTTTATTCCAAAAGCAAGTGAAAAATTAAAAAAAAGCTTATGTGGGAAAGGTCTCTAAGTTAATTATAAAATGAAAATTGGGACTTTGTCAATTAGCAGGAATAGACCCAGAAGAAATTATAGTACCTTTTAATAATGATGAAATTCATGAATTATGGGAAGACAGTGAGCCCTGGAAAAGAGTTTGTAGTAATTTTTTTGAGAGAGTTTAGCAACAACTATCCCAAAAGCAAGAGAATTCAACTTATAAAGAGAACTATCTGGATCCTTCCTTGCATTGCACAGGACACACCAATAACTAAAACTCCTCCATGCTATACTGATGCAAATGAATCAGGAAAGACAGGTTACAAAACAGAAAATTCAAGTAAAGCTGATCAAGGCCCGAATGATTCTGTCCAAAAGTGAGAATTATATGCTATTCTCATGGTACTAAGGGATTTTAAAGAACCTCTCAACATGGCTACCAATTTGCAATATGCAGAAATAGTTGTTTTGTACATTGAAATCACTAAATTTATACGATATGATACAGAATTGACTTTATTATTTATTCAGCTACAAGTTACAGTCAGGAATAGGCACCATTCCATATATATAATGCACTTCAGTTCTATACATGTTGCCAGGTCCTCTAGGACAAGGTAATGCAGAAATTGATCAATTATTGATAGGAAATGTGATGAAGGCCTCATAATTCCATAAAAAATTATGTCAATGGTAAAGGTTAAAAAAGACTCCTCCAGCTTCTGTAAAGCAAAGGACACAGTCAACAAGACAAAACAGCAGCCTACAGCCACATCAAACAGAGGACTGATCTCCAAAATACACAAAGAACTCAAGAAACTGGCTATCAAAATAACAATAAAAAAATGGAGTACAGACCTAAACAGAGAATTCTCAACAGAGGACTCTAAAATGGTTGAAAGACACTTAACAAAATGCTCTACATCCTTAGTCATCAGAAAAATGCAAATCAAAACAATTCTGAGATTCCATCTTACACCTTAAGAATGGCCAAGATAAAAAACACCGATGACAACTTTTGCTGGAGAGGATGTGGGGAAAAGAGAACACCCCTGCTTTGCTGGTGGGAGTGCAAGCTGGTACAACCCCTTTGGATGTCAGTGTGGTGATTTCTCAGAAAATTAGGAAACAACCTTTCTCAAGACCCAGCAATGCCACTTTTGGATATATACCAAAGGATGTTCAATCATTCCATAAGGACATGTGCTCAACTATGTTCATAGCAGCATTGTTTATCATAGCCAGAAACTGAAAACAACCTAAATGCCCCTTGACCAAAGAGTGGATAAGGAAAACATGGCTGGCACATTTACACAATGGAGTACTACAAAGCAGGAAAAAATAATGAGATCTTGAAATTTGCAGGCAAATGGATGGAGCTAGAAAACATCATATTGAGTAAGGTAACCCAGACCCAGAAACACAAATATCATATGTACTCACTCATAAGTGGTTTTTAGACATAAAGCAAAGAAAACCAGCCTACAAACCACAATCCCAGAGAACCTAGACAACAAGGAGGACCCTAAGACATACATGAATCTAATCTACATGGAAAGTAGAAAAAGACAAGATCTCCTGAGTAAATTGGGAGCATGGGGACCGGACCATGGGAGAGAGTTGAAGGGGAGGGGAGAAGAAGGGAAGAGAGCAGAGAAAAATGTATAGCTCAATAAAATCAATAAAAAAAGACTTTTCCATCATGTGGCAACACGCCAAGGAAATTATAAGAACATGTCCTGCCTGTTCCTTATAGAACCAAATACCACTATCTGCAGGAAGTAACCCAAAAGGTACTCAAACCAATAAAATTTGGCAAATGGAGGTATTCCATTTTGTAGAATTTGGAAAACTAAAGTATGTATACCACTCCATTGATACCTACCCAAGTTTTCAATGGGCAACTGCTTTGAGTTTGAAAAAGGCTGATTTGGTAATCACATTTGCTGAAAGTAATGGTCATCATGGGTATACCTGTACAAATAAAGACAGAAAATGCTCTAGCATATGTCTCTAAGTTTTTTGCTTATTATAACATAAAGCATATTACAAGTATACCACACAAGCAGCTCTAGAAAGATCAAATTGAACTCAAAAGGAAATGTTAAATAAAATAGAAAGGGATGATAAATACCCCCAGAAATAGATTGCATAATGCTTTATTAACCTTGAATTTTCTTTTTTCTTTTCTTTCTTTCTTTCTTTTTTTTTTTCAAGACAGGGTTTCTCCATAGCTTTGGAGCCTGTCCTGGAACTAGCTCTTGTAGACCAGGCTGGCCTCAAACTCACAGAGATCTGCCTGCCTCTGCCTCCTGAGTGCTGGGATTAAAAGCCTGCACTACTATCACCTGGCAACCTTAAATTTTCTAAATGCTAATGAGAAAAGAACAACAGCTGCAGAGAGATAGTGGATAGTAGAAAAAACTAAAAGATTAAATCAGCCAATATACATTAAGGATGAATTGACCTCAGAATGGAAACCAAGACAAGTATTATGTTGGGGAAGGGGCTTTGTTTTTGTTTCTACAGGAGAAGAGAAGCTTGGATACCATCAAAATTGGTAAAAGTTCGATTTGAACACTTCTCAATTAGAAGAGATGATAGTTCATTAAATAGCATGGATATTTAATCTAAGCTAACTTATAAAACTAACAAATGCTTTTCATTTGATCAGATACAACTTGCCAAAAATAATCTCCCCAAAATTAGGGTTAGGGAAGGGTTTTGTTTCTGTCTTTTGAGGAGAATAAAGGCATCCAGCTAAGGAATCGAAAGACTACTGGATGAATGAGACATCTGAAGAAAAAAGACAAATCACTCAGAAAAAGCGTCTCAAGCAAAAGAGTAAAGTGACCTTTTGTTTTATCACATTTCCAACAGGATAAAATTTCATAACTCTTCCCAAACGTTTGTTTCTGCTGTTCTCTACAGACATATAATGCAAATGGTCTCTTTGTCCTCCCAGTTCAATTAAAGTTCAAAGCTGGCTTTGGAGTTGGAGTGTGGCTCTCTCCTTCTCTAACTAAAGCCCAGTGTGCTTACCAAAGTGAAACCCAAAATCTCTGTGTCATGTCAGAAGAGCCACCTACACTGACAGAAGAAAAACAAATATTTAAGAATTACTTTATTGCATCTAATCCCATAACCCTTTGGTTTTATATTTACTCTTAACAGCTGTACTTAAAGGTATAAGATTTATAAATATATACATATATATACTTATATTTATATATATTAAACTTTTTGTCATGATACTAATTCTACAAAAGGTTTCATCTCCCTCCTTGAACATGATTTTGGGTTTGAGTCTCTTTCAGTTTTCTGCAGTGAACCGTGAGCATGGCTAACAGCAACCTTTGAAGTCTCCAAAAGTAGGAGGGGCCCCACAATGACATTTCCTCTAGGACTGTGATAATACCACTAAGCTGAAAAAACACCACCTAAAGATTGGCTTTTGAACTACAAACTGCTCAGAACAATTTTGAGTAGCTAGCAGAAATGATCCAGCCTCACAGACTACTCTACCCAGGACTTGAGACAATCCCTGCACTTTCCCATTATACAGAGACTGGACAACAAAGGATACAGCTACCTCCCCCAGGACTTGACAATTTACCCATTTTTCTTTTCTTTTCAGGATCCCCTAAAGATATTGTCTCCCCCAGACAACAAGAAGTAAATTTAAGAATATGACGCCCACATTCCCAAGAGGTGGGATGGGTAGTTTTTGGTTATTCAGTGGGTTATGGATATTTGTCATTGTTTAGTAGGGGTTGGTTATAAGTTGTTATTGGTTACAGCTAGAAGGAAGGTTGAACAAAGGATTTTAGATTCAGAGTTCTTTTGAAAAAAAGGGATATAGATATGTTAGGATAAAAGGGTAGATTACTGAATCTACTCTGAAAAGACATTAGGGCAAAAGTAAGCCCATTGGACAAGAAAATACCCTTGCCTTGACTGCTTTTATGTCCTAATTGGACAAGCAGGACATAAAAGAGAGTGACTGCCAAACATTGTTGAGACAAGGTGGGACAGCCCTTGTCTCACAGAATAGTCTTTCTTCACAGAATAGTCTGTTGGATATGCTAGGCCTGTAGGCTGAAGATGGATGTCCCAATGTTGCAGAGGAACTTTGGGTTGATAATTTAGGCAGTTAACTATTTCTATCATTTTTCACATTTTTTGGAAGTCTCTTGCTTGTACTTCCTGCTTATTCAGTTAATATTATTTCCTTATTAAGTCTTTGAGGGAGTTGAAGACTAGATAGTTATAGTTTTCCTTGTTTACCAGACGTAGAAAATAAGTTATAATAGAAAGTAAATTACATACAAGACTTTAGATTCAGCAAAATAGGATTGATAATGGAGTACTTTCTCTGAATTTGTCAAATGTAAATGGACCACAAATTGTTGGTGAATTTATTATATATCTTATATAGTTATTGTACTTATTGTATATTAGTTATAGAATTCTTTTTTATTTTAGACAAAAAAAGGGAAATATCATGGTATATTATGTGTTTTAATAAATAAAGCTTGCTTGAAGATCAGAGTGCAGAACTAAGCCACTAAAGTTCAGGGAGTGGTGGCACATACCTTTAATCCCAGGACTTGGGAGACAGAGGCAGAAGAATCTCTGTGTGTTCAAGGCTACCCTGGGCTACAAAAAAATTGAATTTATCTAAAAGAGAAACAGAACTCACACAAAGGTCATCCCCGTACTTGTGATCACACACCTTTAATTCCAGCAGTAGGGAGGTGGAGACAGGAGTGATAGGGCTGGGCAGAGAGAGGAGTATAAAGCAGGAGGAGACAGGAGTTCAGTGTAGTATGGAGTCTGAGGTTGGTGGAGAACATTGCAGGATCGACCTATCAGTCTGAAGACTTGGTAGAGGTAAAAGGTCTCAGTAGTGGTCGGTTGTTTTGCTTTTCTGATCTTCAGGTAAACCCAAATATCTGTCTCTGGGTTTTTATTATCTGTGGTACAGGGAGGGAAGGAAGGAGGGAGGGAGGGAAGTGGGAGGATGGGAGGGAAGGAAGGAAGGAAGGAAGGAAGGAAGGAAGGAAGGAAGGAAGGAAAGAAACAAAAACAAAAACAAGAACAGCAAAAAGAAAGAAAGAAAGAAAGAAAGAAAAAAAAAGAAAGATAGAAAAGCCTACAATCAACTATATCTTCAAAGTCAGAGACTATGTACTTCAGAGCTAGAACCCTTATTTAATTTGTAGAACAACCTTGGTTCAATTCTGGGCTAGTGGAGCAGAAGCGCGCGCGCGCGCACACACACACACACACACACACACACCTGTCTCCATCTTGCCATCCGTAGAAGGCTGAGGGCTTTTTTTTTCAGAGACCTTCTCATATGCTGAAGAGTCTTCAGCAGAAGTAGAAATTTTCTTTTTTTTCTATTAAAAAACGTGTATGAGTATTTTGCCTGTGTGAATTATGTATGTGCATCGCATGTGCACAGTGCCCTTGAAGGCCGGAAGAGGGTGTCTGATCCCTGGGATGGGAGCTTTGAGCTACCAGTGGGTGCTGGAAATCAAAACCGGGTCCTCTTAACCACAGAGCCATCTCTCCATCCCCAGGAATCAACTCTGAAAGTTTGCTTCTGACTTTCACATGAGCACCCTGGTATGCAAAGACCCAAACCCCCACGCTCCCTTACCCCACACCCACCCACCCACCCACACCTACACATATCCCCACACACACCTATACACACACATACACACAAACCCATCCACACATAGCCCCCCCCCACACCTACACACACACACAGCTACACAGACCTACACACACACACCTATACACACACATACACACAAACCCATCCACACATAGCCCCCCCCCACACCTACACACACACACACCTACACAGACCTACACACACACCTATACACACACATACACACAAACCCATCCACACATAGCCCCCCCCACACACCTACACACACACACACCTACACACACACACCTACACACACACACCTACACACACATACCTACACACACATACACACCTACACACACACACACACACACACACACACACACACATCTTTGCTCTCAAGGCAAATTACTTACTACAATCCCAAATAAACAAGTCTTTTCCTCTCAGCTTTTTCCTGTAGAACTTAAGTGACTATTTCCTTGAGCTCACAAGTCTCGCGCTGTAACTTGAGGAGCGCTCGCGGCTGAAGGAAACCAAACAACCCGATTTGCTTCTTCTCCCATGGTATATAGCTGTGCTCAGTGACAGTGTGGACTGAGCTTCTGTCCCTGCTGTCCATAGCACCTTCAGATAAATGTAGGATGCAGATGGTTTACGGTAGGTGATGCCCTCTCAGGGGCTATCCATGGCCCTCACCATCTGCAGCACCTGTCAGATAGTGCCTTGATGCTTTCTCCACCCAAATCCTAGCCCGTAGGAAGGCTGCCTGGTTAATCAGACTTACAGTGCCAGCCCCTTTCTGTTGTTGAAGTTTGCCGAAGCCAAATCCGGATACTCTGTTCTCACCTCACGAATGAAAGTTCTCAGAAAAGACCACGCCCTATACTAACCATCCAGTGATGAGGAGAGATTGGATTGTCACAAATCCAGAGCTAACTTCTTTAGGATCATCTTTAGTCCCCCCACAATAGCCATTTATTACCCAACTTCCTTCGTGACCTAATGTCTTTGTGACGGTGCTGGCTGGTTTTAGGTCATTGTGACACAAGCTAGTCATCAGAGAGGAGGGAGCCTCGATTGAGAGACTGCACCTGTAAGATCAGGCTGCCAGCAAGTCTGCAGGGCATTTTCTCAGGGTGGGTGATGCCATCTCTGGGCTAGTGGTCCTGGGTTCTTCTAAGAAGGCTGAGCAAGCCACGAGGAGCAAGCCAGTAAGCAGCACCCCTCCACGGCCTTTGCAACTCCTGCCTCCGGGTTCCTGCTCGGCTTGGGGTCCTGTCCTGGCTTCCTCCAGTGATGGACTGCATGTGGAAGTGTGAGCCACATAAACCCTTTCCTCTCCAATTTGCTTTTGGTCATGGTGTTTCGTCACAGCAATGGTAACCCTAACTAGATAAGAGCATTAGGTAAATTCCCAAAGGGCAGATGTACAACCAGACTCCTAGTGTCCACCACGCAAAAGACCAAGGATGTTGTCAGATAGCATCAGGAGCCTGCAGCTGCAATGTCCTCACTTTTCTTATATATATATATATATAATGTATACAATATTCTGTCTGTGTGAATGCCTGCAGGCCAGAAGAGGGCACCAGACCTCGTTACAGATGGTTGTGAGCCACCATGTGGTTGCCGGGAATTGAACTCAGGACCTTTGGAAGAGCAGGCAATGCTCTTAACCGCTGAGCCATCTCTCCAGCCCTGTCCTCACTTTTCTATACCTGATTCTTCTACCGATGAATCTGAAAAGCTCTTCGGTTTATGTCTCTGTTCTGTTACTCTGCACTTTCATAGAGCTGACACTGTGCTGGAACACGGCATTTGCTGGTGACCTCATCTGTACTCCCAGGCCATGCTCACTCATATCTGACTCCAGCGTAAGTTCGCTCATCCTCTTTGAGGTGTGAATGAGAACACTTGGAAAGGAGCCGTGCTTGCAAAGACTGACAGATGAGAGCCACAGGGATGTGCAGTGGTTGGAATGTTGCTTAATTAAACTTTATCTTTGGCTAGCGTTAGCCCCCTAAATAGCTTCCTTGTCCACCTCTGGGCTTGGCCTGGCATCTTGTGATTAACAGATTAAAGCCTTTTGGAATTAGCAGACCACTAGCTCCCCCAGACTCAAACACTAAGAATGTCATTAGACAGCACCTGAGACGTCTCCCATCTCTTTGTGGCCCTCTCTGATATTTCCACCTTTGTATCTTGTTTGTTTGTTTGCTTGCTTGCTTGCTTCAAGACAGTTTCTTTGTGCTGTCCTGGAACTCCCTCTGTAGACCAGGCTAGTCTCAAATTCACAGAGATTCAGCTGCTTTTGCCTCCAGAGTGCTGGGATTAAAGGCATGTGCCACCACGGCCCAGTTTTCCACCAATGTATTTAAAAACCATCTTTGTTTCTAACTTTTTGTTCTGTTAGTATAAAGACTGCATGACATTGTTTCCATGTTGGAACGTTGTATCTGTACCTTGAGATCTAAATGTACACTCCTGAGAGATGGTCCTTCTTAAATTTGTCCCAGAATAAACCCTGTCTTTTATTCCTTTAAGGGCCGAGCTGAACAAATCTGTGCATCTTTCCACAGCGCCTGGGCACGGCCAGCGCTGCCCGCCCGCCCTCCTTGCCTTGCTCACCTCCCACTGCTGGCCAACTGAAGAGAAATAAATTGTCCTATCAGCAGCCAGGAAAATCAGGGCCAACCCATAGAGTGACCAACCTGTTGATTTGGGCTCTGGGATATTAAAATAGCCAGAGGGCACGAGACTAGTTGACCAATGTGTCTGCTCTATTCATGTGATAAAACGCCATGACCAGAAGCAACTCACTGAAGGAGGAGCTTGTTTGGGTGTGTGTGTGGGAAACTGGACAGACAACAACATGCCATTATGGCAGGGAAGCATGGCAGCCCGAGACCTGAGAATTCACATCTTCAAACACAAACAAGAAACAGCAAACTGGAAGTCAACACAGCTTTTTACTCTCAAAGCCCGCCTCCAGTCACCTGCTTATTTTCACAAGGTTGTTTTCCAAGATGCCTCCAAAGAGCACCACCAACTGGGGACCAAGCATTCAAACAGCTGAGCCTGGGGGGGACGTTTCTCATTGAAATCACACAGCCGTTCAAGCATGATATCAGACCCAATTATTATCATTCTGCTGACCTTCCCTGTCACCTGGGTATCCTGTCCCTTTGAGACACAAGCTCCGCTCACCTCCAATTTCCCCTACCCTCAGAGCAAGCTGATCTCCTGCCTTCTCTCCATCCCCTTTCTCTCTCTGTCTCTCCTTCTTCTGAAGAGATAACTACTGAGTCTCCCTTTCCCCCTTTTCTCCCTTCTCTCCTCTCTCTCTCTCTCTCTCTCTCTCTCTCTCTCTCTCTCTCTCTCTCTCTCCCCCCCCCTCCAGAATACCCTTGCCCATTAAATAAACTCTATACCCTGGTGTATGTCTCTGTCTCCCACCCGCCAGGGGACCTGCCAGGGTCACGCAGTGAATCTTTCACCAAAGTTGTTTATTTGCTTAAAAATGTTTTGGGCTGAGAGTATAGCTCAGTGGTAGAGCACTTGACTAGCCCACATGGAGCCATGGGCTCTACTCTAAGAACCACCAAAGAAGTTCCCTGGACTTCTGATGATGTCAGCAGTACATTTGCAAGGACTCCAGCCCCTTACCAATGCAGATCCGCACACTTCCACCTCTTACATGCTAACCCGAATCAAGAAGCATCACACTGTGTTTTCCTATCCTGAAGTCACCATCAACCACCCCTTCATCAAATGCCAATGCTCGCTCCCTCTGTGATTCCAGCAAGACCAGTGAGACTGGGTTTTTGATCTAGTCTTTTATTTGTGGCACAACCAGAGAGTCACAAATAGGAGTGACTTCGTTACCCTCTTAGACTTCAGATCCTCTCCCCTCATTCTTAGTTTTCAAAGAGAAATGGCTCTTGTTACCCCTGTGGCGTTCTCTTGAGTAAAGTGGAACCTCCCAACCTCAGTAACAGTCTTGCATTGCAAATACTGAAGCCACGACCCGAGGAGGGTCTACAATAACCAAGGTTACAGGCATGGTGGTTTTTATTTTTTATTTTATTTATTTTCATAAAGTTAATGGATAGAATGTTTTATCAAGGGAACTAACCTACACATGCTTTCTAGAAGAGAGACCAAGGACGTTAGTCCCTGGGCCACCGACATGTCTGCAAAGCTGCTCCAGGTACCCCACAAATCCCAGAGTCCTCCAGGCAGGCATCCTTCTCTCAGGGCATCCCCCCCCAAGAACTTGACTTTAGGAATTCCTCCCACGCTCGTTCAGCATCTCCTCCCACACCGGGGTCTCTCAGCACTCAGAGGCTGGGGGTGGGATGGGGGGAGGGAGTTTGGAAAGGACACAAACTTGGGAGATAAACATTTTTTTGGGAAATCTCCAGATTGTCTTAGAATCAGCGGGACTCATGAGCCGGCCACAATAGGTTCACTTTCATGTGGGTGCCGAAGCAGGCGAGACTTCCAGGCAAAAAGTCTGAATGTGAATTTAGCTAGTTTTGGATAAAGACGCCTTTCAGCGTCAATACACACCGTGAATGCAGCCGCGGCGGAGTTACAACTTAATGAGCCGACGGGAAGTGCACTGGGTCAGGCCTCCTCTCCCAGCCTCTGTCATGCTAATCAGCTAGGCAGCCTGCAGCTGAAAAACTGCTGGAATTTTTATTTGCATTTCATTTGCCTGGAAGGAAATTGACCCAGATGGTCCACAAAGGCCCTAGGAGGCTGGCAAGCAAGTGTAGAACTGCACGCTTCTCCGAGGGCCTGCCCTTGTCTGCCCATCCCTCTTTGAGCAGAGGGCATAAAAGATTAAAACAGCGGAAGGGAATTGATTTCATGATTTTTAGATAATTTCCCCCAGATTTGAGAAAGGACCCCCGAAAACCTAATTTAATCAGCCAGGAGCTCAATAGTAATTACAGGGAAGAAAAGCTGGGGTAATGAAAGAGGTGGTAAGGATTTTTTGCTGTTGCCGGTGGGAACCTTTCTTAATAGGATAAGTCTAAAAACTAAATGGTGCTAATAGCATCAAGCACCGGCAGCCAGAGTCCACTGCTGGCGCCGCAGTCAGCCGATGATGGATTGCCCGAACCACGGCTCTCGCCAAGGGGAGCTCTGACAATTGGCCACAGAGGTGACCTGCCTGGCATTTCCATGAGTATTTGCCTGAATCTCGGAGCTTGGGGTCTGTGAGGGAGCCTGGGTTTTGTCTCTACAAAGCCCCTTGCGGTGGAGGGCTCACTCCCATCCAGGTAAGACATCTACCTCAGCACGAGCTTTGAGAGCATTTAGAGTTTGAATGTTTTCTGCGTGGAAGTCAGGGTTGAGCCACCTAGGGACTGTGTGACCTTGGGTGGGGGATTGGTTAGCCTTTGATTTTGCACCTCTGTCTTTGCGTGCGGAATGGAGACAAAGCCAGCACCCTCACCCTAGGGTTTCTGTGCATGGAAATGAGGTAAGGCACAAATATGTTGATCACAGAGCCAGAAACAAAGGAGGTCAAAGAAATAGCTACGATTATCATTACCATTGATCAACTTTCTCGTCTGGTTTTTAAGTAAAAATATTTCCTGGCCCAATTAAAAGCAGGTTTATATAAAAAGGGAGAGACAGTTCAGTGACTAAAAGCGCTGCCTGCTCTTGCAGAGGACCAGGGTTGGGTCTCCAGCGCCCACCTAGAGGCACCTAATAATCTTTCCCTTCTGTTCCAGGGGATCTGGTGTCCTCTTCTGGTGTTTGTGGGCACCATATGCATGTGTGTACAAGCAGTCAGAAACGTAATAGATACATGAAACACATTTGAAGAAAGAAGAAGGAAGAGGAGGAGGAGGAGAAATAGTGGCACCTGCCATTACAGCTCATCTTCTTTTAATGTCTACAATTACTTGACCCATAATGGATTTCTGGTTAGTATTAGCTGAATAAACACTTAGGACACCATGTGTGGAAGGGCAACACATACTGTGGACTGGATGCTAAGAACACACGGTGTGGACTGGATGCTAACAAGAACACACGGTGTGGACTGGATGCTAACAAGAACACACGGTGTGGACTGGATGCTAACAAGAACACACGGTGTGGACTGGATGCTAAGAACACACGGTGTGAACTGGATGCTAACAAGAACACACGGTGTGGACTGGATGCTAACAAGAACACATGGTGTGGACTGGATGCTAAGAACACACAGTGCGAACTGGATGCTAAGAACACGCGGTGTGGACTGGATGCTAAGAACACACGGTGTGAGTTCTGGATGCTTGGAGGCAGAATGAGCCCTGGGTGCTGCTACCTGGGCCCTGACAGTCACATACTTCTTGGCCTTAGGCTGTCCATGGTCCCTCTGACCCTTACTTGTCCCTAGCCTTTCCAGCCTTCCCCTTCCTCTTGTCACTCAGGCCTGCAGTAGAGTCACCGTCCTAACCCCCCCAACCCAGGCTTGCTCACTTGCTTCCCCCTCGAAACTTTCCACATCTGGCTTCTGCACCACATACACCCCAAAGGGTTATGAAGAGCGCTAGACTTAAGTTCTCATAAAATCCTGATTTATGACCAAATCTTTCTTCCATGGAAATGCCAAGGTTCTCTTTATGGTGGTGATGTAAGACACATCCTACATAGCTGCCTAGAATGTGTGGAAATTGGCTTCTGGTAACATTCTTTCCCTCTCTCTTTACCTAATGCAAAATGTGGGAGGTCGTTATAAAGACCCAGGAGTGTGCAGGGGAGCCCAGGGACAAGATGTACCCTGTCTGACAATGACCTGGATATTTGAACTCAAGGCTCCTCTAGCCCTTTACCTCTGCCCTTCCCCTCTTTGCTGGCTTTCTCTGCTGCTTGGCATACAAAATGGTACACATGACCTCCAGTGGTTATCACATTGTTATACTATGTTGCCAGGCACGTAGAGGAGAACACAAATGCCTTGATCCTAATCCTTTTTTTTTTTTTTTTTTTTTTTTTTTTTGGTTTTTTCGAGACAGGGTTTCTCTGTGGCTTTGGAGCCTGTCCTGGAACTAGCTCTGTAGACCAGGCTGGTCTCGAACTCACAGAGATCCGCCTGCCTCTGCCTCCCGAGTGCTGGGATTAAAGGCGTGCGCCGCCATCGCCTAATTCTTTAAAGGAGTTTAAGGTGGCTGGAGAGAGAGCTCAGCTGTGGGATGTTTGTACACTGTGTGAAGATGTTTTGCTGTGATTGGTGTAACAAAAAGCTGAATGACCAATAGCTAAGGCAGGAGAGGCTGGGCCGGATTTCCGGGAAGAGAGAGAAAAAGGAGAAGGAATCTAGGTGCATGGATTTGGCCAGCAGACTCGGAGCAAGCTGGACGTGTCATACCATGACGAGGTAACTAGTCATGTGACAGAATAGAGATTTTAAAAATATGAGTGAAGTAAGCTGTGAGAGCTAGTTGGAAACAAGCCTAAGCTAAAGGCCCAGCATTAATAATAAGTCTCCACTTAGTTATTTGGGGGCTGGTGATCCAAAGACAGTCCAACAAGAAAGCTTAATACACTCAGTGCCTAATAGCACAGGCTCCTTTACCAGAGGATCGGGGTTTAAGTCCCAGCACCCACATAGCAGCTCACAACCATCTGATACTCTCTTCTGTCTTCCTAGGACACGAGGCACACAGAGTGCACATACATATTAAGTAGACAAACATCCATACATATAAATTAATTAACAAAATTTAAGATCACATCTGTGTGTGTGTTTGTGTGTGTGTGTGTGTGCGTGTGTGTGTGTGTGTGTACATGCAGGCTTGCCACCATGCTCAAATGGAGACTGAAGAATGGCTTGTGGGAATCAATCGTACCAGCCCACTGGTTAAAGCACCTGTCAATCAGTGAATCATTGACCCTTTTGAAGTATTTCTCTGGAAGTGGACTTAGAGAATTTTACTCTTGGGCCTTTAGAATTAGCTCTTTTTGGGGGCTCAAGATGTGAGCCTTCAGCTTCTGCTCCAATGACCAATGCTTGCTGCCTCCACTCTGCCATCATGAACTCTAGCTCTCTGGGGCCATAAGCCCAAAGAAACTCATTCTTTAGTAAGTTGTCTTGGTCGTGGTGTTTTCTCACAGCAACAGAAAAACAGCTAACAGACACTGTTAGTGGGGATTGGTGCCAGACTTTCTCTCCACTAAATGGCAATGGAGAAAAGAAAATGACCATAAAAATGTAAAAATGTCTTCATAGTTTCCTAAGTAACCCAGTGTTCTGGGCTAGCTGGGCCGGCAAAGCTGTCATCCCCAGGACCTTGGGGACCAGAGTATGTGTTCTACGAAGATCATGTCCCTCCTGGGAGTTTGGGTGGACAAAGATGGTAAGAATGTTGGGTGAGGATTGGGAAGAGTAAAAAGTAAACTATTCCTATTTGGGACACCTGAGTTTCCCACAAAGTTTAGGGCAAGAGATGAAGTATATTATGGAATAACTTTTTTGTACACTGTGAAGATGTGTCTTTGCCAAGGCGCCTTCTGATTGGTTTAATAATAGAGCTGACTTGCCAATAGCTAGGCAGGATTTTGGGGGCAGAGATGATACTGGGAAGAAGAAGGGCAGAGATGGGAGTCACCAGCAAGATGTAGAGGAAGCAGGATGTGTAGAAAATGAAGTAACAAGCTATGAGCCATGTAGAGAACTTAGATAAGAAATACAGGTTAATTTAAGTTGTAAGAGTTAGTTAGTAACAAGCCTAAGCTATCAGCTGAGCATTAATAATTAATATTAAGTCTCTGTGTAGTTATTTGGTAGCCAGCTGGTAGGACAGAACTGACTGACAGGACAGAAAACCCTGCCTACAAATGGTGCCCAAAGTCCAGTCAGAAATATCCACATACAACCACTGGGAAAAGAAACTACCATTGCTTCAATTTCTGACAGTATACTGTCCAAATTGAATCAGCAGGATACAAAAAAAGTGACCGCTAAACTTTTCTAAGATAAGGCAGGAAAGTCCTTCAAAATTCTCCAATTCACAACAATGCCTGTCAGATATGCTAGGCCTGTAGGCCAAAGATAAATGCCCCGATGTAACAGAAGAACTTTGGGTGACTGTCCAGGCAGCTAGATGTCCTTGTTGTTAGGTAATATTATACCCTTCTGGGGTCCTTGATGGAATTAAAGTCTAAATAAATAGACAAAGTTTCCCTTAGTTATGATAAGAGGTAAATTAGGTATAAAACTTTAGATTCACAAAGATAAGATAGATAATAGAATATTTTCTCTAAATTTGCCAATATAATACTGGATATTGTAATCATAATTCTTACTTGATAACTATTTTGGTTGCATAGAAATTTGCTATGTTAAAGTTAAAACCTTCCTTTTTAATTGCTTAAAAAGGGGAAATGCTATGGAATAACCTTTTTGTACACTGTGAAGATGTGTCTTTGCCAAGACACTTTCTGATTGGTTTAATAAAAGAGCTGACTTGCCAATGGCTAGGCAGGAATTTCAGGACAGAGAGGACACTGGGAAGAAGAGCCTCTACTGGAGTCACCAGCCAGTGCAGAGGAAGCAGGACTTGTAGGAAATGAGGTAACAAGCTATGAGCCATGTGGTAGAACTTAGATAAATATGGATTAATTTAAGTTGTAAGAGCTAGTTGGTAACAAGCCTAAGCTATCAGGGAAGTATTTATAATTAATATTAAGTCTCTGTGTAGTTATTTGGTAGCCAGCTGGTAGGACAGAACTGACAGGACAGAAAACCCTGCCTACAGAGGTAGGTTGTCTCCCCAGATTTCTATGCTGAAGGTTTTTTTGTTTGGTTGGTTTTTTTTTTGTTTTTGTTTTTTTTTTTTTGTTTTTGTTTTTCGAGACATTGTTTCTCTGTAGCTTTGGAGCCTGTCCTGGAACTAGCTCTGTAGACCAGGCTGGCCTCGAACTCACAGAGATCCGCCTGCCTCTGCCTCCTGAGTGCTGGAATTACAGGCGTGACCACCCGGCTTGAGACAGGATTTTGCTGAAGTTTTAGAGCCTGTCCTGGAACTAGTTCTTGTAGACCTCTATGCTGAAGTTTTAAGCTCCAAGGTGATGTTATCACTTTGAGAAGTGATCAGCTCATGATAATGCTCTCTGGAATACAATTGATGGGAAATGATTTCCAAAGTCTTTTCTGCTCTCTGTCTGTAGCTTGAGATTACAGGAAGACCCCAGAGCCCACTTAACACCTTTGATCTTAGATATTCCAGAACATTGACAATATACATTTAATTGTTCGTAGACTGATGGCTGCCACATACTTAATTACAGCAGTTGGGATGGGTCAAGCCTGTCTCAGCAACTATAGTATGTCAAAATGCTACAGTAGAGACAGACTCCTCTGGACTCTGATAAGATGGAAATATGGATACCATAGGCCAAATTCTCTGAGTTTCTTCAGCTCTTACCATAGGTACATTCGACAATGTCTAGGGCATTTTTGTGTGTCACAAAGAGGCCAAAGATGCCACTGAACACCACCCCCTCCCACACACACAGGAAGGCTTCTGCATCTCCCCCCTGTAAAGAGTTACCTGGGTTAAAATGTCATCTACCCTGAGGCTGAGACACTTGTGTCTCAGGAGAGCCTTTCTGACGCTTCCACAAACAGTTGCAAGTCGTCACTGGCATTGCTTATAGAGATAGCTAGGCGGTGACATTGGCTAAAGATGACTAATGAATGGGTCAGGATTCCTGGAAGTTTGACAAAGGTGGTGGGTTACTTCTGAAGGCAAAGGCTCACTTTCTACAACCATGCTATTAGGCATGCAGATTTTGTAGGTAATGACTCTCCAGTCTTATTAACTAATAATTGGACCCTCTGTTTTTCCTTCTGTAAAAGAGAGAAATAGTCTTGCTAGCCCCCAGAGATGCCTCAAGGAAGAAACGGCATGGCTCTGTTTGGAGTGTTCAGCACTGGAAACCACTGCTTCCACCAGACTCCTAAGCATGCAGTGGACCTGTAGGGAGTGGGTGCAGCCTGTGAGAGGTGATTCAGGCGTGAGCAGTGAGATGCATTCCTCTCTTTGCTGGTCAATGAACTTAATCATGTCCCTAAAGAAGCACAGAAGTGACTCTGTGGTCACCCAGGCTGTCAGGCAAAGCATCTGCTTTGAAGGCAGGGAATATCAGCCCAGGGGAAAGAAGAGACCAGCCCTTTACAAACTCCCAGGGAATTTGAAGTTATGTTTCAGGAGCTGCTCTGCTCCTGAATTGGACCCCAGCTCAGTGAGCCACTAAGATCCACTCAACAATACTTCAATACTGGTTGGATGTGCCCTAGAAAGGCTGGAAACTGGGATCTCAGTGTGACAGTGTTGAGGCAGAAGAAGGCTTTGAGGAGTGGGTCCTAGTGAAAGATGATGGAATCACTGGAGGGCATGTCTTCAGAAGGGATGGATAAGGTCCTCACTGGATCCCATGAGAGCAAAGTTATAAAGCTTGCAAGCCTGACCTAGACTCTGCTTCCTGCCTTGCTATAGTATCTTCTCTGTGTACGTTCCCACCATCATGCCACCCATTATTTGACCCTCACCAGAACCTGAACACTGTAGAATTTGGTCAGTTAGCCTTTAAAACTGAGAGCCAAATTAAGGGGAGCCGAGGAAACCCTGAATGAATGTGTAAGGGTTTGGTTCCCATTACTTACATGACATCTTACAACTGTCTGTAACTCTAGTTCCACAGGATCTGAAGCCCTCTTCTGGCCTCTGTGTGTAGGGAGCTGAGAAAATCCTGAGTGAACGTGTGAGGAGAGGATGGAGTCCTGAGTGGATGTGTGAGGAGAGAATGGAGTCCTGAGTGGATGAGGAGAGGATGGAGTCCTGGGTGGATGAGGAGAGGATGGAATCCTGAGTGGATGAGGAGAGGATGGAGTCCTGAGTGGATGAGGAGAGGATGGAGTCCTGAGTGGATGAGGAGAGGATGGAGTCCTGAGTGGATGAGGAGAGGATGGAGTCCTGAGTGGATGAGGAGAGGATGGAGTCCTGAGTGGATGAGGAGAGGATGGGGTCCTGAGTGGATGTGTGAGGAGAGGATGGGGTCCTGAGTGGATGAGGAGAGGATGGAGTCCTGAGTGGATGAGGAGAGGATGGAGTCCTGAGTGGATGAGGAGAGGATGGGGTCCTGAGTGGATGTGTGAGGAGAGGATGGGGTCCTGAGTGGATGAGGAGAGGATGGAGTCCTGAGTGGATGTGTGAGGAGAGAGTGGAGTCCTGAGTGGATGAGATCAGATCCAGCATGCATAAACACATGTTTCAGGCATTGTATTATAAAAATATCCCAAAGAAGGTTTTAAGGTATTTCACAGATTCAGAGTGAGATATTTATATATCAAGCTTTCTTTTCTTCCATTCTTCCTTCCTTTTTACTTTTCTTTCCCTTTTTTCTCTCTTTCTCTTTCCCTATCTTTCTCTCTTCCTTCTTTCTTTCCATTTTTTATTTCCCTTCCTTCCATTTTTTTTAATCACTGTCCATTTTTATTTGCGTGTATACCATGCCACAGCAGGCATGTGGAGGTCAGAAGATAATTACAGTTTATAATGTATATTATATTGGTATATTGGTGAATTGCCATGTGCTGTTTGAGCTCACTGACAAGCTGGCTTTGGAAGCGAGGTGCTCTCCTCCTTTGCAGACCCAGGTATGTTTGTCTCAAAGTGTTCTCCAACACCTTGTCTGGGGATATGCTGTCCCCTAACTCTGTGACAGGGAGGAAGAGAACAGCAAAACAGCCCAGAAATAACAACAGTTTGACTTGAGGACAGCTGGAAGGAAGCCATTTACAACAGGGGTCACTAGTGTCTGTCCCATGATATAAAAATGCCTGCAGTAGGAGAAAGAAGCTGAGAGTTCAGCCATGCAGAGAAAGTTTTATGAATTCTAGCTGACTGCCTCAACTTCCCCAGTGGATGGATGCTGTGAGTGCCCAATGTGAAATTATCTCTGTCTGTTGGCATTTGTTCTTTTGCTTGAAAACCAACCCCAAGAGGGATACTCTGTCCTCCCCAGGCATCTGAGTGAGGGCTCCAGCTGTCTGTCTTCAAGGAGGTCTTGGTTAATTTCTGCTGGATGTTTTAAGCACTTCATTTGATGATGTTTCTATCTGTCTGTGTGTCTGTCTGTCTCACTATAGAGCCCTGGCTGGTCTGGAACTTACCATGTAGCTACATCCATGATGCTGGCCTTGACATCACAAAGATCCACCTGCCTCTGTCTCTGAAGTGCTGTGATGAAAGGCGTGCTTGACCACAGGGAGCTAAGACCTCTTGAATTCTTCCTGTTAATAAAGCCTCTCTGGAGGAGGAGGGGAAAAAAAGAGGAAGCATGTTTCTAGAAGCTTGAAAAAAATATAAGCATGCTGAGTTAGCACCTGTGTCCCCAGAAGCATGCACCATGGCAGGGCAATACCTTCAGGCATTGAGACAGAGAGTGGCCAAGTTCCAAGGCCATCTTGTTATTGTTCTATTGCTGAGACACGAATGCAATTTAGAAAGCATTTCATTGGGGGTTTGCTTATAGTTTCAAAAGGTTAATCCATGATCATCATGGTGGGGAGTGTGGTAGCAGGCAGGCAGGCATGGTGCTGGAGCAGCAGTTGAGAGCTCACATCTGCTCCACAAGTTGTAGGCAGAGAGGGGATCTGGCCTGGGCTTTTGTTTGTTTTTATTTTGATTTCTTTTTCTTTCTTTCTTTCTTTCTTTTTTCTTCTTCTTTTTGTTTGTTTGTTTTTCTTTTGAGACAGGGCTTCTCTGTAGACCAGGCTGGTCTTGAACTCACAGAGATCCGCCTGCCTCTGCCTCCTGAGTGCTGAGAT
This sequence comes from Microtus pennsylvanicus, assembly GCF_037038515.1. Lineage (NCBI taxonomy): Eukaryota > Metazoa > Chordata > Mammalia > Rodentia > Cricetidae > Microtus > Microtus pennsylvanicus. The sequence continues at coordinate 88,511,908 of NC_134579.1, forward strand.
TAAAGGTGTGTGCCACCACACCCAGCTGCTATTGATATTTCTTGTTTTATTACATTGTGTTTAGAGAAGATTCAGGAATTATTTCAGTTTTCCTGTAGTTGGTGAGACTTGCTTTGTGTCCTACTACATCTAACACATGATCTATGTGGAGAAACTCCATGGGCTGTTGAGAAAATGTGTATTCTGTAGTGTTTGACTAAACCTTCTCTAGATGTCTGTTAGGTCCATTCTGCTCTTCTTAATTATTTAATTAATTTTTTTTGGTCAGGATGACCTGTCAGCCAATGAAAGTTGGGCATTGAAATTGACCACCCATTACTGTTAGGGTTAATCTGGGGCATCACATAAAGTAATGTGAGATCGGGTGCCCCTGCTTGGGTTATGGTATATGTCTAGAATCATACTGTCCTCTTGATCAAAAGTTCCTGTAACCAGCATGAAGTAATCACTTTTATCTTTATTCACTAGTTCGGGTTTGAGGTATTTTTGTCACATATGAGAACAGTAATAAATGCTTGTTTCCTGGGTCCATTTTCTTAGACTCTCTTTTTCCATCCTCTCACCCTAGAGTAGTATCTGCCTATCATGGTGAGGTATGGTTCTTTGATGGTGCAGGAGAATTGTCTGTATCCTGTCAATCATGTTTTAAATAAATGCTGATTGGCCAGGCAGGAAGTATAGGTGTGTCAACCAGAGAGGAAGTAGAGGTGGGGCAATGAGAACAGGAGAATGCTGGGACCAGTCCTGCGCAGACCACTGAAGTAGCAGGATGTGACCTAACCCACTGAAAAAGGTACTGAGCCATGTGGCTAACATAGATAAGAATAATGGGTTGATATAAGTTATAAGAGTTAGCAAGAAGCCTAAGCTAATGGGTCAATCACTTTACCATTAATATAGACCTCTGTGTAATTTTCTTTGAGGCTTGCTGGCTGTGGGAACTGGGCAGGACAAGAGCCCCAACAAGCCCAGCCCTCGTGTTTCACTTGGAAGCAGAAAATAGATGGTTCCTGATTTTTGATCTAGTCTACAAGTCTGTGCTTTTAATTGGAGAATAGAGACCATTCATACTCAGAGACATTATTGAAATGTGTACATTGATTTCTGTCATTTGTAGTGTTTGGCTTTTTTTCTCTCATTCTTCTTTGCTTAACTACTATTCTAGCATGGTGTGTTTCTTTCTGTGATCTCAGGGTTAGATTGGCTTTTCTTTTCAGTTCAAAATGTGTCTTCTGCAAAGCCAACTAAGTGGTCATACCTTCTTTTCACCTATGTTTATCATGTGAAGGTTTTATTTTCCTTCAATTATTTAGTTCTCCCGTGTTTAACAGTCTGGGATGGCAGTTGTTACCTTTCACATCTACTCAGGCTGAAACTTGAAGAATCTGTTGTCATTCTGATAGGCTGGCTTTTGTATGTGTCTTGGTGTTTCTCTCTTGCTGTTTTCAAAATACATTTTTTGTTCTGTATATTTATTATTTTTTAATTATAATATAATGAGGGAAAGGTTTTTTTGTTGTGTTTTTAAGATGAGATTTGCTGTAGCTATCAAGACCATCCTGGAACTAGCACTTGTAGACCAGGCTGGCCTCAAACTCACAGAGATCCGCCTGCCTCTGCCTCCTGAATGCTGGGATTAAAGGTGTGCCCCACTACCACCCAGCCTAATGATGGGAGTTTGGTGTAGGAGGTTCTTCTGTCTATGTGTTGCTTTCATTGGTTAAATAAAGAAACTGCCTTGGCCTTTTGATAGGGCCAAGCACTTAGGTGGGCGGAGTAGACAGAACAGAATGCTGGGAAGAAGAAGGCAAAGAGAGAGACTTGCCATGGAGCTGCCAGAATCAGACATGCTGAATCTCTCCCGGTCAGCCATGACCTCGTGGTGAACACAGATTAATAGAAATGGGTTAGATCAAGATGTGAGAGTTAGCCAATAGGAGGCTAGAGCTAATGGCCAGGCAGTAATTTAATTAATACAGTTCCTGTGTGGTTATTTTGGGGGTTAAGCTAGCTGGGCGGTGGGATGCAGCCCGCTCCTTCTACAACAGGAGTTTTTTTTGTAGCTGACTTTCTTTTGGGTCACCAACTAGCTCCCAAATCATGATACAGAGACTTATTGTTAGTTATGAATGCTTGGCCTTATCTTATGCTTGTCCCACTAGCTCATAACAATTTAACCTGTTTCTCTTCATCTGCATTTTGTCGTGGAGCTTTTTACCTTCTTTTCATTCTGTGTGTCCTTCTTTCCCGCTTCCTTCATGTCTGACTGGCTGGTCCCAGGCATCTCCCCCTCTTTCTTCCTTTGTTCTCTTCTCTCTCTCTCTCTCTCCCCCCCCCCCACCAGCCCTGCCATTCCCTCTACTACCTAGCTATTAGCCATTCAGCTTTTTGTTTGACCAGTCAGGCCCCTTAGGCTGGCAAAGCAACACATCTTTACATCATTAAACAAATGTAACATAAACAAATGAAACAAATCTTTGCCTGATTAAAGTAATATTCTGCAACATAAACAAATGCATCTCATCTTTACATAGTTAAAGCATATTCCACAATAGTTTTGTTTTTGTTTGTTGGTTTTTTTTTTTTTTTTTTTTTTTTTTGCTCTTATCTTCTCAGTGTCCTGTACCTAAATTGGTATTTCTTTTTTTAACTTCTGGAAATTTTGTTGTAATTATTTTGAAAAAAAAATTATGTCTTTGGAATGCAATTCTTCTTCTATGCCTATACAACACAGATCAGGTCTTTCCAAAGTGTTGCCTCTGTCTTGGAATTCACACTAGTACCTTCTTACGATTTTCTCTTTACCCTTGCTGGAATGTTCCAGTTCAGGCACCTTGTCTTCAAGCTCAGATGGTCTATCTTCTCCATCCACTCTATTCACGAGAGATTCCATAGAGCTTTTTACTTGACTTACCACGTTTTCATTTCCAGCATTCCTGGTTGGTTTTTCTTCACATTTCTATCTCTTGCTTGATTTCTCTTCCATGTCTTACGTCATCTACTTTATTTCATCCAGCTGTTTGTGTCCCCATCATGAGCTTATTTCCTCTTTGAACATCGTTGTAGTTACTCCTTTTCAGTTCTCTGTGAGTCCACCCAATTCACTCTCACAGACGCCATTACTGAAGAATTAGGAACTTTTGGAGGAGTTATGTTGCAATGGTTTTCATGTTTCTGATGTATTAGAGTTTATGCATCTGGGGTATTCATTTGCTTGGGATCTTATTATTATTGGCCAGATATATTCCTTCAATTAGAACATTTGCAAAGTTCAAGTGAAACTTCCATGTGGTAGAAATGGTGTGTGTGGTGCAGAAAAAAGATTTCTCCAGGCCAGGAGCTCAGCATGCCTGGTGCAGACTTTCTATTACTCCCTGAGTAGAATATTAACTACAGGGACAATCACGGCTGTTGGGTAGTATCGCAATATAAATGTCATACCAGTCCATTAACAACGGGGCTCTCTTTGACTTGAATGACTGCTGGAGGATAAACAGCCAAGCAAAGAATGATACATACTTAGGTTTCAGTCAATAAGCTTATGCATCGTAGGGGGTATCCAGGTAAGTGTAAGTATTAAATTTACTCTGAAAAGAAAAACAAAACAAAACCAAGGTGAACAAAGTGTCAGGGAGGGCATGGGGTCCACAGATATTAGAGAAAGAGGAGGGGATATGAATGATAGAAAGTGAAAAGGATGTAGGAACAAGAGCGGAAGTGGATGATATGGATAGACAGTATATTTTAAAATGTCTTATTGGGCTGGAGAGCGAGCCCAGTGGTTGCTGCTCTCCTAGAGGACCCAAGTTCGGCTGCCAGCACCCGCAGCAGGTGACCACAACTGCCTGGAACTAGCTTCTAGAGGGCCTGACACCTCTGGCCTCTGGGCACCGTCCTCACGTGCACATACACAGAGAGGCACACAGTAAATCTTTAAAGTTTTTATTTATTTATGTCTATATGTGTGTGCCTATTCGAGTTCATATGCAATGCTTGCATGCAGGCGCCCGTGGAGACCAGATGATGGTGTCAAAAATGCCTGGACCTGGAGTTATAGGTGTGAGCCTCCATGTGGGTGCTGAAAATCAAACCGAGGTCCTCTGCAGGAACAGCCAGTGCTCTTGTGTGTGTGTGTGTGTGTGTGTGTGTGTGTGCGCGCGCGCGCGCGCATGCTCATGTGTGAGTGCTTATGCATGTTTCATGACCTTTCTATGCAGGTCAGAGGGCATCCTTAGGTGTCGGCCCTCATCTTCCACCTTTTTTGAAACTGTCTCTTGTTCACCACTGATTATGGCAGCTCAGTTGGCCTTAGAGTTTGCAGAAACTCTCTTGTCTCCCTCTCCCAGAAGAATACAGGGATCACAAACAAGTCCGGCTTTTGATTTGGATTCTAGGGATCTCCATTCAGGTCCTTGCGCTTACAAGGTAAACACTGTTCCCTTAGGCATCTCCCCAGCCCCTCTCCTCTGCATTATTTTTTGAGACAGGATCTCTTGCTGAACTTGAAGCTTACAGAATGACTAGACTGGGGGACTAGGGACAGAGTCATTAGGAGCTGGGAGATGAAAGATATGATGCATGGAGCCACTGGCGAACGCGGCACACTTTATTCTAGGTGAGAGCATGCACCTTTGACCCTAAGGACATTTTACAGAGGATCACGCAAAGGGGGTTTCTTGCCACAGCTGATTACATGATTAGTTATCCAAAAGTCACGTTTATGGCTTACTCAGAGCCATGTTGCCCAACCTTTATCTTTTTGTTGTTGTTCAACCAGTTACCAGGGCTACACGGGCTTTGTGGAATGAACTTAGTTGAGGACCTTTTCTATTTTATGAAACAGTTTGAGGCACATTGCTTTTTGTTCTTATTCATTTATGTATTTATTTATTGCGAGTGTGTGTGTGTGTGTGGTTTGTTTCCTTGTGTGTGACCACACAGATGTCAGAGGTCAGTTTCTGGTATCTCCCTTAATGGTTCTCTGGGCCTTATTATTTTTGAGGCAGGATCCCCCACTGAAACCGGAGTACTCCAATTCAATAGACTGGCTGGCCCGCAACCCCCAGGTTCTGCCTGGCTCCAAGCCCCACTGCTCCCAGTGCTGGCACCGCAGGCTCATGCCACCATGCCTGGAGGTTTTGTGTGAGTGCTAAAGATGCAAACTAAGGTCCTCATGTTTACACAGCAGTTTTCCCTCCTGATGATTCTCCAAGCTCCATGCTTAGTTTTTTTTTTTTTTAAAAAAGATTTGATAGAATTCATTGGTGAATCGATTCAGACTTTTCTTCGCTGATAAACTGATTATTTTTGTTTTCTACTTTACTTGTTTTCAAGACAGGCTTTCTCTGTGTATCCTTGGCTGTCTTGGAACTCACTCTGTAGACCAGGCTGGCCTCGAACTCGAGATCTGCCTGCCTCTGCCTCCCAAGTGCTGGGATAAAAGGTGTGCACCATTATTGCCTGGCTGAGAAACTTATCTTCAGTTTTGTTTTTCAAGACAGGGTCTCTTTGTGTAGCTCTGGCTGTCCTGGAACTCACACTGTAGACCAGTTGGCCTCAAACTCATCTGCCTGCCTCTACCTCCTGAATGCTGGACCACTGCCTGGCAAGAAACTGATTCTTAATTACTGTTTCAATCTCATTGTGAGGGTTGTGAGTTCCCCAGCGTGGGTGCTGGCAACTAAACTCTAGTTTCTCTCCAGAGCACCAGTGCTCTTAACTACTAACCCTTCTCTCCACCTCCCACTTGCTACTTTTGAGTTTGGCTTGTCCTTATTTTTCCAAAATCTTGAGGACCATCTTTAGGTTATTTATTTGAAGTATTTTTCTTTTTTTGGATGTAAACCTTCCCAGGTATGAACTTCCCTCCGAAAGCCTCATTAGTACTATCCCAAAAGTTTGGGGAACTTGGGCTTTCGTTTTTACTTTATTCAGGAAGTGTAAAATATGACTAATTTTTATTTTATGCATATGAATGTTTCTCTAAATATGTGGGTCATGTGTGTGTAGTGCCCATAGGGCTGGAGAGGTTGTGAGCTGCTGTGTGGGTGCTGGGAGCCAAACCTGGGTCCTACGCAAGAGAGACAATTTCTCTTAACCACTGAGCCATCTCTCCAGCCCCATGACTCAGGAACTCTTTTTGTTTCCACCTTAGTTTCTTCAACGACATACTATTTATTCAATTGTCCCGCCACTAAGTAATTATATAGTTTCCAGCATTTCTCTTGCTATTGATTCTACCGTTGATCTGATGAGTATCCAAAATTACTTCAATTCTTTTGTGTTTGTTAAGAGTTGCTTTGTGGATCCTGTTTTCTATCACAAAGAAGGTTCCTTAGTCTGTTAAGAAGAATGTGTTTCTATTTCTGTTGGACAGGATGTTTTGTAGATACTTGTTTATGATGTTGTTCGACTCTGGTTTCTTTGTTGCTTTAGTTTCGATGACCTATATAAAGAAGAGAATGGGGCTGAAATCATTTGTTGTTATTGGGTCAGGCCTCTCTGACATTTTATGTACATTTGTACTTGCTTTATGATATTGACAGTCCCAAAGTTTAGTTCATGTATGTTTATAATTTTATGTTCTCTTAGTCCTTCCCTTAATTACAACACAGCAATCTTCTTTATTTCTCCTGACTAATTTTGAAGTCTGCGTTATTAGATATCAGGATAGCTATGCCAGCCTGTTTCCTCGTACTTTGCTCAATAAATTGACTCCTACCCTTTGATTCTCGATCTGTGGACACCTTTGCTAGTGAAGTGTGTTTGTTGGAGACAACAGGTCAGGCCTGTTCAAGCCTCAGCCTCTACCGCAGGTTCACATTTCTAGAAAGACAAGTATTAATCCTGCTGATTGAGAATAAGATCACCGTCACAGTTTAAAGCCAAATTTGAAGCAAACTTTAGTTAAATACTGCTCAGGTGGATGGGCTCTGGCCAGGTCCGTACCCAAGTTCCTGGGAAATGGCCCAGAATCAAGTATGGCAAGGATTTAAGAAGGCAAATCCATAATTCATTGCATTTCCCATCAGGTCCAATCAGGGGCAAGCATACATCCTGATGTACCTTCAGCCTACAACCAATTGGGGTAGTGTACATCTTGATGCATTTCCTGCTTGTGAAACCCCTGCCCACATGGGGTCAAGCACATCCGGTGCAGACAGGTCAAATAAACTTGTTAGGGGAGTGAAAACACGTGGCTCGTTATCTCCCATAAACAATAACCTCCAGCATTTCAGGAACGGTCTGTCTTTGGGCCAGGGGCTTGCAGATCAAAGGCATTTGTGTTTCATGGATCTCTTAGGCAAAGGAATTAAAACTTCAGATGTAACTCTGGTTCTCACATAAATACCACCCTGACTGGCCTCACTAGTGTAACCCCACACGAACAGCAAAGACTCCTGTGACATATAGCATCCTTGGTTTTTAGGAGATCTTTTCTTAGGAACAAAGACCAAATTATTTGTCTCAATGTAAAGACATCTTAGGGGAAAAAAAAGTGTGCTCTAAGTATGTGTCTGCAGCCCCAAGTAGTAAAAACAACAAAACCAAACCTTGGAGTGGGGCTTGCAATGTGGGAACTACAGCCTATTGGTTTGCCAAAGCTGCTATTGCAAAGGGACCACAGAGCAAGAGAGTTGAACAATATGAATGTGTCTTTTCATAGCTATAGCGGTTAGAAGTCTGAGGTCAAAACTCCAGCAAAAACAGTTTCTTCTAAGACTCTTCCTTTGCTCACGTGGTAACCCTTTCCCCCATCTTCATGTGGTTTCCCCTTCTAAATTCTTCTTCTTTGTTTTTTAAAGGTTCGTATTTACTTTAAGAGTGTTTGCCTACATGTATGTATGTGCGCCATATGTGTGCAGTGCCACTAAAGACCGGAAGAGGGAGTCAGATCCCTGGAACTGGAGTCACAAATAGCTGTGAGCTGCTACATGGGTGCTGGGAACTGAACTCAAGTTCTCTGCAAGAGTAATAGTGCTCTTAACGGCTTAGCCATCTCTCTAGTCCCTGCTAGTTTATTTTTTTTTTTAGGCCAAAACCAGTTTTGAGGCTGGCCTGATCCTCTTACTTCCATTTCTCCAGTGCAAGACTACAAGTGTGTATCACCTGACCCCCTCTCTTTAATTTTTGAGACATAAACTTGCTATATAGCTCAGACAAGGCTAAATAGTTCATGACCTCCCTGCCTCAGCCTCCCAAGTACTGGGATTCATGTGTCACTATGCTGTGCTAAGTTTCCTTGTTTTACATGTATGGGTGTTTTGCCTACATGCATGATCTACTTGCACGCATGGTACTCGTGGAGATCAAAAGATGGCATCAGATCCCCTTGAACTAGAGTTACAGATGGTGTGAACCACCATGTGGGTTCTGGGAATTGAACTCAGGTGCTCTAAAAGAGCAGTCAATACTTTTAAACTACTGAGTCAATCATCCAGGCCCTGAATTACCCCACCTTTTTTTAAAAAAACAAAACAAAACAAAACAGGATATTTGTTACATTGAATCAGGAGTGCTTTAATGATCTATTGACTGCAAATTTTCTTTTTGCTGCTTCAATTACTCAAGATCAACCATAGTTCAAAATATTAAACAGAACAGTCCAGGAACAAAGAATTTATATGTTTTATATTGCACACCATTCTGAAAAGCACAAGTGGAATCTTTCACCAGTTCACTCCATCCCCAAGGCATGATGACTCATCCTTTTGTCCACCAAACTATGCTCCTAAGCCATCTGTTAGTCCCTTCACAGCCACCTTGGTTATTAGACTAGCTCTTACAGCCCTCTAGGGCTTGTGTTCAAGTGACACTTTTTTGCTTGATAACAGCACCAAAGTACAAGGGTGGTGCAAAGAAGGCAAGAATGTTAAATATGAGTGGGTAGATGCGTTCAGGTACTGTGTCTCTGGGATGTCCTGTGTAGGCATTCTCCATAGAGAGAATTCAGTCACAGAGGACACCAGGCAGAAGATACAAGCTTACTACAGAATAATCAGAGGGTACTCTGAAAGAGCAAGCACAGACAACAGACTAAGGGTCATTTCTCTACCCATTAAGCAGGCTTCCCGTCATTTCTGAAGTCTCTAGAGAAGGCTGCTGTTCCTGATGGCCTTTTTCTTTTTCTTTCTTTTCTTTTTTTTTTTTTGGTTTTTCGAGACAGGGTTTCTCTGTGGCTTTGGAGCCTGTCCTGGAACTAGCTCTGTAGACCAGGCTGGTCTCGAACTCACAGAGATCCGCCTGACTCTGCCTCCCGAGTGCTGCGATTAAAGGCGTGTGCCACCATCGCCCTGTTTCTGATGGCCTTTTTCTATCCATCAGAATTATTCTTTATTAATGACATACCCTAGTTCTTTATCAGAAAACCTCCCGCTGGGTTGAAATCTTGTGAGGTTTCAGATTCCTGCAGTTGGGTGTGGATAGACCCTTGTTGATGGCATTCCAGGATGTCCCTTCCAGAGTCAGAGATACCACTTAAGTCTCTATTGCTCTGAGGCTTCAGTAACTCAGGCAGTTCTACTCCTTGTTTTCATCAGCTGTTGATTCCCAGGGAGGTGTCTAGCCTCAATGTCCTTCAAGCCCACTGTTGTCTAACGAGCTACCTGACACCACGTGCCAATACTGTGAGAAGAACATGTTATGTATAGATTTGGTCTGAATTGTGGTTTGGGTCACCTTCTTGGGTTCTTAGGCCATGTCTTCTGAGCATAAAAGTAGATTTCGGTGACCTGTTGTTGCTGCTCTTGTTTTTTGAGACAGGATCTCTCTATGCAGCCCTGGCTGTCCTGGAGCTTGCTTTGTAGACCAAGACTGTTCTGGAACTCAGAGCTTCACCTGTCTCTGCCTCCTGAGTGCTGAGACTAAAGGCCTGCGCTACCATGCTCAGTTCAACTAGTGTTCCATTATAGATACCCATCTCCAAATACAGCCACATTCTTTGGTACTGAGGTTTAAGGTCTCACCATTTGGATAAGGGGGCACTGTAATGATCTGTCCTGTCTCTTTAAGAGACAATCCATGCCCACTCCCTCTCCCATCCACTAAGACAAGCTGATCTTCAGCTTCCAGCCTGAGTTCCTTCCTTTTCCATCTCTCTCTCTCTCTCTCTCTCTCTCTCTCTCTCTCTCTCTCTCTCTGCTCTTCTCCCCTTCCCTTTCATAACCCACTAAATAAATATCCAACCTCACTCTGCATGGCATGCCTATCCATGTCTCTGTCTACCAACCACCACTGTGTGGCTCCCTACCCAGGACCAGCCACCTATGGAGACCTGCAGTGTGGTCTCATGGTGTGCCCGCTGCCTGCCACCACATGGTCTGCTGCTGCCGTTTGGAGACCTGCAGCATTTTTGCCACTGCAGCCACCGGGGATCCTGCAGCATTTTTATTTAATCCATTACAGGCACAATTCGGCCACTAGTGTTGGCGTTCCAGCTCCCTTAAAATGCATGCCCTTCTCACTTGGAAAATACAGTCTCCTCATACCAACTCCCCAAAGAATTGACTCATTCTCAACTTTAAATACAAAATCTCACCTAAGCCAAGCATAAATGTGATTTGAGGTGTGTCTCTCCGGGAGTAAAATTCTTCTGCGGCCATGAATCTGGAGTAACCAGATAACACAGTAGCCACCTCCTCTTGAGCAGGCCTGAAACAAACATTCCTGTCCCCAAAGGAGAAATTGGTAAGAAGAAAGGGGTCACAGGTCTCACATAAGTCCCAAATCCAACCAAGCAAATCCCTGGCTTTAAGGTTTGAGAATAATCCTCTTTGGTTCTGTCCTGCGGGCCCACATGGGTGGCCCTTCTGGCCCACCAGAGTGGTACCTCTTTCCCCCAGTCCTCCAGCCCTCTGGAGCTGAGAAAAGGAGAGCCCTAGGTCTGGATTTTTTGAATTAATGATTAATAAAAATAATGCTAACAAATCCTGTTTCAGTTCCACCACAGGAAGGAAAGAAGCTGCCTTTCAACACACGGCCACAAAGAACCATGAACTCAGATCCCACATGTCTCCGGACTCTCTCTCCTCACTGGTAGAAATAGGATATTGAACTAGTAAATTTGTCTGTGTAAAAATATAAAGACAACTTCTAACCTGCAGGAAATGACAACCTTCTAGGAGTGAGTCTTCACAGTTCTTTGTCCTAAAAGAAAGTGACAGAGCCATAATCCTTAGGCCATCAGGGCCAAGGGACACACGCCACACTAGGGCACTGAGTGGAAGCCCTGATTAGCTACCTCTCAGGTCCAGTTACCACCCCTCACCTCAGTCTTGGGGAATTAGACGGGGCTTAGTATGTGGGCACGAGGAAGGCCAAGGTCAAGGGTGCTTTCTTGGCCTGCCGTCATTTAACTATGCCTGGAGGCTGTATCTTTATTCTATTTTTTAAAATACAGAAGATTAAAAGAAAACAATAGGAAGAAATCTGGTATCTTGCAGAACCCAACCTCACCCCCAGTCGACCCTCACCAATATTCCCGTGCTATTTCCGGATCTCACCAGCACCCACAGAATGCTAGCGTTGGTTTCCCTCAGAGTATGAACTTGGTGGCTCCACAGATCTCAGTTCCATGCTGCTTTTATTTTGCCAGCCATGTTACTTGCTAGGAGGGTGGTTGCAAAACTTAAGAGTCGAGCTTTGTGGGTGCAGAGGTGACTTTTAAGGGCTCTACCTCTAAATTTTGAAGTTTTTTTTCTTTCTTTCTTTCTTTCTTTCTTTCTTTCTTTCTTTCTTTCTTTCTTTCTTTCCTTTCTATTCTCTCTCTCTCTCTCTCTCTCTCTCTCTCTCTCTCTCTCTCTCTCTCGGTGTGGGTGGATGGGTACACATACTACAGGGCATGTGAGAGGTGAGAGGAAAACTTGCAGGAGTCAGTTTTCTCCTTCCACCATGTGGGTTCCAGGGATCAAACTTGGGTTGCCAGGCTTGGCCTTTTCTACACCCATCTTCATGTACTGGGCTTTCTGTATCATTTTCAGCTCAATACAGCTTCTGGGTGAGACCCCAGCTCCGCTTGTCGGGGGCTTCATCTCGCCAGCTTCTGAATCCTCAACACATCTCTGGCGTTTTCTGCTCAGTTGTGTTATGTTGGGGCCCAGCCTCGTCAGGTTCATATGTCCCAGGGTAGGGGCGTGTGGATTAGAAATGTCAGCTAGAAAAAAACAGATACAAAAGACATAAGAGACACAGAATAGAGATGGGAGGGCAACCCAGCGAATACTGAATTCGCCTGCATTTATTTTCCGTGTGCTTATGTATCCCAATCTTAAAGGGGGGGAAGAAGGTAAAAGACTGCTTACCACAATACAGAGAGCAAACAGAGCAATTACCTCTTCAATACCTGAAACATCAAGTAACTCTCTCCTGAGTTCCAAGAATTCTGTTGTTTAGGCAGCGACCACACCTTAGGTCACTCGTGCCTGTAGTCAGCCACACCCTGGGTCAAACCTGCTGTCATAAGCTTGAAGAGCAAGAATGGGCCTGAGTTCTCTGCCCTCTGAAGGTGGACTGGGTCCACATTTATGGGCTCTGACAGTGCTAATGAATTGTTTTTTTTTAATCTTCATAACTGAAGTATGAGGTAAGTAAAGTCAACATTTTATTTTTGCTATTTTCTACAATTAAACTTTCCACTTCATTGTTTTTCTGTTCTTTGTAATTGGACAAAGTGCGGGAATATTTAAGGCTGAAAATGAGAAAGGAGGAGACAAAGAGAAGAGAAATAGTAAGAGGGAGGGGAGAGAGAATAGGGGGTAGGAAGGGCAGAACGGGGGAGAGGGGGAGAGGGGGGAGAGGGAAAAAAACACCAGAGCTGGGCTGGTGAAAGGCAACTTCCTGGTTAGGTGGGGGGGGGGCTTTGTTTCTTTGGATTTTATATTTGTTCATTAATTTGATGTGTATGAATGTTTTGCCTGCACACATGTGTATGATATGTGCGTACTGCCCACAGAGAATAGTTCCTGGTGAACCGGAGTTATAGATGGTTGTGAGCTACCATGTGGGTGCTGGGAATTGAACCTGGGTCCCCTGGAGGACGGCCCACTGCTCTTAGCCACTGAGCCACCCTCCAGCCCAACTTTCTGGCTTTTGTTAGCAGTTCTCCCACTTCCCTTCCCTTCCCGTATTTTGAATGAGCTCTCGATTTTGTCACAAACACATTCACAAGGAAAAGACAGGCTTTTAAATGCTGCCATTACTCTATGATATCTGAAAGAGAACCACAGCCCACCTCAATCCAGAGTGGGCACTGCAAGCACACAAAGAAGCAACCTGAACAGTTCCCTACCAGTTCACAGCCAAGGGGCCAAGTTGAGCTACAACTTCATATAATTTCTACATCAGGTGGCCAAAATCACTTTGGGGGGGAGGGGGGGAGGGGGCAGAAAATCAAATTCATTAGCCCTCCTTCAACCTTAGTGCCTCTCCTCTCTTTTGCAAAAAAGTTAAAATCAAATGCTACCCCCCTCCACCTCCCAGAAGGGACACAAACGCAACAGCCTGTCTCTCTGCGAGGCAGGCTTCAAATAGACCAAAAACGCCCTTCGCCAGCACACAAGATTGTTCAAAAAAGTCGAAAAGTGGCCCAAGGGGAGATTTTTGTATGGGAATCTTAACTTCCCATTCCATTTGACTTTTGGTCTTTAAAATACAGGTCAAATCAATGAATTTAATGAAGGCCCGTGGACACAATGGCCTCGCCTTGCATTTTGACCCACATAAAGGGGAGGCAGTCCAGGTCACAAGGCTTTAGCCGAACTTAAGTGGTTGGTACACAAACGTGACAGAACGTTTAGAAACCCAGAGACTCGCGAGACCCATTGACAAGCAGTTCAAAGTATTTGAAGTAGCTGCATGAATGAACTTTGGTAAGGTAGCACCATTGTCTTCCATTGTTTCTTTCTCTTCATATGAAAACTTCCCCCCAAAGAACAAGAGTCAATGAATGTGAAATGTAGTGTCAGTTTTACTGGGCTTCGGCCGCCTTTCAGTAATGTGACTTTTTGTGGTGAGTTCATGCTATTTAAAAGTATTCTTCACTCTGAGTTTCAACTCTTGCAAATGGTGGCTTCTCAGCCCCACTACCCACCCAAATCTTTTCTAATTTCTTTTATGCCGTGAATAGCTCTTGAAGTTGAAAGAGGTGAAGATTAATTTTAGCTTTTTTTTTTTTTTTTTTGCTGCTTCTGGATGCTTGCATTTTCACGCAGGATGCCTGACTGCTCACTCCCAGCTTATGGAGGAGGGGTGGGGAGCGACAGAGGGGAATGGCCGGCTAACCACAATTCCCTCACTCCTCACACCATGGCCATGGGCAGGCAGCTCCATTCTGAGATGCTGCCAAATTGTCTTGGAGCCTGGGAGAGACAGTAGACTCAAGTAAAAGCAAAGTGTCAAATCTTTAACCAGTGTGTGTGAGCCAAGGGAGGGTGAGTGGAAAAGGGGGTCTTCTCAACCCGGACCAGCTGTGAACTGGTGGCCCCTACGTTCCAAAGAGGCTTGTCTCCGGTTCCCATCTAAATATATTTCTCTGTGTGGACGCGTCTGTGCATGTGTACATTGTGTGTGAGTGTGTGTGCATGTGTGTATGAATCAGTGTACGTGTGTGTAAGAGTGTGTGTATGTGCATATGTGTTTTACCAGTAAACATCCTTTTTACCAAGCCATGTGGACAATACCAGTTCCCTGGGGGGCTCCGCCATTGTTTGAAACACCCTGGGCTGTGGATAAGCTGTGTGGACACAGCCGTGGGATGTGAAGTCCCACAAAGGCCTGCTCTAAAGAGCCATGTGCTGGCTTCACGGGGGTTGATAGTTCTAAGATTTGCTAAATATGCTTTGGAGTTTTTCTCAGTAAATCTCTATAGATAGATTTTTATTGTATTTCCCCCTTTTGTCCGGTGTGTGTGCGTGTGTTTGAAATTTCTCCCTTATTCATTGACCAGTAACTTTTTGTCACCCACCCTGACTTTTCTCCTTACATCTGCATTTAAGCTGTCATTTACTGCTGCTGTTCCGTCCTCTCAGGACCTGACAGCCAAAGCCTCGTGTGCTTTTATCCCTTTGTGTCTGCATTATGACATAACCTGCCCAAAGTGGCCCAGCTCCCCAATTCTTGTATGTAAAATTTGCAACATTTTTTGAGACGGGTCAGTGCCCATTTGGGGGACCCTTTCTTTATCTGAGTACCGTGTTAAAACTTTTTGCAGATGTGGCCTATTCAGGAGCGGCCCGAGGCTGCATGCAGGGATGAGGAAGGGAAGAAAAGGCTTTCCTATTTTGTGATTGCCATAGTAACTCAAACATTGCCAGTGTGTTTGTGGGCCCGGGCAGCCGTGCCTGGGAGTTTGATTTCCTGTGCAATCAAGCCCTCTACTGGGGACCACGGCGCCTGTGACTCCAGGCTACACAGAGGACAGTGTGCTTGTTAGGTTTGAAATTAAGCATTTCACTTTAAAATAATACCCATTTGTATCCATTTTGTTCACCATAACAACAGCTGCTGTCCCCGGAATGACAGAGTTTCCTTTTAATCCGAAGCTTCATATGACATTTATGAATGAGGCCGGCTCCATTCATTTGCAGTTTGAATTCACACTGCTTATTTTTTTTATCGTTTTTTTCCCCCCTTCCCAGCATATGGGTGAAATTCAACATTATTCAAGTAATTATATACACAGCTCATGAGGAGGAAAAAGCCTGCTTTGTT
The DNA here is from genome assembly GCF_037038515.1 of Microtus pennsylvanicus. Taxonomy (NCBI): domain Eukaryota; kingdom Metazoa; phylum Chordata; class Mammalia; order Rodentia; family Cricetidae; genus Microtus; species Microtus pennsylvanicus. The sequence goes on from NC_134579.1 coordinate 88,527,613, forward strand.
TGTGCCATCTCTTTTAAACTAGTTAGTGGGGCTTGGCTCTTCCTCCTTTTTTTTTTTTTTTTAATTTTAAAGAAGGCCAAATCCAGGCGATGAATTGAGGGAAGGCTTTTCAAAGTGCTCTCTGCCTCAACGCAGCGAGATAATGAAAGGCGATGTGGCGGTGCTTCTGAGTTTATGAGTTTATGTATTATTTGTGGATAAACAACTAAAAACATCACTCCTGCTTGCTCACTGGGAGAGGGGCAGAGAAGCCCTGCTAAAAAATCCTTGCAAAAACTACAGTTCTGCACTCCTGATTTTTGCCTGCCAGCCCCTCCCTCGCGCGCCCCTACCCCCCACCCCGGGCCCAAATGAACAAAATTGCAAAGCACCACCCAGGTGAAGATGCGGGGTGAAAACCACAGGGCACAAAAGACCAAATGGCAACCCTTTCAGAGCACTCTGCAGTTTCACAGTATTGCCAGTATGAAGAAAATTAATTGGCATTTAGTTACCACGTTACCCAGTAAAGGAAGCGTAGTGATGCGCACGGCTAACAGCCGCTCCCAGTTTCCCCCGCCCCCCAGGCCGCCTGTCTTCCTGTTGTTGCTTCATCTCCACTGTGGCATCCACTGAATCCGGCAGATGTTCTCGTCCACACACTAGAAGCCTCATAGTACATCACTAGAAGCCTTCTGCCCCAGCTTGAGAATTCAAAGAGCATTACAAAGTCATCATTTTTTTGCACAGAAGTTCCCATTTGGGAACACGTGTGAGCCAGCAAGCATTTAAGTTAGGTGCTCAATGTCTTCTCAACACGCTTCCCTAATCTGAAAATGTAAAGAGCCTGAAAGAATGTGGTTCTCTTAACCAATAAAAAAACACAGGGACTAGAGAGATGGCTCAGTGGTTAAAAGCTCTTGCAGAGGACCTGGGTTTGATTGGCAGCACCCACATGGCGGCTCACTGTCACTCCAGTTCCAGGGGACCCAACACCCTCTTCTGGCCTCTGTGTGCACTGTGTTTGTGTGGCTCGCTGATATATATATAAGCAAAAAACCCATATACATAATATAAAAGTAAATTTCAAAAAATTGGTTTTTTTTAGTCAGGGTCGCTCTCTCTTTTATTCATCTCTGGCTATGGAGATCAGGCTGGCCTCACTCAGAAATCTGCCTGCCTCTGTCTCCCAAGTGCTGAGATCACAGGGGTGTGCTACCATGCCTCCTACCCTGGAGCTCTGGGATCACAGGGGTGTGCCACCGTGCCTCCTACCCTGGAGCTCTGGGATCACAGGGGTGTGCCACCGTGCCTCCTACCCTGGAGCGCTAAGATCACGGGTGTGCCGCCGTGCCTCCTACCCTGGAGCGCTGGGATCACGGGTGTACCACCGTGCCTCCTACCCTGAGGTGCTGGGATCACAGGGGTGTACCACCGTGCCTCCTACCCTGGAATGCTGGGATCACAGGGTGTACCACCGTGCCTCCTACCCTGAGGTGCTGGGATCACAGGGTGTACCACCGTGCCTCCTACCCTGAGGTGCTGGGATCACAGGGGTGTACCACCGTGCCTCCTACCCTGGAATGCTGGGATCACAGGGTGTACCACCGTGCCTCCTACCCTGGAGCGCTGGGATCACGGGGGTGTGCCGCCACGCCTGCTTCTTATTCGTCTCATCAGTTACTCAGGAAGTTTGTAGATCCATGGAGCACAGTGCTAAACGCGGAGACTAAAGTGTACAGGGGCAGGTTCCACTCCTTGCACAGAAACAAATGACAACAACAAACCAGCCTGGGGACTGACTGGGCCAACACTGCCATGTGGAGATGATGAAACACAAAGGCTCTAGCCCAGCATCGTGGCACCTGCTAGAGAGAGCACCAGGCTATGTGTGTAAGGGGGGCACTCTGACAAACCCAGAGGGAGGGCAGCCAGTTTGGAATTTAAAAAGGGCTGGGGAGCCAGAGAGGGCAGAAGTGTTCCGAATGCACACAGCCTGGTGGTAGGGAAAAGGCAGCCTTTGTAGGATAAGGGGTACTCAGCAATCCCTAGTATTTTTTCTGTAAGTCTTCTTACGGCAGGGATTGAAGGCTTTCCTATTAGAAGTTTCTTTGTTCGTAGGATAAAAACCTCAATCTCGGCCCCCAGAATGGCTCCTAAGCTTTTGCCCTATGTTTCATGAGGCCAAAAATCACACCCCCAAACTAAGAAGCAGCTCCCTTTGGTTTTTATGCCTGACTCTGGTGTGTGTCACTCAGAGAGTTGCCAGTAACCCAGACTTCCTCCCTGTAGCTCCTTTCCATTAGCTATGCTGTGAGCGGCCCAATCAGTGATGTGTGTGCCTTCTGTGGTCTGCTTTTCTAAGGCTCTGGGGAAACCTTAGGAACAGTGATGGGACCCAGTAGTGCCCAAACCAGTGGCCAGGTGGGAGGAAAAAGCAACTTGTAGTGGAGACACCGTCCTTGACAATGAGGTCTGTGCATCCTCAACGGGGGGTCCTTTTGTCTCCCTGCTCCAACACACACACACACACACAAACACGCACACCTCCTACAATATATAATAGTAATATTATTCTGAATTTGTGGGTTTGTTCTTTCATGATTGCTTTTCCTAGTTTAGGTCCAGCAGGTCAGCCCTGCTCCGCAGGACTGTGGCCGAAGGGCATCAAAAGCTTTTGTCCCAGTTTGAGCGTTAGAGAGGCAATGGTAGGCCTGCTTATTTGAGGCTGATTCTCAGCTTATAAATTCTCATCAGCTAACAGCAAGTGTTCGATTGGGTGAGTTCAATCAGTGTGTCCCACTCTGAAACTCAGGAGAGGATGAGGTTATGGGATGGAGGGTTGGGCAGCAATCTAGAGAAGTGTAGACATGGGACATCTTCCATGACACCCTTTGTAGTGCTTGTGGACACTGTAATTCAGACAATGGTCTGTGTCCCTTGCTGGAATGTAAGCCCTGAGAAGGAAGGCTGTCCACCTGCTCTCTCAGGTGTCTAGGTGTGTGCCTCCATGCCCATTTAAAGGTGTGCTGGCCAAGGATGCTAGGCAAGCACTCTACCAACTGAGCTATATCGCCAGTCCCTCCCCCCAGATATCTCTTCACCTGATGCCTGCTATAAATAAATAGCATCATCTAACAATCTTTCCATTTCCTATTGGAATCAGAAAAAAAGTATGCTCCCCCTTCATCAACATTTTCTCCTAGTATACTGTTTGTCTAACCTGAACTCCAGTCCAACAGCTGCGACATCGATGAAGACTACATTTTGACAATTCTATCTCATCCACATTTAAAAAATTTACCAGGTGGTGGTGGTACATACCTTTAATCCCAGCAGAGGTGGGTAGATCTCTGTAAGTTCGAGGTCAGCCTGGTCTACAAAGTGGGTTCCAGGACAGCTAGGGGCTAAACAGTGAAATCTTTTCTCAAAAAACCAAAAAAGAAAGAAAGAAAGATAGATAGAAAGAAAGCAAGAAAGAAAGAAAGAAAGATTTAATTTATAGCTGGGTGGTGGCGGCTCACACCTTTAATCCTAGCACTCGGGAGGCAGAGGCAGGGGGATCTTTGTGAGTTTGAGGCCAGACAGCCTGGTCTACAAGAGCTAGTTCCAGGACAGGCTCCAAAGCTACAGAGAAACCCTGTCTCAAAAAGCAAAACAAACAAAAAAGATTTAATTTATATGTTTTTTAATGTGTCTGTATTGGGTGTGTGAGGTGTACATGTGAGTACGGAGGAACCAGATCCCCTGAAGCTGGAGTTGCAGGAGTTGTGAGCGTCTGAGGTGAGAGCTGAACAACAAGCCTGGGTCCCTGACAGAGCAGCCTGCACTGTTGAGCACTGAGCCACCTGCCCGGACCCTCCTCTGTACTATCTTAAGATCAGTGACTCCCCACTCTGGAAAGACATTCAAACCACATGGCAGAGCTTCTGCCAACCTCCCAAGATCTTGAGGTACTGCAGGCTGGTGGACAGATTCCCTGGACCAGGCTGAGGTTTAAAGTATTTTCCTGGTAATTCTAACCCGTGACAATGGCTGAGAGAGACCCTTTCTAAAAAGAACCTCACTCTATTGAGCTGGGAGGAAGAAAATGACTGCAATCCTTTTTTTCCACAATTGCAAGTAATTCTTAACCATTGCTGCATTCCTGCTGCAAGCATAGGTACACACTACAGCCTTTACACACCTCTGGGATCCTGACGGTCGGGGAGGGCGGGCGCGCAGACCCTTACATAGAAAGTAGCTATATTGCAGGGCTGCGGGGTATAAGTCAGGTGGGACTCTTACCTAGTGGGGCAAGACCTCAGGTGCAGTACCCAGCACTGCCCTCAGCTCCACACTTAACCTGCCTAACTGTTCCATCTGATAACGTGCAGGGAAGTGAAAATTTTAGCCATGATGAGAGTCCAGCATTTTACTTATGTGCTTGTAGAAGACAGCATGTGGTATTGGCAACAGTGGGAATGAGCATTCTTTTTTTTTTAAGATTTATTTCTATTATTCTATGTGTATGAGTGTTTCGCCTGCATATATATCTGTGCACCACATGTATGCTTGGTGCCTGAGAAGGTGGTGAGCCTCCATGTGGGTGCTGGGAATCGAACCCAGGTCTTTCATAACAATAAGTGCCCTTAACCACTGAGCCAACTGTCCAGCCTAGGAATGAACATTCTCTAGAAGATTAGAACACGGGTTTTTGAGTGGCTTTGTTTGAGACAGGGTCTCACTAGGTAGCCCCAGCTGATCTGAAACTTACTATACACACCGGCTGGCCTTGAACTCACAGAAAGATCCACCTGCCTCTGCCTCTGCCTCTGCCTCTGCCTCTGCCTCTTGAGTGGTAGGATCAAAGGTTTACAACTACTACATCCTAAGAAGACACTTTTTTGTTTGTTTGTTTTATTTTGTTTTGTTTTTTGAGACAAGGTTTCTCTATGTTGCCCTAGCTGTTCTAGAACTCTCTGTGTAGATCAGGCTGGCCTCGAACTCACAGAGATCCACCTACCTCTGCTTCTAGTATTGGGATTAAAGGTGTGTACCACCACCACTCAGCTGAACACAGGTTTTTTGACATTCTGCAGTTCAGATGGCCTGAGACTCACTTCATAGTCCAGGTTGCTCTTGGATTCAGCATAATCCTCTTGCCTCAACCACACAGGTGCTAGGATGACAGGCAGAAGCCACCACATCTGACTTCAGACTTGGAATTACTGTATCTTTTGGTGGTGGTGGAGGCAGTTAGTAAAATCTCTCTCTCTCTCTCTCTCTCTCTCTCTCTCTCTCTCTCTCCCCCCCTCCCTCCCTCCCTCCCTCCCTCCGTATCTCTGGGGAAAAAAAAGACAAAACAAAACTAAACTGTCTCCCAAACAAAACATGTTTCAAAACCTACACAGGATGGGTATTCATAGAGAGCCACTTGTCTGTTAACTCAGGTCACCAGCCTGTGATAATGTTTGGACAGCAATAAGGGATATGGGGCAATGAACTCCCACAAATAAAAGTGGTATTTGTGTGTACATAGAAAGGAGGGGTGTGAGGGGAATAGCGAGGGAAGGAAAAATGAGGTCAAAGCTAGGTGCTGTTTCTCTCTTGAAAAGGAAGATTTTGAGACTTACTGAGCATTTATTCAAGTTTAAAAACAGTATGACTTCTGAAACAGAAATATCACTTCTATAAATGAAGTTGACAAGTGCTATGGAATTTTACTATACACTATGTGAATATATGTCTCTGTGATTGGTTTAATAAAGAAGCTGATTGGCCAATAACTGAACAGAATAAGGTTAGGTGGAAGATCCAGACTGAAAATGCTGGGAAGAAGAAGGGTAGAGTCTGGAGTCACAAGCAGATGCAGAGAGAAGCAAGATGGGCATGCCATGCTGAAAAAAAGGTACTAAGTCATGTGGCAAAGTATAGACAAAAAATATGGTTTAATTTAAATGTAAGAGTTAGCTAATAATAAGCCTGAGCTATTGATCAAGCATTTATAATTAATATTAAGACTCTGAGTGGTTACTTGGGAGCAGTTTGTGGGACAGAAACTTTCACCAACAAATTAGCACCCAAACGTTCAGCAACTACATCCACACAAAGCCTGAGAGAGCTTGGAAAAGGGTTCTAGACACATGGAAATGAAGCCAGGTGTGGCTTCCTAGTCTCATGTCTCTCACGCTGACCACACTATTGAGATGCATCTCCCAGTTGCTGCCTGTGGACTTCAGCTGCCAGCCTGAGTCCTGCCAGCATGCCATGAGCTAAGACATTTGGAGGGTTCCCACAGACTCTCACGTGGGTCGTGGTCTCCTGGCAGCTGCCTGTGAAAAGAGTTAGCTGGCATGCACTACTGCTATGCACTAAGCTACACTGGCAGTGGCTGACATACCAGTTTAAGATTCAGATCATGTGGTCAAAAAACAATACAGATGTTTGGTGAAAACAGACCTGGACAGAAAGAAGTTTCCGAATGGGTTACAGCATGATTAAAATTATACATAGATTTGGGAGAGAGAAGAGGAAGAGTATATATAGTCATAGATTTAAAAAATATACTTTTGCCTGGGGGGTGGTGGTGGTGGCACACACCTTTAATCCTAGCACTTGGGAGGCAGAGGCAGGCAGATCTCTGTGAGTTTGAGGCCAACCTGGTCTATAGAGCAAATTCCAGGACAGGCAGGGCTACACAAAGAAAACCTGTCTTGAAAAACCAAACCAAATCAACCAACAAAACAAATAAAAAATATATAACTCTGTCTTGAATACACACACACACACACACACACACACACACACACACACACACACATATATATATATATATATATATATATATATATATAGAGAGAGAGAGAGAGAGAGAGAGAGAGAGAGAGAGGAGGGGGTTTAAAATAATAAATAAAGTCCTTAAAAAGGGAATAAAGTAATATAAGAGAAATAAGCCACATAAAGATGGAAAATACACAGAGAGTCTGGATCCCATATGCTATTGTGTTGCCTTTGAATTTTGTGATTGCTGAGGAAGGAGCAAGCTGCTAAGAGACTTTGGATTATGAAAGTTGCTAGATTAAACCAACCTATATATTTTAAAATATCTTGGCTTAAAAATGGAATTCATAAAAAAGTTATGTTACTTTGGGGAAGAGGTTGTTGTTTTTTAAAATGAAATGCTGTGAATTTGTTCAAAGTTAAAGATGATCAGGTTTAATAGAGGAAGATTTCCTGAAAATCCTGGCTATAAACAAAGAAATAAACCTAGAAAAACTACAAACATGTAACATATATTTTACCTGCTCAAACATTAAAAACAAAAATCTTTGGATGACTTGTGTACAGTGCACAGTCTGTATTTGTAGTAATACAGATATGTATGCTACCTTTAAAAGTTTATGTATTTTCAGAACAAGGGACCAGATACCAATAAAAACAATGGCTCAGGTGGTTCAGCATCCAGAAAAGCTTCAAGACTGTTAATTGAGATGATCCAGCCTCATAGAATACTCCAACCAAGATTTAACAATTATCCTTATTTTCTCAAGGTTCCCCCAAAGATGCCAATGCTCCCAGACAGCAGGAAGCAGTCTAGAGAAAACAACATCCACATTTCCAAAAGTTGGATTGTGGATGTTTATTATCATTTAAGAAGGGTTGGTTATAAATTGTTATTGATCTTAGTAAAAAAAAAAAGACTGGACAAAAGAGTTAAATTTAAAAATCTCTTTCTAAAGGAAGAAGGGGATATAATATAGAAATGATGAGATGAAAGGTTAGATTATTGAATCTACCTTAATCCAAAAAACAACTATTAATTTCAAAATATTTACATTGGTATGGATTTCAGTTTACTGATACAAGTTTAAAGTTAATTTTGTTATGTTCTATGTATGTTTCTACTCTTGTTTAGGAATATTATGTTTATGCAACTCATTTAAAATGTAATATATAATTAAGAAACACACATTAGTAGTCAAATTTATCGTCATGTTAGGTATGTTTTCAAGGTCATACACAGATATATCTAGATAGACAGATGAGATGGTCTTCAAACACTTCAAAGACCTACAGAATATGACATTTAATACATTTAATAACCTAAGACTTTTTGTGACAGTGAGACAAATCTGCACCTGGTAGCACCAATCTACTTCAGACAAGATGATGGGCACCAAAGAAACTCTGTATAGAGTTTGTTTTCTTTACAGCAAAAGCTAGCCATTTGGGCAAAGAAACCACCCTTGCCTCAAATGCTGACAATATACTGTCCAACTTAGACCAGCAGGTTACAAAAGAAGGCAGCTGCCAAGCTTTGCCAAGACAGGGTAGGAAAGTCCTCTAAAATTCCCTGCTTCTCAGAAATATCTGTCAGATATACTAGGCTTGTAGGTCAAAGTTGGATGCCCCAACATTACAGAAGAAATGAGGATAACTGTCCAGGCAACCAGCTGTCCCTACCATTAGGCAATATTTCATCTTCTGGGGTCTTTGGTGAATTGAAGACTAGATAGTCATAGTTGAAGTTTTCCATCATTATGATCAAAGGTAAATTATATATAAAACTTTAGATTCACAAAGGTAAGATAAATATTAGAGTATTTTCTCTAATTTTGCCAAATAGAAATGAACTAGATATTATAACTGTAATTCTTGATGACTTTTTTGTATATGATTTTACTATGTTAAAGTTAAAATCTTCCCTTTTAATTAGACAAAAAGGGAGAAATGTGGAGTATTCCTATATACCGTGTGACTACATGTCCCTGTGATTGGTTTAATAAAGAAGCTGAGTAGCTAAGAGCTGAACAGTATATGGTTTGGTGGGAGAGCCAAACTGTGAATGCTGGGATGGAGAGGGGCAGAGTCTGGAATGCCAAGCAGAGGCAGAGAGAAGCAAGATGGGCATGCTGTGCTGAGAAAAAGTACCAAGTCATATGGCAAAGCTAATGTAAGAGTTAGCTAGTAATAAGCCTGAGCTATTGGCTGAGTATTTATAATTAATATTGAGTCTCCATGTCAGACTGGTGGGGGAGAAAGAAAATTCCACCTACAAAGCACACTATGGCTTGTAGAGACATAAAGACTTTTAATCGGACATTTATCGTGTGTGAGCTGGTGTGCTATAGTTCACCCATCAAGGGTCATTTTGTCACTGTTGAATAGAACAAATGAAATATATGAATTGACTTTGGTGGCCGCATTATTTATTGTTTGGAAAACATTACTGATACAAATATATTCCACATTCATCTGAGGCTAACAAATAACCTTATCTATAGCTAGATATTCATGTTCATATAATAAAATGTGGAATAATACGTTCCAAATTGGCAAAAGAGGGCAAGAGTCAGATCGTCAATTTTATTATAGCAGTTCATTTGAATTGTTTCAATAAGCATCTCTGTGTGTATATGTGTGTGTGTATGTGTTTCTCTCTGTGTGTGTGATATGTATAAATGTGTGTATGCAGGCATAAATGAGGGTCAGAGGTCAGTGTCAGCTGTCTTCATTACTTTCTTTCCATCTTATTTTTGAGACAATGTCCCTCACTAACCCAGGCTCTCACAGATTCAGCTAGGCTCCCTGGCCAGTGAGCTCAGGGACCTGCCTGTGTCTGCCTCCCCAGCACTGTGGGTGTTGATGCAAGCCCAGCTTTTATGTAGGTGCTGGGGATCCAAACTCAGGTTCCCAGGTTGGCACAGCAAGAACTTTACTGACTGAGCCATTTCCTCAGCTCCCACTTTTGTAATTTAAATATTTGAAATTTAAAAAGTAAAAACTCAGCGGGCTTGGTGACATTCACCTGTAATCCCGGCACTACGGAAGCAGAGGCAGGAAGAGTGCAAATCTTCAGTCAACCTAGCTAGCTTCCCAGCAAGACACTATTTCAAAAAATAGACAACAAGACATCACTGAGATATAAAAATGAAGAGCCAAACAAATGGCGCCGACAGTGAAGGTGAAAATGTTTCCGTTCTGAGTTGTGCTGACTGGTTTTATGTCAACTTGACATAAACTAACGTTTATCAAAGAGAAGGGAGCCTCAACTGAGAAAATGCCTCCACAGGACTGGGCTGCAGGCAAGCCTGTAGGGAATTTCCTCAATTAATGATTGATGGGGAGGGCCCAGCCCATTGTGGGTGGTGCCACCCTGGGCTGGTGGTCCTGGGTTCTATAAGAATACAGGTTGGCAAGCCATAAGAAACAAGCCAGTAAGCAGCACCCCTTCATGGCCTCTGCATCGGCTCCTGCTTCCAGTTTCCTGTCCTGTCTTCCTTTAATGATGACTCCAATGATGTGGAAGTGTAAACCAAATAAACGCTTTCCTACCCAACTTGCTTTTGGTCATGGTGTTCCTCACAGCCATAGTAACCCTGATTAATACAGAAATTGGTACCACCATTGTAGGGTATTATTGTGACAGACGTGACCATGTGTTTCTGGGAGGACTGTGGAAGGACTTTGGAACTTTGGGTAAAATAAGCCATTGGGTGTTTAAAGCTTGGTGGGCTGTTCTGTGGGAGCTCGGAAGAAGAGAACATCAAGAGAAATGCAGATGATGGAGGCCTGGCTTGTAACATTTCATATGGAACTTTGAGAGTCACTTAAAGACTTTTTGGACCATTGCATATTTGTTATTTTTGAATTAAGATTCTGTGGTTCTGGTGAGCTGGGGCTGAAGGGTCAACCGTGGTTAACAAAGGCACCAACACCACTGAAGTGAAACCCTGCTTTACTGGGATAACTGTTGCTGGGGTTAGCTGGAGCTGAGAAATTAGCAGTGATTAAGAAGAGACCAACATCTTTGAGGTGAAGACATCTAGGAAGTGTTTCCTGAGAGTCAGCACACAAAAGCTGTGCTCTAGAGGTGGTCTAGGTTATACCTTGTGTTGGCAGCTGAACTCGGTGATGTGTAAGGGTCACCCAGGTGGTGCTGGTTCTGAAGGTGTGCAGGGGTCATGGAGAGCAGCTGAGGCTTGGCTCTGTGAGAGGCCAGGAGAGGCCATTGGTGGAGGTTCAACCTCGGTGTTAGTTGAAGGCCCAGGACTAAAGGGTCGTGCAGAGAAGCGGAGGCTTGGCATCATGAAGAGTCCAGGACTAAAGGGTCGTGCAGAGAAGCGGAGGCTTGGCATCATGAAGAGTCCAGGACTAAAGGGTCACGCAGAGAAGCGGAGGCTTGGCATCATGAAGAGTCCAGGACTAAAGGGTCGTACAGAGAAGCGGAGGCTTGGCATCATGAAGAGTCCAGGACTAAAGGGTCGTGCAGAGAAGCGGAGGCTTGGCATCATGAAGAGTCCAGGACTAAAGGGTCGTGCAGAGAAGCGGAGGCTTGGCATCATGAAGAGTCCAGGACTAAAGGGTCACGCAGAGAAGCGGAGGCTTGGCATCATGAAGAGTCCAGGACTAAAGGGTCACGCAGAGAAGCGGAGGCTTGGCATCATGAAGAGTCCAGGACTAAAGGGTCACGCAGAGAAGCGGAGGCTTGGCATCATGAAGAGTCCAGGGGAGGCTACTGGTGAAGGTACTACCTAGTTGCAATAGAGACCCCAGTAGTTTGGAGTCTCCAGTACCATGGGATGACCACCAAGAACAGCAGCAGCCACAGAGTGGAGCCGGCTTGAGCCTAGAAGACAAGCTGTGGGTGCTGCAAAGGACCGAGCTGGGGAAGTGACCCAAGCCATTTGGAGGAGCCCAGAGACAGCGAATGGATCTCAGACCTTGGCTGCTGAGGTATTTACAGTTGGAGTTTGGTTTGGTTTTGATTTGATTGTAACCATGTCCTAGTTCTACCCTCTTAAAGTAAGAAAGTATTTATTTTTTATTTTATAGAAGCCCACAATGGAGAGACATTGGATTTTAAAATAGATTAGATATTTTTAAGAGTCTGAATTCTAGCTGGGCGGTGGTGCACATACTTTTAATCCCAGCACTCGGGAGGCAGAGGTAGACGGATCTCTGTGAGTTTAAGGTCAGTCTGGTGTACAGAGTGAGTTCCAGGACAGGCCCCAAAGCTACAGTGAAACCCTGCCTTGAAAACAAAACAAAACAGAGAGAGAGAGAGAGAGAGAGAGAGAGAGAGAGAGAGAGAGAGAGAGACAGAGAGAGAGAGACAGAGACAGAGAGAGACAGAGACAGAGAGAGACAGAGACAGAGAGAGACAGAGACAGAGAGAGAGAGAGATTGAATTCTTAAGTGTTTGAATTTTTAACGACCAGATTTTAAAAATTTTGAATGATTTTAATGCACTGTTCATATTAATGTGTGATCTTGGGAATGCACAAGAAAGAAAAAGTGAAGGAAACAGTGATGTGCTGTTGTCAGGTTGTCAAGGGTTCAGTTTGTGCTGGCTAGTTTTCTGTCAATTTGACACAAATCAAGAAGAGAGAGCCTCAATTGAGAAAATGTGCCCCCTAAGATTGATCCCTAGGTAAGCCTGTAGGGCATTTTCTTAATTAGTGATTGATGAGGGAGGGCCCAGGCCATTGTGGGTGATGCCACCTGGGGCTGGTGGTCCTGGTTTCTATAAGAAAGCAGGCTGAGAAAGCCATGGGAGCAAACCAGTTAGCAGCACCCCTCCATGACCTCTGCACTGGCTCCTGCCTTCTGGTTCCTGTCCTGGGTGGATTCTTGTCTCGACTTCTTCAGTGAGGAACAGTGACATGGAAGTGTAACTGAGAATATGTACATATCCAAGCTATTTAGGGAATTTTACTTCAAGTGGGTCTTTGCTTTCACCTATGAATAGCAGACTGCTCTGTCTGTGTGGCAGATATAAAGGATGTCTTGCTCCTTTTCTATTGCTGTGACAAAGCACCATGACCAAGGCAACTCATAAAAGAATGTGTTTAATTAGTTAAATGCATTTAATGGTTTAATTTCAGAGGGTGACAGCCTATGCTTGCGGAGTAAAGTATTGCGGCAGACAGAGCTGAGAGCTCACATCTTGATTACAAGTTAGGACCCTGTGTCTTTCTGGGGTTGCCTGCCCTACCAGGCCCCACTTCTTTCCCCCAGGAAGTTGCTGAGCAGTGGGTTACAGGGTTCCATCCGGGATGATGGAGCCCAGGATGATGCACAGCCCATTGGCACCCTCACCAACATAATAACCCATTAGCTGCTAGAGTTGGCCAGGAAGAGGCAGGACCTCAGCTAAGGTAGGAATTTTCCATATAGGACTTGGCAGAATGGCCTCGGGATCCCAGGTTGGGCAACCCCTTCTGAGCACGGAGGGCCCTGGTGTCTGATACCCACAGCTGAGGAATGGACACGGCACGGAGGGCCCTGCTGTCTGATACCCACAGCTGAGGAATGGACACGGCACGGAGGGCCCTGCTGTCTGGTACCCACAGCTGAGGAATGGACACGGCACGGAGGGCCCTGCCGTCTGATACCCACAGCTGGGGAATGGACACGGCACGGAGGGCCCTGCTGTCTGATACCCACAGCTGAGGAATGGACACGGCACGGAGGGCCCTGCTGTCTGATACCCACAGCTGAGGAATGGACACTGCACGGAGGGCCCTGGTGTTTGATACCCAGAGTTGAGGAATGGACACGGCACGGAGGGCCCTGGTGTCTGATACCCACAGCTGGGGAATGGACACGGCACGGAGGGCCCTGCCGTCTGATACCCACAGCTGAGGAATGGACACGGCACGGAGGGCCCTGCTGTCCGATACCCACAGCTGAGGAATGGACACGGCACGGAGGGCCCTGCTGTCCGATACCCACAGCTGAGGAATGGACACGGCACGGAGGGCCCTGGTGTCTGATACCCACAGCTGAGGAATGGACACGGCACGGAGGGCCCTGCTGTCCGATACCCACAGCTGAGGAATGGACACGGCACGGAGGGCCCTGGTGTCTGATACCCACAGCTGAGGAATGGACACGGCACGGAGGGCCCTGCTGTCTGGTACCCACAGCTGAGGAATGGACACGGCACGGAGGGCCCTGCTGTCTGGTACCCACAGCTGAGGAATGGACACGGCACGGAGGGCCCTGCTGTCTGATACCCACAGCTGAGGAATGGACACGGCACGGAGGGCCCTGGTGTCTGATACCCACAGCAGTTTGCTCTCACACATCTCCTGAGCCAGGTTCCACATTGGGGCGCCTTGAACAGACACTTCCTCTGCTAAACCCAAGTCTGAAATGCCACGCTGTGCACAAGGCCATGCTGGCTCCTTCCTGTGATCCTCAAATCAAAGATCTTCCCCCAGAAGGTATGAAGGCTGGAAGGGTTACTAGCGACGAGTCGTGTATGTATGCATGTGCGCATGTATGTATGCGTGTAAGTAATCATTTATTCAAGACAGGGTCTGTAGGGTGCCTGAACCTGACAATCTTGTCTCAGGACAACACACACACACACACACACACACTACGTCTGGTAGCTACTTACTTCTTAATGTCCTCGATACCAATGGAATGTTTCTTTGTGGCTATTTACCTTTTAAAACTTGTAAAATACATACGGAGATTACCATCTGTACTACTTGAGAGCATCCTGTTTGATGGCATTAAATACATTCAGTCCTCCTCCCTCTTCCTCTTCCTCTTCCTCTTCTTCTTCTTCTTCCTCTTCTTCTTCGCAACCATCTTCATCCTTCATTTCCAGAATTTTTGATCAGTTCAAACTGAAACCCCTCATTTCAAACTTACACCTCTTTCCCAGTTCTGCCAACCACTGCTCCCCTTCTGTGTCTATGGATCTGGCTGCTCTCCCCTGTCAAGCTTCGCGTTTGAGGAATCACACACTGCTTACTTTTTGAGTATATAGGGCACTTAGGATAAGGACCTGGTTCTAGTTTGTTCTCTGCTGCCTTGAAAAACACCATGACTATGAACAGCTTGGGGAGGAGAGGGTTTATTTATTACTGGCTGGCCCAGGGGTGGCACCTCCCACGCTGGGCTGGGCCCTTCCACATCAATCATCAATCAAGAAAATATCCCACAGGCTTGTCTATTGGCCAATCTGATGGAGACATTTTCTCAAATGAGGTTTCTATTTCCAAGAAAAAAAAAACCCTAATAATCCATGCTGTAACTTGTGCCAAGGGCTCCTTTTGCAAAGTGAAATAATGTTTACTACCTAGACCAATCCCAGTGATGTATTTAGGCATTACTGACCACTTGAGCTACTTCCCCCCAGGCTACAGACAATTCTAAAATGGCACGAACATGGCCGTGCACCTGCTTTTCAATCACATCCTGACATGTCATCATGTGTCTCATCCCCCACCCTGCTGCGTCTTCTCCCAGCCTCCTCTGCCTTGGCTTTCAGACCTGTTACCCCTCTCAGCTCCATAGTCTGAGCTGTGGCTAGCCAGCATGGGAAAAGACCCCTAGAGCACTGTGGACTCCTTCCAAGGGCTAACATCTCCTGTCTCAGCTCCCATGTGCCAAATAACCTGAAGCCTGCACACCATCCCTGCTCCTACCAGTGGCTGAACTACCCAGGATGGACAAGTCAGCTGGGAGACTCCCACAGAGTCCACATGCCAAAGCAGTGTTAAAAAAAAATAACAACCCTTAGCCTGGCAGTGGTGGGGCCCACCTTTACTCCCAGCATTTGGGAACTCTGTGAGTTCAATGTCAGCCTGGTCTACAGAGTGAGTTCCAGGATAACCAAGGCTATACAGAGAAACCCTATGTTAAAAAATCAAAAAAAACCAAACCAAACAAACAAAAACAACCCTTAAACCACCTCAGCTCAGGGAGGACACAGGAGCAATTCTGTCCCAATTCCAATTCCTCCCAATTTCCTCTTTCTCTTTTTCTTTCTTTCCTTTCCTTTTTTTTTCTTTTGCAAAACACACAAAGGGTTAAAGACTTTGCCATGAGGTGGATAAACTTCTTGGATCTGCAGTCGACTTGATTGTCCTGACACCACACTGTGTGGGATGCCCCATCCCTTTTGTTGATTATAATAGCATGTCTTCATTATTGTTCTAATACTCCTTTAACACACACACACACACACACACACACACACACACACACACACACACATCCTAATCTTTCTCTGATGCTGGTGACTGCTCCAATGTGGAGATGTTTTATTTCTCTCCCCTCTGTCCTTCCCTTAACCCTTTATGGTTGCCATAGTCACGCTGGGGCGATAGCGACAGTGCAGGGTGGTTTCTGTACTGTACCGCCCAGAGCTTATTGTTGGAAATCTGTATTATTCCACCATTCTGAAGATTTACATTTTTAATGGCTCATTTATGTAATCCCATAAATAAAGTAGCGAAAAAAAGCATCCCACACAAATGAGTGAATTGGAGTTTGAAAAAGACCCTGAAGCAGGTCACCCAGGGTCTCAGCTGTGGGGCCTTGATTGGTGTGGCTGGTGTTAGCCAGGGTGGCAGTGGGCTTAAGACCACCCAGTCAGCGCCCAAATGGGGCATTACCAAGGAATAACAGGATGATGCTGGGGTTCAATCTCCCCTATTGATCAGAAAACACAGTTACGCTGCAACCCATTTCAATGTAATGCTCATTTACCTTGCTGCTCCGGCAGCTGCACCTCTCTCTGGCAGAGAAGTCCCTCCCTTAGCGGTTTTGCTCCTGGCAGCTGATGTTTCCCTGCCCCCCCTTTCTTCTTCTTAGCCAATATATTCCTGGGGCTGCTAAATTCTCTCTAAAAGAGCCTGTGAATTCAAGCACCTGCCTCAAGAATGTATTTGCCACAGTGAACAGACATATCGTTCCAACAATTCCCTGTTGGGCCTCTCTCTACCAGGCTCTCTCTCTCTTCGTCGTCTTCCTGCCCCTGCCTGAAAAGCTTCAGTGAAACTTCTGCTCCTTTGGGAGAAGTTTGTACTAATTAACACAAATGAAGGAAATGGTCCGAACATAACTGAATCAGCAAATGTGGCCCCTGGGTCTCGGGCTGCTTAGATGCAAAACCGTGAAACATTGTCCCGTGCTCTAAGGCACTTGTTTAATACTAGTTATTTAAGGCTGTCCCTGGAAGCATTTGTTATTTTAGGATCTTTAAGCAAAGTGTGGCCATGGGAGCGCTCTCTCTCTCTCTCTCTCTCTCTCTCTCTCTCTCTCTCTCTCTCTCTCTCTCCCTCCCTCCTTCCTTTGCATCTTTGCCGTGAACTCCGCATATGCCTGTCAGTCAGAAATGCACAGCAGACAGTCTGAGAGTTGCCTGGGAACTGGAAAGTGTTGTTTATGCACAGAGGTGTTGATACTTACAACATCGGTCCCCCAACGAGAAGGCATTCAAGTCCCAGCTTGCCCATTTTCTTGCCGTGGAAAAGTGAATTCTAGTTGCTGCAAAATGAGGACTTGTAGCCTGTCCTCTCATTTTGGCTGTTTTATGAGAAAGGATAAATGGGTTTTCTGTTATATCTCCCTGAAGGGGAAAAGCACTGTCTATGCCAGAGCAACAGACAAGGAATTTTATTGCTGCTTTCCCCACCAAGATGGGATGGAGATGAGATGGCGATGGGATGGAGGTGGGATGGAGGTGGGATGGAGGTGGGATGGAGGTGGGATGGAGGTGGGATGGAAGTGGGATGGAGATGGGATGGAGATGAGATGGCGATGGGATGGAGGTGGGATGGAGGTGGGATGGAGGTGGGATGGAAGTGGGATGGAGGTGGGATGGAGATGGGATGGAGATGAGATGGCGATGGGATGGAGGTGGGATGGAGGTGGGATGGCGATGGGATGGAGGTGGGATGGAGGTGGGATGGAGGTGGGATGGAGGTGGGATGGAGGTGGGATGGAGGTGGGATGGAGGTGGGATGGAGGTGGGATGGAGGTGGGATGGAGGTGTGATGGCGATGGGATGGAGATGGGATGGAGGTGGGATGGCGATGGGATGGAGATGGGATGGAGGTGGGATGGAGGTGGGATGGAGGTGTGATGGCGATGGGATGGAGATGGGATGGAGGTGGGATGGCGATGGGATGGAGATGGGATGGAGGTGGGATGGAGGTGGGATGGAGGTGGGATGGAGGTGGGATGGCGATGGGATGGAGATGGGATGGAGGTGGGATGGAGGTGGGATGGAGGTGGGATGGAGGTGTGATGGCGATGGGATGGAGATGGGATGGAGGTGGGATGGCGATGGGATGGAGATGGGATGGAGGTGGGATGGAGGTGGGATGGAGGTGGGATGGAGGTGGGATGGAGGTGGGATGGAGGTGTGATGGCGATGGGATGGGGATGGGATGGAGGTGGGATGGAGGTGGGATGGCGATGGGATGGAGGTGGGATGGAAGTGGGATGGAGGTGGGATGGAGGTGGGATGGAGGTGGGATGGAGGTGGGATGGAGGTGTGATGGCGATGGGATGGAGATGGGATGGAGGTGGGATGGCGATGGGATGGAGATGGGATGGAGGTGGGATGGCGATGGGATGGAGATGGGATGAAGGTGGGATGGAGGTGGGATGGAGATGAGATGGAGATGGGATGGAGGTGGGATGGAGGTGGGATGGAGGTGGGATGGAGGTGGGATGGAGGTGGGATGGAGGTGGGATGGAGGTGGGATGGAGGTGGGATGGAGGTGGGATGGCGATGGGATGGAGGTGGGATGGCGATGGGATGGAGATGAGATGGAGATGGGATGGAGGTGGGATGGAGGTGGGATGGAGGTGATGGGATGGAGGTGGGATGGAGGTGGGATGGAGATGGGATGGAGATGGGATGGAGGTGGGATGGAGATGGGATGGAGATGGGATGGAGGTGGGATGGAGGTGGGATGGAGATGGGATGGAGGTGGGATGGAGGTGGGATGGAGGTGGGATGGAGGTGGGATGGAGATGGGATGGAGATGGGATGGAGGTGGGATGGAGGTGGGATGGAGGTGGGATGGAGGTGGGATGGAGGTGGGATGGAGGTGGGATGGAGGTGGGATGGAGGTGGGATGGAGGTGGGATGGAGGTGGGATGGAGGTGGGATGGAGGTGGGATGGAGGTGGGATGGAGGTGGGATGGAGGTGGGATGGAGGTGGGATGGAGATGGGATGGAGGTGGGATGGAGGTGGGATGGAGGTGGGATGGAGGTGGGATGGAGATGGGATGGAGGTGGGATGGAGGTGGGATGGAGGTGGGATGGAGGTGGGATGGAGGTGGGATGGAGGTGGGATGGAGGTGGGATGGAGATGGGATGGAGATGGGATGGAGATGAGATGGAGATGGGATGGAGGTGGGATGGAGGTGGGATGGAGGTGGGATGGAGATAGGATGGAGATGAGATGGCGATGTGTTGTAATATGAACGGCGGCGGGGCTACGTCCCCAAAGCCCCAGCCTCCTGCCCGGCTAGCTTATGCCCCGAAATAATTACACAGACACAGTATTCATTTAAACACTGCTTTGGCCCTTAGCTCTAGCCCTTACTGGCTAATTCTCACATATTAA
Organism: Microtus pennsylvanicus; assembly: GCF_037038515.1. Taxonomy (NCBI): domain Eukaryota; kingdom Metazoa; phylum Chordata; class Mammalia; order Rodentia; family Cricetidae; genus Microtus; species Microtus pennsylvanicus. The sequence goes on from NC_134579.1 coordinate 88,546,965, forward strand.
TTTAGCCCATTTCTAGTCATCTGTGTAGTGCCCCTAGGTGCGCTTACCGGGAAGATTCTAGCCTAAGTCCATCCTGGGTCGGAGCTTCATAGCGTGCGTCTTCCCTGGAGCAGGTAGCATGGCGTCTCTCTTGCGTCTGCTCCGGAGAGGAGAGCTGTCGAGTCTGACCTCACTTCCTCTTCCTCCCGGCATTCTGTTCTGTTTACTCCACCCACCTAAGGGTGGGCCTATCCAATGGGCCTAGCAGTTTCTTTATTGCTTAGCCAATGAAATCAACAGATTGATATATGACACTCCCACATCAGCGATGGGATGGAGGTGGGATGGAGGTGGGATGGAGATGGGATGGAGGTGGGATGGAGGTGGGATGGAGGTGGGATGGAGATGGGATGGAGGTGGGATGGAGATGGGATGGAGATGGGATGGAGGTGGGATGGAGATGGGATGGAGGTGGGATGGAGATGGGATGGAGGTGGGATGGAGGTGGGATGGAGATGGGATGGAGGTGGGATGGAGGTGGGATGGAGGTGGGATGGAGGTGGGATGGAGGTGGGATGGAGGTGGGATGGAGGTGGGATGGAGGTGGGATGGAGGTGGGATGGAGGTGGGATGGAGATGATGGGATGGAGGTGGGATGGTGATGGGATGGAGGTGGGATGGAGGTGGGATGGAGGTGGGATGGAGGTGGGATGGAGGTGGGATGGAGGTGGGATGGCGGTGGGATGGAGGTGGGATGGAGGTGGGATGGAGGTGGGATGGAGGTGGGATGGCGGTGGGATGGAGGTGGGATGGAGGTGGGATGGCGGTGGGATGGAGGTGGGATGGAGGTGGGATGGAGGTGGGATGGAGGTGGGATGGAGATGATGGGATGGAGATGATGGGATGGAGGTGGGATGGAGGTGGGATGGAGATGATGGGATGGAGGTGGGATGGAGGTGGGATGGAGGTGGGATGGAGGTGGGATGGAGGTGGGATGGAGGTGGGATGGAGGTGGGATGGAGGTGGGATGGAGGTGGGATGGCGGTGGGATGGAGGTGGGATGGCGGTGGGATGGAGGTGGGATGGCGGTGGGATGGCGGTGGGATGGCGGTGGGATGGCGGTGGGATGGCGGTGGGATGGCGGTGGGATGGCGGTGGGATGGAGGTGGGATGGAGGTGGGATGGAGGTGGGATGGAGGTGGGATGGAGGTGGGATGGAGATGATGGGATGGAGGTGGGATGGAGGTGGGATGGAGGTGGGATGGAGGTGGAATGGAGATAGGATGGCGGATGATGATGGAGATGGGATGGTGGATGATGGGATGGTGGATGAGGCTGGAGGTCAGAGGCACCGATATTCTAGGACTCACTGGGCAGCCTCCCAGGTGCTCCTTAGAGTAGGGGCTCTGAACTCTCACGAACCTTCCCATATTTGCTGATGGAAACACAATCACCAGGAGCAGCGCCTTGTGTGAGGTGTGACGGGAGACACGGAAAGAGAGGGAAACACTTACCTGAACCCTGTGGTCATCTGTGACCCTGTCCTTTGGGCATGGCCAAAACCTGTGAGCATCCTTCATGAACCACAGTTTGGTGTTTCTTGTCGAGGCAATGGGGATAGAATTTAGAGCCTTGCATACTCAGGCGCAGGGCCAGCCCTCTGTACTCCCCGCCCCCACCCTGCCTCCTGATGGAGCATAAGGGGCTTATGGGTCAGACTTTCCATCACTATGACAAAATGTCAAACAGAAACAACTTCAGGGAAGAACTGACTTCAGCCCTAGTCTCAGAGGGTTCAGTCCCTAGTCCTTGTTGCTGGGCCTGTGGGGCAGCAGAGTTCGTGGGAGTGGGGACACGTGGGGGCGGCTATACAGTTTATGGTAAAGCAGAGTAGAGGAAAGGAGGGCACCCTACTGTGTAGGCAATGCCTCCAGGGAAACACACAGAAACTTTGTGTTTTCTGTGTTTCCTTTTCAAATTTTTCAGCATCTGTACTGGGGTTATTTATTATCTTTCCTAACAAGAAAGTATCACATTCTATCAGTTTAGTCTTTCACAAACAAAGGTGATTTGGCTGGAATAATCTCGAAATCCTGAGGGCTGGTTTGTTTGTTGTTTTTTTTGGGGGGGGGGGGTGCCCACCTGTGTTGTTTGCTGGGTTTGTTTGTTTTGTTTGCCAATTTGAAACAATCCAGGGTCATCTGGAAGTAGGAAACTTCAATTGAGAAATGCTTCCACCTGATTGTCTTGATTAATGATTGGTGTGAGAGGCCCAGTCCTCTGTGGGTGGTGCCACTCCTAGGCAGGTGGTCCTGAGTGGTATAAGGAAGCAGGCTGAGCAAGCCACGGGGAAGAGCCAGTAAACAGATCCTCCATGGATGGCCTCTGCATCAGCTCCTGCCTCCAAGGTCCTGACTTCAGCTCACGCTCCCTTTCTTTCATGAAGGACTATTACCTATATGCCAAATAAACCCTTTCCTCCCCAAACCACTTTTGGTGTTTATCACAAACAAAGAATCCAGACCATCACAGTTTGGAGCTGAAATGTCTCCCATAGGTCCATGTGTTTGAACCTTTGGTCTCCAATGGGTGATGCAGTTCCCAGAGTTTATAGGACGGACCTAGAGTCTGGTTGGTGGACACAGGCCATGCATGAGGGGTGGGGCTTTGAAGATGACAACCTGGCCTTGCTTTGAGTCTGGCTTTCTTTTCCTGAGCCATCACAGTGTGGCTTAGATGCCTCAGCTACAGGTTCTTGCCCTCCATGAGCTCCACGGTACCTTTCCTACCACAATGGGTTCAAATTTCTGAAGCTGGAAGCACACACTTTTCTCCCTCAAGCTGTTCTAGCAGGTATTTTGTCATGGCAACCAGAAAAATAGTGAATACATAGACCAAGCCATAGTTATATTATGGAAGGGGGAGAGGGAGAGGGAGGGAGAAGAGAGGAAGAGGGAGGGAAGAGGGAGAGGGAGGGGAGAGGGTGGGGAGAGGAAGAGGGAGGGAAGAGGAAGAAGGAGGGGAGAGGGAGAGGGAGAGAGAGAAGAGAGGGAGAGGGCCGGGCGGTGATGGCGCACGCCTTTAATCCCAGCACTCGGGAGGCAGAGGCAGGCAGATCTCTGTGAGTTCGAGGCCAGCCTGGTCCACAGAGCTAGTTCCAGGACAGGCTCCAAAGCTACAGAGAAACCCTGTCTCGAAAAACTAAAAAAAAAAAAAACTAAAAAAAAAAAAAAAAAAAAAGAAGAGAGGGAGAGGGAGGGGAGAGGGTGAGGAAAGGAAGAGGGAAGGAAGAGGAAGAAGGAGGGGAGAGGGAGGGGAGAGGAATAGGGAGGGGAGAGGAAGAGGGAGGGGAGAGGAATAGGGAGGGGAGAGGAAGAGGGAGGGGAGAGGAATAGGGAGGGGAGAGGAAGAGGGAGGGGAGAGGAAGAGGGAGGGGAGAGAGGGGGGAAGAGGGAAAGGGAAGAGAGAGGGAAAGCGAGAGAGGGAAAGGGAGGAAGAGGGAGGGGAGAGGGGAGGAAGAGGGAGGGGATAAGGAGAGGGAGGGGAGAGGAATAGGGAGGGGAGAGGAAGAGGGAGGGGAGAGGAATAGGGAGGGGAGAGGAAGAGGGAGGGGAGAGGAATAGGGAGGGGAGAGGAAGAGGGAGGGGAGAGGAAGAGGGAGGGGAGAGAGGGGGGAAGAGGGAAAGGGAAGAGAGAGGGAAAGCGAGAGAGGGAAAGGGAGGAAGAGGGAGGGGAGAGGGGAGGAAGAGGGAGGGGATAAGGAGAGGGAGGGGAGAGGAAAGGGAGACGGGGAGGGCAGTTACTGTTCTGCAGAGGCCCAGGTTTAGTTCCTGACAGGCACATGATGACCCACAGCCATCTGTAACTTGAGTACCAGGGGATCTGGTGTCCTCTCTTGGTCCCCATGAACACTGCATGCACACATTATACCTGCATACAGAAAAACGTTTGTACACAGGAAATAAATAAATAGAAATGACACGAATACTTACATCAGCAAAATTTCCTTTCTTAAAAAAGATCCAGGTGTGATGGCAACACGCTTGTCTTCTTAGCTGGAGATGTAGAGACAAGTGGGTCCCCAGGGCTGGCCAGTCACCCAGTCTAACCAAACTCGCAAGCTCCAGGCCAGTGAGAGATTCTGTCTCAAAACACAGGGTAGGCAACACCTGAAGAATGACTCCCAAGATTGGCCTCTGACCCCATGTTAACCTGTACACACACACACACACACACACACACACACACACACACTTTCTTTGCGCGCTCTCTCTCTCTCCACTCACACACACACACTCTTTTTCTCTCTCTCTCATTACACATACACTCACACACACACACACACACCTTTTTTAAGGTTGAATTCACGATCATGATCCCCTCACAGTGATTTAACAAAACTGAGCTTGAATTTCTAATCAGTCTTTCCACACTAAGCTTAATGTCATTGACAAGGGAAGGTAAGCCTGAACAAAAGCACTATCACCTCAGAATTTTCACACCAGGTACGTGTGGGACTGAGGTCCCCAAACACCAGCCGAGGGTCCTCCAATGAGTTCGGTTCTGAGCCTGTCTTCCTGGGGACAGCATGGGTTTCCACATTAGTCCTGCAACTCTGTCCCCTGCTATACAGGGTGGGGTGGCTCCAAGTATTTTTATCTCTGTTTACATCCAACTGACTATAAATCAGGATTCACAAGACCCCTCTCAAGTCCAACTCATTTGTAGGATGGCTGAAGATACTCAGATAAATAAGTTGTTGATTTTCTATAAAGACAGTTATTAAAGATATAGATTAATGCCCCATATTATTAAGTTGCCCAGTGAATTTGTTTGTGGTCATGCTTCCTCAGCCTTTTTAGTAGTTGGGATTACAACGTGGAGCCACAATGCCCGGATTTGGTGGAAACTCTAGCCAAGATCCAATGAGCATTGATACTGTTAAAAATGTAGAGGTCCTAGGACAACATAAATGCTCACTTGGGCAACTTGATAAGACTTCATTTTGATCAACCTGTTCTTTCTAAAATCCCCGTTCCCCGAGCAGCTAGCGGAGGGAAGTGGTGGCGAGTCCCAGCCTGGCGGATTCTCCGCGGGTGCCCATCCTGGGTGGTGGGCTGGTCCTGCCACGCGGCCCGGAGAGCCAGCCCACGGCGAGTCCAGGAGAGCCAAGCGGGCGGGTGTGGACAGGCGGCGAGTAAAAGACACATACACACAGAAAATAGGCATAAACATTTATTAAAGGAGAAAGAGAGAGAGAGAGAGAGAGGGAGGGAGAGGGAGAGGGAAAGGGAGAGAGAGAGAGAGAGAGAGAGAGAGAGAGAGAGAGAGAGAGAGAGAGAGAGAGAGAGAGAGGATCTCACTGTGTAAGACTGGCTGGCCCAGAGCTCAGAACTCACTAAATAGACCAGGGTGTCCTTGAATTCACAAAGCTCCACCCACTGCTGCCTCTTGAGTGCTGAGATTAAAGGTGTGTGCCACCACACCCAGTAAAAATTAGCTTTTTTAAAAAAGCTATTTTCGTTTTGTCTACTGTGTGCCTGTGTATGTATATGTACAATGCCTGCCTGTGGTTCCCAGAGGGCAGAAGAGAGCATCAAATCCCCTGGAACAGACTTACAGTCACTGGTGAGCCACCATGTGGGTGCTGGGAACTAGACTCAGGTCTCCTGTAAGAGCTATATGTAGTCTTTACTGCAGAGCCACCTACCTCTCTTGCCTGAAAAGTAGATTCAACTTTTTTTTCCCCCTGATACCTCTTTGAAAACTGTTTGTGTGCAGAAAGGATGATAGGGAAAGGGAATGGATTCCCATTTGCTGGAAATATTTGTTTCTGTTGAAAGCCGTCAATGGAGCACTCAGGGAGTGGGGGGACCACAAGTCCCAAGCTGGTCTGGTCTACAGAGAGAGAGAGAGAGAGAGAGAGAGAGAGAGAGAGAGAGAGAGAGAGAGAGAGAGAGAGAGAGAGACAGAGAAAGACAGAGAGAGAGAGAGACGGAGAGAGAGACAGAGAGAGAGACAGAGAGAGAGACACAGAGAGAGAGTTTTCAAGTGACAAAGTTTATCATCTATTTTCAGTCTTTCTAGATCTATGTTCCTCTCAGACATACCACACTGGCAATCCTTACTTCAAGAGCCAGTATCCCAACTGTAGTGTGATTGCTATCCTAGCTTAGAGGCAAGAGAGGGCATAATTAACCAGTAACAACCACACGAATGGAGAGTCAAATCAAATTCAAAGGGACCTAAGGCTGGCTGTATTCTTTCTATAGTTTAAATATTAAAGGGTCTGGAGAAATGGCACAACAGTTAAGAGCACTGGATAGTCACCCAGAGGACCTGTGTTAGAGTCCTGGTACCCACATGTTGGCTCATAATAGGCTGACTCCAGTCCCAGGAGATCCAGCGCCCTCTACTGGCCTGTGAGAACATTGCATGCACATGGTGTGCAGACGTACACTCATACACATAAAAGAAAAATGATGGGGAAAACTAAATATTAAATCAAACCAAAGAATATATTTATCACAAAGAATAAACCTAGCAGAAGAGTCCAAGAATGTTACAAGGTATAAAACCCAAAGTTAGAGAGCCTCCCAATTAAATAATCATTTTGTATTTATATGCAAAGTCACTGACTTAATATTAATTAGATTGAGATCATTAATCACTTAAAATCATAATTATTTATAAATTATAGTTCATTATAATATATAATTACACTGATTTACAATTGTGAGCCCCCTTTTTTGTTTTTGTTTTGTTTTTGAGACAGGGTTTCTCTGTGTATCCCTGGCTATCCTGGGACTCATTCTGTAGAGCAGGCTGGCCTTGAACTCACAGAGATCCACTTGCCTCTGCCTCTTGAGTGCTGGGGTTAAAGCTCTGCACCACCACCGTCTGGCTTTTTCCCCCTTATTTCATGTGAAGAACCAGTTTCAAATATTACTGGAGGTGTATCTCAGACAGATTGCTTGGTCGGCATGGGTAAGGCCCTGGTTCTCCCTAGAACTTTAAAATGAGAAGAGAACCACAACAGCAAAACAGTTACAAAGACTGTCTTAAAGACAATCACAAACAAGGGATAAAATCTCCAGGTTGGTGGTTTGGTTTTGTGTTGCACACGGTGTTTCAGGAGCATCCAGTTGTGCTCCGGATCCATTTTCATCCTGACTGCTGCCCTTCCTGGTGTATTAAGCTGGTAAGGGCTGTACTGAAGTAGCTGTTCAGCCTCTCCTATTGGAAACAGTCAGCCCTGTGCATCCATTGTCAAGTTGACCATGTAGCAGTCATTTGAATGATCACTGTAAAATGGGATATAAGAGGGAAATGAATAAGAAGGAGAAAGTAAGTTGTGGGATCTTTCAAAGCTCTAAAGACTTGTGACATAATTATTTGACATGGGAACAGTGTATAAATTTTCTTTGGAAAAAAAAAATCTTCCTTCTAAATCAAGGGTCTGCGGTCAGAGTAAACACTTGGTTGAAGACCACGCTTGGGAAACTGCGTAGCACCAGTGAGGAGGCATTGACCAAGCAAGGAGCTGCGATGCAAAGGCCGCAAGTGTTGTGTGGGCACGTCCATTTGTCCAAGGCCAGGATCCAGAGTCCTCTCCAAGGACATCCCGGACCTTAGGCATTTTGTGATTGCCTGGAAAAAAGTAATTGTTAGGAGTTACCCCAAATGAACAAAATAGTATCAGTGGCTAACTTGGAGAGGCGCGCACACATACACACACACACACACACACACACACACACACACACACACACACACCCCTGACGCTGTTTGTGGGGAGAGACACAGCCCCCTCCTGCTACATTATTCCATTGATGGAAAACATTTACATCTCCTTTGTCAGCCGGTTTTCTGTAGGAGTTTTCTGATCACAAGGCAGCTCTCTTTGGCTGCTCTGTTCCCCGAGGAGTGTTGCTGAGGGAGGGGCGAGGCAGGCACATGTTTTCATTCCAAAGCCAAAACATTGTTGTTGTTTTGAACGTTAGTCTATCATACATCAGACCTGTCAAGCCTTTTCACCAGAGTTCATGGTTTTTAAGTTCATTGTAAATAACTCAAATTGATTTTTCAAAAGAGGGCAGAATGCTTTGCCCTAATGTTGCCCATTACAAACTGTTGTAATATTCATTGTCAAATGGGCTTTCTCAAGTGGATTTCTCAAGAGAGGAAAAGGGTATTTAAATAAATAAAAATACTTTGAGATTTAAATCAGGGTTTTGTGAGTTGACTTCTTTTTTTCTTCCCCTAAGTCTAGAAGTGTTTGTTCAGTTAACAACAACAGCAATAACAAAGCCAGTGGCAGAGCTGGAGCGATGGCTCAGCAGTTGCAAGCAGTTTCTGGTTGTGCAGAGGACCAGGATTTCATTCCCAGCACCCACACGGCCACTCACAACTGTCTGTAACTGCAGTTCTAGGGTTTCCAACACCCTCTTGTGGCCTCCTAGGGCACTAGGCATGCATGTGGTGTGCATACACACATGCAAGCAAATACATAAAAATAAATCTTTAAGAACCCAGCAGCAACGTTTATCAAGAGACAGGCACGGAACTCCCTCTGACACCTTTAAGAGTCACTTGGTTGGAGAAGGTTGGAAGTGGCTTTCATCTGCATAAGAAGAGCCGTAGATTTGCTAATAACTCCGAAAATATTTTAAAAGTAATCAATAGTTCGCATGTCCTTTCCCAAAAGCATTTCTCGGAGCAGGGCCGTTGCGGCTTGGCCGCTTTGCGTCAATTATCATTCACTTCAGGAAACAGAAGCTCCAAGGCGACAGGGAGTAAGAGCCTCTTGATACTGTAAGAACAGGTGAATGCCCAGGGATGGTCACTGACTCTGCATCCTGAAGTTGGAGAAACTTCGGGAGAGTTGGGGAAAAACCTCAGGTGTGAAACAGACGCAAGCCGCGGCCCACAGGGACGAGCTTCTCCAGTTTGCTAGCCACTGGGGTTTCTAGGTCTCTGGCTGTTTTCTTTCCAAGCCTGGAATACAACAATGCAAGAGTAAAGCCAGGGAAATAACGACTCTCACGTTGCTCCTTGGATCCCAAGATCCCTTGGCCATGGGACCTTTCAGAGGCTTGGTCTAGTCTGGTGGGAGGCCATGGGGGTGTGACGTCACAGAGACGGCAATTCTGCCCCCTCCCCCATACACACTTTACACACTTTGTCATTTTGCCATTTCTTATTAGACTCTCAGTGGGTTTTTTTTTTTTTTTTGTCCTGGAACTAGCTCTTGTAGACCAGGCTGGCCTTGAACTCACAGAGATCTGCCTGCCTCTGCCTCCCGAGTGAGGGGATTAAAGGCGCGTGCCACCACCGGCCTCTCAGTGGTTCTTAACCTCCCAAACACTTGCAACACTTTCATACAGTTCCTCATGTTGCGGTAACCCCAACCATAAAAGTATTTCGTTGCTATTTCAAAACTGTAACTTTGCTAGTGTTATGAATCATAATGTAGATATCTGTGTTTCCAGTTCATCTTCTTGTGGTCATGACTCACAGCTAGGGGTTGGCTATTAAAAGGAATAGGGTGAGGAGGGGGTGGTCCACAAGTGGCTGGTGCCCTATTAAAAACAAAGAGGGGTAGGGGTCTCAGCCAAACTATAAGGCTACCTACTTCGTGCGTTTTGAGATTACATAAATTTTACTTGATTTTTATTTATTATTTATTTCTTTGGTTTTTCAAGACAGGGTTTCTCTGTGTCTCCCTGGGATGTCCTGGAACTAGCTCTGTAGACCAGGCTGGCCTCAAAACCACAAGGATCTTCCTGCCTCCTGAGAGATGGGATGAAAGGTGTCTACCACTTGACTTTTAATCTGCTTTGCAAAATTAAAGCTTATGATGGATTTGCTGATTCTGGGGCCCAGCTGGAGCACAATTGCAGTAGTAGTTTACAGGACTGTGTGTACCGGTGATGGAAATAAAAGGCCTTAAGGGCCATAGAAAGGTTTAGACAACACGGGTCCAGTGTGGATTTCCAGAATAACTCAGTTCAAATGGCAGCTGCCGGCTATTGAGAGAACACCGATTAGCCATCAATATGACTATGATGTGATTCACTATATAACCTTTTCTGGTAAAATGCCGCTTTTGTGTGAGTCTGTATAAATATGCCTTTGGGACTGATAGTGGACACCTTCGCCTAGAGAGAACAACATCTGTTCTGGTTCCCTGCACCTTTAATTTCCCAGTCCCCAATGATTCTCTTTCCCTGGCTTCAGAGCTCAGACTTGACGAGGCTTGGTGAACCTACTACACACTTTTAAAAGCGAGGAAAGCTGCCTCCTCCCGGTGCTTGCCCAAAGGAACATCCATGGAAACAGCTGTGCTCGGAGAGAGGGAGCCAAGTTTTCTCTAATAACTTTCACTTTAGGAGCTGGTCATGATGGGGTAGGACTGGCAGCGTAATGCCATTGGATGATCTGTGTATGCTGTGAATATGTGTTGCTCTCATTGGTTGATAAATAAAGCTGCTTTGGCCTATGGCAAGGCAGGATAAAGCTAGATGGGAAATTTAAACAGAGATACAGGTGGAGAAGAGTGGAGCCAAGGAGATGCCAGCCAGTTGCCAAGGAAGCAAGACATGTAGAAAATGAGGTAACAGCCGAGCGGTGGTGGCGCACGCCTTTAATCCCAGCACTCGGGAGGTAGAGGCAGGCAGATCTTTGTGAGTTCGAGGCCAGCCTGGTCTAGAAGAGCTAGTTCCAGGACAGGAACCAAAAAGCTATGGAGAAACCTTGTCTCGAAAAATCAAAAAAAAAAAAAAAAAAAAAAGAAAGAAAGAAAAAAAAAGAAAATAAGGTAACAAATCATGAACCATGTGGCAAAGAATATAAGAAATATGGGGTAATTTAACTGTAAAAGCGCTATAGTAGTAAGCCTGAGCCATTGGCCAAATATTTATAATTAATATAAGTCTCTGAGTGGTTATTCAGGAATTGGTGGGCAGGAGAGAAACCTCTGATTACAAATGATGTACCAACGTGAGGCTCTCAAATTTCCATAGGGCCTAAGAAAGCTTTAAGAAAAAAGATGAGAGGCAGAGGCAGGCAGATTTCTGTGAATTTGAGGCCAGCCTGGTCTACAGAGTAAGTTCCAGGACTGGCTTCCTAGCTACTGAGAAACCCTGTCTTGAAAGAAAAAGAAAAAAAAAAAACAGAGAAAAACAGAGGAGATGGCTTCTTTAAGAGTTTCTGCCGGACAGTGAGTCCTTGAGCAACTAGTATGTTAAACTAAGTAAAAATGCTTGCAGCAACACAGTCATTGGCATTTAAGAGCTCTAGGAAAGATTTATCGCAATTTGAGAAACGGGTGGAGCCAACTCCCAAAGCCTTGGGCAGAGGTCCCTACCACTTAGCAGTTTAAAGGTTTGCTCACAAGGTCAAAAAAGACTAAAAGATAAACAGTAGAAGAGGTCCAGACGGAAAAACCTCTAACCAGGTTCCAATGTGCTTTACACTGTGTGTAGGCTTAAGAAAGAAATAAAAGGGTACCAACAGTTATAGAAAAGAATACATAGTTCAAAAAACATAATAAAGTCTTTAAAGAGAGAGCTAAAACAATGAAAAAAAATAAGCCATGTAGAGATGGAAAATACACAGGGAATCTGGATCCTGTGAGTTATTGTGTTGATTTTGAATTTTTGATGGCTGATGGACAAGAGGCAGCTGCTGGGAGACATGGGACTAAAAGAGAGACTGATAAAATACACCAACTGAAATATTTTTAAAATGTCTTAACTTTAAAACAGAAGTAAAAAAAAATTATTTGTAAGATGGAGCTTAAAAGAAGCTTTGGAGAAGCAGTTTTGCTTTTGTTTCCACAGGAAACAAGAGGTTATGGGTTTGTTCCAGGTTAAGATGGGACCAGGTTTGATAAAGGGAGACAAGTGGTATCTATCAACAAAGGTTATAACTGGTCTTTCCAGGACTTGGCCATTATCTCAAATTTTCTCAGGGTCCCCATAAGGTTCCCATAAGATCCCAGCAATCAGCAGGAAGTAGTCGTGAGAACTATGCCTAAATTCCCAAAACATTGTTTAGAAATGTTTGTTTTCATGTAAAGGAGGTTGATTATAAATTGCTATTGGTCATAGGTAATCTCATTCTAAAAGAAGAAAGGGGATATGATATAGAGATGTATGATGTAGAAATGATGGGAGAAAGGGGTAGATTATTGATTCTACTCTTATTTAAAAAACAACTGTTAATCTCGAAATATTTTACATTGGTGTAGATTTTAGTTTATTGATATAAACTTAAGGTCAATTTTGTTATATTGTATGTATATTTCTACTATTGTTTAAAGTACTATGTTTATGTAGCTCATTAAAAAATGTAATATATAATTTAAAAGTACAGATCAATAGTTAGTCATCTATAATAGTCAAGCTTATAGTCAGTTAGGTGTTTTAGATATACAAAGATATATTTCAATCTGGTAGGTAATCTTCAAACACTTCCAAGACCTACAGAATGTGGCATTTACATTTTTTTAAGAACGTAGACTTTTCTTGATGGTGAGACACATCGGCTCTTGGCAGCACCAATTACTTCAAAGAGGATGATGGGGACCAAATAAATGTGTTATGGAATTTGCTTCCAATGTGGCAAGACTAGTCATTTGGGCAAGAAACTGCTCTTGCCTGGACTGCTTGACAGTATGCTATGTTATAGGAGATTGCTTGTTTGTTCCCAGCTGCTCAACCCTGAAATAATTACACAGAAGCCATATTATTTGCAATACTGTTTAGCCAATAGCTTAAGCATATTGCTAGCTACCTCTTACATCTACAATTAACCCATTTTTATTATTTTATATTTTACCACAAGGCTTGCGGCCTGCCAGCAAGGTTTCATCAGGCGTCTGTCTCTGGCAGGGCTACATGGCTTCTCTCTGACTCCACCTTCTTTCTCCCAGCATTCAGTCTAGTTTTCCCTGCCTATCTCTATTCTGCCCTGCCATAGGTCCAAAGCAGTTTATTTATTTATTAATGGTAATCACAGCATACAGAGGGGAATCCCACATTACCTCCCCTTTTTTGTTTAAATAAAAAGAAAGGTTTTAACTTTAACCTAGTAAAATTACATATAACAAAACAGGTGTCAAACAAGAATTACAGTTACAATATTTATATATACTTTATATTTTATTATAACTAAGGAAAACTATAATTATAGCTATTTTTTAACTCCATCAAAGACTTCAGAAGGATCTTATATTACCTAAGAAAACAGGAAGTTTATTGTAAGAAACTTTTAAAACTCTAGAATTGACAGAGACATCTTACTGCCTGGACAGTCACCCAAAGGTTTTTTGTACTGTTGTGGGAATCCATCTTTATTTAGCCTATTGGTCCATAGTATCTGGCAGATTTTTTCATGAAGCAGCAAATTTTAAAGACAATTTTGCCTATATTGACAGTTTGTCAGTCAATATTTTTGTGTCCTGCAGAATGTCTTGTAGACTCGTTTACAAAACAGGAACCCTGAAAAACAGTCTTACCTTTTTTTTTTTTGTTTTTTGTTTTTCGAGACAGGGTTTCTCTGTAGCTTTTGGTGCCAGTCCTGGAACTAGCTCTTGTAGACCAGGCTGGCCTCGAACTCCCAGAGATCCGCCTGCCTCTGCCTCCCGAGTGCTGGGATTAAAGGCGTGCGCCACCACCGCCTGGCAAACCAGTCTTACCTTTTTTAGGCAAGTTTAGCAGTCCTTTTTTTTGTGGGTCCTGCATGTTTAGCTTATACAGCATAGCATCAAGCAGTCCAGGCAAGAGCAGTTTCTTGCCCAAATGGCTACAAACACCATAAGGAGCCTCTTTGATGCCCTAGTGCTGCCAGGAGCAGATGTGTTTCACTGTCGTGAAAAGTCCTAAGTTTTAAAAACATTTTAATTGCCATATTTGTTAGTCTTTGAAAGGTTTGAAGAATAACTATCCAACTGAAATATATCTCTATACATCTAGGAAACCTGACTAACATGACTACACACTTGACTATTATAGATGATTGTTTATTAACTTGTATTTTTAATTATATTACATTTTTAAATGAGCTATACAAACACAACACCTTAATCAAGAGCAGAAATACATATGATTGACCTAAAATTTGTATCAACAAATCAAGATCCATACCAATGCCAAGTATCCATCTTTATAGCATATTTCCCTTTAAATGTAAGCAAACATTTATAAACAAAAGGACTTCCCACATCAATATAAACTGGACAGGCAGCACAGGAAAATGACCACTAAACTTTGCCAAAAACAAGGTGGGATGGTCCTTCAGGTTCCTGATTCACAGAAGAAGCTGCCAGACATTCTGCAGGACACAGAGGAAAGTGACTGATAAATTTTGCCAATATTGGTGGGACAGTCCTTCAAATTTCTTGCTTCACTGAAAAGTCAGCCAGACACTCTAGGCTTATAGGCTGAAGATGGATGCCCCAACATTACAGAAGAACTTTGGGTGACTGTCCAGGCAGCCAGATGTCTCTGTCACTTCTAGAGTTTTGGAAGTTGCTTGCAATGCAACAGTAATATAATAATTACTCAGGTAATATTATATCCTTCTAGGGTCTTTGATGGAGTTGAAGACTAGATATAGTTTTCCTTAGTTATGCTAAAAGATAAATTAGATATGAAACTTTAGATTCACAAAGATAGGATAGATGATAGGGTATTTTCTTTAATTTTGCAAAATACAAATAGACTAAATATTATAACTAATTCTTACTTGATAAGTATTTTGTTATATGTAATTTTAGTGTTAAAGTAAAAACCTTTCTTTTTGAGTAGACAGAAAGGGGGGGGAATACTGTGGGTTTTTCTATATGTTGTGAATATGTATTGCTCTCATTCATTGATAAATAAAGCAAATTTGGTCTATGCAAGGCAAGATAGAGCCAGGTGGAAAATCTAAGCAAAGATACAGGTGAAGAAGAGTGGAGTCAAGGAGACACCAGCCACCAAGGAAGCAAGACATGTAAAAAAAAATGAGGTGACAAGCCACGAACCCTGTGACAAAGCATAGATAAGAAATATGGGTTAATTTTAATCTAAGAGCTAGCTAGTAATAAGCCTGAACCATTGGTCAAATATTTATAATTAATATAAGCCTCTGAGTGATTATTCAGGAACTGGTGGGCAGGAAAGAAACTTTCAATTACAGTGTAACCTCAGGTTTTCTCAGTTTGCTTCCCCTGGCATGGAACCATCTCCTATGATCTACTGGCATAGAATCATCTCCCATGATTCAGGGAAGTGATAAGGAAACTTCTTGGTGCCAAGATGCACATAGAGCCTTGTTCCCATCAGTGGGGACTGGATGGAATAAGGGCATGCCACTTCTTGGACACATTTGCCTGCAACAGTCTCAGTTTAAGGTAGATGGAGATAGGATGACAAAGCCTGTGTCCTGCCTCATTAACAGAACAGATACATTCTTTAGGATGCTCAGCTGGGGATCATAGTATGAGAAGGCAAGGTGCCAAATGCATTAGTGGATTGCGTGAGCAACAATGCTGTGTACAGGCCATGGCGTTTAGACAACACGGGAAAGACACAGACACTGAGTATGAGTCAGCTAAAATGTGGTTGACAGAGCACATCTAGAGACCATGAATGGTTAATAATGGCTGACAGGGTGCCCAGAGAAACCCCAAGGTAAACAGTGACGTAATCTGTTATAAAATGATTCCGAATGCCGCTTTTGTGTGGGTTTTGTCAAAACACAACTTTGAGCTCAGAAGTCTTTGCTTTTGCCAGACTTGCCTGTGTCTGTCTGTAGGCCTGTGTGCTCTCCTCCTTATGACGTGTGTGTGTGTGTGTGTGTGTGTGTGTGTGCCTGGGTACCTTCTGGCATCTTTCTTTATAGCTAGTCAATAAAGTATGAAATATTTCCCAGCCCCTAAAATGCTCCATCCTGGCCTCAGAGCTCTCCACCAGCATGCTCTCAGCTCAAGGCTGTGAGCACATCCTGCAGCTGCTAAAAAGACAGACAGACGTCCTCCTGATTCTGTCCGGCTTTCTATAAGGCTTTAGCTGAACAAAGGAAAAGGACATCTTGAAGGTATAGTGAGAGTTTACCCCCAAAGTTACCCCCATTGCTTAAAGCCAAAATCATTTTTTTAAGGAAGGTACTTACAGCCGTGACCATGGTGCTCAGGCCCGTTTCCACTGCACCTCCTGGGTCTCAGAGGGTTCTCTTGTCACCTAACTCATCTTCCGTCGCTGGTAGTCCCTCTTCCACCTGATCCACCCTCTTGAAGATGCTTTCTACCGTGTCTCTCATTTCTAAACTTTCAATCTGCATGTTCTGCATTTTCTTTTATTGTCTCATCTCCTGTATCACTTTATTTCATCAGCTGCTTATGTACATTCTCTTTGAACGGCAACTTTATTTGTGTCTATTTTGATGTCATGAGTCAGTCATCATCATTATTTTAAAATTCCCCTAGAATTTAATGTAATTTATTCTAAAAAATATTTTTTAGGTCAGGCATTGTGGTGCAGGCCTTTAATCCCAGCACTCGGGAGACAAAGACTCCCAGGAGGATCTCATGAGTTCAAGGTCAGCCTGGTCTACAAAGCAAGTTCCAGGATAGCCAGGGCTACACAGTAAAACCCTGTCTCGTAAAACCTATATATATAGGTTATATATATATATGTGTGTGTGTGTGTGTGTGTGTGTGTGTGTGTGTGTGTGTGTCTGAATGTTTTACTTGTATGTCTGTCCATATGCCTGGAGCCCAGAAATGGCATCAGGCCCCCTGGAACTGGAGTTACAGATGGTCATGAGCCACCATACAGGTGTAGGGAAGTGAACCCAGGTCCTCTAGAAGAGCAGCCAATCTCTTAACTGCTGAGCCATCTCTCCAGCCCCCAAATCCACACATTTTGGGTTACTGTGGAACTGGTATTGGGAAGCAGAATTGTTCTGTTGATTTTTCATATTAATTTATTATTACTGGGTATGTGTGCTTGAGTGTGATGAGCGTGTGTGTGTGTGTGTGTGTGTGTGTGTGTGTGTGTGTGTGTGATGGGAAAGTTTATGGGTGTGTGCCTTTTTGTCTACACATGCACCACGTGTGTGTAGTGCCTCTGGAGACCACAAGAGGTCATCAGATCCTCCTGAAACTGGAATTACAGGCAGTTGTGAGCTGCCTGATGTGGGTGCTGAGAATCAAACCCAGGTTCTCTGAAAGAGCAACCAGTGCCTTCAGTCTTTAAGTCAGTGGTTCTCAACCTGTGGGCTGCGGCCCCTTGGGGGGGGGGGTCACATATCAGATATTTACATTCCAAGTCATAACAATAGCAACATTACAGTTAAGCAGCAGCAAAGATAATTTTATGGTCACCACAGCACGAGGAACTGTCTTAAAGGGTTGCAGCTTTAGGAAGGCTGAGGACCACTGCTCTAAGCCATCTGTCTAGCCCCACAGTAAACTTTCCTTTTTCAGGGTCTCTCCATGTATCTCTGGCTGCCCTGGAACTTACTCTTTAGACCAGGCTAGCCTCAAGCTAACAGAGATCACCTGCCTTCCTAGTGCTGGGATTAAAGGTGTGCCACCACACCTGGTGCCCCAGTAAGCTCCCTAAAAGTTCTGGTAGCTACTCAGTTCTTAGTCAATAGTCCTGGAAGACATTACAGTGTATTCTATATGGAAAAAAGCACGTCAAATGCAAATCAAGAGTTTAAATTACTCTATTCTGATATCTCACTAAGTTTTATCAGGTTAATGCAGCCCTGGGCTAGACCCTCCAGAATCGTATGTAATTGCATGTAGAAGGAATGTACCTCAGCTGATAGGGCACCAAGATGCATAGAGCTCTTAGCACTGCATAGACCAGGTGTGGAGGTGCCTGTCTGTAATCCCATCATTCAACAAGGGAGGCAGGAAGAGTATAATTCAAGGTCATTGTTCACTACAGACTGAGACCAGTCTGGTGTATATGAAACCTTGTCTATAAAAAAGTACCAAGAATTTGCCTTTTGAAATTTTATATGAAGAGTGTGATTTACCTGTGCGTCTTTTTCTTTGTCTCTTAACAAATAAAAACAATATGTAAATTTTGTAACGAAAAGGTTAAAAAAAAAAACTTTGTGAAAAGAAAATCCCAAGACTACAGTGCCTCTCTGTGGCTCTACTCAGTACTTTCCCCGCACAAGTCACAAGGGGCTTAGGCTGGAGGCAGCTGTGTGGAGCTGGGATTCTTGGATCACTAGAGGTCTTTTGTGTGCAGTGGCTGGGGGTGAGGGTGGAGCTAGTGAGGGCTTAAGACGAGGGCATTAGCAAAGACATTTGGCTTTAAAAATTTCTTCATGGGGTGGCGAATTCTGGGCTGACAATTTTCTTTCTGTATTTTGGTGATCTTGTCTGTTTCTTCTGTACTGATGACATTTTGTCTTAAGACATGGTCTCACTCTGTAGGCAGACTGGCCTGGAATTTACAATGTAGCTCCAGCTGACCTCAATCTCATGGTAATCCTCCTGCTTCAGTCTCCCAAGTCCTGGGATTTCTTGTATGAGCCACCACATCCAGCTATGATATCCTTTCTCCTTATTTTTCGTTGAATGTACAGTATTTTCCACTGGCTGTTTTTCATGTCTCGCCACCAATGGTTTAAAGCAGTTTGGATTTTAGTCACTGTATTATCCAGACTTTATCACTGAGATGCAGTAATTGAGCCAGATGTAAGGAAGCCAAGACTTGCAGAATCAGTTTCAGAGTTCAGCTCACTGTGGTGGGAAGGGTAAGGTGGGACAGAGTTTGTCTCATGGGAGCCAGGAAGAAAAAAAAAAATACCAGTGCCCAAAGGGCTCCCCTTTTCCCACCGCCCAGCTCCCCAGTCCTCCACCCCCGAGACAGGGTTTCTCTGTGTCTCCCTGGCTGCCCTGGAACTCGCTTTGTAGACCAGGCTGGCCTTGAACTTACAGAGATCTGCCTGCCTCTGCCTCCTGAGTGCTGGGATTAAAAGTGTGCGCCACCATCACCACATCCTTTTCTCACTTTTATTCTATCCAGGTCGCTAACCTGTGGGGACCCTGTGTTCTCCTGTATCTCCCTGTGTTCAGGGAGAAGTTTTACCTTTTAGTCAACCCTTTCTGGAAACATCCTACCACAGATAGCCAAAGGTAAGCACCGATAGTCTCTCAGGGGCTTCTCATATCAATCCCTTTAATAATCCAGTGTGTGTGAGAAAGACAGAGAGAATATGAAAATGAGACTAAATGGGTTGCCTTTCTGTAGGCTTTCTCCTTTCCCCCTGTACTGCTGTCTTATCTGGGTCCTCAGCTATGGGATGGTACAGCCCACATCAGGGTGGACTGCTCCCTTTACTCAGCCACCCCTGGGGCCGCCCTCACAGATACACAGAGGTGTGCCTCAGTAATCTCCTGGGTACTTCTCAATCTACCGAGCGGACAAACAAGATGATCCATCCCATATTCCTTGCTATGGCTTTCTTCCTATCCTTGTGTTTCTTATTCTTAGAGTTTGTTGAGCTTTCTGTGTTTGTGCATTTACCATTTTTATTATTTGTTTTGAAACAGTGTCTCACTTGTAGCCCAGGGCAGATCTAGAACTCACTATGTAGCCCAGGCTAGCCATGAACTTATAGAATCCTGCCTTATTTGCCTAAATCCTAGAATTATAAGCATGGGCCCTCAATTTGGCTTTGATTTTGTGATATTTGGAAAATTTTTGTGATTATTTATGCAAATTTTTTCTCAACTTAGCCCTGTCTTTAGAGACACCAGCTATCAGTGTATTCGGTCATCTGAATTTGCCCCAGGGCTCACGGCTCCTCTGTTTGTTTCTGTAGTTTATGCTAAACATTACCTATTGCTATGTCTTTCTAATACAAAGTCTCGGTCCTCATTTACTGCATCTCAGATGTTATTGTCATGTCTTTTGGTAATACTCTGGAGATGCACATGTGAGTCATTGATTAGAATTTGTTAAATTGAAAGTTTTGTATTTTAAGAGATTTTTAAAATTACTTATTAGTGTGGTGTGTGTATTGTGTGTGCGCACATACGTACATAGAGGTCAATGTGTGTGTGTAGAGGTCAGACGCCAAATCTGCAGGAGTTGGCTCTCTCCTACTGTGTAGGTTCTAGGAATTGAACTCAGGTCATCAGGATTTGTGGCAAGCACCTCTACCCACTGTCATCTCGCTAGACCAAAAGATGTGTGTTTGTTTTGTTTTCTATTTTTTTCCAAAATGAAAATGAGAGAATCCATACCATTTACTGGAAAGCTCACTAATATGGAAGGTGGGAATCCCTGGGGGGGGGTGGGGTCAGGAGGAAGCAAATGTACTGAACAAGTCCCACACACCTTTAAAAATGGCACACACACGGCCTAGAAGATCTGGGGGCGGTGGTGAAATAGTTCATGTGGCACCGGCGTGTGCTTCTTTCGTGCCTGCTTCTCCAAGTGAGCACTGCCTGCTGGCTGAATGGATGGGAACATAAATGGGCGGGACTTCACACGCTACAGGACTGCCAGAGTCTTGCTGGTCTTCCCTGTAATTGGTCTGTTTAGCCCTATTTCCCAGGCCCGGCAGCCGTCATCTTCAGTTCAGCTATGCCTGCTGCATAGAGAGCACATCAGGCTTGCTATCAACTGGTAAAAAAAAATATGATATTCTTAACTATTGAGGGTTCTTTCAAAAGAACTGTCCAAACCACATGTATTTAAAAGTCAGTACAGAAAACTACCTTATCTAAGGGATGAGTTTGAGAATGGAACAGTCATTCTCTTAACCTTTGCGAAGTGATACAGAGCATCAAGTCCAAAGTCATGTGAGCATGCCTCTGCTCATCACTTAAAAAGCACACAGCACGGCTGAGTTTCACCAGGATGGAGCTAGTCAGACCAAGCTTAGCCTTTGGCATCTAAAGAGGAAAGCATAGCGTTTCTAAGTAGTTTATTTTGAGAAATTCTGGGAAATGACCACAAAAAGTACATCAAAATACTGGGACTAGTTTTTAACAATCTGAAAATTTCGAATTCCAGAATTGCCTGTTTTAAAACTAACTTGCAAACAAGCTAAGACAAAAACAACATGGATGCGCATGGCAACGCTAAGTCAGCTCACTCTTGTCACGCCGCCTGCAGGACAAGGTAGGTAAGGTTTGTTTTAGTAAAGGGTTTTGTTTTTCTTGTTTTTTGCCTGTTAACAACAACAACACAGTAACAACAGCCACCTTAGAGCAGAGGATGCATTGGAAAGTCATTCTCAGGTGTCAGAGGCCTGCCACCTCCCTGTCCTCACTGCACCCAGTGGAAGGAACGTGCAGTACTGGGCTGGCCCTGCACCTCTGCTCATCGCCTGCTGGCTCGGGAGTCGCGTTTGTCCCGGGAGGCCCGCTTCCTTGGGGGTGAGCTGCGCCCTGAGTGCAGGCTGCGCTTAGAGGAATGGCTTCTGTGCTTCTTTGAGTTTGTTTCTTTCTGGTCTTGGCTTTGGCCAGGTTCCTTGCTGCCCTCTTTTTGTTCGTGGTCTTGCTCTTTATGGGAGGGCAATGTGTTCTTAATTGTGTTAATTAGGAATCTTTTATTTGTACCAGCGAGAGGACACTTCATCCTGTGGAGGACAAGAGGGAGGAACAAACCATCATAAACAAGAGCGGTACATTCCCTCCCAACTATCCAGATCAGTACAAAAAAATTCAGCTCCCAAAGAACCAAGGTTCTGTGTTGGTTCAGCTTTCCTTGCCACGCAGTGCTGGGGCAGGAGGACCGCCATGAATCTGAGGTCAGCCTGAGACACATGACAATTCAAGTACCAGGTTGAACTGTTAGGGTGCTACATACAGCAGGACCCTGGGAAGATGGTGCAGTGGCCCTGTGCCTGAGCATTGTCGTGTCACCTCAGGAGATTCAGACACCACGGCGGCAGAGTCAGTCCTCACACCACAGCTTGGGCACTGCAGAATCGGGGAAAACTGGCTGCATTCTAGGCGGCTAGTGACCAGAACCAGGGAAGCAACCGCAGCTGGAAGTACATCATTGTACTCGGAGCTGAGGTTCCTCCATCCGGCAGAAATGAACAGAGGCACACATAGCTAAGGATGGCTGGCTACTCAGGGACACAGGCCAGTCACAGCAGGGGCAGTGTCGGGGCAGAAGCATCGGCTGGCTCTGAGGTGCGTACAGTATGACAAGCACCGGGGACTGGTGAGTCACAATTATTTTTATGGCAGACAAATGCCTTGGACGTGAAGACAGGCTGTGTGTGGCACAGTTCACTGCCCCCTGGCGTAGACAAATCCATCCCCACACCCGCAACTGACTGGCAGTCCATCTGCTCCACAAAAACCCTTCACACTACGGAGGCTACAAGACTAGAATGACATCTCTGGAAAGACAGACCGCAAGTCCTCGGTGCAGAGGTGATAGTTATCTTGATGCTATAGTTGATTACAACTCATATGAATGCCACCACAGCTACCATGATCACCCATGGGAGTGCAGTTTACAGTCTGGTAATCAAACGCCTCAGCATGTGGCCCTCTGAGATACGATACTCCTTAGTTACCTTTCATACGACACTCCTGAAGCTTACTGTGCCCAACACTGTACCTAAAAGTGATGTGAAATAGTGGGTGCATATGTGCAAATATATGTGTGTGTGTGTTTATTCATTTTCAAAATCCAAGTCCCTTTCGTCTGCGGGATATTACATTTGGCCTGTGTGACAAAGACAAACCAGGCTATCAGTCGGTGCATCTCCGCTATGTGGGAAAATACTGAACAGAAGCAGGTAGGCACACACAGGTTTCCAGCGCCCAGCACACCCTTTGTCCAGACTATGATCCCACAGGAGTCCACGCAGAGCCAATAGGTGCTGCACCACAGAGCATCATCAGGCAGTAAGAAAAGAGTGGTGGCTTGGCACGGGAGCAGACAGTGTGAGGCTTCAGCCTCTCACCAGAAAGTCGGGTGGGGTGGGGGAGGGAGTAAGGTCTCAGGAAACTTCTCTGGGCCCCATGATCTTGAAGAATAAAGAAAGTATAAAGGTTTGGATCTCTGCTGTCCTAAAATAAATACTGCAAAGGGTGGTATTTCTGTGACAAAGGCACACCCTACCAGCCTCCTCACTGAACTGGGATCACCTCTGTTGTCTATCCACAACCAGTGCATGCCCAGCTGCCTGGACTACCTATGGCAAGCAGCAAGTCCAAATGGATCTGGAAAACTGCATGTCTGCATAGAAACTGGGGAAGTGATTTGCTTTCCAGTAATCAACCATTCTCAGCAGTGCTGGGAATCTCGCTGAGCTGTGTGTGAGAGGTCCTGGGTCAACTCCCAGCACTTGCAAGTAGAAAGCAGACAGCATAAAAAGCAGCATCATAATGCAGATGTTCTCCTCTCTGTCTCCAGACTGACCCCAACCCCTTTAGGAAAGCACCCAGCATTTACTGTAACACAACCGTGTTAAGAAACTACATGAAGCTGCTGTTCCATGGACCTTTGAACTGCTGGTTCTTCCCCTTGGGCATCAGACATGGGAAGGACCCTGGGCTGCTGAGAAGCTAAAGTGAATGGAGCCAGAACAAAAACGGCTTTGCAGACAAGGAAGCTAGGCGGGCACAAATGTGTGTGTGCGCGGAAACACATCCAAGGCCATGCACAGCACCAAATGGTCCTTTTCTGTAGAAAATAAAAATGGCGTCCCACCCCCACTTCTCTAGTTCAGCAGCCTCTGGTGCCTGCTCAAGTTCCTAGGATCATTCTTAAGGAATAATCCCAAAGTAAGCAATCCCACCCAAGTCCTATTTTAAAAATTTAAAACCATTCTGGGTAAATACAGCCTTTCTATGCACTCTGGAAAACAAACCATGGTTTATAAGTGAGTAGTAACTGACTCTCTGTTCCTTTACGATCTGTGCAGAGAGCCATTCTCTGCTCTCCAGGCAAGACCTGGTGTCTGCACACCCAGCCAGGCCACTGCAGTGCAGAAGTGCTGGCTGTCCCTGACCTAGGTGCAAGGCCATTTGAGAATTTGCCTAGCAAGTAGTTACAATTCTTTTTAATAACTAGGATTAGTGTTTTGTCAAACACATGTGTACTTTTAGAATCACCTGGGTGTGTGTTTTGAGTAACAAAGCCCAGATCCACTCCAAAATCCTAACGGTGGGACATAAATAAACATCAGCAGTTTTAAAGCTTGCCGGTGAGCCCAAATATGAAGATAAAGTTGGAAACACACCAAATTTATTTGACTTGGCAGGTGAAATGCTTGCTATACAAGATTGACAGCATAGATCCCCAGAACCAGGTAAGGGCGGAAGCAGAGAACTGCTCCACACAGCTGTGCCCTGACCTCCACGAGTGGGCCCAAACTCACTCACACATTAATAATTTAAAACAGCAAAACCATTATCAAGACTAAAAATCTACCACAAATTTTCTTGGTATCTTCAAATATCTTCCCTATTTATTTTCTTTTTTAGTAATGTGTATGCATGTCTGTGTACCTGCAAAGGCATGCAGTGTTCACAGAAGCCAGAACAGGGGATCAGAGTGCTTGAAGCTGGAGTTACTGGTGGTTAGGAGCCACTCAGTGTTGGTGCTGGGAATCAAACTGGGATCCTCTGCAAAAGCAGCCATACTTTTAACAGCTGAGCCATCTTCTCACTCCCTCATATGTCTTTAAAAAGGGGCAGGGGGCAAGCCCAGTTGTGTACACATGCATACAGAGGCCAGGTGACAACCTTAGTTGTCATTTTCTGAATGCTGTCCACCTCCTTTCAGACAAGGTCTCACTGGCTGCAACTCAGCACGTAGACGAAGCTGGCCAGCCAGGAAAGCCTATCTCTACTCCCAGCCCACTGCCAAACCCAACAGCTATTCCTGGGTTCTAAGGTCTGAACTCAGGTCCTCAAGCGTGCAATGCAAGGGCCTGTACATCTGAGCTTGTCCATCTCCTAGCCCTGAATTGTCTTTTAATAGTTGCTTTAGTTTTCATGTGTGTAAGTGCTCTGTCCGTATGTGTGTCTGTGCACTATGTGTGTGCTTGGTGCCCGAGAGACCAGAAGTGTGCACTGGATCCCCTGAACTGGAGGTAGGGTTGTGAGTTAGCTGCCATGTGGGTGCTGGGAACTGAACCTGGGTCCTCTGGAAAAGCAGTCAGTGCTCTTAACCACTGAGCAATCTCCAACCCCCAATAGTCATTTTAGACAAAGATTCTGGTTGTGGGATATTTTGATAGCACTGTGATGCTCCCAAGACTGCCAATAAAGTTTGCTTTGAATCAGAGGGTGGAGCTAGCTACTAGTTGACCAAAATTAGCCATAGAAGTTTTGGAGAACAAAGGACAGATAGAGACACAGGAAGCAGTAGTGCAGGGCTTAGAGAGAAACACAGTCTTTTTGGATTGAGGAAGAGAGAAATGGATGGTCACTTCTACACTGCTTCTCTGATCATTCAGGTTCTTACCCCAATATCTAACTCCAGTTTTTATTGATAAAGAATAACTAGATAAATGTTTCAGAGCCTAACAAAGTATTGTTCGATATGCTTCAAATCTATTAATTCACAGGATTCTTCTTTTCCTTGTAATCCACTTGCTAAAGGCACTGCATCCTTGACCTGTGAAACTGTACATCTTGGATGCTGTGATTACAGCCTTTAGAGATGGACTAGATCCTGGCTCAGTGTCTTGACTAGGGTGTGTATGTGTATTCTTTTTATTGTAGCTTTTTTGTGAAGAATCACTGATGTGAGGGCTGTTGCTGTGGCTCAGGAAAAGAGAGTGTACCTAGCATTGTGTAAGGCCACACACAGGCTCTATCCCCAGCACCAGTCATCAGTCATCACTAATACAGTTGGCTACGGCACAAGAGCAGAAAGTGACACAAGCTACAGTTATCCAAAAGGGAACTGCAATTGAGAAAGTGCCTCTCCGGGTAGGACTGGCCTGCAGGACATTGTCTTGATGGATGACTGATGTGGAAGGGCCCTGCACACTGTGCCACTCCTGGGCTGGAGGTCCTGGCTTCTATATGAAAGCAGGCCGAGCAAGCCAGTAAGCAGCAACCTCCATGGCCTCTGCACCGGCTCCTGCCCTGATTTCTATGGGACTGTGACCTGAGAGCTGTATGTGTATGTGCACCATGTACAAGTCTGGTGCCTATTAGACCAGAAGAGGGTACCAAGTTACCTCCTCCCCATAAATGGCATTTCGGGTGTTTGTGAGCCACTGTGAGGGTGCTGGGAACCCAGGTCTGGAAGAACAGTGCTCCTAACCACTACTCCTCTCCAGTCCTCAAATTTATCTACTCAAGTGACAAGTTTTCTGGGCTTTGACAAATGCAAGGAATTAGATTCTATCCACAGTCAAAACACAGAGCATTCTGTAGGTCTTCCTCTAGCCCTCTATCTCCCAACAACTGGTGATCTATTCTGTGTTCCTAGTTTGGGGTCTCTATAAAGCCAAGCAAATAGAACCATACTTTGTTACGTTGTGTGTCTCCTGAGATTCATCCAGGCAGTTTATTTATCTTAATCATTCTGTTTCTCCAAACTCTTGGGCAGTGTGGGTTTAGGGGTACAACCACAATTTGCTCATTCATACATGAAGTGACAGCCATTTTGATGGTTTACAGCTTGGGGCTTGTGATAGTCTGAAAGAAAATGGCCCCCCAAAGGAGTTGTTTTGTTGGAGGAAGTGTGTCACTGTGGGGGTGGGCTTTGAGGTCTTTGCTCAAGCTTCTCTCAGCATGACAGTCAATTGACTTCCTGTGGCCTTTAAGATGTAGGCCTCTCAGCTATTCTCCCAGCAGCACCAAGCATGCCTGCATGCTGCATGCTCCCCACCATGATGATAATGGACTGAACCTGTGATATTTATTTCTTTATTTATTAAAGATTTCTTAATCTCCTCCCCACCACCGCCTCCCATTTCCCTCCCCCTCCCTCATCAGCTCGAAGAGCAATCAGGGTTCCCTGCCCTGTGGGAAGTCCAAGGACCACCCACCTCCATCCAGGTCTAGTAAGGTGAGCATCCAAACTGCCTAGGCGCCCACAAAGCCAGTATGTGCAGTAGGATAAAAAACCCATTGCCATTGTTCTTGAGTTCTCAGTAGTCCTCATTGTCCACTATGTTCAGCGAGTCCAGTTTTATCCCATGCTTTTTCAGACCCAGGCCAGGTGGCCTTGGTGAGTTCCCAATAGAACATCCCCATTGTCTCAGTGTGTGGGTGCACCCCTTGTGGTCCTGAGTTCCTTGCTCGTGCTCTCTCTCCTTCTGCTCCTGATTTGGACCTTGAGATTTCTGTCCGGTGCTCCAATGTGGGTCTCTGTCTCTGTCTCCTTTCATCGCCTGATGAAGGTTAATATTCAGGAGGATGCCTATATGTTTTTCTTTGGGTTCACCTTCTTATTTAGCTTCTCTAGGATGAACCTGTGATATTTCTTACACACTGTCTTAGTCAGTGCTATTATTGCTAAGATAAAACACCATAAGCAAAAGTAAGTTGGGTAGGAAAGGGTTTATTTGGCTTACACTTCCACATAACAATTCTTCATCAAAGGAAGTCAGGACAGGAAGTCAAGCAGATGCAGAGTCATGGAGGTGTGCTGCTTACTGGCTTGTTCTTCATGACTTGCTCTGCCTGCTTTCTTATAGAACTCAGGACCACTAGCTCAGGGGTGGCACCATGTAGTAATTAGAGTGGCGGGGCTGCGTTCCCAGCACCCCGGCTGCCTGCCTGGCTAGCTTATGCCCGAAATAACAACACACAAACTGTATTCATTTAATCACTGCTTGGCCCATGTCTATCTAGCCTCTTCTAGGCTAATTCTCGCACCTGGACTAGCCCATTTCTAATATTCTATGTAGCACAGCTAGGTGCGCTTACCGGGAAGATTCTAGCTTAAGTCCATCCTGGGTTGGAGTTTCATCGCGTGCATCTTCCTGGGAGCGGGGAGCATGGCGTCTCTCTGAGGCGTCTGCTCCCGAGAGGAGAGCTGTCGAGTCTGAGCTCATTTCCTCTTCCTCCTGGCATTCTGCTCTGTTTACTCCACCCATGTCCTAACCAATAAAACGGGCCAAGGCAGTTCCTTTATTAGCCAATGACCCTCCTCCATCAGCACCACCTACAGTGGACTGGGCCCTCCTCTATTGATCATTAATTAAGAAAATGCCTTACGGGTTTGCCTACAGCCTGTTGCTGTAGAGGAATTTCCCAACTGAGGCTCCCTCCCTCCTCTTTGATGATTCTAGCTTGCGTCAACTTGACATAAAACCAGCCAGCACACAACCTTAAGGGTTTCAACATGTTTTAGGTGATTCAATCATTATACTTTCATATTTTTTGATCAAATTATTCTATCTTTGACTTCAAACTGGTTCCAGAGACTTCCCAACCTGATATTAGTCTTTGATAGTTTCTTTGCTTTCTGGCATGACAAGATTTTCCAGACCTTACAGTGTTTGTTCCTACGGAGTAAGAGTTTGGCTTGACCTAAAGGGAGGGCCGCCTTTGCCTTTAGCTTCTGGAAAGTAATCTACATCATACGTGATAGAAATGTCTTTGTTGAGGGTGGAGCTGGCCACACCTTTCAGTCTTAGGAGAGGGCTGGCCATACAAGAAAGATTAACTATGTTGACAGAAGGTGAGAGCTTTAGGTCATGTGATATGGGTGAACCTGGAAACTAAAAATCAACTACATAATCAACCAGTCAACCATGAAAACAATCAGTCAAATATGTTATCTATCAATCAATCAATCAACCAACCAACCACACCTACACAATGGGCCACAATAAAAACTTTGAACATCAACATTCATGGCCCTTCCTTGGCTGGCATCACTCAACCCTCTGATGAGGGGAAGGCAGCAGGTTCTGGTTCCAAAGGGGAGAGGCTAAGTGGCTTCCGGTGTTGAACCCTTCTAGATCCCCTGCTTCAGGTCTCATATCCTGCTTTACTTTCATCTGCATCCCTTCCCTGTAACAGCCTGAAACCACAAGTGTAACAGAGTCCAGCAACTCTGTGTTAGTGAACCTCTGAAGCCTGAAGGCATTTGGGTAATTTTGGTATGAGAAATGAAGGCTATTTTATGAGACTGTGACCTTCAATCCCGCAGTCCGGCTTATTCTGAGCACAGCTTCAAATGTGCAAGCAATGGTCCCTCTAGGGACCCCTGTGTCCTTTCGTGAGAAACAGGACTTTGGTAACAGGCTGGACCAGACCTCACTGCTAAAGGCTGGGCAGTCAGTATTTTTAGGGCTTTTCTGTGTTCCAGAACTTAAAAAAGAAAAAGTGTTATCTGAAAAGTCATGCAGTACAACTTCCTATGATATTTCTAATTCACATTTAGGCTGAGATTCAGTTTTTACATCTCTGGCTTTGACCTTTAATCTTATCCTACTATACAATGTTTACAGGAGAATACAGCAATTCTCTTCATTCTCAACTGACAGACTCAGAAGCCACTGATGTCCATGGTGTTAAGTATATCAGCATTATCATCAACACCACACGAAGGAAAAATAGTTCTTTTGTCTTCTAGAACTACAGTCAAATTTTAGACCACTTGAAATACTTCCTTTTTGTGTGCCTCTGGTCTAAGATACCCACTTAATGGTTTATTCCGGTCTATGTGCTTTATTTTGCTTGATTTTTTAGGAGTTAGGTATTTTTTCTCTATTTTGATTTAATTTATCTCTATATTTTATGAAAATTATGTGCATGGTTCTAAAAGCCAAATTTACAAAACAATGGGCTGGGATGTAGCTCAGTTGGCATAGTACTTGCCTAGTTGGCTTATATAAAACCCTAGGTTAAAGCCCCAGAGACACATGCCTGTAATGTTAGGACATAGGGGGTAGAGGCAGTAAAATCAAAATATTAAAGTCAAGGTGGTGGAGAGAAAGCTCAGGAGTTATGAGCACACACTGTTCTTGTAGCGAAGACCACAGTTTGATTCCCAGCACCCACAAGGCAGCTTACCACAGCAGTCCCAAGGCTGGCCAAAGGGCACCTGAACATACATATGCACACACACAAAGTGAAAAAATTAAACCTTAAAAAAATTTCAGAGTCATTCTTGGCCATACAAGGAGCTTGAGGTGGAGAAGGGAGAAGCTCCCAGGGGATAGCCCCAGCCCATATACACATGGGCAGCACTAACTAGACCTAGTGAGTTATTTAACAGAGAGAGAGAGAGAGAGAGAGAGAGAGAGAGAGAGAGAGAGAGAGAGAGAAAGAGAGAGAGAAGTTGGGAGAGGGAACATGAGGTGGGTTATGGGGGAGTTGGAAAGGGAAAATTAGAGACAGATATGATTATATTTCATTGTATACATGTATGAAAATCTCAAAAAGAAGAAATAATACAAAGGGGAACAAAACACGAAACGAGATGTAAAGGAAACTCATACTTCTGTTCTTACCCGTGTTCCACTGTGGTGAGCTGTTACTGTAGAAAGGACCCAGCACCAGCACATTTACAGAGCAGCTACTGGACGCCGTACTGAAGGATGCCTGACGGACTAGAATTGGGTCTTACGGTTCAATTCTTCTGCTGCTCATATTATTTTACATTTTATTTATTGTGTGTGCAAGTAGAGGTCAGAGGACTACTTGAGGAAATGACTTCTCTCCTTCCACCATGTGGGTCCCTAAGATCAAACTAAGGTTGGCAGGCAAGAAGTCCTTTACCCACTGAGCCATCGCGCCCACTCCCTATTATTACATTTGGACAACTCTAGTCTGCATAGAGACTCCAAGGGTAGATGTTGGTTCTGCTGACCAAACCAATGATGGTCACAGGATTAACACTGCTATCTGGGCCCAGAGGTATCTCCAGATCTTGGGGCGCCTTGTGAACCAGATCGATGCTATAAGCCCATCACACATTCTCTAAACATCCCCAGCGCCCACTGTGCTTATCCCCCAAGCGTTCTTATCTTACACTGGGATTTCCACAGCACCCAAGACTTTGCAACCTCTATGCACATTCTGGCATCTCCAGTCAAGACTTACAGGCTGGTATCATCCTTGTGGCAATCCTCCTGCCTCAGCTTCCTGTTTTGTTTTGTTTTTTAAGTTTTAAGAAGGCTTTCTCAAGAACTTACCAGCCCATTGGTCCCATCGTCTCTGCTCTGGTTTTCCCACGCTTGGCCTCCTTTAGCAACTCTTCTATGGCTTTCCTGTGGGGAAAAGGGAAGATTTCTGAAAAGCAGCCATCAACGCATTTCTGGAAATCATTATGCATGAACAGAACCTTGCTGGGACCACGATCTAAAAATGACTAATAGTCTCCAATACAACGGAAACAGAAACTTCTCTCTCTCTCTCCCTGTGTGTGTATGCATGCATGTATGTGTGCGTGTGTATGTGTGTGTTGCTGTAGATCAAAGGCCTCACATGCTAGGCAAGCACTCTACCCTAGAGCTACATCTCCAGCCTGAAAAAAAAAAGTGTTTTATGGGGAATAGTGGTGGGGACAAACTGGAAATTGCAATATAAATTATTAAATCATATATCCTTAATAAAGAAATCTGTCTTGTCTCAATTTGAAAAATAACCAAAAGATGTGAATTGCCAGATGAATGTGTGTGTGCATTCGAAATTTTCATACTAGTAAAAATCGACAATCTGAGGCTATAGTGCAGAGCCAGAGCATAAACTGCCAAGTGCTAGGTTTGATCCCGAGCACTGTTCTTACACACGTGCGCGCACACGCGCGCACACACACACACACACACAACTGTCAAGCCAGGTGTGTGGAAGGTGGCTGTGAGTTTGGGGCCAGCCCGGCTACAATGAGACTGTGTCTCAGAAAACTAAAACAACAACAGAGACCACAAAACTAAACAAGCCTGTAATGTCAGTTGAGCCAACAATGGCAATCATTTCTGTGCATCATTGAGGGTGTACTCTTCTTCACACATGAAAAAAGAAAAAAGGTGAGGGGGCTGGGCATGGTAGCATACATCTTTAATCTCAGCACCAGCTGGTATACATGGGGAGTTCTACATTGGCCTGCACTCACTTTAACCTCAGAAACAATACTACTATGTCTGCTATGATGGCAGCCTGGCCTCTTCACTAAAGAGAGGACTGCAGTGTCAGAATCATCTCACACCCAAAGTCAAATCACTTCGTTTTGAGATAACTTGGTCTGTTTTTCTTTTAAAAAAATTGAACATTGATTTGTGTGTGCATGCGCACACATGTGTGCTAGTAACCTAGTAATGATCAGAGGACAACTTGTGGGAGTTGGTTCTCTCCTCCCACCATGTGGGTTCTGGGGATCCAACTCAGAGCAGGTTTGGTAGGCCTTCCTCACTGAGCCATCTCACTGGCCCCTCCCCATTCCTTGAGTTAGAATGATGTCAGTCTATGCAGTAGTAAGTATTTAAGGCAACTAACACGAAGAACCAAAAAATAAAGAACAAAGGAAAAAGAGAATTTACAAGAACTCAAGTTGGAGCAGCTATATCTCAAATAGCTCAGAACTATGTTAGCTGACCTGCAGACACCCAGGGCTGAGGGACAGCAAGAACACAGGCTACACACAGCACTTTCCCTGCTTGTACCTTTGATCAGCTAACTAGAAAGTAAAGGATATGTCACAGGGCAGATGGAAAAACAGGTTCAGATAAACGATGTGTTCAAACAAGCAAGGCTTAGTGACAAAACACAGGCGTCTTAGGGAAGTGGCAGAAACTGAATCACTCACGCACACTGTGAGGAGCGTGCTGCGAGAGGAGTTTCGCTGTAGCCATCTGCCTTTCTTCCCAGGTGAAGAGGAAGTGGACAATCGCTACATCTTCCAAAAAGGCTGGACAGGGGGAGGGGAACTGGGTGTCCTGGCTCATGACTGGAATCCCAGCACAATTCTAAGGCAAGTACTAGACTGCCTGGGCTACAGAGAGAGGTCCTGTCTTGAACAAACACAAAACCATGAGCAGATGATTGGATTTCCAGAGAACAGCTGCAAACAGCTGCCCACAGCTACTGACAAGCCAGCAGTGAGAGGTTGTTTAGTGACAAGGTTGTGTGGATCTGTAGAAACAAGACAGAGTATGGGTTCTTCATGATGTACTGTCTAAAAACAGACAAAGAAATTCAGGATATTTGAACTTAATTTCAGAAAACCATTCAATTATCTGTTAGCAGCCAAGGAGGAAAGTTTACATGTAGGAAGTTTGGAAGATGGGGGGGGGGGGGGCTCAACTGGAACACTGAGGTAATTTGCAAAGTGAAAAGAATTATTCAGAGATACAAGATGAAGGTCTGGGCATGGTGATATGTGCCTGAGGCCCCAGTATTCAGGAGACTGAGAAAGGAAGTTCCATTCCACGAGTGTGAGGCCAGCTTGGGAAACATAATAAATCTCTGCCTTAAAAACACCTTTAATTCCAGTATTAGGTAGGCAGAGGCAGGCAAATATCTTTGAGTTTGAGGCTAGCCTGGTCAACAGAGCAAGTTCCAGGACAGGCAGGGCTACACAAAGAAACCTTGTCTCAAGAAACCAAAACCAAACTAAACAAACAAACAAACAAAAAAACCCACAGGAACAAATAAATAAAGCACACACCTGTAATCTCAGAATTTGAGAGGTAGAGGCAGAAGGATCAGGAGTTCAAGGCCATCCTCTGCTATGAGGCCATATATAAGACCCCCAACTCATAATCCCCTAAAATGACCAAAAAATGGAGGCACAAAATAATTTCTGTAAGTTGTATTATATTTAATCATTAGTTGGTAAATACTACAGATTCCAAGGTAAGCCAGGCCTTTCCCTGCAAAGGCTATCAGGGGGTACTGCAAAGGGAGACGGACACACGAGCTCTACAGCTGAATGTAGTGTGCACTTAGGAAAAGGAGGCAAGAGAACCAGGAGCTCACTTTGTAGGCTCTTCCTGTAGTCCTTGCTGCCCTGAGCTCCTTTTGTAAAGCAGGCTGTTCTCAAGAGATCTCCCTGCCTCTGGCTCCTGAGTGCTGGGATAATAGGTATATATGCCACTGTGGCATACTTAGTTTTGAAAATACTTGTGTCATGAATTTGAATGGTGTACTATTGAAATCCTTTCATTTCATGTCCATATGGCCCAAAGAGAAAGAAGAAAAGTACTATTTAATCAATGCAGAAAAACCAAACAGAAATGGAGAGAGGGCTGCTTTGTGTGATGATGATGATTGTCTCAGCTGCCTCACAAGGTGATTAAGAGGTGGGTATTTCATTTGGATCAAACTGTTCTGGATTTCACAGGAAATATGAAGGCAATTTTTTTTACCTTCCTCGGGTCAGGGGACTCACCTCTTACAGCTGAGCTCTCCCTGAGCCTGGGGTGTGTGTGTGTGTGTGTGTGTGTGTGTGTGTATTCTCAGTTTGATATGAGCGATTTGAATTGGGACATGGAAAAATACAAAATTCACAAGAACTAAAATACCTCAGGAAAAACCTGACTGAACAATGGGGGCAGGACCCAAAAAGACACTTCCCTAAGAAAACATGAGAGCTAGGAAGACAGCTCAGCTGGGAGAGTGTTTGCCAGCAAATATGAGGACTGGAGTTTGGATCCCAGCACTATGTGAAGAGCCAGGCTGCTTGTGCTGTTTGGGGCAGGTTATGCAACCTTTTGGGGTTGCAGCTTGCTGGAGGAAGTATATCACTGAAGGCCCCACTTCTTGTTCTCTCTCCCCCCTCCCCACTTTCTGTGATCTCTCATCTTTCTGAGTGATGTGGGAGGTGATGTATACTGTGAATATGTTTTATTGCCACTGGTTAATAAAAAAGCTGCTTTCTGCCAAAGACTTAACAGAGTAAAGCCAGTCTGAAAGAGATACATAGAGAGAGTAGGTAGAGTCAGTGAGAAGCCATGTAGCCGCCACCAGGGACAGATGCCTCTGCTGGAGCCCGCTGAAACTTTGCTGGTAGGCCACTACCTTGTGGTGATACACAAATTAATGGAAATGGGTTAGTTTAGGATATAAGAGCTAGCTAGCAATGCACTTAAGCTATTGGCCAAGCAGTGTTTTAATTAATATAGTTTCTGAGTAAATATATATTTCTGGTCTGGGCATCCAGGAACAAACGAGTAGCCTCCACCCACACCTGGGTCTGTCACCATACCTTTTCCACCATTATAGACATTTAACCTTCTTGAACAGGAGCCAAAATAAATTCTTCACAGTACCAGAAAAGTAACCAATACATTCATGCTGAGAAGGTAGCTCTACCCGCATGCTCAGTACAGAATTTTTCACAATAGCTAAATTTTGAATGCAATTTGTGCTTATCCAGTGCAAACAGGGGCAAGGAAAACTATGTGTGTGTGACACAGGTACCCACACAAGAATTCTCAGTTTTAAAAGAAGAAGGCATACTGCTATTTGTGACAACACAGGGAAGACGCTGACCAGGAAAATGGGCAAGGCAGCCAGGAGCAAATATTCTGTCATCTTACTTAACACTGGAAGCTAAAAATTAAATTCAGAAGCAGAGAGCAAAGTGGTGCTAACCAGGGCTGGGGGATGGATGGAGGGAGAGGAGTCTGGGAGATGGCACAGAGGAAGAGTTCAACTGAATCCTTGATCTCAAGAGTTCTCATCATAGACAGAAAAAAACCACGTGAAGTAATGTGCAGCTAATCGGCTTGACTGCACCATTCCACAACTCTCCTAGCGCTGCGACCCTTTAACACAGTTCTTCACACTGTGGTGACTCCCAACCATAAAAGTATTTTCACTGCTACTTTATAACTGTAATTTTTCTACTGTTATGAACTGTAATGTAAATATCTGTGTTCTCCAATGGCCTTAGGTGACCCCTGTGAAACAGTCGTGGTCCACAGCTTGAGAACTACCACTTTAAAGCATGGCACACAAAATGTTTTATAATTTTTTATCTTAATAAATTATTTTATTTATTTAAATAAAATAAATGTATTTCATTTATTTATTATTTTAAAACAAATAGAAATAAGCCGGGCGGTGGTGGCGCACGCCTTTAATCCCAGCACTCAGGAGGTAGAGGCAGGCGGATCTCTGGGAGTTCGAGGCCAGCCTAGTCTACAAGAGCTAGTTCTGGGACAGGCACCAAAGCTACAGAGAAACCCTGTCTCGAAAAACCAAATAAAATAAAATAAAAATAAAAATAAATAAATAAATAAAAAGAAATATTGTATCTGTAGTAGAATAGTGGACAAAAGGCGACATGGAAGTAGCGGCAAAGCAGACAGTGAAAACATGGGCCGGAGATGGACAACCATGGCTCCTGGCTGAGCAATTGACCACAGTGGCTATGTACGGCAGCAACACAACCGCATCACTGATGCTGGTGACTACAGATGCAGAATGAGGCCAAGCTAGAGTTCTTTCTCCCATGGTAAAGTATTTTGATCATCTGGGGCTGTCCAAAAGTCTTAGTAAGAACACACAGGATCGCCCTTTTCCTGGCAAGTGAGAGACCCACCTCAGAGAATGGGTCTCTGCTTTGGTTTAGCTCACTATACAGAAATGGAAGCCTCATTTATACATGCAGACACTCCCCAAACTCCATTACCTAGAGAAGCTGCTAACGAAGTGCAAGCATAAAGCATCAGCTAACTTTTGACAGTCCCGGAGCCCAGCACAGCTAAGTGGCCTCGGCTGCCTGCAGCACTGTGCCCACTGTCACAGCAGGTCCTGCTGCTCTTAGGTCCATGGGAAGTGGCACAGACGGTGACAGCAGGGAGTAAGGCACAGCCAGTTGGTGAAGCAGAAAGAGAAAAGGAAGGGACCCAGGTCCCAGCACACCCCCACAGGGGTACCACACCCCAGTTTCCACTAAGCTCCATCTCTTAAAGGGTTTTCCACCTCCCAAAGCATCAAGCTGGGAATTAACCCTTCAACAGGTGGACTTTTGGGGGGGGCATCTAAGATCCAAACCATGCTGTATATTAAGTCATGTGTACCTTCAGGACCGTGAACTACAATGGCAAGAGAAGGAAGGCTGGTACTACTGAGAATTTCTTTCCTTTCTGTCTCCCCACCCCACCCTCAATACAAGGTCTCATTATATAGCTCCAGCTGTCCCAGAACTCATTCTGTAGACCAGGCTGGCCTTGAATTTACAGAGATCTGCCTGCCTCTGCCTCCCTAGAGCTGGGTTAAAGGTGTGTGCCACTATGCCTGGCTAGTAATGTTTTCTTCTTTAATCCCAGCACTCGGGAGGCAGAGGCAGGCGGATCTCTGTGAGTTCGAGACCAGCCTGGTCTACAGAGCTAGTTCCAGGACAGGCTCCAAAGCCACAGAGAAACCCTGTCTCGAAAAACCAAAAACAAAAACAAAAACCAAACAAACAAAAAAAACCACTCTTTTCATTCAAGGATACAGATAAAAATGTAAGGGGCCACACAGTTTTGGGTCCATTCTATCTTGATTAAAGGTTAGAAAGTTCTCCTCAAGAACAAATAACAGGATGTTTGTCCAAAGGCTACTGGACAACAGGATGTTTGACTTAGGGCATGGTTACCAGGTGTTTTGAGATGTTAGGAGGTAATTACGCTTGTTTGTTTTTTGTATCATGGAAGTCTTGTGCCCTCCCCTTTTGACTGGGGTACATAAGGACGGTGAGTAATACACTTGGGGCTTCTGTCACAGTATTCATTGGAAGGCCCCTGATACCTTCTGTCTCTTGTCTATTTCTTCCCTCAATGCACACTCCTCTTCTCAGGAGTGAATAGACAAGTCGGCCAGTCCCGACATCAAAACACCATGATGGTATTTCCTACGTTATGAACTGCATGAGCACAGGACCCCACTGACAGTAATATTACATTTGACATAGGAACATACCCACTTCGTCTTAGGCAATTTTTCTTTGGATACTGACCTAATACACATTACTGGGGATGTGATACAAAAATAATAGCAATAGTACCTATGTACTATCTACCAAGTGTCTATGCCTAAGCCTCAGCTCCTCTGTGCCAATCAATAGAGGAGGAAGTAAGAAGAAACAGAAGAGGTTGCAAAACTTACCTAATGTCACAATAGCCAGTAAGCAATGGTACTGTGTGTGATATAAATCCAGGTGGACCGACTCTAGGACCCAGGGAATTAACGCTTTTCTAACAGCTCTTCTGCAAGGTATGGAAAATGTCTAGAACTTAGCCTAGTGAGATACATAAAGGGATGCTCTTGTGTGTGTGTGTGCACGCGCGCGTGTGTGTGTGTATGTATAAACATCAGTGTATAACTTAACCGCCTAAAGTGAAACATGGCAGGGGCTGTATTTATGACAAGAACTGCTTAGTGAAGACAGAGCACTGCGCCCTTCACCCAGATTCTGTATTCTCAGCTCACCGCAGCTCCTCACTTGCAGGTGGCTGCTCAGAGTGGGCTGGTACCACACAGATGACTTCTACAGCTAACAGTTTATGTGGGCTGGTTCTCACTACCTCAGCTCTTAAAAGAAACATCTCTCAGTTTATAGGCCACCTGCTTCACCACAGGTATGCTGACCTCATTTTCAAAGTATAAGGATTCTTACAAATATTTATTCCTAAACCTCGATATAGAAAATATCATTAATTTTCACCTCATATTACAAGACCTGAGCAAGCATGCCATGGTATATATGAAGAAAAAACGTCTCTTACTGAAAATAACTGTGAGGTGGTGTGGGGGCTACTTAGGAAACAATAAACTCGAAGTCAAAAAGTACATGAATTATGAAATCCCCAGGGCAGCACATCTGTTTGATAGGCCAACTGTTAGACTGAAAAATGTATGTATATGCCCCTTTAAAGTACTAGTTGGGAGAAATAAACCCAAAAAGAGAAGGAGGTCAAAATAATTATTGGACTTCTTATTCAATAAAAATATGTGCTTGCTCTTCGAGAAGACAGATGAAAAAATAGTGCAGATGGGAAAAAGGATTTATAGTCTTGGAAAATGAATGTGGAAGGAAGCCAATATCCTGCCCCCGCCCCCCTCGCAAAGCCAATAGCTAATATGGCAGCTGCCTGAACCAAGAGGAAGATAGGAAATGTGACTAATGACTGAAAAGCACAGACACAAAATAAAATGCCAGCTCTTATCAAACAGCAGCTCAAAATGCAAACAGGAGAAAGGTACAGAAACTGTGACAAAAAGAACACCACAGTGGACAGTCTCTCTGAGTTTCTACTCCAGCTCCCTTGAACTTGGGCAGAGGTTTGGCGTACTCCCTTGATAAATGAACCAGACATAAGAAAACCACCCCACCGAAATCTGGGTCTGTAGATCACTCTCCCGACCCTAAAGGAGTTCTGTTCTCCAGAGAGGCCCTACAGACTGTCCTAACTGCTGCAGAGCTCTTGGCTCTTGGCCTTGAAGATGGTAATCAGAGCAGGTCTGATCAGCCCGGGCAGTTGTCCTCCTCAGTGTGTCAAGGATGTGGCTGGCCTACACTAGAAGACAAGTTGTCCACCCCACAGACCTCGGTCACTGATTCACCCGATGACTGTAAATTATTCCCAGAGCTAAAAGTCCAGGAATGAAAACCAATGAAGATGAGAGAAATATTTAGAACTATAGGCTCCTTTAAAGGTGTTTTCATGATTTAACACATGTAGAAACTAATTAGTCCCTTGAATCTAAGTTTTAAAGGGAAATTGTATACCTATCATTAACTGAACTGAAGGTTTTTTTTAAACTAAAATGTAAAACATTTGTACATCTCAAGTTTGGGCCGGAGAGATGGCTCAGTGGTTAGAGCACTGGCGGCTCTTACTGAGGATCTGGGTTTGGTTCCCAGCATCCACATGGCAGCTCACATCCACATGTGACCAACGTGCCCTTCTGGCCTCCACAGGCACCAGGCACACATGTAGTATACTTATATATATGCTGGTAACACTCATCCACACAATAAACAACAAACTGATCTTTAAAAACAAGCCTAGCTAAACACCATGAGAAGAGAGGAGGAAAAGTCCATTCTCTATATCCCTTACCCAGGATTAAATATCTGGCTAGGCCTAACAGTACAGAGCAGAGCGTGGCTCAGGAGGAAGTAGACGACAAAGAGACAGAGAAACCGAGCATGTAGCCCACACCAGGGCAAGGGTGCCTTGTTCTGCCACATGGACTGCCAGGAAGGACCTGGTCTCCTCCTGACCACCAGACACTTCTATCATCCATATTTTAGGTGTCAAACACTGCTTTGGGAGATTATGTATGATCATCTCCTCTACAAAAGCAGCAGAGATCAACAAAACAGAACACACACACACACACAGACAATCATTTGTACACCAAGAATTAAGTACAAACTCCTATGCTACAAATAATTTACTAAAACAACTCAGCAAATTCTTGACTCTTTAAGTTCTGCATTGTCAGGTTTCAAGTCTTATTCAGGTATTAACTGAAATACAATGAACTTAAGTAGGGAAAGGCAATTCAAAATCCCCTCCCCAATTAAGAAAACATCCTACTTAATATACATACCAGGGCTTGGAGAGAGAACTCCATTCCTATAATATAGTAGGTTAATAGAATCCAGAAAGTAAACACACACACAGGGTGGGGGTGGGGAGGGCATCTAACGGAGAGCAGTGGCCCTCCGAAGGCGACGTTTTTAAAAAAGCTCAAAGTACTGGATTGGGGTGGTTCACTGAACAAGTAGGACAGGACTCTATGACTA
Source organism: Microtus pennsylvanicus (assembly GCF_037038515.1). Taxonomy (NCBI): domain Eukaryota; kingdom Metazoa; phylum Chordata; class Mammalia; order Rodentia; family Cricetidae; genus Microtus; species Microtus pennsylvanicus. The sequence goes on from NC_134579.1 coordinate 88,587,605, forward strand.
GAAAGTAAAGTGTACAAACATTTACCTTCAAACCGAGGGATGCTGCGGGTTCTGATGCAACACAAACATGCTCTCGTGCACTAGCTCAACTGCAGGGTTAGTGGCTCACACCTACAACCCCAGCACCTGAGCGACAGCTTCAAGTCTGTAGCCAACCTGGTTGACATAGTGAGTTTAGGCTGGTCGGGGCTACACAGTGAGTGAGGCCCTTTCTTTAATTAAAGCATAAACACTAGAAAGGATACAGAGATAAATAAAAGGAAGGAACTAGCTAACGTGAACAAGCCCAAGGCAGAAGATTCCATTAGAGGTTGTGTCAGCCTTTATGCTTCTGTCCCATCACACATCAGGTGCTAAATGAAGAGCCCACCAGAGTCACACACTCAGGGTTTTTGGCATCAGAAAGCAGCAGTGTAAGAACCAAGACCTAGCATACACTAAGGCAGAACTGCATTATTTAGAGATATCCTGTCTTACAGGATATCAAAAGGCCTCAACACATCTTCTAGCCCTTCATTAATTCCAAGCTTTAAATAGCTGTACACCCTAGAACCATCTTCTCTACTACTGAAACACAAACTGTCCTTAAGACAGAAAGCAGCTGTAGCTGAACTGGATGGAGCCATGCTAGCACAGAGTCTAGGATGGAATTAAAAATAGAACAGGAGCACAACCGAGACCACAGGGGAACTTCTAAGTGGAAGAGCACACTGTCCATTCCGATGGTGCACCGGGGCTTCATCCAGTCATAGACTTTATACTTGCTGACCATTTTCACTGCAGATGCTGGGCCATGTAGCAAACTTCTGTTTGTCCCTATACACATTGTGTTTCAAGGCTCCAAATCTAAGTATTTATAGTTCTCTGTTTAATATAATTTATAATGAAAAGCCCCAGATGAACTAAAACACTCTGGTAAAGACCCATTAAGTAAAATCGTATGTGTTTTTAAAAATGCGAGGTGAAATTACTCACATGTCAGCATTAGAAGTCAGCTAGCCAAGGACATTATGGTTTAGAGACATTGACTTTCCTAAGACTAAATAATTATCTGACTTGGGATGGTATTTTGATGTGGATTCCCCCTGTATGCTGTGAATACCACTGGTGAATAAAGAAACTGCCTTGGCCTGTTGATAGGGCAGAGTAGAACTAGGTGGGGAAAACTATACTGAATGCTGGGAGAAAGAAGGCAGAGTGAAGAGAAACCATGTAGCCCCACTGGAGACACACCGCGACTTTACTTGGTAAGCCACAGCCTTGTGGTGAAACACAGATTAATGGAGATCGGTTAATTTAAGATATGAGTTAGACAGAAATACGCTTAAGCTATTGGCCAACCAGTATTACAAATAATATGGTTTCTATGTGATTATTTCAGGGCTGAGCATCTGGGAACAAACAAGAGGCCTCTCCTACAATAGTATTTAATCCCAAATTATCAACAGTATACCTCCCACCACCAAGCAAGGATGGCCTGCCAGTCACTCTAGGGGGAAGACAAGAAAGGCTAACCTAATGTGATATTTTAGCACAAGGACTGGCATTAACTGCCCCAGTGTTGTGCCATGGCCATTGTGGGACACTACAAAACACAACCTGCACAGCCAAATTTCTTGCCCAAAAAATTCATACTGAATAGAATTACCCAGTAACTGACCCTAACACACTCCTGATGCTTTGAGACGAGGTTTCTATTAGTCTTGAACTGAGGACATACTGGAATTGCCTAAGAAAAGGAGACTAGCCACGATACTGGTAAGACAATGAGTCTAGTTTGGAGATTTGATAGCTTTTGTGGCATTCAAGAGCACAGAGCTATGGGGTCTGTTAAATGGGGACATTCTCATAAGCCTCTTAGAACTTCTATGGGGACTAAATATAATCATATATATAGTTATGCAACAGTAAGGCATTGAATAAATATAAGGTGCTATTTTAAGATTTTTCAAAGTAGATGGTTGTACCTTTGTAAAGAAAAGCACACAAATATTACCCATCACATACACAGTGATTACAGCATGTCACTTCACGGACTCCCAGAAGAACCCTTGACCTTGTCGTCGCCCTCCCATTTTAGTGATGAGTCAACTAAGGCTTTGGGGTGGTGGTACTGATATTTCCTAAGTCAACATAGGGGCAAAGATGACTCTAAGCTCAAGTCTCTGACCTTGTACATATAAAAATTTCTTAATTTTACTCATCCATAAAGATAATTTCCATATTTCTGAAGCTGTTCAAGAAGTATTTTGGAAAATGTAAGTGAAAAAGTTAAAATGAATTTATTTAAAGATGATGCCCATGAAGTTTAATAAGCTGAAAAATTCTATTTTCACAAACCAAGTCCTACGAGTAAAGCCTTTTGTAGGCTCTGAAGCAGACTCTAAGCCATGGTTAACACTTGCTAGCTGTATAACTTAAGTCAGCCTCCTTAACTTTTATAGACCTCAGTTTCCTTTCCTATAGGTGGGAAGCTACCAACTCGGAAAGGAGGGTGGAGCTGGTTCCCCCACTTGAGCCTGTCTCACTTTACAGTCAGAGCTGTGTGGAGGTAGGGCCATCTGCTTTTGGCTAGAAATAAGCCTCGTTGGCGTTCTCAAGTCTTAGCTTGCTGAGAAGCACACAGCTCGGATAGTCAACCCATTAGAACCAGCCAACAGGAAGGAAACCTGCTTTTGCCTGCCTCAAGTCTGGGCAGCAGACAGGGACACACCCATAGGCTGACAGTTCCTAATCATAAGCCTCTAAAGCCCCCATTTTCACCATCCATTTAAGGACAAAGTATAACCTTCACATGCAGACAGGAGCAAAATTGAAACATCAAGCCTGAAAGCTTAGATCACAGAATCTGATACAGAACATAGATCCAACTCATTCACTCTGACAAGGAAAATGATGGCTGCACTCCACACCTCATCTTTGAAATAATTGAAACTTCTGTCTCCAATTTCATAGATAAATCATCTTTTGAAGAAAAATTCTACTAGGTATTTTTAGCACTAAGATTTACGCTTAAGTATGCAGAACAGTAAGCAAGCCAGGATCTGAAACCACTTTAAATGAGGAATCTCAGTGATGCATGATCCTTGAACTCTGAGTTCCAATTACAACTTATTCTGGGATCCCAGTTGGTTAGAAACTAACACTTATGTAATGCTGCTCCCAGAAGACACAGGTTATTAAATGAAATTGCAGTGCAGGGCATGAAATACCTCCCTTTGAGTTATTGGTGAGGCAGGCCCCAGAAGTCTCCAAAACAACACAGACTATTACCATTGCCCTTGGCTACCCTCCATAATAACTATGTGGTAAGACCCTATTTGACTGCAGGGCTAGAAAAATCAACCTCAGACCAGCCAAGAAACCTTCCTGCTAGTTGGAAGTGTTGGAAGGTGCTATGCAGGCTGCTGGGGGAGAAGACGTCAGAGACCTTACCCAGCACTGGACCCACATGCAACAATACCACCCTGCCTAGGCAAGATGTGTCTACTGGTGCAGTAGCTGCAGCACTGTGAGAGGGGCACTATCATTTTCTGATTGGATTTGAGGTCTGTTCCACAAGAGGAAATTTTGTACCTGGTACTATCATCCTGATCAAAAGCCTACAGCTGGGGAGAACCTGCTAGTATTGTTACTTCACTAAATGGTAATGTTGTCACATTGCTTCTTAATATTTTTGTTTCTAGCTATAGACCTGGGCTGCTCTCACACTTGTAGGAGAGCTTCTCATGTGCAGTGGGCAGCAATCAATGCAGACACATTAATTGATCAACGCACTAACAGACTGAGCGCTCAGCCCTAAATGGGAAATCTTTACCTTCACCACTCCAGTTTCCTGCCCAGGCTCAGGGACTATCTTGAAAAGGGAGGCAGGAAGGATGTAGGGGCCAGAGCTTCTGGGCATGCCATGGCTATTCCTTTCGTGAACTCATAACAGTTGTGCTTACTCATGCAAAATCAAGCCAGTCAAGATTCTGGCATAGCTGGGAGTGGGTGCTCGCCAGGCCTCGTTTCAGTGTGGAACAATTGGCATTTAATAGCTGCTGGGGGAGGGAGAGGCATTCTTTTGTGAGGGTGTCGCCAGTGGTAGGCTGGTGCTCATGCTCCAGTAAATGGACCCACACTCATGCACCAATTAGATAAACTTAGTGGGTTATTTAAAATACAAAACACAAAGTTGGAAGGGGAACATGTTAGGGGAAACATGGGGAGGACAAGGGCATATATATTCCATGACATACATGTATGAAATTCTCAAGAATAAAGAAAATTATAATTAAATAAATTAATATCTATTGACTAAATGTCCATGCGGATGCTAGTGAGGGCTACAAGAGCCTGTTCTTATTGTAAAACAAATGTGCCAAGATGGCACAACAGACACCCGTCACAGAGTACCCTACTGGATTCTTGCTTGTCTTTTGTAAGGTTCAAGACTGTATCTAAAAGATGGAATTTCTAAAATTCCATACCACCAAGCAAGGAAAAATTAATACTTGAGTCATTCTACGTAAGTTTGTCATCTAGTTTTATTTATTATTTTTTACAATATTATCGTCTGTGAGTCTACAGCTCTGAGACCAGACTGTGCATATATGAAGTAGAAAAGGCACTCACAAATCCAAGTGTGCTTCCACATCAGCTCTCATTAACATGAGAGGAACTCATTTGCCTTAGCACTGCAAATCTAGAGACTGGACCTCTCGGTGTTCTATTTGTTTGTTTGTTTTGAGACAGGGTTCTCTGTGGAACAGCCCTAGCTGTCCTGGAACTAGTCCTTGTAGACCAGCCTGGCCTCGAACTCACAGAGATCTGCCTGCCTCTGCCTCCCAAGACTGGACTTCTTAGAGACGATAAACGTATCTAATTCTCCTCAGCTCAGGCTAAACTCACCTAGCTGCATGTGGTAGACTATGGAGCTACAGATATGTGGCCATAAACTGACCCAACAGTTATTCTAACATTTGAAATTCAAGTTCATCTTATCAAGCATCCACTATGGGCCAGGCACAATTCCAGGGGCTGTGGATAAGTATTCAGACAAAAGTCTCTGTACTCACAGAATTTATACTATAGTGTGCACCAGATTTGGGGGGGGGGTGTTGAGAGAGGAAACGGACAATAAACATATGTAAATTATATATATAGTTATATATGTCCGTATATACGTACACACACATATATTTAAGGCAATAAGATTATAGAAGGAAAAACCTTCAGGGAAGGGTTTGGGGAAAGGGCTTGCAATCAAGAGTTAGAAGAAACGATAGCTGTCGTTCACCTGCATATTATTCTAGCACTTCCTGCACATAGGTATGATTCATTGACAAACTCATGCTTTCATCTTTCTGAGTTCACAAGTGTCAGCTGATGCATATGCAAAATCAGGTCATTATGAGTTCTCAGCCCTCTTTGGGCTCCATTCTTTTCCTGTGTAGAACTGACAATCACTATGCACACCTTCCTTCATTCCCTGCAAACAAGGATACTCTTAGCCTCCATAGAGTTCATAGTTAGAGCCAGTCAGTAAACAAGGCCAGTCAGTAAACTAAGGTCAGCTTAGTGAATGACAAGTGCTATGAAGGAACACTTCTATTTTTTTTTTTTTTTTTTTGGTTTCTCTGTGGCTTTGGAGGAAGGAACACTTCTAAAGAATGGTGGCCAAAGCAAGGCATGTTTTTGAGGGTATAAGAGTGTTTCAGAGGGGACTCTAACAGGCTGCCTACAAGGTGGTCCCGAGGCTTCCACTACCCAATGTTCCCTTCTGGAGTATGACCACATTGATTGGCATTTAACGTCAGGACTGGTGAGATATCACTTCTGAGATTAGGGTATACAGAGATTTCTACTGCTGTGATGAAACACCCATGACCAAAATCAACTTGGGGAGGAGGAAAGGGTTATTTCACTTCACTCACACTGTTATATCACAGTTCATCATGGAAAACAGAGTAGGAACCTGCAGGCAGGAGCTGATGGAGAGATCATGGAGGAATGCTGCTTACTGGTTTGCTCCTCATGTCTTGGCTCAGCCTGCTTTCTTTTCTTTCTTTCTTTTTCTTTCTTTCTTTCTTTCTTCCTTTCTTCCTTCCTTCCTTCCTTCCTTCCTTCCTTCCTTTCATTTTCTTTTTTCTATTTTTTTGTTTTGTTTTGTTTTAAAACAGAGTCTCACTATGTAGCTCTGGTTGTCTTGGAACTATGTAGACCAGGTTGGCCTTGAACTCATAGAGATCTGCTTGCTCCCACCTCTTGAGTGCTGGGATTAAAGATGTACATCACCACCATCCAGCTAGCCAGCTTGCTTATAGTACCCAGAACCACCAGGCCAGGAGTGGCACCACCCACTATTGGATGGGTCCTCTAATACTTCACAGTCTTATCCTATGAAGGCAATTCTCAATTGAGATTCCCTCCTCTTAGATGACTATAGCTTGTGCCAAGTTCATAGAAAACTAGGCAGGACAATGATTAATGGTACAGTTACAATGACAGATACACATATAGATAACAGGACACAGCCTGTGGACATCATTATTTAACCACCATTAACTGGCTTGACAATACAACAACAGATGACATCTGAGAGTGTGTATCCACTAGGAATTGTGTATTTTAATTAATTTATTCTTTATAATAAACCTACTGAGTGTTATTATTCACGCAGTTTACAGATAAGGAAACCAGAGGTTCAGAAAAGCCTAGTCACTAACCCATATTCACAAGCTAGGAAGTGGTAGAACCACCAGGCCTTCTTACCTCAGAGTTCTCACTCTTGGCCATTATATAATACTGTCCTGAAAAAGAGGGCTCTACAGAACAGACTCTTCTGCCCTTGAGAAGGGAAAGAAACTCAAGTCCACATAGCTAAGCAAACTGGTTTATCTCTTCCTCCTTAGATATTCTAGGCAATTTGATTTTCTCATGAGCTCTTTATATAGATTGTAGGCCTTTCTTTTTTCCTTTCTTTCTTTCATCCTTCCATCTTCCTTTCTTTCTCTCTTTTTTGTGGAATATTAGTTGAGGATGTGATATATTTATTTATACTGTGGAACATTTAATCTGTTCAATGATGCAAAGATGTGTTGAGTTCTTTTATATAGCATTTGGTTAACTCTGTGAAACTGTGTTAACTTTGCCTGCCTAAAACACCTGATGGTCTAATAAAGCGCTGAATGGCGAATAGCAAGGCAGGAGCAAGGATAGGCGGGGCTGGCAGGCAGAGAGAATAAATAGGAAGAGAAGAGTGGAAAGGAGAAAAGAAAAGTGGGAAGGAAAAAGTGAGAAAAAGGAGAGAAGACAGCAGGGGCCAGTCACCCAGCTATTAAGCAAGCCATAGAGTAAGAAGTAAAGAAAGGTATATAGAATAGAGAAAGATAAAAGCCCAAAGTGAAAAGATAGATGGGATAATTTAAGAAAAGCTGGCTAGAAACCAGCCAAGCGAAGGCCAGACATTCATAAGTAAGAATAAGTCTGCGTGTTTGATTATTTGGGAGATGGGTGGCAAGGCCCCCAAAGAGTAAGAATAAAAACAAACAAACATAAACCAACCATCTTCCTTCTTTCCTTTCTTTTGAGACAGGGTCTTTCTATGTAGACCTAGTTGGTCTGGAACTTGTTCTGTAAACCAGGCTGGCCTCAAATTAAAAGATTCCTGCCTGCCTCTGCTTCCCAAGAGAGAGCTGGGGTTAAAGTGCATACAGAATGCCCAGCTGGAGCTTTCCTTTGATGCAGGTAGAAAAGGTTATTTACTGGAAACAGGAGTTATTGTCTAAGGCATACATATGGTTATGCAGTTTATGATCACTGGCCTAGATTGAGGCCTGGCTTCCGACCAGCACTCCAGATACCTGGCACTGTACCAGGTGCTCATCTGCTACAGACCTTTTATTGCTTTGCATGTTCGCCTTTAAGTGTGGGAAAGACTTCGAATGCTCCAGCAGAGTCTTAATTTCTTTTTGAAGAGGAAAATCCCAACCCACCTATTTTTGATTGTTATGTATATAATATTAATAGGGATGCTATTTCAGAATGGCTTATTTAGAAAAGTTTTAACAAACTGGGAATGTATCATACTTCTTTCCAGTGCTCCCTGGGGCTAAAAGAGTCACAGAAACTACTGAGTTTTCGTTTGTTCCAAAAATCTTCACTCAAGAAGACACATAAACCAATCAATTTGCTCAGCATGCCTAATAATATTATAATAATCAATTAATCACTAATATTGACTGACCGCATGCATTTATTGCCTCTCCGGGCCATTAGAAACTAAGCTGCATGCAGGTCAACTTGTTTCCTGCTGCATCCCTGTGCTCAATAGTTATTTAACAAATGAATGAAATGATTTTATATTCTGAAGACAAGGTGAGCCAGGCTGGCCTCAAATCCTCCATCCTTCTGCCTCAGCTTCTTAAGGGCTGGAACTAGCTTTGTGTACCACCATGCCCAGCTGGACTGTTTCCTTCGAAGACAACCACATGGTGTCAACAGGCAACAGCAAGGCTCCTCTCTCTTCCTACCCCCAAGTGTTACACCCAGAAGCCCTGGATTCACATCGTCTTTAAAAGATGCCAATTGTTCTGACATGGTTGCCAGGGAGATGGATTTAGTGCAGTTGACTCTTTAACTCCAATTAGTAGGATACACCAGGGGAGAGGTTAATCTTGCCTTACTGGTTTTTGGTTGTGAGAGAATGGCTGGAAAACCTCAACAGTAAGTGAACCCCAGAAGTTTGGGTTCACCTCCAACCTTTCTCTCTGTATCTTTACCATATAGGGTCTCTCTAAGTTTCTTCTCTAGAAATTTCTTGTATCCAATGTTATCAAGTCTCCAGTCCTACGTCTATGTTGGTAGTCCAACACGCCTGCACTATGATATGGTCTGAACTCACTGCTGGCTCGACTGTTCTCTGACACTCACCCATTCTGCACACAGATATGGGATGAAAACCCATCATTTATGGAATATATTGACTCAAGACTCATTATTGCCCGCTTAGCTTTGGTGGGGGTGATCAAACTCTGGACCTACATAGGCTAGGGCAGGAATTCTATCACAAAGCTGCAAGTGTTGTATCTCATTTACTTGTCTTGAACATGGTCTCAACAAGCTGTTCAGGCTGAGCTTTGAACTTACTCTGTAGTCCAGGCTGTCAATGAACTTGAGGCCCTCCTACTTCAGTACTACTTCCATGCAGCTGGGATTATAGGCATGAGAGAGTGCGCCCAGCTAACAGTTGCTTTATACTGCAAAGAGGAAAGCCATACATCTTTGAACGGTGGTATTTCTTTCACAGTCCAGTAGCTTCAGTACTGCAAGAGTTCCTGGAAAGCAGACTATGCCTACCTTCTTTGCTTTCCTCAGCACCTAGGATAGATTGCAGCTGTCAGAGCAGGAGGGTGCCCTGGAAACAGCGATTGCCTCAAGCCTGCCTTATCTGTTCCATTCTATGTTCCGAACTTACCTATGCAACACCACACATTAGCACAAAGTCTTCTTTTTCATACATACAACTCATCTGCCCTGCCCCAAATCACAGAAGCTTTGTTCGAATGACTCATTAAGACTCTCGTGTCCATCATTTTTCAGGGTGGGGCTAACAGGTGCATACTTGCTGGTAGACAGTGTGAGGTTCAGTGTGGGCTGCGTGTGATAAGCATTCCATCCTTGAAGTAAAAGGACCTACACAGCAATTGTACCACAGTATCTTATAAAATCTAAAAGAAATACAATATTAAGATTTGGCCTGAAAAGGGAAAGATCTGGAATCTTTGAAAACAAGCTGATGGATCTGGTGGCATCTCTTAGGGGCTCTAACTGAAGGATGTTTCAAAGAGCACCTGAATTTATAACCAAAACATGACTTTTGTCTAAGACATGGAAGACTATAATCTTTTTTTAAAAATATATTTGTATTAGCTGAGTATGATGGCATCACAACCTTTAATCCCAGCACTCAGGAGGCTGAGGCAGGTGGAGCTTTGTGAATCTGAGGCCAGCCTGGTCTACATAATGAGTTCCAAGACAGCCTGGTCTACATAATGAGTTCCAAGACAGCCAGGGCTACATAGACAGACTTTGTCTCAACCCCCACCCCCAAATATTTTTAACTAATTTTTTTTTTCAAATATATTTTGATTATGCTTTCCTTCTCCTGGAGACTACAATCTTAATAAATGAGCTGAAAAGGGTGGTTAATCATGGGTCAAAGAATTTTATGTACTTTCCTATCTCTTGAAGTGCAGGATGTTCTGGGTCACAACTAAATGGATCACTTTTTATGTAGACACTTTTCCTTCTCTACAGAGATACTGCACAAATCTGTATTACGTCAATTAGGGCACTTAGATGTTACTGCTATATGTAATTTAGGACTAGTTTGTAAAGTGCTTTGAAAATGGCAAGCGCTAAGCCAAATACTCAGAATTATTAGATATTAAAAGCCTTTGGCATGTAGGCATATTATTTAATGATTGGCTCTTTAGAGGGCACAGGATTTTACAGCTGAACACAACTTCTGATCTTGAATCATTAACACTGCAGTGGTTTGAGTGCAATGTTATTAGAGAGTAAGATAGTGAGGTTTTTATCCCCCCCATTTATATAAATGATTCAAGTCCAAGTCGGTCTCCCACATTCTTCTTCCAGTCCTTTTCCTGGCCTTGGCCTTGAACTCATTCTGTAGACCTCAAACTCAGGTATTAAAGGTGTGCACAATCACACCCAGCTCCGGCTCAACCCTCCTTCAATTCCTACTGACTCCAGGTAACAATTTCTTCCACACATGCAGGGGCAGGGGGAGGGTACAAGCTCCTGATTACCCTCTTTTCTCCCTTCACCCATCTGCCTTCAAAAGATATTTCATTTCATGTGAACCTGTTTATGGCCACCCTAAACAGATTCCGACTGCATGCCCCAGGACTGGTGGTAATTAATCCTTTACTGCAACGATACTGTGAGATGTGGTGCTCGCTAGTGGAACACTTTCTGTGTACTAATTGGGCTCCCCCCCCCTTTTTCTTTTTGGTTGTTCGAGACAGGGCTTCTCAACAGCCCTGGCTATCCTGGAACTCACTCTGTAGACCAGGCTGACCTCAAACTCAGAGATCTACCCATCTTTGCCTCCCAAGTGCTGGGATTAAAGGTGTGAGCCAACACCGTCCAGCCTAATGGGCTTTCTTACATCTTCCAAGATTCCTTACTTTTTGAGATTGGTTTTCTAGAATCTTTGCCACCCTGACTCCAAACTTTCATCACCCTGCTGCCACCTAAACACCCCCTTCTAATGGTTGTGTGCATTTTATCTTTGGAAAACAAACCAAGCCATTCCTCAGCAAAGTCCTCTCCTTAGATCCCAAAAGAATGCTGCTACCCACAGCCTAGTGACCTTGGTGCTAACTCCAACAGACTGCTCCCCACCCCCGTTGCTCAGCTGACTTACTCAATCACTTCCCCTGGCTTCCACGGCTTCACTTTCCACAGAATTTGCCATCTCATCAGTTACTCCTTTCTCCACACTTCACCACTGAGGTTGTCCAAGGCTTGGTTCTTGGGCCTGAAAGACTTTGGGGCACCTTAGCATTACTACACCCCCACCCCCACCTTCCTGGGAACCAGGACGCTGGTAACCAACCACACATGCACTGGAGCTTTGAGTATTTTCCATCCCCTTTGTAGTCTTTCTACAATAGACCCAGACTCTGGAACTAGGGTGAGACAACCTGCAGATAACCTGCAAGTGTTCCTCCTTGTTCAACCAACCCCGCAACCGCCATAGCATTGATCAGTTAGAGTTAGCTGACCATTAAATGAACTAGTCAAAATAGTTGACGAATGATTTCTGGACTCTCCCTTTTGATTCTGTACTACCCCCTCCCTGATTTTGTGGGGTTTTTTCCTTTAAAAGAGCCTGTAATAGACAAAGCAGGGGTCCTTCTCCTCTTGGGGCGACCTCCTCCTTGGTGGGGCTTTAGGGCCCAACAGGCCCCGCCTCTGTCACTCTGCAGCCTTTGTTGACTTACAGCTTTAGGATTAGGACTCACAAAGTTTATTTTTAGCTTAGATCTCTTCCGTGGCCCTCAACTCATGCCTACAATAATCACACAAAACATCGGACTTCTTTTAAGCTCCTGGTAGTAATTGGCCCCAGTCCTAGGTGGAAGATGGAGTCATGTTTGTGTGACTTCTACATCCCGGTTCCTGAGGACTTCACCCTTTTCTGCATTGTTAGCTTAACATTGTTCTGGGCCACCTTGACTCTTCCAGATTCTACCTGCTTCTAGTCTGATTTTGCTACATCTACCCCATCATCCCACACTGTAATCAAAGCAACATATCACTTCAGCTCCCCACCACCCAAACCCAGAAAACGGAGTCTTCTCCTTCGGGCCTGCTATGAACACTAAAACATGCAAATCTTTCAATTCTGCAGTCTTTAGGACCAGTTCACATTGTCCCCCAAGCACGCATTTGTTCTCCCCGCTACATAGCTACTTCCTTCTTTCTCTATAGCTCTGGACAACCTTCTCTTTCTGCCCAAAGCAGTTCCCTACTTGACCCTGAATTTGCTTCCTTCAGAGAATTTAGACTTAATAGGACACACCTTTAATCTCAGCACTTAGGAGGCAGAAGCAGGTGGATCTCTGCGTTTGAGGCCAGCGTGGTCTAGACAGTGAGTTCAAAGACAATCAGGGACGTACAGAGAAACCTTGTCTTGAAAAACAAAGTTCTTACTGTTATCTGCTCTCAAGGCCTGGTACAATGCAGACACTCAGCAAGTACAAAACTATCTTTTAAAAAAGTGGGCCAAGTGTGGGGAAATAGAGGCACTTGGCAGGGTAGAAGGTCAAATTTAACTAAAAGTTTCCATATCTTAAGTATATCGGTGATGTTTTTCCGAGGCAAGCTTTCGTTATGCATATTTAGTCTGGTCTTCAATTTGCAGTTCTCCCACTTCAATTTCTTCAATGCTAAGATTAGGTGTGCACCATCATCCCCAGCAATGAAGTTTTGACTGAAGACCCCAAAGCACAATGCTCTAGAAAATGGGGTAACTGGGCTCAAGGGCTCCAGATATGTAGGGTGAAGTCATACTTGGGTAGGATACTTACAAGACAGGACTGAAGAGAAAAATGGGATGATTCTTGGATGTGATATACTTTGCTAATATTTTAAGTTTCCAAAATGTCATTTCTTCCATACAGGTCTCCTCCAAGTTCTGACTTTCTATCAGTAGTTATCTCTTCTATGTAACCCTGAGCTCTATTTGCACAACCACCTAAGGACTGGTAATCCCAGTTTTTCCAATAATTAAAATTGGGGCAAGAGTAGACAGCTCAGTTGGCAAAAGACTTGCTGTGAAAACCTCTCTAGAACCCACAGACCTAAACTGAGTAGGGTGCTATGTAGGTCTGTAATCCCAACGCTCAGGAGACACACAGGTGGGTCCCTGGGGCTTTCTAGTAGGGTAGCCTAGCCTAACTGACAAAACTCCAGTCCAGTGAGATTCTGTCTCAAAATCTAAGGTAGGGTGGGGAATAATGGCAAATGCCCTTAATACCAGCATGTGGGGAGATTAAGGCAGAGGCAAGGTGGAATCTATGAGTTTACAAAGTCAAGCCAGTCAGAACTATTTAGTGAGACTTGTCTCAAAACAAACCAAGCATAAATAGGTAGATGGTTCCCGATGAACCATGTTTAAGGCTGATCTCTAGCCTCCAATGCACATGTGTATCCACATGAACATGTCCACACACAACATAATAAAAACTGTCTGATTTACTTGTCATAACTCTGTATTTCATTGGTGCTCAAGCAGTAAACAGGTATCTATCCTACAAATGTTACGACGATGGAGCTTGAGACCCATTCAAATTCTCGTGAAAAATTATAATTCTTAAAGTGTTCTTCAAGCCATCCTCACCCTTACTCAGTCTACCAATCATATGAAATGATGCATTTACATTAATAAAAATCCAGGGCTGTCAAGATGGCTCGGTGTGTAAAGATGCTTGCTGCCAAGCCCGACAATCTATGGATCCCATATGGTAGAGAGAATCGACTCCACAAGTTGTCCTCTGACTCCCATATGTGTGCCACGGCATGCTTGTGCACAAAGTAAAACGTAAAAAAATAAAAACCAAAAGCAAAACACAAGTTCCCTCTGCCAATCTCTTTCCCGCATTTTTAACTACAGTTTATGTTCTGTTCCATCTCCTCTTTCCTCAGCACTTCAATCATACAGAAATGAATAACCCTTTAATATCCCTGATCAAAACCCTCAACTTGGCCCAATTATCTGTTCACTTGCAGTGTTGGTTCAGTTAAGAGGTGACACCATTCTTGGGGGATCACCTATGTGCAAGGAAGAGAAACCACTCAAACTAGTTTAAACAAAAGAGAGAATTTATTAGGCAAATATACTTGCAGAGATTCCAACAGCTGTAACGGGTCAACAGCCGGAACCACACCTTTCTACAGGACAGAACACGCTGCAATCACACACTCTAGTTCTGGGTTCTGCACCATCATGAGGGTGGTCCTCCTTGTAACCTTGCATGAGGGACTAGACTGTGGGTTCACTTCTGCTTGCCTTTTGATCTTTATAATCCTTTATGCTGGCCTCAAACTTGTCAAGCACATGCTGGCAGACATTCATGAGCTCATTCAGGCCTTTCTGAAACGGCTCGACAGCTGGAAGTGTACCCCGTGTCTGAATTCGCAAATTAATTTTGCTCTCTGAAGGATGGGTCGTAGTGTAACCACAAAATTCCACTTCCGGGTTCTTCATAATCATGTACCGCAGAGAATTTCCTAGGGTATGGTCCTCCTCGTGCAATACAAATGTCACACACTGTCTATCTGTTCCAGCTGCCTGGACCATTTCCAAGGCTGTCTTCCTCTCGCCTTCAGCCATTGAGGTCTTCAATCCTGATATTTTTCTACACACACATTTTTTTTGTAAGAATGAGATCATATGGATTTTGTGATTAGCTTTTAAATATTCACTACCTCATTTTCCTATCTCCACAGCATCTATCCATAAATATTTAACTCTATTTTCTCTCTACTCCATTTGACCATGTATATTGCCCACAAGGGGCAAAAAAACCCAAAGTTAAATGTTTGCAAAATCTTTCTTTGAGCTGGGCGATGGTGGCGCACGCCTTTAATCCCAGCACTCCGGAGGCAGAGGCAGGCGGATCTCTGTGAGTTCGAGACCAGCCTGGTCTACAGAGCGAGTTCCAGGACAGGCTCCAAAGCCACAGAGAAACCCTGTCTCGAAAAACCAAAAAAAAAAAAAAAAAAAAAAAAAAAAAGTTTGCAAAATCTTTCTTTGAATAAAGCAAAAGAAAAGAGGCAGAGTTATAATAAATAGGATAGGCCCTGCTGGAAGATGAAAAGGGAGTTGACAGGCATAAAAAAAAACACGATTATTTTAGCATAAAAATGGCAACCACAAGTTATCAAGGTGACAGGCTCAGTTACGGCTTCCATTTGAAACAGGTAAGGAAACTAGTAAGCGAAAGGAAGTGAAAAGTTTAATAGGAGGAATCTGGCGAACAGAGAGAATTTACGAGCAGTGTGAACAAGCGGAGTTGCAGGAACTTTAAGCGACTTAACACGCCAGCACCGCCCGGTGCGTGACCTTACACGAGGCAGTTCTAACGGGGGTGGCAGTTTGGCACTTAGAGTTGGATTCCCAACTTCTCTCCCCTCCCGGATGGTTAGTAGCCTCCTGAGCTTTTCTGGATAAATAAGCCCAGAGCTTCTCCTCCCTCTTCCCAATCTGGCCCCGCTCTACTCTCGATCCTCCCTTCCTCTGCGCCTCGGGTTAGGCCTAGCCGCCCCACCGGGCCGCAGTCGGCCGCGTGCCCTTTCGCTACCCGATTCGCTGGCTCGCCCCACCGCCCCCGCTCCACTCTTCCCCCTCCAACTTTACCTCTCCAGCTCCTGATCCTCTTCCATCGCGGGGCGCGGGGGGCGGCTCCAGGAAACCCTCAGGTGGTGCTGGCGAAAAGGACGCTCTTCCCCATGTCGCGAAAGATGCGGGCGAAGCAGGAAGGAAGACACCACCGACGGAAGGAGCGGGTGACGGAAGGAGGGGGGCGGAGCCGCAGCGGCGCGGCAGGGCCCGGTTGGGGGGCGGAGCGAAAACAGAACACGCCCCCGGCCACGCCCCTGCACGGGCAGGCCCGCTCACCTGGAACTACGGAAGCTAGGTGGCCGCGGAGCACCTGCTGTCCCCTTGTGCTGCCGAAGAGCACTGTCCCTCGCCTGTCGCCCCAAGACACCTAATATTTAGGGTCGGAGTTGGACCTCTGATCTGCTAGACGCTCCAGGGACGGGACTGACCCGGGGTTGGCTTTTCCCCGGACTGGAGTCCTCCGGAGCCTTTCATAGGGCACCTTGCAACCTTGAAAAAGCAAAAGAGATTTGTGTGCAGAGCTGATTTTCCTGACCACACTGTGGATGACGGTGCGCAGTTTTCTCCCTGGGGTGCAAATGCATAGCTCCATTAGGTGCAAGGGCAGCGTTTCTCTTTCTTTTGGGAGAGAAGTGTGAGTTTGGAGCACCGCCCTCCTTCCTCAGGAGCTCACGCTGACCCGCGGTTCCTTTTTCCTTTGATCCCAAGGATCCGCCCTTCTCTTCCCCTCAGGTGTGTCCTCCCAGCTCCCACCTGACTCCGGCCGGGCTGGCTCCCCGCCCCACCCCAGCCGTCCTCTCGCGCACACCTACACGTCAGCCACCCCGCGCCACCTGTTCTCCCTCAGCCTGCTCCCGCAGCCCTCCCCTCCCTTCAGCTGTCCCACGCCCGGCGCGGCGCTCCGGGGTGCACGCAGACACTTCCCGAGCGTCTTCTCTGTGTCTAAAGGGAGAATCCGGCCGGGAGCGATGGCGGAGGGCGGAGCGCGCTCACTCTAACTCGGGAGTGATGGGCAGAACCGGCCCGGCCCCTCGAGCTTCTTGATTGGCCAAGATGCTCAGAGCCCTTAGTCCCGCCTTTCCCCGCCATTGATTGGCTCAGGTGCGTGTCGGGTTGGCCCCTGCGCTCGCCCCCGAGGGGAAAGGCAGCAGGGGCGGTTGAGAAGTGAAGTCTTGGCCGGACTTTGCTTCTCGCCAGGAAATCGGCGGCGGCCAGTCCCGGCGGAGCGGAGCCGGGCGGTGTCCTCGTCAGCGCTCCCCCGGGGAGCCCGCCGCTTTTCCGGAGTGAGTTACTTCTCCCCAGGTGCGGGCGGGGATGAAGTGTGGCGTCGGGATAGGGGGAGTCCCCTGGGGAACCGGCCGGGGGCCGCGTGGAGTCCGGCCGGGCCCGGTGCGGGTGCCAGCTCCGGGCACCGCGGTGCGGGCTGCGCGGCGCTCGCTGTTTAGGACCGGGATCTTCGGGGACGAGTTCTTGCACTTCGCGTCTGCACGTTGTCGGGAGCCAGAGCGGCGCTAGCTAGCTGCCCTCTGGTTTCGTTCCCTGGAAGGGATGAACGGAGATCCTCCTCCCCGCCCCAGCCTGTTGCGGGAGAATTCTCACCTTTCCTTTCAGGCTAGAGACAGATTTGACATGTTTGGGGGGAAGGGGAGGATCATTTCCAAAATATGCATCTCTGTTTGAAAGCATTTGCTCACGAAGCACCGTTTGGGAAACACTGCTGGCTTTTCGAAGCTTTCTGCCACGTTTCACACAAGGACTTTTAAATGGAGTGGTATAGTATTCCCGTTTACATTTAAGATTGTGTGTTTGCTTGAAGCCCCAGGGCACTTCCGCATGGCTCTATCGAATCAATTTTTCTTTTCTCACAGTGCAGCCCTGGCTGGCCTGAAACTCACAGAGATCCGCCTCCCTCTGCCTCCTGAGGGCTGTGGGATCAGAAAGACGTGCGTCCCCACACCCCGCCAATTTTTCTTTAAAAAAAAAAAAAACCACAGAAACCAATGGCAAGGACAGTTGGAGGAATCTGCGAGCTCCAGTTTATCCAAACTGCCTTCACTTTAAGAATGTCACATTCTTGTAGTCACAGTACTTAGAAATTGGCCTCCTTCCCAGGACACATTTTGCTTTTTTCTCTAGCCTGTACAGTGACACAGCACAGATGAAGTTGGATCTCAGTAGGTCAATTCTGTTGGCTTTGATAGATTTGAACACCCTCCCCCACACCTTTGGACAAAGGGACTTTGGCAGGTAAAGAAGGAAGGTGGGGGAATCTAGTGTCCTATTTGGCTGTCCAATCGTTGTTGAGCCAGAACTAACAAGGTTTTGCCATTTCAGCCTGTCCAAATTCCACGTGAGTTTTCCCATAGGGGTCAAATGTAGGCCAAGTCAGAGCCACACTAGAATCACGTTGCTTTTAATTCAGCCCACTGTTTAATTCTAATTCCGTATTTTGTTTCTCTGATCTTCAAGTTTGAACTCTTTCATTGGATATACATTTAGCCACCCAGTGTCTTACAGCGTGCCAGGAATTAGTTGGATTTTTTTGTTTGTTTTTTTGTTTTTGTTTTCGAGACAGGGTTTCTCTGTAGCTTTAGAGCCTGTCCTGAAACTAGCTCTTGTAGACCAGGCTGGCCTCGAGCTCATGAGATATCGCTTGCCTCTGCCTCCCTCCCGAGTGCTGGGATTAAAGGCATGCGCCACCACCACCCGGCTACCTCAGAGAATTTTGAACTAAGTGATATGGGAACTTGAAAGTAAGTATATCTGCCTAGAAAGTGTCAGAGAAATCCTAGGCAATCTTCGGATTGGTATGGGCTTTCTCCAGGAATGCTTATGTCTATAGAATGTGACATCAACTGCCGTGTACATGGCTGATCTAAAGGGGTTAGGGTTTGTTTGGGGTTGAAGTAATGGTCAGGGCTGGTTTGTTGTTCATCTTAGGGTTCATGGCACTTTCCACAGTGGACACTTAGTGGATATTTGATGAAATGATAAAAAGAAGAGATTGTGTAGAACACATTAAGACATTTGGACCTCATCCAGTCAGTGATAGCGAGGTGTTAATTTCAAGCAGGGAAATGCTGTGGTAAGATTTGCATTCCATAAAGATAACTGCAGTGGGCTGGAGGATGGTGGGGTCCAGAAGAGAGGTGAGGGACAGAACGAGGAGGGGCGCTACTGTAGTCCCTGTGCAGATAATCTGGTTTTGGAAAGGTTTTGTCTCACACACACACACATACACCCCCCCACACACACACACACCCCGGGCAGCCTCTTTGCTCTTTAGCATTTTTGTCTGGTAGGATTTGGAAGCTTGAAAGAATAAAAGCAAACATGGCTATGACTTAGACTAGAGCTCGGTGCTCAGTAAGAACTTAGGCAGGGCTGGTTGTCAGTCCGTGCAGGAGCTGGTGTGTTCCGAAGGTCTGGGCTGCTAGGCGAGTGACTAGGTAGAATTAATGAAGAAGATCATTGTTTTGGTCTTCTTTTTTGTTTGTTTTTGTTTTTTGTTCTCGAGAAAGGGTTCACTGTGTGGTTCCCTAGAACTGTGTAGACCAGACTGGTCTCGAACTCACAGAGATCTGTGTGCCTGCCTCTGCCTCCCCAATGCTGGGATTAAAGCTGTGTGCCACTATACCCTGTGATTCCTGTCTTTTTATTTATTTATTTTTTTATTTGGGACATGGGTGTGGACTGAGGCAAAGAGGGGTCAGGTTCTTTCAGTTGACTTTAGAATTACTATTCCACCTGAGTTTTGATTCCCTAACGTGAAGGAAGTAGTCACAGTACCTGTTTAGTAAGGTTTGAGGTTCAAGTGAAATTACGCATGTAATGCCCTTGACACAGTCTGTGGTGCAGTCCAAGTGCTGAATAAATATTAGTTGTTCCTTTCGTGACGACAGTATTAGTGAGATAGTGGAATGTTAGAGGCTTGAGAAGGAACCGTTTACAATGCCTGATGGTAGAGCGAGAGGAAGGGAAGTGGAAGGAAGATCCAGCTTGTGGGGTACCGCTTGGATGATTGACATGTCAACCTGTGGAAGTTGGATAGACATTGAGAGAAAGGCAAAGAGTCTTTTTGGGTGTGCGGTGAGCGCTGTGTGAGCTCTAGTTTAGAAGGGGAGGCGGGCTTTATAGAGCAGTGATGGCGGAGGCATCAACATGGAGTGGCTGGGGGCTGAAGTGCATTTTGGAGCCGGGCATGGGGACACACATCCATATTCCAGAGACTCTGACTCAAAGAAATTTCCATGAGTTTGACGCCAACCTATGGGTGCAAAGTGAAATCCTGCCTTTAAAAATTATAAAACCCCAGCACATGGAGGCAGGGGCAGACTGATCTCTCAGAGTTTAAGACCAGCCTGGTTTGCGTATCAAGTTCCAGTCCAGCTAGAGCTACATAGCGAGACCTTGTGCCAAATTAATTTTGGTCATCATCAAAGGAGAATTCCAGGTTCCCACAGCCTGTGGGCTCTGATTCCTTCTCTTTCTCCGCTTTCTGATCATCTCTCCCATTTTCCATCTGCCGACCCAAATCCTTCTTACCGTGCAGAACTGTGTAACATTTCACCCCTGCTTCCTGAGCTACAGTTCCTTCCAGGTCTGCCTTCCTATAGGCAAGAAGGATGGAAGATGAGGCTGAGCTCTTACTGCATAGGTTCACGTAAAAGGGGTGCTGGCTGAAAAAATTACACACACACACACATACACGCACCCTCACTCATACACACATTTGTGCGCATGTGCACACACACACTCACTCATGCACACACTCACATGTGTGAACACACTCTGCCCACATGCTCGCACGTGTGCACATACACTTTCACTCATGCACGCATGCGTGCGCGCACACACACACACTACACACATCTCACACACTGGATTGTAATTGTGGAGTTCTCCAGGTCTAAACTTGACTGTTAAGAGACCCAGAAGTTTCACAAAACAAATCTTCTTTAGTTTTCCTGTCAGGTTTCTTTTCCTTAGGAAGCAGAAACAGCAGGAATATCTGAGGTTGAGTACACTTTTGGGTGGTTTGGTCCAAAAGATGAGAGCTGTGAGCTGAATGAGAAGTTATTCTTCTAGTGCCCCCCTGCAGAGTGACCCCCCCCAGCCCAGTTTGTGTGACTGGAAAAAGGCTAAGTATTATAGTTTCTGTCTGTGAGAGTGTATGTGTCTAGAGCAAAGGTCTCTGTTCTGTTCGCTGTGATTTTCCCAGGTATGTAAGAAGAATTTTAATGGATGTGCACACGGGTGAAAGGTCCACCAGCTTGGGTCTGTTCCTCCCCGTCTGGTCTGAGGGAGAACAGGAGTGAATGCAGTGTGACAAGGGAGCCAGCATCCTTGCAGACCTCTGAGAAGATGCAGAAGGGAGAGTAGATGCTGTCCTGAGCCAGCTGTGTCTGTGCGGGACGCTGTAATTCCTCACTTTCACGGTTCACTGCCCTGGCTCTGGGGTGTAGGGAGTTCCCCAGCAGTGGAGATGACCCATGTGTCATAGTTCAGTCCTGACTGCATGACACACAGGGTATAACTCTGTCCATAGGTTACTGACCGAGGAGAGCTCCAGGGCAGAGCCTCTGACATCGTCCTCGGGGTAATTGGGGTGTAGACAGAGATGTGTCCAGAGAAGGTAAAGTATTACATGCTTCTAGTCCCCCAGCCTGGGCACTTTAAAGGGTTACCTCAGCAGACCAATACCTTCAGAGGAGAAAATTTGTTAGTGGAAATTTTTTTTAGTGTTAATCTGGGTAGGAGAAGTGAGAAGTAGACACAAATGCTGAGTTCCAGGACAGCTAGAGCTAAATAGAGAGACAATATCTGAGGAGGAATGGAGGGGGCATTCTTTTAAATAACAAGGTTCCCTAAAGTGGCAGTGGAAAGTTTATAATCAGATATGGAGGGCCCTAATCTTGGGTTAAAAAAAAGAAAAACAATGTTGCATTTTAGAACAATAAAGATTTTGTGTTGGCTGTTAGTAAAACTGAGAAACATTTACCCCCCTCGTCAAGATTTTGGATTTAATTTCAATTAAATTTAAATTTAATTCTTCATCAGAATCCTTATCAGTTAAACCATTTAAGTAACCATGGAACAAATCATGTGGACATGTCACTGACATCATCATTAAGTGTTCTGAGCACATTTTTCCTCTGCATGATTTCAACATTTAAACTTCAGTTTTTAATTTAATTCTGTCTGCCAGATCTCTAAGTTTATGCCGTGTGGCTGGTGCTGAGCTGCAAAACACAAAAAATTCCTTTCTACCTTTGGAGCAATTAGAATCCTAGACCTTCAGTGTGGAGGAGAAGAAACCATTGAAAGCTGGGCGAGGAGATACCCTTGGCTTCTAGTTCTTTGGCCCTTCAGCTCCACTGTGGTTTAACAGTCATTTGGTACCTTGGTGTTTTCCCTGTTAGAAACTCATATCCCATTAAACCTGTGTCCCATTGTATCCACAATCACCCACCTGTCCTTTTTCAGATCTGCCCCGCAGCTCCCTCCCTCCTCAAAGAGACAGTTTGCCTGTCTGTCTGCTCATCTCCTATCTGCCCCTCCCTGTGGCAGTCATTTCTGCTAGGCTTGCTGTCTTCGTGGTCTGATTCTTGGCCCTGGCGTAAGCATCTGGCACGGCTGTCACTGGCACCTTTGCCCCTCTCCAGCTTGTCTTCGGCCCTGCGCTGCCTATTCTCAGTTCTGGGAATTCTCCCAGCTGCCCTTGCCCCTCATTGCCCGTAGTTCGTTGCGGATCTGCAGAGTGTTCTGACATAGATCCGAGACAGAATCCATCAAAGAATAGAGACATCATCACACAATTCCAAGCCAGGACGTGCTCTGAAAAAGCAGTGCAGGGTTGTGCTCTCAGAACTGGAGTAACTAGCCATATTTGGCCCTGGAGCTTTGAAACGTGGCTGCTCTGTGCTGAGAAATACAGTGGGGTAAAATCCAAACCCCATAAAAATCTCAATAATTACATCTTGGAATGGCAACGTTTTGGATATAATGAATGAGATAAAATACTAAATGCCATTGCCTTTTGTTTTTTCAAAGTGTGGGTAGTGGAGCACTTGAGCTGACAAAATAGGCTCACATATTTCTGGGGGACGGTGCTGTGTAAGGTGTTATCTTCTGACGATGTGATGAGGAATACTAGCCTTGTTTTCTGCAGAATAGGGTATCACTGAAGCCTTCCCTCTGTAAGTTTACTTGAAGGGATATGTGGATGGTTGGCTTTAGAAAGATAACTCTTCCTACAGGAAGCAGTTGGAGGTGGGTCTCAGTATGAGAGAAAAGGAACCCAGTGGCAGGGGATGGGGCTATGAAGGTGGGCGGGGAGTGGACGTCCTGCTCTCATGAGCCGGGTTAGTGGTAGTGAGGGTTTTCTCTTTGTCACTCATGCATTAGTCCGCACTCTAACCCACTCCCTAGGTCTGCTGTACTCCACAGCAAGCTGGGCGCTATTGAGGTGGCCTGCTATGATCTCTCCCAGCTTCCCTGCGGAAGTCTCAGGTCTGCTGAAGGCTGGCTGTGAGCTGGTCCTCAGTCCCATCCTTTTAAATCTCTTTTGGGAGGGCGTCATGGTTTAATTCTGCTCTTTTTCCTTGTTCCTTTTCCACACCAGTCTGTAAAAATGCTCTAATACTGATGATAAAGCAGTCAGCTCCACTGACCCCATCCATGTCTGCTCCCAGTAGCACATGTTCTTAAAGTCTTTAGTGAATTGAAGTTTGTATGGTGTAATGTGCCATCACAAACTACGACAGAGACTTCACATTTTTTGTTCTTTGTTATTTGAATAATTTAATTAATATTTGAATAATTTAGTAATTTTAAGTGCTAAGTTGAAGAGGCAGAGACAGGCAGAGCTCTGTGAGTTCAAGGCTAACCTGGTCTAACAGAGCAAGTTCTAGGACAGCCAGGGCTACACAAGAGAAACCCTGTCTCAAGAAAACACACAAAACAAAACAAATCTTTAATGATTTGCTGAAAGGAATCCTGGAAAAATTAGTGCAAATTTAGCAAAAACCTCCACGTTGTTTTGTTTTTTCCCCTAATCATTTATAAATATATTTATCATGCTTAATGTATTATAAACCAGATCTCTGAGAGTTTTTTGTTGTTGAACTCTTTCCATGTACAACTTTCCACCCCCTCTCCCAGCCCCTAGACACATTATCTACTTTCTGTTTCAATGCTTTTGACGACTTTAGGTATCTCATTTGGGAGATGGGGAATGTTTCCAAAGAGATTGTTTTGCCTAGCATGATGACCTCAGGGTTCATTTGTGTTATAGCATGTGACAGAATTTCCTTCCTTTTTTTAATGACAGAAAATCTTCCAATATAGAATATATGACATTTCGTTGAGCCATTTATGTACAGGGGAATTTGGGATTCTTTCACCTCTTAGGTGACACTCCTGTGAGCATAAATCACAAATATCATATCACTTGATAGATCAAGTGTCAGTCCTATTTTTAATATTTTGAAGAACCTCCTATTTTCTACAGTAGTTGATGATAAGTATTAGATCCCCCGTTGCTGGGTTCTTCTGCCACCAATGCAATAAGTCAAATCAAACTGAATTAATAAATCCAGATTTAATAAACGGCAATGCAAAGCAGAGCCCCCCCAGGTGGCTCCCAGGAAGGCAGGAGACCGAACACGGAGATCCCAAACAATTGTGCCACTGTACACTCCCACCAGTGCTGTAGATCCCATTCCTCTGCAGCCCAGGCAGCTGCATTTGCTGCTTTCTGTCTGGTGCTGGTGGCCGTACTAATGGATGTAAGGTAGCAGCTTGCTGTCTTGATCTCATTTCCGTGACAATAAGTGAGGTTGTACATCTTCCTACTTTTGGTGGCCTCACTGTAGAAAAGTGCTTCCTAGTTCTTTCCTCTTTTGAGTAATTGGAGCTCCTTACTCATTTTGGATATTATCTCCTTGCCAGGTCTGGTTTACAAATACCATCACCCATTCCGTAGATTGCCTTTTCACACTCCTGGCTGTGTCTTTGGGGCTGCAGAAGATTTTAAGCTTGATGTTATCCCATTGGTCAGTCTTTAGTTGTACCTTTGAAGTCGTGTATGTATATATATTGGTGAGGTCACATTTTTCATGAAGCTTTTACCCTGTGTTTTTCTTCTGAGAGTTGTATAGGGTCAGGTCATTACACTGAAGTCTTTAATGGATTTGGAGTCAATTTTTATATATGATGTAAGATTAAGGTCTAAACAAACTATTTTACCCATGTCTCTTAGACCTTGGCCCTAGAAATAACGGAAGTTCTAAAATACATAGAATAGTTTCAACTTGGAATGGGGGTGGTTGATGGCAGGGATTGGGCTAGGTACACCACACATTACAGTATACCATATTATAAATTTCTCTCTCTGTGTCATTTTTTTTTTTTTGGTTTTTCGAGACAGGGTTTCTCTGTGGCTTTGGAGCCTGTCCTGGAACTAGCTCTTGTAGACCAGGCTGGCCTAGAACTCACAGAGATCCGCCTGTCTCTGCCTCCCGAGTGCTGGGATTAAAGGCGTGTGCTACCTCTGCCTGGCATGACTTTTTGTATCTTTGAAGAAATATAATAGCATGAGAGACCTTCCAAGGTTTATATCGCAAACATGATTTTTAAAAAAATGATAGGTGCCTTAGTTACTTGTTCTGTTGCGATAAGGTATGCTGACAGAAGCAACGGCATGAGAGCAGCAGGCGTAAGTGTTTTGGCCCATAATCCTTGGGTGTCTTCCATCATGGCGGCAGGAGCGTGAGGTGGGTGGTTCTGTTGCCTCCATAGTCAGGAGGCAGAGTGAGCTGAATGCTCACACTCAGCCCCTTTCTCTTTCTGTTGTTCAGTTTAGGCCCACGATGCAGTGCTCCCGTTCTTAGGGAGATGCCTCCCAGATGTGTTTAGAGGAAAAGCCTAGACTAGACGTGGTGGTTTGACTGAGCCTAGAGGCTTGTAGGTTCAAATGCTTGGCCCCTAGTTAGTGGAATTGTTTGGGGCAGATTGGGAAGAGTTTGCCTTGATGGAGAAGGTGTGGCCTTGTTGGTGGAGATGTGGCCTTGATAGAGTAGGTAAGGCTTTGATGGAGGAGGTGTGTCACTAGGATGGGCTTTGAAGTTTCAGAAGTTCAAGCTAGGGCCAGTAGTCAGTCAGTCTCTCTGTCTCTGTCTCTGTCTCTGTCTCTCTCTCTCTCTCTTTCTCTCTCTCTAGATTCCAAAGTCTACAACAGGCCCTGTAGTCATTCAGTCCGCCTGTCTGCCTGTCTGTCTTTCTGTGTGTCTCTGTAACTTTTGAATCAGATGTGAGCTCTCAGCTGCTACTCTGGTGCCTCCCTGCCTGCCTGCCTGCCTGCCTGATGCTTTGTTTCCTGCCGTAATGATCATGGACTAACCCTCTGAAACGGTAAGCAAACTCCCAATTAAATGCTTTCTTTTATAAGTTCCTTAGTCATGATGTCTCCTCACAGCAATAGAAAAGCAAAACACCAGATAACCCCTCATCTGTGATTATGCTAGAAGCTCATTTCCTGGCTTCTTCTAGATCTGTCATGTTAATAATATTAGCACCACAGTACGGAGACTATTTACACAAAAGATTTATTTTTATTTTTTAACTATGAATATACATTGGAGAATACATAAGGATGATGTTGTGTGTCATTCAAGGGTTTGTGAGTTGAGAGCTTGGTACCTAATTAGGTGGTACTTAGAGGTGGTGGAGCTTTTAGGAGATGGGGCCTAGTGGGTGCTCACGAGGTCAATTGGAGACAAAGGGATTGCTGTAAGTTTCTCTCTCTCTCTCTCTCTCTCTCTCTTTCTCTCTCTCTCTCTCTCTCTCTCGTTCTGTCTGTGTGTACATGTACATGTATACTTACACATCTGTGAGTACTTATGTGTTTGGGAACCCACGCATGAAGGCTAGAGGACAACCTCAGCTGTCATTCTCAAGAATACCATCAACCTCTGAGTCAAGGTATTTCATTGCCTTGTGGCTCACTAGGTCAGACTAGCTGACCAGCTAGCCCCAGGAATCCCCCAGTCTCAGTTTCCAAAATGCTGGGATTACTAGTGCATGCCATCATACCCAGCATTATTTTGTAGGTTCTGGGGTTCAAACTCTGGTCCTTGGCAAGGCATACACTTTATAGACTGAGCTGTCTCCTCAGCTTTGGAGTGGGTTTTCTACAACATCACGTTGTCATAAAAGCTCGAGCCTGGTCCTTGAGCAGCATTTCTGCCTTCTTGTGAGCTGGTCTCGCCCTCTCTCGGTTGTTCCTGCCATTTTTTTTTTTTTTTTGGTGAGACCCTCATTAGAGACATGACCTTGGCTCTCCAGAACTGTGACTTTGAAATAGGCAAACCTCTTTTATTCATTTTTTAAAGGTAGCCTACTTCAAGCATTTTGTTATAGCTATAAAGGGATGATAAATACAGATGATCAAGTCAGAGCACTCTGTTTTTAAATGTGTGAGCGTGTGATGCACGTGGAAGTTACAGGACAACCTATAGGAGTTGAGTTATTCCCCCTCTGACTTGTGGGTTCTAGAGATTGAGGTCAGGAGAAAAATTTGTTGAGAATTTCATTAGATAAACCCTTCCCTCCTCATGACTCCTCCTGAACCCCCTTCCCTACATCTCCTTCTCAAAATCATGTTCTTTTCTATCATGATGATGATGATGACAGTGGTATAATCTCTGTGAGTCCAGTCAATGTTGCCCACAGGCACCCGTGTTCAGGGTTGACCCCTGAAGCATGCACAGCCTCCAAGGGGCTCATCCCTCAAGAAAACTGCCTCTCCCTCCCCAGCAGCTGTGACTGCCTGAAGCTGTTCCAGTTGGGGTGGGGCCTTGTGACTCCCTTCCTCATTCATGCTGCAAGCTGACTGGTGAGATCTGTGCAGGTCTTGAGCAGGTAGCCATGGCTGTTGAGAGTTTGTGGGTGCAGCATCCTCATCGTGTCCAGAAGACATTCACCATAGCCCTCCTGGTTCTCTGGTTCCTAGACGCTTCCTGCCCCTCTTCCGCCATGTTCCCTGAGCCTTGGATGTACGAGTTGTGTCACATATGTCCCATTATGGATGGGCACGCCACAGCTCCTAGTCTCTGCTTTTTGACCAGTTGTAGTTCTTTGAGGTAATCTCCATTTGCAGCAAAAAGATGTCTCTTTGTTGAGGGGTGGGAGCTGCGCAATCAAGAAAGCCCTTCAGTTCCAAAACCAGAGGACTCCTAAACATTACTGCCAACTGTCTAGTGATGTTTATAGGTTAACTGCTCCTGTTATAGAATATGTGCCTGTGATCGAGTTCCTCAGTATGACTTTAGCTTCCAAATTTGACAGCATGCCTCAAGTTGCTTTTCTGTGGTTTGATCCTGAGTGAAACTTGTACAGGAGGAAGCAAAACAGACTATTGGGTAGTTCAGTCCTTACTTGGGATGTAGCACAATGACCCTAAATGCAAATAGCCTTGCAGGGCTGAGATAAAGGTTAGGAACTATGAGTAAAGAGCAATCTTATGTGGAAATCAATTTCATGATTATGCAAATCCTAAGGCAGCTATTTATCTGATTATATTTTCCCTGCTACTATAATGGCATTTTCCCCATTCTGTTACTGGATATTTATTGAATATGTAGTATGTTCCGGTCTGTGGTGAGAATGTGGCAGAGCGAAGTTATATAACTTACACGCTGGGGGTGAGGTGGGGGCAGCTGTGTGCTGTTTATTAGACACATAAACAGATAAATACATTTATGGAAGGTTATTGATAAATGTCACATGGATAAAAAGGTGATGTGTTAGATCTGGGCCATCTGTTCCTAGTGGCTAAAGTCTATAGTGGTCTCCACATTTCCTGTTGACTGTTTATCTTTTTCACCAGGGAACCTTGTAATCAGTTCTTCCACAGAGAGTAGTGTGTGGAAGCCAGCATAGGGCCTTGTGCATCCTAGGCAAGTGTTCTACCACTGAGCCAACCCCCAGCCCTAGCCATATCCTCTTCCCCTTGCACACCCTCTCCTAGAGGTTTTTCCCCACACAAGAGCAAAAGTAGGAAGATAGATAGGAAAAGAAGCCAGGCATTTGGGGAAGTCAGTCTTGAAGAATTTAGCTTTCTCATGAAGGTGGGAGTTTGTGTTTGTCAGCATCTCAGCTGTATTTATCTTCTTCTCTTATGAATGAAGAAAAACAAAACCCCACCAGTTATTAGGGAAACAAGGAAGTGATGTTGTCAGTCCTTGAATTTGCAGTTTGTTTTGAAGTTTCTCGCTTTTTACAGCTCATCTCTGCCGCTGCATTGAAAACTGCAATATGTAGCTTAGACTGTCTCAGAATTGGTGTGTAAAACTTTGTGCTCTGCTGTCTTTGGGAAGGAGGAATTAGACTGTGATCCATGACTCATCCATGACTGACGTCCTGGTACAGTTTTAGAAACAAAGGAGGTGACAGTAGATTTCCCCAAGCAGCAGGGGCAGAAGTAAATACGAGAAAAAGATGACTTCGTACCCATGCTGGTGGTTAGAGCTGTGCTTTGAATGAGTCTTAGAAACACGTTGGTTCTAGATGCCTCCACCATTCTGAATAGACCCAGTAAAAATTTTTCTCCTATAAAAAGGTTCGTATTAGCAGCAAACTGGCTGTATTTCTCCCAGTTTTATGTACGAAGTGAAGTAACTTGGCCAGTGAGTGTAACACTTGCGATTTAGTTTGTTTTCTGTATTCATTGTTGAGCCAAAGGGCTGAATCACTGATAAAGTAACCTGGGCTGGGGCTCGCCACATTATCGGCATTCTGGGAAACTCTCTTTTTCTTTTCTTTTGATATGGACATCTCTGTCTGCTTTGTCTTTAATTTTAACCATGTATGTAAGGGCCAAGTTCAGCCGGTTTACATTTTATTTCTTTTTGTGCACACTCCTTTGCCCCTGGGCAGTATATTCCATGAGAAGTTGATATGCACAAACAGGTATTTAAGAGTTCATTCTCCCTCCTGGGCCCCAGCCACTTCTTCCCACAGGTGACCACTGTCAGGGGGTCCTTTTTACCCAGCAGGCTTGTTTGGTATATGATATCTTGTGTGTACATCTCTATATGTGTAAATGTTTTAAAACGTATTATCTCATACCTCAATTTAAATTAGCTCAACATTTTTCAAAAATTACGTGTCCTTTTGAAATTTCACTTGGAAACCTTTTAGATTCTTGATCACAACTAAATTACATAGCTTTTAAAAAACGGCGTTTATCTCTTTATAGCATGCAGGTGTTACCATGTAGAGATTTTCTTTGTCGGATACAGACAAGGATGACTGTTTGAACTTTTTTGGGTATGAGGGGGACTAGTACTGAGAATTAAACCCAGCAATCTTGGGCACCCTAGGCACTACAGGGCTATGTCCACAGCTCTTTTTTGATATTTTGAGGCAAGGTCTTGCTATATATAACCCATACTGCCTTGACTCAATGTAGCTCAAGCCAGCCTCACACTTGGGATCCATCTGCCTTAGCTTCCCAGGTGCTGGGACTATAGGTGCATGCCACTGCACAGAGATGCTTCCTTCTTTTTAAAGGGAATGCTGAAGGCAAAGGCCATTGCACACATCTGTAATCTCAGCACTCGGCGGTGAGGCTGTGATCAAAGGATCACCAAGGCCAAAGCTAAGGCCAGCCTGAACTGTGTAGTGAGACTCTCTCAGAAAAGAATACAATACATAAAAATTGATTTTAATTATCTGTATGATAACTCAGAAGAAAATAGAGCATTCATGGGAGAAAATGCCAGATTATTAGAGAATATTATAGTACAAATTGTGCCTACCCAAAATTTGCTTGTTTGGTACTGTTAGACAGTACAGTGTGTTATACAGTGCTCACTGAGCCTGCACAGCGTTCCTCTTCAGCATTAATGCTGTCATGGACACTCGGAATGTCTTTCGGTTGTAACATTATTGACTGCAACCATTTTGTAACTAATAGAAGGTAGTCTTTCTGCCAAATTAATCAGAATATGTCAGATCTGGAGGGGTACATTATTTTCAGATATGTACAAGTCTCACTGTAGAAGGTTTGGGCATTTTCAGTGTTCTGTAGATATATCTATAGATGGAGTTATCTGATTGCTGCTATTAATCATTTTAGTAATTGCCATTTTCATGATTTCTCTAAAATTGCTGTTGGTCAGCTAGAAGCTCTACATTTTGCCAGCTAGCTGTCAAAGGCGTCCTGGGAGGGCAGCACTCCGTACTAGAGGACTGGGGTTGAGACAGCTGGGGAGACAGCCTGGAGTTCGCACAAGGTAAAGGGCTGCCTGTGTTTAAAACCAGAGCTGCTTTCCACGAGCTCTCTTCCTCTGCACTGTACTGGTTATGTGAGAAGCGAAGGTTTCTGTAGACTCTTAAGGACATTGCTAGCTAGTGAAAAGGACCCTACCATTTGTCTTCTTTAACTCAGAACAAGATGATTTCCCAGAAGAAACTCAACTCAGCTAAACTAAACTGAACTTTGTTTAGTTCAAATCCATCAGCCGCCGGACTGGATATGCTGGCGCATCCTGTAGTCCCAGCGTTGGAGAGGTGGAGGCAGGAGGGTCAGGAGTTCAAGGCCAGTCTTTAAGACTTTAAGGTCAACCAGGGCTACAAGAGACCTTACCTCAATTTTTTTTCGCCCTGAGACAGGGTTTTTCTTTGTAGCAGCCCTGGCTGTCCTGGAACTCACCCTGTAAATCAGGTTGGCCTTGAACTCAAATATGCCTGCCTCTGCCCCTTGAGTGCGGGGATCAAAGGCATGTGCCCACCACTGCCCAGATAACTTTTCTTCTCTTTCTCTCCCTCTCCCTCTTCCTCCCCCTCTCTTCTTTCCTCCTGCCTTCCCTCCCTTGGTTTGTTTTATTTTTCTAGGTAGGCTTTCTCAGTATAGCCCTGGCTATACTGGAACTCACTTTGTAGGTCAGGCTGACCTCCATCTCACAGAGATCTACCTGGGATCTCTGGGATTAAAGATGTTTGTATGTCCCACCACCTGGCTCAAATGTCTGGGAATTTGCTTTGTAGACCAGGTTGGTCTGGAAATCACAGAGATCTGCCTGCCTCTCCCTCCAGAGCACTGAGATGAAAGGCGTGCGCCTCCACTGCCCCGCTTTCAAAACAATATTTTTAAAAAGAGAGGGAGGAAAAAGTGAAAGTTTTATGAAAATGGCAAGTGAATGTGGGCTCTCTCTTGTCTCCTGTTGCCTTCTTTATGTTCTACGTTAGCTCATTGCCTAGTTTTGAAATGGTGCTTGGGAGGGTGAGTGGGGAAGGAGAGTAGTTGTTTCTTTGTGTGTCGGCAAGAGCTGTTTCCATTTCATCAAGCCTGACTTGCAACACTTTGATGTGTACCTGCGTAGTACTGTGTTTTATGTGGAATTTTCAGAAAAGACTCCCTCACCAATCCAGTAGAAAATGACAGCAAGCACAAGGGGAAGTACAACAGGCCCACCAGCATCTTAGGTTCTGTTGAGGCCTGTCCTCCCTCCTCCTTCCCTCTTTCCCTTTTTCTCTCTCTCCCTCCCTTCCCAGTTAGTTTGTAGAGCAGTAAAAAAATTTTTTTCTCTCTCTCATTTTCTTTCTTCATGAAGTAATCCAACAATAGAACATTGGGTAACAGATCTTCATAGGTGATTTTTCAGAAGAAACTTGGCAGGCTTGTGTTGCAGATGCATTGTAGACAGGCAGTGGAGAAGAAGAACCTGTCTGCTCACACTGTGTTCTTGTTCCCACTCTTAGTTCTTAAACAGTGTTTCTGTGTTCAGTGACATTATATGACTGAGATTCATGTGCTTTTTATGGGGTGAGACTCCCACTAAGCCCTTGCCAGTCTACTTCCCTGGTGTGTTCCGCTTCCCAGAAGCTGCCTCAGCTTGTGCTCTGGAGCTTTTCTGCATAGCCTTTGGCTGTGGCATGTGGGTCAAACTGTTGCCCAGCTGTTAGGCGGGAAAAGGGAGACCCCACATGAGGAAACAGTTGGTCTTGCTGATCGTATAGTGTATAGGACTGGCCTGTGTGCTCTTAAACCAAAAGCATTTGCACCAGGCAGCAAGTGTGTTGGAAGTAGCTCAGAAAATAGGTGGTAATTGTGTCTGAGGTTTTGTTTGTTTGTTTTTAGAAAAAAAAATTCAGAAAACGTAGAAAAGACAAATTGGCTATTTGCAAAGCGGTACTAATAAAATGTCTGTGTTAAAGTTGGGTTTCTGCTCTCAAGTGGAGGGAGTACAGTAAGTGCAATAGTTTTCTTTTTTAACTGAATTAAACTTTATTGTTCTATGGTATAATGCCATTAGGCTAGTCAGCAGTCATTTCTTAAAACTGTGCATTCAATCATTGGCGTTTGTGTAGAAGAAAAGCTAAATCTACCTATTGAGGGGCGAGCTGCCCCTTGGCATGTAATATTGGTAGCTGTGTGAAAAGAGAGGTCTGGGTTTGAGTAACCTGCTGTTGTCACTATTTCTTTGTTGTCGGGCAGATGGCACTTTATTAATTTGGACAGTCACCCACTGGGTTCTGTAATGACACTGGTTATGTAAGGCCCTATTGAACATGGTCATAATGTGTTCGGCGGTGATTCTCTCTTAGTTTTAGGACACTCTGCTGCTTTGTTCAGAATATGTGGTTGTTCCAAAGTGCTTTTTAATTTTCAGGTTGACATCAGGTGTTCTTAGCCTCATTTTCCCAGAACTTGATTAAAATTATTAGCTTCAACTCTAAGAGAGTTGTGTTGGAGAAGGTGTCAGTTCTTTCAGTGTAGAAAAAAGAGATTCACAGCGTCCCGCTCAACGTCCAGCTCTCAGTTCATGTCAAAGGTCTAAGTTATGGACGAAACAAGCCAAAAATTGTTGATGGCTTAAGTAGTAGAGAGAGAAATAAGTTATTCTAATGTCAGTTCCCCAAGTAACCATGATAATATTCGACAACATAACTTTTTAATGAGGTACCTACTGGAAGTATAGCTTCAGTCACATGACTTAAAAATTATTAAATTATTATGGTTGGGGGAAGAGAAGGGATTTTGGTTGGTCTGTAAAATGAATAAAAAAAAAGAATTGAGAAAAGGTTATAGCAGAGCTGGAGCAATGCCTCCATGGTTAAAAGCCCTGGCTATTCTTCCAGAGGATCCAGGTTTGTTTCCCAGCACCCGCTTGGCAGCTCACAGCCATCTGTCACTCCAGTTGCAGGGAATCTGACGCCCTCTTCAGGACTCTGCAGTCAGGCAACAGGCACTCACCAGGTGGATAGATACACATGTAGGCAAACACCCATATACATAAAATAAATGAGCACAATGTTTAAAGGTTTTAAAGAATTTTTTTAAGTTATAACATAATTTCTCTTTTTGCTTTATATTTATATAATTTATGCATATGCCATATGGTCTTAACAAACATTCAACTCAAAAGTAGTCAAAATATCTATTGCTCACCTGTGACACAGGGACTAAACTTTAAAAGATTGACAACATCAAATATTGGCCAAGAATATGAAGCAACCAAAGCTTAGTCCTTCTTGGAAATATAAAAACATTACAAAGACTCTGAAGGCAGGTCTTGCTATTGCTTAGGAAACTCAGTGTATATCCTGTGACTCCACCCTTCCACTTCTAAGTACTCACCCAAGGGAAGGAAAATATAGGTTCATGGAAGCTCTTGTTCATAATCACCAAAAATGGAAACAGTCCAGTTGTGTATCTGTAGGGAGCATATTGTCATGGGGCGCTCCTGAGCAGCTAGAGGGAAGACATATGTCAGAAATAGCAGACCTCACACATTTGCTGTGCGGGGAATTGTGGGTGTGCTGTTCATCCCATCCACCATTCTCGGAGTTTAAGTTCAACCTGGTCTACACAGTGAGTTCCAGGTCGGCCAGGGCTACACCGTGAGACCTCGACTCAAAGAAAAACCTCAGAAAACAACAACAAAAACCCTTGATGAGTAAAAGAAGCCTTATTCAAGAGAGTGTATAGTCTGTGCTCATGATTAGAATACCTTAGAATTAGAGTACTTTAGAATGCCCACAACTCAACCATGAAGGAAGATAGCAGAGACTTCTAGGTTCTGGAGAAGGTGGCAAAGCAGGAGAGTAACACAGAGTGCTTAAATGATGGCAAATCACAGGTGTGACCGGCTCCCTGGATGGACGGACTCACAGGAAACCTGGGCAGCCTTGTCTCAGGACTCCCTAGCCCACACCTGGGTAAACTGGCATCCTCTCCGAGGGCCCCAGTCAAATACCTTGTTGTGCGCTGAAATTTCTCGTAAGCTGTTTGGAATCATGAAGGGTTTGTTATTTTATAAGTTTTGTTTCTTTTTGCCTTGGTGATGTTTATGCCTGTCTGAGAATTTTTGAGAATTCTCTCTCCTGCTAATTATATAAAATTATAACCTACCCGAGAAGGGACACCACAGAGCAGTGTCGCTCAAGCTTATCAGTACATGGCTTTTTTGGCGACTGTCATGGTTTCCTCAAAAGGTCTTCAGCTGTGTGCTACGTCCGTGTGGCTTCTCTGCAGTTGCGTTCCTTTGCTGTGTGGCATGGCTTTTCTCTAGTGACAGGGAAAAGGAAGAGAACAATGGGGAGTTGCCCAATTTCTGCTACCTTGAGCATAAACTTAGGGACCAGATCAGCCAGGGTTTGAGTTTCATCTACTCACTTTCAGCCTGACCTTTAACCTCGCACCCTCATCTTCATGTGTAAAGTGGTGGTGCTACGTCAAGGGCTTGTTCACAGTAGCGATTGCATGAGGTGGTGTTTGTAAAGTAGCTGGTGTGCTGTAGTGGGAACAATGACGGAGTGCTTAAGTCATGGGAGAAGGAAGCAAGACAATCGATGCTTAAATAAAAGTGTATGTGTCTGTCTGTCTACCTGTCTGCCTGCCTGCCTGCCTGCCTGTCTGTGTATGTCTGTCTCTGTGTCCCTGGAACAGCTCCTGGGAACTCTGTATTCTTCTCTGAGGATTCTGAGTGCTGGGCTGCTACAGGAAAGCCCAGTGTGGTCCAGTATAGTGTGCCTGGTGTTTAGAGCAATGCTTGGGAACGAGAAGAGACCGAAGTAGAACCTCCAGCCCCAGTCCTTGATTTCCATCTTTGTAGTCTGTCCTTTGCTATTTGCGCTTCTGGGAAGGTCAACATGGTGCCCTGCTTTTGGAAGTAACCTGCATCTGGCCCCTTAAAGCTTCTTGTGTTCCTGGCTGCAGAGGTTGCTTTAAGTTGCCTCCGTGACCCAAGCCAAACCATAGAGTCAGGAAACTCTGATTCTGAGGTGTTGATAACATCATGGAAGCTGAGCAAGGGCTATGGTTCTGCATTCCCAAAGCTACCAGAGCAGCCACTACACTCCGCTCACCGCAGGCACCCAATTCAGAGGAAGCAGAGTTGCCCGAGTCAGCCATGCCTATCTTCTGTCGAGTTTTACTTCAGGAATATGAGCCCTATACATACTTCATCACAGGCAGCCTGCCATCTCTTCGTGGCAGTGTTCAAGGCTTCCTCTTACTTACGAATTCTATAGTGTGCATCTGTTTCTATGCCCACGTGTTTCACTTAACTGGTTAATCTGGTGGTCAGTTTTGAGTTTATTGAAAGAAGGGACTTTTCTCTCCTGTGCACGGTGTCTTTCCCTCTGTGTGTTCTGTCCAGGACAGTAGCAGGGCCATAGAGGATTATCCGTGTATGAACTGTAGCTAGTCCAAGCTGGAATGTGACATAAACACAGAAATAAACAGTATGGTGCTAGAGAGGTGGCTCAGCTCTTAAGAGCTTGTGTTGCTCCTGCAGAGGCCTGGCTTCAATTCCGAGTACCCATATGATGGCTCCCAACCATCCATAACCCCAGTTTCAGGGTATCCAACAGGCACTCACATGGTGCCCATACATGCAGGCAGGCAAAGCATTGATGCACATTAAATAAATCTGTAAGAATTTAAATAAACATTGAATTCCAGAATCCTAGCATGAGGAGAATATTAAGCCATTTCAGTATTCTTTTTACATGTTGATTACAGGGTAGCTGATACTTTTGATTTTACTGGATTAAAGCATTGTTACATATTGTAATGGATCCCATCTGCTTCTTGTTAACGTGGCTACTGAAAAATTTAAATTGTATGTGCCTTACGTTGTCTTCCTGCTGTGTCACTGACTAATTAAAGTCCCAGCACCAGACTAGTCTCTGTGAGGGCAGGATCTATTTGTTTAGCCAGAGTAACCCTATCTCTAGGCTCGGTGCCTGGCCTGCAGCATATAATCAACAAATATTTGTCGAATGAGCTGTGACTGCTCTGGCGCTTGTTTTCCGTCCCTGCCGCGTACCGTGCTAGTTAACTGATAGGATAAAACGAGATAAGGTGGTTTTAAGAACACATTCCCTGTTATGTTTTCTTCGTCCCAAAGTTTCCATGGAAACAGTAACCAAAAGATTGCCAGGATTTCTGTAGTAGTCTTCAGATAGTATTTTCTCCTGTTGTTAACCAAAGCATGAAAGTTTAAATATTTGGAGAGATGTTTCTTGAGTTTGAAGTCCAAAGTCTAAAATTTTAATTTGAAAAAAAAAAAAGCTGTTAAATACTCACTTTCCCCCTATATTTGTGAAAGTCTACTAAAATAATTTTCGTTTTAATTTTTATCAGTTTATGTTAATTATACATGATAATTGGTTTTGCTATGATGTTTTCGTGCGTGTATTTATTAATATATTTTGGTACTCTTCATGTCCTTCCCCTGGCCGCCTCCCAACCACACTGGTTCTTCTCCCTTCTCTGTGTATGCGCTGACTTCTGCTCATTTGGTGACCAGTGAGTTCAGGAAGGTGGCTTACATAAGCTCAGGTTTACTTAAGGGAGGATGAGCACCTCACTGCCATCCGAGGCCCTGAAAAAAAGTCTTACCTCCTCCATCAACCATTAACTGCCTGTAGGTCCTGGAGGAGGAGGGTAGGGACTGGGAGCCACCCTGCCCTCCCGTCATGGAGTATCGAGGGACCCAACTGTGTGGGCTTGGACAGGTACTCACAACTGCTGTGAGTTCCAGAGGACAGCACTGGCGTGCCTGGAAGACGGTGCTCCTCATCTCTCTCCCTCCCTCAAACTCTTCCTGCTGTCTGCAGAGTCCCCTGAGCCGCGGAAGGTGGGGATGTCCTGTATGGACCCGAGCTGTCTCCATTCCCTGGATTCTCTCGGATCAGCTCTCTGGTTCTGCAGTAACAGCTGCCCACTGTATAACTCTGAGCCACACTGCAACCAGCGCTGATCAGGTTGATTCCAGGCACTCGGTGTCATTCCGAGTCTCTCAGCCCTGCTGCAGCCCAGTTCTGAGGCTTCAGAGAGAAGGGATTTAAGAGAGGAACCATTTGGCTTATGATTTCAGAGGCTTCAGTCTTCATGGTCAGGAGGGCACAGCCGTTCAGATCATGGCGGGCCCAGAGTGTGGCTGAGGCTGTTGATGTCACAACCGACCACGAGGCAAAGCACCCACGAAGTAGCTGGCTGGAAAAGTAAAGGACTGGCCAAAGACACACACCGGCTGCTTCTATTGGATGCCTTTATGGCTTCCATTTCTCCTCTCCTCACTCTTTCCTAGTGAATACTTAATACACCCACGCTGCCACTTGATTTTCATGTAGATGAGACACAATTGAATGATTTTTAGGAACAGAAATTCAGATTGCATTGAGTGTGCTGGGAGAGGTCGAGGTGGCAAGAGCCATTTCTGTGTATAACCTGGAGCCGCTAGGCAGAAAAGACCAGATGAGACTCCAGATGTTGAGTGATTAAACTAGGGCTAAGATGGTGGTTTTGTTCTAAATGAGAAGGCACAGCAGTCTCTTTTGATTAATGTCTCTGTGTGTAAAATGTAGGAAGAAATCTTAAGCCTGGTTAAAACCTTTCTTTGCAGATCCTTTTGTATATGGAGGTTGCGTTCCAATCCTTATAGAAATTGTGTACCTTGAGACAAATACAAGTGAATGCTCTTAAGATGATTTTGGAGCCGGGCGGTGGTGGCGCACGCCTTTAATCCCAGCACTCGGGAGGCAGAGGCAGGTGGATCTCTGTGAGTTCGAGGCCAGCCTGGTCTACAAGAGCTAGTTCCAGGACAGGAACCAAAAGCTACAGAGAAACCCTGTCTCGAAAAATTTAAAAAAAAAAAATTAAGATGATTTTGGAGAGATTGACCAAATTTCAAAATTTGAGCTGTCACTAAGTTTTGTTTATTCAGATTTATTTTGCTATCTGAATGCAGAAATGGCTATTTGAATTTTATGATTATAAAATAAATGTCAATTTCAGGGGACTTGAGTGATAGCTCAGCGGTTAAGAGTACTATCTCCTCTAGCTTCTGATTTAATTCTCAGCACCCACATGGTGTCTCACAACCATCTGAAATTCCAGTCTATGATGTTCTCTTCTGGTCTTCATGGGTGCCAGGCATGTACGTGGTACACAGAGATACATGCAGGCAAAACATACACATTTTAAAAGTATATTATGTAAGATAAGGTTTTTTTTTGTTTTTGAGACAGGGTTTTTCTTTGTAACTGCCCTGGTTGTTCTGGAACTCGCTTAGTAGACCAGGCTGACCTTGAACTCACAGATAACCACCTGTCTCTGCCTCTAGAGTGCTGGGTTTAAAGGTGTGCGCCACTACCACCTGGCTTAGTAATGTGTTAGTCACAGCAAAAATCAAAAACTAGAGTGACAAAATTGTGGGAAAAGCCTGAGAAACTGAAAAATGAGGGCCTTTCTAGCATGTGGCCTTTGTATAAATAGGAGTGTGCTGTTTCTTCTGAAAACCCATTTCCCAGATGCTAACTATAGGAGAGAAATAATTTACCTGTGGACCTGC
Organism: Microtus pennsylvanicus; assembly: GCF_037038515.1. Taxonomy (NCBI): domain Eukaryota; kingdom Metazoa; phylum Chordata; class Mammalia; order Rodentia; family Cricetidae; genus Microtus; species Microtus pennsylvanicus. The sequence goes on from NC_134579.1 coordinate 88,627,397, forward strand.
CATCCATTTCTTTATGTAAAATACATACTTATATGTCTATATGCAGGGCTGTGTGTGTAACATACCATGTGCAACCTCTGTGTATTTACTGTTGTTTGTATAATGTGCGCGTGTGAGTGTGTCTGTGCACGCGCATTTGTGTGTAATCTCTGAAAGCAGACTCCCTGATCTGAGTTCCATTTTCATGGTTACAGCCTTGGGATCTTAGCGAACTACTTACTGCTTTTTACAGTTTCTTCATCTGTACAATAAGGAAGCCGGCCACAGTCATCCCAGCTTGGGTTGTCATGAAGGTTGAATCTGTAACCTTGTCTGTCTCACCAGGCCTGTCACACAGGTGTCAGTCAGTACCCATTACCTCCCCAACTGCGCTCCCATGAGGGCTAGACCCAGGTGTCACACCTGCAGAGGAGGGGCTGCCTTCACAGTCAGCTCCTTCCTGTATCACACCTCTCATTGCACCTCTGCCTTGGGACGGTAAGACAGAGGTCACTACAGTGCATCTCCACAGGTCCCCATCCACCACGGCTTTCCAGGGGCTGCTACTGTGGTGAGCGAAGCTAGTGACTGCTGTGTCTCAGGGAGGCCCCGTGACTCCGAAGCTGTTTGCAGAGTCACAGTTTTATAACTTGGTTTTCTCATTTTCTTTTGTTCCTGTCAGTCTCTTGAGGGCATATAGGTTCTTTTATGCTTGTTGCCTCCCTTCGCATGCTGATTCTCTTAGTTGGAAAACCATCTCTTTGTCATATACCATGAAACAGGAATTAGAAAGACCTCAAGGTGACCTTGAAGGGATTGACAACGTTGGCTTTTACTTTTAACAGATCAGTCTACATTGAGAATAAAATGAAGGGTAAAGGTAGAAGTAATAAAAAGCTTCCTGAAGAATTCCAGGCATGAGGCAAGGTAGACTGAGCCATAATGGACAGAGCTGAAACAATGAGAAATGACTCGATTTCAAACCTATCTTGAAGGCAAATTCAGCATGATTTGCTGTTGATGACATGATCTGCCGATGGCAGGAGAAAGGTCAAGGGTGACTCCAAGATTTTTGGCCTACACAGCTGGGAAGGTGGAAATTGAGACACAGACAAAAGTTTGATAGAACATATTTAAGAGGAAGCTCAGGTTTAGCTGCAGGAATGGAAGTCCCCATACAACCTCTGGCAGACACTGGCTAGACAGTTAAGTCTACAGGTCCAGTCAGAGGAAAGGCCAACGGAGAATGACTGGAATCTAGGAGGGGGCTGCACCAGCTGCAGGAGTGACCATTAGCCTAGAAAAGTTCCTGAAAGGAGAGAACATGAATTGTGGTCCAGTGTCCCATGTTGGAATTTCCCAGTTAGAAGGCCTTGGAGGGGAAGAGGAAGCCAAGGAAGAGCAGCCACTGTGGCTGAGAGGAATTAGGAGAGATCAGACACAGGCGCTTCTTGCAGGAGGACATAATCACTTGTGTCAAATCTTGCAGACAAGGCCAGTTAAATAAGATTAGGACTGAGAATTAAGCAATGGATTTAGCAACACGGAATTCACTGACCTTGACACAGAGTTTTAACAGTGTGGTGAAAGCCACAGCTCCTGGAGTCAGTTCAAGAGACTCAGTAGAGAGGGACTGGAGCAGAGAGCAGTCTGTGAGAGACTGCGTGTGTGGTAGAAATCGCGTACTCTAGCCCACCACAGCAAACCATACCTCTCCCCCGCAAATAAAGCTTTTGTTATTTATATCTCTGTATATTCTTAGGGGCTTCCTAGCACCCTTGTTTCCTATCCCATCTCCCTAGCTAGCTGTCATTTATCTCAGCTTTCTTCGGCTTCTTTTTTCTGTTCAACTAAAGAATGTTCATTTATTAACAGCTTCAAAAATGAAAGTGTTCTTCCTCAAGGTTACCCTTCTGCCATCTTCATTTCACCACGAATATTTCTGGAATGTTAGACCTGCATATAAGAGTCTCCATTCTACCCAAAAGGTTCCCTGCCAGCCACCACATGATTTTGGTCATGAATGTCATAATGTGTACAGAAGATGAATACCCCCCACTGCTTCTCTCCTCAATTCTGCTGACTTTATTAGACCCCACTATTTTGATTCTTGAGTTACTTACTGGTTTTGGGTTTGTTTGTTTGTTTGTTTGTTTTGAGTGCTGTCCAATTACTTTCTGTGGATAAACTAAAAACAAAGCATGCAAAAGCAAAACAAACAAAACCTCAAATAATCAGGCCAGAGTAAAAAGGGTTAACATCGCACAAACTACCCTCTAGATCAGTGGTTCTCAACCTGTGGGTTGTGACCCTTTCGAGACGTGGGACCACCTTTGCACAGGGGTCACACATCAGATATTTACTGATTCATGACAGTAGCAAAGTTTCAGACCGAGGTGATGAAGTAGCAAGGAAAACAGATGTATGGCTGGGGGTCAGCTCCGCATGAGGAAGTGTGGTAAAGGTCGCAGTGTTAGGAAGGTTGAGAACACTGCTCTGGAGAGTAACACAATTCTGATTCCTGTGAGCCATGTGTTCTTTTCCAAAATATTTCAATTTGGTTGCTTTTATGTTGATACTTGTATTTTTCTGGGTCCAGAGAGATGGCTTAAGAGTACTGGCTACCCTTGCAGAGGACCTAGGTTCAACAGGCAGCTCACAAGTTTGTAACTCCAGTTCCAGAGAATCCAGTACCCTCTTCTGCCCTCACCAGTACACGCAGTGCACAGACATATGTGCAGGTAAAACACCCGTCCACATTAATAGTGGCAGATCCCATGTAACTATCTAGCAGCTTGTTTTGATTTGTTTATTGTTTTTCAATTTAAAATAATTTTAACTAAGTGCCTTCCTGACTACTTGTTCAAAACTCTCTGCCTTTCTAGGATTCTGTTTTCCTTGCTTCTGTGTGTTCTGGCTTTACTTTGCAGCTAGGGATGCAGTTCAATGGGAAGATCGTGTGTGCCTGAGGCCCTGGCTCTATCTATATCCAGCATTGAAAGAAAAATGACAAAACGTATGATTTTATTTATCTCCACCCAAATGTAAACAACACAAAGGCCAGAGTTTTTTGGTTTTTTAAATCTTTGTCAGTCCTGGACCAGAAGCCCCAGGAGAGTCCTGGGTTGGTTTGGTGGGGGAGGGGGCTTTTGCGGCAGGTCTTGCTTTCCAGCTTAAGCTAGCCTTGAATTTAACAGTCCTTCCCGAGCCTTCCAGTGCTGGCACTGCTGGTGCCCACCACCCCAACAGACTAGGGGTCTTCGTAAATCCTGAGTGAGTGGGAGGAGGGGCGGGAGGGAGGGGGGAGGAGGGGAGGGGGAGAGACAGGAGCGACAGACAAATATTTTGCTTTTGAATATATTTTGGTTGTGAAAGTTACCTAGAACTGTCAGAAAAGTAAATTGGTGTAGTCATTTGTGAAATAATAACATAAAACCAAGAGTTTTGATTGGGTTCTGAAAATCGAGAAATTAATATAATTAGGGGTGCATACAGCCTCTTTGTATTTCTTGTCTGACAGCAAAACGTTCCGTTTCCCATCAATGCACATTAGTCACGTGTGTTTTGAAAGGATGCTGTACCTGTGGCGTGTCTGCATGGATGCTGAACTGTGACATGGTGAGGATTTTCTGCCCCTCCCGCCGCTCACTTTCCTCATCCGAAGGCCCTCTGGTGGCATGTGCGAATTATTCAGAGTAAGCACTAGGCTTTGGGTCCCTGACCTGAGCCCCTTGGCTGTTTACTGTGGGAAATCAGTGATGCCTTTGGAGTCTGGCCCAAAGCCAGTTTGATCTAATAATTTCCATCTACGTTAAGCTATAACTGGAAAAACTGAATAGTGTAGGTCTGTTCTTTTAATTATCAGTGCCTTTGATTCGCCTGGAAAACTGTGCCATTTCAGTTTAGATCTTGCTCATAGTTAGGGTAATGAAGTCTTAATGTGACTTTAATTATTACTGACATTGCCACCATGAGCCCATCTTGACGGGTTTAGTTCCACCTCATGTGTTTCCTTGTGTGGTTCTGATTGCAGAGAAGCACTTTCCTGCTGATTCCTTTGTGTGTGTTGGGGCAAGTTTGTTCCTCTGTAGCTTTGGTACTTTCTGTGGAAAATGTGAGGTTGTCTGGTAAATTCTGCCATGGAAACCCATCTGTTTATTCTGTTACCATCACTTGTGTTGAGATTGTGTTTTGAGACCATTGCAGCTGCATATCCTATAAAGCACCTAAACTGGAAGCAGGAGAGAAAATCATTTGTTTCATTTATTATTATTACTATTATTATTATTAATTACTATTACTGGTTATTTTCAAGACAGGGTCTCACTAAGTATGTAGCTTTGGCTGGAAATCATTATGTAGACCAGATAAGCCTTGAACTCTTGGAGATCCACCTGCTCCACCTCCCAAGTGCAGGTATTAAAGGTGTGCACCACTACACGCGGCTGAGAAAATTCTCTTTGTTTACAGGTTGTAGTTTCAGTTGCTGTGAAAGTAATACTAACCCCACCATTCCTTTAGTGTGTGGCTCTTACCTGGGAAGATAGGGATTTTCAGGTCAGATGTTTAGTGGCAGACAATAGAGCACGCACAAGAAAGAAACAAAAGTCCCATACAGACTGGACTTAGAGCAGGTCTGTGGTGAGCACAGCTGGGGCAGCAGTAAAGACAACTGTGCTCCTCTGGGGCCAGAATGAAAGGACATCGTTCTGATCAGTAAGTGACAGTCCTCTAGATCAGTGGCTCCTATACAGGTAAAGGCAGGAAGGAGCTGGGGAGGCCCAGGTGAGCCTCCTGGTCACCAGTCTAGTGGGATAGCACATCTGCCTAGCACTCCACCACCCTCTCCCTTTGGGAACTTGGAGTCAACTTCTTCTTAAGATACTTTGTGGCAGTAAGAAGTTACTCCACCTTGATCTGGTAGGATGCTATCTATCTCTGCTTCCCTCAGAGAGACCGAGGTTTGCAGGTATTTTAGTGGCATCAGTGACTGGTGACAGGGCCGGATTCTGAACTAGGACTCAAACTCAAATCAGTGCTTTGTTGATGACCTTTCTTGCCTTGGGTAATTTTGACCCAAAATTATAGAAGGTAGAAATTAAGAAAAGCTTTGAAAGAAATTTTATCAGTCCCTTGAAGATAATTTTAAAAAGATTTCTTCTAGGAATAAAACATTTGAAAGCTTTCATCTGTTAAGAGAAAATAGGCAACCATTTGATTAAAATTTGAGCCCTTGCCTTTGAGTGTATTTGAAGCAACATTTAAATACCTGTGTATCACCTCGGCTGATCATAGTAATGAAACCAAGGTACGGGACGCCATAGCTCCCTCCCCCGCCCCCACTGCTTGTCTGTCGTGTGATGCTGGTAAGTCTGTGGCGTTCCCCGAGATGTTAGGAATGCCACTATTCAGCAGGCTGACGAGGCGTGCCCTGGGAAGGAGCCATGCACTGTAGGCTGTTCTGCATGGAGTTCTTTCCACAGAGATCTTTTTTGCATTTTAAAGATAAGATCTAATATGTAGAAGACTGGCTTCAAACTCGATATATAACTGAGTTTGAACTTCAGCTCCAAGTAAATCTTTTTTTAAAGATACACAAATGAAGCTGGAGAGGTAGTTCGGTGATTAAGAGCACATGGTACTTTTGCAGAGGACCCAGACAGATCCACTTCCCAGCACCCACAAGGTGATTAAGAGCTATCTGTAACTCCAGTTCAAAGGGAGCCAAAGCTTTCTCCTGGCCTCTGGACACCAGGCACTCATGTGGCATACATTAAAAAAAAATTACATGCAGACAAAAACCTGAGACACAAAATAATAAATACAATCCTTTAAAAATAGATAAAATGATAGGAGTTTCAGGGTTAAATTGCTATGGAATGGGCTGGTAAGATGGCTCAGTAGCTCTTGAGTGCAAAACCCAGATCCAAAGGTGGAAGGAAAGACTAATTCTCAAAGTTCCTCTGGCCTCCATATATTCGTTGTGACACAAGTGCATTTGCATGTGTGTGTGTGCGCGCGCACACACACACACACACACACGATGGTGATAAGTAAAATAAAAACAGATTAAATTGCAGTGTGTCTGAGTATGATCAGTAACTGGACACAGCTGATGTTTAAAGACAGGAAGCCAGGGCTCAAGGGTACCAACACTCTAGGGTACCACACAGTGGACACTTGATAAACATAATGAATGAAAGAACATGCTATGCACTGGTCTGGTCACCCAGCTGACCTAGAGTTAGCTTCAATTTCAGCGTGTCTAGCACCTTTGTTTAGCTTAACTAACTTTGTAGATTAGTAAATAGGGATACATCTAATGACAAGCGGCAACTTAAGAATAGGTCTAAATGATTTTTCAGATCCTTGCTGAAAGGGGACAGGAGATGAGTTTTGTGTCCATGAGAAAACTGTAAATGTGGGCTTGTTGGAACTCACTGTTGATGGCTTCCTAGTTCTTAGTCCTGTGTGTTAGGATAAAGGTTGATTAAGAGTAGAAGTTATCTGAAGCTCCCATATAACATGCTAAGTATTTTTATGCAGCCAAGGATCCAAAGACTTTTTCAGACAGAAAGAGGCCCTGGTGTTCCAGAAAGGCCTCCTCCATCAGCACCCTGAGTTCACCGTTACCATGCAAATGCCTGCGGCAGTTGCTCCATTCTTTTGACACAATTTCAAAGTTAGACTTGTGTCCGTGTGTCACCCTGGGCAAGGGGGTGGGAGTCCGTGACAGAAGGCACCACTAGACCCTACCTTGTAAAGGACCTGCATCTTCCTCTAGCGCCATGCTGAGGCCCACTGCATGGGCCTTTTGGGGACATTTTAAGATCTGACCTATAGCAGGCAGGGCTCATCCCAACAGGCTTCTCTTTTCAGTTTTTATTCTTGTGAAAAGAGACAGGCCCTTCTGAAAGAAGAGCCGCAGTATCTGCACCCATCACCCACCCTCCCTTTCCCAGGCAAGGTCCAATCACTTTCCTAACTTTGCTTACTCCTTCCAGTTGTCCAGCATGCATGAGCTCATAACAGGCTGGAAACTGGAGAAACAGAAGTGCAGAAATGCAAGGCTGCAAAGGAAGGGGAACCCAGAGAGGGAGTGTGGTGGTCAGCAAGGCTGCAAAGGAAGGGAACCCAGAGAGGGAGTGTGGTGGTCAGCAAGGCTGGCAGGCAGGCCAGCTGAGTAAGCCCTTCCACATCAGACACAGAGCAGGATTTGGAGTTTGCCCTGCTGGGTTTCAGTCCTGCTTTGTTCCAATATTTCCTTACTATGCTTCCATTCCTCCCTTTTGGAACGTGAATTCTGCACTATTGTATGTTGAATGAAAGTATGTAATTTGCTTTTTTAATTTTATAGGAGATTGCAGTTAAGAGAGGTTGCCTTGAACCTCAGAGGAGATTTTGAACTTTGGAATTTTAAACTGAAAGATTATGAGGATTTTTGAAGTTGGATTAAGTGCATTTTTGCATTATGATATGGCTGCAAGCCTGTGGGGGCCAGAGAGGAGAATTTAATGGTTTGAATGAGACTGGCCCAGGTAGGCTCATACATTTGCTTGCTTCCCAGTTTGTGGAACTGTCTTGGTAAGGGTTAGGAAGTGGCTTGTTAGAGGAGGCATGTCACTGGGGGTGGGCTTTGAGGTTTCAAAAGCCTGTCCTGGTCTCAGTTAATTTCCTCTTCCTCTCCCCCCCCCCCTCGCTCTCTCTGCCTCCTAATTGTTGATAAGAATGTAAATTCTAAGCTACTGCTCCAGCACCGTGCCTGCCGGCCAGCGGTTGTGCTCCTTGTCATAATAATCATGAACTCACCCTCTAAACTGTCGCCCCGTTAAACCCTTTCTTTAAGTTCCATGGTCATAGTGTCTCCTCACAGAATAAGAAAGTTCATTTTGAGACAGGATCTCATGGTGTAGCACAAGGGAGCTCAGAACTATAACTACTCACATTTTTATTTTATTTTTATTATGATGATTTGTAATTTTCGGAGGAGGCAAAAAAAGGTTCCTTTTCACAAAAAGGTGAGTGATGGACTTACTGGTTTATAAACACATGAATGTTTAGCTTGAGCTACCAGTACAGTAGATGTGGATGCTTGAGCTCTTCAGTGATGTGTTAAACAGCTTTCTCCTTCAGGGACATACATGTAGGTTCACATGCTGTTGTAAGAAGAAATGACACAGAGCTCACTTCCCCTGTGATTGCTGTTTACAGACCAACAGTTCAGGAGTCCACCCAGGATGGGTGTTAACAAGATAGAGACCATGCCCACCCCCACAAGACCCTCATGCTGCCTTCTCCCCACCTTCAAACCTCAGCAGCCACTGAGCTAGTTTTATTTGAATTTTGTCATCTCAGGAATGTTATAGACTCATATAGACTGAAAGGCTTTTGTCTTATTTATTTAAAATACAACTTTAAAAAGTTATGTGTTTACAGTGAACCTGTATGAGTTTATGTACAGGAGCCCAGGGAGGTGGGGGATGGTGTTGGATCCCCTGGAACTGGAGTTAAAGACAGTTGTGAGCTGCCTTGTAGGTGCTAGGACCTGAACCCGGGTCTTCTGCAAGAACAAATGTTCTTAATGCAATTTCTTGTTGTTTTGTTTTTATGTGTTTTGGTTTTTTGTTTTGTTTTTCTTCTTTAAAGACTGGATTTCTCTGTGTAGATCTAGTCTTCCTGGAACTCATTCTGTAGACCAGGCTGGCCTCGAACTCACAGAGATCCGCCTGCCTCTGCCTCCCGAATGCTGGGATTAAAGGCGTGCGCCACCACCGCCCGGCCCCAGTCACACTCAATCTGGAGATTTGGTGGATTGCATCCGTGCCTTTTTTTGCTGAGTAGTAGTTTATGGGACAAGTGTGTCATGGTTTGCTCAGCTGGTCAGTTATTGAAGGGTCTGTGGGTTACTCCTGTCATCTGCCCTTTGACATTTCTGTGCAGGTTTCTGTGGGAAGCGAGTGTTTTAGCTTCTCCGCAATGATGCGCAGGGATGTAGGTGTTGTGTCTATGGTAGTTGTGAGGTTTTGCTTGGATCCACTTTGCTTTCATACACTGTTTTCATTCCACAAATCCCAGAGTGGCTAAAGGGATTTTGAGGTCAATTTCACAAGCACTGCTTCATGAAAGGCAGCTGTCAAAGCTGACCTGCGGTGTGGACTGTAGGGAGAGCTCGGTGCTGGCATCATGGAGAGCATTTTTCTTAGCCTTTGAGGTGAAGGAGCAACATTATTTGTTCTTTGTCTGTAAATTGCAGGATCAGTTCCAGCATGGTCATTGCTCTGTGGAACCACAGTTTCCTCCTGTAGAGTCACATACTCCAGGCTCACCTAAGTCTCCTTTCAGTTATTAGTATGTGCCAAGAAGTGGAAATGGGGAGCGGAACTGCTGTTGTTTAGCAGAACCGATACTGCCCCAGGCTGCCTCCTAACTGTGCTTACAGCCACAGACTAGTGCTTGGCACTGAACGCCAGTCAATGCAGAGACACAGGTCTGCTTGGGGTGCTCAGAATAAGGGACAGTTGAGTGTTCTTCCCTACACGGGATATTTATACCACCCCCTCTTAAAGCCTCTGGACATTGCGGAGGAGAAGAGGGAAAGGAGAAGGGCTGTGAAGTGCTCTGCTGCATGGCACATTCAGTGTGGTCAGGATTTCCCACCACTGTGGCTTCTGCAAGGGGCTGCACAAGATGGGGCCTGCCTGCATTCAGTCACGGATTGGAGAGGGGTTCCTGGGGCGCCACCCCTCCCTACAGAGCTGTTGGCTAGGACAGAGTCTGCAGGAGGTGCGATGCCTTTAATTGTGTGCTCACCCGGGCTCCAATGGACAGTTCTAAACACAAATGACTCTGGTTAAACTCAGTGGGTCACAAAGTGAAGCAAAAAGGTGTGAGTGTGGGAAAAGGACTAGTGGGGGGGTGGTTACAGAAGTGGGAGGGAGATAAAGAGGGTGGGCAAGAGAGTAACCAGAATGTTTGAAATTGTCCCCAAATTTAGTGAAATTTACCAAAAAGAAAGAAAGAAAAGAAAAGAAAGACACCGCCTTTCCCTTCCAGTAAGGGATGAGATACATAAGCAAATGCCGCACACAGAAGTTGTTAAGATGAAGGTGTGTGAAGAGCTGATGGGGAAGGAGCCACCCCAAGAGCTGGCAGGGTTCCGGAGAACCTTCAGGGTTCAGGGAGGGCATGGTGAGAAAAAAGGAGGATGAGAGGAGAGGGTTTTCTCCGGTGCTGGACCTTGGTGAGTCAAAGGGACTGCAGATGTTTCCCATGTGACATAATTGGTAGCACTGATGTTTGCCAGCACTTATATATGTGCACCCTGTGTGTGCAGTCCTGCAGAGGTCAGAAGAGGGGATCAGAACCCCTGGAGTTCAGATGGTTGTGAGCCACCACGTGGGTGGTGAGGTCAGATCCCAGGTACTCTGCAGGAACTAAAAAGCTCTTAACTGTTGCTGCATCCCCACCCCTTCATCCCACATGAGCTGAGCTGTGTTCTCTGTAGCAGACATAACAGATAAAAACTATCTTAAGTCTGTTTTCTGTCATTATAACAAAATACCTGAAGCTGACTACTTTATAAGGCAGGAAAGGTTCAAGAGCAGCATTCTCGTCTGTTGGTCCTGGTTACAGAACAGCAGAGAAAGGACAGGAAGTTGGTGACATGAGAAGCCAGAGAAATTCTGGACCAGGCTTGTTCTTGGACCCACTCACATTTGTGGGAACTAGCCAGGGTTCTGTGAGGGTCGTGTTCAACTCTCCAGGGTGTGTCCTCAGTACCAGAACGCCTTTCACCAAGCACCTCTCCAACACCATCATGCTGGGACCAAGCTCCCGGGTGTAGGGGCCTTTAAGGGATGGACACTCAGACAGTGACTGAGCTCTGAGTGTGTAAGGCTCATCCTGGACTCCACACAAAGGGAAGGGAATGGACCTGCTGGGCTGGCAGACTGAAGAGCCGTAGGGATTGGAAAGTGGGGCCAGGCCACCTTCCTTTGCTCAAAACTCACCTCATGTCACACTTCTCTTCCTGAGATCACTTCGTTCACCATCCACCAGTTGGAAGGGAGAAAGAATTGGGGTTTCTTCTCTTAGTAATTGCTAGTTGTTAGTTGTTAGAGCAATGACAGCCTGGTCATGCCGTTCTATCGTATTCATAGCTAATGTGTAAGGAGTGCGTCCAGTGCTCACTGTTCTCTATACAGGCCCATTGCCACCACTGACAGGTAGGGAGCCTGGTCAGTGTCCCCAAGGGCTTGACCCCTCCCCCCAGGCCCACTCAGGCTCTGTGCTCCGAACTGCTTGTGCCAAGTTCAGTTTTGAGTGCGTGTTTATTCCGTGGCAGCAAAGACAAGTTTCGTGGGTGGGGGTAACGTAGTTGTTATTATGCTAATTTTCCTCATGAAAAGATTTTGTGATAAAATGGAAATAAGGAACTGAAGATATTTGGAGACATAGGGAACACTAAACACAGTAGCCTTAAGAGAAATGTTTTCTTAGTCATTATGTGGGAGGCTACAGTACCATATATTTTGAGGAAAGAAGAATTAGAATAAGCACTATCACATGGAAGAAGAGCAAAAGATATGTGGATTTTCTTGCAGAGTAGGCGGAAACAAGAGGCTGTAGGAATTCTGAGTTAGTGGTATTGCTTTCTTCTTCTCATGCGTCCTGCACTGACAGAATAGCTGCCGTGTTCAGAGCATGAAGAACAAGACCCAGGAGCTCCCTCAAGAAGAATTTGCTCTCTTGATGAAAGGAGGGGGTCCACAAGTACTACTATTTTACTGGTTTTTGGGGAGGAACGATTTATCTGAGGTTGGATCAAGCTGACCTGCCTGAATCCCCCTTCCAATCCACGGCCATTCTTGTTAAATCTCTTAGAATGCTGGTGTTTGCTTTTGTTGGTTAATATAGGTGTATTTGACATACAGTCGTCTGATGTGGTCCAAGCCGGCTTTGAACTTGCCTCAGTCTCCCCAAGTGGTGGGATTAGGAGTGTGTGCTACTCTGCCCAACTTTATGTTGTTTTAAAATGAGTACTCTGCATAAAATATCAGTTTCGGGGCTAGCAAGATGGCTCAGCGGGTGAAGGGATCTGTCTCCAAGCTTGGAGACTTGAGTTCAATCCCCAGGTTCCACATGGTTGAAAACTGACTCCCAGCTGGGTGGTAGTGATGCACACCTTTAATCCCAGCACTTGGAAGGCAGAGGCAGGTGGATCTCTGTGATTTCAAGGCCCGCCTAGTCTACAGAATGAGTTCCAGGACAGCCAGAGCTACACAGAGAAACCCTGTCCCCCCCCCAAAAAAAAAAAACCTGACTCCCACAAATTGATCTTTGATCTCTACGTGTACACATTTGTGTGATTTACATGTATACACACACATTTATGTTCACACTAATAGATAAGTGTTTCTTAAAATAGCAAACACTAGCACAGACCCCATAGTCCATGTGGCACCGCGCGTGCTGTTCTTGGTGAGGGGCTCTCAGGCTTAGATTTCCAAGAGATGTTTTTCTGCTTCTGTTTCCTGGCTGTGCCATGTGCCCCCTGGCCTCTCTGCCTTGTGTGGTGTACTTCTCTCCTGAGATGCCCTTATCCCACACTCACATCCCTGCTCTGACTGATGTATCCTATCACAACACAGAAGTATAGGGAGTTTTGTTTTGTTTTAGCCTTTTGAAATATTTTCACAAAGCAAAACAGAGTTAAATGCCAATCTCTCCTTCTCTCTTGCATTCTTAGCCTATCCTGTGCTTGACTTTAAGTCTTAGAGTGTTCATCACGTGCAATTTTAATGATGGGTTTTCATAACCATCCTCCCTGCCTGCGTTCACCGCTCAGCACACATTGGAGGCTCAGCCAGTATCTGCAGAAGAGAGGCAGAGGACCTTTGCCTTTGGAGTTGCGTTTTTTTAACCCCTAGTGCCTTAGGGCAGCATCCTCTTGGAGCCTCACCTCCAGGTGGAGGGTGTTGAGAGTCTGGTGTTAGTGAAGGCATGCACACACAGCTGCTCCGTTAAACATGACCAAAACAGATCTAATTTAGAACCTTTCCTCTGTGTAATTCAATTGTAGCATTCTTTCCTTTGGAATAAGAAGTATTTAGAGAGTTTGCACAGATGTTGTTTTTATGTGCTGTGTTGTGACTTTCCCTTTATTTTGCATAGGGAGACTATTCAAATTCTTTGTGTTTTGAAATGTATTTTTCCCATAATGTGGATGGAACAAAGATTTTTTTTTTAGTTGATGAACAGAATTAGCCTTGACTGCATTTAAGAAACACCGCTCTTATTAAAGGCTGTAGAGGGATCAGCTCAGAACAAGGTGGCGTAAGTGAGATGACAAAGCCGCTGTTGTGCACTGGGGGATTGACATTCCCAGTGGGCAGTGGGTGCATGGGGGCTCCATTCAGTGGAGCGAGGCCGCATAATCGATTAATTAGCCTTGAGATTCCCAGTGGACAGTGAGGTGCGGGGGTTTAGGGACCTAATCAGTGGAGCAAGGCAGTATAATTGATTAATTAGCCTTCCCGCTGGATGGGGTGTAGGTGTAGGGGGACTCCAGTCAGAGGAAGAAGTCAGCTGTTGTCATGTTGTTCTGGGTGGCACACGTTGCCTTCGCTTTGACTCACAAGTTCCTTCCTTGCCCACATCTTGGCAGAGTGAATCATTCTCACTCTTCCTTTCTCACCCAACTGGCAAATTAATTTCCTTTATTATTTTTATCACTGTTTTGTATCCAATAAACTTTTTTTTTCTTTTATGGTTTTTCGAGACAGGGTTTCTCTGTGGCTTTGGAGCCTGTCCTGAAACTAACTCTGTAGACCAGGCTGGTCTCGAACTCACAGAGATCCGCCTGCCTCTGGCTCCCGAGTGCTGCGATTAAAGGCGTGCACCACCATCGCCCGGCTTCCAATAAACTTTTTTGCTGAAAACTTGTCTAATATTTTATTGATCCTTTTACCTACCTTAATCGATACTAATTACTTTTGTTTGTTTGTACTTGGCTTTAGTCACACGCGAACTCCCAACGGTTGGACCCATGAGCCTGCTGACTCTGCTGATCCAAGATGGGAACAACCAGTGATGAGATGGTGCCCGTGGAGCAGGCCTCCTCCTCCTCCTCCTCCCTAGACCCCCTGTGCTTTGAGTGTGGCCAGCAGCACTGGGCAAGAGAAAACCACTTATACAACTACCAGGGTGAAGTGGACGACGACCTTGTCTGCCACATCTGCCTTCAGCCCCTGCTGCAGCCGCTCGACACACCCTGTGGACACACGTTCTGCCACAAGTGCCTCAGAAACTTCCTACAAGAGAAAGATTTCTGCCCACTGGACCGCAAGAGACTTCATTTCAAGTTGTGTAAGAAATCTAGCATCCTGGTCCATAAACTTCTAGATAAGTTACTGGTTCTGTGTCCGTTTGCTTCCGTGTGCCAAGATGTGATGCAGCGCTGTGACCTGGAGGCACACCTTAAGAACAGGTAAGCACAAAGGAGCAGAAAGGGCACTGAGGAAGTGTTACAGAAGGGTGGCTCGTGCCTATAAGCCCAGCATGACATGCAGAGGCAGGGGGATTGAGAGTTTGAGTTCTGCCTGGGCTACATGGTGAGACCCTGTCTCCAAAAAAATTACACACAGTAAAAAATAAAGCACCAGTGAATACATGAACCAAATCAAGTGAGAGATGCGATAAATTAGTTGCATTGGTCCGTACTTAATAATACATCTCAAGCATGAGTGTGAAAGCCACAGTGTACAAGTACCACTTAGTAATATTTTCTTCATCATACCATGCAATTTAAGCTCAAATGGGTGACAGGTGATAATACTAGATTCCTTTTTACAAGGGAGTAAGGGAGTTTGGCATTAAAAAAAGAAACTAAATGAAAACATTCTTTTGTCTGGTTTATTTTCCTAAGGAAAAATTGTACATGAAGATTCGTATTGCAACATTGTGCATGGTTGGTGCATGGGAGTCAGTCTAAGCGTGGTGAAAGGCGTTTGAGGTTGCGCATGCCTTTGGCAGGCAGACCTCTGTGAGTTCCGGGCCAGTCTGGTCTAGGTAGTAAATATGCCTGTTACAAACAAAACAAACAGCAAAAAGAGTGGTGAAGGGTTAAATACACCACAGAACACCAACTCACAGCCAGTGAAAATGGCAATTTTATTGGGGAAAGTATGGAAATGTGTTGACTGTTTCAGTTTGCTGAGCTCTCGAGAGGTTTGAATAAGAACAGCAATTAGAAAAGTAAATATTTAGGGCTGATTTTTGCTCTGATAAACATTTGTTTAAAATGTTAAGTAATTTATTTGTATAACTAGTTGGTGAGTCCTATAATTTGATTTTAGTAAGAAATGACCTCCAAAATAAATTATATAAACCTGAGTTGGTGCCATAGCTCATTGAATAAAGGCACTTACCACCCAGCCTGACGATCTGAGTTTGACCCCTGAAACCCACAGGGTAGAAAGAGAGAACCGACTCCTGTCGGCTGTTCTCTGACCTCCTCATGGACACCCACACATAATACACTCACTCACACACACGGGTATGCAAATAACAGCGCATGTCTGCAGACTCGCATGAAGCGTAGAAATACATGGATTTGTTTCAAACATCAGTTCAAATGGCTAGTGTCGTATTGACTCTAACCAGCATTAGTCATGTGCATTGCACACCGTACTGGATTCTGATGAATCACAGGTCTCATGTAGAATGACACACCAAATCATGGAACTAAAGATTGATCCAGTCCTTTCATCTCCCAGTGCATGACGATTTAGAGCTAGTTAATATATGGTTAGGCTTAAACGCTGTTATCTTGTGTATGTATACCACATTACTCTACCCTGGAGTCTGTCCACTGCTCTGCTGTAGCGAGCATTCAGCGTTTCATAGGCACGTGACTGGATGAATGTATTCTGTTCTAGGAGAACAGTGTTATAAAGGAATCTCATTCGTTAGAAATAACTGAATCGTGAGAAACTGAGGCATGGGGATTGAGAACATCATGTTTTGTTGGCATAGAGCTGAGGGCGAGGCCCAGTAATAGCAGACTTGCCCAGCATGTACAAGGCCATGGTTTCATCTCCTGCACTGAAGGGGGGAAAGTAAAATTTGAAGTGTGGAGATTTATAGAGAAATTGCTTGAACCCAAGCTATGTTGTCTAACACAGGAAGCCAAAAGAAGGCAGGATTAATAGAGACTTGGAAAAGCACATAGCGTGGCTGTATATTCTGTGTCTCCAACACCAGCAGGCATCTGAGCTACACACCAGAGACTTTTGAATGTGCTAATCTTGGTCAAGCCTAACTGCATGAATAGTTTCTTCTTCTCCTCCTCCTTCTTCTCTGTGATACATGTTTTATTTTCTTGTTAAGTTAGCATACAAAGTACTCGCATGTGCCCTTTAGTCGGCGTCTTGTCTCAGAACTAGTCTTGGATTCTTTTGTGTTATACCAGATATGTATGATCAAGCAGTTGTGAAATTCGCCATCAGCGTCGTCTGTAAAGCACTTCCCCTTCCTACTCCCTCTTCCATCTCCCACACCTAACATCCAGAACGAGTGGTCATGCTTATATGGGGGTAAATAAGTTGTGCGCTTGGGCGCTCGTTTAAGACAAGGTTCAGAACTGGTTTCTTTGCTCCAGCCTTTTAGGAAGAAAAGAAAAACCCATGGAAAAGCTGGGAAGGCCTCAGCCTGGATAATGTCAAGCAGCCTGTCTCTTGAGTGTGCCGCCTGCTGTCTGGGCTGTCGAGCTCACTGAATTTCCCATTTCATTCACCACGCCTTTTAACTGTGGGGTTTCTCTGTTACACCGCATGTTCTCTGTTGATTGTTGCTGGTGAGATGTATTCTCCTGTTCACCTTCAGTCGCTCAGATGCAGTTGCCTTTAGTTCTTGGATAGTTACAAATTTAAGTCATTGCCTCTTTGTCCAGTATTGGGGCTTCCTTCTGTCAGTTTCCCTTCATTCTGTCTTTTCCTGTGCGTGGGCTTCACTTGTTTCTCATTTTGTATCGAGCACTTACATATTGTAGTGTGTCAACTCAGTGAGCTTCAGGCCTTTTGTGGCAGGCTCCTCCTGTGTACTGCAGGCTGTGGAATCCCCAGACCTGACTCAATCTCCAAGTGCTGGAATTATAGGCATGGGCCACCATGCCTAGCTTTATTTTATATAAGTCCTGTGAATTAAACCGAGGACCTGATAGGCTAGGTGAACACTTTACCAGTGAGCTGTTTATCTCTGGCTTGTTTTGTTTTTGATTTTGAGAACAAGAGTAATTATTTGTCCGTGCTGGCTTTGAACTTACTCTGTAGCCCTTACTCTGTAGATCACAGCCTTGAGCTTGTGATCTCAACCTCCTAAATATTAGAGGTCTATGCCACCAAGCTGTCCCCAACCCCTGCAATCGAGACAGAAGTTTTGGGATATTTTTTTTTGGTGTGGCGGGGGGGTTGTTTTATTTTTCAAGACAGGGTTTCTCTGTGTAACCCCTGCTGTCCTGGAACTCACTCTGTAGACCAGGCTGGCCTTGAACTCAGAGATTTGCCTGTCTCTGCCTCTCAGTGCTGAGATTAAAGGTGTGCACCACCACCACCAGCTCAGGGTTTTATTTTTTAACAAAAGCAGCTGGGCAGTAGTGGCGCATGCCTTTAATCCCAGCCCTCAGAGGCAGGAGGATCTCTGTGAGTTTGAAGCCAGCCTGGTCTAGGACAGGCTCCAAAGTTACATAAAAACCCTGTCTCAAAAAACAAAACAAAACAAAAAGCTACTGTGAGATGCCTGGGCCGTTTATACTGGGCCACTGCTGAGTTGTTCTGGTGGGCAGCGGTACAGGGGAGTCTTCTAGGAAACCAGACAGGCCCATGAACACTTCTCTGAGCACAGGGCTATTGAAGATGCTGTGAACTGCTGGTCATTGCTTTCGATTGCGACTGAAGGCCTACAGCTTCCCAGTGTGGCATGCAGCTGAGGAGCTAGGGCTAGTAGCAAGGCTAGTCATGTGCAGAGTCTTTCCTTCTTCCTGGGAGTCAGGCACCTTGAGAGAAAGAGTGCACCGCACACGGAGCTCAGAGGATGGCCTCAGGCGGTAGTACTCACCCCTGACCTTCTTTCAGACAGGGTCCTCTCTTTGTCAACTCTGGTGAAGGCCAAGCTTGCACGTTTCTGATGACTCACACACACACACACACACACACACACACACACACACACACACACACACACACGCAACGTGTGTACACCCTTTCTGGGATTACAGACGCTCCCCCAGTGCTGGGATTTATTAGGCTCTGGGGATCTGAACTCAGATCTTCAGATTTGCCTGGCTTAAGCACTTTACCGGCTAAGCCGTCTCCCCAACCCACCAGCCACCTTTCTTAAATAAATGCTTTCTTGACCACTATCACCTTTTGCCTTGTTTCCAGAATTCAAATGTAGTTGGTTCTGATGATTTCTCCAGTCTTCTCATTGCTTTTATGGAGGGGAGACTTCAGACACCCTTGCTGTGCCATTTTGCTATCTGTCACATTGGTTTTGTTTGTGTTATCTGTCTTTATTATATTCTAAGCCACTCACACTATTTCATATTCATGAAGGACCTGGAGTAGCATGGACCTTAACAAGTATCCCTTTACCATCTCACGACCATCGCTACTGATACTGCTGATACTTCATCGTGCCTTCTGCCACACTGTGCCTCCTAATGCTCCTGTGTACCTCATAGCAGGGAGTGTGTCTCTGTGGCATAAAACAAGTTACTTTGCATGTGATTTCTTCAGAGAGCTAGAATAATGAAGCAGATGCATGACTTATAGGAAAGGAAAATCCCTCTGTTTGGGCTCCTTGCTGCTAAATGAGCCCTTTGGTTTTATTTTAATCAGGGGTTGGGGTAGACCAAGGAGGGGCAGCCCGCAGCTTGTGGCTGACTGCACTGCTCCTACCAACTACTGCCTCAAAGCTCTGCTTGGACAAGTGTGTCTCAGCCCATATATCTCCTGATCTAATTCAATGCCGCATGCATTTCTAGCCGTTTGGTTTACTTACTGTTTTAAGCCCTCTATACTAGTTTCTTGCATTCACTAGGTCACCCCTCTAATGCTAGCTGGTGTCTGCATTATTGTTGAGTGCTCCATCTCCAGTCTACGTAGAGATTTTGTTGTGTTACCAAAGCCAGCTTTAGACTTGGACTTAAACATCCTCTTGCCTCAGCCACTAATTAGCTGGGATGACCCTCTCCCACACCTGACTCTGCGCGGGCGACCCTGTCCCACACCTGACTCTGCGCGGGTGTCCCTCTCCCACACCTGACTCTGCACGGCACGGGTAACCCTGTCCCACACCTGACTCTGCGCGGGTGACCCTCTCCCACACCTGACTCTGCGCGGGTGACCCTCTCCCACACCTGACTCTGCGCGGGCGACCCTCTCCCACACCTGACTCTGCGCAGGTGACCCTCTCCCACACCTGACTCTGCGCAGGTGACCCTGTCCCACACCTGACTCTGCGCAGGTGACCATGTCCCACACCTGTGTCTTGGAGGTTTGGGGTGCTCTTGTTTTGGTTTGTGTGCATATGTGTGTGTGTAGAGCCAGAGGACAGCCTTGGCTCACCACCCAGGGCACTGGCCACTTGCTTGTTTTTTTCTTTGTTTTATTTTGTTTGCTTGATTTTGAGGCAGAGTTAGTTTCTCACTGGCCAGCAAACTCCAGAAAGCTGCCTGGCTTCCTGGCTTGGTAATCCCAGCACTGGGGTTATAAAAGTGCACCACCACACCCATTTTGTTATAATATGGGTTCTGCAATCTAACTCACATCTTCCCTCTCATAAGGAAGCCCTTTACCAAAGCTTTCTCATTCTAGCACTGTCTTGGCTTTCTTTCCTGTTTGTTTCTTTGAAAACAGGATCTCCAAAGAGGGAGACTCTGACTAGCCTGGAATTCCCTTTCTAGACCAGACTGGCCTTGAACTCAAGAGAGCTGCCTGCCTCATCCTCAGTGCTTGGTGCTTCCTCAGCTTGCTTTTTGTTTTTGTTGTGAGATTTAGGGTCTGTGTGTGTTGAGAGGAGATCTCCCTTAACCTGCCGGCCTTGAGCTAAGTACAAGGAGGACAGCCTTGGACTCTTGATCCCTCTGTGATTATAAGCACATGCCACCACACCCATCTTGACTTTTTGATGATCCCATAGGTCTGTTTAGCCCTAATATTCCATAGTGGCGTTTTGAAGTACTTGTTGGTAGAAAAAACTCAGTTTGTTTTTAAAGGACTTAAAAAGAATTCCACACAAATAAACTTAGTATTGCTATTGAGAAAAAAAGCCGAAAGCCTTTGAAATCTGATCTGAGTGTTCTTGGACTGTATCTCTGCAATTCAGTTGCTTTTGTGATGTTGGCTTAGCTGAGTTTTCAGTGTCCTGTGTACTAATAGAACAGTTGTGCAGATGCAGGAGTTGGTGTACATCACGGTGTTACACAGGGACCACCAGAGTGTGGCCTCCTTGTGCTTCCGTACTATGTAGCAAGCGAGGATGGCTCTGACCAGGCTGTGGTTGTGAGCTTTTCTCTGTTTGAGCCTGTTCTGAGCTGCTCACCACTTGGGCTTTTAACAGCTCTGCTGTGCGTTTTGCATGTGAAATTCACCTCTGAAAGTGTATGCTTCAGCGCCTCTTTTGTGTATTCCCAGTACCGTGTGTCATCCAGGTTCTAGAACATTACAACAACTGGAAAGGAGTCTGAAACCCATTAGCAGCCTCTCCTCTTCACACACCCAGGTTTTGATCAAGCTGCCCTAACTTAAGTTCTCCACTTGTAACTGTAATGTCCAGTGTTTACTTTTTGGAGGATGTGGTTGTTGTGCTAGTTATGCTGGCTAGTGTTTTACCAGCTTCACACAAGCTGAGGGTACATGGGAAGAGGGACCCTCTCCTGAGGAACTGCCTCCATCAGGCTGCTCTGTAGGCAAGTCTGTGCAGCGTTTTCATGATTAAGGATTGATGTGGGCAGTGCCACCCCTGGGCAGGTGGGCCCTGGATTGTATAAAAGGCAAATTGAGCAAGCCATGGAGAGCAAATGTTTCTCCATGGCCTCTGCTTCAGTTCCTGCCTCCAGTGTCCTGCCCTGACTTCCCTTGGTGATGGACTCTAAACAAAAGGGGAAATAAGCCCTCTCCTCCCTAGGTTGCTTTTGGCTGTGACAGAAGCGCTTGTGTTAGCCAAGCAGTTCTGAGCTGCTGCTCCCTCTTTCTGTGGCACTTCCCACCTTGCTGCCTCCTGTGAGTGCTGGGGCACAGACAGACACCACCAGGTGCCTTCTGATTGTCAAATCAGAGCGACACTTTTTGATCCTTGTGCTTTGCAAGATTGTGTCCCTGGGATTGAAACTAGGACCTCAGCCATGCTAGACAAAAGCTCTGCCTCTGTGCCACACCCAAGCCACTGGGTCTATCCATTTGTCCCCTTGGAGAACTTGTCTCATGTTGGTTTTTTCTTTATGGGCCCTCTTTTCTGCCTTGATTACTTTGCTGTCTTCCGCTCACAGTCTCCTGCACGGTGGCTCTGTCGTGGTCTCCTGAGCTGTGGCCCATCCTGTTAGTATGGGTGTTCCCAAAGCTTCTATCTATAGACTTCCTCCCCTGACACTGGCCAAACGAAGTCATTTTCCCATGTTTTTACGTGATACCATTTTAGTCTTTCCTGTTCTGTGGGTGGCTTCCTGTTGTTAAGCGTTTGCTGACCCATCAGAAATGTGAGCATGCTTGCTTCTTCCCTCTAGCAAGATTAACTTTTCCATTTTAAAATTAATTTTTACTGCATTTAATAGCTATAGGATAGGTGTTGTTTTCCTTGTACGGCTCTTTGCTTGGCTAACTCTGTTCACGTAGACCAGGTTGGCCTCCTGAGTGTAGGACCAAAGGCATGCACTGCCATTGAAGACCAGCTGTTACCCATGTGGGTGCTTGTGTGTGACATGTATTTTGGAAATTAAATCTTTTTAATTTTTTTCTTTGAGATTAGAGTCTCACTATGTAGACCAGACTGGCCTTGAATTCAGAGATGTCCCTTCCTCTGTCTCCTGTGTACCTGGATTAAAGGCATCCATCATTCCTGGCTTTAAAAAGATGTTTTAGGTTATCATATAGAGTAATGGGGTTTCTCATGGCATTTCCATACTTGAGTAGTCATAAATAGAAGAAAATATAATGGTATGTTATTATGTTTTGTTCTTATTCATATTCCTCCAGGACTGTCCTCCTCCTCCTGTTGTGCCCCTTCCTGCCAAGTAGTCCTGCTCTCGTGCCACATGTATTCCGTTACGTGCCCTTCCTTCCTTCCCCTCCCATAAGATTTCTGGCTACCTTCTCATGGCCTCTTTTTACTGCCATGACCTATATATACATGGGATTCTACATGGAAGAGAAAATGCACAGGGTTTGTCTTTCTGCATACGGCTTATTTCACATTATGATCTTAGTTCCATCTATTTTCCTGCAGATGTCATGATTTCAATGTTTTATGTCTGAATAAAATGTCATTATTTGTACATACTAT
Source organism: Microtus pennsylvanicus (assembly GCF_037038515.1). Taxonomy (NCBI): domain Eukaryota; kingdom Metazoa; phylum Chordata; class Mammalia; order Rodentia; family Cricetidae; genus Microtus; species Microtus pennsylvanicus. The sequence continues at coordinate 88,649,933 of NC_134579.1, forward strand.
TTCCTTTATTCATCATTGATGGCTGTCTAGGCTGGTTCTGTGTGGATCTCTGAGTTCAAGGCCAGCCTGGGCTACAAACAAGAGCTAGTTCCAGGACAGGCTCCAAAGCTACAGACAGAGAAACCCTGTCTCGAAAAAGCAAAAAAAAAAAAGAGGGGTGTATCTGGGTTCTGTTTTTCACTTGTTGTTTTTGTTGGTTTGTGTGTGTGTTGTTTTGTTTTGTTTGAGGCACCTCAATACCAACCCCCACTGTGACTGCACAAATTTGCGTTCTCAGAAGCAGCAAATCAAAAGCCCCTCTTTTTCCACCCCCTTCCCGGTGTCCCCACTTGTTTTCTTGGTGGAAGCCATTTCCAGTTAGGTGAGAAGGAATCCCATGTTCCATGAGGGTGCTCAATGCTGTTTTTGAGTAATAATGGCCATTTGTGTTTGTCCTGTGGGAACTACCTATTATTTTCATCAGCCCATTTATTCTTCGATGATTTAAGAGTTTGCTCTTTAATTTTTGCAGTTACTCATGCACTCTAAATATGAATCACCTATCTTACGTGTTCTTGGTGACGATGTTTTCCCCATTTTGTCGGCTCCTCCTCACTCTGCCTCCTCTGTGGGGAGAAGCTTTCTAATCCAGTGCAATCAGATTCGTCAGCCCTTGAGTTTAAGGAACTCAAATCTGAGCCCAGCTTTTCAGTCACGACACTTGATTGCCTCCACTTCAAGGTAGCTTTCAAATGTGTCTCCAATGAATCCACATCTTTGACAAAAGTCCTGTGTTCCTTGATCTCGTTTTCAAAAATACTTTCCAGGTGTTTTCAATAGTCCCTGGAGTATTGTGCAGCCGTGCAGAAGGGAGACTCAGCTGTGTCCCTCCATCACAGGGTGTAGGGAACAAGAACTAAGAGAAAAAGAAAGCGGTGCTTCCATGATTATCTTTTTGAAAACTTGAAAGCAGAGTTGGAAGTTAAAAAAAAAAAAAGTTTATTTCTGGGGGAAATGTCCTGCTTTATGGCTTGGGCAGCTTTCCATTTTAACGGAATCTGTTCTGTTCTTTGTGGTGGTACAAATGTTGGAGTTTTTAAACATTGTCATTGAATGCCAGACTGTGAGCTCAAGTGTGTGGTTGGTGTGTCTGTGGCCCTTCCCTGACTCAGTGTCTTCCCTTCTGCATCCACTTTTGCCATGTCCAGTCAGGGCATCAGGTGAGAGGTGTGTGCGTGTGCTCTGGCCTGCTTCCCAGAAGGCCAGCAAGGGGAGCTTTAAGAGTCGTTGGTCTTGAGTTTAAATGTACCTCTACCCGGAATTCGCTTAAATAAAGCGGGATAGCAGTTCTTTCAGCTCACAGAGCATATCTTAAGGTTCTCATTTTACAGGCGAGGCAACTCATTTCGTCTCCTGTGTTTAACAAAGGCAGATTGGCTGAGCCTTGAATGGGCCTTGCTGCAAGTTGTCAAGCTTCCTGTGTCTACTTGTCCGCCGAGTGTGGAGAGGCCCAGTGGCACAGTCACATGAAGAAGGCTGCAGATTGCCGCCCCCAGCTGAGACATCTGGCCTGTAAAAATCGCTGTTGATGCAGATTTCATGCTCATTCTTTCATACAGACAGCCATGACTCTTGGGGTGTTTCCAGGTGACTAGTGTCTACAAGTATTGGGTTTTGACTGGCGTTGTCTTCATGTTTTTCCTGAGTCTGCCTGCCAGGTAAAGTAGTGAGGACTTAGTCTGGACAGAGATTAGGAGCTGCACTGTGGCTGCTTTGGGCTCTTTTGGCGCATGAGCAGTTGCCGTGCAGTTGTTAGGGTGTACACTGTTAATTAAGCACACCTTCACCCTCGGTCCTACCCAGCTCTTCCTTTCCAAACCATCTGAAAACCACCTGCTGTTTGTAGGTGTCCTGGAGCCCGTCACCGGAGAGTTGATCTAGAGAGAAGGAAAACTAGCCAAACTCAGACACAGATTGAAGGTGAAACTGGATCCGCTGTACTAGATCCTCCTGGCACCTGCCCCCCAGAAGCGGACTGCCTGGGCACTGTGCCTGCAGAGCGAAACTTGACACCTGCCCCTCTTCCTGTGTGGCCTGAGGAGCCTGGCCTGGACAACCCTGCCTTCGAGGAGAGTGCTACGGCTGACTGTACGTGCGGCTCACCCCTTCTGTCTTAGTTGTCTCCCTTGCCTTCCTCCCCTCCTTCTGACGTCTGTCTAAACGGTTGCCTGTCCTCCCCTCCTTCTGACATCTGTCTAAATGGTTGCCTTCCTCCCCTCCTTCTGACATCTGTCTAAATGGTTGCCCTGGAGTATGCTTTGCATGCCACGCCATCCACCCTTTGCACCGTGCAGCTCTAGCTGGCTGCAGTCTGGAAATAAAGGAGTCTTAACCTGGAGGAAGACGGTCCTCCCTCCTTCCCCACTGGAGAAACGTGCCTGCATCAACAGCAAACCACAAAGGCAACAGCTCAAGTAGTCACTATTCCCAAACACTGTATGTTAAGTAAAGTCGGTGTTTGTAACATGAGAACGCTTAAAAAAAAAAAAATCTGAGCCCCGAAAGATGACAGCTCAGACAGCTCCAGTGTGACTGGGAATGCATCACCAAGTCATCCACACCCTTGCTTTGGGTACACGTGCTCAGACACACACAAAGGCCAGGGTGGCAGTCCACTTACTGGTAGACCTCATTTTCTCTTAGAAGCCGCAAGTCACCCTCCATGTTCATAGAGTTCCTGACACATCTGCGATGTTTTCACCCCTTAGGGCGCAGTGCAGCTGTGGCCTTCCTCAGCTCCTCTCGGCTCCCCCAGACCACAGTTTTCTTTCTGCAGCCTTGCACGATCTGTGCTTGGTTCATGGCCATGGCATCTCATCACTGAGAGCACGGTGGCTTTCTGTTAATGTGTGCTCCCTGGTGACCCAGTACATAGTAATTTTTTATTGGTGGTTACGGAGCACCTGTGGAAGAAGAGAGTGTGGCTAGTTTTAACAGCGTTTTTTTAGGTCAGTCATTGTTCACCTACAGGATCCCATGCTGAGCCGGAGAGAATCTGAACATATACACTGTTCTTGTTTCACTTGGCAGCTGTACAACAGCCACTTAGTTTACCAGAAGGGGAGATCACCACCATTGAGATCCACCGCTCTAACCCATACATCCAGTTAGGAATCAGCATCGTGGGCGGCAATGAGACACCACTGATCAATATTGTCATCCAGGAAGTCTACCGGGATGGGGTCATCGCCAGAGATGGAAGACTCCTCGCCGGAGACCAGATTCTTCAGGTAACACTAACCACTCTATTGGTTTGTTCCTTTTCGTTTTACAACTAAGACAATTGTGATGGTATAGAGCCCGGACTATACAAAAGTTGGTTTTGCTGGATTGATGGATGGATGGATGGATGGATGGATGGATGGATGGATGGATGGATGGATTGAATTGAGACTAGGTAGCTCTGACTGGCCTAGACCCTAATATGTAGACCAGGCTGGCCTCAAACTCATAGAGATTTACTTGTCTTTGCCTCCTGGGTGCTGGGGTGAAAGGTGTACACCACCATACCCAGCTATTTTCATTTTAATTTTGTTATGCTTTGTTTTTTGAGTCAGGCTCTTACTATGTAGCCCAGGCTGGCCTAAAATTCTCTGTTACCCAGGCTGGCCTTAACCTCTCAAGTGCTGAGGTTGCAGGTGGGACCATCACACCCAGCTAATAGCTTTGCTCTTTGTGTGTGCAGAACAGGTCAGGGATTGTGTGTCATTTGCTTTATTTCTTCCCAGTGCTAATTTTCTTCTCTCCCTTGAATTATCAGTCCTATGTGTGACTGGGCACTTGGTACAGGGCTCTCTGGGCTTGTTTGACACCGACACTTCTGACTTGGACTCCTGCTGGCTCTTCTAGGGACACCATTGAGCAGGCTAGATGTTTCTTTCTTATTGGTTTATCGTGCCCAGTTTTCCATCCATCTCTTCCCCGCATGTCTGATTGACCCCTCTGTTTATTGCTGGCTAGAATGTGACGGCAGACCTGCACAGCCCTTGTCACTGGTGATATTCTTTCTTCTCATCATCCCGGGGAGTCTGTGCCTGTGCTAGGCAAGCACCGTCCCACTGAGCTACAACTCAGCCTGAGGTAAAGAAGTTTGTAGCACAGGTGCAGTTGGGAACTCTTGCTCCTGATGTCCTGCCAGTATTCATCTCCGGGGTTTCAGTCAGCCCTCTCGCTGTCCTCCCTTCAGGACCCCAAAAGCACTAACTTAGGACCAGGCATTTTCTTTTATTAGAAGGCATTGCTGAAAGGATGGAGACAGTAAGCATGCTCTTTCATAGATCCGGGGTCTGAAGGAACACTGTCCTGGGCATTTGAGTCACTGAGATAAGAAAAGAAAAAAGTGGGGGTGGGGGGGATAGTTTCTAGGAGAAAAATACAAACAAGGGAAAAACCACCTTCTCAGAGCCCAAGCACAAGGGCCCTTCTCGTCCCTCTTCAGTCCTCCACCGTGATCTGCCGAGGCCTCCCACCTCCCTGTTCCCTGCTTCCTCTCTAGTCTAGGCCTTCACCTCTTCATTCCCATCCAGTGCCGCACTCCTCACTGTCCTGTCTCCCGCTCTCCTCCCGGGAGTCCAGCTTGTTCATGTCAGGGTAGCGCCGCCGCTGTAACCACGTTTGCCAAGGACAGTCAAGTCTGGGCCCAGGTGCTTCGTGAGGCCTCGCTTCTTAATAGGATCTCCTTCCTAACATTCTGTCCCTTTCCTGCCGTGCTCCCAGCACCATACTAGCTACTGGGGACACATTTCAAAGTGAAAGTCTGTCCTGCTCTCATAGAATGCCCCTGCCCCTGGAAGAGCTGGGCATGCCAGCCTTCCTGCGGGAAGCCAGCTCTGTGCCCAGCCTGCTCCAGTCTTACTCTCTCACCTACAGACTGTCCAGCCCAACACCCCCACACTGATCCCGCTCACTGGGGTCACACTTGTTGAGGAAATCCACTGCAATAAGAAAGGTAGCCCAGTGTGACAGAGAGGTTCTGGGCCGACAGAAGAGTGAGCTTGGCTGTGACAGACAGCCTGTTGAGACTACCCACCTCCTGGAGCAGGACAAAGCAGGTCGGGCCAGGCTGCAGGGCAGCAGGATTGGGATTTTCACTGGAGGTCCTTGGCCCTGGTGTGTCCAGCCGCTTGACTACCTGTTGCTTTCTTTTTAAGTCCCACGCCCCAAACCCTTTCAGGGCCACTGGTATGGCTGAGACACCCTGAACTTCCCACTGTTTTTGAAATTCAGTTTCTGGTCTGTGGTTTCCTTGTGCTGTATCTTTGCTGTTGTTTTATGTGGGGGCTCTGGCTACACAAGGCTGGCACCACTTTGAGGACACGTGCCTGTATTCCTCGATTCCTAACCTGTGTCCTGTACTTAGAGGGGATCTTACAGCTGTTTCCCCAGGTTCACCCCTCCCAGGCATCCTGACTCTTTGGTCTCTACAGCAGCCCTTGTGCTGTTTCTGCTCCTCATCTGGCCTTTCTAACAGTAATTTAAGAGTATATATCTGTCTTTTTTGCTTTCTAACCCGGTGTACCAGTTTGAAAATCCCATGCCGTAAGGGCTACACTGTGCTTTTGTATTAGTAGACACGCGGCCAACGGGAGTAGATTTTTCCACATAAAAAATGGTTCATATTGGGGCTGGAGAGATGGCTCAGCGGTTAAGAGCATTGCCTGCTCTTCCAAAGGTCCTGAGTTCAATTCCCAGCAACCACATGGTGGCTCACAACCATCTGTAATGAGATCTGGTGCCCTCTTCAGGTGTGCATGCAGACAGAATGTTGTATAAATAATAAATAAATAAATATTTTTAAAAAAAAGGTTCATATTGAAACACACACACACACACACACACACACACATGCAATCACGTATTCAGTGAAGTAGCATCTTTACAAAGGGAATCCATGTTCTCATGGCTTTATGTACTCTTCAGAGGCTCATATGCAGCCTTTTGAGCAATTTTAGAGGAAATAATGCTGCTCTTTATAAATTATGTCAGTAGTATTAAAAGTGATACAGATTTTAGAACATTAAAAATAAGTATTTTTAGTTTGAGCAGAAACATCAGTTTACATCGCGTTGGTTAACAACAAAAACCATAGTCAAATTAAGAGCTTGTTTACCATTACAAAATCGAGAAACAGTATGTTACAGTCTGCTTTCTTTGAAGTTCACTGACAACCATGCATTCATGGAGAATGTGCCTTTTCATAGTTGAGTATCCCCATCCTGCTCTACAGAGAAAGTAGGCTGCATGCTTGCATACTTCTGGAGCACAGAGCTGTGTTTCAGCCAGGCATTGTGTCCTTTGTGACTGTCTGAAGATGCAGAATGTGAACATGGCAATAGTCTGCTCTTAGCTGGACAGCTGAGATGATGATGGGCCCGCGAGTGCTGGCAGCCTGGTTTTCTGGAAGACGCCTTGGCGTTCTGGTCTCGGACTACCGTCAGTTATCTGTCAAAGCCCGCATGAACACTAAAAACATGGGAGGATAGTAAGCTCGTGCATGATGCCTGCAGATTTGATGACTGGATTTTAAAAGGTATCCATAGACAAAACCAACAAAATTCAAGGTGGTATTGGTCAAACCTATCAAACCCAGAAAATAAGCAAAACAAAAAAAAAAAGCAGCTCAAATCCAGAAAAAAAGAAAGAACTGTCCGTCTCCGATATTTAAGAAGGGGAAGGCTTGGCTAATGCAAACTTGTTGGAGAGTCATAGGATTCCAGGTGATCACACATTCCTAACCCAGAGCTGTCTCATTAGAGATGCTCTGTGAGCATTGGTTTTATCTCAGATGGATTCAAAGAGCTCTAATTGTGATAAATAGGAAAATTATGCCCAGCTCCTAGGTGGATAATTGAAGCCGGACTATTTTCCTAAGTGATGTTGCGTGTTCAAAGATCAGTCATTGTAATTGTATCAAGGCTGTACATTCTAATGAGACATGAATATTGAATTACACTCAGCATATTAAATATGTATTATATGTGTATGCTGATAATTAGAATGGACTTGTAATTACATACTTTAAAAGTCACTCAGAATATGTAACTTTTTAAGAAATGAAACCATTTATTTTGTCTATCGTAAGCGTGCTTCATTAGGGAAAGCAGCTTTGAAATCCAGAGGAACCTGAGCCTGCGAGCCACGAGAGCTGTGCTAGTTGCAGGCTTGCCCTGGCGTGATGCCGCCTGCTCCCTCCAACCCTGGTCCTGTGAAGAAGTGTCAGCCCCAGAGGAGCGGGTGCTGGAAGAGTGCCCTGTTCCCCTGAGGTTATCAATATCTAGCAGCGCCAAAGACTCTAACGTCAACACTCGGGTTCCTACTACTCCTCCGCACTGTGCTGCTAGTTCATTTTTAAATTCTATGCTATAGAAACCTTTAGAGTGGTTTTCTTTGTAGGTAAGGGGTCCCTGCATTTTCTCCATGTTGGCTTTCTTTAGATATGCCATGTAGACATTTCTGCAAGTGAGGAAAATAAGATTTTGTCATGCATCGGTCATAGGAGTTTTGTTTGTTCATTTGATGTTTCAGGTCAACAACTATGATATCAGCAATGTGTCCCATAACTATGCCCGGGCCGTGCTTTCCCAGCCGTGCAGCACGCTGCATCTCACCGTGCTGCGGGAGAGGCGCTTCGGCAGCCGAGCAAACAACCACGCGGACGGCAGCGCACCTCGGGATGAGGTCTTCCAAGTGCTGCTGCACAAACGCGACTCGGCGGAGCAGCTGGGGATTAAATTAGTCCGAAGGACAGATGAGCCAGGCGTTTTTATTCTTGACCTTCTGGAAGGGGGGCTGGCAGCTCAGGATGGCAGGCTCAACAGTAACGACCGGGTACTGGCCATCAACGGACATGACCTGAAGCATGGGACCCCAGAGCTGGCCGCCCAGATCATTCAGGTAAACAGTGCCCAACACTGGCCCTGGATCGTCAGTCACACAGCTGTCTCTGTTTTCATTGGCAAATAAGAATTCCAGGGTCACCGATGTTTCTTTGGAAAATCACACACATGGTTCTAGAAAGTCTTCAGAATCCACACTGCTATATATAACTTCCCCAAATAGAACTGTGTTTGTTAGGGTTCTCTTGCTGTTGTTGACTTTTGCTTTCCTGAAACCTGTGTCCCCGAGTACTTTGGCTTCTGTTTGTGCAGTGTAGGCACCACGGCTTTACCTCTTTCAGGGGAGCAAGGGTTTACCTCAGCCAGTAAGCTTGTCAGAGTAGCTCTCAAGGAAAGTTGCAATGCAGATTTGGGGCTCTGAGGTGTTAACAGCAATGACAGTGAGTGTGCATTGTAAGGAAACCCCAAGTAGCCGTTGACACCTCCCACAGCATGGTGAAGTCATCAGAGCTGTAAATGCCAGGATTCTAATTGTCACCTCAGCATTTACCTGTTGAACCCTGGAGATGCAGCCAAAGTGACGAATGATTAATGTATAGTATTAAAGTTGCCTTTCACTTGCTTTCCAGTTGAAGAGCCAAAACTGAAGTAAATTATTATATGTTATGTGTGTGTGTGCGTGCGTGTGTGTGTGTGTGTTTGTGTGTGTGTGTGTGCGCGCACGCCATCCGTGGTACATGTGGAGATCAGAGGACAGCTCTGTAGCTAGCTCTCTTCCACTGTGGAGGCCCAAGGGAATGAACTTAGATCATCGGACATGGCAGTGAGTGCCTTTACCCTCTGAGCCACCTTTCCAGCTCAGAAAAGAGTTTCTTAGCATCATTCATTTTAATCACAAAGAAGGTTTTTACTTCTTACCATGGTTCCTTAAAGCGGGCTGTCAGTTTCTGTAGGAGAACCGGTAAAGGTGGAGGTTTGTGGTGATGACCGGGTGTCGGATGTACTTTAGAGAACATGACTTTGTATATAATATATGTATGAACCTTTATGTTTAAACACATACAGCAGACCACAAGCCTCCAAATATTTAACTCTTAAAGATGTGTGTGTGTGTCCACACACCTGTGTGTGTGTCAGTGTCAGAGGTTTGAAAACATTAGCTTGTGACCTTTTTCCTGCCGCCAGTTAGTAACTATCCAGATGAGGCTTTGGTGCAGTGACTAAGACATCCATAGATAGTGAGTGTCTCAGGCATTGTCTACTTCGAGCATTTATGGGACTGAGTCAGGAGCCTCTAGCTTGTGTTACAACCTGCTTCAATGAGGAGAAGAGGGGAGGGGAGGGGAGGGGAAGGGAGAGGAGAGGAGGGGAGGGGAGGGGAGGGGAGGGAGTTCCACTTGAGATCTCTAAGCCACAAACATCATTTGTGATGGGTAGTAATGAATGTGTCTTCTCCAGGCCAGCGGAGAGAGAGTGAATTTGACAATTGCCAGAGTGGGGAAACCGCAGCCCAGCAATGGCACCCGTGAAGCAGGAGCACACAGCATCAGCCAGCAGCATACACAGCCGCCTGCTCACAGCCGCCCAAGCTCACACAAGGTGAGGACACATCACCCTCTCCTAGCTACAGCCTGAGAAGATGGGCTGAAATGCAGGCTGTCATGCTGTTGGGAGCCCTAGGTGTTTGGGGTGTGAAGCCTGAGAGTGGTCTCTGTAGTTTCTTGTCAGGGAGACTTCCTCGGTGAAGTGATTGACAAGAAGTGATCTTTCACGTGGAAGTCGGATCTTCCACGTGGAAGTCGGATCTTCTCGGGTTGCATGTTTAAATGTGATCACTGGTTTTACGGTTAAAAATGCATCATGACTTACCTGGCAGGGGAGATGCCATGATCATGAAGGTGGTTTTCCCAGGGCGAGACTTCTCCATTGCTCTCAGGATGTGCCGACCCCAGAGATTTCCCCAAATGCGGGAAACTTAACTGCATAATTTGTGGTGGGGGACTGTATTCACGCTCTCCTCTGTTTAAAAAAACGCATCATGAAAACGTGATTAAATCCATGGTTAGCAGTTAGGCCTGCAGTGACAGAATTAGCTATAAGAACACTAAATCGAGGCATCATAAGCTTTGACAGACACACAATAGCATGAGCTGTTATGGTATTAAAATCCCTATCTTTTGGGCATTTTCCCACAACTCAAAATCCCACAACTCGGGAGGCAGAAAGAAGCAGATCTCAGTGAGTTCAAGGCCAGCCTGATCTACAGAGCAAGTTCCAGGACAGGCTCCAAAGCTACACATAGAAATCCTGTCTCAAAAACAAAAACAAACAAAAAACCAAAGAGCTAAGCACTATTTTCAGTCCTCACTAAGGAGTAGAATATACAATCCCTTTATACCCACCGCCGACCCGTCACCTTGTTTAGCCTGTTTTCACCCCATCTTTTCCTCTTTTCCTGCGCAGGACCTCACGCAGTGCGTCACGTGCCAGGAGAAGCACATCACAGTAAAGAAGGAGCCGCGTGAGTCCCTTGGGATGACGGTTGCTGGGGGCAGAGGGAGTAAGAGTGGTGAACTGCCCATCTTTGTGACCAGCGTGCCACCCCATGGCTGCCTTGCACGGGACGGCAGAATCAAAAGAGGTGAGACAGGCTCTTGGAAGATCTGCCCTGTGTCATCTCAAAATTAAGGTCACACTTTTAAAGAGTAATTACTGTGTTTCAGGTTAAACATAATATTTTTCTGTGAGGTTAGGAAATTTAACCCTGATGGTGGTTGAAGACCCCGCAGTTGCTCAGACTCTTGGCTTATTTTTGTCTTGGAAAAGATCCAGCTTATGGCAGATGAGGCTGAAGGGCCTTCTCACTGGAATACAGCGCTGATTATGATCAGTGTCAGGGACCTGGGTGGTGCTGAACCGTAGAGGCCCCCGCTGCCCAAGCCTGATGCCCCAAGCTCTATCTCTGCAGATCGAGCTGCAAGGAGACAAGGCTTCAGAAAGTCCTCTCTGACCTCGTGCAGAAGACAAGAGGAAGTAGCGGAGGACAAACTTGATTTTAGAGATTGAGTCCTCATGCCCTTTGTCCCCTCACAATTCTGCTAGCGCATGGAGAGGACATGTAACCGAGCACTGTTGCCATGGTAGAGTCGCTGTCTCTGCTGATGGACCTCATGTGGGGAGGAAATTGGAGCTGAAAGGTTATTTTCCCAGGAACGAAGGCAGGCTCCTCTTCCCCCCTCCCCTCACAAAAGCTAGCGCTTGGGAAAGCCCACATGAAAGTAAAAGTCCTGTGGCATGTAGTTAGCAGCAGTGTTTTAGGTAACCCACAGAGTGGGAGAAAGCGTTTACAAGTCCTGCGTTCATGTATGGGTACATGGCATATCAAGAAATTGTGAAGAACTTCTCCGACTCAGTAAAAAGACGTAAATTACCTAATTTAAAGACAGAAATCGACATTTCTCCCCAGAAGACAGTGGTATGGAAATGTGCTGGGCGTGGCTGACCGTCAGAGCAGCGGCCTCAGGCTGCCCTGCAGTGCTCTAGGTCACAGCGTGCTGCTCCTCCTCGGCCAACTAATGAGCCCAGAGCTGGGGGGGAGGGGGTTGGTTTTTTGGTTTTACAAGACAGGGTTTCTCAGTTTAACAGCCCTGGCTGTCCTGGAACTCACAGAAATTTGCCGCGTTTACCTCCCCAGTGCTGGGATTAAAGGCGTGTGCCACCCCACACAGCCTCTATAGCTCTTTTTCCTTGTGTGACTCAGGAGACCAGCAAACATGTTGTTCCCACTCAAGCAAGGGAAGATGTTCAAGTCATGTTTTATCTCACTAAGTGGCCTGAGGATGGCTGTTCTCAGATCCCAGCATGCATGCCCTCACTGGGGCTCTTTCTGTGTATAAAACTGTGTAATATTGAATAGAATCTGCTAAGGTTATTTCTAAGAGTAAAGGATCAAATAGTTTGGGGATCAGAAAGAACCCTAGAGCCCTCTGGAGCTCAAAGGAGAGAAGCAGCGCTCACCCCGTATACAGACTCAGACCTCACAAGGTGCTTCAAGACACAGTCTTTCCCTCTCTAGTCTGACATTATTTTGAGTTTTGAATTGTTTGGAATGTTCTCTGTGCCCTTGGTGGTACAAAAAAAAGCACAAATAAGTAAAAACCCATCCTCATCCCTTCTGAGTTCTTGAAAATGACCTGTTGATTGGTTGGCAAGGGAGAGTCGAGTGGTGCTCACACCGTTCTCTGGTTTCTCCAACGGCACAGGTGACGTGTTGCTGAATATCAACGGCATTGACCTGACCAATCTCAGTCACAGCGAGGCTGTGGCCATGCTAAAAGCCAGCGCTGCGTCTTCAGCCGTCGTCCTCAAAGCCCTGGAAGTCCAGATCATGGAGGAGGCAGCCCAGACCTCAGAGGAGCAGCCAGGCGCTTTCAGTGAGAATGAGTATGACGCCAGCTGGTCCCCGTCCTGGGTCATGTGGCTCGGGCTGCCAAGGTATCAAGAGCGCTCTCGTTGTCTTACACGGTGATCTTCTTAACCTTTATCTGTATGTTCCACAGTTAGCTCACCCAGTGGGTGCATCAAATTATAAAAGCAAGTTTTTAGGTAAATTGAATAACATCTAAGCTAAAAAGATTTGTATCTGCTTGTAAAAAGAAGACAATTTTGCCAGATCCCATTAAAGGGGGTTTGGTTTTGTTTTTTTGAAAGGGATAGAATATGTACTTGTCCACATGTGGGGATGGCAGACACACCCCCACACCTGGTTTTTCTATGTGGGTCCTGGCTGTCCAAACTCAGGCCTCATACTTATACCGCAGGCATTTATCCATTGAGCCAACTTTCCTTGAAAAGACAGAATTTTGGGTTTCTAAGGCAGGGTCTCACTCTGTAGCCCAGGCTAGCCAAGAACTTTTGATTATTTTGTAAAAAGGTAGTTAGAACTCAGTCTGTATTGGACTCGGGACACATGACCAGTGACATGTTCTGTGACTGGCTGACGAGGGTCCTGGAGACAGTGGAACCTCCACGGGCACCCCAGGGTGCTGACCTTTCTCTAGACGGCCGATGTTTGGTGTTGAGATAGGAAGAGTATGTGTAACTATGGTTGTTTGTATCTAAAATAATTTAGATTTTCATTATCTATAAAAAGCATTGTGAATCATGTGTAACTATTAGCCAAATATGAGACTGCTGGTTCTTAAATAAAAATAGACCAGAAAATGCACAGTTCCTGAGTCATCTGACTCATGTGGGTGTAACTTACAGTGAGGAGCGTTTACACAGTGCAGGCCTGGTGACGTTCTGTCCTGTAAGGACAGCAAGAATGTCATAGGTATTGAATTTTACTTGTTGATAGCCGAGTTGACCAGCTTGTTCCCATGAATTTTGTTTTGTTTTTCATTGTAAGGCCTAGAATTCATGTCTCGTAGACATCGCAGGACCTTATGGAGTGAGGTTATAGTAGCAAAAATGATGTCGTGCATGTTTATCAGTGCATCGAAAGTGGAAATCAGGAGCTAGAAAGATGGCCCAGTGGTTCAGAGTACTTGCTGCTCTTGCAGAAGACCCAGGTTCAATTCCCAGCACCTACATAGCATCTCACAACCATCTCTAACTCCAGGTCCAGGATAGAACACAGTCTTCCTGGTTTCCACTGACACTGTACATGTATGTGGTACACAAACATAAATGTAGGCGAACACCCATACACATAGAATAAAAGTAAGTCCTTTTTAAAAAACGATGTAAATGGTTGTTATCAAACTGCTGCAGAGCTACAGTCTAAACTAGGGAACCTCACAAACCTTGTTCAGCTGATACCTGGGTCATCAGAGCTTTCTAGAGCAGTGGTCTTGTTGACAGGGCCTAGGAGGTTTTGAGACAGCCCAGGCTGTCCTGGAACTCGCCCTGTAGACCCAGACTAGCCTTAAACTTACAGACATCCACCATGGCCAGGTGAGCAGTGGTTCTCAACCTCCCTAACATTGCGACCCTTTAATACAGTTCCTCATGTTGTGGTGACCCCAACCATAAGATTATTTTCATTACTACTTCATAACTGTAATTTTTCTACTGTTGTGAATCGTAATGTAAATATCCTTTGTACCTCTCTGTACTCAGTGCCGGGGTGCGGTTAGTACTAGAATCGCGGTGCTGTGAGGAGTACCAGTCCATGATCTCTGTGCACATTTCTACAGTATAACTGGCAGCCAGGCTGTAGGCTTCCTCCGTGTGTTCATGTCTTCACTTGGCAAGAGAAGCTGGAGGAAGTGAGCCTGTCTAGCGCTGCATCATGCTAGAGAATGGGTTATCAAAATAATAACAGACACGTGTGGGACTCTGGGCTTGATCCCTAGCGTGCAGGTACACAAGCACACAAGCACTAACTTCTCTGCGCCTGTTGTGACGAAGATGGAGAGTGAGAAGCCTCCGGGTCAGCTTTCTCTTTGTCTTTGACAGTGCCCTTCACAGCTGCCATGATATAGTCCTACGAAGAAGCTGCTTGGGAAGCTGGGGCTTCAGTATTGTGGGCGGATATGAAGAGAACCACACCAATCAGCCGTTCTTCATTAAAACCATCGTCTTAGGAACCCCTGCTTACTACGATGGGAGACTAAAGTGAGTCTGGTGTTCGCTGACCATGTGGTGTGGGTTGTGTTCTTCGTGCTAGAAGATGATCCAGCTCGGGGCTCGGCACTCACGCCTGTGCCGGTTTTGTAAACAGAGTGTTATTTCAGCGAGTGTGTTGCAGAATGGCAGCGCCCTCTGAGCATTCTTGTGCAGGTCTCCTGCCGTCAGATAAATCCACCTTATTTTTCCTGAGGCTCAATGTCTGCCTGCCTTTGTGTTCATGGGAGATCCATGAATGGGCAGCCATAGCAGCGAACCAGGGTTGACAGGCGTACCCCTGAGAGCTGTGTGTTTATTTTAGTGCATGTGGACATGAGTGCAGGTGCCCATGAAAGCATCAGACCCCTGGAACTGGAGTTACAGACGGTTATGAACTGCTTCATACAGGTGCTGGGAACCAAGCCCAGGTCCCTAAAAAGCAGCAAATGCTCATACAGTGAGCCATCTCCCTGGCCTTGATTTGGCACTTTTTAGAGAGATGGCCTCACCAAATGAAGTTGTTCTTCATGTCCTTAAGTCCCCACCAGTTATGGGCAAGTTGGCTCAGTTAGTTTTGGTTGGTAAAGGGGAAAGTACTGGCTTAGAAGTTTCCCAGAGGTGGTAACATTCCTAGCTGCTGACGGCCAACCAGAGCAAAATTGTGATTTTGATGCTAACCCACTGGGCCCGTGTTTGGATGCCATTGAGATAATGACACTCTGCTTCTGCTTGTGTTTTGTTCAGATGTGGAGACATGATTGTAGCTGTAAATGGCCTGTCGACTGTGGGCATGAGTCACTCTGCTCTGGTCCCCATGCTGAAAGAACAAAGGAACAAGGTCACTCTGACAGTCATTTGCTGGCCCGGCAGCCTCGTATAGAGTCTTGACGTTGGCTTCCAGTCTCGCTTCTTCCTACAGTCTGAAGGAAGTCCCTCTGGTTGTGGCACTTCTACAATCACCCCACGCTTCCTCTCTGCTCAGAGATCAGCCCCCACTAGCCCCGGGAGCTTACATTTTGAACACACTCAGTGGCCACCCTCTGGGGCGGTGCTTGGATCCTCCCAAGACTGTCACCAGCTGGACGGAAGCAGCTTCCTGACCTTCAGACGCTAGGTCGTGAAATGATTTACATCTGCAATTCCTGCATCAGCAGCAACTTACTGCAGCATTTGCAGCAGCCTTCCTGCCCTGTAAACAGCCCTACAAGTGGCTGCATTTTGGGTTTTGCTCATTTTCCATTGGTGCCAACATTTCAAAACTTTTATACCATTTATAAAGCAACTTTTGGGTTGTTTCTACCTTAATTTTCAGTACTTAAATGAAGACATAAGTCTGACACCACTAATGAGATTTCTTTTTAAATAATGTAGAAAATCAAAAATAATGCTATTCAGGGACAGAGCAGCCTGGGAGGTGACTGTCCTCGGCTGGCAGAGCTGCCTTGGCTGCAATGGCCCAGGAATGCTTTGTTATGTAGGAAAAGTTTGAAGATGTTCTTCTAAAAGTCATTTCTAGAGTTTGTATTTATCAGCAATCTTGTCTGGAGATGTTTCTGTGATTTATGCAATTGAACCAGGTGATTAAGAACATTACTGTGTTAAATGCACACACAGCACAGCCAAGTTGGAGAGAAGACTTTAACTTTGTTCCTGTGTGTTTTAGAAGTCCTTAGTTTCCCCAAGAGACCAAAAAGCTCTGTTTTTGTTTTTTGTTTTTTTTTTAAATCTGAAATAGTAGATTTTAGGTGTTAATATCTTCAACTGTTGGTCACTAAACTTTTTTCTTTCTTTTTTTTTTTGTGTTTTTGTTTTTTTGGTTTTTGTTTTGAAAACTATGTCCTTTATTCAACACAGTCGTCCCTTACAAGGCATAATGAGAAAGAAAGTCAGAGGAAAAATATCTTTACCTGGTTAATATTTATACTTGAAAAGTTTTATTTAGAAACCTAGTTCAAAATCAGAGTTAACTACAAGTGACCTGAGATAAACGGCATTGATAATCAGAATGGGGGCTTCTGCATGGCCCTGGGCTAAGCCCACCTCCTTCACAGTCATCCGTATCACTGATTAGTCCACTTCAATTTATATTTAAAAAAAAAATTTCTTTGTGATAAAGCAACAGTAGTGGCTACTGGCGTCTCCCCCGCCCCTTGGCTTCCCATGGTCACCTTGCTGCCAGCCCACCAGGGAGGGATGCGGGTGGACTCTGTTGTGGGACAATCGCCTGTGAAACAATTTGATACTGAAGTGCAATTGATGTGAAGCAATGTTTCCTGCTCCCCAAATACAATTTTGTAATCAACCTTGCTACTTTTGAAAGACTTTGTAAAACTTGTCATTTCTCTGGGGTGGGACCATCCAACAGTATCATAACTGCCACTTTGTTATACATAAAAATATGTCCAACCTGGTGGTCTGGTGAATATTTGGGGGGGAGGGGAGGATGCTTTTCAATATTATTTTTCTCTTGAAAATCTCTCAGAAAACACTGGCTTTCCATCTTGTAAAGGAAATTTGTCCGGATCTGTTACTATTGAAATATTTGCACTTTCTCATTTAAGTGCCTGCAGTTGAATATTTTTGGTTTGTTCTATGCCTTCAGTTTACACTGTTCTAGAATTTTTCAGATTTGTTCAAATAATGGTGTGATAATCATTCTGGATGGAAATAAAAGCCATCCTTTTCAGAGCAGCGCGGCGTTCATCTAGAGCGGTGTTCTTGTTGGCAGCTGCCGACCTCACTGCTCGCTGCACCTGAGCCCCCCACACCCACCTCCCGCTCCTGCAGACAGAACACACCCCGTAGATCGCACTTCTCACAGCCACAGGACCTCTGGCGCTGTGCTGTCCAGCGGGTGGCTGTTGAGCCGAAGCCTGGCCATGCAGTGTGCAGAAGTGACGGCATTGTGGACACACTGGGTGATATAAACTGCAGTAAGATTAACTTGCATTATTAAGATTGATTCCACCAGTTTCTTTTTTACTTTTTCACATGTGATTTACTAGAAACATTTCGATTGATTTTAGTTACATCAGGAGCCCAGTTCGTGTTTCCTTGCCACAGCATTCACCGTGTCAGGCAGGCCTGGCAGAAGTGTGGCTTCTGTTTCCGCTAATGGTTAAACCACATGCTCTGGGGGAGATGACCGCCGGGCAGGCGCGTTGTCCTTGCACTGAGGATGTGTGCTGTCTGACATTTGGTTCTGTCGCACTGAAAGGTGACGTTGCACCTTCCTTTTACAACAGCCCGGTTTCTGATGCAGACATGCATGTTCCCGATGTTCAGCCACCCTGGAAACCTGGGGAACAGCCTGTTGGGCAGTTTTTCTCACGAGCCATTTATGTTTCTCTGGCCTTATCCCTAACACTGTGTAGTGGATTATTTTTGGTGCAAATAGCTCACCCCACTTGGTGACTTTCCGTTTTAAATTTTTATTTGTTTTTGAGACAGGGTTTCTCTGTGTAGTCCTGGCTGCCCTAGAACTCACTCTGAAGACCAGGCTGGCCTTGAACTCAGAGATGTGCCTCCCGAGTGCCCCACTCCACGTCCATTCTCTTTAACTTTGAAATCCGATGATCATCTGAGTTCCTCATCATAACCCTGACAGATGTGTAACAGACACGTGAGCAGATCCCTTTCTCCCACATCTGCAGGGCTTGGCCTTGCAGGGTTTTTTGATTTGGGGATTTTTTTTTTCTTCCATCTGAGGTATGCTTCCAGTTTACTCCAAGCATGCCACAGCCTAACTGGTTGGTCTAATCACCTCCAACAGTCAACTTGGCACAAACTAGAGTTACCTGGGAAGAGGAAGCCTCACCTGAGGAAACACCTCTATGTAGGTTGGCCTTTGGCCATGTCTGTGAAGCATTTTCTTGATTGAGTGACTGAGTGACGTAGGAGGATCCAGCACAGCGGACCCATTGATTGACGTAGGATGATTCAGCACTAAATAACCCAGGCCTCCAGTGCCATCCCTGGACAGGTATAAGACTATATAAGAAGTCCAGCTCAGCAGGCCTATAAGCAACCTTCCTCCATGGTCTTTCTCCAGGTTCCTGCCTTAATTCCTGCTTTAGCTGCCCTCGCTAGTGGACTGTAGCCTCTAAGGTGAAATAAACCCTCCCCTCTCCAGGCAGTGTTCAGTACAGCAACAGAGCACATAGAGAACTCGGAGGAAACATTGTGGCAGTTCCTGCTTGTCCCATCTCTGCATTAGGTGCTGGGTCAGATTGTTTCCAAACCACATCAGTACTGGAAAAGCGACACAAACACAGTTCACGAGGTGAACACACCCAATGGCATCCCACAGAGTGGAATCGAGTGGACAGTGGCAGCCCAGGAGGTGACAGTGTGTTCCAGCCCGAAGGGGCAATGACGTCAAAGCCCAGGATATAGCCACAGCCTCACGGGTTGCCTGGTGCACATGTTCTGAGTGCGAGGGTCACTGATGGAATTTCTTCTTCTCCAGCAGGGGAACAGGTGGTGTGACAGAGAGTACCTGTACCAGCTTTTCCATCTCGTTAGACACCCGGAGAAATGGAGGAAGAATCGGCATGCCTTAGCTTTCTTTGTTATAAAACATCCCAGAGCTACTACTTCAGAGGAGGAATGGTTGACTTGGGCCCATAGTCTCAGATTTCAGACTATGGTTGGTTGGGCTTTGGGGCCTGTGTAAGGTAGCATATATTGACAGGGAGCCTGTGGTAGCATGATGGATGCTGTTCACCTGGCATCAGGATGGTCGCAGGAAAAGGTTAGAACCAGAGTCCTGCCATCAAGGGCATGCTCCCCACTGACATAAAACGCCCTGCGCATGCCCTGCTCCTTAAAGGCCCTGCCACCCCCCCAGAGCACCAGATGCCAGGCACCAAGTGTCTGAGGACATGTGGGCCTCTGGGGACACTTACCCGAGCCACAGCAGTTGGTTTAAAGGGTTTAATTTTCTTAGAGTACTATGCAATGTGATTCGGTTTTCAAATGGCCAAATCCTCCCTCAGCCCCAGCTGTTAATCTTTTCTTTCTAATTCTGGAGCTTCAGAATTGGATCTCTAGTTCTTTGTACTTTACAGAGGACTGCAGTACAATCCCCTCGGATGTTTGAAGCTTTAGCCGGGTAACTGGGTGGTTAAAATTCAGTCCGAAGTTTGCACACCTGGGTTTCAGCTTCCCCTTTCCTCAAGCCCTGTGCACACATCACAGTTCAGTAACATCCTAGGTTGTGGTTTGAAAAGCTCAGAGTTGAAGCGGTGAGTATCTTTTCGTTTTGAAAATATTTTTTTCTGTTTTTATTTACTTGGATATTTGTATGCTTGTATGTATTATGCTGGTGCCAAAGGAGGTCAGAAGAGGGCGTCTGACCCCCTAATGCTGGAGTTCCAAGTGGTTGGGAGCTGACAAATGTAGCTGGGTTGGGAATTGAACTCCAGTCCTTTGCAAAAGCAGCAAATGCCCTTAACCACAGAGCCGTATCGCCAGCCAACAGTAAGTTTCTCAAATAGATGTTAAAAAATGAGAGGTGGCCAGGTATGGTGGCACACATCTTTAATTGCCAGTCCTCAAGAAGCAGAAGCAGGAGGATCTCTATGAGTTCGAGGATAGCCAGGGATACAAAGAAAAACCCTGTCTCAAAATAAAAACGGGGGTGGAGTATTTAAGATGCATGATGACGTTCCTCAAGTGTCCACAGAAGCGGTCAACCCTTTTGCTGTCTCAGCACCCTATCTAGGGCCTACTGTGCATACTGCGGAGAGGTCATGACTTCATCACAAGGGGTGATTTTATATTCAGCTTTTCTTTCGTTCGTTCAGCTTTGGTGATCAAGCCATACAACCAACGTGGTGAACTTAGGAATTCGGCAACTGAATTTGTCTCGAGTCTTCTCTGCCTGAAGAAGGAATGGTTTCAGCCCTTGGGAGTCCTTATCTAAAAGCCCCTTGTGTCTTTGTAGCGTAAATCTGTCCCATTTAACTACACTACCAATCCATTTCTATGGCAACTCAGAAGCTCTTTAGAAGTCAAGTTATATGCCTGAGAACTACCAATTCTCAAGAGAAGCTGAAGTGTCAATCACATACAAGAAAGGCCTATGCCAGGAGACCTGACCTGATGCCTGACTGCACCGGCAAAGCAGGGCTCCCTCCAGCCAGAAGCGCTCCAAGTTTCCCACAAGTTTTGCTGGCTTGAGTCAGTACTGTGTTTCTTCGAGAGCTTTCCATTTAAGTCAGTGAATCCAACCACAACCCATTTCCTTGAGCTACCCGAAAAGACTGAGCTTTCTGATCAAGACCATTGATTGCTTGGGCTCTGACAGAGTAGTAACAGATGTTCAACATCAAGATTGGGAGGCTGGAGGTGGTGGCCATTAATAGGGTTAATAGGGTCTTTCCTTTTTTTTCTTGCATTATTGGAGATTGAACTGGGGGCCTCACACATGCAAGGCAAGTGTCCTACCACTGAACTATGCTGCCAACACCACTTTTAGTCTTTATTGACTAGTAAACTTTCAAATGACTTCTTTAACAATCGCATATGTGCGTGTATATATATATATGGCACATACATATGTATGTTTATATACCCCTAATGCACTTTGATTATATTAACCCATTATTCTGTCTTATATCTCTCCCACCTCCCACTAAACTTCCCAAGAAAGCCCCCTTGTTTTTAGGGGTGGGTTTGCCCTATTGCATTTAACTAGGATTGCTGGTGTGAGAGTCATTTAACTTGAGCAGGGGCAACTTACCCTTGGCTGCCGAATTGAACAGTATGACTCCCCACTCCACTCAAGCAATCATTAACTGTCGCTAGCCTGGGCCTGCAACTCACTTAAACTCTTAGCTACTCATCTGCCTCTCAGGCACTGGGATTAAAGATTTGTATCGCCACTCCTGGCCCTTTCCCATTCCTTTTGTCTGGGATATTTATTTTCAATTTTTCCATTGTATTATCTAATTTATTTTTTGAGACCAGATTTCTTTGGTTGTCCTGGAACTCAATTTGTAGACCAGGCTGGCCTCGAACTCACAGATTCTCCTGCCTCTGCCTCCCAAGTGCTGGGATTAAAGGCGTGCACCACCACCACCACCCGGCTGGCTTATCATCTGATTTTTAAAAAATTGTTTATTTTACCTAAGAGCAGTCAGTGCCCTTAACCACTGAGCCATCTCCCCAGCCCCTATTTTAATATCTAAATGGGAAGTTACTTGGAGGTGCCTTCTGCCTTCATTTGGCAACTCTTAAGTATATACATCAGGATTCTTCAACTGCTTAAGTTCAATTTGGACAAGATTTCTTTGGCTTTGGTTGTCCCACTTGAGAACTGACTACGTGCCAAGTGCTGTTCACATGCAGGGTTGTCAGTGCCCCTCACTGCAGCCTCCCAAATCGAGCGTGGGCGGTTAGCCCGTCAGCTTGGCCTCCAGCAACATCCAGCACCCTTGCTGTATTCAATCCCATGGTTACTGTAACGCGCACTCCAGGGTTCCCTTTGCTTGACCACCACAGAGAGTCTGCAGCCAGCGGCCTGGTCCCAGTGCATCGCCCCAATCTTCCCATTGCACCCCCGCCTCCTGATCTGCCAAGATCTTGCCACCACTAGACTTGCCTAGGCAGCACCGGGAAGATGGCAGTGGTGCCCTTGAGAGATGACACTGTGGCAGAAGCAGCCCCTCCCTGGAAAGTTCCTGCCTCGGAAAGAATTTCTGCCATGCCAAGCTGTAGTCCCTAGCGGGCTCAATGCTCCATTGTCTCCACCTGATCTATAGACGAAGCTCCTATTTCCAAGACTAAATGTGAGATGGGCTTCTTAGAAACGCTGTGTTCTTGACAAAAGTGCCCATTCTCCAGCCTGCAGGCAGCTGTTCATGGTCAGACTCCCCCAGGACAATATATATATATCTGGCTGTCTGCGGAGGCCTCATCTGTGCCGTGCGTAAGCACACATGCCACCTCTGAAGACTGGTGTGTGTGTGTATGTGTGTGTGTGTGTGTGTGCAGGAAGCAAACAATGACCAGACCACAAAAGGGTTCGCCAGGCTGCCTTCCTGCCCTCCACCATGGGTTTCTCTCTGGCTCTGCCTGCCTTCTGCCCTTCCTTCATCTTCACTTGGCACTTGCCTTCCGTTCTTTCTGTAGTTCACTTTCAGTCTGGAGAGCACATTGCTTCTAACATCACCTTCTAGAATGGTTTGTCTCTACGCTGCAGCTTTTCTGGAATTGGTAGGGTTTTCAAGTTACTTTGGCATGGATTTCCAGTGCTGCTGTATGGTCTCTCCCCAGGGAAACCTGCACCAGGATACTTGGCCAGGACCCATCTGTCCCTCAAACCCCCATCATCCAAGCTGGATGACCCTGAGCCCTGACACCAGCCACCATCATTGCCATGTCCCTTCCCATGTTGCGCAAGACTACATGGATAGGAATGGGCTTTGCTGTTTAAACAACTTTGATCCTCCCTGCTGGCCGCCACTCAAAAGCTCCCAGTCCCTTGGCAGAAGGAACTACTACAATGGCTCTAGGTCCTGGTCTCAGGACACAGGCACATCCCATGGACCCTGTGGTCCACCAGGCCTAGTGAGTGCCCAGCACAGCCTTCTCTACTGCCAGATACACAGCCAGGGCAGCAGGGACATCCAGGGACAGCCAGAGGCCCAGCCGTGTGACCCACCAAAGCAGGGCTCCTCACTCTTCATTAGCTACTGCCTCTTCAGAAAGAATTAGGAATGCTTCCTAATTCTTGGCATACTGGTTTTGCGTGTCTGGGCACAGTTGGTTCTCCCCTCACTTGTGAGGCTCAAGCACAGTGATCCAGCCCTGTCTGAGCCATGCATGAAGTCTGTGGCCAGCCTTCGCTACGGGGTAAGATCAGGCAGGTGGCTGGTCACCCTGAAGAAGTGCGCCACTGGCTGAGCTCGGCTGTCCTACTCAGGTCTATACTGGCTACTGATTTTATCAAGTTCTGTTTCAGCTTTGCAGAATTGTCCATCCCTCTGTATCGGTTCATTCTCAAATATTAGTTAGTAATCAGTGTTCCTCCATGGCCTCTGCCTCAGTTCCTGCTTCCAGGTCCTGCCTGAGTTCCTGCCCTGACTTCCCCAGCAATGGACTGTGTTTGAGACAACTAAGCCAAATAAACCCTTTCTTTACCAAGTTGCTTTGGGTCATGATCTTTATCACAGCCATATAAGCCCCAAGATGTAGGCATAGTCCTGTCTTGTATGGCACAAGGAACCTCAGATCTGTAATCAAACTGAAAATAAGGCCTGTAGACACCACTGTCCTTCTCCAGCCATGAGTAGCCATGTCTGCAATCTACCCGATTCCTGTAGGTGAGTTTAGCATCTATGGTATAGGGCTCTCTGAATGCCATTGTCATTGAGGTTTGGATAATTATGCACCTTCAAAAGATGCCCAATGTAATTCTGATCATTCTCCTCTAAAAAAGCCCCAGATTAAAAGCTTTCGCTAGCTCTTTAGACCGCAGGCCTGCAATTACAGAGAAAGAACTGCATTTTAGCTTCCCATTGAAATTAATAACAACGTCTCCCCAGTTGACTCTGTGAATAGTTAATGGAACAAATAGGATACTTCAGTGCAATGTGGGCTGGAAAGCCACCTGAGTGAAAGTCTGGGCTTCAAATGGGAAAATAATTCATGCGCCGCAAACCCGCACCACGCATCAGTGTGCAGGGTGTATTCCTCCATAGCAGAAATAGAGCTGGTTAACGAAGGACTGACCATACCTCAGCGAGTGAGGACCTGCTGAAGACAACTGTTTAATAATAAAGTCACCAAGGAGGCAAGGATGTGCTACAGAAAACTACAGAGTGCTAAAGCAGGTGAAACGACAGGAATGGAAAGAGCCTGTGTCCATAGACGGGACACTTAGGAGTATCGGGAGACTAATGCTGTCAAGTGCTCTGCGGTGTCAATGCAATCCATGCCAAAATCCCACTGATTCTTTTTCTTGCAAAAACAGAAAGATTGGGCAGGGGAGAGGGGGTCCTAGATCGATGGCTTCAAGGTTAAGAGCACTTGCTGCTCTTTCAAAGACTCACATTGGGTTCCCAGCACCCACATGGCAGCTCACAGTCTCTGTAACTCCAATCCCAGGGGGGACCTGATGAGGAAAGGGGTACACACACAGGATAGTCAGAGGGAAGGGGTGCACACACAGGATAGTGAGAGGGAAGGGATGCACACACAGGACAGTGAGAGGGAAGGGGTGCACACACAGGGTAGTGAGAGGGAAGGGGTGCACACACAGGGTAGTGAGAGGGAAGGGGTGCACACACAGGACAGTGAGAGGGAAGGGGTGCACACACAAGACAGTGAGAGGGAAGGGGTGCACACACAGGATAGTGAGAGGGAAGGGGTGCACACACAGGATAGTGAGAGGGAAGGGGTGCACACACAGGACAGTGAGAAGGAAGGGGTGCACACACAGGACAGTGAGAGGGAAGGGGTGCACACACAGGATAGTCAGAGGGAAGGGATGCACACACAGGGTAGTGAGAGGGAAGGGGTGCACACACAGGATAGTGAGAGGGAAGGGGTGCACACACAGGACAATGAGAGGGAAGGGGTGCACACACAGGATAGTGAGAGGGAAGGGGTGCACACACAGGACAGTGAGAGGGAAGGGGTGCACACACAGGACAGTGAGAGGGAAGGGGTGCACACACAGGGTAGTGAGAGGGAAGGGGTGCACACACAGGACAGTGAGAGGGAAGGGGTGCACACACAGGATAGTGAGAGGGAAGGGGTGCACACACAGGATAGTGAGAGGGAAGGGGTGCACACACAGGACAGTGAGAGGGAAGGGGTGCACACACAGGATAGTGAGAGGGAAGGGGTGCACACACAGGATAGTGAGAGGGAAGGGGTGCACACACAGGACAGTGAGAGGGAAGGGGTGCACACACAGGACAGTGAGAGGGAAGGGGTGCACACACAGGATAGTCAGAGGGAAGGGATGCACACACAGGGTAGTGAGAGGGAAGGGGTGCACACACAGGACAGTGAGAGGGAAGGGGTGCACACACAGGGTAGTGAGAGGGAAGGGGTGCACACACAGGGTAGTGAGAGGGAAGGGGTGCACACACAGGATAGTGAGAGGGAAGGGGTGCACACACAGGGTAGTGAACACTAGAGGAACTCCCAGCAGGTGATCATGGACATGGCATTTAGTACATGCAGACATACCGCACAAATAACACCCTGGCTTGTCTGAGCTGGGCCTAAAATTACCTGAAAGTCCATCTTTCTAGGATCAAAAAAAGATTAATTTGGGGCTGGAGATGGCTCAGTGGTTAAGAGTGCTGGCTGTCCTTGCAGAGGGCCTGTGTTCAGTTCCCAGCACCAATATGGTGGCTTACAACAATCTATTGCTCCAATTCCAGTAGATCTGGTGCCCTTTTCTGGCCTCTTTAGGCACTGCACACACTCATACATAAAAAAAAAGCTGGGTGTGGTGCTGTACACCTAACCCCAGCACTCAGGAGGCAGAAGCAGAACTCTGTGAGTTCAAGGCCATCCTCATCTACACAGTGTTCCAGGACAGCCCGGGATACAGAATGAAACCATATCTCAGAAAATTAACTTGTAGAGTATAGAATGGATGTTATTACTATGTTCTTGACTAGTCCCGAGTGACTTTTTATTTCAAGCAGGCACAAAGCTGGGTGGAAAAGCTGAAAGGCTAGCTGACATGCTTTCTGAGCTTAGGCAAGCAGCTCCTCTAAGCTTGAGACACTCGCATTTTCCTAGGGAGGCATGTGTGTGCTCACCTGAGAAAGCCGCCATTCCCTTTTACCTCCGTCCCACACAGTTTGTCTTTGTGCCCTGCCCTGGCCTGTAGGTAGCCATGCTCTGAGTACCAGAGCTGCTCAGGACGTGGGGGTGGGTTTGGGAGGGGAAAAGCAGGAGGTCCAAAGGGACCAGAGAGAGTGAGGGAAGCATGCATGGACAGACGCAGCCCTGCACTCCGGGCCTTAGCTTCCCGATCTGCAGATGGGACCTTTTGAGAAGCCTCCATGAACCAATGACTGAAGGAAGCAGGACGTGTCAGTTTGCTCTGCGGTGCTGTACTAAGATGCCGCAGGCCATAACGTGAGGTCAGAACACCAGCCAGCAGTTCTGCTAGCTGGGGAGTCCAAGGTCAGGAAAACAGCAGGCCAAGCGTTCTCTAGTCAGGGTGGCTCACTGGCTGCTGTGTCTCCCAAAGGGCAGGGACACTTGGCCCTCTTCAGGATGGAGGTAGAATGGACAAAGAATCAATGGGGTCCAGCTCACCTTTCAGGAATGGCATCAATCCCATCCAGGAGGGCGGAAGTCTCATGGCCTCCACATGCCTTAAGTGCCCCTCCTTGGAAAATGTTCCAGCGGTCAATGCTGTGTGGATTCCACGAGAGACAGACACCATGCAACTGCAAGATGTAGCAAGAGTTCCTGTGCTGGGTGGGGTGGGGGTCAGCTGCTTGGCTCTTGGTGAAGCACAGCTCCAGGCATACCAGAGCTGCCAGGACACTGGGGGAGTTGACTGTGTCTGCCCTGCCTGTCTCTCCAAAAAAGGCTGCCTTCCTCTTTAGCCTCGGGCTCTGGGTGAGCAATCTGTGCCGGCCCCACTGGTAAAACTGTTCCCGACAGTGTGCCTCTGTCATCCCACTGAAGCCGACCTCAGAGCGTGGCATGTGGCCCCGCCCTGTTAAACAATCAACCTGGGTGTGACTTCGTACCCACAGTAGATGGATCTCCGCTGTGTCCTTCTACTCATCTATGGTGGGCTCATGGATGGAACTTGCTTGCCAGTGACATACACCGAACTGCTTTTGATGGGGACCTTGGGGGGGGGGGCTAGACGTCCTTGTGGGTGATTTCTGCTGCTTCCCATGGCATCCATGTACCCAGTAACCCATTCAAACTGCTGGTGTCTTGTCACTGGGCAGAACTGGTGAGTTGGCTATTGGTCACTGATTGGACTGAGGGAGTGTAAATGAAGCGCACCTCCATTTATGTGTATCAATGTTTGCCTGCAGGTGTGTATGTATGTGCACCACACACATGCAGTACCCAAAGAGACTGGAAGGGGGCATCAGATTCCCCTGGTACTGGAGTTACACATGGTTGTGAGCCACCATGTGGTTGCTGGAACTCAAACCTGGGTCCTCTGAAAGAACAGTCAGTGCTCTTAACCCCTGAACCGTCTCTTTACCCCCAAGTATGACAATTTTTCCTACACAGCTTCTGCTTTATTGCACCGATAACATCTGCCAGCTAAGGACCCGTTTCCAGAATGCCAACTCTAGCTTCTGTGGTTTTTAGTTTTGTTTTCGTTTTTTTTTTATTGCTGTTCTGTTTAAGTCTGTTTTAAAAAAACATCTAACATTAAATTTCCTCCTTGACCATTTAAAAGGCGCAGTTTGGTTGGGCTGGCCACAGTCACAGGCTGCACCATCATCACTGTTCTTCCCCGAGGTTCTCTGTTCTTACTAAAACCGTGTCTTCATCTCCCTTCCTACTGTGACCATCATGCTGCTTCCTCTCCCTCTCTGAGCTGGCTGCCCTCATGTGTCTCATGGTCCCGGTTTGGACTGGATGTCCCTTAAATGCCCTGTAGCTTGGTCCCCAACATGATGCTACTGGGAACTGATGGAACCTTCGTAGACGCTTAGTAGAGGACCTCCAGATCATTGTGGACGCATCTTCACAGAGAACTGTCAGACCCCAGGGTGATCTTCTCTCTAACAGGAGGCAAACGGCTTTACCCTAAGTACCAGAACATGGACTTCACAGCCGTGAGCCAGAGCAAACCTGGTGTTCTCTCTCTCTCTCTCTTTTAAGATTTATTTTTAGGTTTTTATATATGTGTGGGCACGCACGGCACAGCATGTATAGAAGCCAGAGCACCGTATGCATGTAGACATGCAATGCATGACAGCGTGTGTGGAAGTCAGAGCACAGTATGCATGTAGACATGCAATGCATGGCACAGCATGTATAGAAGCCAGAGCACAGTATGCATGTAGACATGCAATGCATGGCACAGCATGTATAGAAGCCAGAGCACAGTATGCATGTAGACATGCAATGCACGACACAGCGTGTGTGGAAGTCAGAGCACAGTATGCATGTAGACATGCAATGCACGACACAGCGTGTGTAGAAGCCAGAGCACAGTATGCATGTAGACATGCAATGCACGACACAGCGTGTGTGGAAGTCAGAGCACAGTATGCATGTAGACATGCAATGCACGACACAGCGTGTGTGGAAGTCAGAGCACAGTATGCATGTAGACATGCAATGCACGACACAGCGTGTGTGGAAGTCAGAGCACAGTATGCATGTAGATATGCAATGCACGACACAGCGTGTGTGGAAGTCAGAGCACAGTATGCATGTAGACATGCAATGCACGACACAGCGTGTGTGGAAGTCAGAGCACAGTATGCATGTAGACATGCAATGCATGACACAGCGTGTGTGGAAGCCAGAGCACAGTATGCATGTAGACATGCAATGCACGACACAGCGTGTGTGGAAGTCAGGGCACAGCACACATGTGGGCATGCAATGCACGACACAGCGTGTGTGGAAGTCAGAGCACAGTATGCATGTAGACATGCAATGCACGACACAGCGTGTGTGGAAGTCAGAGCACAGTATGCATGTAGACATGCAATGCACGACACAGCGTGTGTGGAAGTCAGAGCACAGTATGCATGTAGACATGCAATGCATGACACAGCGTGTGTGGAAGTCAGGGCACAGCACACATGTGGGCACACATGACAGCGTGTGTGGAAGTCAGGGCACAGCACACATGTGGGCACGCATGACAGCGTGTGTGGAAGTCAGGGCACAGCACGCATGTGGGCACGCATGACAGCGTGTGTGGAAGTCAGGGCACAGCATGTCTCAGTTCTGCCTTTTCACCACTTGGGACTCAGAGGTCAAAAGCAAGTCACTGGGCTTGGGACAAGTACCTTTGCCCACTGAGCCACTGAGCCAGCCCACAACATGATTGGAGACAATCATGGGATCCCCAAATTCCGTACTATAGCATATGCACCCGAATGCCATTACTTTCTAAGATCCAAGGGATACAAAGGAACACAGAAGAGGAAAAGCTTTTGTTCACAAGGACAGAGAGGAAGATGTTTAGAAATTGAGGTGGTACATTAACGTCAATGACAGTAACTTAGAGGGTTTTATTGTTGTTGTTGTGTTGTTTTGTTTTGGGGGTTTTTGTTTGTTTGCTTTTTACTGATTATTTGGGAATCTCACATCAAGAAGCCAGTTTGCCCTCCCTCCCCCTGGAGCCCCCCCCCCCAAAAAAAAGAATGGAAAAAGAAAAAATTTAAGTCCATTTTGTGTTGTCCATACACTTATCGGAGCATGGTCAAACTCCTAGGGGCCATTTCCCCAAGGGAAGCTGTCTTTCTCCACCACCCAGAAGCCATCTACTGTGGAGAGCCATGTGGCAGCTGGGGACAGACAGCTCTCCTGCATCTACTGCACGGCTGGCACCATTGGGCAGTGGCTGGCACCACTGGGCAGTGGCTGGCACCACTGGGCAGTGGCTGGCACCATTGGGCAGTGGCTGGCAACAACCAGGGTCAACTCTCCCGCACTCACACACCACCCCCACTGCCCGCAAGGATGGGCCAGCTCACCCAAGCAGGCTCATTCCAGCAATTCAAGCTGGTGGGGGGGGGGCAGCTCTGCCATCCAGGCCCCCACCTGCTATGCAGCTACAGGCCAGGGGCGGAGTCAGCTCTCTCGAAGGGCAGGGCCAGACCAGGTATGCAAGTCTGCAACACCTGGCCCTCAATGGCTGCACCAACCACAGGACTGACTCTCTCTCTCTCTCTCTCTCTCTCTCTCTCTCTCTCTCTCTCTCTCTCTCTCTCTCTCTCTCTCTCTCTCTCTGTGTGTGTGTGTGTGTGTGTGTGTGTGTGTGTGCGTGCGCGCGCGCACGCGCGCGCGCGCGTTTGGTTTGGTTTTTTGAGACAGGGTTTCTCTGTATCTTTGGAGGCTGTCCTGGAACTAGCTCTTGTAGACCAGGCTGGCCTCGAACTCACAGAGATCCGCCTGCCTCTGCCTCCCGAGTGCTGGGATTAAAGGCGTGCACCACCACCGCCCAGCCACCCACGGGTCTTAACACGGCTACACATTCCACTCACATCCAAAAGGTCCTCAGAGCCAGCAAAGCCCAGTGGCATCAGTCGGCAACACAGACCACATACATTACATGGATCTCAGGCTTCCACAGGGACTGTGGTGGCACCGTGGACCACAGACACCAACGCGGCCTCCGAAGAGAGAAACTGGTTTTCACGGTGGCCCAGAGCCAAGGCAATCCCACATTCAGGCGGAGCCAGGGCAACCCCGCATTCAGGCAGAGCCAGGGCAGTCCCGCATTCAGGCAGAGCCAGGGCAGTCCCGCATTCCGGAGGAGCCTGGGCAACCGCACATTCAGGCGGAGCCAGGGCAGTCCCACATTCAGGCGGAGCCAGGGCAGTCCCACATTCAGGCACTACACTTGCATAAGCCCCAGGCTGCTGTGCAGCACTCACCCGACGCTGTGCTCTATTTTCCTGTTTTTCCCAGAGTTGTCTGATTGGCTTCAGTCACCTGCGCTGAGAAGGCAGGTGGTCTGGAAATTATAAAGTTTTTATGAGAAAAATGAGGTACTCCAAAGTTGGGCTTGGGGTTTTTTCCTCCTGGTGAGTAGGAAGATTTGAAATAGTAAAGGTCATGACAGAGACGTCAAAGACTCCCAATCGCCACAGGAAGTATAGTTAAAATCTATTTTTTTTTTTAAAAAAGTGCAATCAGATAGATCTTTGTGTTAAGAAAAAACATAATCAAAGGCTTTGACTTCTCAAATAATTATTGCATGATGGGCTGGAGCGGTGGCCCAGCAGTGAGAGCTCGGGCTGCTCTTGCAGAGGAACCAGGTTTGATTGACGGGATTCTCAGCACCGGCATGTTGACTCACAGCAATCTGTAACTCTAGCTCCAGGGACTCTAACGCCCTCTTCAGGCCTCTGCGGACACTGTATGCACATGGTACACAGACACACATGCAGGCAAAACACCTATACACATAAAGTAAAGTAAAAATTGTAAGTTGTATGATAAAGGCTTAAAATAGAAAACCTTAACTAATGGAATACAGCATAGAGCCCTAATAGATGCCCAAACTGTATGATTGCTATTAGTAGCGGTGCTGTAAGAGAACGGTGTGGGGGGGGGATGGCTTTCAGAGGTGTCTCTGAGGAGACTGGCTGACAGGCATGACTGGCATTTAATCAACCATTTAATCAACTGAGTCTGCACATGCAATGACCTAATCCTAACATGTTCTTTGTCATCCCAGCTTCAGATATGAAAAAGAAGGCTCCGAAAGCTTGTTCGAACTTGCCAAAAGCCACATGGGCAAGTTAGCGATCCCCAGGCCACAGCTCACCTTCATGCTGTGGACGTACTTATTCTCTAAGTCAAGAGTGTCTGGAATGGAGAGACAGCTCAGTGGTTAAGAGCACATGTTGCTCATGCAAAGGATCTGAGTTTAGTTCCCAGCACCTGCAAGGTGGTAACTCCAGCTCCAGGGGATCCTGCTACCTCTAGTGGCCTCTACAGGCACTGCACACACATGGTACACATAAAGCCACGCAGGCAAAACACCATGCACATGAAATCATCTTTCTTTTTTTTTTTTTTTTTTTTTTTTTGGTTTTTTGAGACAGGGTTTCTCTGTGGTTTTTGAGCCTGTCCTGGAACTAGCTCTTGTAGACCAGGCTGGTCTCGAACTCACAGAGATCCGCCTGCCTCTGCCTCCCGAGTGCTGGGATTAAAGGCATGAAATCATCTTTCTAAAGGACAGGAAAAGAAGAGATTTGGCCCAGTTGTTCAAATGCAAATGTTTTTAAAGATCGACTAAAAAATTTTTAACAAAATAGCATTTAAATGTCTATTTCAAAAATGAGCCATTATCAATGATTTTCCTGCTTCATCCTCCGGAGTGGCCAGGACTATGGGTGTGTACAACCACACCCAGCCTGACCCAGTGATATTTGAAATGCCATTACAAAATCAATTTTTTTGTTGCAAAGACTAAGTTGATATTAAGTAAGAGATAATGAAAGCTTTGAACTCCTCGGCTGCCACTGTAATAGACAGTCAGACACTACTGCTAAAGACGCACATGCTTTGGTTGTAGGGCTTAAAGCAACCAAGCTGGCACTGGTCTGGAAATGTTCTTCCTTCCGACTAGTTTCCATAATGCTGGAAGAGGCTGTGGAGATGTCTGGGGGAGAAGAGACCCCGGTGGATTTACCCAGTGGTGAGCTTGGTGTGCTACAGTGCTGACTTAGTAGGCAGAAATTGCCTATTGCTTGGGGGCAATAGTGGAATGATTGCCAATGGGGTAATGAATTGCTTTCAGTTTGGATTTGAGGCCTGCCCCACAGGAAGGAATTCATGCCTGGTACTGTAAACCTGGCCAAAAGCCATGGTTGGGGGAATGTTGCTACCGGACAACTTGTGGGGATCAGGTCAGCTCTCTTCTTCCACCATGCGAGATCTGGGGATTGATCTCATCAGGTGTGGAGTGTCTTTATATGCTGAATCATCTCACGGTTCAACTAAGCATAGTTTTTCCCTCAAGATGTATTTGTTTCTATTTTATGTGCAGGAGTGTTTCGCTGGCACGTATGTCTGTGCACTGGCACTGTCAGATTCTGGGAACTTGTCCATACTGGGTTTCATGGTCTGAGTGGATGAGGACCGACTAGGTCTCTTCATGTGGTAGCCTTTAACCGACCAGCTGGACCTCTTTCCACCCACGTACTAAATTCCCCAGGTTTCCAGAGGACCTAGCTGGTTGTTTCCTGTTGTGCCATTGAGGAGGCAGCTACCAGAAGACTGTGGAACCTTGGGTATGACAATAACACATGCATCTAGGACTGCCCAGGATAGGAACAACTGGAGAACCGCCATAAACGGGCTGCCCATGCATGCTTAAGTGTAAACGATAATAATGATCTATGTGCACTACATGCTTGCAGTACCCATAGAGGCCAGGAGAGGGCGTCAGTATTGAGGCCATTGTGAGCCTCAGTGTGGATCCTAAGAACTGACCCAGATCCTCTGCTGGAGCAGCCAGTGCTCTTAATAGCTGAGCCATCTCTTCAGCCTTCCCACCACCCCCAACTAAGCTTATCTTGAGGCTAACACAAAGGTATAAGGAAAATCCATGACAGACTAGTCAACTCAGCTCAGATTGACTGAGTTGAAGATGCCAAAGAACTGACAAAGCATTAGTTGTGGGTTTGTCTACGAAGATGTTTTTAGAGAAAACTGGCATGCGGGCATTGAGGGTGGTGTGACACTTGGAGTGGGGACGAGCGTTGCTTTGTAAACAGCACTGCAGCCCCCCCCCGGAGGGGCGGGCATTCACAGAGCAGCCTCTCCTAAGACGTCTCTGAGCTCCTGCCCGGAAGCCTGAGGACAAAACTGCAGTCAAATGTCAGCCCTATCCCAGAAGAGCTTGACTGCTGCTCGCAGGACTTGGATGGTCCAAGTCCTTCTGTATGGTGACCCATAAGTTCCCCACCTTGCTTCCTAAGGTACCTCCTGGAGATCCTCCCCCGCTGAGCTCCCCGGCTGGCTCTAACTTGCAGCCCTGGCCACTGAAGTGGAGGTTTCTAATGGAAACCCTGAGCCCTTTACTTAGAGACTCGCCGGTGGGCACCACTCTAATTATTCCATGGCCTAATTCCATTTATCTTTTGTGGTCCATTATGTGCCCCTGACAGGCTGTGTCTTCCTCGGCAGGTACACAGCCTACTCTAATGCACTCCGGGTGACAACAGCCACATAGACAGAGGGACTTGGCTGGCACCTAATTCTCCTCAACTATAATTTTATAAATGAACAAGGCAGACACATTTTCTGCTTTAAGATAAATATTTTATGAATTGCCCCTCTGATACATTACATTATCAGTACATTATCCTTCCTTCCTCCCGAGCTGAGAAGAGCAACATATACACTCAGGAGGACATTTGGGTGGTATTATTGAATACTCTGCTTTTAAAATCTGTTTGTATCTGTGGGGAAAACCATAATTTTGTCTCCTGGAAAGGAAAAGTTCTTTAAATGTTGTTTGGCCATTTCACTGGGAAAGTTGTCATAAGGGACTTTTTGTCTGGCTAGCGTGGAGGGTCCTACTTTTTAAAAAAGACATAGGATTACTTTATGTTTCTCCTGGAGTCAAAAAGCCGGACGGCAGAGCACACGGGAAAGGAAAGGCATGCAAAGCCAGGAGGGGTCTTTCTCACTGTCAGAACTGTGTGTTATTTTTCTAAAAGGCCCTCTTTTCCCTCACGGAGTCTTGCTATATAGCCCAGGGTGCTCCTGAGCTTATAATCCTCCTGCCTCAGCATCCCTAGTGCTGAGATTCCAGGCATGTACCACACCAGCTTCATCTTTTTTTCTGAGTTTTTGTTTGTTTGTTTGGTTTTTCGTTTTTGGTTTTCTTGTTTTTGGTTTTTCGAGACAGGGTTTCTCTGTAGCTTTAGAGCCTGTCCTGGAACTAGCTCTTGTAGACCAGGCTGGTCTTGAACTCACAGAGATCCGCCTGCCTCTACCTCCTGAGTACTGGGATTAAAGGCGTGCACCACCACTGCCTGGCCTGAGTTCATATTTTAAAGTATCAATTGTACCATGCAAGCCTTATCATTTACTATATTTTAAAATCTAAATGTTCTGTGCCTCAGCCCCCCTTCACCCTGTGGGTATTTTAACTTGTGGTGGCAGTGGGTGGTGGTGGTGGTGGTGGCAGTGGTGGTGGTGGCAGTGGTGGTGGCAGTGGTGGTGGTGGCAGTGGTGGTGGCAGTGGTGGTGGCAGTGGTGGTGGTGGTGATGGTGGTGGTGGTGGCAGTGGTGGTGGCAGTGGTGGCGGCAGTGGGTGGTGGTGGCAGTGGTGGTGGTGGCAGTGGTGGTGGTGGCAGTGGTGGTGGCAGTGGTGGTGGTGGCAGTGGTGGCAGTGGTGGTGGCAGTGGTGGTGGCGGCAGTGGTGGTGGCAGTGGGTGGTGGCAGTGGTGGTGGCGGCAGTGGTGGTGGTGGCAGTGGTGGTGGCAGTGGTGGTGGTGGCAGTGGTGGTGGCAGTGGTGGCGGCAGTGGGTGGTGGTGGCAGTGGTGGTGGTGGCAGTGGTGGTGGCGGCAGTGGTGGTGGCAGTGGTGGTGGTGGCAGTGGTGGTGGCAGTGGTGGTGGTGGCAGTGGTGGTGGTGGCAGTGGTGGTGGCGGCAGTGGTGGTGGCAGTGGTGGCGGCAGTGGTGGCGGCAGTGGTGGTGGTGACAGTGGTGGTGGCAGTGGTGGTGGCAGTGGGTGGTGGTGGCAGTGGTGGTGGTGGCAGTGGTGGTGGTGGCAGTGGTGGTGGCAGTGGTGGCGGCAGTGGTGGTGGTGGCAGTGGTGGTGGCAGTGGTGGTGGCAGTGGTGGTGGCAGTGGTGGCGGCAGTGGTGGTGGCAGTGGTGGTGGCAGTGGTGGTGGTGGCAGTGGTGGTGGTGGCAGTGGTGGCGGCAGTGGTGGTGGCAGTGGTGGTGGTGGCAGTGGTGGTGGTGGCAGTGGTGGTGGCAGTGGTGGTGGTGGCAGTGGTGGTGGTGGCAGTGGTGGTGGCAGTGGTGGTGGTGGCAGTGGTGGTGGCAGTGGTGGCGGCAGTGGTGGTGGTGGCAGTGGTGGTGGCAGTGGTGGTGGCAGTGGTGGTGGTGGCAGTGGTGGTGGTGGCAGTGGTGGTGGCGGCAGTGGTGGTGGTGGCAGTGGGTGGTGGTGGCAGTGGTGGTGGCAGTGGTGGTGGCAGTGGTGGCGGCAGTGGTGGTGGTGGCAGTGGTGGCGGCAGTGGTGGTGGTGGCAGTGGGTGGTGGCAGTGGTGGTGGCAGTGGTGGTGGCAGTGGTGGTGGCAGTGGTGGCGGCAGTGGTGGCGGCAGTGGTGGTGGCGGCAGTGGTGGTGGTGGCAGTGGTGGTGGCAGTGGTGGTGGCAGTGGTGGTGGCGGCAGTGGTGGTGGTGGCAGTGGTGGTGGCGGCAGTGGTGGTGGCGGCAGTGGTGGTGGCGGCAGTGGTGGCGGCAGTGGTGGCGGCAGTGGTGGCGGCAGTGGTGGTGGCAGTGGTGGTGGTGGCAGTGGTGGTGGTGGCAGTGGTGGTGGTGGCAGTGGTGGTGGCGGCAGTGGTGGTGGCGGCAGTGGTGGTGGTGGCAGTGGTGGCGGCAGTGGTGGTGGCAGTGGTGGTGGCAGTGGTGGTGGCAGTGGTGGCGGCAGTGGTGGTGGTGGCAGTGGTGGCGGCAGTGGTGGTGGCAGTGGGTGGTGGCAGTGGTGGCGGCAGTGGGTGGTGGCGGCAGTGGTGGTGGTGGCAGTGGTGGTGGCAGTGGTGGTGGCAGTGGTGGTGGTGGCAGTGGTGGTGGCGGCAGTGGTGGTGGTGGCAGTGGTGGTGGCAGTGGTGGTGGCAGTGGGTGGTGGCAGTGGTGGTGGCGGCAGTGGTGGTGGCGGCAGTGGTGGTGGCAGTGGTGGTGGCAGTGGTGGTGGTGGCAGTGGTGGTGGTGGCAGTGGTGGTGGCAGTGGTGGTGGCAGTGGTGGTGGCGGCAGTGGTGGCGGCAGTGGTGGTGGCAGTGGTGGTGGCGGCAGTGGTGGTGGCGGCAGTGGTGGTGGCAGTGGTGGTGGCAGTGGTGGTGGTGGCAGTGGTGGTGGTGGCAGTGGTGGTGGCAGTGGTGGTGGCAGTGGTGGTGGCAGTGGTGGTGGCAGTGGTGGTGGCAGTGGGTGGTGGTGGCAGTGGTGGTGGTGGCAGTGGTGGTGGCAGTGGTGGTGGCAGTGGTGGTGGCGGCAGTGGTGGTGGCGGCAGTGGTGGTGGCAGTGGTGGTGGCAGTGGTGGTGGCAGTGGTGGTGGCAGTGGTGGTGGCAGTGGGTGGTGGTGGCAGTGGTGGTGGTGGCAGTGGTGGTGGTGATGGTGGTGGTGGCAGTGGTGGTGGCAGTGGTGGTGGCGGCAGTGGTGGTGGTGGCAGTGGTGGTGGTGATGGTGGTGGTGGCAGTGGTGGTGGCAGTGGTGGTGGCGGCAGTGGTGGTGGCAGTGGTGGTGGTGGCAGTGGTGGTGGTGGCAGTGGTGGTGGTGATGGTGGTGGTGGCAGTGGTGGTGGCAGTGGTGGTGGCGGCATTGGTGGTGGCAGTGGTGGTGGTGGCAGTGGTGGTGGTGGCGGTGGTGGTGGTGATGGTGGTGGTGGCAGTGGTGGTGGCAGTGGTGGTGGCAGTGGTGGTGGTGGCAGTGGTGGTGGCAGTGGTGGTGGCAGTGGGTGGTGGTGGCAGTGGTGGTGGTGGCAGTGGTGGTGGTGGCAGTGGTGGTGGTGGCAGTGGTGGTGGCAGTGGTGGTGGCAGTGGTGGTGGCAGTGGTGGTGGCAGTGGTGGTGGCAGTGGGTGGTGGTGGCAGTGGTGGTGGCAGTAGGTGGTGGCAGTGGTGGCGGCAGTGGTGGCGGCAGTGGGTGGTGGCAGTGGTGGTGGTGGCAGTGGTGGTGGCAGTGGTGGTGGCAGTGGGTGGTGGCAGTGGTGGTGGTGGCAGTGGTGGTGGTGGCAGTGGTGGTGGTGGCAGTGGTGGTGGTGGCAGTGGGTGGTGGCAGTGGTGGTGGTGGCAGTGGTGGTGGCAGTGGTGGTGGTGGCAGTGGTGGTGGTGGCAGTGGTGGTGGTGATGGTGGTGGTGGCAGTGGGTGGTGGTGGCAGTGGTGGTGGCAGTGGTGGTGGTGGCAGTGGTGGTGGTGGCAGTGGTGGTGGCGGCAGTGGTGGTGGTGGCAGTGGGTGGTGGTGGCAGTGGGTGGTGGTGGCAGTGGTGGTGGTGGCAGTGGTGGTGGTGGCAGTGGGTGGTGGTGGCAGTGGGTGGTGGTGGCAGTGGTGGTGGTGGCAGTGGTGGTGGCAGTGGTGGTGGCAGTGGTGGTGGTGGCAGTGGGTGGTGGTGGCAGTGGGTGGTGGTGGCAGTGGTGGTGGTGGCAGTGGGTGGTGGTGGCAGTGGTGGTGGTGGCAGTGGTGGTGGTGGTGGCAGTGGTGGTGGCAGTGGTGGTGGTGGCAGTGGTGGTGGTGGCAGTGGTGGTGGTGGCAGTGGTGGTGGCGGCGGTGGTGGTGGCAGTGGTGGTGGTGGCAGTGGTGGTGGTGGCAGTGGTGGTGGCAGTGGTGGCGGCAGTGGTGGTGGCAGTGGTGGTGGCAGTGGTGGTGGCAGTGGTGGTGGCAGTGGTGGTGGCAGTGGTGGTGGCAGTGGTGGTGGTGGCAGTGGTGGTGGCAGTGGTGGTGGTGGCAGTGGTGGTGGTGGCAGTGGGTGGTGGTGGCAGTGGGTGGTGGTGGCAGTGGTGGTGGTGGCAGTGGTGGTGGCAGTGGTGGTGGCGGCAGTGGTGGTGGTGGCAGTGGGTGGTGGCAGTGGTGGTGGTGGCAGTGGTGGTGGTGGCAGTGGTGGTGGCAGTGGTGGTGGCAGTGGGTGGTGGTGGCAGTGGTGGTGGTGGCAGTGGTGGTGGCGGCAGTGGTGGTGGTGGGAGGTTGGGGTGGCAGTGGGGGTGGCAGGAATGGTGCAGGTAGAGGCACCCAGTATGTTTGAGCTTTGAGCTCCCAATGTTACCCTGCTCTAACTGCCAAGAAAAACTTGCTTTTGAATTGCAATGGCTGTTCCGTGCATGACATATATTGTTTTTTTCTCGTGGCTGTAAAGCCAAAGGATGTGTATTATCTGAACAAAAGTCTCTTACCATGCCTTCTAGTCTCGCTGGCTTTACTCTCTAGGGCAGACATACTAAGACCATGCTTGAAGGCTGAGGCAGCCAGTCTTGTGGCTAAACAGGATCTATGATGAGATAAAGATTTGGAGCCAAAAATGAATTTACTGAATTCTAAGCGTTTTGTTTTGTTTTGTTTGTTTTAAATGAGAGCTAAGCCTTGCTGGTTTGAGATGCCATGCCAACATGTCCACTTACAGAAATGAAATTAACCATAATACCTTTAGTGACTAATTAGAGCTGAATTCGTAGAGAACACTAAATAGCCTGACAAAATGCTGTGGAGGTTGGGACAGGAGTGTGTGGGGAGTGACCAAGCGACCATCAGCGACAAGCCTGCATCTTCCTAGGCTCTCCTGCGGGTGTTTTACCTGATACGGCTAGGCACCCATTTTGCCTGCGTTCCCAGGGGATGGAAGCGGCAGGCTCCTCGCCCCAGAAAGACTTGCTTTTCCCCAGGATGCGTGCTATGTGCAGAATGTTAATAGCCGGCTGAGCATGAATAGCTCTGTGGCTCCACTTGAAATATAGAAAAATGGCCCAGACATTAAAAAAGATAAAAGCGAAAAGGGCAGTAATGAATTTAGAGGAAAATGAACATTAATGGCACTAGCATTACCCGTGTTCCCACGTAGCAGATTATTGGAAATCTGTCAAGCACACCAAATTATCTACTCATCGGCTGCTGCGGGCCCTCTCCAGCCATCCAAAACCAGCAAAAGCAAGACAATTTAAGCTAATTTTACTATTTATAACAATAGAACAGGCCATTAAGATAAATTAATGTCATTATCAAGTTTCTATGAAAATGACAAATACCACTATCTGGAGCAACTGAGGGGCTGTTGACTATAATGAAACCCAGCGCACAGGTACTAAAGACAGACACTCCAAGTAATTATATTCTAGTAGCTTGTTTGTTTCCTGACCATTCATTTGCTTTCCCCACAATTAGTTCTGTACACAATATGGTGGAAACTAAACAGTCAACACCATGAAGCATTAGGACTAATTGGGCCATTAGGATGCAGTTTCTAGCCCTTTTCTTCCTAAAGGAGCTGGGAGTAAACAGAGCAGAGGGACAAAGGAACAGATCGTCTTAATTTAAGGAAGATACAAACAGGATAATCCATCAGACAGGTGAAGGGGCCTCACACAGAATTCCCCGAATCCGCCAATGTTCACCAACTCCACAGTGGGGTCCTCTACTCTACCCTCCTCCCGGGAGGCTGCCATGCCACGATGACCCAGCAGCAGCAGCGTGGGCTGGAACGGAGCCACCCAGAGGTGCCAAGAATTCCTATTGAGAGCTGGACCTGGCAGCCCGACCAGCGGGACGATGCTGAGTCACTTGAAGTTTTGCTATGAAAGAGCCCAGGCCGGCAGCAGGGCTGGGTCATCGGATCAGCGCCTCGAGGACAAATTATTGTGAAATCGATTGCTCAGGAACCAGCCCCAGCACAGGTTGGCTTTCCCTAAACCAGGGATCAGTGGGAAGGAATTGTCCCTAGCCGTCCAGTGAGAGGTTGGCTGAGCAAAGATGGTCGCAGAATCACAGTGCCTAGGCACGCCGTGCACTGCCAACGTGGGTCACATCATAGGCCATCCTGGAACTACAGGTGCCATCCTGATAGAAAGGGTGGGACTCACGAGGCCTCTCGTGGTGGTGTGCAGCTGCCAGGGCCACATCGCCTTCCAGGCTGGGGTAAGTGAGCAGCTGCTCTTTCCGGACCTCGCAAATTGTCTGCCAGCCCAGCCATCCTTGCTCTGGGTCAGCTGAACCAACGGTGCTGGTGTTGTGTCCTGCTTCAAAAAGCCTGTGGTTCTCAGGAGACAGGAAGCATGGCAGATTAAAAACTTCGAAGATCTCCATGTACAAAGGAATTAGCGCAAAGGAACTACCAATAAAAGGGGGGGGGGGCAAAACCAGCAATAACAAATGGGAGCCGGTACATCAAGGCACCAGGAGACATCTTGAAAGCCACATCCCATGAGACTTTGGAGTAGCAGCCACTTTATCATGAGATGTCTGCCAGGGCTTGAAAATATAACAGCCAAGGGGACCTTGGAGATTAGTTCCATCTGCAGGTGGCTGAGGAGCCGAGAACCAAGGACCAGACTGTAGGGGGCTAGATTCTTTCACCTGACTCCTCCATACAGGTGTGTGCACAGGTGTGCCTGTGCCCAGCTAAAACTCCGCTAACTATCATCATGGGTAGACCCATTCACAACCAGAACTAAAAAACCAGGGTTCTTCTAAGAAAAAGCAGGCCCCTGCCGCCACTGTGAGCCTGCAGATGCAGGTGGGTGGTTGTCAGTATTCCCTTAAGTCCATTTCACAGTCTCTGGTTCTTTCCAGACCACCCAACTCCCATTCCCTGCCTTAAAGGGCCTGCCACTGACCCATTGGCCCCAGCGTGACTACAGCCATACCCACTCTCTGAAGGCAAGGCAGGATGCTTACTTTCCTTCCTGTGTCCTGGGCCCCAGGGAAAGGTAATAAGGTCTTTCCCAGACCAGGGATAATGGGCTTTGGTCCCCTTCTCCTCTTTAGTAGCATATACTCATGTTAAACCATGGGTTGCCTTATGACACTTGTACAGACAAGCATCGTGTTCTTTGATAAGACTCAAGCTCCCGGTGCTCGTGCCATTGACCCCTCGAGCTGACCTCTTTCTGCTTCCTGAGACATCCCCTGTTCTATTTTCATGCCTGTTCTACTTTGCTTTCTGTGACCCTGACCAAAAACAACCTGGGGAGTAAAAGAGAGATTTGTCTGAGAGTTTCAGGCTGCAGTCCGTCATCGAGGGAAGTCAGGAACTAAAACGGAAACCAGGGAGGAGAGCTGCTTGTGGGCTTTCTCAGCCTGCTTTCTTATATAGCTCAGGCGCACTAGCCTAGGGATGGCACCACCCACAGTGGGCTGGGCCCTCCTAAATTAATTAACAATTAAGAAAATGCCAGCTGGGCATGGTGGTACACGCCTTTAATCCCAGCACGTGGGAATCAGAGGCAGGTGGGCAACTCTGCAAGTTCAAGGCCAGCCTGGTCTACAATGCGAGTTCCAGGACAGCCAGGGCCGTTACACTAAGAAACCCTGTCTGGGGGTGAGGGCAGGGAGAGAAAAGAAAGAAAGAAAAAGCAAGGAAGAAATGAAAACGCTCCCACAGTTATGCCCACAGGACAATCTGAAAAAGTCCCCCCGTTGGACTTCCTCGGATAACTCTGGCCTGTGTCCAGTCCAGTTGAGAAGTGATGCTAACTAGGGGAGTTCCTTTATTGTATTTGATCTATATTTTACATACGAGAGAAGGCATCCTTTTCTGTTTAGTCTAATTTGCTTGACACGCTGATGCCCAGTTTCATCCATTTTCCTGCAAATGACACGATTTTGCTCTTCTTGATGACAAAACAAAACTCCACTGTGTTTGTGCGTGTGTGTGTGTGTGCCATGTGTGTGTGTGTGTGTGTATGGGTGTGTGTGTGCGTGCGTGTGTGTGTGTGGCGTGTGTGTGTGTGCGTGTGTGTGTGTGTTACATTTTCATTAGACGGCGACCTCTTGATGGCCTCCGACGCTGGTTCCACACCTCGGGATGTGACTAGACCTGGTGCTCAGGTGTCTCTGCGAGGCAGACTTGAATTTCTTCGGGGATGTGCACAAGAGTAGCAGCCATGTGTGGGGCATATGGTAATTCTAGTTTTAGCTTTCTCGGGGAGCCCCATGCTGGCTCTCGGGGACTTGGAATGCAGGTTCCATCCCGTTCTGATGGGTGTCATCCAGTTAGTAAATTTACTTATTACTAGTGGTTTTTAAAGATATGGTTTCTGAGCAAATTAGACACTGCAGTAATTATATGTACCGGCTGAGTGATGGCGCTCATCATTACCACTCCAAGTTCAAAGCCCCCCAAATGATGAGATGAATTGTCTCAGCTTCCCAAGAGGGTGGCCACTGTATTCTATCAACTTCCCGACGAGGAAGCCAAGTGATCCAAAGGCGAAAAGTCCAAGGGAACAGTCTGGAAGATACAGCCCGCCACATTGTGCAGGAACGCTCCCCAGTGGCAGGGCTGTCTTTGCGTCCTGCAGCGTCAGGCCTCACTGGGCCTCTCTGCTGTCCTGCAAGCCTGTGGTTAGCCTTGCACTGTGCAGAGACTCTTTTCCCCTTTTAGTTAGACCAGATGGCAGGCGCCAGGTTAAGTGTATTTTCTGTTTTATGCTTTCTGTGAGGCAGGTTTTCTTACAAGAGAAAATGAAACTCAAACAACCCGGGAACCATGATGGTGCCTGGCACTGCTAATGGATACCGTGATTTGGGGTCAGAATTCCGGGCACCTGCCTGACCTGCTCTGTGCTTTGCCCCCCTCCCCTCCCGGGGCAGGGCACTTCCTCCCTGAGGCTCTTTCACCGGCAAGTTCAAATTTGCAGAATCCTGGCTCCATCGCCTCCCGCCCTTCACCTTGGCCATGTTTTATGAAACACTGAGCCTCAGCTTCCTCATCCATGAAATGGGGGTGAGCGCTAGCCCCATCTGGTCATTAACGGATGTTAAGACAAGATATTTCCCCTCCCAGAGCCTCTTTGACCCTCTCTGGTTGATTTCAAGGCTTCTAGTGCTGCGCTGGCCGATTACGGACTGTGGCAACCTCATTCTGCAAAAATCACACAGGCTTTTACAGATCTTTACGGGAAGGAAATGGGCTAATGTGCTGTTTTCCCGGCGTGTGCTGGCACCCAATCTCTCTCTAATGGGCTCAAATTGCTGTTTTAAAACCTAAACCATGAACTTAAACCCTCCCGCAGACATGTACAGGGGCGGCGTCCTCACTTCTTACGTTTCCAGAGAAAATAAAAGCTGAGAAAAACATCAAGCCTTCCCCTGCCTTCGAAGAGCAGGGTGATGGTGACCTCCGCTGAGCTTCTCCTAAAGGTGAGTGACGGGGATATCTTAGGAGACCCTTCTGATTTCAGAATGGGTTATAACTTCAAGCACAGATTGATGTATCTCTCCATGACACTATTCCCCTGCAATCTTGAGAAGGGCAAGACAGACTTAGAGTCTCCCCAAGGGGCAGAGGCCAAGGGT
This sequence comes from Microtus pennsylvanicus, assembly GCF_037038515.1. Classification (NCBI taxonomy): domain Eukaryota; kingdom Metazoa; phylum Chordata; class Mammalia; order Rodentia; family Cricetidae; genus Microtus; species Microtus pennsylvanicus. The sequence goes on from NC_134579.1 coordinate 88,694,306, forward strand.
CATGGGTCAGGGACACACTCTGGTGGTTGCAAGCCAACCTACCTAAGCTGACCACACCTCTGAAGACTGCTACCCCATTCCTACCCAGGACCTCTGTGTGGCTTAGATTCTTGAGAACCAACCTTGCTTTTAATAAATACTTTCTAGGCAAGAACTGGTAAGTCAGCGACAAACACCTTGCATGGCCCAGCACTGTGTGCGGGTATCTGTTCCCTGGAGACCTGTAGAGTCCTATGAGGCCGACATCGTCTGTGCGGAAATGAGGGGGTTCGACATTTATTTGCCACGCCCACATCATTGCTGATTGGCAGGACAGACAAGACAGCAACTAAGTCACTTCAAGTTCAGCTAGATTCTGGTTCTTCCTTCTTTTAGCCTCACTGACCTGCCCTTCCCTTAGCTACATGGACCTGCCCTTCCTGTGAGCACCCAGGACACACCATGAGAAAGCACTGGTGTGCCGGCAGACAAGGCAAGAGCGATACTGTGACTAAATGATTAAGACCTTCACCGGGCAGTGGTGGCACTCACCTTTAACCCCAGCACTCAGGAGGCAGAGACAGGCAGGTCTCTGTGGGTTCGAGGCCAGCCTGGTCTACTGAGTGAGTTCCATGACAGGCTCTAAAGCGACAGAGAAACCCTGTCAGGTTGATTCTCACAGCTGTTTTGTTACAGTAATGGAAAGTTGGGACTGTAGTCTCCATGCAGACAGGAAAAGCTCCACAGGACATGGAAAACATCAACTTTTCTCATTATTTTCTCCACAGCTTGAGTTCCTGGCACAAAAGAGAGATTGGTTAAAAGTGTGCACCGTAGCTGGGCGGTGGTGGCGCATGCCTTTAATCCCAACACTCGGGAGGCAGAGGCAGGTGGATCTCTGTGAGTTCGAGGCCAGCCTGGTCTACGAGAGCAAGTTCTAGGACAGGAACCAAAAAAAAAATGCTACGGAGAAACCCTGTCTCAAAAAAATCCAAAAAAAAAAAGTGTGCACCGTAAATGTATGAATCGCTGGACTGAACTGCTGGCTGCTCTTCCAGAGGTCCTGAGTTCAATTCGCAGCAACCACATGGTGCCTCACAACCATCCATAGTGGGATCTGGTGCCCTCTTCTGGCGTGCAGGTGTACATGCAGAGAGAGCACTCACACACAATGTAAATAAATAAATTTTTAAGAATTAATAAATTGCTGATTAGGTAAAGGCCCCTGGTAGACCTCACCTAGAACCATGAACAGGGTTTGAGCACCTTCCCTGATGCTTTTTAAAAATATTTATTTATTCATTATATACAGTGTTCCGACCACGTGTATGTGTGCACACCAGAAGAGGGCACCAGATCTCATTACAGATGGTTGTGAGCGACCTTGTGGGTGCTGGGAATTGAACTCACAACCTCTGGAAAAAATAACAGTGCTTCTAACCTCTGAGCCATCTCTCTAACCCTAGCAAGAATTTTCTAAATATATACTCTTGAGATTGTCCACCTCCTGTTCGTAACAGAAACGGAATCAGGTTTCTATTACTGCGGCAAAGACCGGGTTATTATGAGGAGGGAATTTGAATTTTGGCCCAGAGGAGAAAAACCATTCACCTCATAGCCAAGAAGTAAGAAAGAGAGGGAGAGGGAAGGCTGAAGAGATCATTCAGGGATGAAGAGCACTTGTTGCTCTTGCAGAGGGCCCAGGTTCGGTTCCCAGCACCCACGCGATGGTTCACAACCCTCTGTGACTCCAGTTCCAGCCCTCTACCAACCTCCTCAAGCACTGCACACCGGAGAGCAGTTATATCACTTCATGGGCATGCAGACAGATACCTAACTTACCAGACCACCATCTTCTCTTAAAAGTTCCAGCCCCAGCCCCAAATCCCCAGGGTTTGGGCCCTAGCCTTTATTACACAGGGCTTTAAGGGAGCCTTTCTCAACTGCAGTGACACCCAACCAACTTCAAGGAATGAGGTGAAGCACATATTCCTCCTTAGCTCATTTATTAAATAATGTATGTTTTGGGGCTGGAGAGATAGCTCAGAGGTCAGGAGCTCTGGCTGCCCTTGCAGAGGAAGCTGGGTTCAGTCCCAGCACACACGTGGTGGCTCACAACCATCTGGAACTCCACTTCCAGGGGATCTATTGTGCCCTCAGTGGGCACTGCACATGAGTGGAATGCACACACACACACACACACACACACACACACACACGAAAAACATAGATACAAAATAAAATAAATCTAAACAGTTAAAATAAAGAATGCATGGCTTGCCCTTTTCCTGCCTTCCCCAGACCCATGAGTTGGAGCGTGCCCAGCAGACATGGAATGGTCCCTGGGAGAGCCTTGCAAGCCCTGACATGATGGTCTATCCCAGACCCATGAGTTGGAGTACCTCCAGCAGACATGGAATGGTCCCTGGGAGAGCCTTGCAGGTCCCGGTGGGGTAGTCTAAGCCTGGTTTATCATATAAATTAGCCAACTATTCGCTCCAAAGACCAATAGTATGGTTTAATTGTGGATTGGCCTCATCAAAATCCCAGTGGAGTGTGGGAGGATGTGGGTTGTGACAAGAGGTCCTTGCTCTTAGGGCTGTGTTTCCATTACCTCTGTTGTTACAGATCAAGGCTGGATTGTGTGCTCTTTGTCTTCTGTGGGCCTGCACTTGCTCTTCGGCTTTTCAGATACGTTAGGAGCATGCTAACACCAGACTGCTGGGCTTCCCGATCTCCAGCAAATCCCTTTCCTTCAGGAGTCATTCAATCTCCTTTTCCTTATAAGTCACGCGATGGCATTTTGCCAGCGCAACAGAAAACAGGCCGAGTCAGCAGAATTCACCTAGGCCTGAAGCAGCGATGCCAGGGAATCGCCGGGGAGCCCGTCATGGACACCAAGACCAACTGCCTGCAGACAGACACTTCACACTGAAGCCAGGTGCTTCCCCAGGCCAGTCAGGAGCAGGATCTAGGAGGCAGCCCGCGGTATTCACCTGACTTTGAACAAGTTCCCTAACCCCGCTGGGCCTGGCTTTTCTCAAGGGGACCAACATTGGATTAGCGCTGATTTTAATCATTATAGGATAAGATGGAAAAGGAGCTTCCTCCCCTCCAGAGACGCCACCCACAGAAGAGGGGGGCTCTGTTTGTAATCACTCGATCCCTCCGAACCCCAACATGAATTTACAACACCGGTGCTGGTGAGCAGCACACGTAGCAGACAGCCAGCGACACAGGAGTTGGTGCATCCGGGCCACCTTGTCCTCATCTCTTTCAGGGAGCTGTCCCCATCCCGACTCCCAGAGCAACGTCATAGGCCAAGTCGTTTCTATTTACTTGGGATTTTCCAGTTGGTTTGGGTCCAGCTTATTTGATAAATTAGGATTTTATTGTCAAGCTAATGGTTGCAACAAACTGTGACTTACTGTAATTTTGAAAGGCCAGGATCCAGAGCAGTTGAATTCTGTAACAATTACGATTTACCACAGGAGTCTGGAGCGGGCACTTCCTGCGTCTCAAGGGAGACTGAGGGGAGGCCTGGGAGCTGGCGTTCACACTGCCATCTGCCCGCTTGCCTAGGAACAGGAGGAATGAAAACCTGCAGCAGGAGAGACTTCCTTTGACAGGTAGCTCCTGGCCATCCCCTGTGTGTTTAAATAGCCGTCACCGAGGTTCAGCTATGTAGATCCCACAGTAGTGATGACTTGGGGTGTTACAGAGTCTCTTTCAGAGAGTGCCCTTGATCTGGGACTAGGTGGCAGCCATTTCTGCTTGCCCTTGGGAGAAGGCAGAGGCAGGCATCAAGGTTTGGCTTGGGGTCAAAAACTGAGACAGGAAGCCTACAATAAAGGTGATGTCCCCTAGTCCTAGTTCCTCTCGTTTCAGGACACTGGGAAGGACAGAACGCCTCCGGCTGCTGTGGAAGTGGAGCGGGTAGAGTTCCCCGGCTGTGGGGACCGAGACAGTGCAAGGGAAAACGGGCATTATTTCTTTTCTAATCAGTATCATGAGGCATTTTTCAAATTAACCACTTTCCTCCAACACTTACCACATCGAGTGGCTCGAGGTACAGCCATCAGGGCGGGCTCTGCCATCTGCATTTAGAAAATTGCCTATACATTTATTAAAGTGAAATTCACCCATTAATTAATGCCGTCCCCCCTGAAGACTCTCATTAGCACATCGAGCTAATTGCTGAAGCCGCAGGCCTGGGGCTGGCAGCGTGGCTTGTGCCTTTCTTTCTTTTTGCAGTAAAAATCCGCTCCAGCTTTGCCCTTTGTGCGATTTGCAGAGAAATTCGATGGTAGGAGGGCAACCTTTGGATGCAGGAGCTGAGGCGACTTTCAGAGCGCTTTCCCTCCGCGTGAGCTACGGACAGCTGTTTCTCCAACAAGAGATCCTTCCAGCATGAGGGACTGGTCGGGCTTTGCAGTCTGTCAGGCTCTGGGATGGTCAGGAGACCAATTCTGGGAGGGATTCCAAGTCCCCTTTACTGAGTTCCGCCATACACTTGGTCTCTTCTCCCATTACTCAATGATACTCTCACCTCTTTATCAACAAGCAGATAAGAAGCAGGACTCACACAGATCAAAGGGCTTTTGTGTATTTCTATCAGCGAAGAAGCCATCGGGAGGAAGGCACCGGCTGGGTGGGGGAGAGAGAGAGTCTTCCATCGGGGTAACAGCTCTGGTACAGGCCCACCCTGTGCAAAGCTTTCTGCTAGCCTTAGTCCTCAGCGTTCCAAAGACAATCTTTATTTGTTCTACCAGGCACTGGGTCGAGTCCTAGCACCAACAAAAATCAAAACTATGGACGCTGTTTGGTTGGGCAGGATCAAGACACGTTTCATCGCTTACACGTCACAAGGATATCTGAGGTTCACATTCCCAAGCACATTACCTACTTGGCACGTTGCCCTGTTTCCCCCTATACTGGATCCCCGGGAAGATGCTAAGGGTAGTGGGAGAAATAATGAAACCCCCAATCCATCATTTATATTCCAGTTTCTGGGATTCACGTATCAACCCATATAGCAGCAAGGACTTTGCAGATGTGTTGAAGTGAGGACTGGAGATGGGAATGCATTCTGAATCATCCAAGAGACCTTGGCAGGCGCCCATGTCAGAAGGGCAAGGTCGAACCCTGAGCCAGAAGCAGACAGAGAGACAGAAACACTGGAGCCTCTTCAGTCCGTGGCAGGAAGCAGTTCCTCCGTTAGAGTCTCCAGGAAAGTGACTTTGAGCGTCTGGCTGCCAGAATTGTGGGAAAGAAGGGTGTGAGGCTCAGGTTTTACACCTTTGTTGTCGGAGCGACACAGTGAACCCACTAGCTTGCCTGAATTGGTTAGCAAGGGAACTGTGTGCTGTGCTTCAGCATGCATGGCAAACCTGGAAGACACCAGCGGAGCTGCTGGACTTTCCTGCCTTCTGGATAGGTTGTGAGGTGTGAATGTTGACCTTCCGTGGCAGCAGGAGCTGGAGCCTGGAGACAGCACTGACGCTCTGACTCTAGCTTGTCTCATTCCCTCCATCTCTAAAGTCATACACATGACAAGGGCACAGTGGGATCATGGACATCATCCTGCATGCAGCAAACGCTGTGTGTATGACAGTCTCCCTGTCACCTCCCAGGTGCCCATCCTGCTAACACTGTAGGAATGATATCTGCTAGACCGACCCCAGGCTGATACAAGAGATTTGTTGGGGCTGAAACCCGAGTTTAAGTACAAAATTAATTTATGTCCCAAGGTGATTTTATCCAGTGTTTTCAGTGTATGTTCATTTTCAGTGGACCGCCTAAAAGGCCTGCATGCCAAACAAGGGCACTAGATCTCATTACAGATGGTTGTGAACCACCATGAGGTTGCTGAGAATTGAACTCAGGACCTCTGGAAGAACAGCCTCTGAGCCATCTCTCCAGCCCCAGGCATTTTTTTCTTAATAAGTCATTTGAAGCTGGGCAGTGGTAGCTCATGCCTTTAATCCCAGCACTTGGGAGGCAGAGACAGGAGGATCTTTGTGAGTTTGAGGCCAGCCTGATAAAAAAAAAAAAAAACCATTTGAAGTGGGAAGACACTCTTCCAATTTGCATCTTTTGAGGTGGGAAGATCCAATGTAATCTGGACCACACCTTCTGTGGCAGCCAATAGAAAGGACATGGAGGAAGGAAGCTTTTGCTCTTTGCCTGCTTGCTGTTGCCTTGCTAGCAAACCATTCCTTCACCGGTATTAGAAATGACTTCAGGATTCTGGTGCCTACTGAAGACCGACTGAGACATCCAGCCTCATGGACTGAGCAACTACTGGATTCTTGGACCTTCCATTGGTAGATAACCATTGCTGGACTGACCACAACCCATAAGCCATTCTAATACCCCCACCCGTTTGTGTATTCTTTTGTGTGTGTGTGTGTGCGCGCACACATGCATGCATGTGAACGCATGGGCATGCATGTGTATGTACATATATATGTGCACATATATATGTATGTATGTATTTGTATTCTATGAGTTCTGTTCCTCTAATAATAAACATATGACAATTTGCCAGCTTGAAGTCAAGGACTAACATCATAATTATAGTTATCAAGACAGCAGTGGCTGGTTGTTGTGACTCGCACCTATAATCCCAGCTCCCAGGAGGCAGAGGCTGGTAAGCTCTCTGTGAGTTCCAGGTCAGCCAGGGCTATATAGTGAGACCCTGTCTCAAACAAACAAACAAACAAAGTTCCTATAGTCTGGGACAAAAATTAAGTCATGCATAGTAGCAGGGTGGAATTTTTATTGCGAACAGAACCTTCCAGCAAGTGTGGCACAAGGCAGGAAGACAGCCATTTTCTCAAAGAAAGGATGGCACAAAAGACGTTTTCTGGTGAATTTAGCTAAGTGTGCCCCACTCCCGCCTTGTAAAGCAGCCACCTGGGGTAGAGATGACGTCTGCCTAGGATGCTCAGGGTGCACCCATAGAGCAACACTGTTCCCTTTCATTTAAAAGCGGAAACATCTGTCAGGCGCAAAACGTTGCTCAAATCCAGGAGCAGAGAAGTAAGCCCCTGGGGAAAACGGAGGCGGGGGAAGGGGTGCTCATATCCCAAGACCTAAGAATTGGTGGAGGAATGGCCTCCAAACAATGTGTGGTTCATCTTTGAAAAGCCTCAGGATTCAAGCCCTGCCTAGTGTCTGCAGCTACGTGAATGGCTGAGGATGGAAAAGCAAAGGGTGGGTGGTCGCTGCAGGCTTCAGGACGATTCTTCCACAGTGACACCTTGTGGCCACTGTAAGAAACTGCAGTGCTAGTACCTGGGGGCTGGGGTCCAGGCGGGCGGGAAGCAAGAGTTCTTGAGCCTGGAGAAGAGCTACAAGGGAATTTTGAGAGAGACATACTGGACTCACAGTTCTGAGCACTCTATCCATTCATGTGGAGAAAGAATATCACAGCAGAGGCGTAACCATCGTCTTACACCGCCAGGCTTGTAAAAAGAGCCTGATGATTGACAACCAAATCAGATGGGTTGTTTAACGCCCTATTAACATTACAAATACCGAAACTGCTCGAAATGCAATGCCAGTTTTAAAAGCAGAATATGAAAGTGTACGTAGATGTGACCCATTTGGTCCTATTTATCCAAAAGAGGACCATGTGAGGAACCAGAGATAGCTCTGAACACAGGCTGATCAGAGCTGCTCTCTGGCCGTGGCATGAAGCTGGTGTCTGATCTACAGCACCTGACTTCTTTTTGACCTCCCCAAGCGGTCCCCATTGTGAGGAGGAGCATCTTCTGTAGTGAGTGCGCCTTCTGACTGAGAGGCATATACCTGTGAGCTGCCCGCTTCTGCTCGCCATAGGTAAGCGGAACACTGGTGGATGTGCACAGAACTCAGGGTGCTACTGAGCCCCCGGAGCTTGTGAATCATCATCATCATCATATTGTTATTATTATTACTATTATTATTATCATTATTACCCCTCTTCCTTGAAACAGGGTCTTACTACGTAGCCCAGGCTGGCCCCAAACCTCCAGCCTCAGCTTCCTAAGGACAGGGGATTGCAGGTATGAGACACCATGCCAGAGTAGTTTATTCTCTTTTGGTACCACAGAGTGGTTTTGGTGTGGATGCTGCATGCAGGGAGATGTGGATAAAGCCCTGCTTCCTCAGCAAAAACAGACAGCTATTCCTGTCCTTGCTGAGTGAGTGTTTGGCGCTGGCGAGACTCGGCCATGTGATGACCCAGGAGATATAACGACGAGAGGAACAGATGCCGAGGATGGTCTGCATAGATGGAACCAGTTCTACTGACAGCTAGCGAGGAAGTCCCCAGGGAGACGCTGTCCCACATAACAACAGTCCTTTCTGGGAGTCTTGGCTGGGCTCTATCCCAGTGTTTCTCATTGAACACTCAGTGTGTTAGTTTACCCCCTCTCTGCTATAGGGAAGGTGACTGCCCAGACCTGTGCCCCTAGGAGACCAGGGATGTGGCCAGTTGCTGGCTCTAAGTTCACCTGCACAGAAGAGAGTGGTCCCAGTCACTGGGGACTTGACAGTCATGCTGAGCCTTCCTTCTGGTGGGAGTCGTTCCTTTGCCAAATTCTCTCAAAGAGGACAACTCACTTGGTCACTCACTGGCTTTGCTGACAGAGACAGGGAATGTCTGTGTCATGCGAAGAAGTATTTGAACCTTTGAAAGAACCAGGGACCCGGAAGTCCCTATCGCCCTCTCTCATCTGTGAGCCAGCACACTTTGGAGTGCTTTGAGGGAGCAGATGTGTTCTGAGCGATAGCAAGCTTTAGGCTAGATCTGGGGTGGGAGAAGAGAAGAGCGGAGGCCTCACAGAGCATCCGCTAGGTGCCAAGAGTCTGCTGACGCTTGACTCTGTAAGTCCCTGTACCTGCACGATGGACCGACAGCGCCTTGACCCAGAGGAGTACAGGCATCAATATAACCGCATACAGTCAGCCTGGCCCTGGATCAGTTCAGCTCTAGCTACAACCACCTCCAACCTCCATTCTTAACCTTACTGCAATCTGTGGAGCAGCTGTGGCCTGGTAGCCTTCCCTTAGAGGCCAGGATTGCTGTGAGACCAAACACCAGGCTAAGCCTCACAGGTATCCAGTTGTGTCAGGATGGCTGTGAGCTATGCTGTATGGATACACAAGGGTGGATATCCGAGAGAGACACCTGCATTCCTGAACTGGGTGGTTCCATCTGGGTTGGACCCGGGCGGGGGCGGGGTGTGTGTGTGAGAGAGAGAGAGAAAGAGAGAGAGAGAGAGAGAGAGAGAGAGAGAGAGAGAGAGAGAGAGAGAGAGAGAGAGAGGCAGGTGGCAGGTGGAGAGAGGAGAATAATTGCCAGGCAAGCACTCCAAGTAACCATTAACAAATTAGTGGACACACAAAGTGTGCCTCCCCTGGAGGAACTCTAAGGACTCACCTTATTCACCTTCTGCCTTCCAGAACTGACTTGCTATTTGTCCCGCTGAAGGTCATCTCTCAACAGGGGGTGAGTCCCTGCCTTGTCTGAGCAAGCACAGCCTGGGACGTAAAACTTCCTGTTGCCATAAGCTCAGCAGTGTCTCCAGAGCCTCTGGGAGCAGTGCTTGCCACAGGTTCAGGCTTTGGTTTTTTAAGGTAAGAATGGTTTGGTGGGTCTAGTCGTGGCCAGGTACCCAGTGTACACGACAGACCTGGGAAGAGCTGACTCCCTAGGACAGTGGTTCTCAACCTTTTCAACCCTGACCCTTTATTACAGTTCCTCATGCTGTGGTGACCCCCAACTACAAAATTATTATCGTTGCTACTTCATTACTGTAATTTTGCTACTGTCATAAATCGCAATGTAAATATCGGTGTTTTCCAATGGTCTCAGGCAAAACCTGTGGAAGGGTCCATTTGATCCCCCGCCCCGCAAAGGGCCCTGACCCACAGGTTGAGAACCACTGCTCTAGAACTCTCTGACCACTTTGAGATTCCATCCCAAGAAGAAAGCTCCCTCCACCGGCATCATGTTCTGTCCTCCTGGGTTTGGGCTTTGTGGATAACGATGGAAGGCCTGTCACACTAATGTCTCCACAGGGTACCCAAGGCTGACCTGTGATGTTGATAGGGGGAGGAAATAGTGCCTTTAACATATGGTGATCCTGCCCCCTTAGCTGCTAGTTCAGTTACCCGTGGTCTGAAAAGGTCACATGAAAAATTCTAGAAATAAAAAATTTGCAAGTTTCGGGCCCGGCGGTGGTGGCGCATGCATTTAATCCCAGCACTTGGGAGGCAGAGGCAGGCGGATCTCTGTGAGTTCGAGACCAGCCTGGTCTACAGAGCTAGTTCCAGGACAGGAACCAAAGCCACAGAGAAACTCTGTCTCAAAAAACCAAAACCAAAACCAAAACCAAAACCAAAAACAAAAACAAAAAAAAAATTGCAAGTTTCAACCAACATTTATTACTGTGCATTAGAATTGTTCTGTTTTGTCATTATCATTACTAATCTCATAGTGTGCCTAATTTATCGATTAAACCCAATCATAGGTGTGTGTGCGGGAATCCGCATTGTGTATTGGGTGGAGGGGCAGTCAGCTGCTGCTGCAGGCGCTCGCCCGGGTGTTGTGCAGGCCCTGTGATTAAGCACAGACTACACAGACTCTGGTGTCAGAGCCCCGCCCCCTCCTCATTCTGACAGTTATGTCTGCCTCTCTGTGTTTCTAAATGGGCAAGCAGTGGCCAAAGGCAGGTGTGGGGTGTCTCCCCTGCACCCCAGAACCAGGGTGTTCATAGTGGTCCTCACACACACCTCCGAGAGAAGTGAACTGTAAACCCAGTCACACAGGCTCTGTGGCAATGCATGAGTCGTGTGACCAGAGTGGGTCGCAATTGTTTCTCCACCTGTATTCCAGTCCCCAAACTCATCAGTCACAGAGTCATGTATCACCCCCAGATCCAGGGAGGTCACCACTGACCGGCACTGGACAGCCCTCTACTTTAGTTTTTCCAGCTCTAACACCCTTGGTTTGTCTCCAGAATGAATTTTCTGCTTGCCTATTTCGGCCTGATCCCGCCTCCGTGTGGGGGAGGCTTTTGTCACAAGGGAAAGGAATCAGACAGAGGTGTGGTTAGAAACCCTAGTCAACCACTTGCTATTTGTGTGACGTTAGGTAAACTATTAACTACTTTTCCTCATCTGAGAAAAGGATGAGAAGCTGTACAGGTCAGGGCCTTTGTAATCACGAGAAACAGAAAACCACCCAGCTCAGGGGCAGACAGCCTCTGATAAGACCAGTGCCTTTCCTGTCAGCAATAGTGTCCCCTGGAGGAACAGGACTGTCTCAGCTCTTAGGTTCTGCACCTGTAAGGCTTCAAAAGAAAAAAAAGTCACTGTTGAAAGCTGGTGTTGAAACCCACGGTGTACCCTACCCATAGGGCCACTGGTTGCTACTGGCACACATGGTGGTCAGCAGCCTGCCCACTGGGCCTCTATGAATGGGTGTCCCAGGGGAACACTACCAAGGTGGATGCGCTAGCTCACACACACAGACCCTGACTTTACTCTCAAAGTGTATCCTTAGCAGGAGCGGGCCGTCAGCTTCACTTCCCCTGGGGTAGACATTCTGACTACAGCCCACATGTCTGACAAGCTCCCAAGTGATGCCCATGGGCTGGCATAGAGGCTGCCCAGGGAGGCTGCTGCAGCTTCATGGGGCAGTTTCAGGTAAGGCCACGGTGGTCCAGGAGGAAGGGATGCTTAAACCCACCGTGTGTATGAAGTCTCCTCTTAGTGTTGATACATTTGAACAATGCAACAGGGTGTGCAGACCCCACCATGGTATCACACAGAGAAGTGTTCCTACTCTCTGCCTATTCCTCTCCCCCTCAATAACTGATAACTGCAAGTCCTTCCACAGGAGACAGGGTACCCAGCTGGAATCCACTCCATGCTGTCTTGCCAACTAGCTTTCTTCCAAGGTGACATGTTAGTAAGATGGCGTCTTTGATGCCTCTGCTCCCTGGTTGGGCAAGTCTCTTGGCGCAAGGCCTGTGGCATTCTATGCTGTGTGGCTAGCTGCCAGAATCACATATGAATGTTCTGAGTGCTTCTGGACTGAGTGGGGCTGTTTGATTTCTGTTATTGGTTGAATGGCTGTAATTTATCCAAACATTAAAGAAATCCCTACTGAAACATAAAACCTTCCCAAGTCACACTATAAGTTTTATCCTAGCTCTTATTCTCAGATCATTTCAAGTCCATTAATTTCTGTTCTCTATCAGAAAGTACAAACGCAAGCCGTGAATAATGATGCACACTCTTAATCCCAGTACTCAGGAGGCAGAGGCAGGCAGATCTGTGAGTTTGAGGCCAGCTTTGTCTGCAAAGTGAGTTCCATAACAGCCAGGGCTATGCAGATAAACTTTGTCCTGAAAAACAAAAAAAAACAAAAGCAAACAAGAAAAAGTGATACAAGCCTTATTTAAGGGCTGCTAAAGAGTTACCAGGTTACGGATATACTAAACTAGACAAAGCCGTTAATGTCAGCATTCCATGGAGTACTGACAGTCATGAGAATAATCCCATTCCCATCACAGCGTGCTCAACAACACAGCCTCACTCCAGAAGTAATTCCCACCTCCATCATGATTTATTTTAACACGTCTCTGACAGGCTTAGTGAGCAAAGCTCTTGTTTAACCTGTTTAAATTTAGTCTTTAGTGGCCTCAACCAAGAATGAGTTGGGCAGAGATGAGAGGGAGCCTTGGGACATGAGTGTGTGTTTGCACGGCCGTCCGTGAGAGCCCTTGCTTGGCTGATGATTTGAGTTGTTTAGATACATTTTCACATGCCTATGTTTCTCTCCACTTTAACCTTCACATATATGCACTCAGTATTCCTTCACCAGATGTTAAGCAAGAGGCCACTGTACCATTTGCATGTTCATGGGTAGGGCAATATTTTTATTGTCTTTACCCCGACCAGCATTCACGGCATCCTCTTGTCTCCATAGCCTCTGAGGGGAGCACACAGGATGTCTACAGCCGGTGATGCCCGCCATCGGGTAGGGAACTCACTTCCGCTCTCTCCTGTTGGGTTACCCTCTGACCCAAAGTTGACTTTCCTAAAATCGGCTCTAGCAAGTCATATCTGATATGACAACTGCACCATCCCATTAAACATAGCCACGTGCCAAATTACCTCTCTGTCCATCACTGACCGTGGGTACCACCGTGGTTCGTAGGCTATTTGTGTAAGCATATTCTAGAACGTTTGTGCAATGACCGAGTGCCCGGTGACGCATTCTCAGAGTGCCTTTCCATTGTGAAGTGATTCGCATAAATGCATAAACCACGAAACTGTGAATGCAAAAAGAATATTAAAACCTGCAAGCTCAGAAAGAATGAGTCACTGAAAATAAAGGTCTGACAGAGCTGTAGTGAGATAGCTGGAAACTGGGGGGCGGATAATGAAGAACCCTGCACGCCCATTGCTTCAAGCACGTCTTTAGCAGCTGCACAGACAGGCTCAGCAGTAAAGAGCACCGACGGCTCATCTGGTCCCCAACCAGCCGGATCAGGAGGCTCAAAACCACCTGTGTCTCCAGATCCAGCCCCAAGACTCCTCTGACCTCTGTGAGCACCTACACTCACGGGCACATACCAAGACACACACAAACACACACACACACACACACACACAAACAACTAATAAAAAATAAATCTTTAAAAACTTCTTTAATTTTTAATTTCTTCCACACACTGATGAATAGGCATGACTGTGCAAAGGCAATGTGAATTGCAGAAGGAAAAGAAATGGGCCCTACAGCAGAAGGGGACAGATAAATGTAACTGCATTCTTTTATTTTATTTTATTTTATTTTATTTTATTTATTTATCATGTATTCAGTATTCTCAGTATTCTGTCTGAATGTATGCCTGCAGGCCAGAAGAGGGCACCAGATCTCATTACAGATGGTTGTGAGCCACCATGTGGTTGCTGGGAATTGAACTCAGGACCTTTGGAAAAGGAGGCAGTGCTCTTAACCACTGAGCCACCTCTCCAGCCCGTAACTGCATTCTTTAAGGATAAATAAATGTTAAGTAAATATGCTCTTAAAGACTTAAAATATTTTTACTAATTGAGAAAACCCTACGATGTATTGGGGTCACACCCCCCCCCACTCATCTCCCTAATTCCACCCAGATTCACCCTTATCCCCTCATCCCTCTCGGTCTCATGTTCCTTTTTTGTTTTGTTTAGGGTTTGTTGTTGTTGTTTGTTTGCTTGTTTTTCGAGACAGGGTTTCTCTGTGGCTTTGCAGCCTGTCCTGGAACTAGCTCTTGTAGACCAGGCTGGCCTCAAACTCACAGAGATCCGCCTGCCTCTGCCTCCCGAGTGCTGGGATTCAAGGCGTGCGCCACCACCGCCTGGCTCATGTTCCTTTATTGTGTAAGATTTGTCCATTTTTATTTTATGTGTATAAGTCTTTTACCTCTATATTTGAATTTACACCACATGGGTGCAGTGTCAACAGAGAAGAGGGAACTGGATCCCCTAGAACTGGAACTACCAGTGGTTGAGGCTGTCATGTGGGTGCTGGGAACTGAACCTAGGTCCTCTGCAAGAGCAGTCAGGGCTCTTAACTGCTGAGCCATTTCTCTAGATGTAGATCAGGCCTCTTCCCTTTTTAAAATAACCCATATGTGTGCATTTTTTAATCGCTCGTTTCCATTGTCCTATACAGAAAGGATCTCACTGCCTCATGCTAAAGATCCCCAGTCCTACACATGGATGGATTCTTGGAAGCTGAATTCAAAAGACAAAACTCCAGTGTACACTTTCCCTGCTTTTTTGGATAATACAGAATAGAAATACCAGTCTATAATTTGTGCCACAGTTTGCTACCCAAAAGAATGCTTCCCTATGAGTAGTAAAGAGAATCCTGTTTTGTTTATTGCAACAGCAAACCCCATGTTATCTTACGGATTGGAAGAAACATTATATCATTCTCGTGTCCCTGAGTGTTGGTCAGGCTTTCGTCCTCACCATGGGTTCCACGCCGGTCACTCTCTGAGTCTCCCATTCAGCTGCCACAAAGAGCCCCTGGGTATGTCTTGAGAGCTTGAGGTTAAATCTCCAGACTTCTGACTGGGCAGTGGCGATGCACACCTTTAATCCCAGCACTCAGGAGGCAGAGGAAGGCAGATCTCTGAGGCCAGCCTGGTCTACAGAGTGAGTTCTAAGAAAACCAGGGCAACACAGAGAAATCCTATCTTGCCGGGGGGGGGGGGGGATCTCCAGACTTCTGATACTGCCCTTAGCATTCCCATGCCGAAATGCTCCACTGCAGAAATGGGAAGAAGAGGAGAGGGAAGAAGAGAAGAACTCAGAGCCTGAGAAGAAATATTCGTCTTTGGGTCAAACATTCAACCTAAACCTCCTTTTCCACCTGGGCCCAGGACTGTGTGAAGAGCAAGGAACAAACCCAGAGAGTGCAAACGTCAGAACGTGACCCTGCAAAGGCGAACTCCAGGAGGACTGCATGGCATATAAACCCTCTCTATTCCGAGAAGCCCGCTAAACTTGAGAGGAGTCCGGATCCCCATGAAGCAGCGGGGTGGGCTGCAGAAGGACGAAGGCTTTTGTTCTGGGTTCATTCTGACTCCTGTATCTGGTATGCAGTTAATAATTACCGCTTTCTTTTTTTAAACACTACTTCAGCAAAGCCGGAGTGTCACCAAGAGAGGAGAAACACTAAAAAGGAGATTAAAATGTATAAATAAACCCTGCAAAGCCCAGCAAGGGCTGGGTTACGACCTCCACGTGGGAATCAAATGTGGAGCCTCTGGGAACGTGGTTCTCTTCTGCTGGCCTGGTCTCCACCCCCAAATGCATGTCTCCTGCCCACCAGCTTCCTGTCTTCTTCTCGCCTCCTAACAAAATGATAGTGTCTAGATGCCCAGAGATGATTAAACAAGGTACCCTGTACGCCCCACCATGCCAGAACTCACTTAAGAACTTAATTTTTTAATTCATTTATTTATTATATATACAGTGGTCTATCTGCATGTATGTCTGCACACCAGAAGAAAGCGCCAGATCTCATTACAGATGGCTGGGAGCCACCATGTGGGTGCTGGGAATTGAACTCAGGACCTCTGGAAAAGCAACCAGTGCTCTTAACCTCTGAGCCATCTCTTCAGCCCTGCTTGAGAACTTCTTGAAGGAATGTGGGTCCCAGCAGCCAATGTCAGCATCAACACTACAACAAATCTACCAATGGCTAGAGAAAATACAATCAGAAAACTTCAAAAGCTATCTGTCTCGTGCTGACCTAAAATTCTACCCACATGTAGAGTGCGGAGCAGAGAGACAGCAAAGACAGTCATGGCTGAGAAGGAGCGCGCACAAACATACAACGCATGCACACACACAATACATATACACACATATAGCATAGGACGAGTACCTCTGTAGAGATGTCAGGCTTACATCAGACACAAAGTTCACCTGCATCTCAGCCTTGCCCATCCCAGCACCCCCCTGCAGTCGTGCTGAAGTTCAGTGTGAGGGTCTCCATGGTAAGTTCTGCACCTGCCAACCCTTCCTGTAAGAGCTAAGCATCAGACAACCATAACGATAACTTGAATGTGACTCATAGCTAGCTATGAGACATGGAGAAATCAAGTTGAAACTAGAAAGGAAATTTCCTCCCTTGTGGCTAGTTCTTGTGCTTTTAGAAGGTGCTATTTAGGCTGCTGGAGGGGAGAAACCATAAATGGTTTAGTCCAGTAATGAATGGGGTATGCTACACTACCCACCTGCTAGAAAGTATATGTGACCGGAGCAGCAGTGGCAGAGATGCCAAGGGGTAACTGATTGTTTTCTGATTGGGTTTGAGGACTAGACCACAGAAGGGAATTAATGCCTGGTACTGTAAACCCGATCAAAAACCCGTGCCTGGGGAAGTCATAGGTCCCAGGGAGGAACCTACTTCAGTTGTTTTGTTAAATGAACATGTTGTCAAACTGCCTTCTAAAGATTCATGACTACACACATAAATTAGTTCTCTCGGCTTTGGTCAGAAACACTTACTTTTGCAATGGACAGTGATTAATACTGAAACTGATAACTGGCCAAGTGCTGAGAATAAGTGACTGTTGAGTGCTTAACTCTAAACAGGGCATCTTTATCACGCCTTCTCTTCTCAAGACACCAGGGACATCACTGAAGAGAGGGCACAAAGCATGTTGGAGTTGAAGACTAAGGAGGAGGCGCTTTGAGATGCTCTCTTCTAGACATGGCGTGGCCACTGCGTTCTGGAATTCCCAAAGCTACAGTTCTCTACTCTAGACCTACACACAAGGTCAAGTCCGAAAGACCACTCGGTGTTCCAGCACAGATGGGGGAGGGCTCATGGGGCGCCACTCCTCGTTGGGGAGTCATTGCTGTTGAGGTCTGCTGGGGAGGGAGTGTCACCTGTCTTCAGGGGTGGGGCTGCAGGTAGACCGCCCATGCTCAGAGTCACTGCCATATTCCCCTAGCACAGGGTCATGCCTTCCTGGAAGGATAGTTTGGACACAGGCATGCGCTGCCAAAGCCTGGCAAAGAGAAAGACAGATTTCCAGCTAGTATTTCTGTCACAAATACCCCCTCTCCACTTAACTGATCTCTCACCTCACTCTCGCAAACTGCCAGGCTGTGAACTGGCTGCCCAGAAGTCCAACTGCTTCCCAGGTCTCATGAACTATGACACTCAGTGTCTCTAAGACTAGGTTCATCCGCCTGGAGCAGCCTGGCTGTGGGCGCTATAACAGAGAAAGAGAAAAACACCCGGTAGCTACAGCTATCAAAAGCATTACGTGCTTAAGAACAGTTGCAGGCAAACCATTTCCAACAGGAGCTGCTATTCCTGACTCCGTGGTATAAAACGCTTGTGGTAGGAACAAGAAATAGATGCTCCTCCCTGGCGAGAATGCCAGGCTGTCACTGAAAACCTGTCGGTGGGCACCCAGGATGACAGCTCAGCGTCGCTGGCTCTGTTGACAGCAAAAGCACCTGAGTTGAAGTCATCTAGACTCCGCCTGGTCTTCTTTTGCTTTTGTTTGCTGTATACTTTTTTTTGTCACCAAGACCCGGTTTCTCTGTAGCTTTGGAACCTGTCCTGGAACTAGCTCTTGTAGACCAGGCTGGCCCCGAACTCACAGAGATCCGCCAGTCTCTGCCTCCCGAGTGCTGGGATTAAAGGTGTGTGCCACCACCGCCCGGCTAGCTTGCTGTGTACTTCATAAACTCACTTCTTGGAAACTGACGTGTGACTGCCGTAGGTCATTCTCTAGGCCACCTGAAGCATTCTTGGTTTGCATTGTTGTCTGAAGGAGATGACAGGCATGGAGCTTTGCTATGACAAGCTCGTCCTGGCAGGAAGTGTGGGTTGATTTGGAGTAGAACAGGAGCTTGCCTTAGATGGGGGGACTAAACTCGACTCTGAGCAGAAATTCAGGGGAGGGAGTGTCTAACAAAGCTAGCGAGGTAGATGTAATAATGAGAAGAGGGAGGCCTTTAAGATAGTTCATTTGTTAAGAGTGTTTGGTGTTCTTTCAGAGCACCCAAGTTCGAGTCCCGGCATCCACACCAGGTGGCTCACACCACCTGTAAATCTGAAGTCTTTGCCTCCTTGGGCACCTACATTCCACCACTGTGCATAAACCACCTCTCTACACACATATACTTTTGGGAAAAAAAAGCAATAAGAGGAAGCCGATGGTGTAATGGCAGAAAAGGATAAACAATACATAAAAAGAATCACAAGTTCAAAATCCATGACATCACGGTCACTTGGCACAGCAGCATTTAACTCAGGGATGATGGTGTTGTAATGCCACCTTATAATGATATAGTTGTAATGATGTTGCCCTTCAGAGATCTTATGTTATATTACAGAAAATAAGAACATTATTATAGAAAGTATTCAAGGGGGCTGGAGAGACGACTTAACAGTGAAGAGCACTGAGTGCCCTTCCAGAGGACCTAGGTTCAATTCCCAGCACCCACACGGCAGCTCACAGCTGTCTGTAACTCCAGTTCTGGGGGACCTGACAGCCTCACCCAGATATACATGTAGGCAAAACACCAATGCATATAAAATAAAAACAAATAAATTTTTTAAAAAAGAAAGTATTAAAAAACGGTAAGTACAGGGGCAGAAGAAGTAACTCAGAACACACACTGCTCTTCCAGAGGACCAGAGTTCAATTCCCAGCACCCAGGCAGGCATCTCACAATTGCCTGTAACTCCAACTCCAGAGGGATTGATGCCTCTGTCTTCTTTGGGAACCTTCACACACGTGCTCACACACACACACACACTTACACACACTCTTACACACACATACATACATGCTCATATACACACATATGCACAAATACACATACAGGCATACACACAAATACAAACACACACATACATGCGCACACAGAATTAAAATAATAAAAATAACAAGCCTTTTAAAACGCTAAGTATAAAAAATTTTGTATTCATTCAAGAGGCAAACTTAGGTGTCCAGAAGATTCCCTCACACAAAACATCTCATATCCCAAACAATAACTAAACAAATTCTAGCCCTACCTGAGACAAATGGCTTTCAAGCTCACACTACTTTACTTTGCTGAGCGGTGAGTGGAAAGCATGGCTTGGGAATCCAAGTTCAGGGCGTCAAAATATCCATTATTTATATGAATGAATATCCACCTAAATACTGTACAAATGTACGGACCTCATCCGGGCAAGGCTCCTGACGAGAGAAACGTGTGGTAGTACCAGGGGCTTGGGTAGGATGAAGGACCTCGACGTTAGCGGGTAATTTCACATTTCCCACTGAACGGTGGCATGACCAGACAGTTTCTGCAGCAGTCCATCCCTGAATAGAAACTGTGGAATCGTTGCTGGAGAGACGCTGAGTGGCTCAGAGCACTGACTGCTCTCCCAGCATACACGAGTTCTATCCCCCGCACCCTCATGGTGGCTCACAGCCACCTGAAACTCTAGTCCTAGGTGATCTGAAGCCCTCTTCTGGCCTCCACAGGTATGAAACACGCACACAGGGCACATCCTTACAGGCAGGCAAAAGACCTGTACACATACAAATAAAATTAAATAAAATAAATCATAAGAGAGAGAAGAGAGGAGCTGTTCACAGATCTATAGCTGTCTTTGTGGGCTTATATAGAAATGCAAAACCAGAAAGAAACCCTCCTGCCCAGGATTAAGCTCTTGGTTTAGAGAACTAGACCCCAGGGAAATGTAAAGGAAGCTCCTTGGAATTTCTAAATAGCTAGAAATTCTATCCTAAGACGACTGAGGAAAAAAAAAACACAAAGAATCTTCTAGAAGATGGAACTTCTCCCTCAGCTGGACTGTCCCTCCATTTCTAATGAGGACTTTCTTCAACATCCCTTGTAGATTATTTTTGACTTAGCCACGCAGGGAGCCTATTTTAAAGCTCTCAATTTGAAAATCATGGACGCTTTATACAGCCCTCCACCTGCGTCTCTTTTTAGGAACACAGCCCTTTATTCGCTGATGGATGAAAACCTCCAGCAAGCACAAAACTTTGTTAAGCTGTCACTCTCAATAGAGTAAGAAAAAAAAATGATGGACAAAGAAGGAACAAATTGCATCTTCCAATAAGTTTTCTTGAAGCCCTTGTTAGAAGCTGTAACCTCCGACGTTAACTAAATTTAACCCACTGCGACCCAGAAGGTGACCTTCACCTCCCCATTCTTACGCTTCCTGAGGCTGCCGGAGAGAACTGGCTCCTGCGTTGGAAAAGGCCTCTCTGTCCTACACAAAGGCCCAGCCTTGCTGCCACCCTGCCTGGAGGCCCCTTGCCGCCCGAGGGGTCAGCACCTGGGCCGAGAAGCAGGTGACAGTAGCCTGCCTCCTTCTAGAGCAAGTTGTAAGAGTGTCTACCCGTCAAGGATCACGTGGCAGACGCAGGCATTCAAGCTACTGAAGTCCAGGTTTCCTTTGTGAGCGCAGACTTTACACAAATCAATCTATTGCTGTTCAGCTGACTGTAAAATTGGTAGATTTACTGTTGCAAAAAAAGAAGAAGAAAGAAGAAAAACACAGTTTTCACTTCCATGTTGGCAGGGCCGTGGATGCATAGGGCTGCCAACAAAGCCGCCTTTAAAATCTTTGCCGGGGAGGACTTAGCAGTTTTTTTTGTGTGTGTGGGGGGGTGTTAAACAATGACTCCAATGGACAGCGGACAGTCTTCTCTGCAAGCACACATGTAAAACTCCACACCCCAGGAACTTGGGAAAGGAGAGTAATTGGCCTCTAATTCTATTTGCCTCAAGGAGAGTGACGGTCCAGATTTTCCATCATCAATGTACTTACTGGCAGACCTGCCCTCCTCAAGTAGCGAGGAGCCAGACGGCTGTCACACGACATCGAAAAGCGGAGCTGTGCTTTATGTGAAGTGTAAGTGCTAGGTGATATGTTGGTCGTGTTTTGCTGTGACCACCACAGTAAAGAATATGGAATGTCTTCTAAGTTTTTATCATCTTGTTCTCATTGTTCTGTGTGATGTGAGCAGTGGGAACTACTCGCTTTAACAGTTTCAAAACTGAACGCAGTTGGCTCTGGGGCTATAGCTCAGTTGATACAGTGCTTGCCAGGCAAGCATGAGGATCTGAGTTCAATTCCCAGCACCCATATAAAGAGTTGAGTGTGGTGGTGCACACTTGTAATCCCAGTGCCGAGGAGGCAGTGACAGGAAGATCCTGGGGCCTCCAGCCCAGCCAACCTAGCCTAGTGGGAGAGGTCCAGGCCAATGAGAGACTGTCAAATTTTGTCAAAAGGATAGCACCTGTGGAACAATAGCCACCATTGACCTCTGATCCACTGGTCCTACACATTTGTGCATATGTGTGCACGTGTGTGCGTGTATGTGCGTGTGCACACACACACACATCAGTGATGAAAGTTAGCTAAGTCACTCCAAAACCCACCATCTTGCTTTTCCAAATGAGACATTTCAAACCCATTTTCTCTTTCATTTGGTTGTGCAAAAAGACTATGCATGGAAGAGAAATGCATCTCCTTATGTAAACATTGCATTTAATGCACATGATAGCTTTTGAAAAATTCATCACGCTGTGTAGACTCCGACACACTTATTGTGCTCATTTACAGATATGGTCGTGGTTTAATAATTGGTGTCATCGGTTTTTGACAAAAGAAATACTTGATCTGGAGTGTGATGCTGTGAGGGGCTTTATACATGATGAAGAGGTGTATTCTGGATTGATTTATAGTCTTAGGGTACATGAAGGGCTGGAAGACAGGTGTGGCTACCACCAGATGCTCTCCAGGTCTCCTGGGGGGACCTGTCTAAGTAGTCACGGAACAAATGTGTCACACAGAGGACGATTCTCAAATCTCACACACGTTGAAAGCACAGCTAAACCTACTGGTGTTTTTATTTTGTTTTGTCTTGTTTATTCAGCACATTGGTGTTTGGAGTGAGTGACCCATGGTCCCACCTGAGAGTAAACGGTCAACATGAAGACTTATCGTGATAGTTTATGATAACAGACTCGTGGATTCGTGATAGTCGTCTCATTGGATGGAGCCGGTCATCTTCAGGAAATTTTGAATGCTTTTCCTAACGTTTGGTCAAAGCCTACCCCCGCCCCAGCACATCTTGTTTCCTGCATCCCTTTCACCATAGCAGCAGGCAGAAGATGAATGCATGTCTTCTCAGCCGTTAGACCCACGCTATACTGACAGAGTCACTGCCCTGAACCCATGCAGACTTGACAGCATCTCTACAAGTTCAAAAGAAACCCAAGAATTGCACTAGTATGTGGTTTGCTTTTAAAACTGTGACTGTCCCTAGTCACCAAGCAAGAGGGAGTGTCTGCTGGTGTCTGTGCAGACTTTCTTCACCAGCTTGTCCCAAGGTACCCTCTCTGGTGCCCTGGCTGCTGTGGGTGGCCTAGCCGCTCCCCTGAAAGGTTGGACTCATTGACAGGCTTGCTGTGGACATCAGTGTCATGCTCTTTGGTGTGTAAGGACCACTTGTTCTGAAATTAATTTGAGACAGAATTTTTGAAAGAGTTTCCATGGAGACCTTTTTTGGTCTTTTTTGTTTTGGGTTTTTTTTGTTGTTGTTGTTGTTTTGTTTTTAGTTTTTTGAGACAGGGTTTCTCTGTGTAGTCCTGGCTGTCCTAAAACTAACTCTGTAGACCAGGTTGGCCTTAAATTCACAAAGATCCACCTGCTTCTGCCTCCTGAGTTCTGGGATTACAGGCATGTGCCACCACTGACCGGCGAGATCTTTTAAATAAAAGTAAAATTTGGAAAAAAAAATATTGAGGACTTATAGACCTGCCATCTCTTAGTTAAACATTCATCCTGACAGGACTTTTTCTGGAGCTATAAGACAGCTTTGTTACCGGTGAGAAATGTAACAGAGGCAGCAATGGTACCAGAAAGGTTTAATACAGACAGAAACCCCCAATATTCCAATATTTGTCCAAAGAATCTGAAGTTCTTTTTTGACAGACAAATCAGAAACTGCGCCTTGGGAAATAGGTGAGAGAAAGACAGTCTCAGGGCAGGGTGCTTGTTGTATGTGTTGTCTTCATTCAAGAGTCTCCAAATCCTGCCACCACCAAGCTGAACCTATTGCTCCCAATGTCTCCTTAAAATAGGCCACA
The DNA here is from genome assembly GCF_037038515.1 of Microtus pennsylvanicus. Classification (NCBI taxonomy): domain Eukaryota; kingdom Metazoa; phylum Chordata; class Mammalia; order Rodentia; family Cricetidae; genus Microtus; species Microtus pennsylvanicus. Next base: position 88,717,994 of record NC_134579.1, read on the forward strand.
TCCTGGAGAGATGGCTCAGTGGTTAAGAGCACTGGCTGCTCTTCCAGAGGATCCAGGTTCAGTTCCCAGCACCCACATGGCAGCTCACACCTGTCTGTAACTCCAGTCCCAGGGGATCTGACTCCCTCACACAGACATCTATGCAGGCAAAACACCAATGCACATTAAAAACATTTTTAAAAATCAGATTATTTTTTTAAAAAAATAGACTACATCCCATTTCCTGGAGGCTAAAACAGGATTCAGGAGCTGAAGGGGAAAGTGGGGGTGCGAGTCCTAAGGCCATGTCTACAGCAGCATTCCTCCTTCTGTCTGACTTCTCTCAGGAATGCAAAAGCAAAACCGCTATCCTAGGTCCAGCGCTGTAGCATTCACCTTCTCGCCCAGCGCTCAAGAGGTCAAGCAGGGCACGCTGCTTGTTGTACATGTTGTATGAGACAGAGGACCTCTGTGAGTTCATGTCCTTCCTGGTCTACTTTGGGAAATCCAGTACAGCCAGGACTGCATAGAGAGAGCCTGTCTCAAACAGAATAAAACAACATTTTTTTAAAAAACCCACCATCATGTAGGTGTTAGGACAGCTAATGGTGGCAGCTGCTCCAGCCATTCGCTAGGTCCCATGGCCTTCAAAGAAGGCTACAGCAAGATGCTGAGCAGGTAAAGTTACCAGGGATGTCTGTCTGGTTAAATTTCTTAAACCATAATCTTATCAAACTGTAAGGCCTTTGTTTGCATAGTAAATGCTTCTGTTTCCTTGTGTCCATTGGACTTCGCGTTTCCACAGAGCAGTGTCTCTTCTCCAGCACAAGTACTATCGAGGAATACGGCACCAGGCTGCTTGGGTCAGCTTTTCTTTTTCTCTTTCTCCTCTTTTCATTTCTTTTATTTTTATTTTTTTTCTTTTATTTTTAAATACTCAGGATAGAAACCGGGGCTTGCACATACTGGGCAAGTACTCTTGCTCTGGGGTTAGGGATTTAACTCAGAGTTAGAGCACTTGCCTAGTGAGTACTAGGTTCTACACCCTAAATCAATCAATCAATCAATCAATCAATCAATCAAACAAGGATGATCCGTCACTGAACTCTTTCCCCAGTCCCCTTCACTCTTTCTTTTTTTTTTCTCCTTTTAAAATCTTTTAAAGTTATTTTGATCTGTTTGTGTGTGTGTATCTTCCTGCACGTCTGCATGTACCCGCGTGCATGGAGGTGCCTCCAAGGTAATAACAGGGCGTTGGGGTCCTTGGAACTGGAGTTACAGGCAGCTGTGGGTGCTGGGAACAGAACCCAGGGCCTCTGCAAGAGAAATACCCTCTTAACCACTGAGCTATCCAGCCTTCTTGTTACAGTCATTACATTGCTAATTGCATGATGTCGGGACAAGTCATATAGTGTCTTCATGTTTCTGTCCCCTCATCAAGGAAATGGGTAATGACAGCAGTAGCTCACAAGGGTGTCTGGAGGATTAAACTAACTTGATACACATTAAGTGCTTAGAAGTGTGGCAAATGTTGTCGTAAATACAGGCGCATGTGGCCGTGGTGGACCTGTCTACCCAGAGGTATCCGCACAGCTGTGCTTCCGTCTTCCCATCAAGGACTAATCCCAGCAGAAGAAAACGCGTCTCTAATTCTTCATTTCACTTGGAAATGACCGGCATGCAGGCCCCAGACTGGTCTTTGGGTCATACAGAATTGCTTCAGGTTTTGCCATATCACAGATCCAAGGTTCATGTGCCAGAGGCTGTGATTTGATGGGAAAAGGAGACTTAGACGTGGCTCTCAAGAAGCTATTTAAGGCTGCCTTAGTTTCCTCTGATGCAAGCGTAATAGCTGTAATCAAGTATTACCCTGGTTATCTGTTGAGAATTAAGTAAGACAAGTCTTGTCATACTTAACACGCAGCCTATAAATACAATGGTTTCTGTTCACAAAAAGAATGTAAATACCACCACTTAGGAATCCCCTGTTGAGAACCGAGAGAAGCAGGGACTAACACCGAAGTAGGACAGTTAGTGGCCTGGTTGCAGGGGTGCGGACCCCAAGAGCCAGCAGGTGTAACACAGACCGTGAAGTTCCCATCTGCCCTCTTCCCCAGCTCTGTGGATGAGCTGCGATTTCTCCCAGTTCTGACAGCCCTGGAACCTGAATCCATCACTTGTCTTGGCAGGGAGGCTTACTCCTGGCTACCCAGAGTTCTCACTAGCCTGATTGCTCTTATGGCAGTATTCATACCAAAGAGTGGAGTCCAGACATTTATGGAACACATTTATGAGGCATTTGATAGTTCGTTAATACTGCTATTAATGTAATTGACCCAAGTGATGCAGTGACTTTGCTCCAGGGACTTCACTTTGGGTTTTGTTTGTTTGTATGTTGCTTGGTTTTGGTCTTTCAAGACAAGACTTCTCTGTAGCTTTGGAGCCTGTTCTGGAACTCACTCTGTAGACCAAGCTGGCCTCGAACTCACAGAGCTCCGCCTGCCTCTGCCTCCTGAGTACTGTGATTAAAGGAACGGCCACCACCGGCCCGCTTGGGACTTTACGTTTAACGTTCTCTTCGCCTCCGGAGCAGCAGAAGGTAAGTAGCAATATCCTCAACTTCTTCCTCAGAACTTCTGCACTTCCGTCGTCCCCCGCCCCCCCGGGACTTTATCCTAAAAGCGGAAACCGCGACTGCTGGTGGCACCTTCCCTTTAAAGGACTCGGGAAGTCCCGCCTGCTACGGAAGCCGGCGCGGTCCTTCCGCGGAGCCCGTGTACCGATCTGCCGTTTCCTCCCGCTCGCCGTCCCCGGCCCGAGTAGCGCTAAGGTGAGGGCTCGGCGGTGCGGGGCTGAGGCGGAAGGACGTGCCCCGGGGACAGTGTGCACAACACCCAGGGCGGACGGGGTACGGCGCCCCCAGGCTTCAGGACCCAACCCAGCTGCCGCGCTCCCGAGCCACTGAACAAGCAATCCCAGCCATTTTCGCCGCGCAGGTGCGCACGCGCACGACATGTTGGGTGGGGGACTTGGGGGGGGGGAGTGTGTGTCTGGCTTCCTGGTGGCCGTGTCCTTCGGGTGGGCGTGACCGCTGCCGACCCTTAGAACACCTTGTGAGGATTTTTTATTTTCCTTATTTTTGTCTTTTATTGAAACAGGGTCTCACTATGTAGCTCTGGCTGTCCTGGAGCTTACTCTGTAGAGACCCACCTGCCTTAGTTTCCAAAGTGCTGCGACTAAAGGCGCGCGTCGCCGTGCCCGGACTTTTGAAACTCCTGAAAGTGGGGGTGAGAGAATCCATAGTTATAGTGGAGGCCAAAGTTGAGTCCACAGTATATTGCATCTACTCGAGCCCATTCCTTCTGGAGTGAATAGGTGTCAGGATGTCAGGGCTTGTGACTGTAAAGTGATAAATACCATTAGTATGTTTAGGATCCCTTCAAAAATTGTTGGAAAGCCTGTCCAATCCCAAGCCATAATTCATTTTATTATTATTATTATTTCAGAAAACTAAGCAACTCAAATAGCAATTTTTAAAACAAGACATTGTAATACGTTACAGCTCAGAGATAGACTAATTTGATTCATACTTATTAAAAGTTGTGAACCGTAAGCACTTTGCAGTTCGTAGTTTGCCGTAGCCTTGAATCTGAACTGAGGTGTTTGAGGCAGTGGGCATTTGCTGGTGCTCTGTGCTCTGACGCAAAGTAGGTGCGAAGTGTGTTGTGGGTGTTGATGCTATCAGGCAAGCTCACTGTGGTGTGGCCATAGATCAGGCTGTGTTGAGGACAAAGGCTACCGTGGAGTTGCTAGTTGCCGCATGAGTGCATGCTGGTGGAAGCACCATGGGCTCATTGTGCAGGTGTTTGGGAGTTAATTTTTGATTCTTGCTCATTCGGACATGATATTGAATCAGCTGCCACATCCAGCTACACAGCCCCCAGTTTAAGAAGCTGGATATTAAGCGTTCCTAAGTTTTGTTCTAGAGACGTCTTTGCAGCCCCCATCATCACTATCTTGTGAAGAACACAGTCCGGGCGTCACACGGTAATCAGTCCCTTATCCATAAGAGCCTGAGCCCAAGCAGCTCAGGTGTCCATTAATAATAAATTAGACTTCTGCGGGGTGCAGTGCTGTGTCCTGAGGACCGCTTCTCAGAATAAGGTACAAACTAACAGGTGTTCTGTATCGGACACAGTGAGTCAGGTCAAGCCCAATTTAAAAACTAAAAGCAGGTTTATTTGCACAAAGCAACTTCCCAGGGAGCTCTCCAGCCCCAGAGATTGAGGCGGGAGAAGTCACATGCCAGGACTAAAGCTGGGCGCGCATAGAGCCTCTAGGGGAGGGGTGATGACATGTCCACCGTAAGCTGGGTGTGTGCCCAAGTATGGTCAAAAACTGACCACTTCAGGTGGGGATTTGGACTGCTGGGAACTTCAGCCTAAGAGATGTTTGCATTTTCAGCATGTTGAAGGAAATTACAGCCGTTTTCCTTAACGTTTAAATCATGCAACTGGCTAGGGAGAACCCCTTCATGCTGCCAAACTGTAAGTGAAATATCACCGCCAAACAAAATTATAAGGTGTTCAGGGAAATCTAGAACCCAAGAATCTTGTCTAGAAAGGGCTGTCAGGGCCGGACTGTCATGTTAAAAAGACCGAATTGGGGCAGGCAGTGTCTGCTGGCTACTTTGTAACCAATCCTAGCCACTCGTGGGTGGAGGATGCCACCAGTTTCTGCATAGGCCGCTCAGTACATTGTTTCTATGCAAAGATTTTCCAAGATTGTTGCTGCTGTGTTTGGGGGCTGAGGATTAAACCAGGGCCTTGCAGGTTTTTGGCAAATGTTCTACCACTGAGCCAAATTCCCATGTCCCCAGTAAGGAATTCTAAATAATACATTCTTATGAATTTGTGATTTTTTTTTTCCTCAGACAGGGTCTCACTGTGTAGAGCAGGCTGGCCTAGCACTCACAGAGATCCACTCTGCCCCTGAAGTGCTGGGATTAAAGGCGTGCACAAGAAGAGCCATGAGAAGTGAGAACAGCACTTTTTATTGTTTGACTGTGGTAAAGAAGCATTAAAAAAAAAAAGTACCTATATATGTGTGTGTGTGTGTGTGTGTGTGTGTATTTCTTATATTTTACAAGTGCTTGTCTGCATATGTATCTGTGTACCACATGTGTGCAGTCTCTTCAGAGGCCGGAAGAGGGTGTCAGATCCCCGGAACTAGAGTTACAGTTGAACATTTGGACACCGTATGATTGCTGGGAATCCCGCCCAGGTGCTCTACCAAAGGATGAGACTCTTAACCTCTGAGCCATCTCTGGAGCCCCTGAAATGACATTTCTACTTCATCCTTGTAAACAAACCCTTAGGTAAACTTGACTTTTGAGCTGGTACTGTAGGATCTAGGGAAGAATAGATGTCACGAATGTGAAAGCAAAGGTAGAGAGTGAAGAGTCGTGCTGTGGTGCTCAGTCTGGTCACCAGCTGCACGAGGGATGGTAGCCGCCAAGGGGCCATGCCTTGGTGTTGCCTTCCTATGCGTGGATCTGGTGATCTGTGTGCCGTAAGGCGCCGCAGCCTCGCCTGCACCACACTGTGCCATACTAGCAGACCATGGCATCATCGATTGTGTGGTAATACACTTTCCCCATTACCTTATCAGGATGGCTGTTCTTCTGAAGAGGCTAACGCTGCAAACCTCAATTGGAAGATGTTTCAGAAAACCCACTGTGAAGCCAGACCCGGCACAGCTGTCCCTTGCTGCCTCCACCACGAAGCTCGTGCATCTCACCTTTGCCAAAGGTTTCAGTACTGCTGGAGACGCCCACAGTGAGAAGAGACAGAAGAGGAAAGATGCTTTTACTAACACTGGAAGGAAAATCAGTGAGCGGATTATCCGCGTCCTGGATGAGAAAGGCAGTGACCTGGGACTGATGCACCGAGCCGATGTGATCAGACTCATGGACAAGCAGGACTTGAGGCTGGTGCAGAGGAACACCAGCTCAGAGCCACCAGAGTACCAGCTCATGACTGGAGCACAGATCCACCAGGAGCGGCTCAAGCTCCGGGAACAGGAAAAGACCACCCCAAAAGCTGGTAGGTGCTTTAATGTTGGTGCCTCAGATACACCAGAACAGTGTTTCTCAGCTTGTGGGTTGAGATCCCCCTTTGCACAGGGGTATACGGAACAGCAATCAGATCACCATGAGGGACTATATTAAAGGGGACAACACTAGGAAAGTTGAGAGCCACAGCTTCAGGACAACACAGCAGCACTCACTCTCGTGTTTGCCAAGGTGTCAGTGGGACGTGAGGAACCGGGAACCCTGGTGTGCCCGGTTTTACCATCATTGCAGGGAGGTACACATCCCTACTTCCAGTCCCCTCATTTTTGATGTCCCATGTCCATCACTTCTTTTTTTTAAACCGTCAAGTATGCGGGGGAGACACTGTAAGCCCACCAGAGTGATGGAAGTCGCCGTCATCTTGCAGCCTGGGCTCCAGATGCAGTGGCGAGCCCTGGGGCTGACGGGGCTGATGGGGCAGTGAAGTGACACTCGAAAGAGAGGTTTTCCAGATCCAACCTCCTTTCTGTCATTTTGCTTTTCACGCACCTTATAAATGCTGGAACTGTTCACAGTACCCCTGGCCTGTGCACATGGCCAGTCACCTTCAGACACCTGTCACGGAAGCCACCTGGAACTGGGCACTCAACGAGGAGTTGGCTTTTATGGCTCCCAGGTATGGAAGACTCCATTCCATGGGCTTCATGCTGTGACAAGGATTGGGGGACTAGCCCCACTGTGGGAGGCTGAGAGCTGTGAGGAAAGATAACCTGTTTCTTTACACCCCAGGAATGCTAACCAGAAAACAGACGTTCATAGGAAACTAACGAGATCAGGGAGTCAGGATATCAAACCATGTCACAGCCAGAAAATGTGGAGCAGACTGGGAGCCTGGAGAGCCTGGTGGCTTCACTCCTTTCTCACAGAGACCCAGAGCCAACTGGTGGAAAACAAGGGGTGCTAGAAACTTTTTAAAGACCTGTAAGAAAAGGCACTAAAGGTGGTTGTGGTGGCACACATCTTTAATCCCAGCACTCAAGAGGCAGAACCAAGTGGATCTCTGAGTTCGAGGCCAGCCTGATCTACAAATCGAGGGACAGGATGGCGAGGGCTGTTAAACACAGAAATCCTGTCTTGAAAAAAACAAACAAACAAAAAACCAAAAATACAAAGGAAAGGAAAGGTAATAAACAGTTGTTTATCAGTGAATCTGGCTGTGGTTCAGGTTTTAAAACATTGTGGAAAAGTTGGCATCTCCTCCACTCTCCCAAGAGATGTTGTCATGAACTTGAGCCAGTGTTAATATGACAGATGTTGAGAAACAGTGTGTGGATTTTTAAAATGGCACATCCCATGTTCACAGGACAGCTGTGGGTAAGTTACTGGATCTGATTTGTTATTCCATCTCCACGGCATCCTGCTTCTTCCGTTCTTTATTCTTATGAATGTTTGTGTGCATTCTGGAGTCTGTGAGCCTAAATGGGCCAGGCTGCAGCGCCTGTGTTCCAGTACTGTCACAGTGATTTTCAGCAGTGACAGTGAGGAGCCACTGCTGTCTGAGCGAGTCTCCGAGTTGTCCACTATGCCCCAACTGTATCTCTTGGGTGGTCTTCCTGCAGATTCATAGCTCAGTCTGACACACGGTCTGGGGGCGGGGTCAGTGGGTGAGAGTGCTTGTGCACAAGAGTGGTAAAATCCAGTGTCAGCCGCACTCCAAGCCTGCCCCTTTGGGGAAATGGGAGCCCACAGGCTGGTGACCCTGGTGTACAATGTGCAAACAAGACTTTCTCCAGGGAGGTGAGAACCGCATGCACACACATCTGCACACGCATGCACACCTGCATTCACAAGGCCAAGTGCACACATACACGCAAAAGCCTTAGCGGATTTTAACTATTAATTTAGCACATTAAAAACAACAAACCTTTATGCCTGTCTCCCCCATTTAAAAAAGCATCTGATGGTCCATGAGGCTGAAATTAGATGGGGCTCAGAGCCTGTGGGCCTCAACTCTTACCAGTGTGTGCGGAAGCTGTTTCAAAGGAGAGCAGACACAGCCCAGCAATAAAGTTCACTGTTTCCACCCAGGACCAACTGTGACAAAGGAACTCATGTTTTCTTCAAATATTGGACAGCATGATTTGGACACAAAGAGTAAACAGATTCAGCAGTGGATTGAGAAAAAATACCACGTTCAAGTCACAATAAAGAAGGGGAAAAATGCAGACCAGCCAGGGAATGAGCCGGTGAGTAAGTGTAAGCACCCGCTGGGTCTTTGTTCTCCCGTGCAAAAATACAACTGTCGAAAAACTGCAAGACTACAGGCAAAGAAACTGACTAGTAACTACCACCCTGTGTGGTACCAGCTTCCTAGTGTCAGACTGTACACCTACTGTATGTTTTCTGTTATAATGTATTTGCCACATGTGAACCCAAGGACCCAGGTTCAATCCCCAGTATCCACATGGCAGTTAACAAATTTCTAACTCCAGTTCTAGGGAATGACGCCATCTTCTGGTCTCTGTGGGCTCCACACACATGGTGTACATCAGGCAGAACACCCATACACAGTTTTTTAAGAATTGTAATATAAAAGCTATATTGTCTTTTAAAAAATACAAAAAGTAGATAATTCGCCGGGCGATGGTGGCGCACGCCTTTAATCCCAGCACTCGGGAGGCAGAGGCAGGCGGATCTCTGTGAGTTCGAGACCAGCCTGGTCTACAGAGTTAGTTCCAGGACAGGCTCCAAAGCCACAGAGAAACCCTGTCTCAAAAAAAACCAGAAAAAAAAAAGTAGATAATTCATAGGATTCTCTTCTATTCACCTGTTCTCTCAAGAACTTTATTCCTTAGACTTGCTGGAGTTTCTGTGCTGTGCTGTTTGGCCTTAATCCTAGCTCTCTTTATCCACACCAAAGGTGCGCTGCTACAGTGGGTTTGCAGCCTAGGCTGCTCGCGTCACATACTCGCAGGGCACAGCTCAACTGCTTCCAACTGAGTCCAGGTGGGACCTTCTTCCCTCCCTTCAGAATAAGGACGGTACTTTGCCAAGATCCAAAGCCAGTGCCTGATTTTGGGAAAGCATGGGTGGGCTAGCTATAACAGAGCAGAGGCTGCAGTCCGTCAGTGTTAGCACACATGTGGAGTTCCCATGCAGATGTCAGTGCACAGCAGACATGGGAACTGAGCGGCCTGTCACAGAAGCTCCAACGTGCAATGCTCAGTTTCACCTCAGCGTCAGAGACACCAAGTTTAAACTAATCTTGCACTGTTGTCCTTTGTAGGATGAGATATTTAACCAGATTCTCCAGACTATGCCTGGAATAGCAACCTTCTCAAGCAGACCGAAAGCCATTAAAGGAGGAACGGCCTCCACATGTGCTTTTCGTCCCTTAAGCAAGAAAGAAGAGAAGGCATACAGAGACTCTCAGGAGGCGGAGAGAAGACACACTCTGAGCAAGGATAACAGAAACACGGAGTCAGAAGTTCTGTGTCACTGACTTTAATAAAAAAGTCCAGGCTCATGCAGAAGCTCCTGCTGGCTGCTCTAGAGTCCCTCATGTGGCTGGCCAGTGCTGCTCACTGGAGGGTAAGTGATGCAGCTGGTGGGAGCATCTGGCCTTGCAGGCTACTGCCTAAAGGCTCAGAGGAGTCTGGCTCTGGTTTCTTTTTAGGAGGGAGGTACCCACTGAGGTGAGAGGCCAAGCTCCGTCTTTCCCGACGTGGTCTTACCTATGGGAGTAAGGAAAACAGACAACTGAATTCCCCATCAGAATTGCTTGTGTCACAACCACGTCCACTTCGATGGAGTTACACCTTCAACGGGTGGATACACACACAGCGGCGGGGGCGGGCCAGGTGGAGTCACACCTTCAACAGGTGGACATATACAGGGTGGAGGGGGGGGGATAGATGCCAAGCAGACCTTACAGCTGAGTGCTGGTGCAAGCAGCTCGACTTACTTTGAGCTTCATCCTCTTCTTGTCAGGATCATGCACAACGCTGTGCCTTATAAGGCTTTGCTGCAGTGCAGGAAAAAGAAGGCCACTTTAGAAACCCTTGGTCCAGGGCTGGAGAGCTGGCTCAGTGGTTAGAGCATGAGCCACTCTTGCAGAGGACCCAGGTTCTGTTCCCAGAAACTACATGGTGGCTTAGACCCACATGTATGCTGGTTCCAATAATTAGGCTTTTAAAAATTTAAAAATTCTTGGGTATCTGCTAACATTAAAATGTCATGAAAATCTACAAACTACCAGCTGCCTTTCTGTTGTGGGATGAATTTGACCAGAGCCTAGGGGACTTCCACTCCTCAGCAGAGTGGCGTTCAGTCTTTCCCAAGGGCCACGCAGGGAATTTATTCCATCCGTCTACTGACTTAGATCTTGCCTGAGAAGGGAAGCCTGCTGGGATTGAACTCCCAGCTCATGCCTGCTTAGCTGACTCTCTGTGGCATCCTTGAAATCTGGCTTCTGCCCTGCTGGCTGGCAGCAGTGGTCGCCACACCTGTCCCAGTGTGGACTGACCTGAGCTATGCTTGGAGAGTTTACAGTCCATAGTAAGCTTGTAAGAGACCAGCTAGGCCGAAGCAAACTGCACAGTCCCCTGCTAGGAACCATGTTCTCACCTAACCCTGTGAATCATGCCAAGATCCCACAGCGGAGAGGTTGCCCAACCATGGTACCCACCTCCTTTCTCAGACCCTATGTGATGGTCTACAAGTTCACAGAGTACTGGCTCTCTAAGTGGAGATAAAGGACCCTGGCTCTCCCACAGCACAGCTAGAATCCCCTAGAGCAGTGGTTCTTAACCTGAGGGTCAAGACCCCTTTGGGGTTGACTATCAGATATCCTGCATATGAGATATTTACATCATGATTTATAACAGTAGCAAAGTTATAGTTATGAAGTAGCAAAGAAATAATTTTATGGTTGGGGGGGGTCACCATATGAGGAACTTTAAAGGGTCACAGCATTAGGAAGGTTGAGAACCACTACCATGAGCAATTGTCAAAATAAGTTCATCAGCTTCCAAACCTGGGGCTTCTGGCCTGGCTGGGGTCAGAATGGGGACCTGGGGTTCTGCAGGCTGGACATGAAGACCACCTGGTTGGAGCAGGACACTCACTTTCATTGCAAACGTCTTGCCGCAGCCAGCATGCTCACACACGAACGGCCGCTCTTCCTCGTGGAAGGAGAGAATGTGGCTCTGCAGGTTGAACACGGTAGTGTAGGTTCTCCCACAGCCTTCTCGCACACAGTGGTACACGTCTCTCTCTGGAGCATGAGTCTTCATGTGCTGCTTAAGGTAGTCTTTGCGCTTGAATGTCTTCTGGCACACCGCACAGGTGACTTCCTCTGGTGGGGAGACACTCACTTAGCCAACCTCTCTATCTATTACTGCACATCTAGTCCTGAGACTCCACACAAACCGGGGATGTCAGAGGAAACTTAAACCCCTCATCTCACTGCCGCTGGCTCTGAACCCCTTAAGTCCTCTCATGACTCCCAACTTCCCTGACTCTTCAGTTGGCAAGGAGCAGGTGTCCCTAGCATGGTGACTGGGCAGGCATCTGCCTCTGTCCTCTGACATGCAGCAACATTTCCCAAGAAGCCCTGCAGAGTTGCAGAGTCTCACAAAAGCCAAGTGAACAGCAACAGCAGCTTGGAGATGTGGAGCCCAGGAAGCCAGCACTACACATGATGCCAAGCCCTCCTTTACAGCATCGTGTGCATCTCAGTCTTTCAGAGTGCGCCCTCAGCTCCCCAGGGCCGATGCCCGCCCTCAGCTCCATGTCACCTACCTTTATGGGCTTCCCTCATGTGCTTCAAAAGCTCTGTCCATGTTTTTGCCACAAAAGAACATCCCTTTTGACACAGATAGCCTGTTCAACAAAACAAAAACAAAAAATTATCCATTGCCTATTCTGAACCAGAAAGGAACCGTGTGCCCGTGTAGTCTTTCTCCTCTCTCAAAACTGTGCTGCTCTGCTGGAGGAAATGAAGTGGGGGTGTTACGCTCACTGCTCTGGCAACTTCGACTGTCTAAACCTTTTGTGCACTTTAGAGGAGCTAACTAGAAAGAGACTCATAGGTGGTACACAAAAAGGGTTATTAATAATCTAATCTCGAAGCATAGCCGGGTGCTTAGTACCACACTGGTTTAATGGCAATGACAAGGGACCAAGACCCAAATAACAGAGCAGTGTCCTTTCCCACACAGCTCTGTGTACTCAGTGTGACTATGGAGTGACTAAGGATGCCCAGCGGCCCGAGCAGCAAGCACATCCTGCTGGTGGTGTGTCTCTCAGTGCCAGCATAGTGCCCGGCTGTACGTACCCTCGTGAACCTTCCCATGCCGCTTCAGACTGCTGGGTGAGGCAAAGTGCTTCCCACATCCCTCCTGGGGGCACCTGGGAAAGCAGCACAGGAAGCATTAGCTAGTCCCTGACCGTGGAGAACTTTGTTGAGATCCTCTCATCAGAGCCCATCGCTTCCCACACCAAATCTGTCACCAAAATAAAAACTCAGCTGTGGCCCTAAATACAAACACCAGTGACTTGGCCAGCTTTGGAGCAAAACAAGCTATTTTGAGAAAAAAAAAATCACACATCTTTTGTTTATGTCATCAAATTAAAAGTTCTCATGGTTCTGAAAATATCCTGCATTGTGGCTACTTCAGGAGGCTGGCTGACTTGGTTTAGGTGACAATGGACCATCCTGAGCTGTCTGTGTGGCCAAAGTGCTACATATTGTCAGATAAGAACATAGTGCAGGGCCTGGAGGTGCAGCTCAGTGGGACCAGCACCAGAAAAACGCCAACAAGAGATTGTGTTTGTAGCTGGCTGGTGGTGGCACATATCTTTAATCCCAGCACTCCGGAGGGAAGCAAAGACAGGTGGATCTCTGTGAGTTCAAGGCCAGCCTGGTCTACAAAGCGAGTTCCAGGACAGCCAGAACTGTTACACACAGAAACTTGTCTCAAACAAACAAAACCAAACCAAATGGTGTTTGCTGCTGGGCATGGTGGTCCATGCCTTTGATCCCAGCACTGAGGAGCAGGGACAGGACAACTGAGAGTCCAAGGCTAGCCTGAGCTGTGCAGCAAGAGCCTGGCTCAAGGAAACAGAAAAGAGAAGCAACCAGGGAGGAAAGGGAGACGGTAACAGCAGATGCAAGGGCTGCAGGGGAGTGGGGAAAGAAGGGCCGAGCACTGGCTCTTCAGTACCAGTGAAAACTGCACAGCAAGGCAGCGCCAGGGCCACAGGCCTGTGGGTGACACCGCACTGTCACTGCAGCAGCACAGGGCAGAGCGCACCCCGTGGGAGCCAGAAGCAAGGCCCTGGTCAGCCCAACTGTGCAGGGAGACACCACACAGGCAGGCAGACTCCGTGGCACACACACCTGACCACCGCACCCCACCCCATGTGTCCTGAGTACTCAAGAAACCCTCAGTGCAGATAGAGCCCAGTTACTTCCGTTCTGTAAGAGAAAGTCTTCAGAATGGCATGCCATAAAGCCGAACAGGCGGTTCCTCACCTTCACTTCAAGCTTAGCCAGCGCTGCAAGATTCACACAAGCTGTTCTCCACACACGCAAAATGATTTTTAGAGACATGAAAACAAATATTACTGTTCAAGTCCCCATGGGCACACACGACAGCTCCGCTCAGGACCCCGATCTTTGTCTTTCTCTGAACTGCAGTGTTGGCAAAGCACTGACCTGAAGAGCGGCTCGCCCGTGTGCTGGCACTGATGTGTTTTCAGCTGCTGGTGCTTCTTAAAGGCCTTCATGCAACCTTCAAAACTGCACTGTGAAGACATAAATGCACTGTTCAGTAAGGGAGAGACTCAACAGCTGCTGAAGTCCTCTCGAGGCTACAGGTGGCCTCGTGGTTAAGGACACTGCTTCTCTCTCGGAGGATACAGTGCGGACTCCAGCACCCACCTGGTGCTTCACAAGCTCCCTAACTCCAGTTCCAGAGGAACTGACACCCTCCTCTGACCTCCACAACACCAACATGCATGTAGTGCACAGGCACATACGCAGGCAAAACACTTGCACATAAAAAAAAAATGAATAAATATAAAACTTTTTAAATTAAACAACAGTTTCTCAGCATCTAAGTGCCTCGGGGAAGTATAAACTTTACCCACTTAGTCCCTGTGAAATGCTTCATCTCAAAACTTAAAGAGCAATGACATTCAGAAAAGCAAGCATGCTTCTGCTGAGGTAGCCAGCAGTAACATAGGGTGCCTTGCATGATGAGGGAGAACTTGCAAGATGAGGACAGCCAATGCTGGGCCTCGCATACCTAGTAAGAGAAAATCTGCCTTCTGTGAACTCACTTTGGTGGCAAATGTAAAAATCATCAGAGTTGAAGCATATAAAGCCATACTCACTATATACTGTTTCTGTGGATTTTCATGTTTGCGTTCAATGTGTTTCTTCAAGTTGGATTTTGTGTTGAATTTCTGATTACAGCCATTATCTTCACAACTGCAAGAGATTGTATGAACCAAAATATAATACACTAACGTGAAAGAGGGTTTAGGGTGTGAACATCTGGGGCTGGAGAGACGGCTCAGGTAACAGCACTGGCTGCTCGAGCAGAGGACCCAGGTTCAGTTCCTAGCACCCATGTGGTGGCTTGTAACCACCTGTAACTCCAGTTCCAGGGGATCTCATGCCCTTTTCTGGTCTCCACAGGCACCCTGCACACACAACACAGAAATACATGCAGGCAAACCCCAATATATATAAAATCATAAAATGGTATTTTAAAAAAGGATGTGTATATCCTTCTACATTATAAAAGCTGATGATTGTGCTTGGTGGAAGGTCTTGTGCTTGTGTCGGGAGCTGGGGGACAGTAGCACATGCCACCCATGTCATGCAGGCCTCAGCTGGAGGTGTGCAACAGGATGCTTTGGACGTCCACTCTGGGCAAAATGCACACTGGCTCACCCATCCCTGTACACTGGCAAAGGGAGGAGAACACCGGCCTTGGACACCTGATCGCACCTCGGGCTCTAGGTTCCACCATTTTGATTTAGAATCCAATAACCTAACTTTTGTGAGAAATGTCCCTATAAACTGCATTTTCAACAGGAAAAGAGCCTGGCTCTAGTATGTAAAAAAATAATACTTGGCACAAAAGTGTGACCCACTGTCCCCTCTGGAATGTCACTAAGCCATTCCACTTCCCCTTGGCCTTAAAGGAGTTAAGTCCCTCGTGAAGAGTTCATGGCCTGAGCAATGAACGAGGACCCTTTCCCAGTCTCGCTGCACTAGAAGATGCCCCTTGGGCACTGTGCACCTGGGCAAGGGGTCAAGAGTCCGCAAACACAATGAGGGGGTACAGTGCAGAGGCCACACCAGCACATGGGAGGGGGAGTTATGTACCTGAGCTTTCTCCCCACTGCCCCTCCAATTAGAGGTGGCCATGGCTAAGCTCAGGCCACCCCACTCAACACTCATGGCGCCTGAAATGGGAACAGCATGCCTACTGCCCTCCTTGAAAAAGCTGGGCACCAAAAAGGCATCTTGGACTACAGGGTTGAAGGACCAAGATGAGAATGATATAGAGAGACCAATCTCCCAAGTCCCCAAAGACCCTAGAGTACCCCACCCTTCTCAATCCTACTTCTGCATTCCAGTCAGAACACAGAAAGCCCGATGTGTGAGCGACTTGTGCTTACTTCCTCTGCACTCTTAAAACTACAGACAGTTAAACACAAGCACAGGACGGGAGGACAGGGTCACAAATCCTGGCAGGAACCAGTGGCACAGGCAGGGGCAAGACGGACCCTGGCAAGCTGGAGAAAAGCGTTGTCGTCAAGGACAGCTGGACCAGTTTCATTTCTGAGGGCCCAGCACACGGGGAAGATACGGAGAAAAGGACAGAGAAGCACAGGCATTGCATGGCACAGAAGGGGCACGGATGTTATACAATCTGAGTGCAAAACCACTGTCATGAAGTCCCCTGCTCTTGACAGTAGCCAGCCTGAGCCACCAGCGACACTTCGAGGTTCAAATTCAGGTTGTCAAGCTTGGTGGCAAGTACTTTTACCAGCTAAGCCATTTCGCCCGCACCCTCCATTCTTAATCCTATGAATCAGCAATCATCTTGCCAGGGCTACGTGCAAGATAGGACCTACTGCAAAGGTCTAGTCAGCCCGTACTCACACAAACGGCTTTTCTCCGGTGTGAATCAGAACATGTCGACTCAGATGGTAGTCTCTGATGAATGCCTTGCCACAGCCCTCATAGTCACAAACAAATGGCCTCTGGTGCAGAGAAAAGGGGGAAGGAGAAATGTTACAGTTATTGATTGAATGACTGATTGTGTGTGTGTACCACTACATACACGTGGAGGTCAGAGGACAACTTTCAGTGTCAGTTCTTTCCGTCTACCCTTGGGTTCCAGGAATCCAGGTCCTTAAATCTGGCTCCCAGTGCCCCTCCTCACCAAGCTCTGTTGTTACAAGTCTGATCTGTGGGAGGCAAAAGCTCCAGGCTTCCTCTCTAGGACTATGTCCATTCAGCAAGGCTCCTGCTATGGGCAGGCAAGAGCTAATTCTGCTGCAATGAGTTCCACATCATAACCACCCCATCTTCTCACAAGGTCACTGCTTTGTGGACGGACAGTGTACTGACTGGTTTTGTCTGCCAATTTGACACAAGCTAGAGTCATGAGAGGAAGAAGCCTCAGTTGAGGAAAAGCCTTGATGAGATCCTGTAAGGCATTTTGTCATTTAGTGATCAGAAGGGGGAAGGACCAGCCCGCTGTGGGTGGCACCAGCTCTGGGTTGTTGGTGCTGGGTTCTATAAGGTGGCTTGAACAAGTCATGGGAAGCAAGCCAGTAAGCAGCTCCCCTCCATGGCCTCTGCATCAGCTCCTGCTTCCAGGATCCTGCCCTGTCTCAGTTCCTGTCCTGACTTCCTTCGGTGATGAACAGCAATGCTGAAGTGTAAGCCAAATAAACCCTTTCCTCCCCAACTTGCTTTTTGATCTTGGTGTTCTGTCACAGCCATAGATAGCCTAAGACAGCATCTGAAATAAGTGGGAGAACCCGCTCCTAGCAGGGACCAGGATTCCCCTGCAAACCCCTTTTCAAGGTTACTTTGCTGTGAGCACATGTGGCCTGTTTGCGCATCTCTCCCACAGCATCCCAACCAATGGGAACTCAGGGCAGAGGAAGGAGCAGGTTGTCTCATCCCAGGGAGCTCAGTGTCTGGACTAAGAGATGCCTGAGGCACCGATACAGGAAAATAAATGCATCACAGTTGAAAAAGCTCATAGCTGCAAGGGCAGACAAAGGAAACAGCTCCCAGCCCTAACTGCAATCTCCCTTTGGGACCCTGGAAGGAGGGGAGGGGAGGGGATGCTCTGGTGGATCCACAGTAAAGATTTTATATATATATATATATATATACACACACACACACGTGTACCTAACTATGGAAATACTCTGAAATCCAGGAGAGTGGTACCAAGACCTCATTCACAGTACTAGACAGCCAGTGGACAGGAGCACACAGGTGAGTCGCACTGCCCAGAACAGAGTCAAAGAACCTTGTCCTTGTTCAGCTCCAGTCCCAGAGTAGGGTCGACACTAGTCAAATTATTATGGGACAATAAACACAACTTAGTGTCCAACCAAAGTGCAGCATTTGTAGTCTAGAAGGAAAGGCAAGCTCTGCCTCCGACACGGACCAATGTGGGACCAGAATGGACAAGGAGAAGAGGGGCTAATGTCACAAAGATGTTACGAGGAATGGCAGTAATGGATAAGTCTGCCAAGAGACGGGCCAGGGGAAAGATACAAACAGGAAGGCTTTTCCTGACTACCCGTTACCCAGCTTGATACCTGACCAAAGCCCTGCAATTAAAAGGGTGTACACTTATTGCTTGCAGGGAACCCTTAAGCTTTCCCCTGCAGGAGCTGTAGGAGGCGGAGATTCACTGGATGGGTGTGTCTAGGGGGTGTCTGACTTCCAGATCCCAGTACTGGTCTGACCCCCTACTAATGATGATTGGGACAAGGGCTGCCCTAGACCTCCGTCCTTGCTCCACCAAGGCCAAGACTAGGACGCAGCCCCCACGCCGGGTTAACCACGCGCATCCGCGGCCAGGTTACCTCCCCCGTGTGCTTGCACAGATGCGCGTCTAGCTTCCAGGCTTTGTTGTAACTGGCGCCACAGTCGGGGAAGGAGCAGATGAACCTGGTGGGGAGCGCGGGGCGCGGCGGGGCGGGGCCCGCACAGGCCGCCACGAACGCGTCCTCGAAGGTCAGGGACGACACCGCTTCCGCGACGGAGACCCGCGGCTCCAGGGCGATGCGGCCGCTCCCGGGCCGAGGCCGGGCAGCCACGTGCCGCTCATGGAACGCCCGGACAGCACAACAGGAAATCAGCGTACGTTCCCCGGACTCCACACTTCCGGGAACGCGGCCTCGCCGGGCTCCAGGCCCCGCCCAGCAAACCCCGCGCCTCGACTGCGCATGCTCAGAGAGCCCGGCAGAAGACCCTGGCTGCGCTTGCGTTCGGAAAGGCCGGCTTTGTGCTCAGCTGTGTGGGTTTACAGAAACCGGAAGCACTGCTTGAGGGCCCAAAGTGCCCACCTGGTTTAAAATGGCCTGTTCTTCACATTCCAGGTTTGCCCTCTGCCTCCTGCCACAAGCCGCAGACACAGTACATCTCAAGCTTGTCTGCTCATTCTCTTAGCGTGGGGATTTTTAAAATGTCCAAAACCCCGAGTTTATTAGGATCAATTAAACAGTAATTTCTGAAGGCAAATATGCTGATGAGTGTTTCGTCGACTTTCTTTTTGTTTTTGAGTCCTCAAGTGTTTGGGGCCGTTCTCAGCCCTAGGCTTTCCTCTTTCTGTTCTCTTGATTTAATCTCTGTGTTGGCAGAGACTGAAAAATGCCCTTTTTGAATCTTTACCAGCAGGGTGGTGTGCATTTATGAAGGGCTGAGCTAGCTGATCTTACTGTTGGCTGAGTGAAGATGGCCATGAATTATCTTTACTAAAGAATGTTTTGAACGCACTGTACCCCAGTAAAACTCATCCACGTGAAAAGGGATTGATTGGATAGGCGGTAGTGGCGCACAGCACGCCTTTAATCCCAGCACTCGGAGACAGAGGCAGGTGAATCTCTTTGAGTTTGAGGCCATCCTGGTCCACAGAGTGAGTTCCAGGACAGCCAGGGCAATACAGAGAAAACTGTCTCAAAAAACCAAAAGGAAAAGGGGGGGGGGGGGGTTTGGAAGGATACAAGAGGGTCTCAACAAACCAGATGCAGAAAGGTCTGGGGACAAGAAAGTTGTTCACAGGTCATTTTCTGTGTCGCTATTGGGATCTCCTCATGCTCACCCTTGCTCCTTGGATTCACGCCCCACGTGCCTGTGTGTATAGCTGGATGGCTCTCACTTAGTCCCCCCTCCCGCATTCCCCCCCCCCATCTCCTCCACTCTAACTTCAGACACGCCCTCCCAGTTCCGGTACTCTCCCTACCTCTCTGTCCTTCCCTTTCTCTGAAGACCAGCTTCTAGAAGATTCTGAGGTCCTGTACCTGCGACTCTTGTTTTCCAAAGAGTTTGGCCTCAGCTAAGCAGCATGGACTGCGTAATCTTCTCCCATCTATCCTCTTAGCGAATAACCTTGGTTAGACAATATGGTGCCCAGCTAAGATTCAGGCTCTTCTCAGACCTGAACATCTCCGCCCCGTTCCCGTGGGCGGGGCTTGTGAGTCATGAGGATCAAGAAGATGTACAGAGAACTATCACACCCATACTCTAGCTGGGGGCTTTCTCCATCACTTGACTTTGTTCTCCCTTACTCAGGGGGACCTTCACTCATCCTTGGATTCTGTTCCCAACTTTGAGGCTACTTTGACGCTATCAGTCAGAAGCAACCGTGTGTGATTTCCAAGCCTAAGTCTCAAGAAAACTTGTCTGTGTCCCCTGCACCTGTGCCATTGCCCAAGGATAAATTTTTGTCCAAGAAGACTGGAGGAGCAAAGCTGAGCCCTACCAGCCAAGCCCAGCATGAATAAGCCAGTCAGCCATACCAGTCGGATCTAGCACGCATCTGTGGCAATGACTAGAAGCCATTGAGTTGTAGAGAGGCTTGTGGGCCAGCGATTTGGTAGCAATAACCAATACACCCTTGGCTGGCTTATGCTCATATAAGAAACGTGCTCAGCTGTAGGTGGGTTTTTCTTTGGGCTGCCAGCTCACACTCTCACACACACACACAAACACAAATCACAGAGACTTCTTTTTTTAAAAAAAATATTTTTTATGGTTTATTTAATGTGCATTGGTGTGAAGGTGTCAGATCCCCTGCAACTGGATCTTCAGACAGTTGTGAGCTGCCATGTGGGTGCTGGGAATTGAACCCAGGTCCTTTGGAAGAGCAGTCAGTGCTCTTAACCACTGAGCCATCTCTCCAACCCTCACAGAGACTTCATATTAAGTATGAAAGGTCGGCCAATAGCTTAGGCTTTTATAACTTAAATTAACCTGTATCTTTTAATCTATGTTCTTTTACATGGCTTGTTTGCCTTTATTTTATGAAGCCCATGATGCTGGCTCCGCATCCCTGGCATCTCCTCAGGATTCTGCCCTTCTTCTTTCCAACATCCTCTCCGCCTGAAAATGCTGCCTAGCTATTGGCCGTTCAGCTTTTTATGAAACCAATCACAATTGACGTATCTAAACAAGTATCTCGCGACACCCAGCCAACAAACATGCTCAAATATGTTTCTGTCATCCTTTAAACAAACAACTCTGTCTTAGATCCCGGTGATTACACCGTTCATTACTGATCACACCCCTGCCCTACATAGCCACGTGTTTTAAAAACAACTTACTCCTTTTGCCCAGTCATGCTTTCATCGTTACCACCACCACCACCATCACCACCACCACCACCATCACCACCACCACCACCACCACCACCACCACCATCATCACCAAAACATTAAGCATGCCCCAGAATGGAACCAACAGTACACAGAGCCCATTGGACTCTCACTCAGCTTCAACCACCATCAAATTTTGGCCATTCTGGTTGCATCTTAGTCTCTATACCCTTAAGACCCACATACCTTTAAGTCCAGCATATCCAAAGCGTCTCTTCTTACCCCAGTGAATGCTGCCACAGTCTACCCTCCAACTGACCATAAATGTCCCATTCTAGACTGTACTTACTCATTTTCACTTATGCCCAAGGAAGACCTTAGCGCTCTAGTATCTAGGCTGAGCCATGACTCCATCAGCAAAGGAGTACTAGGGAGACTTCAGTTCTATCTCAACTACACGAAGAGAATTCTATTACTAATCCAGATATCATCTGGTCTCTGGTTAATTCCATCGAGACCTTCAAAACCATCTGACATCTGTGATCTCATCAGGTAGAGCATATTCCATAACTGAGGGAGAAGCCCCTTCCAGAAGCTGGACCCTTCCCGCGTTGTCTATGATTACAAAGAGTGATCATTTTTTGAACCAACACTTGACAGAAAAAATATGCTATTAAAGAAGAAGTGGGGATATAGTGGATTGGAAAGGAAGTTCTGGAATACTAAGTGCATCCTAAGAGGACCTTGTCATTAGCAGAGTTGGAGGTCTGGAGTTGAGGGGGTAGCCATGCGACTGGGACGGAGGAGGCCTGTGAGTGCTTACCCTGCTGGTTAGAGATGCGGGCTTTGGGGTGCTGGGCCCTGACTTTGTGTCCTGTTTCCTATTTGACCTTTAGGCAGTTAATTTCTCTGAAATCCACGTTTTCTATAAAAAACAGTTCCAGTGCCAGTGGCCCTAGAACTGCGTGAGATAATAAGCCCATGTGTGATGTTTAACACAGGGCTAAGTAATTAGAACACAGCAGCCTGTTCCCTTCAGATCTAGAGCAGTTGACACTTCTATCTCTCTAAGGAAGTTCCGTGCCTTCCACGAGCTTCTTGGCTGGTACACTTTTTAAGCTTCTGTCTTGAAGAAGTCTCTGTGGTAAAGTACCGACAGTGGCCTCTGGCCAGCGCCAGATAGGACCCCAGGCTCTCAGTCAGCAGCCATAAAGGACCCTGCCCTTCAGAAAAGTAACCCTGGCTCACTTCTTCACGGTGGCTCTGGGGAGACCCTGAAGGGAAGAAAGACCAACTGTGTCCAGACTCCTGACCCACAGAAACTGTGTAATAAGAAATGCTGGTTGTGGGGCTGGACATGGCACATGCCTGTAATCCCAGCACTCAGGAAGCAGAGGCAGGCAGATGTCTATAAATTCGAGGTCAGCCTGGTCTCCACACAAAGTTCCAGGGCAGCCAAAGCTACACAGAGTGACCCTATTTCAAAAACAAAACACCAAACCAAACACAAAAAATTAAATGCATGTCGGAAAACAAAACAAAAAGAAATGTGTGGTGGTTTAGCCCACTAAGTAAGGGGCGAAATTGTTATTTGGCCCAACCAACATATAGAGCCCTAGTTCTGTGCTTCACAAAGTAACTCTAAAGTTGGAGCTGGGCTCTCACAAAGGAGAGAAGAGATAAGCAAGAAGGAAGAAGGGCCTTCTGGGAACCAGGGAAGACTCTGACACAGAATTCAGGCATTTAGAAAACGTAGCCAGGCAGTGATGGTCTTTAATCCCAGCACTCAGGATGCAGAGATAGTTGGAGCTCTGTGAGTTTGAGGCCAGCCTGGTCTACAGAGCACATTCCAGGACAGCTACAAGTATACAGAGAAACTCTGTCTTGAAAGACAAGCAAACAGGGCTAGAGAGATGGCTCAGTGGTTAAGAGCATGGCCTGCTCTTCCAAAGGTCCTGAGTTCAATTCCCAGCTCACAACCATCTGTAATGAGGTCTGGTGCCCTCTTCTGGCCTGCAGACATACAGACAGAATATTGTATACATAATAAATAAACAAATATTTAAAAAAAGAAAAGAAAAACAAGCAAACAAAAAGTAATAATAAATACAATTTGTATTATCTTATGTGTATGGCTTTTTTGCTGTGTGTGTATTTGTGCATCTTGTGTGTACAGTGATCACCAAGGCCAAAAGCGGGCAGCAGATACCTGGGACTGGAGTTACAGGGGCCACCATCACGTGCAGGCTGGGAGAGCAGCCAGTGTTCCTAACCACTCCCCTAGCTCTTCAGCCTCAATTCAGCTAGTTTCTATTTCTTCCTAACCAAAACTCAGATGTATACTGTGCTAAGAATGAGCGTGTATGGTAAAATCTGCAATCTCCTAGGGCAGACCACACAATCCCCGAGATGGTCTGCCCCAGGAGACTTCAGTGTGGGATCCCATTTGTCCAAGTTCTGCTTTTTATAACTGCTGGAAGTTGAATGCAAGGCTTTGTCCATAAACGCAAGCAGCAGTATCTGCTCTTTCCTCTTATTGGAGCAGTGAGCAAAGTCTTATTCATGTAGCCCTGGCTGGCCTGAAACTCGCCGTATAGACCAGGCTAGTCTCGAACTCAAGAGATCCTTCTGCCTTTGCTTCCTGAGTGCTGGAATTAAAGGTGCGGGCCACCATGCCCAACATGCTCTTTCTTCTTTTGTCACCCAGGTGGTAAGGTAGAAAACTCTTTGGGTTGGTTCCGGTCGTTACCACCAGCAAGTGACTCAGGCAGCAGCCCCCACCCCGTAGTGGTTCCTCTAAAGAGTTGAAGTCACCCTGGCCAACAGCCTTCACTAGGGTGGTTTCAAGTCATCTGAGCAGGTTGATTGGCCTCTGTGCTGCTGCTACCCTGACAGTCACATACCCTCCTCCCCATAGCAAGGCTTAACTAACCGGTGTAAAGGAGCCAAGCATGTGGCTGAGGGGACCTGTTCTGAGGTTAACTCTCATCACCCCCACTTCTGTGCTCTGCATGGCAATCACAAAATACTGTGTGTCTGTAAGCTGTAGGTTTACACTGACACCTGAGTGCTGGCCCAGGTGAAAAGTGACTGTATGAATAGCGCTAAATAAATTTCGTGAGTTAGGAGACAAAGGCTCACAAACCAAATCTAACCATTTTGCCTCCGGGTTAAGCAAGAGAGAATCCCCTGCCACACAACACCTCACCTGCAGCTCCAGTCCCACTGTGCCCCCAGTCTTCCAGAAATGCTACAGAAGCTTCTGTCTGATTGCTTCTTCTGAAGGCAAGCTGTCACTTGTGGCTTGTCCTCGCCCCCCAGCTATGCCATCGGCACTTGCCTCCCAGTCTCCACACCCATTCACTGCGTGTTCCCTGTGATGTTTGCAGATAATCTAGAATTGTGGACAGGCTGTTGAGGCACGCTCCATTTAGTCTTCTTCATTATCGACTGGTCACATGACTCCCCACTGGCTTTTCTGATTAGCCCTCCTCTCCCTTGGTCGGCTTGCGCTTTCTCCTGCAGCCCTAAAAGCTCTTGGGGGGGGGGGGGGGCAGCGCCACCAGCCCATCCCTAATCACTGCCACCCACTTCAAGTCCATTTTAGTCCGAGGGAGCCAGACACTGTCTAGCCAGTGAGGCTTAATTGCTCTCTGATTACCCTTGGGGTCAGGCTCTCGCCAACACACGGTCTCTATCTGCAGCACATACAAGGGTTTTGTGTTTGATAATTTCCCCCAACAGCCAGGAGAAATGTGCCTGACTGACATGAACAGGCATCTCTGGGAAGTCCTTTTGCCGTTTCTGCCTGGCTTCTTGCTTTACCTTGGAGGCGGGATCCGTCCATCTCTCTTCCCTTCCCCTGACACCATTTTGATCCAGTTTACCACAGTCGCATCTGACCTCAGCCACAGATAGCATCTGTACCCATCACCCCTGGTCCTTTCTCTCCACTGCTGCTCAGGGATATTCTCAAACTCCAGCAGTTTGAGGAGTGACCCACTATCGCTGGGATAGTGTCCCAGTTCCTTTCTGATGTAATTTGTAAAGTCTCACAGACCTTAGATAAGTCCAGGCCTCATTTCTTCCACTCCCATCATGGCCAAGGATGCTCAGCTGAGCTGCCTTCCTTAGCCACACTCACCTTCTCCCGCTCTTACGCAGATCCTACCAGATGCCAAGGACCACTGTGCTGTCTCTTGGTTTCCATCACTGCCTCCTTCCTCCTCCATCTTCCAAAATTTGTAAATGCCCACCCACCTATCAGATGGCTGTTTAGGAGTCAGTTCCTCCAGAGATCTTCCCAGACCTCCTCCAGCTAGCCATTGGTCCTGTTGGTGGCGTGGGGGCAGAGGAAGGGGTGTCAGATAAAGGCAACTAGATCCAGAGGTCGTACCCAAGAGGGATGGATCCACACAGTCTTCCATAGAATGTATAGTGTGCCACAGGCATTGCCACGATTGCCTTGGCAGCAAGTAGATGCTAGAGCATCAGATGGACAGTGTGGACTTCTGACCTAGATTGCCAAAAGTCTGGTGGCCTCCAGATCCTGCCAAGTAGGTTTTTAAGCCTGAAACAGGTTTTCTTTCTCTTGGAACTTTTAGATCGCTGACTTTGTCTTATTCCAAAGTCAAAGGTCAAGGAATCCCTAGCCTCTGTGCCCATCTGACCAATACTACAAGATGAAAGGAGAAGGAAGTTTAGAGGAGCCTTGGGACCAATCCTTTCTTGCTGGTTTCAGGGCCAACTTCAGCCTCTAGAACCATCTCTCTTCAAAATGATGGGTTATATGTGGAGAAGAAGGAGCCGGGAGGGTCTGTGTGTTCCTCCAGATGTCCGGGTCCTCTGGGAGAGCTAAAGGCTGCATCCTGGAAGACCCTGGCTCTCATCTGTGGGATAACTCCAGCTCACTAAGAAATCGCCAAAGGACCACTACTGCTGTAGGTTTAGCCATAGAGAAGAACAAACAGCTGGCTCTAGTAGGATGTCTTCTAAAAACAGGGCTTCGAGCAGATGTAGGGGCAGCTGCTGGCTCATCTGGCCACGAGCCCGTCCCCCCTCTCTCTCTAAAGGGATCTAAAAAGAGCAAAAATGCCTTTGTGTTGCTGCAGCTGGAATGGAAAGTTCCATCTGGATTTCCCGTGTTCTAGTTCTTCAGAGCTCGTGGACATGGGTTCAAGGAGCAGCTAGCCAGCAAGTGGAGCAGCAAGTCCTTAGAGGCAAGAGTCTTCTTTGGTCACCCCATCCTTCCATCTCTACAAGTACCAGCTCTCCATACAAACCAAAACTATGACACCTGTGTTATCCTGGCGTGCATTGCCTTCCCCCAGGGCGCTGCAAGTGTGTGTACCCAGTAAGCAGTTGCCTCTTCAGCTGTGTATGTTGCTGTTGTGTGTTCAACCACTTTATATTGTTCACGGAGGAGGTTCCCATCATCGATAGTGAGGTAAACAGGCAGCAGACAGTCTAGCATCTGGATGTGCATGTATGCACATATGTAGCATCCTTAAGGATCTAACTGCAAATCAATTTCTCTGTATCTCACATAGATAACCAACATGGCCCTCAGATGACCTGGAACTGGGCTCTCTGCTACTTCTCAGCTTTGGACCTGGGCAATCTATTCATTTTGTCCATTTCTCCATCTAAAGGAAAAAATAGAATTGTATGCATGGCTTTAAGCTCTGGGAAAACAAGAGAGTAAACCAAACAGACCCAGCCCTTGCGGGGACAGCATCCAGAACCTGTTGAATCTGGGCTGGAGAAGAGGGGAAGAGTGGGTTCCGCCCCACAAGGAAGGGAGGGAAAAG
This sequence comes from Microtus pennsylvanicus, assembly GCF_037038515.1. NCBI lineage: Eukaryota > Metazoa > Chordata > Mammalia > Rodentia > Cricetidae > Microtus > Microtus pennsylvanicus. The sequence goes on from NC_134579.1 coordinate 88,744,727, forward strand.
CACTTCTTCTGTCTTGTCTTGATGATACTGTGGCCAGAGCTCATGCTGTACCAAATTCAGGACATGACAGGAAAGAATAAAAAATGTTGCTTCAGGAGGGAGAATTAAAAAAAAAAAAATTACACAGTGCCATCTTGTGGTGAGGAAAAGGAACATGCGTTCCAATCATAATTCTTTATTGGCTTTTATATGACATTAGCAGGTGTAAATAAATTGCATGCTATTACACCCTCAATTCCTCCCATATGGTCGGGCAGCATTTTAAAGTGGTCAGCAAATGTTGACAGCAATCTATACTTGTCCCACTAACACATTTACCACAAGTAATTAACTTAACTACCTGATAAAAATGTCATTGGCATGCTGTAATGCTAGCTATTGTCCGAAAAGACTTTGACTGACAGTTTCTTGTGTTGGTTCTCTGGTTATCTTTATAGGCACATAATCAAATTCAAATTTGATCATTATTTTTACGATTTGATTAAAGTAAACAGCCAAACTGTGTGATCGCGATCCAGGAAGATTTATTCTTTGCTCCAATGATGGGCTTTGGATTTTTATATTATTAGAAGACAATAACCAATTAGCCTGATTGCTTTGTGATGGTGCCAAATGCTGGCAGCCACGCCCTCCTATGAATGTAACTCATCAGCAGGATTCCACGGGCTCTGGGACATCAATCTGTATGCTTTCAGGGTTCCGGTTGCTGCTCCAGGAACAGCCATCATTCCGTGCAAGCCTTTCATTGCCACACAAATAGGAGCGACACAAGCTGAGTTTCGTGAACCATGGCAAGCGTGCCCGCCCGCCTGGGGTCAGATTGGCAGAGGGTGAATGGCAAAGCAGCAGCTGCCTGAGCCCGGGTGGCGCAGCTCCACACAGTCCTATGAGCTGCGGGTCCAGGCTGTTATAAACAGCTCCAACAATGAAAAGCTCCTTGGGGCTGCTTCAGCTGTGACTCGTAGTGTGTGCCTTTTACACATGGAATGCAGTCCTCCAATAGGAAACAGCCTTCTGTGTAAGCTGGACAACGGTCTCCTCTTGCATACGTCTGATAAAAGACACCTCAAAAAATGTGATAATTGGGTCTGGAGAGGTGACTCAGCGGTATAGAGTTTTTGCTGTTATTGCCTAGGATGCTGGCTGGTATTATTCCCACATGGTGGCTGGAGACTACTAGTCCAGTTCCAGGGGATCTGGTGCCCTCTTCTGGCCTCCACAGGCACTGCATGCATGTGGTACACAGACAAACATAAAGGCAAAACACCCATACACGTAATTTCTTTAAAAATTTTTTTTTAATGTGACAGTTTTTAGAGTTTTTCTCCCCCTGACTAAAGGGTTGTCAGGACCCAGTAGATACTTCCATTAATGTAGGTGATTTCTCAACACCCTACCCTTTGCTAGCCTGTGTTGGTGAAGGCCATGTCTCAAGACTACAGACCATGGAAACAGCAAGACTTCAGTATGGTGCTGATGCTTCAGGCATTAATAGACTCAGATTATGTCTTTGGCCATTTATTGGAAAGGCTAAGACAGAATCGGACCAATCTCTAAAGCCCGGTTTCCCAAATCCTGAAGGCTTACCTTATGTGTCCACACCCACCCACCCACCTGAAGCAACCTGATCTTTGCCCAGAAGACACACAAGTACCTGCCAGCCTCAGCCCTGGGCTCACAAGGGCCTCAGAGCTCACTGACTTCCTGTAGGGAGTACTAAAGTGCCTATGTATCAGCTCCTGGCTCCAATGGTCTCTTCCTGGTTCCGCCCATGCCACGTAACACCCATGCCTCCCTAGCAAGACGTTAAGTGACATGGGAGCAGCAGGCCACTTGTGAGGAGCAGGTGGCAGAACCCGTCTGTTTGCTCAATAAATGCTCACCAAGAGCTTATCCCATGCTGAAAAAAAGGAGGGAAGGAAGGAAGGAAGGAAGGAAGGAAGGAAGGAAGGAAGGAAGGAAGGGAAGGGAGGGAGGGAGGGAGGGGAAGAAAGAGAAAGAAAGAAAGAAAGAAAGAAAGAAAGAAAGAAAGAAAGAAAGAAAAGAAGGGAGGGAGGGAGGGGAAGAGAGAGAGAGAGAGAGAGAGAGAGAGAGAGAGAGAGAGAAAGAAAGAAAGAAAGAAAGAAAGAAAGAAAGAAAGAAAGAAAGAAAGAAAGAAAGAAATGCGGGCAAACAGTATTTCCTAGATGCAGACTGTGTCCAAGGTCCTAGGTCACCCAGACGTCTGGGAGTGAGAGATCACACCGAAATCAGAGATTATCTGTCAGCGGTGTCTGCTCTCCTGTGCGCTGCTGTCAGAGAATTTATGTCGAGCAGTTTGATGATAAGATGGGCTTGGGGAAGTTCTCGAGGCTCCAAATTTCTTGCTGTTCTCACATTCAGCATTTGTCCCAGTGGAGCTGGCTCAACTCCAGCCTAAAGAGCGCCGAGATGCTTCCTGGGTTCCCGATGTGGCCTGCCACACTTAGCTCAGTGCAGCAGGAAGTTAAGGGGGCAGTTGCGCTGCCAATTCCAAATTACCCTTTGCAAACACAGTGCCCTTTACAGGGAAACACCACCCAGTTCACGAATGGAGCGATTGAGAAAGAACTTTACCCACCATTAATGTTTTACAGCCTTTCTCAAAAAGAATCACCTTTGACCCCAAGACGGAGCGGTATTGCTCCCGAGTGAGAAAGTTCTAGGTGCCGATGCTGTTCCAGCCACCATAGTTTTGAGGGGAGGAAGGGAGTTTCAAGGCAGGGGTTTCACTGTGTAGCTCTGGCTGTCCTAGAACTCACTCTGTAGACCACGCTGGTCTCAAACTCAGAGAGATCCTCCTGCCTCTGCCTCCCCGGTGCTGAGATTACAGGCATGAGCCACCACAGCTCAGATAGACAGACTCTTTCAAGCACACGAGAAAGCCAACCCAGACTTCCCAGAGCTGTGCTAACAGCCAGCCGCGTAGCCTTCATCCAGAATGATATACGGCTAGTTATCCAAGCACTTCCCTGCCTGCAAGGGAGCTGGGCCTCTGCAGTGGCGAGGCAAGGGAAAGCCACCGTTCTTCAGTCTCAGAAACCAGAGGAGTTGCAAGTAGGCCTGTCGGGAGTGAACTGCAGAAATTCTGCAGCTGCCTCAGCTCCAGCAGCAGGGTGCCAACTGGCTCAACATGAGTGATTTTAATCAAGCCAAGCTGGGGACAGCGAGACATGGGGCTGCAATGCCAGTCCAGAGCCTGAGCTGCCTCTGGGCCAGGCAGCCCCTCCTAAGCAGGGACGAGTGTCTCCTCGGTTAATGACGGCCGGCACTAACAGGCTCATTTTTCAAGATGACTGACGTTCAGTTGTTTGTAACCTAAGAAACTGGTCATTGAGTACATGAGTATGATTAGTTATTAGTCACTAACACCAGGCAGAAGTAGAGTTGACTGAGAAGACTCGCGGTTAGGGTTAGGTGTTTTTCCCTGGAGGCCTGCTGACTGGACAACACATCACCGTAGAGCTAGAATTCCTGTAACCTGGAGGGGTAAGCTTTGTCATCGGTGCTGTCCTTACAATGACAGATAGACTTTTGTTTTTTTTTTCTTGTCTCTCTTTCTTTCTTTCTTTCTTTCTTTCTTTCTTTCTTTCTTTCTTTCTTTCTTTCTTTTTGTAAGTTTAACTCCTGTTGTTTGTGTGACCTTACTGTCTCCTTAGTTAAGTGGGCTTGCTTGCTGGGTACACTGTTTTTCAGGATCTGCCTGTGACATTTTAATAGTTTCACCTTAACACGCAAATGCATGACTCACATGAACACCATCTGTTCATGCTCCTGTTTCTAAGTCACAAACATGTGTGTGTGTGTATATAAGTGTGTGTAAGTAAGTGTGTGAGTGTGTGTGTGTGTGAGTGTGTGAATGTGTGTGTCAGTGGACAACTCTGTGGAGTTGGTTCTCTCCTTCCACTTTAATGTGAATTCCAGGATTGAACTCAGGTCACCATCTTGTGTCTGGTGTCTTTACCTCACTAACCCCAGTGTTAGCAAAGATTTCATGTATGGATATACGTGTGTCTGCCTGAGTGTTTGGGCATATGCGTGTGTGCTGGTGCATAAGCCTGGGAAGGTATTAGGTCCCTCAGATGTCTGAAGTTCCAGACATTCACAGGATGTTCAGTCTGTTAGGTGCGGACTGGAATCTGAAGTCTGCTTCTCCTGATTGGGCAGCGAGCACTGTTGGCTGAGAGTTATCTTTCTAGCCCCTGGGTTATAATTTGTATGTCTTGATAACCAGTGATTATCTTGAATTCTTGACACAGGAGATTCCTGAAGAGCCTTTGCAACCAGCTAGCCAGCTCTGGTGTGGCAGAGTGCGGCCATAACCGAAACACAGAGCGTGGCTGTAACCGACAGCTGTAACTGACGGAAGGGCTGTTTGAGCTTCTTTCTCCTCCCAGTTCCCCTAGCAGCGGCTCCGCTGGGCCTCTCCACCACCACTGTCACCGTCACCACAACGTGGCCAGCTCCGGAGATGAGCTGTGGTTCTGTGCGGCCGAGATCAGCCAGGGCAGGTCCACACTTCAGCCAGTCCAGGAAGCTCAGCCCCACCATAAAGAGAAGGCAAGCAGCAGTTGGGAATTAGGAAGAGATTGGCAGCCTGCACTAAAGCCTCCTGGGGCCATACAAATCTGCCCCGGGTTATTTCTCCAGAAACAAGGTGTGGGCTTTATACAGGCTTCTATTTTCTTTTCCTGAAGAATCTTAACCCCAAACTTTAATTATAAGTCATAAAACTCCAATTCCATTTTCAAAGCTATTTCCAAAGATGTAATTTACACATTTATTGACTTTATGCCTTGACTAAAAGTCCCTCTATGAATAATTGCTTCTGTCTTCTTTATTAGTCAAGTGTGGGTTCTTCAAAGTTTGATTCCCACTGTATTCCCTTTTTACAAGTTATTTATTGATTTTGTGTGTACGGGTGTTTTGCCCATGCATGTATGTCTGTGCATCATGTGTGTGCAGTACCCACAGAAGCCAGAACAGAACACTGGATCCTCTGGGTCTGGAATTACAAATGATTGTGAGGTTCTATGTGGGTGCTGGAAACTGAACCCGGGACCTCTGCAAGAACAGATGGCCCTGGTATCACCTTCATAAAATCAAGTCTTCATGTCTCTCAAAAAAGGATCCTTTTTTTGAAAATGTAACAAGGTGTAACACATTGCCTCAGCTCCCACTTCTGCTTTATCTGTTGACGGAAACTTGGGTCCTTCTGCTGGGGAATGTTCTAGACTTGCCCCGGCTTTTGGCTCCTAACATGTGCTATTCCCATCAGACTCTGGGATTCTTCTCTCAGAACTTGTACCCGTGGTTTCCCATGGAGCACCAGCTATTTTTAAAACATTTTTTAGAGCCATCCTGGGCTGCTGAACACAAATACCTGCCCTTTGTAAGACACGACAGGACAATCCCTGTAGATGTTTGAGTCTCCTCATAGAGGAATTTAATGATGGGATAAAAAACAATGGCAAGGTAATTGTTCTTGACCTAAGAGCCCTCCTTTCTATAATGCAGGAGAAAGAGCCACCTTCAGACCCAACAAGCTGGCTTCTAAGAAGGGTGGAGGAGCAGGTCTGTGAGCGACTTGAAACAGACACCTAAACTGCTGTCTGTCATCGGAGTGCCTTTAACAGTCACATTTATGCACATACAAACCAACTTTTTTTTTAATTAACAGTACCTCTCTTTATAGCTCAGGTTAGCCTAGAATTTGTGATCCTCCTGCCTCCGCCTGCTGGAGGTACATTTCTCTTTCTGAAGGAGGGATCACTGCTTGCTGGACTTCATCAATGACTTTTACATCTCCTTCCATTCTTAGCCTAGTCAACCCAGCTGTCGAGTCAGCTACTGTAGGGAATGGCTGGGTATCAGCGCCGCTGGACTATCTATCAGCGCTGCTGGACTGACATCGCCTAGTTTTGTACTTTGCCCGCATCTCCCAGCAGCTCTTGCAGCTGTCCCATCTGGGTCTGCTCCCCCTAGACTTGCATCTCCAGGGTTTACAGGAATCCTGGCAAAGCCGTTGCTCCGCTCCCATCTCTGAAGCCCAACAAAACAAGGCCTGGGCACCTTCCCGCCCACGGCGCCAATTCCATCCTGTTCCAGGTCCCATTCCTAGGTGAGGTGGAGACAGGTTCTGTAACCAGCAAATATAAAACCGACTGCTGGAAGCCAAGACTCTTCGGTGAGCAGGTGTTTTCCAGTCTTGGTCAACAGACAGTTTGTTCAAACTCCCACCTGGGGTTTATAGATGAAGTGGACAGGAGTCGCTTTTGGGAAAGGTCTTGAGTAAAACGGTGCTTCCTTGAGCAGAGCTTTGGCGAGACTAGGTACAAGTCTAGATAGTCATTTCACACAGCAAAAGCTAAAAGAGAGAGCCATCCTCTGAAGATCAGCCCAAAATGATAGACAAGTGACCAAAAGAGCTGAAATAATGTTCTTATTTATACAGCCCCACCTGTATTTTGTCCAATTTTCACTTCTGAGGACAAATTTACAAACAGAAGCCCAAACCAATAAAAGCTGGGGGGAAGCTGGGCAGTGGTGGCACACACCTTTAATCCCAACACTCCGGAGGCAGAGGTAGGCAGATCTCTGTGAGTTCAAGGCCAGCCTGGTCTACAGAGTGACTTCCAGGGCAGACTCCAAAGCTACACAGAGAAACCTTTTGTAGAAAAATAAAAAAAAGAAAGAAAGGCTGGAGAGATGGCTCAGAGGTTAAGAGCATTGCCTGCGCTTCCAAAGGTCCTGAGTTCAATTCCCAGTAACCACATGGTGGCTCACAACCATCTGTAATGGGGTCTGGTGCCCTCTTCTGGTCTGCAGGCATACACACAGACACAATATTGTGTACATAATAAATAAATAAATATTTAAAAAAAAAAAGAAAGAAAGAAAAAAGAAAGGAAGAAAGGAAGGAAGATAGGAAGGAAGAAAGGAAGGAAGAAAGCAAGAAGAAAGAAAGCAAGAAAGAAAGATCAAAATTAAATACTGGGCATGGTGGTGTAGACTTTTAACAGCAGGCAGACCTTTGTGAGTTCCAGGGCACCCAGTGCTACATAGTTCTACCCTGTCTCAAAATAATAACAGTATTAATAATAGTTTGAATCATGTTTCTCACAGACCTTCAGTATATTCAAAGACACATAATTTCCCTCAGTTTTGGCCCGCTGTGTCCAGCATGCCTGGGAATTTAATAGATAATAAACATTTTAATGGCAAGCATTCATCCCTCAAAATAAGGAGTGAAAAATTATTATACATAGGTAAATTAATTTTAGTTCGTGGCTTCTGTTTTGGTTCCTCTCTGCATTGACTCCCATGCAGGAATGTCAATTTTTCAAGGAAGGGGACACATTTTCTTACTTGCCTCTTGACAACTCCAAATTAAAGACATCTAGGAAAAAGAAGGGTGTGTGCTTTCTAGGTGTCGTGCCGTGTCCCACTCCATCGTATGCTGTTTTCTGCCCTCTACCCCTGTCCCCAGCAGCCGGCCGGCAATCATAGCGTTGGTGCTGACGGCATTGACTTTGGCATTGGGCAGCGCAGCAGGGCAAACAGCAACTACACGCTACATGATGACTCTCAGGGAAACCGTCCTTTACCTAGTTGGAACTTGTTTTTATTACCTGCATAAAGAGGACAATACTACCGGTTTGATAGGGTTGTTGAAGGAAATAAAAGAGATAGTCATATAAGAAAATAAACATGTTGAGGAGAACGGTGTTTAACCTATTTGGATCGGGAGGGTAAAACTACGCCAGCCTACATCAGTCATGAAATCGCTGGTCTAAAGTCCAAAGGAAAGCAATCTTGTACTTCAGTTCCCAGGTAATAACTTCTAAAAGGTTCTCAACTTCTCTGATTATGTGAGCCCCACCATGTACAGAACAGAGCTCCACTCTCTTGGATTCTTTTTTTTTTATTTATTATGTACACAATATTCGGTCTGTGTATGTCTGCAGGCCAGAAGAGAGCACCAGACCTCATTACAGGTGGTTGTGAGCCACCATGTGGTTGCTGGGAATTGAACTCAGGACCTTTGGAAGAGCAGGCAATGCTCTTAACCGCTGAGCCATCTCTCCAGTCCCCTCTTTTGGATTCTTGCTTTTATTATTATTAATATTTATTTTATGCATATGAGTATTTTGGTTGCACGTATGCCTGTGCTCCATGTGCATGCAGTGTCCACAGAGGTCAGAAGAAGGCATGCTAAACTCCTAGAAGTGGAGTTACAGATGGTTGTGAGCCACCATGTGGGTGCTGGGAATCGATCCTGGCTCTCTGCAAGAGCAGCCAGTGCTCTTAACCACCGAGCCTTCTCTCCAGCCCCGAGACTCCTGCATTTGAAGTGCCATTTCACAGATTTAAAGTTGAAGACATGGAAGTGTTCTGAGTGCCTATAAGGAGGTAGCCTGGTGTTTGTAATTCTGTGCTTGAGATGGCACGATAAAGTCAGCCCCTAGGCTTCTGGTTCATTCTGCCTGTGATTTGGGGACTCTGGGAGCACCTCCCAAGCGGTCTCCAGAGAACCTTCAGAGGCCAGGAGGGGTCTAAGAGAAATGTCCTTGATCTCACCCATTATCTAGTCTCTAGGGATTCAGAGTCCAGGAGGGTCATGTGATTTGATTTGAGATGCTTTAAATTCCTTTAATTCTGTGATAAGGCAAGCATTCACTAGGAAGATCATTATTGCAGGAAGATGGTATTGATAATTGCAGGTTAGATGAAGAATTTTAGGACTCTGTGGGAGTGGAGGAAGAGATGGCTCAGCAGTTAAGAGCACTTGCTGCTCTTCCAGAGGACCACGTTTGGTTCCCAAATCCGTTCCAGGGGATCGATTGCCTTCTTGCAGCCTCCTTGGGCAGAAACAGTAAGATCTTTGTGAGTCTGGGGCCAGCCTACGCTACATGTTTCCAGGAAATCCAGGGCTACATAGAGAGACCTGGCCTCAAAATAGAAGAATTCTAAGAAGGAGGAAGAATTTTAGGGATCTCACAATGAGTGTCCTGTGTGAATATTCGCATATGTACACAATTAGTAGAGAAAAGGACCCGTGTAGAAAGAGAACAGGAAGGCAGGCTCTGTAGTCCCAAAGAGGAAAGGATCAAATGAAGATTAAGCCACCTTTGCTGGCTCCCAATGCTGAACGGGCACAACTGAGATGTCAACCCCTTTATTCTTTCTACACATCCATTAATCCTCTCCAGTTCATTCTTACGTTTGTTATCACCAGATAAGTTTAGACTGATGAGTCTCCCACAGAAGTAAAATCTAATCCAATGACTAGTAACCATAACAACAGCAAATGCAGCCACAATGTGGCTGGCTGACCATTTATGGGGACTTTGTTAAGGGGCTGTGCCTGGCACCGACTGTAAGTGGTGCAAGGACTTTAGGACATTCTCTCTGCCTCCTCCAAACTTACAGTGTCCCTAGAGAGACAAGCATATAGGCAACCAACTCAACATGAAGGGGGAAAGAAGTGGAATCACAGGCAGTGTGCACCAGGGTTAGTACTGGGAGGCAAGAATCCACCAAGGGTATCACTTCCCAATGCCAAGTGTGATCACGTGACAGTGGTAGAGGAAAAGCAGCCACCTGGGAGTGTTTACACCACAGGAAGAGCCAACACTACAGATCGAGGCTTATTCCCACGAAGAGGTGATTGCTGTGCCCAGGTGAGGGGACACCTGAACAGGTCCTGCAGGTGGAGCTGAGTTCTCTCCCTGAGACGTATGTTCCGGGTCTCTGCCCACTCTTGATGTTTTTTTTTTTTTTCTATCAGTTCTGGGTTTGCTTCCCAGGTCCAGCTGTGGCAGAGGGAAATGACAGTGGGATGAGTCTTTGGGGCACTTAACCTCTCCCTTACCCCTCGTCCCCATGCGCAGGCTGAAGCGCATGTCACCATCATCAAATCCAATGAACAGGGCCAAAAACCTGAACAAGCTCAGCATTGTAGAGATGGAAATCCCCATTCCCTGGGAATTTTCCTATTTAACGTAATCTAAGTGATCAGATTCACTAAAATGGGTCCTTTAGAGGCAATTGGGTGTATCAATGTTCATTGAAAGATAATAAACGGGAGGCCACGGTCTCTACCGGCTTCTTCCCGCTGTAAGTGCGTGTATATTGCCTTTAAAATAATTATTGAACCATTAAGGGTTTATGGAAAGACATTCACAGTCCAATAAGACGTTTCTGTGTTTTGTAGGTCCCATAAAATTTGGAATGAAAACGTGAGAAGAATACTACACCCATGCAATGGGAAGTGATGCTTGCTTGTTCTGTGTCTTGTAGAGGATGGTTTGGAGTCAGCTGGGGCAGCTGATCAGATTCCTAGAGCATCGTGGTACGCACCCATCTTTGACTTCGGTTCATTTTTCAAAGTCAAAAGAGGCATCTGCAGGAACCGTAAGAAGTCAGTACAGAATCAGGTCATCTGGGGAAGGCAACGCATCTCCTAGTGTCTACCTGAATCCACGCTTATGGGGTTGTGGGAGGCGGGAGAGCATCTTAAGCGTCACGCTCCACCTCAGTGCAGCTTGACAATGGACTCCTCGCTATGAACACGCTGCTGCTCTGGGGACAAGATTTTTCAAAGAGGCCATGGGTTTGTGGCAGTGGTCTCCAGGGGCAGGCCACAGGCCTACCAGCCACATTAACAGGAGGGCCAAGGGGGCTCTCAGGGACAGTGACACAAGAAGGGAGGAGAATAGGAGAAATCCCGTTGGGGGAAATTCCATGAACCTCGCTTCTTTTCCACAGCTGCTAAAGCTGGCTTCCCAGGACTGCATCACTGAGTGCCCAGCTCCAGCTCCAGGCTTGTCCAACATATCATTCCCTCCAAATGCTGGGATCTCCGGAACAGTCTTCCATCTTCCTTTTAAGAAAACACATATGGCGGATCATGCCCAGCACCCGCTGTAAAACACATATGAGCCAGGCAGTGGTGGTTCACGCCTTTAATCCCAGCACTTGAGAGGCAGAGGCAGGCAGATCTCTGTGAGTTTGAGGCCAGCCTGATCTACGAGAGCTAGTTCCAGGATAGGCTCCAAGCTACAGAGAAACCCTATCTCAAAAAACAAAAACAAAAACAAACCAAAAACAGCAACAAGGAAAACATATATGTCTCTCTCTTTATTTATTCTTTTTTCCTAGCTAATTTTTAAATTTTATAACTTATTTATTTGCATTTTTTGTACACCAGTGTTTTGCCTACAGGTATGCCTGTATGAGGACATCAGATCCCCTGGAACAGGAGTTAAAGACAGTTGTGAATCGTCATGTGGGTGCTGAGAATTGAACCGGGGACCTCTGGAAGAGCAGCCAGTGCTCTTAACCCTTGAACCATTTTTCCAGCCCCTATTTTTTTTTCTTTTTTCTTTTTTGTTTTGGTTTGATTTGGTTTCTCAACACAGGGTTTTTCTGTGTAGCCCTACAGCCCTGGCTGTCCTGGATCTCACACTGTAGACCGGCTTGGCCTCAAACTCCCAGAGATTCGCCTACCTCTGCTTCCTGAATGCTGAGATTAAAGGTGTGTGCTCCACACCCGGCTCACAGATGTCTCTCTTGATGAATAAGCTGTTTCTTGGTTGATTATCCTCCAACTTTTCCTGAATTATCCATTTCTCCAAAGACTTAAGAAGTCCGGCGTTTGAGTGTGTTCTCGTGCAAATTCATATTAACAGCTACCAAAGTGGGGTCTATGAGCCCTTGAGGGGGCCAAGATTCGTTGGGGGCTCCCTGATGATCTCTCTCTCCTGCCCTGTGTGTATGTGTGTAGAGATGTATATAACATATATATGCTTTCATGCATAAGACATATATGCTATGAACATTTGCAAAGTAGAAAACATGGCATCAGTGAGATCGGCAAATAAGAAGCCACGCTATTCCTATTCTTTTTTGCTGCTTTGGAAAATACAATTTGTCTTGTTTTTCTGATTTTTCGAGATAGGGTTTCCCTGTAGCTTTGGAGCCTGTCCTGGAACTAGCTCTTGTAGACCAGGCTGGCCTTGAACTCACAGAGATCCACCTGCCTCTGCCTCCCGAGTGCTGGGATTAAAGGCGTGCGCCACCACTAGAAAATACAATTATTTTAATGAGAATCCATATGTGAGCATAGAAAGAATTTACTATTGTTGTTTTGATTGTTCTAATTTGGTTTTGTAGTGCTAAGGGTCAAATATGGGGCCTGTGCACATTAGACAAGCCTTTGATCATTCTCAACCCCTCGGGACTGTTTTATAGTAATCTAATAAATCATGATTGTAAATGCTTTCATTTTAGTCTCTGAAATGATAAGCATAGATGGATATGACTCGCAGGCAAAAATTCATTAACACTTCATTATAAAGGGAATTTTAAAACTAATTTGTGTGGGGGCTGGAGAGATGGCTTAGCTGTTAAGAGCAGTGGCTGCTTTTCCAGAGGACCTGGGTTCGACTCCCAGCACCCACACGGTGGCTTGTAACTGTCTGTAAATCTAGTTACAGGGATTGCAGAAGAGAATAATAACTAATTTATGTGTGTGGGTGTCTTGTTTGCAAATAGATCTGTGGACCATGGGAGTGTCTGTTCCCACAAAGGCCAGCAGAGGGCGTTGGAGCCCCTGAGGCTAAACTTACAGATGGCTGTGAGCCACCCGTGGGTGCCGGGAATCAAAGTCAAGTTCTCTGGAAGAGCAGCCAGAGCTCTTAACCGCTGAACCATCTCTACAGACCCTTAAAATTTAACTCTTTAAACGGAGACTGTAAATATCTCTAGAAAAGTGCATTTGAACTAGATTTCAGGTCTTTTTAAATCCTAGTCCCTTGTAGCTCAAAAATGTAATCTAACAAATTAGTTATTTTGAATTTACAGGGGACAGTCAGTAACTCAGCAATATATAAACACCAGCGAACAACTTAAATTACATGGTAAAAAGATTTAACCAGAGCCAGAGGTGGGTGCTGGGAATTAATGAGATCTGTAATGAGATCTGGTGCCCTCTTCTGGCCTGCAAGCATACACACAGGCAGAACACTGTATACATAATAAATAAATAAATCTTTAAAAAAAAATTAGCCAACCTAAATGGCACATCCATATCTCCTCCTCAAGGCTCCTGGACACCTTGGAAAGGAAGAACTGGAGGGGAAAGGAGAGACATGACATGGGCATTGCGCACACGAACTCTCCCCAGCTGTGGTTATCCCCACAAGATCTGCTTCTTAATGCTTTCCACTAGGGAGATGGTCCTGTCTGCAAAGTGCTCGGTGCCCAGGCAAGGGAACCTGGCTTCAGATCCCCAGCACCCACACAAGAGCCAGGCACACCAGGGCACACCTGCAATCCCAGCACTGAGAGGTGGAGACAGGGGGATGGATGGGACTCCAAGGCATGGCTTTGGGCCCTAATGATGACCTGTTGGTCAATCTGAGCATCTCGCTGTCCCTGTGTCCTTGTCTCCTAGTCTCTTTTGCTCTGTGTTTCTTGGGATTCCTCTATCAGGCCTGGCTGGGTGCAAGGACCCACTTCCTGCTTTCAGGGAATCGGCTGTCCCTGAAGCGGTGTTTCACAGGGTGACAGAAGCCACAGCAGAGTTCCATCCCTCTGGAGCGTAGAGAGACATGGTGACGTTTCTGAGCATGTAGGCCAGATGGCAAGGCCCAAATCTTCCGTTTAATAACAGTTTCCTTTTATGCCTGTCACTCACCACCCAAGCCAAGAAATACGACATCTCCAGCTCCACCGGTCCGTTCCCATGTGGTTCCTTTCTCTGCTGTGACAACCACTCATCGATGACAGTCATCTCCCGGCTACTTCATTGTCTCACGTGTTTCTGTCTCTCCTGCTGACTACCGTGATTTTGGTTTGATGCCTTTGCCCACACCCCTTGGTAACCTCGTTTCTAAATAGCACGCGTGTGTTCTTGGATGTGGCTCATAGCTATGCTTCTGTGATCCTCATGGGCACTACCCAACCAGCTCATTCATCTTGAAGCGGAGTGATTACCCAAGGCAACAGCAGTCAGCAGTGAGTGGCTCCATTTAGCTGCCAATGAACGGCGCCAAGCTGCGGGACTAGGAGCCAGTTTTATGGAAAGGGCACCTGGAAGATCTATTGCCAGGGCTGAAGAGATGTCTCAGAGGTTACGAGAACATAATTCTCTTTCAGAGGACACAGTTTCGGGTCCTAGCACCCACATCGGACAGTTTACAACCACTTGTAACTACAGCTCTGGGGATCTGACGCCCTCTTCTGGCCTCCTGGGGCACTTGCCTGCACATGTACGGACTTACACATAGACATATGTGATATAATTTTTTAAGAACTAAAAAGAGATATATGTTATTTACAATCTAGAATATTTATCTTTAAAAAATAATTTGCAACTGGGCAGTGGGGTCACACACCTTTAATCCCAGCACTTGGGAGGCAGAAGCAGGAGGATCTGTATGAGTTGGAAAGTAGCCTGGTCTACAAAGTGAGTTTCAGGACAGTCAGAGCTACACAGTGAGACCCTGTCTCAAAAAGGGGGGGGGGAGCTTTAGTAGCTCTTCCAAAGGTCCCAGCACCTGCATCAAGCAGCACACAACTGCCTATAAACCCTATCTTTGCCCTTATCTGGCCTTTGACAGCACACATGACGCATACAAACGTACACACACACACACACACACACACAAAAGTTCAAATGAAATAGTGTTTAAAAGCAGAATCATCAGGAAAGTCCTGCACCATCAATGAGAGGGCATAGTCTCAGCACACATTAGCATGTATTATGAAGCTTCTAGAATTCAATCAGTTAACATGAGCACAAAATAGACAGACAGGGAAGCAGAATAGAAAATTCAGAAACATATCCAGTTGCACATGGGAACGTAGGATACCATAAGGAAACGTTCCAAATCCACAAACCAGAAAGGAGCGGCTTGTTCACGTCTCAGAACCAGAAGTGATGGGTGACTGATACAGTTGCTTGTAGGAAACGACAGCCAAATGCTTTGACATAGCAGGACAAGGCAAAGAGATGAGAGATGACTGAGAGAACATGGCCGCTGTGTGCCACAATCTTTTGGAAGATATGAAAGAGTAAGGATGTAGCTCGTAGGAGAAAAACTCCAAGTTAGTCAAGAAAGAAAGAGGGGGAAGGGAGAGGGAGGAAGGAAGAGAGGGGATGAGGGAGGCAGAGAAGGAAGGAGGAAGGAAGAATGGGTGGAAGGAAGAAAGGAAGGAAGGAAAGAAGGAAGGGAGGGAGGAAGGAAGGAAGGAAATAGGAAGGAAGGGAGGAAGGGAGGAAGGAAGGAAGGAAGGAAGGAAAAGAAAATCTTTCTATTGGAAACACCCAAAGTAAAAATAACACCTAGTGGGTTTTACTGAGGACTGCCTAGAACTGCAATGGTTCAGAAGCATCCAGAGCTGGAGTCTGTAAGGAGGAAAGCCATCATGTATGTGTGATGTGATGGTGGGTGTGCTGGTTTAAATGAGGATGCCTCCTTAGTCTTAGGCATTTGAACATTTGGTTCCCAGCTGCTGGTGGGAGGTGGAGATCTGGGATTTGTTGCTGGTGCAAAAGATAAAGTAGAGCACAATATTTATCATTTGCTACTGTTACCTTTTGTGTGTGTGAGTGTTTTGTCTACATGTATGCATGTGCACTATGTGTGTGCAGAACCCACAGAGGCCAGAAGGGGGCAGTAGATACCTTGGAATTGAAGTCACTGATGGCTGTGAGCAGTCATGTGGGTGCTAGGAACTGAACTTGGGTCCTTTGCAAAAGCAGCCAGTGTTCTTAATTGTTGAGCTATCTCTCACTTCCCCGCCACTATTTTTCTATGAGGAGAAGTAGCATAAAAAGATACTTTAAAAGCAGTGGGTTTCATTAAACTATGTATAAACCCTTAAAATGGAGATATAAAGCTTAATACTTAAACACTATAACACTGTAAGGAAGGATGAAATACATTTAAGGATGCAAGGATAAGATAAAAGGTAGTAATATTTTTTATATACTATATCTTTTTCTTTTAAGAAAGGGAAATTGTATTTATTAATTTATTTATTTTGGCAATAAGGATTAAACCCAGGCCTTGACACTTGCTAGGCAAGAGCTCTACCACTGAACTATGGACGACCTTATCTTCAAATCAGTCTGTGAACCAAGAACAACCTACAGATACACTCTCCTGCCTTTCAGGGGTAATGGCAATGCTGGCTCCCTCTGGCAGTGTCCTTCTGTTTAGTGGAAGGTGGCAGGGACTTGATGAAACCTCCTTCTGGTGCTTCTGAGAGCAAATCCCTGTGTGAGGAAGAAAGCCAGGCAGATGCAGAGACCTTGGTGATCCTGGATAGATCTGAAGTCCCAGAGTTACACCTTATGGCAGCTCCCTCTTTAATGTAAAAGTACATGTTTTCATCTGGGTATGGTAGCCTTTAATCCCAGCACTCAGGAGGCAGAGGCAGGAGGATCTCTCTGAATTGAGGCCAACCTGGTCTGCAGAACAAGTTCCAAGACAGCCAAGGCTCTTACACCAAGAAACCCTGTCTTGAAAACCCCAAAGGAAAAAAAAAAGTACATACTTTCTGGCCATCTTCACAAAAAAAAGCTTTGAGAAGCTGGCCCTGTGGGAGTAGCTGGTGCTTTAGCCTGAAGAAGTTGGCCCTGTGGGAATAGCTGGTGCTTTAGTCTGGAGAAGCTGGCCCTGTGGGAGTAGCTGGTGCTTTAACCTGGAGAAGCTGGCCCTCTGGGAGTAGCTGATGCTTTAGCCTGGAGAAGCTGGCCCTTTGGGAGTAGCTGGCACTTCAGTATGCAGATTTCCAACACCCAACATCCTCCACTGAGAGCAGGTGGCCTCCACTTGGAGAAGTGGCCCTGCTGCAGGTCTGGGGA
Source organism: Microtus pennsylvanicus (assembly GCF_037038515.1). Taxonomy (NCBI): domain Eukaryota; kingdom Metazoa; phylum Chordata; class Mammalia; order Rodentia; family Cricetidae; genus Microtus; species Microtus pennsylvanicus. The sequence continues at coordinate 88,761,624 of NC_134579.1, forward strand.
CAGACATATTCTACATGTCCCATGCCAGGAATTAAGGATGCTTCTTCGCTGACAGTGGAAGACTTGCGACTTGAAGGGCCTTTCACTGGCCATGGACAGGACAAGCTAGACATTTTCATCAAGGTTATAAACTTCATTGGGTTGAAAACAAGCCCTGATGTTTAGGTCACTAGTCTTGCAGTAACACCCAGGTCATTCACAACAATCATAGCTCATTGGGTAGCAGCAAAAACAAGGGTCCCCTATCTGTCATAGACTTGTTATCTGTGAACAAAAAGCTGCTGAGGGAGGGCTTGCTCTACCGTAAAGAATCTAAAACACTCCAGAAACATCCAAATGTTCACAGTTTACGAGGTTCCCAATTCAAATAAGGCAACCATTAAAGATAAAGAAAACCCAGGGACACACAAGTGTAGACCGGCTGTCTGAACGCTACTGGGGGACACTTACGGATATTTGGAGGAGCTGATACCATGGTGGTAATTTTTTAAAGGATTTTTATTGTTTAGAAATCCTTGAGAAAATAGATAGGTGATGAACTTTCTGGATTTGCTTTAGAATAATCTAGGGGTGGAATAAACTAGGGGCACAGGAGAAGATGAGCAAACTGGCCCTGGCCTGGAATTGAAACCCACAAAAGACAAGGATCCTCAGGGCGTGTACTCTCCACTTTCTTCTGTTGTTTGTTTTCAGGAAAGAATCAAGCTTGGCACCAGACTGGCCTCAAAGTGCTGACCTTCCTGCCTTAGCCTCCCAAGTGCTGGGTTTGCAAGGGTATAGCACCATGCCTAGCAGATGTGGGAGTATCATATCAGCTAATGGGCCAGGCAGTGTTTAAATGAATACAATTTGTGTGTTGTTATTTTGGGGCATAAGCTAGCCAGGCCAGGAGATGGGCGGCAGGAACACAGCCCACAGCTCCCACTACACCTAGCTTTATATTTAAAGGAATATCTTAGCTAGGAGGCTGATGGCTCAGCAGTTAAGAACACTTGTTGTTCTTACTGGGGACCCCGGTTTGATTCCCAGCACCCATACCACACTGGTTCACAGCTCTAGTTGCAAGAATTCTGATGCCCTCTTCTGGCCTCCACAGGTACCTGCATGCAGGTGGTACACATAAAACCTCATGCAGGCATTCATTAAAAGAAAAATTAAGCCAGGTGATAATGGTGGTGCATGTCTTTAAATCCCAGCACTCAGGAGGCAGAGATAGGCAGATCTCCGAGTTCGAGGCTAGCCTGGTCTACAGAGCCAGTTCCAGGATAGTCAGAGCTACACAGAGAAACCATATCTCAAAAAACAAAACAAACAAAATTTAAAAGAACATCCTAACCAATTAGAACAAATAATGACACATATGTATGAAAATACCACAATGAAACTCATGACTTTGTATGATAACTAAAAACATTAAACAATTAAATATAAAATAAAAATAAATCTTGCTTTGTTTTTCTTTTTTGTTTGGTTGGGTTTTTGTTGTTGTTGTTTTGTTTTGTTCTTTTCCCTGAGACAGGGTTCCTCTGAAGCTTTGGAGCCCATCCTAGAACTCACTCTGTAGACCAGGATGGCCTTGAACTCACAGAGATCTCCCTGCACCTGCCCTCCGAGTGCTGGGATTAAAGGTGTGTCCCACCACCGCATGGCATTGTTTTTCAAAACAAGATTTCTCTGTGTAGTCCCGTCCCACCTGTCCTGGAACTCCACTTTATAGAGCAGGGTGGCCTCAAACTCACAGATCCACCTACCTCTGCATCGAGAGAGTTGGGATTAAAGGTGTGCACCACCATAACCAGGTGTGTGTGTGTGTGTATGCATATTTTAAAGAGAAAATAAAAAGAACATTCTAGCCTCTAACAACTGAGAAAAGGTGGACCACAGACCTGCCCAGGAGTGGAAGTTGGGTCGGAATCAGGATGGGACCTTAGGGGCAGAAACAGGAAACTTTCTGGCTCTTTGGCACTTTATCTGAGTACACCTGGGTAGGGGGATGAGGGAGGCCTGCTGGGGTGATGGGGGTGAAGAATCGGAAGGCTGTGGGGCATCTTCACCAGCACGACTCTCTTCCCAGGCAAGCAGCTGGCAGGCCAGCAGTATAGTCAAGCCGCTGCAGAGATGCCCACCAAACTGCCCTGCTTTGATCTGCTAGAAACGGCTCTCTCTCTCTCTCTGCGGCTCTCTCTCTCTCTGCCTCTACTCCCTCCTTCCCTCTCTTCTCTCTCGTTCTTCCCCCTCCCAGCTTCCAGGGTTCCCCGGGCCTGTGTGTGGTGGGTACTGGGCAAACACTAAGCTGGGCTGATGTGTCCAGAGAATAGAAAACGGCCTTTGGAAGGTGGTGGTACCAGAGTGTCTGGTCGTTTTCCTGCTGAAAACACATCCCAGAAGAAATTCACCCCTTTAGCTGGCTAGGTGGGTCCCAGAATCTGGTATTTGACAGTCAGGGACATTTCCAGCTGGAGAGGTTGGCATATCTCTTGGAGGGTACTCCCGCTTAGCTGTGCCTCTGAGGAGGGTTGAAGGGCGAAATGACGGGTGTGCCTCTGGTCACTTGTTTTGTGACCTCAGGGTGACTTATTCCCCCACCCCTACACACAGCCCCTCCTGTCCAGGACCATCCAGGCATGTCGCTTGTCTAAGAATCGCATTGCTGTGCCCAGGGTGGCTATTCTCCTATGATGTCCCATTGCATGGACAGACACACGTATTCCTGAGGGAAGGTAAAAACTAAACATGCATGCTTAAAACATAACTGGACCCGTGTTCCCGTGCCCTGGAAGTTTTATTACTGAGCCATGCCAAACGCCTTGCTTTTTTGAACCCAGACCTTGTTCTGTATCTCTGTCACCTCAGCACTGGCTGTCTGGCCTAAAAGCAGGTGCGTCTTAAAGGTATGACCAAACGGCAAGGGAAGCTTATACACACAGTGGCAGGTGTGCCCGTGCTGCCTCGGTGAGGCTTCCAGAAATTACAGACAGAGCCACTTTTGGCTTTGCAGAAGAGCATCTGCCTTCCTAAGCAGCTTCAGAAACTCCCAGGAGAACGACATCCCCGCCACGGCCCACTCCCCTCCCCCTCATCCCGTGAACCACCTCTCTTTACACTTCTCAGCTGTAAGAGGGGAGGGGCTAAAAAAACCAGCTGTCTGCAGCCCCAAGTCCATTATAAAGGAATTTACGCTATAGAGGCTGACCTAAAGGGTGGCTCCCTAGAAGCCCAGAGGCCCTGACGTCCAACCCTCTTGTCCCCCCACCGCCCCGCTACGCTTGCCCCCCCCCCCCCGCGCCCCATCAGGTTGGAATGTGGGATCGCCCCTGGATGCCTGGAGCGGGTGGGGGAGGGGCGCTCCTCCCCCATCCGCACTGGAGCCTGTGATGTTGGGAGCTGCTCCGACAGGAAGGCCATTCTCAGCCGGGTCGGCCCACCCCGGCCACCACTTTCCCCATTGATCTGGCCAAACGAACCCGCACCTGGCTCTCCCGTGTTGTAAACACTTTTATTTTCCCTCGGGTTTATGGCCTCCCCTTACAAGGCTCCACGACTTGTTTAAAAGTGCGCCAAACAAAGGGCTCTGGGGATTACAGACTAGCTGCTGGTTTATGGTGGTCTTCCTTTGTCTCGTCTTCTCCCGCTCTCTTCCTGCCTCCCCCACCCCCTCCAGCGCCAGGTACACGGGCCCTTTAGGAGAGCCCTCCCTGTCAACTGCTGGGGGCTTCCGACTCCAAACATCTGGTTCCCCTCAGCGGTAAGCTGGCTGACAGGAGGTGTGGGACTGGGCACTGAGACCCTGAGTGTCCTCAGGTCAGGCTTCGGCTTGTCACCGTGAGATGAGGGTTCTGGGATGTCTCCATGGGGCTTACCAAATGGCGTCTCTAGCACATAACCTCTCATGGGCCAGCCCAGCTACGGGGTAAAGATATTCTTGGTCTTCTGTTGTATTTTCTGCCAGGCTGGCAAGCCCACACTTGATGTAGTCACTACCATGGAAGTCCAGAGGGTGTGCTAACTCAAATGCCTGTGTGGATGGGTGCCTGGGGGATGGGCTCTCATGTCTTCAATGGACTCAGGTTGCAGGAGCTCCCGAGGGCTGGGTCCAGATAGCAAGTGATAAACAGGTCCATATGTGAAAGAATGGACTCAAATGTTTGTATGTCCCAACAGCCATTATTCAAAGAGCGAAGAGGTGGAAAAGACCCACGTGCCTATCAATGAATAGAGACGGCTGAACAATGGGATAATGCATATCACTGAGCCTCTTGGAAAGGACGAAAATTGCAGTACGCGCCGCTGCAGTGTAGACAAGTCTTAAAGACCTTATGCTTAGTGAGATAAGTCAGTCACAAAGGAATGGGGTTAGCCGCTCAGCTTTATAGCAACAGCGATAGCAGGGTGCTTTCCCGTGACTGTGGGGAAGCAATGGGAGTCACGGTTCTAGTGGGACCTCGCAGCTGGACGGTGGAGATGGCTGTGCACCAAGGTGCACTTTGATGCTCCTGAAACATAGTCTCGGATGGTTTTTAAATGGCCAAGTTAATGGCATGTGGGTTCTATCACTTCTTTTGACATTTATTTATTTTGTGTGTGTTGTGGGTGTGTGTGTGTGTGGAGGGAGCACCCATGCCACCGTGTGAAGGGAGCATCTGTGCCACAGACAGCGGTGGCACATTCCTTTAATCCCAGCACTCGGGAGGCAGAGGCAGGTGGATCTCTGTGAGTTTGAAGCCAGCCTGGTCTACAGAGCAAGTTCCAGGACAGGCTCCAAAGCTACAGAGAAACCCTGTCTCGAAAAACCAAAAAAAAAAAAAAGCTATTTTTATAATTTCTCCTCTTTTTCTAGATAAATATTGACTCCTTATGTCTGACTGTGCACCGTGTGCATCCCTTATACACAAGGAGCCAGAAGAAGGTGTCAGATCCCCTAGAATTGAATTATAGACAGTTGTGAGCTGCCATGCAGGTGCTGGGAGTCAAACCCAGGTCCTCTGCAAGAGCAGCCAACATTCTTATCTGTTGAGCCATCTCTACAGCCATTAAACATTCCCTTCTGTACCTCATGGTTTCCAATGGCACTTATTATGTGATACTTAGTTTCATTTTCTGAAAGTGGAGCCTATGTAGGTAGCCTGTACAGTCATAATGGCACACACCTTTAATCTCAGCACATGGGAGGCAGAGGCAGGCGGATCTCTGTGAGTTTGAGACCAGCATGGTCTACAGAGCTAGTTCCAGGACAGGCTCCAAAGCTTCAGAGAAACCCGAATAAGTTTAAGGCAAAGAGGTGCCCCCCAAAAGACAATTCATGTACCCAATATATGTTTGCCTTAAACTTATTCGTGGTGTTCGTGGCACCCAATCTTTATTGTTGCCTATGGCAAAATAGCTCCTTCTCCAGACACTAAGCAGGTGGGAGGTCCAAGTTCGATCCTCTGCCAGCAAGCAAGCCCTGCAGAAAGGATTACTGAATATAATTCTCTAAGAATAGAAGCTGCGGTTCCAGGCAGGTCAACCACACCCCAGTAGATGGCCCCACACCCAGGAGTATATGGATGGCACAAATTGGAGTTGATGGGTTTTTACATTTAAAAATTTAAAAAAGAACATAAAGTTGAACATATGGGGAGGGGCCCTGAGTCCAGGAGGAGTCAGGCTGAAAAGGTTATCAAAATCCATAGCAGAAAATTCTAAAATATAAACCATTTAAAAATATACTCATGAGAGATTTTTTTTTGCTTTGTTTTGTATTGTTTTGCTTTTATTTGAGACAGGGGTTCTCTGTGTATCCCTGGCTGTCTGAAACTTGTTCTATACTCAAAGCTGGTCTTGAACTCACAGAGACCCGCCTGCCTCTGCCTCCTGAGTGCTGGGATTAAAGGCGTGCGCCACCACTGCCCAGTTGAGATATTATTTTTTTTTAACAGGATAGTTTCCTTTTCTTACTTAAACATCCACAATTAAAGTTTTATGTTCTAAGCTTGTTTGAGGGACACATGCCATATTTCAAGCCAACTGAGGATATGTCACGTGGAGAGTTGGTGGCAATATCGTTTAACCATCATAGTCAATGTCACTTTTAGCATCAAAGGAGTCCTATTGATCGTTTCGATTAGAGTAGATAGAACCGAAGATGTTGCCTTAACTTTAGGAAATTGTGTTGACAGAAATTCCATGCAAATGTGTCCAGGAAAAGATAGATCAAGCTGGTTTAGTGTCTACCCAGTGGCAGAGGACTTGGGAAACGTCCCCATGGGTTCCAAATCTGTGCCAACCAATCTCAAAAAAAAAAAAGAAAGAAAGAAAGAAAAAAGAAAGAAAGAAAGAGGAAAAAAATAAAAAAGAAAGAAAGAAAGAGGGCTGGCAAAAGAGGAAAAGAGGTGGCTTAGAGCACTGGGAGCTCTTGCAGAGGTCCCAGGTTCAATTCCCAGTACCTACATGGCAGCTCACAACCTAGTTCAAGTTCCGGGCTCTCACACCCTCTTCTAACTTCTTTGGATACCAGGCACATGGTACATACACATACTTGCAGGCAAAATATGCATACATATAGAATAGCTAGATCTTTTAAAAATTGACTGGGGGTGGTGGCACACACCTTTAAAACCCAACGCTTGGGAGGCATACACAGGTGGATCTCTGTGAGTTTAAGGCTAGCCTGGTCTATATCGTGAGTTTCAAGACAGACAGAGCTACCTAGTGAGATGCCATCTCAAAACCAAAACAAACAAAAATTTCGAGAATAAAATTAATGCATACTGGACGTGTACGGATTTTTGTCTTGCTGTTCCTTATCCCCTAGACACTGCGTTCCCAATGCCAACTATTCACACAGCATTTACATTGTGTTAGTCATTACAAGAAATCCAGAGATGGTTGAACGTGAGAGGGTGTGTTTTGGATCTATAAGGGTCGCACAAGGGACTCCAGCCAATTTGACGGCAGGATCCCTAGGGTCGGTGGACCACAGAGCCCCGAAGCGGTTTATGGCCACACAGCGCCACCTACTGGTCATTTCCTGAGTAAAGACAAGCCCGGCGTGAAATCAAGGGGGATTGCGGACTCAGCTCGACAGATGAGAAGTAAGCGAGGCTGAGGCTGTGCTAGTTTGTCCTGTGGCTTGCCAGCATGAAGACACCTCAAAGGACTGGCTGCATCTAGCGACGTCTGCCAACCGGGAGCCCATCAGATAAAACGGGAGGCTAGTGCCACACGCTGACTCACAGGCAAGACTCCTGAGGCTGTGCCTGTGCACTCCGAGGGTTAACAGCCAACTGAATCAGACACACCAAGTAGAAAGTGGCCTTCTCTTTAATTATCCTAGGAAATGACACTCCTCGGCACCAGGCTGTCTAGGGACGGGCTAGGAGGTTGGGTATGACAAGTCTATTGCTCCCTGACTCACTGACAGGACCCTCTCCCAACACTGCTCTTCAGAGGAGACTCAAGGAGGTCGAGGGAGGGGTTTTAAGGTCTCCCTTATCCGGTCCATGTGACCAAGCCAGGGCTTTCCAGAACTCTTCAGAATAGGCGAGGCATCTGGGTGGCTGAGGGAGAAATAGGAGCCTGCCACCATGCGGGCAATGTAACCCTACGGAGCAATATATCGCGCCAGCAGGCCGTATTTAGTGGCTTCCACTCACTTTGCTGTGTCTGCATTCCGACACTCAGATGTCAGAGCTGGGGAGGGCTAAGAACACCCGGGTTCACACTAAATGCCGGTAGGTATTCTGCGGGTGGAACCAAATAATAAACAGGCCGCGGAATCCTTGAGCTGCTCAAATGTAAGGATGCCGGGATACATACCAGGATACGCAAACACTGCCTTGTGGGGAGTGTGGGGTTAGCGGGTGGGATCTCCTGGAAGGAGCAGAAGCCGCCGCGCCAAGTGGGATAGGCCACGGCAGTGAGCTGGAGCAGCCAAGGACGTGTGCTCACGGGTACGGGTGCTCAGCCTCTCTGGATCAGGGGTTGTGTGTTTGTGCCTGTCACTCCATGTCACATCTGAGTAGAGTACAGACAAACATCTCAAAAACCACCAGTTCCCTGTCTGGAAGGATCCCTAATAACACACCCAACAGCAAAACCAGCCTTGTAATGGGGAACCGGGAGCTCGGTGGTTCCGAATTTACAGTGGTCCACTTGAGGGCAGCTCCACCGGATGGGGTGAAAGCCACACACAGTCAGTTGAAACTGTACTTCAGGTTTGGAACCTGGATCTTCTGGCTAGTGGAGATGCACTCTGATGCTCTTTCATGATCCTGGCAGACAGCAGCGGTCACAACCACAGGCTACAGCTGTGGGTTTCTTCAGGGTGGATGGACCACAGTGTTTTCCACTTAGGGTATGTCAATGTGCTATGGGTTTACTAAGGCACAATCTGCTCATTACTCAAGAAGCAACGGCAGATGCTGAGGCTAGTGAGAGTGGATGGTGAGCTTGACTCAATTCTTTCTGGTTTTTCTTTTTCTTTCTTTCTTTTTTTAATTTTTTTTTAATTTTTTTCGAGACAGGGTTTCTCTGTAACTTTGGGGTCTGTCCTGGAACTAGCTCTTGTAGACCAGGCTGGCCTCGAACTCACAGAGATCCGCCTGCCTCTGCCTCCCGAGTGCTGGAATTAAAGGCGTGTGCCACCAGCCACTAGACCCAATTCTTAGTTCCTTAAACTCCTTAGCTAAATTCCTCCTTCTGAACATGCCTTTTATCGCCATCCTGCAGGCGAGGACCCTCGGTTGCACATAGTTTAAACCTTCTGTAGGGAAACCGGGATGTCAACACCACCAGTCTGGCTGAAGCTTGTTAAAAGTGTTAAAAGCTCTGCTCCACTTATATCTATGGCGAAATGGAGGGTGTGGCCTGGTGGAATAAGAACTAAGCAGTCATAGGAACAGTGGGTTGGTGGGCACCCTTTCTGGGATCTTCCTTTCTGCTTTGTGTAGACATCTTTGCACATTTTCCCCACGAATACTTCTTTTCTAGATTTGTATTGATTTATTTATTTTGAGAGAGAGGGAACTGAGAAAGAGCAGTCTGTTTGCAAAAAGCAGTGGGCAGCTTCCAGTTTCCGGTTGCCTGCTCTTCCGGTTGCCTGCTGCGCCCATCTCCACAGCCTGGCGACCCAGTGGCTTGTTCAGGGCGGTCTGTTTGCCGACTGCAAACAAGAGCCCTGCTGGGGACGTCAGGGAAGCAGCTGCTGGGTGTCCAGTGCAGCTTGAGTGTGGTTTGTAAAGTAAACGGACTCTAATTTGGACAAATACGGCTGGGGCCTGGAACCCGGGGCAGCGAAAGCTGCAAGGAGGTGTTGACCTGGAGGCACCTTGTCTCCAGGACCCAACGGGGAAATGGGAGTGGCCCAGGAATGCGGGTTGAGGACTACCGTCTGCTGGGGGGAGCCGACAACAGTCCACAGCCATTTGACACCTTTGGTATTGGACTTGTCTGCAAAGGAGAATTGGTAGAGGGTGCTATGGAGTGTTTGTTTACAGTTACCTCACCTTCTCGGAACCACAAGTTCAGCTAGGTTTGAGGCTTGACTTCCTTATGGACAGCTCAGGTAAAAGCCAGTCTAGGAAGGGTGTCCGCCTTTGCCAGGCTCTGGCATAAAACGTACATCAGTCCCCAGCTAAGGGGGAGCTGACTGGAAAGGGGTCCATTCATCATGAGGAATTCCCTAGAGGCCACTGTTGAGGCCAGCTCGCCACAGCACTGAGGCCAGGCCTTGCAGGATTGGAGGCTGCCTGTGGGGGTGACCTGTGCTAGGCAGGCAGGAAGGGTCACTGCAAAGGTCCCTTTGGAGGCCTGGGAAGTCGACTGGCTCCAGAACTGCTCGTTTCTTTCCTAGGGGACCACAGAGGGGGACCTAGGAGCTGAGTCTTCGTGGTAATGGATGCTGTCTGTTTAGATTTGTCTGCCCGCTGCACAATCGAATTTGCCCTTCTCCATGATCAGCTTGGTCTTCCCGCCCGACTACAGTACCACGCTGGGAGTGGGAATTAAGGACCCTCTCAAGCTCAGTCTGTGGTCTGTGCCACGGGTCCACCCCACCCGACAAAGGCTGTGTGGTTCACAGACCCAGTGCTGAAGCAGAATAGAGGAGCCTGGGGCCAGCCGAGGAGGCACAGTTTTTAGTTTAGGAAATAAAGCCCAAGAACATAGACGCACCCAGTGTCATTTTAAAGTGGCTAAGTGTAACTCCAGCTACTCAAAGCCATCTCAAGGCCAGCTTGCAAAACTGAGGAAGACTTCTCAAAACTAAAGCGAGCAAAGAGCTGTGGCTGTAGCGTCCACGTGCAAAGTCCTGGACGGAACCTCCAGGGACACACGCGCACACAGACGCAGCCATGCACAGAGACACACCTGGGCATGCACAGACACACGAGCATGAACACATGCTCATGGACACACATTGGCACAATGCAATGGTGAATTTCATGTTGTCTACATTCTGCCAGTCGAGGCCATGGTCCAAATTTAAACTGAGTGAGTGAGCAAGGGCATGTGTTCTATCACAGACTAGAAAGTCACCTGAAACAAGTGTTTTAATCCTTTCAGCACGAGGAAGTGCAGATAGTTGATAGGAGGACGAGGCATGATGGCCATGTCTGTAGACCAATGGGCTACCTCTCATCTAACGGGCCCGCCCATTCAGTCTTTTTTCCCTTATGGAGATGGAAGGCTTCATAAGACATTTGTTACTGAGGTCCTCATATACATAAGAGTCCTGTGGCCTCCCAGGTATCTTTCTTTCCTTGTTCCCCTCTCCATAGGACAGCTGATTATCTATCTGTCTGTCTATCTATCTATCTATCTATCTATCTATCTATCTATCTATCTATCTTTGTAGTTCAGGCTGGCCTTGAACTCATAGGAACCTGTCTGCTTCTGCCTCCCGAGTGCCAGGGTTTTAACCAGGGCACCACCACACCTGGCGGCCACAGGGCAAAACCAAGAGTGAAAATGAGACCCCGACGCCAGGCTCTGAGCATCCACACTGTGCAGAAAGCTCAACTAGAGCCAGATAGAGTGACCGTCGTATTCATTTCTGATTGGCCTCAGTCTCCCCAGTGTTCAGCATAGGCTCACACTCAGAGGAGTGGCTCAGGGAGACTGCATTGTCAGCAGGGAATGGGAAGAGGGAGGGAGGGACGGAGGGACGGAGGGACGGAGGGACGGAGGGACGGAGGGACGGAGGGAGGGAGGGATGGAGGGAGAGAGGGACGGAGGGATGGAGGGACGGAGGGAGGAGGGAGGGAGGGATGGAGGGAGGGAGGGACGGAGGGAGGGACGGAGGGACGGAGGAGGATGGAAGAGGAGAAGGGTCTCTACATTCTACCCACTGTCCACCCTTTTACACCTCCTTGTTCAGACAAAAGGACATTCCTGAGCCAGAGAGGTTAAGGCCAAAGGCGCTGACTTTCGTGAGTAAGCATGACCTAGCTGGGGTCAAGACCAGACTCCTGGTGGCTGATCCGAGTGCACCTCCGCCCCGCCCCCCCGTGTTATATGAAAACTTGACAATCAGCATGCCGCTTGATGACTCAGTTAAGTCCAATTAACTCCCACCTGGAATAACTGAACTTTTGTGTCTCTCTTATTTGTTTCTTTGATAGCTTCTGTTTGCCCAGGTAGAGTAAAGTTTGCAAAGATACGGAGCCTGTGTAGAAGGCCTTGCTTTTTCTGCATGCTGATAAGCACGCCAGCATGCTTATTTCATCGACAGAAGTGCGGCTTCACCAATCTGTGTTGCTTTCCAAGGCTGCCCCCTGGTGGCGGGCCCCAAAGAAGAAACGAAAATAGTCTCCGGTAGACTTTCTCATGCCCTGTGAGCACTGTGCTCGTGAACTGTACCCCAGACCGTATTGTCATTTGGAAGGGGCTCTATTCTCAGTCACTGGGGTGGCAATGTTGTCAGATAGACAAAAGCAGCTCAAACAGGAACTTCTGCCAGGGGTGGTGGTGTGCACACCGCTCGCTAATCAGCACTTGGGAGGCAGACACAGGCAGATCGCTGTGAGTTCAGGGCCAGCCTGGTCTACAGAATGAGGTTCTGTCTCAAAACAAAGAAATAACAAAGAGGAGAAATAATTAAGCCGCAAGGGTTTTTGGTTTTGTTCTCTCTCTCTCTCTCTCTCTCTCTCTCTCTCTCTCTCTCCTCTCTCCTCTCTCTCTCTCCTCTCTTTCTCCTCTCTCTCTCTCCTCTCTCTTCTCTCTCTCCTCTCCTCTCCTCTCCTCTCCTCTCCTCTCCTCTCCTCTCCTCTCCTCTCCTCTCCTCTCCTCTCCTCTTCTCTTCTCTTCTTTCTCTCTCTCTCTCTCTCTCTCTCTCTCTCTCTCTCTCTCTCTCTCTCTCTCTGTTATTTGGGCTTCATCAGTCACACAAACAGTGGAGAGACCTGCATGGTTAAGGAGCTAGTTTGCATTTCAGATTCTGAAGCAACAAAAGGAGAAGCGAACCGGAACTGTGCACTGGACAACCACTGTTCTCGCCAGAAGAGCTACCTGGAACCCCTGGGCACAGCCGCCGCCAGTCCGGCTTCCCCAGCCTCCAGCTGTTTATTACATCCTCTGAGAGGTCATTTCTGCTGGCGGAGGCTCTGCAGAGCCAGGACCAGTGATGAGGGAGTGTGATGGACAGCCCTGTTAACCCTGGAACTGAGTTTCAAGGACTGGAGGAAGAGGCTCCAGAGTTCCTGCTTCAAGTGTGTCCTGCTTGGGTGGGAGTGTGTGTCTTTTCTTTTCCCTCCTGGCTGTTGTCAAAGCCTCTTGTTGAAAGGTTATGCAAATAGAATTAGCCACCCACGGGGCCATTAGTGATCTGTTGGGTACAGCTGGCTTTGTCCCAACTAAGTTTTAATAACTACCGTTCAATTCTCAGCTTCTGTAGGAGCAATGTTTAAGATACCATGTATTAATTAGTTCACAACATAGATTTGCTTTCTAGGGGTCCTTGGGATTGAACCCAGGACTTTGCATAATTACTCTGCAATCAAATCTCATCCCTTAGTCTGGGTTTATAGTATTTTTTTTATTTTTAGTTTTGTTTTGTTTTTTGTTTAGTTTGGTCTCCAGTGGGACCCTGAAAGCCATTGAGATGTTCAACCTAAGTGAGATCTTCTCCATGAAACCATTAGTAGAGTTAAAACAACTTTATTAATCTCAGGCGGGCACTGGGCAGATCCTCTATCCCTTTGAGTCTGGGGTCCAGGAACAGCTGTGTGGCAGTGGTGCGCCCTGGGACATCTCCCACTCAAATCTGGGCATCTCGAGGACAGGAGAGCCTGCACAGCTCAGCTGGGGCAGCACCCAGAAGTCACAGTCTGATCACCAACCAGAGTGCCAAGGGGCATGCAGAGCCCCTGGAATGAAGCAGGAAAGGATGCTAAAGACCTACAGGGATCAGATGAAACAAATCGTGACCTCCGACAGCAAAACTCAGAATATAAAAGCCCCCAGAGATCACTGCCGCATCCTTAAAACCGGGAAAAGTGCCCGGTTCTCTACTACCTCTGAGGGTCACCTGGAAGAGTTATACGTCATCCCTTAGGGTCTGGCGACATCTACTGGCAGCCGCTGTCACTACGTAAATGGACTTTTGCGAGAAAAGCGTGCACCCAACAGTGAGGGAGGATTTTATCCACAATCTTCACATGCCTTTGGGCACCTTTAGCTTCCAAAATAGGAAGTGTCCCTACCAAAATACCGTTCCTCAGGTTGGGAGTGCGTTAGGAGACACAGCACCTGCTTAGCACGCCCGAGGCCCTAACCAACCAATCAAACAGTAACCGTCCTCACCACAATGTAAACGCACCTTGAGAGAGGTCAGCCACAAAGGGCCAGCTCTGTGTGACCCTCCTGGAACCTCACTGGAGGGAAAGTGGGTCTATCCCCACACAGTGGGGACCCCGCCTTGGTGGCATCCTGTGCAGGGGACCGGGAAATCCTCAAACAAGCCAGTCCACATCCCGGGGTTACTTACTGACAGGGGACGCTGGCGTCAGCACGGGTTCCCCTCTGCCTCAGTGCAGGGTGGGTCTCACGGAGGAAATCGTATTTAGAGAGGACTTCCATTGATTCCTTCAACAAATCGGAGCCAAGGGCTTCACTCTGCTACCAACAAGGCAGAGAGCAATGTGGAGTGAGGCACAGTAGCCGAAAGTGGAGAGACACTTCCTGATAGCTGTACTGTTTGAAAGAAAGACCCGGGGCGTCAGGTGGGAGTGGGGGCGTTCCTACTGGACCCTAAGGAGCCAACTGGGTTAGGGAAGGCCTTGCCGACAGGAGTGTCCTCAAGGAAGGGGAAACCTTTGAGTATTGTGGAGACAGAACAAGGGTGTGGGAGCTGAGCTGAGTAGGTAACTGGTGTAGGTAAAGCCCTGAGATATGTGTCTGGGGCAGAAGAACCAGGTGTGTCCTGTTTGAGTTGCTGAAGTGGCATTTCAAAGTGAATCTTTACCCTAGATGGAACAAAAATAACATGACATTTCCATTGTTGAGGATTACTACAGAGAAATTAAATCATAGATTATGTTTAGTTTTAAAATTATGAGCTTTTGTTTGTTTGTTTGATGTGTGTCTCTGAGGCTAGAAGAGGGCGAAGAAGGGTCCTTCGGCGGTACATGAAGTTATGAGTTACTCCACAGGGCCTCTGGGAAGAAACTTTGCAGGAGCAGTAAGTGCCCTTGATCTCTAGCCCAAGAACTAAATTATTTGTTTGTAGAGACAGGATTTGGCTGTGAAGCTCTATTCTGGAACTCACTAGATAGGCCAGGCTGGCCTTGAATTCGCAGAAATCCATCTGCCTCTGCAGTGCTGAGCTACTAAAATTTTTCAGAGCCCCAAGATTACCTGTGCTAATGCAAGCGAGGCCTGTTGGGTGCAGCCACCAGGTGGCGCTGTAGTCTCAAAAATTGACGGACGTCCTTGTTTCCCCACGAGGATGTACAAACTTTGAAAACATTCTAAAATATTTGCCAAGCGCCCTCCGTGGTAGTGCACCCTTTCATCTCAGCACTTGGTAAGTGGAGGCAGGAGGATATCAGCGTTTGGCCACACCTACTATAAGTCCACCATCGTGGAAACTCCAAGTATCCCCCTGCCTGGAGTTAACTATCAGTTAACTATCCTCCGTTAACTATCGTAGCCCTCCAGATTATTTTCTGGTGGGTTCCTGCCCTCACAGGGAACCTCAGGTCCTCATGAACCAAGGTGCTGCTGGGGCCTGGTGTCTGCCAGCCCATCTTTCTGCCTTGTCTGTGGGTTACATGGAAGGTCAAGGCCAGTGATGTTGGCCCCAAACTCAGGACCGACCAAACCAAAACTATAGGAACCCGAAGGCCCAGTCTCCATGGCTACTGCAGCCACCAGCCCTGTGGAGTCTGTGAATCTGGCCCCTGAGCTTGTGTGTTTGGGGGCGGGGCACAATACTCTTTATTCCATGACTGTCTCATTGTGCCCCTGGCAGATGAAAACCAAGAAACAAACACCAAAACGGTAGATCCCAGAGGTTTTCAGAACGCTGTGCCTGCCTTGGCCCAGCCCATGGGCTTGCTTTTCAGTCTTGTATGTATAGAACTTGCTGCAGCTGCCAATGTCTGCTGCAGACTGACTCCCGGAATTGCTATGGACACCATATGCCACAGTGTTCCCGGAAACCTCCACACGGCCGGCCACACTTACATCCTCTCTAGATGATTTACAATGCCAAACACAGCAGAAATGCCTGGCAAAAGCCATCGTGCGTTTGGGTTTAGAGAACCATGACAAGGGGTCTGTGTGAGTTCAGCACGTTCATGCCCGCTCTGGAGCCACCCACCTGATACATGTCAGCAACGCTGCTTTCCCGAATGCGCTTGCTCTGTGGTTATTGACTCTTTAAGGGTGTAACCATCCCGCAAGGTATAGCAGGCGTGGGGTATCCAGTGGTGAGCCGAATAAGGCAGACCTAGTCTTGGGGAGCTCAGGGAGTGCAGGGGATGTTCATCACTCAATGAGCAAGTACCCTAGTGAGAACACAGGGTGCTTTGGGGATAAGTGGGTACCCCTAGCTGTGGATGACATTACAGAGGCTCTGGGCCCTATAACCAAGTCTGAGCATCAACTCCCTGACTCCCTAAGGTGTTGTGGGCCAGGAGAACCCACCACTGCGGGTGCAGACTTTTAGGCCTGGTAGGTTGATGCACACCGAACAAAACCAGCACCAAAGCTGGCCCAGACCCAAGCAGTACAAGAGACCCCTTTTCAACCGGGTTGTCAGGTTGCTTTGTTTAGTTGAGGGGTACAGGAAGGCAGAGAGAGAGGAGGCAGAGGGTACTGGAGACCTGTTAGCTCCCAGAGATGTCTGATGGCTTCTGTATTCTTACCCATTCCACAAAATTAACAAAGTGTTGGTCATGCTAGCTCCTTACAATCCCATTCACTGACAGGTTAGCATTCTCTTGCCTTCTCTAGAGAAATCAGCTGTTCTTCATTTTTCTGCTCCTATCTTTATTATTTTTTCTACCCCACCCACCCACCCTAGTCTTTACACACTTGGAGGCAAATTAAATGGTACGGAAATCCTCTCGGTGAGGAGGCGGGTTGAGATCCAGCTCGGAACAAAGAGAAATTTGCACGTCTTCCAGTCCTGTGTAATTACCCATTTCCTCTTTCTGGCTCCATCTTGAGAACAGTTACCGCCGGAGCAGTCTCTTCCTAGATAAGCACTGGAGGCAGTGAGGCTGCTGGGATGACTCTGCTGTATCTGTCAGACTTTTAGGGTCCCCCCAATTCTGACCTGAGTGCTCCTCAGAGATGTGACCTGGGCTCCCGAAGGACCACAAAGGACAGGAGATACAAAGAATGCAAAACACAGGCCCTTCTTGAGGAGGGTTTCTTGTGGCTATGCTTCTTATATTTAATATTATTAACCATGCAGCATATTCTTGCTGGTAAGTGGAGCACTAGAATCAGTAATGATAATCCCAGCACTCCAGCATGTGGTTTGCTATGTGGTCTCCACACACTGTTAGAACGGCAATAAAAACTCATTAAGGAAAAACTTCTGCTCAAGGGAATAGAATTTTGTGTGTGGGGTTGCGTGTGATACAGATGACACTGGACACCTAACATTTCCAGCGTCAGTGACCGGGCTAAGCGAGCATCCCTAGGAAGGCAGGGTCCCCTTAAACAACACTGAAGAGATTGGCAGGATGGTTATTCCTTTAATGAGATACTCTTCCTTCCCAGAATCCCCAGCAATTCTCCTACATCCCTAGGTAGGATGATAGGATGGACTGCGTCTGTCTGCCTTTCAAAGGCTCTACCGTGGTTTGATTTTTGTTTTCGGACGCTGACCACAGCCTATAGATGCTTTTCTGGTACTTTGGACATCCTTATTCTCTCTCTAAAGCCACCTGCTCTAGTTTGCTCTCTGTGACTGTGATCATCACCATGACCACAATGCACCTTGGAGAGGAAAGGGTACATTTCAGCTTATAGGCCACAGCTCATCATCAACGTACTCAGGGCTGGAGCGTGGCAGCAGGTGCGGAGGCAGACCCACAGAGGACCGCTGCTCACTGGACTCAGGGAGGGAACGTGGCATCAGGGATGGAGGCAGACCCACAGAGGACCGCTGCTCACTGGACTCAGGGAGGGAACGTGGCAGCAGGGATGGAGGCAGACCCACAGAGGACCGCTGCTCACTGGACTCAGGGAGGGAACCTGGCAGCAGGGGTGGAGGCAGACCCACAGAGGACCGCTGCTCACTGGACTCAGGGAGGGAACCTGGCAGCAGGTGCGGAGGCAGACCCACAGAGGACCGCAGATCACTGGACTCAGGGAGGGAACCTGGCAGCAGGGGTGGAGGCAGACCCACAGAGGACCGCAGATCACTGGACTCAGGGAGGGAACCTGGCAGCAGGTGCGGAGGCAGACCCACAGAGGACCGCAGCTCACTGGACTCGGCTGGAGCGTGGCAGCAGGGACGGAGGCAGACCCACAAGAGGACCGCTGCTCACTGGACTCAGGGAGGGAACGTGGCAGCAGGGACGGAGGCAGACCCACAGAGGACCGCTGTTCACTGGACTCAGGGCTGGAGCGTGGCAGCAGGGACGGAGGCAGACCCACAGAGGACCGCAGCTCACTGACTTGCTTCCTCTAGACTTGCTCAGCAGCCAGGAAAACCCTTCACAGACATGTCCACAGGCCAGTCTGATGGAGGTTGTGCCTCAGTTGAGGCTCCCTCTTCCCAGATGTCTCTAGTTTGTACCAAACTGAGAAGAAACTAGCTGACCCACTTCCCTTCTCTCCTTGTAGCTGATTGCTATTTGCCTTGACTAAGAGAGAATGTTATTTGTTGTTGTTTTGCTTCTTGAGACAAGGTTTCTCTGTGAAACAGTCCAGGCTGTCCTGGAACTCACTCTGTAGACCAGGCTGGTCTCAGACTCATAGAGATACACCTGCCTCTGCCTTCCGAGTGCTGGGATTGAAGGTGTGCACCGCTGCTGTCTGGCTTAAATGCTTTTATTCGTGAGGCAAGGAACCCCGAAAAGAGGTCCCTATTTCTCTGGTATCATCTGGTAACTATAAAGAGACACCCCCAAACTCCTGGTAACAACTTGAGTAGCAAAGTCAGGATTAGAACTCAGTTCTTCCGGAGTCAACTCCCACCTGGCCATCCAACGAAAGCCACACCCTTGCTTGTCCCACTGCCAGCCCCCCAGTGAAGCAGCCTGCCACCTTGCAACATTATGATCCAAAGAATCATTTTAAAAGCCAGAACTGAAGTTCTGATGGTTCTGATGGTTCTGCTCTCTCTGACTCGGACCTGAGGTGAGCTGTGGATTGTAGACTTACAGCTGCTTCCTGCATGGATATTGCTGCATGGCAGCCCCTGGTCAGGCAAACGCAGTTGTCTGAAGCTACCCTAGCTTTGTCCTCACACAAACCTGCTCCTCTCCAGTCTCCAGGCAACAGAGCTGGAAGTTATCCTCAGCTGACCGCATTTTCATTCCTCAAAGAATGAAGAAGCGGGCAGTCTCGGTTGCCTTTCTGATGTGATCAAATACCTTAATAAAGGCAATGGCGATGAGAAGGGGTTTGTTTTGCTCACAGTTCAAGGTTACAGGCCATCTTTGCGGAGTGGGGTAGGGCCGAGGCAACAGGAGCTTAAAGCTGCTGGTCACCTCACATCCACTGTGGGGAAAGAGTGAGCCATGGATGTCTATGCATGCTTAACTCCATATCTCTTTCTTACAGGCCCGGAGCCCAGCCCCAAAATGGTGCCACCTACAGCCAGGAAAGAGAGGCACTTGGGGGCCTCCCCTCCTGGGGCAGGTACCAGAGAAAGAGACAGATGGTGAAGGGTGGTGAGGACCAAAAAGGAAAGAGAGAACTGAAACAAGGAAGGGCAGAGAGGCTGGTTCAGGTTAGACTCAGGATGCTCCCTCTCCCCCGAGTCTGAGAAGATTCCAGATCTGGATAGGAATGGGATGTCTGCATGTTAGAAGGGGAGGGAGAGCAGGGGCAGGCAGAACTGGATGGCCTGCTTCTGTGGCCTTGGCTCACCACACACCATCCCAGTCACATCTCTGTGTTCTGGGGACAACCACAGGGTCTGACGGGCAGCTGTCTATTGGTCCAGTGATTAATAATTACTGCATGTTTAACACATGTCAAGCTCTGCGCTGTTAGACCGTCCTGCAATGGGCTCAGAAGAAGGGTCAGAATGTTCCAGAAGCAGACATATATGCCTCATGTGATCAGTACTTTAAGAAAAGTATGAACCAAAGAGCCTGTAAAGCCCAGGGGAAAGAAGGACCGGATTCCCGGGGAGCTGAGGACAGCTAGGGAGAAGGAATTCTAAACCAGGCTGTGCAAGGTGAATTTAAAACAATGAAGTCTGGGCACTGAAGAGATGGCTTTTGTAGAAGGCCCAGGTTGGGTTCCCAGCCCCCATGTTGGGCAGCTGACAACCACCTGTAACTCCAGCTCCAGAGGAAGCTGATGCCCTCTGCTGGCTTCGGAGGGTACCTGCATGCAAATACACATATCCTCTGAATAGACATACACATAATTAAAAAAATAAATAAATCCTTAAGGTCCAGGAAAAAGAAACAAAACAAAACAAAAAACCCAAACCACCCACACAGAGCTCTAAAAGCCAGCATCATGTCATCTAGGTTTTTGTCTTGAATCTATGGACAAGGGGGAGAGATACAGTGAGTCAAAGAGCCTTGCTCAGGGCCGTGGGAGGCAGCCCCCAAAGCCATGTAGTGAGTGAGGCACATCCTGTTTTTCGTCTTCCTTGCCCAGGCTTGGCTATCCAGTAATGTCCCCTCAGCACTTTACACGAAGGGCACTGGGGGCGTAGGTGACATAGGGACAGCAATCCGTCACAGGCCCGAATGGCCCACCCTCCACGCAGGGATCGCACTAGCAGATGTGCCCCGTGTGGGTCCCGAGGAGCAAAGCTCCCCTCCAGAAGCTAACCCGACCCAGGCAGGAAGACGCTAATTCCTTCTCTCTGCTTCCCTTTGGACTCTGGCGGGCGATGCTGCTCCCACTCAGCTCAGGAAGCTAAATTTCTACTCTGCCGTTTTATGGTGGAGGAATTTGATATCTAATGAGATTTAAGTAGGAAATGAGCTCCTTAAGTACCAGGCTGAGCGACTTGCATAACAACCAAGGGTAAAGAGAGGCCGTCCACCGACTCAGTCTGCGGAGTTATCGGTGCGCTGGGACGTGGCTGGCTCCTCCTGTCAGGCCGAGCTAAGCACTCCGAGGAATCTGTAGCGATGAAATGCCTTTCAAAGGCAGCTACCCACTAGTTCTGCAGGGCTAAAATCTCTACATCTGACTGACCCCGGTCTCTGCATCAAGTTTCTTGACGAATCATTCAGTGTCCTCACAAGGGCCCCAGACTCAACTTTTCCTAAGCAAAACACATCACTTCCCAGCATTCCCTGCCCGTTCCACCTCAGACTATCCAAGCTTGTAGTACATTCTAGACAATTCCCTTTGCCACTCAGCGCAGCCTTAGCCACCAGGCCCTTGGATGAGGCCACTCTTGCCCCACCCCCATCCTCCCTGAGGAGCACGGGTACAGATCTTCACCACCCCTCACCTCCACAGATCTTCACCAACCCTTCCTTTCAGGCCAACTCCTGTTAACCCCACAGATACGATGAGAAAGACCACGGACCCAAATCATGGGCAAATTCATTAAAAGGGAGGTTTTCTGTCTGTGTACACAGGCTGACTCTCCTCAAAGAGGGGTTCAGGAGATCGGCAGTGGATGTGGGGAAGGTAAAGGCTTTTATAGCTCAGGGGTAGGAAACTTTCAAACAGAGGGTGGTGTGGCAGGCAAGTAGGTGGGGTTCCAGACACAGAACATAAGCATGGAGTTGCCCATGACGACGGGCTGAAACAAAGACACAGTCACAAGGTAGTCATAACAAGGTCGTCATAGGCGGCCATAATAACCTTTAGAAACAAAGGCATGGCTGCTGTTTCCTGGAACGGCCGGTACAGAACCAATTGTAGTTAAGGTTACAGGTGGACTATAGCCCAATCCTTGAGAAACAGGCTCAGTCATACACAGGGATGGACCTGGTTCATCTTTACTGTAAGACAGCTTTCAAGTCTAAGATGGAGGCAGGCTGGTTTAGCACTAACTACTCAGCTGTAGGGCCCGGGTTCAAGTCCACGCTGCTCTCTGGCCCCCAACATGCTGAGTTACTAAACAAATACAAGAGAAGGAGAGTGAAGAAAACACGTCCACTGCTTTTGTTGTTTTGTTGGGGATGGGAGTCTTATGTAAGCGAGGTAGAAGTGTAGAAGGTGAAGTCTGCAATGTCCTGTGAATGCCTGTGACTCAACATTTTCTCAGAAGAATAAATCTGCGGCGTTTGGTAAGGTGAGGCCTGGCTGATGGAGTCACTGCCTGGCAAAGCCTCAGGAATTCTGGGCTTGATCGGAGCATCCTGTGAGGAGCGCATCTGTTTCATACCTGTAATATTCAAGATCAAGGCTACTCACCAAAAGAGATTGTAGTCAGAGACTGCGCATTGGTTTCCAGGTTGCCCAGACCCGAATAATCACATAGAAACTATATTAATTGCATCACTGTTTGGCTGATGGTTCAGGCATATTTCTAACTTACTTCTTTAATTCATTTCTATTAATCTATGTATTACTATAAGACTATGGCTTACCGGTAAGGTTCTGGCATCTTTCTCCTTTGGCAGCTACATGGCGTCTCCCTAACTCCACCTTCTCTCTCCCTGCATTTGGTTTAGTTTTCCTTGCCCAGCTCTATTTTGCCCTGCCATAGGCCAAAGCAGCTTCTTTATTAACCAATGGTAATAAGGCATGTTCATAGCATACAGAGGGGAATTCCACATCAAGAGATAGACCCCACCCAAGGGATTCAGCTGCCTCACGAGAAGGGTTAACTGTGTCTTTACAACCATTTGTTTGAGAAACACGGTTCCTTAAAAAAAAAATTAAAAAGTTACTAAACTCCAGTGTACCTGATGTAGCAAACATTCTAAATGCTCACATTTAATGCTGACTAACCAGCATCGAGGCTCAGGGCCAGGCTGACACACAAGAGCCTCCCAATGACCTCTTAATCCCACCTGTCCTGGCGTCTGATACTGGTAGGGGCACAAAGGTCCTTGTACCCACAGACCACCGGGGAAACCAGGAATGCCGTTCATGCAGGAGTGTGTCCTCAGAGGAGGAAGTACCTGTTTTCTACCCAGAAGACTAAAAGTGGCTATTGTTCACCAGCTGGTGACCTTTTGCTGTTTGTGGAGGCAGACTTCACCCAAATTCCCCAGCATGTCTATCCCAGACTCTCCCTCCCTAGACCTTTATCTATAGCTCCCAGTCAATAGAGCCCATCCTTAAGAGGGATGTCACATGTCCTTTACGGCCTGCTGACCTCTAGGCTATCTTGGTCAGAAACCACACTAGTTTCTAGACCTTTTTGCTACAGAACCCACCCTCCTGGTTACATGTACTTTGCAAAGGGGTCTCTACCTTAGGCTTATTGTATAGCTAGAAAGGGAATGATTGCTGCCTGAAAACATTTTTTTCCCCAAATTGTACCATGTTTAAAATACGCTGACAATAAACTGTCTGGCCTCAGATGCCCCGAAATTTGATTCAGGTTGAGGAAATCAATTTGAACTGAGTTTTCATTTTTTTTTAATATTTATTTATTATGTATACAATATTCTGTCTGCGTGTTTGCCTGCAGGCCAGAAGAGGGCACCAGACCCCATTACAGATGGTTGTGAGCCACCATGTGGTTGCTGGGAATTGAACTCAGGACCTTTGGAAGAGCAGGCAATGCTCTTAACCTCTGAGCCATCTCTCCAGCCCCTTGAACTGAGTTTTCATCCTCACCTCTTTGCAGTTTGCTTCCCTGCCTGCTGTGACACCTGCAGGGACCCTTACAGGTGCCCTAGGAGTTGAGCGCCACATCGGGTCCCACAGAGGTAGCTTCCACACCAGAGGCAGCTGGTCCAATGTATGCCCCAGCACCCTGTGGTTTTTATGTCAGGAGGAATAAGCAGATGCTTCAGTGCTATCTGGCCTCTGGGATCTGCTGGTCAGGGATCCTCAGCTCCCAGCACCTTCCATGGTGGTCTTACCAAAGTAGACCCTCCTCATTTGTTTCCCGCTGAGGCACCGTTTGCTCACCCAGCTGGTGAGGGGAAGGAGGAGTCAGTGGGCACCCTCAGCCCCACCTCTACCGTACTCACGCCGAATGATGGGTGAATGAGGAAACACCATCAAAACCTGAAACTTGCTGTGTGGACTGTCCCCAGCTCCCTGTCTTCAGTCTAACGAACTGTTTGTAATTCTCCCTCCCTCTGAACCATGTCCACAGTCTTTTGCGGTTTCCCATAGAAGCCATCTCCATTGATAAGAACATTTCTCTACCGTTTGTTATAGAACTCAAGTATGAGATCAAGTCTCAAGCAGTTTCGTTTTGCACTAAAGGCTTCTGGTATTTGCGGAAATCAGAACATCGTTGGTTGGTCAGCCGTGAAAAGATGCTGAGGCCCGGTGCTAATTCTGTTTGCTTAACTGTTGACGTTGTGTCTTGGCTTCTCTAGAGAGTCTTCAGATGGGGTCCAGGAGATGGCTTTGCAGGGAAAGTGTTTACTCCACAAGCAGAAGGAGCAGAGTTCAGTGCCCAGCACCCACCTGAAAACGAGGTGCCTAGAATCCCAGCACTGGAGGGATGGAGACAGAGAAATCTCCAGGGCTTGCTGACTGGGCACAGACACAGCTGTGAGCTGCAGATTCAAGTTCAGTGAGAGACCCTGCCGCACAGGATGAGAAGAACAGAACAGTAGAAAAGGGAGACATCCAAGGTCGCTCTCTGGCCACAACATGCTCGCACACGGGTGCAGGCACTCGCTCCCTGCATGCATATAGCTAGATGGTCGTTTGAATGGAACTGGCCCTTATAACGTCATAGGGAGTGGCACTCTCAGGAGGTGGGGCTTTGTTGGAGGAAGTGTGTCATTGTGGGGGTGGGCTTTGAGGTCTCCTATGCTCAAGCTACATCCTGTTTCCTTCAGATCAAGATGGAAAATTCTCAGCTTCTGCTCCGGCACCATGTCTGCCTGTATACTGCCATGTCCCACCATGCTGATAATGGACTAAACCTCTGAACTGCAAACCTGCCCAGTTAAATGTTTTCTTTATAAGAGTTGCTGTGGTAATGGTGTCTCTTCACAACAATAGAAACCCTAACTAAGACAACACACATATACCATAAGACAAATAATAAGCACATTTTTAAAGGGAGAGTTTTGTATCAATTAAAATGATAGTAAACACAGATAAATATCCAAGTCCATCTAATGGGGAAGTGGTAAGTATTATGACCAGATTATACCCACACCACATAGTCAATACTGCTCAACACCATCAAAAATGTGGATATGACCATTACTAATTTTTTTTTAAAAAATCAAAGTAGACACTTGTGAGCCCTAAACAAGAAGATTGCAGCTCTCGGCAAGCCTGTTAACTCCATGTCAACCTAGGTCTATAGTGAGATCTTTTCTGAAAAAAAAAGAGAGAGATAAAAATAATAAATTTTTAAATGATTTTAAATTCATGAATGTTTTGTTCATGCCTGCCTGTCTATGTATCACTTGTGTGCTTGGTGCATAGTGTTCAAAAAGGTCAGAAGAGGGGGTCAAATCCCCTGGAGCTAGAGTTACAAACAGTTGTAAGACACTGTGTGGATCTGGGAATTGAATCCAGGTCCTCTTGAAGAGCAGCCAATGCTAACTGCTGAGCAATTTCTCCAGCCTAATTATAATAATTTAAAAAATATGGAATATGTATGTATGTACACATTCACACAGGATGCAAAAGAGAACAGTAGCATCAAATCTTACTGCTTTTCAATCACATACAAATACACACATTTGCACATACATATATATACATATACTCACACATACACAAACATGCACACATATACATATATGAACACATATGCACATGTATCCACACACATGCCTATAATAAGCATATACATACTACATACTTATACACGCATGTGCGATTGTCGAGTTCCTTGATAGACACATGACCCAACAGAGGAAAATGAAAGCTTCCACTATTGTCGCCCTTCACTGGCCTAAACCTGAAGACTGGAAAGTGAATTTCTAGGCCACTCCCAAGGGGAAGCCCCTCTCAAGGGAGCCCCTCACTTTCCTCATCACTATGTCCCATAGTGGGTGACATTATTCCTGATACCTCCAAACTGACCTTCCCTTGGAAAAACTAACAAGATGAGCATTTTGAAATTTGGAGTTCTTCATGGGTGTTTTTGGCTCTTTCTCTGGAAGACACAGTCAAAGATTATTTACCCTTTACCTAGAAAATGACTTCAACCTCATCTAGAACTTAGGACCTCTAGATGTAGTTGGCTTTTGGTCTACCACCTGTTTTAAGGGGTGTAATACAGAGGGCACAAGGTACACTTGGAGGGTGGACACTGGAGCTATCCACAGGCTAGAATAGAAGACTGCAAGTGTGAGGCCAGCTTGGACTACATAGTGAGGTTCTGGGCTAAGTAGTGAGCTGTCTTTCCCAAAGCGTAAGATCAAACAAAACAAAATCAAGAAACTTCCTAGCTACTAGGAACTATATTTGACTTTTAGATCACGTGGGATACTTACACTTTAAGAATTCATCATTATTGAGGGCTGGAGAGATGGCTTAGTGGTTAAGAGCAGTGGCTGCTCTTCCAGAGGTCCTGAGTTCAATTCCCAGCAACCACATGGTGGCCTGCTAGTTGCCGCCAGAGGAGTTAGGGGTCTTTGCTCATCACCAAGTCTTCTTTATGAGGTGGGGGGATTGTTCAAGACATCCTTGCAACCATCTATAGTGGGATGTGACGCCCTTCTCTGGTGTGCAGGCATATATGCAGACAGAGGACTCATACACATAAAATAAATAAATAAATCTTTTTAATTTATCACTGCACACAATGTACCAAATTCCTGTCACATTGGACTGGCATGTCGTGGGGGGCATCTTGACTCTCAAAGAGCTCAAAACTTGCCCTAAAGTTGCCCAGCAAATAAGTGGCAGAGGCAGTATTCAACCAGATCCTCCTGGTTCCAAAGAACCCATCCCTTTCTCTCCATTTCTATGGCTAAGCAGGGTTGTAGAGAGCACATGCTAGCCGTCAACGCACATATCCAATGAAGACTGAAGTGCTGAAAGCGCAAGGAAAGATTCCCAGTGCAGTCCGCATTAAACCATCTGCAGAGATTTTCTTGCACATCTACCCCCAAATAAAAGGAAATCCTAGTTTATTTGCTCAGCATGTTATACCAAATCCAATTTGAGCCCCTTTGCATGGATTTTTATTTTTATTTATTTTTTTATTAGTTATCACTAAAGGCAGCCACACCAGCCTTTGTTGTCTCTACAGAAAGTACAAGTCCTTTGCAGCTCAGGAAGCCAGGGACAGGAGACAATAGAAGCAGAACAAAGGGCAGAATGACGAACCGCCATTGGGCCACTCCTTGCGACACAACTAAGGGTGGGACCATTGGGGAAAGTTGCAGCCAGTAGAGTTGGGGTCTTCGCTCATCACCAAGTCTTCCTCCCTTGTCAGTAGGAGATTGTTCACTACATCCTTCTTTTGTCCTCTCTCCTTCTCTCTCATCCCTGCATAGCCATGACACATTTAGTTCATAAACTAGGCACAATAAGAGATTAGTGGCAACAATAGTAATAGAATAATTATCTAGGCGTGGCAGCACACACCTTTAACGTCAGCAGAGGCAGGCAGATCTCTGTGAGTTCAAGGCTAGCCTGATCTAAGCGTGGAGTTCCAGGGTAACCAGAGCTACACAGTGAGACAAGGACTACACAGTGACACCCTGTCTTGTGTTGGGGGATAGAAAGATAGAACAAGCTGGCCTACACAGCAAGTCCCAGGCCAGCCAGAGTTGTACAGTGAGATCCTGTGCCAGGGAGAAAGAAACAGAAGAGAGAGGGGGTGGGATTATATTTATGCCTTATTTAAAACCTGTGAATTATAATATTTTTAAATAATGGGTGCCTAGGGGTAACTGAAACCATTCCCTGGCCCAAATCCCTCTGTTCACCAACCTAACAAGCATTCAAGCTGAGACACAGGTGTGGCAAGGAAGGCAGCCTTGTTTGGAAAGTTAGAGAAAGGTAAGGACTGGGCAAAGTCAGATATGGAACCTTAGCTTGGTGCGGCAGCCCATGCCTGTAATCCCCACACTCAAGAGGCGTCGGCAGGAGAATCAGTGCAAACTCGAGGCCAATCTGAAAAGAAACAAAATAAGAGATGAAGTAACTAAGAAGGAATCTGAGGGGCCAGAGAGATGACTCTGCAGTTAGGAGCATTGGCTGCTCCTGCAGAGGACCCAGGTTCAGTTCCTAGCTCCCATATGGTCTCTGATATTTGGCTGTA
Organism: Microtus pennsylvanicus; assembly: GCF_037038515.1. Classification (NCBI taxonomy): domain Eukaryota; kingdom Metazoa; phylum Chordata; class Mammalia; order Rodentia; family Cricetidae; genus Microtus; species Microtus pennsylvanicus. The sequence continues at coordinate 88,789,591 of NC_134579.1, forward strand.
AATCTGTTCCAGGGAATCTGATGCCTTCTTCTGACCTCCATGGGAACTGTGTGCATGTGGTGCACATCCATCCATGTAGGTAAATACTCATGCACATTAAAAATAAAAATAAATAATTTTTTTTTTAAATCTTGCTTCTTCAGTCCTCAGGCTTTGGGAGCTGCATGGTGCAGTGCAGACATGGTCACTGTGGAGAGCCAGTCCCCAAACAGCACCGAAATGATGCCAAGGAACCCTACCACAGAGACAGAAGCTCCTCAAGGGGACCCCAAGTTTCTACAGAACATGCATTTCCCCCCAAGAAGTACAGACAGGTCCTAAAGAGAGAGTCAGCCAACAATGCTAAAGCCATGAGTGTCTGCCAAGCTCTAAAAGCCCTTGACACCCCCACCCCTAAGAGTCTCAAAATCTCAAATGGCCTATCTGTCACAGTCCGTTGACTAGACTACACCTTACATCTTCCTTGGGAAATGTCCTCACACCCACATCTTCAAGGGCTGCAGACTCTGTCAATCAAATCAAGACCCCCAAACCCAGACTTGGGGGACTTGGGCTCCTAAGCCCCTATAAGGCCCCATAGTACAGGCCACCATCTTTGCCAATGGCAACAGATAGACTTGCATCTCCACCCATCCTACAACTTCGATCTGTGCAGTCTGGCAATCCGTGCTATTTCTACAAAGAACCCTGAAGCAGGGGGAAATGATGGATCCCCTCATGCTGGCCTTTAACACGAAAGCAAGCAAAACCCTGGGCAGATACCTTCAAATCTTAAGGAAATAATATTCTTCGCAAGGACAGTCCTGCGGTCAGTCAAAGTAAAGAAGTCAACATACAGTCCTGGACCTGGTGTTGCATAGACAGGAAGTCATCTGTGAAGTTTCTGTATCTGTCTTGTTGTTTAACTGTATTTAGCCAAGCCTGTAGGCCTGACTTCCAGTGCACAGGAAATACGCTAGCTGGAATATCAGGTTAATGACTCTATAAGGAAACAACTGGACCCGTGACACTAGACAGGGCAAACGGCCAGACTCCAGGAAATCAATAGCATGATAGAAAGCAAATCAAGTCGCTACTACGGCTAGGGGCAGAAGGAGGGGGGCGCAGGAAGTGCTGTGAGAATTCAGGGCCATAGAGACCCTATCCCAGTGGGTCACCTGGGTGCCTTCATTCGTCAAACTTATGACTGACACACTTTGAATGTGCCATGAATAACCACATCATCATATTTGCATTATACCACAACACAGTTGGGGTTTTTTTGCTTGCTTTAAAGTGGATGAGTTTGCGCATGTGTGGGTGGCAATAACACAATGCCTTGTGGAAGCTAGAGAACAGATCTGTAGAGTTCTCTCCTTCCACATTCACACGGGTCCTAGGTATCGAACTCAGATTCCCAGGCTTGTACAGCAAGCTCCTTTACCCACTAGGCCGTCTCATTGGTCCTTGTTTGTTTGTTTGTTTGTTTTAGATAAAGTACCACTTATATAGCCCAGGCTGGCCGTGAACTAAGTGCTGGCTTATAGACACGTGCCCCCACATCTGGCCATGTTCTGTGGCTGTTCAAAAAGAGGAAGAGACTTGCGTGTGACCCTTGCCAGACTGAGGACCCTCAACAGACACAACACCTCATCTTTAGATCCTGGCTTTCAGAACTCCAGAAAATAAATCCTTTGTCTTTATAAATTACCCTCTCTGGAGTGCTGTTATGGCAACAGAAAATGGACCTAAGACGGTCACCTACCAGATTACTTAAATAGCTGACATTCGTGTTCCCCTTCCCAGCAAAGGCAGAATTGGCTTAACTGAGATACCTGGTCAGCCTCCTCACCTTGCTCCTGCATATATCCATCCTCATAGTATGTGTTGAGGGTGCAGAGGCCACAGGACCTATCAAGAAGACATGACAAAGAAGTATTGCTTTCTTCTCCACCCCTTAGTGGCCCAGAACACAGAGAACACCCAGGGGAGTGTCTCAGTGGCCTCTTTGTTGAAACAGAGAAAGTGATGTGGGATTGGAAGGCCAGAGTTGGGACGTCTCCTAGTCTCTCTACTACCTCAGGTCTTTTGATTTCCTGTGGTCGACTGCATGTGTACAAACACAAACAATTCATCAATCGCTGATTTGGTCAGTGCACTGGAAAAAAATAAGCAGCAGGTTTTGTTTTTGTTTTTTTTTTTTTCAATTTCCAAATACCAGTCGGTAGATCTGAACCCCTTGACGCCAGAATGACGTCCCGGGAGGAGCTAGGACCCCTGAAGCCATTTCCCAGAGCGTCTCCCACTCATCCTACACACCCTCCATAAGCTCCCATTAACACGAGTGGAGCGTGTAGGCTGGTTGCCATGGAGACACCTTCCAGCCAAGGGCGAGGGGCACACGTCAGGGCAGGCTCACTCCTCTGGGTTCCTTTCTTTGACTGCAAGGAGAACCTTGAATCTGAACACACAGACTACATTCAAGGATGACTTACTCACGTAGCCAAACACAACAGCCAAAACTGAATGCCGTTTCTCAAGGACCGCAGGGAGGAGAATGTGCCTGATAGGCTCAGAACCACGTCTATAGGAAGGTAATGGAGAGGGTTACACAGCTTTCACAGCCTCTGGGTACTGAAGAAAGCTAGCTAGCCATTCTTACAAATATTTCCTTAGATTCTAAGGCTCCATGGTACACAGTGTCAACGCTCGTCGGCAGGCTCTGCCTGGGCTTGGTCTGCTGCTCTTCCCCATCCATCCTTCCTGGTCACTGTATGCACAAATGGCATCCTAGCCATTGCCAGGCTTGCTTTCCAGCCAGGCCTCTCACCTCATGGCTGGAAACACAGAGGAAGAGGGGAACAGAGTCTTTGGTTTCCTCCTAGTACATGGAGTGACTACCTCCCAGCGGGGCCCATCTCTTCTGCTTCCTAGCTGTCGTCAGCAGCACCAAGCTGGTAACCAGCCATTGAACAAATGGACCTTTGGGAGACAGTTACACAAACCGTAGCATGTGTGTGGGGGCGTGTGTGGTGTGTGTGTGTGTGTGTGTGTGTATGTGTGTATGTGTGTATGTGTGTGTGTGTGTTCTGAGGTGATACTAATGTAACTCTCCAAATATAGTGCTGGCCACTTTCTTTGTTCAACCTTGCTTCCTGCTCCCCTTTATTTTTATTTTGGGTACATGGGTGTTTTGCCTGCATATGTGTCTTTTCACCACACATGTGCAGTGCCGGTGGAAGCCAGAAGAGGGCATCAGAGACCCCTGAAACTGGAGTAACTGATGGTGCTAGCCACTCTCCGGGTGCTGAGAACTGAATCTAGGCCCTCTAGAGCAGCCACTGAGCCATCTCTCCAGGACCCCGTGGCCTCTTGATTTCTAGTCATTCCTCCTGGTTAATCTTCTTCCTGGTGAAAACATTCTTCAGTTCCCTTACTAGTGACTTCTGCAGGGAGGGCATTCTCTCAGTATCTATGTCTAGAAGTATTTTTCTTACACCTTAATTCGTGGGTGTAACTCACAGCTGAGAAATTTGGGGGCATAGCTCTTTCCTTCAGCCGTGTAAAGACGGTATTCAGGTACCTGCTGGTGCTTTTCACTGTGAATAAATCTGCTGCCAGTCAAGTGCTCTCAAGCACTTGTCTGTCTGGATTCTAGGGGAATGCAGTGGCTCGGGAGAGAGTGTTCTGCTCCGCTGCTGCGTCACACACACGCCACCCCGTCTGTCTGCACATCTTTTTTTTCCTCACACTCCTTAAGACTTGCTGGGCTTCTCCGCTCTCCCTGTTCGTCTTGTCTCTGTTTTCACCGATCGTGATGACTGCATCCCACATTCAAGAGTGCACGGACACTTCGTGTGCAGATTAAAGTGTAATTAAAGGAACGCCCTTGCATCCGCCAAATGACTTAAGAGATTAACTCTCACTGTTCTCGAAAGCCTCTGCATTCTCTTCCTAAGAGGAAGCCACACTCCTGATCTTCGTATCAAGTGTCTCCTTATTGTTCTGATGTGTGTTCTTTGGGGTGCTGGGAACTGAATCTGGAACTTCGCACATGCCAAGCAGGCACTCAACCACCGAGAAAGCTCTCCAACACCAACTCCTTTGACCTTGAGACACAGCCCGCCACAGCTGAATACAGTTCCATAAGACATGCTGTTTAATTTTGCCTATTTTTTCTACTTCATATGACTGGAAACATATGTCTATATGTCTATGTTTCAGTCAATGCTGTGCTTTTGAAATACAGCCATATATATTTATGTATGTGGATTTTTGTTTATCCTGGCAGGGTGTGATAGTTTGAATGTAATTGTCACCCACAATCTCATCAGGAATGGCACTATTAGGAGGTGTGGCTTTGTCAGAATGGGTGGCCTTGTTGGAGGAAGTGTGTCACTGTGGGCGTGGGCTTTAAGGTTTCCTATGCTCAGGATATCCCCCAATGTCTCAGTGACTTCCTGCCGACTGAAAGATGTAGGACTCTCAGCCACTTCACCAGTACCGTATCTGCCTGCACGCCACCGTGCTCCCCACCGTGATGATAATGGACTGAGCCTCTGAAACTGTAAGTGAGGCACCCCAATTAAATGCTTTTTTATTTTTTTATAAGAGCTGCCACGGTCATGGTGTCTCTTCACAGCAATAAAAACCCTAGCTAAGCACAGGGTCTTGCTATGTAGCCCAGGCTAGCCTGGAACTTCCCACATTCCTGCCCCCGCCTCTGCAGAGCAGGGATGGCAGGTTTGCGTCTTTAGCCCTGGCTTGGTTCACTTTTTAAAAATAAACCGCTAAGAGACTGGAGAGATGGCTCAGAGGTTAAGAGCATTGCCTGCTCTTCCAAAGGTCCTGAGTTCAATTCCCAGCAACCACATGGTGGCTCACGACCGTCTGTAGTGGGGTCTGGTGCCCTCTTCTAGCCTGCAGGCATACACACAGACAGAAAATTGTATAAATAATAAATAAATATTAAAAAAATTAAAAAAATAAACCGCTAAGTAGCATTCCATTCCAAACAAAGATAGTTTTTGAATTTTTCTCTGGGCATCAACGTTCCTTCTCTCTTGTAGCCCCTTACCACTGTCAGCTCTAAATCTCGGTCTTGTTCTTCATGGGGCAGATTATTTCACTCCAGAGCTAAGAAACTGCCCTTTGGGAATCTTTCTGCAATTAATCAGTGAGTTAATTCCTATTAGAAGTAGACAAGGTGTAGTTAGCTGTGGCAGAACATGTCTGCAGTCCCGTGGAAGAAGCTGAGGCCCATACTAGGGTGAGTTTTGGTGATGTAGCTGTCTTTGAGTCATTTCTGCTCCTGTAAGTAACCCCTTGTTTTAACTAGGATTTTATTGCTGTGAAGAGACACCATGGCCATGACAACTCTTATAAAGGAAAAGATTTGATTGAGGTGGTAGCTTACAGTTCAGAGGTTCAGTCCATTATCATCACGGCCAGGAGCACAGCGGCATGCCAACAGACACGATGCTGGCTACATCTTGACAAGAAGGCAACAGAAAGTGGACTGTGAGATTGGGAGTAGCTTTAGCATAGGAGACCTCAAAACCCACCCCCTACAGTGACACATTTCCCTCAACAAGGTCACACCTCCTAATAGTGCTACTCCCTTTGGGGAATCTTTTTTTTTTTTTTTGAATTTTTCGAGACAGGGTTTCTCCGTAGCTTTTGGTTCCTGTCCTGGAACTAGCTCTTGTCGACCAGGCTGGCCTCAAACTCACAGAGATCCGCCTTCCTCTGCCTCCCGAATGCTGGGATTAAAGGTGTGCGCCACCACCACCCGGGGAATCTTTTTCTTTTCAACCACCACACCCCTCAACCATATTCCTGTAAGTAACCCCAGTAAAACTCATTGGTTCACCCAGTTGGACATTGGTTATGTTGGTACTTCAGTCTATCTGTGGTGGGCAGACATTTCTTCACGTCATCCCAGGAACAGTATCAGAGGTACCCTCAAATACCTGTCAACAGATCTCCTATGCCTCACTTCCTGTCTATCTTCCCAACTCCTCCACTCCAAGTTCAGTATTCTCCAACATATATAATGTGGGGTCTGAGCTCTTGCCGTAGGCCAGTCAGCATTGTGTGTGTGTGTGTGTGTGTGTGTGTTTGTGTGTTCGCTTTCATTTATCAGCAAGATATCCGAAATGATCTTACACAATGACTTCCTCTCCTTGGAGAAGTCTCTACTTTCGGCATTTATGGTCTGGATTTGATGTTCTGCTGAGGCACCATGGCTTGGTGTGGTGGAATGTTTCAGTTGTGATTATATGTAAGAAACACGAGAACACCACGTGGGCATGATCAAAGCATTCACGTCCTATGAGGACAAATGTCTGTGTTGGGTGGAGCAGACCAGCCACAAACCACCAAACAGTGGCCATGCCATTGATCTGATGTCAGCTTGACTCTGGAGCATGCTTGGTAGCTGTTTCTCAGCTGGTCATTGCCGGTGGTCACATACAATCCACTTTGCCTCCCAGCTCACATTCCAACCAAGAAATGGTTTGTTGTCGCGGGTGGAATAGAAGGAGACAGTTCAAAATGACAAGGGTTTGATTTTCACTCAGCTCATGGGCACCCACTTACTAAACTTTTCCACTTCCCAATGTGCTTCACACAGAACTGACCGTTGGATGGCACATGCTGAATTCTTTGGCTACTTTTGTAGTGGTAAGAGAATCCGGCACTGGTGGCCGCTCTCAGTTGGTCACTGTCAGCTTGTGACGGCTGCAAGTGCTCTTATCTTCAGGACACTCTGACCCCTGTGAAGCTCTTCACCCAGCACTGCACTGTGCATTCCTTAGCAGTTCCTGGGCCAGATGAGCAGCTCATGTTGTCAGTGGTCTCTGCTGCCTTATGACCCGTTTTAAACTCGGATAGAAAAATCAGCTGGATTTGCTTCTTGTCTAAAGTCAGTTCCATGGTAGAAAACACATACAAACAGCAAGTCACACGTTGATAGAAAAAAATAAAGCAAGAAATATACATTAAATGTTGTATAATGTAGGCATGTTTTTAAATAGTGTATTCCATAATCAAATGGCAAATTTCAACTCAAAATCACAATGACTTTTGTAGCTATCTAATAAGGTCACAAGGGTCTCTGCTGAGTATCTAGATGAAGTTCAGGCTTCTGGCTCTAGGTCATCTTTGCATTCAGGGGCCAAAGGCATGACACAGCAATTCGGAGCGCATCTTGCCTTTGCCAAGGACCTGGATTTGGTTTCCATCACTCACAATAGGTGGCTTACCACCAGCTGTAACTCCAGCAGCTCCAGGCCATTTGACACTCTTTTACAGCTTGTACAGGTACCCAGACTCAGACGCCCATGCCTACCCAGTCACACAGAAACACACCATTAAAGTAAAATACATGTTTAAAACAACACAGTAAAAATAAAAATGAAAAAAATAAATAAATGTTTAACAATCGTGTGCAATGATTAATTAATGCTTATTGGCACATCTGTTCTATTTTCCCCACCAGAAGCAAGGTTTCTAGTAGGTTGGCATTGTGGTCCATCAAGGTCTTAGACCCCACAAGTGAGGACCATGTCCCCCGCTTCACTATGAGGGTAGCCTATAGACTGCCTACACCACGTGTCGCTAACTGCTAAGCGTTATTTACGCTTGCACTGTGTTTGCGTAAGGATGCTAAAAGATGGGGCTTGAGCTTGCAGGTAACCACAGCGGCAGTGAGCTCGTGAGTTCATGACCCACACAAGTTTGGTCCCACTTCAGGAGCATGCTGACAGCCTTGGTGGGGATCCGCTCCTGGGGTCACCCTTCAACATGATTTTCAGCTCTTCAGCTGAAACCTTTGCTCTGTTGACTCTCGCGCCTTTTGTGTACCGGGCCATTGCCTAGCAAGGGAGCATGCTCAGCCTCTTCCTTCTCTCCCACTATGTTTGCGGTCCGTTCTGTGTGTTTACTTCTTCTCGTCTGCTTTTGCTGTTCTTCCCGGTCATGACTGGGCCCACTGAATTCTTCTCCTTTGTCAAAGTAAACAGCAGAGGAAACTAGACTTCACAAACAGAACTTTGTCATTTAATGCTCCTTCCCAGAAGACAGCCGTATAATAAGAGACCACCCACGGTTTTTTAAAAATAAAATCACAGCTATTTCCTACCCCACTAGATTAATATTTGTAAAGTGTTACAGTGGGGGTTCCTCAGAATTTGTCATCTGATTAGATTGCCAGCTCAGAGCTAGGAAAGATCCCATTCCTGTGTAGTGACAGGGTCCGGGTAATCAGTGCAGTGTGACCTCAGGAGGCTGGCACTTCCCACTTCATCCAAAAAGCCTGAATCATCATCACTTCCTCTTAGGATTTCAAGGGAAGCCAGGGATTTTTAAAAAGAATCATATTTTTAGGTCTATAACTTCTTGAACACAATTTATTAAAACATCAGAAAATCTATCACACCGACTGTATGTATCTACGTCTGTTTTGGGAATCAAGCCCATTTTGATGGTTGTTTCGGTATTCATTCCGTGTTCGGCTATTTGAAGCTCTTTCTCTCATAAATAGCACCGCACAGCCAGTGAGCATCTGCTAGCTGCTCTACTGGAGTTGAAAGCTATTCAGTGCAGGGCCATATCTCATTTAGCACTCTTTAAAATGCAGTTAAATTTGGGCCAGCAAGATGGCTTAGCAGGGCACTTAACACACAGGCCAGAGGACCTGAGTTATGGGCTCCAGAACCCTCATGAACATAAAAAGAGGCTGCTGGGCGGTGGTGGCACTCGGGGGGCAGAGGCGGGTGGATGTCTGTGAGTTCAAGGCCCGCCTGGTCTACAGAGTGAGTTCCAGGACAGCCAGAGCTGTTACACAGAGAAATTCTGTCTCGGGGGGAGGGGGAAAGTGTGACTAGGTGGATGGATGGAGGGAAGGGACGCTCAAAATTCTGGCCTCCACACATGTGCCATGACACATATACATGAGCACGCACAGAGAAATTGTGTTTTTTGTTTGTTTGTTTGTTTTGATTATTCGAGACAGGGTTTCTCTGTGGCTTTGGAGCCTGTCCTGGCACTAGCTCAGTAGACCAGGCTGTTCTCGAACTCACAGAGATCTGCCTGCCTCTGCCTCCCGAGTGCTGGGATTAAAGGCGTGCGCCACCATCGCCAGGCACAAATTGTGTTTTTAATTGTAAAGTGCAGCCAAATTGAATCGCTATTTTAAAAAGAACCATTTTATTATGAAATAAACCAATTTTAAGTTGATATGAAAATTGATGTTAAGCCAGACCAGGTGGCACAGGCTTGTAGTCCCAGCTACTCAGGAGGCTGAAGCAGGAGAAGTTCAAGGCTCGCCTGGGCAACTTTACAATACTCTGTCTCAAAATTAAAAGAAAAAGAAGTGGTGTGTGTGTGTGTGTGTGTGTGTGTGTGTGTGTGTGTCTTAGTGACAGAATGCTAGCCTGGTATGTACAGTGCTAGGTTCAACCCCAGTGGTGAAAACAATTAATATTGAATCCAAAATAAGACCTAGATTATTCGATGTGTGTAAAGTCTTGTAGATGGTGGGATTTCTTATACAAATAATTTCTCCAAAACAAAAAGATAGCCACAGAGAGACTTAGTAGTGTCTCCCTATGTCTAAGAAATTATTACCGTCATCCCTGAAGATGGCTAGGGTCCATCCACTCTGTTTGTCATTCCTATTTTAGGTTTCTCTAAGTATACCTTTAGTGGGAAAGTGTCTATCACACAGGAAGTGGAGACAAAGAAAACAGTGACTTTGAGACCAACCTAGGCAACATTGTGGTAAAAAAAAAAAAGAAAGAAACAAAGAAAGAAAGAAAAAAGTGGGAGGGAGAGAAAAAATGAGGGAGAAAGGGAGGATGGGAAGGAGGTGGAGGGGAGGGGGGAGAGGGCGGGAGGGGAAGGAGAATTTTCATTTCGAAGTTCATTTCAAACTGCCCTGATCTGTGTGGGCTGCTCTTCCCTCTCCGTGGAAGGCCACCGCTGCCAGCCTTCTGCCACTGTGACGAAACACCTGTGATAACTCACTTCATGAGGCTTATTTTGTTTCACGGTTTGGTTTTGTTTTGGGGTTCAAGTGCGACACTGAGCAGTCCCATTGCCTTGGGCTTGAGGCCAGCTGCATGGCACCAGGTACATGACAGGGAAGGCAGGACACTCACTTCACATGGGGAGAGGGAAAAAGGGGCCAGGGTCCCCCCAGCCCCATTCAAACGCGTGCTCCTGTGACCAGAAAAATCTCCACCACCTCCTTCCAACTGTGCTAACACGTGGACCCTTGTTGGGGACAGACATGATCCAAACGATAGCAAAAGCCAGATCAAGAAGCAAAGCAAAAGAGCAAAAAAGGAATTTTCCTGAAGACTATTCTGTAGAAAGCCTCACTGAGGTTTTACTGATACAGGAATGCAGCACCAACTATCAGTCTTACCTGAGTGGCCATAGAGAGAGAGAGAGAGAGAGAGAGAGAGAGAGAGAGAGAGAGAGAGAGAGAGAGAGAGAGAGAGACAGAGAGAGACAGAGAGAGAGAGATAGACAGAGAGAGAGAGACAGAGAGAGAGAGAGAGAGAGAGAGAGAGAGAGAGAGAGAGAGAGAGCATTTTCCACCTCTGTTTCCTCAATGAACCCAGCAGGGGCAGCGCCTGGGAAGCAGAAGCAGGTGGCTCTACAGAGCTGGTTCTAGGACAATCAGGGTTGTTACACAGAGATACACCATCTTGAAAAGGCAAAAGACAGAAACCAAACAAATAAAAAGGAAAGCCTCCTCTTTTGACTTTGCTAAAATGGCGTTCTCTCCTCACTTCTTTCCACATCTCAGTGTTTTCAGTAATTTAACCCTCACTCATTTGTGGTTTCAATTGTGTGTGTGTGTGTGTGTGTGTGTGTGTGTGTGTGTGTGTGTGTGCCCTTGGAGGCTGTGGGGAGATCTTGAGTCCCCTGGAGCAGGAGTCACAGGTGGCTGTAAATCACCCAGGTGGATTCTGGGAATTGAATTCAAGTCCTCTGGAAGAGCAGCGTGTGGTTTTACCTGCAAAGCCTTCTTTTCAGCTTCTGCTTCTAATGTTTTGTATATAAATAATATATTTCATAACTTCTCAGCCTGGGAAATTTCTTCCCAGATTGAGAAATGCCATTTTGATTTGTAAATTTGGCAAAAAAAAAAAAAATACAAACAGACTCTTTTCGTATGGTTTGTAAATTTGTTCCAAGAGTGGCTATAAAGCAATAGCATAAAATCACTTTAGAGACTGTCTTTGGGGCATTTTATTTCTCGTGAACGATTTGGAAGACAAGATTCCTTCAGAGTCTTAGAGTGTTTGCTTGGAACAGAAGTCCAGAGCTGGGAGACGTCTTGGCAAGTAAAAGCTGTGCAATCCAGACACCCGAGCTGGATTCCCAGAATTCACTTTCAAAAGGCAGATGTGCCAGTGCACATCCCAGCAGGTGCACACCTGTAATTCCATCTGGTGCACATCTGTAATCCTAGCTGGCACACATCTGTAATCCTAGCTGGTGCATATATCTGTAATCCCAGAGCTCCTGTGGTAAGACAAGAGATAAAGGAACCAGCCAGAAACTTGCAATCCAGCTAGCCTGGAGTTCACAGGACAACAGAAACAGAAACAGCCCTGCCTCGGCAACACGGAGGAGAGGATGGGCTCCCGGATGCTTTCTATAACCTCCACATGTGCACCGTGACACATGCACGCACACACACACGCATAATAGTGAAAATTAAAATTGAAAAAAAAGGAAAAGAAAATCAGAAATTTAAGAGAATCGCTGTCCTAGCTAGTTTTAAGTCAACTCAACACAAGCTAGAGTCATCTGAAAGGAGGAAACGTTAACTGAGAAAATGCCTCCATGAGATCTGGTCATAGGGTATTTTCTTAATTAGTTTTGATGTGGGAGGGCCCAGCCCACTATGGATGAGGCCATCCCTAGGCTGGTGGTCCTGAGTTCAGCAAAAAAGCAGGCTGACCCAGGCAGTGATGCACGCCTTTAATCCCAGCACTTGGGAGACAAAGGTAGATCTCTGTGAGTTCAAGGCCAGCCTGGTCTACAGAATAAATTCCAGGATAATCAAAGTCTGGAAAAATCAAAAAATAAGAAAATTTAAAAAGAAAGAAAGGAAGAAAGAAAGAAAGAAAGAAAGAAAGAAAGAAAGAAAGAAAGAAAGAAAGAAAGTTGAGCAAGCAGTAAGCAGCACCCCTCCATGGCCTCTGCATCAGGTCCTCCCTCCAGGCTCCTGCCCTGCTTGAGTTCCTGCCTTGGCTTCCCTTAATGGACTATGATTCTGGACACGTAAGCCACATTAACCCTTTTCTCCTCAACTTGCTTTTGGTCATGGTGTTTGGTCACAGCAACAATAGGACAGATGCCTCATAGGTCAAATACACTGCCCAAATTAAATTCTTTAAAGCTTTCTGTTCTCATCGCTGATCTGGATGGGACTGGGGAAATTTTGTCCACAAACCTCAGGTACCATTGTTTGGCTTATAATCCCGATTTTCTTGTTTTCCAGAGCAGTAACACCATGAGTGGAAACAGCTGGGAACTTCACAGTCCATATTTAATTTTTGGCATTTTTTGTTTTTTTTGTTTTGTTTTTGCTTTACAAATCTTAACATGTACAACAAAATGCCTGTCAGCAACAGCAAACTATAACCCACTGTCTGATGGATCTAAAGCTCTGGTTTGGGGTGTGGTCTGCTCCCCAGTGTGAATTCTGCTCGTCTTCAAGGCCCTTTGAAGATGGTGAATACTTAAACATTTTGGACATTTTGGACCAGTCTTCTCCACGTCACAGAGTCGAAATAGGAATCTGTGGTGGTTAGGATGACAGCTGTCCATCACAGGCTCAGCTCTTTGACCACTTGATCCAGCTGGTGGTGCTTTTGGGGGAGGCGGAGCAGGATTGCTGGAGAAATTATGTCACTGTGAGGGTGGAGTTTTGAGAGTTCATGTCGTCATTCCGCTTCCAGTTCACTCTCTGCTCTGTGCCTGTGGTTGAGGATGTGTGCTCTCAGTCCCCTGCGCCAGCCGCCACACCTCCCTACAGTGATGAACTCTTATCCCTCTGCAATCATTCGCCAACATAAACTCTTCTGTAAGTTGGTCATGGTGTTTTTCCACAATAACAAAAAAGTAGCCAATCTGGAACCTAATTTTACCACCATACCAAGCGAGGCGATGTAAGGAGCTTACAAGAACTTAAGTGCATAGCAATTTAAAGCTAATTCTTTTTCTCAACATTATACTTTCTCCGCTAAACTAATGGGTCAGGTCTAATTAATTCACAGATCATCAGAATTGAAAAAGAGTCAAATGTAACCTGAGTGTAGTGGTATATGCCTTTAATTCCAGCACTCAGGAAGCAGAGGCAGGAGGATTTCTGTGAGTGTGTGGCTAGCCTGGTATATGTAGTGACTTACAGGACAGCTGCTATGGAATATTGCTTAACACTGTGTGAATATATGTCTCTGTGATTGGTTTAATACAGAAGCTGACTGGCCAATAGCTGAACAGAATAAGGTTAGGCAGGAGAGCCGGACTAAGAGAATGCTGGGAGGGAGAAGGGGAGTCTGGAGTCACCAGCCAGTTGCAGAGAGAGAGCAGGAGATGAATGTGCCATACTGATAAAGGTACTGCCATGTGGCAAAGTGTAAATAAGGAATATGGGTTAATTTAAAATGTAAGAGCTACTTAGGAATAATTCTGAGCTATCGGCCTGCATTTATAATTAATATAAGCCTAGTGTGTGAATTTGAAGCTGCTGGCGGGACAGAAACTTCCCTCTACAAACAGTCAGATCTACATAGTAAGAAAAAAGAAAAGAAAAGAAAATAAAAGAAAAGAAAAGAAGGGACTGGAGAGATGGCTCAGTGGTTAAAAGCATCTGCTACTCTTCCAAAGGACCCTGGTTCAATTCAATTTATAACTCCAGTTAGACAACCCTCACGCACATACACAGACATGCAGGCAAAACACCAATCAATGCATATAAAATGAAATAAACAAATAAATCACTAGAAAAAAAAAGAAAGGAAAGGGGCCAAATGTAGTTTTGCCTGAATAGGGTGCATTTGAGAGAAATGCTAAGTTCCTCAAAAAATGAAGACATTTCAGTCTACAATGGGTTGGCCCGTCATTTCAACAAGACTCCATGCATGTGTGTGAGCTCATGCTAGTGAGCACACCCAGAGCCTAGCGCATTCAAGGCGAGCACCTCACAACTGAGTTCAGTCCTGGTCATTTATGTTTCTATCCTGAGTGGTCTCACTAAGTGGCCAAGGCTGGCCTTGAACTTGCAATCCTCCTACTTTGGCCTCTCAAATTCTGGGATTATGCCTGGCTTAGCCGTCAGTTTTATCTGCAGTGAAATATGAGATAATCTGAAAGAAGTGCTGGAGAGATGGCTCAGAGACTGAGAGCACAGGCTGCTCTTGCAGAGGACCAAGCTTCATTTCCCAGCACCCACGTGGTGGCTCACCATCATCTATAACTCCAGTTCCAGGGGATCTTCTGCCCTCTACTGGCTTCCTCAGACACTACACGCACATAGCGTACATAAATACATGCAAGCAAGCACTCCTCTACGTAGAAATAAATAAAATCTTTTTTAAAAGATGATTTGAGGAAAAGAGGGAGACTGTATTCGTGTGATTTGCAGTAGAGTATATTTTTAGTATATTAACACATAGTGTATGTTTATTGTTACAACAATTGTCTGTCATTCTACTTAATTTATGAATTAAACTTTATCGTAAGTATGTATTTATAGAGCAAAATGTAGTGTCTAGAGAGTGTTGGAGTATCTGGGCTCTCAGGCTTCTACTGGGTGTCTTGGGCCACACCTCCACCAGTAAAGCGTCCACTCCTACTGTTTCTTTTTTTTTTAAAGATTTATTTATTATGTATACAATATTCTGTCTGTGTGTATGACTGTAGGCCAGAAGAGGGCACCAGATCTCATTACAGATGGTTATGAGCCACCATGTGGTTGCTGGGAATTGAACTCAGGACCTCTGGAAGAGCAGTTGGTGCTCTTAACCTCTGAGCCATCTCTCCAGCCCCTACTGTTTCTTTCTTAAGTAATCTTTTGTATGATAGAGTTTTGAAGAAAAGGCCTAGAAGTGCATCTAAACACCAAGGAATCAAAGACTCTTGCCAGTCAGAGATAATCCCTGCTGGTGTGTTACAGCGTTATACGCCTCTGCGTATAGGCATGCTTTCCTAAGAGACGGGAACGCTGGAGATGAACTAGCCAGCTACTTCTGCATATGATGTGTATGGACTGTT
Organism: Microtus pennsylvanicus; assembly: GCF_037038515.1. Lineage (NCBI taxonomy): Eukaryota > Metazoa > Chordata > Mammalia > Rodentia > Cricetidae > Microtus > Microtus pennsylvanicus. Next base: position 88,804,873 of record NC_134579.1, read on the forward strand.
GGGCCATAACTGGACTCTCTGGCCTTGCCCCTCCTCGTCCACATATAAAACTGTAGCTATCTAACCAGTATCTTAACTCCTTAGTGCATTTGCAGGGTTTGCAATTCATAACAATCCCTAACCCTCCTCAGAATATTTCTAGTTCTGCCTTGACAAAAGCAAATTCTCATTTGCGTTGGGTCTCTTTTATAGTCTTAGAAGTGTGTTAAATTTGGCCATTGCCTTCTTTAGAGAATTTGGATGATTATTTTAAGTTCTCCTAGATAAAGCTGGTGTTTGTTTGGCTCTCACTGCCTGTCCTTTCTGGTACGATTTCCTACTGCATCTGGTAGGGGCATCTGTGCCTCCTCTCTCCCACCCGAAGGCGCTGGATGCTGATAGGAGCGAGCTTTATGATATACCTGAGATAGAGAGGGGAGGCTGGGGACACAGTTCAGTGGCACACATTTGCTTAGCATGGCAGACATGGGCTTGATCCCAGCACTGCAATCAACTAATCCGCAAATAAAGGAAAGTAGAGCATGCCCGCTCTGTTTCTAACCCACCTTTTCTATTTAGTGGCATCTAGCAGCATTTTCCCATGTTACTCGGGATCTTTACCATCACCTTGCTGTTGCAACCCACATTCCTGGTGTGCACTGAGCAGCATGCCTGGCTATATTAGGAAATAAAATTCTGTTGAAGAACACTGACCTGATTCAGTTGTGAATCAGTCAAAACCGCTGGATTTCTCTTGCCCTGTTGAAATGTGGATGTTCAGGTTTCCTTTCTGTTGCTATGATAAAACGCACTGAGCAAAAGTAACGCGGGGAGAAAAGGGCTTTTTTGACTTCCACTTTCAGGTCAAACCTCCCTGAGGGAAGTGGGGGCAGGAACTCAAGGAGGAACTGGAAGCAGAAACTGGAAGGATGTTACCGGTTGGCTCACTCTCAGGTTTATATTTAGCCAGCTTTCTTATACAGCCCAGGACCACCTGCCTAGGGAATGGTGCCTCCCACAGTGGGCAGTGCTCTCTGAGACCAAGAAACAAGACAATCCCACACAGACAGCCCACAGGCTATCTATCCAATGTGGGTAGTGATCAAATGAGACTCCCTTCTTAGATGACTCTCAGTGTGTTGACAGGTAGCACTTACTAGGATGGTAAAGATGGTGGAGGGTGTGCTTATCTGCGGATCACAGAGCAGTCAAAGGTTTTCCAGATGGTGCTGTAACGCCATGTTCTTGTGTTCAGATAACTCCTCTTCTCTGAGTCCAGCCATCCACATAAGAGAAGTCCCCCCACACAGAAGGTGCTGGCAGCCCTGGGTCTCTTTGCTCCCCACTAATGAGATCTGGATGCCGATCATACCTGACAACAGGAGTTCTCTACACAGGCTTCTAATAACTTGGGCTTTGAATTAAAAGCTTCTGCACAAGATAAGCATGCCTTGACCATGGTTTCCCTCCTCTGTACTACTAAAGTAAGGATATTAATAGACATTAATAGTTCTGCTACACCCACATAGTGTAAACATTAACGATAATAAACAATGTTCTCAGTTTTTGTCCATGCAGAATTAGGCTCGCTGTTATGAGCTTTCACACTCACTAGACTGGACTCTTGTGGTTGGTGGATGGAGAGAGCCATCCAGTAACTATTGCTGAAATTTTGCCAGGTTCCCATGTTAGTTTTCCATCATCATGACAAGACGACTGAGTTGAACAACTTAAAGGGAGGAAAGTTTAATTGTCTCTCAGTTTTCAGTCAGTTGGTTCCATCATTTTAGGGCCGGTGATGAGACAGCATATCATAGCAGGGAATATGTGGTGAGACCAGACACCTCATGGTGTGTGGACAGGAAAGAAAAAGAGACAGAGACAGACAGACAAAGAGGATGGCACACAAGAGCCAAAGGTCCCAAAACCACTTTCAAGAGCATGACCAGCCAAGGCCAGAGATGTCCTCGAGAAGAACCATAGACCGTCTTGGTGGTAGCCACATTGCTAGCATACCCTGCATAGCAAATACTGACACCATCATACTCCTCATCCATGCCCTTGAAAGGCATTGCCAGAGGTTCACGAGACTCTTCCGTGCTAGGCAGTCATTACTAAACGATCAGAGTGTTGTACAAACAGAAACACTCCCTCCAAGAGAGACGGGAGGTTCGTTAGACTCGGAAGGTAAACAAAAGTCACGTGTCTGAGAGAGTTCAAATTCTCAAGAGTCTCCATGCCCCCCCCCCCAGACCTGTAGAATCAACACATAACTGCTAGAGAGAGAGACTGACCAGCCAGGCTGCCCGGAGGACGGTTCTCAGATCTGTCTACCTGCCTGCAAGCTGCAGAGAGCTCCGGGGATGGAGCTTTTGTGGGTCATCTCCCATGTTGGGGTGTGCTCCTGTAAGGAGCCCCTCACCCACGCTGCTGTTAGTGACCTCAATTAAAACTCATTGGTTCTCCAAGTTGGACTTTTCTATTGTTGGTTCGCTTTCTGAGGTGTTGAGGTGTGTGTGTGGGGGGGTGCATCTCCCCAAGAGAATTCTCACACACAATACAGAGTTGCTATTAAAGATGATGAGAGAGGAAGGTGTGTAAGCATTCCACCAAAGAAGATGCAAGAGAGTGTCTCAAGCTCTGGTAAAAGATTAAGAACAAGACAGAGGTCACGGAATGGTCCCCCAAAGTCTTCATCAGAGTCCTAGGGTGTCCTCGTCAGATTTTTGTTTACTTGACCCAAACTAGAGTCAAATGAAAACGCTTCCACCAGATTGGCCTTTATGGAAGTGTGGAGGGCATTTTCGTCATCACTGATTGGTAGAAGGGGGCCCAGCTCACTCTTAGAGCTGTCACCCCTGGGCAGGTGGGCCTGAAAGCAAGCTGGGCAAGCCATGATAAACAAGCCAGTGAACGGCTTCTGCTTTCCGTTCCTGCAGACATGGTCCTTTCTTAAGTTCCAGACTGGGCTTCTCTCAATGGGGGAGTATGATCAGGACACATGTTCTGGAATTAACTGGAATTAACTTTTTTCTCCGAAAGTTGTTTTTGGCCTTGGTACTCAAACACAGCTCTAAGACACCTAAATTTAAAACACAATTCTAAAGACCATATCCAGTTATTGTATCTGGAATTTCATCAATAAGAGATAAGTAGAAACCTATTTTCTTGCTACATTAATATATAAATGATATTCTCAAAGTTGCCTCTGGCCCAGTGTCTTAGTACTGTTCTATTGCTGTGAAGAAACACCATGACCAAGGCAATTCGAAAGCATTTGATTGGGGGCTGGCTTACAGTTTCAGAGGGTGAGTCCACTATCATCACGGCGGGAAGTAGCCAAGCATGACACTGGAGCAGAACCTGAGAGGTTCCCAACCTCATCCATAAGCAGCAGGCAGAGAAAGAGACACTGGACCTGGTGTGGGCTGTTGAAACCCCAAATCCCAGCCCCAGCGATACACCTCCTCCACCAAGGACACACCTCCTAATCCTTCCCAAACAGTCCATCAACTGTAAGCTAAGCATGCAAACACATGGGCAGGTCAGGGTACCTTTCCCTCCGGGGTTGTAACGGCGACCACTGGTAAGTTGTCCACACTCTGGTGGAGGAGGGCACACACCTATGAGGATGCAGACCACAGTAACTGAATTTGGTGGGTTATACAAAACAAACAACAAAAAAAAGGAGGGCAGGAAGGTAGGAGAACAGGTCGGGCATCTGAAAGATGCAGAAAGGTGGAGGTGGTCTGGTATGATAATATACTTTGTGTACATTATAAAATTGTCAAAGAATAAATAAAATACTCAAGGAAAGAAGGAAGGGACAGAGAGAGAGAGAGAGAGAGAGAGAGAGAGAGAGAGAGAGAGAGAGAGAGAGAGAGTCGGACATAGCAGGAAGATCTCTGAGTTCAAGCCCAATCAGCTCTACAAAGCAAGTTCCAGGTACTTAGGGTTTTACAGAGAAATCCTATCTCAGAAAACCAAAATAAAAAGAGAAGAAGGAAGGAAGGAAGAGGACAGGAGGGAAGGAAGGAGGAGGGGAAAGGGAAAATAATAGTTCAAAATAAATGGAAGAGGCGTCAGGTGTCCTAGCAAATGTTGGCAGACATCAGTTGGCATGTGTTTGGCAGACTGTGGCCCTGAGCTTGGCACTCCTGCCTCCCACACTCCCCACATCTGGTGATGTCCCTCCCTGATCTTGTCATAGGTTTTTCTTCTCCATCCACTCAAAATTCCCACAGTTACCTTCCCTGACTCCATATTGATCTAGCCTCTCTCAGCCTCCGCTCCTCCCCTGGCCCACCACCATGCCCCTATCTTAGACAAACTCAGTCACTGTAAAATCTGGCTTCAAATCTTTCCCCAGGCTTTTGCTAAGTGTTCCTAGTGTTCCACACCTCAGCCTCAGCGTGTTCACTTCTGAATTCACCTCAAGCCTGGAGAAGAGCTGGGGGCAAGGGGCAGGGGGTAGGAGGCACCGCTTTGGGAGGAATCATTCTACATGTCAGGGCTGCTAAGGAAGGGTTTGGGACAGGTGGGGACCTATCTGTCCTGTTCCTTGTCCTATCTCTAGCGCTCTATAGCGCCTAACAAGGGGCAGATGCTAAAACTACTCCCTGAAAGGAAGAAAGGAAAGGAAAGGAAAGGAAAGGAAAGGAAAGGAAAGGAAAGGAAAGGAAAGGAAAGGAAAGGAAAGGAAAGGAAAGGAAAGGAAAGGAAAGGAAAAGGAAGAAGGGAAGGCAGGAACACGAAGCTGACTTAAACATTAGCTGTTTACCAAACCAGTGCTTGAGCAAATAACCCAGCCTTCTTGACTCCAGTAGCCTCATCGTCCTCAGTTGCAGATCAAGGCATTCTCCCAGGGTTCTGGGGATGAGCCAGAGGACAGCTAAAAGTTTAGTTTAGGGTCTGCCCAGAAACGATGGCACCTATGTGTAATTGTCATTACCACTGACAAGGACCTTGGAACCACTGAGGAGCAAGGAACAGAGCAGCTGAGGACTGTCTCTCTGCAGCTGCTTCCACGGGTGGCCCCGTGTTCCCCAGCAGCCCTCCTGGCACCTCAAGGGCTCTCAAGAAAGCATCCGTTTCTCCCCCTGAGGACTGCCACCCAGTTGCTGGGAGATGGGAGAAACCTCTTCCGCAGATCATCCGTTTCTGACACACACACAAAGGAGTCAGCAGATCCATTAACACACACACACAGTGTGTTCCGAACCTCCGGGAACTCAGCCTGAATCACCACCCTTGTCAACGGTGCCTCTTGGCAGTGTCTGAAGATTCTGTCTTCAGCCTCAGGACCGGCTTAGTCAGGGGGCGGCAGGAAGCAGGAAGGAGCTTCGCTGCTGACCGAGTGCCCACAGTGTTAGGAACACTCAGTTACACAGATGGAGGGATACCAAGGGCAGCTGATGGTAGCGCGTGGTTCCCGAGCTCAGACTTCAGGAGGAGGCTGGGCATTTTAGCCTTAACTCTAGACTGCCTGCCGAGAGCTCGGTGGGCGGAGGGGCGTGGCCGGTGTCTCAGCTCGGCCGCTGTAAGAAAGCATCTTAGACTAGATGGCTTAAATGATAGAACTTTCCCCTCCTGTTTCTGGAGAGTGAGATGTCATTGATAAGACCATAAAGCAAATTTAGAATCCTGAGGGGGTCTGCTTCCCGGCTCGCGGACCGTGCCTGCTCTCTGCGTTCTCACGCGGCTGAAAGAGTGCTTTGACCGGGTGGTGATGCATACCTGTACGGAGGTTGAAGAGGATGGTGACTTTGAAGCCAGCTTGGATCAGCCACAGTAGCAAGACACTGTACTATAATTTGAATATATAGTGCCCCCCATAGGCTCATGATTGGAATGTTTGGTCCTAAGGGGGAGGAGGGGTCTAGATGAAATAAGTTTCTTTGAGGTGGGTTCCTGCTGAGGGTTTATTCTCTCTGGTGACTTCCTGCCTCAGCTTCATGATGTGAGCCAAGCTTCTTTGCCCTGTCTGATCCATCATGATGGACAGGGCCCCTGAAACCGAGAGCCAGAATTGTTCCTCCCTTGTTTTTGAGAGAGAGAGAGAGAGAGAGAGAGAGAGAGAGAGAGAGAGAGAGAGAGATTACTCTCTGGTGTCCTTTTATAAGATCAAAAATCCCTTCACAAGGGCCCCACCTCTGGTCTCATCTAGTCTTAACCACTTCCCAAAGTTCTTCTGTCCTGATGTCATCACACCAGGGACATGGAGTTTGACTCATGAATTTAGGGTATGGAGGATATGACAGTTACTCTTGGTTGTCAACTTTACTGCAAGCTGCCAGGCACTTCTGTGGGGGGGCGTTCTTGATCAGATTATTTGTAGCACAAAGGCCCACCCTGAATGTGGGCAGCCCAGGAAAGAAGGACATGGAAGAAGGAAATTTTGCTTTTTTGCCTGCTTCTTCTGTTTGTTTTTTGACTTGCAGGCAAGTTGATCTGTCCCATTGCCGCAACATTCCTTTGCCAGTGTTAGAACCAACTTCTTCAGACTGGCAGCGCAGAGTGAAGACCAGCAGCTCTCCAGGAGACCTCCAGGGTCAGAGCCTCATGGACTGAGCCCCGCTGCATTCTCAGCCTCTCCAGTGTGAGACGGACATTGTTGGACTATTCAGACTGCATCCTGAAAACCACTCTAAAGAATCCCACGTGTGTGCACATGCAACATGTATTCTACCAGTTCTGTGCCTTCAGAGAACTCCAACATGGGCTGGGGGAAGGGGGAGAAGAGGGTCTAACTTTACAAGCCTTCCACACGGCAGGAAGCAACTTTTCTGACCTATATACACAGTTTTGACCACAAAGGCCTCCTTGTGAGAGTCAGTTACTGCAGAGTAGAGGGTAAGACTTGGGGAAGGGTCATATGAGTTTGAATCTGATGGCTATGTGACTTGGGAGAGTTTAACTTCCTATGTTTCCACCTTCACATCTGGGAGTGATAATAAGCTCCTGCTTCATGGGCATGTGTGATGCTAATAATGTAACCTAGGACAGCGCCTGACACAAATAACCCCTGAATCTGCGTCTCTGAAGAAGCTAATTCCATTATATTAGGAGGAGCCAGTGTAGAGGCTGGAGAGATGGCTTAGTGGCTAACAGCTTTCATAATTAATATAAGTCTCTGTGTCACGATTTTGGGGGCTGGTGGTCAAAAAAAGCCTGCTGCCATCTACAAGAGCACTGGCTGCTCTTCCAGAGGACCCGGGTTCAATTCCCAGCATGGCAGCTCACAGCCACTTGTAACTCCAGTCTAAGAGATCCAACATCTGGCCTCCTTGGGCACCAGGCATGCAGAGATTGCACATATGTGTATTCAGATTAAATACTCAAATGCACAAAATAAAAGAAAATCTTAAAAAACAAACCAGCCAACAGCACCAAGTTCTTAATGTTTGTACAAGGTAGCATGGTGGAGTGAAGACAGCTGGAATATCAATGGGGAAAAGGCTTGTTCTGTTACTGCCACTTCCTGGTTATGTGACCCTGACCATGGCTCCTCCGGAGTCTAAGAGTCATCCTAAAACTGAAAGCAGTGCAGCTGGGAATAGTGGCCCAGGCTTTAATCCCAGCACTCAGGAGGCAGAGGCAGAGGCAGAGGCAGAGGCAAGATCTCTGTGAGTTCCAGGCCAGCCTGGTCTACCTAGCAAGTTCCAGACAAGTCAGAGCTATATAGTAAGACCCTGTCTCATCACCAAAACCAAACCCAACAACAACCAAAAGAAAGTAACACAACAATATTGCCTAATTCTCAAAATTCCTTAGATGACTGACTGAGGGTATAGCCATGAGAAATGGGTTTTGCTTTGGTTTGGTTTTGGTTTTGGAGACAGTGTCTCAGCATATAGCCTGGGCTGGCAATCCTCCTGCCTCAGCCTCCTAAGTGCACAAATGTGCACCACTACACCTTGTTGGTTTTTACTAAATCTCATCATTCAATTTTACCAAGAAAGACCCGGGATCCAGATGCTTAGTCAGAAAGGCAAAGAAAGCACCCAGCCAACCTTTCTCCTCCATTGACATCCCAGAAGCCTCCCTCTTCTCTTATACCATCTCAAACAATCCCCTCAAACTGAATGCCCCTCCCTTCTACTTCCTGTGCAGCTCTCTGTCTTCCTGACTCCCTCCTACTCTATGGTTCTTTTTCCTGTGTTCACATCCTGCCAACTGGTTGCTTGCTCTGCCTCTTGACCTATGCTTGATTTTATTTAATCCCATTTACAATTAGCAGAAAACTCTTGGATTTAAGGTGTGTGTTAGGGATGAGCCACACCACAACTAGAAACACGTTTTCACAGGAAATAATGCAATCTCGGGGTTCACAGTGTGGTCAAACATCCTGCAACCACACCTGGTCCAGGTGAGGGAATGCTCCACAATGCAAAGGGTGAGTACCAATGTGAAGTTCCTTCTGCATGGAGGGGTAGCCTATGCCAGGATGAGTCAAGCTCCTTTGGCATGGGGGGATAGCCTATGCCAGGCCAAGCCAATGTTTCTGGGACTGTTAAATCTTGTCCCTATGTCTTTTCATGTCCTCAAAAGTACACATGAGTATACGTGAGTATTCATCCCACACCGAGAGAACGAGCCAGCTAGGACACTGGAAGAGACAGTGGGAGCTGAGTGGGTGGAGCTAGGGTGTCATGAGTCTGAGATTTTCTATGGAATACACAAATATAAAAATGGATGAAGAAGTGCAGTTACTGCTCGATGGCCAACTTCTGTGGCTGCTCTGTTAGCACCCAAGGCAGGACTATCCTTTGGGAATGGATATTTGTACCCTACAAAGGGGTAACATGAACACAGACTCTCCATAGTAATCCTGAATGAAGGATTAGTCTTCTAAACACCAGAAACCCATTGCCTCAGTCCTAGAGGCTGGAAGACAATTACAGAGCTCCTTCTGAGGTTTCTTTTCTTGGCTTGTTAGATAGCTGTCTTCTCATGAGTTGTGGTGGCACACACCTGTCACCCCTGCACTTGCAAAGCTGAGACAGGAGACTCTCAAGCTTAGAAGAGCCTGGCCTGTGCAATGAGACTCTGTCGTAAAGAGAAGGAGTGGAACTGTAGCACTCGGGAGAGCAGGCCCTGCACCTCACCTGGGCAACAGTAGAGCTGGCCCTGGTGGTGTGGGAGCAAGTGAGCCCAACACAAGGGCATGAGAGCAGGAGAACTGGCCATGCCCCTTGCTGCCCACTGCATTGGGTGAGCTAGCCAGGGCAATGCTGGAGAACTCACCCTAGTGGTGTTGATGAGGGAAACCTGGCAGGCTTCAATCCAGCAACCACCCAGGCCCAGAACCAGGGCTATGAGTTAGCCCACCCTGACATCTACTGTGGATCTTCTCTTCATCAGGGTTGTTGGCTACTGGTCTGTTAGAGCTAAGGGAGTAGAGCGGCCAGCAGGGTCCGAATGACCATGAACATGACAGAAAGGACTTTGGAGAGTCAGCTTCAGAAAGTCACAGCTCATTTTATTGGTCCAGGGGTAAGGAATATAAAGGCTCCTAGGGTTACAGGCAGGAAGGACTGATTGGTCATGACATAACACCTAATTATCATACAGGTGGGAGGAAAGAGCAGGACTTAATGTATTAAGTCACACAACATTTTCAGGGAGCTCTGTGAAGGGTCATTTTCCAAATAAGTTCAGGCATCTGAGTTAGAGACACCCTCCAAATAGGGTTAGAGGAGAAGAAGAAGCCTCCCCGAGAAAGGGAGTCCACCATTTTGCACCAATCTCAAAGTTATCCAGACATGATGGACTGCAACCTTAAATTGAGAACAATTCCTATCTACTGAACAATTAGGCAGGTTCAACAATCCCTTGTTTTCTTGGCTCCTATCCTTTGGTAGTCCCCTAATTATGCTATGTTTTATTCTGATATTTATCTCCTGCATTACCACCACTGCTAGGGTTACCACCAATCATGGCATAGTCCACTATCAGACTCTGGGCCCCTCTGATAGGGTCTCAAAGTTTATCATGACACCTCTCCATTATAAAATCAAATGGGGTTTGATGTGTTTTTTTTTCTATGATCCTTTGGCCCTGAGGATTGTATGGAATTCCCTTGTGGTGGATAATCTCCCATTGTGAGCAGAAGGCCTTGAACTGAGAGCTAGTAAAGGTGGGACCATTGTCAATCTTCAAAATTTAGGGTGGAGTATGTGAGCCATACCCCATAACAAGTAGGGACTGAGGGATGCTGGGAGAACCTGGTTCAGCTTTGATATGTTAAATAGGTACTTCAGCCTTTTGTCCCAGGTTTGAAACACACACACACACACACACATACACACACACACACACACACACACACATATATATATATTAGGGACAGAAGGTAAAGTGATTTTTTTTTTAATTTAAGCAAGATTTTATTAAATTTTTAAGTATTGACCAAGATGAAATTTAATCAGGACCATCATCTGGAAACTTTCCAGCTGAGTGGCCTGGAGATAAATGTTGTTGGAGCTTATATGGACAAAACCCTTAGGACACTGTATTTTTCCACGAGGCTTTGTTGCTATTTTTCAAGAACTACAACTCCCAGAATTCCAGGAAGTTATCTGGTTCTTGGGCAGGTGGGACTTACAGGTTAATTTAGTGTCTAAAACCCCCCTGAAGTTGTATTCTGGATCAAATCATTGACTCTATGATGAATACCAGTTTATATTTGGATCTAATAACCATCAGTTGAATGGTACCCAAATAGGAAATATCGTTTGGTTACTGCATCAATAAGCCAACAGAAATGAGCAGAAAGAAGAAAGGCCAAAGGCCCTATGATGGATAATATCTCTTTGTTTTGCAAAAAGCAGGCCAAGTGTCCGATCATACTGTAGAACCATTTTAGCTAATGAAGCTACTTATTGAGAAATCTGAGTCCATTTTTCCTGGTATATTAATTGGCATTATTAGTAGCCATTTTGTCTCTGATGTCAGAGAGTTTTCTTTTGACTTAAGCCTTTTCCAGCTTATTATGGGGCAAGGGCAATGTGCTTTGTTCTGTAGCTGCTCCCAGGTGAAATGGGCGTCAGTTGTCAGGGCCCGCGAAAGGCTACTCAAAGGCTGGCAATGGGGCATTTATCAGAAAGCATCTGGTTAGCTGACGCAGATGAAGGGATGGAGAGAATGACCTCAGTGGGACTGATTCCTATCAACTTCCAGAGTGCAGCAGCCTGCAGCTTGCAGGAGCTCCCTGGATTACGTGTCCGTTAGCCAAGTGGAAATTTGCTGAGATATAGATAAGGGACAGGAGTTAAAATTCATGAACTTAAGAAAAACCTTACATTTGGAACCGTTCCATTTGGCCTGTTGATAAGTGGACCTAAGCCTTATGATCCTTTTTGATTTCCTGAAGTTTATATGAATTTTAGTTGACTAAAGGAGAGAAAAGTTTTAGATATAGGAGCATAACCATTGCTTTGAAGTCCACATTGTAGAAAAGTCAGTTAACTGGCATCTGTGAAACAGCTGAAGTGGACTCATGCCTTTGAGTCCTAGCAAAAGCTATACCATTGGGTTAAAATCCATGAGCATTTTTTCCTCTGTCCAGAGAGTCAGATATGGATTGGACAGAGATGGCTTCAGTCCGATGAGATACACCTTTAAGCCTATATTTAGAGGACAGCCAAAGGGAATTTAAATCGTGAGCCTGTGACTATAACAACAGTCGTCAGTGTTTTACCAGAGCTAGATTAATAGCTTAACCGAATTCCGTTGGTGAATGGTAAAACTCTGAACTTTTGAAGTCTTGGGATAACAATAGCATAGTGAGGGAAAGAAAAACCTTTTATTATATACCTTAAGCAATCTTTTTATACCTTAATAAATTGTATCCATCCACATACCCCAAAACAGTTTCTCAGCCAAGCGGTGGTGGTGCAAGCCTTTAATCTCAGCACCCAGGAGGCAGAGCCAGGTCAGTCTCTGTGAGTTTGAGGCCAGCCTGATCTATAGAGTGAGTTCTAGGACAGCCACCAAAGCTACAGAGAAACCCTGTCTCAAAAACCAGAAAACAAGACAAAAGAAAACAAAAGGAAAATATTTTCTCACATCCTTGCAACCCGGTCTTCTGTCCTTTGAACTCTCTAACTTGCATCTACACACCTTAAGTTACTTTATTCATGTCCTCAGACATTCATACATACCCTAAAACACCTTCTTAGACTCTAAAATATTTTCTTCAGTCCTCATAACTTAAGCTTTCGTATCCTTGGAACTTAGATAAACTTTCCACCTTTTTTTTATTTGCTCATTCATCATAAGAAACAGGTGGTTGATTGCTGAAAGCAGGCATTGAAAAAAAATTTCCTTTAAATAAAGGAATAGTAAAAAGTTACATTGAAATCTGTTTTGTGAGTTTACCTGTAAACAGAGACTGTGGTTTCCAGACTGCCCTGGCCTGAACTATATTAATTACAACATTGTTTAGCCAATGGCTCAGGCATATCTCTAACTAGCTCTTACATCTTAAACTAATCCATTTCTATTAATCTGTGTGTTGCCACAAGGCCATGACTGACAGGTAAGTTTCTGGAGCCCTTCTCCTTCAGCAGCTAAATGGTGTCTCTCTGACTCCACCTTCTTTCTCCCTGCATTTGGTTTAGTTTTCCTGTCTACCTATATTCTGCCCTGCCATAGGTCAAAGTAGTTTCTTTATTAATCAATAGTAATAAAACATATTCATAGCATACAGAGGGGAATCCCACATCATTTGCCTGCATTTTTAGAGTCTGGTAGTAGGGTAAACTGTGTTTAGATCTAGGAGTAGATCTTAGGAAAGCAAGGCTTGTGTCTGAATTTTATACATGAAGAAAACTAAGAAGACAGCTGAAGCCTTGGGAGAGGAGCTGGGTGCTTGCTGCTGTTAAATCTGCCTATTTAGGGCTGGAGAGATGTCTCAGAGGTTCTTCCAGAGGTCCTGAGTTCAATTTCCAAAAACCACATGGGGGCTCACAACCATCTATAGTGAGATTTGATGTCTTCTTCTGGCGTGCAGAAAATTATGCAGACAGAGCACTGTATACATACTAAATAAATAAATATTTTTTAAAAGCTGCCTATTTATCAAGACTGTATATTATAATAAAATATTTTATAAACTCAAAATGATTAATAGCATTGTAAATTTAAATATTTTTAAAAGCTGTTTCTTAAAATATATCCAGTATTTTTTGTAATTTAAATGTTTTCTAAAATTCCAAATTTTTCTCTTAAAAGGTTTAAAATCTCTCAAAAAGAAAGTACCCTTTTTTACTTCAAGAGGGAAAAAAGCAAGCACAACTATAATTCACACAAGGCAAAAACAAGGCCTAATAGGGCAAACTATTTAATATTTAATGTCTGGGATTTAGTCATAAGCTGTGTTTAGGATAAGACAGAAATTATCACACAAAAATCCATTCTGATATAAAATGTCTTGGAGACCTATTGTTTCCTTTTTGGTAGCCCCACTCCATGTGGTCACCTTTAATTAAGATGTCTGTGAAGTCACATGACACCCATCTTCTCCAACATTAGCAGAGATGGTGACCAGCCACGTGGCTGCCGAATGAGAGCAGCAAGCCCCATGATGCTTTTGTCCCAGAATGGAATCATGCCACATGGTTTCTTTAAGATTACCTATGCACAGATTTTTAACTGCCAACCACATGTTACTAGTCTTTAGTTAACCTTCTCCGTAGATTTTATAGATTTTTTTAAACCTTATCCAATAAAATGAGTGTATAAATCTTGAGGCTTAGAATGGTCACATAAACAAAGTCTAATTTTTGGGGGGCTGTTCTGCTTTGCTCTCAGTGCCTAGTGACTCAACCTGACATGGGGCCTACAGGAAGCCTTTAAACATGCTTGAGTCTAGAGAAGAGGAAGCCAGAACCCAACTCTAGAGCCGGCTTTCCAAGGAAATAGAACAGCATAAGACAACTCTAATGCAATCCACACCAAAAGGCACCTAAACTCCTGCTAATCCAGGGACCAGGGGCTCAGAGATATACTCTGAGGTCCAGCCGTAAAAGCAACCATGTGGTGACTGGTGGCTGGTGGCAGCAGAGACAACAAAAATATCTGACCTAGTTTTGTCCCTGTGCCATATTTAAGCAATCCTTATGAACACACCAGAATGCACAGACAGACTTAATAAAGATACAGGCAGATACAACTTTCTCGAGAAACAGAGGAACAAAACTTTCCATGGGAAACACACTTCGTTACAAATTACATAGATTTTTAAATCATGTCAGGTGAACAATTTACAAATCCTGAGCTAAGAGTTGAAGAACATAATCTTACAATGCAGAGCAGATTTTTAAGGGTGGGGAAGTAGAACCTTAGAGGTAAGAGACTTTGGGAATGTAGCAGAGCAAGTTTAGGTATAAGAAATTTGGGGACCGTTTGTCTGTGGCAGTAACAGCTGTCAACAATTTGTGAGAATTTGGAAATCAAGTCCTTCGGTTTGGATTGTATTGAGGTCAAGGGATGAAAATAAAATCTGAGTTCATGGAAGAAGAAAGAGACGGGGCAGCAAAGTGGAGCCCTGCGGGTGAAGCAGGCTGCAGGACTGCAGGTGAGAACGGAGAGATGGTGTTGTGGATCTGCAGGGGGCTGCGGATCTGCAGGGGGCTGCAGGGCGAGGGAAAACCAGTGGGGAGCAGAAGAGGAGAGAGGGGTCCGTGCATGTGTAGCAGAGCCAGGCAAGCACATACGTGACCACGTGGGCATGCCTATGTGGAGGGTAGCGCAGGCAGAGGAAGCCGAAAATGAAGCAACAGACTCTAGAATTTGGAATCAGATTCATAGACAAATGATCCCTGCATACTATACTGTATTGAGGGTTAGATCAGCAGACACTGCACGGGAGAACCCGGGAGGTGGGGGTGCTGGGAGCGCTGCAGCTGCCCGCTGGCTCCCACATTGCAACAATGTATGGACAGGGCATTTACACAGTTTAGGGTGGGAGAACCCGCAGAAACACAGAGAGCAGATCTATTACGGGTGGAGGGGGCATGTAGGATCCCAGTGTGGCCAGACCAAATGCCAGGAGAACCTTGTGAGTCTTTGGCACCAATGAAAAGATAGAAAAGCAAAATGGTTACCTTTCCGCAGACCCTGCCAAGGTGTACCACTAAGGGAATACATTATTTGCAACAGAATTAGTGCAAGATGTTTATTGGGGGGACAGTGAGGGACGGGTGGACATCTAGACCTGCAGATCCAAAACTGCAGGATCTCCACAACACAGGGCAGCAACAGGATATCCAAGAGGAGTCCCCTGTGAGGGCCCAGCACTGATAGCATAGCAGAAACCGAGCACTCACCACAATGAACACTTTAACAAGTAAGGATGCAGAGACTAAAGGTACACTGTGTGACTCACTGTGTTCTACTGTGACTTCCACAGTGTGCTGTGGGACGATGCTTTTGTGCACTGTAAATTTCGTCCCTTGTCTTAGTTTAATAAAACGTGGATTGGTCCGTAGCCAGGCAGGAAATATAGGCAGGGAAATCAGACTAAGAGAATTCTGGAAAGAGGAACGACAGAGAAGAGACACGAGCCAGCCAGCCCGCCGAAGAAATAAGACATGTAGAAAATGAGGTAATGCCACGGCCACATGGCAATACATAGACTAAGAGAAATAAATGGGTTAATTTAAGATGTAAAAGCTAGCTAGGAATATGCCCAAGTCATCAGCTAAACGGTGTTGCAATTGATATAGTTTTCTGTGTAATTATTCGGGTTTCTGTTTACAGCAGTGAGACTTTTGTTTACTTAATTATTTTTTCTTTGTATGTTAGTTAGTTTAGTTAGTTTTTGTTTTGTTTTGTTTTTATTTGATTTGATTTTGAGGGGGAAGGTTGCAAGGGCAGAGGGCAGTTGTGAAGGGACCAGAAGGTGAATGGGATTCCGATGCATGATGTAAAACCCACAAAGAATCAATAACGATTTTTTTTTTAAATTGAAAATAGAAAGGGTGGAGAAAAGGAAAAAGGTTGTCTTCTCATCACTTTTATTTGGTGGTGGTGGTGGGGATCTCTGAGTAGTCCTGGCTGTCCTAGAACTCTGTAGACCAGGCTGGCCTTGAACTCAGCGATCCATCTGGCTCTGCCTCCGAGTGCTAGGATTAAAAGTGTGTACCGTTGCCACCACTGCCCGGCCACTATCCTTTTCTGTAAGGATGCTAGTCACACCAGGTCTATGCTATGAACTTGTTTCAATTTCATTACCTTGTTAAAGACCCAGACTCCAAATGTCACATTCTCAGGTACTGTGGATTAAGGTTGCAGTTTAGGATCCCAGGGGACACTCTCAGCCCACAATAAAAGGACATCATTTCAGGAGAACAGAGCCATGTGCAACTGTAGACACCCAAGGGAGTCATCCAAGGCTGCAGAAAAGAAAGGGAGTCACAATAAAGCCCCTAGAAGCTTCTCTGTGCCCCAATCTAGTACCCTGCTCTGGGGATCAGAGACATGGCTGCCAGGGACCCTGGCCATGCAAGGCCTTGACTTCCTGGCCTGAGAAGCTTGATTTTGCCATCGGGTTCACAACACACTCAGAAAGAAACATACGCAACTTTGACCCCCACTGGTCCCTTTAAAGCAGTGTTTTTGAACACCAGACACATCAGAAAGAACCTGTCCTCATGGGCATGTGACAAGAGTCATAACTGAGTAGCCCTGTGAAGTATCGCTTTTCTGCCAGCTTCCCAGCACAGATAGACTAGGGAACGGAAAACTTGCAATTAATGATTTCATTTGCCCTCCAACAGACATTAGCTCTTTCCCAGGGAACTCGATAGACCCCAGGTCCCCTAAGATTCTAATATTTTCCTCTCATAAGAGCTAGGAAGAACCGTGGAGGCTGTGAATGTTCCGCTCCTTCCCTCTTTCCATCTCTCATGCAACTAACACATCTTTCTAAGTGCCTGCCGTGTGCTCAGGGGAGGGGACAAGATCAGAGGATACTGTGTGGAGGAGGGGGGCTTTAGATGACCCTTTCAGATAGGGTAAGGTTTCGATGGCCAAAGGAGTTCCGGCAGGAAGGGCATGAACAAAGGCCAGGAAATGGGAAGACAAGCCATCCTTAGGGTCTACAATGAGCTACCGCTTCACGGAGTCAGAGAAAGGGTTGTGTCATACTAGGGGCGCTGCCATCTCCACGTGTCAGTTAGAATCATTCCGTTGGGAAGGGAGAATGCCACCACCCCCGTCCTTTGCTTCTGCTTGAGGTAAAAAAGAAGGGGCGGAAGAATTAAACGGGGGGGGGGGGGGCGGTAGAGAGATATTCCTTCCGGTGAAAGGATGCAGAGAGAGAGAGAGAGGAAAAGCTGTGATGATTACAGCTGCTTTGCTGAACAAGCGCACTGTGGGAAGAGTCGCTGGAGCTCTTGATTCAGCTGGTGTCGTGGGCGGTTGGATTTGCATGTCAGTGTGGGAAAAGTGACTTGGCTGAGGCCTGTTTCTGAGCATCTAAATCAGTCACCCGATGAGTGATTTTGTTTGTATGCTGTTCACAGGCTAAGTCTCAGCGCTTAGGCAAACACTTCCGTTCAAATGGGGGTAGAGGAGCCGACAGAAGGATACACACCACAGTTTGTGATGGCCCCGCAAGATTGGAGTTAGCACCTATTGCAAGATCCCTAAGACACAATCATACGTACACCATAGCCTTCCCAAGGACAAGGAGAGGGTCTGTGACTACCATCTCCATGTCAAGGACAGACTGTCTCCTAACAGCTGATCACTGCGGCCATTACGGGCCCTGTCTGTCAGTCAGACATTGACATGTGTGAGGTTCAGTCTTCTGAGCATCGAGGAAACAGCAAAAGGAAGCTGTAAAATGTCGTTTCCCTTCTGGAACACAAAGAAAAAGTCAGGAATACTCTGCGATGTGCCAAAGGATAAAAGAGGCTGCCTCTCCAGAAGAGAGGTGCCATTCAGACAGACTGCACACGAGGCTCAAAACGCTCCTTGAACTGTTCTTTTCTAAGACTGCGTGCGCCTGTAATAGTCAGCTAGATCAACAAAGCCTTAAAGACGTGACAAATACAAGCTTAGCTCACTCGCTGGAGGAGAAAAGATACTGTACTCAGTATGACTGGGATGGGGAGACGGCTCAGTGGTTAAAGCGCTTGCTGTGCTAACGTGAGGACCAGAGTTCAGATCCCTGGAACCCATACCAGGGGGAGAGTCAGCCTATCTAGAATTCCAACAGTGGGAGGCAGAGGCAGGGGATTCTCTGGACAAGCTGGCTAGCCAGACTCACCATACTGGCTCTGGGCTCTTCTGAGAGACCCTGCCTCAACAAAACCTGGTGAATGAGCAATTAGTGCCGGTTCTCAAAATCAATCTTGGGGCCTCCCCACATGCACCCACCTCCACACACATGTTGTGCACATACATACGTGCATACCATATGCACACCACATGGACATGTGAAAATGCTCTAAAGACAAAGAAAGAAAAGGAAAGGAAACCATTGGGCAATGGACCCTTATCACAGCCACTTGACTGTCCAAAGACAGATCACAGAAAGTCGGGAAGGATGTGGGAAACTGGAACCCTCACACATTGCTGACGCCAACATAAACTGGCACAGCCACCTTGGAGAGTGGTTCCTCAAAAGGCTGAAGTTACCCCACGATCTAGCAATCCGGTTCCCAGGTATGGAAACAGATCCAGACGAGAATTCCCATGTGTGATGGTGTCCCTGACAGCCGGACAGGCTGATAAGTGAATGTGCTCCTGCCAGACGTGGGACATGGTTCAGCCCAGGAAACAAGCCATCCAAAGTCACTGAGGGCCAAGCGTGCTGGCACCTACCCACAGCTCTAGCTCTTGAGAGGCTGAGGCAGGCTATCTACCCACGGCCAGCCAGGGCTATAGCGTGAGACTGGAGCTCCAAACCCACAATAAAGACAAAGATGACTCTTAGATGCGTGTGTCATTAGCCATGTGACATTCTAGAGGACGCAAAATGATGAACACAGTAAATAGTGCAAAACTAAAAGGGAGTGGGGGTGAACAGGTGGTGCCGAGGAGAACTTAGGGGGCAGGATTTTTCTGTAGGGCTGCTATCAAGGTGGGTGTGGGCCAACACCTATTAGCACCTAAGAGTCACCCCTATTGTCATATGGGCTTCGATAGTTAAGGTGTCTTTTTTTTTCTTTGTGGTGTACGGTGGAGCCCTGGGCCTCCAGATGACTAGGCCAGCACAGTGCTACTATGTTACTACCAGGGCCCTCTGCTCAAATCCCAGTGGAAGACCAAAGAGCCCAGATTCTGTAATAGGAGGTAACAACGTCTGTGTTGATGGAATTAGCAAGTCTTTGATAATTTATCCTAGCAGCCTTAGAAAACCATGCAAGGCTAGGCATGTTGGCACAAGTCTGTCATTCCAGCATTTGGAGGCTGAAGCAGGAGAATTGTCATGAGTTAAGGCCAGGCTGGGCTTTAGGTTAATCTGGGCTTCTGGGCTACAGTGTGAAATGCCGTCTCAAAAAAAAGAAAGCTGGGTAGTGGTGGTGAAGGCAGCGGCGGTGGTGGAGCACACCTTTAATCCCCGCACTCAGCAAGCAGAGGCGGGAAGGTCATGAGTCCCGGTCCAACCTGGGCTACACAAGGAGACCCAGACTCAAAACAAAACTGTCAACAAATTAAAGGGACAGCCTCTTCTAAAGTCCGCTAGTCCCTCTAGAGAGAGGAATGGTAGTTGCCTATAGATTTGGAAGTGGAAGGGCACAAAGACGAAAATGTGTCTGTGGAGCACGCAGAACATAAACTCGCTGCACCGCCTTGGTGAAGTGGCACCCAGCAAGGCAGAATTGTTATAAAACTAAAAACGGGCTGGGAAGCTAGCTCAGTGGGTGACGTGTATGCTGCCTAAGCACAAGGACCTGAGTTCAGATCACCAGCGCCCACGTGAAAGCCAGGCAGGGCGGTACCTGCCTGTAACCACTTAGCTCCAGGAGCCAGACAATCCTGGTGGTTTACAGGTTCAGCTGAGGTGTGGCACTCCAGATCCAAGGAGAGATCCTATCTCAGAAACGATAAGGTGCGGCCCGGAGAGACGGCGCAGAGTGTGAGGGCAGTGCTTGCTCTTGTAGAGGACCTGGGTTCCCAGCACCCACGTCAGGGAACCCGTAGCTACATGTACTTCCAATTCTGGGGATCCGATCTTCTCAGTGCCACAGGTACCCAGCACACACATGTGCACATGATTCATGTAAGCACACACATATAAAAATAAAATAAATAGAACAGTAATAAGGTGGAATGAAATTCTCAAAGAATGCATTTTAAAATACTATATATATATATATATATATATTTTTTTTTTTTTGGTTTTTCGAGACAGGGTTTCTCTGTGGTTTTGGAGCCTGTCCAAAGCAATAAGATGGAAAGCGATATAGGGAGACACTTAACAATGCTCTCTGCCCCTGGCCATGCGCAGACCAGTGTGCCTGCATACACATACGCACACACATACACCATACATGCATGCATACCCACATACACCATACATACATACAGCACATACACACATACTTAAACATGCAACACATACACCACGCATTTGCATATCCACATACACCATATACACACATGCACACATGTACACATATTCACACATACACCACACGCACATACGCACCCACATAAACCACACCCACATGCATACACCACACATGCACACCCACACACACCACACAAACGCATATCAACATATACTACATACACAGACATGTAGACCCGCATAGACCGCACACATACACAAATAAACCACCACATATTCTAAAAACAAAACACCACTTCTTAGGGTACGGATCTAACCCGTCAGTTGGAACAAATGGAGTCTTAACAGCATAGACTATCTTTTCGTAAAGATTATTATGAAATCAAACATCCTTACAGGGAAAAGGGGTTGGTTCTAACTCTGAGCCCTCTGAATCACACCGTCCGCCCTTCGACACAAACGGTGCCACACTTTCTAAAGCCACTGCCTCTACTATCAAGGGGCTTCAAAAATCTGCACTCCGCATGGCCCCACACTCTCCAGATACCTGCCTCTTTCTTCTAACCTGAGTGAAGGCCTCTTCATGCCTCTGAATGCTGGACCTTTCTCCACCCATTCCTCTGCTGGGATTCTCCAACTCTCCCGTGCTGCAGATACCAGGTCACCTTTGACACCTCCGGTCCCTTCCGTGCCAGGCACTTTCCCAGTACACCCGACTTTCAAACTGTCTCTACTGCATCTTCTGAGCTCTGCTCCTTCTGCTGCTGTGCTGTCCAGAGGACACAGGAGATGCTTCCCCCATCTTGGTCATTCCCTTGCACACCGCATTATGAAGCCGCAACAGCTCCCTCAGCTGCTACTCAGGCACCCTTCACAGAACAGACCACGCCCCTCCCCGACTCTGCTGCACATCCGTGTTTCTCAAAGGGCAGCAGGACCCTTGCCTCCCCTAGGCCTGGCTGTTGCCATTGTCATGGGCTTATTGACCTGTCATCACTAAACAGGCACGGCTGCCTTTGCCATTTTCCTGTCACTCTCAGTCTGCAAACTGCCTCCGCAGTGAGTCTGTACGTAGACGCCGTGGGTGAGCCCCCGGACCCACTTCTCCCAAGCAGCTGGACATGGCACCCTGTCTCAGTGTCTTGTGAGGACAAAGCCCCCACCTTAGCCTTCTAGCTCTCCTCGGTCTGTGACTCAGTTGCCTCTCAAGACACACTTTAGCAAATCATCTGGTCATTCTATGTGTGCAATAGTCAGGGACTGGTTAGGAGAGAGGAGCAGGTCCTAGAGCACTCACTGGTACACAGATGACCAGATGATTCGTACGTGACATAGCACATTAGACAGAGGCCTCAAACCACAAAGGTTCAGATCTCAGTATTAACTGTGCCACTTACTGACAGACCATGAGATAGTCACTCAAACTCTCTGAGCCTCTGTTTCCTCTTCAACCAAAAGGCAATGGTGAGGGAGGCACTAAGCGTGGGGGAGCCAGATGATTGCTGTGTAACAGCTCGGCTGTTCATCCACATTGCACGGCCACCAGCACTCCCCTATCGGTCACACATCAACCTGCGTGTGTCTGTGATGTGGCTGTAGAGTGGACAGCGTGAACACTTTGGATAGGGGTGGAGTGAGCACATTGCCCTCTCCAGGGTGGGAGGATTTCTCCAGTCAGGTCAAGGCCCAGATGAAGGCGAGAAGCAGGAGGGAGTTCTGCCGCAGCCTTTGGGCTCTATAACCTCAGCTTTCCTGGGGCCCCAGCTTGTGGAACACAGAGCCGGTCTGCATCCACGACTTCATGTCCTAGGTGGACACTGATGTTGGTCTGGTGATTTTTGAAGGTGTGGATCCCTCCTGTCTATTCTGGTTTCCTGGAGAAGACAGCCTAATGTGCCCTAATGCATGAACTAATAGCTCACACTCAGTAACCATGGAAGCTGAAAGTGCCCATTATCTTTATCACTGCACTATACACGTGACCAACCTGTCCTTGGCTCCATATCTCGAGACACTTAGGCTTTTTTTTTTTGGTTTTTTGTTTTATTTTTCAAGACAGGGTTTCTCTGTAGCTTTGGAGCCTGTCCTGGAACTAGCTCTTGTAGACCAGGCTGGCCACGAACTCACAGAGATGCGCCTGCCTCTGCCTCCTGAGTGCTGGGATTAAAGGCGTGCACCACCACCACCTAGCTCATTAGGCTTTTTAAAAAAAACTCTGAGCCCACATACAGCATATATACACACATGGACATATACATATACATACTCAAACACATATACAATACACATACATACAACATGCACATACTCACGCACACATATGTATATGCATGAAGACCCACATCTATATATATTCACACAAACAAATCCACACATGCACACATGCACATAAACATACACATATAGTCCCACGCCTACACACATTCATATGAACACATGTACATATATAGATCATACATGCACACACATATACACATGTACATATATACATAGAGATTCTACAGACACACATAGATTCACACATGCACACATGAACATGAACACGTGCACATGGGCAGATTCACATGCGCACATATATACACAGACTCACACACGTATTTATGCATACACAAATGCACATATGTACACATGCACTGTACATACAGAAACTCACACATACACTTGCACATGTACAAACAGACCCTTGCATACTCTCACACACACTCAGAGAAACCTATGGATGCACACATAACGTACACACACATACATACACACGTACATACACATGTTCTTGAGGCAGTTCTGGACCTACTGGTAGGAGCCAGGCCATATTCAGGCCTTTAGCTCCTGAATGTGCCTTGTGGTTTCTGCCTCTGGCCTCTCTACTCTTGGTGGTAAGCCTCTGGGTCCCAGGGCCCCTGAGACTCTGAGGTTACATTCAGTCACGCTCCTCCTCCCTCGGATCTGCAGGGCTGTGTCCGGAGGGAAAGGAGGCTGAGTCACTGGGGAACGCTTCCCAGGGCGCTAGTCAGAGGAAATCTGAGTAGAGAATGTGTCCAGTGGGGTCCCCCAAGATCAGGAAGCTTTCACAACCACCTGTCATCTCTCACCTCCCACCCATCTCAGAGTGGCTCTCAAAAAAATGGCTCAAGGGTTAACGGGTCATGGTGCTGAGAAGATCCAGATGCAGTCCCTCCAGGGCGCCACACCCAGCCCTAGCCTCATAGCAGCCCTCCAGGTGATCCCCAACATACTCAGCAAGGCTGTTATGTCCTTTGCAGCTAGCTCGGACCCGGATGAGCAGGAAGCCTGAGAGTCAGGCTGGGGTCCTGCTGCTGAACTACAAACCCACGATGTCAGTATAAGCCAGGGGCCTGATAAACAGCTTCCTCCACACAGCTGGAACAGTGACCCCTGGAATAGGAATCCAGTGTCCCCCTTATGACAAACTTCCCAAAGAGGGTGTCCTGGACACAGGCACATACAGAGGTAATAGCCCTACTTAAGGGAAACGTGTTTCTAGGCTCTTGACTTCAGGTCATTGCTGGGCCTCTATGGCCTCAGCTCCCTCATCTGAAACATGGGAGTGATCAAGTTGCTAAAGCAACAGGTTTCAAAGTCCCTACAGAGGTCCTCAAAATGTGTGTTAAGCTCAAATCCCCAACTGGAAGGTCATAGAGAACAGAAACTGAGCTGGCGGCCTCCAAGAGGTGGAGCTTCCTCAGGTATTTGAGTTATAATAAAGGCGTGAGATGAGCCACTTCAGGTGGGTCCCTGACACGGGAGACTTATGAGACAGGGCAGGATTGGCACCGTAACACCCAGCATCACCCCAGGCTCTTTAGAGTCCCCACTAGCAGGGAACCCCTCTCCAAATGGAGCTGCCTGATCCTAAACTTCCCAACCTTCCATCCAGGTGTGAAAGAAGATTGTTTTCTCTGTAAGTTACTCGGCCTGTGGCATTTGGTCGCAGCAACAGAAAATGGGCGAAGATGCCAGCACACAGAAAAGGGTCAGCGGCTGTCAGGATCGTCAGTGAAGGAACGCTCCCCACCAAGCTTTCCTTCAGATGCAGAAGGAGCGAAAGAGGGGGCACATCTTTCTATGTGGGGACTGTGTCTTTTAGAATGCACAGGCAGACCTCCAGAGCACTGTTTCTCCACATGGCTTTGTCATATGCCCATGTGTAAGGGCAGGAGGGGAGTTTACTAAGTACCTGGCATGTCTGGCCCTACAACCATTCCTCCCGTGGTCAATGTTATTCTCATTTTAAGGTAAGAAAATTTGAATGTACCTTGCCAAGGTCACTGGCCCATCGATGGCAAAGCTGGGATCTGAACTCGGATCTCATGGTGGCACCCCATGCTGGACCTCTTCCACAATGCTAGGACATCTGTTCAGCAGCAGGGACTTCTGCTTTTCCAGTTAGAGATCCATGTCAGTATTTATAGGCAAAATCTGGCTGTAGATGTCAGTCATACAGTCAACAAATTCTTCTGCAAATATTAGGAGGAAATGTTAGTATATGCTTTGATGCATTAATCTTCACCGAGCAACAAGTCCCTAGGAGACCGTGTCTTATTACAATTTAAAATTAAATTTTATGTTAAGGTTTGTGGATATGTCTCGCTACTAAGGGCATTTGCTGTTCTTGCAGAGGATCCAGATTCAGTTCTGAGCACCCATATGGTGGCTCACAACTGTCTGTCACTCAGTTCCAGAGAATCTGATGCCCTCTTCTGGCTGCCTTGGGCACTGCATGCATGAGGTGCACATACAATCACACAGGTTCACATATGTACATATAAATAAAAATGACTGAATAAATCTCAAGTTTTTGTTCTATTCTCATTATATAGAAGTTTATTGAATTGTATAGATTTCAGGCCCAGTTAATGTTTATGTATGAAGTTTTTATTTATTTGCAAGGGTTTTTTTTCTTATAATAAAGTTTTAAAAAATTTAAAAAGGAACTCTCCTTAATTAAAAACTTAAAGTCATGTTTATTTATTTATTTAGTGTGAGGAGGGTTGGAGAGTATCTTGGGGGAATCAGTTCCCTTCTTCCACCTTGCAGGTTCGAGTGTAACTCTCGGGCTGTTGGGCATAACAGGCAAGAGCCTTTATTCATGAAGCCATCTAGCTGGCTCCTCACACTTTACAGTTTGCAAAGTAAAAAACAAAGGTGCTCTCTCGTTCTCTGTGAGATACCTCTCCTTCCCCACAGACCTTGTCAACACCCTCAGATGAGGTCAGAATCCTCAGTGTGTCTCTTCCACAGCGTGCTATGCCTGCCAGAACTCCACTGCTCAGGGTTCCTGGGACAGGACTATCAACCCCAGCCACAGCAGTCCAGGCTTTGCACGAAGCAGAGCAGAGCTCCGGGAGTGTGGCTATGGCTGGAATCCTGCAGATCTTTTTTTTTTTTTTGAGACAGGGTCTACGTAGCTCTGACTCTCTTGGAACGCACCATGTTGACCCACAGGCTGGCCTCCAACTCACAGAGAGAGATCCACTTACCTTTGCCTCCCAAGTGCTGGGCTTAAAGGTGTGAGCTTCCACACCACCACACATGACCTTTTTAAAGGTGAAGAGGAAATTGAAGCATCCTTTTTGTTCAAGGAGCCCTTCTCTGAGAATGCTTACTTCCAATTAGAGAAGGAGGGGCTGGAGAGATGGCTCCGCGATAAGAGCACTACCGCTCCTCCAGGGGACCAGAGTTCTGTTCCCAGCCACCATTCAGGCAATTGACAAGCCACCTGTTGTCAGCAACTCTTGCTCCATGGAGATCCAATTGCTCTAGATTTGCAGACACCTGCACTCATGCTCATGCACACACGCACACATGTGTGCACACATACATGCACACCCAATTAAAGATAATAAATGTAAATTTTTAAAGGGAGAGGAGGAAGAGCAGAAGAAGAAAAGGAAGAAACCTAGCATGGTGGTGCATACCTTTAATTCCAGCACTTGGGAGGCAGAGGCAGGCCAAACTCCATGAGTTCAAGGCCATCCTGGTCTACATAGAGAGTTCCAGGACAGTCAGAGCTACACAGAGAGACCCTGTCTCAAAATAAATAAAGAAAAAGAAAAGGAAAGGAAGAGAGTAACTGGGAAAGTATGATGGAAAAAATAGAACACACACACACACCTGGGCTCATGAACAAGCCAGAAATAACCCTAGGTAGCTGTTTCAGGCTCCTCTAAAGGAACGGAGATGATAAAGTTAATTATATATTCAAAGGGAATTTATTAGTTTACAGAATGTGGTCTGAGTAACTCCAACAGCTGCTGTCTCATACTAGAAAAGCTGAGAACCCCGCAGGGTTCCGTCTGTGAGGCTGGATGTCTCTGCAGTCCCAGTCTGGTGCTGGAGTCCTGGAGGATCCTGGACAGCTGCTGTCTTCAGGCTATGCTAGAATCCTGAAAAGGTTGGGTTGGATACCTACCAAAACCACAGAGTACATGATCTTGTCAGCAAGAGTGAGAGCAAGCAGCTTGGTATTGGGTGGCTCGTGGCTTTAATCCCGCTCTGCACTTGGGTGGCAGAGGCAGGTGGAGTTGTGTGAGTTCAAGGCCAGGCTGGTCCAGGACGGTCAAGGCTCCACAGAGAAAACCTATCACAAAAACAAACAAACAAACAAATAAACATTTAAAAAAAAGAGTGAGAGCAAGCAAACGCTTTCTTTTCCTGCGTCCTTTTTTGCTGCCAACATTTATGGTGGGGGACTCTTCCAGCTTCAAATGATGCAAATAAGAAACTCTCTCACAGGAGTGCCTCGTGGCTTGGGGTTTGGTTGAATCCAGATATCAAGTTGACAACCAGGACAAGCCATCACTACACCTTTTAACTTTTCTAGTGTTCCACTTTAGCAAATGTTTTCAATGTCCTGTTGTGCATTTGGTGTGACAGCAGGTCAGTGGCACCAAACATCAAAGACAGCACATCCTAACTCTAACAGAGCTGACACACTGCAGAACCTGGGCAGAGGTGGGGGGGGGATGGGTAGGGATGAAGTTCAGGCCCAACAAGGATGTCTATCAACGACAGGTAAATTTCTACTTTGTTATATTGAGAACTGCTCTGTTCTTCCAACCAAACCATCACATAGATCAAATTTATCACATTTAGGAAGAAAAAAAATCTCTTTTTTCTCATTATTATGTCTTTCCATATAGCTTAAAACTAATTTGAGCCATCTTTCAAAGGAGCCCTTGATTTAGAGAGCATGAAATAGAAGAATGGTTGGTTTCTTCATCGCACCAAAAGTCTTTGCACTGCAAGTCAGAAATAGCTGCATAAGAAGACGTGCAAATCACAACCTGATAAAGTGCATGACTTTAGTCCCAGCACTTGGGAGGCAGAGGCAGGTGGATCTCTGTGAGTTCGAAGCCAGCCTGCTCTACAGAGCAAGTGAGTTCCAGGACAGCCAGAGCTACACAGAGAAACCATGTCCTGAAAAAATAAATAAATAAAACAAAACAAAACAAAAAAAGTCAAACAAAAAAAGAAGAAGCAACAGCAGCATCTAGAGAGAATAGAGACCTTAGGCTCATAGCTTTAGAGGTTGCAGTCCATGGTCTTTTTGCCCCATTGCTTCTGGCCTGTGGTGAGACATGGCATGAGAGAAGAAGCATGTGGTACAGGCAAACCATTCATTTTGGAAGCAGAGAAAAGGGTCAGTGGTTAAGGACACTGGCTGCTTTTGCAAATGACCTGGGTTTGATTCCCTGCCCCCACAGAGCAAATCCTTAATTTCAGTTCCAGGAGATCTGATACCCTCTTCTGAAAACATGAGGCATGTATGTGGTGCACAGACATACACGCAGGCAGAACATGGATGGATACACATAAGACAAAATATTAAAAAGGGTTGGGAGGACCATTCACTCTATCACAGGGAGCAAATGAGAATCAGATGATCTGACTCCCACAATCCCCTTTGGAGGGCATGCCTCCAATAACCTAGAGATCCCCTACTTCACCTCTTAAAGGTTCCACCTCCTCTCTCCCATAGCAACAAGACGACTGGGTGACCCAGCCTTCAGCACATGGGCCTAGGCAATACATGCCAGATAGAAGCTGCAGCGGGGCCCACGGGCAGCCATGGTCTTACCCCATCACAGGGATGGAGGTATATGACACCTCACAGGATATAAGTCTGTGGATACTGTCCTCTGCACTCCAACCCACATGGTCAACATCCTTCCGTGTTTCTGTCCCGAGTTCTGGGACTTCTATCCTGGAACACAGATGATGGCATTTGGATTTTTTGTGTTTCTTCTCCCTTCATTTTTGTGGGGTTGGCTTAGAGTGAGCAAGCTTCCTCTTGATGGCCCAACTGAGTCCAAATCCTCAGATTTTCTTCCTAACACACAGATCCAACAGCTCCCCACTTCCTCATGAATGCCGTGTTTATATCCTCCATCTCCAAGACAACCATCCCAGGAGCTTCCTAGATACTCTCTAAACATTATGAGCCCCAGGGGACCAGGCCACCAATCAGCATGAGGCTGGGACAGGGACAACCGGCCATTAAGCTCTGTAAGAGTGGTCAATCTGTTTTCCTGTTGAGTCATTTCTGGGGAACTGAATCCACTAGTGGAAGCGTTGGGGTCCTAGGGAATCTGCTACTTGTGATGCCGTGGGCAGAAATATACGGCGTTACACCCTCCCCTTAGCCCATCAGCCTGCCTGAGCGCACGGAGCCCAGGACTCTGTTTGAAACTGCCCTGGGAGGCCGGGCGATGGTGGCACACGCCTTTAATCCCAGCACTCGGGAGGCAGAGGCAGGCGGATCTCTGTGAGTTCGAGACCAGCCTAGTCTACAGAGCTAGTTCCAGGACAGGCTCCAAAGCCACAGAGAAACCCTGTCTCGAAAAACCAAAAAAAAAAAGAAAGAAAGAAAGAAAGAAAGAAAGAAAGAAACTGCCCTGGGAATCATCTTTTGAGCCCTGTGAGCCAAACCTGTTGCTTGGCTTTCTTATTGAAAATATCCTAATCGGGTGTCTGATCTTAGATCGTTGCTAGCAGAAGGGGCCCTGACACCAGGCAGTGATCTGATAGTCATGGCGATGATCAGAGACTCAGCTGTTCCCGAGTCTACATGCACAAGCTAAGACACATAAGAAGAAGCTGAACCATGTAACAATGGGAACAGTCACCTTTGTTCAGAGGTGGTGAAACCCAATGGAGGAATTAAAGTTTCCAAAGATGAAAGGATTCTAAGTAACATTTTTCAGTGTTTAGAACCTGTCCCCTCCCACTATGACACATGCTGGGCAAACTCTACAACCCAGCTGTATCCCCAGCTCTCCTTTTTTTTTAAATGTTTATTTATTTATTATGTATACAATATTGTCTGTATGTATGTTTGCAGGCCAGAAGAAAGCACCAGACCTCATTACAGATGGTTGTGAGCCACCATGTGGTTGCCGGGAATTGAACTCAGGACCTTTGGAAGAGCAGGCAATGCTCTTAACCACTGAGCCATCTCTCCAGCCCCCCCCCCCAGCTCTCCTTTTACTTTTTATTTTGAGAGTAAGTTGGCCAGGCTGACCTTGAACTGACGATCTCCTGCCTTGGCCTCCCCGGG
The DNA here is from genome assembly GCF_037038515.1 of Microtus pennsylvanicus. Taxonomy (NCBI): domain Eukaryota; kingdom Metazoa; phylum Chordata; class Mammalia; order Rodentia; family Cricetidae; genus Microtus; species Microtus pennsylvanicus. Next base: position 88,834,959 of record NC_134579.1, read on the forward strand.
AGCTGATACTGTAGGCCTGTACCACCAGATCCTGCTTGCATACTCTCTTAGACACGAACTGTTTAATTTTGTTGACTTTCTTTGATATTGCAGGTCTGGGTAGAGGCGTGCTTGAGTGGAAGGGTAATGGCCTGTGTTATAGACTGGATCTAGAATGTTCTCACAAAGTCTCGTATCAAAACCTTGGCTGCAGACCATCATGGAAACTTTAGAAACTGGAGTCTAATATGGGGAAGTTAGAACACTGGGGCTGTGTCCATGAAAGGGATCATGGAACTCCAGCCCCCTTTCTTCTCCCTCACTGCTTCCCAGCAACGACACACCCCGAAGCTCTTCGGTCCCATAGGTTTCTGCTATTACATTCTGTCTCCACGCAGGCCCAAGAAAACGGACCAAGCGGCCATGCACTGAAGCCCTGAACTGGTGAATGAAACCAACCTTTCTTCCTTTGAAGATGATTTTCCCCAGCATCTTGTCACAGTGATGTCACGGGCTGCCGTCTGCAGCAGCTGAACTGTCTGCTCTTTGCTTAGTAAAAGTCATTTAAAACACCTTCCGTCCTTACTTTGCAGGTGTCCTCATTCGCTTCCTTATAATTTCCTATGACTTTCCTTTGGCACGAATAAGAGAATAGAACATTCATTCAGTTGTATGTTTATTGAAAAATGATTATTCCCGGCTGGGGACATACCTCAGCTGGTAGAGTGCTCTCTTACAGTGAGCCCTGGGTTTAGTCTCCAGCCCTGCAAAAAACTGGGTGTGTTGGTGCATGCCTGTAACCCCAGTGTACATGTCTTTCTTAGACCGCCAGCCCCTGGTTCATGACACAGAGACTAATTACAAATGCTCAACCTTAGCTTGTCTCTAGCTAACATTATTTTCTTTCTTTAGCTTAAATAAACTCATAGCTATTCATCTGTGTGCTGCCTGAGGCTTGTTTACCTCATCCACATACTATCTGTCCTGCTTTCTGCTTCTTCCACATCTGGCTGGCTGGTACCCAGCTGGCCGGCTGGCTGGCTCCCCTTTTCTCTCTGCCAACCAACCCTGCCTCTCCCGCCTCTGCCTAGCTATTGGCCGTTCAGCTTTTCATTAGATCGATCAGGTGCCTTAGGCAGGTAAGGTAAAACATCTTTACATAGTTAGACAAATATTCTATTCCACAACATCCCAGTACTCTAGAGGTGGGGGCAGAAGGATCAAGCAAGGTACACATGGAATTTAAGACTCACTTGGGTTACAAGAGACCATGTCGAAACAAGACAAGACAAATGAAAACAAAATACCTCCTAGGCTGTGGGTATTAGCAGAATGAAGCCAGTATACTAAGTCATAAAATACGGTTACTGCCCTTGGGGGCATTCTTTCTAACATGAGTGTTTCTGGTGCCACTGGGTGATAGAACTCGGATAAGGACCCAAAAAAGGCATCCCAGAGCTGACTCTAACATACAGCATGGGACATGAGTCCTGGAAGAAAAGTTAGTTAGTGCTCACTTAGGTAAGGACTAGGTGAAAGTATGTGAGGCCTAGGGAGAGTTTGTGCCAAGGTGGGGAGCATGGAAGAGCCTGGAGTATACTGAGAATGCACACAGTCCTATCAGAAGAGCCTGGGGTATACTGAGAATGCACACAGTCCTATGGGAAGAGCCTGGGGTATACTGAGAATGCACACAGTCCTATAGGAAGAGCCTGGGGTATACTGAGAATGCACACAGTCCTATAGGAAGAGCCTGGGGTATACTGAGAATGCACACAGTCCTATAGGAAGAGCCTGGGGTATACTGAGAATGCACACAGTCCTATAGGAAGAGCCTGGGGTATACTGAGAATGCACACAGTCCTATAGGAAGAGCCTGGGGTATACTGAGAATGCACACAGTCCTATCAGAGAGCCTGGGGTATACTGAGAATGCACACAGTCCTATCAGAGAGCCTGGGGTATACTGAGAATGCACACAGTCCTATAGGAAGAGCCTGGGGTATACTGAGAATGCACACAGTCCTATAGGAAGAGCCTGGGGTATACTGAGAATGCACACAGTCCTATAGGAAGAGCCTGGGGTATACTGAGAATGCACACAGTCCTATCAGAAGAGCCTGGGGTATACTGAGAATGCACACAGTCCTATCGGAAGAGCCTGGGGTATACTGAGAATGCACACAGTCCTATCAGAAGAGCCTGGGGTATACTGAGAATGCACACAGTCCTATCGGAAGAGCCTGGGGTATACTGAGGATGCACACAGTCCTATTGGAAGAGCCTGGGGTATACTGAGGATGCACACAGTCCTATGGGAAGAGCCTGGGGTATACTGAGAATGCACACAGTCCTATCAGAAGAGTCTGGGGTATACTGAGAATGCACACAGTCCTATCAGAAGAGCCTGGGGTATACTGAGAATGCACACAGTCCTATCAGAAGAGCCTGGGGTATACTGAGAATGCACACAGTCCTATAGGAAGAGCCTGGGGTATACTGAGAAGGATATTGGAAGAGCCTGGGGTATACTGAGAATGCACACAGTCCTATGGGAAGAGCCTGGGGTATACTGAGAATGCACACAGTCCTATCGGAAGAGCCTGGGGTATACTGAGAATGCACACAGTCCTATCGGAAGAGCCTGGGGTATACTGAGGATGGCACACAGTCCTATTGTGTCAATTGTCAGGTGGAGTGTGTATGTATATACATGTGTGTGTATGTGTATACATGTGCATGTCTGTGTGTTGGAGAGAGAAGATAATGAAACTGGAGAGATGATACATAATCTTCATGGTATTGCTCATTTATATTGTCTGCCATAGGTAACTTGGACCCAGTTAAGTGTGTTCAGTCATGAAAATCGACCAAGAACTGCTGTTGGTGAGGTTGTTCTGGTATGAAAAATTAGAAAGATGTTACACAGGGACCCAGAGGTTAAGAGCAGTGACTGCTCTTCCAGAGGTTATGAGTTTAGTTCCCAGCAACCACATGGTGGTTCACAATCTTCTAAAGTGATATCTGATGCCCTCTTCTGGCATTCAGGCAAACTTGCAGACAGAATACTGTATATATAATAAATAAAATAAATCATAACAGGAGGCTGGAGAGATGGCTCAGCAGTTAAGAGCATTGCCTGCTCTTCCAAAGGTCCTGAGTTCTATTCCCAGCAACCACATGGTGGCTCACAACCATCTGTAATGAGATCTGGTGCCCTCTTCTGTCCTACAGTCATACACACAGACAGAATATTGTATACATAATAAATATAAATATAAATAAATAAATCATAACAAAAAAAGATGTGGCTGGGCGGTTGTGGCACCTGCCTTTAATCCCAGCACTTGGGAGGCAGAGGCAGAAGCAGAGGCAGGTGGATCTCACAGTACTGACAGTGCCGGTGCCTTGAGAGGAGAGTCTCACCCTCCAGCAGTGTCCCGTGAGCCTTATTAGACTCCATCTGTAAGTTAGTATTCCACTTACTGATCTAAACTCTGGATTTCAAGACCTGTATACCCTTGAGTTTCCCAGTGCCTTGAAAGCTGAAGCTGCGGCCAGATTCTCCCTAACAGGGTCCTGAGGCGCTAAAGCTCAGGCTCACCCTTCAACCCCTGCACTCCCCTCCTTGTTTCACTCAGTGTCCATAATGCCCAGCAAGTCAGCTTCTTCCTAAAGGCTGGGGTGAAGCTCAGCGCTGGAGTGTAAGCCCCTGGGTTCAACTCCCAAGACCTCCCCAAACAAGATACATCTCAAACGTCAATTCTACTCTCTTTCTCCTAGAGGCTTCCACCCTGATGCTGAAGGAGACGCCAACCGCTTTGGACCGTGCTCACCAGGCAGTCAGTGCCCCTCAGCCATGGAGTGTCTTCACTGGGAAATCATGTCTCACCGCTTTCCCACTCTGGTATTGTGAGCCCAAGAAAGTCGTCTTTGGCCATTTTATTTCCATATACAGCAGAAGTTCTGGGATGTAGGAAGGGAGGAGAATGGAGGCCACTCTCGGAGGGTAAGGCTCACTTCCTGACATAGTCCTGGAAAAGGGGATTTTCTTTCCTCTCTGGACAGTACTGGGGAATCAAACCAAGGAACTTGAGCCCACTAAACCTGCATTTTACCACTGAGCTCCATCCCAAGATGCTGGTGTTAGGACAGAATTTCCATACATGGTTCAGGCAGGGTCTGACACTTGCGCTTCTGCCCCAGACTTCTGGGCGCTAGAGTCCCAGGCATGTGCCAGCATCTAGCTGGGCTTTTGTTTTCTAAAATATTCTGTGCAGAGGCTACACTGTCATTTGTACAGATAAGTAAGTAATAATGGGAGTTTGTAGCATTCGGCCATCAGTTCCCAATGTATCCCTGTGCTGTAAAGCCAGCGTTAACTTCCTGACTGTGAAGAACTGCCTCAATTAAGGACATCCTGTAGCTATTCAAACCCCCTTCCCTCCTCTGCATACCTCTCTCTCCCACAGCTGACTCCCTCCGCATGACCCCCTCCCTACTGCAAGACACCAATCAGAGTTCAGACTCAAGGCCAAGCACTGAGCACTTCTGGGCTCTGGTGCAAGCTAGATTTCTATAAAAAGACATTCAGAAAACAAGGAATCATACTGCCATTTTGCCTTTAATGGAAAAGTGGCTAACAGTTACAGTAAAAAAAAAATCCAACTTCTAGTCAATCATTGTTTGAATTTTCAGAAATACACATACACTTGAAAGCCAATAAGATCATTATAAAAATAAACTCTCAATATGTTTTAAAGGGGAAAGGCCCAGTCTTTGTGGCTGCACAAATGCTTAATAATAATAATAATAAAAGTCACCAGTCTATCTGAGATGGCTCAACCCAGAGCAGAGGGGGCTTTTACTTTGGAGGACAGGGCCTGCCTGAAGCGCCTCTTCAGGTCCTGCATGTTGGGGGAGCGAGGCCGGGGGATGATGGAGGCCCTCCTCCGCTCCCCACTGAGGCTGTGCAGCTTGCTCACTTCTTTGCAGAGATGTTGAAACACGTCACAGACGTCTTCGTAGTTTTCACTAGTGGAAATTTCAAGGAAGAGACTGCCTAGCTCATTGGCTAGCTGAAGACCGTCCTGTGTCTGCACCTGCCGGGCATGCAAAAGGTCTGCTTTGTTGCCCACGATGATGACAGGGGCTTTCCCATCAGGGTGGACCTTCCGGATATTCTGGTAAAGGGGCCGAATGGACTGGTAGCTCTCATAGTCTGTGATGGAATAGACCAGCAGAAAGCCCTCGGCCCACTGCACGCACTTGGACAGGGAATCCACCGTTTGACTGAGGTTGTCTTGGGCCTGAGGAAGAACAAAATGTGACCTGGTCAAAGATGCTCAAACATGACACTGGAGTAACCCTCAAGGGAACACTGACAGGGTGGAGTCACGGCTAAATGCAGTAGTCAGGCCTCATTTCTGCAAAAGGCTTTTACAGAGAAAGCCTCAGATCAAGGCTTGCCCTGGATTCTTTTCTGAGCTGATGTGGATGTACACATCTAACCCCCCCCCCACCCCCACTCCCACTCAACACACAGTCTCCAATGAACTCTGATGACTTAGGAATAATTACAGACCAGAATGGCTTAGTTTTCAGGGAACTAATTCATAACAAACAAAACTCTGGAAACAATCCAACATAAATATCTATTCCCAAGCCCATAAAAAAATATTTTTAGCAGTCAACTTCTTGAGAATGTTCAGAAACAAATTCCTTTCTCTGCACTCTTCCACGCGACCTTTCCTCCCCAGAAGGACTGAGCAATTAATTAAGTTGCATTCCTGATTGATGGCCAAGAGGTTATCTGATTGCAATTACTGGCTTGGAGAAACAGCCCCTAACCTTTTTGGCAGCCCTGGCCAGGAAGCAGGCGCTTTCCCTCCAGAATCCCACCTACTGCTTGCTCCTTTAATGTGGGGCTAGGATTTGAACCCTGGACCTGTGAGCAAGTCCTTACTACTGGGCTACATCCCCAGCTATAGCCACCACCGTCACCACCACACATCCCTACACCCCCACCCCCACCCCCGAGCTGTTGTCTTCAAATTGCTCCTGAATATTCTCTGAAAGTGTTCATACCTGCCTAAGCCCAGGCAATTATGATCAGCCAGAGCTGCAAAAGAAGCTATGGCTGAGGGGGACCGCTGACGGGGAGGAATGTGCCTTAACCTGTAATCCCCACACTTGGGAGGCTGAGGCATCAAAGATTATAGTAAATCCAAGTCAGGCCTGATCTACAAAGCAAGTGGTAGGTCAGCCAGGGCTACATAGAAAAACACAATCTTTAAAATAACTAGGTAATTAAACGTTGTGTTTAAAAGCAAACTAGTTCTGATCAACTATTCCTTTCCCCCTTGGAGGGCATCCAACATCCCAACCCTCAGCTCACACACCGCCTACATTTAAATGCACATTTGACATGCTGAAACATCTCACTGGGACCCAGAGGCAATCGCCTCAATGTTAGATGCAGCTGCACAACACACACTACACACCCTACTGACAACCCTTACCTGGATACCCCCCGGAGTGTCCTGGATCTGCAGAGATAGCTGGTCCCCCTCCACATAGACGAGTCTTGAATACAGTTTGCCTGTACAACGAAGAGGAGTTTGCATTTGAGTTTCCACGCTCTGATCAGCGAAAGAAAGAGGAGAGAGGGAGGACAGACTGACTTAAGCACAAAAATCAAGGAGCATGAAGCCATCTAACCTGTGTTGGGTTCGTAGTCGCCGATGAATCTCTTTGTTAAGAAGCGCACAATCATTGCTGAAAAGCGAAAAAAATCGACTTAAGAAGTGGGTCAAGTTGGTTACCCTCACCGGAACAGCGCACGTTTCCCCAGGTTCCCGGGGGGAAATTGACTTCCCCGCGGGACACGATGGATAAGACTGGAGTGACCCTCAACAACCGCCAACCCCGTCCAGAGCTCAGGAGTGGATTGTCAGAGAAGACAGGCGGTGGTCTTCCCTCATCCCCGGGGGTGGGGACCGACCCCTGCTGTCGTTGGGCAGCGCACTCCCTTGCCCCACTCACCGCTTTTGCCTACACGACCCGCGCCTAGCACCGCCAGTTTGATATCCTTGGGCAGGAGGTAGTCGGAGGAGGATTCGGGAATGGGAGCCAGCAGAAAGTGCCCAGACATGGTTGGTGGACGCATGGGCGCGTCCCGGGACCGCGCTGCAGGATAGCCGACTGGACACGCGGCAACTCAGGGCGCCAGGATGCGGCGCGGCCAGCAGAGTTGTGCCCGGCTCTCGGTTTTTAAAGAGCTCGGGGAGTGCGGTGGCCGCCTTTAGCGCCTCCTACTCCCCGCCCCTTCCTGGAAGGGTGGGAGTCGCGCGCGCAGGGGACCGTCACCCGCGGGCGTGTGCACCACCTGGCTGCCTGACGCGCTCAGCTCACCCAGTTGCGCGGGTCCCAGGCGATGGAGCCCAAGGGAGTCTCTGCTCAAATTGTGCCTGCCGGGTCCTGATGGCACCCGCAGCCGCGGCGGTCAGCCTGGACCACTAGCCTGGAGCATGAACCTGAGAGTGGAGCTGAACCCCCAGAAAGAGCAAAAGCGGCAACTGACTGGATGTTTGTGGGACAATGGGAAGAAGAGATCCATTCTTTTTGTGCCTTTGATTGTCAGAATGCTGACAGGAACTCTAGATTTGATCTTAAGCACCCTGTAAATTGGGTGTGCTGGCATACACACCTGCTACTCTAGGTGGTGGAGACAGGAGGGTCAGAAGTTCAAGGTCCTCCTTGGCTACAATAAGGTTTGAATTCGAGGTCAGCATGGACTACATAAGACCCTGTCTCAAACGTACATCTATAAATAAATAAGTAAATAATAAAAAAATAAATTTACTCATTCGGTATCAATCAAGGTAATTGCAGTCACTTACCTGTGACCTCCCTTAGGGGGCAGTCGTTGCCTGCAGCTCAGCATCCAAACCCAGCCAGTCCCTTTTCTGCAGTTCTAGGGTGAACTGACTCAGACTCAGGGAGCTTGATTCTGGCCTGATTGACCCCGGTAAATACCACCCTGCGCACTTGGCTCCTGGATCTACTTTACTGTTGAAGCGTTTCCTGGAAGGTACTGGTGGAATTTAGGATAGAGGGTGTGAGTAGGAGGAAGGGGGCACAGGAGATAAATATGGCTGGTTCTTGGATCCCACCATAACGAGACAGAAGCCTTGCAATCTCCTGTGGTTCCCTCTCATGTGCCAGACTGCCTCCGAGACAGCCCTACCCTTAGTCATTCCCTTTCTCTATCCTGGGCTTATCAGCTTGCATGGCATGACAAACCACACAGAACTGAATGGCTCAGTGCAGCATTTACTTCTGTTCTTAATCTAGGGCAGTTTGACAAGCTTGATTAAGCTCTCTGAGGCGGTAGCAGAGAACTTAGGAACCCTAGGGAAATGAGAGGCTGGCTTGCTCCACCAGACCCACTCCGGTCTGGCAGCTAACTGCTGGCTCATCCAGGCGGTTGGCAAGGCTTGTCCTTGGAGTGGTTGAGCAGAGCTCCAAGACAGTGAGTGGAAGTAGACAGGGCCCTTGGAGGCTGGACGGCTCTACAGCAGACCCCATCCCCTCTGATGCATTCTGTCAACCAAAGCAAAGCACGAGGCCAGCATACGTTCAAAAGACGGGGTTATCATGCATCACCCCTTTAAGGACAGAGTAGCAAGCCATAGTGGGAAGGGCCAGCATGTAGCAAGGGACAGAATGGGGTCTAGTTTTGCTGTTGAAAATGCTAGCGGATGTGCTTCCATTCAGCAAGTCGCCCGAATCAGGTCCTGTGACCGACCCCTCTTGACCACGCCCTTCACATTACTGGTTTCTTCTGCTCACATCCTGGGTGTCTCCCTGCCTGCCCTACTCCTCTTCTTTCTCAACTAAAGAATACAGGAGGTTCCTTCAGCTAGAATAGATGCATCTCTGTTTACTTGCCCCCCCTCTTGAAGACACAGTGGGATCCCTGCCAGCATTGCTACCTCCATCTTAGCCTCTCAGGATCCCTTGGAAGTCTCAGTTTCAACTGTCATTACAGTTGGAATATTTGTTTGCTGTTTCCACAGGGAGGATTCCTACCTACCCTTTTCCCCAGCAAGTGGGGATATTTAAAGGGGCAACCCCCCCCCAAAGAAACACAGGCATGTACACGCACACACCATTTGGCTGACCTTCTGAGTGACTGGATGTTGACTCCACTGTATGAAATGGAACAGTCGAAAGTCCTGTTTACATCTATTGTTATGATGCTCTTGGAAAAAGATGCTCCAAGAAATGCCTGGGATGAACTGCCACAGCTAAGTGGTACTGACTTTAATTTTGTCACAAGGTAGTCATCTTTCCCTTTCAGTTTAATCACAGAGACATGAAGTGGGGCTTTTCTCCCTAACTGAAGGAAAAACCTGGGCACCAAGAATACAAGACCCGTTTAAGGAGCCACTGAAGCACTGCTGCTTTCCAGGGCTGTGAAGCTCTGTGGAGGCTGGACTGTTGTTTCTTGGAGTCTCTTGGCCTCTCCCTGATGGACACAAGATGATTTCTGGAGCATCAAGTCCAGAAATAGAGAGGGAGGGGAGGCCTGCCTTGCTTTCCCTCTTTAACTATGAAATTAAACGATTCTTGGGGGTGGGGACATAGCTCAGTGGCAGAGCCTTTGCCTAGTACACCCTGGGGCTTGGGTTCTACCCTTAGCTCAGCAAATAGCACTCAGGAAATAAAGGCAAGAGGATCATAAATTCAAGGCTATCCTTGACTAATAGTAAGTTAGAGGCCATCCTGGGTTACATGAGACACCGCCTAAAAGAAAAATCTTATCTTAATAGCAAGAGCAGGAAAGTTAAAACGAAGGAGAGCGACGATCCAAACAGCTGGCAAAGGAGGTTGGGACGGCCATGCCGGCCATGACTGGCGTGGGTGATCGTGATTCCTCCTGGATAGATCGTGATTCCTCCTGGATAGAGACACTATTAACATGAAAAATGAAACAGAGAATGGGGGTTGAGCAGGGGATAATTTAATCTGTCACAAACTCCCTTAGCGGAATGTCCAAGAGAAAACAACAAAACAAAGCAGAGGAAGCCTTGTTCTAAACTTGAGGCTATCACTTCACTCCATTTACTGCATTCCCTGTCCCTCAGTTTAAGGCAGCGTTCTCAGCCTTCCAGTGCTACCTCATGTTGAGGTGATCAACCATAAAACTATTAATTTTACTACTGTAATGAATTGTAAATGTAATGTAAATGTCTGTATGCAGGATATCTGACATGCGACCCTTGTGAAGGGGCCTTTCAACCCTCAAGGGGGTGGCAACCCCCTGCCTTAAACACTCAATAAGGAATTCTACAGCCTGGTCTGTCCGGTGGTGATTACGCTCCAGGTTGCATTTACAGTGCACCTTGCTTGGAAGAGCTTGAAATGCGTCTCTATTCTCCTTGGGAAAGCTCTTCACATTTATAGATACACAAAACAAGCTGAACCTTCAGCGAAGACAATAAGCCACCACACTGGGGAATTATAAATAGGCTCTCCTGAATCGATGCTGCCTGGGTTCTATTTTGTTTCATTCTTGTGTCCAGAGTTATGTAAAGCTATGGTAAAAGCTTTAAGCCAATGTGACACAGACAGGCTGAATGGTTTTTATAAAGATAATAGGAATGCGTGGGCATAAACACTACACAAATCTGTGGATGGCTAGAATGAGTGTGAAGGGCAGAATCTGCAAATAGCAAATAATACCGGCTGGGCAAGTTATTAACTCTTTCCTAGCCGTGAATTCAAGCTCTTCAGTGAGATTTGCCCAGGGGCCCACTCTAGTTCATGACCATTTCCACCTACCATTCATACGTACAGTCAACCAATGCTTTGCATTGTGTCTAAAGTCCCTGACTACTGAGCTTAAGGGTGCTTCGGAGACTGTACCTGTGAGCTTCTCCCCAGGACAGGAATCAGGCTTCTGCACTCTACCAACTCCCTCCATTATCTCAACTTATCCATCAGAATAACTTAAGACCCAGTCCTTGCAAGGCCCGGTGATGGGTGCTGGTACAAACCACAAGAGAACAGTTACTCTGTGGTACCAGAACTGAGTATCAGACACTCCTGCATGTTTTCAGACACGCTGTAGTGAAAGAATCAACTTAATTCATCAACTATAAAATACTTATATATACAAAAAAATTTTCAGCCGGGCGGTGGTGGTGCATGCCTTTAATCCCAGCACTCGGGAGGCAGAGGCAGGCGGATCTCTGTGAGTTCGAGGCCAGCCTGGTCTACAAGAGCTAGTTCCAGGACAGGCACCAAAAACTAGAGAAACCACCCTGTCTCGAAAATCAAAAAAAAAAAAATAGCCGGGCAGTGGTGGCGCACGCCTTTAATCCCAGCACTCGGGAGGCAGAGGCAGGCGGATCTCTGTGAGTTCGAGACCAGCCTGGTCTACAGAGCTAGTTCCAGGACAGGCTCCAAGCCACAGAGAAACCCTGTCTCGAAAAAAATAAAATAAAATAAAAAGCAAACAAAAAATTTTTCAAATATTATTTCCTGTGTGTGTGTGTGTGTGTAGGCCACAATTCAATCTCAAGCATTATTGTTTTGGTTTTGTTTTTGGTAGGATTTTTATTTTTGAGACAGGGTCTCAACTGTGTAACCCTAGATGTCCTGGAATTCACTCTGTAGACCAGGCAGGCCTCAATCTCAGAGATCCACCTGTCTCTGCCTCCCGAGACCTGGGACTAAAGGCGTGTGCTGTGCCCTGTGATGGTCTGCATTTTCAGCAGGTTCATAGGTGACTGGTACGATATAGCTAGAGAACCAAAGAAAGCAACCCGTGGTGGGGCTGCAAGGAGCCCCTGGAAAAGAAAACCGGTTGGTCTGCCAAGTATTAAGGAGATAAAAAAAATAATTTGAAAAAAGTCTCCAAATGTGCTAACTAGCAGGATTTTGGCAGCCTCTGTGGATAGTTGCATCAGAATGGTGGAGGTGGAAGCCAGATTTGTAGTGAGCAACCAGATTTAGCTACAAAAGGGACCGGGAAGGCACAGGAAAAGGCTGCTGCTTGTCTGAAGTCAAGGAAGTGGCAAGTAGAAAGGGACAAGATGCCAGGACCAAAAGAATCAGTGACCATGCGAGGGCAGAAAGCTGCAGTCCACTCCATTACTGTCCAATCCACTGCTGTCTCACTGCATCCTCAATAAACTATGGGGGTGGGGTGGCCAGGAACAAGAGTCCTGCCACCAACCGTCCTTTGTGTCCTCCTTTCCGTTCCTAGTGCCCTTTGGCTTGTCTTCTATACCTTCCAGGTTGTCACAGCTTTCTGCAGGGTTGTGTGGCTGGGTCTTCTTTGCCCTCTGTTGACTGCAGTTAAGTATTCCTGACCTTCATAGGAAGCTGCAAATGATAAGTTGATTAAAAACTCAGACTCCCCAAAAAAAAAAGATATATTGGGTCATAAATACTATAAAGGAACAAAAAATGATAAAGGAGATCGCTATTTTTATAGGCCATTAAGAGACAGTCTTGACAAAATCTGGGCAGAGGTTGAATATGGAAAGGGGACAGACCACAGGCATCTATGTAGGACAAGCTTTCCAGCAAAGGAAACACCAAGCACAAAAGCTTTGAAGAAGGGTGTGCCTGGCATATCAAAGGCACAGCAAGGAAGGGAAAAGTAACCAAATCCAAGCTCTGGGCTAGAAGTCACACAAGGAAAATGTCAGAAAGCCACAGCTCGGGTGGAGGACTTTGTAGGTCAGGGTCACTGTCTGGATATAAATGATATTCAAAACCATAAAACCAAAATTCATCTGATTAAGGCACTTCAATAATGGTCAGAAAGTCAGCCCCACCCCCCACAAATTGCAAAGATGAAAGTAAACAAAATCCAAACTCATTTACATTTTCTCCTGCCAAATTTGCAAAGTCTTAATAACTGATGCTGGTAAAAGCCCTTAGAGAAAGCTATTTTTGTTTTCTCAGCACAGGGTTTCTCTGTGTGGCCCTGGCTGTTCTGGAACTAGTTCTGTAGACCAGGGTGGTCTTCGAATTCACAGAGATCTGCCTGATCTAGCCCTCCTGTGATGGTACTGTATATTGTATTAAAGGCATCAGCCAGGAAAGCCCAGCTTTTTTTCAGTTTTTAAAGATACATTCTTTTTTAATTTATGTATGTGTTCAGGTCATATCCCCTTGACGCTGGAGTTAGAGGCAGTTGCAAGCTGCCTATGCAGGTGCCTCTGGCAGAACAGCACATGCTCTGAACCACCAAGCCATCTCTAACTTGTATTTTTTTTCTCCATGTTATAGATGTGCACCACTTTTGCGCTGAACACTCAGTGGCCAGAATAGGGTATTGGATCCCCTGGGACTAGACCTACAGATGGTCCTGTGTCACCATGTGAGTGGGTGCTGAGAACTAAACCTGTTCCTCTGCCAGAGCAGCCAGTACTCTTAACCATAAAGCCATCTCTCCAGTCCCCTTTGTTAATCACTTGCCAAAATAACTCAAGCATCAGCAAATCACATTCTTTTACCCAGAACTGTGAAGAAGCCTATCTTTAAAGAGTATGCATATTGCCGGGTGGTGGTGGCACACGGCTTTGCCTTTAATCCCAGCACTCGGGAGGCAGAGGCAGGAGGATCTCTGTGAGTTCGAGGCCAGCCTGGTCTACAAGAGCTAGTTCCAGGACAGAAACCAAAAAGCTATGGAGAAACCCTGTCTCGAAAAAGAAAAAAAGATTATGTATATTCACAGCTTGGCCATTTGTGTTTTAGGAAATTGTTGTGCTGTACACCAAATGGAAAGAATTTTCTGAATAGGTGTCCTTAAAATAACAGTGCCCCTAATCCAATGGTTCTCAACCTTTGGGCTGCAACGGGGGGTTGCACATCAGATATTTGTGACTCATACCAATAGTAAAGAAATAATTTTATGGTTGGGCTACAGCATTAGGAAGGTTAAGAACCACTGTAATCACTTCTACTGGTGGTTGTTCCTTTCCTCATTCTCAACTTCATTACCCCTTCTGAATGGAGGTTTCTCTTCGGGTCACAGTAAACCATAAATCATAGACTGTTAGGGCACAAGGACCTTCAGGAATCATTCATTCTGGCCCCAGTGCCATGTTATTGAAAAGGCAACAGATAGTGAAGACTACAAGACTTTCTGGGAAAGAACAAAGCACTGTCTTAGATCTCCCAGTTTTTTCCACATCACAGGAGGATCAAACAATGCCAAGTATTCACAAGCAAAATGGTAACCAGACTTCAGAAAGTCTTCTAAAGAATGGCAGAGGGCTGGAGAGATGGCTCAGAGGTTAAGAGCATTGCCTGCTCTTCCAAAGGTCCTGAGTTCAGTTCCCAGCAACCACATGGTGGCTCACAACCATCTGTAAAGAGGTCTGGCGCCCTCTTCTGGCCTTCAGGCATACAGACAGAATATTGTATACATAATAAATAAATATTTTAAAAAAAAAAAAAAAAAAAAAAAAAGAATGGCAGAAAATAAGACCAGTTTGGCCAGGCAGCGGTGGTACACACCTTAAAGGATTAAATCCCAATGCTCAGGAGGTAGATCTCTGTAAATTCAAGGCCAGCTTGGCCTACAAAGTGATTTCTAAAACTGTCAGCGCTACACAGAAAAACCCTCTCAAAAACCCAAAGGTCCCCTATCTTTTTTTGTTTTGTTCTTTGAGACAGGATTTCTCTGTGTTAATAGTCCTTGCTGTCATGGAATTCACTCTGTAGACCAGACTGGCCTCAAACTCAAAAGATCCACCTGCCTCTGCCTCCCTAGTGCTGAGATTAAAGGCGTGCACTATATTTTTTTAAAGGCCACTCATACACATTGGCTACTGGAGTCAAGCTGTGTTGAAGAAATTTGGGTGCATACTGGTGTCAAAGCTCAGCTCTGCCAGATTCTTGCAGTTAACTTATGCATAAAACACAGCAGTCCTTACATATCACAAGCTGTCATGAGGATGAAATAGTATACCCTAACAGATCGTCAGAAACCTTGGTACTAGCCAGGCTGGGGTGGTGCATGCCTTTAATCCCAGCACTTGGGAAGCAGAGGTAGGTGAATATCTCTGAGTTTAAGGCCAGACTGGTCTAAAGAGCAAGTTCCAGGACAGGCTCCAAAACTACACAGAGATACTGTCTCAAAGGGGGAAAAAAAAAAGGCCTTGGTACTATTATCAATAAAAAAGGCAGAGGGCTGTAAGTTATTCAGAGGATGGTGGCCTCTGATATAAGCGGTAGAACAGATGGTCAAGACCCTCCTTGCCTTGCCCAGAGCTGCCAACCAATGTTGCTTGCAAGCAGGTGGATGGCCACCATCTAGCTGGTACACCCACCTACCTTACCTTAATAGCAAACACAGCAGCCAAGAACTCTTATGGAGCTCCGGCAAAACCCTTATCTTTTGTGTTCCTGCTGCAGGAAATCAAAGCCCTGGTTGTGAGAGAAACATCTGAGAACTGTGGGTTTTGTTTTGGATCAGAGTATCATTACGTACTAATTCTGACTATATAGCTGCCTGCTTGTTACAGGAATTTAGCAGTCACTGTATCCTAGGTAGATATTAGAACAGCTATTTTTTTTAAATATTTTATTTATTATGTGTACAATATTCTGTGTGTATGCCTGCAGGCCAGAAGAGGGCACCAGACCCCATTACAGATGGTCATGAGCCACAATGTGGTTGCTGGGAATTGAACTCAGGACCTTTGGAAGAGCAGGCAATGCTCTTAACCTCTGAGCCATCTCTCCAGCCCCCAGAACAGCTATTTTTTTTATAAGTGCTTTGACCTTGAAGAATCTTTGTGGAAAAGAGATTGTTTTCTGTGATCCACAGAACTTTTTACTTAAAGAGCATAGGTCACAAGACACCTCAGGCACACCTGAGACTTGTATTACTGTGTATTGCAAATGATACATAAGGACTAGTCAGAGGGGCATGTGACATGTAAATTATATTTAGGGACCTTGACATGAGGAAATATTTTCTAACAATAAATATGCCTTTGTAAGGCTGTTTGGGCTTCTGTCCATCAGAGTCTGCACCTTCCCGATGCCACAAAGACCTTAAATTTCATCTAATACCTTCTTTCTTCATCCAACTAGCACTACACGTGCACCCTAACATTTGGCCCCACGCATACCCAGTAAGGTATGAGGTCACACAGCAGCCAGCTGGCAGCTACATTTTGAAGTATTTTAGATTTGGATGCTGGGAAGCTATTCTGCACTCAAAAGAAAACTAAGTCCATAGCTGACTGGCACTTAAGAGTCTGGACTAGGAGTATCACCTAAATGGACTTTAGAGAAAAGCTCAAGACCAAGACACTAAATACAACATGAAGAGCACCAGAAGGGTGAACCTGGATAGACCCAAGAACAAAGAACATGAAACTGACCAGACCTGGCAAGGGCAAGATTTTGTTCCAAAGATGGGAGACTGGGCCACTTCAAATATTTAAAATGGGGTCAAAGACATATGACTTCGCTGTTCATAAGGTGACTGCCGTGGCTTTAAATGTGACCCTTCAAAAATCTGTGCTGGACTCACAGTACTCACTGTAAAGAAGCGAGGCTTTGGGGAAAGGTTAGGAAAAGGACCAGGGCTTTTCTCACCAACCAGTGCAAACTGTCCAGGCTATACTTCCACCCCTCTCCTTCTGGCTTAAGTTTTGTTTGCCCCTTTGGAAGATATAGCTGTAAGACACCATTTTCACCATGAGGGAACCATACCTGATCTACATACACAGAACGCTGACAGCCCCTCACTTTGGACAGTGTCATCTCTTTGCTTCAAGATGATCTTGAAGACCCTCCTGCCTCAGCCTCCAAGTGCAAGGATTAGCACTGCACCGGCACACCTGACTGATTCACTAGTTTTTCTATGTCGTCCCCCACCCCACCCAGTGATTTACAACAACTATCTTGGTATTTTTCTAATTAAGAATGTATTTCCAGCACACTAAGTTATATCAATTAGCAGGAAAAAATTAGTAAAATCTGAATAGGAGAGACACAGTGAACCAGCATTTTCTTTCAGAGAGAAGATACCACACTTCAACTTAAGAAAAAACCTTTATAGTCCAGGTCTTTTATTTCTTTTTGTACATCAGGCCATGAATTCGTAGGGAATGGGCTCCAGCAGCTCAGGCTCCTTCCCGTTAGTCCTCACGAAGTGTGCTTCTCTGGGTGGAGCAGGCTGGTAAAGAAAGAAAAGGATTATGGGAAATTTTAAAGTGCTCTTTAGAACCAATTCTTACACTTATTAACAAAATAAAGGGAGCAAAGTTTTTAAAGATTCCTCAATATTAATAGCAATAAACACTGCCTGGTAGGACTCTCACCTGGCGCTTCAGCTGAACCCAGGTGCCCTTCTCTTTGGCTTCCTTTTTCTTCTGGTCGTTCTCCTTCACCCGCTTCAGGAAGCTGTCTCTGCTCTTTGAGTGCTTGATGTGTTCAATCCGCACATTAATTCTCTTGGCAAGAATCTTGCCCCTTAAAAGACCAATAAGTTTCTAAGTACTTCATTCAAAACCCAACAGAAACGTACACTGTTCCAACAGTAAGTTAGCACCACACTCACGCTTGTCAATCGCTCTCACCCAAAGGAAGAGGCCGAGAGCACATTTTAAAGCCACTTTCCTGATGAGCATGGTCTGAAACCAAACCAGGCTAATGAAGCTTGTGATGAACTTTTAATACTACCGACACACCAGCACCAACCACTACAGACTTCTCAGTGAATGTCAATGTATCCCCTGACAGGTTACAAGACAAACACTTAAGTTTGCCTGAGTTTTAAAAGGTTATTTCCTTTGCCCCACTTGAATGGCCAATGAAGACATTAAGTCCAATTGGCAAAGTGAAAGGGGGTGTGTAACCGACTACTTAGTCACAAACGGCATTCTACTTACTTAACTTGCTTGTTTACAATGATGCCCACAGCATGCTGGGTGACATTGTAGACTCTTCCGGTTTTGCCATGGTAACATTTATGGGGCATTCCTTTTTGAACAGTGCCCATTCCCTAGTCAAGAGACAAAGTATTTTTTTTTACAGCAATTCCTCTTTTCAAATCCTTTTAAGTAAGCAAAGCTCCCTTTAAATGGCAACTCAAGAACTCTCAGAGCCGGTGAAATGCGGTTTTCACATTGCATCAAGCAATCAAATTGACAATCATCATTAAGTTCCAGAGTGCCAGAACATACCCAACTATTCAGAGTGTAGCCTTCACTGGAATTTTCATAAAAAGTAACTATAACAGCAAATTTTGATTATTATCTTTTTGAGATATGGTCTAACTGTATAGCCCCAGCTGTTTTAACTCAAGAAATTTGCCTGCCTCTGCCTCTTGAGAATAAAAGCATGATTCAGCACTCTTTTTTGTTTTGTTTTTTGAGACGTTTCTATGTTGCTCTGGCTGACCTCAAACCCATTTGAGTGCTGGGATTAAAGGCATGTGCCACCAAAGGCTGCCTGCATTCTCAACTAATTTTAAAGTTCATCTTTTACCCCCTCCCCATTTGCATTATTAAATTCAAATCATTAAACCAACAGCTCTAACTTTTTTTTCAAAACAAAGTTTCTGTGTAACTGCACTGGCTGTCCTGGGACTTACTTTCAAGAGCCAGAGATTCATCTGCCTCTGCCTTCTTAGTCCTGGGATTAAAGACGTGTATGACCACTGCCCAGCTAGTTCCTAACTTTTCCCCCTACCCACAGGGTTTCTCTGTGTAGCCCCAGCTGTCCTGGAACTCGCTTTGTACACCAGACTGGCCTTTAACTCAAGAGATCCGCCTGCCTTTCTAATGCTGGGATTAAAGACGTGCGCCACCACCGCCTGGCCTAGTCCCTCACTTCTAATATTGACTTTTCCTCCACTCTAATTTACCTTGATGTCTACAATATCGCCCTTCTTGTAGATTCGCATGTACGTGGCCAAAGGAACAACTCCTACAAAAAAAAAGCATCAAGATTAATGTCTAGAGCTACAAGGAGCACTTCCATAACTGTACTAGTTATAAACACAAAGCACAAATCTTTGGCAGTTCCATTAAGTATAATGGACAATTTCTCATTATAAGCACTGCCAGTTAAATACTTCCTTCCAGGGTTAAGCCTGCACATCACGGAAGTTATCAGACTGTGAGATCCATCCTTTTGCTCAGGACAGAATACAGGTGCATGCTGTGAACCAGAGGTAAATAAAAACACAAATATCACTTACCATGTTTCCTAAAGGGCCTAGAAAACATATAGCGAGTGCCCCTCCTCTTTCCCTTTGTGTTTGTCATTTTGGCGAGTTACTGAAACCAGAAAAGTTAGCAGTCAAAAACAATTTAAATTTAATGTTCAACTATCCCCTTAAAATTCATCAATCAACAATATAAAAAGCTGGACCACCATACACCGCCCAATCTTGTCACATACACCAGGCTCCCTCAAACTCAGTATCTCCCCGTCTAGGCCTCCCAAGCGCTAGGATTGTAAATGGGTGTTCATGATTCCTCAAGGATTAAATAGAAAGTTTTTTTTTAAATAAAATTCTGCCACTAAAACCAGGACTAGCATGTTAAAATTCAAGCCAAAACACCTTCCTATTAGAATACAGTACACACCAATGAATACCACAACGCATCTACAAGTAGAACAGTCTAAAAGGCCAGGGACACTGCAACCAACTCCAGGATAATCTTGTGGTTGGAGACTACAGAATTCAAGCCTGCACTTTGTTAATAAGTTAATCCTTATTAACTTAATTTCCCGTCAAAAAAATCTCTTAATTCTACACTTCCATTTGCTAATGAATTAGATGTACAGAATCAGATCCCTGATAAATCTAAGGCAAGCCTCGATAAAGAGGCTCCTTTATAGCAAGACTCGTGCTATAAAGACCTACTTAAGTTGACATTCCTAACTGTAAGTGATTTCCCATTTTTACAAACATTCATACTAAATAACATCTGTAAAGAGCCCCAAGCGGCTCTGGGCACAAGGAGAGTACTCAATCGGCAGCTAGTTTAGCACCATCTTACCTACTACAGATATTTAGAACCAGATATTGTTTTCCAACAAGCCAATAGGTTTAGTAACTCCAACTCCAGTTATTCAGAGCTTAACTGCCTGCTACTCCTGGTCATTATTCCGAGCCACAAGGGAACCCCCAAAGCATGATGTGTTAGAAGCATCGGTGTAACAGCCGTAAGGTTACCGTCCCTTCCTACGCTCTTAGGGCCAAACATGCAAAGTGCGGACTGTTTCACGCATCCCAAGGAGGGAGTCTCCTTCACATCATTGCCCGGGCTCACTCGGCGGGAACCTTCCTTGCCAGAGCGAAGTCCAGGCTTGCACACACCCAACTCTCGTTAAGACCCACTGCGACTTTTAAGCCTTAACCCGACACCACATGCTCATGTCTAGGGTTAGGCGGACGCCCGGATACCACGACTGAGCCAGGCCCGGCTTCTCCGGATAAAAGCCCCCGCCACCCATCACCCAAGCCAATGGCCTCCAGACAGTCTCCCCACGACCCTAACATGCAGCCTCCGCGGGCTGAGCCCCTCGTGCAGCTTGTGAGGAGCGAAAGCCGCGAGAGCCACGCGCACCCACCAACCTGAAAGATGGCTACCGCGGCCGAAAGGAAGGGGGCGGGGCCGCGCGCTCTTACAAGGACCGCGGGCTGCCCGCGGCACCGCCTGAAGAGAAACGCCGGGCCTGCGAGGCTCTTCGAGAGAACCGCGTCACCATGATAACCTGGAGACGCTGTGAGGACGCTCTCCCCTGCGGAGACTAAAGGCAGCCGGCTAAACCAAACTCACACAGGCATTATGTTAGACAGCCCGGAATGGGGTCCTCGCGGGCGTTCAGCGGGACGCTACTTCCGGAGCGTACAGACGCAAGCCGGTGCGTCATGTGACGTAGGAATCTGTCGTTTTAACTCTTGGCCAGAAGTCATTTACGTTCTGCGGCGCAGTGAGTTTTAGTGATTGTAGGGTCTGTTAAGTCGCGTAGGCAAATAATTACGTGTGAACAAAAACCGTTTGTGTGTTTTTCAAGTTTTTCCCCTGATGTATTAAACAACGCATCTATTGGTGGGTTAAAACTTTGGCAAGCCGGGCATGGTGCGCATGCTCACAATCCCAGTATTTGGAAGGCAGAGGCAAGAGCAATATAGTGAGACACTGTCTCACCAAAAACTTCGTTTCGACTTTCTTTCCTCTCATACCTGTAGTTTGAGCGTGTGAAGACACTCACGTTTTGTTTAGAGTTCATTTATTGTACAAGGTTTCATTTTGACATTTTCAGACAGGCGTGTGTGAGATAACACAGTTTGATCATTTTCATTCCCATTACCCTCTCTTTTCCTCCCCTCCCTGATTGTAGATGAGGATATTTAATCAGTCGTTATACTGAAAGCAGCATTCCTAGTCATTAGATCAGTCAACTTACTGTCATGGCCGCATTGGATGTTGAAAACATTCCAATAATAAACGAGGACTTTGAGAGATGGATATCGTTTTTATAATCGGTATTCGGGTCCATTCCTCTTATGCAATGGTCCCCCATTTAATTTTGGAGATATTAATCCTGTCCCTAGTATGCATTCGTGGGAAGGTAACCCCACTGTCAGCAAAACAAGAAGCCAGACTCTTGAGTGTGCTAAGACAACCAGAAAGCTAGAGTGTATGTCTCTGATCTTTTTTTTTTTTTTTTTTTTTTTTTTTTTTTGATTTTCGAGACAGGGTTTCTCTGTAGCTTTTGGTTCCTGTCCTGGAACTAGCTCTTGTAGACCAGGCTGGCCTCGAACTCACAGAGATCCGCCTGCCTCTGCCTCCCGAGTGCTGGGATTAAAGGCGTGCGCCACCACCGCCCGGCTATGTCTCTGATCTTTACTCTGAATTGAGTACCGTTGAGACAGAGTTGACAATGAGATGACCTGACTGAGCTGTCTCGCCTCCCTCAGCTTCTGCTTGATTCCAAGTCTCATCCTTGAATATTTATGAATTCTGAAAACCATCAAATCCTACTAATAAACCCCAGTAATAAACTAGGTAAAATCCATTGAATGATGTGTCCAGCATGGTAGGTCCGGTTGTTTGAAATCGCATTAATTCATGCTAGAAGATAAACACATCTACCATGAAGATCCTGTAGTGACATTGACAATTCTGTAGTGACAATCTCAGATTGTATGGAAAACCTGACCGTGCCACAAGGACATGTGCTCAACTATGTTCACAGCAGCTTTGTTTGTCATAGCCAGAACCTGGAAACAACCCCAATGCCCCTCGACCGAAGAATGGATAAGGAAAATGTGGTACATTTACACAATGGAGTACTACACAGCAGAAAAAACTAACGACAGCTTGAATTTTGCAGGCAAATGGGTGGAGCTAGAAAACATTATTTTGAGTGAGGTAACCCAGACACAGAAAGACAATTATCACATGTGCTCACTCATAGATGGTTTTTAAACATAAAGCAAAGAAAGCCAGCCTACAAACCACAATCTCAGAGAACTTAGACAACAATGAGGACACTAAGAGAGACTTACATAGATCTAATCTACATGGGAAGTAGAAAAAGACAAGATCTCCTGAGTAAATTGGGAGCATGGGGACCTTTGGGGAGGACTGAAGAGGGGAAGGGCAGAGGCAGGGAGGGGAGCAGAGAGAAATGTAGAGCTCAATAAATATCAATAAAAATGTATTTTAAAAAGGCAGAAAGATAATTATCCTGTGAAACATTTCAGCTAAATGGATGAGATTCCAGAGGCCTAATTAAATGCATGCCTGGTACTACATTTTTCTCAGGCTTTCCTGGTGAAAGAAAGAAAGAAAGAAAGAAAGAAAGGAAGGAAGGAAGGAAGGAAGGAAGGAAGGAAGAAAGAAAGAGCGAGCCGGGCGGTGGTGGCGCACGCCTTTAATCCCAGCACTCGGGAGGCAGAGGCAGGCGGATCTCTGTGAGTTCGAGACCAGCCTGGTCTACAAGAGCTAGTTCCAGGACAGGCTCCAAAACCACAGAGAAACCCTGTCTCGAAAAACCAAAAAAAAAAAAAAAAAGAAAAAAGAAAAAAAAAAGAAAGAAAAACGTGAATGATCTAATTAGCCAGGACTTTAAAAAGAGGCTTCAAATATTTTAACAGATTTTAATATCTGTGACCAAATTATATTCAGTTACTTTTAATTAATTTTTATCTTACTCGGAGCAAAGTTTTATTCCCAAAGCAATTTTTGTTGGATTTTGAGATAGAGTCTCATTATGTTGTTATGACTGGCCTGGAATTCACAGAGATCTGACTGCTTCTACTTCCTGGGTGCTAAGGTTAAAGATGGGCATCACCACATCTGGCCCAATTCTTCTGTTTTTGTTTGTTTAGTTTTTCAAGACAGGGTTTCTCTGTGTAGCAGCCCTGGCTGTCCTGGAACACGCTTTGTAGACTAGGCTGGCCTCGAATTCAGAGATCTGCGTGCTTCTGCCTCCCATGTGCCAGAAATACAGGTGTGTGCCACCACTACCCAGCAATTTTTCTGTTTTTTAACATATTACTTACCTTAGTTGATTTGTGTTGAGTGTAATCAAAATGTACTAGTATTAGCCTAAGAGTTAAAAAAAAATAAAAATAGACAGGTGGTGGCGCACGCCTTTAATCCCAGCCCTTGGAGGCAGAGGCAGGAGGATCTCTGTGAGTTCAAGGCCAGCCTGGTCTACAAGAGCTAGTTCCAGGACAGGCTCTAAAGCTACACAGAGAAACCCTGTCTCGAAAAACCAAAAAAATAAATAAAAATAGTATACCAAAATGAATACCAGAATTAAACATGTTCTTGCACTGGTCCATTGTTTTAGACTTTACCCATTGTCTTTTTTGTCTACTGTAGATAGTTGAATTCAGTGTGTGTGTGCATGTTAGCATTCCTTTGTGTATATGCACATGCATGTATGTGGTTGAGAGTTCCAAAAATCCTTATGCTAATGTGCAGACCCTACGTGCACCAACACTATGTTTCATCATCAATCCCTGCAGACAAGATACAGAATGTCGCCCCCCTCAAGATCCCTGGAACTTCCCTTCTACTCAATCCACTCTCCCTCCAGAATCATAAATATTCTTATTTCTTTTTTTCTTTTCTAATTTAATTTTAATTTTATTTTATGTGCAATGGTGTGAAGGTGTCAGATTACCCAGGGACTGGATTTACACACACTTATGAGCTGCCATGTGGTTGCTGGGAATTGAACCTGGGTCCTTTGGAAGAGCAGTCAATGCTTATAACTGCCGAGCCATCTCTCCAGCCCCGTTTCTTTCTTTAAACAAACAAGAGTGCTAGGGAATTGAGACCAAGGCATGGTGTATGATAGAAAAGTGCAATACCCTCCCTCACCCTCCACCCCCTGTTCTTAATAGCCTGATTTCTATAAAAACATTGTCCAGTATAGATAAGCAGTACCATACAATTTATGTGCTTTTTTTTTTTTTTTTTTTTTGTTTGTTTTTTGTTTTTTGTTTTTCGAGACAGGGTTTCTCTGTGGCTTTGGAGCCTGTCCTGGAACTAGCTTTGTAGACCAGGCTGGTCTCGAACTCACAGAGATCCGCCTGCCTCTGCCTCCCAAGTGCTGGGATTAAAGGCGTGCGCCACCACCGCCCGGCTTTATGTGCTTTTTTTACCCCCTGAATTTTTATTTTGCATAGTGGTTTTTGAGATTCAGTTATGTTGTGTGTGTCAATAGTTGAACATGATCTGCTGCTAAGTAGTATTCCACAATATGGTTAGACTGAAATGTGACCTCTTGGTCTTTTGAGTAAGATCAAGTGAGATACACTACAATTTACTTTTCTCTTGATAGAAATGTTAAATATTCTTTTATCTCATTTAATAACACTGCATAAGTTTTTGTGAACTTGTTTTCTTTTGGGATGAATATGTAGGAGTTATATTTCTGGTCATATCTTAGGTCTGTACCTCACTTTATAAAGCACTGCAAAGTAATTCCCAAAGGAAACCACGGTTTTGTTTATCCAGCATTCTCCTCTGCAGGAGTAAAGCTTGCATGTACCTTATATGAAGGGGTCTAATTACATTGCTCAGGCTAGTTTTGACCTCTTGAAGTGATCCCTCAGCCTCAGCCTCCCTAGCCGTTGGGCCATTAAATGAGCTAGCTCCCCATCAATAAGGCATTCATTTTTTTATGACACGTATCTTATTTAGTTATTTATTTGAGACAGGGTCTCACTGCATAGCCCTGTGTGTTCTAGACCTCACTCTGTAGACCAGGCTAGCCTGGTTTCAGACTCATTGGGCTCTTCCTGCCTCCACCTCCCCAGTGCTGAGATTTAAGGCATGTTCCACCACACCTGACTATCTTGTTGGCTGTTTCTGAAGTACTAGTGCTCAAACCCAAGCCCTCATGTTTGCTAGACATGTGCTCTGCTCTAGCACTTCGTCTTGTCCCCAGCCTTGCCAGTTTTAAACACAGCCGTGTCACTAACTCCGTTGTACAGATTTTAAAGCCAAAGTCGTTTCCTGATTTCCTCGCCATCAATTTATCTCTAGTTTGAGGTCATTAATACAAAGAGAATGAGAAAAATGTTGAAACAGTTAAAGAATAGCCAGTCAGCGGTGGTACCCTACCTTTAATCCTAGCACTCCTGAGGCAGAAGCAGGCAGATCTCTGAGTTTGAGACCAGCTAAAGAGCAAGTTCCAGGACAGCCAGGACTACACAAAACAAAAATAAACAAGCAAAAAAAGCGAAATAAATGTAGAAAGTGGGAGCATTCATATTTCATTCACCATTTATGAGCATTTAGTCAGGCACTGCACCGAGTGACGAAACTATAATCATGAAACGTGGTCCTTGCCCTCAAGGACCCTCAGGGAACCTGGTAGGAGAGAGAGGTGAGCCCACACATTATGCCAAGTAACAGAATAGGAGACACAACACTGTGGAAGTTGTGCAAAGGAAGCTGGTGTTCCTGGATTGGAGGAAGTGAGCCAAACAGGAAGCTTCACACAGTGAGTCTCAGTGAAAGACTGACAGTAGTCAAGACAGTGCAAGCAGAGCTCCTTAGGCAGGAAGAAAAGCTTGTGAACAGGCAGAGTGGTGGGTCTCAGCTGAACTTGGAGAAATAACAATCTTCCAGTGGGTGCTAGAAAAATGGCTTAGAGATTAAGCGCACTGACTTAAAATTTTTTTTAAAAAAAATCATCCAGTGGCTATGGGGAAGAAGGGGAGCAGCAAGAAGGTGGCTGTTTACAATGAAGGGCACATATCACCAGACTTGGGTAAAACACTGACCAAAACACAGCTTTTGGCTAGGGATGGAGGACACCGTTAGTTCCTGCATGAAAAAATAAACAGTTTAAGTCACGAAGGGACATTTGCATCTCTGTACAGCATATTTTTGTGTTTTTTCTTATGAAGGATTTTTAAAGAATTGTGTGTGTGTGTGTGTGTGTGTGTGTGCCTGAGTGTATGTAGGTGCACCATGTGCATGCCGTGCCCACAGAAGCCAGAATAGGGTGTCAAGTCTTCTAGAACTGGAATATAGATGGTTGTGAGCCACCATATGGGTGCTGGGAATTGAACCAGAGCCTTCTGCAAGAGCAGTCAGTGCTCTTAACCACTGAGCCTTCTGTCTAACCTCAGAAGAGTTTTCTAAAAAGTATGTTTGCATGCCAGGCATGGTGGTATATGGCTTTAATCTCAGCATTCAGGAGGCAGAGGCAGGCGATCTCTGTGAGTTTGAGGCCAGCCTGGTCCACAAGAGCTAGTTCCAGAATAGCCAGGACTACACAGAGAAACCATGTTTCATACTCCCCCTACCCTGAAAAAAAAGATTCAGTACATCCTAAAGACTCAGGACATTCTGATGGTTGGCTTGTTAAAACTCTGAAAGTAAACAACGAAAAAATGCCAAGAAGTCCCTGAACCTGATGAGATGGATAAGGCCCCTTCCTCCACAACAGTGTGTGATCAGCAAAGGACTATTCAGGAAGCTCACAGCAACTGATCTGCCTGGAAGAGATTTACTAACCTGTGGAGCTGCCTGCAGGTCGTACAGAGTCAGGGTTCCAGCTTTCATGAGCTGTCACTCACACTGGGACGGGCTCAGAGATGAAGCTGTCTTTGAGTCCTTCCTGTTCCTTTAAGTCACCCCTCACCTACACTCCTGTAACTAACCCCAATAAACTCAGTTACTAAATTGGACTTCTGTGGTATTGTTCCTTTGATCTGTTGTCAGTTCCCTCTCTGGGGTGAATAGACATTTGTGTTGTGTCTCCTCAGGAAAAGTGTCAAAGACTATAAATATCTGACATGAATTCACTGGGAAGAAAAGTACCTCCACCAGCCACACATACATGCATGATCTGTATTTCACTCAGGAGACAGCCAGGAATATGTATGTATGTATGCATGTATATATGTATGTACGTATGTATGTATGTATGTGTTTATTTTTGTTTTGTCGAGACAGGGTTTCTCTGTGTAATAGTCCTGGCTGTCCTGGAACTCACTCTGTAGACCAGGCTATCCTTGAACTCACAGAGATCTGCCTACCTCTGCCTCCCAAGTGCTGAGATAAAAGGTGTGTGCCACCACCACCCAGCTTCTTTAGTGATTTTAGATCTGCAAGATTTTACAGGGATATGGATTTATAAACTAATTTTCATTTCTCTTTGTGAATTCTACACAGTTTTAGTACAGTCTTTTTGAACGCTCCAAGCTGGAGGTTGGAGTTTTTGTTTTTTTGGTTTTTTTGTTTGTTTGTTTTTTGTTTTTGTTTATTGTCAAAAAAACCCTTAGATTTGTTCTGTAAATGTGCTGATTTTTTTAAGACAGGGTTTCTCTGTGTAGCTTTGGTTGGAGCCTGCCCTGGAACTAGTTCTTGTAGACCAAGCTGGCCTTGAACTCAGAGATCCACCTCTGCCCCCAAATACTGAGATTAAAGGTGTGCGCCACCACTGCCGGGCTCTGATTTTTTTTAAAGCAGCAGTTCTTTTGAGAGTTCTGTATCCCAGGCTGGCCTGAACTTGAGGTGCACTGCTTCTGCTTTCTGAGGGTTGTGATTAGAGGTGTAAGGCTTGATCTTGCTGATTCTGTTGTGGCTTTAGACATTTAAAAAACATGCTCATAATTCAACCTGCTCTCCATGAGGAAATAAGTCAGTGGTAAGATATGCTTGTTTAAACTTTATTTGAGGGATATTTTTTTATGAGAGATCCTTAAAATTTTTCTCAAGGTAAATCAGGTGGTTGTGGCAAAGGCCTTTAATTCCAACACTCGGGAGGCAGAGACAGCCTGGCCTATAGCTTGAGTTCCACGACAGTTCCAAAGCTACACAGAGAAACCCTGTCTCAAAAAAAACCCAAAAAATCTCAAGGTTGTATTTCCATTTGTCAGTTGAAATGGTGAGTAGCTGGGATTGTCATGACAGACACTAGAAGATGCCTGCAGATGGGGTTCAGCATCCCCTCTCTATCTCTACCTCGAGCCATCATTCAGGCGTGGGGCTGTATTTTCACAATAAGAAGAATGTGGTGGGAATTATCTTGACTGTCATACTCACTGAGCAAAAACTAAAACTTTTCTATCCATTAGAGAAATCCCTCTGGCTAAGATCTGCTGCGATGCCAGGAAATTCTGAAATAGGCTCCTTTTGGAAACAGACAATAGTCATCAGCATGAACCACAATGACATCAAAATATTTCTGTAATATAATTGATACCAAGGCCCTTTAAAGTTTTAGCCCTGGGATTTGTAGCTGAAGCATGAAACGTAGAGCGAAAGCATTCATCAGATATTAATGCTGCTAATTTGTGCCGTGTTTTCAAGTTCTGAGGATGGAACTGCACTGCCGAAAATTTCCTCCAAACCAGCTTCAGAATGTTTATGATGCTTAATTCTGCTTTCTGTAGTGCCCTTTTAATGGTTGCTCTTTTTTATCAGATCAACTGGCTTTGGAGTCACCTAGGAGGCACAGCTCTGGTGTCTGTGTGATTCTGTAAAGCTCTTACTGAGGAGAGAAGACCCATCTCGATCGCTGGAACCCAGGCTGAAGAAAAGAGACAAAGGGTCTGGTGAGATGTCTCAGTGGGAAAAGTGCCTGCCTCTGACCTCCACATGTGCACCGTGGCACGCGTGCTCACAACACACATATACCACCCACAAAAAACCCACACATACCATACACACACAAAACACAACTACTTGGTTGGTCCTGGTGAGAAGGGATTACTTCCCATTCATCAAATCTTCCCCACTCTGATGGGTTCCTCTCAAACTGGGAACCCAAATAAGCCTGCCCTTCCAGAATCTGCTTCTCCTTAGGTATTTTGTCACAGAGATAAGAAAAGTAACTGGAGCCAGGTGGGTGGTGGTGGCACACACCTTTAATCCCAGCAGAGGCGGGGGGGGGGGGGGGGGGGGGAATCTCTGTGAGTTCAAGGCCAGCCTGGTCTACAAGTGCTAGTTCCTGGACAGGCGCCAAAGCTACAAAGAAACCTAGTCTCAAAAAAAAAAAAAAAAAAAGAAAAGAAAAAGATCTTAGATTTTTGACAGTGCTCTGATTACTCAAAGTAGACTTGAGAAAACCATACCATAAACATGGAGGTTCTGTCTCTATGGGATTACCATTGTGTACCCAGGGCTAAACATATAATATCCATACAAAGTGTATCTGGAGAGAGAGGGAACTGTAATGGAAAAATTAAAAATCCTCGCTGGGGGCAAGCAGCAGAATCGCTGCAGATCCCCAAGCCATGGCAACGGGCCATGTGGCAGCAGGCAGCAGGCCCTGAGAGTAGCCAGTCCCTGAGCAGTGGCTGGTCCAGGGCAGGGAGACATGCAGTGGCAGGGAAGAGACAGAGACACGGATAGGCACACCATGCAGAATGAGATTGGATATTTATTCAGAGGGCTATGGAGGGGGAAGGGAGAAGGGGGAAAGAGAGCAGAGAGAGAGAAAGAGAGAGAAGAGAAAGACAGAATAGGGGAGGGGGAGAAGTGGGGAGAGGCAGAAGCTGCCTCTTTGAGAGGGAGATAGACCCTGGCTGGAAGCTGAAGATCAGCAGATGGGGGAGGGAGTGGGTGTGGCTTGTCTCTTAAAGAGACAGAACAGATCCTTACAGGAACTATAAAAACAAACAGGAAATGAGCTCTCCCACCTGGATTGTGTTAGTATGGAGTCATTACTTTAAAAATGATTTATTTATTTTTATGTTCATTGGTATTTTGCCTATACATTCATCTTGTGAGAGTGTCAACTTCCCTGGATCTGGAGTTACTGACAGTTGTGAGCTGCCATAGGGATGCTGGGAATTGAAGCTGGGTCATCTGGACTAGCAGACAGTGCTCTTAACCACTGAGCTATCTCTCCATTCCTAGTAAGGGAGTTATTAACTGTGACCTTGATCTTGTCAGGGGATTTTCATTCACTAGTTGCTGTCTAGATAGGACGGTCAGCTGGTGTGTGAGGTGTGACTCCGCTCAGCTGATTGGTTCCCAGCAACATTCAGGGCTTTCACTATTTAATGGAGCACATGTTTATTAGATAACAGGAGTGAGATGCTGCTGTAGGTTCAGATGACAGAAAAATCCCTGTGCTCTTGAAGTTTACCTTCCAGCAAGGAAAGTGGGTGTTACACAATGTGATGTTATATATATGATTTTATATATATGTATATATATATATATGCTGGGGTGGAGGCAGGCACTAAAAGAAAGCAGAAACGAGGCATCATGGATTATACTCTGGTCAGAGAAGACTTCACAGGCAAGGATTTTTCTGCAAAGATCTGAGGAAGGAAGGGAGGGAGGCACAGAGGCATATCAGAAGGAGGGCAGGGCTAGGACCAAGAACAAGTGTGGGCTGTTTCGATGCACAGTGTTGGGAGTTGGGATGGATAGAAAACATATTAGTTACTGTTGCTGCAGTGAATATGTGCCAAGAAGAAATGGAGGGAGGCAGAATTGACCTCAGCTCACAGTGTGAGGGTTCAGTCTGGCATAGTGGGAAAAGGTAGCTTTCAGCCTTAGGGGCAGGACTTGAGACTGCTGGTCATATCGAATCCATAGTCAGGAAACAGGAAGATGGATGTTGGTGATCAGCATAAAATAACCCAACAAAGATACTTTAATTTTAATAAATTTTGGATTTATTTGTTTTATGTGTGTATTTTGCCTGCATGCATGTTTGTGCACCTCGTGTTTGCCCGGTACTCACAAAAGTCAGAAGAGGACATCAGAGCTGGACCTGCACTTACAGATGGCTGTAAGCTGCCATATGTGTGCTGGGAATAGAAGCCATGCCGTCGGCAAGAGCAACAAATGCTCTTGATTACCAAGCCATCTCTCCAGTCCCTAAAAAGAAACTTTTAAAAAATAAAAGAATTAAGAAAGGAATCCAGCCGGGCGGTGGTGGCGCACGCCTTTAATCCCAGCACTTGGGAGGCAGAGGCAGGCGGATCTATGTGAGTTCGAGACCAGCCTGGTCTACAAGAGCTAGTTCCAGGACAGGCTCCAAAGCCAAAAAGAAAGGAATCCAATGATACCTGGCCTAGAATTTTTAAATTTATATATACATGTATGTATGGGCATCTGGAGGCAGGGGTGGGGCTGTAACTAGAGTTACAGGTGGTTGTGTGTCACAGTGTAGGTGCTGGGACTCAAACGAGTCCTTTGAAGAGAAACTGGTGGCCCTAATTGTTGAGCCATCTTTTCAGCTCACTTTTTAAATCTCAGCTGGTGTGATGTGTTTTTTTTTTGTGTGTGTTTTAATTTTCATCATACCACAACCATACAGTCTTGATTACTATAGCTTGGTATTGTGTTTTTAAACTGGTTGTTGTCAGTTTGCATACATATGTTGTGATTTGTTTGTTTGTTTGTGTCTTGTCTTTTCTTCCTTTTTCTTTTCCTTTTTTCCAAGATGAAGTTTCTCTCTGTAACAGCTCTGGCTGTCTTGGAACTCGCTCTGTAGACTAGGCTGGCCTCGAACTCACAGAGATCCACCTGCCTCTGCCCCCCAGATTAAAGGCCTGTGCCACCACCGCCCAGCATGTTATGATGTTTTAATGTATGTATTCTGTGAACCCATGTCCCCACTTCCTCAACAACACTGTGTTCACATCCTTCAGTCTTTCCCTCTCCTAGCTCTTTGTGAGCAAGGCTGTTGCTCTGAAGAACATAACTGACTCCGTCCACCACCCACCCTCCCTCATTTTCCTTTCCCAGTCTCTAATAAGCTCGGTAAAACGTTTAGAGAGCTTTACTGTTTCCTCTCTTTCCTCTTCTCTCTTCCTTTTGAGACAAGGTTTAGAGTCCTTGACTTCCAGTTCTCTCTGTATTACAGCTAAGAATGATCTTGAATTTCAGATCCTCCTTTTCCTCCTCTCCCCTCTTCCTCCTTCCATCTTCCCGTCCTCTTCTTGTCTTCCTCTCCTACTCCCCTTCTTTTCTTCTCCCCTTTCCTCCCTCCCCTTCTATCCTCTTTCCTCTCCTCCTCCCCTTCTCTTCCTTCCCTGGTCAAATGTCCTTTGCAAAGCTGCTGGTCAAATTTGCTGTTGTTATTATACTTCTAAATTTTCTGTTTTATTTATTTCATCATTTCCGTTTTACTTCCTTTGGATCTTTTAAATGATTTGATTGTTTGAAAATATGTTAAGGTAGTTGGTTTAAAGTTTTTGGCTAGTAAATGTTCCTCAAAGCAAGTGTCAAACATTGCTTTTCCATTATGAATGGACATTCATTTTACATTCTTTGCACGTCTTTTTTTTTTTTAAGAACTGGGACATTTTGAGTAGTGTCATGTGCCATCTCTGGATTTCTCCTCCAAATCATTGCTGCTTGTATCTAAGTGAATCTTCTGAGCTCCCTGTTCACATAGGATTCTATGCCTCCCAGACTGGCTTCAAACTCCTTTGCAATCCTCCTGCCGCAGCCACAGCTTCTAGGGCTGGAACTACAACATTCAGAATCCAGCAATTGAACTCATTTTAAAAGAACCTATTTCATTAGATTTGTAGACCGGATTTGCCAGAAATTTCCTTAAATATGTGGAGCAAAACAAACAAAACACAGCACAAAGTTCCTTTCAGAATGGCTCTGTGGCCTGGCAATGCTTCAGTGCTTAGCTAGGCATGGCTTGAAGGTCGGGGAGTGCAGGGAGGGGGTGGGGAGGGATTCCCAGGGCTTTCTGAGTGTGCCCCAGGCATTCTGAGTCCCCTGAAACAGAAAGCATCTTCCTTGAGGTGTGTTTTCTCTGACCTCTTCATTTCTAGGCCTTTTAGTCAACTAATCCTCCCTGTAGTATCCCTGCCCCTGCCAATAAAAGTTTATTAGCATCTCCTTCAAGTATTTTCTAGCAACTCCACCAGGAAGTGGTCTTGCCCCCTGGAAGCTCCGAGGCAGGTGCCACAAAGACAAGCTCGTGAGCACATCCTGTAGACAGCTTGCTGGGTCCAGGCACAGGACTGTCAATTCCTGAGAAGAAGCTCCTTAATTGGCACCAGCAGTCTAATGCAAGCTTCCACCCTCAAGACTGCAGCCAATTTGCTAGGCTGGGAGAACAGAGTAGTTACCAGAAGAATGCAAATGACCATAGAACTATTAGGGGAAGGAAGCCCTGCCCTGCTAGCTATATGCTTTTGCATTTGCTCAGGTTATAGTATTGGGAAAGTGATCAGTTTTGAAAGCCCATTCATTTGCTTTGTGAAGGTTTAAGTTTTTTGTTTGTTTGTTTTGTTTTTTGAGACAGGGTTTCTCTGTGTGTAGCTCTGGCTGTCCTGGAAGTCTCTCTGTAGACCAGGCTAGCCTTGAACCCACAGAGATCCTCCCACCTCTGCCTCCCAAGTGCTGGGATTATAGGCATGGACCACAACCACCCAGCAAGGTTCAGTTTCATGGTTCTTTTCTTGGCTAATTCCTCTGGCAGCTGTCCAAAGGAGAGACTAGAGAGATTCGCTTGCTGTCAATCGCCCATGGCAAGGACATCGGTTCCTAATTCCTAGTCTGTCCTATTTGGTTGTGAGTCTAGCAAGGCTGGGTACTCATGTTCCTGTAAGCTAGCAGTTCCACCAGAAAGTAAACTATAAAAGTTTTCTTACATGATGAGAAGACACCCATAAAGATGTTCCTAACAAGAAGGAAACTGCGCGTCTACCTTTCCCAGAGCGCTAGAGGCAAAGGTCTGCCTCCTTAGCTGAGCACCTAGAACTTAGTTGCAGGTGTAATTTCTTCATGAAGGCTAAAGGACAAAGAAGGAAGGGTTTCTTAAAATGACTTGTTCTTTTTTTTTTTACTCTGGATAATTTTAACATACCATCTGACTAACAAGTCACCTTTAATAAAATAGAACTGGAAATAGATTTTATTTCTTTTTCTTGTCTAGACTATTTAATTTTATTCTCTCCTGTCATTGTCTACTCCCCAGAGAAGCAACTGAGTGTGAAATTTGTGGGAAGGATGCTATCCAAAGTTTCATTTTATTGCAAAGTAACCTAGGAAAAAATCCAGAGAAAGCAGAGATTTCTAGAGGATACTAAGAACTTTTTGAAAAATGGACAGGTCGCACACAATTTCTCTAAACTAGAGTATTTGACCATTGAGGTTAAAAATTGAGGCTGGGCATGGTAGCACATGCCTTTAGTCCCAGAGGCAGGTGGATCTCTGTGAGTTCGAGGCCAGCCTGGTCTACAGAGCTAGTTCCAGGACAGCCAGAGCTACAAAGAAACCCTTGCTCAATAAATAAAGAAATAGATTAATTAATTAAAAAGAAAGAAAAAGAAAGCTGATTAAGCAAATGGATGACATAAATGAGTTGTTGATTCAAATGTGATTTTGATGAAGTGGAAACAACTGACCTTGCCATATGTTTCTAAGGAATCAGTAGCATTGTCTGGAATACTTCTAAAAGTGATATCTAATCCCCGGTTTGGCGGTTTGGCAGGGGAGGAGTTTGGTCACCGTTCTTTACAGCCCGTTGGACTGTAAATGCTGATATACCTGGAAAGCACACCCTGTGGCCGTCTGTTGAGAGACGGACCATGAGCACAGTGCTGGGGCTCTCTGAAACTTAGGCCCTACCCCGGCCTACTGAGTCAGTCTGTAGCTGAGGACAGTCTCAAGTGACACAGCTGACACATGAAATTTGAAAAGCACCAGGCAGGCCGATGGTGGCGCACACCTTTGATCCCAACACTGGGGAGGCAGAGGCAGGTGGATCTCTGTGAGTTTGAGGTCAGCCTAAAGATATATCTATAAATCTATATTTATATCTGTCTATATCTATCTATCTGTTTGTCTGTCTGTCTGTCTATCTGCTCTTTTCCAGAAAATTCCAAACAAGCTAGGCTAGTATAATACAAAAGGTACCCACTGTGTAAATCATGCTGGCAGCCATTTCCTCTTCTTTTGAATTATCCTGAAGCAAGCCCCAGCTACCAGCTCATTTTATCAAGAAACTTTTCTATATACCACTTTTAAATAACCAAATTCCACTACCACACTTTCCAAAGTGACCAATAATTCCTTGATATTCTCAAGTACTGATCACATTGCATTTTTTTTTACAATTTTGAAATGACATTTAAAATTTGTATGCTAAGAACAAGGGTTCAAGTAAAGGCCACTTAGGATTATTCTTTCTGTTTTCTAGACTTCTCTTAATTTATTTGTTTCTCGGAAACCTTTGTTGCCCTTGGGATTTATTTGTGGAGTAAATCAGTTGTGATCTGGCGTACCTACGGTTTGGATTTTGTTCACTGCGCTCCAGGGTGTTGTAGTAACGTTTGCTTTCCTCCTATTTTCTGCATATTATTCAACCTGATAAGGACAAAAAAAAATCAAACCTGTCAAGTTCTAACAACACCCCATGGGTTGGAGTGAGGGTGGTGCTGGGTTCATAAAGGGGTCACGTGTGTTAAGTTACTCAGTTCTAGCAAAACCAGGACCCCGGTTGGAGGCTGAGGTTGTTGGCATGGGTCAGGGTGGTGCGGAAACCCGTGCCTGCTCTTTGCCTTACTTCTCTGAGCCTCTGATGCAGAGTGACTATGGTGAAGCTGAAGGACCTGAAGTTCCCGCTTTCAGGCCTCTCCTGAGAAGGCTGTAGTACAACAGGTCCTTTCTGGATAGTTCCCGCTTTCAGGCCTCTCCTGAGAAGGCTGTAGTACAACAGGTCCTTTCTGGCCTTTCCTGAGAAGGCTGTAGTACAACAGGTCCTTTCTGGCCTTTCCTGAGAAGGCTGTAGTACAACAGGTCCTTTCTGGATAGTTCCATCCTAGTACACAGATCTGTTAATAAATCTTGCCCACTCTTCTCTTCCTGTGTTAAGTAGCTTCTAGAAAGTCCCTGAAAGGCCATAGGTTTCTATGGAGAGATCTAGAAACTAGAGAGAATTCCCCTTGCCCTTCCCTCCCAAGGCAGCCATAAAAGTTAGCTGGCTGCCCTCCGGAACCTGCATCATAAGAGCTTCATTTCAGAGGAGTCC
Organism: Microtus pennsylvanicus; assembly: GCF_037038515.1. Classification (NCBI taxonomy): domain Eukaryota; kingdom Metazoa; phylum Chordata; class Mammalia; order Rodentia; family Cricetidae; genus Microtus; species Microtus pennsylvanicus. The sequence goes on from NC_134579.1 coordinate 88,871,445, forward strand.
CGCCCTGCTCTGGGTGAAGGAATGAAGCCCAGGCATTGAATCTGAGTAGACAGGCTCTGCTAAGTCCCCAGATTGTTACCGTTGGATCAGACTTGTGTTCTTTCAGTGATAGTTCTCTGCACAACTGTCCATGAAAATACAGTTTCCGCTAGGCGGTGGTGGTGCACATCTTTAGTCCCAGCACTCGAGAGGCAGAGGCAGGCAGATCTCTTGAGTTCTAGGCCAGCCTGGTCTATAGGATGAGTTCCAGGACAGCCAGGGCTACACAGAGAAATCCTATCTCAAGCAAAACAAAACAAAACAAAAAAAACAATTTCTAAGGCTGGAGAGATGGCTCAGTGGTTAAGAGTATCTGCTGCTTCTGCGGAAGACCCTGAGTTGGTTCCAGCGCTACTTTTACTGTGCGTGTACATGTATGATGTGAGTATGGAGCCATGTCAGGGGGCTGTGTGGAGGCCAAAGGACAGCCTTGTGGAGTTGGTTCTTTCCTTCCACCCTTGTGTTGGACTCAAGTGTCGTTGCCTGCTGAGACATCTCTCTGGCCCCTGTGTTGCATAAAATCTACATTCAAAACATTACTGTGTACTCTTCCGTTGTTGCTCTATCCTGTTCTAGGGTCTTGGCTGTGATGGGTGAGGTAGAGACCTCTTCCCTCTTCCCTCTGAAATACCATTTAAGCTTTACAATGAATGGTTTTCACAGTGGGCTATTGACATTATGTAGGCATTTGTGGCTCAGGGCCTAACGTTTTAATAGCCCCAAGCTGCTTTTTTTTTTTTTTGCAAATTAGTTAATTTTATATGCATTGGTGTTTTGTCTGTATGCACGTCTATGTGAGGATGTCGAATCCCCTGGGACTGGAGTTGCAGATGGTTGTGAGGTGCCATATGGGTGCTGGGAATTGAACCTCTATAAAAGGAGCCAGTGCTCTTAGCCACTAAGCAATCATCTTTCCAGCCTCCCAAGCTGCTTTTTTTTTTTTTTTTTTGGTTTTTCGAGACAGGGTTTCTCTGTGGCTTTGGAGCCTGTCCTGGAACTAGCTCTTGTAGACCAGGCTGGTCTCGAACTCACAGAGATCCACCTGCCTCTGCCTCCCGAGTGCTGGGATTAAAGGCGTGCGCCACCATCGCCCGGCCCAAGCTGCTTTTTAAGTGGAAAAAAAAAGTCATCAGTAAAATAGGTGATAGGTTTGGTGTTTTGGCACCTCTGCTTGCTAGATTCACATCCCCTGTGGAGTCTGATGGTCAGGCTTCCTGTACTTTGTGTACTGTGTCCTGGACCTGAGAGGGCTTCATACTCTGTTCCCACTCAGAACTGGTAGTTTCATGGTATCCAGGAATTAGATTAGTGCCAAAGTCAAAACATGGTTTCAGTTGCCCCTACAATCCACTTTTTAAAAATGTCCAGGAGACCCTTGGAACTTCCCCAGTGTAGGACTTCAAGGACTTAGGTTTCTGCTTCTCCTTGACATTCGTGTGTTACTGATATCCTAACTCTTGTCTGCTCACTAGGTCCAGTTCTAGGCATTCTTGCTGTTGGTGGCATGGATCAATGTGGCTGTGAACTACCCAGTGAGGTCCCAGAGGGATTGTATGCTAACAGGGGGTTGATTCTGCCTGAGACAAGTCAGGGGCCATGTCTGCCTTGATTGTGAAGGCAAAGTGCATTCTGCTTCTTTCACTGAGAGAAAAGGGTAATAAAAGCATTTCTAGATCATTAGCCACAAACTGGGTGCCAGGGTGTCTCCTTGAGCATTCCACCCATAGCAACCACACTGAGAGAAACCCACAGTGATAAATATGCAGCCTCATTTGACCACCACTTCCCATGTCCTACTGGGATTTCCAGATAGCCACATCCAGGGAAAGCAGATCCTATAGGTCAGCCTGTGGGACTCAGGAGAGGAGTGGGATTGTGGGGGAGGTTGCAAGCAGAAGCCACCCACAGTGCTGGCACAGTCTATCGCAACCAACTGATAAAGGAAACAACACGCACACACCCTGATCTGATGTTAAGGGCTCCTTTCTCAAATGTATGGGTGAGTCATGGCTCCTGGTTGGGGGAAGCTCTCTGGTCCCAGGATGCACGGGTTCACATGCTCTGGAGCAGGGAGTCCCAGGATGCAGGGTACTCGTGCCCTGGAACTGGGGTCATAGCATGCACAGGCACGCATGCCCTGGAGCTGGGGCCACAGGATGCACGGGTTCACATGCCCTGGAGCTGGGGTCATAGCATGCACGGGTTCACATGTCCTGGAGCAGGGGCCACAGGATACATGGGTTCACATGCCCTGGAGCTGGGGTCATAGCATGCACAGGTTCACATGCCCTGGAGCAGGAGTCACAGGATACGTGGGTTCACATACCCTGGAGCTGGGGTCATAGCATGCACAGGTACACATGCCCTGGAGCTGGGGCCACAGGATGCACGGGTTCACATGCTCTGGAGCAGGGGTCACAGGATGCACAGGTTCACATGCCCTGGAGCAGGGGTCACAGGATGCACAGGTTCACATGCTCTGGAGCAGGGGTCACATGTAGGAGCAGTCTAGGATGTGAGATTCTGGGAGACTCTAGTGTCCTCTTTTGATTCACCATCATTCAACAATCTTGTTAGTGGTTAGAACTTTGACCACAAAAGATGATTCTGCTTTTGAGTCAGGCCCAAGTACATTGTTCCTTTTGGAATTTAGCAGAAGGAATTGGTTATTGAGACAATATGGATGCTTGGAATGGGGAAGCATGTTTGTCCGTCAGCACTGAGAATTGAGAGGGGCTGCAATTCTAGGCCAGTCTGGGCTATGTAAGGAGACTCTGTCAGGAATAAACAAAACAAAACAAAATTAGCACCCATGGATGATTTTTATGGACATCACACTCAAAGAAGTAAGTAAACTGTTCAAAGACAAACCCTTAAGAATTCTATCTACATTTGCCTGTTGTGGGTATGTCAAGCAGTGAGCTGAACTTGCAATAGTGTTCACTGATGTCAAAAGCTCACCCACCGATCAGACACTCACAGACCTAAGTCAAGGTTTGGTGGTTTCCATAGGTGTGAGTGACCTTTAAGTTCCCGAGAGACAACGTAGACAATGGTCACCATCAGCGTGCATATGTCAGAAGCACCCTCTGTTGTACAACTAATAGGCTATGTGATTCTAAAGTTGGTAATTCAGGACTGGAGAGGTGGCTCAGTGGTTAAGAGCATTGGCTGCTCTTCCAAGGAACTCTGGTTGGATTCTCAGCAGCCACCTGGCAACCAACAACCCACGTGTAGCTGCAGCTCCCAGGCATCTGTCGACCCCTTCTGGCCTCTGTGTGCACCTACACTCATGGTCACCCCACCCCCATAATTAAAAAATAAATTATTTTTTCAAATCTTGAGCATTCACAAAGTTTATTTCTAAATATGCTTCTCTCCCAACACTTAGCCGAGGATGTCTGCCTTCTGAAACGAATTGAAGCCCAAAGCAGAGGGGAGACATGGAATTCAAGAAACAGGGAATTAAGTTAGGAACTAAAAGGGAAATCACAGGCATTAATATGTCACATGCTTAAAAAACTGTAAGATCCAATTAAAACAGGAAGGGAAAGCCCTCTTTTTTTTTTCTGAGAGAGGGTTTCTCTGTAGCTTTGGAGCCTGTCCTGGAACTAGCTCTTGTAGCCCAGGCTGGCCTCGAACTCACAGAGATCTGCCTGCCTCTGCTTCCCTGAATGCTGGGATTAAAGGTGTGTGACACCAGCACCCAGCTAAAAGAAATTTGAAACTGTGTGAAAAACATTTTGTATACAAAATTCCAATATAAATATTAATATAAAACTAAATAACCCAGTATACACACACACTGTATATATATATATATATATATATACACTGTGTGTGTGTGTGTGTGTGTGTGTGTGTGTGTGTGTGTATAGACTTAAGGTGCCACCAGAACCACTGACTTGTTTAATTACCCCTTGCGGGGAACAACTCCTAACAGTTTTTCTTACTTTGTTTCAGAGACAAGAGTATGTCCACCGCTCTTCTGGACCCTGTGCTGGCACACGCTCCCAGCCCTAACCTCTGTGACTTAAATTTTTGGTTGTGAGCCTAGCCTTTAATAGCTGAGCCATCCCTCCAGGCCCTAGCCTCTGTGACTTAAGCGAACTATAAGGTGCCTGGGGATGAATTCAGAGAAAGCCACTAAGATGACTAATAGCTCAAAACAGTCACCTTCGGGGAACAGGAATGAGTCAGCCGGGACAAAAGATGTCTAGAGGGTGACTGAACAAGGATTCCTTATACAAAGAACTGGAAGGACACAGAGGCAGGGAAATGGAAGCCACTGGTCCAGTCCCGGGAGGCCTACCATGTTAGACAACCAGGCTGCCTCTGAGCTGCAAGCCCAGCCCTGGTTTTGTTTTCTGATACAACCTCACTAAGTAGCCTAGGCTGGTCTTGAACTGACTATGTGGCCCAAGCTGGCCTCTAACTTGTTATCTCCTTGACTCCCAAATGCCAATATTTTTAGTTCTATATGGCCACACCTGGCCTTGTGGAATCCCTTTTGAATGCTGAGTATCCACCATGCTCCCCATGTATGCAGGAGGGAAGAAGGCAAATTCAGGAAAGGATGGGCTGGGCTGATGACAAGAGCCACAGGTGACGGGGTGGGTGTAGGCCTTTCTGTGTTCGTGCTCCTCTCGGTGCTGGCCAGTGCGATGTTCTCTCTTTCCATTGATGTGTTTGCAACTGACTGATAATCGAATTCTTTTTGAAATACCATAATCCAGTACTCTCTTCTGTACTCTGTTAAAATTATTCTCTCAAGTGGCCACAGTGAGCTTTCCTATTTCATGCCGAGCATTTTTGGAATCATAAAAATGTTTTCTTCGTAGACGTATATGAATTCTGGAAAGTAGTTATGCAGTGACTCATATCTGGACTCGGGATGGAAGAGAAGGAGATATAAAATGAAAGGAATTCATCAGCTTCAATGTAATACTTGGGGATGTTATGTATGAATTAAGTTACAAATGAGGTTGAATGAAAGTTTTTTTTAAGTTCCTTTTTATAAACTAAAAGATGAGCATTAAAACAAAATCTTTGTCAGGCATGGTTGAGCACACATGCAATCACAGAGCTTGGGAGGAAGAAGTAAGAGGAACAGAGATTTAAACACAACCTGGGATATTTGAGACCCCCAGCTTGAAAATCCTAAAAATAAATAAATAAAATGTCATGTTAGAAAATTGAACATTTTTGTTGTTGTTGTTGTTGTTTTTTCAAGACAGTGTTTCTCTATGTAGCCCTGGCTGTTCTGGAACTCACAGAGATCCGCCTGTCTGTGTCTCCTGAGTACTGGGATCAAAGACATGCACTATCACTTGGCCAAAAGTTGGACGCGTTGATTATGAAACCTCTCTCTGTCACCTTAGGTCTGGCCACCTAGCCTACGCTGGCCTTGACTCATGATCTCCCTGCCTCAGCTACTGAGTTCTGGGATTCCAGGCATGTGCTATAAACACCTGGCATAAACAACTCTTATTAGTCCTTTTTATTATTCTGTTATTTCTAAGCAGGAGACAGCAACATCCATGCCCATTTCAAGCAGCTGGTATGGTGGTAATAAGCCCCAATCAGACCACGCAAGCCTCCTGCCTCTGTGAGATACTCAGAGGGCAACCCTACTATCCTTTCAACTGAATCTTGCAGAGGGCACTATTGCCCAGTGCCCAGTGAAAATCCTACATATCATGACCTCCAGTCACCTTTGCAAATTCTGAGTCATGTTTTACTGATACCTTATGACCATAACACCAGTTATGACCATATAAGAACTATTTTTTTTTCAGTAGAAAAACTGGCTATTCATTTGTGGCACATGCCTTTAATCCTGGCAGAGGCAGACAGATTACTGTGAGTTTGAGGCCAGCCTGGTCTACAGAGTGAGTTCTAGGACAGCCAAGGTTACACAGAGAAAGCCTGCCTTGGAAAACCAAAAGAAATTAAGAAAAATCTGTTACCCAAATAATAGACCATGATGAACTAAAAAGAGACAAATTTTATATTTTTATTACAAACATAAAAATGAACTTTGCTATGGCCAATGCATGTTAGATAAAAAAGAAAAGGCGAACTATAAATTTATAGAAAATTTTAAGATAAAAATAGAAAACTTTCAAAAAGAACATTAGGAAGCTAATGTTCAAGGACAGTAGGGGAGCCAGCAAAATTACAGACATGTAAATTACAAAACCAGAAAGTGAAGATTGTTAAGGAATATGTAAAGTTGCTATCCTGAGCAAGCAAAGAAAAGCAAGGTGAAACGGGAGATGGTTTTAAAAGTCTCCTGCTAACAAATATTTGACAACAATACCCTGTTAAAGAGAAGTGCGGGAAGAAGAGGACCTCTGCTCCTGTCTGGGGAGAATGTCCAGGTTTTTTCCAGATGCTATGAGCCCTTGCCTTCTACTGAAGAGAGGGGACACGTTCGGACTGTCATCACGAGCGTGAGGCAATGGTTGGGAGGCTAGAGTTGACATTAAAGTTGTTTGTTTTGAGCCAGGATCTTTACTGTGTAGCCCTGACTGCTCTGGAACTTAATGTGTAGACCAGGTTGCCTTGAACTTTCAGAATTGTGACGGTGTATGTTTTTAATACCAGCCCTTGGGAGGCAGAAGCAGGAGGATCTCTGTGAACTCAATGCCCTGCTCTTCATAGTGAAGTCCAGGACAGCCAGGGCTATGTAGATATGTAGAGAGAACCTGTTCCAACACAACAAAACAACATCAAAAAAGAGTTCAAAGTAACCCTTGATTATGTAACAAGTTTGAGCCCCTCTCAGGTTATAGAAGATCCTGACCTAAATAAATAAATTAGAAAGAAAGAAAACCCTTCCTGAGGCAGCTCTGACCTGAATGGAGGTATGTTACTCTGCACCCATTTATGACTTTGTCCCCTATGACAGAAAATTCAGAAAGAATTAAGCATCAACTTGCCATATGCCAGGGATGCTTCTGAACATGTTACAAAGATATGTTACACTCATGAGAGACTGGCTCAGTGGGTAAAGGTGCTTGCTGCCAAGCCTGATGCCCTGAGTTCAATCCCCAGGACTTAGGTTATCTTCTGATGCCCTGAGTTCAATCCCTAGGACTTAGGTTATCTTCTGACCTCCACATGTGTGTCTCCACATATGTACACACAAAAAGTAAATAAATAAATGATTGGAAAAAAATTCTAACTGAGAACACAGACACGAGAACCTGGAAGCATGATGCTCAGTGGTTAGGAGTGCTCGCTGCTCTTGCAGAGGAACCAGGTTTAATTCCCTGAACCCACGTGGCCGGCTTGTTACTGTATCTCCAATTTTAGGGCACTTGATGCCTCTTGTGCCCATGGGTTCCTGTATGCACGTGATGCACACATATACACTAAGGTGCACACATGTACACATAAAAATTAAATAAAGGCACAGTATAAAAAGAATGACGAGTCACTCTGGTACATACAGATATATAGTGACATGTAAAGGCAGAGGCAACATAGAAGGTACAACTCGTTTTCCTTGCAAGATATGTCTTTCTCAGGACATCTAACACTCCTGCAGATCTTTTTTTTTTCAAAATTTTATTTTATTTTTTAATTGATATTTATTGAGCTCTACATTTTTTTCTCTGTTCCCCTCCCTGCCTCTTCCCTCCCCCCTTCAACCTTCTCCCAAGGTCCCCATGCTCCCAATTTACTCACGAGATCTTGTCTTTTTCTACTTCCCATGTAGATTAGATCTATGTAAGTCTCTCTTAGTGTCCTCATTGTTGTCTAAGTTCTCTGGGATTGTGATTTGTGGGCTGGTTTTCTTTGCTTTATGTTTTTTTTCTTTTTTTTAAATTTATTTATTTATTAAGGATAAATAAATAAACCGCAACCGCCTCCCATTTCCCTCCTCCTCCCCCGATCAAATCTTGAGGGAGAGAGAAAGACTTGTCGGGAGAAGAATGAAGAGCAACTGTGGCCTGACTCTAATCCCTTGCTAACACTAGGGCTCCCCTGAATGATAACAGGAGCTGCTGTAAGGACAGGAACAACAGTTGTAAACAGACCAGCCAATGCACTACAAGTCACGTGATCTCTCCTGGCCTAAAGAGCAACTGTGGGCAGAGGTGGAAGCTAATGGAAGCACCCTGGAAGGCAATCAACTTCAGGACGTTGGAATGAGTGTGGAGGTGAACGGGGAGAGAGATGGTGTGGGAGTTGGGGTGGGGCTGCAATGAGAACTGTGTTTCTTCTGCAGGGAACGCCATGACCAGATCTGCATCCGGGGACAATGGCGGGGCAAGCATGTAGAGAAAGGACAAGAGGAGAAGTGGGGCAGAGGCTGGTGCAGTGAGGTGCTGGAGAGCCACGAGGTCCTGATCTCTAGCAGTATGAAGGTGGGGGTTCCGAAGGCAACGTCTCCATCACGAGAGACTCCAGAGATGGGAATCGGGAATCACAGACAACCAGGGGAGACAGGGCTGGGAGGTCAAAGGGAAAACAGATGGTGCCTGGTGGCTTCTGCCCAACTCCCCCCCAAGGTGCTCTAAGTAAAGAATGACCTCAGCTGCTCTGCTGACTCAGAGAGTCCACAGTGAGGAAGACTCTTACAGGAAGCAAGTGGCCAGCTCAGCGGCTGAACCACAAAACCCAAAGAGTGAGCGCTATTGGTGAAGAAGGGGTGAAGGTACCTCTCTGGAAGCCGGAAGGTCCAGTATCATGAAGTAAGGAGGCAGATAGGTCGGGCATCAGGCTCCCAGAGCCTGGTTTATGCTACACACAGGCAACCTCATGCATTGCTTCTTCTGTAGCTTTGAGTCACAACCCTGACGGCAACAGGTGATCTGGGAAAAAACAGGAAGGACATGAAAGACGGGGGCAGAACAGGAGATCTGTAAGAAAGCCAAAGCAGTGAAAGTGATGGGTTCTTTGGGTGCGCAGAGGATGAGCAAACTCAAATCCACTGCTTGGCATTCTGTCTTATCCGTAAGGGGGAGGGTGTTCTCCACTGTTTTCTGACTGTTGCTTTTTGTTGTGGAAGCACATATACATCATGTAATAGTTACCATTTTGGCTATTTGCAGATACATGATTCATTGGTTTTGCCTGGGTATGGTCACCCATGCCTTTAATTTCAGCATTTGGGAGGCAGTGGCAGGCGGATCTCTGTGGGCCGGAGACCAGACTGATCTACAGAGTGAGTTCCAGGACAGTTAGGCAGGGCTATGCAGAGAAAACCTGTCTCAAAACAACAACAACAAACAAACAAAGCAAGAGAAAATATCTATGATTCAGTGGTTTTAAACGTATCCACTGTGTTTTGTAACTGTCACCTCGGTAGTCACTTGGAATGTTTTCATTTAGAATGCCTCCCCCAGGGCAGATGCTGAAGGCTGGGTCCCTATCCTTTGGCGCTCTTGGGAGGTGATGGAAACTTGAAGAAGTGACAGTGAAAAAGAGTTATCTTTCTGGGGCCGGGTCCTTCAAGGGAGTATTGGATGTTTCTCTTTGATTCTCCACAGCAATGAAGTGTCTTGATCTCCTCTGCCACATGTTGCCATGGTCTACCGTGTGCCACCACAGGTCCAAAGCAATGAGGGATCAGCTGATGAAATCTCTGGAACTGTGATGCAAAAGAAACCTTTCTTCTTTATAAGAGAACTAGCTCATGTATTTATGTCATAGTGAAGGAACACTCGCACAAGTCGTAACCTTTAAACGCTTTATGACTAGCTAAATGAATACATTTTCAATATGAAGTGCTAAAGGAAAGCTTCCTTTACTCTGCTCCCCAGACAGTCAATCGTTCACATCTGAATCCATACTGTTCAACATTCTATCTAGATCCAAGTTTGCATCTTTTACCATCAATGCTATCATGAACGTTGTAGAAGCTAGAAGTGTCTTCGGGGACAGTTTGCACCAGGTAGTATGCAGGCTGGAGACACAGCACTAGACTTGAGCTGTGGAGGGTTGACCTGAAAGATCAATTTTAGAATGTCTGGTATAGAGGCCAAGGAGATGTCTTAGAAGTTAGGAATACTTGATGCTCTTGCAGAGGGCCTGGGTTTCGTTCCTAGCACCCATCCATATCAGGTACCTCACAACTGTCTGTAACTCCAATACTAGGGTCTCTGATGCCATCTTCTGGCCTCTTCAGGAACTGCATGCACATGGTGCACATAAACACACATATATGCGCAACACACATAGGTAAATAAAAATAAACAAGTCTTTTAAAAACAAATACAGTTTAATATTCCACTTGTACTATTCAGACTTGTATCATAAAGCAGATACATACAAGTTGCCCCTGTATGTAATTCTGGTTAAAAACAAGTAAACGTGGGTGTCCAAAGCAGAACAGAGCAGAAATTTCCAAGGAATTGGAGAAGACTAAAGTCAATTCCTCGAAAAATACAAAACAAAACCTGAAAAAATCTAAGTGCTTCAGAGGTCACTTGCTCTTCCTCCGGGATGTGCTTGTGTGACTGAAGTCATATGGTGGACTGATCAGTATGTCTCATTTCTGTCTGTGCCTTGAGGCTAGAACACTAAAAACAACTGCAGCTGGGTGGTGGTGGAGCACACCTTTAATCCCAGCACTTGCGAGGTAGGAAGCAGGCAGATCTACGAGTTCAGAGCCAGCCTGGTCTATAGACTGAGTTCCAGGACAGCTAGGGCTACCCAAGGAAACCCTATCTCAAAAAACCAAACCAAACCAAACCAACCAAACAAGCAAAAACCCAAAACAAACAAAACAAAACATAATCACAGAGAAATTTCTGGGTTCATTTCCACGATAATGTCTTCCTCATGGCAGGTAGTGAGAACCTGTTGCCTCTGCCTGGGTACACACACACTTGAACTCTGACATTGCCTTTTTAGGACTCTTTAAGGGTTCTACTTCCCCTTTTATGGGCTCTGACTGCTCTATAAGAGAAATATATGGTAAAAATGATTTCAGTATTGTCTTCCAGTTCTCTCACTTCCAGTTCCTCCATTCATAAAATCATTGCACAACTGACTATCTAACAGTGCTCTCTCTCTCTCTCTCTCTCTCTCTCTCTCTCTCTCTCTCTCTCTCTCTCTCTCTCTCTCTCCCTCTCTCCCCTAGACACGTTTGTGTGAGTATACAACATGTGTGTGTGTGTGTGTGTGTGTGTGTGTGTGCGTGTGTAGGCCAGAGGCTGATGTCTGCTATCTCCATCAGTCTACACTGCGGGCAGCTGAGGAGGCCCTGAGTGTGAGGTCCTGAGTAAACGGGTGTTGTTGAGATGGGTACAGTCCTATCCAGGAGACCCAGAGAAACACTGGCAAAGTCTTCCCTCTTGTCCTGAGATATTGACAGTGTGCTCAAAAAGAAAAGAAAAGAAAGAAAGAAAGAAAGAAAGAAAGGAAGGAAGGAAGAAAGAAAGAAGAAAAGTCCATAGTTACTTTCTACGTCACAGAAGTTTACAGCCTGAAGACTGCTTCTCTCTAGAGACCGCTTTCCTCTAGAGACTGCTCCAATCTAGACTAGCTAAACCTGTTCACTTGACCCACCTGTAACCTGTAAACCTGTCTCCTTGTTACCTGCATGTAACAAGCTGCCTCCTTTTTCAGCTGAATGCATAATCCCGCCTCTGTGTTCAACTTTAAACTGAGCTTTCTGGAGGCCAAGGTTTCTCTAGCCAAGTCTGGGCCTCCCAATCCCCGTTTTCTGTTTCCGTGTGTGTCTGTCTTTTCTTCATTCCCTCACCGCCCCTGTTAGGTCCATCCCGGGAGCTCTGCTGGACACAGCGCTACACCTTATCTTTTGAGGTAGGGTCTCTCACTGAGCCTGGAGCTCACTGGTTTGGATGACAAACAAGCCCCAGGGACCTTCCTGTTCCCACCTTCTCACTTCTGGGGTTGCAGTTATACATGCTTGTGCCTTGCTCTAGTGCAAGCGCTAGGATCGAACTCAGGTCCTTGTGCTTGCACAGCAAATACCTTTATCAATTTGGCCATCTTTGGAGTGTTGAGGGAGCTGCGGGCTGCATTCCTGCCGCCCAGCTTCCGGCTGCCTGGCTAGCTTATACCCCAAAATAACAACACACAAACTGTATTCATTTAAACACTGCCTGGCCTATTTCTATTAATGTGTGTAGCACTGAGGTGCGCTTACCGGGAAGATTCTAGCCTATGTCCACCCTGGGTCGGAGTTTCATCGCATCTGCCCCAGAGAGGAGAGGAAATGGCGTCTTACCTCACTTCCTCTTCCTCCCAGCATTCTGTTCTGTTTACTCCACCCACCTATGTTCTAACCTATGAGGCCAAGCAGTTTATTGATTAACCAAAGACCTTCCCACATCATTTCCCCTTTTTCTGTTTAAACAAAAAGGAAAGGCTTTCACTTTAGCATAGCAAAATTACATATAACAAAACAGTTATCAAGCAAGAATTACAGTTACAATATTTACATCTATTTTATCTTTTATCATAACAAAGGAAAACAACTATAACTATTTATCTATTCTTCAACTCCATCAAAGACTCCAGAAGGATATAATATTACCTAAGTAAACAAGAAATAAGCAACTTTCAAAACTCTAGAAATGACAGACACATTTTGCTGCCTGGACAGTCACCCAAAGTTCCTCTGTACCATTGGGGCATCCATCTTCAGCCTACAGGCCCATAGTTTCCAGCAGACATTTCAATGAAGCAGGAAATTTCAAAGGCAGTTCAGTCACTATCTGCTGTGTCCTGCAGAATGTCTCGCAGACTCTTTCATGAATCAGGAACCCCGAAAGATCATCTCACCTTTAGGTAAGTTCATTAGTCCTCTCTCTGCGGGTTCTCTGTGTCCAGTTTATGCAACAGTCCAGGCAAGAGGAGTTTCTTGCTCAAATGGCTATCAAACTCCATAAGGATCCTCTTCGATGCCCATCTTCCTCTTGAAGTAGATTGGTACTGCCAGGAGCAAACATGTCTCATTGTCATGAAAAGCCCTAAGTTATTAAAACATTTAAAATGCCATATTCTATAATCTTTGAAAGATATGAAGAATGCCTATCTAAAATATATCTATGTACATCTAGTTTGCATGACTGCAAACTTGACTATTATTGATTATCTATTAACAACCTATATACATTACATTTTTACATGAACTACGCAATCACAATACCTTAATCAATATCAGAAATACATATACATATAACAAAATTGACCTTAAATTAATATCAGTAAACCAAGATTCATATCAATGCAAATTATTCACATCTATATCATTGGACCACCAGAAATTTCTTTATTCTAAAAATATTTCTGGCTGTTTTTTTTTTGACATTGCTGTGTCTTGCTATTATAATCATGGACTTTTTTTTTCATAGAAAGAAGTGGAAGGGACAGCTGTCCGTTACCCCTGAGGACCCTGCTTGAACATTTTTGGAATTCTCCCAGGGGAACACTGCCACTCAGCAGGCATCTTCCGTGGGCTGCTGAAGGTCATGGGGAAGGAAGGCTGGTGGGTGTCGATGTAAAAATCTGAATGTGGACGGGACAGTGGCGACGTGTCAAGTCAGAGCCCAAAGTCTGCATGGCATCCTAAGATGCAGTTCAACTGTGTCTCAGCAGATAGAAGAAAATCAGCCTGTGGAGGAAGAGAGGTGAGCTGCACCGAGGGAGAGTTTGGGTTCCGGAAGCTAAACAGCTGTGCTTGAGGCTTCCTCCCACTCGGGGGATTTTGTATTTCCAGAGTTATTTGAGTTGAGCAAAATGAGGAAGAAATGGAGAAACAGAAGCCCGAAGAACACAGAGAGGTCAGCAGGATATCACCAGGGCCAGAGGAAGTTTCACGTTTATTGTGCTGGCTGGAGAAGCAAATGCCTTTATATATCCAAATTATCTTATTTCCCCTCAGTAGTGGGGATTGAACCCAGGGCCTACTTCATGCTAGGCAACTGGGATACATTAGGCAACATCTTGAGTCCAGAGTTTAGGGTTTCTCTGTATAACAGTTCTGGCTGTCCTGGAACTGGCTCTGTAGACCAGCTGGTCTCGAACTCAGAGAGATCCGCCTGCCTCTGCCTCCTGAGTGCTGGGATTAGAGGCATGCGCCACCACCGCCCGGCCTCAGAATTTAATCTTTATCTGCTGTGGAGTTGGACATGCATTTATATCAGTTTTGATTCACTCAGTAACAACTATTTACTGAACATGTACTATTCTCTCTTAGTTGCTGCGAATAAAAATACCAATTGACAAATTTGACATGTAGGTTGAGATCTGATGAGGAAAGTCTCCTGTGCTACAAAGCAGAGGAGGGGGAGAGTTCTAGAGAGGAGGAATGGTGAGTGAGGACACTCAGAGGCTCTCTGAAACTTGTTGGGATCTAAGGGGAAAAAATGGTGAGACCAGTGGGTGAGACAAGGGCCCTATGAGGGAAGGGTGGGAAGATAGGAAAGGGAAGGATCACAGTGGGGGAAGTGGAAAGACATTGAAGAAGAAGGGGGAGCATTGGAGAGATGACTCAGTGGTTAGAGCACTGACTGCTCTTCCAGAGGACCCAGGTTCAATTCCCAGGACCTACATGGCAGCTCACAAGCGTCTGTAACTCCTGTTCCAGGTGATCTGACAGACAGATATACAGGCAAAAGACCAGTGTACATAAAATACAAATAAATTATTGTAAAACAAAGCAAAAGAATGGGGGAAAGAAAAAAGTAAGGGGGATGCTGCTGCCTATGTGTGCTCAGTGGATGACTTACAAAGGAGAGTTATGTTTCCAGTGAGTCCCATCATGCTAGAAACCACGATTGGCACTTGTCCAATCTGTCTCAAATGAGGATGTTGCCTGAATTTTTCAGAAAACTCCCAGCATTCTATACTGCCCCTGAAACATGTCTCTTCAACTGGATGGCACAGTTTTGAGTCTCTCTCTCTCTCTCTCTCTCTCTCTCTCTCTCTCTCTCTCTCTCTCTCTCTCTCCCTCCCTCCCTCCCTCTCTCTCTCCCTCTCTCTCTTTGCACTCTGTACACTAGACTCATCTTGAACTCATAGACATCCACCTGCCTCTCCTCCTGAGTGCTGGGAGTAAAGGCAAGTGCCATCACCTCCTGGCTGAATGATTTTTTGTTTCTTTTTGAGATAGGTCCTTACTATGTTGCCGAACTCACAGACCCTCCTGCGTCTGCCTCCCAAGGGCTCCCACAGCTGTGCAGTTTTTTAAACCCCGCCCACTCTGGCTAATGTGTGGAGGCTGTTTTATATACTGATATTGCCCAGGTCACAGATATTTCTCAGGGGGGTTGGGAGAGGCTGTAGATGAGAGAAATCCAAGCACTGCTGCCCCCAGATCACCCCAACGATTGATGCTGTAGCTGTCTGCTTGGCTTTTGACACCATTTTCTGTGTTGTGATAGGCCTGTTAGTTTGATTTCTTCTCTAAATTCTTTGCCATGTTTAATTTTGATGAACTGCAACACTAAGATTCCAACGATATCATGAAAAACAAAGAGAAATTTGGTTTTTTTTTTTTTGGTTTTTCGAGACAGGGTTTCTCTGTGGTTTTGGAGCCTGTCCTGGAACTAGCTCTTGTAGACCAGGCTGGTCTCGAACTCACAGAGATCCGCCTGCCTCTGCCTCCAAAGTGCTGGGATTAAAGGTGTGTGCCACCACCGCCCAGCTTTTTTTTTTTTTAAAGACATCACCTCACTAGGTAGCATGGTTGGCCTGGAACTTGCTGCAGGTTTTAGGATAGGCAAGTGCCTCCACTTACCCCTGGTGGATAATGACAGTGGCAGTCCCAGAAACTGTTGTTTGAGCTGGCATCACCGAGGGCCAGACTGTCCCTTTGATATTTGTATCGTCCGCAAGTTACTCGGCAGCATACCCTGTGACAGCTGCCGACAGTCCCCATGACTTCGTCCAGCATCCCAGCATGCAGTTTCCCCTTTGCTGGGACACCTCAAGCTTCCCCTCACCATTCCATGTTCCAGATGGAGAAGCCGCCTCAGCTCGTGCCTCTTGCGGAAGAGCTACACATACCCGCGTGGAGCTGACAGCATTGTTCTTCATTCTCTGAGTTCATTTTTCATAAACCAATGTCTCTTTCAACAAAGCCTGACCTTTCTGTGGGATGACGATTTTTCTTCTTATTAATATATGTATGTGTATGTATCAATTATATATATAATCATATATATGTGTGTGTATACACACACACACACACACACACACACACATACACATCCCAAAGCATAACTCGGAACCACTTTATTACTAATAGGTAAAACCTGGTTCCTCCCTTACCTTCTCTTTCTCCATGCATCAAGTGTCTTTAGTGGCCCAAAGCCCCTCCAGTGCTGAGGATCTGCTGGCCCAGAGGCAGGGGACACAACTTGACTCTTGAGCTTGCTGCTAGCCAATCTCTCTCATTCACGCTCTACCTTCTTGCACACCAAATCAGCAAACATGGCTTCAGGCATGGCCCAGGACAGCATTGACAGACCTGTAAATCAGGAGCCAGATCCAATCACCCAGCTCCTTCCCAAGCTTAGGTAAGTCTGATAAGCAAAATGGGCTGACCTTTGCCACACGTTATCAAAAATTCCAGATCCTGAGCTCCAGCCACCCTTGGCTCACATTTAGGCCTACGTGGCAAATGGCAGGGTCCAGTCCTCTCTCCAGACGCCTCTGATGGAGCTCACTGTTTACTAGTTCTTTCTAGCTGCTAGGGTTGGGAGATGAATGGAGGTGTGTGTGTGTGTGTGTGTGTGTGTGTGTATGCATGAACACATGCTTGGAGGTATGCAGTTAGACTGTAGCAGTCTGTCCAGTCCAAAGGCTTGGATCAGCTCTGTCTTCCTGACAATCATGAGGGTCTTCACCAGTCTGTGTGGTGAGGTCATGGAAGGCTGCCCAGTTAGAGAAACCTACCTAGTTGAAATATCCCACGCCACCTGGCAGGGGCAGTGAGATGGCTTTAGCAGGTAAGGACACTTACTTCCAAGATTAATGACTGGAGTTTAGAGTTCAACCCCCGACCCTGAATCCATATGGTAGAAAAAGAAGAAACTATTGCGCATGCGCGAGAACATACATACATACATACATACATACATACACACACACACACACACACACACACACACACACACATACAACTTACACAACTTCCAGGTCATCCAGCAGATTAAACTAAGCAGAGGCCTCCTGTTCGGTTCCAGAGAGGACAGAATGGCTGAGTTCCTTGGATCAGGAAATAGACACACTTCCTAATGGTCTGAATCATGCCATCTGGCTCCACAAGAGTGGAGATCTGTAGGAGAAACCTGGTGTGTGTGTGTGGGGGGGGGAGACCAACCGGAAGATACCTCACCCAAGGAGGCACCTACATACACTCACTGATGAGCAGTTCCTGGTATGGATGACCACAGCTGCAGAGAGTGCCAGCAAGCATAGCATGACTGGAGGGGTAGCTCAGGTTCTGTTGCTGGGCCTTCTGCTGGGTCTCCAGCAGGACCCTCTATGTCTGCAGAACCATGGCCTGTCTGTGAGGCAGCAGCCCTGTGTTGAAGGCAGTTGGCAGCGGGAAGGACTGTAGATCTTCAGGGTCAGAACCGCCTTTTCAAAGGCAGAGCAGTGCAGCTGTCCTAACAGCTGAGGCCTGACCAGCACTTTCCCAGTGCTCCTGAGTGTGCAGGTGAGACCTATGGGGTATACACCACGAGCAGCAGGACCTCAAGGAAGGAGATGTGGGAGTAGAGGCAGCGGAGGACGTGTCCCCCAGAAGTCACGGGGTGATTTGCTGCTGGCCTTGTTTTCCACTGTGGCTGATAAAGAGCAACGAGGAGCACCAACACCACTGCCATCAGACCTGGCTCGGGACATCTTTCTGGAGCCAGCAAAGTCCTCAGACTCCAAGGATGAATATCCAGAGGGCATGAGGAAGATGAGGGACAGGTTGGAGAATAGGGAAACACAGTTCTAGAATTCCCAGGAAGGCAGCCGCTGGATGTGACAAGGCTTTCTGCAGCGGGGTGGCCACAGCAGACTGCTGTGGATGGAGAAGCGGGGAACGGCAGAAGCAGGCGAGCTCCCAGGGTGACCACCAGGATACAGGCACACAGCTCTAGCACCACCTTGTTGACTGGGACATCTTCACTACTCACTGTGGTGGTGAACTCAGCCATCAGAAACATCTGGCCGAAGATGTAGTGTCACCCATGGAAGTACTAGACGATGCGTCCTGGACCCTGTTGTGAAGTCACTGCTCTCATCCGGATAGCACTTTGCAGCCAGATGCTTCTGTATTTTGCTCGGCATGACTGGAGTGGAAGTGAGGTGTAAGGAGGGGTGCGGGGTGAGATGTGCGTGTGGTGAGGGTGGTGGGGTGTGGATTGTTTCTGAGCGCAGGGAAGGACCTTCAGGGATGAGGAAGCAATGCCTGCCAAACACCGGGACTCAGCCAAGGAGCCCTTACCCTAGTGTCTGTGACAGACACCTGATATAATCTTAATATATATAAAATGAACAAAACCATGTTTCAGTTTTAAGTAGAGGCTGATAACCCTCTTCTTTTAGTTAAGTTACATCCCTAATTTTGACACTGGGGACTGACCTGTGTCAGTCTTGACCTTGCTAAGTATATGCTCTACCACTGATCCACACCTTACTCTCCCTGCCCCTTTCTTTAAATCTGAATTTAAATACTGACATGATTTCAGACCTACAGGTTTTATGTCATTTTGAGCCTATATAAGACCTACGCCCATAGTATAGATAACGTTATTTGCTGGATTAGAAGGAAGCCTTGAAAAGTCATTGCACCGGAGGTGTAACTCAGCGGTATAACATCTGCCTAGGCTTAAGAAGGTCTTGGGTCCCATTCCCCACACTGATTTAAGACTACCACTATTTTGATTGATACCTACTAGCAGCTGTACACTCAGACCATATTAATAAATGCAACTAAGGAGGCTGATTCATTCAACTGTCTAGAGGTAGAGATGGGGGGACCACAGACTGCAGAGACCGAGCCTGTGTAAGAGCAGTTTCTGTACCCAGCACCCACGTGGTGACTCACAACCACCCGTAACTCCAGTTCTATGGGATCTGACGCCTTCTTCTAGCCTCCATGGGTATTGCATGCATATGGGCACGCAAGCCGCTCATACATATCAAATAGAAATAAATTAAGTCTTAAAAAAGAAAATGCACCCAACAGACCACCTGGCATATGCCGGGGATTCTGAAGTGGCAAACTAAGCTTGAGGATTTCATTTGCTTACCATTTTAATTAATTGTTGATGTTTTACTAATTCGTTTTTGACAATTTCATACGTGTATTATTTATTCTTCTTTATATTTTTGACGCTGGGTCTCCCTATGTAGTTCTGGTTGGTCTGTAGACTTGCTATGTAGACCAGGCTGGCCTTGAACTCACAGAGATCCGCTTTTCTCTGTCTTTCGCGCTGGGGGTGGGGGGGGCGGCTATTACAGGTGTGTGCCACTATCAGCAACTGATCATTTATTTTTTGAGACAAGGACTCAAGTGGTCCAGGAAGGCCTTGCTTGAACTCACTACATAGCTGAGGATGACCTTACCATATCAGGGTTTATGAAGCGCTGGGATGGAACCCAGGACCGCCTACACACTACACAAACTCGTTGCCAACTAAGCCATATGTCCAGCCCCCACCCTGACCTTTAAAACATAGAGGGTGTAGGCCCGTGCTCTATACTCCATGGAGACCAGAGAGCCAAGTAAGCAGACAAACACTGCATAGACTTGACTGGCGTAAACCGGAGTCCAAGATCCTGGCATGGTATCTACAGTAAAGAGGGAGACCCGGGCTCTATACAGGTAGGCACCTGGAGAAGAGGCAGCAGCCAGAGGAATTTAGCTGTACTCAGTGGTGTCCCCCCCTCCCCCGACGCTTACAATGGAATTGCTATGGAAACAGCATTCACGTACCAGGAATCTGTTTCTTGACTAAATTTTGTTCGAATTCTTTGGTTCTTGAATGCTTTGTATGAAGTGAGGCTTACCCGATTTTAGAGCTTTGCCCGAAGTTCCACAGATGGGGTGGGGGTGGGGTGAGGTGGGAGGCAGAGAAGGTTCCTAGCCTTAGACCGCCAATCAAAACAAATTACAGGCTTTCTAATGTAGCAGTTTTTAAAGTCATGAATTTTCTGCCGGTAGAAAACAGGAAGGGGCCATCCACTGCTAACACTACGCATGTGCTCCTCACATGCTGGTGCTGCTTCTCTCTTCGGACATCACCCACCCACCCCTTTTAAAAATTCCCACTGTTGCTATCCCACTGTCAAGCAGGATTGGCTCCCCTTCCTTCCTCTCATCGTCGTCCCCCCCCACTACTATTAATTCAAAGAGTTAAGAAATTCGTATCTTTTTATCTAGTCTTTTCTTAAGGAGTTTGGCCCAGAAGATTTCACCCCAGAAAACCATCAAGTTGCTTGGGACGCTTTGGCGGGGTTGCCTTCCAACCCATCCATGCACAGTTTCCCAGACGTAGGCTCCGTTTTCTGTTTCAGCAGTGGGGCTGGTTGTCCTTTAGAGCTGTGGGTCAGTCGCTCGGAAGGATGCTTGAGGTCACTGACGCCGCAAGGCAAAAGCATCGCGCTTTTCCCTCAAGACACGCTCACTCAGCTAGGGCAGTGGCTGCGTGCCCGCGCTAGGACCCAGCAGCAGGCGGGACGCGGCGCCCGTCTCGCCCCGCCCCCGACGCGCACTGGGTGGAGCCGTCGGCCTCGAAGCCCGGTCCCTCGAGGGAGGGCGGGGCATAATGGGCGTGGCAAGCGGCGGGGGGGCGTGACGGCGCCGGAGTGGGCGGGGCTGCACGACGCCGGCAAGTCGGCCGGGCGGAAGGGCCTTGCGCGGTGCTAGCTCCCTAGCGCGCTGGGCGGGGTGTGCGGCGAGCGGCTTCCCGGGCAGGCGCGGGCCCCGAGGCGGCGGCTGCGCCGTGCGCCGGGGCGGAGCCGGGGGCGGGCGGGCCGGCGGGCGGGGGCTGGGCCGGAGGAAGCCCGAGCGCCCGCGGCGACGACGGCAGCGGCGGCCCAGCAGGCTAGAAGCGTGGGTCCACGGCGGCTCCGGGTGCGGCCGCGGGCTGCGGAGCGAGCGGGTGGCCCGGCTCCCCGCGTCCCCCGCCCGCCGCTACTGTCAGGAAGATGGCGCCGGGCGGATGGAAATCCTAATGACAGTCTCCAAATTCGCCTCCATCTGTACCATGGTAGGTGCGGCGGCAGCGCGGCCCGGGCGGCGGGTCCCCGCCTTCGAGGCGCCGCCCGCGGGCCTGCTCCTGAGCGAGCGGAGGGCCGCGGAGCCGAGCGGCCGCGGGAAAGGCGAGCTGGACGCAGCAGGCGGGGCCGGGACTGACCGGGACTCGGAGCTGGGGACGGGGAACTCGGGGTCTGGGGACCGGGGATTTGGGAACTGTGGCTGGGTGCTAGGGCCTGGGGACTTAGGGACGGGGGTTGGGATAAGGGCTGCGGGCTGGCTCTAGGGATTTGGGGATTAGGGGTGGGGACTGGGGATGGGGGCTGAAACCGGGGATTTTAAACTGGGGACTGGAGATGGGGACCGAGGGCTGGGTACTGGGTCGGAGGACTGCAGACTGTGGATAGGGTCGGGAACTGAGTACTGGGATCTGGTACCGGGAAGCCAGGGGACTGGGCCAGGAGACGGGACGCTGCAGCCGCTGCGTTTCCGTGGGGCCGAGCGCGGGGTAGGGCGGGGGTCTGCGGCAGGAAGGAAGGGTCTCTGTCCTGCGGGAGGACGGAAGTCCTGGCAGAGTTACTCCTCCGGCTAGGTGGAGCCCCGGGGCCCCGGCTCGGGAAGGGGGCGTGTGACGGTGGAAACTTTTAAGAGTGCTGTTGAAATGTTCTCTATTTTCTGCTCGTCGGGGAAAAACGAACTCTTGCGGTTTCCAACCTGTGTCCGTCCAGATGGCAGCCTTGTCGCTGAGATTCCGCGTTCATCTTGAAAAGCTGCATTAACTTTACTGTCATTTGTTTACTTTAATAGAGCAGACGCGGCTGTATGGGGTTGAAGTATACAGACCCCCCCCCGAATAAAGCGAAACGTGGGTGGGGTCCAAACGTTTTTGTGCATTGCCAAAAGCACCACGGTTTCCCACATGACGTGACAAATTCATTAGCTTCTTTCTGAACTTCTACGTAGAAGTTGCGGTTTATATATTAATCACCGGAAAAGTTATTTGTAATGTGGACCCGGAGTTACATTACCAAAGATTTGAACCATTCAGTTCCGTTTTTATGTCCTGGATTTCATCTAGGAGATCCCCAGACTTTTCACTTGAAAGTGATCTGTGTTTTTCTTTAAGGAGTGGAGAATCAGATAGGAAAAGTGGATTTTCTACTGTATTTTGTGGAAGAGTATTAAAAAATGGATGGAATCCGTGGGCTTAAAAATCCACAGCATCAAATAAGTCATAGCAAGATGGACTCATTGAAGAATCCATTTTCCCACATGGGTAATTGTTCTTTCCTGGTCTTCAGAAGGGGACTATATCAACAGTTTCTGGGATTGGTTGTACTAATTACTTTTCGACCTGCCACATGGGATGATCGAATCTTTACAGTGATAATTTTACCAGATTGCTGAGCTACAACACACCTTTTGGGGTCATAGTTCATTGTCAAAGTCTAGGGCTTCAGGAGTGGTGTGATTCCGGTAGACTGCTCATTCACTTAGTTGTGTCAGGTATACATCTAGCCTCTGCTGACTAGCACTGTGGTACAGATATGATCCTGACAGTCCCCGGCAGGACTTCATAGACATGCTTCTACGTCCAGGACTCTGGATGCAGAAAGATCACAGGTTCCAGGCAGGTGGAGTTATACACAGTGAGACCCTGTCTCGAAAGAAAACACAACACAAAGACAGCCCCTAGTTTCATGGTGTTTACATTCTATTTGAGGAAGACAATTCTCGTTTATATAATAATATAGTGTAGCTGGGCAGTGGTGGCGCACACCTTTAATCCCAGCACTGGGGAGGCAGAGGCAGGTGATGAGTTCAAGGCCAGCCTGGTCTACAGAGGGAGTTCCAGGACAGCCAAAGAAATCTTGTCTTGAAAAAAACCCAATAAATAAGTAAATAAATAAAAATAGTGTAATCAAATAAGAGCAACAAAGGACAGACCTGCCAGGGTTCTGTAGTGAGTGAGACATCGATGTCAAGGATGTCCACTCCAAGCTCACTTAGGGCTGCTGCCCAGGGGCACTAATTGCACGTGGTGTGTGTATGTGTTTCGGCAAATATATAGACATCCATTTCTAGCCTGAGTGAGATTGTTCCAAAGGTGCTATTAAGATAGGGCGTGTCTTGTTCGTATTTGAACCAATTCTACTTCTCTCCCTGAGAGTAGGTCCTGGGTGTGTCAGAGTGATTTGCACTCTTGAGTGTGTGTGCGTGGTGGGGGGGGTTGCTGTCCATCTTCTGACAATTATGAAAGTGAAAATCAGGAATGGCAAAGGCCCTGTAGGTTCTGTTTTCCTTGGAATGAGAACTGTCTGTCAATCCATCGAGTATGTTAACTGTCTCTTACGGAGTTTGTCTGACCTGAGCACCACTCTGCCCAATTGCTTCATACAGTTGCACAGCGTTTTTGTGATCTCGGAAGTACTGTGCTTTATATGTCCCCCACCCCCCAATCTTTTATTAGATTATGAATTTGTTTGTCTATTTATTTTTTTCCTTCCTTTGCTGGTGTTTTGAAACAGGGTCTTCCATAGGTCATACTGTGTTTGAATTTGGTGCTTAGTGATATCTGGCCTTGAACTCCCGATTCTCCTTCCTCTGCATCCCAGCCCCTGGGATTTCACGTGTACTCTACCACACCAGGTTTAGACTGTGAGGGCTTGAAAGTTAAGACCTTACCTGCCATTTTGATCAGGAGCATTAGCTTCTGCGTATAATGGAAAGCGTCCTTCATTTAGTCACAGGAAGAGTGTGAAATAGAGGTAAGGCTGGGTGAGGAACAGCGGAGAGAAGGGGCCTGGATTTAGGATTGGATGCCGCAGAGAGTCAGCAACTGCGAAAACATTTAGAGAAACACTTAGGGTGAATTGAAATTTTATTCTGTAAATATGGAAGTTTACATAATTTATTCACTTGTCAAAATAAGGTGCAGAATAAAACTGCAGTAGCTTAATTGGGTGAAGTAAATTAAAAATAAGTCTCTTCAGCTATGTCACAGTTTAGATCCCTGCATTTCTGCCTTCATGTGAAAATGGGTTTCTCTTGGTGCTGTAGCCTGGCTCAGAGAGTGTCTTTAGACACACTGAAGGTGCTCTGGAGAGACCCGCTTATCTGTCCACTGTTAGTGCTCCTGCAGGTGCATGTGGTGCTCTTAATGCAATTTCTGTTTTCACTGCCTGGTGCAGCTCACGAGATGGCTTTAGTTCTATACTTACTAATTGGCAAACAACAGGGAAAGTGGCTGGACATACGCAGAGGGGCTCTGGGTGGAAGTCAGCAGCATCTTGTGGCTAATCCTGTTGTTTGGGCATGTCTGCTGCCCACCGGGAGTTGATAGAGAGCACGCTGCCGCTGGCCACAGTCTGGTTGTGAGTCCCAGTTGGGAAAGACTGGGGAGGGGAATTGGTTATAGCAGAAGTGAGGAGGTGAATGGTTTCTCATGAGATGGCACTGGTTTGGCTGCTTGCCTAGCTCAGTCACCAGGGAGGTGTGTGTGTGTCTGTGTCTGTGTCTGTGTGTCTCTGTGTGTCTGTATGTTAGACCATTAGAACATGGTGTGAAGGAAGTCAAAGCCACAAGGTAGGTGCTAGGTCAGTCTGTTAGGTTGTGCTTCTGAAAATACTCGTGCCTAGAACTAAATTCTGAAGTGAAAACTTTAAGCCCCTTGCTGACGCAGTCTCAGGTAAAGCTGACTAATTTGCTGCCTTTGGACTGCCAGGTAAGTGTGTGAGTATGTGGGCCTGCACCTTACCACCCTTTCAGAAAAGGAGGAGGCATGGAGCTCAAAGCCTATGTTTTTTTTTTTTAAAGGAATGTGGAGAGAGAAAGGGATCCTTGCTTTGCCTTCCCATCCTCTGCTTTCCCTCTCCCTCTCAGTCTCCCCTCCCTTTTGTGTTTGGAGACAGATTTTCATATGGCTCAGACTAACCTCTTGTTTGCTACACAGCAGAGGGTAACCTTGAACTCTGTTTTTCTGCCTCCCCACCCCCATTGCTGAGATTATAGGGGTGCACCGCCATTCTCGGCTTTAATTCCTGCTTGAGGTCAGCAGGATTGATGCTTTGATTTTATAGGTATGGTGAGAAGTGGATCACATAAACATGTAGTGTGAAATGGCAGAAGTATGTTTAGGGCCATGTAAGAAACTCTTAGACGCTCTGCCCTGATCCCAAGTCAAAATTCACTTTAATGGTGTGTCTGTGTGTGTCTTGGCCTGTGGAGCAGAGGATAGAACTTGGGTGCTACATCTACTTGTTTTTGAGAGTGTGTCTTCATTAGCCGGGAGCTTTCTAATGAAGTAGGTGTTTGATTTTGGAATTAATTTTGAGTGATTGTTTATTCATAAACCCTTGACTCTTGCCCAGTTTGTCACAGCTGTCCCAGATTCAGTTGTAAGACCGTAGCCTGGAGACCCAGGTGAAGAAGCCGAGCCTGCTGCCCCTTGCTGTAGTCTCAGTAAACCGGTTTTCTGCCCTCTTCCCCAAGCCAGGCTCTAGGTAGCAGTTCAGGTTGTCCCCTCAGTGGCCATCATGTTGGTTTCAGAATTCGCTCAATAAGCATGGAGAGTTAAATGCTCTAATATAATTCGGCGAGGTCAACTGAGCTATGGGGGCAGATAATTAGGTGGCAGATAACTATGTGTTTATGATAGAGCCGTGGTTCTCAGCCTTCCTAAGGCTGTGACCCTTTAATACAGTTCCTCGTGTGATGACCCCAACTATAAAATTATCTCGTTGCTACTTCATAACTGTAATTTTGCTGCTGTTGTGAATCCCAATGTAAGTATCTGATAGTCAGTCCTGTGTGGTCACCACTCAGGTTGAGAACTGCTGTATTAGAGGGTAAAGTGATACAGTTACTAGACATGAAGTTGAGTATAAGATACCAGCTTTTGTTAATCTTGCACACTTACGTAGATAGAGGTTCCATGTGAACCTGCAGTACAACAGTGCAGTGTGGGGTACATAAGGGGGTACATAAGGTGGCCCGGCCACACACCCTGTGGCCTTCTGGTGGGCTCCTTTCACCCACCTCTCGCTCACACTTTTGTAGGAGATCCTGAGTTGGTTGATCACTGCCCTGTCCTGATCCACGGGCTAACTTCTGCTACTCAATCACTGCATGTCAACTTTTACTCTAGGCTTCTCCCTCCCTTCTTCCCTCTTTCTTTCTTTCTTTCTTTCTTTCTTTCTTTCTTTCTTTCTTTCTTTCTTTCTTTCTTTCTTTTTTTCTTCTAGGCTTTCAACCAAGCTACTGCAGATCCTGGTCCCTGACCACATCCCTTTTCCCCTTCCTGTAAAGTCATGTTAACCTCCCTCTTCTGCATCTTACCGCCTCAGGAAAGACTGCACGTCATGTAATTCCAGAAACCTTGACTCCCCCCCCCCCAGATTTAAACACTTGTTTTGAGGGTGGGGGGTGTCTTTCAGTAGTCACTTCAGAAACTTCTTTTTTGTTTTTCCAGGCAGGGTTTCTCTGTGTACCGCTGACCGTCCTAAACTCACCCTGTAGACCAGGCTGTTCTCGGACTCATAGAGATCTGTCTGCCTCTGCCTCTGGAGGGCTGGGATTAATGGTGTGTGCCACCACCCAGGCCACTTCCAGAAACTTAATAGACTGTTTTATTATGTATTCTGCAGCATGCTCTAGTAAAAGACCTGTTGAGCCAGAAGGTAAATTCTAGATTTTGACATTTAGATGTTTGTGAGAGAGTGTTCTTACAACTCTGAGCTATTTTTTTTTGGTTGTTTGTTTTTGTATTTGTCATCTGTGGATGTAAGGATTGAGTCAGACATTTATTTATTTATTTATTTGTTTATTTAGGTTTTGTTTTTTGAGACAGGGTTTCTCTGTGTCCGGGCTGTCCTGGAACTCACTCTGTAGACCAAGCTTGCCTCGAACTCACTGAGATCTACCTGCCTCTGCCTTCTTAGTGTTGGGATTAAAGGCGTGCGCCACTACCACCCAACTCAGACATTTCTTTTAATTAAAGAAAATGACTGTTAGTGTGTGTACACGATGAGTGTGTAAGCATGTGTGCCCTGGTGAGCACGTGGGTGTCAAAGGACAGCATTGTGGAGTTGATTCTCTCTCCCATACATAGATGGGCTCTGGAGATTGAAGTTAAGATTGTCAGGCCCGGTGACAGGCACCTTTACTTAGGGGGTCATCTTGCTACCCAGATTAGACAATTTTTTGGTAAGCGTTGCATTGTTCCTTTTAGATCTGAAATTGAGGGCTCTGGTCCCTTGGGAATTTGTAAAAGGCTGGTGATGCTCACTTTGGGAGCTCATAACCATTTTTATTTATTTATTTTTTTTACTTCCTAGTGTTGCAAAATTTATGCAAAATCGCAGTCCAAAGTAAACATGTTTTTTTTTCTTTCAAAGTCTTCACTGTAGGTTGGTGATCACAGTACTTCAGTCACCCACAGACAAATCCACATAGCTGCTTACTGCCCCCCCCCCCCATCATGGGATTTGAACTCAGGACCTTGTATGTGATAGGCATGCACTCTACCACTAAATTACACCCTTGTTGCTTTGTTCTGGTTTTGGTTTGAGATAGGGTCTTGGTGTGTAGCCCAGGGTGGCTTCTAGCTTGTGATCACTGTGTCAGCTCCTGAGAGCTGGAAGTAGGGGTGCACAGTTGTGTACCCTCACACTTGGTTCACTCAGTTTGGACACCCTTTGCCTGTACTATTGGAAAGAAAAGCTTGCATTTGAATTGGTTCCCTTAGTTGAGGGTCTGCATCTATTTCCTAATTGTGAACGTGTCTTTAGACAATGACTTCTTGGACGAAGACAAGCTGTCGCTGAGAGGGCTCTGCACAGTACCTGGTGCACTGCTTATACTGTCTCCTGCCACTTCCTCCCGTTGCCCTGGTGAACCCTGTAGCCCAGCGAGCACTCGGCCAGAGTCGGAATTAATCAGTCCATCATTTGTTTATTAGCAGCAGGTGCCTTTGAGGAAGCACTTACTTATATCTAAATTAAATCGTAACATTAAAGCTAAGAATGAAATTGATCATCTTCTGCTTTGAATAGTTTATAGCAACTACTCTGTCTCCTCTGGCCACAGCGGTGACTATCCAATTTGTGAGGAGACAGACCAATGCTTGCTTCTCACCATGTTGAGGGTTGAACCCAGTGTTTTGTATATGCTAAGCTCATGCTAAGCATATGCTCTGCCTCCCAGCAACAGCCAGCCCTACTTACTGAACACCACCCTTGTCATTATCAGAAGAGGCCTGAGTGCTGCAGTCATCCTTGGACTTCCTCCGGCATGTTCTGTTACTAGACGCAGGCCATGGCTTATACTGAGCTGCCTCATTGCCCATCCTTGTCTTCCTCGAGCCCTGTTCTGCTGGTTTGTGTTGCACCTGTTCGTAGGCACATCTTGGGTTGAAGAGTATTTAAATACCTATATATTACCTTGAGGTATTGAGAGAAACATAGTTAAGTACTAGATATGAATATGGGCCACTCATTTGAGCACTCAGAATCAGTGTTGTGGGAAATCCTTGAAAGATCTGATTGTTTAATATGCATAGAAATGAAAATGAAATTTATGCCTTGGCCATGCTGAAGCATCGTCAGCCCGTGTGTGTGTGTGTGTGTGTGTGTGTGTGTGTGTGTGTGTGTGTGTGTGTGTGTGTGTTCTGTTGAACTTGTCTGTGTTGGGTTTCATGGTCTAAGTTGATGAGAATGACTGACCTCGAGAGGGCACCAGATCTCATTACAGATGGTTGTGAGTCACCATATGGTTGCTGGGAATTGAACTCAGGATCTTTGAAAGAGTAAGCAGTGCTCTTAACTGCTGAGCCATCTCTCCAGCCCTTAACATATATAGAATTTGTGTAAATGGAGGTAGGAGTGATGTAAAGTGTTTGTTTTGAAAGAAAATCATCAAGGCGTGGCTTCCCATAGAACCCTGTCGAGAAGAACGAAATGGGATGTGGTGCCTTAGGCCTGAGACTGAGGCAGGAGGATCACAAGCTTTACCAGGAGGCCAACTTGGGCCATGTATTGAGACCCTGGTCTCAATGGTGCAGTGTGACACAGAGAGCCGTGTGTCTGAGGAGGTGCAAAACACTTTTATTTTAAATGTGGAGTTGGCACTTTGACTTGGTTCTTTGGTTGATACAACAAGCAGTTAACCCCCCCCCCCTTTTCTTTGGAGCCTTTCCTGGAACTCACTCTGTATACCAGGCTGGCCTTGAACTCAACAGAGGTCCACTAGCCTCTGCCTGCCTCCCGAATGCTGGGATTAAAGGCATGTGCCATCACTGCCTAGCAACCTCTTTTTTTTTTCTCAAATGTTCCTGGCTGACCTAGAATTTAGTATGAGGGTGGTTTTTGGACTTCTTCTTTTTTATTTTTCTTTCTTTTTTTTTTTTTTTTTGAGACAGGGTTTCTCTGTGGCTTTGGAGCCTGTCCTGGAACTAGCTCTGTAGACCAGGCTGGTCTCGAACTCACAGAGATCCTGGACTTCTTCTTTTTTAATTAAAAAAGTTTGTGCTTTTGTGTGCATAGACACACACATGTCACAGTGCACATATGTGACACAGTGGAGGTCCGAGGACAGCCTTTCAGATTTGGTTCTCATGGGATCTGGGGGTTGAAGTTAGGTTGTCAGACTCGGTGGCGAGTGTCTTAACTCATTGAGTCATGTTGCTGGTGTTTTTCTGAACTTCTGGTCCTCTTAATATATCTTGAGTGCCAGAACTATAGGATCGGACACCTTGCTTGCTGGCTTTATGTGGTACTAGGAATTGAACCCAAGACTTCGTGAATGTGAGGCAAGCATTTTACTAATTGAACTGCATCTCCAGCCCAGGAATAGTATGTTCACCCGTGTGCTCACTGCAGCCCATTTCTGCCTCTGATGTGGAGACCACACGTTTGAAGTGGGTCAGTATCCAGGTTCTTTGTGAGGGTCTAGGGATTGCATGTTTTCTCTGCCTTCTGTTCTCATAGGCTGCCCTTGTTCCTTGGCCTCAGCCTCCTCTGTGTCTTAAGGTCAGCAGTGTTTGGTTGCTTTTACATCCCTCAGATACCAACTTCCTGTCACTCAGACTTTATGAGGCCCTGTACTACACTTTGGGGGGGGTGCACTGGGGATGGTGTTCATCTGGACAATCCAGGATAATCTCCAAACCAAGGCCATTTGATTTTAGCAACCTTAAGCCCTTATGTAACCTTAATTTCCCCTTGCCCTGTAACGTATATTGTTCGCATGTTAGAGGGGATTAGAGCATGGACACGGGTGGGGGAGTCTTTTCTGCTACCATAATCTGTGTACTGAGGACTGTAGAACGGCCTAGCGCCTGCTCTCCTTTACAAGCAGAGCAGAGGAGATTACTTGAGTTCTGATAGCACACTTAGTCACAGCAGAGCATTCTTTACTGAGGGGAGCCGTCAGGAAATCAGAAGCTCGGATTTTCTTTTTTTCCTTCTTCTTCTTTGAAATAGGGTTTTCCCTCTGAAGCCCTGGCTGTCCTGGAACTCAGAGATCACCTATCTCTGCCTCCTGAGTCCAGGAATTAAAGGTGTCAGCACCGCCCAGCTGAAGTTGGGATTTGTTTTTTTTAATTAAAGATTTTATTTTTATTTGTGTGTATGTATTTGAATGTGTGCAGATACCCACAGAGAGCCGAAGAGGGTGTTACGTTCCCTGGGATTGGAGGTATCCTATGTGGGTGATGAACCACTGAGCCATCTTCTAGCCCTGAAGCTGGGATTATTGATTTACACTGAATAAAAGAATTATAGGACAAATCAGTGTGAATAGAGAGTTGGAAATTATTAAGAAAATGTTTCGATACAGACCGAACACATGTGTTAAGGGAAGAGAAAATCGCATTTAAATGTTTTAGCCATTGGTGTATATATGAAGTTGACGGCTTTTGAAGTTACACTACCCAAAAGATTTGAAAGATTCATCAGAACTGGAGAGATGGCTCAGTAGTTGAGAGCACTGGCTGCCCTTGCAGAGGGCTGGATTTGGTTCCTAGCATTCCCATGGCATTTTGTAACTGCCCATAACTCCATTTCCAGAGGATCCAGTGTCTTTTCCTGGTCTCCATGGGCACTAGGTGCGCACATGGTGCATGCCACAAAACACTCATACAAAAACTAAAAGTAAATCTAGAACAGTGTTTTGATATGCTTGTTTTTGACCCAAGGAACGCTTCTTTAGTGAATGGGACTGTAAGGTGGCTGGAGGTTCATCTTGAAAGGTTTTGAGATTGTAGACCAGAAGAAAGGTCAAGAGAGTCCTTACTGTAAGCATGGCTCTCAATCTTGTGATACCTTCAGCCAGTGGGAGTAAGGTGCTCCTTCTCATGCCTCCTAATTTTCTTCATTTTTCTGGCCAGTTTTAAAACTTCATATTGATCAAATGATGGGTGGGTTTCATTAAAACCTACCCTGAGGTTAGTGGGAAGACTGAACAAAAACCGTGCCTGTGTGGATAGCAGGGCAGAAAGAGGTGCTTGAGGTCTCAGGGTGAAAGGTTCCAAGATTGCCATGGGGAAGGAGGTGAGTTCCAATAGTTGTCAGCTGTTAGGACTGTCAGGATTAGATTTGGAATCTCAGTAAAGCTCCTAGGCTAGGATGAAGCTGTAGGCGGAGTTTTCCTGTCCTGACCATACCCAGCAGTTGCTTCCCTAATTACCAACAGAGGCTTATATTAATTGTAAATGCCCAGCCAATAGCTCTGGCTTGTTACTAGCTAACACTTATATTTAAATTAACCCATCTCTATTCATCTGTGTATTGCTACTTGACTCCTGTCTTTACCTGTGACTGGCTGGGTGACTGGCATGTCTCCTGATTCCGCCCTCTTTCCCATCAGTCTCAGTTTGGCTTTCCTGCCTAACTTCCTGCCCAGCTACAGGCCTGTCAGCTTTTTATTATCCAATGAGAGTAATACATATTCATATTGTAGAGGATTTTTTTCTACAGCATGAGGCAAAAATATGAACAATTAGCAACTTAATTTTTCTCATTTTCCTTGTAAGTCTAGAAGAAATTCAACAAAGTAGGAGAGACTAAGAAAAAACTATTAAGGAGCAAGAGGAAAACTAGTAAATGGCTGTGTCTGAAGTGGATGAGGACAAGCATGCTGCAAGATGAGAGGCAGTGGATTCTCGTCCAGCAGAAAACAGTGTCACCGAGCAGCTGCTTTCTGAGAGTTGGGAGGGGACAAGTTATAAGATCTGTAGCTGGACAAACTAGTGGGCGGTAGGCGCCTTTCACTGTTCCAAGCAGGGTGTCCACTCTTGTCAGCCCCACTTTTAGAATCTATGGAACTTTTCTTTATTTATAATTGTGTGCTTGTGTGCATCTGTACCTGTTGTGTGTACAATTAATATATATTGAAGACTAAAACTGGATTTGAGTTTGGACACAATAAGCTTTAAACACATTGGATGTAGGACCTTGGGGAACATTGGATAGTTGGTGCCCATATTCTTTCTTAAAACAGCTCCTCTTTGCTAATGGGGTGTTGAACCCTATAATCAGGTCCTTCCTCCTTCACCGTACAGGTGCTCTCCCACCGCGTTACACCTCCTACCTTCTTTTGGGGCAGGGATTTATTTATTTAATATTAAGGACAGGATCTTGTATGTAGCCCATGTTGGCGTAGAAGTGTATATGCCGCTGAGGAGGGGCCTTGAACTCCTGATCCTTCTGTGTCACGAAGGATCACGAGCATAAATGCCAAGGCCCGCTCCAGCCCTCTTCCCCCTGGTTTATTTTGAGAAGGGTCTGACTGAGTTGGCAAGGCTGGCCTTGAATTTGCCATTCTTCTCCCTCAGCCTCCACTAGCTGTGGTTACAAGCCTGTGTCACCAGGTTCAACCCTGAAAACATTCAAGTACGTTTACACACCATGTAGTTGTCTTATGAGATACAGTCCAAGGACTTAGCATAGTGACAGTCATGCAGTTATTGTCAGCTGTAAAGCATTTCTTCATCTCAGAAGATATTTCCTACCCTTGAGCAGCAGTCCTTCCACACCATCCTTCCCCATTCTCTTCCCTTCCAGCCTCAGGCAATTGTCCTTTGCATATTTTTTTATATGTATGCTGTGAATGGCTCTTTGCACTTTTATAATTTTCAGGATTCATCTATGTTATAAAGTGTACCAATATTTTATCACTTTTTAAAATTAATTAATTTATTTATTAATTTATTTTTTTTGCTTTTTTTGAGACAGGGTTTCTCTGTGGTTTTGGAGCCTGTCCTGGCACTAGCTCTTGTAGACCAGGCTGGTCTCGAACTCTCAGAGATCCGCCTGCTTCTGCCTCCCAAGTGCTGGGATTAAAGGCGTGCGCCAATGGCTCAGCCGTTAAAGGCTAGGCTCACAACCATTACTATAAATTTATTTATTTTTATGTGCATTAGTGTTTGGCATGCATATGAGGGTATGAGGGTGTCAGATCCCCTGGAGCAAGAAAGATGAACAATTATAAGCTGCGATGGGAGTGCTGGGAATTGAACCCAGGTCCTCTGAGAGAACAGCCAATGTTCTTAACCGCCAAGCCATTTCTGCAACCCCAGTTTTTACTGTCTCTTATCTGTTGCTCATTGATGGACATTGATGGGTTTGAGTTGTTTGTGCCTTTTGGTGGATAAATGCTGCTATGAAGTCAGGACAGCAAGTTTCTGTGTGGCTAAGCATTTTCCCTTCTCTTGGGCATCTGCTTAAAATTGCTGGGTCAGGGATCATGAGAAGGTTCAGCACACTTGCACGCACATACACACACACACACACACACACACACACACACACAGTGGGATGGAGAAGGCAAGCTATTTCCTACCTAATAGCTTTAGCACTCTTGTTGAAAACAAGTTGTATGAACCAGAGATGTATGAATATGTGGGTTTATTTCTGGGACCTTGGCTTTTGTTTAGGGTGTTTTTTTGTTTTTGTTTTTCGAGACAGGGTTTCTCTGTGTAACCTTGGCTGTCCTGGAACTAGCTCTTGTAGACCAGGCTGGCCTCGAACTCACAGAGATCTGCCTGCCTCTGCCTTCCTAGTGCTTGTTCTGTGTTTTTGAGGCAGTGTCAAGGCTGTCCTCAAACTTGTTATGCAGAGGATGACCTTACAAATGCTGGGTGCCAGCTATGCACCTCCGCTCCAGCCGAAATCTCGGCTCTCTTGCGCTGAACCGTCCTGACCTTCCTCTAGTACCACACTGTTTGGATTATTGGATTAGTAGTGAGTTTGAAATCAGGAAGTAAGAGTTCTCAAACTTGGTTCTTTCCATGATCCTTTTAACTATTCTGGGTCTCATAATTCTGCATGAGTTTTAGAACCAGCTCATTAGTGTTTAAAGACCTGGAATTCTGATAAGAATTATATGGAATCTGTTAATTTGTAGAGTATTGTCATTTTAACAGGGTCTTCCAGGCAGTAAGTGGGGTAGATTTCTGCTGTTCCCCTCAAAAGTCTTTCATTGCTTTGAGTAACTTTGAGAGTTTGGAGAGTACACGTCACTTTTTTTTTTTAGTCATCTAACAACCTCTTTTATTGCTTCTCTGTCTATTATAACAAACATCTAGTGTTATAAAACAGTTGTTAGAAAGGACTTTGGGGCAGCTAGCCCTTTGTGACAAATAAGTATTGATCATGCTTCACAGTGATGAGCAGTTTCTAAGAGAACCCAGCCTCGTAATTTAGAGTAAGTTCTGTGGGAGCTGGTCTGTGCTAGGTTATTAATTTGCCTTTCCTTCTGAAAAACTACCCATCAGGAACAGCAGACTGGAAGAAAATGGGCATGCAGGAGGCCATCAGCTAACCAGTCGATTACCAAAGATTCTTTTCTTTAGAAAGTGTGTAAATTCAGTTCCTTGGCCCAGAGGCTTTTATCTGCGTTGTTGCTTGAGTTTGATGGAAAGATCCATTGAGGGCTACCTCTGTCAGAAGGCGGCAGTGCGGCAGTTAACCTGCTGTTGTCTCGAAGGAAACTCCCTGGGAGCTTTGACAGCCACTCTGAAGGGAGGGAAGTTGCAGGATCTATTTACTGTAATTACCATGGACTCCGGGATTGGTCCGGCAGAGAGTAAGGCATGAAGCCAAAACAGGGAGGCCAGAGAGGTGAAGCTGCAGGCAGCAGGGACTGTGTGCTTTTAGACGGCTACAGAGCAATGTACACAACCGTTGGATTCTAGGGTGAGTTGTTTTCTGGTACACAAGATGGCTGGACCGTCTCCGTGCCACCTACACCATAAACTAGTGCAGTTACGTATAGAAGTCCTCAAGCAGAGGGACTTTGACCCATGGTCAGGGCCTGCCAGGGGCCAGTGCTCAACTGTCCGAGTTCCCCCATCTCCTGCTTAATAACTCCATTGTGTGTGAGACACACACACACACACACACACACACACACACACACAGGGAGGGAGGGAGGGAGGGAGGGAGGGAGGGAGGGAGGGAGGGAGGGAGGGAGGGAGGGAGCGAGCGAGCGAGCTTGCGGGCGGGCGGGCGCGCATGAGGGCTGGTATGCAAGTGCTTCTTGTGTGGAGGCCAGAGGACAACCTCCACTGTAATTCATCAGGCACCATCCACTGTTTCTTTGGGGGGGGGAGCTTTACTGATTTGGAACTACAAGAAGTAGGCTCTCGGTGTCCACCTTCCCATTACCCAATCTGGCATAAACACACAGCACATTCTACCACACTGCGTCTTTGTTTTATTTATTTGTCTTTTTTGAGACAGTCTCTTTCTAGTCCTGACTGTCCTGGAACTTGCTGTGTTGAGACTGGCCTCAAGCTTACAGATTCATCTGCCTCTGCAGACTCCCTGCCTTCCCCTCCCCCTTGCTGTGTTAAAGGTTTACACCACACCAGCATGCCAGACTTTAATTTTATTTTTACACATGCTTTCTGTAACTTTTAACTCTGGTCCTCACGATTGTTTAGTAACCACTGACTGAGCTATCTCCACAGCCCACATCTCCACTTCTTACCTCCTGTAACCTAGTGCGACTTCTTCTTTTTCCATGTTTAACATGGCTGTTAAGCAGTTGGACTGTTGTCAGACTGAGGACTCTCTGGGTTTGAGTGTTTCCTGTGGTCTTTTAATTTTCTTCTCTGCTCTTTGAGTTACTGTAAAGTGGAAGTAGGTGCAGAGGTCCAGCACATTCTGGGAAGAATGCTCGGTGACTCATTGTGGGACAGAATGTGAGTGTCACTACTGCCAACCAGGTGGAAACCATAAGGGTCTTCTCTTTCAGATAGCCAGCCGTCAAGGGACTTGCCCCTTGGCTTTGTTCCACAGGGCACGGAAAGAAGAAACACAGTAATTGGTTATTGAGTCAGCAGCCAGCTACGAACCTGAATAAGTGCTCCAGCATGATATTAAAAAATGAATAGGCAGACTGGTAAAGGGAACTTAGCCACAGTATTTGTGAGCCGGAAGTGCCCACCAGTTGCCCACAGTAAGACTGGAAACTGGGGACTTGCGGCGAAGCTCCTCATGGAAGATGTCCACCAGTCAGTATGGAAGGAGGAGAGTGGAATTGGGCCTGGGCCATTCCACAAAATCAGTGAAAGACTGAAACTGCCCTGGCCATGTGCTAAGAAGCAATGCAGGGTCTTGTGCATGCTAGTCACATTGATTTTTCATGCAGTTTCTTCCAGGTTGGGAATGGAGCCTCCTTCAAGGTGGCAGCTGTGTTAATCTAAGGTTTCAAGAATGTTGCAAGTGTTGTATGAGAACTTCCTGGACATCCTCTACTTAGGTTACTGTTTTTACATTTTGCTAAATCTGTTTTGCAAATATTATGTTTGTGCATATACCCAGTTTCTTGGACCATTTGGTAATGTCTTTCATAGCCATTCCCAGCAGTTTTGGTCTCAGTTGACCTTGATATTATGAGCAGAACAAGCCAGCCATTCTGTGTGTTGTTCCTTAGTTGGCTTTGGCTGATGTTTCGTCATGATTAGATTTGGATTATACTCTTTTTCCAAGTAGGAATACTGGTTCGTCAGGTTTTTCCACTGCGAAGTTATTACTGTGTTTTACTTTGTAATTAATTTCTAGGGAGATACTTTTGAGATGAAGGTAAATATATTGTTCCTCATCAAATTTTACTTACTAGATTTAGGGCTTTCCGTGTTTAGTTAGCAGTTCATTTTAGGAAATAGGATTCCTGTCATTCATTCATTCATTCATTCATTCATTCATTCATTCATTCATGTATTTAAAGCAGTTCGGACTTTGCCTGTACAGACCGTAATCCATGTCAGCATTGATGATAAAGGCTCAGATTGTCCCTTATAGGCAGCAGGCCTCAAAAGGCGCTTTGCGCATCGTCCTGTTCTGTATTTCTCTTGTAACTGCCCACCCCCCACCCCAGGCCTTGCACTCTGCAGCCCCGTTCAGTGGAGGATGGTGCTTAGAGACTGAGATGCTTCCTGGGGGTGTGCTCCTCCCTCCTCCTTCCTTCCTTCCCCTCCCTCCCTCCCTGTGAGTTCTTCATAATTTCAAGTCACATTAGCGTTAGTGACTGTTTTAGAAGACTTGCTGTGGTCTTCTGAAAGTCAGCAATACTCTGTTGTTTTGGCTGGATAGTCACCGCCTCCTTTCTTAGAGCAGATGAACATTTTGAAATTTGAAAAGCTGTGTTTCAAGTAAAAATGTCAGGATTCATTATATCAAAATAATTTTTATTACAAAGTGAAAAAAAGAATGTAATAAAAATTTGTTAGAACTTAACTAACATAGAATACTGGTTTTGTTATATATAAAATTAGGATCTTTAAAGAAGTTGTTTTGAGGATTAATTTTCAAAATTTTAAGGTGATGTATATAAAGTTTGTTTGTGTTTCAAATGTGTGTCTGTCTGCCTGCCAGCTGGCTTTCATGTGGGCATGTGCAGTGCTTCTGAGGAACAAAAGAGGACCTCACATCCCTGGAGGTGCAGTTTTAGGCAGTAGCCACCTGAGTTCTGGGAACTGTACCTGGGTACTCTGCCAGAGCAGTAAGCCCTCTTTGTTGTTGTTTGCTTTGTTTTTTGTTTTCTGAGACAGGATTTCCTCTGTTTAACAGTCCTAGCTGTCCTGGAACTCGCGCTGTAGACTAGACTGGCATCGAACTCACAGAGATCCGCCTGCCTCTGCCTCCTGAGTGCTGGGATTAAAGGCGTGCGCCACCACTGCCCAACAGAGCAGTAAGCATTCTGTCATATCTGCACCATCCCCCTTATATTTCTAATATATGATAGTTTTTCTATTATAGATGATTATTATGCTTATAGGCATAACAAGCATAAAATACATGTGTAATGTACTTGGTGATTATAGTTTGAATGTAATTGGACCCCATAATCTCATAGGAAGTGACACTATAAGGTGTGACTTTGTTGAAGTGGGTATGGCCTTGTTGGAAAAAATGTGTCATATAGGGTCAGGGTTTGAGGTTTCTTATGCTTAGGATACTGCCCAGTGTCTCAGTGGTCTTCAGATCAAGATGTCTGCCTGTCTGTATACCACCATGCTCCTTGTCATGATGATCATGGACTGAACCTCTGAAGATGTAAGTGAACCACCCCAATTAAATGTTTCATTTATGAGTTGCTGAGGTCATGGTGTCTCTTCACAGCAATAGAAACCCAAACTAAGACAGTGATATGTAGATTTAAGATCTCATAGTCTAAAACCTAATAATCATACTACTTGACAATGAAAACTTCATATAAACATATACCTCAGTGAGTTTGAGACTAAATAGACCTGTGTGACTAAGTCTCCTCACTTCAGACATAGGACTTGGAGGATGTGATCTGGGTCTGACCTGAAAGACTCCTCCTCCTTGAGGACAAGCTTTCTTAGTACTGGAAGTGCTCTGTGGGCTTCCAAGGGAAGGAAGCAGCCAGCAGTGCTACCCAACTGTAATGCCTGTGAACCACAATACCATCCAGCAGTGCTACCCAACTGTAATGCCTGTGAACCACAACACCGTCCAGCAGTGCTACCCAACTGTAATGCCTGTGAACCACAACACCGTCCAGTAGTGCTACCCAACTGTAATGCCTGTGAACCACAACACCGTCCAGTAGTGCTACCCAACTGTAATGCCTGTGAACCACAACACCGTCCAGCAGTGCTACCCAACTGTAATGCCTGTGAACCACAACACCGTCCAGCACGGCAGGGTGCAACAGTGGAATGCACATCTTGGGGGAACTAAATGTAGCCAACTCCCTGTGGCTAGTGACATAGTGAACCCACCTCTACCTTACTAAATGTAGCCAACTCCCTGTGGCTAGTGACATAGTGAACCCACCTCTACCTTACTAAACCACAGATACATGTAGCTCTTACACCTCATCAGATAATCTTTACATTACAAAACCCACAACTGATCAAAATGCAGAGAAAACTTATCAAGGGATAAGCCCCATCTGCAACACAATTCTTGCCACTAAAGCTTAAGGATCATCACTAAAGCAGGTGTGGAAAGACCGTAAGAGCCAGAGGACCAGGAATTCTTGAGGTTGTGTCTCTGAAATGACATGGAAGCTTCAACATTACGGCTGCCTAAACAATACCAAAACAAGCACAGCACTAATCAAAAGATTTTCCAACATGGAATGACACATCTCACGGGGTTCACCCCTAGGTAAAGGGACAGAAAACTAATGACTACTGAGAGGAGAAGTTGTCTTCTCGGGGATGAGCCCCTAATTGGTTATCCAGTACCAGTTGATCAGCCCTGGAATGGTATACACACAAGTGACATTGTATGGACTAAGTGAGTTATATTTATATATTTATGCATATGTGTGGCCATGAGTTTGAGAGAGCAGGAGGGGGCAGGGTTAGGTAGCATGCAGTCAGCCCCTCATGATTCCATTTTTTGCTGCCATAGAAGGTTGAAGGTGAACCTTAGTTCTCTTAGCAGTGAGTTGTATAGGCAGACTTTGATCTGAGCTTCTGAGTCATTAGTTGGAAGGATGCACCTTCAGTACGCATTTGATGGGAACTTTGAATTTGTAGTAGCTCTTTAGGTTTGGCAGTTAATATTGTATACCTATTGTTTTGTTGTTCATTTCATTAATGAACTATAAAAGGACCCAAATGTCACTTGTTGCTTCTTTGTCACACCATGTGGTGGTATGTATTCTACTGTTGGATGAGAATGAAAACATGGAGAGCTAGGAATTTAAATTTACAATCATTTAACCATGAATTTAGTCACTGATTAAGGTTTTCTGAGTTTACTGATGGGATTTACATGCTCAGTATTCCCATGTACTGATCTGATGTGATAGAAGAGAAAGCAAACCACTTCAAGTGTCCTTTGAGAAGATAGCCATTCTTTTTTTAAAAAATATTTATTTATTTATTATGCAATCAATATTCTATCTGTGTGTGTATGCCTGCAGGCCAGAAGAGGGTATCAGACCTCACTACAGATGGTTGTGAGCCACCATGTGGTTGCTGGGAATTGAACTCAGGACCTTTGGAAGAGCAGGCAATGCTCTTAACCACTGAGCCATCTCTCCAGCCCACAAGATAGCCATTCTTAAAAACTTGGAAGACTTGCTGGAAAGCTTCCCTGTGGGGTTGGAGGTTTTGGGGTGTGATGGACAGTAGGCAGGAAGGTGAGATAAATATGTATACACCCTATGGGAAACAATTAGGTGGCTTCTTCCTGCATGCAACCACTATTCAGAAGGCCTTGGTAGCAGCAGATGCAGTGATTGTCATCATAGAGCTTGGTGATGGCTTGTATAGTGTTTGATCTCCCCCAGAGACAGCACGTTTGCCGATGTAGGCTTTGCTCCATGTGCATGCTTTACCCAGGATTGCTTTGTGCTAAGTGAGTCTTCATCCTGGGATTGTTTATATTCTCCACGATGCCTACTAGGTCACTGGGCACGTGCTCTCTTCTTCCTTTCCATGTTTCCAGAGAAGTGATGATTAGAGTTCTTTACTCTGCTTTGTGGCTCTGTAAATATGGAGCTCAACGTTCCTACTTGAGCTGTGTCTATGCTACAACACCATTTGTGTGTGTTGTGTGTGGTGTGCTGTGGGCTTGTAGTGCATTCATAGATCTAGTCTCTTTCTTACCGGGGAGGAAACAGAGACCACATGCTGTTCCCGGTGATGCTGTGGTTCATGTGAGAACTAGGTCAGGAGTGCAGCCTCAGGATGGGCAGCTGTCGTTCTGCCAGTCCACTGCCAGCCTGCCTGAGGGCTATATGGCAGGGCCTTCATTTCCCAACCAAGAAGCTGTAGTAAAGTTCCCCAAAGGGAAGACCCTGGCCTGGCTTATGTACTCCCCAGATGCACCAGAGCGCAGTCTACTGTCTTCACAGACTGGAATAGTCAGTGCTAGAGCACAGGCTTTTCTTTCCCTCCCCCCCCCCCCCTCCCTCCCTCCCTCCCTCCCTCCCTCCCTCCCTCCCTCCCTCCCTCCTTCCCTCCCTTCCTCCCTCCCTTTCTTCCTTTTTTTCATAATTGTTTTTAATCATATGTGCATTAGTGTTTCGCCTGTATGTATATCTGTGTGAGGGTGTTGAATCCCCTGGAGCTGGAGTTACAGACAGTTGTAAGAGGCCTTGTGGGTGTTGGGAATTGAACTTAGGTCTTCTGGAATGAGCAACCAGTGCTCTTAACCACTAAGTCATCTTTCCGGCCCCCTGTTTTGTTTTCTTTTTCTCTTTATTTTATTTATTTTTCCCTGAGACAGGGTCTCAGTATTTAGCTGTGGCTGACATGTATCTCATTACGTAGGCCGGATTCATGGAGATCTCCCCACCTCTGCCTCCTGAGTGCTGAGATTAAAGGTGTGTGCCACTACATGCAGCACTTTCAGTTTTTGTTTTTTGAGACAGGGTTTTTTGTGTGTGTGGCTTTGGAGCCTGTTCTGGAACTCGCTCTGTAGACCAGGCTGGCCTCAAAATCACATAGATCGGCCTGCCTCTGCCAGCCAAGTGCTGGGATTAAAGGTGTACACCACCACTGCCCAGCTAAGATTTTAATTTCAAAGAACATAATATTTATACTAAAGTAAGTTAATTATTTTTATGAAAACATTGCAGTGTATCAGCCTGTTTTCGTGTGATTTTGTATTTCTCATAAAAGTAGAGGAAGGCTTACTGACTGTGTGTTTCCTTCCCTATGTCAGTGAGGGAAACCGTAAAATGGTATCCTTGCTTTGCCAGCAATGTTTAACCTATTACTAATTTCTTATTGTCAGAGTGACAGGCCCCAGGTGTCTCTGCAGTTTTACTGTTATCCTTTGGTGATCTGTCCATATGGGAAAGTCCTCACCTTTGCAAGAATTTATCCTGGTTAGTCGAGAGGCATACCTGGCACTTGTGGCCTACAAATTCCTAATGTCTATGTATCTTAATTATTTATACCTAATATACTTTAGTACCTTAATATTTATAATAACTACATCAGCTTGTGATGCTGGCTCCTCCCTGTCTTTTGTTCTGGACTTTGGTTGTCGGTGGACTGTCTTACATTGTACCATCCATGTGTTAACGAAGTGTCACAATCTGATACACCTCCCTGTGGAGGTATATGTATTGGAGAAGTATCCCTTCCTCACTTGATGTTGTGGCCCAGGCCAGACTCTGGCCCATAGCTTTACAGCTCTGTGGTACCCTGGGAAGCCTGGTCTCTATAGCCCTTACACAGTGGAGTCATCCTTTCACGGGATCTTTTTTGTAAGACATTTCTAATTTTAATGAAACTTGTTTTAGTTGGTCGCATGGTGACAGGAAATGGATTAAAGCTGTGACACAGTACCAACCTTGCTTAGTTCTTAGACATCACGGGTGTTATTGTAACTGCTAGGAGTGTTCCCAGAGTCCTTTCTAAGAACCCGGTTGACATTTAGGGTCTTGGGCTCATGCCAAGGGGCTGCGCATTGTTGGCGGCTTTCTCTCTGTGCCACTCCGGGCACTTCTGCCCCTTGCAGCGTTGTGATCTCTTGAGCTTGGGGCTTTGTTACCTTTTCTTACTCTTTATACTTTCTAGCCTGTGTTGGTAATTTTTGACCCTGAACTTCAATTTCTTAGCATTTTGTTTGTTTGAACTTCTTTGTGGTGAATTGAATTCACCTTCCACAAGTGTGTTGGCAGATTTGCCGTTTGTGGGGTACGGGAGCACTGCTCATTTAGGGCGTCATTGAACTTCATGTCCTGTGTGGGTTTGCTGCTGCTGCTGTTACATTGCACAGACACACAGAGCCATGGGTTTTCATGAGGGTTAGCTTGCGGTTATGAATTGTTGGAAGGGATTTGTTTCTTCTTCCTGTTATGCCAATGGCAAGCACAAGTCGTGTACATTTCCTTGTTGTCTTCCTGTAGAACTGGATTATGTCTTGGCCAAAAGTAGACTGAAAAGGAAGAGGTAAAGAAATAGGATCAGGGACTGGGAGTTTGCTCAGCAGTTCAGGGTGCATGCTGTTCTTGCAGAGGACCTGAGGCTACTTCAGCATATCGGACAGCTCACACACACCTGTAACTCCAGCTCCTGGGGATCTGGCTTCACGTGCATAAATACCCAAACTCAACACACACACATACACACACACACACACACACACACACTTAAAAGTAGTAAAAAGAAATTATTAAGAAAGTAATAAATATCATCAGATAAGTCCTAGCTCTCAAGAGGCTGGAACACTGGGGCCCAGCAATCAGGCTGGCCTGTGTTCTCTGAAGAAGAAAATGAAAGAGTAGCGGTAAACACAGTGTTGGTGAGTGAGGTGGTGGGCAGGACAAGGACAGAGTAGGGCAGCTGCACACCATGTGACATTGGGTGTTGAGCAAAGGGAGAAAGATGTGAATGGGAGGGAGTGGATGCTCTGTCTGTTGGAGTCTGGCTCTGTTTAGTATTCTGATCCTGGAAGTGTCTCCTGTTGGAGTTCCTTTGCCTGCAGGGTCACTGCTGCTTACTCCTTGCATATCTGGCCGTTACTTCTGGG
Organism: Microtus pennsylvanicus; assembly: GCF_037038515.1. Taxonomy (NCBI): domain Eukaryota; kingdom Metazoa; phylum Chordata; class Mammalia; order Rodentia; family Cricetidae; genus Microtus; species Microtus pennsylvanicus. Next base: position 88,915,650 of record NC_134579.1, read on the forward strand.
TCTTCCTCTGAGACAGTGGGTTATAGATACCCGTCCAGTCCTGGGCAGCCTTTCACAGATGGTTCCCCCATACTTTAGGAGTCCCTTTGCACATGCGGGCTGGCCCTGTACTGTGAGAGCCTTTCTTCCATACGATTTCAGCTCCAGGGTGATTGCCATCAGATTCTGCCCTGTGAGAAGTCAGCAGTTCTCTTTGGTTGCTTAGGAGGAAGGGGTGTGTTAGGAGCATGCTTCCTGACTGGTTTCTGTAAACTGGGATTTAGTTACATGAGTAAAAGCTGTTCATCTTCAAATATCATTCTTTGTTCTTTATTGCTGTGATATGAGTTTGATCTTTTAAAGCATGCCTCTGCTTATGTGATTGGACATTGTAGAAATATTGTAAATCCTGAGATTTGTGGTTTTCATTTTACAGGGCGCCAATGCCTCGGCATTAGAGAAAGAGATTGGTCCAGAACAGTTTCCGGTCAACGAGCACTATTTTGGATTAGTCAATGTAAGTATCAAAGACACCCAGCCTTAGAGAGTCACATGACACTTTGAGACACTGGTTGCGTGCTCTTCCTCATTCATTAAAGAAAACCCATTCGTTTGTGCCATTAGAATGCCATGCTGAGACACTGTATTTAGGAATTTAAATTTCTCTGTAGCTGCCTGAGATCTGAAGATTCTCAGGGTAGTTTCAAACTTGTCGGCTTCATTTTCCCAATTCTGGCAAAAATTTTTCATAGTGAAAGTTTGACTTAAACTAGATGTGATTGCTTGATCCCGTGCGAGTCGTAGCCCGCATGTGCCTGCATCAGTACAGTCATGCATATGCTCCCTCTGTCGGGCTGCCGTTGTGCATCCATCCTTAAATCCCAGCAAGAGCTTTGGAGTTTAACCAAATGTGGTTTTTTTTTTTATACAACTAAAACTCAACAAAATAAAATTAAAAAAAAAAAACATGCTATTATTTTCCTAGTTCTAACTGTCATGGCTATTTCAGTCATGGTGGTGGATAAGTGCATAAAAATACATTTGATAGGAGAAGCGTGAAATCCACCGTGACGCTCCACAGCCCCGCCTGGAATGGCTGGCTGCTCTGTCTCTAGAAGTTCATGGGGTTGTATTGTCTTCAGGTCTGGTTAATTTTGAGGTGTGACTTCACCCCTTTTTCAAAGGATATCTGGAACCTGCGGGCCAGTGTAATTTCGAACAGTGTTTATGCTTCTCTTGAAGCTCCTTGGCAGTCAGGTCAGGGTGATCAGAGGATAAGCTAAGGAGAGCCCATTGAATTAATTGGATGGATGGAAATAGAGCTTGTGATATTCATGCCTCATTTTTACAAACCGTGCCACTTCTGAGGGGCGTTGGGACCCAAGGGTTGTGGTGCCGTGGTCTCGGACTCGCAGAGTCGTGGCTCTTCCCTGTGGTCTACACTTCGACACACTCCCAGCTCTTAGTTTGCAGCTCGCTCTGCTTCTGTCTTGTTAGCTTGCCGCTGTTTCATTTTTAGAATCATCACACTACTTACTCATGGGTGTCCCTTAAATATCAAGATTGGCTCAACTCTCTTGAGATGTACACCCTTTCCTAAAGCATGAATTTCTGTCTGTTCTGTCTTAATGTATGTGATTAAGTCTGTATGAAAACTCCAACTTTGCTTAAAAACAGCAAAACAAACCAGCGTTGACCTTGGGGGTGGTGATGTGGAGGATGGCTTGGTTAACTCAGAGGTCAGTATTTTAAGTTATTTCCCCTGTCCCTGTAACTTACTTGTCAAGTAAGTAGTACTGTAAACAATACTGCATTCTTGGAGCTGTTTTAGAACTTTTGGAATGGGGTGGGATGTAGCTGGGTGGCAGAGCACTGTGCAGCTCAAGACCCTAGATTCTATGCTCCCGAATTGCAAGGGGGTAGGGGGCGGGGAGGAGGACACTTCAGGGTTTTGTTTAAAGAAGAGGCATGTGTATTTTTTCCGTCAGCCTTTAAGTAGCTGCATTTCCAGGCTTAATTGCTTTTACAAAAAGTATATACTAGAAGAATTGCTACCAGACCTGCCTTATGGGGTGGGGGGGGTCCCTTTTGGGCTATGAATGTTAAGGTCACCAACAAGCACTTGTCTGTGGGAGTTAAGCACTTTGTTTACAAATCAATGAGATAACCACAGTTTAATTAGCCTAGCGTTGTTAATGATCACCTGGTTACAGGTTTTGTTTTTCTTTTAATCTGTTTTAAAATTTTTCCTAACTAAATTCTTTTAAAACCTTGTTTTGGGCTTTGATCGTGAGGTTGTATAGGTGCATCTGTGGTGTTGGCAGGTGAGGAATTTGCAGGAGAGTGTCTTCGTGGTGAAGGATGCGCTGAGTAGAGCTGACTGTAGAGGGCTGTTTCTTCACTGCTTTGCCTGAGCCCGCCCACCTTTGAATGCTTGGCCGTGTAGCTCTCACATCACTCTTCAGTGCACACAAGTGGGTTAGGCTCAAGGACTCCATTGGGAAGCTCCTGTGAATCATTATTAGCAAAATTGTGCTTGCTGGGGCTGGAGAGACAGCTATGAGGTTAAGAGCACTGGCTGCTCTTGCAGAGGAGCTGGGTTTGGTTCCCAGCATTCACATGGTTGCTCACAACCATGTGTAACTCCAGTCCCAGGAGATTGTACTTCCTCTTCTGGCCTCCCTGGGTACTGCATGGATGTGGTGCCTAGTCAGGTGCAGGCAAAGCATCTATACATGTAAAATAAAAATAAATAAAATTTCAAAATGTTTTTAAAGATTATTATTTTCTTCCTAGATCTTTTTTTTTATTTTTATTTTTTTTTTGATTTTTATTTATTTATTTATTTATTAAGGATTTCTGCCTCCTCCCCGCAACCGCCTCCCATTTCCCTCCCCCTCCCCCAATCAAGTCACCCTCCCTCATCTGCTCTAAGAGCAATAAGGGTTCCCTGACCTGTGGGAAGCCCAAGGACCGCCCACCTCTATCCAGGTCTCCTAAGGTGAGCATCCAGACTGCCTAGGCTCCCCCAAAGCCAGTACGTGCAGTAGGATCAAAAACCCACTGCGATTGTTCTTGATCTTCCTAGATCTTATATCAGGCTCTTTAAACTGAGTTGTTTGGAACAAGGCCTGGTGTGAAGAAGAGAGAATAAAATGAACTTGATTAGGTGAAGGTGTGTCCTGTCTGTTTTTTTGTTTGTTTGTTTGTTTTGTAGTTTTTTGAGACAGGGTTTTTCTGTGTATCTTTGGTTATCCTGGACCTCACTCTGTAGACCAGACTGGCCTCAAACTCACTTAGATCTGCCAGGGATTGATTTGATTTCATTCTTGTCCTGCTTCTCTCCACCTGGCAGCAACAGCCTACTTGCAGGTTATACTTCAGAGATGCTAGAGGTTTTCTGGTCAAAGAAACATGGCCTAGAGACCCTGGCTAGATGGGCGAGGTGTCCTGTCTACCCACAGATGCGAAGAGGCTGGTGTGCTCAGCACTGGACAGTGTGTGGATAAGGGGTGTTGGCTTGCACAAGGAAGGAAGCACGGGCCAGTAGCCTAAGAGTGGGAGTGAGCAACAGGTCCACAAGATTCAGTAACAACCTTGGGACCCCTTGGGGGAGTTGAAGTTGAGGTCACTTACACCAGAGCTAGCTGGTTAAAGAAAGTAATTTCCTTAGTGGCCAGGGATAATGCTAGCTTGCCATACATGCACAGGCCTGCACACACATAAACAGTATTATAAATTTTATTTTAGTTTTTCAAGACAGGGTTTCTCTGTAGCTTTGGAGCTCTTGTAGACCAGGCTGGCCTCGAACTCACAGAGATCCACCTACCTCTGCCTCCTGAGTGCTGGGATTAAAGGCGTATGCCACAACTGCCCGGCCGTATTATAAATTTTAAAAAGTATTTTTGGGGCTGGAGAGTTTGGCTTTTGACACCCATGTCAGTTGACTCTCAGCCACCTGTAGCTCCAGTTTCAAAGGATCTGACTTCCTGTTCTAATAGATACCACACAGACATAAAAATAAAACTTTTCAAAAACTTGTATTTCTTTAAAAAAAAACTTCTAAGCCTGGAGTGGTGTCACACACCTTTAATCCCAGCACTTGGGAGGCAGAGGCAGGTGGATCTCTCTGAATTTCAGGCCAACCTGGTCTACAGAAAGAGTTCCAGGACAGCCAGAGCTGCATAGCGAGACTCTGTCTCAACTCCCCCCCCCCCCAAGCAGGGGGGTTATTAATTATGAAGATTGACTATTAACTGATTATTGGGAAAGAATTCTGACTCTTGAGTTTTCCTTAATGGAACTGATTAAAGTTAAACAGAAGAAAGTCATCCAGTGGCCGGACTTAGGACTGGGTGCATGTTACCTGCTGCTGTGTTCTCAGAAGAGGGCCAGGCTGCCTTGGTCCCAGTGGGAATCTGCACTAGATAGTTTTATGTCAACTTGACACCAGCTAAAGTCATCTGAGAGGAAGGAGCCTTAGTTAAGGAATTGTTGTAAGATTGGGCTGTAAGCAAGTCTGTAGGATATTTTTTAATTAGTGATTAATGGGGGAGGGCTCAGCCCATTATGGGTGGGGTCCTGGGTTGGTGGTTCTGGGCTCTGTAGAAAGCAGGCTGAACAAGCCATGAGGAGCAAGCAGCCAGTAACCAGAATTCCTACATGGCCTCTGCATCAGCTCCTGCCTCCAGGTTCCTGCCTTGTTTGGGTTCCTGCCCCAACTTCCATCAGTGATGAACTACGATATGGAAGCATAAGACAAATAAAGCCTTTCCTCCCCAAGTGTTTTTGGTCATGGTGTTTCATTAAGTAACAGTAACCCTGACTAAGAACTATCTCACAGTTTTCATGTACATGTTACAGATACCCTCTGGTTTTTCAGCCTGTGCTGTTTGCGGCTTTGAGTTTTACAGGCAGTAAGTCTTCTTTGTCTTCACTTTTCTGATGGAACTGTGTTTTGCTTTTCTCGCATTTCTGTGGAAGTTGTTAAATTCCTGCTGCATGTCCTTTGAGAAGGACGTCCAAATGCTGGGTATTGTCCAAATCATGGATGTTGTGTCTTTAGTTGCCAGCACCAGACTGTGCTGATGGCTAGATTTCTATGGTTGTGGTATAGATTCTGCTCTCCAGATGAGGTGATGCTGGATGATTAATAATGGATCTTAGTGTTGCGCGTTCTGCAGGTGCTCTTTCTCTGGATAGGCGGGCTGTTGAGTGACCACAGCCTAGACGCCAGCAGCCATCCTGGGAAGTCTTCATTCAAAGCGCCTTTTTGAAACAGTGCCAAGCAGGCATGAAGACGGGCAGCCACATGTTCTCAAAGGCCTTCATATCTTTTTCTCAAGTTTCTTCAAAAAAGATTCTAATTGTGCTGTGGATCTTAGTGGATCTTCAGGTTTCTGTTTGCTTAGTTTCTTGGAAGAAGAGCATGCAAACAGGAGGTTTCCTGTGGCCAGGCTTAAGCTTTCTAATTCTGGAACTGCAGGCTTTGCCTGGTTCTGCCTCACGGCCATTACTCTACACAGATTCTGTATTTGCTTTCAGTTTGACACGGGATGATCCCATTTACCTCAGAGAAGAGAGAGGGAGGATTATCAGACCACCTATTCACTCTGTAAGATAGTGTCTCCTGGGTGCTCTTTGACGGGAGGAAATAGAAGTTGAGTAACACACAGCAGCATATGTCCATGAGTCCACTGCTGAGGACCGACTTCAGCCTTCTCTGTGGGCACTCAGCCTTGGTTGTTCGCCAATCTCTCCAAACCAACATTCCCAGCCAGCTTGATTTTTCGCCTTTTTTTTTGGGGGGGGGGGTTCTAGACAGGGTTTCTCTGTGGTTTTGGAGCCTGTCCTGGAACTAGCTCTTGTAGACCAGGCTGGTCTCGAATTCACAGAGAATCGCCTGCCTCTGCCTCCCGAGTGCTGGGATTAAAGGCGTGCGCCACCAACGCCCGGCTGATTTTTCGCTTTTGTTCAGCGTTTGTGCTTAGTACATAGCACTTGAGAGATCTTGATAGAAAAATCTTACCTTAGCATATTTTGGTGAAGGTTTTTGCTGTTGTTGTTGGATTTGAGACAGAGTTTCTCTATGTAGCCCTGGTTGTCCTGGGACTTGGCTCTGTAGACCAGGCTGTCCTTGAATTCACAGAAATTCTCCAGCTTTTTCCTTTCGGAATGCTGGGATTAAAGGTGTGTGGCACCACTCCCAGCTTGTGAATTACATTTTTAAAAGCATGATGTGTAACAACTCTTGTTAGTAATGGTGGGAATTTGGAAGAGAAGATTATGTGGTCCTCCGCCTCACCAGGCACTCCCCGCAGCTGCACTCTTCATTTAACGGTGCCGCTCTTTCCTCTTGTAGTTTGGGAATACCTGCTACTGCAACTCAGTTCTGCAAGCACTTTATTTCTGTCGTCCGTTTCGGGAAAAAGTCCTAGCATACAAGAGCCAGCCCAGAAAAAAGGAGAATCTTCTCACGTGCCTGGCAGACCTCTTCCACAGCATAGCCACCCAGAAGAAGAAGGTTGGCGTGATCCCGCCCAAGAAATTCATCACACGGTTGCGAAAGGAAAATGGTAATTCTTCTGTTTCCCTGTGCTATTGCTCCTGTGTCCTCGGAAGGGAGAGTAGGTAAAGTACAGCATGCTGTAACTCAGGTGTTTTTGAACATGGTCACTTCGTGCCTCCCACTGGGTTAGCTGTTTTGTTAGTGACTGTGATGGGCACAAGCTAGGAGAGAAAGGACTTGTTAGGATTTACATGTAGTCCCAGAGGGCAGTGTAGTCCATGCCTTTGGGAAAGCATGGCAGCAGGAGCAGGAGGGGCTGCCCAGCAGGGAGATCCTAGTTCAGCCCTACACAGGAAGCAGAGAGAGCACAGGAAGTGGGGCCAGGCTGTAAAAGTTTACATCTTCCCCAGTGTCTACTTCCTATAGGAAGGCTCCACTTCCTGAAGGTTCCATAACCTTCTGTGTAGATTCAGCAGTGATACCTAAGTATTCAAACACATGAGCCTGTGGGGAGGCAGAGATGTGGGCTCCTGTGTTCAAGGGGGTGTGGCTCCAGCTCTAGTGATGGATGGGGGTAAGATCATTTTTAGAGTAGGCTACTCAGGTAAAATCCATGTGCCATGGAGTGAGAAACCCTTTCTCTTTGTACCCTCAGGTGTTTGTTTTTTGTTTTTGTTTTTTGCCTTGTGTGGTAGTATATGCCTGGAATCCCAGCACTCAGGAGGCTGAGACATAGACACAGCTAGTCTGTGGCCAGCCTGAACAACATAAGATCCTGTTCCCCACTCCTACCCCCTCCCAAAACAAAGCAAAAGAAAGCACATATTTTCCATGGAATGTGATTCTTTGGTTGCACATAACTTTCCAATGTTAATTCATTTATCTTTTAAAAACATCTTAGAGAGTACATTGCTCTTTGGGGAAAGATTCTGTTTGTATAACCCACACCATTTATTAAAAAAGATTGATTCTATCACTTTTCTTACTTTGGCCATAAAACAGAAATCACAGAAGTTGAGACCATTTGGCTTTAGAATTGGCAAATGTTAATTTAGTCTCATTTCTAAAAATAACTACTGGGAAGCCCCACCTCTTTCTTATTTGAGATACTTTTTATTTAATTTTACAAGACATTGCCACGAGACGTGCTGCAGTTCGCCTGAGGTTACAGAGTTCCTGGGAGGTGCTGAGCTGGTGTTTGGCTTCCTTGACCCATAAGCAAGCTCTGTCTCGAGGTGCTGCTGCCTCAGAGGCATAAGTGACAGTTGGAAAACCTGTGGGGTCCAGGCTTCTGTTCACTGTGGATATTTCAATCCGTGTAGAAGTGATCGAATTGTTGTTGAGTTTGATCTATCAAATCGATACTCTCAGAAGTATGATTGAAGAGGTCTTTGAGATTGATGGTTGAACATACTAATGTGTAATTGAACCTTTACACTGTTGATTGAGTGAGCTGAAGTGAGCCTAGTAAAAGCCATCCTCTGTCATGAGGGGACCCGCACGCTGAGTGGCACAGCTGAAGCTGCTTCTTAAAGCTGGTAGGCATTCTGAAGAAGTATACATTTTCCTCACAAATACAAACATTTGAGTCCTGGGCACAGACCACATTTTCCTGTCGTGAGAGCTGTTTACTTGTTTAGATTCCAGATGTGCTTGGAGTTTTCTGTTTTTAAGAAACTCAGGCCAGGCGGTGCTGGTGCACTTTTAATCCCAGCACTTGGGAGGCAGATGCAGGTGGATCTCTGTGAGCTTGAGGCCAGGCTGGTCTACAGAGTGAGTTCCAGGACAATAGGGCTACACAGTCAAACCTTGTCTCCAAAAAAAGAAAAGGAAAAGAAAAAAAAAACCTAGAAGACTCCGATCAATCTTTTGGAATATGGATTAAGTTAGTGGGATTTTAGTCCTTGTGTCTGTATTGATGGTCACCTTTGGAAGTGTATCTGGTGGGAAGCTTTTGTGCATGGTAATGAACCATGTTTTCTTGGTAACTGTTTTAGAGATGCCTACCATGCTTCTGTGTTTACACAGAGCCCATGTTATTTTCCATGTATAGAGTACTATGCTTTTATTGGCTTTTAAAGTTGATTGCCTACACTTTTTAAGTGCATGATGACTTGTTTTTCTTAAATGTTGATTGACACAGGTCAAGCTCAGTGCACACACACTCTTTCCTTCTGCAGAGTTTATCCAGCCACTCAGCTGTGGCCCAGGTGCTGAAGTTAGTGTTTCGAACATCCTATGCAGTTATATACTTGAAGGCTTTCTTAATGTTTATTTGCCAAAACCTGCAGCATGTTTATAGTGTTTTTTTAATAGTTGGACATTTTCTAAAGTTTTTTGTATTTAGGCAGAGTAAATTCATAAAGCAGCAGACCCACAAAGTGCTTGTTTCAACGAGAGGGGCGCAGAATAAATATTTACAATAAATGTGATTTCTTCTAAGTTTCTTTGTTTTTCAACTTTAGAGATAAATTTAGTAGAAAAGAGTTCTCATTACTTGATATTAGAATCCATTAGTGTTTGCCTCAGGCTTGTGTTTCTCCTTGAGATTTGCATGTGGGAGCACACAGATCAAAGTGAGTTGACTGCACTATCCATTGCATGTGTTCCTTCTGATGGTTTATGGAAATCTTTGGAAAACATGTTGCTCATCTCAATATTGCTGGCAATGCTCTGGGCCATCCTGCCTGACTCAGCCTCCTCATGCTCTGTTAGCAGCATCTGCATTTTCAGTACGCACTCATTCAGATCTGTCCACACCTACTGCTTTACATTGCTAATTGTTTTGGTATTTGGGGAGAGAGCATACGTTAACTTCTATTCATTAGTAAGTCTGGTTTTTAAAATTTTAACTCCTGATACCTACGCAAGCATAAGGGCTCCCCAAATGTAGTGTGACTACTTCAGCACCACAGTTGCGCTGCCTTTGATGACAGATTGGACACTAAGTCATTGTTGGCATTGGTTATTATTACATACTGATTTCCTGGTGTTCACTAGTTCTGTGGAGGTCCTGGGAATCTAGAAATGAGCCTCTGGGGGTTTGACCATTCACAGGGGAGGACAGGTACCAGCAACTGTTTATGCAGTGTGTCTTTGCTAAGAGGAGAAAGGAAGCCTGAGTGGCCTTGTCGGTATAGCTGTAGGTGTTGGGAAGACCCCTGAGCAAGGGCAATTAGAGACTTAACTTGTAGAAGCCTAGGGTAAATGTGATAGAAGAAGAAGACAAACAAGCAGAAAGCCACACAAGCTACAGATACACTAGAGGATGGCCGGAAAGTTCACTTGGCAAGAGTATATGGTACCATGTTGACTATTAGATACAGGACAGGACCCAGAGCTTGGGAAGCTATCAGAAGCTATGGTTTTTATTAGGGAAAATCCCTATGGGTGGGCATGGGCTGGCATGAGCAGCATATGAAAGACAGGGTGAGGGTTGGGAGGAGTCGGAGGCTGCTACATTCCTCGAGGAAGATGAGCTCCCCTGGCCGTTGCTACTTCCTATAGGCTCACCATTATTACTGTGGAGGAAGTGCAGCACAGGTCTGTAGTGATAGGACTGGGTTAGCTGGTGCTTACTGTCAGCTGAACAATTTGTGGGCACTGAGGCCTTAGCAGTAGTTTCATGAACTTTAGCAATATATGCTGTGAATAACATGTTTATGTGTGTATGTAAAATGTATTTCAAGTTGTTATGAGCCATATCTCCTTTTTACATATCGTATCTGATGGAGCACCTACTTTTTGTTCATTGTTCATTCGTTCATCATTCAAAAAATGTTAAGCGCATCCAGGATGCTGCAGCCCGGTGTGCTAGCACTGCAGCTGTGACGGAGCTGAGGGTCTTGTTCTTAGGGAACTGCATGTGAAGGGCTCTTTCTCAGATGCTGTGGGCTGATCTCAAATCGTGTGAGACTATGAAAGCATAAAGCCATGGATTCAAGCCTGGGTGTGCGAAGGAGCAAATGGCAGTTGTGTACAAATGACACCGGTTAGAAAGACTGAGGAAGTTTCCCAATATTTACTTCATCCAGTTTGTTCACACCAAGACCACCACAGAGTGTTTATGAACACTCTAGTTGCTTCAGTATTCGGAAGAAGACAGCCTGAGTTAATGTTGCAGCTCCCTGGGGACTGGAGTAGCTTCTTTTCATACATTATTTAATACTGAAATTGTCTGTCTCTGCCCCTAGACTGTCAGTTCCATGATGGAGGGAACCCATTTGTTTTTCCTCACCATTGTCCTCCCAGCACATAATCCAGTTCCTGGCACATAGTAGGTGCTTACTAAATACTTGTTGAATGAACAAATGAATGAATGAACTTGTTTAATTTACTGAAGCAATTTTGAAGTCCATTTTTGTCATTGTGAGATTAGTAGAGTGGAACACCACCCGTAAGAAAACCAGTGTTTCAGCCGGGCGGTGGTGGCGCACACCTTTAATTCCAGAACTTGGGAGGCAGAGGCAGGTGGATCTCCGTGAGTTCGAGGCCAGCCTGGTCTACAAGAGCTAGTTCTAGGACAGGCACCAAAACTACAGAGAAACCCTGTCTCGGAAAACAAAAACAAAAACAAAAAACCCCGTGTTTTAATATGAAACACAGTCTAGCCCTGCAGCCCTCCCCAGCCCTCCCTGCCCGCTCGTGTGCTGTTATTGTGTAATTCTACGGGTACCTTTAGCACTGTAAGTAGTTGTCTTTCAGGCTTTGCCAGATTCTGGCATACTGCACGTAGCATTACTAAAAACACATTACAGCAGAGTCTAGAGAGGTCGATGCGTGTCATTCTGAAAGGTTAAAGATATTTACAGTATTTCAGTGGATCTGAAGTCACTGTTATGTGGATTACCCTTTTCCTCCTCCCCCAAAAGATTTTAATTAAAAACTCACTTGCCTTTTTTACAATAAATAGCAGTTATTTTGAAAGAACATGTATATATGGGGGGAAATTACTGTTATAGAGGTGGCATTGATCCAGCATGTGCTGCCCACTGCAGTGAATTAATCATCCCTAGCTCGTAACTAGGTTCCCCGCTATTCTTAGAAAACCTTCCCAACTCTCTTCCTTTCCCCTCAGCCCCTGCTTTGTTACTCCTCTCTGTGGTGTCTCCTTTGACGCCTAGACTGGCCTTGAACTCTGTAGCTCCTATTGGCGTCAGACTTGCTGTGCTTCAGCCTCTTGAGTATATGGCCCTCACAGTCCGTTTCTGACTTTCCTACATTCTTTTATCAGTTCTCTGGTTCCTAAACTAGTGAGCAAGTGGAAAGTTTCTTGTTTTGTTTTGCCATTTTTTAAAAAAGAAAACCAGTTTCACCCATAGACAATGAGATATTAAGTTCTGTGGATGTTGGGGTGGTCCATGAATCAGACCATCCTTGGGCTGGGAGAAGTTGGAATATAGTGTCAGTAAAAGGGTCAGGGGTCTCCGTATGACTGACTAGATCTTGATGCTTTTCCTTTGGTGGTGGATTCTGATATTCAAGCAAGAGTAGTAAGTTAGATATGGCAGCTGCAGGCTGGCAAGCGTCACGGGTAGATGAGATGCAGCTCCTTTAAGCGGCAGGGAGGGTGGACAGTGAAGGGAGCTCTGGCATTAGGATGTAGTGCATCAGTAGAGATAGGGGACTCGGAGAGAGAGGGCGAAGCCATTGGTGCTTTCCGGGATGGAGGATTGACCTGCACTGGGAGGAAAGGTTAAAGACTTTCACTATCTCAGCTTCACTTTTGAGCTTGCCGGGATGGAGTTGTCCTGAGCTCTAGTGGGGTTGTAGTGTGAATGGCAGCTGCACTCTGTAGGGGCAGGCTGCAGTGCCCTGCTGGGTAGGAGTGGGACATGGACCACAGTGCTTTGGATCTCCTGTCCCCGATGGGCAAATTCCAGCTTGCAAGTATAGCTAAGGATCAAGTGTGGTCAATTTGGGCTCAGGCATGTGGCACATTGGGACTTGGGCAGGTTTTTTTTTTTTTGTTTTGTTTTGTTTTTGAAACATGGTTTCTCGGTGTAACTTTGGCTGTCCTAGAACTCGCTTTGTAGACCAGGCGCTAGCCTTGAACTCAGAGACCCACCTGCCTCTGCCTCCTGAGTGCCTCCACACCCATCTAGAAACAATTGGCAAATAGAAAGCTCAGATTGGGTTTGATGGCGCCTAAATGGGATTCATTACACGTCTAGCTTCTTTCTTACTGAGTGTCTCAGAAATGTAGCCATGCTCGTTGACGAGGACCTGTTTCCCTATGACCATAGCAGAGCTATACCATGATTTAAATAAGCCACCAATTCTTTTCATAAACATTTAGCATATTTTTAGACTTCTGCTGTTATAAATGAGCAGCCATGCCTGGCCTTGCTCCACTGTATGGTGTGGATTCGCATGGTTGCGAGAGCTGGACTGCGTTCTGTTGTAACCACCACCCAAACTGCTCTTCAGAACACGCTGTGCCATTCCACAGCCCTGGCATCATTGCCAGAGAATGCCTCTTTCCGTTCAAACCAACTAAGTCATGCTTTTATGTGATGGGCAAAGTTGTGATTGCTGTGCTTTAATTTTTGTCTGCCAATTACTTGTTGAGTATTGTTTGGGTTTCTGACTTTTCAGTCTGTGTCACCTGTTCATCCTCCTTGCCTGTTTTCTTCTGCCTTTGCAAAGGAGACTTTAGGACTGGTTTTACTTTTGTTCTAGGACACTCGGATATTGGTATGTAGATGTACACTCTGACTTTGCTGTCCCTTTGCTTGTGTTCCCTGACTTTATCATCGACAGGAACCCTGATAGCCAGTGCTGTGTTCTCAGCTCTCAGAATCTTCACGACAGCCTCATGAGGTGGGTGCCTTAGCACCCTGGAGTTAAGTGAGGGCCGTTGCACAGAGTTAAGGACGGGTGCCTTCGACCATCATGTATTTGGAGGTGGTGCCGTGGTGCTGTCAGATAGTCTCACTCCAACGGCTGTACTTGCCACTGGTGCTTTGTAAGACCTTGGCCTAGGGAATGATCCTAATGCATGACTGCGATCTTCAGTGGCTCTTCAAAAACATCATTTAGATGGTTTCTTAGACATTCCCTACGTTTTTCCCCAAATATGTATTATTGTTTTTCCTTTGTGTGTGCTTGTATGTGTGTGTACTTGTGGGTCTCTGTGTGTGTGCGAGCATGTGTATGTATGTGTGTTGAGATGCTAGGAAGCAGCCGAGGGTCTCATGACAAGTTCTGTACCATTGAACTATATTCTCAGCCCTGTTAGCTTTAAAAGAAACATTTGTGGTCTTTTTGTTCTTATTTTGGCTTTTTCAAGACAGGGTTTCTCTGTAGCTATGGATCCTGTCCTGGAACTAGCTCTGTAGACCAGGCTGCACTTGATCTCACAGTGATCCGCCTGCCTCTGCCTCGGGAGTGCTGGGATTAAGGATGTGTGCCACCACTGCCCAATTGTGGTCTTTCTTAAAGAGCATTGAGGATGTAAAAATAAAAGTCCCCTAAGTAGAGTTCTTTTCCATTAGTAGGGCCTACTTTGTATATTGCCTGGGGGTATGTGTTTAGTTTGATGGGGGGGGGGCTCTTTTTTTCCTGGCAGGAAAACTTTACCTTCCCCAGTCCTTGTAAAATAAGGCCCCCAGCAATATGCAAAGCAAGGCCTCTTGTGTGCTCAGAGGATTCAAGGAGCAGGCGCCAAGCCCAGCCCTGATGTTAACACTGTCAGTGTTTGTGGCTGCATGGGACATTCATGGAGCTCTAGCATCTCTCAGAGTGGACTTTAGTGATCATGTGGCCTAGGTGGATAATTCCTCATGCCACATCCATGTAGTCACTTACCTGCAGGAGTTTTGAAAAGCCTCAACCCTCTTCTACTGAATTAGACTCTCAGGGCCTGGTAATTCCCTTTAATAAACTGGGCTGTCAGCGTAGGTTCAGCCTGGTAGTAAGTGTGCCGCGCTCCTGAGGACAAGCTTGCCTTTGGTGAAGTGTTTGTGGGGAACAGAGATGATGACGCTCGGCTGCTTCTCGTCTTCCGCTCTCATGGATCTGTTAGTGCTGCTTTTAAAAGCCTTCATCTTTATTTTCCTCTAATTCAGCCATACGTTTTAGATGTGGAAGTTGCGTATGTACTTCTAGTTCTGATAAAATGTCAGATGCACTCATTTCTTACTTTATTTTCAGAGCTGTTTGATAACTACATGCAACAAGATGCCCATGAATTCCTAAATTACCTACTCAATACAATTGCTGATATTCTACAAGAAGAGAGAAAACAGGAAAAGCAGAATGGCCGCATCCGGAACGGTGATGTGGACACTGAGGATAACAACAGCACACCAGACCCGACATGGGTCCATGAGATTTTTCAGGGAACATTAACTAATGAAACCAGGTGTCTTACTTGTGAAACTGTAAGTCCATCAGAATGCTTGGAATGGAAAACGGTGTGATTTGTTACATTCAAGTTTTTCTTTGAGAACAAGGGTGTGGGAGATGAACTTGAAATTGAAAATCTGAGGCGAGAAATGCATGTTCCAGGCACCTGTCAGTCTAAAGGCATCCACCTATACTTTATGTTGCTGTGTCCGGTGGTGGGTGCTTTCAGAGTGCAAGGGTGCTCACTGTAGTTCGAATATCTTGATTTTGTTTTTAGAATCATGTTATTGAAACTTTCCGTTAAGTAAGATCATAGGGGACGTACGGGTCATGGACACATGGTGATGAGTCTCAACCACAGGAACCTGCTCTGAGTCAAGCTTGGTTAGATAATTTCATCGCCGTGGGACATTCCAGGGTACTCACAAAAACCTTACACAGTCTAGTCGGTCTGTGGGGCCCTCCGTGTTGAGTCTGAATAGCATCAGAAGACATGCTCGACACGGGTGTGCGAGGTGCTGCACGTAACAGCGGTCTTCTCTAGGGAATACTTGCTGAAGAGCACTAAAGGAATGTAAAAGGAAATCACAGCCCAGAACGTCCAGTGGAGTGAGTGAACATGGAAAGCTGACAGCTGTTTAGCGGTGATGTGCCGTGCTTCTGTGTGACTAGCAGCACAGTAAGCTTGCTGATGCCATTGTCTCCAGTGCCTGCGTTAATGCATTGCTCACACGGTGAGATGGCTACAGGCTCGCTGGGTGATGGGGACTTACTTTTCAGTCCCCTAATAATCTTACAGGGCCACTGTCTTCCTCGTGGGCTGTTAACTACAGCAGTGTGGCACGTGACTGAGTTAATTTATTTCCCCTTTTCTACAGTCGTACACAGTGTTGTTGGAATAGAACAGTACTGTGTACCCTCAAGGAGAGGCGTACCTTTGGGTGGACACTTGGTAAAGATGAAGCTTCAGTTGGCTGCCAAGAATCAAATAGATCTACATTAGGAAGTAAATTCTTTTCATGAATAACTCTTAGTGGTGGATCTTCCTGGGTCACAGAAGAGTTTCTGGGACAGCAGTCTGTTCAGATGCTTTGCGCCTAGAAAAAGGCCGCCTAGAGAAAGGCCGCCATGGTGAGAGCCTCTTCATTGCCTGAAGCAGCAGTTCCTTGTAGGACAGTGTTTGATTCCAGGTATTACAGCAGCATTTCCATTGGAATAGTCGATATGGTCAGGGAATTGGACAGATTTTTTATATTTATTATAATAGACTTTGATCTGTTAGACATCAACATATATATATGCATATGTATGTGGCACATATATGTATATACACACACATTTCAGTCTTCAATGAAACAAAATACTTACTTGTTGAGAAATGTAGTAAGAGGTGAGATTCATCCTGGGAGATTGAGTAGTGCTCTGCCAGGCCTTTGAAGCCAGGTTTCTATCAGAAGGGGGAGGATAGAGGAAAAACAGTTTAAGGAGAAAGTGGTAACAGCCATCCTGTTCAGTGTTTGACTATTATTCATGTAACTCTTTTTCCACCAATAAGTTCTTCTGTGGCCTGAAGTATGTATTGCAGAGAATTTCCTTAAGCCTAAACCATCAGTATGCATATTCACAGCAAGTAATCATGTTCCTGCCTTTCTCAAAATAATCTAGTGGGGTGAAATCTGGGTTCCTTCCAGAGTGTGTAAATATCCATTGTTTCTTTTGGTATCACACACATTAAGAACCTGCTCTGCCAGAGAAAAGGTGAGTAGAGGGTGGTAGACGAAGCAGGAAGTCTGACCCTCAAGATGCCTAGCAGGAACAAAGCCTGCCCAGTAATATCCAGACAGTGTTATAGTGGAGGCAAGGATGGCTTCCACGGGTCCTATCATGAGTACATATGCAGCGGATCCAGTGGCGGCTGTCGGAGGGGAGCCAGCAGACACAGGAGCTTTACCTCTGTTCTCTGAAGGTTACTCTAGGTCATATTCCTTGCCTTGTCTTTTTCCGTTTTTCTCCTTAGACGTGGATGTTTCCTGAGTTTCATTGCATGTTGGTTGTCATTGTGCATCAGGGACATTGTGTTCCGTGTTCATTATCACATGTCCCAGTGAGTCCCCTCTGGATGTATCTCCTGACTGGAGCATCTATATAATGCAGCTGGGCATGTTCAGAAGTGAAATTCCACCTCACTGGGAGACAGCCTGTGCTTCTCAGAATGTGTGATACAGTATATCCATATCACCGCTCTGGGAAACTGTGAAATTCTCTTCTTCCTGGCCTCAGCCAGTGAGCTCCTCAGGGGCCTTTGATGTCTTTCCATACAGGAGATGTAACAGGTGGTCATTGGTTCAGTGCCTTTTAAGTACTCCTCTTCAAGTGTTGTCTGTTGAGCGTAAGGAGGAAGAATTGCTTAGTCTGTTGGTAGATAAGTTTAAGCTGGCAGCTGAAAACCCTGGTTCTTGGCAATTGAAATAACTCCTATATTTACAGATAAGCAGCAAAGATGAAGATTTTTTAGACCTTTCTGTTGACGTGGAACAAAACACATCAATTACTCACTGCTTAAGGTTTGTGTAGAATTATTTCTTTGGCAGTTTACTATTTACTATGAAGTGAATTTTTTCAAGCATCCCTAACATAAGTTCATTTTGCACTTTTCGCAGAGGTTTTAGTAACACAGAGACTCTGTGCAGTGAATATAAATACTACTGTGAAGAGTGCCGGAGCAAGCAGGAAGCACACAAACGGTAATGTTGTGTCTTCTGAGTTAAAACAGAAACCAAAGCGTTAGATGGTATTGTTATTAGGGTGCGTGTGCATGTGTGTCCATGTGTGTGCAATGGCACCAAGCATGGACATCAGAAGAGTGTGTTCAGGGATTGTCCACCATCTAGGGACTGAACTTAGGTTTCAGGCTTGCATGGCAAGCACTTTTACCCACTGAACTATTTGCCAGCCTCTTTTGAAATTATTTTAGTGATTCTTTGGCCATAGATGTTGGGGGTCGCCTTTCTCTCTGAAATGATCTGTAGAAGTGTCATTGACTGCTCATTCTTAGTTGTGTCTGTGTGCTCTTAGCATGTATGGATGTGTGTGTATGCAGAGGCAGAGGAGGACACTGGACATTGGATTTTCTGCTCCAATGTTCCGATGTGGGATGTCCTTCTGTATATGTGTTGCTTTGTACCTCAGACCATGCCGTAATAATCTATAGGCTAAATAAATTCCCTCAACAGCTCTCTGCCTTATTTTCCCTCTGGCTGGGTCTGTTACTGAACCTGAGTTCAGTTGAGTTTACTGTTTTGTGACTAGCTATCCAGCTAGCAAGCCCAGGTGATACTCACATCTCTGTGCTCACACCCCCACCCCATGTGTGTTGCAGGGTCTCACTGTGTAGGCTTGGCTGCGTTAAACTCCCTGTGTAGATCATGCTTGTCTGAAACTCAGAGATCCGCCTGTCTCTGCCTCCTGAGTGCTGGGATTAAAGGCGTGCACCACCATACCTGGCTTTGGGTTTTGTTAACATGTTTTTTAAACATGTGGGTACTGGGAATCCAAACCCAGGTTCTCATGCTTGCATAGCAAGCATTTTTATCTGCTGAGTCGTCTCTCTGGTCCCATATTCTTAGTGTTAGTGTTAGCAATTAAGGCTCAGTGAGAATTGCTAGCTGAACGATGCTCAGTCTGCAACCATATATTACTTCTATGATTCATGTCTCCAGGTTTTTGGCTTAGATGTCTTGGAAAGGATTCCTGCAGTTATGTGTCTTGTTAAGGGTTACACAACTGTAGTGTGTCCTAGGTGTTTGAGTGTTCCTGTGCTCGGTGATTTTCTAGGGCTTGGTACTTGGTATATAGTCACGCTCACAGCTAAGATTATCATGGAAAAGATATAGAGCAAAGGGCAAAGCCAGGCAGGCTTCCAAGAGGCCCTGTTCCAGTGACACAGGACACTGAATTTCCCGTCTGATGACATCATGGGAAGCTCTTTGCGGGCTCCATGCCCAGGATTCCTGTTGTGTGCTTGTCGCATAGACATTCTCTGCTGCCTGCTCCAGATTCCAGGCTCTCAGAAGGGAAGCAGGTGTTCAGAATAAATGATCCTGGGCAAGCAGTTGGGCGGAGGGGTAACTGACATGTGTGGGATTGGAGGTGTTCCTTAGACCTAAATTCCCAAGTGCTGCTCACTGTACTGCTCCTAGAGCTGATGGAGGAAGGTCATTGGCTAATAAAGGAACTGCCTTGGCCCATTTTATTGGTTAGGACATAGGTAGGTGGAGTAAACAGAACAGAATGCCGGGAGGAAGAGAAAGTGAGCTCAGACTCGACAGCTCTCCTCTCCGGAGCAGATGCCTCAGAGAGACGCCATGCTCCCCGCTCCAGGGAAGATGCACGCTATGAAGCTCCGACCCAGGATGGACTTAGGCTAGAATCTTCCCGGTAAGACCGGTGCTATACAGATGATAAGAAATGGGCTAGTCCAGGTGCGAGAGTTAGCCTAGAAGAGGCTAGGTAGAAATGAGCCAAGCAGTGTTTAAATGAATACAGTTTGTGTGTTGTTATTTCGGGGCAAAAGCTAGCCGAGCAGGCGGCTGGGGTGTTGGGGACGCAGCCCCGCCGCCGCCCTTATTACTACATAGAGCCAGGCTTCCTGAGGGTGGGCTGGCCATGCTGGGGCTCTGCACACAACACTGCCGTTGCCCCTGCCCCCGAACTCTCCGTTAAGATGGTTCCTAGAATTCTCCATGGAAGTTACATTTTCCTGTTGTAATTTTTAAGTACTTAGTGTAGAGCTATGTAAGATTGCAAATACTTCATTCTTCATTAACCTGCCATTTGAAAAGCTCAAGGTGCACTCAGACCTCCCTGTTTGAGTGGGTTATAGTCTACCATTGTTCTGCTTTCTTGTTCCTGTTATTTGTAGCTCAGCCGGTGGCAAGCGGTTCCTTGGTGGCTCCTGTGCCCATTACTTCGTTACATTCTGAGTTCGACTGAACTTCTTGCACTTACCTGGAAACTAGGCATTTCTGTGAAGGGCTGTGTTCCTGTTCAGGGGCTTTGTGGACGTGTGCCTTGCTGTTGAGATGTCACTATTCCTGAGCCCTTCCTGAACTGAGCAGAGGATGTGTGGACATGCAGAAGTCTGCACCTGCAGCTGTGCATACTGAAAACTGAATTTGCTGGTGGCTTCCATTGCAGCTGGCAGCATGGGCTTCATGGCTGTGTCTCTTTGTTAACATTTGTAATTCTCCCTGATAGTGAAGATTGGCTTGGTCATTTTTTTTTTTTTGATTGGCAGCCCTGTAAGTAACCAGTCTCTTTCCCAGCCTGACCCTTCCATCCTCATGCTGATGCCCTCAGTCTACAGTGCCTTCCCTCCTCCTGTGCTTACACAAACTGCTTTTTTTTTGACCCTATATAATAGTCCAACTGATTGCTCATAAAAAGAAGAAAAATAAGCCAAGATTGGGGCATGGAGCAGTACTAGGAGTCAAAGCCAACATGTAATGATTGAAGAGAATAAGTGTGAATTTTGCTTTTATAAGAATTGATTACTGAACAAGGATTGAGGCAACCTTGGGAGAAATAGCATTGAAGAAGAAAACAAATATTATAATGCTTCACAATTAAAAGCCAAACTCTTTAATCCCAGATTATTTTATCCCCTTCTAGAATATGTCATTGTTAAACCTGGTAATTTTTTATACAGTGCGAACACTCTGAATTAGTCTTTAATACTGTTGTGGGAGTTTCCATGGGGAGATAACATTCGTATTCAACTCAGGTCCTGAAGACATACCAAAGAAATTTCACATCTAACTTGGTGTAGCCCTGAGTTTGTTGGGGTGACTCTGTGGGGCGTGTCTGACAATATAGGAAAACTAAGTCCCCAATCCCCCTGCTCAGCATGCAGGCAGCCCCCATGAAGAGTCTTCTCTTTGCCTGTATAATTACAGTTCTCAGGGGAAGGTACCAGTGGGATTTATGGTAAGAGATTTGATTAGATTTAAGGTTTACTGCTTGTTGGACGTTATATCTGACACTGTTAGTGAGCCCAAGAACCTCAGTCTAGGCCATGGCCTAGGAAAATCCTACCCTTACCACTCAGCTAAATGGGCATAGCACTGTAGACCATTATAATATAAGTAGGCCCAGACACATATTTGCCACTCAGAGTAGGACTCAAAACAACACATTTTTGCCAATGGCAAATAGGTTTGTTTATTCCTGTAGTGTAAAAATCTGTGTTTGACATCCATTTCTGTACCCTGCTCCTTGTGGAAATGTCTTCCCTGCACAGTGTTGTCAAGATGACTGGAAAAGTGTGGTGTGTTGTTCTGCTTTGTGGTGGAAGAGAACTGAGCCTTGTCTGTTGATTGGCTGCTGCAACAGTGCCCTTTGCGGAGCATCGCCTCAGTCACAGTGGTTTTGCTGGATCCAGAAAGTTGCAGTGGCTCACGGCGCCACAGACCATCAGTGACAGACCTTGGACAGTTGACCTTGGGCTGTGGTCTGCAGTTGCCAGTGGCCACAGTCAGAACAAGAAGTGGGCATTGTTGCATAGAAGGAGAGAGGACAGTGCCTGTCCTGCAGCTGTAAGAGGATCAGGCACTCTCAGCTGGTCACCTTCAAGGCCCTCCACCCCCTGTGAAGCTCTTCACCCAGCACTGCACTGTGCATTCCTTAGCAGTTCCTGGGCAGACGAGCTGCTCATTTGTCAGTGGTCTCTGCTGCCTTATGACCTGGTTTGTACCCAAATAAGAAAACCTCACATTTGCCTTTGTTTAACAGCAGTTGTATAGTAGAAAATAAGTGTAAAGTAAAGTAATCCATTAGCAAAAAAGCATGAAGTGAGAAGTGTGCTTGAAATGTTGTGTGCGGAAGCATATTTATTAAAAATGTATTTATTTCAGTATCAACGTCATATTTCAACAGGGCTAAAACTGTAATTCCTTTTGCACCAACTTAATTATTTTAATTCACAGTGAGTGTTTTCTGAAATCCTGTCTTCATATTTATTTTTTAGGATGAAAGTTAAGAAACTACCCATGATTCTGGCTCTACACCTGAAAAGATTTAAGTATATGGACCAGCTTCATCGATATACAAAGCTTTCTTACCGGGTAGTTTTTCCTTTAGAACTTCGTCTATTTAACACTTCAGGAGATGCAACCAACCCTGACAGGATGTACGACCTTGTTGCTGTCGTGGTTCACTGCGGAAGGTAATCGTGACTAGGGCACAGTCCTAGTAGAACAGAGCATGCTCAGAGTGTTGACAGTGATTGAGCAGGGCTGAGGATGACACTTGAGACTTTTTTTTTATTAATTTTATGTCAGAGTTTTCCCTGCATGTCCATTTGTATACTGTGTGTGTGCCTGGTGCCCTTGGAGGCCCGAAGATGTCAGATCCACTAGATGTAGAGTTATATCTGGGTGCTGGGAACTGAACGCTGGTCCTCGGCAAAACCAGCCAGTGCTCTTTACCACGAGCAGTGTCCCAGCCTCGCCTGACTCTTCTAGACAGAGTCTTTGCTGCACAGCCCAGGATGGCCTGAAATTTCCGTCCTCCTGCCTCAGTCTCCCGGCTCTGGAATTACACTCTCTGCTACCACACCTGGCTGGACGCTAGCATCCTTCATCTTTTTAAAGATCAGTTTGCTTTAAAATCAGTTTCTGACATAGGTATTTTATCACTCTTCTTTAGAACCTTTATGTATTTTAAATTTATGCCTTCATTTTTCTTTTTTTTTCTTTCTTTTTTTTTTTTTTTTGGTTTTTCGAGACAGGGTTTCTCTGTGGCTTTGGAGCCTGTCCTGGAACTAGCTCTTGTAGACCAGGCTGACCTCGAACTCACAAAGATCCGCCTGTCTCTGCCTCCTGAGTGTTAGGATTAAAGGCGTGCGTCACCACTGTCCGGCTCTTTTTTATTCTTGTTTACCTATTAGTCTAAGGGCCCTATGTCACAGCCTCTAGAGCTTGACAGTCTATTGGCTTCCTTTACCTGTTTGGTTTGGGTCTTGAAATGATGCCTGAGGAGATTTTCAAGATAAACTGCCCCTGCATGTGCTTAGGTGTGTTTCGTGTCGGCGGCTTTGGGAATTGCCTTCAGAAGTTCTGATTTTACCTCCGTGCACACTTATCCTTTCCAACCAGCCAGATCACACCCAGTCCCACTCTCGTCCTCTTTTCCTGCACTCTGCGTGGATACATGCTCGGACCCTTTCTTGCGGGTCAGGAGACAGTGTTGTGATTTGGGGACTGGACCCAGAGCCTTACACATGCCAAGTATATGCTGTACCCTGAGCTACATGCCCAGATCTTTAAATGTGCATAGCATTCCTCCAGAGTACGGGAGTTAATCCCCAGCACCCATCTCCAGAGGCTCACAAGGGCCTCTAACCAGCTCCAGGGACTGAAGCACTCTTCAGGCCTATTGAGGGCATCTGTACTCATGTGCACCAACACACACGTGCACACACATTTTTTTTAACTTTGAAATTTAGGACAAGAAGGTAATATGAATATAACATTTTTAAAAAGTTAACTTTTCTTCTTTTTTCTTTTGTTTTAGTGGTCCCAATCGAGGCCATTATATTGCAATAGTTAAGAGTCATGATTTTTGGTTGTTGTTTGATGACGACATTGTAGAAGTAAGTAGCTTCTTTGCTTCTTTGGAGTTGTACATTTTCCCTTCACAGCTGCTCGCTCTTGTGTGACGGATGGTAGGTATTAGACAGTTGTTCAGGGCTTTAGATTACCAACCAGCCTTATATGGCCCAGAATAACAAAGGAAGATTTAACAGTCCTGTTGTGTAGTTTTGTAAAAATGTTTCTTTTTCTTAAAAGATATTGAGTGCAGAAGTTAACACTTGTATTAGTTAGATTTTGTTACTATGATAAAACACCAAGACCAAGGAATTTTATAGAAGAAAGAGGTTTGGTTTGGGTATTGGTTTCTTGAGACAGGGTTTTTATTTGTAGCCTTGACTGTCCTGGAACTCACTCTGTAGACCAGGCTGGCCTTGATCTCACAGTGTGCTGCTTGCCTCTGCCTCTTTTGAGTGCTGGGATTAAGGGCATGTGCTGCCACCACTTGACAAAAGAAAGAGTTTAATTGAGCTCATGGTTTCAGATGGTTAGAGTCCATCATGGAGGCAGTAAGAGTTCACATCTTGATCTGCATGCAGAGAGAGTACAATGGGAATGAGGAGAGTCTTTTAAAATGGCAAAGCCCTGTCGGGCGGTGGTGCCACATGCCTCAAGAGGCAGAGGCAGGCAGATCTCTTGAGTTCCAGGCCAGCCTGGTCTGCAAGAGCTAGTTTCAGGACAGGTTCCAAAGCTACAGAGAAATCCTGTCTTACAAAACAAAAGAAACAAACAGATAAATAAAATTGCAAAGCCCACCCCCTAGTGACACACCTCCTCCAACAAGGACACGCCTCCTAATCCTTCCCAGACTGTTCCACCAGAGACCAAGCATTCAAATGTGCATGCGAGTTCATGGGGGCCCTTCTCATTCAACCCACCACACCCATTATAAGCTTTTCTTTGTGAAGGTGTACACACTCAGATGTGTGCTTGCACACCAGCCGGGTGCAGTGTGGTGGGTTTTCAGCACCCCGGCAGGCTCAACAGCGCTCCATCTTTCTGTTTTCCATCCCTTGGCACTTGTTAGACTTTTGCTGTGATGATTAATTTTTGTTCTGCTTCACAGTGACTCTAGGCCTGGCCCTTGTCCTTACTCTAGTGTGAGATTCATCCCCACAGTGCACGGTGCCCACTGCGCCACGTGGCGCCTGTTCACTGCTTTGTGATTTTCTGCTGGTGGGTATAGCAGCCGAGACATGGCCTTTTGTAGGTTATGGACTGTTATGAGCAGAAGTGCTTAGATCATCCTTTATTGACAGACACTCTCATTGCTCTTGACTCTATGTTAGGCTAGACTGCTGGAGCGTGCCATTTGTACACATCCAAAATAGTTGACAATTAATGTGCTTCATATGGTTCAACTGACACTGGGAAGGTGAGGTAATGGCTCAAGGGTAGCTGTTGTATTCAGCGTTGGAGTTGGAGCTATTGCGAAAGGTGTTTCCAGCATGACTGTAACACTTCTCAGCATGTGGCTGAACACTTGTCCCCCCCCCCTGTCCTTAGCGACCTTGGATACTGTTGTTGTAGTTTAAAGCATGGTCGTCATAGCTGAATGTGCTAATGTTTTTGTTCTGCCTCACAGAAAATAGATGCACAAGCTATTGAAGAATTCTACGGGTTGACGTCTGATATCTCCAAGAACTCGGAGTCTGGGTACATCCTTTTCTATCAGTCTCGAGACTGAAGGGAGCCAAGGTGGAGAGAAGCGGCTGCATGCTTCTCTGGTGGTTTCGGAAAGGATCAAGCTGATGTTCAAGAAGAGAGAGATGCAGGACACTCAGGGCAATAGCACACTTTGCATACAATAAAGCAAAGACTGTGGATTAACATGCCCTTCCGATCACAGTAGTTGAATTTTTTGCTCAGGAATCATGCTGTCTGTGCAGTTCCACACAAGCAAGTGAAATCAGAGATACCAGCTCCTCTTGTAAAGCAGCTGCCAGCTGCCGACACACATTTTCTCTGTAACCACACCAATGATGATTTGAGTTCCTCGGGAGGGCAGTGGAAGAATTAGAATGTGCTCGGTTGCTGGAGCGCGCCTCACTGTGTGCACACGGGATTCTTACACTGTGGATGGGAGCAGCTGAGTGGTCTTTTCAGACGTACCTTTTGGAAAGTACCTTTGGGCCCAACACTCGCAGTTGCCTTCCTGACACCCAGAACTAGCAACATGGAGCCCAGTGTCAGGAAGTCAAGGATACTCTGCTTCTCTGGAGAAGCGTGTGATAGTGTACAGTGTGTACACAGAGGGACAGTGGGTCACAAGTGGCTTCTTGCTTCCCCCAGGGGAAAGACTGGCTTTGTAATGATCATTTTCCTTATTTATTTTATTAAACTGGTGGAGTCCGAGCATTATATGAAGTGCCGGTGATTCTGTCAGCAAATCCTAGCACATTTTCCCAGTGTGTCAGGAGGTAATTCTGTTGTCTGTCTCTGTAAGGTGAACTGAAGAGTCTAGTAATCACTAAGATAATCATGACATGATCGCAGTGGTGGGTAGATACTGTCAGGAGGGCTCTCCCTGGCTGAATAGTTTCTCTTTGTCATAGTTGTCACTTGCTTTTTTAATGTTATTTTTTTTTTCAGTGAAGTAGAAACCCTGTTGCTAGAGTGATAAAGGAAACCCCAGTGTGATGTCAGCACACTCTCGGCCAGAACCCCAAAATGCTAGCAGTTGTTAGTCTCTTTAGCCTTGGGAAGGACTGCTGGGCCCATTAGAACCTCAGCAGCCAGGGAGCAGCTAGAGCCCTTTGGAAGATTACACTTTGGTGATGGGCCAGTAATCTAGAGGAGAAGCCCCTCCCCCTCCTGACCTGCCGCAGCCATTGGAATGGTGTTCAGGAGCTTGTGACACAGTGCAGGGAGTCTCCGTGGACGGCTGAGCATCAAGTGGTATGGCAGGGCTCAGTGTAACTTGGAGAAAGCAGTGGAAGATTATGGTCCAAGTCCCAGCAGCCCAGCACTGGGTGGTCCATCACACTGCACTCTGCATGCCGTGGTGGTGGCCCGTTGATAAGCCCCTAATTTCTAAAGTTATTTTACTAAAACTGTTGACTGAGAAGCAAACAGCAAAAAGAAATGTTTTTGTGCTGCTATTAACATTTATTTTCTGTACCTTTTAGCTCAGGAAATGACCTCATCTAGTCATCCCATACGCCGATGTATAACAGGGTCACTTAGCTAATTGGGCTTCATAGACAGATGTGTTGGGAGAAAAAGATGATCTTTTGACAAACTCATTTTATAGTTTCTGAAGCCTTACCTGGCTGGGGTTTGTGATCTGCCAGCACCACACAGCACAGCCAGGAGCGTGGGGGAGTCAGAGCCGTGAGAGCAGGTGCACATTGAGGGCTTCAAACAAATTGTGTGGGAATTCAGAACTGCGTTTTTTGCAGCTTTGTGTTCAAAGAAAAGGCATAAAGTATGGCTGGGTCCTCGAGGCTGCCCCTTGCAGCACTGAAGTACTGTTCTGTTGGTTGTACACAGTTTTCTTGAATTTAAAACGTACCCAGAAGAAAGCCTAGTTCCTCGTGGCAGCAAGTCCTAGCAAGGGTGCTGAGCTGGCAGTCAGCCACTCCCCGCTCAGGTCCGCTCTGGACAGTCTGCAGGGGAAGGACTGCTGACTGTTGCCTCTGCTCCTTTTCATTCTTAGTGAGATGGAGCTAAGTAAAACATTTTGATTTTATCAGAAACTCAATAAACTTAAAAAAAAAAATCCAGGGTTTGGGTTGGGACTGGGAATATCAGGTGTAGTAGGTGGAAAAGGTGACCCGGCCAGCACGTGTTTCCAGGTGATTGTTCTTTGCCTGTGATTCTGATGAGGCCAGGTGCAAGTTGCGAACAAGCCTAGTTGCTGTGTAATTATGTACATGTTTGCTGGGGCAGCTGTCCCAAATTTTGTATATTAGAACAAAAGTTTCTATGAATTATCGTAACTAAAAGTAAATATTCTAAGTTAAGCCCCACTTCTGAGTCATGTGACTTCTGCCATAGGAATTTTACCTTTAGAAGGTCACTTACGACAGGAGCCACACGGCTTAGGAAGGGGGCAAGGAAATGTGCTGTAGTGGCCTCACGGCCTCAGCCATCAGTGTAGGGTTTTTCTTTCCTTGATGGCCGTAGGAAGACCTCACTTTCATATACGCCTGATACTTTCTGTAAAGATTCTTTTCATTAAAAATTCTCTTCGTGAGGGATGTGGCTAGGAGCTGGGAGGCAAGGTGCTGGAGTCCTGGCTCTCCAGTGAACTTAACTGTGTGACCGTGGGCAAGTCACTAACCTCTCTGGGCTTCAGTCTCCCTCCTGTAAATGGGAGTAATACCTACCTCACAGGGTTGTTGTGGGGATTAATTAGAGATAATGTCTGTAAAGCATTTAAGGTTCTTGAAGAAGGCGCTATATAAATACAAAATAATATCTATTAAAATTGGCTTATTTGTGATTGTTGGCTTTTACGTATATATTTTTTTCTTTTTGCCCAAAATGTATTTGGAATTAGAAGCATACACTTTAGGACTTGTGTTAGTCCTTTTGTGTGATTTAGAGCTTTTGTTACTCAAAGTTCCTAGAAGCCCACATGTGTATGAACAGTGGTTTGTGGGCTCTCAGTTCTGAACAGCCGTCTGCTGTGTTTTCCAGCACCTTACGACATACTAAGACTTGTGGTTCCGGGGACTCAGTTCATGGGCAGTTGGCTCCATGAGTTGGAGCTGTGGCAGACGGACTACCTGGCCCACAGAGCTGGGGCCGCACCTGAAAGCCATATCCGGCCCTCTCTCCCCACTGTTGGCCCTGTCTCTGAACAGCCCCACCAAGCCTTCCCCATGAACCTCAGGGAACTCTGGGTCCAGACCTGCCCTTGTGCCTTTTAAGAGAAATCCCTAGTTTTTACTCAGAATCAGGCTGTAAGAGGGACGTTGCAGAGGTCAGTGTCTGTCTGTCTCTCCTGGCAGCACAGACTTAGCTTCTGTAACATCTGCTCATGTGCTCCGACCATGCTAGAGTGATGCTGTCCTCAGAACGGGTCAGGAAGTTGTCCCCGTTAGACTGTTTGGTTGAGTTCCAAATAGCAAAAGTGGTTTTCTGTTTGTTGGCTTTTAACCAGTAACTAATACTTGTAAGTCATCCTTGAGGAGTTGGAGGCATACAGTCTTGTCATTAAAGCACTCACTGAGGAGCCAGCCAGTGGCCGTGCACGGTTTTAATCCTCGCACTTGGGAGGCAGAGGCCAGCCTCTTCTATAGAGTGAGTTCCAGGACAGCCAGGGCTACACGGAGAAACCTTGTCTCAAAAAACAACAAAAGAATTGTCTTAATGTTAAGAAAAGAATCCACTCTGACCAGACGAGCCATTCCTAAATCTGAGTAATTGTAGAATGTTCTGGTTTCAGAAATAAGTTCTGAGAGATTTTCCTTCACAGAGGTAAAGAACCCCACCCCCAGTGGAGCTAAGCAGATGCTGGGCTCCCTGACTTGAGCATATGTAGAGCTCTGCATCTCGTGTCTGTGAGCCACTGCCAGTCCAGCGTTGACCTGATGTGAGAGTTATCCACTACTTTCTCAGCCTGGACAGAGGAAGCTTACAGAGTGGAACATACATAACACCTCAAAGTTGCCAGTGGGTTGTGCCGGAGTTGAACTGGGACCACCCTGGGAAGTGGGGAGAGCATGGGCCTGCATTTCTGGCACTGCTGTTTCTGCAGTGGGAGGAGCCGACAGTGGGAAATGAAATGTCAAGCCAACACCGTTGGAACTTTTGAGACAGGGTTTCTCTGTGTAGCCTGGCTGTCCTGGAACTCACTCTGTAACCAGACTGGCCTCGAACTCACAGAGATCCACCCGTCTCTGCCTCCTTCCATTAGGAGCTTTTTAAGTGGGATTCTTAGAGCCAGCTACAGTGCTGTGCTAGAGTCTCACGCGCCTTCCCAGATGTGGCAGCCCACTCGAAGCGCACTGAAGGCTGTAGGTAATTGGCCCCGTACTTTCTGTTCCCGTGTCCACATTTCCTTATTCTGTTCTTTGCTCTTCACACTAGATGAGGGTAGGTTGCTGAAGTTTACCATTGGAAAATTGCCTCTGCTTCTTCCTCTTCCTAAGAAGAGAGGAGGGTGAGCTGAATACACCAGGGCTGAAATGCCAACGAGATTTTCTGTTTGAGCAGGCAGGCTGGTCTTAAAATCAAATCAGTGGCATTGGGCACATCCACTCCACATCCACAGAACACTTCACTCAAAGGATGTTTAGGTTTGGAGGGTTGAAGAAACGTTACAGCCTCTGTGATGAAAGACTTCCATTTAAAACACCTGCAATCCCAGCACTCTGGAAGTGGATGCCAGCGGGTCGAGGGTTCAAAGCCATCATCAGCTACACAGGTAATTTGAAATTTGAGGCCATTCTGAGCCACATGAGACCCTCTCTCCAAAATGAAGGATCAGAAGCATGCCCTGCTATGTGATAGTGTTATTTGTAATACTCCCCGTAAAGTCCTGAAAGCATATTGGGTCACTTGTAAACAGTGTTGAAGAAAAATAAAACCATCTTACTATGTTCCTAAAAACTTACACTACTCTTGTTGTGTTAGTTCCTATTCTGTTACTGTGAAAACACCATGACCGAGGCAACTTAAGAAAGAAAATACTGAATTGAACTTAGAAATTGGTTTCTAGAGGGTTGGTGCCCTGGAGGGTGGAGTAAAGGCATGGTGGTGGAGACAGCACACTGAACTTGAGGAAACTCAAAGCCTACCAACCAGTGATGTACTCTCTAACCCTTCCCAAACAGTTTTACCAACTGGGGACCAAGTAGTCAAACACAGGAGTCTATGGGGACCATTCTCTTTCAAACCACTATACCCACCAAAAAGAAAGGCCCGTTTTAAATGCAGTATGAACATTGTGGTGTTGATTTGTATGCATGATAGACTTTCTATTCTCCATGCTAAACTATCAGAGCTAATTGCATATTACATTCGTTTAACTTGACTTATGCAGGGTGAGATGGTTTATGACCTGTGCCAAAGTGGATGGGGTGGAAAGCCACTCTTGGGCTGCAGTCAGGAGACGGCATGGAGCGGCTGTGATGAGACTCCGGAGATGAGACTGGGCTGAAGGACAGGGACAGGAGTGCCAGGGACAGTTCCTATTTCTCCAGTTTCCCAATGGGGTGATGGGAAAGACAGAACGCAGGGAGAGGTTACAAGTATTTGCTTCTAAGAAACTGACCTTGCCTGGCATTTCCAGCAGCCTGGAGTTCGTGATGGCTTGTCATTAGCTAGACCCACCGAGCTTGTACTGCCCCCCTCCCCCATGTCACAAGAGCAAAGCTGTCTCGTTGGGACTTGAGGTGCGGTAGAGTTGAAACGGGCTGGTATGCTCCATAAGAAGACGGTTTGGTGTCCTCCCTTGCAGGGTGTCAAGACTACCGATTCTGGTTTGTGTCGAGTTGACAAAGCCTAACGAGCACACTCTGGCTTTCCAATACTCTTGATAAACACTACAGTTGAAAAAAGTTTGCGGTTAAACTGGTTTGAAAACTGGCCTGTTTCCTATGGATTCATGGGAGCCGGAGACATGGTTCAGAGGGTAAAAGCACTGGCTCCTCTTCCAGAGGACCCAGGTTCAATTCCCAGCTCCCACGTGGCAGCTTGTAGCTATCTCCAGTTCCAAGGGATCTGGCACCTTCTCAAAGATACATGCAGGAAAAACACCAATGCAAATAAGTAAAATCTTAAAAAAACAAAACAACTTCCCACCCTCCCCCCACCAAAAAAAAAAAAAAAAACTGGCCACATTACCTATGGGCTCTTTATAGCCCAGCCTGTCTGTGTGGACATTGTAAGATTTCAGTAAATGTATAAAAGCTCCGCCTCCATTTTGGACATGTATCACACTTTCCCCGCCCCCCTCATTTTCTCACTAAATATTTATGAGCCTCCTACGACGACCAAAGCACAGAGTTGTCACGCTCATTGTTGCTGTCCATCCAGAACTGCCTGAAAACAGCAGACTGTCTCAGACTTGGAGTGACCTGTCCTGTGGATGACCACGTCCCCTGCACTGCTGATCATCAGCCTTGACTACTGAAGGCTATAATTCTTCGGTTTGCAGAAAGATACTGTGTTATTCAGGGTTTTCTAGGGGGCAGAATTTAAAGAATGAATATATGTATTCATTGAACCTGGGTCCTTTGTAGGAGCACTGTTGAACCCTACTTATTTTTTTAGTTATGTGTTTTTAGGGGTTGGAGTACCTACAGTGCATGCATACACATTCATGTGTGTGTGTGTGTATGTGTGTTCTAATGAATCATATTTATTAGAATGACATGCAGGCTTTGGCCCAGCTTATCTAACAATGGCCGTCTACCAGTAGAAGGTCCCAAGAATCCAGAAGTTGTTCAGTCTACAAGGGCTGGATGTCTTTGCTGGTCTTCAATATACACTCGAATCCCAAAGAAGTAGGCTCTAATGCCAGTGAAGGAATGCGTGTGCTAGTGAAAGCAAGAACAGGCAGGCAACGAGAGAGCTGGCTTCTTTCTTCCATGTCCTTTAGGCTGCCAGTAGAAGGTGTGGCCCAGATTAAAGGTGGATCTTCCCACCTCAAAGATCCGGATTAGAAGTGAGTTTTCCCACTTCAAATGATTTAATTAAAAAAACAAAACAAAATCCTCCACAGGTGTGTCCAGCCACTTGGGTTCGTCGCTTCCAGACGTCATCAAGTTGACAAGGAGAGCCATCACAGGTATCTAACCTCATAAGCCGTGTGGCTCAGAGTACTGGGTAGTGCCACGATTAGCTAACTCAGCCAAGCTCTTGGGTTTTCCAGCAGAAGTTACAGAATTGAAACAGTTTGGCTGTTACTGACAAGTGTCTCAGTCTGAAAATAAGATAGAGAAAGTCTCCCCAGAAGCCCTCTGGGGATGAAGTCACCTCTGCAGTTAAAGGGGGTCTGCTCATTTGATACTTTATGTGCCTAATTTCCACGTCTTGGATGCGAGTCTTGTCAGCTGTGGGCATTGCAACGAGTCTTCAAAGTCAAGGTCAGAAAGAGTTTAATAGGGGGAGCTACTATTTTCCCGAGGATTAAACTAAGCAGAGAATGGAATTATTACATAATCAATTACATCGGCTACTTGATTAAAAACACAAATGCGATTTAGCCCGGAATTATCCTCTGGTTTGCTGTTCTCCAAAATGAGATTACAGTAACAAGGGAGCAAAGCCTTCAGAACACAAGCAGCTACCGTGACACCGCAGGTCCCTGGGGGAGTGCACGTCTGACAAGGATTGTGTGTTCGTGAAATATTAGGGGAAAGTACTGATAATTCTAAGCTGAGTCGTAGCTCCTATGCCCACTGAACGTCGTCTGAAGACAATACGGCATGAGCACAAAGCCTGGAGTTTTGGAATCAGATGCTGACTTCTCTGTCTAAACAGCTGTGTAAAGTTGACCAAATTACTTAACCTTATCAAGTCTGTTTCAAATAAACCTGAACGAGACATAACGGTAGCTGCTCGGCCAGGTCGATTTTAGATTGTTGAGACACTGTGCATAAAAGGTGTGGTGACCAATGCCTGTAATCCCAGTGCTTGAGTGACTGAGGCAGGAGCATTGCCTTGAGTATGAGGCCAGGCTGGGCTACAAAGTGAGCCCCTGTCTCAGAATGAAACACTGAGACATTCATACATGCTGAACACATCTTCAGCCTCCGTATATGGGTAGCCGACAGTGGAAGCACTTGGTGTAACACAGGTCAGGAGACAGTCGGGACTCATTCCAGAGTAGGAGGTCGCTTCTGCACCCTGGGAAGGGTAGCACGTAGAGTCAGTGGTTCTCAATCCCAAACACGTGAGAGAATCTTTTTATTTTATTTTTTTATTTTCGAGACAGGGTTTCTCCGTAGCTTTTTGGTTTCTGTCCTGGAACTAGCTCTTCTAGGCCAGGCTGGCCTCGAACTCACAGAGATCTGCCTGCCTCTGCCTCCCGAGTGCTGGGATTAAAGGCGTGCGCCACCACCGCCCGGCTTGAGAGAATCTTTTGGGGGGCTTTAGAAAAAGCCAGTGTCCCAACCTGCTTGCAAGCTCTAACTTTAGCTCACCCGCTTTGAGGATGGGTATCCTTGTCTTAAGTCACTGATGGTATTCACTGCAGGGGACAGGGGCTGAAGAGGACTGCACCGGTCCCTCAGCAGGTGCTTACCGGCCAGTGTCTGGGTGGTCCTCAAGGAGATGTTGCCTCGCCAAGGTCTGGTTACACGTGGATGGTTGTGAGCTCCAATGTGGGTGCTGGGAACTGAACCTGGGTCTTCTGCAAGAGCAGCCAGAGCTCTTGACTACTTAGCTCTGTTTGTTTCTTAATTTTAGTGTATGTGATGCTGGGCGGTGGTGGCGCACGCCTTTAATCCCAGCACTCGGGAGGCGGAGGCAGGTGGACCTCTGGGAGTTTGAGGTCAAAAATAAAGTGAGTTCCAGGACAGCTAGGACTGTTAACACAGAGAAACCCTACCTCAATAAATAAATAAAATATAAAAGTAAAAATAAACAAAATCCCATGTATGTGTGGGGAGTGTGCACGTGAATGCAGTCCCTGCAGAGGTCAGAGCCTCCGGTGCTGGAGTCACAGAGGGGTGTGAACACTAGATATGCTGGGGACAAAGACCTGGGGTGGCTGCCATCATGGAATCTCAGTGCCAGAGTGGGGTGCTTTTGAAAGTCACAGATGTATTGGTGAGCTGTCTGCTGGAAGATCAGCTGTAAGCCAGGCTGTCTTGGGTAAAGAGGGACACATAGAGCACCCCAGAATATATCAGAATGTTTCAGAAACCTTTATAATGAAAAGCCAGGTTCTCCACCACTTCCTGTTACAGCCCAGCCCTCATCCTGGTGGGAGTGTGTCCCAATCACCTGTTTTTCTTCAAAAGCACCCTGCAGGGCACCCCAAGAGTCATTGGTCTTGGGACACTTTCTAAAGCCACCCTGGTCTTTAAGAGCAGAGAATACTGAACAGTTACACTAACTTCCTGTGGAAAGTAGCAAGACTGACCATGAGGGGTCCTGTCCTGCAAAGATCTGCAAGAGGAGGAAGCAATTCCATGCTGTGGGGGCCTCTCTGTAGGGACCGTTTCTTCCAAGGTCAAGAACCTATCGAGCTTTGCAGATGTTCTGCTAAAATGTGATCTAAGGGAGCATGCCCAAGCCTATAGGTCAGATCTTCAGTCTACTCCCATGCTGTGGTGCAGACATTGAAATGGGAAGGTCAAGCTGGACGATGGTGGAGCATGCCCCCCCCATACACATAATTTAAGAAGCAAAAAGAGCAATGGTCTGCTTTTCCATAGGACCTGGGTTCAGTTCCCAGCACCCACATGGTAGCTCACAACCACCTATAAACTCAAGTTCCAGAAGTTTCAATGCCCTCTTTTGGCCTCTGAGAGAACTGCATGCATGTGATGTACTTACAGGAAAACTCCTACACACATAAAATAAAAATAAAACTTACAGGAAAAAACAAAGAGAGGAGGTCTTTATGGACCTGGATTGGCTCATTGGCTATGCCTCTCGGTGTTTGGTATCTTAGGGATGGGCACAAGATCACAAAAGACACATTAAAGAGTGTGTGGATGGCAGAGGGACCCAGGCTGGACTGTGAAGTGGACAGAGACTGGGAGCCCTTCGGTGAGATGCCTGCTTGTAGTCAGGGCAGAAAGGAGGAGAAAGCGGAGTGAGGATTTTCTGCAAGGCTGGGGTGGGGCCGGCACAGCCTGCTGTCATGTCGTTCCATGTGGAATGCTGAGCTCCAAGCGTACGTGGGACTGGGACACACCCCTGTGCGCCCTTTCCTCCCGCTGCCTTATGCTGCACAGGCGAAGAGTCACCGGCACTTGGGTGTTTTGGAGCGATGGCTCCCAGCTCTGTTCAGCATCACACCCTGCCAGCACGTGCGTCACCCTTCAGTCCTCCGCTACGAAAACCAGCCATCTGCTCCCACAGACAGCTATTCTGTTATTTATAGTTTAATTCCGTTGCCTTTTGTACAATTTCAGTTTTTAAAATTTTTGTTAAGTGTGATTTTTTTTTATGGCCCACGTGTAGTCTATCTGGATGTTTCATGGCGCTTAAAATAAGCATTAGCTGCTGCTCCTCTAGGCGCTGCTCCCTGTCAGTTGGATGCGGTTGGTTGATCTATAGTTTAGTTCGCGTACGTCCCTATTTGCTGTCGAGACTTGTGTTGCTATGGATCTTGGTTTATTGATACAAATTTAAGGTCAATTTTGATATATGTATATTTTTGCTCTTGATTAAGGTATAGTGTTAGTGCAGCTCATTTAAAAATGTAATGTATAATTAAGAAATATAGAGATCTGCCTGCCTCTGCCTCCCGAGTGCTGGGGTTAAAGGTGTGTGCTACCACCTCCAGCTACGACTTGTTTTCTTAGAGTGTGCTCACAAGCACTGAGACTTCTCTCATGACTCCATTCCTGGATCGTGTTCTGATACCATGTCCAGGCACTTTTTTTAAAAACATGAGAAACCCACAGGCTATTGAGCCATTGTCCCCTTTGTGTGATAAGTTTGTTTACTGTGCTGTCAGCTGACG
Organism: Microtus pennsylvanicus; assembly: GCF_037038515.1. Taxonomy (NCBI): domain Eukaryota; kingdom Metazoa; phylum Chordata; class Mammalia; order Rodentia; family Cricetidae; genus Microtus; species Microtus pennsylvanicus. The sequence goes on from NC_134579.1 coordinate 88,951,732, forward strand.
CGGTCACTGGTACTGGCAGCTTTAGGTCATCATATGAAAGTTGAACACAGAGCCCGCTTTCTCTTCCAGGACTTCTATGCTTTGGTCTCAAGTCTGATGCCGTCAATAAAACTTTCGTTTCCAGATATCTGTGTTTTGGGAGAGAAAGCCTAGGTGTCCTCCTGAGCTTGCATCAAAGCCGCCGCATCTCTCTGTTCGAGAACCTTCATTCTCCTTCAGGTTGTCTCCTGTCATTCTCCTAGCCTCCTTCCCGTTCCTGTCAGTGAGGGACACTTGAAGGGGGACCCCACAGTCCTCTATACCAGCGTTTACTTGGCAGTTAGCATCCTATCTCTGTTGATACCATCAAGTGACTAGCGACCCATTTTCGCCTTTTACGATGAGATGAACCGGAGAGCCATCCATAGGGACTTGTAAAAATGACAGAGCTATAAGACATGTCCAGGCCTGAGGGTGACAGCAGGAGATGGCTTTCCCAGATGCTTGTTAAACAGAGAAGAGCCAAACAAAAAAACAAAAACCAGGTTGTGAGAGTTCATAGGCCAATTAAACACAGCGTTTCTTCTCATCCCTGTGCGGCTTTTCCCAGGGCTGTAGAAGCAGCTGTGACTTCATGGATCCCGTGCTTCTCCAGATACAAAGTGCGTGAGAAGGTCTGGAGAACGGTACCCACGCTCGTGACAGCATAGTCTCCCTGGAGTGTGACCCCAAGTGTCGGCGACTCCTTCTTTTTAAGACAAATGGAAACATGGGCTTCTGTGAATCACACACTTATGCTTTCTGCCTTTTCTTTGCTTCACCGATAGACTGTCCTCCACATTTATCCATGTTGTCAAAAATGACAGGATGTCCTGTTTGTCTTGGGCTGAATGCCTTCCACCGTGTGTACACAACACCATGTCTGTCTGTGTGACGGGAGGCTCTTAGGTTGGACCCAGCGTATCCAGCTTCCGCTCTCGTTCATAACGTAACTTCCGGCCTCTCTCCTCTCCATCAGTGTAACGGAAGTTTCTCTAGTTGATTTGTTCCTAGAATCGACTTTGATTACATTGCTTTTTGCTCAGCCTGAGCAAGCCATGGGGAGCAAGCCAGTGAGCAGTGTTCCTCCCTGGTGTCCACTTCAGTTCCTGCCTCCAGGATCCTGCTTGAGCACTGACCTTGACTTGCCTCACGAGAGACTGTAAACTGTAAGATTTTGGAAGAAACCTTTTTCTCCCCGGGTTGTTTCTGGTCATGATGTTTTATCACAGCAGTAGAGACCCTAACAAATACAAAATGTGTAGCAACTTTCAAATGGTTGGTTATTGCCCAGTCTTCTTCCCATTGCTGGTCTTTAATTCCCTGTGATTGACAGGGAATGGGTGCAGAGTCCACGCTATCTCCTTAAAGTTTTGAGTGATTTTTTTTTCTGGACTAAAATATGGTCTAACCTGGAGAATGTGTGCATTTGACTGTGATTCTATTGTCTTGGGAAGTAGTTGTTTTCAAGGGTCTTTATATCTCTGCTGATATTCTGTCTCTCTGTTCTATCAGTTGCTAAGAAAGGAGAATTGAATTTTCCAATGTATAGCTCATTTGCCTTTCCCCCTTGAGGACAATTTTATCAGTTTTTACTGAGTATTTGGGGCTTTGTTGGTGTGTAGATGTTTTCCATTGCTCCATCTTGCTGATAGTTGACTGCATTCTTTTAGTGAGTATTGCTATTCCTTTTTTTTTTTTACATTGCTATTAAAAAGCTTTTTGTGTGTGTGGTATAGTTTTTTCTGTTTTGTTTTCTCTTACCACAGTGCTGGTGGGCTCCAGGGTTACTTATTTTCCTGTGTTAGTTTTACAAGCTGCCTTTTAGGCATTTTCGTTTGTTTGTTTGTTTGAGACAGGGTATCTCTTTGTAGCCCTGGCTATCCTGGAACTCTGTAGATCAGTCTGGCCTCAGACTCAAAGATCCACCTGCCTCTGCCTCCCAAGTGCTGGGATTAAAGGCGTGCGCCACCAGGCCCAGTGGGAAGGAATAATATTAACACCCCGGTCCAACTTCATCTCCTAATGTTCTTACTTTAGCCGGATGTGGTGATGCGCACCCGCACTCCCAGCTCTTAACATGGACCACTTAGCTAGTGACATTTCAGCCTGGGTTCTAGCCTGGGCTACATAGTCAAAGAAAGAAGAAAATCTTTATTCCGACTTTACCCACATCAAAGTGGGAGCCACCTACATTTTACCTCAAAACAGCTAAGACTGTTTCTTCCTGAAGTGTCTATCCACACTCGGCACACTTTCAGGAAGTAGTCACTTAGTGGTGAAGTGGAGGCTGGGGCATGGACCATGGGCAGACAAGAGGCGTGATGTGAAGGACCAGAAAGAAAAGGTCTGCAGGACAGAGGGAAGGCAGGGGAGGTTCTGTGGCCTGGGGAGGAATCTGCAATCTTCCACTGTGACCCAGCTCCCATGGTGATGCAGTGTGTGTAAGTTTGTAAGAGGGAGAGAAAGACGTGTGTGTGTGTGTGTGTGTGTGTGTGTGTGTGTGTGTGTGAGAGAGAGAGAGAGAGAGAGAGAGAGAGAATTGGTAAGTCTCAAATCCTGGGATAAATGGCTGAGATGCCTATTTAACATCACAAAGGGGACCTGGTAGCCAGGTTCTCCCAGCATCCCTCAGTTCCTACCTGTTACAGGATTTGATTGGCGTACCTCACCCTGGGCTGCCCTTCCCCCAGAGGCTCTTCTCTATATAACCCAGCCATTTTGGTACCTCTGCCTTTTTGGTTGCTAAGATGCCAGTTGCTGACCTCCGAGGTCCATCCACGGAGGTCTAAAGCTAGAGATGGAGGCTGACCGCAGATTTGCGTGTCTTGGAGGGAAGAGGCAGCGGGTGACACTGGCCTTCCTTGCATATAGGAAAGGCTGCCTTGGGATCCCCAGAAATGGGTAGGAGTGAGGAACAGGCATGGGCGCTAGGAACCACAATTGTGTGGGTCCTAATTCTTCCATGCTTCATCCTCCTTCTTTTCTTCTAAATAAATATTCTTATAAAAGCAAAAGCCTTGCAAGTAAATAAAACCACCACACCAAAATTAACTCTGCGTTGTTACAGTCAAACTACAGGCACCGCTCTGTCTTACTCATGGTGGCAGCTGTACAGGGGCAAACCAGGATTGCTCTGAGGCATTGTGACATCACATTTTCCCTTTGTCAGTATTTAGGAATAGACACATGATCCAATTACGGCCAATGAAACTCGGGGAGGACAAGTCCGGTGCTGTGACCATTAGCTTTAGCTATTTGCCAAGATGACTGTGGGCACCGGATAAGATGGGCTGTTTCAGGCAGTGTGAGTGAACCTCATACAATCAGTTGGAGGTCTGAACAGAACAACAAGGCCCATCCCCGGAGGAGAGACGAGATGCCTTCCTCCAGATGGTCTCCAGGCTGTGCCACTCGGGTTTTTCTTGGCTTTGGATATGAATTGAAACTTCAACTCTTCTTGGGTTTTGAACTTTCTAGAACTACATCGCCCACTTTCCTGGGTCTCCTTCAGATCTTGGGACTTATGAGCCTCCACAGTCATATGAGCCGACTCCTTGGGACAAGGCTTTCGTAAGTGTAGGTTCTGTTTCTGCAGGGCACGTTCTGAGAAAGCACCCTCTCTGTTGCGAAGAGCGAGCCTGTGAGGAGATGCCTCCGCGGTCCTATTTATGATTCTGTTACTCTCTCGGGCTAGGACGGCCATCTTTGGGTTGTCAGAGCGCCAGCTGAGGCTGAGAGCTGTGCTGGGAATGGCCAAGGAGAGAGCTGGTGTCTTTAGTGACATTGTCGGGTCACTGAACCTGTTAAGGGCCAGCTTGGTCCAGGCTCCATGCTCTGGGAGATTAAAAATAAAAAAACAAAAACAACTCTTCTTGCTTAATTCTTACTACCAAACGTGTGTTCACATTGAGCAGGCGCTCTGACAGCTGTTGAGAGCCAAGAGCGCTAGTAATGCATGCTGTATTTCAAACAAACACGTGCAGGCTGCTTCTGATTTTTTCCAGAGCCCTCGCTCTACTTTTCTGTTATCGATTTCTTTTATTGATTGATTTTTGCTGCCCTGGGGACTTCATACACGCTGGGCAAGTGTCCTACCACTCAGCCACACCCATAACCGCATCTCTCTCTTCCTGAGACAGGGTATCACTATCACTCCATAGCCCACTCTAGCCTGAAACTAGGGATTCTGCCTCTAGCTCCCGAAGCCCCCTCGTTGTAACAAGGTCCCCGGTGATCTGTGTCCACACTGGGGTTTGATACATGTAGACTTCAGTGACTTTCAGCTGTGAGTTCTGCTCCTTGGGTTGAGGCATGGGATCCTCAGATGGAAGTTTGCGAGTGTGTGCTTATGTTTTCTAACCAAGCCCTTGGGTCTGCTTGATTCTTGGACAGTATTATTTCCTACTTCCCCCCTCCCTAATTTTCCCACGTGTTTCATGTTTCCTTCAAGACTTGACCAAGGCAACAAAGCCACCTGGAAGCTCCTGGCCTCTCTCAGAGGCTGAACACAGTGTTCCATGTCATGGTTTTTGTTTTGTTTTTTTAAGTATTTGTGTGTGTGTATGTGTGTGTGTGTGTGTGTGTGTGTGTGTGTGTGTGTGTGTTGTAGGTCTGTGAATGTGAGTGCTGTCTTGGGGTTACTATTGCTGTGACCATGACCAAAAGAAACTTAGGGAGGAAAAGATTTATTTGGCTTACATGCACTAGGTCACAGCCCATTGACGAAACCAAGGTAGGAACTCAAACTAGGCAGGAACCTAGAGGCCGGAGCTGATGCAGAGGCCGGAGCTGATGCAGAGGCCATGGAATACTTGTTTGTTCCTCATGGCTCGCTCAGCTTCCACTTTCATAGAACCCAGGACCATCAGTGATTGATGGTATCCACAGTGGATTGGTACACCAATCATTAATTAAGAAAATGTTCTGTAGGCTTGGTTACCGCTGGATCTTATGGAGGCATTTTCTCAGTTGAGGCCCCCTCCTATCAGATAACTCTTGTGTCAGGTGGACATGAAACTAGCAAGTGGATAGAGCTGGAGATACAGGAGGTTGTAAGTCATCAGTGTGGGCGCCAGGGATTGAACTCTGATTCTTGGCTCCTAACTGCTGAGCCATCTCTCCAACCTCTTCAAGATTCACTGATTTTTACTTTATGTGTATGAGTGTTTTGCTTGCATGTATGTATATACACTACATGGGTGTGGTGCCCAGTTATGCCAGAAGAAGGCTTTGGATCCCATCCCCTGGAACTGGAGTTATAGATGGTTGTGAGCTACCATGTGGGGGCTAGGAATTGAACCCCCGTCCTCTAGAAGAACAGCCAGTGCTCTTAGCCCCTGAGCCATCTCTCCAGCTCAGTGTCATGTGTTAGTCACTTGTTTTCTTGTTGGATCCTTCAACCAGAACCTCTGTACCCCGAGGAAAACCCATTTTTCCCCTCTTTGTGTTTTCTACTCCTGTCTGGTGCATGGAACTTGTTAAGTATTTTTCAAAGACGAAATGCGTACTGTGTGGCTGATCTACTCCTTGCTCCCATGCCCTCCCCAAGGCAACTCCAGGCCTTTTGTGGAGGCACTGCTGTGGCAGGAAGCCCAGAGGGATTAGGGAATTAGGAGGCCTGCTGGTGGCAGCTGCCTCTCCCATCTTGCCCTGTGGCTTTATTTCCCCAGAGACCTGGGTGAACAGGCAGCTGAGTGCTCTTCCGCCCCCCCCCCCATCCCACTTCCTCAAGAACAAATGTCACAAGCCACCCAACAGCTGAGGAAGAAATGCTTCGGCTTAGAGGGCAGCCTGCCAATTGAGATCCCAGGGCTGCAAGCACTTGCCTATGCCTCCACCTGTGCAGAAACCCATGCGCAGAGGCCGCCCACAAAAACCCTACTCTGGCCACTGTGGAAAAAAAGCTCAAAGGTAATGAAACGGAACCCGGTGTGGAGGCCATGATGGCATCCAGTCGAGGAGGTCAGTGGCCAAAGGATGATTTAGGATTGACGATTTCTCCCTTGCCAGATGCAATGCGCTCCATTAATATGCTGAGGGTTTTTTTTTCTTTTTCTTTCTTTCTTTTTTTTTTTTTTTTTGTAAAACTGGGCTGGCTGGCTTTGGCTTGGGATGAGTGAAGATGTCTGGGGAGACAGTCTGAGGGAGTGTGGAAGAGAATAGCCCAGGCCTGAGCCAAGGAACCCTGTGCTTGGCAGGCAGAGGTGAGATGTGCTCATTCCCCAGCAGGCTGAGGCCGGGGCTGCTCTCCTCATTAGCAGGGCGTCTGCCTCATTTGCTGTGCACACGGGCTCTGTGCACTTGGGAAATCAATTCCTGAGTTCAGATGCCTCGTTCCAGCTGGTGCCTGCCTGGCCCAAGGGGCAGATGGAGTAATGCCTCTTTCTGATTTCAAGAAAGGACTGGAGAGAGGATGTAGTACAGGAGAGCCATGGTGTCTGCCCCAGAGAGGCCCCCAGAGTTACCCTCCAGTGGGAGCCGGTGGAAACGGAGACACCACAGTTCATTCATCCATTCTGCAAACGTCATTGTCGGGGGTCTGGGGTCTGTGGGGGCCCTTGGAGTACATATCTAGAGTGCAGCTCCTGCCCTCAGATGGCTTCCCGTGCAGGGGGAGACACATCTCTGATCCCACGCGGTCAGAACTGTGTTCAATAGAGTGTGTAGAGTGTGTCCCTAAGGGGACAGCTAACCCAGACCAAAGGCAGAAACAAGGTGCCAGTGAAGGGACACATGCAGGAGAGAAAGCCAACATTCTCAGTGCCAACCGTGTGCCACACCTGCCTCTAGATGGGGACCAGAGGCTCATGTAGGGGCCACCAGAGCCCAACTCGGGGTCACATTATCTCCACTCATGCCAGGAACAAAGGAGGAACCATCAAGGCCATATTAACTACATTATTTTAGACCCTACACTGGATGTGTTGACACCTGGGGTCCTGTGCTCGCAGGGCCTGCCTGTAGGGACGGTAGACGCCCGCAGAAGACAAACCGCTTATTTGTTCAGGGGCGTGGGCGAGCCCTCACACTCTGCCCCTTTCATCCTCGGGGTGTCACGCGTTCAATGGCCCCTACGTACAAAGTGAACCAACCTCACCACTCGGCATCCGCTTACTCTGCATCCACTCTCCCTTCCCACAGAGACCACAGTGAAAGCTTTCTGCGCCTTTGCCTTCCCCCACCTCCTGACCAACCCAGCACTCCCCTGCCTGGCTCCACGTGGTGTGCTGTGGCCCCTTGGGGGCGGTCTGTTAGTAACAATAGCTTCCCAACATTCTTAGTGCCAATGGCAGCTGTCTCCTGATCCATTAGCCCTGCCACAGCTGATTAATAACACAACCCACACTTAAAGTCAGTCAGAGGGACGTAGCTGGGGTCACAAGACCAGCACGTCTTGCATGGACCCCGAGCATGTAGGGCGGGGCTAGAGAAGATGGGCGGGGGAGGATGGGCGGTGCTTGGCAAAAGCAGCCTTGCGTCTTGGGTTGCCTGATTCAGGGTTTGTCACACACGTGGGAGCGTCAGAGATGGGCTCTTGGGGGATGTTCCACTGCAACCGGAACAAAGTCCACCTGGGGTGGGACACTGGTAGATGTCACTACAACAAGAAGAGAGTCAGTCTGGGACAGCGGGGTAGCGTGGAGCAGTCTGTCCTGGTCCGGGGCCAGCCCAGACCATAAATTATTTCTCGGACCAGAGGGGAGGTGTGGGAATAAAGACACAACTCACATGACTTCATCGGGAGGGAGTTTTCAGGGATCCCTCATGAAATCCTGAGTTCACATCCTGAAAAATCACCCGTATTTATGCTCCAAACAGGTTTTACACCAAAGAGTAAACTGAGGGGGAAATTCATTAGCATTCTGTTTCCTAGATAGCCAGGCGAATGGCGTCTTCCTATTTATGCCTGCTCTGTCTTCCCGGGTGGACTATGGCCCTACACAGTCGATGTCACTGCAGCAAGGAGAGCGTGGGCCTGGGACACTGGGGTAGCGTGAAGTGGCTGAAGTGCGAGGTCCTGAGGGACAGTATTCAGTTTGGTGGCGGGTTTGGTGAGATAAAGTGACAACAAGGGAGAAGTTTGGACAGATGTCTTATCCCACCAACTTGTGCCGCCCTAACGGGAAACCTAAGGCCGGATGCTACAGGAAGGATGGAAACGTATCTCTCCTGGTTTAGGAGAGCGGGAAATCCACGATTAAGTGGCTGCACCTGGCCAGGGCCTTCACTTGGTTTCCCACTGTGGTGGAAAGTGAGTCTGCAAGAGAGAGGAAGGGGTCAAGCGTGCACTCAGCTGTGGATGAGGGGAGAGCCTTTCTGGGCTACAGGCCTTCATCCAGACCCACCTCCCAGCAACACAGCACTGGGTGACATTTCAACATAGAAATTCCAAATTCAAAGTACATCAGGGCCAGCCGGGGAGAGGGCTCAACGTGTGCAGCATGAGGACCTGGGTTTTGATTTCCAGCATCCACATAAAATTCTGGGCACACATCTGTTACTTCATCACTGATGGCCGTGAAGACAGGCAGCTCCTGGGTCTCACTGGCCAGCCAGTCTAGACAATAATGAAGTCCATGTTTAGTGAAAGACCCTGTCTCAAACAACAACAACCAAGACAAACAAACAAACAAGACTTCTGACTTTAACTTCCGACATGCACGCATACACTCACAAGCAAGTGCACTGACACACATACATGCAAACCCACACGCGTGCACACACACACACACAGCACGGTAGCAGGCAAATACATTAGTGGTGCCTGTTGTTGAGACAGTTTCTTCTGCATTGTGGCCTCAGAACATTCAGCTGGCAGAACTATTGGCCCCTCTCGTTCTAAAATTCTGAGCTCAGGGAAACAGATCAAAGTAAGGGATTAGAGTTACAACATCTGAGACTTTTCTAGATAATAATGTTGTATCTATTGGTCTGTCATTACTGGTTATTGCTCAGCATGTCTCACCAAACTAATAAAAGGCCTAACTGTAAATGATCACGCAATAACTGGCACCTAGAATATACAGAAACGCTTCTTGGGGACCTTAAAGATGCTCTTTGTCCACATCCCTTAAAAACGTACCTCACCCTGGGGAGATGCCAACCAGTAGGAGCTGAGTGACGGCCACACACAATTCCTGCTGTACTGTTGTGCAGTCAGGGGACCACAGGTGACAAAAATTGGCTGCACACCTCAAAATACTGATAAATGTTTGAGGAGTTGAATATATACAGCCTCACTTTAACACCATGCCTCAGAACAACACGGTGCCTCACAAAGGTGTGGATGTGAAGGCTTTTTTTTTTTCTTTTAGAAGAAGATTTTATTTAAAAAAAAAAAAGGTGGAGGTAGCAGGAAAGAAGTAACAGAGAAATAGATCACCATGAATTTTTTGCTCTCCTAAATTTCTTGTTTTATTTATTTATTTATTTATTTTTTGGTTGTGAGCCTAGCCTTTAATGGCTGAGCCATCTCTCCAGCCCTTATTTTTTTTATTTTATTTATTTTTTTAAATTTATTTATTTATTAAGGATTTCTGCCTCCTCCCCGCCACCACCTCCCATTTCCCTCCCCCTCCCCCGATCAAGTCCCCTTTCCTCATCAGCTTGATGAGCAATCAGGGTTCCCTGACCTGTGGGAAGTCCAAGGACTGCCCACCTCCATCCAGGTCTAGTAAGGTGAGCGTCCAAACTGCCTAGGCTCCCCCAAAGCCAGTACGTGCAGTAGGATCAAAAACCCATTGCCATTGTTCTTGAGTTCTCAGTAGTCCTCATTGTCTGCTATGTTCAGCAAGTCCGGTTTTTTATCCCATGCTTTTTCAGACCCAGGCCAGCTGGCCTTGGTGAGTTCCCGATAGAACATCCCCATTGTCTCAGTGTGTGGGTGCACCCCTCGCGGTCCTGAGTTCCTTGCTTGTGCTCCCTCTCCTTCTGCTCCTGATTTGGACCTTGAGATTTCTGTCTGGTGCTCCAATGTGGGTCTCTGTCTCCTTTCATCACCTGATGAAGGTTAATATTCAGGAGGATGCCTATGTGTTTGTCTTTGAATTTACCTTCTTATTTAGCTTCTCTAGGATCGCGAATTATAAGCTCAATGTCCTTTATTTATGGCTAGAAACCAAGACAAAAAGGCAACCCACTGACTGGGAGAAGATCTTCACCAACCCCGCAACTGACGAAGGTCTGATCTCCAAAATATATAAAGAACTCAAGAAACTAGACCGTAAAAGGCTAATCAACCCAATTATAAAATGGGGCACTGAGCTGAACAGAGAATTCTCAACAGAAGAACTTCAAATGGCCAAAAGACACTTAAGGTCATGCTCAACTTCCTTAGCAATCAGGGAAATGCAAATCAAGACAACTTTAAGATACCATCTTACACCTGTCAGAATGGCTAAAATAAAAAACACCAATGATAGCCTTTGCTGGAGAGGTTGTGGAGAAAGGGGGACACTCATCCATTGCTGGTGGGAATGCAATCTTGTGCAACCACTCTGGAAAGCAGTGTGGCAGTTTCTCAGGAAATTCGGGATCAACCTACCCCTGGACCCAGCAATACCACTCTTGGGAATATACCGAAGAGAGGCCCTATCATACAACAAAAGTATATGCTCAACTATGTTCATAGCAGCATTGTTTGTAATAGCCAGAAACTGGAAACAACCTAGATGCCCTTCAATGGAAGAATGGATGAAGAAAGTATGGAATATATACACATTAGAGTATTATTCAGCAGTAAAAAACAAGGACTTCTTGAATTTTGCATACAAATGGATGGAAATAGAAAACACTATCCTGAGTGAGGTAAGCCAGACCCAAAAAGAGGAACATGGGATGTACTCACTCATATTTGGATGTGAAGGCTTTATATTAGTTTAAGAAATGCCCACCACCCATGTCAGAGAACCCTAGGAAGGGTGTGGACAGGGAACAGCTGTGAGGAGGGATTTGAAATGACTTCTGATTTGACATCTGAGATGCATTGCAGTGCCCTGGAACCTCAACACTCAGTGTAGATATGGACCAAAGGTGGCCGAGGCAGAGAAGAAAGCATCCATATACTCACCAATGGCCAGGGAACAGGGACACACCACAGCTGGGCCCTGTTCGGTGGCACTTGTGGAAGAGCTGTGGGAATTGTTGGCATTGTCTGCTGTGGTGTGTGTGTGTGAATGAGTGTGTGTGTGCATATGGGTGTGTTGAAGGGAGAGGATAATGAAGCTGGATGTCTCGGTTATGGATTCTATTGCTGTGAAGAGACAGCATGACCTTGGCAACTCTTATAAAGTAAAAACATTTAGTTGGGGTCGTTTACATTTTCAGAGGGTTAGGCCGTTATCATGATGGGACATGGTGACTGCAGGCAGGCATGGTGCTGGAGCCAGCATCTTGGTAGGCAGCAGGAAGTGGTCTGAGACACTGGGTGGCACCTGGAGCATATATGAGACCTCAAAGCTCACCTCCACAGTCACACCAACAAGACCACACCTACTCGCACAAGGCCACACCTCCTAATAGTGCCATTCCCTTTGGGGCCCATTTTCTTTTAAACCACCACACTGGGAGGTGGTAAATAATCTTCATGCTCTTTCTTGTTTAATGATTGATATGGGAGAGGCTAGCCCACTGTGGGCGGTGCCCTTTCCTGGGCCAGTGGTACTGGAGTACGTCAGAGAGAGGCTGAGCAAGCCTTAGGGAGCAGGCCTGTGAAGGACCTTCAAATGCTTCTAAGGCCAAATGAAATCTGTGGAGAATTTGGGCCACAGCTGTGAAGCTGAACCACTGCTTGGGTGGTGTAGGGAAGGTGCGGGGATGGGGGGGACGGACATGCGGCTCAGAATGGGGCTCTGTGTTTTCTGTGATTATGGGGGAGGGGGGAGGCAGTTTCTGTTGCTGTTGTTGTCAAATACTTAAGCAAACCAAGAAGGGTTTCTTTGGTTCAGTTTCAGAGTTGTTAGGCCACCATGGCAGTGTGCCTGTGGTGGAGAGCGAAGAAGCTCACTTCTCAGGGGACAAGAAGGGACAGGCGAGGTACCTGCTCCATCGGGCTTTCTCCTTTTTCCTCTTTTATGCTGTGTAGGCTCGCAGCTGCCGGTAACGGTGTCACCCACATTCAGTGTGCATCTCCCTCCTAGTTCGTTCTCTCTGGACACACCTACGTATCTCACCTCCTAGGTGGGTCTCCATCCTGCTCCCGTCTAATCAAGATCAGCCAGAACAGGAGCCCCTTTCAGCCCGCCTCTCGACCTGGACAGACTCCCAAGAGCTGAGCCACGAGCTGAATTCAGGCTGTAAGAAGCCAATCATTGTTGTCCATTCTCCGTTTGAAGAGGCGCTTAGAGCCAATGACAGAATCCCAGGCATCAGGAGGTGCCAGGTGCCATTTTTTTCCATGGCTTCAGAACTGTAGGAGTTACATGATTGAACCCTCAGAGGGCATCAGAGCCCGTGGAGCTGGAATTACAGGTGGCTGCGAGGCACCAGGTGAGTGCTGGGAACTGAACTCGGGTTCTCGGGAAGAGCAGTAAGTGCCCCAACCACTAAATCGTCTCTCCAGCTCCACGCGTTTGTTGTTGAAAATGTGAAAACTCTTTGGGGTGAGGGCTCTGGAAAAAGAGCTGGGGAGGGTGTGAACACAGACACATGAGACTAGCAGAGGGAAATGGGGAGACTGTATGTCAGAAATCTTCGTAATTGGGGCTCAGTGGGCAAGAGTGCTTGTTCTATAAGGGTGAAGAGTTGAGTTCAAATCCCTGACTCCCATGTACTAGTCCGTCATGGCTACATGCGCCTGTAACTCCAGCGATCCTGACATGCAGATCCCAGTGCTTGCTGTCCAGTCAGTGGAGCTGAAACAGCAAGCTCAGGGCAACACAGAGAATACTGTGACAAAAGACAGCAGCTGAGGGCTGGAGAGATGGCTCAGTGGTAAAGAGCACTGGCTGCTCTTCCAGAGGTTGTGAGTTCAGTTCCCAGCAACTACATGGTGGCTCACAACCATCTGTAATGAGATCTGGCGCCCTCTTCTGGTATGTGGGCATACATGGAGGCAGAATGTTGTATAATAAATCAATAAATCTTAAAAAAAAAAAAAGCAGCTGATACCCTGCTCCAGCTGCGAGAACGTGCACACACATGCGACAGGCAACTCAGCGTAAAAGAGTATAGCTTTGTAATAGTTCATCCTTGAGCAGAGACCTGAAGTAGCACATCTGCAAAACCTTTATATTTAATGCAGCCAGCTTTTGGGTCCAATAGTCTGTCTTCTTTTCTCTAACAGCCAAGGCAATCAGCGACTCTAGCTGGCTCTCGGGCAAGAGTTACACGCTTGAGATAAGCCCCTCTTCCCCACACAGACTAATTCTGCAGCCAGTGCACTTACCGGCCACACTGGAATCTTCCCCTAGAACAAAGATGACGTGGTACCGGCTCAGGGATTCAGGCTACACATCAACATGACCCCCACCTGCCTGCCGCAGCCTTAGACGCTTGTCGTTGCCATGGCTTCCTTACAAGATGCACTCTTTTAGTTTCGTGGCTGTGGTCAAATCTTCTCTGGAGAATCTATAGAACAGGGGTCGTTGTAAAACCTGCCACCATGGAGATGTGACAGTTAGAGAGGGCACACACTGCTTCCCTGGGGCCCAGCTAGGGGACACATACTTAGCACACTCCGAGAGCGATGCCAGCAAAGACACAAAGGCAACCACAGGCTCCTGCTCCATTCTGTGGAAGGCGCCTGGAAGAAAGCAACAACAGCAACAGAAAGCACAGTTTCCCAGCTGTTGGTGTGTGAACCTCAGAGAATCAGTGATATATGTGTGCTTGGAGTTGGGCAGCTCACAGTTAAAATGGGGGCTCGTGGGAGAGGCGGGAATTAGTTGAAATCCTTGTCCTAAATACAGTCCTTGGAGCAGGAGACCTAAGAGGGAGAGGGGCCCGACTTTGGTGGCCAGGGATATTACGGACAGGTGAATTCAGAACCGCCGGCTTAGCAGAGACCTGGCGTCCAAGGAACCTTGAACTTTCAGTATGTAGAAATTTATATTTTCTTCATTTTGGTTTTGGTTTTTCGAGACAGGGTTTCTGTGTAACAGTCCTGGTTATCCTGGAACTCGCTCTGTAGGCTAGGCTGGCCTTGAACTCACAGAGATCCACCTGCCTCTGCTTCCCAAGAGCAAGGATTAAAAGCGTGAGTCACCACTGCCTGGCTCAGTTCATATTTTTGTAGACACACATGGGGTGGGGAGCAACATCACTATGCCTTTGGGGGCGTTTCTGGCTGCAAAGAGAGTTAATCACATTCTACCCTCTTGGCTTTCTTTCTTTTTCTTTTTTTTAAACATTATTTAACTTTATTTCATGCACACTTGAGTTACAGACAGCTGTGAGCTACCATGTGGGTGCTGGGAATTGAACAGTCAGTGCTCTTAACCACTGAGCCATCTCACCAGCCCCCCCCCCCCCCCGGCTTTCTATGTTTAAGTCTCAAAAGCATCCTAGATCAAACTGTTGTTTGTTCTCTAACTTAGCAGATCTTTTCTAGTGGGGGTGCAAGAACAAGGAATCTAATTCCCATGAGTGGTCTTAGATAAAAGGCTGAAGTAGCAGTTGAAGTAATTTCCGTAAGACTCAGGGAGAGCTGCGCCCTTTCACGCTAAATTTTGCCTCAGAGAAGATCTTTATTCCTCGGCTAGGCAGGTTGCTCCATGGAGAATGATTGGTCTTACCCTGCCACCTACTGGCTAATCTGGCAGTTACATGCCGTTGTGAGTCAGTTTCGGAATTTACATTGTCCTAGTAAAAAAACACCTTTAGTTCCCGTCACATCTGGACCCTGTTCCTGGAGCTTGAGGACTCAAGGGCGAGGCGTCTTGCCCTCTCCTGCCTTGTCACTGTCACCGGCCTTCCGTGGCAGCCTGACACGGACCCAGGAAGCATCCCCCAGCATCTTGTTGTGTATATCAAAAGCTCCTGTTGACTTTCCCACTAATTTCCAGGCCACCATCCAGCCCTGGCGCTCCATCTGTTGGCCACGGCTCTCAGAGAGAGCAGAGTGCTGTAGTGACTTCAGACCCAAGCATAGCCGCTTCTTTCTAAGCCTAGAGCCAACCTGGTTTCTCGCCAAGGATTGAACTCATTCAGGGAAGGCAATTCCAAACAGGCTTCCCAGAATCTACTGCAACTGTTAACATGCTTGAGCCTCATACATACATACACACATACATACATACATACATACATACATACATATATATATATATATATATATATATATATATATATATATATATGCCTCCAGCAGAGACTTTGAGGATGGTGGGAAGGTCGTATCTGTGTGTGCCTGGGGCATGGACAAGATTAAGTGTTGATTTGAATAGAAAAAAAATAGGAGAGAGACGTCCAGACACCCCATTCGTGCGGTACGGAGAGCAGAAGCAAACAGAAAATCAGCCAGGCTTCTGGAAATCTTAGCTCTTGGCAGGATGAAGCAGAAAGATTGAGTTTTGGGTCAGACTTGGCTACATAGCAAGACCTTGTGTCAAAAAAAAATCACTCACCAATGTAAATACTATACGTAGCGAATACACAAAAATTTCAGAGATATAATGCTAAAAAGCCAAGACATAAGGGTACGTGGTCTGTGAATCCATTTATTTTAAAATTGAAAACCAGATGCCACAAATCAATGGTGCTAGGAGTTGAGATAATACTTGTGGAGGGGTGAAAGGCCAAGGGGCGTAAGGTTGGAAGGGGAGTGGGGCACCAGGGGACAGGAAATGCTTTTGTCCACAATCATCTGGCTGCTGCATACGTGGACACGTGCACGTGGGGAACATTCTGTCAGCGTGTTGCACGTTACCATTCAGATGACGCCAAAATCTTTTTAAAGAAGTAAAACCAGTCTCTTTGGTCACCGAATGATACCACCAATTGGCTGTTTGCTGGAAGCATGGGACAAAGCCCAGGGACTCGAACAAACCTTGGGCCTGGGTCGGAGGGAGAAGCTATCCACACATCTCATTTCAGCCCTATAATTTAAGATTTAATTGCAGGGGCTGGAGAGACGGCTCGGTGGTTGAGAACACTGGCTGGCTGCTCTTCCAGAGGACCTGGGTTCGATTCCCAGCACCCACATAGCAACTCACAACTGTCTGTAACTCCAGTTCCAGGGGATCCAACACCTTCACACAGACAGATGTGCACATAAAAAAAAATTAATCACATTTGGTTTTCTCATGATCATAGCTCTTTAAAATAGCAATAATTGGGGCTAGAGAGAGGGCTCTGTGGTTAAAAGCATTGGCTGTTTTTGCAGAGGATCTGGGTTTAGTTTCCAGCTCCCATATGGTGATGCACAACCACCTGAAACTCCAGCACCAGGGGGATCTGATGCCCTCTTCTGGATTCCTTGGGTACTGCATGCATGTGGTAAACATACATGCATGCAGGCAAAGACTTAAACACATAAAATAAAAATAAAATCAGTTAAAAAATGACAACAATCTTTACCTCAGTTGGCATGTGGCCCCTTTCCTTGTTGAGGGGGTGGGGAGGTCTTTGCCTCAGTGGCCTTCAGAGTCTTTGAAGGGTTCTCACTGCCCCTTAACTCATGCTAGTCAGACCCTGTGGTATTCCAAATGACCAGTTCATTCGTTTTGGACTGAATGTGGATGGAACTGAGCTCTGAGAAAACTACCTCCAGGAATTGCCAGTTCTCAGACATCCACTTTCCAGGAAGTGGAAGGCCTCGCATCTGCTCCGCGGCTGTGCTGGCTTGAGAGAACTCAGGATGCGTTGGGTAAGGAAGGCTGCTGATTACAAAGCCATTTGTAACTCGTGGTCGGGTAATATAACCATCCCTCCATCGGCGTGCTGGCCACAGTACTCTGCCAGGGCAGGAGTTATGGGTTTTTTATTGGTGCTGCAGGGGTGACATTCAAGCAGCCTTAGCGCTTAGTCATCTTGGTTATCAGTGAACTGTAATGTTTCAAACTGCCGGGGACGGTCAGAGATAAACTTGGGCCAGCTGCAGACTGAGTGGCGCCTGCCACTGGCTTCACGTGTGCTGCGGATTCTCTTTTTCTATACATCTCTTTCCTTCCTTCTCCGCCACCCACCCCTCCTCATGCCTTTTAATAAGTTTAATAAGACACATCATTCTTTTGACCTGGAAATATACATGCAAGGTACAGGCTGAAAAAAAAATCTCAAATCTAAAGGTGAGAGACTCCTATCAATAACTAGTTTGCTCTTTGTTTCTTACTTCTCTGTAGTTGAGGAGATATTGATGGTCGGTCTTTTGACCTAGGTCAAATGTATTTGGAGACAAAATTGACAAACGTCTAAAAAGGGCAGTCAGTCCAGGGCTGGAAGGGGGCGTACATATCTCAAGATCAGAATAGGAAAGGCATTTGAGGTCACATGGAGTTCCTTGATACATCGCAAGGGCTGCTGGGACAGAAGTTAGACTCTGACCTCAGAGTGAAAGGCAAGAATCACGTCCAAACAAAATGAGCCTTGGAATCTTTTAGGTGTCCCATGAGGCGCGCTGCAGCAGTTCCGGGGTAAGAGCTCTGTGGAATATTTCTCTGTACATGCCAGTTTGACCTCTATGGAAGGCCTTCTGGATGCTTCCAGGAGAAAGCCGCCATGCAGCAGGTGTGGATGCTGAACACCTTTAGCCACAGAACTTGGGAGGCTGAGGCAGGAGGATCTCTTTGGGTTTGAGGGTATCCTGGTCCACACAGTGAGCTCCAGGCCAGCCATGGCTACCTAGTGAGATTTCCAGGGTCCTCCCGTTGGCCTGCAGAGGTCCCTTACTTTGTCTATTAGTCACCTTCTGTCACGCACACCTAGCAGCGCGTGCGCATGGTCGTAGGAGTGAGGAAAAGTCCCCGCTGTGTAGTAAAAAGCGCCCATGAGGTGGCTGCCAAGGGGGAGACACTGACTTCCAGCAGGTCTTTGAGTACAGGCTACTGACAAGATCTTTGAAGACTTTAAATCGTTGATGTCATTACCAGGGCTTGTGGGAACTCCGTAGACAGCATCTTTTTCTCGTTGTCTTTCTCTAAAGAATATCTTTAAAACCCCCTGCCGTACCCAACTAATGCTGGGCAGGACCCGAGTAGCCATGCTGTTGTGGACATCTGGCCAGTCTGGATGTTGCTAAGGGAAAGGCTGGTGGGGCCCATCCGTCCACACCTCTCTCACCCCCGCAGCAACAGGGCACTTCCTGGTGGTACTTTTCACTCTTTTGGGAGCTCCCGGAAGGCTACATTCCACAGCCATCTCCCATGTGCCATGCAAGATCTCAGCACTGGGAAACTTTTGGGTTCTGCCACTTTATTTAAGATGGTAGAACGAAACAGCTTTGCCCCCCAAGGCACCCTAAATGTGACCAGGGTTGTTTGACTCTTTCAGAAACAGCTAGGGACTGGGGAGATGGCTTGGCCAGTAAAGCACTTGCTGCATAAATGTGAGGACCTGAGTTTGAGACCCAGCAACCCAAGAAAAACAGCAGACGTGGGGTTGAGTTCCTGTCATCCCAGAGCTGGGAGGGGGAGAGACGGGATCTCTGGGGTTTGACCACCTGTCTGTCTAGCTGAGTGGGTGAGCTCCATGTTCAATAGAAACCGTACCTCAGAAAATAAGACACAGTGAAAGAGAAAGACACTAAACATTTACCTGTGGCCTTCACACACACACACACACACACACACACACAACCAAAAAAACAAACAAAAACAACTGTGAAACAGGCCACCACAAGATGCCAATGGTTAAGCTGAAAGACTCGAGGAAATGCTCTTTGGAAAACAAGCAGATTAACCATGGAGACGCTGTACGTTGCCAAGCAAGGCTGGTCTTTGCCCTGCCAGCCATGCCTGTGACAGGCCACCCACTGGCTCTAAACGTCCCCTTGGCACCCGCTCAGGTTTCTAGAAGCACAGGTAAAGCATACCTTGGGGTAGATGGCTGTGCTGCATTTATTTTTATTATTTTTTTACTTTTTTTTTGGAGACAGGGTCTTTCTACATAGTCCTGGCTGTACTAGAACTGCTATGAAGACCAGGCTGGCCTTGAACTCGTGGAGATCCACCTGCCTCTGTGTCTCAGAGTGTTGAGATTAAAGGCGTGTGCCACACGCTTTTTGCTCTGTTGGTTTCATGGCGTTGAGAGGCGAGAAGCACACCCAACCAAGTCACCTTTCTTCCAGACTTTTGTCTTGCTCAGTTCATTCCCACCTTTGGGTTTCAGAACCCAAAGTCTTCTATTTTTATTCCTTTGAACACACTGATTGATTGATTGGTTGGTTGGTTGGTTGAGATTGGCTTTCTCACTGTGTATCCCTGGCCGGCCTGACACTGGCTGTGTGGACCAGGCTGGCCTCGAACTTGGAGAGATCCACTTGCCTTTGCCTCCCCCTTGCTGTATTAAGGGCATGTGCCACTACAGCCGCTTGGGTGAACAAAGTTTAAACAAGTTGAACGAGGACAAGATTGTGTCAGAAAATGAAGTGTCCCATAAATTGCACAGTACCGCAGCTGCCAAGTTCACAGTTTCTGTCACTGGAATGCCTTCCCGGAAAGGACTCTGTGACGGATCATGTAGAAAGAACAGCCCAAACCACGGTAGATCCCAGCCTGTCGGCATCTGCACACTCATTGAAGAGGGGAGAGATGAACTATTGACTTCAGTCTCTCGTTTTCCTCATGGGCCTACGAGCCAAAACCCAGCCCCGTGGAGGTCGCAGATACCCTCACACAGTTTTAATTCAGAAAATTCAAGCACGCACAATTGCACTCAGATCTGGTGCTGGGCCGACACAAGCATTTCTCCTGGTCCCGTGCACATGAGGCTTGGGTTTTCTCCTAGAACATCAGAAATCATCCTAGAACTCAGAAATCATCCGGGGGTGTGGGGGGGGGGCAGTGGTGACTGCTGACTACCCTGGCTGTTTTCTCCACCCCCCGCCCCGTCAGTAAACCAAAGGCCCAAAGATGAGGGTTCTTTGGGCAGTACGGGAGGACCAAACACTGTTTCAAATAAAACAGACGCTAAGGTAAAAGCAAAAGTTGCTTGTTGTCTCGCCCTTTCAATAGCCACTCTTACATTTCCAGAGCCTGCCTCCTCCCGTGCCCTGTGTACACACTTTTACGCCTTGATGGCCAGCAAAAAGTCGGGGAGAGATGACGGCCCACTCCATTCAGAAAGACAATTTACAAGGCCATAGCTGGGCTACAAATTTTAATGCTTGTAAGCGTCACCTGTGGAGCTTGTAAAAAAAAACACATTCCCAGTCCTGACTCAGGAATTCTGCATTCCACGGATGCTGAGAGAGGATACTGTTGTCTCAGAAGTGCACGCCTCATACCCCAGGCTGGCTTCCAGCATCCCTTCCTAAGCTGACAGATGCCAGGGCTCCCTGGACAGGCCATGCCTTTGCGTGAGATCCCGTGGGGGCCTTCACTGGGATGGGAGGAGGGACAGGGTGTTCTAGGTCATTGCCCAAAGCAGGCAAACCCTCCGAGGTCGCGGCTTTTCCAGGAAGCTACAGGGAATGGTAGGTGTGGGTGCTGGCACTGCCTCTGCCTGGCTACCTGGCCTTGACCCAGCCACTTCCCCCAAGGCCAGCTTCCTCAAGTGTGTCAGGCACAGTGTGGCAGTGCTGTTCCCATAGAGTCACAGCTGGGGTGGTGACATAATGGCCTTCCTGCTGCTGTCCTGGCTTGACTCATCTGAGTTCTTGTGTTGAGTGGTATCACTGGGGATTGTGGAATTGGGTTATAGACGACTGTCCTGGGGGCCAGGTCCTCAAGAATTCCCAACTAAGACATGTGGCCAGGGACAGATCTCATGAGCCTGTGGTGACAGCAGACGAAATAGGGGCTTTGAAAGAATCATGCACTTCCAGTTTCTTTCATTTGAACCACTTGGCAGCAGAAGTGTCTCAGATTCTGGAGTTTGTGGGGTTGGGGGTGGTGGTGGTAAAAGTCTTTGATTCCAACACTAAGGAGGCAGAGGCAGGAGACTCTCTGTGACTTCCAGACCATCCTGGTCTATGTGGTGCTTTCCAGGTCATCCAGAGCTATATAGTGAGGCCCTATCTTTGAAAAGGGAGTGTGGCCTGGGGGTGGAGAGATGGCTCAGTGGTTAAGAGCACTGACTGCTCTTCCAGAGGTCCTGAGTTCAATTCCCAGCAACCACTTGGTGGCTCACAGCCATCAGTAATGAGATCTGGTGCCCTCTTCAAATTCACACTTTTAGCTGAATCTTTAAACAAGAGTCATATATTTACTGCAGCATTTTGGGGTTTTGCATAGATTCACATAGCACACCCCTGCAAGTTAGGACCCATGGTCACCTCGTGTTGCAGATGAGGAACTGAGGCCTGCCCGGGATGCTCTGTTCCCATGTCTGCACTTCCTTTTATTTCTCAGCATCTTCAGGGCAGCGATGAGGTCGATGCTAATGGACTTTTACCGTGCACCCCTGACCTTTTCTGTCCTCCTGGGCCTTGCTCCCGTGGGCCCCCTTGACCTCTTGACACCTCTTGACCTGTCTGACACAGGCTGCTCCGTACTTATGTAAAGCTACTGCTGAGTGTTTGGAGACCCAAGCCAATCAAAACAAAACAAAGCAAAAACCAGAAACAAACAACAACAACAAAAAACTAGAAACAAAAAAAAAAAAAAAAACATGAAGTAGGGGAGGCTGGGATTGCAAAGGAGGCCAGGAAAGGCGATCTTACTGTGTAAGAACTTGGGACAGGGCTGAGTGAGGAACACTCGGTATGCAGAGGGTAGCTTTGAACAAACTCTAACAGGCACAAATCGTGACTTCTTGCTATGCCCACGGAATTGTGACGTAGGCAGGCAATACTTCTCACACTGGAACGGACTGAGATGTCTCCCGCAAGCTGATCTGCTTGAACAGAACATGTAACTGAAGTCAGTGTCTGCACATGGTACTAACACATGAACACAGACCTCGGCCACATGGAAGTGTCTGATTGGCTCAGGAGGAGAGAATCTGGTCCATTTCCTGGATTAGGGCTTGATCTTGCTTCTGTGCTTCTAGTCTGGCACAAATAGATTCCTAGGGATGTTTTGTATGACTGTTGAGGATTTCAGCCCCTGGGCCCCACCGCATGAGGCCTGCCTTAGAAGTTAGTGGGTTCGCAGATTGCTGGGGGAGAAAATAATTAGCAAATAAGTCATGGTCAGTGTGGAAGTGGATGTGGGGTCCAAGCAGTTTCTGTATCTATTTTCTGCAGCTTTTGCTGCTGTCAGAAACGGTCCAAAGACAGGCTATGTCGTGTCTTTCTTCGGAGCAGAAGCAGGATTGAATATCTTTCCTCTAACCCTGTGTTCACCTTAAAGGATAGTCCCAGGTCTCTAGGGGCCCCCCACAGCCTCCATGGCCCTGGGTGGGTGTTAATTGGATGGTGTTTTGGATTCAAGCACATGCGTATATGCAAAAGGCTTGCAAGTGTCTTTAATTCTCAAGGCACCAAATGTTCACCAAATCATAGGAAAGAATGGATCAGCCCCCTCCAATCTAATCAGACAGGTATCGGTGTGTACACAGCTTTCTCTACTCTGGATCTTCCAGTTGCTACATCAGGTGCCTTGTGACATCTCGTCTGTCTCTAGGCTTCTAATTCCAACGAGCTGGTAATCAGATCGAGGAGCCTGGATGGATTTGATTCTTTTCCTTGTCAAGGCGTGTCAGTCAACCTCCCTGACTGTCACACTCTGCTCTGCGTATGTTGTGTGCATGCGTTAAAATGTCACAGTGTACCTCACAGATATGTATAATTCTGTACGTAGATTAATATATATACACTATATGTAATAAATATATAGTAGGTTACTACTGTTCTGCATATCTGTGACTTAATCAGTAGTCAGTTATTAGAAATAAAAATGCCCGACTCTAGGTGATGTTTTATTAATTAATTTTTTAATTTATTCTTTGAAAGTTTCATACATTTGTACTAAGTATTTTTTTTTGATTGTCTCTGTCCACCACTATCTGCCTTTGGTTCCCACTTAGGTCTCCCCAACTCCATGACATCATTTTCCATTGTTGTCATTTTGTTGTTGACTCCCCAAGTGTCCCTCCTTCAGCCACCAGTAAGCGATGGCTCCTCCGCCAAGGATGAGGCCTTAGTGTCCCGCCGCATCCCTGCTGGAATTCTGGCTGCTTGATTTTGTGTGGGTGAGCAGAGCGGCTGTGAGCTGATGTATGTAATGGTCACGTCGTGTCCTGCTGTCTTCCTTTCGCAGCTCTCCTCCCCATCCTCCAGTTCTCACATCCTCTCCGCCCCCACATCTGTGACATCCCCTGAGACTCGGATGGGGGAGACACAGCTGAGTACACACAGACACCTATACTTGGCAATTCGGCCAGATCCAAGCCTCTGTGTTAACTAGTGCTCATTGTAAAGAGAACTTTCCTGAAATGTTTTGACTGTGACATGTTGATAGCAGCAAGCATCTATGAGGGTTTTTTTGTTTTTTTTTTTTTTGCTTTTAGACACAGGGTTTCTCTGTAGCTTTGGAGCCTGTCCTGGAAGTAGCTCCTCAAACTCACAGAGATCCACCTACCTCTGCCTCTGGAGTACTGGGATTAAAGGCGTGTGCCATCACCGTCCAACACATCTAAGAGCATTTTTTAATAAATGCACATTTTATTTATTTATTTATTTATTTATTTATTTATTTATTTATTTATTATGTATACAGTGTTCTGTCTGTCTGTCTGCTTTCTGGCCAGAAGAGGGCACCAGGTCTCATTCCAGATGGCTGTGAGCCACCATGTGGTTGCTGGGAATTGAACTCATCATGTGGTTACTGGGAATTGAACTCAGGACCTCTGGAAGAGCAGTCACTGCTCTTAACCTCTGAGCCATCTCTCCACATCTAAGAGTATTAACAGAGAGATTTAGAATGCATTTTGACAGCATGGCCCTTTAGCAAGAAGACAAGAGCAGGTTTCCTGCCAGGGTCTATGATTTCCCCAGTCCTGGGCTTTGGACCAGCTTTAGAGTAGCAAGCATAAAATCCCTCCAAAGGAGCAGGCCTCATATCCCATGAGAAACTGGATGGTTACCCCCATAGCAGTCAGACCATTATTAAACCAGTGGGCACATCTCACCAGGTAGGTTGTATTGTAGCTTGCAGGGTCCAGTGTTGGATGAGACCATTAATATCTTTGGTGTTCCAGTAGCCTGCACAGCACATGTCAGGCAGGGGGTGTTGTGTTCAGTTGAGACTGATTTCTCTATGTCCTGCATCCAAAATCACTGGTGTCTTCAGCAATAGGGTCTTACTATCCTCTTATGGCGGGCAAGTGAGAACAATGGCAACAATCTTTGTTCTTTCAGGGGTTTCTGGGGCCTCCCTGATGAATAATTTATAAGGAGGTATCCTATGCTAGACACAGAGATGTTCAATTAATAACCAATTTTTTCTAGGAGCAGCGTTGCTTGCCCACAAAGGGTACTTCTGCAGCATGTTCCTCCCAACATGGTCCACCTCGGGGAGACCTGTGGTCTGTGTCCAGTGTAAGCAAAGAGCTAACGTTCCGTCCTGAGTGTTGACATCCTCATGCATGGACTCTGCATTATGATTTTGCTTGTAACTACGGGTTTAGGGCACCCCGTTGGTCATCATCTTTAAGAGAGGCTTCTAACTGTTTTATTTTATATATTTTTATTTTTAATGTGTGTGTGTGTGTGTGTGTGTGTGTGTGTGTGTGTAAATGCAGTGCCATGGATACCAGGAGAGGGCATTGCATCCTCTGAATCTGGAGTTACACATTATTGTGAGCTGTCTGATCTGGGTTCTGGGAACCAAATTCCAGCCCTTTGGAAGTGCCAGAACAGCTCTTAGTTGCTGAGCCATTTCTTCAGCCCTTTGTTTTGTTTTGTTTTTGAGGCAGGGTTTCGCTACATAACCAGGGAACTCTCAAACTCAGGACCCTCCTGCCTCAGCCTCCTGAGGGCTGTATGAATTTTTAATTATTATTTTTAAACCCTCTGCCTTGACCTTGCTGATCCAGTGGAAGGGTTCCTTTTTTACTGTGTGCAGGGAACCTCAAGAGTTCACAAAGCAGGGGTGTGGGAGACTGAATGTAAACTGAGGCCCAAGTTCTTCTTGACTTTGGTTAGGAATCTCAAAGGAGTTTCCAAATTAGGACATCTTAAAGGGCAATGAGCATCTTAAGGGGAAAAAAAGATCCCAACACTCAGGAGACAGAGGCGGGAGCACTGCCAGTCTGAGGTCAGTTTGGGCTACATGCCATGAGCCTGTCATTAAAAACATGAATGAATTAATTAAGAGAAGGGGCAAGAGGAGGAGAGGAAGAATTAGGAGGCAGAAGATGGAAAAGGAGGAATATGGAGGAGGAGGAAAAGGATGGAGGAGGAGGAGGAAGAAGATGGAGGAGGAGGAAGAAGATGGAGGAGGAGGAGAAGGAGGAGGAGGTGGAGGAGGCAGAGGAGGAGAAAGATGGAAGAGGAAGAGAAGGAGGAATCAGCAGCACCTGAAAAGTCCCCTGAAAGAGTCCGTTCCTACTTTCACTGGAACAGAAAGGCCCTCTGTGCCTTAGGACAAGCCAGGCCATAAAGATAAGCCCTTAAGCCCTTCTACTTGGAAAGCCTTATCAGTCTTGGGTTTGGGGAAATGCAGCCTCCCAGGAGGACTCAAGTGCTCACCTTGGACTTTATAAGCCCGTTCTCTCAGTCTGTGGTGTCAGGGCTCCTGTGTCCGAGGGAGGGGAGGGAGGCCCCCACTCTTGGGTGGTTGAAAACTACACCCTCAGTGGGGGTGGGAAACTGGTTAGCAGTGAGGCCAGGCCGGCTTCTTCCAGGCCCTCTGTACTTGGGGTAGGTTTAGGGGAGCTTTCTCATTATCACCCTGACCTCCAGGGGCCCCGGGCTGCTGGTTAATCATTAGTGAACAAGGGCTGTACCCCTGGCTCCAGGGTCTGTTTTCACAGTGCTGGGTTTATTACTGGCCAAGGGGCCTTGGCCATGTTTGGATTATGCACTGACAGCCAGCCAATTGGCTCTGGTTCAGTTGTCCCCCACGCCAGAGCCTAGCCTCTCGTGGGAAACTGGGGTGTCTGGGTTGGTTGAATCCCCTTCCCTATGCTGCTGATAGTCATTAAAGCGCCTCAAGTCTCCACTGTGAGAAAGCCACAGAACAAAACTGCTGCACTAGGAGGCCCAGACTGCGAGCAGGAAACCAGTCAGAAGGCCAGAGAGGCCAGCGTGAGTCATGGCCACCTTCCTTAGGGACTCTGATCCTGAGCTGACATCTGGACTGACATCCTGTCCTGAGAATTATCTGCTTGGTGATTTACACACACACACACACACACACACCATCCACAGAGGAGCAAAGATAAGCCTGGGATACTGAACACATACCCTGAAAAAGAGTTCTCTTCTACAGCGCCCCTGATAACCATGGGGAAGCCCTTAGTGATTAAACGTCATTGGGGAAGCTTGACCCCTATGTCACACTGTATGCAGAATGTGGCACCCACTGGTTCATCTGCATCTGAGCTTCAAGCTCCATGGCATCTCAACGCCTGGGCCCATGGGGACCCTGACAGTCTCTGTCCCCATGTCTGCTTTCTCATTGTCCTGTGATCAGCCATAGCCTAGATTCCTGTCCTTCCAGTTTGTCTCGTTATCCGAGTTGGGCCACTGTGGGGTATCCTGGGCTCAGGGTACCTGGCTGCCCAGCTCCCCTCTGCATGAACACAGGGCACAGCTCAGGGTTGTAAACTGTGTGCTGCCTTGAGTCTCTGGGCAATGATTCAGGTCTAGGGAGGTACTGTCCGTGAGGTCAGTGCCCCCTGCTAGGGCCTGGCTCCCCTTCCCTTAGAGAGCTTCAGGTAGGTATTACAGAAGCGAGCTGAGTTCAAAGGGGACCTGCATCCCGTCAGAATCGCAGGGGTAGAAATTCATAGAAAACAAGAAGGACTAGCCACTCTCCTCTGCTTCCTTCCCCAATCTGTGTTTGATGAGGCCTGCTCAGTGATGGACATGGGGGGGGGTGTTGAGGCTTGACTACCTGCTGGGATCCCAAGCCCCTCCATGGCCCACAGCTCTTTGGCTGTGTGTGTCCTTTGGTCACCGAGCAGGGCTCTGCTATACGAAGACAGGTGAGAAGGTCAGGTGGGTCCAGCATAACCCGCCTGGGCCCGCTCTCCTTCTCTTTCTCTTCATCCTAGAGACGCCTCATCTCCCACCCTCTTCTCTCCCTTGACAGCGACGCCCTGCTATCTGTGGTCCAGGCTGGCTTGGCGCGGCTGGAGAAAACAAATTACAAAGGAGCCAATGTCAAGACTTAGGGACTACTAAGGCATTTAAGGAGGAATGGGGTTCCAAAGACAGGACAAGAGGCCTGGCCATTGCTTCTGATGTGGCTTCTTATATAGCAGAGCAGTGAGCACTTTGCTGATCTTTTTAAAGGGGCAGGGTAGGGGCTGACTGGTTGAGAGTCACCGTGTACTCACTGTGTGCAGCGAGGCCCAGCTTCCAACATTATCATGGCTATGACATTTGGCCTTGTGTGTGTCCACTGTGAACCAGCAGGAGGATGGTAGGGGTGAGGGTGTCATCCCCCTCCAGAAGAGCCCCTCCACCCTCCACCTCCGAGTTTGTTTGAGTGGAGTTATGACTGTGGTGGCAGACAGTGACTCTGAGAAGTGACTCCTTGGGATCCTGTGAGGGCCTCACATCTACGGCCCCTCATAAGCTCTTCCTCAGGGTTTGCCTTAAGCTCGTCAGACAAGACTTGGTTATTACGAATAGGGCTTCTTTCTATTACCCAGTAGATAGTGTCAATTTCCCGTAAGATTCCCTTTATCAGCCTCTGTTTTTATTAATCCTGTGGCTGTGGATGATAATGATCTGATAAAAATAGCTGGGTGAACAATTGCTGCAGCAGCCTCCTTAGATGTTTGCTACCGTGGTCCGCGTCCTGCAGTGTTGGAGCCCAGGACTTTACAGTAAATGTACGGCCGAGAGACCAATAGGCGGATCCACGGGAAGTGTATACGTCCACGTCCACATGGAACAACCCGTTATGCAGAGGGGCTCCAACACCGTAACAGACACGTGTAATGTTTGAGTAGTCTGAGTCTCTCTCCCCCTTCCTGTCTTCCTCTTTCTTTTTTGAGTTTGGGTCTTACTGTGTAGCCCAGGCTGGCCTGGAACTCTGCCTCCCAAGTGCTGGGATTACAGAGGTGTCCGTCTATCCCCAATCCCTGCCCGGGGTACTGCCAGTAGTGAGAGTCTACAGCAGTGACCTTCCTGATGCTGAGACCCTTTCATACAGGTCCTCGTGTTGTGGTGACCCCATCCATGAAATTATTTTTGCTGCTACTTCATAACGCAACTTTGGCACTGTTATGAATTGTGATGCACATATCTGATATGCAGGATATCAGGTATGTGACCCCTAAAGGGTAGCGACCCACAGGCTGAAAACTGCTGTTCTAGAAGGCTCTGCTCTTTACATTTTCCTGCAAATGCAGCTGGTCGTAAAAAAAATGTTCTTAGCGAGCAGGGCGGTCTGTGTTCCCTGGAAAAACGGGGCAAATCTAGCTGAAACAATGAGGAGGCCAGTTTGAACCCGTGACGACACTGAAGACAGCCCAGCAAATAGCACCGGGTGGGAGACACGGATCTTTGTGATCTAAAGCTTCCTTCTCCCTTTCTAGGTCTCTGGTTTTTCCTCGGCCACACTGCTCTGGGGCACGCAGGAGGGGAGGAGACTCGAGGCGTGTGGTGGTCCTGCCCATAGCAGGGCACACACCCGAGCCTCTCTTCGTTTAGTCACAGCTTTGACTTTGCGTTTACATCGGGCACTTGCTTGTTGATGGACTTGAGTTAGACATGGGACTCTCAAATAAAAAAAATGACTTTAATTGCTTTGCATTTTATGAGCGAGGTATGTCTCAGGGCAACAGAAAGAAAGCTGCACAGAACGCTGAGACCCGATTACTTTCTTTTTCTTTCTTTTTCCCATGCCGGATCCATCCTAGAGTGTTGGACATGCTAAGCAAGTGTTCTACTGCGGGGGAAGAGAGAGATCAGCACCATTTCTCAGTGCTGGCTTTTACAGTGAACGGACAGAGAGATAATCAGGGAAGCTCCGCCTAATCTTTCTTCTCTTCCTGTCCTAAGTTAATTGTGGACAGTCACATCAGTGGTTTTTAAGAGAGACGCCCTCTCCCTGGGTCCTTGGTCATGGGTAGAGCCTTTGCAGAGTTCTCCGTGGGAAAAAAATATTGAATTCCTCGCAGCGGTCACACTGGGAACCCACTGGTTTCTAGTCAGATGATGCTCAGTGGTTGGGACAGAAGGAGCCTGGCCTAAGGACAATGAGGGGCTTGTGCTGATTCCTGCCTGGGAGGTGACAGAGGCCCATGAGCTAGGGACGTGTGACATACCTGAATTTTCACAGCCTCTGACAACATATAAGCAAAGCGGGGAGGAAGCGCCCCATCTTCTTATGGCTTTTGAGTCCTTTACTACCAGGAACTTCCTGCTCCTGAGCTTCAGGGGCAAGGGAAGTGATGTAACAGCCCCATCCCAGTGACCCCAAGGCCTCCATCTTTGTCCAGTCAGTCTGCCACACACACTGGACACTCTTGGTTTAGTGTTTATTTATACATCTCTCTGTCTCTGTCTGTCTGTCTCTGTGAGAGAGAGAGAGACAGAGAGAGAGCATGTTCCTGTGTGTGAATGCAGGAGCACCCATGCCTCTGTACATCCTTGGGCATCCGTCCTCAGTTCCAATCCCGTTTTGGGGTCATGGGGAGAGTTTTCTCTGTTGGTTGCCACTGCTCTGTGTTCCAGGCCAGCTGGCGGTGAGCTTCGGCTGTGGGTTCTCCTGTCCATCCTGCTCTAAGCACATTGGGAATGCAGACACACACCGCCTGGAGCTGTGGTGTCCCAGGATGAGAACTCAGGTCCTTAGGCTTGCGTGCCAGGCCCTTTTACCAGCTAAACCTTCTTCCTGGCTCCCACACCGGACACGCTTTCCACACCATTGCATTCCATATGTTCCTGCACACATAGCCCCTACGTCTAAGTCACATTTATGACCCACTGGCTGGGACTTGGCCTCTCTTTCTGTCCCTTCATTTATCTCTGCTTGTGCTGTGTAAAAGTCAATACTACACGGACATTCCCTTCTCAGACTCTGGGCTGGCTAACTCAGAAGAGAAGTGTCTTGCAGACCCAGCTCTCATTCAGTCTCACCCAAATCCATTTGTTCCCAACACAGATCTCTTTGTTGCAACTTCCCCATCACACGGTGCCCTGGTCGCTTCCGCTGTAGCCCAAAGCAAGCATCAGATGGGGAAACACAGACCAGGATTTCCAGTGTGGCATGAGTGTACCAAACTGTGCTACATCTGAAGACCTTCCCACCTCACAGAAAGCCCCACCAAGGCCCCGCTGTCTTTGCAAAATGGAAACAGTACAGGCAGGCATGGCTTGTTATCTGTAGCAGGGCATCGGCTCCAGGACCACACAGCTATCAAAAGCCCAAGATGTTCTAACAATGTTTGCAAGAACACACAGGGCTTGATTTTTAATACCTAATATAATGTCAATCCAATGCAAATACTACTATACTGTGTTGTTTAGGGAATGCTGGCGAGGATTTTTTTCTTTAATCTGTACATGTTCTGCATAGACATATATTTTTTCATTATTTTTGATCCATATTTGGTTCACTCAGCAGTGCAGTAGACAACCCATGAAAAATACAGGCACAAGTATTTAAAATTTTTAATTTTATGTGTATGAATGTTTGGTCTGCATGTATGTCAGTGCGCCATGTGCATGCATGCCTGGTGCCTGCAGAGACCAGAAGAAGACTTTGGATCCCCTGGAACTGGAGTTACCAACAGTTGTGAGCTACCGTGTGGTTGCTGGGATTTGAACTGGGGTCCTCTGAAAGAGCAACCAGTGTGCTTAACCACTTAGTGGTGTCTCAAGCCCTGCACCTGTATTTTGACATATGCTGGCCAAAACTATAGACAGTTCACATTCCCTGGGGAAATAAACTGATTGGAACAGCACACGTCGTGTTGCTGAGAGAAGCCAGATGCAAGAGAACCTCCAGGAAACGCGTAGACAGGGAAGACTCATCTGGGGCTTTTGGTGGTGGCCAGGGTAACGGATGTCACTGTGGCTTGGGTGAGAAGGGACACATGGGGTGCTGGCAAAGCGATGTTTTAAATCTGTTCAAGTTAGGTAAGCAGGCCTACATGGTGGGAAATTACGAGGATTTCTGTAGTTCATCTTGTACTCTAAGATTTTCCGCAGAAAGCCCCCTCATCCTCCAATTTTACAGAGGGTGTCTAGGGGACTATTCTTTCAGTCGGTTCCCTGTTGGCAAGTGATCTACTTTTTCTTTTGCTTATTTTGAGACAAGGGCCTCTCAACTCTGGTTACTCTAGAACTTGCTCTGTAGACCGGACTGGCTTCAAAGACACTGAGATTCATCTGCTTCTGCCTCCCAAGTGCTGGGCATGCGCCACCACACAATGGTTCCCCTCCCACCCAGTTCTGCCCCAGAGCACAGGAAGTTCCAGTGTGATGAGCAGAAAGGCAGGTTTTCTTCCATCCTGTTTGGAGCCACAGAGAGGACGTCCAAGAGCAGGAAGCTCATCACCATGGCCGTGACTGCTGTCATGCTAAGGGGACGGGCACAGCCACCCATACCTGACGCTGGACAACCTGAAACTAACCCCTCTGTTCTCAGAAAGAGTGATCTCATGTTGCTCATTCAGCCTGTGGGGGACTTCGGCTTCAGGCATCCCACTTTGCAGTGGGTTTGTACTCCAGTGGAGGGTGACAAGGCCCCATCAGGTGGAGTAGGAAGTGAAGAGCTGGGACACAAGGCTCAGCTGCCCTAAGAGTGGCACCCACTCAGTTACGCATTAACCAGGGATCAGCCTCGTGGCAGGCCGGGGCTGCAATAGAAAACCGAAAGGAGATGTTTATAGCCGGTGGCCTTCTAATAAATTACCTCTCCTGCCAAAAATGTGCCCTCTCCCCTTTTCCATGTCACCTTGTCTCAAAATTGAAATGACAGGTGAGCAAACAGCAAGGTTCAACAAGCAAAGAGGCCCAAGGTCCGACAAGCAAAAAGACCCCCTCCTCACCTCAGAGGGCCACAAAGCTTCCCTCAGTCTGACCTGAGAGTTTCATTATCGCTTGGGAGCAGTTTGTACAGATAATACTGTCCTGGGAGAGAACCCGGGAGGTCTGGGAGGGGAAGGGAGGAGACGGTGCCTGGACCACGAGGGCTGACGGGCAACCCCCTGCCTCAAAGCCTCCTCCGGGATTGGGTCTTTTGAGTTTCTTGTTCTGAAAGCAAGCAGGGGTGAGGCGGGATGAGTGACTTTTATTGTGAACCATGATGCCACTCACACTGAACCCAAACTTCTGGGCAGTAAGACAGTACAGGAGATAGCAAGTCCATTGGGGAAGGCCCAGCAGCCCACTGCCGGTCTGTCCTGAGACCATATTTGTACACGCGGAGTGGTGGTGGGTTCCGGCTGATGGCGCGCGTGTCTCCATTCTGTCCCTCTGGTCTGTTTTCTCACACCTCCTCTCCCGCCGCTCTTCACGTTTCTCTTCTGTATCTTTTAAGCACCATGTCTCGCTCATCTCTGTGGCGACAGCATGGAACGCAGAGGGAAGCCAAACTGAGCGGATTTTGCTGCACGCAGTTCCCACCAGTTGGGAGAGAGTCCAGTATGTGGGGGCCACCTCTGACCCTACAGGTGGCCAGTGGCATCTGGGGAAGCACCTCCCTGGGCAGAGCCAAGCCTCAGGATCAGAGCTGGGGGAGCAGGCCCAATGTAATAAAGTTTAGCCACAGTCTGAAGCCCAGAGCCAAACCCCTTGTACCGTGGCTCAGGTACTTTTGTCACAGTGATGGAGAGCTACCTGACCTCCATTTCCTGTTTCCTGTGATAACCCACTTGATGTGAGGTGGAAGCAGCACCTGGCGCTACTCTCCTCACTCTCCTTCCCTTTAGCTCCCCTTCATTTACGCTGGAAGAGATTCATGCAAGTTTCCGTGCCCTAACCAGCCGCGCTATGAAATCTTGAACACTGCCAACTTCCACTGCCTTGTCTGTAAAACACTGATGTAAAACACATTTCATGTGTGGCTAGTAATTATGAGCATGGAGAGAAAGTTCAGTCAAAATGTAAGACTAGATGAGAAGAAACAGGGACGCCAACCTTTGGGCAAAGTCTGAGCTTCACCCTGAAGAGGCTGTGGTCCTCGGAAACACTTATGGGTTACCAGTGGTTTATTCTCAGCATCAATAATCAAAGATGCTAGGTACAGCAGTAGCAGCCTCTACATCATCTGACCCCGCTGATTGTGATCCTCGGTGTTTACAGATGAAGAATCTGGGGCTCAGAGTGTGATGTTCAAGGTGTTGAGTATTGCAGACCAATGAGGACCTGCGCCCTCGACAGAGTCTAAACTCAGGGCCTACACACACCAGGCAAACATCATCCTTCTGTGTCTCATCCCAGACCTGCGTGTGTGCTCCTGGTCACCTCACTTCGCCGATCCTTGACTGAAGGAAGATGTTGGGTGACTTCCTGTCCGGGTGAACATCACCTGCATTACAAGGGCCGCTGTCCCGGGAGCTGTTGATCTTCTCTCTCCCATCTGGCCCTCCCCAGGCTGCTTAGAGGTGGCAGTGGGCAGGAAAAGGCCCATCTTACCCGGGTTGTCTGGAGAATGCCGCTCCCTTGAGCTGCAATCCCCATGAGAAAACAGCTTTAACTGTGTTTTTCAGGGACGAACCATTGCCTTTTAGCTAAAAGCATTGTATGTCTTAAAAGATGCATTGTTTTGGCCTACTTTAACGGCTTGTGTGCAAACCAATACTGATTACTATTTACAACTAGCACTTAGGGACATCTTAGACACAGCCAACATGCTGTGTGTCCTGCCCTCACTCTCCAGGGACAGCTGAGCCCCGTGTCCACGTCTGCGTCTACTGTTTACAAACCCTTACTCCAGTGGCCTGGACACTGAAACCCACTTGATCTCACTTGGCCATGGAGCCTACCTCACCTGCTGCCAAGGTGCTGCCCTGGCAGGGCCGGCTGTGGAGCCTGCAGGTCCTCATCCTTTTAGCATCTTCCCTGACCCACATCGCCATTAGCTCTAGGTACCCAGTGCATGCTGGGGCAGGGATTTTACAAGGTTCACCCAACAGTGCTACCCTGTGACCTCAGCCTAGGAGCACTGGCATGGAGAGTGGGTCGGGGCTGATGTACAAGAATTCCTAAGGATTTACTCTGTGTTAAGCAATGAGTGTGAAAAGATAGGGCAAAGGGAGACCCAGCAGGCTAAGATACAAGGGGAAGCATTGGCTACCCTCGGGACACGGAGCCTATCTTGTTCAGGGGAGTTGCTTGGTCATTAGGCCCCTGGAAACTTCGTTCTTTGCTTAGCCACAGCAGACTGGGGTGGGGGTGAGAGGCTGGAAGACCTCAAATTCACACACCCCTTCCTCAACCTGTCCTACTCTTTGTTGGCTTTGTTACTTCTTGTCATCTCCAACCCAAGACTCTAAATGAAGGTGTGCTCATATGTGCTGTGTACAACACCCCACTCCCCGCAACTCGTGTCCTCTAGGGTGTGGTTTGTCTTCCTGCGCCTCGCCATCACGCATCGGTAGCGTGCATCGCTCATTGCTTCTGCCACCCAGCTCCCCAGCGCTCAGCACACCAGCCCTCTCTGAGTGGAGGGGCTTGTGTTTCCCAGGGCTGTTCAAGTTTTCTCCTCTCCACTCTGGCTTTATTTGCTTCTGAGACCTCCTGGGTCTAGCAGCTCAACTCTGGGATACTTTCCCAGAAAAGTCAACTAAGGAAAGTCCCGATAGTTACAACTCTTGTCCGACTCCTCTCTCTTCAGAGAGCCTCATCTGTTTCCCCAGAACTCGTTTCCCCTGTTTAGAGACGAGAGCAAACACCTCCCAAGTTACAGAGCCAAGGCTGACGTCTCTTGCCTTGCCTTCCTCGTCTGAACTCGGTTCTGGGATATCCGTTTACTTTGGGGCATTAGTGACTCTTTATTTCTTCGGGACTTGTATTTATGTCACCCTTGTGCTTGATCATGCCTGGTGCTCTTAGCTGTGGCCTCCACGCTGAGAATTTCGAGCAGCGGGAGGGGAGGGGCTCTCTGGATCTGGGTAAAGAATCCAAACACTTTCTGCTAATCGCAGGGTTTGTTGAGGCTCTTTGCTTAGAGGCTTTATGGCCAGTGGGAATTGATGCTTTCTGTTTGCTTTCCAAATAAAGGAACCTCGGAGGTAGAAGAGGGCATTTTCTGTGGATCTGCTGACTTCTGAAATCTCAAGCCCTCTTCCTTATCTGCCCGGTTTATTACAGGTTTCATAAATGTTTTATGAGGGACTGCTGAGGCTGCTGACTAGGGGCGGTGGCAGCTGTCCCCAACTTTCCACATTGTTGCCAAGATCAAAGGACAGATTTACCACCTGATAAGATAGTCTGGATAAGATACAGCAGATCCTGTACTGACTTCTTGCCTCCATGCACACAGGCAAACAAAACTTGCTAGATCTGAAGCCCCCACGCCCACCTCCTGCTTGGCACCATCTATAGGGACCACTGGGCCTCCTGGCAATTTTGGCCCCTCAAAGCTGACAATAAATTTTCCCTCATGTCAATACTTTTCATAATGTAAGGCAAGAAGGTATGTCTTCAAGACATAAATATGTTTAGTGATTTTATGGAATCAAAAATACTGAGCATGCCCGTCTCTGCTCTGCCGGGGCAAATGCCATTCATTTGAAAGTGTGTGTAGTGTGGGGCTGAGGAAAGAGTATATGAAAATAATTTATGGCCAAATAAATCATCTCGAGAACGTTTATACTTTCAGGTAGAGAAATTGTATTGACTTTATTTCTAGGCATTGTTGACTTTGCACTACAACTGCCTTAACAATCTTTGACAATGTTCTTTAATTTGTCCCATTACAATTGAATACTAGGAGCTCCCTTTATCACTAGAAGGCTTTAAAGGTGGCTTTATTAATTTTTCTTTCTGTTCTTTTTAAGAAGCAAAGCCCCCACCCCATCCTTTTTACCCCTTGTTGCCTTGCTGGCATTGCACAGACCAGGGTGAGGGTGATGGTGGAGGGGACAGCACAGACATGGGGGGGCACAGTCGGACATGGATCCTGAGGCATCTGCCTGTTAAGGGACCAATTGGGAGGAAATGAGGGGTGTTTCCACAAGGGTAAAGCAGTTACTGGGGCAACTCAGCAGGTTCCAGAGCCGACCTAGGTCACCTGTGTTTTCTTTGTGGTGTTTTTCCCACACTCCACTCCCTTCCCCCATCCCAGGTTCTCCCGGCGCCCCAGCACCCTGATTTTCCTTGGCTGTGGTCACCTGCAGTGTGTTCTGAGGACCCCTGAGGATTTCGGAGGACATACTACACACTCTTCCACCCTCTCATTTACAGGTTCGTAGAGAACGGAGTGTTTGGTGACACTGCAGCCAGGGAGGGTCCCGTGTGTCTCCTCACAGGCACGTACATCCTGGGACTCCCGTGTATGAAGTGTGTTCATCTCCCCAGCTACATCTTTGACTCCTGTGGTCCAGCACTGTGGTTCAGTTAACAGGTGCACATCAGTGATGCTGCGGGCCTAGAAGCAGGCAAGAACTCCATCTTTTCATTCCTATATGGGAGAGAAAAACACACCCTTGTTCTGTCCACTCTTCCTGGGGCTGGAGCCCCTATTCTAGAGGCTGAAGGTCCAGCCTTGGAATGGGTCAGGCCTGGGGATCCTCATAAAGCAAAGAATTCTTGGAAAAAGATTGGGGGAGGGAGATGGATAAAAGCAAAGGTGGTTTTGGCTTTGTTTTTAAATTTTTTAAAAATTCATTTACTTTTATGTGCTTTGGCATTTTGCCTGCAGGTAAGTCTGTGTGATAGTGTCAGATCTTGGAGTTACAGACAATTGTTAGCTGCCATGTGGGTGCTGGGACTTGAACCTGGGTCCTTTGGGAAAGCAGCCAGTGCGCTTAACCACTGAACCATCTTCCCAGTCTCCTTGTTTTGTTTTTAAAGATCCATGAGAACCTTCAGAAGCACTTATGTATGCCCAGAAGGTAGGGAAGCCTCTCCCTTAGCTTTCCCCAAATACTCTCCCCAGACTCCTCCACCCCCAACTGTGTAGCAACAAAAGGTGTCCAAAGACATTGCCTCATCTCCTCCACTGCACGGGTATTTAAGCCCTTAATTAAGACATACTAAGGACTACGTGTAGAAAGCTAGTAGAAAGCTAGCTGGCCTGGATGTCTGCCTCAGGATACAGGACACCAGTTGGCACCCTGGAACTTACCTGGTGGATGAACAATCCAGGTACCTTCTAGTCTCCTGTTAGCCTCTAGCCAGCAATGATTTGGGACAAGTCACTCGCATCTATGTTCAGAAAGGCCACACAGTGTATCCTCTGATCCCAACCATAGCTTCCAAATGGTCAGTTCAGTTTGTCGTCAGCCTTCCTGGGCTCAGAAGCGAAATGTTCTAGACCTCAGAGAAGAGGATGGTGAGCAGGGAGGCTAGATTAGCAAAAGAGTGTTCTGGCTCTCCCCAGTGGCTCCGCATGCCAGGCTGACCTGGGTTCTCGGCAAGGCCAGCTGTGTGTACTGACCATGCTGTGTTCTTCTGAGCCACAGAGCCTTCCTCTCCGGTGTGTCAACGAGCAACTGCACTCAGGACACAGAGCATTCAGGGTACCCCAGTCCTTTACCACGTGTGTGGCCTTGAACTCCTGCGTCATCTCCCAACCTCAGTTTCTGCATCATTAAAACAGAGATGATGATAATGACGATGATAAATTCTCTCATAGATTTTGGGGGTAATATCTTATTTTTATTTTATGTATATGGCGTTGTACCTTCGTATATGCCTGTGTACCACATGCGTCCTTGGTGCCCACAGAGGCCAGAAGAGGGTGACAGATCCTTTGGAACGGGAGTTACAGATGGTTGTGAGCCAACATGTGGTGCCGGGAATCGAACCCAGGTCCTTTGGTAGAGCAGTCGGTGCTGTTAACTGCAGAGCCATCTCTCTAGCCCTGGAGGAGAAATCTCTAAAGGTGTCAGCGGTTATAAAAGTGCTCAGCTGGGCGTCTCACTTGTGATGTGACTGCTTGCTTGGTGTAGCTTCTGTTTGTCATCGTGATACACTTGACAGTTTACAAAGAGTTTCTGCTATTTCCCGTTCCCTCTGACTTTTCACAAGGGCTTCCGCAGGGAGTAGGTGGGTCAGGAATTCCACAGATAAACTGCCGCCGCCGTGTTGATCTCGGGACTCTAAGCCAGGGTCTGCTGATGCACCAGGAGCCTCCTATTGGTGGATAAGCCTCTCTTTTGAAAGGATTCTAGTTCATGGTCTTAAAGGTGTTCTGTGCCCACAGTTGTTTGGGGAGCTATTCTCTACCCATGCATTCCATTGTCCCTCGGCCCTCAGCACACTGGTAGGTAAAATTGCTACACTTGCCGTTGGGTGGGAAAGGGACATCTCTTTCTCCTCCATCCTTGTCACTGTATCCCAGGCCACCAATCCCTACTGGGATCATGATGCTAACAAATGGGGAAGGGAGTGCAGGAAACAACCTCCACACAGCCTTTCTGCACAGACAGCATCACCATGGACTCTATGGGACTAGCGTTCCCACTGAGCTCTGATTCAGGCAGTCAAGGACCCCAGAACTGCAAATGCTTCAGGAAGGGAGAACTTTCTTCTAGATCAATGAAAATATCTCATGGGAGATACTTGGAACCCAAGGCTGCACAGGCTCAGCAACTGTTTGGAAGCCTTTGAGTGACAACAGGCTCTCAAGCTCTTAGGAGCTAAGGGGAACACTGGCTCCTTTTCTTCCAAGACCCATAAAGGACTCAAAAGGGGGTCCCTAAAAGCAGCAGCACCTCAGTACTGTGGTCTCAGGGCTGAGGGACACAAGTGAGAGAGTGTCAGGACAGACTTTATTCGCCAGGTAAGCATCGCTTACACCAAGGACCACTTGTGGTGACCCCGATGATAAAATTGCAAACTGATAGTCTAGACAGTGAGAGAGCTCAGTGCCCCTGAAAGAAATAGGGGCTGAGTGTGGCGGCACACGCCTGTAACTCCCGCACGTAGGAAGTAGAGACCAGAGGAGCAGGAGTTCAAGGTCAGCTTCAGCTACTTAGTGAATTTGAGGTCACATGGTCCCTGTCTCCAGATTAAACAAAACCAAACCAATCAAGAGGAGAAAGAAGGAGAAGTAGGAAGAAGAGGTAGAGAGAGGAGGAGGAAAGAGGAGGGAGGAGAAGAAGAGGAAGAAGAGGAAGAAGAAGAGGAAGAAGAGGAGGAAGGAGAAGAGGAGGAAGAAGAAGAGGAAGGAGAAGAGGAGAAGGAGGAGGAAGAGGAGGAGGAGGAAGAAGAAGAAGAGGAGGAGGAGAAGGAGGAGGAGGAGGAGGAGGAGGAGGAGGAGGAGAAGAAGAAGAAGAAGAAGAAGAAGAAGAAGAAGAAGAAGAAGAAGAAGAAGAAGAAGAAGAAGAAGAACACGACGACGACGACAATAATGAACCAAGCTTCAAGCTTCTTGTTTAAAGACCATGACTCCTTTCAGGAGTGTGTTGCGCTCAGGAGCACCAACACTGACGGTGAGGCCCCTCCCACAGACAACTGCACATCTGTGGGTCACACTGCAGAGAGAGGTCCTCTGGGAACAAATGGTCCAGGGGTTCATCTTTGCCTGAACACACTCACAGCACAGTTCCCTCCAGGGTCCCCTATATCAGTGATTCTCAACCTTCCTAATGTTGTGATCCCTTAATACACTTCCTCATGTTGTGGTGACCCCGACGATAAAATTGTTTTCATTGCTACTTCATAACTGTAATTTTGGTATCGTTGTGAATCATAACATAAATATCAGATATTCAGGATATCTGATACGTGGCCCCTGTGAAAGGATCCGTCAATGCCCAAAGGGGTCGCAACCCACAGGTTGAGAACTGCTACCTTGGATCATCACCCACTCAGGAAGTAGGAAGCCGGAGAACTGGTGGTCTTCCATGTAGAGGAACCAGAGAAGGCTCCCAGACCCATCATGGTCTAAGGAAGAAGCCCACAAAAGCAGAGGGAGCCGAGTTCAGTCTTTACAGGGCCAGCTTCTTATGGTGCAGTCCGGGGAGATGGCTCTTGGGATTGGGCAGAGCGGGCGCTGAAGAAGGCCAGGAAAGGCACTTTTATTATCTATGAAATTGTTTCCGAAACACTATCAGCTCAGATTATTGGCCACACATTTTCATCTTTAAATCAGAGAGTAATAGGTTTTTACAGAGCTGTAAAAAGCATACGAGCTGGTCCTGGGGTTGTCTCTCCTCCCATTGTCTCTAATGTTTTATCAATATTGCCATAATTTCACACTTGTGAATAGAGGAAGATTGTAAAGTGTCCATAGATCCCGTAAACCATACTGAATACAGATTAGTATTACAACTAAGTTTAAACCCTAGTAAAAGATAATTAAGTTGATGGATGTGGCTGTAAATCTCTCTTTTATCAAGTGCTTACTCGTGCGGGAGCAGCCTGTAGCTTATTATTTTACAGCACCATTAATGCCTTGGCAGTACCAGCATCTTACATGGATGCTGCTACCTGCGCAGTGAGGAGACAATTCGATGCACCGGGCGGACGCCTGTCTCACTTTCTCCCGGATTTACGGTGGTGTTTAGCCGTGGTGTGAAAGCTCGTGCAGCGGGTTACATGGCGCACACTGCCAGGCAAAGGCAACCCAAGAGCATCTCCCAGCCATAACCCATTTGGATCCCCATATTTCCCCCAGAGTGCACAGAGACTACCGTATCCCACGCTCTCGAGTGGGACGATTTTCTAGACGCCCCTCTGGGCTTGCTACAAACGTCTTAAGTCAGCTGCAGATGGTGCCACTGAACGGGGTGGTCCCAAGACGGTACTGTCTAAATGGTCCAGTCCTGGCAGATGCCCCTCACACCCCAGGCAATGGGAGCATTCTCTACCTTGACAAGGTTTAGTGTTGAGAGCAGAGCAATTTGGCTGCCACTGTGGAGCCCTGGGACTGTCCCTCTTTGAGGACACGTTTCTGGGGCTGCCTACTAAGAATTGCTTGTGGAGAACCCTCATCCCTACTCCATCTTTCCCATGTCCACAGGCAGATTCTGTGATGAGACTTGGTCAAGGGCAGAAACAGTGAGAGCCAAGGAGCGCTACCTGGGACTGACTTTTGGTCAGGGGTCAGTGCTGGCCAACACAGCATTTGTCTATCTGCCCAAAGACAGTTCACCCGCCATCTAATTCCTTCTCTCCAGGGCACCTAGTACCCACTACCAACCAAGATTCTTGCCTGATGGTGCAGCACCTGGACACATGGCCCCAGGGCAGGTCGAGAGAAGGTGAAGCAGGCAATGTGGGGGCATTGTGTCTCTGGCCTTACACTGAGCCTAGTTCAGCTCTTGCCTGGTGCCGCTGGGTGTCCAGATACCATCTTCTGCACGTCAGCTTTCCTTGGCTCACCAGAGTTCCAATCCGGCTTCAAGAAGGGATTTATTTATTTAGAAACCAATCGAGAACCTGGAGGCCAGAGCGCTTTCTCAGAACAGCTCCTGACTTTGACTGTGATCTCGAATGGGGACTTTGGGAACGGGGTCCTGCTGCCTCCATTGAGAGGCTGGGTTCTCAGGCTTTCTGGAAGAGCTACCCTGACTGGCC
This sequence comes from Microtus pennsylvanicus, assembly GCF_037038515.1. NCBI lineage: Eukaryota > Metazoa > Chordata > Mammalia > Rodentia > Cricetidae > Microtus > Microtus pennsylvanicus. The sequence continues at coordinate 88,993,610 of NC_134579.1, forward strand.
TTGACTGGGAATTAGGACACAGAGAACCAGGAAATAGCCTGCTGGAAGAGTCATCTGGGAGAGACAGGATTTGACTCCAAAAGATAAACATACTTCTTTTTTTTTTTTTATTGCCTGAACCTGAGCGATATGGACCTTGGTTGGAATTAGCAGGCTGAAAGTTCAAGCGATAAGTGCTTCTCAGGGGCAGGAGGATCAGTGGGGCCAGCTTGAGGCTCGTCAGGAGGCCCTGGCTGGGGCTGCTCACCTTTTGAACTGGGTGTGGGTGGATATGAGCTGGCTCCCTTGGCCTGCTTCATCCCAGCATGGTTGTGAGCAGAGAAGGGGGGTTGGGGGAAGGAAAGTGGGGGGGGGGGGAGTGGGAGGGGAAGATGACTGGTTAGCCCCCTAGTCTCTCATGGTTGAGTCCTTTTCCTTTCTGATTCTGAGCAAGCCTGTGCCTCTAGGGAAGAGGGTAGCCAATATGTAGAAGCCTATGGTTCTCAAGGCTTTGGAGCCTTTCCAGGTCTCATCTTGGAGGAACCGAAGTGAGGTTGAGTGGCAGACTTGTGAACCACACTTCTCTTTGTGGGGTCTTGAGAGGACAAAAGCCTGGTTGGAGTGATGTTCTTGGGAGCATCTGCTAGTTCAAAAATGCACCTTTCAGAATCCTCTCTGGCCCTGCCATTTACATCACCAGGCCGGGAGCCACCAGGAGGCCTTGAGACCTGACTCACTGACTAAAAGTCCCAGTCTCAACAGGGATCGTTCCTCTCTTTGGTTCAGAATCTACTTGCCAGAGCTGAGAGTTCAAGTTCTCGGGGTTAGTTAAATCCCCAGCCTGGCCTTCCTGGACCTTGAAAGAAATAAAGGAGACAGACTGTGTTTAGAGAAGAGTGACAGTCAGCACATTGTCCCCTTGCCCCCTGGACACACAAATGTGTGGGCGTGTGTGGGGTGGGCTCTGGGCTGGCATGCCTGGGGATAGTGTGCGCTCGTGGACTCTCTAGACCTCATTCTGCTCCACTAATCCAAGTCAAGTCCTAAAACCGCACACACAGGGCTGAGGCCAACTGTAACGTGCCCTAAGTGACTTAAGCTAATAAACCCAACTATCTTGAAGAGCAAACACCAGTATTGTTGCGCCAACTATTAGCTCTTTACTACTCTCCAATAAAGCGAGCGCTTTATTCCTTTCAAATAATATTCCGCCCATTGCTTCCTAAAGATTAACAATTGAAAGAGGTGTCAACAGGTCTCACTCTTTAAATTAAGTATAATAGGCTTTTTATAGCACAGCATAAAGATATCAAGGGGAAAAGCTGCAATCACTACGGAGGAACCGCTAGGTCTCTTTATCTGTCGTTGCGGCTCCAATGTGACACTTGTGGGTTGAGCAAAAAGATCAGCAGACCCCAGGAAGCCGGGAGCGCGTAGATTAGCGCTAGAGCTAATTGCAGGCGCAGTAAAGTTGTGATTTAATTAACTAGCGGTGCTGTAAGCAAAATCTGTGGGTCATTTTCCTTTCCTGTAAGCAGAAGCCTGCACATGAATATGCCTCAGACCACGCGTCAGACGGGAAAGGAACGTTTGCCTTGGGGTCCCCTGTCCTCGACTTACTTCTGTTCGGGGTGTTTCTGTGGACTGGGCAGTTTATCAGTTTAGTTTAGTTATGTGTATGAGCGTCTTGCCTGTGTGTATATCTATGTGCCGCTTTTGTGCCTGGTGCCCGAGGAGGTCCGAAGAGGGCATCGCATCCCCTGGAACTGGAGCTGCAGATGGTCGTGAGCTGCCATGTGGGACTTGAACCCGGGTCCTCTGGAAGAGCAGCCAGTGTTCTTAACTGCTGTGCCATCTTGCCAGCCCCCCTCATTTTGAATAGTTTCACAGAGACTGCAAACATCTCCCCTGTGGGTGTTGGCCTGATTGCCCATGTATGCCTTAAGCATGTAGATGCCAGGGCCAGTGTGCTGACATGTCTGTGATATGGAATGGCGGGTCTTACAGGGAACGTCTGCCTTCTGGCTTCACCTCTACTACCAAAGAACTGGCTTCCCCATCCACTCGGTTAGGACTTGCATGCCAGCTGGGCTGCAAACTCACCTCCTGGCAGAGGGAAAAGTCTGGGTCAGGAGTCTAATTGCCAACTTTGGATTCTTTCCAGAAAGGTCAAAATCCCTCAGCGAACAACCCACTGTCCCTCAAGGTGCCCTTATCTTCTTTGGGGGCCCAAGAGGACAAAGAGCCTGGAGAAGGGGAAATCAGTGTCTCAGGCTAGGGCCCACTGGCCCCCCCTCACTCTCTGAGGGTGGTAGGATGGCCAGGGTCATAATGGGTGGGTGCCAGGGCTGGGTGCTCTTAGGTAGGGCTCTGGGGAAGGTCAAGCCTTTGGCTGCAAGTTGACAGGAGGAGGTCAGTGTTGAGTTTGAGCCAGATTCTGTGGGAGGAGAGGGATCCTTTTGGTTGAAGAACCATTATTGAGTTTGAATTTTACCTTATGTCTTACCCAGAGCCACAAGCTCTAACCACATGGACCTGTAAAAGCAAAATACTTCTTCGTGATGTAGTATTTTAATTTGAGAATTCCATACAATTATATTCCGACATTGGCTCCAGCTCCTTCCAATCCACCCCTCCACCTTCCTACTCCTCTCAATTCCATGTCCGTTCTTTTTTTTTTTTAATTTAAGGAAGATACTCTTTAACTTTGATACCATAAAACTGACCACACCGGCCATTATCATACGGGCAGTTCAGGGGCGTTAGGTCCCTTTGAGTCATCGCACAACCCGCTCCAGCCATCCAGCTCTTCCGCAGGCAGAACCGAAACTCTAGCCAATCTCATTAACCATTAACTCCCCGCCCCCCTCCTGCCAGCTCCTGGTGGCCAACGGCCTACTCTTCCTCTTTTAGTCTGACCTCATTTAAGGCATCTTCCTTTAGGGTCTGGCTTATTTCAGCTGGTGTCATATCCTCAAGTTCCAGCCATGTTGTAGCCTGTGTCAGAATTCATTCCTTTTAAGGCTGGGTACTATTCCCAGATGCAGAGCCTACTTTCTGTTCATGTTGGTGGGCGCTTGGCCACTAGGAACGATGTGGTGATAAATGCAGGTGAACTGGAGTCCTTAATTCATCCTACCTGCAAGGGGACACAGTCCAGGACCACGCTCCCACCCCACTCCCAGCCCCCGCCTAGGATGCTTGAAACCGCAGGGTTCTTGGGCACAAGCACTGTGATCCTGGGGACTAGGACAGTCAGTCTGAGAACTGAGCTATCTACCAAGTGATTAAGAGGAAGGTAGCATATACTGCGTGGAAACACTGGACATAAGGGTGGCACACCCTAGGCAGGGAGGAGCGGTATGACAGGAGGCATCATGCCTCTCAGAAGGGTGCGCAGTTAAGAATCCGTGCAGCGTTTACTTCTGAAATTTTCCGTTTTGTATTTTCAAACGGCAGCCGACCACAGGCAGGGCGAAAGGACTGCGAAGGAACTGAATGACTTTAAAGATTCCCTGAGAGGTCCCAGCAAGCATCTGAGTCAAGAATGCCCAAGATTGGGGCTGGAGAGATGGCTCAGAGGTTAAGAGAAATGACTGCTCTTCCAGAGGTCCTGAATTCAATTCCCAGCTACCACATGGTGGCTCACAGGCCATCTGTAATGAGATCTGGTGCCCTCTTCTGGAATGTGGGCATACATGGAGGCAGAATGTTGTATACATAATAAATAAATAAATCTTTTAAAAAAATGACCGAGGTTAAGGACTTTTGAGAACGTATTATACACCACTGGGTGCCGTTCAAAATATTGAACGGGTGTTTGCTAAATGGGTGTTTGCTCAGTAGCTCCTAGGCTCAATGAAGTGGGACCCATGATCATTGTTGCAGTCAGAAACAAGACACGAAAAAAGAACACTTGGCTTGGATGCGGTGGGGCTAAGGTACAATTGCAGCTGGAGCTCAGGGCCTCTAGACCAGAGCTATGCTATTCAGTCCCTGACTGCCTGGTGGGTGCTTCCACTTCAGGAAAAAGTGTAAAGGGACCCTGGGGTAACTGCTCTGGGGGCACTATGGCTTAGAAACTGCGTCAGAACGCAGGCTTCAGCTCCACCCTGGAAGGGCTTTTTTTTTCCCCCCCACATCAAATATTTAGTGAGGATTTTTTAAAAAAAGGTTGTTTAACTTATGTAATCATAGTTAGTTTGTTTTTAACTAACAACCTCGTGGTTACTTTATAATACTTTATTGAACTAGGATTCCTGCCTGGGTATTTTCTGAGGTTCTGGAATGTAGACGCAGTGTCCTGTGCCTCAGGCTTTGTGTTACCTGTGACAATACTGCCCTCCTGTGGCGGCCTGGAGCTAATTCCGCATCCGTTCCAGCCAGCGCAGGTGAACCATCAGGCCGTGTTTAAACGCGTCCTTTTCTGCTTGAGGGCAGTCAGACCATGCACTCGCTGTTTCAGAGTCCAGGGCACACACAGTTCCTGCTCCTTTTGTCACTCGGAGGCTCCTGCTCAGAAGATGAAGCGGGAGCCCTGGGGTGCTGGTGGGAGGGTAACAGCAGCCCACTTGCGACCACAGGGACCAAGAGTCCAAGCGTGGACTAAGTTGTGTTCTATATCACTACTAAGAGGTTTCTGTTGGGTGGGATCTTTCCTCCTCTCGCCTTTCCTTCCCTATGTCTCCTCCTCCCCCTCCTTCCTCTTTTCCACAAGTACTTCACTGAGATATAATCCATATGCTGCCCAATTCACCTATTTAAAGTGTATGATGGGGGGGGGGGTTGGAGAGATGGCTCAGAGGTTAAGAGAGCTGATTGCTCTTCCAGAGGTCCTGAGTTCAATTCCCAGCAACCACATGGTGGCTCACAACCATCTGTAATGAGATCTGGTGCCCTCTTCTGGTATACAAACATACATGGAAGGAATATTGTATACATAATAAATAAACAAATCTTTAAAAAAAATAAGGTGTATGATCAGGGGCTGGAGAGATGGCTCGGCAGTTAAGAGCACCTCCTGCTGTTTCAGAGGACCGGGGGTTCAATTCCCAGCACCCACATGGCAGCTCACAACCATCTGTAACTCCAGTCCCAGGCGATTTGGTGGCCTCTTCTGGTCTCTGCAGACACCAGGCATGCATGTAGTGCACAGATATGTGTGCGGAAAACACCCATGCTCATAAAACAAACAACAAAAAAGTAAAATGAAGTGTATGTTCAAGCAGAATTTATCTCGCATGGCAACGGAGTTTGAAGTCATCAACACAGTCAATTCTAAAACATTCGTGTCTTGCTACATAGAAAGGTCAGACCCCTTAGCCCCCCGCCCCAGGTCCCCAATGCCCTGTCCACAACTATATGCTACTTCCTGTCTCAATGGCTGAATAAAGACAGGGACTCAAATGTCTCCAGTGTCCCCAAAGACCACCGCCATATCAGAGGCTTTGTCAAGGCATTGCTGTTAGAAAAAGTGCGTTATGGGCATTAGCAGGGAGGTGCTGTGGGGCGAGGTGGACCGGGTGGACAAGGCACCAGGAAAGGAAGTGAACTCGAAGTAAGAGTTCGGTGGAGGAAGGCAGAAAAGCCAGAGTTATGCCATTCCTGACAACCATTCTGCCCTCGGGGCTTGGTGCCTGCCGTTGTTGATACTCAAGAGTTACTTTTAAATTTACTTTATCTTTAATTGTGTGTATGTATGTGAGTCTGTGTGTGGGTATATACGTGTGAGTCTGTGTGTGTGAATCTGTGTGTGGGTGTGTGGGTGTGTGGGTGTGTGGGTGTGAATCTGTGTGTGTGTGGGAGTCTGTGTGTGTGAATCTGTGTGTGGGTGCGTGTGTGTGAGTCTGTGTGTGTGTGTGTATGTGAGTCTGTGTGTGGGTGCGTGTGTGTGAGTCTGTGTATGTGTGTGTGAGTCTGTGTGTGTGTGAGTCTGTGTGTGGGTGTGTGGGTGTGAGTCTGTGTGTGTGTGTGTGAGTCTGTGTGTGTGTGAGTCTGTGTGTGGGTATATACGTGTGAGTCTGTGTGTGTGAATCTGTGTGTGGGTGCGTGTGTGTGAGTCTGTGTGTGTGTGTGAGTCTGTGTGTGTGGGGGGGTGTGTGCGTGTGAGTCTGTGTGTGTGCACATGTGAGATGTGAGTCTCTGTGTGTGTGTGTGTGTGAATGAGAGAGAGAGAGAGAATGAGAGAGAGAGAGAGAGAGAGAGAGAGAGAGAGAGAGAGAGAGAGAAGGCACCCTAGGAGTCTATTACAGGCAGTTGTGAGCAACCTGACATAGTGCTAAAAACCAAACTTGGGTCCTTTGCAAGAGCGGTATTGGATTTTAATGGCTGAGTCATTTTTATAGCCCCAATACATGTTATTTTCATAAGTTAACGAATGTGAGACATAGAGCAGAGTGTGAGGGACTAAAAGAACAGTAAATCATAAATGTAACAAAAAAAGATTATTTGTATTAGTTTAGGTGTTTTTTCTGCATGGATGTATGTGAACCATATATATGCCTGGTGCCTACAGAGACCGAAGAGGGCGTTGGATCCCCTGGAACTGGAGTTATACATGATTGCAAGTCACTATGTAGGTGCTGGGAACCGAACTCAGATCTGCCAGAGCAGTGGGCGTTCTTAACTCCTGAGCCATCTCTCTGCAGCCCGTATAAAAGTTCTAAAGACGAAAGGAACAAGACATCTGCAATTACAGTGGCTACCATCCACTTGGCCAGGGTGCCCTGGATCCACCCAGCTTACAGTCTGTGGGGGATTTGTGAGCTCAGGGCAACCAGCTGCACAACCAGTGTGTGTGGTCTTTCTTCTCGACCTCACCTCCCTCTTTCCCCAGTAAGCTGGACAGACACACAGACATGCCCCTCCCATCTTTTTCTTTTTTTCTTTCTTCCTTTCTTTTCTTCCTTTTTCTTTCTTTGGAGACAGGGTCTCGCTGTGCAACCTTGACTGGCCTGGAACTTGCTGTGTGGAGCAGGCTGGCCTCAAACCCGGAGATCTGCCTACCTCCACCTCCTAAGTGCTGGGATGCAAGGCATGTCCATTCACGCCTAGTCCTTCTCTGCGCTTCGCCTTCCCCTGCAGTCCCTGGGTTTCTCTGCGCTTCGCCTTCCCCTGCAGTCCCTGGGTTTCACTTTGAGTCACTGCTCTGTGCTTCTCCCTGGCCATTGTTGGGTTCCGTAGTGGTCTATCATGCAGTGGACTCACCGGGACTAAGGGAGCTGTAGAGAAAATGGGCAGTTTCAAACCAAACATCCCCAGGGCTGGGGAGATGGCTCAGAAGTTAAGAACTTTTATTGCTTTTGCAGAGGACCCAGCACCCATACTGGGTGGCTCCCAACTCCCTGTGACTCCCATTCCAAGGGATCTGACACCCTCTTCAGGCCTCTTCAGGTACCAGGAATGCACAGGGTGCACAGCCATATTTGCAAACAAAACAACCGACTACATAAAGTAAACTAAAATGCATAAAATATTAAAAAGGAAAACTTCTTTCCGGGGTCCACAGAAACCTTGAGCACTGTGAGCTTCCCAGGACACGGGGTTGAGGTTAGAACCTGTCTAATCTGGTCCCACCAGCTGGTGGGGCTCACACCAATCCTTCAAAGGCAGGTCTGCTGATTTGTAAGTAAACTGAGGTTCAGAAAATCTTAACCATTTGTCCCATGCCACAAGACCCAGGCTTAGAAATTCCGAGCTAAGGGCCAGCCCCGATTTGTCCTCCCAACTCCTTTATCCCCTTTATGTCAACTTGACACAAGTTAGAGTCATCAGAGAGGAGGGACCCTCATAGAGAAAATGCCTCCATAAGATTGGGCTGTAAGCTCTGCTGGGTATTTTTAGTTGGTGATTGATGGGGGAGGGCCCAGCCCATTTTGGGTGGTGCCATCCCTGGGCTGGTTGTCCTGGATTCTGTAAGAAAGCAGGCTGAGCAAGCCGTGTGGAGCAAGCCAGTAAGCAGCACCCCTCCATGGCCTCTGCATCAGCTCCAGCCTCCAGGTTCCTGGCCTGTTTGGGTTCCTGCCCTGTCTTCCTTTGGTGACGGACTGTGATGCGGAGGCGTAGTGAAATAAACCCTTTCCTCTCCAAGCTGCTTTGGCCATGGTATTTCATCACAAGACTAGAAACCCTAACTGAGACAGGGGATTATGGCTGGCTTGCTAGTCTGTGCGGGGCAGGCCCATTCCCATGAGCTAATGACAAAGATCTCCTTAATGCCGCATTTCCAAATAAAATGCAATTTCTCTAGAAACTTCCCTTCATAAATCCCCAAATGCCTTCTGCTTCTTCAATAACAGTGACCTTTGTTATTGAGGCAGGGCTTTTGATGCTCTGAATTCTGTGTGATGCATCAGAATGGCTGCCCGTGGTTCTTCGGAAACAGATTTATTAAGCACAGCCAATTCCGGAAAATAATGAAGTTACCACCTACCACCACTAGAGGGAGCTGAAGCACAGCTCTAGATGCTACTGAATAAAATAACAGTAATCACAATGATTGATTGGCTACTGTATTCTTCGCCTTGTACTCAGCCTTCTGTGGATCTTCCATTGCGTTCTCCCAGCAGGTATATTAGTACATTAGTCATCCTATTCTTGGGATCTTTCAGGGAAACGCAAGCACAGAGCTCCTGATGTGCTCAGAAGTCTGTTGTGGGATTTCCTCCCCTGCTGTGGCTAACCGGAAGCCCCATGAATACAGAGGGCTGACTGGGTAGACAAATGCTGCTGGTGCCCACAGAGACCAGAGCGGGTGTCAGGTCCCCCGGAACTGGAGTTATATAGGTGGTTGTGAGTTACCAGATTTGGGTGCTGGGATCTGAACTGGGGTGTTCTGGGAGAGGGAGTGCCCTTAAGCAGTGAGCTGTCTCACCAACCTCAAGAGGTGATAATTAATGGCCAATAAGTAATTGGTGATTGCATGAGGAGTAGGGAGCTAAGTGATTTGATTCATTACTTCTAAGGCTCGTGACAACCCGATGACAAGATACTGCCACATGCTCGCTGATATTCTTCACTTTAAGAGCAGGTTGTAAATGCACTGGGGCGGGGGACCAGAGAGAGTAGAATGCAGACCCTCAAGTTCATCATTTGATTTCTTACTCTGTCATCTGTGGCCGCGTTTGACATCATCATCATCATCATTGGCAATCATCACTTGGTTGTTATCTTAGAAAATGGCATTTCCCATAAAGACACCGTAATATTGTGAAATGAACGAGAATCTTGTAACATCTGTACTCAAAGTATAGACTCAAGTTGTCCCCCAAATGTCCTTCTTAAAAAATAATAGTACTGTGGCTGGGCGGGGGGTGGCGCACACCTTTAATCCCAGCACTCAAAAGGTAGAGGCAAGTGCATCTCTGTGAGTTCGAGGCCAGCCTGGTCTACAAGAGCTAATTCCAGGACAGGCTCCAAAGCTACAGAGAAACCCTGTCTAGAAAAACCAAAACAAACAAACAAACAAAAAAGTACTGTGTATGTGCATGTGAGTGTGTATATATTCATGTGTCTGTGTGTGAGAGTGAGCATATGAGGGCGTGTGAGCGTGTGTGTGGTGTGTGTGTGTAGATCAGAGGACGTCTTTGTGGAGCCTATACTCTCCTTCCATTTTTACATGGCTTTCAGGGGACTGAACTCAGATTTTCAGGACAGCACAGTAGGTATTTTAACCAGAGTCCTTTTACTCCAGTGCTTCGCCCGAAATGTCTCTTATAATTAGTTTCTTTCAACCAGAATCCTAACAGGAGCCACTCTTAGACGTATCTTTAAAATGGAGACCTCTACCACTCTTTGTTTTAAAAATGGCTTCGGGCTGCTGAGATGGCTCTGAGGGTGAGGGTACTTGCTGCCAAGCCTGACACCCCAAGTTTGATCCCCAGAACCCACGTGGTGGAAAGCAGACACTGACTGGGTTTACAAAAGGGAATTCATTTAAACCCTTTTGTAACCTACACAAAGGAATGTGACTTAGTCACGGGATCATATACATGTGTCTACTGTGAAGATGGTAAGATACATTTCCTCTTTGAGAAGCCCACACCCTTGCTTGGGAAGGCATTGCAATCCATTTTAATAAATTCCAACTCTGCTTCCTACTGCTGTGTCCCAACACCCCCCTCCAACCCCCGTGGTGAATCCAAGAATCCTGGGCTTGCTGGAATGGAAGCCTCTGGAAAGAAGTCCTCAGGAAAAGAACTCCAGGATGTGTGCCTCCGTTCTTACCACCTGCTGACAGTCCCACAATTGTCAGGATTGTGGGAAGTGTCTTTCTTAGGGGCAGCTTCCTCCTCTGGCTGGCAACTAGCTACAGTTTTTTTTTTCTTAGCATGAAAGTCCAGTGACATTCATTTTTGGTGGTGGTGGTGGGTGTCTATTATTTTAATAGTCTGACAGTCAAAGGGAGGTACATTTACCTCTTCAGAAGCTTTTCATTCCTGCCAGGTGTTAATAATTCTCCACTCTGTTTTTATGCCTCAGTCTTGAGGTGAACTTTGCCTGTGTTTGGAAAAAACAAAAAATGAAAAACAAAACAAAAAACCTCCCCACAAAACACTAACAGAATACAAGAAGGAGATGTGATTGGAATGCGTTCAGTTAGTGTCAGGAACCCCAAGAACCACACCGTGGACTGGAGTGCCAACCTAGCAGTTAAGAACATTGGCTGCACTTGCAGGGGACCGAGGTTCGTTTCCAGCACCCACATGGGGTCTCACAACCACCTATAACTTTGGTTCCAGGGGATCCAATGCCCTCTTCTGGCTTCTGTGGGTACACACACACACATACAGGTAAACACTCACACACATAAAATAAAAATAAATAAAATATCTTTAAAAATACCTCCATAACCTCTTGACCTTAGTTTTGGAAAAAGCTAGCATAAGAGACTCCATTTTTGTTGTTGGCTTTGAGACAGGGTAGTGCTGTTCCCCTACTCTATTCTTTGACATTGCTGTGTCCTTTTGAGCTCAGAAAACTTTCGTGTTCTGAGCACCTGAGAGAAAGGGCCTGGTATGAGGGCTCTTCCCATCACAGAATTATCCCAGGATGTATGTGCAAGGTTGGTGACCACACATGCCGTGATGGTATTGGCAGCAAGTCTGTCAGCAGAGGCTCGAGAATGAGAATTTCACCCGGAAGTGTCAGGTCCTGGTGTCCTGTTCTCGGCAAACGCCTGACCTCACAAATGGCTCTCAGCCTTTTCCCTTTGCCCTGGGTGGGAACTTGACTATCATGGCAGCGCCTTGGCTTCATTTGGTTCTGGCTCTCTGAGCTTTCCTTTATATTTTGTGAGGAGCCCTATGCTGTTCTGTACAAGCTACTCAGTGGGTTGCTGTTATGACACCCACAATGCCTGGTACAGTAACAAAGTCATTGAGAGTCCAGGCATGACGGATGGCTGCTTTACCCGGCAGGAGTCTCAGCTGAGGGAGCTGGAGATTCAGACCCAGAAACCTCCATGGTTTGCCTCCTTGTCCGGGATGTTACCAGGGAATGTGGAACACGACCCAGTGTACTTACTGACTTGTGTGCAATTTTCCTATGGAAGTCAGTTAATACTTTGGATCCCTTGTTGGCTTCAAAGAGCTCACTGGGAGCAATGAGAAACAAGAGTAGGAGAAAACATACATTTTATTGTCCTAGATGCAGGCCCACTTCTTGACTTGGCGTGGCTGGCCTTGACTCTGGGGCTGCAACCTGAGCAAGTATGGAAGAAGCGACCTCATTCCTTCAACACTGGCTTCCTAACCTGCCTCCCCCGCCACACGCCCACCCAGGTTGGTATTCAGCTCTCCAAGACTTCCCTTGGCCCTGTGCTTATGCCAGGCTGCCAGCTGGCTCCTTCTGGTTTTCTGTTTCTTGTCTTTCATCTCCTTGTTCACAGCATTCTGAGCACAAGGAGCTCTTCCCTTCCCACACAGGACCATGGTGCCCGATTTATTTTTTTCCTGGAATGCTACCCTCGGATCATCTTACATTTTGTTCCTTCTTGCCTTTGAGGTGTCAATTCAAATGTCGCACCTTTTCTGTCTGTTTCCTTCGAACTAACCATTTTTTGTTTGGTGTTTTCTCCATCCTCCTCCTCCTCCTTCCCCTCTCCCCTCCAACCTCTTCTCCTCCTTCCTTCCCTTCCCTTCCCTCCTCCCCCTTCTCCTTCCCTTCCTCCCCCTTCTGCCCTTCCTTCCCCTCCTCTCCTTCCTCCCCTTCCCCTCTCTCCTCACCTTCCTCCTCTTCCTTCCCCTGAGACAGAGTCTTTGCTTTGTTGATCAGGCTGACTTCAAACTCATAATTGTCTTTCCTTTGACCCCTGAGCACCAGGATTACAAGCTTGCTCCACCACTCTGGGCAGGGCATGTCATTTCTTAATTCTCTTATTTCTTTATAGACCCATGCCTTCTGCATGGCAGTTACTGGATAAAGTTTTGCAGAATAAAGAGACATGAGCTAGTAAGCAGAACTTTTGTGTTTGTGGGTATATTTGAAAAAAATTAAATTTTGTATCATATCTCAAAATATTTCCGCTCATGTACTATAAAACTATAAATTGCCTTAACACATGGGAAGTTAATTTACACGAATGGATAAATTCACTATTTCGGGAACGAATGAGCGATGGATGAAGAGTTGGTGATCGCAGGGAATGTTCCAGTTTTATCCTCAGGCATCTTAGGCTTTCTGGCACCGTATGGGGTGCACAGGCCCCAGAGAACACAGTCCCATGGATCTGCAGGGAACACGATGCTCTGTCAGCCTCTCTCCTCCTTATGGGGAAGACAGAAGGAGCATAGAGTCACAGTGTCCTCCGAGAAGGGAGGCTCCGGGCTGCCCTCTGCTGGGGGTTCACAGTCCTCTCTCGACTCAGATGGCTCACGTCTGGGCTTCCCAGTCATCAGCCTCCCCCACCCAGGCTCTCCTGCTCAGAGGGAGCAGAGTTCCTGTCCTGAAGGAGCATTCCTGGCTCAGTGTCTCCTGCTCTTCTTTGAAGAGCAAGTCCGAAGGCAGCCGCCTAGTTGTTTCTGCTTGTTATTGAACTTGGGGTCACACAGCTTGTGGCCCCAAACAACAAAATAAATTGGTTTATTTCTAATAAACCAACCAAAAGAGCCAAATCAAAAGCAGGAACTAGAAAAAGGGGTGGCCACGTTGGGAAGAGGGACAAAGAAATCCAGGGAATGCCTCAAGTTTGTCTTCCGGGTGAACGTTGACTAGAGGGTCCAGGGTATGCACATCTAAGCAGCCCCTGGCAAGGTGTGGTCCCACCCTCCACTGACCCGGCTTTGTCTGGGCTTCACTCTCCTGCTGTCAGTGGCCTGACAAGCTGTTAGAACCCCCGTGGAATCTCTCTCCAGAGACAAGGTCCCCTCTGGCTGGTCCTTTTCCTTCTCCCAGCGGGAGATTCCTGGGGAAGGGGGAACATTTCCCATTTCTTTGGTATCAATCAGATCAGGAGACAGAGTTGGAATATCTTCATTTCTGCCAGGTTAGTATCATGCTGTATGTCTAACCCTGCATTAGCAACTCAGTGTTTGACTCACTTTTAAGAGCACCACAGGGTTGATGCCCGCCTTCACCTAAAGGCTTTGGGCAGCACCCCCACCCCTCTGTGACCTCAGGAACTTACGCAGAGCACAGCGTGAAAGCATCCTCCAGGAAAGAAACAAGAAGAGGACTACAGCTGTGTCCATCAACTGGCAACGCCCCTCCCCTACCATTCGGGCAATGCCCACCTTCTTCACAGTACAGCTTCCTGCTTACAGATTTTTGCGTCTCTCTGAAAGAAAACACCGAAATTCTCTCGTCTCCATGGTTCCTATTCTGCAGTTCTCCCGAGGGACTTTGTGAGCATGGGCACAGATGAAACCCTTGCAAACACACTGGAGATAAAAACAAAACAAAACAAAACAAAACAAAACAAAACAAAACAAAAAAAACACAAGTGTTTCTTTCTAGGAGGCAAGGCATATTTGCATCTTGACCAGTATAATCTCCCCAGCACAGAAGTTGGGAGTTCCCTAAGGACAAGCTTCCCCAGTTACAACAGGGACCCACGGTGTGCGCAGCCTCCAGGAACTTGGTGAAGGGTCAAAGGGACCTGATGGGTGACAATCATGCTTTCGTGCTGTACTTTGTTGTCCTCTGTCTTCTGAAACCCAGGAAGCCACGGCAAGTTAATTTGTTAGCTGGGCAAGCAGGGTCAAAATACGTTGTGGGTTTGGAGAGATGGCTCGACTTTTAAGAGCATGTACTGCTCATGCAGGGACCGGATTTCAATTCCCAGCGTCTATGCCAGATAACTCACAAGCACTTGTAGCTTCAGCTCCAGGGGAATCTGGTGCTCTCTAGTGGCCGCTATAGGTGCTGCAGTCATTTGTTCAACATTCCCCACACTTGCAACTAAAACAAACAAAAAACCTTCAAAATTTTATCTTAGGGATCTCTGCCAGACGGGGCTTGAGGCAGAGACCTCCACAAGAGCAGGAACAAGAGAGTGACTGCTGAGGGAGAAGGCCCGAGCCAGAGACCTCCGCCAGAGTAGGCCTGAGCCAGCAACCTCCACCAAAGCAGGCCTGAACCAGCCATCTCCACTGGAGCACGCCTGAGCCAGCAACCTCTGTGGGAGCAGGCCCAAACGACCCCCTGTACTGCAGAGCAAGCCCAGGGAGCACTAAGTGACCTCCAGGAACACCGAGTGGACCCTGGGGTGACTGGAACCGTGACCGTGACTGCACCCTGAGAAGCAACCATCTGAGCCTTGGATCCACTGACGCCTGGAAGATTGATCACCTGAGACACAGACAGCCCCAACTACACCAGAGGAAAAGATGGGTAGACAAGGTAAGAACACACTCAACATCACAAAGAACACCATGACACCAACAAAAACTAGCGGCTTTACAAAAGCAAGAGTTACAACCAAATATAGATTAAGCAGAAGAGAATTACTTAAAAAATAACTTTAGGAGAATATTTGAGGCCTTTAAAGAGGAAATGAAAAACGCCCTCAAAGAAATGAAGGAAAAGGCAAACAAAAAAATTGGAAGAAATCAACAAATCCCTTAAAGAAAACCAAGAAAAAGCAATCAAACACGTGAAATAAATGATTAAACACTTGAAAACCAAAATAGAGACAATAAAGAAAATACAAACCGAGGGAATTATAGAAATGGAAATTATGAGAAAACGATCAGGAACCACAAATGCAAGCATAAACAGCAGAATTCGAGAGATAGAAGAAAAAATCTCAAGTGCTAAATATACAATAGAGGAAATAGACTCATCGGTCAAAAAAAACATTAAATCTAACAAAAGCTTAACACAAAATATTCAGGAAATATGGGACACCGTGAAAAGACCAAACCTAAAAATAATAGGTATAGAAGAAGGAGAAGAATTCCAGCTCAAAGGCACAGAAAATATATTCAACAAAATCATAGAAGGAAACTTTCCCAACCTAAAGAAAGATATGCCTATGAAGATACCAGAAGCTTACAGAATACCAAATAGACTGGATAAAAAAAAAATGTCCCCTCGCCACATAATACTCAAAACACTAAACATACAGAATAAAGAACAAATATTAAGAGCTGCAAAGGAAAAAGGCCAAGTAACATAAAGGCAGTCCTATCAGAATTACTACACCCGACTTCTCAGTGGAAACAATGAAAGCCAGAAGGTCCTGATGAAGCATTATGCAGACTTATTAAGAGACCATGGATGCCACTCTAGACTACTATACCCAGCAAAACTTTCAATCACCATAGATGGACAAAACAAGATATTCCAAGACAGAACCAGATTTAACCAATACCTAGCCACAAACACAAAGTAGTAGAAGGAAAACTACAACCCAAGGAAGTTGGTTATATTCACAAAAACACAGACAATAGATGATCTCACAGCAGCAAATCCCAAAGAAGGGAAACACACACACACACACACAATAACATCATCAACAACAAAAACTAAAATAACAGGAGACAACAATCACTGGTCACTAATATCCCTTAATATAAATGGACTCGTCTCACCTGTGAAAAGACACAGGCTAACATATTGGATATGAAAACAGAATCCATCGTTCTGCTGCATACAAGAAACACACCTCAACTTAAAACACAGATATCGTCTCAGAGTAAAGGGTTGGGAAAAAATTTTCCAATCAAATGGACCTAAGAAACAAGCTGGTGTAGCTGTCCTAATATCTAACAAAATAGACTTCAAACTGAAATCAATCAAAAGAGACAAAGCAGGACATTTCATATTAGTCACAGGAGAAATCCATCAAGAGAAAATCTCAATACTGAACATCTATGCCCCAAATATAAGGGCACCCTCATATGTAAAAGAAACACTTCTAAAGCTTAAAGCATACATTAAACCCCACACTAATAGTGGGAGACTTCAACACTCCACTCTTACCATGGGACAGGTCAGTCAGACAAAAAATGAACAGAGAAATAAGGGAACGAACAGATGTTATGACTCAAATGGACTTAACAGACATCTATAGAACATTCTATCCAAACATAAAAGAATATACATACCTTCTTCTCAGCACCTCATGGAACCTTCTCAAAAACTGACCACGTACTAGGTAATAAAACAAACCTCAAGAGATTAAAAAAAAAGTGGGATAACCCCATGTATCTTATCGAATCATCATGGCTTAAAATTAGAGTTCAGCAACAACACTAATTCCAGAAAGCCCACAAAAACATGGAAATTAAACAATGCTCACCCGAATCATCAATTCAGGTCAAGGAAGAAATTAAATACTTCATAAAATTCAATGAAAATGACCAAACAACATACCCAAATTTGTGAGACACAATGAAAGCAATATTAAAAGGAAAGTTCATAGCACTAAACACCTACATAAAGAAGCTAGAAAAATCCCAAACAAGTGAGTTAACAGAATATTTGAAAACTTAAGAACAAAAAGAAGCAAACTGACTCAGGAGGACTAGACAGCACGAAATAATCAAATTGACAGCTGAAATCAACAAAATAGAAACAAATAAAGCGATACAAAGAATCAATGAGACAAAGAGTTGGTTCTTCAAGAAAATCAATGAAATAGACAAACCTTTATCCTAACTAACCAAAAGGCAGAGAGAGAGAATATCCAAATTAACAAAATCAGAAATGAAAAGGGGAACATGACAATAAACATGGAGGAAATCCCGGGGAATATTTCAAAAACCTGTACTCCACAAAGTTGGAAAACTTGAAGGAAATGGATAACTTTCTGAATAAATATCACTTACCAAAACTAAATCAAGATAAACAGGGGAGATCTCAATGAAATCAATAAAATAAAAAAGACCAGATAAGCAAATTAAATAGACCTATAACTGCTAAAGAAATAGAAACAGTCATCAAAAGTCTCCCAACCAACAAAAGCCCAGGACTAGATGGTTTCGGCACAAAATTCTACAAAACTTTCAAAGAACTAATACCAACAGGCCTCAAATTGTTCCACACAATAGAAACAGAAGGAATATTGCAAAACTCTTTTTATGAAGCTACAGTTACCCTGATACCCAAACCACATAAAGATAAATTACAGATCAATTTCTCTAAGAAAGAGATTTACAGATCAATTTCACTTATGAACATCGATGCAAAAATACTCAATAAAATACTGGCAAACAGAATCCAAAAACACATCAGAAAAATCATCCACCATGATCAAGTCAGCTTCATCCCAGAGATGCAGGGATGGTTCAACATATGGGAATCTGTCAATGTAACCCACCATATAAACAAACTGGAAAAAAAATACATGATCATCTCATTAGATGCTGAAAAAGCCTTCGACAAAATACAACATCCCTTCATGATAAAGGTCTTGGAGAGAGCAGGGATATAAGAAACATACCTAAACATAATGATGGCAATATAGAGCAAGCCAACAGCCAACATCAAACTAAATGGAGAGAAACTCCCAGTGATTCCACTGAAGCCAGGAACAAGACAAGATTGTCCACTCTCTCCATATCTATTCCATACAGTTCTTGAGGTCCTAGCTAGAGCAATAAGACAACAAAAGGAGGTCAAGGGGATACAAATTGGAAAAGAAGAAGTCACACTCTCACTATTTGCTGACATGATAGTTTACATAAGTGGTCCCAAAAATTCTACCAAGGAACTTCTATAACTAATAAACACCTTCAGTAATGTAGCAGGATAAAGAGTAACTAAAAAAAAACAGCAATCCACCTTTACACAGATGATAAATGGACTGAGAAAGAAAACAGAGAAACATCACCCCTCACAATATCCACAAATAACATAAAATATCTCAGAGTAATTCTGACCAAACAAGTGGAAGACCTGTATAACAAGAACTTTAAATCTTTGAAGAAAGAAATTGAAGATGACACCAAAAAGTGGAAAGATCCCCCTTGCTCTTGGGTAGGTAGATTTAACATAGTAAAAATGTCAATCTTACCAAAAACAATCTACAGATTCAATGCAATGCCCATCAAAATCCCGGCAAAATTCTTTACACACTTTGAAATAACAATACTCAATTTCATATGTAAAAGTAAAAAAAAATAGTATAACCAAAACAATCCTGTACAATAAAGGAACTTCTGGAGGCATCACAATCTCTGACTTCAAACTCTACTACAGAGTTACAGTACTGAAAACAGCCTGGTACTGGCACAAAAACAGACAGGAGGACCGATAGAACTGAATTGAAGACCCAGATATAAATCCATACACCTACGAACACCTGATTTTTGACAAAGAAGAAAAAAAATATAAAATGGGAAAAAGAAAGCATATTTAACAAGTGGTGCTGGCATAACTGGATATCAACATGTAGAAGAATGAAAGTAGATCCATGTTTATCACCGTGCATAAAACTCAAGTCCAAATGGACTCAAGTCAAGACCTCAACATAAAATCAATCACACTGAACCTCATAGAAGAGAAAGTGGGAAGTACACTTGAACACATTGGCACAAGAGACCACTTCCTAAATATAACCTCAGCAGCACAGACACTGAGAGAAACAATTAACAAGTGGGACCTCCTGAAACTGAGAGGTTTCTGTAAAGCAAAGGACACGGTCAACAAGACAAAACGGCAGTCTACACAATGGGAAAAGATCTTCATCAACCCCACATTGAACAGATAATCCAATAAAAAAATGGGCTACAGACTTAAACAGAGAACTCTCAACAGAGGAATCTAAAATGGCTGAAAGACACTTAAGGAAATGTTCAACATCCTTAGTCATCAGATAAATGCAAATCAAAACAACTCTGAGATTTTGTCTTACATTTATAAGAATGACAAAGATTAAAAACAAACAAACAAAAAACACGGATGACAACTTATGCTGGAAAGGTGGGAGTGAAAACTGGCACGGCCACTTTGGATATCAGTATGTTGATTTGTCAGAAAATTAGGGAACAACCTACCTCAAGACCCAGCAATACCACTTTTGGGTATATATCCAAAGGATGCTCAATTGTACCACAAGGACATGTGTTCAATTATGTTCGTAACAGCTTTGTTTGTCGTAGCCAGAAGCTGTAAACAACCTAAATGCCCCTCAAGTGAAGAATGAATAAGAAAAATGTGGTACAATTATACAATGGAGTACTATATAGCAGAAAAAAATAATGACATCTTGAAATTTGCAGGCAAATGGATGGATCTAGAAAACATCATATTGAGTGAGGTACCCCAGACCCAGAAAGACAAATATCACATGTACTCACTCATAAGTGGCTTTTAAACATAAAGCAAAGAAAAGCCAGCCTATAATTCACAATTCCAGAGAACCTAGACAACAATGAGGACCTTAAGAGAGACATACATGGGTCTCAACTACATGGGAATAAGAAAAAAACAAGATATTCTGAGTAAATTGGGAGAAGGGGACCATGAAAGAGGAAAGAAAGGGAGGGGAGAAGAAGGGAGGGGAGTAGAGAAAAAATATTTTCAATTAAAAAAATTATCTTAGACCCCTTATAATTCTTGACACTCCCCTGGTCTTTATCGACTCTTGTTTGATGGTGTCCCCCCAAAATTCATGGATCAGGACTTTAATCCCCTGAGTGTCAGAAGGTGAGGCTAGTTAGAGATGGGGTGAATCCTTCATGGATGGATCAGGGCCTTCCCTGCTGAGAGCTGGCACACTGACAGGATTAGATCAGTCGCTCTGCGAGGAGCTGGTTATGCAGCACGGTCCCTCACCTTGTCTCTTATGCACGTAGTCACGTGCCCTGTGCTTTCTGCCAGGAGTCAAAGCAGTCCCAGTTTCTCCCCAGCATTTGATCCTGGTCTTCCACCTTCTATAACTGTGGGTCCAAATAACCCTGTTAATAAAAAATAAACTACCCGGTTTCAGGTATCCTGAAAAGAGGCCCATGGCCAGAGTGCACCAGCTACTCTTGCAAAGGACCCCAGGTTTAATTTCTAGTTCACAAATACCTGTAATTCCAGTTCCAGGGAAATCCAACTTACTCTTCGGGTTGCCACAGGTATTGCATGCATGTGGAGAACATACAAAATACAGCAAACACTCATACACATGAAGGAAGGAAGGAAGGAAGGAAGGAAGGAAGGAAGGAAGGAAGGAAGGAAGGAAGGGAGGGAGGGAGGGAGGGAGGGAGGGAGGGAGGCAGGAAGGGAAAGGAAGGAAGGATGGAAGGAAGGAAGAAAGGAAGGAAGGAAGGAAGGAAGGAAGAAGAAAGAAAGAAGTCTTAATCAGAATCCCAGACTGATAAGAGGTTTCTAACAGGCTCACTTTGGTTCTCAGGAAGGAAAGTGGTTAAAAGAGAACCAGCTCTTGTGGATAAAAGTGTCTTGACTCACTGTCTGCTCACCCAGCTTGAGTTTGGGGGAAAGAAGCAAGAAGTACTATCCAGCCAAGATCTGAATGTACGGTTCCTAAGTTCAGTCCGTGGTGCCTTCCAGGCTTCAATTCTGCTTCTTGGGAAAACTTCACGGTGACCCTGCTGTGATCCTTGCAGCTTAGTCCTGGACACCTGCCTGGGAGTGAGGAGTGAGTGAGTATAGGACAGACCACACACATGGACAGGAAAGCTGGGACCAGGCGGGTGTGCACTCTGGCGGAGACACACCGGCGACCACTGTGGAACCGAGTACCTTATTTTATACATCCGAATTGAGGAGCAGGTTACTGTGTGTGGCTGAACAAGGAGGCAGGTTCAGCTGACCTTGGTGGGCCATCTCTGCAGAAGTCGCAGGCTGTAAATATCCGGGCAGGAAGCTGTGTTCTGTTCTTTCCGTGCACACTGCCTACAGCATCTGCCTCTCCATTTCCACGGGTCTGAGGCAGTGGGGTCCCTGATGTGTCGTGACAACAACACCCATTCGCTTAGGGCTTCATCCTCTCTCCACCAACCAGTGAACCAGCCACCTCCAGCAAGTGACCTTACTGTTTTTCCTTTATAAAAGATCATGACAGTCATAAGAAATGATGCCCGAGGGAAGGGTTTGCTGTACCCAAGATTACTACCACCTAGTTATTGTAACAACAAGCAGAGATCACTGAGCCACAGCCTCAGGAACAAACCAGAAGATGGCGCTTTGGTTCTGGTACTCCTGCAGACCTCCGCAGGCCCCAGAGATCGGTTGAAACAATGAAGAGGAGTCCAGGTCTGTATTACATTCTCTACACATTATTCTGAAGTATAAAGCCAAGGTACTAGAGACTAATCTTTGTGGCAGCCTGCCAACTCTGCTTTAAAGTCATTACATCATGGCACTTCCGAGAGGCTCGCGAACTGGGCAGTAGCTTAATTCCTATTTACTGACATTTGTTTGTGCCTTAGCCGTATTTTCTCCTCCCGTTGCTACATCTCTAGGTTGAGAGATAGCATGGCCGAACATGGACATGGACATCACACACTGTGAGTGGCATAGGAATGTTTCCCAAAGCAGGTTGGGGGGAGTGGCCTTAGGCACTTTCTTTCCCCTCTTCCCTAAGGATGTCACCAGTTCCTCAACACACTCTTGTGCTTTCTCCAGAAAACGGGGGAGGGGGGGCATGTATCCCTGCCTTGCCCTGTCCCTCCACATCTGGTCCAAGAGGCTTCTGTGACCGAAGAGCCTTCCACTGTATTTTACTGGCCGACTGGAGGAAAGAAACAAGCAGCTGGGACGCAGCGCAGCCACCCGTCTCTTGAGAGAGTGTGGTATAGCCATGTCTTAGTCTATTCAGACTTCAGGAGCGCGTCTCCCAGACTGGGTGATTTGAGCGACAGGAATGGACTGCTCAGAGTTCCGGAGGCTGAGAAGTTCCGAGTGAAGGTGCTGGCAGATCCGTTGTCTCTAGAGGATACGATTCGTAAACAGTTCCCTCACCACACCCTCAACAAAGTTCAGGGGGCACGGTCGCTGTCTCGGGTCTCTCTTTTAATTATTTTTAGATTTATTTTATTTTACGTGTACGAGTGCTTTGCTTATGTGTATCTATGCGTATCGTGTACGTGCTTGGTGTCTTCAGGAGAGAAAAGGGTGTCAGGCTCCCTGGAAGTGGATGGTTGTGAGCGTGGGTGCAGGAAATGGAGCCCAAGCCCTCTGCCAGAGTGGCCAGTGCTCTTAACCGGCGCATCCTCTCCTGAGGCCTTCTTGGGCCTCTTTTAAAAGGGCACCAATCCTGTTTTCCAGAGCTCCACCCTTGTGACCAAATCACAAAGGCTTCCTTCCCAGACTGTCACATCCGGAGCCAGGATTTCAACCCATGAGGTCTGAGAGGACCCAGGTACTTGTCCCAGCTGGAACTGAAGTCTCCCTGACAGACTGATCTCGGGGATACCAGGCTGAGGTTACTGATGCTCCGTGAGAAGAAAGGCCTGTGTCATCTTTGATGCTGGGAGGCTGCTTGCAGGTCTTAGGACCTGAATGCGTGAATGCCCTCTCCTGGCAGCGCTGTGCTGCTGGGAGCTCCTGCTTCTCAGATAGAATAGGACGAACAACAGAGATCGTAGAGGTCAATGAGCCACTGTACCAATTACTGTTTTGTTTCTGTGACGAAGCCCCATGGTCAATGTAATGTTAAGTTGGGAGCATAACCCCAGTCCCTGGCATCCATCTCAGACACCTAGCTTGTTAGTTGCATTGGTCTGAACTCCAAATTCCAGTATTCCAGGGGCGGGTCAGGGTCACTCCCACAGGGTATTTAAGTGGGTGCCCAGCGGCGGAACATGTAGTCCTGGGTTTTACATGTGCTCCCTGGTTTTCTGTCTCCTCTGCCATGCTCTCGGCCTCCCAAGAGTGCTGTATTTATTAAGATATGGACATTTTAATTTTGTTTGATTTGACCTGATTGGATTTCTTTGCGCCGGCAGAGCGGCTCGTCTTGGGATTTTTCCTAACAATCAAGGCAAATTATGGAAGAAAGAGTTTCGGCTTATGTTCCAGAAGGATAAGAGTCCATTATGATGAGAAGCATGGCGGCATATGGCAGGCATGGTGGGGTGGCAGGAACAGGAAGCTGAGCGCTGGCATCCTCAATGGCAAGCAGGAAGCAGAAAGAGAACCGAAGTGATGTGAACCTTTATCAAAGCACCCCCCCCAACCTCCATGATGCACTTCCTCCCGCAAAACTGCACTGCCTGAACCTCCCCAAGTGGCACCACCAACTTGGGACCATGTGTTCAAAGGCCGCGAACTATGGGACCGTTCGATAGCTACCATCCTATCCGAGGTATCTGTTAGGTAAAAGTTGGTGCTAGCCTACCTCAGGGACAGTTGACATCACATTTCTAGAACTGAAAAGAGTCCTAGGCTAAGGTATTAATATTTCTCCTAATGTATATGGGTGTGCACATGCGTGTGAAGGTGCACATGCATGTGGAGAAACACATGTGTGCACATGTATGCATGCATGTGTGTGGAGGTGCACGTGGAGAAGCACATGTGTGCACATGTATGTATGCACGTGTGTGGATGTGCATGTGTGTGCACTTGCATGTGGAGAAACACATGTGTGCACATGTATGCATGCATGTGTGTGGAGGTGCATGTGTGTGCACATGCATGTGTGTGGAGGTGCATGTGTGTGGAGGTGCATGTGTGTGGAGGTGCATGTGTGTGGAGGTGCATGTGTGTGCACATGCATGTGTGTGGAGGTGCATGTGTGTGGAGGTGCATGTGTGTGGAGGTGCATGTGTGTGGAGATGCATGTGTGTGCACAGGCATGATAAGGTGCACATGTATGTGGGTGCCCATGTGTGAAGGTGCATGTGCGTGTGTATGCACATACATGTGGCAGCTGAGGACAACACCGAGTGTCATCCTCATAAACACCATCAGACTCTGTAGAGAGAAGGCTCTAATTATCCTGGAGCCCATCGTTTAGTGTAGAACCGCTGCCAGAGAGCCCCGGGGATCCTGTAGGACTCAGCAGCCATGCATTCCACCCTAACAGACTGCTGGATGCCCCTAGGAGACCAGAGTCCCAAGAGTCCTTCCGTGTGCTAGAAGTGGCGCATGCCGACAGCGGGAGAGCACTCAGCGTGGCTGCCATGCTGTGTGGGCCTCATGGTCAGGAATACATGTTTGTAGAGGGATGTCAGAAGCCAGCAAATTAGACCAGAGGGTTGTGCATCTAGAAGAAAACATAGCGTAGTAAAGACATGCTTCTTAATATTTGGCTTTTACTTTTGGATATGAGTTATTCTGGATAAATATCATCACATTGGTGGTTTACATTGTGGGCACAAACAACTCATTTTTTGGTGTGTGTGTGTGTGTGTGCACGCACACGTGTGTGTATATATATCCATCTGTATACGTGTGTGTTTCTGGGTGCAGGTGATATACATTTGTAGATGGGTACATGTGTGTGGGGAGACCAGAGGACAGCCTCAGTGCCGTTCTTTAGAAGCATTCTGCTCTGCTTTATGAAGACAGACTCATCTTTCCTGGACCTTGCCATGTAGGCCAGGCTGGCTGGCCAGCGACTCCTAGACCTCCATCTGTCTAACTCCTCCCAGAGATGGGGTTACTGTGTGCTTTTTATACTTGGGTTTAGGGACTTGAACTCAGGCAATTTACTGACTGAGCCAAATGGCTCTTTTTTTATGTTAGGCAAACATTTGCCTGTATATAGAACAGTGTCCACTGCTGATTTCCCTGTGACAGCCTGTTCGGGGTCCCCCTGGGATCTGCACAGGTTTGGCTATTGTGCTAAGATGAATGACCCTGTCATCGTTAGCGTTGGTTGTCCAGTTGATATACCTGGGAAGAGAGACCCTCAGTGGAGGAACCGCCTCCATCAGTTTGGCCCATGGCCATGTCTGTGGGACATTTTCTTTAGTGGCTAACTGACAGGTGAGGGCCCCACCCACTGTAGATCACTGCCTACCCCTGGGCATGTAGGTGGTCCTGGATTATACAAGAAAGCATGCTGAGAAGCCAAAGTGAACAGTCAGTAAACAGAGCTCCCCCATGGTCTCTGCTTCAGTTCCTGCCTCCAGGTTCCTGCTTTGGCACCGCTGGAAGACGGATTGCAAACAGGAAGACAAATGAACCCATTCCTCCCCAGGTTAGTTTTCATCGTGTTTCATTAAAACCAGCAGAAAAGCAAAATATGGACAGATTCCATACATTAGGGGTCACTTCCGGTACGCTTTGGGACTGCCTTCTCCCATTACCCACGCACTGGGTGATGTGTTTGCAGTGCCGCAGTGGGCTCCTCTGCCTGGGGTAGATTTCTAAGAACATCTGCAGGGCAGCCTCTTCTCTCTGCTCTCCACCGTTGGCTGGGCTAAGCTGGCAGCACCATCGTCTGTGCCAAGCTTTCTCTGTCCTTCTCAAGTACCATGGCACCCAGCACATAGGGTACTTAAGCAGCCACGCCCATCCTCAGTGTCTCAGGCCAGTCGGAAAGCAGAGACTAAAGGCAGATCTGGAACAGGGAGCGGGCTGTGTTTTCAGGTCTTGCCCCGGGTCCCGTTTCTCAAGCAGTGAGTGAAACTCAGAATCGGGTCTGCTCGTGAAGCCTGGCACAATGAGAGATGGCGTGGGAGAGGAGGCTGGGTTGGAGCAGCCCCAGATTTGGGTCCTGGAGCCCCTTTCTTCTTGTCTGAAGCCGTCTTCATAACTGAAAAGGCCGCTGGGTACCCTATGGCTAGGGTTGCACTTGGGGCTTTGAGACACAGTCTAAAGTGCTATGTCCATGCTCCTGGCCTCTGGAGGAATGAAAGCCAGTGTCAGCCTTGTTAACTGGTGGTATGGTTCGCGAATGAAATGCCCCCATAAGCTCATGTGTTTGAATACTTGGTCCCCAGATCGTAGCACTGTCCCCTAAAAGCGTTGTTATTTGGGGCTGTGGAACCTTTCAAAGGTGAGGCCTCACTTGAGAAAGTGGGTCCCTGGGTGTGGGCCTTGAAGGTTTGTCTCTCTGCTTTCTGATCTTTGGGGATGTAAGGGGACCCAGTCACACATGCTTGCTGTCACGAAGCTGCATGCTGTTGTGCCTTCCCTGCCAAGATGGAGAGCATCCTCTTAAACTGAGATAAATCATCCCTCCCTTGAGTTGCCTTTCACAGCAAAGAGAAAAAGAGCTGATAAAATTGGCGTGTGAGTGGATCCTAGGCAGGAGACAGACTTGGTGCGGAGAACACGAAACTAAAGAACTCTCTTTAGAAGTGGGGCCTTGAGTTAAGATATACCACTCCCAAGTGACTAAAATCAGAGCTCTTTTGGAATGGTCGTGGTGGCCACAGAGGCCTGTGGGTTCCTTGAGGGCATCACCCCTCTCTTCTGGTCCGGTGGGCTCTTTAGGTTTGCACACACTTCCTGAATCACAGCTGGGTTTGTGGCATCTTAGCAAAGGGAAACGACTCAAATATAAAACGGTGACAACATTCGTGACCGGCAGATGTATTTCTCACCATTTAATAAACATTGCCTCCTAATCAAAATAGCCTCCATTAGCCTGTGAAGTCATGCTCATATCTGGTGACTGTCTTCAAGATGCTGATGACACCATGGCAACCTCAGACAGTTCCGGAAGCCAGTTCTTTCTCGTGCACCACCTTAGGTCCTCATCTGCATGAGTACATCCACGGCAGAGCACGGAGGCTTGCTCTCCACTTAAACGCGGTTCCTCTGGGTACACATCAGGACTGACACCCTCCTGGTGTGAAAATGGTCGCCTTGGATGGCTTTGAAGGAGCCCCCAGGTAGTAAATAAGGTCTTTCATCACAGATGCTGAATAATGAGAGTTATTTAGAGACAAAATTTTGGCAGTTCTTTACCTGTCAGATGGAAAAGGCACAGAAAATAAGCGTTTTAAAATAGCAGAGGGTCACACAGTGTGACGAGGTGGCTTGGAGCCTGAGAACCACAGTCTAGCAGCAGGGCATAGCGTGAACGTCACCCTCACAGAGGGTCCCCTCCAGACCTCTCTGGCCAGGAGCCTTCTCTCTTAGGTCTGAAGGACCAGGAGGGACTTTTCCCTGGGGTGTGACCTTGAGACAAGGTCTCATTCCCTTACTTCTCATTGGAGTCTGAGCTTGGCCAGCATCTCCATTCTGTTCTTCCCCACCTGAAAAACAACACACAGACACGTGTGTGTGCACGTATGCACCCACACACACACACACTCACATGCACGCAAACTCTGCAGGGGCAGATGGATTTTCACTTTGCATGAGATATTTTTTTTGGAGGTGATATATAGAAAAGAAGGTCTAGAATATTGGGGATATGCAAGTCAAGATTAAGACGAGATGCTAGCTCACCCCAGTTAGAAGGCCGGCAGGATGGGTGCTAGAAACTTGGGTGCTGTTGCCGAAGGTAAACTGGTACCATCATTAAAGAGCCTGCAACTTCCGTGGTGGTCCCGGTCTTTCTAACGGAGTTTGGCAAGGTCCTCCCTATTCTGTTTCTCTAGCTCCTCGGGAGACTTTTGGACCAGCTTGACATTCAAGGTCTGCACCCGTACCCAGCAGAGCAGCTTGCATGGCAGGTTTTAGAAACACAGCAGTAGCCATGGTGGCCAGATTTCAGCAGAACTAAGAAGTATGAGACAGATCTAGTGGGGTTCTTGGGTTCCCGCAGAGAGGGACAGGGACGTTGTGGTGCTGAATGTGACTTTACTGACTGGGAGGGCTTCCCATCCACCTGAACCAGGAAATCATATCTATCCAGATTTTCTTAAAAACATCTTTTCATCCTGGAAATTCCTCAGATATAATTGACTGGAAATTGACTTGGGGAGTGCAGGCCCCTCCTCCCTTGTTAACTGAATCCTCAAGCAATTTCCGTAACTGTTCTGTCTTCGTGAATTCTGAGGGAGGAGCACAGGAGAGACGCCTATTATATATAGTTGTGAGGATGAAGCGGGACGGGAAATTGAGATGTCAGTCAGAGCTCATGAGCAAACTGTCTCGCTCCTTTCCCTTTCTCCCAGCATCAATCACAGAAGCTGGTAGCCATCGGCCCCGGTCAGTCTTTCTTTCCTCGTGGTTGTTAGGAAAGACCTTGCAGAACAGTAAATGGGAACGCTTTGAGCAGTCAATCTGCAGATGTGGCTGAAGGGAAGGCTATTAAGCTTTAGAACCTTTCTTTCTTTTTTTTCCCCCGTAAGTAAGCTGGCTCTGGAGGGAGAGATAAATACAGGCTTGCTTGTCAAGGCCACAGAAGAACTTCAAAGCTTTCTGCAGCTGAGCACTGACCCAATCTACTCAGTATTCATCTCGTTCTTTTCCTTTCTAACAAGTTTCAATTTAAATTTCTGCTGGCCTAAGGCTCTGGGGCTCCCCCCATTCTGCAATAAAAACAGGAGCTATTGCCCAGACTCTGTGTTTGCAACCCGCGAAGGGGCCCTGCACTGACTTGTCAGTGGTGAACAGGGCCACCTGAACCTCTTCCCTCGGTGGCCACAGGACCTCCAGAAAGAGAGGCCTGCCTGGGCTACACCAACCTTCGGTTTCTAACTAGAACAGTAACTTTCATTCCATCTTCTGAAGGAGGCTGGAGGAGGAGGGATGGCAGAGAGGGTGGCACCTGGCTTTCTATTTTCAATGCCTTCGCTTACCATGCAGGTGGGAGTTTCCAAAAAGACACATGCAAAGTTTCTGAGTGTCGGCTCCAGCAATCTCTTCATCGCACTCCCGAGTTCCCTGAGAGGAATAGATAACTGAGGTCTCCCTGGACAGCCTGCTACCCCATCTCACTCAGAGCTGATGCCCCACATCCCTGAGGCCATGGGGTAAGCAACCTGCCTCGACTGTTCCCACTTTCAGCTCTCGGCCTCCAGAGAGGAGGTGTGGAGCCCTCTCATGCTAAGGCTGATGTCCCTGGCTGACTCTGGCCTCTGGTGCCTTTCACTTTGTCAGGGGCCTGGTCTGGATGGCTCCACTCTATGCTCCTGTGCCCTGCTTAGCTTCTCTACTGCTGTTGCAGTAATGAATTTAAGTGTGACTCAGTACCCAGTGGCTCATTCAAGGACCCTAGCTTACCTACAACGGCTCTAGCTTACCTGCAAAGATCCTAGCTTACCTGCAAGGGTCCTAGCTTACCTGCAAGGGTCCTAGCTTACCTTCAAGGACCATAGCTTACCTGCAAGGGTCTTAGCTTACTTTCAAGTGTCCTAGCTTACCTGCAAGGGTCCTAGGTTTCCTGCAAGGCTTCTAGCTTACCTTCAAGGGTCATAGCTTACCTGCAAGGATCCTAAATTACCTTCAAGAGTCATAGCTTACCTTTAAGGGTCATAGCTTATCTGCAAGGGCCCTAGCTTACTTGCAAGGGTCTTAGCTTACCTGCAAGGGTCCTAGCTTACCTTCAAGGGTCATAGTTTACCTTCAAGGGTCATAATTTACCTACAAGGGCCCTAGCTTACTGCCTGCCCTTCCGGAAGGAGATGCTTCATAACACCGCCAACATTTGCTGGCCATGAATGCAGAGTGAGAATTAGCACTTTGAATAGCCATAATTTGGATGATTGTTGTCCCCTCCCCCACGTGGCCTGTATATTGATGGTTTGGTCCCTGTAGTGGCACTGTTGGGAGATGGTGGTACCTCTCTGAGGTAGGATCTAGTGAGAGGTCTGTAGGTCACTGGAGACCTTGATTAGGAGATGTAGAGCTGGCGCTGGCTTGTCAAGCAACCTCCAAGACTGAGAGCTGACTCAGCACTTTTCTCTTGATAAGTTGATCACCTCGGGCATTCTGTTACATCAGGAGAAAGTTGACTAACATACATAGCATGCAATTCCGTGTCCAAGACTATGTTTCCTTGCTTAGGTCCCATGCATCCTCTATTGGTAGACAGTAAATTCTCACTTAAAAGTAACTGAATTGTAAGTGGATACCAAAATTAGCAGGAAATCCAGGGAAAATGTGTATTAAAAACAAGCCCATCACCAAAATGCTAAATTTTGTGAAATGAGATAAAAGATGCCCAGGTATTTTTTTCAATTAGTCATTCTAGCTTTCTGTAACTCTGAAAAAAAATTTAACCTGGGGAAAAGTCCCCGAGACTAAAATAGGTTCTGTGAGTTTCAGGCCCACTTCTCATGCCTGAAGCCCTGAAGGCTTTCCTTTCCCTCCGCTCACCACTCAGACCATCTCCACCCCAGGAAGTCACATACTCCTGAGAGATCAGGAGCCGTATCTTCATGTCACTTACGACACCAGGGGCTGTCCCATCACTAGCGCAATGAGACAAGGAATGGCAGGACCAGCCCACAGCTTCCATTCTACCCCATGGCTCTTTTGCTGATAAGAGCAAAGCTAGACTTGAAATGAAGAGTCAGTTTGCTGTATTGCACCTCCACTGTCAGGGCATCCCCTGTGCTGATGCTAGCCCTCCCTGTTCTTGAGGCTGGCCAATTCTTGGCAGACTCCTGTGGCTCTTTTCCAACCAGAGGGTTCGTCTCTTCCTTGTCTTTGAGCACAGTGGTCCTATTGGACTTGTTGGGCTTTGTCAACTTAATACAATCTGGGTCATCTGGAAAGATGGAAACAGTTGAAAAAATGTCTCCATCAGACGGCCCTGTAGGCAAGAGTGTAGAATATTTTCTTGATTAATGATCATGTGGGAGGGCCCAGCTCATTGTGGGTGGTGCCATCCCTGGACTGGTGGTCCTGAGTTCTATAAGAAAGCAACCAGCACTCAGGAGGCAGAGACAGGTAGATCTCTGTGAATTCAAGGCCAGCTTAGTCTACAAAGAAAGGACAGCTAGGACACAGAGAAACCTTGCCTAGAAAAAAGCAAAACAAAAACGAATACAAAAACAAAAACAAAAATCCAAAAGCAAATCAATCAAATAAACAAAACAAAACAAAAAAGGAGGAAAGAAAGGAAAGAATACAAGCTGGGTGAGCCATGGGTACCAAGCCAGTAATCCGTGCTCCTCCATGGCTTTGGCATCAGCTCCTGCCTCCAGATTCACACTTCAAGTTCCTGCCCTGACTTCCCTCAGTGATGGATATGATGTGGGACACACAAGCCAAACTTTTTCCTAGTCAGATTGCTTTATTCATGGTGTTTATCAGAGCAATCGGAAGCAAGCTAGAAGAGTTATTGCCGATATTTTTCTATTTACAATAGTGTTTTGTGTAGCCCAGGTTGGCCTTGAACTCAATGTGCAGCCAAGGAAAGATTCTCTTGAATTTCTGGTCCTCTTCCCTTCACCCGCAGTGATGGGCTTACAACTGTGCACTACCTTACTGTGTTCTGAGGTGTTGAGGATCAAGCCCAGGGTCTTACATGTGCTATTAAGGACCCTACCAGCTCAGCTACACCTCAGACCCAACATACTATGGTACTCCCGCTGTGTGCCAGCCAGAACATTGTATCCAAAGAATGCCAGACTAGCCCCCACTTCCTCCTATGAATATTATTTTTTAATTATTTCAGCTATACAAACATGTTAACTCTGCTTAGAATTTGCACTTATCTTTTATTTGAGAAAGGGTTAGGAATTCAAACCCTTTAACACTAGGGTCCCACATCTCTTCAGGGATGGTATTTAAAAAGATGGTATTTAAAAAAAATCTTTATTAAAATCAGATTGAATGCATCGGGGCGTGTTAGAAGGACACGAGCATGGGGAGAGTCCAGATGGTTATTGATAGCATTAGAGGGGCCTGCTCTGGCTGGTACTATTCTGGAGAGAGCTTGTTGTGTCTGAAGTCCTCCTGGGAATGTTGTTTCTGTGGGGTGTGAGCTGATTTTTCTTTCTTAGGAACTGACGGAGGAATGTAGGGCCTGGAGTATGCTAGGTACACAGTCTATCTCCAGGCTGCACCCAGCCATTGAGTGTACATTGTCATATCAGAGGAGCCCTAGGACAAATTTTCCTCCAAACAGTGCCCAGCTTCGGCATAGTTTCAATCTGAGCCTTCCCCTGGGGAAGATTTCTGTTCCACAGCTCCATGACAACAGAAGATCAAAGAAATTCACGCTGTCAGAATCCCATCTGACAAGCCCAGGCAAGCATGCCATCCCTCGCTTTTGTAACAGAGGCTCCGAAACTGCGCTGTTGAGAGTCGGAGGAATTGGCAGTTTCTATAGGCTGAAGTCACAGCCCAGAACCTGGGGGAGCAGAGAATGGTCTTCCTGGGATGTTAGAGGTCACCAAAAGACCCAGAGGGCCCTATGTATGGGCTGTCCCAGCCAGGGTTAGCTGAGTGGGGGAAGAGCCTCCAGTTATATAAACGGTCCAGTGGCCCGGTGAGCTCAGCTTTGACTCTGCAGACAAGCAAATCTCCCTCCTCTGTGGCTTGGCTCTGCCTGGTGACCTCAGAACACTGCACTCACACGGCTCACGCACACTTCAAAACCAAAAGGAAAAGGAAAAAATGCCAAACAGGGCCCTTCACCACCCATCTTTCCTCCTTGCTGTGCAGCAGTGAATCCGCCATGACAAATGCCAGGGAGTGCGTCTCCTGGGAGGAGAGCCCTGTGCCCTCACTCTGTGTGGAGGAAGTCACTGTGAGTCACACTTCAAACCATTTTTGAGTATGTCTAGTCTTCCTAGGATGGCACAATAAAAGAAAAATCTCTTTTTTTCGGAAGGATCCCACCCTGAGGGCTACCAAACGGTCCCAGGATCTGGGGCACTCAGTAGTTCTCACTGCTGACCACATCCTGCTCAGAGGTGTCACAGTTCCAACAGGTGACACCCTCCTTTGTCAAGGAATGTCACCGCCTCTCCTCATGTGGTAACCGTGGATGCTGCTCTGAGTTTGTTTGCTATGGGCCAGTTTATTGTGTGTTGTTTAGATTAGGCTCTCAGAAAGCCACTTGGTAAATTGTGCAAGTGAGTCTACTCAATTATGTTGAAATGTGATGGTGTGTTTCTTTCCAAATTTCCTAAAAAACATTATCTTGTAAACTATTCAGCATGGAAATCCATCAATTGGCCAGTGTAGAAACACCTACTGTGTGCTAAGTTTCTATCTATTTACTTTTATGTGTGTGAATATATTGTCTGCATATCTGTCTGTGCACCATATGCATGCGTCTATTTTGGCCTTCGTGCATGTCAAGTGATGGTATATATGGCCACACTTGGAGGCAGTGATGAAAGAACACCTTTACCAGATCTTTACACATGGAGTTTCAAAGCTGCGCTCATTAGCAAGCACATTACAGCTAGATTACTGCTAGCAATTATGAGGGGAAAACAATAATTAAGCAAACAGAACCCTGGAAGATGAGATACAGTATGCACGGTATGTATACCATATGCATGGCAGGAGAAGGGATGGGGGCTCTGTGGCAAGTTTGAGATAGAAAATCCAAAGTCTCTAGTTTAAAATGCCCCTGCAGTACACGCACACACTGTGACAATGGGGATGTTCTATCTGGAACTCACCACGGCCAGCTGGCCTGGGTCTGAAAAAGCATAGGATAAAACCGGACTCGCTGAACATAGCGGACAATGAGGACTACTGACAACTCAAGAACAATGGCAATGGGTTTTTGATCCTACTGCACGTACTGGCTTTGTGGGAGCCTAGGCAGTTTGGATGCTCACCTTACTAGACCTGGATGGAGGTGGGTGGTCCTTGGACTTCCCACAGGGCAGGGAACCCTGATTGCTCTTCGGGCTGACGAGGGAGGGGGACTTGATCGGGAGAGGGGGAGGGAAGTGGGAGGCGGTGGCGGGGAGGAGGCAGAAATCTTTAATTAATAAATAAATAAATTATTAAAAAAAATAAAATGTCCCTGCGTTCAAGGGCAACTGCAGACGACACAGGGCAAAAGAAAAATAGGAGCTCCAGTAATTGAGGCTGCCAGGGATCCCCTGGGTCTAGAGCATAGGCTATTATTAAACCTTCTTATTGCCAGGCTTTAGCGCTCTCTGAAGCTCAGGCACAGAATTGCCCCACTGGGTGACTTGTGGTTTATTATACAAAGCCCAGAAGAAGAAAAAAGAGCTAGGACTGGATAGCATTTTGTTCTTGGGTATGAGAAAATTCAAATACAAAGAACTTAACATTCTTATATGTTCTCATCAGATACTGGACTTTCTCCCCCTTCCCCCCACCCCTCTGCTTTGTTTGCCTAATACATACTGATCATGGTGACTTTTTTCCCCCTGGGCCAGTAAGGTGCACATATTGTGGGATTTGAGAGCCAAAGGCGCCACTCTTGAAGGTCTTCTCTTTGAGTCAATTGGGATAATCCATCCAAGAGGAGGGGACCTGTCACCAGGCCCCAGGGGCTTATGCGAATGTTAACAGTCAGAGCACAGAGCAAATAGGACAGGAGTACCACTGTGACTACAGGTAGCAGGAGGCAAAGACCTGTGTGACAATCTTGTCCCTGTTGGGAGAAGAGGAGCATTCAGTAGAGAAAATGAAGAGAACACAGCTATCTGTGTACAAGGGGCAAGCATCTGCATCAGTGGTGGGGACAAGTAAGGAGGTAGGGACAAGCATCTGCATCAGTGGCAGGGACAGGTAAGGAGACAGGAGCGAACATCTGCATCAGTGATGGAGACAGGTAAGGAGGTAGGGGTGAACATCTGCATCAGTGATGGAGACAGGTAAGGAGGTAGGGACGAGCATCTGCATCAGTGATGGAGACAGGTAAGGAGGTAGGGACGAGCATCTGCATCAGTGATGGAGACAGGTAAGGAGGTAGGGACGAGCATCTGCATCAGTGATGGAGACAGGTAAGGAGGCAAGGGCGAGCATCTGCATCAGTGGTGGGGACAGGTAAGGAGGCAGGGACGAGCATCTGCATCAGTGGCGGCGACGGGTAAAGAAAGAAGGATAAGAACAGGTCATTGAGCTTATGATGTGGTGACTATGCATGGGGACCTTACACGATTGGGGAATGGACCAAAGTCTGAAAGGAAGGGTCGGATGAAGTGAGGAAGGAATGTGTAGCTCTTTCAAACTTTGCTTTAACTCAGAATAAAATAATGAGGTGGTCAGAGTTTTGGGGAAATGTCCTCAAAGATCCAAATGTTAGGTGGTGTTGGAAGATAGTAGATCTTTTAAGGGGTGGGGTCTAGTGAGAATCTGTTTGTCACTAGAGGTATGGCCTTGGAGGTGACTGTGGCACTCCAGCCCCTTTTCTTTTTCTCTTTTTTCTTGGACAGGCAAGGTAGTTCTGCCAGCCTACTTCCCCTCCAGAACCATCTGATCATGAACTGGACCCTCGAAAACAGTGAATCAGGGCAACAACTTCCTCTCTAGAGATCAGCTGCCCCCATGTGTGTCTTACAGTAACAGCCAGCTGACAGATACAGGGAAGGTGGAAGTTTGCGAAGGGAATGCAAAAGATGGGAGATGCTAGAACATTTGTGAGACTAGCAAGTGATTCAAAGTCAGGAAAAACCTTGGTGCAGAGAGTCAGTGTGTAGTTGCTAGAGCAAAAGCCTTGAACCAACGAGAAGAGATGATTTCCAGAGCAGAGGAAAAAGTTTTGGTTTTTGTTGTTGTTGTTTGTTTGTTTGGTTGGTTGGTTTGCTTTTTCAAGATAGGGTTCTTCTGTGTAGCCCTGGCTGTCCTGGAACTCACTCTGTAGGCCAGGCTGGCCTCAAACTCAGAGAGATCTACCTGCCTCTGCCTCTCAAGTGCTGGAGTCAAAGGTGTGCACCATTACTGCCTGGCTGACAAAAAGTGGTTCTAATGGGCAAATGGGGGAAAGAACGGGATGAAGGGAGATGACTTTGGTCTCCATTTCTTTGTCCTTTACGGATGGGAGGAAGGTCTTTTCTTTCCTTGAAC
Source organism: Microtus pennsylvanicus (assembly GCF_037038515.1). Lineage (NCBI taxonomy): Eukaryota > Metazoa > Chordata > Mammalia > Rodentia > Cricetidae > Microtus > Microtus pennsylvanicus. The sequence continues at coordinate 89,029,790 of NC_134579.1, forward strand.
TTGCCATGCAGCCAAGGCTAGCCTTGAACTCTATTCTCTTAACTACACCTCCCAAGGGCTGGGAGTATTACAGGCACATGCTCACCAATACAGGAGCAATGCACTTCTCATGAATACTGAATCATGATGTACAAAGACTAGAAAGAGGTGAAGATTGATTATTCAAAAACAATTGCCTTTGTTATCAAAGCAAAATGACCTGGGGAATAAAACTGGCACTGAAGAAAAACAGAACTGGAAAAGAGCAAAAACAATGTCAACCCCAACACATAGAGTTTGTAAATACAAACAGGCAAATCTGTGGTATGCAAGATTTGGGAAGGCCCCACAGAAGACCTCTGCAGGCTGGGAAAAGGGAGCTTGATATTAATTTCTTAGGAAAATTAGAATGTAATCAAACTACCCAGCTTGATGGGCATATTCTGTAACCCTAGTATCCAGGAGGTGAAGGCAGGAGGACAGATGCTCAAGGTCATCCTATTGCAAGTTTGAAACCAACCAAGGATACTTGAGAGCCTGTTTCAGAAGGAAGGAAGGGAAGAAGGAAGTCTTCATCTACAAGCAAAGAGTTAATGAGGATAAAAATGCTGAAAAGTGCTAAAAATTTTGAGAAAAGAGAAGTTGAGCATCCCAGAGATGAGAGTGACTAAATTTTCATTGAATTATCTAAAATTGGTATGGTAAAAGTGGCAAGAGAAACACAACATGCCACCACAGGAAGTCAGCAGCCTGGTACATGGAACATAAGGGAGGCAAATTCTAATTTGTTATGGGTGGTGTGAGGAATTGATATTTTAAGACAGGGAAGATAAAAACGAGGACGAAGTATTAACACGGAGAATGGCTGTGAATGTCACAGCCACCACACCTGCTGCCCAGCTGCACTCTAGACTGTGTGAATGTGTTGTTCAAGTCGACACACACCTGCTCATTCCTCTCCATGGGGTCTCTTTCCATATTTTTCTGATTGTACTGCTTAGATAGGAACCCAAAACTTATCCTAGGGAGTCTTCCCTCCTCCCCTCTCCTTCCCTCTCCACCTCTCTGCCTCCCCCATGCTGACTCGCCCCACTTTTCTCTCACCAGATATTCTCCACTGTCACCACAACACACCCATAACCCGGTGCCTTCAATGCCCAGAGGGTTTGGTTTCAGGGTAGTCTGTAGTCTGTGCTCAGCCCTTGGGTGGCGTTTCAGGACCATGGACAGCGTCGCCACACTGGACTAGGTGCATCTCGCTCATTTAACCCACATTACTATGTGTAGGGTAAAGTGCGCTGTTCAAATAGCAACCAGCCCTTGTCTCCAGTGGGACTCACAGCAGTGAGTGACACAGGCTACTCTGTTGAGAGCTGTGGTGTATATATAGGACACTGGTGGGAGTCTTAGAAGGAAAAGTTCTGAATTCGTATGGAGGAAAACACCATAGAATAGTGGAGCCTCAACCTTGAAGGCACTTGGCAGTCAGGGGAGGGGAATCAGAATTAGCATATTAGCAGCAGCAACAAAAACATTTGCAGTGGCAGAAGGACCTGACCCACTTGGAGTGATGCATATAGTTAAAAGTGTAAGGAAAAGAAGGTTCCAAAGAAGAGCAGGTGTGGATACAGGTTTGAAAAGGGACAAAGAGAACACAACTTTGGAATGAACAGACTCTCAGGAGTGTACTTGAGTTGACATGGAGTAGTAACATTCTAATTTTTCTTTGGTGCACTGGAGATTTCTAAATGACTATGGGAGTTGGGAGAGGAGGCAAGACTGGAGAACATTCCGTCAGAGCTTTGATGTGTCAAATATGGTCACTAATTAAATTTAATAAATTAGCCAGGTGGAGGTGGTGCACACCTTTAACCCCAGAACTTGGGAGGCAGAGGCTGTCAGATTTCTGTGTGTTTGAATCCAGCCTGGTCTACAGAGTGAGTTCCAGGACAGCCAAGGCCACACAGAGAAGCCCTGTCTCAAACCCTCAAAAAACTGCACTGTGGCTTTTGCGGAAGACCCAGGTTTGGTTCTCAGTACCCACATCGTGGCTCACAACTGTCTGTGACTCCAAGGGATCTGATACCCTCTTCTGACCTCTATGAGCACCAGGTACACATAGACACATAAGCAATCAACTCATACACCTAACATAAAAATAAATATATCTTTAAATTAAAATTGAATAACACTAAACATTCAGTTTCCAAGCCAGGCTGGGCCCATTTCAGGGACTGGATGGGGATGGACTTATAAAGCCCAGATCTATAAAGCTAATTCAAGTAGAAGCTATGTGGTCTAGAAGGAACATTAGGAAGTAGAAAACCGGGAGAAGAAGACATCTGGTCTTTCTCAGATAAGGTTTTATAAAACATCACTTTATACCGCAAACCTTATGCTTGGTAGCTTTCCTAGCCAACTTTCCTGGTCTTCACCTTGTTGTCTGTCACCATGCCACACACTGGTGTTCCTCGGATAGCCACTGTATTGTCAGCCTTTCACACACACCTGAAAGCTAGTCCCAACTCTATGTCCCTGTCAACTCTATGTTCCCATCAGCTATGGGAGAGTATGGAGGAGTAGAGTCTGGCTTTGCAGGAGGGAAGGCTGCAGATTCTATAGCAAGCAGCCCAGTTCAAGGCCCCTTGTCATTTACTCCTCAGAGAGTCAGGCCTAGATAATGATAAGTGTGTTTAGTAACGGATCCCTTCCATATGCACAGAGCTCCCCGCTCTCAAGGAGCCGGGATCCAGAATGAGATAGAGACGGTAAGATCTGCTGGCGTGGATTCACCATCATGCTGCACTGATGGGTGGTGATGGATTGAGCTCACTTCCCTTTGAGCCCAGATGACAACCTGTGGAACTCAGCTCAGGATCCTTGTGTAGGGAGAAGGTAGTGCTGGGTGAGGACTACCCTCAACCTCAGGTGTCTCTTCCACCGGAGTGGATAAGTCTGGGCTATCCTGAGCCCCACAACCTCCTCATTTTAGGAAGTAGAACCCTATCCCGGGCTAGCAAAACTCTTAACATCAACTAACCCCTCCAGCCCACAGAGTGAATGATGGTTGGAGTTCAGTAGGAAGCAAAACTCACTTTATCTGGATGAAGAGTGGGACAGACGCTAGGGAAGCTGGGAACCCCAAGCATTTCCTGTCAACGTTCTTAGAATTCTAGCACTGAATAGCAGGAGACATTTTAGTGTCTGACCCAGCATCCTTATTTGAAAACAAAAGCAAAATCTATGCTTGGAGAGATGGCTCGGTGGTTAAGAGCACTGGCAGCTCTTGCAGAGGACCCAGGTTTGATCACCGCCACCCACATAGTGGGTTACGACCATTTGTAAATCCAGTTCCTGGGGATCCAGTGTGCTCTCCTGACCTTTGTGGGCACCAGGCATGCATGAGGTGCACTTACATACCCTCATATACATTAGAGAAAAAAATCTTAAAAAAGAAATTAAGAAAAGCAAAACTCAGACTAATAAGGAGTGTGTCCATGGCGACGCAACACAGATGTGACAGAGGCAGGATGCGAGCCCATTCCTCGTCCAAGACAAATACTTGTGCCACTATATAAAGCTCATTTCTCAGGGAAAATGTTGGGAAGGAGCCTTTTGCTCTGAACAAAAGCCTGGTGGCCAGGATAAATCCTACAAGTACAGGCAGCACAAATTTAAGCCATTTACTTGTTTTTTTGGACAATATTCTGTGCCTGTCACTGAGCTAGCCTTGACTGAGTTCTCTGTCCAAGAGCCTTGGCTACTGCCCTCATCCTTTTCTAGGCAGCCTAGAGAGCGGCTGAGGGGCAGGCAGCAAGCACCATGGGCTGTGAATAGAGACGAGAGCTTGCCTTCAGAAACCTTGCCTGCGATGTGGGGGTGATCAGCCAGTCGTTAGGGTGCTGAGAATGCAAATAGAATCCTACCCAGAGCCCGGTCTTGATCAAACACACAATATAGAGATGTCGTTATCCAGGCACCAGACTCCAAAAGGGCCCAAGTGAAAAATACTTTCAGTGATTTGAAGTGAGGCTCAAGACATGGATTGGGCATGACAACATGAAGTTGCTGCCCCCAGAGTTGCGAAACTTCCTAGGAAGACCAGCATAGGTATAGCAGGGTTGAGTATAGTATGAGTGGAAAATGCTGATGGGTGGTCTGGAAGCTCAGGGTTGCTAAGAAACCAAGGACAGTAGAGGCAGGAAGTGAGAAGCGGTGTGTCAGACAAAAACCAAGAGTTCAGCAGGGCTCAGCTGGGTGAGGATGTGAGCCACACAGCACAGTGCAGTTAGTGAGGGCAGCTGTGAGGATGACTATTATCATCCATAAAATGGGGTCACCCAAGGCCGGTCCCACCAGGGTCAGCGTGGGTACCCTGGTGGGTGGGAGACAGACAGATTCGCCATGCAGAGAGGGCTTGGGTATAGAGTTTATTTAGTGGATATTGAATGGTATAAGAGTAAGGGGTTAGGGAGGGGAGGGGAGAAGGGGAGAGAGAGAAGAGGTGACACAGAAAGAGAAAAGAGAGAGGAGAGAGGTGGGGGGGGGAGGCAATAGTTACCTCCTCAGAAGAGTGAGGGACAGAGAGAGAGCCCAGGCTAGAGAGGAGACCCCTTACCTTGGTGGGAAGGGAGTGAGCAGGGCTTGTCTCTTAAAGGGACAGGGTGCCAGGTGACAGGCCAGGCCAGCAGATCACAACAATAACTGCTGCCCACAGAAGGAGTTGAGGCTCACCAGGTGCCTGAGATTAAATACCCAGCAGGAAGAACCTGAGCCTGGCAGCCTACCTTCCCCAGAGAATGCCTGGGGAAACTGTCCTCTGGGGATAACCAGGGAAGGCTCCTACAAGGAGGGAAGCCTCCTTCCTAGAGCAACAGGGGAGTCTGCTTAGTAGGCAAGGTCCTGGAGAGGACATGGAGGAAACAAATGGTGACATGATGCTGAGAACCTACTGAGGTTTTACTAACCCCCATCACGTACTAGGTCCTGGGTTTTATATGTCCCTCAGAACACAGCTATGGCAGTCCTGGACCAATTCATGGGCCAGTAAGCTAAGATGCACACATGAATAGCAAGGAGAGGGTCTCTGAAGGTGCACTGGAAACTTACAAAGTAGACTGAGATACAGGCCTGTTGCCCATGCTCACGTTGACTGCTTATCAAAAAACAGAAAGCTGTGGCTATTAAATTGAAGGTGTTCTTTGAATTATTATTATTATTATTATTATTATTATTTTATGTGTATGGCTGTTTGGTATTATGTAGTTAGTGCACCTTCTACATGCCCAGTGTTCATGAGTATAGTCTCAAGGAGTCCAGAAGAGGGTGTCAGGTCCCTTGGAATGGAATTTACAGGTGGTTATGAGTCACTACGTGGGTGCTGGGAATTGAAACTGGATCCTCTGTGGCCGGAACTCTTAACTGCTGAGCCCTCTCTCCAGTTTCTTGCACGTAGTGACTTCTTTCTCTGTTGCATCGTGACAACTGCATGAGCAATGACGTCATCTACAGAAACACCTCATGGACCTCCCCAGGGCTCTCTGTCCAGATGCTGTCACACGGTGTGCAGGTCTGTTTTCCTCACTTCCAGCATCCAGATGTGGAGTCACTCTCTGTTGGACTGCCGTGAAAGCAGCAGAGCAAGCCTTCCAGAAACATCTAGAAGCAACATAGAGAAACATCTGGTTCCTAGAACTCTAGAACTAGATCCTCCCCCCTCTCCCAGACCACATGAGCCTTGTTCTAGCAACACTTTCTGGGCCTTCTTCAATCTTTATTCATTTTTAATGAATACAATGGAATTTAATTATAGCAGTATTGAGCCAGGGTGAGGGGTGGGGGTGGGGAGGATCCTTCTGAGTAGAAAATAGCTTTATTCATTCATTTAAACAGAAATAAGCAAGGGAGATATGTTGATCAGTCAAATAACATTGTTATAATCTTACTTCATTTCCTGTTGCTATAACAAATTACCCAAGACTACATATTTAACAAAGAAGAAAAAGAAGAAGGAGGAGAAGAAGGAGAAGAAGAAGTTTATTCGGTTTACCATTCTGGAAGTTGAAAGCCCATATTCAACTTACATATATCCATCTCCCAGCCTCCACATGGTTGCTCATAACCATCTATAACTTCAGTTCCAGGGATCCATCACCCTCTTCTGGCTTCTGTGAGCACTGCACACACATGCTGTACACATATATATGTAGGAAACACACTCATATATATATATATATATTATATATATATAATAAGTCCCCAAACAAGAAAAATTATAATAAATATAACCAGGCATTAGATCTTTAGAGTTAAATGTATATACCTTTCTTTGTCTTGCTCAACTGATTCTCAAAATGGGAAAGGGAGTATTTTTCTTCTATGGCTAAATATCATACTGCCCAAAGAAGCTTAATTACAGAATGCTAAAATCAGGCCACTTGAATTAGCTGAGCGAATTATAATTAGTCCAAAGCAACGGTTATAGAATGCCAAGCTGAAAGCCCAACGACATCCCTGGGTCCTAGAGTCGGGATGCTCACCACAGCGATAAGGCTGGATTTTAACTTGTATCTCAATTGTCACTTCTTCCTCTGTGCTTCGTGTAACCAGACCCACTACCCTGGTCTAATGAAGTGACATTTTATCTGAGGAAAAACTACCGAGTGAAAATGAACTTGACCATGATCACTCTGTTTACAAAAGGATTTACCATGCATTTCTCTTAGGTCTTAGAGAGTTTTGTACAATGTGTGTTGACCATATTCACCCCTCTCCCCCAATTATTCTCATATCCACCCCTTCCCTTCCCTACTCATCAACTTTGTGTCATAATCTCTTTCTCTCTCCAGTGCTTCAAAACCAATTATCTTCTCTATATATTCTTGGGTGTCTATTCTTCCACTGGGGTGTGATAAACTTACCAGGGCTACACTCTTAGAGAAAATGGTCTCTCTTCCCAGCAGCCCCTTTGTTAGATGTGAGATTTAATGCCCGGCTCCTGTCTTGGTGCTGGGATTTAGTATAGCTGGGCTCACATAGGTTGTGTGCAAGCTGTCACAACCACAGTGAGCTCATATATGCTGTTGCCTGACTGTGCCAGAAGCCAGTCTTCTTGTGATTCTCCATTGCTTCTGGCTCTTCTTCACTCTCTTCCACAATAATACCTGAGCCTGGGAAGGAGTGCATTAAAATATGCTTCTTAAGATTGAAAAAATTCCAATACTTTGTTTCTAGAGAAGGGAGCTAAAGGGAGCTGCCAGGAGATGGATTTCCCTCCCTCTATTCCCCCTATCAGAAGAAACACTTCTACATGCCTTAAAGCATGGTGGCGGAGTCCCTCTCCAGGAAGCACTGGAGGTGATGAAGAATCTACTTAGGAGAGGAGCTGTGGACTTCGTGTACATGTTGAGAAGGATAGAAGAAACATTTGTCTATAGAGCTGGTAGGCTGGGTTTGTGAAGACTGGCCACCACTAGTTTGTGCAGAAACGTCATGTAGCCCAGCAACAGCAAAAGCCTGAAGCTACATAAGCCTTGGCACACTTGGTCAGAATCCCTCATTCCACATAGGCAAATGGTCAGTGGCGACATTCAACATCACCACAGAGTCATCGTCAGCAAAAGCGGATGTGCTTCTCTAGGGTTAGAGGACCTGATGTTGATGTGGTGCCCCCGATGCCCCCAACCCAGGGTTTTACGCACTGGATGACTGAGGAACAAGGGTCAACAAGGGATGCTAATGTCCAGCACACAAGGGATATAATTTCCCCTGCCTAAAATAGCTCATCAGTTACATTGGAGATGAACTGAGAGAGGTTCACAGATAAGAATGTACCTGGATGAATCAGGATTCCAGTCCGGGAATGAAGGAGTATAGTGTTGGAAACCAGAATTGTAAATCACAGAGAGGCACAGAGTTCTTGAAAAGCATCCTGTAAGTCATGTTGGACAGGGTGGATGGTGAGATGAAGTAAATGGGACAAGAGAGGCCATCTGAGGCCGGTCCAAGCCATGCTTGGCCAATGTGTCAAAGGGTTGAAGAGCAGAGTGGTGCTACGGATGTTGGGAGTCTTTAAGGGATGGAGCCTAGTTGTAGGCCACCGGGATCATGCCTTCAAGGAGATGGTATGGTCCTGGCCACTTCCTCTTTCTACATATCATTCCCATCCACAGGTTATACATCCCTGAGTATTTACATGATCGGAACTCAGGATTCCCTTTAGATTCCTTTCGTTTGGGTTATTACTACTCTCCTAGAGTGCAGTAGGATGTTTTGGTCAAGGGTGGACAGTGTATGTGTTGGTGGTATCATAAGAGTATGGTGCCTAGCAACATGAGAACCATTTTGGCTTGTGCAAGCACAGTCATTATGTTTAGACAATGACAAAATCACCTGACAACACTGTTCTCAGGATGCACCCTCACTGGTATGCCATATATACCTGTACTCGGGAACCCATTCTTTAGTAAGTCTTTATTGTGGTCACAGGTATACAAAGTTGTAACAAAGACCATTTCTGGAAGCCAGTCCCTGGGCTGAGTGCACCAAGCTCCATGGATGTGGTAGATACCATAAAAATCACATTTTGATGGATGAGAAAAATGACTCAAAGCTGTCTTACTTAGTCAAACAGCTACAGAGGTTATAGCGATTTATTCTCAGATAAAACCTTCCAGCTCCTAAGACATTCTAAAAGGCAATGGGATACTCTATCCTGAGGGAAATTCCTGCAGGGTGCTCAGGAAAGGACACAACTCAAAGGCTTCAGGAAGTCCCTGAAACTTATCAGATTCATTAGGTCCTTCTTTCCCCAAGTATACATAAACAGTAAAGGTTTCTGAGATATGGTTTCAGAACTGCTCAGCTGCCAAGAAGACTCAGGCCAGCCAAACTGCTTGGCAGAAGCAGAGACTAACTGAGCTGCCTAGAGATTCTCAGACCAGACTAGATGGCTGGAAGAGACTCCGAGCAACTGATACCTGGAAATGACACCTTCCAACCTGTGGAGCTGCCTGCAAGCTGTGCAGTGTGCTCCAGGTTTCCAGCCTTCATGGGTCGTCACCCATGCTGGGGTGAGACTTGGTGATGTAGCTGTCTTTGAGTCATTTCTGCTCCTGTAAGTCACCCCTCCCCCATATTTCTGTCAGTAACCCTGATAAACTCATTGTTTACTAGTCAGACTTGGGTGATGTCTCTGCTTTGGTCTGTCACGGGTTCCTTATCTGGGGTGAGTAGACGTTTGCTTATGTCTCCCCAGAAATGGTGTCGCCCAACAATCCTAGACTTCTCTCCTTTGCTCTCCACTTCTCTTCCTTGCTACTCTTCTTTCTACTCTTCTCACTTCTGACTTCATTCAAGAAAGAAAATTAATAGGTCATTAAAGAATATCTTCTCCAATCAGTGTATAAAGGGAAGGCAGTCAAGATGTTGTCTAGAAAACCCCAAGTCTTTAGAGAAAACTCCTCTGAGTGGGAAGGACCAGTCCCTGAATGGGAGTCTAAAGTACATGATGGTGGCCAGCCTGCTAGCCTGGTGCCTGGTATCTGGTGCCTGGAGCCTTGTTTAACCCATTTTCCTTTCCCAGGGAGAATGTCACCCACTGCAGATGGCAGTGTTGAACCTAGAGAGATGTCCAGTGATTTCTCCATTGTCACCTAAGGGTAAGGCCAGGTCCACCCTGTAGGCCCTGCACTGTCCCTGCCTGGGTCTACCTGAGCCCTCAGAATGCCTCATGGACTATCTTGGAGTCATTCAGCCTGCATAACGATGGTGGATCAAGTTTCCTGTGTAGGGACTCCAAGACTGAAGCTCTCATGGCCAGTGCTCAGCCCTGGTAGCCAGAACATAGCCCCTGTCACTCAGACTGCTTTGCACAACAATTAGTTCTTTAAGGAAAATGAAATCCTATTTCTTTCTTGAGTCCTCAGAAACGGGTGACATATAGCTTTTTGGATATCTCAAGATGAAAGAAAAGCATTGTTTATTATTATTGTGATTTCCCTGTTCTATAGATGTACCAGTCTCCTGGAGTTTTAATCATAATTTTTATCTGTTCCTCCATGTGGATTCAAGCCTCACTAATTCGCTACTCCTGCCCTGAGACTAAAATGGAGATTGTCATCTTTATTTATATGGATTCCAAAAAATCTTTTGGTTTTCTCTCCACGTAAGGTGGGCTGGGCAATAGTCTTCTCTTCCCATTAAATACTTTTTCTGGTTCCTCTTGGAGCAAATACCACAGCCAAGGTGAAATGGCTGTCTGGGGATTGTAAATTAGGGAGAACTGAATGGATATACAAATTATTTAGGTCTCCAGCAGAGTGGAGAGCAGCTTGCCTGAAAAAGAAGGCAGAAAATCACACTTAACAACCAAATCACTGGGATGTCTTTCTACATCAGTTCACTTCACTCTCTGTCTAATAGAAAGAGCAGTGGGCTGGAGAAATGGCTCAGCAGTTAAGAGAGTATACTGCTCTTTGAGAGGACCTGAGTTCAGATCCCGGCACCCATGTTGGGCGGTTCACAGCCCCCTGTAACTACATCTCCAGGAGACATGACACCCCTTTTCTGGCCTCCTTGAGCACTGTACTCATGTGCCCACCCCCAACATAAGCATAATTAAAAAGCTGAGTATGAACAAGGTCTGTACATAACTGTCAGACACACCCAGATGTAGCCGCATAAACGTAGCCACAAGCACATGAGTTTTCTCTGAGCAATGAAAAAACTACCAAAGGGGCATCAAGGACTAGTTAATTCTGTGGTCCCAGGGCTCTGTGGAAGGTATCATCATGATGACCACTCCCGTTGTGTTCTGAAGTCCATAAACCCTCACTGAGAACTGGACCGCAAAGCACCAGATGTTTAAAGGGGAATAAGCTAGGGTTTCCTGGTTCTGTAACAGTACCCTGTTACAGGCAGATCCGTCCAGATCACTGTTGTAAATTACCCATCTGGAGGCATGCAGGGTGGCTCACTCAGAGGGAAAAAGCAGGCTGATTGAAAATTGGATTTGGTTCAAAGCCAGATGACTTTTATTTTTTTGCTTGTAAAGCTCTGGACTTGAAAAAAGTGGCTTGCACCCCAAAGCATTTTACCTAAGTCCTTGCGCCCATCTCTGCTGCTATTTCTAAGGTTTCTCTACTATATTGGGAAAGGATCTATCAGTTCATTCAGAGCAAACATTAAATGGGTTTCTGTGAAACCCTGGCTCAGATCCACCCACCTCCTTAGGTCCTGGGTGACAAAATCCCCTCAGGCCTTGGTTTCACCTTAAGAGGCTGGAGCAGATTGCTGTTCTGAGAGAATCCCATATTCTTCCTCAAGCAGAGACTATTTAAGGTAGGCACGCCTTTCTCTCAGGTTCGTACGTCCTGAACATGGCTTCCTGAGCACCGCTTGCACTTAAAGCAAGCTACTATGTGCGGGGTCAGCAAACACGGAAGAGAGTGCCCTGCCCCTCCTGCACTGGAGTGCGTGCGTTTGAAGATTGCACTAGGCAGGGTGGTGTGTTCATGTAGGGACAATCTGAAGTTTATCAGAAAGGTGAATGCAAAATTATGTGCACTGAGAAAAACGTGGATTTCCTGTTGAAGGTGGTTAGCTTGTCAAGGGCCCATGCTTCCTGAACTTCCCTTTCACCTTCAGGTTGACAATCCAATCTTATCAGATTGGGAAGTCAAACCCCAACCAATGGGTTGAGATTCAGGCACCCCTTCTGGTAAGGAGAAAAGAGAGAGGCCATCTTGGCCATGTGTGCATACATTCCTTTTTTTTGGTTTTTCGAGACAAGGTTTCTCTGTGGCTTTGGAGCCTGTCCTGGAACTAGTTCTGTAGACCAGGCTGGTCTCGAACTCACAGAGATCCGCCTGCCTCTGCCTCCCGAGTGCTGGGATTAAAGGCTTGCACCACCATCGCCCGGCTGCATACATTCTTTTTACAAAAAGAAATCACCTTGTCGAGTTATTTTTGCTTTGTTCGTGAGGTCCTTCATATGACGCCAAGAGTATTCTTTTCAAACAGCACTTTCAGATGAATTTAGAGAGGGGGACTAATGGAAAATCGTCTTACATGTCAGGCCTGTAGGAGATGCATTCAAACCAGTCTAGGCCATGCTCCAGGTTCATGAGAGTTAGGGAGGCTGATAAAACGGACCCGGAAGTAGGGTGCACGGAGCTCCATGGTCTGCTAGGCACTGTTTGCAATAGTTAGTGAGCAATGGCTGTTGGGGGAACTTGGCTCTGCCTTGAGTCCTAGGAGACCAACAAAGACAGATGTACTGCTGGGACAAAGTAGTTACAGCCTACCGGGGAGAGAGAAAGCAATGGTGCTCTAGAGCGAAGACAGTGTAGATCCTGACATGACGTCGAATGCCTCCCTCGAAGGCATCAGGATTGGTTCCGAAATATGTAGAATATTAGCTAGGAAGGATCGGTGGATGGTAAGTGAATTTATCCTTTGGCCAGAATAGGGAGAATAGTGGTTTGAATGTGCCACTAGAGGGCGGTAGACTGGGCAACAGCTACAGTTTGGCTTGCAGCATTAGCAGCGGGCGGTGGCAGAGGGATGCTTTCATTTTGGAGTGTTTGATTATGATTTGCCAGCGTGCAATTTGCTGACATGGAGGTCACACCTCAACTGGCCACTGTGCAGTTCTGGGAGGTGACGTGAACCACTGAGCCACAGAAGTTCTTTTGACCAAAGGTTAGATCTGGGCAGAGGTTTGGGTCACAGGCCAGGCAGCCACAGTTTGGTGTCACCAGGTCAAGGCATTCCACAGCTCTCAGGAGATTTTCCTGTTTGGGACTTCTGATTCACACGTGTGAGAATTCTCTAATGGGGACCGAATTTATTTTCTGAGCTATTAGGAATGGCCTTCCCTTTGCATGACACTGCTCAGAGAAGTGTTGGGAGTGTGAAGCTTCTGGGACAAGAGACCAAAAACAGAGCTCCCTTAACCTGGTTGCTGACAGAGTCACTGGAAGAGATGACCACACTCCAGAGTCTCAGGCCTGTCACACATGCTCCTGCCGAGGCCAGAGGAGGACACGGCTTTACCATATCACTCTTGTTTATCCCTCTCTACCTTATTCCTTTGAGACAGGAGTTCAAGACTTCCCCTCCCCCAGCTAGGCAGACAACCTGCAAGCCCCAGAGATTCTCCTGTCCCCCAGACCCCCCAGTGCTGGAATTACTGGAATACACGCTGTCGTGCCTCACTTTTCACAGAGGTACCAGAGAGCCAAACTCAGGTGTTTGCATAGCAAATACTCTTACCCCCTGAGTCATTGTTCCAGCCCAGAAACCCATTTTTGAAAACCGATTCTTTCAGTGGCATGACGCTAGCTCCTGGCGCATAGTTCAGAGGATAACAGACCCAGGGAGATGACCTTCGTGCTTCTGTGCAAGCTGGTGGGTCACTGCTGGGATGCTTTAGACTATTTTATGTGAAGCCAAAGATGGGTGTCCTAGCCATCGGCTCCTACTTAACAGAAAAATTAGAATCTGAGTGACGGGCTAGGGCTCTTGATCTGTAACGGAATATCCATTTTCATTTCAGGGAATCTACTGAGTGGATGCTGACCGCACAAAGTCAGAGAGTAGACCAATCTCAGATGCCAGCCCTGGGGTGACATCTCTTCATTTTATCATATATATGAGTCATGAGAGAGTAAAGGAAGAGATCCCAGCAGAGGGTAGATCTGAGTGTGAAACAGATGCCAATCCCCCAACCCAGACCTTCCCCAACGCTCTAAGCTTTGCTTTGGGGACACGTATTACAGCCCACGTCCACAGCAGTTTCTAGCTGCACTTCCGTTTGCTTAGCAAGTCTTGGTGGCGGCTCTCTCGCAGCATCACAGAAAAGAACAGGCCATTCTTATCACGGTTGACAGCTCAAAGGGATGCATTAAAAAGCAAGCAAGCAATGTAATTCTTTGTGATTCAGAAGCGCAACTATTCTTTGGAGGAGACCTTGGGAGGATTCCTCCCTCTACTGTCAAGCTCGGACTCTGCTTGGTTATTAAGTTGGTGGCAATTCACAAGTAAGAACCGATTCCAAGGGTGTCGGGCATTGTTGTTCCAGAACAGTCCAATTGCTTGAAAATGACTCAGAGAATTGCTATTTCTGGGACACAGGCCAACCATGTCCCTGCAGAAACATTCTGACCAAGTGAAAGCAACAGCAAAAAGCAAACAATTGTGTGGCAGTGGACGGCTAAGGGTGATTAGCGCTAGACTCCTCCTCCATAGGAATCTACTGAATATGAATCCCCATGTAACTCTGGCTAAGCTGGAACTTGCTATGTAGACCAGGCTAGCCACAAACTCACAGATATCCAGCTACCTCTGCCTCCTCAGTGATGGGTTAAAGTTGTGACCATCATACGCTGCAACTTAAAATTTATTTTGCAACAATTTATTGCAAAATAATAAAAGTGTTTTCCTGCCTTCTTTTAAATTAATATACAAGGGAGAGATGACTCAGCAGTTAAGAGCACAGGCCGCTCTTGCAGAGGACCCGTGTTCAGTTCCCAGCACCCACATGGTGGCTCACAACCACCTGTAACTCCAGTTCCAAGGGACCTGATGCCCTCTTCTGACTTCTGCAGGTCAAATAAAATACTAGATAACTGGACTGCAGTTCGGGTTTCATGGCTGGATGTAAAAGCCATCTTGGTACAGTGCCCCACCCCCACCCCCAACTCTTATTTACGGAAAACGTAAAACACAAATGTACAGAAAGGCTCACTCAAAGTTCAGGGATGGTTGGTGCCTGGAACGGAGTCTGTCTTTGTTTTCACAACTCTCCTGCACTGGAGGGCTGAGGCCCACAAGGTCCTCTTAACCACAAACCTCCCACTTGAGGGAGGCTGCTACTCTTAATCCACAAATCACCTGATGGCTTGGGCACTTTGATTTGCTCCTGGAAGTGTCTAATAACCCAGGCGTGAATCTGAAACACGGAGGGGAATAATCTCGGTGTTCATCTGACTTAGCCTGAAAGAACCCAAGGCTCCTTGGCAGGTTGGGTTAAAAAGTAGTTTATCCTTCTCCAATAAGATTGCCTTCTCTTTTATTTGAGTAACTTATCTTGATGTCAGCTATGTGCCCAGCATCCTGACATGCCTTGGGGACGCTGAGGTGACCCAGACACTATTGTGAGTCTAGTGGAACAAGGAGTAATGGGTGACTCAGCAACAGGTCTGCAGGGGTGCTGTTCTGTGACCTCACAGCTTCCGGGAGGAGACTCGCGGGCCATCTCCAGTGCAGGTTTCTGTGTAGTCCGTCTCTCATGATGATCTTAGAAGATTCTCCATGTCCAGGACACTTAGCGTCTAGTTGACACAACTCTTGTCTTGCCCAGCTTCCACTGCTCTGACAAAGGACATGAGAATATAAAATGAAAGGAAGAAGTTCATTTGGGCTCATGATTTCAGAGTTGTTAGTCTGGCCAGTTGGCCAACACAGTACCTCATGGTGGAGCATGTGGAAGAAAAAGTTTACCCACCTTATGGTGTCTGGAAAGCAAAATAAGAGAGAGACAGAGATACACAGAGACAGAGTTTCCAGAGTCCCAATGTACACTTCCAGAACATATCTCCAATGTCCTAAATTTCTTTCTCTCCTTTTTTTTCTTTCTTTCTTCTTTTCTTTTCTTTTCTTCTCCCTTTTTTTTGAGATAGAATCTTACTGTGTAGTCTTGGTTATCCCGTAACTCACTATGAAGACCAGGCTGGCCTCAAACTCCTGGAGAGCCTCTTGCTTCTGCCTCCCAAGTGCTGGTATTAAAGATGTGTGCCACCACCAATGACCTATTTTCCTTCCATTGGGTCCTGCATCCTCAAGATCTCACCATCTCCATTAGCACTGTAGGCTGGCAGTCAAGCCTTAGCACCCAAGGGTGCTATATGTCTTAGCCGGAAACCACAGCAGTTCCTAATCCTTTGTGCAGGGGCAGGGCGCTGAGGTCTGCTGCCGGCCTCCAGCTCTAGCTGTGCCGAGCTTTGCTCCTCTGTGCTGCTCATTTACATTCGTGAGCTGTGCTTTTATTGAACTGGTCTGCTGTGCATCCTTCGTTCCTGAACTGTAAGAACCTGAAGGCTCTGAGCCCCCAGTGTCTCTCACTGGGTTGCTACACATGAGATATATAATAGACAGTTGTCGAAATGATCATTGGAACAATATAAGTATAATAATGTATTTTGCTAGCAGTTTAAGCCATCTGCTGGGTAATTACTATATTAATAATGCATATGTATGCCGTATACACACCATGGCCATCATTGTTATTTCAGAGGTTCATCTCTGAAAAAACCGTAACAAGCCGTAACATCTTGGCTTTCTGAGTGGATATTGGCGGGATTGAGGATCGTTTTTTCTCTCTGGATGGGTCAGAGTGAAGTGGTAGATACTAGATACACTTTAACTCAGGGAGGCAGGATACCCACTGGCTTTCTCCTGTAACCACAGCAACCATGGAAGTGTTGACGGAAAATAAATAGTGCCATCCCACCAGCTAAACTCACTGCTACTTCCTGGAAAGGATTAGAAGGCCTTTTCCTGCCTTTGGGAGTCTACCTGTCCTTTTGGGGTCCCTGGACTGGAGAGGCACACTTCATGAGAACTGTCCTTACCAAACCGATGATCTCCTGCACCCCAGTGTGTCATAGCTAGTCTCCGACTTGCCTTTGCTGAGATGGGAAACATCCAGCATCTGCCATTTGCATAACGTGTGTGTTTTTACAGCTTAGAATTTTCTGTTTCTGCAAATAAATGCTCGTTATAATGAAACTGAAGTGCCAGAAAAAGAGAAACAACCTACTTTAAGGTCGCCGCTGCCTCCCAGCAAGGATGTTTAAAAATAACCCCCAATCTGCTATGTACTCTCAGCTCTCAGTGCACCTGCTTAGTGGCAGAGCCGGTGCCACACGGACATCCTGGGCACTGTGTGTGTGTGTGTGTGTGTGTGTGTGTGTGTGTGTGTGTGTGCGCGCGCGCACGCACGTGCGTGTGCACACACACATATGATCTCACTCGTGTACTATGTACACGACATGAGGTGTCTGATTCTGATATCTGATTTGAGGGTCCCTCCATGAACACGGTGAGGGGCGTGAGGCCGGCCCTTCCATTTTGCCACCAGTTTTCCGAGGTGATGAGCTGGTTGAGGGCAGGCAGAAGTCCACCCCAGGAAGGCTCTGTGACATTGCTCCTTTGTAACTTCAGTCTTAAAACCAGTGGTGAAGGAAACGTCATCCCGGGACTGCTGGGCTCTCAGCACGGTCATCC
The DNA here is from genome assembly GCF_037038515.1 of Microtus pennsylvanicus. Lineage (NCBI taxonomy): Eukaryota > Metazoa > Chordata > Mammalia > Rodentia > Cricetidae > Microtus > Microtus pennsylvanicus. The sequence continues at coordinate 89,047,058 of NC_134579.1, forward strand.
TAGGATATGTCACTAACAAAATGTTCTGAGGTCATTTAGAAATGACGTGTCCTCGATGAAGACGAACAGATCAAAGACATTCTCCTGGAACTCAAGAACAATGGCAATGGGTTTTTGATCCTACTGCACGTACTGGCTTTGGGGGAGCCTAGGCAGTTTGGACGCTCACCTTACTAGACCTGGATGGAGGTGGGCGGTCCTTGGACTTCCCACAGGTCAGGGAACCCTGATTGCTCTTCGAGCTGATGAGGGAGGGGGACTTGATCAGGGGAGGGGGAGGGAAATGGGAGCAGTGGCGGGGAAGAGGCAGAAATCCTTAATAAATAAATAAATTAAAAAAAAAACATTCCCCTGCAAGGCACGGCTCCTATGGCACAGATGGACTCGTGTTTCTCCTCCTGGACTCTACACTCTGCCTAGACACAGTGCTCGCTAGAGAGAAGCTGTCTTGGTGTGCAGACTAGCTGCAAACCTAGTCCTATAGAGTCTTGTTCACCCTCGTCCTCAGGCCCTCACTGGGCTACAAGGAGGAGAGCAAGCTCAGACCAGCCTGCCGGGTGAAACTAGTGACCTCATGTATCCCTGTTTGTCAGCCAACTGCCAAACAACCACTGGTCATAGGAAGGATTGTTGTCCCTGACCAAATGGCTGTTCCAGCTCCGTATCCAGTTAACAGAGAAGAGGAGGCACAGCCTGGTCAGAGTAGCGGAAGTGCTGAGCTGACTTTCAGACTTTGTGGACGAGAATTTACATTTTAATAACATTACACTTATATGAAATATTTTAATGCTTTTAAAGCTATGGAGTTTCTAAGGTTTATTAAATGTTACTTATTTATCCCTATGAATGTTTTGCCTGCATGTATGTGCCTGGGGTCCACAGAGGTCAGAAAAGGGCATCAGATCCCCTGGAACTGGAGATACAGATGGTTGTGAGGCACCATCTGGGTGTGGGGAAAGGAACTTATGTCCTCCAGAAGAGCAGCCAGTGACCTTAACCGCTGAGCCATCTCTCCAGTTCCAGAAAGTCACTCCGCCCCACCTCACTGGAGCCCACCCACACCCCAGGCATCATCCTCAGTGAGTTGGGTGTTCCACCATTGTTTCTGAAAGCTGAAGATGACCAACTCACAAAGAGACCGGTTTATTGTGGCCTTGGAGGTTTCAGCTCACAGCTGATCGCTTGGCCCCGTTGGTTCAGACTTGTGTGTGGTGAGGAGGGCACCGTGGCCGGTGCATATACTCATTTCACAATAGGAAAGCAAAAGAGGGAGATACCGGGTTCCCACAAATCCCCTTCCAGGACATGTTTCCAGTGAATTGATGGCCTCTCATTAGGCCCCACCTCCACAAAAGCTCACTCTGTCTAACAATGCCAGCCTGGGGGGCCGAGGCTTGCATGCCTGTGCCTTTGGAGGACATTATCTAAATCAATATCTAAACTACTGCAAACTCTTTTGAAAGCAATAACTCAGCTGCATCAAATCAGAGCAAGAATAAGTTAGATTTACAGCTAACCTGTTCAGGGCACAGTAAAACAATACTCCAGTGTCTTGCTTGGCAGTGTTATAGTTCATATAATTTGGATTGATTTAACTCGCATGATATTTGTCATAAAGAAAAAACCTGTGAGTCAGCTTGCCGTGGCTGCTACAACACAAACACTCACTAGAATAAATTGACTGCACTGTCCAGGTAGTACTTAAAAATGTCAGAGTTAAATTGTCAGAAGAGCACTGTCTGAAGCTGCCTTCCCAGGAAAAACGTTGCCCATAAGCACCTCAAGTGGCATTGTCATGGTGATCCCGGCTGTCTTCGTGTGCTTGGTGCTTCCTGAGAGCGTCTCAGAACTGCATTTTCCTGCCTGGAATCTGGGGCACAGGTTGATGCGCGATGGTGAGTTTCATCGCCGCTTTCATTTCTACACCAACGGCTCGCTCGCTGGCGGCTGAATCATCCTCGTTTCCAATTTTAAGACATTGTTCAAAAGTCAGGGATCCGTCACTAAAGAGTCAGGGTTGTTCAGGGGACAGTTCCCAGAACTTCAGAGCAACTTCGCAGGTCTACAGACTAATGAAGAGTTTTCAAAGGAAAATCATACAAGCCAGTGATTAGAATAGGCTTTCTGTCCCCTAAACATTGTGCTCAGAATTACTTAACTAATAACACATAGCAGATACACAGTCCCCTGGGTCTTTATTCTTCATTCATTCAAACCCGCTCCTCCCTAAAGATAATTAAATGATATCTAGAATTCCCACCGCTAACATAAAGATATTGCTAGTGATTTAGTCGAAGTCTTAGATAAAATCTGTGTACACGGTGACTGTATCTATGATACCACATACACCTGTAGTCCCGACACTCAGGAAGCTGAGGCAGGAGGATTGCTGCCAAGTTCAGGTCAGTCTGGGCTACAGAGTGAGACCATGTTTCAAAGCAAGAAAACAACAAACAAACAAACAAAAACACCAACTAGTTAAATTAGTATAAGATCCTTAGTGAACCATACCATTTCTTTGTTTTTAGTCTAGGTCACGTATTTTGATTAAAGTGTAAATTAGTAAATGACCAACAAGGGTCAAATCATACCATTTCCTCAGTACTCATAACAGTGTCTCAGACACGAGAGCAGTGTATTTGCTGAAAATCCACTCTGCACAAGGCACCGTGAAAAACACTTCACTTTTTCAGGACATCCTCACAATGGCTCCTTGAGGCATATATTAAATCCCTGGCTTGAAGACAGCAAAACCAAGTCACATGCCACTCGAGAACGGGTAGAGAAGCAGAAGCAGACGGTCTCATGCTCACTGCAATATCTGTGTCCCTGCACCCTGCATCCCTGCATCCCTGTACCCTGCACCCTGCACCCTGCATCCATGCACCCTCATCCCTGCACCCTCATCTCTGCACCTTGAATCCTACATCACTGCACCCTGCATCCTGCATCCCTGCACCCTCATCCCTGTACCCTCATCCCTGCACCCTCATCCCTGCACCCTGCATCCCTTCACCTTGCATCCCTGCACCCTGTACCCTCATCTCTGCACCCTCATCCCTGCACCCTGCATCCCTGCATCGTGCATCCATGCACCCTCATCCCTACACCCTGCATCCTTGCATCCCAAATCATTCTTCACAGTTTTTCTAGATGCTCAAGTAACATTCATACTAGACTAATGATGGTTTTAAAACGTGTGCTTTTCATCTTTCATAATTTATAATTCCTGATTTGTAAAAATCCAGACTTCCTTGACTTTCTCATGATTTTAGAATGTGTCTCTGAGCCCTGATCTAGAGGCTACACCAAAGACAAATTGAGTACACACTGCCTTTGGAAGATTCAGTCAACTCCCTAGGTCCTTTCTTCCATGCCTGTCTCTCCCGGCCAGGGACCAGTGGCTCAGACCCTCCTTTCCTGGGCTCTCTTTGGCAGGGTGTTCTTGAAGTTTCTCCATTTAGACACCTTTGACCCACCCCTCTTAAGTGCCCTGAAATTCCCCGAGCAGCAGCTACTGCCCCCTTTAGTCATGGATGCACCCAGGGCTTGTGATTGTGAGCAGGTCCACTGTGCACCAGTGACCAATGTGTCTGAGTGCTGTGACACAGAGCTTATTGTGAAACTGACTTATTCCTTAAAATTGGTTGCAGGGAGCTGGGCGGTGGTGGCGCACGCCTTTAATCCCAGCACTTGGGAGGCAGAGGCAGGCGGATCTCTGTGAGTTCGAGACCAGCCTGGTCTACAAGAGCTAGTTCCAGGACAGGCTCCAAAACCACAGAGAAACCCTGTCTCAAAAAACCAAAAAAAAAAAAAAGAAAAGAAAAGAAAAGAAAAAAATTGGTTGGAGGAAGCAGCAGAATCCTGGATGCATGCAAGCTGGTCCCTCGGGGTGCAGGGAAGATTCCAGGGTGCACAGAATCTTGGCTGTTTGTGTGCTACGGTTCGTCTACACAGAAACTCAAGTACTAGGAGCTTGGTCTCCAGTGTGCGGATACTGAGAGATGGTGGAATCTTTAACAGTGAGGGATGGTGGAAGTTAATTAGGTCACTGAGGACTCTGCTCTTGCAGGAATTGACACAGCTCCCATGGGACCACAAGTTGGTTTTGGCAAATGTGAGCTGTTTAAAACCAAGCCAGTCCCTTTGCGTCTGGATTGTTTTATCACCTAATTCTCTCTGTCTCTCTCCCTCTCTCATGCATTTTACACCACAGCACTATCCACTGTGGAGTGACACAGTGAAGGGCTCGTGAACATGCTGCTGGACTTTCTGTCTCCAAATCTCTTCTTTACAAATTACCCGGCTTCATGCGTCTCAGCACAGCAATGTAAACTAGACTCGTGGAGACTGTCTCCCTTGCGCTTCAGTGGGGTGGGCCCTATGTTGATTATTTTCCCATTGCTGTGATAAACACCATGACTAAAGCAATCTGGGGAGGAAAGGGTTTATTTCAGCTTGTATTGCCCAGGTTACACTCCATCACTGAGGGAAGTCAGGGCAGAAACTCAAGGTAAGATCCTGGAGGAAGGAACTGAAGCAGAGGCCACGGAGGAGTGCTGCTTACTGGCTTGCTCTCCATGGCTTGTTCATGCTTTCTTATAAGACCCTGAAGCACCAGTTCAGAGGGAGGTTGGGCTTGGACCCTCCCACATAAATCACTAATTAAGAATATGCCCCACAGATTTGCCTATAGGCTAGGACGGTGGAAGCAGTTTAGCACCTTCCAAGAGACTGTAGATTGTGTCAAGCTGATAAAAACTAAGCCGGACAAGCTCCAAAGGCAGCGTACCCTTGCTTATACACCGTGGTGTGTTCCTCAGGAGCAGTGCGATGTGCTGAGCTGCAGTACTGAAGGTGCCCTGTCCTAGGCAGGATTGACAGTCCTAGCCAATCCTCTTCCACCTCAGAATCAGACAGCTCCTAACAGTGAAATAGTCAGTCTATTGTTTAAGGAATACAAATAAGAAAATTGTATATGTGTGTGTGTGTGAGTATGTGTGTGTGTGTGTACATGTATGTGTGTAAATATGTGTATGCATTTGTGTGTATGTATGTGTGTGAATATGTGTATGTAAGTGTATGTGAGAGTTTGTGTGTGCATGTGTGAATATTCATGTGAGTATGTGCATGTGTATATGTGTGAATATGTGTATGTATGTGTGTGCATGTTTGTGCGAGTATGTGTGGGTGTGTATGCATGTGTATGAAAGTATATGTGTACGTGAATATGTGAGAATCTATGTGAGTATGTGTGGTGTGTGTGTGTATGTGTGTGCGTGCGCGCGCGTGTGTGTAGAACTGGGTCTGCCCAAAGGTCAGTCCAAGATCACTAAATGAACAGCCTCACACTCCAGTATGCATTAAGGCCAGCAAATGAGAGAGTGCATTTTGGATGGAAGTCAGCTTTTCTGACACACAAAGATAAGCTGAACAGAAATCTTCGGATGGAAAATAAGTTCTAAGATAGCATAAAAATAAAACCATGCCCAAAGGACCAGAAAGGTCATTTCAATTTTTTCTTCTGTAGCAGTGACTAGAAAAATTCAAAGACCTCATCTGGTTCTGGTCTATCATTCTTAATTGATAGCACTCTGAATGGAATGTCTGATGGAGTGGGCACAGACCAAAGGCTGGGGCGACGATGCATGCTTGCTGTCCTGAGTACCCTGTTCATCACAGACTCACGCTTGTAATCCCAGCACTTGGGATGTAGAGGCAGGAGGATTGTGAGTTTGAGGCTAGCCTGAACTAAAAGTGAGTTTGGGGCCAGCCTTGGCTACAGAGTAGCTCAAAGATAAACAATGAAACAAAAGACTACCCTAGCTCTCCACTCAGCTTGTGTTCTGATGGAAACTGAGTTCTCTGACTTTCCTGGTTATGATGCAGTGAAAACGAGGGCTTGGGGTCTGGGGTCTCCGACCGTAGGCTCCTCCCCCATCGCTATGGTGAGTCAGCCTTCTCATGCTATGTTCAGAGGAGTGTGAATAAAAGCTCCAGGTCACAGAGTGTGCTGAGCACTGAGGCCTCTAACACCCTTTTCGGATGCACAGTGGGAAAGGAATGTGTGCATGCAGAAGTCTGCAGTGCGTCCTGCGGAGTAGCACACACAGACAGGGAAGATTGCAAATGCACAGAAATAACTCAAAAGCAAATTTCAAAGCGTTGTATATGGAGTGCAAGAGACGAGCCAGGCTTCTTGGTCAAGGACTACCAAGGTCAGAGCAAACTAACTCTTGGGAGCTCAGGGCTGCCAACCTGGGGAAGGTGGCATCATGTGAACACTGTAGACAGTGGGCAGCAGTCCCTTTGCAAGGCTGAGACCCAGCCTCTGATTAGGTTTGAGAACTACCTGTATCATTGCCTCCGTCTCCTTGCAAGGAAATGATGGAACACCGACAATCTCTTGGTTAGGACAGTGACCCCTGCCCAGTGGTGGTGAAGGCATGCTGCTGCTCAGCCTCCTTTCTCTTCTTACAGGGTTCCTCCCACCCCAAGAATTTAGTCAACACAAACCCCTCAGGCGTGACAAGGGCCTCTCTCCCATAGGATTCTGGATTCAGTTAAGCTGACAACACTGACCATCACAAAGATCAATAAAATGTAAAGTTCCAAGGGATTCTGGACTGATAAAGGAAGGTAACAGGTGCTATGAAGGAGGACCCTAAGAAACTTGCCTGGACACAACACACAGGCTGAAGCCCCAAAGCCCCTGAAGGCCGATAAGTCAAGGTTGGTGGCTGGGTCAAGCATCCGAGTGTCAAATACTGAGAGCTTAGACTTTGGAGGAGGCTGGTTACATGATCCATTTTCCCAGCTAGAAACTGAGTCAAGCTTTGAGATACATAGACAGCAAACTAACCCCTTATCCCTGACTATTTTTATGCTAAGCTAATTATAAACGCTCTATTTCTGTATAAGTCAGTGAGGCTGCCATGCATCTGTGACTTCAGCTTCTTCTTTTTAAACATTTTATATTTTAAATTATTTTACTCCACTATAATTTCAGGAAATCACATTTACACCCCAGATGCTTCAGGCAGTCATTTCTCAGCTCTCTCCAGCACTAGCTTATTTCCCCCAGAAAGATGACATTCGTCATAATTTAAACACACATACACACACATACAAATGCATGCGCGCATACACACTCACGCACACACAAAATCTCTCGTCTTTGAATTTTTTTTCATCCAAATACTGCCACTTTCAAATCAGACTCTCAGTTAAACTCACACAATACCAGAGTTACTTACAGAAAAGGAGAGAGAAGGAGGAGGGGACAGTGACAGAGGAGGGGGAGGGGGCAGTGAGAGAGGGGAGGGAGGGGGCAGTAGGAGAGGAAGGCAGGCTTAAGGGACCTGGTTAGCAGGAACCAGCAGAGAGGGAACGGCCCCCAGGATTATACTCCAGCTCCAGACTTGGGGGAGTCAGATCTGCTTCCTCCAGCCGGTTGGGAAGTCAGTCCCGGGCTGAATAGGACTGTCTCCTTGCAAGTCAGGTCACCCGGTGTGCAACTTCGAGTCACACCTGCCCAACGTCCCGTCTTCCGTCACTTTGAAGAACTCCTTGACACTGTGTGTTCAAGCACAAGGTGGCTTTCCTGTCCCTGGGGTGTGACAGGCTCCTCCTGTCAAGGGGGTGTGGCCGGCTGATGACTTGCAGTTCACATTTGTTTGGGACCCTGTTACTAGTTTGGATGTCAAATGTCTCCCTTCAGAGCTCCTGTACGCAGAAGGTTGTCTCCAGGAGGGGGCACTGTTTTGAGAGGATGTGAGGTCGAGGTAGAGCAGGCTATCTTTGTAGACTGTGCTATCTTTGTGTTTCCAAAGTTGCTAGGGTCAGGGTCTGGCCACCCTAGCAAGCTAGTGTGGATCACATGTTCTGTTTTTTTTTTTTTTTTGTTGTTGTTGTTTGTTTTAGTTTGTGTTTTTCAAGACAGGGTTTCTCTGTGTAACAGCTCTGGTTGTCCTGGAACTCTCTCTGTAGACCAGGCTGGCCTTGAACTCACAGAGATCCACCTGCCTCTCCCTCCTGAGTGCTGAGATTAATGTGCCACCACTACCACCCAGCAAATCACATGTTCTTAATAGCCACACAAACAAATCATAGGGAAAGGCAGAGAAAGATTTTCTCAGTGTGTCCACGTGGCTTAGAAGAGGAACAAACAAAGGGCTTTAGATTTATAGAGCTTTAGATTTATAGAGAAGTGTGTCTAATTTGGTTAACATGTGGTCCTGCCCATCATCGACCCATCAGTTCCTCAGCTAAATCTCTCCTGCAAGGTGCTCTGGCAAGTCGTCAGAACTGTGTGAGATCTCTTCCTGAGAGACAAGCACTCCCTCCTGCTGCCCTAGGAACCCAACCTTTTCCTTCTCCCAGCACAAGACTCCTGGGAAATTTTCAGTTTCTTGGAGACTATTGTAGTTTGAGTGAGAAATGTCCCCCACAGGCTCACGCATTTTAACACTTGCTCTCCAGTAGGTGGCGCTGTTTGGGGCGGTGCTGCAGCCTCGCTGGAGGCAGCACATCACTGGAAATGGACTTCCAAGGTTTGAAGCCTTATCCCCATCTCTCTTTTTCTCTCCCACCCTCTCTCTGCTGCCCACGTGTGACTGTAAATGTAATCTCTCAGCTTTTTGTTCCAGCCACCTGCTGCCATGATGAACTCTTATCCATCCAGAATCATAAGCCAAAGTGGACTTTTTCTTCTGTGAGTCACTTTTGGTCATGGTGCTTTATCACGGCAACAGAAAGGATGGATATGGGACCATTGCTTTGAAGGTTTGGTGGTCAGGGTGTGTGTGTGTGCGTGCGTGTGTGTGTGTGTGTGTGTGTGTGTGTGTGTGTGTGAGTGTGTGTGTGTGTGTGTGTGTGTGTGTGTGTGTGTTAGGAAGATCTTCATTCCAACCTGGGCAGTAATGTAGCCCCTTGCTGTCACTCTAACAGCCGTCTGTCATGGTGTGTGATATTCCTCTGCCATTCCTGCAGATAATCTCTGCAATCATGATCTCCCCAACTGCCCATAGACTGAACTTTGTGGAACTGTGAACCCACTGTTCCTCTCGGGTATTTTGGTCACACTGACACAGAAGACATTGCTAGGAACCCTGAGACTATGGGGGACCCTTTCTTTTTACCGGATTTGGTTACTGGTCAACTGATCTCTATTGCCATTATGTCTTGAGTTGGAAATTTTCGAGACAGGGTCTGCTCCAGAGATTTGTGACCTTAGGACCTCATGGTAGAGACAGACCTTGATAGTCTGTCCCCACAGAGGTCACGTAAAGCAGGTTGCAGACCCTGAAAGTCCTGGACAACCCCTAATAGTTATGGGACCCCCCACCAAGGCAGAAACAAAAGCCCATCACGCTACAGAGAAACAATATGAGGTTGATTTCCAGGCTCTCACTGACTGGATGATCTGCTGCTTATTGGTCATCAAACTTCCAGTGACTGATTGGCTATAGCTACCTGCGATTGCTAAGTGGCCCAGAACCCCCAGATGTGTCCTGAATTCCACTGATTCAAGTTTTTCCAAATGTAAGCCCCAAGGATGGTATTTTCTATGCCCTCTCTATTTTGAATTATGTCTGTGTCGTTGTGTCTGTATGGGGGCATGCGCACATGAATGCAGGTTTCTACAGAGGTCCCTGGAGCTGGAGTTATGAGCTGCCCAGTGTGGGTGCTGGGAACTGACCTTAAGTCCTCTAGAAGGGTAGTATGTGCTCCTAACCCAAACCATCTCCCTATCTCCCTTTTAATTCTTTTTTTTTTTTTTTTTTTTTTTTTTTTTTTTTTTTTTTTTTTTTTTTTGATTTTCGAGACAGGGTTTCTCCGTAGCTTTTTGGTTCCTGTCCTGGAACTAGCTCTTGTAGACCAGGCTGGCCTCGAACTCACAGAGATCCTCCTGCCTCTGCCTCTCGAGTGCTGGGATTAAAGGAGTGCGCCACCACCGCCCGGCCCTTTTAATTCTTTTTTGAGTCTTGTATTCATACCGCTTCTCTGTGTAACAGCTCCGGGGACCCTCAAACACAACTGAAAGGGTTGAAAAACATGCAATTATAGTCAAAGTGTACAACCTTTTGGTATTTCCATCAGAAATATAAATGAGAAAGCATTTAGGTTTTCAAAAAGCCTATTTTTTTTCTCCTAAAATACACAGGATATCCTATAAAGATTCAAACTAGGTTACAGTTCATGAATATGAAAACCACAAGTCAAAGCTGTTTAAATAAGGCTTTGGATTTAATGTACATTGCTGAGGGAGCGAATACATCTTGTTAAATGCTCTCCTGAATAGAAAGCCATTTAAACCTCCAGGACTGGATATCCATCTAGAGGAGCTGAGGGGGAAGTCTAGCTTCACCTGTGTAGGTGTTTCAGCCTGCACACACGCACACATGTGGGCACGACCCCACCCCCCCTCCACGAGCAGCTGCTGCAGAAACCTCGGGCCCAGGAGACAGGTGTCTGTCCCCCAGGAAACGAGGTTTGTGGGGCAAGAACTGGCTGCATTTACGCTGGGAGGAAGGGACTTGACAAGTTAATTAATTTCTTTTGTCTAGAAGCATCCGCAGCTCAGTCCGGCCCAGGCTCTGAAGGAGCTTTTCCAGAGTCACTGATGTTTACAGTAGCGAGCTTGCCTTCCTCAGGCCCAAGGGGCTATTATTAGCTCTGGGAGTAAACATTTAGGATTAGAGTGTTGTGGACCAGCACAGGGTGTGGGCTGCTGAGGGATTGAGGCATTTGTGCTCCTTAGCGAGGGGTTGATCTTTGATTTTCCTTTTGACTATTTGTGACCTACAGGCCCTGGCATCACTCACAGCAGGGTCGCTTTTGCCCTGTTCTGGAAAATTGCTGACTGCTTTCCCTAGAAGACTGGGGCCCTAAGGCCTTGTGTATGCTACCTGGGTCCTGCCCAGCCCCTTCTGCAAAGTGGTACCTACTGGGGACTAGGGAAAAGGCTCTCGGCACGTCCACTGTCCCGGACTCAGACATCTTCTACAGTGAGAAGACAGGCAGGACTCCAAGGGCCGAGAGGTTTAGCAGATGTCTTTGGGAGGGATTCTGGAATTATCCATAAACAAATTTGACCTTAGGGAAAGGCCAGCTGAAGGAAATTGCTTTAACTGTCTGAGTGTCTGCTGGCCAGGAAGGCTCATGTCTTTAATTTGTCCTTAAATCATTTGCTCAGCTATTTATAGGCCTCTTCGTGTCTTCCCTCCAAATTCTGTTCAACCAGGGAAGAAGCTGGGGTGAGGGGTTATTTGCTCATTCCAGATGTTTCATCCGCCTATGTCACCTGTCTAGGGATGGAGGCGAGCTTGTCATGTGTTGTCCCATTAGAGCGGAAAGGACTGGTGGCTTCCCGCTGTTCTTCTTCCAAGGTCATTTCCCATCTGCCCTCAGATTATCGTGACCCCTTGTCATGGGCTCACCACGTCAGAAACATAAATGATCTGTCTGTGTCTTCCCACAATGTTAGAATCTTCTGAGAGGAAAAATAAAGCAAAAGGTGCTGCAGGGCGACATTCACAAGTGCCAGGGGAACTACCGTGCTCACATTTCAGTTGTCACTAATAATAACTCTTGGATCATACATTACACATCAATGTATGTATGTATACATGTATGTATGTATGTATGTATGTATGCGCGCATGCATGCAGGTAGAGTACAGAACAACTACGAAGGGTTAAAGGTCAGGGAAGTCTCTGGGATAAGCTGACAAATCTCATCGAGTCGAGAGGCTGCTGTGGCTGGTGGTTGCATTGAGTCAGGCAGCAAGGTCAGAGTTGAGCCAAAGGAGTAAGGTGCACTGAAGGCTGTAGAGGCTCAGAGCATGCCCAAGTCCAGCTGGCTGGCTGCCTGGCTGGCTGGTCCAGATGCATGAACGGGAGGATGGGCAGATGACTGTTTGAGTCAGTTGCATCCACAGTGGACACAGAACTGAGCTGAGCTCCCAAGGACAGTGAGGAGCTCTCTGCCTTGACACACATGGGGTGTCCAGATGTCGGGTTGGTGAAGCGACTGCCGACTGCCGTTAGGTATGAGGGTCCAGATGGGGGAATTGCACCTTTCCCTTGTCTAGTGTGTCTGCTAACTTTTAATGTGTCCTGGGTTTCCTGATGGTAATACAAGGTGACTTTCTATTCCCAGGAAGAAATCATTTGTCATTCTGTGTTGTTCTGGTGACACTGGACAGAGTCTTGGCCATATCCAGTAAGGCCGAGAGTTCATCCTCAAAAAGTCCAAAGCTGCTTGTGACATGGAGTCTCTCAGGACAAGATATGGTCTAGAAAACATGGCTTTATACAATATGGGGTAATCTAGGACAGGCCCGCTCATAACACCTCTTTATTCCACAATTCTGGAACACCCTGTTTTGCTGAGTCATCTGTTTCCAGACAGACCTTGTCTGGCACAGGAAAAATCTAAGCTGCCCAAGTAAAGGGTCTTGAAACTGCCTTTCAAGCCAGCTGGAGAGATGGCTCAGAGGTTAAGAGCACCGACTGCTCTTCCAAAGGTCCTGAGTTCAATTCCCAGCAACCACATGGTGGCTCACAACCATCAGTAATGAGATCTGGTGCCCTCCTACATGGAGGCTGAACACTGTGTATATAATAAATAAATAAATATTTAAAATAAATAAATAAAATAAAAAGGGGGGGGTTGCCTCTGTGGGTAGCCTTGAGCAGGAAAGTTCTGCTGTAAATCTCCAGCAAGATTACAACCCTGCAGCCAGGACACCCACAGACCTGGAAGCTGCTGTATGTAAAACAGGGAAGGGGGAGCTCAGTGGGTAAACTGGGTTCAGATCCTCAGCTCCCATGGAAGAAGGCCAAAAGCAAAAGTAGGCCCCCACACAGGAAGAACACGGTGTGAAATTCAAGTTACATTGCTGTAAACCAAGATGTTACCACCATTGATACCCACCATCCGTGAATAATACCTGTGCTAGGGCCCAGCACCACCCATGGAATTGTCCAGAGCAGCAGAGAGGAGCTGCAGGTTACCTGTCTGTCAGGGTCTTTGGTCAGTAGACGGAGCAGGGAAGTTTGCCTAGTGCTCAACATCCTGGCAATCCAGGAGAAACTCAGTCAACCTTTGATTGGTTCAACCCCCAGAACAGAAACTCGGAGATTAAGGCAAAAGGGTGATTGCTTAAGTAATGGACCTGGGTCGGGGGGAAGGAGGGGATGGCACCTCTATTCTGGTTACTGAACTTGCTTTCATTGACAGAAGAAAGTTGACTCCACAAAAGGCAGGGGTTGGGCTGGATGCTAACAGCCCTCGTCTCTGCTCTCCCTCTTCTTCCCCCTTCCTTTCTTTTCTTTTTTTTCTGTTTTAGACCCAGGGCCTTCCACATCCCAGGCAATGATTGCCTTCTTTATTCTGGGCAGTTCTTATTTTTCTTTGGGTTTGGAAACAGAACCAATGTTTTTGCTTTGATTTCAGAAACTTATGGTGAACTTGACTGCTTCGTTAAGCCGTTGGCCGTTACCACCCTGCTTTTAATTTTTAAGTGCATGCTTTAGCTTTTAAAAACGGTCTCACAATTTGTGGGAGATGAAGACAGCAATGCGCAAATGGAACAGTAGCAAGCCTTTTAAAATTGTTTCATTATGGGTTGTTATTGTATATTCACATAATGCGCAGGCACAGTCCATTACTGGGCTACGGCTGGCTAGGCCCAAGGTCTGCATCTTCCCTCCTTTACTTAATAAAAAATTGGATTCTGGGTACTGATGTTGCAAACCTGTCTACATCCTAATCAGTCTATCTTTGCTTTAGGTTTATACCTAGAGCTCTTAGCTATGTTTTAACAGTCGATCCAGGCTTTACAATACACATTTTTAAAACTTATCTCAGTCCAGCTTCCAGTAAGGCTATATAATTTTGGGTATTATTTCAGAATAGTATGATAGTGTTTTTGCATTTTATCTGTCCTGGTTTTTGTGCTATTATTGACATAAACTTAAATTCTATTTATGATATAAACCTCAATTGCTAGTACTTCACTTGAAACGGCCAATTGTTTTCCAGTTTCTCAAAGAGATATTTGATGGCTAGAGAAATAAATGAGCAGGTAAAGGCATAACCACCAAGTCTGACCTGATAGTTTGATCACCAAGTTCTCCATAATGGAAGGAGAGAACTAACTCCAGCAAAAATGGCCTCTATATGGCACATTTGTGGGCTCACACTCCTATGGGTACAAATGTACACACGCACATGTGCACACACATGCACACATGATAAATAAAAGCAACTATAAAACAAAAAGACATTTGGTATTTGAAAGGTGAAGGGAAAATGAATTTGCCATTTGTCCAACATCTGTATTTCCTCTCTTCTGTGTTCTCTTGTGGAAACTTCTCGGCTGAAAAATAGAAAACCCTCCCCACAAACGTCCTTCACTATGGCATTGCCAGACTGCTGCTGTTGCATTCTTTAATTTGTGTGTGTGGGGGGTGGGGGAGCTTTGTTCTGCTTTCATTGTTTGAGAGTGGTTTTGTTTAATACAGGATTTCGCCTGATCACTTTCTTTGTGGTTTTTTAATGATGTCACTCCATGGTCTTTGGATAACGATATCACTCCATGGTCTTCGGATGCGCACAGCTTCTATCGAGAGATCTGCAGCTTTAGTTCCTCTGTAGTCAATGGCTTTTTCCTCCAGCGGTTCCAAGATTTTGCCTTGATCCTTTGTTTTAAGCATCTGGGCGAAGATGTGCCCTCCCTTCATTTTCTTTTTTCTTTCTTCCTTCTTTTCTCTCTTGGAATATGTTAAGATATTTTTATGTGTGAAATTTTGAGTTTCTTTTGTGTTTAAATGCTTATTTGGGCCATTTAAAAAATTATTCTAACTTTTTGTTTTGCTTCCCCAACCCCAAGGGGAACTCCAGCTTCACAAATCAGATTCTTCATATCAGTTCACTGCTGTGCTAGCTCTCTCTCTGTTGCTGGCATAAATACCATGATAAGAGCAACTTGGAGAGGAAAAGCTCCCACCTCCGTCACAGTCTCTCACTGAGAGAAACCAAGGCGGCAACTGAAGCAGAGAACATGGAGGAGTTCTGGTTACTGGCTGCTCCCCCTGACTGTTTCCTTACACCCTTCATGACCTCCTGCCCAGGGGTGGCCCCACCCTCAGTGAGCTGGGCCCTTCTAAGATGGTCAACTTGTAAATGGGTCGGACTTATTCTGGCTGTCAGCTGTGGTCGTTTGGCTCTGTTGCTTTGGGGCCTAGAGCAGAGCCCAGTGTTGTGGAATGGGGTGTGGGGCGGAGCACAGCTGCTCTCCTCATAGCCGCCAGAGAGCAGAAGGCTTGAGAAGGGCCCAGGAACCAATGTCCTGTTGAAGGGTAGGAGGTGGCTAGGGCCTCAGCACTGCCTAGCTCCTCAGCACTGGATAGGGCCTCAGTGATGGACAGGGTCTCAGCGCTGGGTAGGGTCCCAGGGCTTTAGGCCAATGCAAAGAGGCCATCCTGTCCTCCAGCTGACTACAGTTGGGAAAACGGATCTTCCCAGTTTGATTTTCAATGTTCCCAGGGCTCAGTGTGGAGCAAGCAGATTTTCCAGAGCCAGGGCGAGGGACAAGGTAGAGCCAGGGGCCCAGCTGCAGCCCCAACTGTCCACTGGCAAACATTGTCTCTGTAGACCTCTTTTTCTTGGGCTTGCTCTAGCCCGGCAGACCCCTTGGGCATCAGATACACACCTGGTAGCTTCTTCTATAAATAGTTGCACGAGACCAGACTTGCCCGAGACTCCTGACAAACACTGGCTGTTATCAGGCCACACTGCTGCTCCCAAGAAGGAATTAGCTAACGTGTTATATTTCTTCCCTGAACCTGAATTGCTCTCTAATTTTTTTCTTAGGTAGAAAAAGAGACCTTCAGGTGAAGGTGACATCACCCAGTCCTCCAAAACCATTTGGGGCATGATAAAGGACACACATTGGCATCTCCTGCGCTGGAGAACTGGGTCCCAAACACTCACATGAGGGTCACATGATCAACAATGAGTGAGATGTTGGGGCAAATTGAGCGGAAACTAGACCTGCAGTCAATGTCTTAATCCCCTCTTCAGATGCAGGACAAAGTCACACACATTATATTACAGACTTGCACTGGGTCATTCTGACCACAGATGCATTGATTTGGTGCCTGTTTTCTTTTGCTTTCTGCCGCTGTAAAGAACACCATGACCAAAAACAACATGGGGAGGGAGAGGTTTGCTTTAGCCTACAGTTGTAGGCCATCACTGAGGGAGGGAAGTGGGGTCAGGAACCCGGAGGCAGGAACTGAGGCCTCTTCTCACTGGCTTGCTCCCCATGGCTCATTCCTCCTGCTTTGTTAGAGTGCCCAGTACCACCCGTCCATGGATGGCACCGCCTGCAGTGAGCTGGGCCCTCCCACATCCATCTTTTATCAAGAGAAGGTCCCACAGACTTGCCCACAGGCCAGTCTTCTGGAGGTATTTTCTCAGTTGAGATTCCCTCCTCTCTGGCGACTCTATGTCAAGCTGACAAAAAACTAAGCAGGTCACATAATTTTCACTCGGACAAATTTTAGGTGGCTTACATTTCTTTCTAGTCAGTCTTCTTTAGACAGAGATGCACCAACTTTCAAAGAGGCGCGGACACAGCGCCTGAGAGCCGTGGCTTCTGCTTTCCCCTCAGCTACCTAGGCAAGGAGAGATTTGTCTCTCGGCCCTCACTGGCTGGCAGAGGAAGGCCCCTAATGAAAGGCTGACAGGACAGACACTGGTGCCTTTGTTTACTATAGGTTTGAGGTAGTGTGGGTAAGTTCAGATTTTCCTTTTGGAATCTGCCGAAATCAAGTGTCAAGAGACAGATAGGGGCAAGGCAGAAAAAAACCAGTACCCGGAGAGCTGGGTGGGTGTGGCTTAGAGACCCTGGGAGGGAGAGGGGATGGGTTTGGTGGGTCCTGTGAATGAGTTTGGAAGAGTAGTAAATAACATATATGTGTATGTGTGTATATATATATACGTATATGTATGTGTATATATATTTATATAAATACATATAAATTATATTTGCATATATATTTAATTGTGTGTGTGTGTAATTGGGGGAGGAGGTAGCCAATGAGACTTGGGTGTCCTGGGACAAAGGTCCCTGGGCTCTGTGTGTGTGTAATTGGGGGAGGAGGTAGCCAATGAGACTTGAGTATCCTGGGACAAAGGTCCCTGGGCTCTGAACTGCTGCATTTTGAGTTTCTCTGTGATAGTGGCTCGATCTTCCTGGATTGATGAGCTTTCAGTCAAAAGACTGAAGACAGTTGAGTTGCTTTTTGACGGATGTGTTCTTTAGGTAGACAAGGGAGGTGGAGAGAAAGAGGACTGGGAAAGGGGAAAGGGGTGTCCTTGAGGCTGCTTCAGCTAAGCCTGGCAGTACACCTTAATTTGGGTGTATTATTTTCTGAACCCTAACAGTGGTGTGGGAGGGGGAGATGGTGAGCCGAGCCAAATGCTTGCTGTGCACACATGAGGACCAGAGTTCAGATCCAACTAACCCTGACACTGGGGTGGCACAGAAAGGTAGATCTGGGGACTCACTGGTGGGGGTGGGGGGTGGAGAGGAAACAGGGGACTTGTGTGTCTTCACACCCTGTTGGATGAAGAGTGGATAGGTATAGAGAGGTACAAGGGGGTCCTGGTGTGCTGCTCGTTACACTTGGGGACACGGCACACTCTTCTCTGCAACGCTGCATCTTCAAGCCCAAGCCTGACCCTTTCCCTGGGTAAAGAGAAGGCAGCTCATCTAAGAGGACCCCTTCGTGGGTGGAACGAAGGTGAGAGTGAACCCCTCCCCATGACTGAGGCTGGCTCCATGCCAGGTGTCCTATTTGGGATGACACATCCTGAGTCCCATCAGTGACAAGCTGACTGTGTGGCCATAGTCAAGATGTCCTCCTTTTTGGTTGTCTCATTTAGTCCTCGAAGATTTACACTAACAATGACGTTTACCCGGGAATATTTGAGGGTAGGAAAGCCTACTCTGGGGAGGTTTGGGAGCCATAAAGACGAGGTGTATGGGTGTTTGTCAGGGGCTTCTACGCATACACAGAGCCAGTGTCTGAAGCTGGAGCTTAAAGTTGAAGTCTGGCCCGAGACCCCACCGCGGGCATGAACAGTGGAACCTGCCCTTGTAGAGAAAGCACCCAACTGTTTACAATCTGCTGTGACAGATGCAAGGTCTAAGCAACCTGACTATGCCTATCTCATCCCCAACGTCTGCCTGTCACCTCCTTTCCCCTGGCTCCACATTATAACCCACTAGGATGATAACGAAACATAAGCCAGCCCCAATGAGATGCTTTCCTTTATAAGAGTCGCCTTGGTGGAGGTCTCTTTACAGCAGTAGAACAGTGACTGTGACAAGCCCCCTCCCAGAGGGAGGCTCCAGAAACAATAGCACTTGCTGAGGAGAGGAGTCTGGGCTGGCTGAGCTTGCCGAAAGGCATGCAGGGAACTCCTAGGATGCAACTCTCATGAGCCGTCACCCTAGCATCTGCAGCTGAGCCATTTGCCATCTTCTTTTTCAGCTTGTTGGCTTGTTTTGAGACAGGCTGTCTCTTTGTAGCCCTGGCTGTCCTGGAACTCACTATAGCAACCCACCTGCCTCTGCCTCCCAAGTGCTAGGATCAAAGGCACCTTTATGCCAGGCTCCTTGTGTCCCGGTAAGGAACCCTGCACCCACACTCCTGTAAGTAATCCCAGTAAACTCAGAGTTCCCCAAGCTAAGCATGGGCTGAATGGCTTCTTTGGTCTGTCACCTGTGCCGTATCTAGGATGAGAGATGTTTGCTCATGTCACCACCAGAGAAGAAGCACAGAGCCACGGACATTTCCCCACCCCTGAAAGCTGCTACAAGGCTTTCAAGTCTCACATCCAGATTCGTGGAGCAGGCTGGCAGGTTAAGACAACTGTGCAGGTTGCTAAAGCAGTTTTAAAAATCGCAGAGGAAGAATTTGATGACCACAAGCAGTTATTGATTAAACTTTAATTATGGAGAATTAAATTAATTATGTGTTCAGGTCTTTCGAAGGGACGTATGGCTCCTCGCATTTAACACGCACAAGTTGGGCACCTGCTATCTGCTGCCGAGATATGGAAAATTTGGGCCCTACAGATAAACAAACATTCCTAGAATTACAGCGTGGGGAGAAAACAAATGTGTTTCCATCATTTGATTATGAAGTGTCCCACCAAGGGCTCACGAGCTAAAGGCTTGGTTCCCAGCACAGCCGTGTTTAGGGTGAGGCTTTGGAGAAGTGACTCTGACTTCATCACTGGGTTAATCCTCTGAGGGACTCACAATGCAGCAGCATTCTTGAGAGGTGGTAGAGAGCAGTGGGTGGGACCCAGATGGATAGAGTAGGTCACTGGAGTTGTACCCTGGAAGGATCGGCCCTGTTCCCACCCGTCCCCCACTTTCTGGTCGCCGTGATTTATGTCACTCTGTTTCTCCATGCCAAAGCAGTCTGCCTTATCATGGCCCAGGGAACAATGGAATCAGGCAGTCGTAGATGGAGACCTCCAAAACCGTGAGCCAACAGATTGTCTTAAACCAGTGGTTTTCAACCTTCCTAACACCAAGACCCTTTAATACAGTTCCGCATGTTGTCTTGACCACCAACCATAAAATTATTTTTGTTGCGACCTCATAACTGCCATTTCGCTGCTGGTTTGAACTGTAATGTAAATATTTTTGGAGCGAGAGATTTGCCAAGGGGACCGCGACCACAGGTTGAGAAACTGCTGTTTTTAAATCTTCTTTCTCAGCACATTTACAGCCTGATTTCCTTTCCTTCTAATGACTGTGCCCTGTGCCCCTGTCCATCTGGAGAGCAAGTGTACCCGATAGCTAATTAGGACTAAGCCGCTTCATCTCCCGGGAAAAAGAGCCATGCAGACCATACAGAGGCAACCAGGCCCCTCCATCACTAGGCATCGGCAGGGACTCTTTTTCTCAGCCTCTTAAGTGAACAGATCTACAGTCATCTGCACAACCTCGAGGCTAGTTGTATTTCAGATTCCAGAGAATTTACAAGACAGGGCAGCACAGGTGCGTTTTATTTAGCCCTGTCCTTGGGGACAGTCTAAGACAGTAGTCTATAATTTAACTCACCATCTTTTCTGTAGCAAGGGGTATGAATAGACACCCCAAGTGCAATGAATTAAGATCCTAATTTGCCATGGCATCAGAAAGAAGGCAAATACCTCGCCAGGTCTTAGACCCTGGAATCATAGCTGCCGGGGTGTGGGCTGGTTCTGTTGCTTCCTTAACCCATCTAATGCCAGCCAACAATACATCTTTCTCCCTTTGTTCACGTTATTGGTCTGAGATGGAGCCATGTCCCAATTCTGACTCAAATGCTATCCTTACACATCTCTAGTATAACTGTCAGAATAATTATTCTCAGGTCACAAAGCTACAATCCCCTCCGTGCAAAGAGAACAAACAGGCATAGAGAAACCTGGTCTAAACTCATGTTTTCAATTTCTTAAAACAAATTAGTGTCTTGCACATCTCTGCAGACTCTCCAAATCTGAGCAATCTATGTGGGGGAGGGGGAGGTGGGCCTCTTGAGTTTCGAGAACACAAATGGATGTTTTAAGCGAGTGACTCCCTCATCCTTCCTTCATCAGCTAAATCAATGAGGATTATCAAATGGTTCCTAGGCAACGAATCTCACAAGAATGATCCAAGAAATGCTTTCTAGTGGCAGATGACTTTCTGAAATAGCATGGCGTTACATGCAGATGATTATGCCAAGAAATAAAATTTTAAGAACAGGATCCAGCAGAATCTAGTAGATGCTTCGAACATGGATCTGAGGGCACTTTATACCCTGGGCATGCTGACCTCACGGCTCTCCAGGGGCCCAGGTTGTGGCCACTGCTCCGTGTCTCATGGACTTTACTCAAGAATGGTTGTTCTTATTTACACGTTCTGTCTTATTTACACATAGCAGCGGTGTCTGTAATAGCTAAAATGTAGAAGGAACCCAGTGTCCACTGGGGAATGAACTGAAAAGCAAACCAGCTGTAGAGACAGCTAACTGAATGTTAATATGTTTCGTAGAAGAAGGAAATCCTGGCATGTGCTATACTGTGCGTGAGCCAAGAGGACTTCACGCTAAGTGAGATAAGCCTGCCCCAGAAGGAGAATTTTACAAGATTCCACTCCCATAAGCATCCATCACAGGATCACCATCACAGGGCAAAAAGGAGGATGGAGGTTAGTGGGGGACCAGGGAAGAAAGTAAGGATGAGAAGTTGGCATTTATTCCGTGCAAATTCTCGGTATGGGAAAATGAAGTGGGTCCCAGAGGTGGGAGGTGGTGGTGATGGCAAGACAGAATGAATGTCCTCAACACAACCGGGACGTAGACCTCAGAACAGTTACGATGGTGATTGTGGGGCTGGAAAGATGGCTCAGGGGTTAAGAGTGCTGGCTTCTGTTGCAGAGGAGCCGAGTCCAGTTCCCAGCACCTACATGGTGGCTCATGACCATCAGTAAGTCTAGTTCCAGGGAAGCTGATGCCCTCTTCTGACATCCTTGGGCATCAGACGTGTATTAGAGGTGTACATGGGGAACATACATATATGAAGGCAAAATATCCGTACACATAAAATGAAATAAAAATTAAAAAGTTTAAACACAATAAGTGTGTTATATATGTGTAGGTGATATATATCGACTCATAAAAAGTAAAGAATCGACAGAGTCTGTAAAGGACATCAAGCTAAATGAAATATGCAAGCACAAAAGGACAGCTTCTGTCTTGTGACCTTTACAGGAGGGTGCTATGGCAGCCAAATTCAAAGAGCAGAAGGAGACTGCTGGTTGCAGGAGGCCTGAGAATGAGGAAGGAGGAAGTGCGGGCTTCTGGGTAAATGAGCATGGCATTGCAATTTGGAAAGGTGAAAGGACTTTGGAGGTGGGTGATGGCCACAGTTGCTTGCCAGCCTGAACCACCCATCACAGGAGCTGGGAAAGTGTCGACTGTGCAAACCTGAGGACCCAAGTCCAATCCTGTCACTCACTTTAAAAAATGCTGGATATAGTACCATCTGCTTGAGATCTTGGTGCTGGGAGGCAGAGACAAGTGGGTCTCTGGAGTTTCCTGTCTACCCAGCCAGCCTCTCCTGATAGGTGAGTTCGAGGCAAAGTGAGAGGCCCCGCCTCAAAGGAAAAAGGTGCCCAACATCTGATGAAATGTACCCGAGCTTGACCTCTGACCTCCATACATGCACTCCTACACACGTGCGCGTGCTCAACCCCCCTCCCCCAACAAACACGCACAGGCACAAAACGAAAATGCCACAGTGGGAAATTTTATGCCGTGTCTATTTCAGCCACCAAATTCCCACGTAGGAAGAGTGACTTTTTGACTTGTGGCTTTCAAGATTGTTCTAAGTTCTAACAATAGAACATAACAATGGAACATCAGAGCATAACTTAAGCTGAGAAGCCCAGATAGGAAGAAAAATGGAATCCATTACCTCAGCTAAGTAAACCTTCTGTCCATTCTGGCACCGTCGTTTTCACGCGTGAACCTTCTGAACTTGCAATGGTGACAACTTTGACAGAGGGAAGACGAGTGAGTCTCAGCTCGGGAAAGCAGGGCATGGAATCTTTCAGAGAAGCAGGCGCAATGGGTTTTTAAGTGGATGCTTTCTCCTCTGTCTTGTTGATAAATAAAAGCAGACACCATGTCAAATAAACTTTGCTCACAGATGTTGCCAAATGGCTGTTTCATGATGACCAAATTTATCTCCGCGGGCCACGAGCACTGGTTTCTCAATCCCGTGGATGATGCTTGTCACAGCGTCTGCTTCCACAGTGTGGGAGGCAAGTCATGATGCCTTGCAGTGTGGGAAACCGTTTGCCAGATACATCCCTGCTGTATCAAAGCAAGTCACCACAACCGTGCCAGCTTTGACTGTGGAGATTCTCAATTTCAGCTGTACCCCAGTACAAAAAAATCGGGGTCTGTGGCCCTGGGCATCCGGGTGAGAGCCACTGTCCTAAGACAGTGCAATCCCTTACACAAAATCTTTGAGACTAACAAAAACTATCAAAATACTGTCTTTAAAAACGCATCTTCGGGGACTGGAGAGGTGGCTCATCAGGTAAAGGCTCTCACTGCTCTTGAGGAGGAACCAAGTTCAGTTCTCTGCATTTACGAGATGCCTCACAACCACCTGCAATTCCGGGCCCAGGGGATAGGATGCTATCTTTCAGCCTCTGTGGGTACCAGGCATTCAAGTAGAATGTCAACATTCATGCAGGCAAACACTCCTATACATGAGATAAAATCATAACTTTTTAAAAATGAAAAACATGTATCTTTAACAGGAAGTGGCTGTATACATAGTCTTTATCTTTAATCCGTACTCACGAGGCACAGGGAAGTGGATCTGTGTGAGTTCAAGGCCAACCTGGTCTACATAGTGAGCTTTAGGCTAGCCAGAGTCACAGAGTAAGACCTTGTCTCAAAAAGTGCATATATATATATATATATATATATATATATATATATATATATAATGTTTCAAGAGAGATTTTGAATGTTTCAACATAGAAATTTAAAATATTTTAGTAGATGAGTTTACCCTAGTTAAACATATTGAAAGATCATATGGAGCACTACAAATATGTACAATTTTATGTTTCACGTGTTAAAGTACAATTTAAATACATTAAAATTTTGTGTGTATACACACACACATACACACACAGAGTGGTGGTGGTGGACACCTTTAATCCCAGCACTTGGGAGGCAGAGGCAGGCAGATCTTTTTGGGTTTGAGGCCAGCCTGGTTTACAAAGCAAGCTCCATCCCAGCCAGGGCTACATGTAACAGACTCCCAGATCTTAGCACAACTGACTCCATGATGAAGTTCCATTCAGGCTGTAAAACTCAGCACATAGACAGTACTACCTGCCAAAAACGAAAATAAACACATGATCCATCAAAGTCCATAAAGTTCTGGAAAAGTCTCTAAATGTGCTAACCTTGCTTTTACATCTCTTTAGTTCTGCTTCTGGTTCTGCTACCATTCTTGTTAATTGAAATATGTCCACCCGGAACATGTGCTTAAAAGCTCATGCTGAGAAAGGCTCGGGCTACACTGGGATCCTGAACACCCAGTGTAGTCACGGACCAGCTAATAAAGACTTTCTATTTGCTTAAACCCATGTCTGAGCAGTCTTCGCTGGTGAATACACATGGTGAGATACCGTCTCAAAATAAGTTCATGTGTATATCTCAAATTTTCTGTTCTTTTTTATGTTCCGTTCCTTAAAAGTACGGCAATAGCCCAGTGAGAGTTTGCATCTCAAGCCCACCTGCCTTACTTCTGAAAATGATCTAATTAACTGCAGTCTAAACTGTCTTTGATTGAGTAGCACAAAGCACCTGTCCCAGGCTCTGGGAACATGCGAGTGGACATGGTAGCATGTTAGCCTTCTTGAAAGCTCACCTTTCTGAAAGCACGTACCCGCTGGGGCAGGATGTACCCAGCCAGCTGTTCCAGCTGTGGGCCACCAGTAGTTCCTACTTAAGTCCCTCTCTGGGTTCCTTCTCCAGGAATGGGGTAGGGGACACACATCCAAAAGATGGTGGATAGGAAATGAGATGCCAAGCCCCTTTCTTCTCACCTCAGTTTTGGGTGATCCCAAACCACCCCAGAACTTCTCAGGGAGTGGCAGAGGCTTTGAAACTACCAGCCCTCAGCTGGCCTCTTCTCTGGTCAGGGGTGCCTCTCCAGGTCCTCACAGGTATTGGTCCCACTTAGTACACCCACACCAAGTCCTGTGGAACTCATCGCAGCCTGTGACATAGCCTAAAGCAACCTACACAGCTTCCACCACTATAAATACAACCAGCAGAGAGGGGGTTTCCTGCTGGAATGTGAGTTCTCTACACTCTGTAACCAGACTGTGTGGTGTCCTCAGCAATAAGGTCTTGGCATCCCTCCCTAGGGGGCAGCCAGTGAATTTAGGTCGTCTTGCTCCAGTGGCAAGCACTTCATCAGCTGAGTTATCGCCCCAGTCCTGCATCCATTAATTTCATCTTAAATTACATCTTGTGAAGCTGGTGCCCGCTCCCCCCCATGCATCTCTTTCTCAGTTCACAGATGCAGGGTGAGAGCCTGGGGCCATCACTTGCTCCATGCCTGTGGTCACTTTACAGCTGTGGATGGGAGACCGGTGCTGAATGTGTCTTATCTAATGAGACCAAGATGGGCCCCTCGGGACTTCTCTGAGAACCAGATAAATATATTAGGGAAGGCTGTGAATTCAATTGAGCTAACTCAAGTTTTATGCCATTTAATTCTAATAGGAGATGATTAGCTCATAAATAAGACTTTTAATGAGTTGGGATACAGATGTGTGAGAGCCAACATTGAACTGAAGCCATTATTTCAACATCATTTAATCTGATTCATCTCAAGGAGAATAGAGAAGGCATTTTTAGTGACCATCGAGGCTGCTGATTGGAATTCTAACAAACCGGGTGTCTTAATCAGTGTTCCATTGCTGTGAAGAGACACCATGAACAAGGCAAAGTTTATAACAGAAAGCGTGTAGCGGGGGCTGGCTTACAGTTTCAGAGACTTAGTCCATTATTATGGAGGGGAGCATGGAGGCACACAGGCAGGCATAGTGCTGGAGTAGTTGCTGAGAGTGTTACATCCTGATCCACAGAGGCTGGGGTGGGGGAGACAGACAGACAGACTCTCTCTCTCTCTCTCTCTCTTTCTCTCTCTCTCTCTCTCTCTCTCTCTCTCACACACACACACACACACACACACACACACACACAGACACACACACACACCACGACTGCTGGACAAACAGCCAGATAGACAGATTGACAGACAGACAGACAGAAAGACAGACACAGAGAAAGCCAGAGAGAGAGAGACAGGGAGACAGAGAGATTGGGCCTGGTGTGGGCTATAGAAAACTCAAAGCCCACTACTAGTGACACATCTCCTCCAGTGATAAATCCACTCCAACAAGGCCTTCCAAACAGCTCATCAACTGGGGACCAAGCATGCGACTATGTGAGCTTGTGGGGTCATTGTTATTCAAACCCCCACACTGGGTCTGGGAAGGTGGAACTCCCCCCTATTAAATGGTGGCCGCATTGTCAGCATCTCTGAGGCAGCAGGTAAAAGTTCTGCCATCACAGGTATTAATTCTTCTCTTTATCCATCATTAATGCCCCAGGAGCCAGAAGCAGATAATATGATGTGGACCACACATGGACTGCCCCACTGTGATTTCTACCATTTCACTCTGTCCCTCACCAGCTCACAGGCTCGGGGAGGCAGGGGTTGAGCTCTTTGGGGCTTTTGTCACTCCATCTGGCTCAACGTGTTTGAGTGACAAAGAGGTTTAAGACATACGCACTTCATGGAATAATGTTACTGTATCGGCTCCTCCTGCATCAAGACATGTTACTTGAAGAAGACAGAAGGCTGAAGTGAGAAGGGTTGCTTCAAACCAGGTGCTGCCAACACCATGGCTAACTCCGACACGGAATCCTCAGGCACCTGCTGAAGTTCAGTGGGGTCAGGACCAGCCTCTCATGACCACCAGACACTGGAAGTACCAGGTTCCCTGAAAGCCTGGTTCTGCTGAGAAGCACGCTGCAAACAGCTCAGCTGTCTTCTCTACAGAAGCCAGTGTCTCGGGCTTTGGAGTGAAAGTCGGGCTCCTGCGTTTGTTGGGCTGGTAGGCAGGAAGACAAAACCGAATGAGTGCTAGCGAGAGCTATGGAGAAGGGCAGAGTGGAGACAAGGTTTGTGTGTTGGGGACACGCTAGCAGTCATGATAAGACTCCCTAGGGCAGTGGTTCTCAACCTTCCCTTTAAAACAGTTCCTCATGCTGTGGTGACCCCCAACCATAAAATTATTACATTGCTACTTTCTAGCTGTAATTTCTCTATTACTATGAATCATTATGTAAATATCTGTGTTTCCAATGGTCTTAGGTGATGCCTGTGAAAGGGTCATTCCACCCCCCAAGAGGGGTCGCGACCCATAGGTTGAGAACCGCTGCCCTCGGAGAAAACACACTATCGGAGAAAGCCCAGAGGAAGGTAGGTGCCAGTCATGGTCAAGCATAGGTACTCTTTTAGAAGAGACAACCAGGGTAAGGGCCGACTCCAAGTGGGATACAGAATAAGGGGAGATGGAGAATCAGGGACACAGATTGCCTAAGAAGGCACAAGGAATTGGGCTTTCCTGTGTGGGGATTGGGACCCTATCAAGGGGCTTTGGCCAATAGAAATCATGTGGTTTATATGCATGAAGAATAAGCTGGACAGTAGGAGGGAGCCAGCAGGGAAGTCCATGGAGTGAGCTAGGTGAGCAGAGCAGGCTCTCTCTCTCTCTCTCTCTCTCTCTCTCTCTCTCTCTCTCTCTCTCTCTCTCTGTGTGTGTGTGTGTGTGTGTGTGTGTGTTGAGAGAGAGAGAGAGAGAGAGAGAGAGAGAGAGAGAGAGAGAGAGAGGGGGGAGAGAGAGGGGAGAGAGAGAGAGAGAGAAGAGAGAGAGAGAGAGAGAGAGAGAGAGATTTGGACCAAGATGACAGAGTGGACATCCTGAGAGGTAGGGGAATCTGGAAACAGTGTTTTCATTTCTTTTTTTAAAATATGTTTCTTGCTAGTATTTGTATTTGAGCATTTAGTAGTTGATTGTTTGAATTTATTTCCTATGCTGTTAGTCTTTATTTAATAGGCTAATTTTAGAGCAATTTCAGATTCGCAGCAAAAGTTGAGCAGAAGGGTACAAAGCGTTCCCATCAGCACCCCCCTTCACCAAGGCTTGCACAGCCTCCCAGACTGTCACTGTCTGCCACCGGAGTGGTGCGCTTGCTATACTTGATGAACTTGCCTTGACAGGTTTATCACTCTGAGTCCACAGCTCAAAGCTCAGTGAGTTTGGAGCAATGCACCCCAACACATGTCCGCCGTTAGGATGCCACTGTGTTAGAATCCTCTGCTTGCCACCTTCCTTGCCCCAGGAAGCCATCTGTCATTTTATCACATTCCCGCTACAGTTTGGACTTTTCCTGAATGCTAAATAGTTGGAATCCCATAGTCGAGAGTGGAATGACCCGTTCACGAGTGTCACCTAAGACCACTGGAAAACACAAATGTTTACATTACGATTCATAACAGTAGCATAGTATGGGGCCTTTTTAGATTGACTTCATGTAAGATTCTCATGTGCTTATTTGTGCTTTCGTGGTTCATTTCTTATTCCGCTCAATAATATTCTACTGCCTGTACATGCTATGACTTATTTTCCCATCTCCCTACTGAAGGATATGTCGGTAGCTTCAGTGTTTGGGCAAATTAGGATTCTGGATATTCTTTGAAGGTAAAGTTGATCATTTCCCCCAGATTTAGGTGTTTCCTTTGCCCAAAGTATTTGGTCAGTGCAACTGAAGAGTGGAACTCTCGTTTCCTCTTGTACGAGGGCAGTGGGGGGAGGCAGCACAGGCTCGGAGCACCAGCTGTCACTGTAAGAGTCTCAGCTGTGTGCCAGGCAGGGTGTATGTGCTATGGGTACAGCCCCGGTGGCTGGTGCTGTGAGCATTCTCATTTTACAGATAACAAGGTGAGTTGCCCACTTGCTCAAGGCCATGTGAATCTGTTCATGCCTGGCTCCCGAGAGCATAAATATTATACAGAAACTGGGTTCGCATGAGTCAACTCCTCAAACATGAGGCATTCACCATGCTGGCAGAACTAATGTTTGAGGGTATATAAGGCCTGAAATCAGGCTCCAAAGTGAGCCGCTACTAAGGATGAATTAATATCCCCCTCCTATTAATAATAGGAGACTGCAGTCAGCTGTCGACAGCATGTGTGTGCTCTTATTCCCAGGAAATGCCCAGAGCACAGTGGGTGTTCCATCCACACAGCCACTAGTCTGGAAGGTGCCTAACACCCTCGAATTGCTTAGAGAAAAGCTGCTTGGAATCTGAAATCTCCTGAACACTTTCCCTACTGATTCAACTACAAGAAATTCTTCTGTGAGTCCTGTGAATATATACAAAGTCCACACCACACAGGCACATTCATCAGCAGCTCTCAGGAGACATGGCATTTTCTCTCTGATGAGGGACATAAGAAAGATCAGCAACGCCACAAGTTTTCGTGGAACCAGATGTGTTTAACTCAATGCACCCTCCTCTTACCTGAGGTCTCTGCGTGCTTATGTATGCTTATGATATAAAAACATTTACCTTAGGAGGCTAGAAAGATGGCTTAGCAGTTAAGAACACTTGCTGCTCCTGCAGAAGACCTGGATTTGAGTCCCAGAACCCACAGGGAAGCTCGGTACCACCTGTAAACCCTGCTCCAAGGGGGGTCTGATTCCCTTCTCTGGGTGGAACCAGGCAGGCAAAACATCCACACATATAAAACAAATATAATTGTTTTTAAAATTAATTTTTACTGCAAAGTGATCATAAAAATCTCCAGACACAGGCTGGTCTAAATGAGCATATCAGCAAAATGATAGTTTGGAGAGTCCGTGTTAGTGTCTCCTTCCCTTGGCTGTTACTTTACTGACAGTAAAATGCAGTAGCGTATGAACCCCATGTTCCTGGTGTCATAAGTGTTATGTAATCAGTGTAAACTCAGACATGTGTAAGTCTCACATGTGGACAGGAACACACATGTAAAATAATCTACCATTAAACTGGGTCATTCTTCTTGCCACGCAAGGCATGCAACAGTCCTCTCCAGGACAGGCTCCAAAGCTACAGAGAAACCCTGTCTCGAAGAAACACATACACACACACACAGAGCCCCCCCCCCACCTTCCTTCACTGTTGGCAAGAACACAGCTGGAGCTCTTCCAGGTGCACTCCGCAGAAGCGTAAATTTAATATGCCAGGCTTCTTTGCATTGCTGAAGGAATTAAATACAAGGGATAATGCATTCGCTGCCCCACCTCTTCCTGCTCCTGCTTCATTTGTCAGCACCTCAAGCCAGGATGGGAAGTGTGGCAGGCCATGCTAACACACACTTTGGCTGAAACATATCGAGTATGGTTGGCTTCTGAAGTACCCTAGTATAAGCCAAACATCGCATCCATAAAACGCTCCGTTTCCCCATGTCAAGCTGCCGCTGATTGCAAAGTTAAAAAAAAAAGTCACAGTCAACACCAAGGCGCCAGCATTTACCAACCTCAGAGGAAAGGGCATTTCTGAGCTCACAATATCTGCTTTCCTCAAACCATGCAGAGTAGGCCACTGGGTGCTGTTAAACGTAGGACACAAGGAAAGAGAGAGCTGGCAGCTGCTTTCCAGGTGCCTTAAGGACGAGTCTCCTGGGAGGTCCGCTAGGCTGCGGAAGCACAGTATCAGGCTAGGTGGCAAACACCAAGCTTCACAGGAAGGCTCCTGCCTGCCTCGTCATGTGAAAATCAATATCACGCTGGTTAAAGCAGACACCAGAACCCTCCACACATATGGTATGGGAGTTTGGATGTAGGCTCTAACCAAACTGGAAGATTTAAAATTTCTTAGTAAAGTTATAGAGTAAGCGGTCAGAAGCTAAATATTGAAGAGTCTATAAATGTCACACACACACATCACTAACAGTGTCCTATAACGCATGGAGAATTAACCAAGGAGACAGAGTCACAGGCAGGTCTTTTCTGACCCTCATTACGGAAGGCTCTGCAAAACTCTCCAATCGGCCCACCCGTCCCAAGTTATAGAGGGCACCCACAGGTCTCCACCTCTCCACTCCTCCAGGAAAGTGCCCATTTGGGGAAGTTGGGGGGCATTCTATTAGTCAACTTTTTGTCCTAATAACAACCTACCTGAGACAATCAAGTTACAAAGAAAAGAGGTTGACTTGGGGCTGCAGTTTTGGAAGCTTAAGAGCGTGTTTATTTGGCCCCATTGACTTGAGCCTGAGGTGTGCTAGCACATTACAGAGAATGCGTGAGGCGAAGCCAAGGCAGAGGACAGAGCCTAACGGCCTAAGCATCTCCTACAAGGCCCTCCCTCCTGCAGGTTCCCCTACCCACCAATAATGCCACTCTGGGGGTACCACTCTCTCTCTCTCTCTCTCTCTTAGCCCAGCCAAGCTGTGGTTTGAAGGACGATGAGACCCATAATAGGCTCAAATGCTTGAATACTTGGTTCCCCCCACCCCCACTGGTAAACTGTCAGGGATGGATTAGGAGGTGTGGCCTAGTAGAGAAAAACCTGCCGCTAGGGGTGGGCTCTCGCCACCCCAGTGCTCTACTCCCTGCTGGCTGTTTTGTGAGAGGTGTGAGCTTTCAGCCCCACCATCATGGACTCTAACCCTCTGGAACTGTAATCCTAATGGAATGCTTTTTTTCTTTTCTTTTTTTAAATAAACCACCTTGGTTATGGTGTTTTGTTATAGCAATAGAAATCTTAATTGGTAAACCAAAGATGACCTTGAACCTTTGATCCCCCTGCCCCCCTGCTCCCCTGCATCCTTTTCCTGAGGTTGAAAAGCAAGATACTGGCAGGCAGAGAAGCAAAGACAAGCAGAACTAAACCAGAGAGGAACTGACTGCCCAATGCCAGGGAAATGCTTCCTGTAGCTTCAACTTCTTTCCCGTGAGTTACTCCAGAGTCTTCTCAGTCAGACAGTAAAAGGCGTTAATCTAGTTTGAACTGGATTTCTGCTTTGTGGCAACGAAAGTCTTAAGCACACCAACGAATAGGAAATTTGAAGTAAAGTTACAACAGTCATTCAAGGGGTGAGGAGTCCTCTCTTCTTTGTCTTATACTGTACCACATATACTATTTAGACTGTGTTAAATATATGTACATTTAGAAAAGCTAAATATAAGGGGACAAGAAAGGACTTCATGCCATGAAAGGAAGTGACGAAAGAGGATGTAAAGCGAATTGTTTCTCTAGTTCTAATTCTTCGTGGGCTTTTTGCCTGCCAGTGGATAAGTGCATAAAACCATTCAATGCTGAAAATGTGAAACTCCCTTTGAAGCTCCACAGTCCCCATTCTGAATGCCATTTCTAACAGTATAGATGCTCTCTTAGTCGTGTGACTTAGAGTCTGGTTAGTCTGGGGGGAGGGGGGCGGGATGTTTTTATTTATCCGAAAGTTCTTTGAGACAATAAAACAAATTTTTTAAATGAGGGGGGGGGGATGACGGGGAGTCAGCTGATACCAGTCACCTGGAGTCACTGAGCAAACACAGCTGCCAGCTCTCAGCTCCCAGGCACCTCCACATGACAGGACTCAGCTCCAGGTGTATGTCTACTTGATTTCCCCCCTTCCACTCTTCTCGGGTTTCCTCACGAGACCGGTCCTGCATACCTCTGCTAGATCACCCGGCACTGTGCACTTGGTTCCTTGTCCGTGTTTCCCAAACATGCCACAGAGTGTGAATCCCAGGTCCAAGGAACAGCTCAGGGGCAGGACACTCTCACAGCAGTGAGAGGTTGTGGTTTCAGGTTTGATCCTTAGCTCTGGGACATGTGTAGGCAAACTCTACTGCTGAGCAATTGAACAAGCTTGGTCAAAGTCCAGGTTGTTGTTGTTGTCCTATAAATTCACTTATCCCGAACTGCACAAACAATGGGAGGCTCCTGAAATTTGTCCCAGTGGCTTCATCTGTCTTTTTTTAAAACTGCTTTTTTTTGATACAATATGGAATTGTTTATTTATCTACCTATTTATTTATTTATTTATTTTTGATTTTTCTAGACAGTGTTTCTCTGTAGCTTTGGAGCCTGTCCTGGAACTAGCTCTTATAAACCAGACTGGCCTCAAATTCACAGAGAGCCTCCTGCCTCTGCCTCTCGAGTGATAGCATGTACCACCACCATCCAGCACCATTTTCCATTTTTAAAAATAAAATTGGTGTTTATTTTACAAGTGTTCATCTACAAGTAGAATGTGTACCTTGGGCATGTGATGCTCAATGAAGCCAGAAGAGGGTGCCATATTCCCTGGAACTGGAGTTACAGATGGTTATGGGGCACCTTATACATGTCTAGAACTGAACCCTGGTCCTCTGCAAGAGCAGCCAGTGCCCTTAACCACTGAGCCACCTCTCCGACTCCACATTGCTCTGCTTATCCCATTTCTGCTCATCACACAGAGATTAAAGGAGAGATGAGAAGCCCTTTACTGCAGCACTTGCTACCTGGGATGCTATTGATTTTTATCTGATCACTGGACTATGCTGTGCCCTTGAGTGCAAAGACTACATCTTACTGAATTTCTCCAAGCAGGCTTTAACACAGTCCTTGGCACAACAGGCATCTGATGTGTCCTTATACAAATGACTAAACTCCACAAGGGGACCTCACTTCTCAAAGTGTGATAGCAGCAGCAGCAGCAGCAGCCGCAGCATTGACAACTGATGCTTTCTAAGTTAAATTTTGAAAGTGTTGCTGCAGAGAATATAGAACTCAGAAAAAGTCTGGGAGCCTTCTGTGGGACATGACGAGATACAACACAAACTAAACAACCCCACTGTGGCCCAAGGCAGAATCAGTCTGTCCAGGGAGAGTTCCGAAGCAGACTAGATGGAACAGTGCCACACCTTGGCCTTGGTGAGGCAGAGGGAAGGGGACGGGTACCAGAAGCGCAGGTGAGAGATGAGGACTTGAAGTGGAGAGTCTTGGCGGCAGGAGAGCTGGAGCCACCCTGCAGAGCCAGCAGCTGATGGATGTGAATCAAAGAATTTAGGGGATGAAAGGGCTAAAGCTGGGAGCAGGAATTTCCGTGAGAATCAGGGGAGGCAGAGGAACCAGGTGATGCCCTATACGAAGGGTCCTCAGGATCCTTTGCACTGCACATTTAGGTCACACGGAAATGTGACCTCTCCCACCTTTAAGCTGGAGATCATGTTTAAATTTAAGATTTGATCCCGTTCCGGGATGAGAGTCGCAGGTCCACCCTTGTAAGGCAGACAACCTTTAGGATCTTAGTCCTAGACTCCACGGATGTGGTAATGGAAATAATAAATTAACAGTGTCACTTTGGTACTTAAATGAATATTGGGTTTGGGCCAGTGCCTGCAGGAAGCTTTTGCAAGAACGCCCTAAATGATTTCCACTGGCAAACAGTTCCAGGAGTGCTTAATAAGTAAACTGGGCGATGATAACGGCGATCCAAGGAGCAGTAGCTTCCATCCGGTTAAGTGACCATCCCCAGGGAACAATAACACCGAGTTTGCAGAGTGGCCAGCTGCAGCTTGCTACTGTAAGGCTCCTCCGCCACAAGCTGCTCATCGCGCATCCCTCCATCACATCCCGAAAACCCTATCGCCCTTTGCAATTCTTCTGGTCCTAAATCCGGTAGTTTAGGGAAAAGCATGATGAGGCCGAGCCCTGGTGGCTAGGACTCCTCAGGAAAGTCACAGAAACCAAGTAGGACTCCAGGCTTTCCTCCAGGAGCGGGTGCAGAGCGGGTCTCCGCATAACTGCGCGGGCGTCCACGGTAGCGGGCTCCAGCCCCGCGCGCGGCTGCGACCTGTGGGGGCGCGCGCGGCCTCCTGGGGTTCCCGCGGATGCGCGCCGGGCAGGGAGCGCGCAGGGCGGAGAGCCGGGCGCGAGCGCCGCCGCTCACCTGCCGCGGGCGCCACCGCGGACGTGCCACGCGGGTGGCCCGCGCTCTTCGGCAGCACCGGTGGAACCCCCCTCGGCCTGGGCGTGCCAAGGTGACCCCCGATGAACCCCTGCCCCGCAGGCTGCGCATCCCCGCCGCTAGGGAAGCGGCCAAATGCATGCACATCCTTCTCTCTGTCTGTCTGTCTGGGCACCTTGGTGGTACACACCTACCTTTTGTGGCCCTTGCTCTCTGAGCCGTGCACACGGGGAGAGACTGGGACACCCCCCACCTCTTTGTTTGGGTCCGGAGGTGTGTTTGGGGGTGTGCACGCGCGTGGGGGATGTTTGGGAAGGGTGGGAGTTCGAGGCCCTTAAAATATTCTACCTTCCTGCAGACTTGTAGCTGCTGGGCGGTGCTCTCAGCTGCCCAGATGTCAAACAGTTGTTGCTTTTTGGCATACGAGATGCAATTAGACAATATCGGTTCTCAGCGTTTTGGCGAGGGCGCTTGTGCCGCCTCGGGAGTCCTGTCCCCTGTTTTCCTAGATGACAAACGGCGGTTCGGTTGTGGGGTTTAATCCATGCAGACTTCAGCTTTTGTTTCTAATTCCTGAAGCTCGTGGCAGTTTTGACACTGGTTATCTGAGTCCAGGACTGTCTGTCTGTTTCTGTGTGTTTTGCATGATCTTGGATTGGCATCCTACCGTACCCAAACATTAAAAAGCCTGTCTTTCCGTTGAAGAGGAAGGGGTTAAAATGAACGAAGACCCGAAGGTCAATTTAAGCGGGCTTCCTCGGGATTGTATAGATGCCAGTGCTCCGGAGAACATCTCAGCCGCTGTCCCCTCCCAGGGCCCTGTGGCGGAGTCAGAACCTGAGCTCGTTGTCAACCCTTGGGACATTGTCTTGTGCAGCTCAGGAACCCTCATCTGCTGTGAGAATGCCATTGTGGTCCTTATCATCTTCCACAGCCCCAGCCTGCGAGCACCTATGTTTTTGCTGATAGGCAGCCTGGCTCTGGCAGACTTGCTGGCTGGCCTGGGACTCATCATCAATTTTATTTTTGCATACCTGCTTCAGTCAGAAGCCACCAAGCTGGTCACAATTGGACTCATTGTCGCCTCTTTCTCTGCCTCTGTCTGCAGTTTGCTGGCTATCACTGTGGACCGCTACCTCTCGCTGTATTATGCCCTGACGTACCACTCTGAGAGGACCGTCACATTTACCTATGTCATGCTGGTTATGCTCTGGGGGACCTCCATTTGCCTGGGGCTGCTGCCTGTCCTGGGCTGGAACTGCCTGAGGGACGAGTCCACCTGCAGCGTGGTCAGACCTCTCACTAAGAACAACGCTGCGATCCTCTCCATCTCTTTCCTCTTCATGTTTGCACTGATGCTTCAGCTCTACATCCAGATCTGTAAGATTGTGATGAGGCATGCCCACCAGATAGCCCTGCAGCACCACTTCCTGGCCACGTCGCACTACGTGACTACTCGGAAAGGGGTCTCAACCCTGGCTCTCATCCTGGGGACCTTTGCTGCCTGTTGGATGCCTTTCACCCTCTACTCCTTGATCGCGGATTACACCTACCCCTCCATCTATACCTACGCCACCCTCCTGCCCGCCACCTACAATTCCATCATCAACCCTGTTATATATGCTTTCAGAAACCAAGAGATCCAGAAAGCCCTCTGCCTCATTTGCTGCGGGTGCATCCCTTCCACGCTGTCCCAGAGAGCACGGTCTCCCAGCGACGTGTAGGAACCTTCCACCCGCAAGACACTGCTCTACCAAGCACCCCCACTGTCCAGGATGGCCACTGCGTTCCTCTGCTTCAATTCTTTGCACTGGATTCTCACAAGCAGAAGTGATGACATCAGTCAGATAGGCAAAGACAGTGGAAATCATGTCACCAGTGTTAAAAAAAAATGACTTCTCTGCTCAGCATTATGTTGCTTGGTTCGGAAGTTACATTTATTATTATTTTTTTAAATATTTTATTTAACAAGTTTTGTTTGTTTGGAGGGTGTTAGTGGGGCCCCATGTGGCCATGAAATTATGCACAAGTCCCAGGATTTTTAACCTAGACTTGAAAATAAATCAGAGTTTTTAAGGAACCTGGAGAAGGGATTACTTTTTTTGGACTTTTTTTTTTTTTAAATCAAGGTAGATCTTCCATTCTGTATGTATCTAACAGGATATGAACTTTTTCACATGACCAAAATAGTTTACATAATTACGTTTGGAAAGACTTGTTTTCAGGAACATAAACTCAGTAGTAAGTTATAAATAACAAAACCCCAAACAGCCACTGCTCGTGAGAATTTCCTTGCAGTTTCTCTGTGTTACAGTTTGGTATGCATGGTTACTTGTGGTAGTTAGACCACTAATTGCAACGATGCCACGTGAAACCCAGAATTAAAAGAGTCATTTTTCAATACAGTTTTAATAGATTCTTTCCAAAATGAGTCTCAAGAAAACATTTTGAATTACATGTGAGGTAGCTCTGACTAGATATGCCATTGTAATTTTTAAAATTTCAGTCTGGTGGTTTTCAGAAAACATTAATAGTATCTATTGAAAGTAGATTATATTTATTTTTAATATATTCTGAAAAAATAAACGAGTCTGTTGCTGTTAAGAAATATACAAACATCACCTTTCATCTTTGTCTATGAATATATTGTTTTTCTTGCTTAAAATGGGTAGAATTAAGTATTATAAGCCAAATTTTTCTGGTTCATATTGTTGGTAGGGCAAAGTGCATCTGAAGCAAGTGGTCTCCTGTCTTAATGACCAGGTCTGTGAAATGCCCAGCTAACATGACTGGTGTGTTCCATCTGTGATCTGTGCCCTGCGGGCTCACGAGAACAATGACCATGTGTTTGCTGGTGGAAAGTTTAACTTATTTTCACCAAAAGATTCTGTGAATGCAACAAGGGCTCTGTTACCTGTTTTCAGAGAGCAAAGGTATAGCTGGAAAATTATAACAAGAAGGGACTTGAAACGCTCAACAAGTTCTGAATGTCAATGTGCCTGAATGTCATTTTCCGTGAGAGCAGGCAGATGCAGACACAGACACCATCCCTCTGTTTGTAATGGGATCATTGCTATGTCTCTACAGAAGTGTAAGAATTCCTGCATGGTGCGTCAAGACCAGTATCCTTAGGGGGATTATTTGTAATAGGTCATCCTCAAAGATCTGTCCCAGCCAGTATGCCCATGGTGGTTTTAGGACCAATCTACAAAGCCTGCATGCCAAAGCCAATCCTCCAAAGCTGTTTCTCAAGTCGCACAAGTGAGGATAAATCCTCTACCTGAATCTGCAACTCCTCTTTGAGGCTCTTTGCAGGAGCACGTGAGGGGGTGAAAGAGTCAAGACGTGGGGAGGAATTTTCAGCACTGTGTATTCACGCCCAATCCAGATGACAGCTTTAAAACATCTCTTTGGAATATCGGATAGGCTTGGTAGAATGAACAGGTGGAGTCTGTTTATTTATTTACCTAAATATTTGATTTATTTTACTTACATGTAGATGCATGTGTGTGCATCCGTGTGCGCGCAAGTGGGTGCAGGTGCCCAGAGAGGCCAGGAATATTCAGCTGGCCTGGAGCTGGAGTTAAGATGGTTGTGAGCCATATGTAGATGGTGGGAAAGAACCTGGGTCTTCTGCAAGAGCAGCCGGTGCTCTTAACCACTGAGCCATGTCTCCAATAAGTTAGTTTAGACATGGGCATGGGAACCTTCACAATGAGCTCTTAAAGTGATAGACGATGTTTCATGGAAATGGAAGCTCTCGTTTGCGTGTCTCTGGTAGGAATTACAGGAGAGCAGTACGTTCGCCTGGACCACGTGTGTTCTCAGCCCCACATGTGGTGTCTTACCAGCTTTTTTAAAGAAACGGTGGCTGCGAAAACACGCTGGTGGTGAGAAAACTGCAGCTGCAGAGAGAGGCGAAGAAACAGAGCGAGGCTACAGAGCTGGAGTGGGGGGCTCGAACTGACGGCAGGCTTTTCTCAGCGTAGATCGGGTCCCTTCCCTGCATAATGTTGTCTTTGATCCCTCGCTCCACAGAAAGCTGCTCTTTAACAAGTCCCTGTCACAAAACCTGGGTTCTAGAATTAAGAGAAAGCTTCCAATTTAAGATTACATGGGGACCAATAGCCACTGTGGGTAAATGCTTTTGTACATAGTGAGTTGTGTGAAACGGTCTTATAAATATTTATGAAGTGGTTGTTTAAAGGTTTTTGCATTAATTTGTGTATGAGTGTATGTGTACATGCGTATGGGAATGTGTATATGTATGTGTGTGTATATATGTGTGTGTGTACATGCATATGCATTTGTGTGTATTATGTGTGTATGTATGAGCTTGTGTATGTATGTGTGTGTATATGTGTGTGTGTGTGTGTGTGTGTGTGTGTGTGTGTACCATGGTACAGGTATGGAAGTCAGAGGACAATCTGAAAGTTATTTCTCATATCTTTCTTTCTACATGTGGGTTCTGGTATTGAACTTGAGACATTAGGCTTGGTGGCAGGTGACTTTTACCTGCTGAGCCATCTTACCGGCCCAGTGGTTGCTATTGACCCATGTTTTTGAAGAAGAAAAAAAAACACACACCTAATTTTACCTGAGAGGTTTTTCTTCACTTTCATTTCCTACAAGATTTCTCTATGTTGTGATAGGAATGCCACTAAGAAATGGGCACCTATCTCAATATATGTATTTGTGTACAAGGCTATGTAATTGAGTATACATTAGTCATATTTTGGACCACTTTAGAACAGCAGAGAACAATTGCAATTCCTACTTACTAAGTAATTCATAGCCTTGTCAGGAGACATAGTTGTATCTGTGAGACAATTTAATTATTTTACCAGACTCCTTCATTAGTCCTGCGTATTTACCCAGATGCTGGCTGAGTTCTGTCTCATTTTATTTTTTGCCTTTCTTTATTTCAGTCAAGTCCACTTGGTTTTCCCCCTTTTTCTTTTCCCTTGCTGAGGTTGAAACTCAGCTCTTTGCTCCCGCTAGGCAAGTTTGCGGTCACTTAGCTACATACCCAGCTCCTATCAAGTTTGTTAGTGGTAGGAGCGGTCAGTCCTTCTCCCTTCCTGGTAGCTGAGATGGGGGCCACGATCTTCCTCACTTAGATGCCTAAATCAAAGAACCAAGTTGTGGACCAGAAACAGTCATAGACCTCCCCAGGCTTTGGAGCAGGATGGAAACATAATAGAGACAGGGGTCAGAGAGATTTCATACCCTAAAAAGCAGAACAGAGATTCCTTAAAGTTAAAAAAAAATACTCACCAGTTACTAAAATACTGGTTACCTTTGCTTCACAGTCTCAGGAAGCATCCTGCGGAGGGGAGTAGACACCATCCCACGCTGGAAGAACACACTGCATCAGGGACCACTCTGGTGTGATTTTGAGCCATGTTCACACTCATTCCTACCGTGCTGATTCTCACAAGGTGGATACTGGAACATGCTGCTTTCTTGTCCCGTCTGAAAGCGGTAGTGCTTGTTGGGGTGGTTTTGGTGTTCACTTAGGACCTTTAGATCACTCTTGAACTTTTAGGAATCATTTAACTTGTGGCTGGAGAGATGGCTCCGTGGTTAAGAGTACTGGCTGCTCTTCCAGAGGACCCGTGTTCGATTTCCAGCACCCACATTATAGCTCAATACTGTCTGTAACTCCAGTTCCAGGAAATAGGATGCCCTCACACAGATATACATGCAGGCAAAACAGCAACGCATATATAATAAAAATAAAATAATAAAAATCATTCAACTAAGGATTTTTGTAATAGTTTTATGCATTGTAATTAAATTAGGAGATGTATCTGTTTCCTTGAAAATAATGAAGGAAAAGATTATAGTCACTTGCATAAAGGTGACTAGAATGTTCTATATTTAAGAGCATATGAATCTCCCAAAAATCTTGTTAAAAGTCCAGATTCAGGCTCCTGGGTCCTGGGCGTAGCTGAGTGTCTCACTAACTCCTGAGGGATTCTGATATTGAGTGTCTGTAAGTGACACTTTGAAGTCTCACAAAGAAAATGTCAACTTTCCAACATATGCAAAATATTAATATAATACATAAATATCAACCCAATAAATACATGTCTTTAAAGTGTTTATCCTCCTGAGTGCTAATGACTAAACAAAGCATGTCCAAAGGCCATGAACCTTAACCCTTTCCTAGAGTTTCCCAATATGTAGCTTATAAAGACCTAGGACTGTATGGGTTCCATGTCATGGTCTCGCTGTTCTAGATCTAACTGTCATGATCTGAAGGCAGTAATTTCCAGAAACTCTATGTAGTGTCCCATCTGCCGATGCCCCTCCCAGCAGCAAAGGTTTTCAAGGACAGAGGCTCCTCATGGCTTGAGTGGTTTGTGTGTGTGCATGGGCTCACCTCGGGGTAATTAAAACGAAAACCTTTGTTCTTCAGGCTCAGCACTGCAGCTGAATTCACCACAAAGCAATCATTCTCCATAGGGACATCAAAGGCCTGTGAAGCCATCTCACTTCCATTTGACATTTATCTGTAACCTTTTTCTTTTGTAGCATTAAACATTCTGTTAACCTTAACCCCAAACATCCCTCTCCTGTGCTTTTGTTCTGTCCAAAGAGACGAGAATTTTGCATTTTGTTTTCACAGACAGAAGTAGGCTGAAGTAAATAGTTGTGGTGACTACCAGCACACAACTTAAATATTTCCTTTGTAGAAAATAGTTTTAAAAGTGATTTAGGTTTGTTTTTGTTTTTGAGATAGCATCTTTTTATGTAACCTAGGTTAGAATCTGATTTTTTTTTCCCCTTTAGATTCCAAGTCTAGTATGAAAGGGCAGGCCTGGGACACTGAGGCCGAAGGGTCTGGAGTCTAAAGCTAGCCTGAGAATCTAAGAATTTTCCTCTTCCTCTTCTTTCTCCTCCTCCTCCTCTCCTTCTTCTTCTCTTCCTCCTCTTCTTCCTCCTCCTCCTCCTCCTCATTCTCCTCCTCCTCCTCCTCCTCCTCATTCTCTTTTTCCTCCTCTTCCTCTTCCTCATTCTCCTCCTCCTCCTCCTCTTCCTTCTCCTCATCCTCCTCCTCCTCCTCTTCCTCCTCCTCATTCTCCTCCTCTTCTCTCTCTATAGGAGTCTAAAGTTGGGCACCAGTGAAAGACTTTTCACTTGAAAGTAAGTTTAGAGGCGAAATGAAAATACTTACTTGGACACAGATTATGTTGGTGTTTGGTTATTTGGATAGATTATTTAGTAGAACATTTTAAACACTAAACCAAAGAATAATAAGACTGCAGAATTTTCAGTAAGGTTTGAAGTTGCATTTCTCAACCAAGCAACTTATTTTGAGTCCAGGGGAGTCTTGCTTGGGTGACTGAAAATGTGAGCTTTTCCACTGGGAGGGGCTGTGGCCGTTCTTCTACAGATGTCATGAAGTCATTGTGGTAAACCCTGAGAGAGAGTTCCTTCTGATCCGACTGTATCTTCCTTCTAGGGCCATTTGAACCACAATAAATTGATTCTTGTTTTCTACATCATCTAGTACTTGGAAGGAAACCAATAAAGATGTCTTTTCTAGGCCAAACATGAATCATCTGGGTCCAGGTAATTTTGTAAACAGAAGCTGTGAACGCTCCAGTAATAATGAGCGGCAATATGTTAGTATCCTTACGCCCAGGTTTTCCCCATTGCCTTAGAATTCTGTTTTGTCTGGACCTAGCATCCGGAGGTACAGAGACACTTTCCTAATCCCAGGAGTTATGATCACAGTTTTGTGTTGAAAAAGATGTGTTTGTGGTTGGCTGGAAAGATAGCTCAGTGGTTAAGGTAGTATACTGTTTTTCCAGAGGACCTGAGTTCACTCCCAGAGCCTGTCAGTTGGCTCACAACCACCTGTTAGCCCCAGCTCCAGGGGATTGGGTGCCCTCTTCTGGCCTCTTTCGGTACTGCAGTCATGTTCACAAAGCCACACGGAGACCGCAGTGTTTAAAAGAAAAAGAAAAAAGAAAAACAAATCTTTGAAAAAAAAAATGTTGACTATTAATGACTTTTTCCTTCAAGTAAAATCACCCCAATTATCTAAATCATTTGTTTTGAATTTTATTTTGTGTATTTCTGGTTATTTTTCCTATTGGTTGACAGTTTTTCTTCCTCTGAACAAACATTTTCTGGCATCAAGCCATCGAAGTGGGGAACCATCATCCACTAACAGAATATTTACTGGTTAGAGAGAGCAGTGTTGGCCACTCTGTTCTGCAGGATGCAGGTGTTTAGAGAGTGGTCCATCGCCATCACCACCAGCAGCATCTCATGGGAACATACTCCAATAGATTTTCCAGCCTGGCCCCATTTACTACTTAGAACTCAGGGAGTGGGGCCCCGTGGTCCAGGGTTAGCCCTC
This sequence comes from Microtus pennsylvanicus, assembly GCF_037038515.1. Classification (NCBI taxonomy): domain Eukaryota; kingdom Metazoa; phylum Chordata; class Mammalia; order Rodentia; family Cricetidae; genus Microtus; species Microtus pennsylvanicus. Next base: position 89,090,109 of record NC_134579.1, read on the forward strand.
CAGGTGTTCCTGATGTGCAGAGTTTGCTGTGCTCTAGCATCAGATAAGACACTGCTGTCTCTGCTTCATCGGGACCCTCTGAGGTCGCCTCTGCTTCATCGGGACCCTCTGGAGTCGTTCGGCCACATAGGTGCCAAGCAGCCCCTAGAGACAATAGTGAAATCAGCCTGTCGGTTTCTGGTTACTGTTTTCAAGGCATTGCTGATTTCTCAAGCTCAACTAAACTCCAGCTCCCATGAGCTCTGTGTCATGGTCACCCTGTATCTGATGTCCCTCAAATAGAGAGCAACTTGGCAATGAGACATGGACATTGCGGAGTCTTTTTCTGTTCCTGGGTGATGGTGAGTGACTGAATATTCTAGCTGGGCTTCATCCATCCATCATCTCTCCATCCTCACCTGGTCTCTCTAGTCCTGTGCTGGAGTACACACGAGTTCACATACATGCGTGAGTGTATAGACACACTCACACTTTGCCTCCAGTCTAGCTTGATAGTAATTTTAGGGAGGGGGGCACCTTGGCAAGCCTGGGTCAGAAGGACACCTTTGGTATTTTGCACTGAGTCCTGGAAGGTCTGGGTCTGTACCATCTCGCCCACCTTCACACCAAACTCGTGTGACTTCGCACCAGCGTCTGCGACTTAAGAGTCCAGAAAGAGCAATATTCAGTACCAGTGAGCAGACCTGAGGTGAAGTTTTTCTGGGTTTGACAGCCGGCTGGGTTGCACCTGCTGCCTCTAAGCTTTGATATTTGGTGTTTATCAGTAGACCGCTTCATCACCCACATCATGGCACTGTTTCAGACAGTTCCCTTTAGAAATGCCTGATGCCAAGGGACCACGTTCCAAGTACTCAGAATGGCTATTATTGAAGCTGTTCCCTTTTGCTGAGGTTCTGGTACCAATCACAGAGGTGGTGACTGAGCTTCCTCCATTCTCCTGATGTGTGCAGATAAGATCTGTATCCAGTCTCTCTGGGATGAGGTAGGACTGGAGCTCAGAACCCATTGCTGTCACCTCACCTCCTGCTCAGCTGACCTTTCCTCTCAAGACTGCAAGTTCTGATTTGCTAAACTGAGCATGCTCCCTGAACCCATCTCCATATTAGGGGAGACGTGATAAATATTTAATATGCGCAGTACAGATAGGTTATGGGTAAGGTCCAGGAGCACCTGAACGGACACCTGTCTGCTTGGATGCCACATTCTGTGGTTAATGTCACCATTGCTGCCTTGGCATTGTCCTCACTGCTACTTCCCCAAGGCTTGTCAATTGCTAGCATTGCTTCCATTTGTCCATAAGTGAAGTACCCAGATCTCAGGTAATCATTTCAGCAAAGCCATGAGGTATGCACTGATATCCCACCACAGATAAGGAAAGGGGATGCACAGAGAGGTGAAGCAACTTGCCCAAAGCCACACAGTCTTTTGCATTATATATTACTGTTAATACTTAGGAATAAGTAGTGCACACTAGGAAATTCCAAGTGAGGCAACCCAAAGATGGATGGAAAAGGACAGGGAGACTGTCCAAAGATATTCCCAGCTCAGGGACAGGGGTGTGGTGCTGGACCAATGGGCTACAGAGGCAGGTACGATTAATACAATATGTGCACATACACATGTGTGTGTATATATGTCTCTGTGTGTATGCCTGTGTGCATGTGTGTATGCATATATGTATATGTGTATATATGTTTGTCTGCATGTGTAGTGGCATTTAACTTGTATTTTAATAAATAAAACTTGCCTGAGAATCAGAAAAGTAAAACAGCCACACTGACCAGCCTTGTAGATAAAGTCCTTTAAAAAAAAGAAATATAGTAGGATGTGAAGGCGCACACCTTTAATCTCAGCACTGGGGAGGCAGAGGCAGAGGCAGGTGGATCTCTGTAAATTCAAGGCCAGCCTGGTCTACAGAGTGAGTTCAGACAGAGTGAGGACAGCCAGAGGTACACCAAGTAACCCTGTCTCAATAAAACCAAAAAATAAAAAATAAAAGTAAAAGATATAGAGTTAAAATAAATCCATGTAAAGATGGAAAATACTCAAGGATCTGGATACTGTATGCTATTGTGTTGTCTTTGAATTGTTTGACTGCTGAGGAAGGAGCAAAAGCTGCTAAAAGACATTTGATTATAAATGCTGCTAGAGCCGGGCGGTGGTGGTGCACGCCTTTAATCCCAGCACTCGGGAGGCAGAGGCAGGCGGATCTCTGTGAGTTCGAGGCCAGCCTGGTCTACAAGAGCTAGTGCCAGGACAGGCTCCAAAGCTACAGAGAAACCCTGTCTCGAAAAACTAACTAACTAAATAAATAAATAAATGCTACTAGATTAATCCAACCTATATATTTTGAAAATGGCTTAGTTTAAAATTTTAAGTCAAAATATAATGTTAGTTTGGAGAAGAGGTTTTATTTTGTCAAGACTGCTGGCTGAGATGATCCAGCTTCACAGAATACCCAGTCAGAAATTGACAATAATTCTACATTTTCTTTGGGTCCCCATAAGAATATCAGTGCCTCCAAATGAACAGGAAGTACCCTAGAAAACTACAAAAAAATGGATAATGGATGTTTATCTTTGTTTAGTGTGCTGTTTGCAAGTTGTTATGGATAATTGTCAGGAAAAAAAACTAAACAAAGGAGATAAGACTCAGGGTCTTGCTTTAAAAAGAAAAAAAAAGGGAAGTGCTGTGGGCCAATGCTTTTGTACACTGTAAGATTTGTCGCTTGTATTTGTTTAATAAAATGCTGATTGGTTAGTAACCAAGCAGTAAGTATAGGCAGGGTGACCACACTAGGAGAATTCTGGGAAGAGGAAAGGCTCAGTCTAAAGTTGCCACCTAGACACAGAGGAAGCAAGATGAGAATGCCTCACTGATAAAAGGTACCAAGGCGTGTGACTAACATAGACAAGAATTATGGGTTAATTTAAGTTGTAAGAGCTAGATAATAATAAGCCTGAGCCAATAGGTCTAACAATTTGAAATTAATATAGTTTCTGTGTGTTTCTTTAAAACTGAATGGCTGTAGGACCAGGAGGGACAGGAACTCCACCAACATGTGTATGCATGCATGTGTGCATGTATGTGCACTTTCAGGTTTTGGCAATGAAAAACTATTGAGGATGTGTAAAATAAAGATAGCTGAAATATGCTAAAAAGGATAGTGTCAGACTACAGAGTTCCGGCAGTACATGCTCAGTTTATCCCAACTTGTATTTTTAAATTTTATATTTTTCAAAATAGACCACTTAACAATTAGTGGTTTTTCATGGTAATGTGTCATGCTTATCTTGGATCTTTAACTTCGGCTGGAAAATGTTTAGTCTAGAGTGGTCAAAGGCAGATGACTTGTTTGAAAAGCTTGACCAGGAGATGAGACAAAAGGTGCCCACAGGGCAGTCTGTGGGTCCTCATGGTCTGGCATGTCTGTAGCATCCACGAGGCACCAGCCAGATGGGTGCCTTATGACAAGTGTGTTGGAGATGTGGAGAGAAAGAGGCACTGAATGGTTCATGTGTTGTAGAAAAAGGCAGCTCTGAAGAAGAGAGGGTGCTAGGGAATGAGTTGGTATGGACACCTGCTTGCCACCCGCAGCCAGGGTGGCATCATGGCATGGGCTGCTACCTAGGGCCATGTCTGAGTCTGTGGTCCTACCGCATTTGGGGTGTGTTGACCATGACCGATATTGTCACCAAGGTCACTGGAATGCCAGGCTGCTACCTGTGGCCATTTTGGCATCCCCAAGGCCTGTGCTACCACTGGGACCATGGGGCCATATTGATCTGAGTGGTCTGCACTGCCACAAGGTGCCACAATGATGTCCAGGCCCTGGTCCGTGGCCTTACCACAGCCAAGGTCTCCTGATACCATCAAAGGCCATGCCAGTGCCAGGGGTCTGGGCTGCCAACTGGGGCCATGTTGGTGTTGGAGGGTCAGGCTGCCATGGGAGCCAAGCCAGTCTGAGTGGCCTGTGCTGCCACCTGGGGCCATGGTGACATCCAGTCCCGGGCTGCTACTGAGGACCTGGCTCCATGGTCCTACCATAACTGGGTTCTACGTTGATGTCCATGGTCCGTGATACCACCAATGGTCACATGGATGCCCAGAGTCTGGGCTGCAACCTGTGGCTACATTGGTGTCTGAGACCCATGCTGGTACCATGATGATCTGGGTGGCCTACACTGTCACACAGGATCATGGTGTCCTCCAGGACCTGCCTGCTATCATGGGTCATGTCTGGGTCTCTATGCCCCAACAGCAGCCAGAGTCTGGATTGATGTCCACAACACCTGTTGCCATGGGGGTTGGGTGTGGTGAACAGATGCCCAGGGTCTGGGTTGCCACCTGAGATCATGTTGGTGGGCCTTACTGCCAATAGGGCCATACTGATCTGAGTTGCCTGTGCTGTTACTGGGGTCATGGTGACTGAGCTGCTACCAAGGACATGTCTGGGTCAGTGTTCCTGCTACAGCTAGGGTCTATGATGATGTCCATGGCCCATTGGTAACAGGAACCATATGTGTTGAAATCTGAGAGCCATACTAAGCCAGCCTTGCACCTCACTGGCCCTGGACTAGCTGGCCCTGCCTGTTGTTGAATACTCAGGAGAGATGGTCCCGCCTCTCACCATAGGCGTGGGAGAGCTGGCCCCAATAACATGGGCCCAGGAGATCTAGCTCTGTCCTTTGCCTGAGGGGGCAATTCCAGTGTCCCTGACCGACCAGCTCAGCTTCCATTCAGACCCACATCCTGAGTCTTGGGTTGGCCCAACCTAGCATCTACCCCATCTCTGACCTGCTGGAGTGCATGAAGGGACTGGTCCTGTGGAACAATAACTGGAGCATCTCCATGACTGGGGGCAACAGCGGGATATCCAAGAGGAGTTTCCGTGCAGGTCCAGTGATGATGCTGTGCCAGAGGACCAGACCAATGTCTCTCCGTGATGAATGTTTCACGAGTGGGGCAGATTGGACAAAAGGGGAAGACTGCATGCCACACGGATGCTCTTGACGCCACTAGGATGAATGAAGAGGTGTTGGAAAGACGGAGTTGTTATTGGTTTCGTTTTTAATTATTTTTTGGAGGTATGCTGCAGGGTAAGGGGTGGATATGAAGAGACTGGGGGCTGAGTGGGATTGGGGTACATGATGTGAAATTCCGGAAGAATCAATAAATTAGGTTAAAAGAACAGCTTAGTCAGCCACAGTTTCTGCTTATTGATTATGGAGGAAACAGAAGGACTTCCTGATGGAAGTTTCTGGTTTGAAACTTGCTTGTGTCCTTACACCTCACCTTCTGTGGCTCCGGAGTGTTTGAAGGTGGAGCACAGGTGAGAAACTTAACCTTTAGTTGCCCTTACTTTTAGCCCACTTACATTTATAAGCCACATCTAGCTGCTAGCTGCCATGTTGGGCAGAACATACCCAGGTATAAAGGAAATTTTTTTGTGGAGACATCTATAAGAGATTTTTCTCAAAAAATTGTTTTATGTGTACGAGTGGCTTATCTGTATATACGTCTGTCCGTGTACCTTGTGTGTGCATACCCACGGAGGTGAGAAAAGGGTATCAAGTTACAGATGGTTGTGAGCCACCATGTGGGTGATGGGAACTGAACCCAGGTCCTTGGGAAGAGCAGCCAGTGCCGTTATCTCCTGAGCCATCTCTCAAGCCCCAGGAGATTTTTTTTCCTGCCTTTTCCAGACAGGATTTCCCTGTGTAACCCTAGCTGTCCTGGAACTCATTCTATAGACTAGGCTGGTCTCGAACTCACAGAGATCCCCTGCTTCTGCCTCCCGAGTGCTGGGAATAAAGGCAGACGCCAGCGCCTCTGAGATGATTACGGTAAAACCAACAATATTATTTTTGGAGGCCTGGTTCCTGCTTCTTCCCTAATCATTCTACCAGCTTGAAATTAGACACTTCGCCTGTTTCTTTTCTTTTATTAATTAAAATTTTTCATTTTTTATATGCCATGGACCAGTTTCCTCTCTCCTCTCCTCCCACTTCCCTGCCTCTCTTCAGTCCCTCCCCTATCCAGTTCTCCGTCTTCATTCAGAAAGGCCTCCCATGGGCAAAGCATGGCACACCGAGTTGAGGCAGGACCTCTGCATCAGGGCCCGGTGAGGTAACCCAGCATGGGGAATAGGCCCAAAAGCCAGCTCAAGTGCAGGGGCGGGGGTCAGGTCCTGATGGCACTGATGGGAGCCCCACAAACAAACCAAGCGATACAACTGTCATACACATGTAGATGGCCTAGGTGGGTCCCCATGTAGGCTCCCTAGCTGTCCGTCCAGAGTCTGACCTCTCACAGAGTCAGTTGTCTCAGGGGGTTCCCCCATCATGATCTTGACCTCCCTGGCTTGAACAATCTCTCCTCCCTCACTTTAGTAGAGCTCCCAGAGCTCAGTTGGCTGTGGGTCACTGCATCTGCTTCCATCCGCTACTGGGTGAAGGTTCTATGATGACAATCAGGGTAGTCACCAATCTAATTACAAGGGAAGGCCAGTTCAGGCACCCTCTCCACCATTGCTAGACGTCTTAGCTGGGGTCATCCTTGTGGCTTCCTGGGAGTTTCCCTGGCCTCGGGTTTCTCCCTAACCCCAAAATGCTCCCCTCTCCCCATTAAGACAGCTCTTTCGTTTCTCTCCCACTCCATCCCCCCCACAACCTGATCCCTCATGTTCCCATGTCCCCCCCCCTCTTCCCCCACCCAGTTTACCTGAAAGATTTCTTCTATTTCCGTTCTCAGGGCGTTCCATGCATCCCTTTTTGGGCCCTCCTTGTTACATAGCCTCTCTGGGAATGTGGATTGTATCCTGGTTATCCCATACTTTACCCCTAATATCTGCTTATGAGGAGTGCATACCATGTTTGTCTTTCTGGGTCTGGGTTACCTCACTCAAGATGATTTCTTTCTAGTTCCATCCATTTGCCTGCAAATTTCATAATGTCATTGTTTTTTACAGCTGAGTACTACGCTCTGCCTGTCTTAAGAAAATTTAGCGAGCCGGGTGGTGGTGGTGCACGCCTTTAATCCCAGCACTCAGGAGGCAGAGGCGGGCGGATCTCTGTGAGTTCGAGACCAGCCTGGTCTACAAGAGCTAGTTCCAGAACAAGAACCAAAAACTACGGAGAAACCCTGTCTCGAAAAATTAAAAAAAAAAAAAAAAAAGAAGAAAATTTAGCGCACAGAGATATCAAATCAATGAAATAGTAAAGACTGGAGTGATTGTCACTTTGGGTGATAACTGTAGTCCTGGAAGGTTCACTGTGGCCCTTTAAAGATAATAGCCTTCCCCTCTGTTCTTCCTTTAAATTGAATTGATCTGTGCCAGGTGAAACGAGCTATAACCATTCCTGGACACATTCCTGGTGACAATTCTGGGCTGAGGGCCAGGGCCACTTGTTCCTGCTTCAGGTCAGGCACCATCTTTTTCAAGCTGTGTCTGGAGCTGCTTACTCAGGTATGTGGGTACAGAATAGGACTAGGCGCAACCTGGCTCCACAGAGAGACTCCAGGGACCCTTCTCTTCTGTCAATCAACTGCCCAGACAATTTTATCCTGTGTTTAAGGATTTCCTTTTGCCTTTTTAATCCAACAGGCTTCTGACAGTGTTTACTGCAAACATTCTGTTAAGAGCTTTATGGAGATTCATAACTGGGCCAGGTGTCCTAAGCAGCTTCTTATTTTATCTTCTGATCCCAGAAAAGAGAAGAGGACAAGGACTCATGAGGGTCTGATGACAAAGAGCCTATAGGACATGGTAGGAGGGATGTCTAGGAGGCTAGAATTTGAAGCGGTACTGTTAGCCCTGAACCATCTGTATCCTGGGATTGGTGGCTGAGGCGGCACCAGACCGGGAGGGCAGAAGGTAAAGTGGGAAGGGTTGGGGACATCGTTCAGCAGTTAGGGGGTCTCTGTTGTGAGCAGGATGCTGAGTTCAGTCTCCAGTAACAAAGAAAAGGCAGAAAACCAGACCTCTGGTTTAACAGCAGAGAGAAAGCATCACTGAAACTGGGAAGAGCTAGGTTCCTGCCTCCTTGACTCAATGCGTTCCTGGGAGAGAGCAGTCGTCATTAGCAAGAGTCAACTTCTCCCTATTCTCCTGATGGCCTGCAGAGGGCGATGCATCCTTTGGCATCTCGCTACTCTTAGATTTGAAGCTGAGAGGCGCTACAGCGATTTCTGAGACATGCGCTGTAACTGCCTGGCAATAGCTTTCCTTTTCTATGATTTGTCAGTAAACATTTTGCTCAGGGAACTTAACTGATCTCCATAACATGATTGCAGTTGGATGTCCACGCTGTAGGAGCGCTGCCCCTGCTAACAAAAACAGCCTTAATTAAGGATCTGACTGTGTGCACACCAAAAGGCCACTTTGTGCACAGTGGTGTGCCTTACCTGGTTACCTACTTCGTTTTTCACACTGCCTCTTAAAACTATTCCTGTAGCCAGGCGGTGATGGCGCACACCTTTAATCCCAGCACTTGGGAGGCAGACGGGCGAATCTCTGTGAGTTTGAAGTCAGCCTGGTCTACAAAGTGAGTTCCAGTTCAGCCAGGGCTACACAGAGAAACCCTGTCTTGAAAAATAAAAAAGAAAAGAGAAACGAAACCACCACCACCACCACCACAACTAAAAAAAAGAACAAAAAACAAAATTCCTGACTCTTCGAACCTCAATCTTTAAATGTTTAGTGTAAGAAATAATTTTTTTTTTTTTGGCAAAGCCCTTTTTTAACTGTGGAAGGAAATCTAGTCATGGGACCTGAATGATATGTGCGGTATTTTAATTTCTGAAACAGCATTAACTGTTGTCTTGGAACTTATTCAAAGTCATGACTGTACGATGCTGTAAGTCGATGAAACCATTCCTCTCTCCAAACTGCAGAGCTTAATTCTGCAACTTTTGGCTTAGAAAAACAAAGAAAAATCCCAAAAAGTTAAGCCAGAGGAAGGCAGAGTCCTTTTTTATCACGTCGTTATAAGAACCTGGTAAGAATAATTTTGTATAAACAATTGAATTGAATTTTAATTTGTTATCCTTATGTATTGTTTGTGTGTGTGTGTGCATGTGTGTGCAGTACACCAGTGAATTTCAAAGGACACGTTATATTTGTGTATGTGTACGTGTGTGTGTGTGTGCATGTGTGTGCAGTACACCAGTGAATTTCAAAGGACACGTTATATTTGTGTATGTGTACGTGTGTGTGTGTGTGTGTGTGTGCAGTACACCAGTGAATTTCAAAGGACACGTTATATTTGTGTATGTGTACGTGTGTGTGTATACGCGCACACATGCATGTGTGTGCACACCTGTCATTGTACACTGGTGAATATCAGAGAATACCTGGCAGGAGTGTGTTATTGTACTTGTGTGTGTGCGCCCGCACATGTGTGTGCACGCACGCACATGCAGCACACCGGTCACAGCACACCTGTGATGGTCTGAGGACACCTGGCAGGAGACGGCTGTCTCCTGTCTCCTTTGAGCATTTGAGCTCTAGGGATCACACTCATGTTACCCAGCCACTCACCAGTCACCTCACCAACCCGAAGCACATTTTATATCTTAGGTTTTTGTGGTTTTGTTGTTGTTTGTAGTTTATTTAGTTCCCTTTCTCTTCTGTTCTGGGGACCTAAACCAGGACTTTTAGCCAAGATAGATAAGCCTTCTACCAGTAAACCACACCCCCAGCCCCAGAGAGCAATTTTATCAATGTAAAAATAAGCAAAGATTTATGTGAGTCGTTCCACAAATGAAGCAGCAAATGAATATGGTTTTCATGTACCTCAGAAAATGAATTCTGATTTTCCCTCGGAGAATTTACCTTGCTTCAACAATTTAGGCTTCCTAGCACTAATAATGCTACAGATTCCTCAAATTTTTCTACACACATTGATAATGGACAAGTTCATTTTCCCCGTGGATAGAGATGACTGCTTGACCTCTGCTGCCATCCTTTCTAGCTACTGTCCCGTCTCTACCCTCTGTGCTGGACAGGCTTAAATTGTTCTACAGAAAAGCCTGTCTCCAACCTGCAGCCTGAGTGGGCTTTCCCTCAGCCTGGCCAGTATTGCCTTGAGTATCCAGGTTCCCATTAGACATGCCAGCTCTGGGACCAGATGACATGTTCAGCTCACTTCTTCTTGATGAGACATGGACTAGCCTGATGTATATAACTTTTCACCAAGCCACATGCCTAGGTGGCCAATGATGTGGTGTGTGTGTGTGTGTGTGTGCACGCATGTGTGTGCGTGAGTGCATGGACATGTACGTGTGGGGGGGTTGTCCTCCCTGATCAGAGCCCACATGAGCTGTTCTACACCCTGAAAGACCCCCTGGCTCCACTCAGTGCCCTCTATGGGGTAGAAGGCTCTCATATGCCCCGCGTGAGAACCACAGTGAGCCATTTTTGATGCTGATCTCTAGTTGTGTCCTGTGGAGGGTTGTCTGTGCACAGTGAACAGTGAGACTGCATCCAATCCACTGCCCACAGACAAACATATAAAACATCCATGGGCTCAACCTTGTCATTTGTTGATAACCCCAGAATTGTGGGAAAGCCTGGCAATTCTTTATAAAAATGATCTGTTTAAACATGTTTGTTGGGGTGTGACAGTGTCACAAGGTGCGGTGAGTGTGTGCACAGCTCTGGGCTCGGGGTTGGTGAGAATGATGAGCACCATGACAGGTAAGATGACTTCATCCTTTCCTGCATGGCCCTGCTGTCCAGAGACAGTAAAGATCAGAGAGAAAGGGAAACCTATGTCTGTGACCCCCAGTGTATATCTGAGCTCAGAATCTATGTCCACTGGGGGCGCCACTGAGCACAGGACTGTCCGTTCACACTTGTGTTCGTTGGTTTCCTTGCCACTGCTGTTATTTGCCCATTTTCTGCCACATCATCAGTTTGGTTTTCCCTATTGTCAGGATGGCCTGCAAGGGTCTTCCTTCCAGGATTGACCTGTTCGGCTCAGGGCTGCAGTTTCTAGGTTGACCTGAGTAGATTGTACCACATGGGAAACAGACATCACGTCCTTGAACCACACAATTTAAAATAAGTAAACAAATAAATGTTTATTAATAATAAACCATAAATAAGAACTCAACAAAAAAACAATAAAAAGATAAACAAAATGAAATAGTAACCATGAAAACAACAATATAAAAGAATTAAACAAAATGAAGAGAGATATTTTCTCTAAAGTACCACACAGGAGTGGAGCTGCTTCTCTGTAGAACTCAGCCGGTAATTCCACCACCTAGCCTAGATATCAACATCAGGCAGCGGGAAAAAAGGCTCTGGGTCACCTAATCCCACAACAGACACTGGAAATAAGAGCTTGACGTGGGGGACATGTGCAGCTGCATCTAGGGAATCAGCTGGTGTGGGCAGAGGCTGATCAACATTCAGAAGCTGCGCTGGTTCAGCTTCCGACTCAGTAGGTTCCCCAGCCGCCGGGTCCACGACATCAATGTCCTCTTGAGTTTTCAGATCTCCCTGTGGCTCTGTCCCAGAAGCTAGACTTAGATGCAGTGTCTCTTGCATCCCTGAGGTATCCTGTTCTGGGGCTTTGGGAAGTGTTGTGCTGATGATCTCACAATCTAAGGACAGAGAGATGGACCATTAGTGGAGACGGTCTAGAAGTTTCCAGGATGGGGGAGGGGGCAAGGCTTCCCAGAGATGACCTTGCTGCACACAAGACCTGTTCATGCCAGAGAATCTCCACTCTCCTCTCCCACAACAGGACATATCACCTGACTGGTGTCCTCTAGCAGGTTTTTTCATTCTTTGCGGGCACTACTCAGCTCCCAACTAAATACGTGGAGACATATTCTTTCTTATGAATGTGCAGCCTTAGCATGGCCTGTTTCTAGCCAGCTTTTCTAATTTAAATGATCCTGTTTCTCTATGTTTTGACTCTGGACTTTTTACCTTTCTTTCTTCTATATAACTTCCTTTCTTTCCTACTCTGTGACTGGCCGTGTGGCTGTGTGGCTAGCCCCTGGCATCCTCCTCTCCTTTTCTTTTTCCTTTTTTTTTTACTCTCTTCCCTAGTTTTCTCTTCTTATTTATTCTGTTTTCACACCAGCCCCACCTATTTTTCTCTCCTGCCTAGTTATTGGCCGTTCAGCTCTGTGTTATACCCATCAGGTGTTTTTAGGCAGGCAAAATAACACAGTTTTGCGGAGTTAAACAAATGCAACATAAAAGAATGCAACACATCTTTGCATCATTAAACACATATTCCACAACATAAACAAATGTAACATACCTTAAACTAACATTCCACAACAGTATCCAACTCTGGTTCCAGGTCAAGGCTTCTGGAGAATTCCAAAGTGCAACCCATCACCAAAACCAGCTCCTACCTTCTTAGGCACCTACCTCCGGCCTCCTCATCTTCTTCATGTATTTCCTGGGACTCCTGCTCCTCCAGCTGTGCTATCAGCTTCTGGACGTGGAGGTGGAGGTTGGAAAAGGGCATGTGGAGTCGCAGGTAGATCAAAAACTTGTTCAAGACGACCCAGTCTGGATTCTTCTTAAAATCCTGGGGCACTGTTTTCATCATCAGTCCCAAAAAGAATTCTATGGCACTGCAGGAAGGCATACAGATTGGCAGAAAGTAGAGTCAGAAACCTGGCCTCCCTTCACCAACACAGCAGTGGTCCCTCAGATGAGGAAAAAGATGCCCAGCACCGGTACTGCAGGGCAGAGTGGTCAAGGCTCCAGACAATTTCTGTCCTTTAGAGGACAGACTGGGCAAACTGGGCTGGGCTGTGGTGGGGATGGATTCTTCTAGGGCCCTTTAGCTTCATCCTTCCCTCTGCTCTCAGAACTAGGAGACTGTTGGCAATCTCTGCTTTTCTCCACCTGCAGGTGAAGTCTCTGGTACCATCTCTCTAGTGGAAATCCCAAGAGCACGGAGACTGGGAATGGCTTAGCTTAGTCCTCAGTCCTAGCCACCCCAAAGATCCCACTCCGCATATGGGCTCTTACCTCCCTCTTCACCCAAAGCCCACTCACATCTTTGTATTCTGATCCTTCATGTTGTCAGACCGCAAAGATCCATACCTGTGGAATTTCATGCGTGTGTCACCGCTAAGGCTTTGTGTCCCCCAACCCACCCAGAGATCTAGAGGGAGGTACTCGTCTCTGGTATAGGAATAGAAGCTAGGGAGAGGGTAGGAGTGTAGGGGTCTCTTTGTACTCTTCTGACTTCCATGCTGAGGGCCTGGGAATGAGCATCTGGTCACGGATCTTCAAGGACATGAATGCAATGGATGAAACCCAAGTTGCTACCTTTTAGGTTTCCAAAGTCTACAGGATCTCCTGGGGCCCCTGCGGGAATCCTTGTCTGGCTCCATTGATCCCATATAACCCAGATAGGGTCTAGAACCTTCTTTTCCAAGTGGGAAAAGACTTTACTTGAGGCATAAGAAGGAGTAGTGTTTGACACTTCTTGGGCAAAAGTGAATATCACAAGTTAGATTCATCTCCCTGCCCTCAATCTCTGGCCATGACACTTTAAAGGGTCAGACAGCACACTAACACTCCGGGGTACAATTACTCTTATCCTACACGAGCCCACAGCCCTGGAGAAGAGCATGTCTTCCTAAAAACCGAACCGGGAGACGCGAGGGCCGGAACTCAGGTGTCGACACTCACGTTTTCATTATCAGCTCCAGCACCTGCCAGGTGGTGGCAAAAGCTGGGTAGACATCAAGGAAAGCCATGACGAAGTCATAGTTGCCAGTGTTCAGAGCAGTCGCTAGGTACTTCACATTTTCCAGGAGGCCTGACCGTTTGTGACCAAACCTGAAGGGCTTAAGTAGGGAGCCCAGGCCCATTTGACCTTGGGGAAGGACCAAGGAAGAAAGGAGGGTTTAAATGTGGAAACTCTGAGAGACACCAACAACCCATTACCACACAGTGAAGTGAGAAGTGGGCATAAAGAATGTTCCTCAGTCTTCTCAGAGGATCACACCCCCAGGCAGGGACCGGGAAGGATTCCTGCTACAGGCTGGCATGTCTTACCTTGTCTTCCCTGTTCTAAAATGGCCAGAGGTGTGTGAGAAAGCACACCCAACGTCCCCGAAGGTGGCCAAGGACACCTCCCTTGCCTTTTCTGTGACCTGGGTGGCTAGATTTCTGGAATCAGGAGAACATCTTTGTTGAGGCTACTGCTGGCCTCTGGTTACCTGGTAACCAGGTTTCCAAGTTCCATCTGGACCATTGTTAAGAAAGTGAGGTCACTTCCTGGGGTCCTCTGGTCTGAACCTCCTCCACACAGGCTTTCTCTAGGGCTGACTGGGGCTGCCAACTTCTCTCTTCTGCCTTTCCCTGTGTACAATGGGACACAGTTGTGTCCATAGGCTCCTGCCACACACTAATCTGAGAAGCCTGGCTTCAGCCAGACCCTCACCAAACCATTCCATCTGTACCACATGAGTCCCAGGAAAAAAAAAATTTCCTCTTAGCATCTTCCCATAGTCATAGTCCTGTCCTGCTCCCTGAAGGCCAGTCTAGTGTCGATTTCCTAGTATGGCATTACGTGTGTGTGATCACAGATACCCTACACTAATCTGGGAAACCCTATTCCAGTGTCAACAGAGGTAAGGCAGAAATAGGACAAGTACCCAAGTCCTCACACCCACACTCACAAGGGCACACAGAGGACTCACTTACAAACGCCCAGGAGCTAGGGCTGGAGAGATGGTTCAGTGGTTAAGAGCATTGCCTGCTCTTCCAAAGGTCCTGAGTTCAACTCCCAGCAACCACATGGTAGCTCACAACTATCTGTAATGAGGTCTGGTGTCTTCTTCTGGCCTGCAGACATATGCCCAGACAGAATATTGTATACATAATAAATAAATAAATATTTCAAAAAAAAGGAAAAAATGCCCAGGAGCATGTAAGTGTAGAAAGGGCCATGCTTAGGTGGCCTCCGAGTCATTTAGGTTAAGGTTAGTATTGGGTAATAGACAGATTCAACCTGTATGCACTTGTGTTTAATCGTGCATTTCACAAAGAGGACCAGGCTGGGCTCCTCTCCTTTTCTTTGATGTCTAGTGTTTACTCCCTTTGGGCTTCCACAGGCAGCAGTGTGCCTCTAGGCATTGCAGTCTGCGTACTGGTTTCCAGGGTGTTCCAGCTGCTTTCAACATTCCTTACCCTAAGGAAAAAGTGCACACTTGATGATTGTTTAAGATTCATTCATATTTAAGTCTCAGGCTTGTTGAAGGAAAAACAAGAAGCTTATAAATTCAATGCAGAGATGTGGGTGGCCTGTGTTACTACCCAGAGCCATGGTGGCACCAGGGCCTGAGCTGCCAAGGGCCAGGTCTAGGTCTGTAACCCTACCATATCCAGGGTCTGTGCTGATGTCCACGGCTCCTGTTATCACCAACGGCCATGAAGATGCCCAGCATCTGGGCTGCCACCTGAGGCTATGCTGGTATTTGAGAGCCATGCCTTCACTGGGGACATACTGATCTGAGGGGCCTCTGCCGTCAACTGGGTCCATGGTGACATCTGGGTACAAGCTGCTGCCGAGGGCTATGTCTGGGTCTGCCGTCATGCTACAGGTGGGGTCTGTGTTGATACCTGTGGCCTGTTCTTCCACTGGGGCCATGTGAGTTGTAGTGATGAAGCAAGCAGGCCTGCTTTTTGTCCCACCCAGCTCCCGCACGGCTAGCTTAGCCCCAGAAATAATAACACGGAAACTGTATTCATGTAAACACTGCCTGGCCCATTATTTCTAGCCTCTTATTGGCTAACTCTCACATCTTGATTAACCCATTTCTAATAATGTGTGTAGCACCACGAAGTGGTAGCTTACCGGGAAGATTCTAAACTGCGTCCATCTTGGGTAGGAGAAGCATGGTGTCTGCCTGACTCTGCTTCTTTCTCCCAGCATTCTGTTCTGTCTACTCTGCCTATCTAAGCTGCTGTCCTATCAAAGGCCAAGGCAGTCTCTTTATTTGACCAATGAAAGTAACACATAGACAGAAGACCCACCAATTGAAATCCAAGTACCATGCTGAGAGTGTCCTGCCCTTTGCTGACCCTGGGAGATCTGGCCCTCTCCTTTACTAGCTGCTGCAGCAGGAGTGTTGGCCCTGCCCCTCATGAGAGAGCTGGCCCCAACCCTCTCTGGCCCTGAAGACTCCAACCCTGGGAGAGCTGGCTCCGTATTCAGGAAAGCTGGCCCCACACCTCACCACAGGCATGGGACAGCTGACCGTGATGCTGTAGATGCAGGAGAGCTGGCTCTGACCCTCACTTGACAGGGGAGGTCCAAGCAGAGGCCTGGCTTGACCAACTGAGCTACGGCCCAGGCCCACATCCACTGCTTTGAGTTTGCCCAACCCAACATCTACCCCATCTATGACCTGCTGGAGGATATGAAGGGACCGGTCCTGTGAACCATAGCTGCAGGGCCTTTAAGACTCAGAGCAACCACAGGATACCCCAGAGGACTTCTGGTGACGGTCTACCATTAATGGTGTACCTTGAACCAGACCAATCACTCATTGCAGTGAACATTTGTAAATAAAGCTGTTTGGACAAATGCGTCTACGGCATGACACACCACAGCTCCCAGTGCCACTAAGACAAATGAAGAGGTGATGGAGAAATAGGGAAAAATGAGGAGTGAAGTACCTTTTTTTATTAGTAGTAATTTTTTCAGCTTTTTGTTTGTTGGAGAGAACACCGCAAGGGTGAGGGTCAGATACGGATGGACTGGGGAATGAGTGGGATTGGATGCATGATGTGAAATTCCCAAAGAATCAGTAAAAAATATTATGTTTAAAAATGTTCCATGCAAGATGTACAGCGGCACATGTTTTTAATCCCAACACTTGCGCAGCAGAGGCAGGCATAGCTCTAAGGTCAAGGCCAACTTGGTTTTTTTTCTTTATTTTTTGTTTTTAATTAATATTCTTACTGTTTTTTATTTTTATCTTAATTTTATTATTATTATTACTTAGCTTTCCTTTGGGAGGCCAATGGCAGGATAAAGGGCAGATATGGAGGGACTTGGAGGCAAGTGGAATTGGGGTGCAGGATGTAAAATTCTCAAAGAATCAATAAAAATTATTTTAAAAAAACAAGAAAGAAAAGAGAGAGAGAGAGAGAGAGAGAGAGAGAGAGAAAGAGAGGGAGAGAGAGAGAAAGAGGAGGTATCCATCTCAATCGACATCAACATGTATATATCCTATGCATCAAAGCCCAGAAATCATGCAAAACTATCTCTAAAGAGAGGGCAATTCTAAATTAATCTTTCAAATTTGCATTTTAAGTTTGTCTGGCAAAAAAGAAAACTTGGAAAATTTCTTAGCGCTTAATAAAACCATATTTTAAGAATTTAATCACCATTTAAATGTAAGATAGTGCTAGTCTCTCCAGTATACCCATAACAAGATCATGTCACAGCCTCAGTTTCCAGAATTAACATGTGAGGGCACCAAGCCCAAACCACTGCAGCCGGAGGGAAGCTTGAAAGGCCTGTGGTAAGCAGTTACCGTTTTAGGGAGGCTTGCCAGGGGAGACTGTCCTGTGACCGTTTTCTTGGAATCTTGGATGGTAAGGAAATGATTGATTTCTTATGTCTTAGGTGAACATCTTGTGGAAGGAAAAAAGGAGAAAAAATAGGTAAAAGCAACAGCTCTTACATATTAAATATGCAATCTAAAGTCATTCCCATCCAAATTCACAAGGGCCCACCTTTCAGCCCAGCACTCTGGAGGCAAAACCTCCCCACCCACCCCTCCATCTCCTCTCCATCTGTCTGAGACTACACCATGAGAAGAAACATGTGAGATACTCAGCTAAAGTACGCAGGGAAAACTAAAGCTGGGAACGATTTAAAACAACCTTAAAATCTGTAGCTGTAGTTCAAGCATAAAATTCGTACAACCCAAATATGTCTCCGTGTGCTTTAGCAAACACTTTCAAAACATGAAAACCCCACATTTAAACGTTTCGCTTTGTTCTCTTTTTGTAAAATATGGTATTGGAAGCAACTTGGATTTAAATTTTAGACTAAATCCAATTTGCTGAAATACTCTAAAAATAATCTAAACTGAATTCTAGCCACTTTCCACTCTTATAAAAGTCACAGAATACAACGGGGCAAAAGCTTTCTCACGGGCTATGTAATCAAACCAAAGCTAACTTGCTGATGAACCCAAAGGACAACCCACCACTGAGAAGCTGATGAACACATGCGAATCAGGTCCTACAGACAGCAGGTGCTCAATGACAATTTTACTACATCAGCGTCTGGGAGATTGCTTTCACTGCGCAAGCTTGCCACAGGTTCGATAACATGTGTTACCAAGCCAAGTAGTTTTGATGTGTATGTAAAGCATCTTTGTCTATAATGGACTTTATCTATTTTCTTCTGGAGTTAAGGATGGTTCGCTCATTCCTTCTCACTGTGTTTATTCGAGGCCCCTTATGTTCAGTAGGTGAGGGCTTCTTCAGCCACAAAACCAAACGCTTCAAAGGTTGGGTGGAGAGAAGACATCATAACTGGAGTGTGAATTCCCCTCACGAGTCCATATGTGTTCATCAAGGCATTTGTGTTCCAGAACACCTACACTCAAATTTACCTCTGGATGGAATCCAAATGAAGATATGCTTACTCCACCAACCTTGATTCATTAAATATTAGTACATTCACTAAACAAACTCGGTGTCTGTGCATAGCATTCTCAACCATGTAACGTGAAGGAAATCATGAAGCACGTGACTGAGATATGGAGATTCATCTTCTCTCCACTTGACTCCATCAATTACACTTGGGCCCTGATTAGAGTAGTGTAGTAATATGGAGCGGCGGGGCTGCGTCCCCAAAACCCCAGCCGCCTGCCCTGCCCGGCTAGTTTATGCCCCAAATAATTACACGGACACTGTATTCTTTTAAACACTGCTCTGGCCCATTTCTAATCATCTGTGTAGCACCCCTAGGTGCGCTTACCGGGAAGATTCTAGCCTAAGTCCATCCTGGGTCGGAGCTGGGGCATGGTGTGCGTCTTCCCTGGAGCAGGTAGCATGGCGTCTCTCCTGCGTCTGCTCCGGAGAGCGGAGCTGTGGAGTCTGACCTCACTTCCTCTTCCTCCCAGCCTTCCCTTCTGTTTACTCCACCCACCTAAGGGTGGGCCTATCAAATGGGCCTAGCAGTTTCTTTATTGCTTAAACAATGAAATCAACAGATTGATATATGACACTCCCACATCACTTCCCCTTTTTCTGTTTAAACAAAAAAAGGAAGGCTTTAACCTTAACATAGCAAAATTACATATAACAAAACAGTTATCAAGTAAAGTTACATCAGAAACATTTATACATATAACAAAATTGACCGTAAATCTCTATCAATAAAGCGAAATCTGTACTAATGCAAATTATTCATGTCTATATCATATCCCCCTTTAAATGTAAAAGAACGTTTATAAACCATATTTGGGAACATGGGCGCAGTTATTTCTCTCCAAACTGCTTCCTGCTGAATGGGGGCGTCGTTAATTAGATCTTTCATGGTATAACCTGTGTGCTAGTTTCATCTCAGTTGGCAGTTGAGCAAAGCAATTTTCTGAAGATGTTCACAGCAATCCTTCAGGAGGACGTGGTCCATCATACCAAATTGGAATTGAAGAAATGAACAGGGTCTCATCCTCTGTGAAAACAAAATAAGAATCTCTTTTCCAAAGTATCATATCCTTAGATCCGAATTCTGAAATCGTAATACCCTTATATCCATTCTGGTTTAGCTTGGCAGCCCATGTAATGAAATGTCTCTCTGTACTTAGCTCCTTCACAGTCAAAAATTTTAAAGAAAACACAATGTACATAATCCAGACTCTCTGTGAATTTTTCATTTTTACGCTGCTTATTTTTATTTATATCTATAACTATCTGTACTCTGTCTCTTTAAAGACTTTACTTTTACTTTTTAAACCATTAACTTTATTCTCTATATTCTTTTTCTTCTCTCTCCCAAGCCAACGTACATTCATCCAAAAGTGTGACTCGTTTAGCGGTCTGAATCTGTCCTATTGTGAATCTGCAATTTTTTACTATCCAGGAGCACTTTCGATTTGCACCTTTAAATCACTAGGTGCTTAAGAATCTAAGCTGTGACATTCCTAAGTTAACTTTTTGCTTTTTGAGCGTACATCTGTAGACCAGGCTGTCTTTGAACTCTCAGAGATCCGCCTGTCTCTGCCTCCCAGGCATTGGGATTAAAGGCGTACACTACTACACCTTGAACTCACAGAGATCTGTTCGTCTCTGCCTTCTAGGCACTGGGATTAAAGGCGTGTGCTTCCACACCTTGAAGTCACAGAGGTTTACTTTAAGAATTTTAACTTTTAGTCTGCATATATTTTTAACACACAGTAAACCATTCAGAAATTTTCTCTGTCTTTGAATCTCTCTTTACTGTATATCTCTCTTTTTCTGACCACAAGAGCCTTTAATTTACCAAGCAATATCAGTAGGACTAAAGGCGTGGCTTTGCCAGCTAGATCCAGTCCATTTCTTAGCTTTCCAGCCTCGTGGCGGATATACAGGCTGCAGCCATGTTTATAGCATTTCAAGGTCCCTGCCAGCCAGCGAGCTACAACAGACAATACTCAAGTCCTCTCTCTGTAGCCGGCCCTCCTGCCTCAAACAGTCAGAGTTTGCCCTGGCAGGATGGCCCAGAAAGCCGGCATTTTTAAACAGCGCAGCTTTTTTCCTGCTACGGCTGAAAACCGAAAAGCATGTGTTCAGCTTTTCGTCAACACCATTTAAGTGTTTCGTGGCAGGACCTCTTAACGAGCTGCAGGATTTTGCAGCTAAAGCTGAGTCAGGAAGCCTCTCTTAGATGAGGCACTTGCTTGCCTCTAGCAAGCAGAGTAGACCAGAGAAATTGTCACAATCAAGAAAACATGCTTTACTCTTTCCCAAGCTTTCTCAGGCTTTCAGTGGGTTCAGTTAGCCACACGTCTGGGCGTCATTTGTAGTAATATGGGGCGGCGGGGCTGCGTCCCCAAAACCCCAGCCGCCTGCCCTGCCCGGCTAGTTTATGCCCCAAATAATTACACGGACACTGTATTCTTTTAAACACTGCTCTGGCCCATTTCTAATCATCTGTGTAGCGCCCCTAGGTGCGCTTACCGGGAAGATTCTAGCCTAAGTCCATCCTGGGTCGGAGCTGGGGCATGGTGTGCGTCTTCCCTGGAGCAGGTAGCATGGCGTCTCTCCTGCGTCTGCTCCGGAGAGCGGAGCTGTGGAGTCTGACCTCACTTCCTCTTCCTCCCAGCCTTCCCTTCTGTTTACTCCACCCACCTAAGGGTGGGCCTATCAAATGGGCCTAGCAGTTTCTTTATTGCTTAAACAATGAAATCAACAGATTGATATATGACACTCCCACATCAGAGTAGGTGACAGCCTGTGATTTTCATTATGATTTTAATAACAACGAGAAGAATTAAGATTACTTTTGTAGTTAAATTCATGCCAATGTTCTCCAGTCAATATTTTATAATGAACATTATGTGGAGAATACTAATATTTCTAATGTTTTGTTTTGTTGAAACGGGGTTTCTCTGTGTACCTTTGTCTGTCCTGGAACTCACTCTGTAGATCAGGCTTGCCTCAAACTCACAGAGATTCAACCGCTGGGATTAAAGGTGTGTATGTGCCACCACCACCAGGCTGAGTACAACTATTTCTTTTCAGACCTATCCGACGTCTTTCTTCAGCACCACGCCCAGCTTGCAGTATCTATCACTGCAGAGACTAGGGCACCAGACTGGTAGCCAACCCTGTCCAGTCTCTACATCTCACTCTAGAGGTTAAGAGATAGGAGCATTGTGGAGTGACATCTAATCCACAGTGTACACGCATGTGTCAAAAGGGGAGCAGAAAACTTTACACTTTAGTTCTCCACATGATAGGGTTGTGTGTGGCTGGGCATGTGTAGAGCACACTTTTAATCCCAGCGTTCTTGAACCACAGGCATGCAGGTCTCTGAGAGTCTGAGGCCAATCTAGTCTACATAGTGCATTCAAGGCCAGCAATCTGAGAATCTCTCAGGAAATCCCAACCACATGGTTAGAAGGTCTGGATTTGTTGAGAGTGGACTACCGGCCTTTATCACCTGCACATAACCACCTCTTCTAGCCACATGCTCCTGAGGAGCTACAGGTGTCATAAACAGGTAGGGACTTCAGTTCTTGGACAGTAATCAGAACTAACATTGTCTGCCTAGCTCTGTGTAGTACGGAGCGGAGCGGCAGGGCTGCATTCCCATCTAGCTCTCGCACGGCTAGCTTTATACCCGAAATAACAACACACAAATTGTATTCTTTTAAACACTGCCTGGCCGGGCGGTGGTGGCGCACGCCTTTAATCCCAGCACTCGGGAGGCAGAGGCAGGCGGATCTCTGTGAGTTCGAGACCAGCCTGGTCTACAAGAGCTAGTTCCAGGACAGGCTCCAAAACCACAGAGAAACCCTGTCTCGAAAAACCAAAAAAAAAAAAAAAAAACTGCCTGGCCCATTAGTTCCAGCCTCTTATTGGCTAATTCTCACGTCTTGCTTTAACCCATATTTAATAATCTGTGTAGCACCACAAGGTGTGGCTTACCAGTAAAGATCTTAACCTGTGTCTGTGTTGGGTGGGAGAATCAAGGCTACTGCCTGACTCGGCTTCTTTCTCCCAGCATTCTGTTCTGTTTACTCCACCTATCTAAGCTGCTGTCCTATCAAAAGGGCCAAGGCAGTTTCTTTATTAACCAATGACCCTCCTCCATCAGCTCTGCACACCTAGGTTCCTGTAAGACCAGTAAGCCCCATCCCTATGTCCCCTTGGGTCCTGAACCCCTAACACTTATAGCATCTCCCATTCTCCTCTCCCTCTGGCATCGAGGGTCAAAAATGTAAATATTTCCTGAAGTTGAGTGTTCTATGGGTAGGGAGGTGTCAAAGCGCTAAGAGGCTCAGGATAGGATTGGCTTCCCAATGCAGTTAATGAAAGTTTATGAGCACAGTAAGATCAGACACTTGCTGTAGGCCATCAAGATTCTGACCCCTCCCCTAGTCTCACCTCTTCTCTCAGCCTTACCTCCTCTCCAGTCACACAGATCTCCCCTTTACTTTTTCCGAGACTTTGCAATGCATATCTAGAATGTTCTCCTGGCTGGTCACTCGACATGTGCTTAATTTTTAATGACTTACTTTAAAATACCAAACTTCAGGGCTGTCAAAATGGCTTAGTGGGTGAAGGCAGTTGATAACAAGCCTAGGGGTTTATATCACAAAGCTTTTTGACATTTCTACCACAAACCTTAACCAAAGGCCTAAATCCACATGGTCAGAATTATCACAGTAAAGACTTTAACTCCTGGCATTAGCTTTATGTTAACTTTCTGAGCACTCTGTTGGGATATGTGATAGACGCAGCTTAGTGGAAGAGAGGTTGATTGTGACTCACAGCTTCAGGGGTAGAGTCCATCATGCAGAGAAAGCCTGGTGCCTGAAGGGCTCAGGACTTGTGACACCGTCACATGGTGCTGACCAGGAAGAAGAGACAGAAGCAGAAGCAGAGGCAGGGTAGGATCTCAAAGCCTGGACCTAGTGGCCTTCATTCATCAGCCTGGTATTTTGTCTCACGGGTTCCACAACCTACCAAAATAGCTCCACCAGATAGGAACCACGTGTTTATACACGCAAGCCCACAGGGGACAGTTCACATTCAAACTATCACACCCTCCATGGTTTGAAGTTGGGATGGGATCTCTATGCAAAAGAGTTTTGCTGACAATATTATTTAGGTGCAGGTTGTGAGACACCAAACTGTGTTTCATTTCTGCTTGGGCTGGAGAATGAGGAACCAATGTGAGCCGCATGAGTGTCAGCAGACACTCTCAATACCAACATGTTTTGCTGTCATGAACTATACCTGTGAATCTGCCCTGGAGCCCTATTAGAGATGCATTGAAACGGGGGTGTTGTAGGAGTCCACTGATAGAAAATGGAAGAACATTCCAAAACTAGAAAATACCCAATATAAAAATTGCAGAAGGGAGGGCTGGAGAGATGGCTCAGAGGTTAAGGGCACTGCCTGCTCTTCCAAAGGTCCTGAGTTCAATTCCCAGCAACCACATGGTGGCTCACAACCATCTGTATGGGGTCTGGTGCCCTCTTCTGGCCTGCAGCATACACACAGACAGAATATTGTATACATAATAAATAAATATTTTTTAAAAAATCGCAGAAGGGAATGCAAATAAGATTTAGATCAACAGCCTTCAAAGGAATCTGTCCAAGGACACATGTGGAAGATGAATAACCCAGAAGGTTAGCTGCTGAGCCTCACCTAAAGGTTTCCTCTTAAATAGCCAAGAATGATGAAGACGCATCCAGGGAGCCGAGCCGACTTGATACCTTTTCCTTCAATGTATACGTCAAAGGTCTTTCCTTAGTGGTTGACAAGAGGAATACATGCAACATGCTAACATACAATCATCACTTGTAAACTTACTTAAACTGACTGTAAGTTGTATAAAACTCCTGCATTCTTTCATTCCTCCTGCATATCTCTCTCTCTCTCTCTCTCTCTTTCTTTCTTTCTCTCTCTCTCTCTCTCTCTCTCTCTCTCTCTCTCACACACACACACATATATATATACCAATTATAACTGACATTTTACCCATTTCCTTTTATATCTTATGAAATGATAAAGGGGGAATCTTTCCCAAATTATGGGAATATCTTTTGAGATTTATTTATATATTTAATTTTACCGAAGAACTTTACAGTTTCTCATGAACTGATGTTACTTTCTAGTGTAAAAGTACACATTGCACTCATTGTAGCCCATTAGAATAGGAGCAGAGTGTTAGACGGCCCATTCCCCTTTCCTATGAAGTATTTCCAATCTGTTGTCACTACAGTAATGCCATCAGGACTGACTTTTCTCCCAGATAACTTAGTGGCTAGGAAGGCATTGGATTCAGCAGGCTTCCTTGGGCCCTTTCCTTTGGCTGACATAATTTCCGGGTCTGTTGTTGACTGCTTTTCAGGACAAGTAGAGTAGTTGCTAAAGGTTGCTAGTTTCCTTTAGTGCACCTGCCTGAATTTGATTGATTAATATCAGAATTTACTAAGGATTGTTAATTAGGCGATTTGTTTGGTATGATTACATTAGTAACACTGCTACAGAAAAACATAAGATACATGTCGTTATTAGTACTTTTTCCACATCTGCCCCTAGGGTTCATTTAAACATAAATTACCTGGGAGATTCAGTAAAAGACAGGACTTCCTGAGGACAGCAGTACAGATGTTCTTAAGTGTGTGCAGCTGGGCTGAGCCAAATCCCTACTGTCAGAGTTCGCAACACAGCGTTCAGGACAAACTGAAATTCATGCAGTTCATGTGTGTAGTCGAGGTCGCTGTTTAATACTTAACCAGGGTTATCCCAGTTTGAAAATGCTGCAAGTCAACAACCAACATCGGTCCTTGTCTGTAGCGTCAGTCAAACTGCAACACAGTCTAGAGAGCAGACAGCTTCAGTCGCCGGTCTCCCACTGATCTCTTTCCCAAAGGCCGCATCCTTGCTCTTTTGAACTTAGCTCATCGTAAGCTCGTACTTGGGAAACAACAATAGGTGCTTCTGTGAGCAGGGCCAGGGCAATGGCGACGAGAAATGTCTTTCCAAGGTGAAGCGAGCGAGTGGCAGGTGTGGAGTGCTTCTCACGGTGTCAGAACCCCGATGGTGACTTCCTTTCGACAGTGCTGTTAGGTCACCCTACCTTTTCTTCTAAATTGCATGTGTGGTCCGACTTCCTGTCTTAAACCTCTCTTGGCCTTGCTTCTATCCAAGCCCAGAGCTGTGTCTTCACACTGGAGTATAGACATGGCCATAACAACACATCTGGGTATCCACTTCTGACCCACGCATGTATGATTACATAAGGCCACCTTTCTGCACCTATGTAATGTTCTTTGGGCATATCCTATATAATAAGCTACCTTCTCTTTCTCTCCTCCTTCTTCCCATTTGTACCCTCAATTCCCCTAGACATCTTCACTTCACTGTCATATCATGTGTACATAAATAATTTTTGTGTCTACGAACACTAGGACCCACAAACAACTGAAACATCCAATAGTTATCTTTCTGAGGCTGACTTAACTTGCTTAATTTGCTTATTTCTGGTTGCATCCGTTTCCTTACAAATAATATAACTTCATTCCCTTTTTGTGACTGAAAAGATTCTATACCATATTTTCTTCAATACCCATGTTGGTTTTATAACTTAGCAATCACAAATTATGAGTACTTCAATAAACATTGCTATGCAGATAATGTTGACACTGAGACTTTGGTGTATGAAAAATAATTTATGTATCCCAGTGTTTTGGAAAATATGATTCCGAATAGTTTATCACTGACTACAGAACCCCTAGATCTGTGAAATCATGGCAGGAAGCACTGTGGTGGAGCATCATTAAGAGGCGGAGATCATACGGCAGGGCAGGAATCTAGCATGGAGTGGGAGCCAATAACCACTTCCCATTATGCTTCTTCCCCTGAAGTTTCTACCACCTCTGAACACCACCATACTGGAGTTCAGTCTGTGACTCATGACCTCTCAGAGTTCAAACTATATCCAACCAGGCAGTGGTGGTGCACGCCTTTAATCCCAGCACTCAAGAGGAAGAGTGAGTTCAAGGCCAGTCTGGTCTACAGAGAGAGTTCTAGGACAGACTCCAAAGCTACCTAGAAACCCTGTCTTATGCCTGTAAGAATGGCCAAGATCAAAAACACTGATGACAACTTATGCTGGAGAGGTTGTGGGGTAAAGGGAACACTTCTGCATTGCTGATGGGAATGCAAGCTGGTACAGCCCCTTTGGATATCAGTATGGTGATTTCTCAGAAAATTAGGAAAGAACCTTCCTCAAGACCCAGCAATACCACTTTTGGGTATATACCCAAAGGATGCTCAATCATACCACAAGGATATGTGCTCAATTTATGTTCATAGCAGCATTATTTGTCATAGCCAGAACCTGGAAACAACCTAAATGTCCCTCCACCGAAGAATGGATAAGGTAAAAGAATGGATAAGGAAACATTTACACATTGGAGTACTACACAGCAGAAAAAAATGACATCTTGAAATTTTCAGGCAAATGGATGGATCTAGAAAATATATTGAGTGAGGTGACCCAGACCCAGAAAGACAAATATTATATGTATTTACTCCTAAGTGGCTTTTAAACATAAAGAAAAGAAAACTAGCCTACTTTAGCCTATAATTCACAATCCCAGAGAACCTAGACAACAAAGAGGACTCTAAGAGAGACATACATGGATCTAATGTACATGGGAAGTAGAAAAAGACAAGATCTCCTGAGTAAATTGGGAGAACGGGGACCATGGGAGAGGGTTGAAGGGGAGCAGAGAGGAAGGGAGGAGAGTGGAGAAAAATATATAGTCCACTCAAGAACAATGGCAATGGGTTTTTGATCCTACTGCACGTACTGGCTTTGGGGAAGCCTAGGCAGTTTGGATGCTCACCTTACTAAACCTGGATGGAGGTGGGCGGTCCTTGGACTTCCCACAGGTCAGGGAACCCTGATTGCTATTCGAGCTGATGAGGGAGAGGGACTTGATTGGGGGAGGGGGAGGGAAATGGGAGGTGGTGGCGGGGAGGAGGCAGAAATCCTTAATAAATAAATAAATTTAAATAAAACAATGAAAAGAAGAAAAAACCCAAAAAAGGCACTAATTATTATGGTAGCTGGAGAGATGGCTTAGTGGTTAAGAACACTGACTGTTCTTCCAGAGGACGTAGGTTCAATTCCCAGCACCCACATGGCAGCTCATAATTGTCTGTCCCCTGGACTGTCACACAGACATACATGCAAAACATCAATGTACATGAAATAAAATAGGTAAGTTATTTTTTATATTTATTTATTTACTTATTATGTATCCAATATTCTGTCTGCATGTATGCCTGCAGGCCAGAAGAGGGAACCAGACCTCATTACAGGTGGTTGTGAGCCACCATGTGGTTGCCGGGAATTGAACTCAGGACCTTTGGAAGAGCAGGCAATGCTCTTAACCGCTGAGCCATCTCTCCAGCTCCTAGGTAAGTTATTTTTTTTAAAAAAAATCTATATCCAAACTATAGTCCTGTAAGTTTTAGTTAGTAATGATGGTGAATTCATTAATGAAATGTATTATTTTCTGTTTTGATACAGGTTCTTCCAAATACAGCCATTTATATTGACATTACAACAAACGTCAAACAGGAGTGACCACATCTCATCTGCTCAGAGTCCAGTGGCTTCTGTGTGAGATAGTGGAGGAGGAGATTTACCTGGAGAAGGAAAGAGTCTTGGGATGGTTAAGACTAGATCAGGCACAGGACGGAAGATGACTGGCAGGTCAGAAGACAGTTTATTGCAAGAGATCGCTTGGCAGCAACTGAAAGTGAATGGAGACAAGAGACAAGAAGGCAGACCTTCCGGAAGCCCTGCTGCCTTGGGCATCTTTATGCAGATGGCCATGGAAACAGAGGACCAGAAAGCAGTGTGACACAGAGGTGGAGGGGCAGTTCCTTCACTTTTCCCGGCCTCAGTATTCTTTTCCAGAAAGTGAGGCTGCTGACCATATCCACCTTGTGGCGCCTATGGAAGGGTCAGTGACTGAAGCACATAGCCATTTAAACTGGCCTTCTTCGGTGATGGCAGGCCCTGGAATGTGTTCTCTGCTGACTCATTCCCTAGTATGAATTGGGGACAAGGGATACCACAAGTGACAGCAGGATTGATGCCATGGTGACGGTTGTGGACACCACGTTTCTATTTTCCATGCTCTGAAAAAGAGCTGGCTTACTTCAAGCAATAGGAAGCAAACTGTGCCCTCTCAACAAACTCTCAATTTTTTGCTCAATGCAAACTTGAACTCTTATCTCTTGTAGATACAAGCAAATACATCGTGCAAGGGAAAGCTACTCTGTAACCTTTGCCCCCAGATACCCTATTGAACTCTTTTCATCTGCAGTAAACATTTGTGGGTAGAATGCCAAGTCTCAGGAACTGGATAGTGTCCTGTTCTCACTAGATAAAAGCAGCATGAACCCAATTTGCCATTTTAGGTCCTAAGTCCAATCTAGGACTGGTTTAGTCGGTTGTGAGGTCGTTGTGGGAGGAAAGGCGCTGTTATTAACATCTGTTTTCAAGATTAGATATTTTGAGGGTGAAGTTCAAATCAGTATAGATGCTATGCTCCAGAAGAACCTGACAAGCATCACGCTAAGTGAAAGAGTGTCATCTTCGTGATTTGAAGGACCCAGAGTGAGTCGTCCTACAAAGACAAACACAATGGTGGGTTAGAAAAGGTAGAGAGACTAGGAAGAAATTCACAGCTTCAGATTAGCTGAGGTGTCTGCACTAAAGTGAGCGTGCTGGGGTTGGGGATTTAGCTCAGTGGTAGAGCGCTTGCCTAGCAAGCGCAAGGCCCTGGGTTCGGTCCTCAGCTTCAGAAAAAAAAAAAAAAAGACAAAATAAAGTGAGTGTGCTAAATAAATTGTTCACTTAAAAACAGTTCTTTTCTGCCAGATGTAGTGGCGCACACCTTTAATCCCAGCACTCAGGAGGCAGAGGCATATGGATCTCTGTGAGTTCAAGGACAGCCTGGTCATACATACTGAGTTCTAGGAGAGTCGGGGCTATGTAGAGAGATCCTGCCTCCCTCCTCCCCCCCAAAAAAGTTAACTTTCTATTACACTAATTTTTATCATAATACATTACATTGGTTAATAGCAGCATGTTATTCACAATGGATGTTCATATCTGCATGTACTGCAGTTTGGTCACACTCACTGGGGACCCATGAACCTCTCTTCTCTGTTCCAGTCCACAGACCAGCTTCCCAGCTGGTCTCCCTCCCACTTCCATGTCTGTCTTTTCTGACCCACTGGGGTTCTTAGGCTTCCTTACAGGATGAGGGCTCATGGAACACCTGCTGCGGACCATGAGACATATCATCACTCTGGCGCCTACGAAGGACAGAGATGCTTCCAGGGGCCTGGCCAACCTGCCAACTGGTCCAGGATAGAGTCTTAATGCCAGAAGCATGTGACCCATCGCCTTTTATATACCCTGATAGCTTTCTTATATGAAGGGATTTTTAAATAAACAAACACCATTGTTGTAATTCAGTAAGTGCAATTTCTGAGAAATCGCCAATTAAAAAAACAAAATGGGATACAGACCTAAATAGAGAACTGTCAGCAGACGAATCTCAAATAGCTGAAAGACACTTAAGGAAATGCTCAACATCCTTAGCCATTAGAGAAATGCAAATCAAAACAATGCTGAGATTCCATCTTACACCTGTCAGAATAGCCGGTATCAAAA
Source organism: Microtus pennsylvanicus (assembly GCF_037038515.1). Taxonomy (NCBI): domain Eukaryota; kingdom Metazoa; phylum Chordata; class Mammalia; order Rodentia; family Cricetidae; genus Microtus; species Microtus pennsylvanicus. The sequence continues at coordinate 89,120,558 of NC_134579.1, forward strand.
ACACTGACCACAGATTATGCTGAAGAGGATGTGGGGTAAGGAGAACATTCCTCCATTACTGGTGGGAGTGCAAATTTGTACAGCTGCTTTGGAAATCAGTATGGCAATTTCTCAGAAAATTAGGAAACAACTTTCCTCAAGACCCAGCAATAGATGTTCGATCATATCACAAGGACATATGCTCAACTATGTTCATAGCAGCCTTATTTGTAATAGTAAGAACCTGGAAACAACCTAGATGCCACTCAACCAAAAAAAATGGATAAAGGAAATGTGGTACATTTACGCAATGGAGTACTACACAGCAGTAAAAAAATAATGATATCTTGAAATTTGCAGGCAAATGGATGGATCTAGAAAAAAAGCCATATTGAATGAGATAACCCAGACCCAGAAAGATAAATATAATACGTATTCATTCATAAGTGACTTTTAGACAGACATAAAGCAAAGAAAAACCAGCCTACAATTCACAATCCCAGAGAACCTAGACAACAAAGAGGACCCTAAGAGAGACATCCATGGATCTACAAAGGAAGGAGAAAAAGACAAGATTTCCTGAGTAAATTGGGAGCGTGGGAGTCTCAGGAGATGGTAGAAGGGGAAGGGGAAGAATGGAGGGGAGGGGAGAAAATTTATAGCTCAATCAAAACAAGAAAAAAATCTAGAAAAAAAAAGAATGGGATTTTAAATCAATACAAAGTTCTAAGACATTTTTGTGCGCCGACAACATTTCTTAAGTGTAACTAGTTAAGCTAGAAGTTTGGGATTACTAATTGTAGGAAAGTGTAGCAGTGTTGGTGCTCTTTCTGAGCATTTCCACTTCTTTTCCTGGTGGCTGGGAATATAACTTTGGTAACCATAGCAATACCCGCACCCCCCCCCACCCCGCTCCTGGCCAAGGGAGGAAGGAAGTGCTTGATTTGCATTGGCGTCTTGCTCGTTGAATTAAAGGGAATTTCTTTGGAGACTTTCCTTTCAGGTCCAGCTGGGTTCCTGCCTGCACCCAGGTGAAAAGTAATTTCTTTCTCGGGAGCTTGTTTAGGGGAGCTTGTTTAGCGACCCAAGGCTTTTTCCTGTGTCTCTAGGGGTAAAAGCATAAACAGTTAATCTCCTGGGCTATGATCTTATGTTAAGTGAAACCAAGGTGAAGGGAAAAAATAAATAAAAAATAAAAACTCAAACACCATTTTTGTGATTCGGTAGTGCAATTTCTCTGATTTAAATGCATACCCTCAAGTTTATGTGTTCGAAACAGTCTACATGCATCCTGACAAAGAGACTGAGCCCTCAGGAGAGATAAGGCTGTGTTGGGTCTGTTTTCATATATAGATTAAGGCTGTTGTTGCTGTCATGAGCCAGTTGCTGCAGGACTAGGGTCTTGAAGAAGCGGTGAATCTGGCCTCTTCCTTCTCTTTCATGCTCCATTGTCCTTCATCCCTTTATTATTGGGAGTTTCCATGCGTATTTTCCTTACCAAATTGTGAGACTGTCAAGGAATTGTTTAGGTAATAGTCAATATTATATCTGTAGGCCCTTGCTGGATATTTTGTATCTAGTAGATATCCTGGCCAGTAAGTTGAACGGGACCTATGTATCTAGCCTGACCATGTTAATAAACTTCCGTGAAGTGCCTCTGTCACAGCCACCCTTAGTACACGCTCAGGATGATTGACCAGGATTCTGTTGACAAGTGGTCCCTACAGGAAAGACCGCAGATGGATGGATGGCATTGAAGCTGATGGATCTCTAGGCAGTGTTTAGCAACCTCTCAAATTGCCCTGTTATAGACTGCAAGCTAGACAAATCATTGGCCAAGATATGTACCCATTCAGCTGAAAAAATTATATATCTAAGGACAATGGGTACAAAAGAAGCAAGCAGCAGTAAGCCCCTCAGCCACCAATAGTAAGGCAGTTGTCACTATAGCGGCACCCCAGACTCTCCCAACAGTAGTAGAGTTTAGAGAGAAAATTGATCAGTTTTGCAGGGAGGAACAAAGTACTCCAAAGTAGGATGTCTTAGTCAGGGTTACTATGCTGTGATGGAACACCATGACCATGCAGAAGCTATAGAGGGGTGCATCTTCCTGGCTTATTCCCCATGGCTTGCTCAGCTTGCTTTCTTATAGAAGCCAGGACCCCTTGCCCAGGTGTGGTCCTATCCACAACGGTCTGGACCCTCCTCCATCAATCACTAATTAAGAAAATGCCCAACAGGCTTATCTACAGCCCCATTTCATGGAGCCAATTTCTCAGTTGAGACTCCCTTCTCTACAATGATTCTAGCTCCTGTCTCATGTGGGATTCACTCTGTATGAGTGAATACCATTGGTTAATAAAGAAGTTGTTTTGGGGGCTGGAGAGACAGCTCAGAGGTTAAGCAACCGGCTGTTCTTCCACAGGTCGTGAGTTCAATTCCCAGCAACCACATGGTGGGTCACAAACATCTGTAATGAGATCTGGCGCCCTCTTCTGGTGTGTCAGCATACATGGAGGCAGAATGTTGTATACATATAAATAAATCTTTTAAAAAAAGAAGTTGTTTTGGGCCTGTGATAGGGTAGAACAGAGCTAGGAAAACTAGATTGAATGCTAGGAGAAAGAAGGAAGCGAAGTGAAAGATGAGGGAGCCAGATAGAACTTTACCTGGTAAGCCACAGTCACGTGGTGATACACAGATTAATAGAAATGGGTTAAATTAAGATGTAAGAGTTAGCCAATAAGAAGCTAGAGCTAATGGGTCAAGCAGTGATTTAATTAATACAGTTTCTGTGTGGTTATTTCTGGAGTCTGGGTAGCCAGGAAATGAACAAGCGGCCTCCTACTACAAATTGGCTCTTTACTATATAGTGGTCAACTATATCCATGTAAAACCTGAGGAAGCTTGGAAAGGAACTCTAGACACAGAAAAACAAGGTTTAGCTGCATTTTTCTTTCTGGCTGGTGGTGTGCTACAGCTACCTTAAGAGAAGTTGTCCTGATTCAGTGGTAGCAGAAAAAAAGCAGAAATGGCAGCTTTCTGGGCCATGCTGCCAGCGCGAACTCTGGCTCTTTCAGGAGGTCAAGCATTTAAATGGGGTTTGTGAGCAGAGTGCCACAACTTCCTTAATGGTGATAGATCCACTCTGTGCTTGAAAATGGGGCACATGTCAGGGAAAACTAAACTGAATGCTGGGACAAAGAAGGCAGAGTCGAGGAGAAACCATGGACCCACTTCCAGAGACACATATGTTGGAACTTTGCCAGTAGGCCACAACCTTCATGGTAAAATATAAAATACTGGAAATGGGTTAATACTAGATGTAATAAAAGCTAGCTAGCTAGCAATACACTTAAGTGTTTGGCCAAGCAGTGATTTAAATAATAGTTTCTGTGTGATTATTTTGGGAGTCTGGGAAGCTGGGAAAATAAACAAGTGGCTTCCTACTACATGTGTCAAGTTGACTTAACTAGCTAGCACACAGGGTGAGTCTCCTTGTTGGGTGTGATGGGTGAGAAATCACTCTACCAGGCTCAATTTTTTCCTGAGTTGTGTTTGGATGAATAATTTCTAGTCCTCAACGGCACAGAGGAGCCTTATAGGAAAAATAATTTGGGGCTATGGAAAAGACTCTGAAAGGTTGCTGGGAAAGGGACCCAAGTTAAAATTTCTAGTACCCATGTATTCACTGGGCTGGTGGCAAATGTCTACAACCTTAGAAATGAGAGCAAGGGTATGTGTTAGAAAAAGGTGGTTCCCAGGGCCTGGCTTCCTAGCCAGTCTAGCTGAAGTGGCAAGCTCTGGGTTCAGTAATAGATCCTGTCTTGAAAAATAAGGTGGAAATAACAGAGGGCAACACCCAGTGTCGACTTCCGCATACACTGCACACACACGCACACACACACACACACACACACACACACACAACTAGAAAAGATAGCCTTGCACTGGTAAAGATGTAGATGTGATTTATCTGTATGTTTAAATGAGTTTTTGAATGAGAATGGGCATGAGAGATCTCTGAAGAAATGGAATGCCAATGGATCTATTTGAGTTTCTAAAAGAACAAATATTCACCCCGAATATGCACTCAAAAGAGGTCAGAGCAGAATTCTCCATGAACTTTTAACAGTTGTCACTGAAAAGGCCATCTCAGTTCTCCGAGTTCAGGCAGTGCAAGGGAGGACTTTCCTCCTGGCTGCCTCGCTGACACCTCCTCCTTTCCTAGCACATAAATACCGCAGACTGGCCTCAAGGATCTCAGCTGGGCACAGCAGGGAAGCGCTGCAAGACTCTCTGCTGGGAAGGAAACTTGGAGCCAGAACTGCTGAAGGAAAGCTGAGATGGAGCTGATCCCCAACTTTTCCACAGAAACCTGGGTGCTGCTGGCTACCAGCCTGGTGCTCATCTACATGTGAGTAGCTGCCCAAGCTTCTCCCTATCTGTAACTGGAGTTGGGGTGATATCCAGGCCCCCCTTTCCTTTCCCTGTTGGAACACCCGAAGAGAACAAGGAGAAGTTGAAATCAACACTTGGGTAGTACATTTGCTACTGACATTATTGCTGATCCTTTGAGCTCCCGGCTTTACGGTTCCCTCCCACACTCAGAGGGTTTTGACAAGACTTGCTCCTGGGAAGATGTAGCTGACTCTCGGTCTGCACCTAGACTAATAATCAACATCAAATCAGAGAACTCATTAACAATTGGCCACCAGGGGCTGGAGAGATGGCTCAGAGGTTAAGAGCATTGCCTGTTCTTCCAAAGGTCCTGAGTTCAATTCCCAGCAACCACATGGTGGCTCACAACCATCTGTAATGAGGTCTGGTGCCCTATTCTGGCCTGAAGACATACACACAGACAGAATATTGTATTGTATACATAATAAATAAATAAATAAATAACAATTGGCCACCATAACCCTTCTGAGTTTTAGGAGTGGCAAGATCACGGAAGGTTCTTAAACTTTTTCTCACTATCCTTGCCTCCTGGCTTTTCTTAGCATGGAGGGAGGTGTGTAGGGTTGAGGGTTGTCCCCTGTGCATACGTATGCCTATTGTTTTTTCTCATCCCCCCACGTACTTTTCGCAAATTCCTATTATGCATCCTACCGGAACCCTCACCTGAAACACCCTTCCCTCTGGATAACTCGTTCATTTTGCCTTGCGGTATCCAGAACCATTTCCCACTCAGTGCCCGTTTTTACAGCAGAGGACAGGTAGCACGGGTCCCGAGGGAGGGGGTCCCGAGGGAGGGTCTCAGTTGACCACGCTGAAACGTTCCTGGCATTTTCTTTTACTTTACAGATATGGGACCTATTCTCATGGGGTTTTTAAGAAGCTTGGCATTCCTGGACCCAAACCTCTTCCTTTTCTGGGTACCGTTTTGGGCTACCGAAATGTGAGTACTGTTTGAGCTCTTACTCTTCTTCTTATGGATGCAACTTCGTATGTATCCGCTTATGGGTCACTTCCATAGATGCAAACGCCAGTCCTCGGGATGAAGTGTAGGGGTGTTAGACCACCGAAAACTTTGTGTCCTTCCAGGAGTGTGCTTGGGCTTCCCATTAGGACTTGTTGACATCCCTTTAAAGGTTGCTTTTGTTCGGAAACAGTGGCTGCAGACACATTAAAGCCCAGCGTTCAGGACTTCGCACACAGGTTGTAAGGAACTCTGGAGTTTTCCTCAGTGGAGCCTCCAGGAAGGCACACGTTCCTAAGCCAGCACTCATGGGAGACCATGCCTGGTCACGGTAGTGCCGCGCCAGCCTGTGTGCACTAGACTAGACTTCACACCCGACTCTGGAGCAGCATTTCTTTTCTTCCTGCTGGCCAGCTCTGCAGCATCCGGGCATCAGGTTGTCTGTGAATTGACTACAGGGAACTCCCCCTTACCAGAAACCTCCCAGGGACTGCTAAGTCCCCTGCAGTTACTTCAATGGCTCCATGCAGCTTTAGTACCCAAGCCATTTTTGAGAGTTCGACAGAATAACGGTGTTCTGTGTTGGTTCTTTTCCTCCAAGGCAGCACGCTGAGGGCCAGTGTGAGCAGGATGCGGCTGGGCTGTGACTGAGACAACGTGGTGCTTGTTTCTCGCCCTCAGATATACACAGGGCAAATGAATTTTTGCTTTTCTAAGTGGAGGCAAAGTCCTTTATAGAAAGGATGGTTTTATCAAATCTCTAGAGCTCTTGAAAAATGCACCATAAATGCCACATGGGTCATTAACATTGTCTGATTTGTTGTGACTTGCTTGGTCAGTAGAGGCTGGCACCTGACTAGCAGATAACGGACTCAGGTGCTGAAGGCCATCAGCAGAGCCTCAAGCAGGCTGCTCTCTGCTAGAATTTCCTTCCCCAAAGACTGCAGTTGCCTGTCAGAGTCCAAGTTTCAGAGTTAGATGCCTACTGCAGACCTGAGGTCTAGATGAGACCACCATTGCCTCGTGGCTGCCTAGGAAACCCTTGAGAGGGGAACAGTTTTCATAATCTTCCCAGCACATTTCCCTTCCCGAACCTTCTTTTGCATTAAATCACAGCTTTAACAACAGGAAGAACATTTCCTTTTCTTACCTTTGCATCAAAAACTCAGAGTTAGGGCTGGAGAGATGGCTCAGAGGTTAAGAGCACTGGCTGCTCTTCCAGAGGTCCTGAGTTCAATTCCCAGCAACCACATGGTGGCTCACAACCATCTGTACTGAGATCTGGCGTGCGGGCATACATTGAGGCAGAATGTTGTATACATAATAAATAAATAAATCTTTAAAAAAAACAAACAAACTCAGAGCTAGTGTTCCCTTTGCTCTGTCCTGTTGTAGAAAGGGAGCCTCTCATTGATTCCCGCATTCCGTCACGATTTTCCCATCGTATCCACTCACCCTCTCTCTCTGTCTTTCCTTTTTATCGCTTAATTTTTTGATTTTCCTTGTTGTTTTCTCAATTTTCCTTAGTTCTCTGAGAATTGCATGCAATGCATTCTGATCAGATTCACTCCCTACCCCAGGATCCCCTCGGGCCACCCCTCCTTCCCTGCCCATCCAGTCTGTATACGCTTTTTGTAAGCCATGAAGTCCAATTTGTGCTGCCTATACACTAGAAGTTGTGTGGCCACGCACAGGATCGCGGTTGGTCTATCAAGAGCCACACCCTTAAGAAAAACTAACTAGTCCCCTCCCAGCAGTGGCCAATTGCCAACCGCTCCCCAGGTAGGGGTGGGATTTCATGACCTTCTCTCTTTTCCATGCTAGCGGTTTGTCTGGTTTGTTCTTGCTCAGGTCCTGTGCATGCTTTCACAAGCACTGTGAGTTCCTATGTGCAACTGCCTTGTTGTGCCCGTGGAAACACTTTGTTGCAACGTTTTCTGTCTCTGGCTCATGCAGCCTTTCTACCCTTCTTTTACAATGATCCCTGTGCCTAGGGAAGGGGAACTGTTATACAGATGAGGTGGCCCATTCAGTGCAGTTTCTGCAGTTTCTTATTCTCTGCACCTTGACCAGCTGTGGCTCTTTTTGTTCCCGCTCCTCTAGATGTTGAGATGAGGTCTCAACACGCAACCCATCCTGGCCTCAACTTGTCCATCTTCTTGCTTTCTCCTGAGGGCTAGAATTACAGGTGTGTGCCACCAAGTGTGGATTCACTCTGTCACTTTCGTACTAATAAAACAAATGGGATAGCCCTGAACGAGGAGACAGAACAGTCTCTACCCTGGGAGGCTTATACACATTCCCTTACTTTGGATACTAATAAAACAAGTGAGGTAACACTGAACTGGGAGACAGAAGAGTCTAGACCTTGGGGGTTTTATACATATGCCCTTTGGAATCTTGAGGAACAGCTCAGAGTGGTCTAGGATTTCAAAGACAACTCACACACACACACACACACACACACACACACACACACACACACACACACACACCTCAGATGACAAGCTGCTTGGTATCCATAAGTAACGACAGTTCTTTTTTTTGTTCTTTAAACAGATCCAACACTGAGAAAATCCAAAAAAACAGCCTTAAACTCTCCATTCCAGATACCACTTCTAGCCTCCCCTATTCCCTTCAGGTGTCTCTAATAAGAACTTGCCTCTAATCACCAGTGAGGGACAGGAAGCCTGATTTCACAGAAATTGAGTCATTTGCACCCCAGTTAGAGAAAGATCCATTGTATACAGGCTAATAATGGATTTAACTTTATTTCTCTCCCCAGGGTTTGTGGAAATTTGATATAGACTGCTATAAAAAGTATGGGAAAATATGGGGGTGAGTAGTCTGGAAACTTCCATTGGGTAGGCTTGTAGAATGAAGCACTCACTGCATGAGGACAAAGTCTTTGGAGGTTGTCCTGCCAGGGTCTAATCCGTCACAGTTGTTAATTCGAACAGCATGAATTCCATTAGGGCTGTTGCCTACTAGGACATCCTCCAGGACATCCTCCAGACTGATGAACCAAGGGCTCCAAGACTCAATGTCTTTGCGCCTAGTGCTCAGAACCTTCTGATATGGGCTCAGAAATGCAAGATCATATCTATACCAATTCACTTTTAGTTAAACCCAGAACTTAAAAGTAATGTATGCTTTTGAGAGACAGACTGGGAGATGTAAGTAAGCAAATTAGGAACTCATTTATATCCACTTTAAAAACATCTTTATCATAAAAAAAATTAAATTTACTGGAAGTGTATATGGGTATTTTCTGTCTATTTAATTCTGCTGCCTTTGAAGAACAGATCTCTGGGGGTCACACACTTGATAGACAAGGGCTCTACCACTGAGCCACACCTCCAACCCAGATGCTGACAAATTTAGACACCAAAGGATGGTATTGGCAATAACCATGTACATTTGCCTAGCCTTAACCTATGTTCCAGAGTTCACTCTTAACTAGGACTCTTTGAAGGGCCATTTCATCCTAAGTTTCTCTTCCCTGCTTTAGCCACGCTACCCTTCATTTCACGTGACTCCAGTAGCTTCTATGGTCAGAACTTGAAGTTGGGGCACATGTTGCTGTGCTATATATAGAACTGGGGGTGTGGCCAGTGCAGCCTCAGGGGTGGAGTCTAGAGTCCCAGGTATGTATCCAGGTGCAGAATCTGGCTTCTGAGGTTGAGTCCACTTATTTTCCCACCTCAGGTTTTATGATGGCCGACAGCCTGTGCTGGCTATCACGGATCCAGAAATCATCAAAATAGTGCTGGTGAAAGAATGCTTCTCCATCTTCACAAACCGTCGGGTAGGTGTCCTTTTTAGAAAATAATGACTTACTTACATTCAATTTTATTTTATTTATTTATTTTTCTTAAAGCTTTCGTCATAATCATTCAATTTTAATCTGGTAAGAATTACATAATCACGAGAAAGAGCCATCACCGTGCTCAGAAAAAGTCTTGGTTTTTGTAAATGGTAATGTCTTGTATGAGTGAAAATATAATATATTCCAGCCAGTATACAAGATAAGGTCAGTATTGCTATCACATTCTGAGTGGCATCCCTTCATCTGAGTGTGTGTATGAGTAGTGTGGACTGTCCCTTCACCGTGGAACTTCCTCTTGTAAACGTGTGGTAGTCACCGTCAGAATCTTGTCTTTTCTTCTTGGCAATGTCTGATGCATTTTTATGGATGCTTTCAGAGTCACGTTTGAGAATATTTTGCTTAGCTTTCTTATTTTTTTAATGGTAACTAATAGTTTCATATTTTACATTTACATCTATGGTCTATTTGCAATTTTTTTGATATGAAATACAAAGGTCAGGTAAAGATTCCTGTTATACCATGCATGTCCAACTGTTCCAATACTATTTTGGGAGAGGCTGTTCCTGCCAAAGCTTATAAGTCCTATTACTTGTGTGGGATTCTTTCTCATCTATTTTCTTCAATCAATTGACCACAGTGTTTTCCCCTCTTTGGGGACCATTCCCTCTTAAAGAGTGACATTGTGTGGATTAATTCCTCCTTTTTTTAAAAAAAAAAAAGAATTGTGTGGTTGTTTCTCAGACCTTTGCTTTTCTATCTTAATTATGAATATTTTTGTCTCAATTTAAAAGCTCAGTGTGATTTTTGATAAAAATTTAAATAAATATAGGGGAAATATTTTTTTCTGGTTTTTTGAGACAGGGTTTCTCTGTAGCTTTGGAGACTGTCCTGGAACTAGCTCTTGTAGACCAGGCTGTCCTTGAACTCACAAAGATCTGCCTGCCTCTGCCTCCCAAGTGCTGGGATTAAAGATGTGTGCCACCATCACCCAGCAAGGGGAAATATGTTTACTGTGCTCTGTCTTCTAATCCATGCCTACCATGGGCCTCTCTGATTTTTAGTTTACCTTTGCTTGCCACATTGACAATTTCAGGTTAAAGACTCAGAACATATTTTGTTACATTTATGCTTTAAGTATTTAATTTCTAGTTATTGCTATAACATCACTTTCTCAATATTTCTCTGCTTATCATCGCGGTGATGTGCAAATGCGTTGAATTCTGAGTTGTCATTGCACCCTACAACTTTCCCAAACTCACTTCTTCCTTCCGTACATTTGTTCTGTGTGCTGCTTGGTGTGCTCCCCATGGGCAATGGTGGTGCCTGAAAATCAGGACATTGCCACTCATGGCTTTGCAAGCTGTGTGTCTTCCATCGGCTTTTCTTACATTATTGCACTAGCTGGCATTTCGAGGATAGTACTGAGTAACAGTGGTAAGAGGAGACTTCTGGATTGCTCCTGGCTGGAGGGTCAAGCATGCAGGCTTTCACATCAAGCATGAAGCTGGCTGAGGCTTTTGTATACATTTCTTAATGGAGTAGAAGTTTGGCTCGTTCCTTTCCTTCTGAGCTTCTAGCATAAAGGGGTTTAAAAAGAGTTCATTTTGGCACAAACTAGAGTTTTGGAAGAGAAGAAAATTCATAGCTAGGAAATAGAATTATCTTTCTTGTTTCCTTGTGCCCCTCTATATAAAATTCAAAGGATATTCTTGTGGGGCTGGAAGGACGTCTCAGCAGTCAATCAAACCCATGTTGGCTGGTTCACAAGTGTCTAGAACTCCGGTCTCCTGCCACCTGAGGCTTTCTTCTGGCCTCAGTGAGCACTATACACACATAGTACACGGATATATATGTAGGCAGAACACCCATATGCATAAAAATAAAAATAATTTTTAGCCGGGCGGTGGTGTCTCACACCTTTAATCCCAGCACTCAGGAAGCAGAGGCAGTCAGATCTATGTGAGTTCGAGGCCAACCTGGTCTACAAGAGCTAGTTCCAGGACAGGCCCTAAAGCTACAGAGAAACCTTGTCTCAAAAAAAGAAAACAAAATAATAATAATAACAATAATTTTTAAAAAGCAAAAAAGATAAAAAGATTTCCATGTTATAGTTCTTTAAAATAACAGATAATTCCTTAATCTTTTTTATTATTGATAAGGGTTTTTTTTTTTTTTGCTTTTGTATTTGTTTGGTTTTTTGGTTTGGTTGGTTGGCTTTTGTTTCTCAAGACAGGGCTTCTCTGTGTAACAGTCCTGGAACTCCCTATGTAGACCGGGCTGGTCTCGAACTTAGTGAGATGTGCTTGTCTCCCTCTCGAATCCTGGGATTAAAGTGCAGGACCACCTCAGGCGTATTGTTTTTTAATTGTGTGTCTGTGGGGGCATATGCACATGGAGGAACTGTTGAAGTCCAGCTTCAGCTATGTTGAGGTCCCAAAGACAAGGTGTGGAGTCAGCGGGGAACTGAATGCACTTCTGAGGGCTCAGCTGCTCTCTCTCTCTCCCAAACAGAGATCTTCTTTATCTATATAGCATAGTGACTACATAAAACATTTGGCAAACATCAGAGTCCTGGATCTCTTTTTCATTTCCCCATTAAACATCCCCGGTGGAAAAGCAAAGTACAAAACAGACTGTTGTACCTGAGGCAACATCCTTGGGCAGCAGCTGTCAAATCTGGAAGTTACAAATTTTGGGGGGTCTGTAAAGCGTAGGATCTTGTATTTTACAATCTGTGTCTAGGTTGGAAGTTCATGCAGGTACAATATGTTAGACAGTCTGAAATTATTTGTACGTTAACGAAGTTACGTGTAGGATCATTTGACGTTTTCTAGAATGCAAGCTTTACAGAATATCTCACAGTAAGCCTTTAACTGACTGATTATAGCGTTTTTGTTGTTCTTTAGTTTTATAATAGGGATCTCTTGTTTTCAATGTGTTCCCAGGAAGGAAGGTTCTGGGACCTCATTTTTTTTTATTCCCTCTATATAAGCTCCAGTGTAGGGCAGTGGATATACTTGTGACAGCGTGCATACAGAGCTGAGCAAGCAGTTTCTCAGAATCTATGCTACTGGTACCAAGGTCCTTGGGGCACAAGAAAGACTTCCTTCTCTGGCTTTCAGGCCAAGACCCTCTACCTTTGAAGTTTTCTCTTGGGAAGATGCATAGATTTCCCTAGTGGCTGCATAAGCAGAAAAGTCCCTTTATGTAAACAATTGCTTCTAAAATGGAAGCAGAAGCCAGTACCTTGGCGACCACAATGCTCTCTGCCTCAGGACTCAAGCAGCCCCATGTGCAACAGCCTGCACCAAAGAACCGTTTTCCCCTGTGCAAAAAGGGTTTCCACTTAAGAAGAGACTTTGAAATAAAAACATGAAGCCATGCCCTGTAGATAGATGACATCCATATTTATGTAGGCTGTGAGGTGTCTTCAATGAAGATGTATTGAGAATAAACAAGGGCCTGCCACTTAACAAGATCAGTAGATACTTGTTAGGCAAGTGATATTTGTTTGATATATTTTCTGTGGCTATGAACATATACATAATTTCAGCAAGGTAAGCTGTCTTTCAATTTGAACTCTAGAATTTTGGTCCAGCGGGTACTATGAAAAAGGCCATCACCATATCTGAAGATGAAGAATGGAAGAGACTTCGAACACTGCTATCTCCAACTTTCACCAGTGGAAAACTCAAGGAGGTGATGATGGAAAGGGAATTTCCTTAGATAATGAATCTGGGAACAGGTAGGAAATAAGCCCATAGTCCCTTTCCAAGGGTCAGTCCTCTGTGATGGGCTTTTGACTTCATGCCGAGAGGACCCATTATAAAATTCACTGTAATCCAGGTGTGGTGGCACACACCTTTAATCCCAGTGTTTGGGAGGCAGTGGTAGGAGGATCTCTGTGAGGCCAGCCTGGTCTACAGAGCGAGTTTCAGGACAGGCTCCAAAGCTACATAGAGAAACCCTGTCTCAAAAAGAAAAAAAGAAGAAGAAAAGAAAAAAAAAAGAACAAATAACCAACAAATAAATAAACACATAAATAAATAAAAATTGCTGTAACATCCCGTTCATTGCTTTGTGACTGGGGATGACTTGTCTTTCTGGGACCTGAGTTTCTACATTTAGCTACACATGCTGTGCTTTGTGCTTAGATGTTCCCCATCATTGGACAGTATGGAGATACATTGGTGAAAAACTTGAGACGAGAAGAAGAGAAAGGGAAGCCCATCACCATGAAAGAGTAAGTGGTGGTCCAGTTGATGGGACTGTAAGTACATTAATGTCCCCTCAACTCCAGGAAAAGGACATCCGCAAACCAACCACAGGTAAACATCCCATGTGTGAGTGTTATAGAAACCTCGGTTCTGACTATGTGGCTCCCTGCCTGGGTAGCTCAAAAGGAAGAGCTGCCTCAGATGCAGATGTTGATTCTCATCTTTCTCTCTCTACTCAGCATCCTTGGAGCTTATAGCATGGATGTGATCACTGGGACATCATTTGGAGTGAACGTCGATTCCCTCAACAACCCACAAGATCCCTTTGTGCAGAAAACCAAGAAGATCTTAACAAATTTAGATTTCCTTAACCCACTTTTTCTCACTATATGTAAGTAGCCACTTCCTCTCTTTTATCTTCCTCCCTCACATACTTCCATCAAAATAGCATCATTCATCCTTACTGAGATACAATTCATATTTAAAAATAATGTACCTGGGCTGGAGAGATGGCTCAGTAGTTAAGAGCATTGCCTGCTCTTCCAAAGGTCCTGAGTTCAATTCCCAGCAACCACATGGTGGCTCACAACCATCTGTAATGAGGTCTGGTGCCCTCTTCTGGCCTACATACAGACAGAATATTGTATACGTAATAAATAAATATTAAAAAAATAATGTACCCATTTACAATGTGTAATTCAATTTTTGCAATGTGTATTCATTGCCATTGTCAAACCAGGGAAGATTTTATCCAAGAAAACCTGCAGCTTTCCATTCCTCCCTGCAATTAAAACACCAGTTCACTGCTCCTGTAGATCTGCCTATTCCTGGTATGCCACAAAAATACATTATAAATGTCATAGAATGCACAGAATTTAGTGACTAGCTTCTTTCATTTAACATAACATATTCAACAGAACCATTTGTTGCTACTCCCATGTTCTGTAGACAAATCAAATTCCGTACCATATGACGGTCATTCCAGTTATTTTCAGATTCAGGGTATTGCAAATAAACTCTTATGGACATTGGCATCTGAGGTTATGATTGAACATTTTTTCATGTTTTCTTGGTAGGCACTTGGGGTGAAATTTGCAAATGACATAGGGATTCTGTGTTTGACTTATTGAGCAACTGAGACGTTTTTTCTTTGATAGATGGATTTGATGTTCTCGTTAGGAGATCATGAGGACCCCCATTCGACATTGGGTTGTTGTTGTTGTTTCATGATGGTCATCCCAGCCCCCTAGTGGACATTCAATAGTATAACACCATGAGAGCTGGGTTGTAATCACACTCTCCCATTTGGGAGACATTTTTGTCCTTAGATAAACATTTGTTCAACCTTTGCTCCTGTATAGCTGAATGGTTTGCGTGCTTGTAAGTGAGGTGTAAGACTGGCATGTGTATCATGAATAACAGTCATTTTCCAGATATGTAATTGACATATTTTCTCTATTTTTAGATGTCTTTTAATGTTCTTCATAGGATCCTTTGAAGTACACATTTAAAATTTTTATGATGTAGAATTTTATGATGTGCTGTGATTTAATCTCTAAATCACAAGGTCAGAGCTGAAGTTATGAACATTTAACCCCTCCCTCCAGTTTCATCTTAATTGGGCAGCATATTCCTGAAACTTTTTTTTCCCTGGATACAAGTTCCTGGTTGTCCTGGAACTTGCTACACAGAACAGGCTGGCCTTTGTCTCACAGATCCACCTGCCTCTACCTCCAGACTGCTGGGATTAAAGGCATGTGCTCACCATGCCAATCTTAGACCTTTTTATCTTTGGCCCACTTTTAGTTAAATTGTATGCACTGTTATCAAATTTATTCCTTTCTTGCAAAGAGGTACAAAGAATGTAAAGGCTGGAAGGTGAAGAGGAATGTCATCTTCTGGATTGAGCTAGCACATGCTCAAACTCAAAGCAGTTCCACAAGATCAAGCCAACCAATACATCTTCCCTAGATGCTCTCTAGTTCCCACCCCTTTCTGAGAACTTTTGGCAGTTGATAGCTGCCAGGGAAGAGAGAATCATTATTCTTTGTTGGTGTGGCCACTGGTCAGTTTCCCATGCTTCAGTGGATGGCCCCACGCCCATGCACATGAGAGCAACACTTAAGAGTTTTATTAAATAACAACAACCCAAAGTTGTGAAAGGGATGTCTGAGGGGGATCCTGGAGAAGCTGCAGAGAGACTATAGGAAGTGGGGTGAATATGTTGGTTCACTGAATGTAACAAATATTTCTTCCTACATTAAGTATTTTTTAAATTTTGTTTTATTTTTAATTATGTGTGCATATATGTATGTAGACACGTGAGTGCCGGGCCTCTAGAGTCCAGTAGAGGGAGGTGGGCTTGCAGCTATGAGCCACTCAGAGTCAAGTACTGGGAACTGACTTGGGTCTCGTGTCAGCAGCAAATGCTCTCCACCATCTGAGTATTTCTCCAGCCTGTATCTTGAGGGGTTTACGTTTTGATGTATTATAAACACAACTATTGTTAACATCACTTAGGCACCTTCCTTTCAGTTGAATAAAAATACAAGTGGATCCCGGAGCTAAGCAGAAGTTGCATTTGATTTCTAATAAGTGAATAAGAATTCAGTGCAGATTTTCATTACGCTTTCTCTTTTTTCTCTGTAGTCATGTTTCCATTCCTTACTCCCGTTTACGAGATGCTAAGTATCTCTATTTTTCCAAACCGGCTAATGGACTTTTTCTACGAATTTGTAAAAAAGATGAAGCAAAATCACCTTGATTCAAATCAGAAGGTAAAATGTGGTTACTGTCAGAATGCTCATGGTTTGATCATGTGTCAGGCTGTGAACATGTCATCTGTGCCCTTTCTCTAAATGTCCATCATTGACTTTTCTCTCTCTCCAGACCCGAGTGGATTTTCTTCACCTGATGATGAACACTCAGAACTCCAAAGGCAAAGAGTCCCAGAAAGGTAACCCATGATGGTTCATGGCGCATGAATCAAAAAGCCCAGAGGAAAGAGGGTGTCAGGACATATGCATGGTGGGGAGCGGTCAAGGATGGAAGCATTTCTGCCAAATTTCAGAAAGATGCGAACATGGATGGTATCTATGGAGTCCACAGGATCTTTCTAGAAGTAAACTGGTTACATGTCCAAGAGCCTGTAGGGCAGCCACAGAGAAGCATTTTGTGCCCAGAAGTCCTCAGTGGTACAGGGTCACCTGTCAGAGCAGAGTTTGATTCTGAGTCCCTTCCAACCCCACTGATTCTGGATCTCTGCCTGGGAATTTGCATCTGGGAGTGAGTGGTGGAATTGTGTTCAACAGCTTCATCTGCTCTGTGTAAATAGTGTCTGAGAAACCGTGTACCCTGCTCTTCTTCATCCTTCAGGCCCCCAGTTTATAACATAGTCCATGCTAGCTTTGTGACAAAAACTATTATTGTGGTGATTTTTAGTTTGTATTTTGAACCAGGCTGTGGTGGCACACATCTTTAATCTCAGCACTTGGGAGGCAGAGGCAGGAGGATCTCTGTGAGTTTGAGGCCAGCCTGGTCTACAGAGCGAGTTCCAGGACAGGCTCCAAAGCTACAGAGAAACCCTTCTAGAAAGCCTCCCCTCAAAAAATTGTATTTTCATAAATAAAGCTTGCCCGAAGATCAGAGAGTAAAACAGCCCCACAAGTCATCTTACAGATCAGGCAGTGGTGACACACACCTTTAATCTTAGTAGCCATACTAGTTTGCCATAGAAACCTGGCAGTCGTGGTGCATGCCTTTAATCCTAGCCCTAGAGAGGATTATAACACAGGAAGAGACAGCTCTCAGACACAGTCCCATTCTGAGATTCCTGGAGGCAGGATCGTCATTTCAGACTGATGTAGAGGTAAGAGCAAGTGGCTGGCTGTTTTGCTTTTCTGACCTTCAGGTTGAATGCCAGTATCTTTCTCTGGGTTTTTATTAACTGTGCTACATATTATTTCTATTATAGCTACAGAATGACTTTTAAACTCTCATATTTATTCCACATTTCTAGATATTATCCAGCATAAGAAGAGTTTTCAAGCCTTACTTATTTGCTTTTTTAAATATATCAATCAGAAATATAGCCATTCACTTTTTAGCAGTGTGATCTTTTGCATCTCCTGTTACTTTCTTCTTGTGATTAGTTACTTTGCAATTCAAGTTGTCATGCATCATAGTCTTTTGGCCTCAGGAGGCCTTGCATTATCTGTTCTTTAATTTCGAGTGCGAGGAGAGACTTTAATTTTAAAGTGTTTTCTGGTCGAAGCAGAGCTTGGGGGAAGGATACAGGAAGATTGCCTGTATACCTCTGCATACACTCCTCCACCGCAGTGAAGCATCTGCAGGACGAACACTCTACCATTTCCCGCCTGTTTTTGTTTTTTCCATGAAGGAAAAATGATCTCACATTTACTAATAGTAAGGTGTTTGTCCTGGTCACTCATGCTGTCACTGTGACAAATGCCTGACAAAAATCCCTTCGGGACAGGATTATTCTGACCCACCATGGTGGTGAAGAGCTGGTGACAGCAGCGGGAGGCTGCTGGTCACATTGCCTTAGTAGTCAAGAAGAGGAGAGCTGAATGCTGGTGCTTACCTCATACTCTTCTCTTTATTCAGTTGGGGACCCCAGGCCATGGGATGTCCCACCCACATTTAAGATGGGTCTGCTCACATCAGTGAAGATAATCCCACATGGTAATGTTCAGTCTCATCTCCTAGGCGATCCTAGATCCTGCCAAGTTGTCAGTCAGTATTAACCACTGCCTTTCTTTATAAGTGTGTGTGAGGACAGGCTGTGGTGGACAGAACTACACACTGGTGGTGGTGAGTCTGCTCTAACAGGACAGACAGGCCACAGGTGGGCACCAGAGTGGAATTCAGTCCCAGTGACTCTGGACCTCCTTTCTCTGTTCTTCCCTAGACAGCTGGGAGCACCATTTGAATTTCTGTGATGTTCTGCTTTGATCTTCCTTATCCACCATGTTCTTTTCCTTTTAGCCCTGTCTGATATGGAGATCACAGCCCAATCAGTGGTTTTCATTTTTGCTGGCTATGAAGCCACAAGCACATCCATTTCTTTCATTATGCATACACTGGCCACACACCCGGATGTGCAGAAGAAACTTCAGGATGAGATTGACAGAGTTCTGCCCAATAAGGTGAGGGGATGGTACCCAGAGAGGGAGGGCAGAGGTAAAGGATTAGAAGAACATGTCTCATCACTTGCAATAAGAATTTTTACAGAGAGTCATACAATGGTTCTTCCATCCTTTTTAGCAAGCGTCTAAAAAAGAAACAAAGAAGGGACATAGGAGATGAATGTAACCCATAGAAATACTCAATCTTTAATACAGTGCTGGCTCTGATGTATCTTTATCTATTATGACAATAATATCAAGTAAGAGACACCCAGAAAACCTGTGTGACACTTGAGAATAAGCACCAGTCCCTCAGGTATCTGGACAGTTATCTCTGCTGATGTCCTTGGGTGCTGCCCCCACTATCTAGGGTGGTAGGGTGGCCTTCACTGGTCTCTGCAGTCTGGCCTGACACTCCTCTCAATGGCTCTGCTGTCCAGTGCAATAGCATGGCATTTATTGTGTGGGTGTGGGTGTCAACTAGGGGATTCTTTTCTCTCCTGCAGTTTTCATAGTGTATCAGAGGACTTGCTGTCTGAAGCCCTGACTACAGTTAGTATCACTTTCATAAGTTCCTGGCACGTCAGTGCCCTCTGCTGGCCATAGCTTGCATTACAGCCCGTGTGCTGGACAGGTTCTCTCAGGGAGTCTCTAGGTCAAACCCTCTGGGGTGGCTAATGTCTCAGCTTCAGCTGAATGGGAATGAGCTTGATGCGCTCAAGAGGAGTGCCTGCCTTTGTGCTTTCCACACCTCCTAAGTGCTGGTCGCCTGCTGGAGGGGCGCAGCTGTGGGTGTGTCAAGGACAGTACTAGGGCTTTATTATAGGGGCTCTAGAACAGAGAGGGACCCACCTGCTGAGTTTGGGCTCAGAACACTCTATGGTTGTTCTCAGTATAGGAGACCTGGTCAGGACAATCGGTGGTGGGGATACCTTTCTCTGAGCACTTTATTTCCTCAGCCTCCTGCCACATGTACTTTGAAGCTCCTAAACATCTAACCCTCCCACTTTACAGTCTCTTAGGTAGTCTCTTGCCCTAGGGTTGTGGCACATTAAGTTCAGCCTCCTTGTCTTGTGATTGGTCCCTATCCTCTGCCTCCCTGAGCAGTTCAGTTTCTAATGAAAGGTTCTCTCTCTATAAAGATGTCAACTATCGCTGGGCGGTGGTGGCGCACGCCTTTAATCCCAGCACTCGGGAGGCAGAGGCAGGTGGATCTCTGTGAGTTCGAGACCAGCCTGGTCTACGAGAGCTAGTTCCCCGACAGGATCCAAAAACCACAGAGAAACCCTGTCTCAAAAAACCAAAAAAACCAAAAAAAAAAAAAAAAAGATGTCAACTAGCTTCTACCTTCTCAATCATTCCCAGTGACACTGGGAACTCCTCCCCGCGGCTGCAGAAGTCAACCCCCATGTCACCTCACTCCTCACTGGTTCTGAAGTCTGTGGAGGCTGTGGGAGTGTCCTGGACGTAGGACTCCCCGCCCCTTTCACCTAGCCTCTTGGTTTTTTTGGAGGGCCTTTGCCTTTCTCCTCCCCTGGAACTGGGGAACAGGGCAGCCAGCGCCATCTTCAGCTTGGTTTCTTTTCTATGAATCACCCATTTTTTCCACCATGCTTTTTTTTTTAAAGATTTATTTATTTATTATGTATACAACATTCTGCCTCAATGTATGCCTGCACACCAGAGGAGGGTGCCAGATCTCAGTACAGATGGTTGTGAGCCACCATGTGGTTGCTGGGAATTGAACTCAGGGCCTCTGGAAGAGCAGTCAGTGCTCTTAACCTCTGAACCATCTCTTCAGCCCCATTTTTTTTTTTTCGAGACAGGGTTTCTCTGTGGCTTTAGAGCCTGTCCTGGAACTAGCTCTGTAGACCAGGCTGGTCTCGAACTCACAGAGATCAGCCTGTCTCTGCCTCCCGAGTGCTGGGATTAAAGGCGTGCGCCACCATCGCCCGGCTCCACCAAGCTTTTTTGATGTCCTACTGCCTCCTTTGTGTTTCTGAAGCTCCTCCTCTCTCCTTGATATAGACTGTGTTTGGTTTGTTTACTTGTTCTGACTCTTCACACACAGAAGCTGTTTCTAGTGTGCCATCTTCCCAGGAGTTTCTACTTCAAACTCACCCCTCTCACTACTCCCAAAGGAGGTAGTTAGCAGAAACTGCCGAGTCTAAGAAGCTGGGGACACAGTTCAATCACACAATGCTATTTATGAAGACCCGAGCTTGATTTCCAGAACCCATGTGGGGAAAAAGTTGTAAGTGGAGCACTGAGGAGGCAGACAGTGTGAGCCTGTGTGCTCCTGGAGCCAGCCAACCCAGACTACTTGATGAGTTTCAGACTACTGAAAATCTGTTTCAAAATATGCGTAAAAAGTAAACTCTATGAGAAAAGACACTCAAGGTTGTTTTCTAGCTTCCACATACAGGCCAACGCACAGCAACTGTGCACATGCCATGAACATGCACACACATGCATATGCAAAGCCGGAATAATCTAAAAAGCCTGATGTGAACAGAGTGGGGAGTTTGTTCTTTGCAATGATGTTATTCCCTTGGTGTATACGGACAGTATATGGTGATGAGACAGTGACCTCAGTGGACTCTGTCTGACTGTAACAGTCATAATACATTGGTCATATATGATCACATGATAAAGAAATTAAGAGCACAGCAATGCTGAGGACGAGGGGATCTGGACAAGGGAGTGTCCCAAATGGCTCCTATATTAAAAATTATACTTCACAAACCGGGCGGTGGTGGCGCATGCCTTTAATCCCAGCACTCGGGAGGCAGAGGCAGGCAGATCTCTGTGAGTTGGAGGCCAGCCTGGTCTACAAGAGCTAGTTCCAGGACAGGAACCAAAAAGCTATGGAGAAACCCTGTCTCGAAAAATCAAAAAAAAAATTATACTTCACATCCTAATGGGCCATAATCAGGACAAAGGTCATCATAGGTGCAGAATGATTTATTAATGCTAAGCTAATTGAGGTTAGCCCTTGGAGTTTCTGATGTGTAAGAGCACTACAAACTGGGTTGAAGAGTGAGTCCAAACCTCATCTGCAAACATGTTTCCTCTTCCCAGGCACCTGTCACCTATGATGCCCTGATGGACATGGAGTACCTGGACATGGTAGTGAATGAAACTCTCAGATTGTACCCGGCTGCTAACAGGCTAGACAGGATCTCTAAGAAGGATGTGGAAATCAATGGAGTGTTCATTCCCAAAGGGACTGTAGTTATAGTACCAACCTTTCCTCTTCATCGGGATCCTGAGTACTGGCCAGAGCCTGAGGAGTTCCGCCCTGAAAGGTACAGAGACCTCGGGGAGGGGTCCCCACTAGGAACCAGGCGAACTAAGCTATTAACATGTTGTTTACTGGAAATGGCATATATGTGATTTCGTATCCCTTATCTTTCTGTCTTTTGGGAATCAGACCTTTTAACATTATAAAGTGAGCTTGGCATGGTGGACACACCTTTAATCCCAGAGTTTAGGAGTCAGAGGCAGGCAGATCTCTGTGAGTTCATGGCCAGCCTGGTCTACAGAGTTCCACGACAGTCAAGAAAGCACGTCTCAAAAAACAAAAACAAGCAAAACAAAACAAAAAAAGCCTTACGGTGGTGACACATGCCTTTAATTCCAGCATTTAGGAGGCAGAAGCAGGCAGATCTCTATGAGTTTGAGGTCAGCCTGGTCTACAGAGTGTGTTCCAGGACAGCCAAGACTGTTTCACAGAAAAACCGTCTAATAAAAAAAAAAAGAAAGAAAGAAAATGGGCTGGAGAGATGGCTCAGTGGTTAAGAGCACTGCCTGCTCTTCCAAAGGTCCTGAGTTCAATTCCCAGCGACCACATGGTGGCTTACAACCACCTGTAATGAGGTCTAGTGCCCTCTTCTGGCCTTCAGTCATACACACAGACAGAATATTGTATACATAATAAATAAATAAATAAATAAATATTAAAAGAAAAAAGAAAATTACAAAGTGACCGGGCAGTGGTGGCTCACGCCTTTAATCTCAGCACTCGGGAGGCAGAGACAAGTGGATCTCTGTGAGTTGGAGGCCAGCCTCTTCTACAAGAGCTAGTTGCAGGCTAGGCTCCAAAGCTTCAGAGAAACCCTGTCTTGAAAAATAAAACAAAACAAAACGACAACAAAAAATGAAAATTACAAAGTGATAATTATTGAAGTTGTAAAAACAGACCAGAAAAAAGTATTCATGGCCATTGAGAGTCCCGATATGCTAACATTAATTCCATTAATAGTGAAATGTGTCCTCAAGAATTTATTTGTAGGCATGTAAACGGTTTGCAAAAGCTAGTATATTTTAGTTGTATTTTGAATCACTAATCACCTAAACACTAACCTGTTGTAGAACATTACTTTTAACTATGTAAAGACGTCTTATATTTGTGTTGCAGAATATTACTTTAACTATGTAAAGGTGTGTTGCATTTGTTTATGCTACGTTTATTTAATGATGTAAAGAAGTGTTGCCTAAGGCCCCTGATTAGTCTAATAAAAAAGCTGAATGGCCAATAGCTAGGCAGTAGAGGGATAGGTGGTGCTGGCCTGCAGAGAGAATAAGTAGGAGGAATGTAGGTTGGGGGAGGGAAGGAGAGAAGAGAGAAGGAGAGGGAGACAACAGTCATGGAAGAAGCAGGAAAAGTAGGACATAGAGAATGAAAGAAAGGTGAAAAGTCCCGAGGCAAAACATAGATGAAGAGAAGCAGGTTCTATTAAGTTATAAGAGCCAGTGGGGCAAGCGTAGGCCGAGCATTCCCAACTAATAATAAGTCTGTGTCATGATTTGGGATCTGGTTGGCAACCCAAGGAAAGCCTGCTCCACTAACCTATGTACCACATCTTGTCAGATAGATATATAGACAGACAGACAGACAGACAGACAGACAGACAGATTGATCGATCTTATTTGGTGACTAGGCAGTAGTTGGTGTTAAGTGATATCTAAACTAACACATGTAGGATTCTTGGTTTTTTGGGTTTTCTTTTTTTTTTTTTTTTGATGTATTCTGTGCTGGTCCCTAAATTTACCATTAGCTTTAAGAACTTCCCATTATCTGTCTGATTAGAAATTGCCTTCTTGAAGGTTGAGGCAATAGCATACTTTTTGCTCTAATTCTGAGTTGACTTTCAGACAGAGTTTTGGTACTTAAAGATACACTTCCTCTCTAAAAGCATTCAACTCAGCTCAGTTCAACATCAAAGGCTCCTCTATTTTAAGGGACATGGAAAGATCATTAGTTTACAATTTTATTTATTTTTTATGTGTATGGTGTTTTCCTGCACATGTACCTGGTATCTGAGAAGGCTACAGGAGGGTGTCAGATGTGCTGGGAATCTAATCTAGGCCCTCTGGAGAAGCCCCTGACTCACAATTTTATACTGAGACATCCACAGCAAGGGTTCAGCTCCGATTGAGGGCTGTGAGGACTCAAAACACAGAGCTCTTGGGGTCTTTATGTTCAATAGCCTCATTTTCATCCCTACTGTGTCTCCAGGTTCAGCAAGGAGAACAAGGGCAGCATTGATCCTTACGTATACATGCCCTTTGGGAATGGACCCAGGAACTGCCTTGGCATGAGGTTTGCCCTCATCAGCATGAAACTGGCTGTCATCAGTGTCCTGCAGAACTTTACCCTCCTGCCTTGTGAAGAAACTCAGGTGAGGCAGATGCCTTGTACAGAATGAAGGATTTGAGTAACAAGTGACCTATGAGCTTTAAGGTCCTTCCATTCTGGAGCTGTAAGTCTGTCTGGCTAAAGCACAGAAAAACCATTTAGAGTTCATGCAGATCAGAATGACTTAAGTATAGTGTCTTTGAAATCATGTCCAATTTTTTTAAAGATTTATTCATTATGTATATAATGTTCTGCCTGAATATGTTCTTGCAGGCCAGAAGAGGGCACCAGATCTCATTACGGGTGCTTGTGAGCCACCGTGCAGTCTCTGGGAATTGAACTAAGGACCCCTGGAAGAGTAGTCAGTGCTCTTAACACGAAGTCATCTCTCCAGTCCCTGAAACCATATCCAGTTTTAAATTGTGTGGCTAACTGGAAATGGGGAAACCATTGCACACACTCATAGCACGGAATGATAACCTTGCTGTGGTTTGTGAATGGTGGGGCTTCTAGAGCTAAGTTCCCAGGAGTCAGGGGCTTCCCAGCATTGGCTGTGCTTTTAATTTTGTAACTTTAAAAACTCACCGTGCCTAGTTGTCTCAGACACACGGAAATAATTTACCCAGAGCATACATTTAAGAGATCCACACTGTGCACAGTGTGCAGTGCACACTGATTTCAAGCACTATTATAGTATATAAAGAACTTCTATGGGGCTGGAGAGATGGCTCAGTGGTTAAGAGCACTGGCTGCTCTTCCAGAGGTCCTGAGTTCAATTCCCAGCAACCACATGGTGGCTACAACTATCTGTAATGAGATCTGGTGCCCTCTTCTGGCCTGCAGGCATACACGCAGACAGAATATTGTATGCATAATAAATTTTTAAAAGATATTTTAAAAAATTTAAAAAAAAAAAACAAAAAAAATTCTAAGAAAAATTTATAGCCTGATGGTGGTGGTGCAAGTCTTTAATCCCAGCACTTGGGAGGCAGAAGCAGGCAGATCTCTGTGAGTTCGAGGCCTACCTGGTCTATAAGAGCTAGTTCCAGGATAGACTCCAAAGCTACAGAGAAACCCTGTCTTGAAACCACCCCTCCAAAATGTAAAAAATAAACAAACAATACATTTAGACAAGTTGAAATATTGCCTCCTCCCCAAACTTAACACAATTGTCTTTTGTTCCAAATAAAACAATGACTGATAAGGTCATTTCTAAAGCTCCTGTATGCAGCTCCTCCCTTCAGTTGTCTTTTCTTTCTGGGCCATTAGAAGAGAGGTAGTTATCACCTCATTTGGCCCCAAGGACAGCTGGGTAGCTAGCCTGTGTGTACAGTGGTTCAGAAAGATGGACAGAAAAAGACTTTAACCTAGATAGCAGGCAGGTCTCAATCTTCAGTCACCCATAAGCTGACATTCTTCAAATTCCTTGATTCCCTGGCTTCCATATCCTCTACCAAGACCAGATTACTCTGTTGGTGGCTTCCCTTCTCCCACTAAGATGAAAGAGACTTAGGCAAAAGGATTAGTGAAAACATTGACTAATGCAGTCCACTATTTATATTACCTAGGGGCTAAGAGGAAAGATGTTAGGAAACAAGGCTCAATGCTCCCTGAAGTTCTTGCCCACCCTTAAACTAAACAGGCACAACCGGCCTGAGAAATTGAGTCGGGCCCATAGACATAAAATGTCTGACATCTGTTCAGGATTGGCTTCTAAGTGTCCACAAACATAAGATTAACTTCATACTGCCAAACAGTCTTCCACACACTTAAAATGTCATCTAAAGTTTTAAAACTCAGCCTTTTCACTTAAATTCGCATCAATGAAGAACACAAGTCAACATGTTCCTCCCCTGCAGGTTCTCTACACAATAATTACTCCAAAAATAAATAAATAATTACTCCAAAATGGCTTTATTGCAGGAACAGATAGACTAGCATCACTACCCAATGCTAACGAAGATGTATATATAAAGAATTCACGACATATAAAGACAAAGGTGCTTTGCATATATAAAATACTACTGTCCTGAATGTGTTCTGCTTTGCTCTGTGATTCCTGGCTCATTTACTGCTTCTCAATGTGCTTCTTCAACCACCACAGATACCCCTGAAATTAAGCAAGAAAACACTTTTCCAACCAGAAAAACCTATCATCCTGAAAGTTGTGTCAAGATAAAATCACAAATGGAGCAAGAATTTCCCTCAAGAGTTCTGCTGTTCTTCAAGGGGGCTGTGCCACCCAACATCAGAAAAATCTAATTTGCCTGTGAATGAATCAGCTTAATTTCCTTGATGATTAGGTGTTCATTGAGCATGCTCAGTGTTTGTGCTGAGTATCATATATTGTGTGATTTAAAGGAATGAAAGATATGGAGATTTTTCTTCGATTCTAAGGGGACCATCCCCTTTGAGCTCTAGTTTGCTACCTGCATTCTGAGTGTAATAAGCATTTCTCTATAATCTTATCAATCACTTTTAATGAAATGGGAAGTACTGTGGTGATTCTTGAAATAAATCTGTTTCAAATGTTGTTCATAATATTTTATATTACAAATAGAAATCATGTTTCCAAAATATGTGACGTCTTCCTATGCATCAATGGGGGCACTAAAACAGAGTTCATAAAACTGAGAAACAGCATTTCCAATCATGGTCACTCTGCTTGGACCCGGTTTGGTCTCCATTTGGCTTACCAGAGCTTCATGATAGTCACTTTCATCTAGCACAATGCTTAGAAATTTTATTTACAGCTTATTAATTTTCAAGATTTTTAAATGTAACTAAAATGGGGGGCTAGAGAGGTGGCTCAGTGGTTAAGAGCACTGACTGCTCTTCCAGGGGACCTCGGATCAAGTCCCAGCACCCACGTGACAGCTCCCAACTGCCTGTAACTCCAGTTCCATGGGATCTGATGCCCTCACACAGACATACATGTAGGCAAAACATCAAAGCATATAAAATTAAAAAAAAAAAGTGACAATGGGGTGAAGTTTTTCTCACACCTGATGTTTATGCAGGGCAGAGATCATTTTTCCTTTTGGAATCCATCTTGAGCTCCTCCCTGTCCTACAACAGTGGACATAAAATAAAAGTGGCCGAGTGGTCAATGGACTGGGCGACAAAAACTCGTGTCCCAGTCTTACCCGGTATCAGAAGCGTCACTGGGTTCCTCCATTTTAGTTTTCAGCCTTCCATCCCTTCCTGAGTCGTTCGGTCTAAAACCACTGCGTGGGGCACATGAAGGTGTCTATGTATTATAGTGGAAGAGCAAGTCATGGTAACTTCAGGTGAGATCCAGTAGTGCAGGGAGGGTGTCTACAAGGAAAGCAGTGTTGCCTGCCTCGCTGGGGGTCACCAAGAGGTGTCTTTATACAATCAACAAGTAGGATGCAGAAAACCAAAGATGGGTAAAGAAAGCACCCATTACTGAGAACTCTCTCTGTAGACCAGGCTGGCCTTTCACTCAGATTCACCTGCCTCTGCCTTGAAAGGGCTGGGATCTTAAGTTTCAGAAGCTGAGGTCATTATCTCAGGGAACATGGTGGCATGTAGGCAGACTTGTGCTGGAGAAGAAGCTGAGCGCTACATCCTGATCTACAGGCAGCAGGCAAGGGGGTGGGAGTGGGGGCAGGGAGGCCTGGTATGAACTTTTGAAACCTCAAAGTCCACCTCCAGTGCCACATCTTCTCCAACAAGGCCATATCCATTTCCATGAGACCATACCTAATCCTTCCCAACAGTCCACCACCTGGGAACCAAGCATTCAAATACGTTAGTCTATGGGGATACTACTACAGTATCGACAGGAGAGTAACAAAAAGAGTAGTCACAACAATACTAGATGATATTAGAAAAATTCAAAGAAACAAAAAGATACTAAAAGGATGTAAATTTATGTTAGAGCAGCCAGGAAGCTGCAAATCTCAAAATATAAGTCTTCAAAGATAGCTGCAGTCTAGTATAGAGCCCCATCTGCAGATCACACCGTTTAAACGACGCAGGTAACCATTAGTTTCTTCCTGTATTAGACCCACAAGAGACACAATATTACTAAACAGAAATTATCCATTGTTACATAGCCTTTGGATACGCCAGCTTTGTTTACTGGAAAATGAATGATAGTATTACAGAAAACCCTTCTTTGTTCTTCACTGCAATACCAATATGTCAGAAACATTCAGTCACACTATGACTTCCAGGGAATCTCCCAGACAGTACCCAGCCCATTGTGTTTCAACTGCCTATCTGAAACCCCTTCTGATGCTGTTACAGCCACCACCACATCTTGCAAGAGACTTAAGCTGGGTATCGTGGGGTATGCCAACAATCGAGGCACTTGGGAAGTTGATAGAGGTGGACTATGAGAACAAAGTCAGTGTAAGCTACAGAGGGAGACCTTGTTTCAAGAACAACAGAAACTAAGTCCAACAAATACCAATTTTCTTTCTTTTTACCACTACCTTTTACTTATTCTCATAGTTTTTCCAGCTAACCTGGATAGAGTGTTGACAGAGGTTTGGACAACTATATCCACATAAAACCTGAGAGAGCCTGGGAAGGAATTCTAGACACAAAGGAACAGAGTTAAGCATGGCTTCTTGGTAGCAGCATTATCCATTTAAGAGATGCTTCCTGGGGCTGGAGAGATGGCTCAGAGGTTAAGAGAACTGACTGCTGTTCCGGAGGTCCTGAGTTCGATTCCCAGCAACCACATGATGGCTCACACCTATCTATAATGAGATCTGGTGCCCAGAACACTATATACATAATAAATAAAATTTAAAAAAAAGAGAGAGAGATGCTTCCAGATTCAGCTTTTGGTGCAAAAACCTTGCAGCTCTTTTAAGAGGCCCTGCCACCAAACACCAAAATGGTGTTTATGAATAGCCAACCCATGCTTCTTGGTGGTGGCAGGGACCTTGAAACTCTATAGAGTTGTAGCATTAGACATGGCTCCCGGAAGCTAGACTCTCAGAAAGCTAAGGAATGGGGTGGATCCAGTCATCAAAGCCATGGCTTTAATCCTATCGCTTAGCAATTTAAAGACTCATGTGGTCAGAGAAAGAGAGATATACAATAAAGATAGATTCAGACAAAAAGAAAAAAAAAAACCCTAAGCGGTTTACAATGTGTTTAAAAATATATGTAGGCTTAGGAGAGAAAAGAAAAAGGATAACTAAAGTCCTTAAAAAGAAAACAAAAAGAGTAGTTGGGTGTGGTGGCACACACCTTTAATCCCAGCACGTGGGAGGCAGAAACAGGCAGATCTCTGTGAGTTTAAGGACATCCTGGTCTACAGAGTGAGTTCCAGGATAGCCAAAGATGCACACAAAAACCCTGTCTCAAAATAAAATAAAAGTGAGTTTAAAATAAAGCCACATAATGATGTAAAATACACAGAGAATCTGGATACTGTATGTTATTATGTTGTCTTTGAATTGTTTGACAGCTGAGGAAGGAGCAACAGCTGCTAAAAAAACATTTAATTATAAATGCTGCTGGATTAATACAACATATATATTTTGAAAAAAAAATACCCTGACTTCAAAATTTAAGTAAAAAGATATGTTATTTTGGTGAAGAGGTTTTGCTTTTGTTTCCACAGGGAATGAGAGGCTGTGGATTCATTCTGGGTTAAGAAAAATCAGGTTTTATCAAGGAAGAGCCCCTGAAGAATCTCCGATAGGAGCGGATGGCCCAGATGACCCAACATTTCAGAGGACCTCTGCTGGAGTTTCCTCTGAGTTCTGCATCCAGAACAGCCTCGAGAGTGCTGGCTGAGATGATCAAGCCTCACAGAATTTTTCAGTCAGGACTTGATCTTAATCTTAAATTTTCTTTAGGTCCCCATAAGATTATCAGTGCCCCCAATCAGCAGGAAGTAGCCTAGAAAACTATACCCACATTCCCCCCAAAATGGATTATGGATGTTTGTCTTTGTTTAGAGTGTTGGTTACAAATTGCTATGGATTATGGTCAGGATAAAAGCTAAACAAAGATTAGAGTTCTTGTTTTGAAAAGAAAAAAAAGGAAACTGTGGGACAATGGTCTTGTACCCTGTAAAGATTTGTCACTTGTATTGTTTAATAAAACACTGATTGGCAAGTAGCCAGGTAGTAAGTGTAGGTAGGGCAACCAGAACAGGAGAATTCTGGAAAGAGGAAAGGCTCAGTCTGTTGTTGTTACCCAGATGTAGAGGAAGCAAGATGAGAATGCCTCACTGATAAAGGTACCAAGCCATATGGCTAACACCGACAAGAATTATGGGCTAATATAAGAATTAGTTAAGCCGGGCAGTGGTGGCGCACGCCTTTAATCCCAGCACTCAGGAGGCAGAGGCCAGCCTGGTCTACAAGAGCTAGTTCCAGGACAGGCTCCAAAACCACAGAGAAACCCTGTCTCAAAAAACCAAAAAAATAAATAAATAAAATAAGAATTAGTTAATAAGAAGCCTGAGTTAATAGGCCAACCTGTTTATAATTAATATAGGCCTCTATGTGTTTCTTTGGGACTGAATGACTGTCTGCCCTTAGGAAGGACACAATGAAGATATGTGTGATCTCTCTGAGACTCGGGCAAGATATCTAAACTGGTATCCCTGTATTTGTGATGTGTCAGGACTCTTTACTCCATTCAGGCTCTAGTCTCTCCAGGAATATGTGATTCTCTCCACCTTTCACACTAGACACCAAATTTCTTTCTAGTTCCACTGCCATCAGACTACAAATGATGAGTGTAAGTGATAGAATCATGATATTTTGGTTTTTGTGTTTTGAGACAGAGTTTCTCTGTCTGTCCTGGAACTAGCTCTGCAGACTAGGCTGTCCTTGTCCTGCCTCTGTCTCCCAAGTGCTGGGATTAAAGGCATGCACCACTGCTGCCTGGCTAGTCTGGGCGCTTTCACGTGTTTGCGTGGAGGCCAGAGGTCAACTGAAGTGTCTTCCTCAACTGCTCTCTGCTTTTTGAGTCAGGATCTCTCACTGAATCAATTTGGCCAGACTGGACAATCAATGAGCCCTGGGGATCTGTCTGTCCCCCAACTCTATGAGTATAGGCATGCTTCACTATGCCCAGCTTTTACATGGCTGCTAGGGACAGAACTCAGCTCCTGATGGTCTCCTGGCAAGCATGTTACTGACTGCAGAGCCCCAGGAGTGCCATTTTATTATAACACTTCCTTTATGGTTTGTTTCCATGTCTGTCCATTCTGCTGTGTCCCATATGTGGTACTAATCTTTTTTTTTTTTAAAGATTGATTTTATATATTTGAGCACTCTACTGACTTTTTGCCAGAAAAGGGTATCAGATCTCACTATAGATAGTTTTTCATGGTTAAAGATTACTTTGGAGAGATTAAAGGGCTGGAGAGATGGCTTAGTGGTTAAGAGCACTAGCTGCTCTTCCAGAGGTCCTGAGTTCAATTCCCAGCAACTACATGGTGGCTTACAACCATCTGTAATGATATCTGGCGCCTTCCTCTGGCATGTGGGCATACATGGAGGGACAATGTTGTATATATAATAAATAAATCTTTAAAAAAAGAAAAACTACCCTAACACTTGTCACTAAAACCATCAAGGGATAAATGTATAAATCTTGTCATACAACAGCTACAAAATGAAATAAAAATCTCTTAATTACTGATACACAAAGACCTTCAAATCTTCTTTGACTCATGCCCCATAAACCCACAAAAGTTATTTACCCCAAAGTCCTAACTTTTACAAAAATTTTTCACTTTGGTGAATGCACTCTGTGTTATTTCTGGGCATCCAATTAATCTTATGAATTGAACATAATCACTAACTATAAGAAAAGTTAAACATGGAGGCATTTCTAAATCTCTCAGGATTTGACATGAAGTATTTTCTTGTAGTCTGACAAAGTGGTACCACCCACACATGAAAGAGACCTGTGTCATATATTCATAGGAACATCCAAGTAAAATTGATTTGTTCCTTCTAAGAGCAAATGTCTTTTCCATGAAGACAGAGACTTGCTCTGTCTGTCACCTAGTAAATCCTCAACACCTGTCACTGCACTTGCTACCCAGTGTGGAATTAAGTATTTGGAGGTGAACAGTCACAGTGGAACAACAGAGAGAAATGAGTCCACACACGGTTTGTCGGGTTTATTGGTAGAAATAGACTTTTAATGCATACTTTGTGTTTATATAAACTCTACGTTCTTTTAAAGGCTTTTATTTTTTTTGGAGCTTTTTGGCATCCAAATTAACATATTTTCTATGCATTTCACTATTTAATAGATTTTAAAGTATTTTAAATTTTAAAACTAAATTTGAGAAATCAAGCATGCTGTAAACCCTAACTAACCCCGAGAAGTGTTTGTACTTCTGAAAAAGTCACAAAAAAACGAACTTAAACTATTCAACATAAAATTTTCCACATTCCATTTATGAATAAAGAAATACTAGGTTCATTATTATATATCACTCACTCTCTAGTAAGTCAGATTGTCAGACACGCTTCAGTAAACAATCTCTATTTTAACCTATAATTTAATTCACTTCCTCTTAGAGATGATCTTGTCACTGTTAACCCTGTGTCATATGCAGTCTAAGCCCCAAAGCTTAAGTAAGTCTCACACTTGTAGTTTTTAGCATGGATATGTTCACCATAGTTACATATCTGCATACACACATACAGTGTGCTGCGTGTTAAACTATTTCAAGTAACTTAAGTATATCTAGCAGACATTCAGCAAACAGTCTACAAAGACTTAGACAGTAGTGTCCAAACATAGCACTGAGCTGCAACTGGACAATCCCAGCCATACCTACTGCAGTATTGAAAGAAAGAATCATGAGTCCTAACATACTGAGTTGTGCAGATACAAAAGTGCTTAGCATGACAAAATTACCAAAATAAAAACATTTTGAAGGTTATTTGGTTCTAGCAATATTAACTATTCTTTACTTTTGGATAATTTAACATCTGCATATTTAAATTTTATATAAACAACCTCTTTGTAACAAGTTTTAAAAAAAAAGCACACAAAAAATAGTGCAAACTATAATCTGATAGGTTTTTCATCTTGATTACCTCATCACAAGTAACTCAAGAAGTGTTTGACTATGTGGCTCCAGTAATATACAGCACTGACCAGATCCTGTCATTTCATCCATTGTTTGCGGCCCCAAATTCTAAGACAGGCCGCCGGCAGACAGGACAGGTGCAGTTCTCTGACAGCCAGCGATCAATACAATGAATGTGAAACTCATGCAGACACGGCAGCTGCCTGAGCTTGTTCCCAGCCACATAGTCACTGATGCACACACTACACACTTTACCTAACTCACTGTCAACCCCGGTTTGTTCATAGCTCCTGGTAGAAAGATTGTCAATCTGCTCTTTGGTTAAACCACGAACTGGATCATCATCGCCTTCATTCAGTAAGAAGAAATGAGCAAGGCGCAGAATGGGCAATGTTCCAGCCTCAACTACACTGTCCGCCCTCTCTAACCGCCTTCTATTCCTACTGCTACGGCTGTGGGCCTGTGGCGGGGTGGGCTCACTCACATCTAGCATTTCAGCACTGTCTTCTTGGGCCCTCCTGGCTTGTGAGGAACCTCCACCCAGCTGACTGCCGTTGTCAGCCACATCTACGTTATCCAGTTCTAGGTACAGCTCTGGTAAATGCTGATCATTTCTTTGATTCTCCGACTCGGGTTCCACCTCTGTTAGCGAACTCAGCTCTCCAAACCCAGTCATGATCTGCCTTAAAATTGACCGAAGAGCCACAGAGGATGGTTCAACCACCTCATTCTCAGAAATCCTACGAAGAGGAACTGTTATGGTACTCACATAGGTTCGGACACCTGAGCGCTCTAAATGAGAAATAGTTCTGTGAAAGCCCCCGCTGTTGCTTTCAACTGTACTTTCTGCCAGCCCTGCCCTAGATCGGGTTCTGTTTGCAATGCTATCCCTATCTCGAGTTTCTCCAGGACGAATCCTCCTGACTTGCAGGTCTAGAGTGATTGCTGGGTGACGCTGTGTGGCAGCTGAAGACCTGTTGGATTCTCCTTCTTCTACTGTTATTCTTGACACAAGACTTGAGTTGGACAGTGGTGTGTAAACAGTACCTCTGCGTGCCCTACCTTGTTCTAAAAAGACTTGAGTTACACCTCTATGCCTAACAGACCTGTTCCTACCAGTTTGCTGGACTGGTCTACTCTGCCTTTGGGAATTATGATAAACAGTACCATTCTGTGTCTGAATTGGGGACCGGCTTCGACTCCTGAAAGCAGGACGTAATCTTATTGGCTCTAATCTTTGGTTTGTGTTCCTCACCGTAACATTACTTCTAGCCCCATTTTCCCAAATATGTGCTGCTCCAAACCGCTGTCGTTCCCTTTGCCTGAAATTACTACCATCTGACTGGTTTGTGTGAGTGTTGATAACATTAGTGCGATGGCCACTAACTCTAAGAGCTCCTCCAATTCCATTTCTTAACCTTCCCCGTGCTGAGAAGGATCCCTGCACTGACCTCTGACCCCTTGCACCACGCCTACCCCCTGGACCACTGGAGTCTCGACCACTGGAACTCATGGAGGTTTGGCTTCTCGTTCGCGTAGCCACAGGACTAGATGATCTTTGCTGCCTGGGATCTCTGCTAACACCTGACAGAGGAATGTCTGTATAATCCTCCCCATTAGCTTCAGAGCCTCTGTTGTCAGGATTTATGTGGATTTCCAGGCTGAACCCAAACTCTCCACTGTTTGGGTTTGTTCGACTCACAGCTGTCCAACTTTGGTTCCCATTCTGTCCAGTTCGAGTCACATTTCCAGTGCGCCGAAAAGTGTTCAACCATCGTAGCAGAGAATCTTCATCTGAATTTTCTCTATGGTTTTCTGAGTCTAAAAAGTAAATCAGATCAACTTAAGGTCAAGTTCTATGATGATCAGACCTGATCTTTATTAAAACACTGCAAGATAGTTTTATTGAATTAAATATCTGCCTTATTTAAATGAATGAAAAAAAATCAAACTTCCTAAAAGTGTATTAAAAGCACATTAGAGAAATTAGAATGCTGGGCCTATGATATGGCTCAGTGGGTAAATGCTGCCAAGCCTAACTGACATGAGTGGAAGCCCCAGAAACAGCCTTATACAAATTGTCTTTCTCTCTCTCTCTCTCTCTCTCTCTCTCTCTCTCTCTCTCTCTCTCACACACACACACACACACACACACACACACACACACACACACACACACACAATTGCACAATTATGTTTAAAGAAAAACTCTACTTTCTAAACTCAGGAACCTTCACCAGCTGACACCATCCACAAGGTCCAGCCCAGTCTTGTGTGAACCCCATAAAGCAATCTCTCCCCTGGGTCAGCTGTCCCACTATAGCCCAAGTGAGTAAGGCAATCTCTCCTCAACTGGGTTCCATCTCTCTCCTGCTTTGAGAACTCCCACCAGTCACCTCCATCCATGTAGCTGACCCAGCATGGATTTAGTAAGGGACCTCTTCCCCTCAGCTCAACCCCCTCAGAACTGCCCTGGGTACTCAGACCATCTTGAGACACACAGAAAAAAACATCTAACAACCTAACTCCAGATGCCCAGGGCTTACTGCAAAAACAAACTATAGAAAAAACCAAGACAATGTCTGCTCAAAAAAATTAGCAATGAAGAGGACCACTTAGGACAAAATTTCAGGCATAGAATTCAAAAGAAGAATTAAACACAATCCAAGAGTTCAGAGAATTTGAAGAAGACAAGTGTAAGTATCTGAATGAACTTGATGAGAGCAGGAATAAACACATAGCCAAGGAAAACAATCACAACATGAAAATAGGACGTGAAAAAGATAGACTATTAAAATCTAATCTGAAATGAAGCTGGAAATGAAAAGTTAGGCAATTTAGATAACATAGTAACATCAGAACTTGAAGGCAGGCTAGAAGATTTGAATCATTCGTTCAAAGAAAATAAGAAATGGAAAAAAAGCATAAACAGAACATGCAGAATCTTTGAACATCATGATAAAAATCAAATTTATAAATTATGGGCATAAAAGAAAGATAATTCCAGGTCAATGGTACAGAAAACATTTTTCAATAAAATCTCAGAAGAAAGCGGGTAGTGGTTGTGCACGCCTTTAATCCTAGCACTTGGGAGGAGGAGGCAGGCAGATCTCTGTGACTCTGAGGCCTGCCTGGTCTACAAAGGGAGTTCCAAAGTAGGCTCCAAAGCTACAGAGAAAAACAAAAAATAAAACCAAAAATCTCAGAAGAAAATTTCCCAAGTCTTGACAGATGGCCTTAAACAACAAGAGCAGAAGAGAAGCGACTATTATATTGCAGATAAAACACAGAGGAAGGGGTATTGAAGCTGCAAGAGAGAAGGCTCAAGTCTCATCTAGGCAGGCCCCACACAGAAATAGCTGGTTAGCGAATAAAAACCCTCAAAGACATTACCCAAGTTCTGAAAGATCATAAATGCCAGAATAGTAAAGCCAGAAAAACTCCTCTATAAATGAAAAATAAAAATGTTCCATGATAAAAACAGATTAAACCAATCTGTGACCATTAGGCTAGCTCTACAGAGGATACCAGAAAGAATACTTCAGACTAAAACACATTCCCCAGGTTACAGGAGATAAATAAATGATATCAGGAAATTAATCAAAATATGTCTCACACCAAAAATTCACCAAAAGGACAAAAATTAATATACACTCTTCAATAATAAAGTTAAACTGGTCTTAATTCACTAGTTAAAGACTATCAGATTAAATTAGAAAACAGGATTCATCTTTTTGCTTCCTCAAAGAAATATGCCTACTCGTGAGCAACAGACATCCCCTTACGGCAAAACGATGAGAAAAAGTACCCCAAGAAAACAGAACTAGGAAACAAACAGGCAAAAAGCTGTAGCTACCTTTTTTTTTTGAGACAGGGTTTTTGTTTGTTTGTTTGTTTTAAGACTTCTCTAGTGACTTGGCTACTTTGCTTTTCTGGTTTTCTTTTCTTTTTCTTTTTTTTTTAAAGATTTTATTTATAATGCATACAGTGTTCTGTCTACATGTACACCTGCAGGTCAGAAGAGGGCACCAGATCTCATGGATGGTTGTAAGCCACCATGTGGTTGCTAAGACTTGAACTCATGACCTCTAGAAGAGCAGTCACTGCTCTTAACCTCTGAGTCATCTCTCCAGCCCCTTGAGACAGGGTTTTTCAGTAGCTATGGAGCCAGTTCTGGAACTCACTCTGTAGACCAGGCTGGCTTCGAACTCGCCTGATTCTGCCTCCAGAGGGCTGGAATTAAAAGATGTCTGTCTAGAAAAACCAAAAAAAAAAAAAAAAGATGTCTGTTTCTCGCAGGTAGGCATATTTTTTTGAGGAAGTAAAAAGATGAACGGACCTAACAGACATCTAGGGAACATTCATAACTTTGAAGAATATACATTCCTCTCATAACTCATTGTACTTTGTACAAAATAGAGCACACAGTAGGTCACAAAGCATGCCTATTGAATATAGGAAAACTGAAAAACTAAAATAACACCCATGTTCTTTATCACTACAAAATAAAGCTGGGCATCAAGAGTTAGAAAAATACCGAAAGTACAAACTCACAGAGCCTAAACACAATATTGAGTAATGGGTCAAGAAGAAACCAAGATGAAATAAATAATTTGAAATAATAGATAACTAGTAATGAGCTTGAAGTAGTAACTAAAAGTCTCTCAACTAAAAATCAAAAACCAAACCAAACAAACAAAACAGCCCAGGACCAGATGGACTCAACACAGAATCCTACCAGCCCTTCAAAGGAGCATGCACTGTCCAAAGTACTGCATGGGACAGAAGGAACTGAGTGAGACACCCAAACTCTCTCCATGAAGCCACGTTTATTCTGATACCAAAACAGGAAAAGACACACACAAAAGAGAACTAAGGCACAAATAGTACTCAAAATGGGTACATTTTACTCTAAGGCCATCTGTTCCCTTGCCAAAGGGACAGAGAGGACAATGTTGTTGTTGAACAGATGATCTCTGAACTCTGGGTTGAATGGATGGATGAGTGCCTCAGGTCACTCTCGTTTCCCAGCTGCTGCTTATTACGGGAGGGGCACTACCACAATGGAGGGAGCTAACAGCACTGCCTGAATTAGGGGAAGGTTAATAAGCAGCAACTTTTTTTCTTATAAAGTTGCTTCATTTGAACACAGAACAGTAACTGGGACTGACTCTGTCCTGAAAGACATAATGGCTAAGGTCAAAGGTTGTCTCCCTCCTTAGACTTGACTGATGGACTAGGAGCCTGAAGGAGCATCACTTGCTAACCTTACGTTATAATCTTAATGTTAATCTTTTATCCACATTGTTGGTGCTCTCACAGCACTACATTTACACTGGGACTCTGAGCTCCACTACCCTTATTGCTAAGCACAAAACACCAAGGTTTACAAACCAGTGATACCACCTCAAAGGCTGCAAACAGTTTCACTATGAGGAAGAGATGTAACTGTCCTCCCAGGACTTGAAAAAGGGCAGTGGCTGTATCAGAGGGAGGCACAGCTAAGCTAGGCTGGGTCTGCTGTCATGGATGACTCTAGAAAGGCTGACGAGAAAGTCCCTTTCCTGCCTTCTTCTGAACTGGCAGCTTTTCCATGAGAAGAAATTAGCTTTTAAGACTGCATTATGAACACATTTATTTCTTGAAATAAGTGATAATTGGAATACTGAAATAGATTTTGAAAAAAATTTAAGGTTTTTATTTGTACTGAGTTACCTATATAAAACTTTTCTACCTGAAACACTAGAGTTGCCTTAAGAGCTAAAGTAACAGGTAGTATGTGTCTATCTATAACTGAGGCGATGATCCAATTTTCCCACTATTTCTCTTTATGTCTTTACTTTAGAAACCCAGGGGTCTTAGGCTTAGTTAATGTCCACTCAGCTCTAAACATGCAACTTAAAAATCTTCATCATGAGGTGCTGGAGAGATGGCTCAGAGGTTAAGAGCACTGGCTGAGTCCTGAGTTCAATTCCCAGCAACCACATGGTGACTCACAATCATCTATAATGAGATCTGGTGCCCTCTTCTGACCTGTAGGCATTCATGTATATATACATGATCACTGTATATATAATGAATAAATCTTAAAAAAAAAAACAAAAAATCATAAACTCAAATAAAAAAATCTCCTATTCAGAGTAATAAATAAATCATGCTACCAAGCCTCCAATTTCATGGATGTAGATCCTAGCTTCCTCTCTTTAGTTTATCCTGTGTGTTTATCCTGGAGTACCCAAGAACCAAGACACTAGAGCCATTGGGAGAGTGAGGTGAGAAAGAGCCTAAACCAGGGCATGTAATAGGACACAGGTAAAATGTAAGCCAAGTGAATACTAGGTGCAGAAAGACTACAGGGAGGGGATTTATTAAGAAATCTCACTTTCTGCATCTAATGCTAAAATCACATTAGTTATCTCTGCATGAAACTACCCAGTGTCTAGCCAGAGAGAGCAAAAGAACCCTCAGCTTACTGGTGACAAAACCGCTAGTGTGACCGTCTCTGGGAGAGGAGGCAGAACAGAAGGCGGGCTCTAAAGCTGGGCTTGCTTTTAAGTCTACAATTTCTATTAGTTTGAAGTGATTTTCATTAGTATCTGGCTTACCACATGATTTTTCTAAAATATGATTTAGGGTTTTCTTGGTAAAATAAAAAGCAAACAAACCAACAGAACAGAGTAACAAAAACAGTTTCCTAACTGTCAGTCTCTCTGTACTATGCTGTATATAAACTTTAAGTCACATCAATAAAAAAAAAATGTAGTGTATATGCTAAGATTGAAAAGAAAGAACTTTATTTGAGTAGGGGTTGTAGCTCAATGGTAGAATATTTATCAAGTACACATAAGGCTCTGGCTTTTCTCTCTCTGGAGATTAGAGGAAGGATAAACGTATATAAACTATTTTGTATGAATAAACTTTCTGAAGGCAATCTATGTGAGAAACACTCAACCTATTCTTCTGCCCTCTGGTCCCTGACAGTCTACTATAGAAGACACAGTCTGTTCACTACGGCAGCAGTCAAGCCTGCCCTAATAGTGAGCACATCAGTACCTCCGTCACTTGTCCCACTCCCAGAGCCAGGCTGGGATGCCAGTTGTTCCTTCGCTCTATCTAAGCGCTGCTGTAGCTCCTCTGATGTTATTTCTCCTGAAACAATGAAAAAAAAAAAACACTTTAAATTAGATGGTCGGTGGTGGCACAAGCCTTTAATCAGGAGGCAGAGGCGGGAGGATCTCTTTGAGTTCAAGGCCAGCCTGGTCTACAAGAGCTAGTTCCAAGACAGCTAGGGCTGTTACACTGTTACACAGAGAAACCCTGTCTCAAAAAACCAAAACAAAACAAAACAAAAGCCTCTCAGTAAGAACCTATAAGCTAAGACTGGAGTGATGGCTCAGCAGTTCCCAGCATCTGCACACTCCCACACTACCGACTCTTAATGCCAGCTCTAGGAGGTCTGATGACCT
Source organism: Microtus pennsylvanicus (assembly GCF_037038515.1). Taxonomy (NCBI): domain Eukaryota; kingdom Metazoa; phylum Chordata; class Mammalia; order Rodentia; family Cricetidae; genus Microtus; species Microtus pennsylvanicus. The sequence continues at coordinate 89,161,317 of NC_134579.1, forward strand.
TGGATCTAGGGGCCTCTTCTAGCCTCCTCAGACACTTGCACTCGGGCATTCATGACACACAGGATTAAAACTAAAATGAATCTTTAAAAGAACAAAGAAACGAGAAGCTGCAATTATGCATTAAAAGTTTAAAAGAAATTAGGAAGAGAATAGTTTTAGGGAAATATTCAAGTCTTTGTGCTTGAGTTCTACCCCAATATTTTATCATATGAGCCACCAACATACAAATATGCAAACACAAATTTCAGCTAGTTTATTATAAAGTAAATTTGAGAAAAAAGTTTAGAGAGGACACTGGACTTTAGGGTGATCATTATCTAGCTGAAATGTTACACCTCAAATTAAGAATTAAGTTTTAGCTGGCAGTGGTGGTGCACACCTTTAATCCCAGCACTCAGGAGGCAGAGAAGGATCTCCATGACTTCGAGGGCAGCCTGGTCTACAAGAGTTAGTTAGTTCCAGAAAGCCAGAGCTGTTACACAGAGAAACCCTGTCTTGAAAATCTAAAAAGAAAAATTTTAAATAACATTTTATTTATGCAAATATTATGTAAAAGAAATGGAGAACTAGAAGTACAGTTCAATTATAGAACACCTGCCTGGCATACATAAAACCCTAGGTTTAAATCCCAATCCCATCCACATGGGGGTGGTGGTAAGAGGGTGGTGAGAATTAGACATGAGAACATTTAATACTCACATACATTAAATTTTTAAAGTTTGGTCTGAGTATAAATCCATATATCCAGTATTCTCATGTATTTATAAAACACAGAAGGCAGTGATTTTGTTATACTGAATCTTTTCTTTTTCTGTTTATTTTTTTCAAGACAGGGTTTCTCTGTAGCTTTAGAGCCTGTACCGAAACTACTCACAGAGATACACCTGCCTTTGCCTCCTGAGTGCTAGGATTAAAGGTATGTACCACTACTGCCAGACAATTAATAATTCTTTTTATTTTCTTTTTAAAGATTTATTTATTATACAACATTCTGCTTCCATATATGCCCACATGAGATCTCATTACAGATGGTTGTGAACCACCATGTGGCTGCTGGGAATTGAACTCAGGACCTCTGGAATGGCAGCCAAGGCTCTTAACCACTGAGCCATCTCTCCAGCCCCCTGAATAATTCTTAAGACTCACAAAAGCCTGCTCAATGCACACCTTTAATCCCAGCACTCGGGAGGCAGATCTCTGTGAGTTCGAGACCAGCCTGGTCTACAAGAGCTAGTTCCAGGACCGGCTCTAAAACTACAGAGAAACCCTGTCTCGAAAAACCAACAAAACAAAACAAACAAACAAAACCCAAAATACTGCTCAAAGGGAGGCAGTCTCTTTACTTTGAAATTTCTCCTTTTAATGACAGAAAAAAAAAATGTTTTGCTTTTTTGCCCATTTCTTACCAGGGGTGCCTAAAAGGTTATGGTCTCTCATTAGCCGATAATCTTCATCATTGAGCTCATTAATAAACTGATAATAGGCTTCTTCTCTGTGGAGACGCTCTTGTTGCCATCGTCTCTCATTTTCTTGAAATGGGGTTTCTTCTCCACTACCACTTGATCTAGATCTAGATGGATTCATGCTGAAACTCCCAGATTCCTGTTCAAAGAATACACACAAAGCCAATGCATTAGTCTCAGGCTAACACAGCTGTACACTTTCTTGTTGTTTTTGCTGTTGCTTGTTATTGAGATATACTTTTACTATGCAGACCTGGCTTGGCATGGAATTCACTACAGAGGCCACTAAGAATCCTTTCGATTGTGATTAATTTTTACCTTTAGAGACTATTCTGAGCTGGACGGTGGTGGTGCACACCTTTAATCCCAACACTCAAGAGGTAGAGGCAGGTGGATCTCTGTGAGTTTGAGACCAGCCTGGTCTACAAGAGCTAGTTCGAGAACAGGCTCCAAAGCTACAGAGAAATCCTGTCTTGAAAAACAAAAAAATAAAACAAATCAAAAAGAGACATATTCTGATTTATGAAGCACATTACTTTCCCTGATTTCCTCATCATGGTAGGTTTGTTTTTTATGTAGTCCCCACATTCAAAATCCCCTGAGACTAACCATTCTAGGCTGAAGGACGGTGCCTGATAGAGGCAGAGCTCTGCTGTGCCCTGTCAATCCTCAGAGCCATGCATGACATACTATTTCCTGTTGGTTTTCACAGTCTTGGGGAGAGCAACTGAGTCTCTTCAGCAGACAAAGTAGGCAAAACTATTTTCTTTCTTTTTTTTTTTTTTTGGTTTTTCGAGACAGGGTTTCTCTGTGGCTTTGGAGCCTGTCCTGGAACTAGCTCTTGTAGACCAGGCTGGTCTCGAACTCACAGAGATCCACCTGCCTCTGCCTCCCGAGTGCTGGGATTAAAGGCGTGCGCCACCACCGCCCGGCTGGCAAAACTATTTTCATACCAATAAAATACAATGAGATGGTGGTGGTCACATCACATTCATGATCTTTTCTGGAAGGAGTACAACATCCTCTACAAATGTGGTGGACTCTTGTCTATCTCTTGTAGACCAGGCTGGTCTTGAACTCAGAGATCCGCCTGCCTCTGCCTCCTGAGTGCTGGGATTAAAGGTGTGCGTCACCACTGTCTAGCACAAGAACCCTTTGTATATTAAGGAAACAAAAAAATTCAAGACTAAAAAATTTAATACTATGACGGCTTTTATACTTAACTTCTTTGAGAAACAGAAAAAAAGTTTTAAAAGATGGTCAGTTTGATATTCAGATATGAGAAATATGTGCTGAACAGTGTCTGGTTCAATGACAACTTTTACGCATTACGTAAAGTAGTAAGCTTAGTTCTGTTAGCTCCTAAAAGTTCTGGGGTTGTCGTTTTTAACGTGTGAGTTCTTCATTGTAAGATTTGACAAGCAAGCCAGGTGGTGGCACACGCCTTTAATCCCAACCCTCAGGCGGTAGAGGCAAGCAGATCTCTGTGAGTTTGAGGCCAGCCTGGTCTACAAAAAAAATTTGACATGCATTTGAGTACTGGATGCATTTAAATAATAAAAAAAAATAAACTAGCTGGGTAGTGGTGGTACAGGCCTTTTTAATCCCAGCTCTTGAGAAGCAGAGGCAGGTCAATCTTTCAGTTCAAGGCCAGTCTGGTCTACAGATCAAGTTCCAGGACAGTAAGGGTTACAGAGAGAAACCCTGTCTCAGGGGGGGGGAAAAAAAACAAATACAAAAGAACAAAAAAACTAAATTTTAAAAATGCAACGCTAGGTAGAGTAGACCTGCTTTTATTCCCAGCACTCAGGAGAAAGAGGCAGGCAGATCTCTGTGTGTCCCAGGTTAGCCTGGTCTACAGAGTGAATTCTAGGAAAACCACGACGACACAGAGAAACCCTGCCTTGAAAAACAAGGGGGGGGGCACAAGATTCACTCAAGATGCTAATTAATAACATTAAAAACTAAAAGTTTTCCGTTTGGTGGGTAATCAGGATAACTGGCAAAGAACATATTTGGTGGGTAGAGCAGTCACATGATATTTTAAATAGAAGTTTAAAACGTAGAAATCTAACCAAAAGAAAAAAACTCAGGCTCCTTAGATATTATGCAGAACCTAAGACTTTCTCCTCCAAGGCAATATTCTTGGATAAACTAACCGTTAAGTAATACCATAAGTAACCAAAGTGAATACCTTATTTTCCTTTTAACATTCTTTTAACATATGAAACTGTATCCATTCTTCTGTTGTTTGTGCCTTTTTTGAGAGCTGCTCATCTGAAGTAATAAAAAGAAAAGATGAATTATTAAGTAACTGATTCTGAAGTCCGAGAACACCTGGTAGTCTCCCCACTCCCCTGCAAGGCCAAAGCTAAAGTCTCCGGAAGGTCTGCCACACGTTCACCTACGAAATTAGAAACTTATACAATTAGATAACAAAAACCTCCCAGAAGGCCTCTCCTCCTGCACCGTCACTGTTGCAAGGATTGAGCCTCCACCTTTCTCAAAGGCCTTCCTATCACGTTCCCAGCTGGGTGTAGCTAGGGTTAGGTAAAGAAGTGAGGTTAGCTGACTCCAAACCTTCACTTTCTTGTCATCTGCCCCCACTATCTCGGTACCGGTTCTTTTCCTTACCCTGTTAATTGAAGCCCCGGGGTGGGGGTGGAAGGAAGTCCCCACTCCAATATACAAACTGGCCTCGGGAACCCGACCAATCTCACCTCGACCTAGCCTCGAGTAACGCTTCCCCAGCGACCTAGATTGGCATTTGGGCCAATCAGCAACTGGAAAAAAGCTCATCCAGCAAGCAGTTAACCAATGGGATAGGAGGTAAGTAGCCCTGGCACGTCCCGCTTTCAGAGGCGTCTCCCGGAAGTAGTAGTGAGACCCACCAAGATGACCCTCCCCCCCCTCTGACCAGCGCCCGCTCCCCACCCCCCACCCCGGACCCCACCTCCAGCGGGATGACACGCAGTTGTCCTCTCCGTGGTTCTACGCCGAGCCTTCGAAGGCCGCTACTCCCACTAACCGGCCGTTGAGGCAGAAGCTCAGAATCTCTGCCGCTGTTCGGGGTAGACCCGCCGTAGAGAAAGCTAGGAGAGAGGGCCGTCCGGTGTCGGGCCTTCTCTCACCACCTTAGAGCAGAGGCGCGCCACCATCTGCGCAGCACTCGCCGGTGCGTCTGGAAACGGTGCCCGCCGGAAGCCGAGCCGCGGTGCCTGGGGCATGAGTTCCGCTTCCGCAGTGCCCAGGTCCGCCTGTCTCGGGCTCCCGTCTAGGCTGACAGCGGGGGTCTCGGCTCCCAGTTCGAAAATGCAACCTCTTTCCCACTCTTTGGAAATGCCAGCTCCTCCTCTCATACTTCAGTGCCCTTTGACGAAGTCTGGCGAAAAGCGCATCTGCCGAACTGTCCCTCCGTACTGCTTGGGTGTCACTATTTACTACCAAGTCTGAACATTTCCCTTGCGTTAAATTCACTGGGACGAGGAAACTAAATGCGCAAACGCTTGTATTGGGAAAGCACTTTGAAACTCCCAATAGTAACCATTCTCATTCCTTCTCTCCTGTTATCCCTCATTCTCCTCTCTCTATTTCCTTTTCCCATTATGTGATATCAAACTTATCTAACCATTACTTGTGGTCCTGGCAGAGCCCTTTCCTGACACTCCCATCAGCCAAATGTCTTAATCCCAGTTTAATACACGGATGGTGCTGTGAATCGTAAATCTTTCTTACCTTCTTTCTTTATTGCATAGATTTGTTTTGCTTTGAGATAGAGTCTCATATAATCCAGTCAGGTCTTTGCCTGGTGAACTTCCTGCTCTTAACCAAGAATGTGCTATTGTGTTAATGTTTGAGAGAGTACTAGATGTCTATGATTTGCAGGGGGTTGCCAGGATGCAACAAGCCTTACCATCAGTGAAGGTACAAGTGTAGAAGGTGATACTGGCCAGCAGGTGGATTCTTTTTCTCCATCAGTTAAATAATTAAAATATAACAGAATGGCAGAAGTTAAAAGTGAGGTTAATTGACAAGTTTCTGATAGAAACACCCCCCCCAATTTGGAAAGACCACTGGCTTTAAAAGGGGTTGGGTTTTTATTTGTTGTTAGGATGCCCTGCCTGGTGATTCCTTTCCCTTGCTTTTACTATTGTTCCAGAAATGTCAATCTGTCCCTTTTACATTGTTGTTCAGAGGATCAGACTGACTGACATCTCTCTGACTTACCTTCTGGAAGCAGCTTTGGAATCCTCTCCCCCAACCTCATCCGAGAATTACGTGGCTGGAATTACAGTGTTAGGCTCATTTGTCTGTGTTAGGCTCACATCTTTGGTTTTGTCTTTTCCAGCATCCTTTTGCTTCATGAACTTCCAAAACTTTCCTTGTCTCAATTGGGGATATAGTCTATTTTTGCCCTTATTTTGGCTGTACCTATGTTAAAAATTCTGCGAAGCTGCTTGACGATTAAAACTTGCATAATTATGTTACAGGTTGAAGCCATATTATCCTGGCTATCTCCTCCCACCCCCAATAGCGACCCATTGCTCATTTCTTTGTGTGACCTAACATCCCTGTGACTAGTAAGTTAGGGCTTTTGCAATGTACAAATAGGCCCCTAACTTCCACCAACTCGAAGGTGAATAATGCCAACAGATAGTCTCTGTGGGCTGTTGCAGACCCTTCCTTGCTTTTTTGTAATCTACCTGCCTGTTTCCACCAACATACTTCCTCCTTTCCTCCCTCTCTTTCTCTCTTTTGGTTCATAATAGGGCTTCTCTGTGTAATAGTTCTGACTGTGCTGGAACTCCCTGCCTGCCCCTGCCTCCTGTGCTGAGATTAAAAGCATGCACCACCACACCTGCCTATCTACCAAGGTTTTTGTTTTTTGTTTTTAGAGACAGGGTTTCTTTAAGTAGCTTTGGAGCCTGTCCTGGCACTTGCTCTGTAAACCAGATTGGCCTTGAACTTGGAGATGCACTTGCTTCTGCCTCCCAAGTGCTGGGATTAAACGCCTGTGCCATCACCGACCAGTTCCACCAAGGTTTTTTTTTTTTAAGTGTCTTGATTTTGTTTTCTTTGTTCTGTTACTATAGAAACTTCATGAAACGGCTACTACCATGGAACATGGAGTTTGGAGTAACGGAAATCTGTCTTTCAAACCATGGTCACTGATGTTTGGCTCCAGGACAAACTATCTCTTCTGCTTTTTGAGGCAAGAGCTGTTTTTGCATTAGGAGGTTTTGGTGGTTGAATGTGGAGCCCCAAGGATGATCCACTTTCGTTGGAGGGGTCACTAGACTGGTGTCAGGATGGCCACTTGTTTGTACCAACTGTCTAGAACTGACTCCACACCTGAATGCTGGTGAGTTCTTTCCCTTGGTTTGGTTTATTCTGAGCTGGTTGTAAGGATCCTATTTGTCTAGCTATTATATTATTTTTTTTTACTTTGCTTAGAGAGCGTTTTGTTTGTTTTAAGTCATCCCTTTTGTTTGGTCTCTGACTGTTGAGCTTGCTTTTTGATTTGTTTGCTTTCAGGACATTTGGTTTGTTCATTTGCTTCTCCTGCCACTCCTCCCATGTCTAATTCAAGGAAGGAGGAAATGTTTGGAGAAAAGCTGCTATTTGACTCTCCAGTTGGCTTCATGTTTGATAATTGTGTTAGTTTAACTTAAATGTATTTGAAAAATGAGGAAATCTAAAGACAAACTTAGATTTATGCTTCTCTTCATGAAAAACATTTGATCCGGGCTGGGCGATGGTGGTGCACGCCTTTAATCCCAGCATTGGGGAGGCAGCAGCAGGCGGATCTCTGTGAGTTTGAGGCCAGGACAGCTAGGGCTGTTACACAGAGAAACCCTGTCTCAAACAACCAAAAAAAAAAACTTAGAAACTACATACTGGTGAGTGTCTTTAATACCCCACTAGGGAGGCAGAGGCTGATCTCTGAGTTTGGGGCCAGTGTGGTCACAGAGACCAACCTGCCTCTACCTCCCAAGTCCTGGGATTAAAGGTGTGCGCCACCATAGCCCAGTTTGGGGTGGGTCTTATGTGTAGCCTTTGATGGGTGAGTTTTCCCGTTCAGGCCGTGTTTTCTATTGCCCCAATGAAGAGAGAGAGGCTTCTCTTTAACAGTTATAGATGCTTTTTTCACAATTTAAAACCCATTCACCCAATTTTCCTAGCCAAGCCTCACATTTTTCTTACTGTTGTGCTCCACTTGCTGCTGCTTCTCACTGTCTTCCTGGATGAACAGTAAGCAGTAACCATGACGCAGAGCAAACACTATTCTGTCTTGACGTTTCCTCCACCATGTGAATTAGTCTCTCACCTTTGCCGTCAGCCTTCTCGTGTCGTCAGGACCTGGGTGGAATGCAGCCCAAGCCTTAGCTGGAATCAGATAGATGAGCCCATCCCAGTTCCTCCTAGTCCTGGTTCCCACCTGAAGCCTCACCAACAGGTCTTACGTCCTCGTTCCTCTCACTACTTCTGTTTTCCAGATTTCCACCAAGATCCCCCTTTAACTCTGTTTACCGTATCCAAGGTCTTTTCTCCAAGAGGTTGGAATCCCAACCTCTTCTCCATTCCTCTTACAAACCAGTTGTCGGCTGGGCGGTGGTGGCCTTTAATCCCAGCACTTGGGAGGCAGAGGCAGGTGGATCTCCGTGAGGCCAATCTGGTCTACAAGCTACAGAGAAAAAAAAAGCAGTTGTCAAGGTCTAGGAACTGCATGGTCAGGTTGATAATCTCGCCTCCTCCACTCTAGGTACCAATCTGTGTTAGTTACTTGTCTTGTTGTTGTAATCATTATCCTGACAGTTTGATTTGATTCACAATTCCTCTGTACCTTGGGAAGATTGTGGTGGCAGAAGTTTGAGGCAGAGTCTCAGAGTTCAAGGCCAGCCAGGACTCTGTAACTAGACGCTGTCACACCCGTCCCAGGTCCCACCTTATGGAACGGTCTGACCCACACTTAGGGTGGGTCTTCTCTCCTCAGTTAACCTCATCTAGATTCGCTGTTCTACAGGCGCAGAGGCTTGTCTCCCTTAGATCTCCTAGACTCTTATCAAGTTACCAGTCAATATTAACCATTGCAGATGGGAATGAAATCCTACCAACAAGCTTCACCTTTGGTACTTTTCCTTTTTCTAGGCCTTTATTATACCTGGAAGGTATAAGACACCAACCTTTGTCTTTGTTTCCCTAAAAATACTGCCCAGGGCTGGAGAGATGGCTCAGCAGTTAAGGTCACTTGCTGTCTGCCCAGCATTCACAGTGTTCCTTACAACCAACTGTAACTCCAGTTCCAGGGATCTGATGCCCTCTTCTGTCCTCTGTGGGCACCAGGCAGGCATGTGCTATAAAACATACAACCAGGCAAAACACCCATACACATAAAATAGTGAGACCATTTCTCAAAATAAATTTAAGATCAAAATTCAGTATTCCAGTATAAAACTGGTTCCTGGTTCTCTATTTACAGCAAGATACTTTTTTAAAATTATTAATCTATTCTTAGTAACATTTACAGAAAAATGACTTAGAGAACAAGATTTTCATGTTTTATTTTATCCTTTAAAGAACCACTTGAGGGCTGGAGAGATGGCTCAGAGGTTAAGAGCACTGACTGCTCGTCCAAAGGTCCTGAGTTCAATTCCCAGCAACCACATGGTGGCTCACAACCATCTGTAATGGGGTCTGGTGCCCTCTTCTGGCCTGCAGGTATACACACAGACAGAATATTGTATACATAATAAATATTTTAAAAAAGAACCACTTGAAATCTGATTAGATTTTATCCAAATGCTGTTTTCATATTTCCCCAAGTGCAGAAGCCTTCATTTGTGCGATAGCCATTGCCTTAGGAATAGGGGAGATTCTCTAAAAAGCATGGGACATTCATGCTAACTTACATAATAATTATAAAACTTACTTCAATAGACAAATATTTAAATCTATGTATTAAAACTGACTGACTGCACCAAATTCTCATTGTGCCTCGTCTTTGATCCGTACATCTGTAGTTAATTTATAGACAATTAACACTGTCCAAATTTGCTAAAACTTTTGGCTTCTTTTGCCTGAGACATTCTCATTCATTCTTCAAATTCTGAGATCTATTTTTTGGCAAACATTTGTTATTGCTTTATGAATATAGTACTGGGTACCCTCTAAAAAATAAAATCAAATCTGTGCTATCATTCTCTATTGATATGAGCCAGATACTGTTACAGAAAACTTTTTTTTTTTTTTAGTTTTTTGAGACAGGGTTTCTCTGTAGCTTTGGAGCCTGTCCTGGAACTAGCTCTTGTAGACCAGGCTGGCCTCGAACTCACAGAGATCTGCCTGCCTCTGCCTCCCGAGTGCTGGGATTAAAGGCATGCGCCACCACTGCCCGGCTTACAGGGAACTTTTAAACATAACTGAAATTTCAGAATTACTTACCGAAGTTCCAGGAAAAGAACAAGGAGAAAGACTTCATCAATTAAAAAAAAAGCAAAAAAGATAACACATTAAAGACTTCCTTTAACCTTTGTAAAGGGATTCCTTCAGAAACTTTTATTTGTTTTTTTTTAAATATTTATTTATTTATTTATTATGTCTACAACATTCTCTCTACATGTACGCCTGTAGGCCAGAAGAGGGCACTAGACCTCATTACAGATGGTTGTGAGCCACCATGTGGTTGCCAGGAATTGAACTCAGGACCTTTGGAAGAGCAGGCAATGCTCTTAACCGCTGAGCCATCTCTCCAGCCCAAACTTTTATTTGTTTGTTCTTTGTTTTTATTTTATGAGGCAGGGTTTCTCTGTGTAACAGCTATGGTGGTCCTTGGACTTGCTCTTGTAGACCAGGCTGACCCTGGCTCACAGAGATCCGCCTGCCTTTGCCTCCTGAGTGCTGGGATTAAAGGAGTGTGCCACCAATGCCCGGCCCTTCAGGAACTTGTAAGTTTCTCCTGTGCTGCAAATTGCCTGGAGGCTTATCAATTCTTATTTCTCACCTCACACTTATGCCAACTCCTGCAAACGTGTTCTGGACTAGAGAAAGCAGGTGGTTGTCACCTTCAACTGCCTTGACAGGAGAGTACCCCATGTGTCTAAACTCAAAACCGCTTGACAAGGCCGGGCGGTGGTGGCGCACGCCTTTAATCCCAGCACTTGGGAGGCGGAGGCAGGCGGATCTCTGTGAGTTCGAGACCAGCCTGGTCTACAAGAGCTAGTTCCAGGACAGGCTCCAAAACCACAGAGAAACCCTGTCTCGAAAAACAAAAAAGAAAAAAAAAACACAAACCACTTGACAACATTAATACTAACATGTTTTGTATTTAAGTTTTTTTTTAAAAAAATATAGGTTCTTACTTTATATAATTCTTTTTTATCTATTATTTTTTTAAGATTTATTTATTGATTATGTATACAGTATTCTCAGTGCTCTGCCTGCAGGCCAGAAGAGGGCACCAGATCTCATTACAGATGGTTGTGAGCCACCATGTGGTTGCTGGGAATTGAACTCAGGACCTTTGGGAGAGCAGGTGGTGCTCTTAACCACTGAGCCATCTCTCCAGCCCCTTATCTATTATTTTTAAAATAGGCATTTGCTTGATATATATATGCCAGGTGGTGGTGGTGCACGCCTTTAATCCCAGCACTCAGGAGTCAGAGGCAGGCGGATCTCTGTGAGCTTGAGGCCAACCTAGTCTACAAGAGCTAGTTCAAGAACAGGTTCCAAAGCTACAGAGAAACCCTGTCTTGAAAAACAAAAACAAACAAACAAACAAACAAAAACAGATTTATTTATTAACTATGTATACAGTGTTCTGTCTGCATGTATTCTGCAGGCCAGAAGAGGGCACTAGATCTCATGGATGGTTGCGAGCCATCGTGTGGTAGCTGGGAATTAAACTTAGGACCTCTGGAAGAGCAGTCAGTGCTCTTAACCTATGATCCATCTCCCCAGCTCCATTGTTTGTTATGTTTCATAACTCACGAGCCTGTCTTTTAAAAATATTTATTTAATTGTGTGTATGTATGTGTGTGTGTGTGTGTCTGTGTGTGCCTGAGTGTATGTATGTGCCACTATGCATGTGCAGTGCACCCAGTGGCTAGAAAAGTTTGTTAGCTCCTCTGGAACTGGAGGTATAGAGGGTTATGAGTCACCATGTGGGTGCTGGGAATCAAATCTGGGCTCACTAGAAGAGCAGCCAGTACTCTTAACCATAGAGCTATCTCTTTACTGTAAGCACCTGTGTTTCTTGGTGAATATTTAAGGTTCACTATAGTAAAATTACTTGGTATTTTAAAAATTAAATAAGTCGCCAGGACAGGCTCCAAAGCCACAGAGAAACCCTGTCTTGAAAAACCAAAAAAAACAAAAAAAAAACAAAAAACAAAAATTAAATAAGTCATATTTTGCTGACAAAAAGTGAATGGACTAACCAAAACCTGGAAACAACCTAAATGCCCCTTGATCGAAGAATAGATAAGAAAAATGTGGTATATTTACACATTGGAGTACTACACAGCAGAAAAAAATAATGACAGCTTGAATTTTGGAGGAAAATGGATGGAGCTAGAAAGCATTATTTTGAGTGAGGTAACTCAGACACAGAAAGACAATTATCACATGTTCTCGCTCATAGGTGGTTTCTAAACATAATGCAAAGAAAGCCAGCCTACAAATCACAATCCCAGAGAACTTAGACAACAATGAGGACACTAAGAGAGACTTACATAGATCTAATCTACATGGGAAGTAGAAAGTAGAAAAAGACAAGATCTCTTGAGTAAATTGGGAGCATGGGGACCTTGTGTGAAGGTTGAAGGGGGGAGGGGAGAAGCAGGGAGCGGAGCAGAGAAAAATGTAGAGCTCAATAAATATCAATAAAAAACAAAAACAAAAAAAGTGAATGGACAAGAAGGGCGGTGGTGGCGCACGCCTTTAATCCCAACACTCGAGATGCAGAGGCAGGCGGATCTCTGTGAGTGTGAGGTCAACCTGAGTTCTCAGGACAGGCAGTGTTAAGCAGAGAAACCCTGTCTCTTCTAAAAACAAAAGAAGTGAATGAACAATATTAATATGTGACTTCTAGGGGCTGGAGAGATGGCTCAGAGGTTAAGAGCACTCACTGCTCTTCCAGAGGTCCTGAGTTCAATTCCCAGCAACCACATGGTGGCTTACAGCCATCTATAATGAGACCTGGTGCCCCTCCTGGCTTGCAGGCACATGTGGAAGGACTGCTATACACATAATATAATAAATAAATAGATATTTAAAATGTGACTTCTATTGAACTCTACTATAAAATATGAAAGATTTGATTATGTAAATAAAAATTTAAAAATTAAAAATATTGCCGGGCGGTGGTGGCTCATGCCTTTAATCCCAGCACTCGGGAGGCAGAGTCAGGCGGATCTCTGTGAGTTCGAGACCAGCCTGGTCTACAAGAGCTAGTTCCAGGACAGGAACCAAAAGCTACAGAGAAACCCTGTCTCGAAAAATCAAAAAAAAATTAGAAGTATTTAATTATGCAGGCTGGAGTGTTGGCTCAGTAGTTAAGAGCAGTGGCTGCTCTTCCAGAGGACTTAGATTCAATTCCCAGCAACTACATGGCAGCTCACAATAGTCTGTAACTACAGTTTCAGGAGGTCTAACACCTTCACATAGACATATATTCAGGCAAAACATGAATTACATGAAATAAAATAAATATTAAAAAGTGTTTAGTTATGTTTACAAAATCTGTGGAATCCTGATTTCTCAGAAGTCTGACCTCATAATTTTTTGTTTGTTTTTTCGAGACACAGTTTCTCTGTAGCTTGGTGCCTGTCCTGGAACTAGCTCTTGTAGACCAGGCTAGCCTCGAACTCATAGAGATCCTCCTGCCTCTGCCTCTGGAGTACTGGAATTAAAGGCGTGCGCCACTACCGCCCGGCTCATAATATTTTTGTACATGCAATAATCTCCCCAAACTCCTATACAATTTTGTTAAATGAGAATTTGAGTTACTATTATATTATTATCCAATTTAATCGGTAATGTGAATTTTCTACTTACTTCTCTAACCTAAAGTTTGCTCCAATACCAAGACAACTGGGTAGATTTGTTACCCACAAACAAAAGATTATTAATTTAGGTATTAAGGCCAAGCTCTCCTAAATTAGAACTAACAGTTTTTTTTCTCTTTATTTATTGGGTGTGTGTGTTTTTTTTTTTTTTTTTAGTTTTTCGAGACAGGGTTTCCCTGTGGCTTTGGAGCCTGTCCTGGAACTAGCTCTTGTAGACCAGGCTGGTCTCGAACTCACAGAGATCCGCCTGCCTCTGCCTCCCGAGTGCTGGGATTAAAGATGTGTGCCACCACTATCCAGCAAATTCACCACTCTTTATGATGTTATATTTATAAATAAAATTGACTTTAAAATCCACTAAAATTAGGGGGCTGGAGAGATGGCTCAGCGGTTAAGAGCACTGCCTGCTCTTCCAAAGGTCCTGAGTTCAATTCCCAGCAACCACATGGTGGCTCACAACCATCTGTAATGAGGTCTGGTGCCCTCTTCTGGCCTTCAGGCATACACGCAGAAAGAATATTGTATACGTAATAAATAAATAAATATTTAAAAAGTATGAATTTAAAAAAATCCACTAAAATTAGAAGATAATACTTTAAAATTTTCTAAACATTCAGTGAAATATTTCAGAGTGAAAATCACTGTAGACACAAGAGGAAAAAAAAAGTGGATCTGCCTGGTTTTCTCTGTGTCTCTCTGTTGCATTTACTTCTTTGGGACATATTGAATTCTTTTTTGTTTTTTATTTTTCTTTGGTTTTTGAGACAGGATTTCTCTGTGTAACAGCCCTGACTGTCCTGGAACTCACTCTATAGACCAGACTGGCATTGAACTCACAGAGATCCAACTGCCTCTGCCTTCTGGAATTAAAGGCATCTGCCACCACCTCCTAGCTCATATTACATTCTTGATTATTGTTTTAAAATATTTTATTTATTTATTTATTTTTTTTGGTTTTTCGAGACAGAGTTTCTCTGTGGTTTTGGAGCCTGTCCTGGAACTAGCTCTTGTAGACCAGGCTGGCCTCGAACTCACAGAGATCCGCCTGCCTCTGCCTCCCGAGTGCTGGGATTAAAGGCGTGTGCCACCACCGCCCGGCTATTTTCATTTTTTAATATTGATGTTTTGCCTGCATGTATATAAGTGCTCTCTGTTTGTCAGTCAGAAGAGGGTACTGGATCGGTCATACTGCAGTACAAGCAGTTGTGATACACCATGTGGGTGCTGGGAGCTAAACATGGGTCCTCTGTGAGAGCAGTAAGTGCCCCAACCTCTGAGCCATCGACCAGTCTTGTTCTGAATTATTTCAATTGTAGGTATAAATCAAACTTGGATCATTATAACGAATAGATGTGACTTGATTTTATCCAGGTGGTTTTTTGTCATTGTTGCGTCCTTACTAGTTACTCTAGTTACCTTACTAGTTACTTCTCTCTCCTGAACCCTGGCTTTCTTGCTTAGTCATCCTCATCTGTTATCAGATTCTAGAGACAAACACCTCACAGTGTGGGACATCACACATTAGACCTCCACACACACAAAGGTGTGATGCTTGGCCAACAGGGGGAGCTTTGAACTGAAGTTCCCCCCACAAAAGATCTGCATCTCAAAATACTATATGTGTATGTGTGTGTGTGGGGGGGGGCGGGCAAGAGATGGCTCAGCAGTTAAGAGTCCTGGGTTCAATTCCCAGTAACCACATGGTGCCTCACAACAATCTATAATACGATCTGATGTCGCCTTCTGGTTTGCAGATATATATGCAGAGTACTCATCTATGAAATATAAATAAATAATTGAAAATTAACAAAACTATTTTACAAGTGAGATTGATTAAAACTTCCACAATTAGGGAGAACTGGGATGTTACTGGTTGGAAGACAAATTATCTTGGGCTATTTTTAGCCACCAGAAGTCTATGTATTGCTCATCTCTGTTTGTGAGTTTTTTTAAATATATATTTATTTATTATGTATACAGTATACAATATTCTGTCTGTGTGTATGTCTGCAGACCAGAAGAGAGCAGCAGACCTCATTACAGATGGTTGTGAGCCACCATGTGGTTGCTGGGAATTGAACTCAGGACCTTTGGAAGAGCAGGCAACGCTCTTAACCACTGAGCCATCTCTCCAGCCCTGCTCATCTCTGTTTGTGACCTAACATCTTCATCTTAGTTAAGTCTTTAGGGGATTCATAAACAGATCAGTACCTTCCACCAACCAAAAAGCTAAAGAATTGGCCAGTAGAGGACATGTACGGTCCATAGCAGATACATTCTTGCTTTTCTTTCACCAACCTACTCGCTGTTTCCACCAGTGTGTGTGTGTAAGTGTTCTTGTGTATGCACATAGGTGTGCAGGTGTCAGCATGTGAGTGTATGCTTGTGTCTGGAGGCTAAAGGTTGATGTCTGTCATGGAACCTTGAGCACACCATTTCAGTAAGACTAGCTGGTCATCCTGCTACAGAGATCCTGCCTCTTATGCATCCCTAGCAGTAGTATTACAGGCACACATAAATATGTATGGCTTAAAAACACCCCCTCCCCCCCAAAAAAGGTGCTTTGATTTCTTGACGATAGACTAACCGGTAAGTTGATATAAATCCTTTCCTCCCTAAGTTGTGTGTGGACATGGTGTTTATTACAGTAACTACAACATGTGCCAAGCATTTAATTTATCAATCTAGCCATCAATCACCCCAGCCCCCTCCGTTAAGTTTGTTCTCTTGGTATAAAGATTTCAGTAAACTTTTTCCAAGTTGGAATTTGTGATAATAAATCTATGTTCCTAAGCCATGGCCACTCATATTTGGCTCTAGAATAAACTCTTCTCTTCGAGGTGATAATTGTATTTTTGTGTCAACAGACTTAAAATTAGAGTTCAATCTTCACTGAACTGAAAATAGCTTTACCTGACTTGAAGTATAATGGTACGCTTCCCTAGCACGTACAAGTCCCTAGAACTTCAATGAAATACACAGTCAGATGAAGGAAATCAAGCCATAAATACAATTGCGTAATTTATTGTAGTTAGAGACAGGTAGAGGCTTGGAAGGAGGCAGCAATAATGTTGTTTAAATCCTGTAGTTCAGAAGTGACTCCAATATAAAATACCCCTTCATTAACGAGTGTCTTTTCCTAAGCTTATATGGGCTAATTTAGATTGTGAAGCTATGGTTTTGGGAAAAAAATAATCCTCATGCAGCCGCAACTGGTTGCGAGATGGACTACCAATCCCATCATGCAACGCTCTCAATTCGCGACGTCGTAGAGGAGGCAGCTAGAGCAGCCACCGTGCATTCTGAGTCTTGTAGTTTCTGGCCGCGCCGTTGACCGGGTTGGTCCACGTGGTGAGTCTGTCTGCAGCTCCGCACCGCTGCTGAGCGAGACCCTTTTGCGTACCGGCGTCAGAAGGGGTGGCTGACACCTCCACAGCCGCTCGCAGATGGGGCGGAGTCAACGTGAGGCTTCGCGACGTTTTTACGACAGCGGCTGCCGTGTTCGGTGCCCGCCTGCCCTCCCTCCTCCTCTCTCGAAGGGAGCTACCGGCTGTTGTGTGGCGTCGCTGGTCTGTCGGGGCTGATGGCAGCCTGAGTGTGCGTGAGCGCGTGTGGGAGAAGGTGAGGCGCGGACGCGCGTGGGCGACGAGCAGAGCCAGCCGTGGCCGCCCCGCGCCCGCAGCAGCACGCGCGGCCAACCGCGCGCGAGCCGGCGCCCCGGGAGCGCGGGGACAAGGGCGGACGCCGCTCCCCGCCCCCAGCGCGTCCCTCGGCTGTCGCGCGCCCGCGGGGACCGCCCGGCTCTCCCCTGGATGTCCCCGACGCCCGCGCGGGGCCTCCTGCCGTCGCCGCGTGAGGCGGGCTGGTGCTGCGGCCGGCGAGTGTAGCTCGGGGGCTGCGGCTGCGGCTGCCGCGCGGCCCGGTCTCACCGCTGCCCTCGGCCCCCCACCCCAGCACCCCGGCCTCGGAGGCTGTGACAATGGACTATGACTTTAAAGTGAAGCTGAGCAGCGAACGGGAGCGGGTCGAGGACCTGTTTGAATACGAGGGCTGCAAAGTTGGTCGAGGCACTTACGGGCACGTCTACAAGGCGAAGAGGAAAGATGGGTGAGTGTGGGTGTCGTTGCGGGTGTCCCTGAGGCTGAGAGGCAGGTGGCCGGCCGTGGTCCCCACTACCTCTGTTTCTGTCCCGGCCAGTCTGCTTTGGGGAGGAAGTGGTGTCCGTCCCAGGAATCTAAACCCACAAGAAACCCTGCGTTCGAGAGGGAGAAGGACCGTGCGTCTCATGGGCAGTGTACCTTTTTTAGTGAATTTTCTGCACAGTACAGTTTTGTTTTAGTCGTTATAAAATACATGCTTTTCTTTGGTCGATTTATCGCGGTAACCTTTTGGGGACTAACTCACCCGCCTCTGGAATGACATCCATCCGTCTGGAAGAGAAGCAGAGATCTTTTTTCCCTTATCAATTGTGAACAGTTGATGACCAAATTTGGATTTGATTGTGGGGGGGGGGTGCGAAGAGGAGTGAATGTCTGGAGAGTTCCATGGAGGATCATCTGCAATGTAAATTCAGCAGTTGCTCTTCAGGTATCATTAGCTGTGAGTTTTTATATAGAACAATGGGGATTTGGTGCAGAGTGGATGGTTGTGGGGGGAAAAAAAACAAGTGACAGATAGGGGCTGTGTTGTGCAAGTTCTTTAACCAGAATTTATCAGCTGTCAGTGAACTTTAAGTAATCTTTTAGCTCTAGATAGTCTCCCCTAGAAACAAGAAAAAAAACCTATGACTGGTAATGCTCTCAATTTTGCTTCTTAACAGTGAATTGAGGCCCTCAGTTTTCCTTTGTCAGTAAATGACTGCATTGTAATATTAACAAAAGGAAAAGTAATTCTTAGTTGGGGAGAAAATATTTATTAATTTCCCATCTTTCTCTTGTACACGTAGGTATTATCTCTGTTGCTTTGACACTAGGAAATTATTGGAACAGATTGCCATAGCTTATTTTTTTGGATTTATTAGAAACGGCTTTCCTTGAGCATCCCTTGTTTGGCTAGTTGCTAGTTCGCTGTTTGGAGACGACGTTTTCCTATTCATGGAGTGCATAGTCAGAACCGCATTAGCACTATGAAGTGACACCGTTAAAGCTGCCGCGTTCTTTTCGATGGAGCTTATTTATAAATACTTCAGTAATCTGGGTAATGGAGAAGGAAGTGTCTGCTTATTAAACTCTTAGATTTATCAAACCGTCTTATAATGTATTTCAGTGCTTTTGTGCAGCAGTGAAACCATGCAGATATAGGCAGGGGTGGAAAACTTAATGCTCTGGGTGCCGTGTGGCTTTACATGTACTTTTTAGCAGAATTGATAAAGCAGTGAGTGACATCCAGAGCCCTTGTTGATTCTTGTCTAGCTAGATTTGTTCGTCAGCATTTTACTAAAGAATTGTATTTAAAGAAATCATCTGAATTTGCAGCATAATATTTTTCAAAAGGGTTAAAGCATCTTTCATTTCTCAGTATCACACAGTTTGGGACATGGTCATAAAATCTCCACTCCCAAGACATTTGATATTGTGGACATTTGGCCAATTTGTCGTATTTTTCAGAATGCTAGTGATTTTTATGTTTTATTCTTGTGAAAGGAGCCAGTTCTGGTTTCATAAATTGCTAAGTTACGCTAATAAAATACCAAATGTGCTTGATTGTGGGCTTTTTAAGTATATAATGTATACGGAGGCAGGTACTTTAAATACCTTTTACTTCTTGATGGTAGGTTCCATCTGGGCTGTTAAGAATAATTTCAGAAGAAATGACATATCTTAAAAGTAACTGATGTTAGTGTGTATTTCTTAATCATTTATTGCAATTGCAGATGAATATTTGCATTTGGTGGAATTTGTTTAAAGCTGTAATCCTTTGGGTTGGTTTTCCAGCAACCTTTAATGATTCTGTTTATTGTGATGAACCTTAGTATCTTTTGTAGTGAATCAAATGTCAAGAGAGTTTTAGAATGAGAACAGTTTTGTTTTCCACGGGGAATACTTTTCCGTTTGGCTTGTTCATAAGGCCAGACTAGTAAAGTGCTACTTTATATTTTTGAAGTTTTTGAGCTTATGTCATTGAAGCATAAGTTTATGCATTTTTAGACTTGGTATATAATAAACTTTGTGGCTGTTTTAATCTTTTATAATAAGATGGTCAAGTTATTTGCTTTTGGTAGTGATTTGCTTTCAAGTCAATGATATATTCTGCCACTGAGATGTCATCAGGATATAGTTCCTCAAGGAACCTGGGCAAGCAATAACACTTTGCAGAGATTCTAGAGCCCTCCAGTAAAATTAAATAATGAAGATTACCTTTGCTTGGACATACTTGGGTATTAAAATGAATACATGAAAATATTTCTTTCAGCTGTACAGTAAACAGAATAATTTAGAGTAGGGGAATTAGCTTGTTAAATTATTAAAATTTAGGAAATAACTTTGACATAATGAGTTAGTAACACTACCCTTCTTGTATACCACTTGCCAGATAAAAATCAGCATCCTAAGGAATGCAGGGAATGGGGAAGTAATTTAAGCATGACTGTATACAGAGATAAAGGATCTTTTATAATCCTGCTAATTTCAGATTTTTAATAGAGTTAAAAATAAGTTCATGAAGTACATCTTTTTTTTTTTTTTTTTTTTTGGTTTTTCAAGACAGGGTTTCTCTGTGGCTTTGGAGCCTGTCCTGGAACTAGCTCTGTAGACCAGGCTGGTCTCGAACTCACAGAGATCCGCCTGCCTCTGCCTCCCGAGTGCTGGGATTAAAGGCGTGCGCCACCACCGCCCGGCCATGAAGTACATCTTGAAATTAATTCATTCTTTAATGTGCAATAAATGAGATAGCATCTTTCATTCCTTAATATCCAAAGAGTACTCCTTAGGGGGCAACCAAATATATGTTTGAAAGAATGGAATTTTTTTTTTTTTTGGTTTTTTGAGACAGAGTTTCTTTATATAGCCCTAGTTGTCCTGGAACTAGCTCTTGTAGACCAGACTGACCTTGAACTCAGAGATCCACCT
Organism: Microtus pennsylvanicus; assembly: GCF_037038515.1. Lineage (NCBI taxonomy): Eukaryota > Metazoa > Chordata > Mammalia > Rodentia > Cricetidae > Microtus > Microtus pennsylvanicus. The sequence continues at coordinate 89,181,912 of NC_134579.1, forward strand.
GCCTGAAATTAAAGGGCGTGCACCACCACGCCTGGTAGAATGGAAGAAATTTAAGATATAAAGTTTGTTTTTAAGATTTTCTTCGTATAATCACTGGGCATTTATAGAATTAAAATTAATTTGTCCAGAAGTGGTGTTGTGTGCTTGTAATCTCAGCTTTTATGAGGCTAAGGCAGGAAAATTGAGTTTTAGACTAGCCTGGGCTGCTGAGCAACACCCTGAGGTAGGTTGTGTGAGAGAATGTGGGTGTGCGCGCTCACGTACGAGAGACAGAGAGACAGAGACAGACAGACAGAGAGAGAGAGAGAGAGAGAGAGAGAGAGAGAGAGAGAGAGAGAATATTAAAAAGAATCAACTTGGAGCAAGAGTTTCCTGGGGGGAAGCACACTGTGGAGCTTTGAATGTAGACCACAGAACAGGCTAGCCTTGAACTTGCCTCTGCTTCTTCGGACTTGGTCCCACCAAAGTATTCTTAATCTGTTATAGTTATGTTCAGTAGGCCAAAGAGGAGGTAGGGGAGGGAGAGAGAAGCAGGAAACTTTGGACCATGTTTGTGGAAAACTCAAGAAATTAGTTGATAGAGGTAATGGTACCAGTCCTAGGTCCTGGCTGAAGCACCCTACATTTATTTATTTAATTTCATAAGAACTATCAATCCTATTATGGTCAGTTCACATACGAGGAAACTAAGCCATTAAAAGATAAGCAGATTTGTCCTGTGAGTAGCCATGTCAGTTAGGACTTGAGAACATCTTTGCAATATGTGTATTCTGGAGCCCGTGTGTCCCCACCCTCCTTGCTTTGTAAACCATGCTGGCTTGGAACTCACAGAGGTTTGCCTACCTTTGCCTTCTGAGTGCTGGGATTAAAGGAGTGTGCTACCACACCTGGCTGCAATGGAGCCCATGCTCTTAACCACTTTGCTTCATATAGTTAAAATGAAGACTCCAGACAGCATCCCTACCTCCATGACACTTCAGATACCATCGATCTGCTGGCTCATATAGTCCAAGATGACTTGCAACCACTCTGTGACTCAGGCTGGTCTTGAACTTAAACAACCCTACTTTAGCGTCTTGTGCTTTTTAATTTTATTTTGTATGTATGAATGTGTACCACATACATGATTGCTTGAAGTTATGGATGGTTGTGAGCCATAATGTGGATGCTGGGAATCAAGCCCAGGTCCTGCCTAGTAGTGGTGGCACATGTCTTTAATCCCAGTACTTGGGAGGCAGAGACAGGCAATCTCTGAGTTCGAGACCAGCCTGATATACAGAGTGAGTTCCCGGACTGGCTCCATAGCTACTAGGAAACTCTGTCTTCGGGGGATTGGGGTGGGGGGGATATCCAGGTCCTCTGCAAGACCAACAACTTAGTTACTGAGCTGTCTCTCCATCCCACTCAAGTTTAGCATTGATTCTCATAAGTTGTCAAAATTAAAGATAAAAAATTGGGCAACTCCCAAAGATGCAAAAGCTACCCAACATTCATTTTGCCACCTTGACTTTGGGTTAATACCTGCTCCCATGGTTGTCTTGTTGTTGGGGAGCCAGCACGAGGGACTCCCCTTGCCCCCACGACAGGGTTTCTCTGTAACTATCTCTTTTAGACCATGCTGTCCTTGAACTCACAGAGATTCTCCTGCCTCAAGTGCTGGGATTAAAGGTATACACCACCACTGCCTGGTGCACAAGGGACTCTTGATTCAGTGTTTATTATAGTTTTGATTCTTTGGATATACATTAATAAGTGTTTCTTACAACCTTTTAAAAATGTAATGGAACTTTCATGTAATTGAAATATAAAATATAATATACATTAGATTGTGCTACAAAAAAAACATAATGGGAGGCGGGCAGTGGTGGCAGAGGCAGGCAGATCTCTGTGATTTCAAAGTTAGCCTGGTCTACAAAGTAAGTTTCAGGACTGTCTCCAAAGCTACACAGAGAAACCCTTTCTCGTTGGAGCAGGGGAGAGTGATGGGAAGGAACAAGAATAATATTTACAATGCATATATGTGGCATTGAGTAGTACATTTTTAGCTTCTGTTTTAAAACGGTCATTTTCAGGTTTGATGCTTAGAATCCATCTTTTTTTTTATTTTCTGTTTGTTTGCTTCTTAGTTGTAGGGTTGGCAAATTAATTCAATTGGAACTTGTTCGTGTGAGCTGTTAGTTCGATTGAGTCTTCCAAGATTAGAAAAACTCAATTTACTGAGCTATCTATTGGGCCTTTCTCTGTGCCACAGTCTGAAGCATTGGGAAGGCAAAGGTGGATGAAACATTGCATTATTTGAGGAAGTATCTCCTGGAAAAATAAACTCGTCAAAAATTATAGCAATTTTAATAAGCACTATAATAATGTTATTGTAATGCAGGGAAGGAAGCTCTGGATTACTTTGGGATTTTTTGGAAAAACTTTTCAAGATGACAGTATTTGCTTGTTGGAAAATGAGAAGAGCTCGCCAGGTCATTCTGAGGAATAGGAAAAATACGCTTTTTATTGTTCCTGCAAAGCCTCATCCGTGGGTGGAGGTTTTTCTCTGCCATGCTTTTCTGACTTATTTTCTTTTCTAGTTTCTTTTGTGCCTTGCTGTATGTGTAGTAGTTTAAGCCTCATAAATGTTCTCTTCCCCCACTGACTGTAATAAGGTCTCTGTTTTGTCAGTCGGGCTGTATTTATCTACATGTACCAAACAGCTTATTTGTAGCAGCTTTCCATCAGCACTGTTGACCATGCAGTCCAGGTGGCCTCTCAGATGCATGGAGCTACCATGTAGAACTCAGCTTTGCTTGTAGCTCTGGCTACAGTTCCACCTTGGCTTGGCCTCACAGAGAGCTGGAGCTCGGGTTCTGTGGAAGCAGCAGTGACTATAGAGGTGGGTGAGAGTCTTTCTCTAGTTAAAGGTTTAGGAAATAGTGGAATTTCTCTGGTTGGCACTCTGATGTGTAGAGAGACAAAAGGTAGGGGTGGGATTTCTCCTATACCGGATTTCAACTAGGAAAATAAAAATAATAAAAAACTATTATTGACCATTCGTAAATTATTTTTAGTTATGAATTCTGATTTACAAACATTTGAAATGTGATATATTTGTTAGTAGGAAGGATATATGCCAGATTTGTGACAGTTTTTTCCCTGTGCTTGGTGCTGACCTTTTCTTTGCAGTGTCTTTTTATTAATGAATCTAGTTCTGATTGCTTTACTTTTTTTCTGTCCTTAGCTCCTGCTAGAAATTAAATATACTATTGCCCTTTCCTTTATACTAGCTGAGATAGATGTTGGCCATCTCTTTATTACTTAGAAGTTACTACAGTACTCTCTTTGTCACCTCAAGGAGTGTCTGGTATGTCTAGTTGATGGCATTCACTTATTGTTGTAATTTATTTTTATTGTTTTTTAAAGTATATGTATCTGTGTGGTTGAATATGTAAACGTGAATACTGGTGCCCTCAGAGATCAGAATAGGGCATCTGGATTACAGGTGGTTGTGAGCTACCATATGGTGCTGGGAATGAAGCTGAGTCTTCTGCAGGAGTACTCACTCTTAGCTACTGAGCCTTCTCATCTCTCCAGCCCCACTCACCTGCTGTTTTAACCTTAATACTTGAAGACTTTGGTGTCAGTGATTTTTCAGTATTCTTCAAAGCAGTTATCAGAAGTTCCAAACTGGGCCAGAGAGATGGTTGAGCAGGTAAGAGTACTTGCTGTGTAAACCTGACCTAAGTTCCATCTCCAGAACCCATAAAGCCATAGTGGAAGGAAATACCTTGACTCCTTAAAGTTGTCCCTTCACTTCCATCGAGGCATAAACTCATGTTTGTATACACACACACACACACACACACACACACACACACACGCTCTTTTAAGGTCTCCAAATGAGTTTCTACTGTTGTAAGTTGCCTTGATGTAAGCTATAAAATTCAACCTCACTGTATTTACAGGCTGTGTAGCCATTGACATTGTCCCATTCCAGAGCATTTCATCCATAAAGAAGCTAAGTGCCCGTTACCAGTTGCTCCATATCTTCTCTTGCAACGTCTATTGCCTTTCTTGGGGTTAAGATATAGTGCATTTGGGCTGGAGAGATGGCTCAGCGGTTAAGAGCACTGCCTGCTCTTCCAAAGGTCCTGAGATCAATTCCCAGCAACCATATTCGTCAGTTGGACATTTAAATTGTTTCCTCTTTGGGGCTGTTATAGATGATGCTATTATAAACTTTTAGGTATGAGTTACTGTGGATGTGTTTTCAATTCTCTTAGGTATAAACCTGGGAATAGAATTTCTGAGTCATCCAAAGCAGCTGAACACTGGTTTTAAAGTATCTGTAGTAACTTGTTTTGGACCAGGGTGTATGTTTTTGTGTGCAAGGCTGTATTAGATTGGCTTAGTCTAGGGTAGTACACACACCATGGTCTGTCACAGTGACTCAGAAATACTAAATCTATTCAAGTGAAAGTTCATTCATCACCCCACAAAATATAATTTGCCCTGGATTGGTTTATTATGTAGCTGCTTCAGTGTATCTGTACTTACTGTTTGTATGTCCTGTGGGTTTTTCCAGTGAATATTTATGGGTGAGAAGGTATAGTTTTCTTCTAGGGCAGCAATTGCTCTCAGCTACTGGCACATTGCCAAATGGTGACAGGTGCACGTGTGTGCACCTGAGATTCATGCTTGCAAATTGTTAAATGTTGCTGCAATTAAGAACTTGAGGCATATTATAGGAGAGTAGAAATGCAGTGCCTTCTAAAAATAGCATGAGAAGCAAAGGTTGCTGGATCAATATCCTGAGTAGAGCTTGAAGAAACAAAAGCAAAGGCAGACTGTGGAATCCAAGTGTGTTGTTCAAGTTCTTTACCCAGCCACTGAAAACTTTAGTGTTTTTGAAATATACTTTACAAATGAGTCTACGTAAATGAGGATTGAACCCATACTTCTGAAATTAAGAAAGATATAACTGATCTCTGAACCAATGTTGGCATGGAGTTTGTGGTTTACTTTTTTGATGTAAATGATTATTTAGGTTACCTACTACTCAGTTTCCCATTTCTCTAAAATCCGTAACATCGTTATAGCCCTGAAATTAACAAATATTCTTATAAAGAGGAACTCTGGGGCCTCTGCCCCTTGTTGTGTACACCTGAATTCATAGGCTTCTAGAGCACTAAAGAAGTTTAATAGAAAGGAAACTTGTTAGTGCTGTGGTCTCCATTAAATACATTGAGTCGAGGAAGCTAGGGAGTGGGTAGTGAAGCATTTATGGTTTGAAGGCTTCTGTTCTAAAAGAAGTGATGTGGGATTCCCTTCTGTATGCTAGGAATACCATTGGTTAATAAAGGACTGATTTGGACCTATAGCAGAGCAGAACTTAGATAGGCAGGGAAAACTAAATTGAATGCTGGGAGAAAGGAGGCAGAGTCAGAGAGAAGCCACGTAGGCTGGCCCGAGACAGGAACCAGAATTTTAGCTGGTACGCCACAGCCACATGGTACTACACAAATTAATAGAAATGGATTAAATTTATATGTAAGAGTTAGCCAATAAGAAGCTAGAGCTAATGGGCCAAGCAGTGATTTAATTAATATAGTTTCTGTTTGATTATTTTGGGTCTAAGCAGTGGGGGGCAGGAACCAACAAGCAGCTTCCTCCAACAGATTGGTGTGCCATCGTGGGTAACTACATCCACATAAAAACCTGAGAAAGCTTAAGAAGTAATTCTAGACACAAAAGAACAGTTAAACACGGTTTGGTAGTGGCATTTTCTTGGGTGGACTGTTGGCTAGAAGCAAACAGAGGCACGGCTCCTTTAAGAGAGGTTTTCCTGATTTAGCCATAGCAGAAAAAAAGCCACATGATTTTAAAATGTGGCTCCCTGGACCGTGCTGTGAGCGCAAACTCTGGCTATGGAGCATTTGAATGGCATTTGCGGGTCCGGGTGTTTGTGTGGCCACTTGGTTGGGAGGAAAGTAGCGGAGACCATGCCCATGGCTCAGCGCTCCCCACCTGGGCAGGTGGCAGGATCAGGTCTACTAGGCTTGCACAGGCAGGAGAGCCTGGCGGATTTCCACCACCACACACAGAGATATTTCCAGGCTGCGCAGTGCTCTGCATGGCAGATTTAGCTATTACTCAGATGAAAAGGGTTTATGTGTTGCATGCTCATTCTCAGAGTTAAAGTGTTGAGCGTGGCTCCTACCTAGCAGTCCCAGAGCTGGCAGTAATGGTACCTCCACCATTTTAAAAGTGGAGAGAGGTGGAGCCAGCATCCAGAGCAGCTGCAACCAAGCTGCTCACTGTTTTAAAAGCTCTTCAAGACAGTAAAGAATTACAGATACGCAATAGGACAGATTCAGACATAAAAGACCTCTAAATGGGTCACAGTGTTGTACATAGGCTTGGAAGAGAGAAGAAAAAGAGTATAGATAGTTGGAAAACAAGTAAATCATTAAAAAAATTAAAACAAAGTCTTTAGGGAGACAGTATAGACAGTCATATAGGGAGTAAAAAAATAATAAGCCATGTAAAGATGGAATATACACAGAGAGTCTGGTATTGTGTTTTCTTTGAATTTTTTGACTGCAGAGAGACATTTGATTCTGGGAATTGCTAAGCTAAACCAACATAAATATTTTAAAGGTATGTCGAATTCAAAATATGGGTCTAAGGATATCTTGCTTTGGAAAAGAAGTTCTGCTTTTGTTTTCACAGAAGATGAGAACTTGTGGAATACTCCAGACTAATATGGTTTGATGGACCAAAATCCCCTGAAAGGTTGCCTTGAACACCCCTCAAAAAAATTACTTCGCCCAATAAAAAGCAGGAAGCAGTTTGGAGAATAACTACGCCTATATTCCCAAATACTGATTATAAATGCTCTTTTACATTTAAAGGGGGATAAGCATAGAGATGAATACTTTGCTTTGGTATGGATCTTACTCTATTGATACAAATTTAAGGTCAATTTTGTTAGATACTGTGTATATGTATATTTCTGCTCTTAATTAAGGTATTGTGTTTGTACAGCTCATTTGAAAATATAATGTATAATTAAGAAATATAGATTAATAGATAATCTTTAATAGTCAAGCTTGTAGTCATGTTAGATTTTCTAGATGTACAGAGATGTATAGGCATTCTTTAAACCTTTCAAAGACCTTCTGAATATGGTATATGGCATCTAAAATGTTTTAAGAACTTAGGATTTTTCTTTTTTTCTTTCCTTTTTTTAAATAATTATTTTATTTATTTATTATGTATACAATATTCTGTCTGTGTGTATGCCTGCAGGCCGGAAGAGGCACCAGACCTCTTTACAGATGGTTGTGAGCCACCATGTGGTTGCCGGGAATTGAACTCAGGACCTCTGGAAGAGCAGGCAATGCTCTTAACCACTGAGCCATCTCTCCAGCCCCTCTTTTTTTTTTCGAGACAGGGTTTCTCTGTAGCTTTTGGAGCTTGTCCTGGAACTAGCTCTTGTAGACCAGGCTGGCCTCAAACTCACAGAGATCTGCCTGCCTCTGCCTCCCAAGTGCTGGGATTAAAGGCGTGCTCCGCTGCCACCACCACCTGGTTTAGGATTTTACATGACAATGAGACACATCTGCTCCTGGCAGCACCAATAGCTTGAAGAGGAAGTGCATATTGAAGAGGCTCCTTATGGAGTTTGTTAGCCATTTGGACAAGAAACTGCTCTTGCCTGGACTGCTTGATGAACTGGATATGCAGGACCCACAGAGAAATGACTGCTGAACTTGCCTAAAGGTGAGACCATCCTAAAGGGTTCCTGCTTTATGAAAGAGTCTGCTAGACATTCTGCAGGACAAAGAAAAATGTGACTGACAAACTGCCAATGTAGGTGGAACTGTCTTTGAAATTTCCTGCTTCATGGAAAAGTCTGCTGGATACTATGGGCCTGTGGGCTGAAGATTGGATGCCCCAACAGTACAGAAGAACTTTGGGTGACTGTCCAGACAGTGAGATGTCTCTGTCAATTCTAGAGCTTTTTACGTTGCTTACAGTGCACCTCCTGTTTAATTAGGTAGTATTATATCCTTCTAGAGTCTTTGATGGAGTTGAAGAATTTATAGTTTATAGTTATAGTTTTCTTTAGTTATAATAAAATATAAAGAAGATATAATAAATATTGTAACTATAATTCTTGCTTGATACCTGTTTTGTTATATGTAATTTTACTTTTTTTTTAAAGATTTACTTATTTATTGTGTATACAGAGTTGGCACCAGATCTTATTGTAGATGGCTGTGAGCCACCATGTGGTTGCTGGGAATTGAACTCAGGACTATCTAGAAGAACAGCTAGTGCTCTTAACCTGAGCCATCTTGCCAGCCCCATTATATGTAATTTTACTATGTTAAAGTTAAAACCTTCCTTTTTATTTAAACAGAAAAAGGGAGGTGATGTGGGATTCCCTTCTGTATGCTGGGAATACCATTGGTTAATATTGCTTTGGACCTATACCAGGACAGAACTTAGGCGGGGAAAACTGAATGCTGGGAGAAAGGCAGAGTCAGAGAGGCTGAGCAGCCAGGAAACAACGAGCGGCCTCCATGCAACAAGGAAGTAGGTGAATCATGGAGGTTTCAGGTCACAGGATGGATACATTTGCTAATGCTTGTTTTCTCTGGGGTGGCTTCACCTAGTGGTTTAAATATGACTCTGTTTCCAAAAATTGAATTTCTACCTGATTCCGAGGAAGACGTCAAACAGAGCCAAACTTTGCTCACTGACATTTATTTTAAATGTAAAATTACATCAGTTAATTATTTGGCATTTCATTTTGGTTTCTCTTTGGCAATAGTTCTTTTTGTAAATTTGATTCCTATAATGTATTTGGTAGCTAGTTAAGGGAAATCAATTATGCCCTGAGTTCTATTCATGTGTCAGATACAGGTGATTCATTGTTGAACAGCCAGTGATTAAACTCTTTAGGAAACTTAGAGACTTCTGAGGATTGCAGGCAATTACACTAGGGTAAGACTGCAAAATAGTAAACTTACAGGTTGCCATAGAGGTACCCAATGTACTCTTGAGGGACTCAGGGTGACATTTCAGGTGTAACTTCCTGGGAAGGTAATTAGAAGTTATGCTAATGAGTGTGCAATGGCTCTTGGAGTAGACAGGTGGCATCAGCTGTGGATCGGTAGTGACTCTTTGGGACTAGGGGTCGGAAACCGGCTGACCTCAAACTCAGATACCTGCTGGCTCTGCCTCCTGAGTTCTGGGATTAAAGCCTACCTCCTCTTTGCTTTCTGTCAAGGTCTTGCCACGTAGCCCAGGCTGGCCTTAGCTCTCAGTCCTCCAGAGTATCCCAGTCATCAGCCTCAGTGTCCCAAGTACTGGGATCATAGGGATGTGCCACGATGCTCCACTCAGAATTTCTTCACACGCGGGAACTGCAGTCTGCTTCTAAGGGAGCACAGTAATATGCATTAGTGTACTAGTCAAGTAGTTGTTGTTTTTTTTTTTTTTTGAGGTAATTTTGAGATCTCGTGAGTTATGAGGGAGAAGGCTAAAGCTCCTACCTTTGGAGCCACTAAAAAGCCTGTGCAGAGGTATGAAGGAAAGCCTTGGTGAAGTGAAGCAATGGATGGAATCCCAATTCCAGTCTTACAGAGGAGTGAGGGGCGGGAAGATGGGCATTCAAAAAAAAAGTTGGAGATGCTGGAGAGATGGCACCTCTTCCAGAGAACAGACACTGTTTCAATTTCTAGCACTCAACAGGGCAACTCACAACTGTCTGTAACTCAGCAAGTTCCAGTGATCTGACTTCCTCACACAGACATATGTGCAGGCCTAACACCAGTGCACATAAAATTAAAATAAACGAATTTGTGTTTTTTTCTCTGTTGTTGTTGTTGGAGACATAAGTGGTTTTTTTTTAAATATTTATTTTATTTATTATGTATACAATATTCTGTCTGTGTGTATGCCTGCAGGCCAGAAGAGGGCACCAGACCTCTTTACAGATGGTTGTGAGCCACCATGTGGTTGCCGGGAATTGAACTCAGGACCTTTGGGAGAGCAGGCAATGCTCTTAACCTCTGAGCCATCTCTCCAGCCCATAAGTGTGTTTTGGAAAATTATGTTCTGTGAGAATCTGGATAGCCTGGAGATCTAGGACTAGACACCCCCCCCAAAAAAAAAAAAGTCAATGAAATTTCTATTCATTCTCTGCTATATTCATAGACCAGAGCCTAGCATAATTGTCACCAGAGAGGATTCATCCAGCAACTGACAACAGATACAGAGACCCATAGTCAAACATTAGGTAAAGCTCAAGGAATCCTGCTGAGGAGGGGAGGAGGGATTGTAAGAGCCAGAGGGGGTCAAGAGCACACAAGAAAATGGCGCATAGATTCAACTAACCTGGGTTCATAGAGACTCACAGAGACTGAACCGACCATCAGGGAGCCTGTGTGGGTCTGTTCTAGGCTCTCTGCATATATGTTATGGTTGTGTAGCTTGATGTTCTTGTGGAACTCCTAACAGTGGGAGCCAGGACTGTTTCATACTCCTTTGCCTGCTTTTAGGGTCCTTTTCCTCCTACTGGGTTGCCTCATTCAGCTTACATTTGAGGGGATGTGCCTATATTTATTATAACTTGATATGCTATGTCTGGTTGATATCCCGGGAGGCTTGTTCTTCTCTGAAGGGAGAGGAGGAGGTGTTGGATCTAGGAGAGAGATGAGGGAGGACTGGAAGGAGAGGAGAGAGGGAACTTTAATTAGACTGTGGGATGACATGGTCTTTTCCTCTTAATGTTCCTATTAATTTCACTGTGTTTCTTTCTTGCCTGAGTGGGAATAAGCAGTGAAGAGAAAGAAAACGAGGTAAAAATGGTTGTGAGGAACTGAGCGTGAAAGAGACTGTATGTGGTGCTAGTTCTCTGGACCCCACTAAGAAGACTATTCACCTGAGGGTTAAGAAGGAAGCTAATTGTGCAGAAATCTCAGTAAACATAAGGGGACTTTTGTGGCTTTGATGAGACCCATGGTTGGTCATGATTTTACAAAGAAGGAAAGATTCTGGAAGGGTCTGTATGACTTAGCCTGGCTTGTGAATTGGGTTAGTAAAATGATAAAACTGTCAAGCAGAGAGGAGAAAAAGAAAGGAGGTAAAAGGTCCTGCTTGGGTCACTCAGCAGATTTGGAAAGATTTGTGAGTAGCTGGAGTTCCTAGGGGTAAATAGACAGAAAGTCCAATGCTGTGCTTCTGGACTTCTGGGAGAGCAAGAGATACTTATTATCCACACCCTGTCTCCTGCTGAGAAGGAAGATCTGCAGAGTCACAAACTGGCCCTCTTACTCCCCCAATGGGGTGGTCAAGGTTTGTGCAGGTACATACTGTTCAGGTAGGGAGTTATTGTTCCCCTACTAAGGCACACAACATTTAGGCTTGGGTGGATACAGAAGCACCTTGGTCTCAGGTGGTCCCAGGAGCATTATGTGTACTAGAAGATAGATATGGTGCTAGAGCAGTATGCAGGTGAAAATGATTGCACTTGTGTACCGGCACAGAATAAAGGCAATGCAGATATCAAAGAATATTTACCAGTTTATTGTTAAACTTACTGAACCAAAGTTCCAGCGTAGCACAGGTAGCGAGGAACAAAAGGGGCCGAGCCGCCTCTCCGCGCATTCTTTATTGGCCGGGAATCGCCTGAGGCAAACCCCGCCCTCTAAAGGGAGCTGATTTAACCCCTTTATCTCCCCCTTTTGTCTAAATAAGACACAACTAAACCAAATATAACTATAACAATAATAACAAATGATAAATATAACAAACAATATTGAGAGCAAAAGTTTTGCTAAAGAGTAACTACAATTAAATAATCTTCAACTCCATCAAAGATCTGAGAAGGGAGTAAATATTACTTAACAAAAAGGAGATATCCAAAATGTGCAACAAATGACAGAGACAACTGACTGCCTGGGCAATCACCCAAAATCTCGTTTGCAATGTTGAGTCAACCAACTTTGGCTAAGGCCTAACATAACTGACATACCATTCTCAAATGCAAGGAACTTTCTTAGGATTATCCTACCCTGTCTTGGCAAGATAAGACAATCCTGTTTATATCTTAGTCAGTAGTTGAGGTATGGGTTTTTCTTAACCCAAAGGCCAGTTCTGCCAGGAAGACAAGCTCCCAGTGGAGTGTCTTAGGTGCTCAACGTTCTCTCGGGAGTAGAGTGGTGTTGCCAGGAGTAAATTGTGTCTCGATGGCACAGAATTCTAGGTTAGATTAAAGGCCATTTTCTACAGCTCTTCAAAGAAGCTGAAGATTATACTATCTATACTGAAAATAATCTCTATGTATCTAAAAAACCTGATTAACCTAAAAATAATATGACAAACATGTAATTCTCAATACCTATCTAATTTGAAAACTAAGGGAATAAACAATTGTGCAATGTATGAAGACAATGATCTTCACTTGTAAACAATGTCATTACTTATCAAATGTAAACAATGTTATTACATAAATAGGACCAGAGGTAGAAATGTACATTGTGATATGATAGATGTATCCATACAATATAAGCATACTCTTATACCAAAATAGAGGTAGGAACACTCACATTCAATATTCAATATATCAATATACAAGAAACAGTACCAACATAATTTTCTAAAAACAGTAAGTCACAAATACCAATCATCCCATCAACCCAGTTAATCCCCCTCTTTTTTTTTTTTTTTTTTTTTTTTTTTAACATACAATATCTCCCCATCCCCTCCCTCCTAAACCAACCACTAAAAGATGTCCCTAACCCTGTGGGCAAACTCTGTTGGGAGAGGGGACGTCGTCCTCTTAGATTGCTTCTAGCTGACATGGGGGCGACGTTCTTCTTAGGGGCCCCTGTGAAAGCAAACGATGGTAAAATTCCCAAATTAACCTTTGACTTAAGAAAACTATAACTAGTCTCTGTGTGTTTTGAGAAGGTCCGGCCAGAGCGTCGTCAAAAATGTGCATCATATGAAATTGTCTCTTGCAATTGGTACCAAAAAAACAGATCCAAAATTAGTGCTTAAAAAAAAAAAAAAATTCATGATGTCATAAAAACCAGATTGAGTTGATGTTGTGGGGCCCCATCTTCATCCTGGAAACTTCAAAAATTACTGTAGGAAAATATGTTGCTTGTTATGGGAAATTTAAACATTAACAACAAGGACTTATACTGACATATAAAGAAAGACACAGATGTGAGGGAAGGCAAAGAAAGTTTATCAAGTATAAAATTATTCTTATTCTGTCCCATTTCATGGCTCCTGACCTGAGACAGAAACTTTGAAATATCTCTTATCAACAGGCTTGGAATTGAAGAAGGACTGAGCCATAGTCCAACTCCAAAACCAGCTCTACACATTTATAAAGAAGTGTTCAATAAAACATATAAATATACATAAATATATATAAAACCAATACTTACTATACGTATAGAATTTTATTGTTGATGTTTAATGGGTCGTATCTATTTTCCATCCATCAGTAATTAAATATTCAGAGTCCCTCAAATTCTTTGGAGATGAATATTTTCCTGTGGAGATAAGAAAAGAACCCTGCCCCCATCCTATTAGTAATCCTTACCATCTGTATGTCGGTCATCCTTGTGAATGAATTGTTATTTATCTTTTCCAAGTGACTTCTCTTCCTCAAACCGAACCTTTATTAATTTTGACGGTATCCATAATTTTTCCTCACCTGTGGAGATAAGAGCAAAACCCCTTCCCCAACGCAGCACATCTCCTGGCTTCCATTGTGAGGTTAGTACATCCTTGAAATAAACTGGTTGATTTAGTTCAGCAGACTTTTCCATTATCCAATGTCTTTCTGCAGCCGTCGTTCCCTTCTCGTTAGCGTTGAGAAAATTCAAGGTTAACAAAGCATTATGTAACCTATTTCTAGGGGTGTTTTCCACCCCTTTCTGTTTGTTCAACATATCCTTTATAGTTCGATTTGATCTTTCTATGACTGCTTGACCTGTAGGATTGTATGGTATACCTGTAACATGCTTGATATTGTAATGATCAAAAAACCGTTTCATCTTCCTAGAGACATAAGCAGGACCATTATCTGTCTTTATTTGTGTAGGTATACCCATGATAGCCATGACTTCTAATAAATGAGTGATTACTGAATCAGCTTTTTCTGAACTTAAAGCAGTTGCCCACTGAAAGCCTGAATAAGTGTCGATGGTGTGATGAACATACTTCAATTTGCCAAATTCTGGAAAGTGGAACACATCCATCTGCCAGATTTCATTTCTATGAGTGCCCTTTGGATTAACTCCTGCTGGCAGTGGCGTTTGGTTATAGAAAGAGCAGGTAGGGCATTTCTTCACAATCTCCTTAGCCTGTTGCCATGTAATAGAAAACTCTTTCTTCAAACCTTTGCTATTAACATGATGTTTTTTATGAAATTCAGAGGCTTGAAGCACACTACCAATCAATAATTGATCAATTTCTGCATTACCTTGTGCTAGAGGACCTGGCAGACCCGTATGGGATCGGATGTGTGTTATGTACATAGGGCAAAGCCTGTTCCTGATCAAATCTTGAACCTGGATAAACAATGAGGTTAGTTCTGTATCATCAGGTATAAATTCAGCAGTTTCAATATGTAAAATAACTCTTTCTGCATATTGTGAATCAGTAACTATATTAATAGGTTCTTTAAAATCTCTTAGTACCATAAGAATGGCATATAATTCTGCCTTCTGGACAGAATCATAAGGACTTTGTTCCACCTTACCCAAGTCTTCTGATTTGTAACCTGCCTTCCCTGATTTATTGGCATCAGTATAGAATGTACGGGCTCCAGTTATTGGAGCATCACGGACTATTCGAGGAAGGATCCAAGAAGTTCTCTTTATGAAGTTGAGCCGCTTGCTTTTTGGATAGTTGTTATTAATGTCTCCCAAAAAATTAGCACAAGCTCTTTGCCATGGTTCATTATCTTCCCATAATTTCTTTAGTTCATCAGCAGTGAAAGGCACTATAATTTCTGCTGGGTCTATGCCTGCTAGTTGACGAAGTCTCAGCTTGCCTTTTATAATTAACTCAGAGACTTTTTCCACATAAGTTTTCAGTTTCTTACTTGGTTTATGTGGTAAAAAGATCCATTCCAAGATAATATCATCTCTCTGCATTAAAATTCCTGTAGGAGAAATTTTCGATGGTAATATGACGAGAATACAATCGAGCTCTGGATTCACTCTGTCCACATGTGCCTGTTGTAATTTCTCCTCAATCATTGTCAGTTCCTTTTCTGCTTCAGCTGTTAATTCTCTGGGACTGTTTAAATCTTTATCACCATCCAAGGTCTTGTTCAAATGAATTATTAGATCAGGTGTTATCCCAATAGTTGGTCGTAAACTGGAAATGTCTCCTAACAGTCTTTGAAAGTCATTAAGAGTCCGTAAGCGATCCCTCCGAATTTGTGCCTTCTGTGTCTTAATTTTTTGCAAACCTATTCTATAACCTAAATAATTAACAGAATCTCCCTTCTGAATCTTTTCAGGAGCAATTTGCAATCCACATTTAGGTAACAGTATCTGTATTTCTTCAAACAGCCTGTTCAAGGTATCTATGTTTGAATCAGATAACAATATGTCGTCCATGTAATGGTATACAATAGATTTGGAAAATTTCTTGCGTATTATTTGCAATGGTTGGTTCACAAAATATTGGCACAGGGAGGGGCTATTTAACATACCCTGGGGGAGGACGGTCCAGTGGTACCTCCTCGAAGGTTGAGAATTGTTATAAGTAGGCACTGTGAAGGCAAATTTTTCTCTATCTTCTTTTTGCAAAGGTATAGTGAAAAAACAATCCTTCAAATCAATAACTATGAGAGGCCATCCTTTTGGTAATAAAGAGGGCAACGGAATTCCAGATTGCAGAGGGCCCATAGGTTGAATAACCTTGTTGATGGCCCTGAGATCTGTCACCATTCTCCATTTACCTGATTTTTTCTTAACCACAAATACAGGAGAATTCCAAGGGCTGGTAGATTCTTCTATATGTCCAGCATCTAGTTGCTCTTGTACCAGCTGTTCTAAAGCCTGTAGCTTTTCCTCAGCTAAAGGCCATTGCTTTGTCCATATTGGTTTCTCAGTCAACCATTTTAGAGGCAAGGCTGTTGGTATTTCTGAAGGGACATCAATTGCTTGTTCCTGCACAGCCCTAATGGCCGGTTTTGTCCTTTTGTAATAACTTTTAATATTCCTTTCAGAAATATGGGCTCTAGAAGTAGCAGGAATGTTAATTTGAGTATTCCATTGTTGTAATAGGTCACGACCCCATAAATTCATTGCAATATTGGCTACATAAGGCCTTAATTTTCCTATTTGTCCCTCAGGCCCTATACATTCAACCCATCTCGTGCTCTGCCTTACTCGAGATAGGGTTCCAATTCCCAGGAGCTGAACATTTACATTCTGAAGAGGCCAATATGGATGCCAAGATTCTGGGGTAATGATACTTACATCAGCACCTGTGTCCAGTAGGCCAGTAATAAAAATGCCATTTACACACACTCTCAGCTTAGGTCTTTGATCATTTATAGAAGTTTGCCAAAACACACGTAACTCATCTTTCTGATTACTATTGCTTGTAACAGTAGGCATGTGGCTTTCTAATTGTCCTGACGAGGCATGTTCTCTGCAGAAACTGGGAATGTCTGAACCATGTTTGCCATGGGGGCCTGAGAGGCCCCCCCTCTCACGTTTCCCGTCTGTATCAGGTTGCCTTGTCTATCTCTTGTAGACCTGCATTCATTCGTCCAATGTCTGCCCTTCCCACATCTTCTACATAAACCTGAAGGCTGATTCCTTCTATTCCTGTTATTTCTAGAAGACGCATTATTATTATTTCTGAAAACCCGTTGTTTACAATTCCTTTTCATATGACCCATTTTGCCACAATTAAAACATTTGGTATTCTGGTGTCTCCTTTTACCATTGGAAATTGCTTCTTCTACCCATGCTTCAGTGCCATAGTCAAATGTGTCAACATCTAGTGTATGCAAGACCCATTCTTCCAAGGACGCTGATCTGAACATTAAAGGCCTCAAGATCCTTTTGCATTCCACATTAGCATTTTCGTAAGCCAAAGACTCAATTATTATACGTCTTGCTTCTGGGTCAGGTATCCCCATTTGTACAGCCTTAGTTAATCTTTGTAAAAAGTCACTGAAGGGTTCTCTCTGACCCTGTTTAACTGTGACAAATGATTCCATTCTCTGTCCTGGGTCTTGTACTCTGTCCCAAGCCCTTAAGGCTGCTGTAGTACACATAGAAAGTATGTTTTCATCCAAATTAGCTTGTTCCTGAGGGTCTGAAAAGAGCCCTTCACCTAGAATTTTATCTAGGGAAACGTCAATTCCCTTCGCCTTTTCCTGCTGTTCTAAAAGTCTAGCCTCTTGCCTGAATAAGCATTTCCATTTTAAGTGCGGTCCACTCTCAAGGACCGCGGAGCTCAGCTGGAGCCAGTCCAAGGGGGTTGCTTTGCTTGTTGTGGCCCAAGATTTTAGCATCTCTTTAACAAAAGGGGAGTGCATCCCAAAAGACATGATGGCCTGTTTAATTTCTTTGAGATCATTCATACGGACAGGCTCCCATGTATCTTCCTTGATGACCCTAGGGTTTCTGGAACCAACCACCTTTTCTGTTGTTATTACAGGAAAGGCATGTAGAGCTGTAGGTAGAGCTTTGTGAAAATTGTCCCGGAGGGATTTATCCACAGATGTAGTTAAAATTTGCCTTTCTACCCTTTGCTCTTCTTCTTCAGAATTTAGAAATTCCTCAATCTTTTCAATTCTATTCACCATTGCTTTTTGTAATGTCTGAATCTCCTGCCCAGAATTATGTTCTAAAGCCTTCATTGAGGATTCTAGAGTATGAAATTTGTCCAGTAGAGATAACTTGTCATCTTTGGACATAATTTTTATGGCATAAACCGTGCCTTCTTGTATTGACAATCTTTCCGCCAATCTGTCATACGCTTTAGACAAAATTCGATTGTCACATTCAGCAGTTTTGATTCTCTCAGTTAACGTTTCAGTTCCTACAGAAAGGGACTGCTGAAACTTACGATCTAATTCAGCTGTTCCTTCTTCCATAGTAATGAATTTCTCCTTAACATCAGAAAGGGACTGCTGAAACTTACGATCCAATTCAGCTGTTCCTTCTTCCATAGTAATGAATTTCTCCTTAACATCAACCTGTACTTTTTTTAGATTTTGCTCAGTTAACCGAGTCATGTTAAACAAAGATTTGTTTTCTTCCTGGAGAACTTCAAACTGATTCTTGAGAAGATTGTTGTCACTCTCAATAGTTTTTAAACGTTCAACCTCTGCCTTAAGAGATTTGATCATTTTCCTATTATCAAACCAAATAGTGCTAAGGAAAATTAAGAATCCCAGGAATATCCATATATGTGGTGTGGTAGACACCTCTTGTAAGATCTCCCAAATGGTGCATTCAAAAGAACTATTGAAATAGGCTGCGGTCACGTTGTCAGACATTATTTAGAAAAGAAAAAGTTCTCTTACCTGTAATAACTGGTTCCTGCCAGTGGTGGCGAAAGAGCCCAGTTGAATCCACGTGTCCTAAATCTGAAATAAAAGGACTCAAAAACAAAATTGAAACAGACACCAAGCTGATAAGTATTTTTTGCCGGGGCTCTCAGGCCGCTGTCACGTGACCTGAGCGCTGGCGGCGGTGGGGGTGGGAGGGGGAGCAGACACAGGCAGCGCGCGCGCCGGCGGGCGGTTGCGCACGGGAAATCTGGCCGGGGCGGCTCGGAACAGAGGCTTTAAAAAGGCTCTGTCGAATCAAACTCACTGCTTGATACTCTAACAAGCAGCAGGGAAAATCGAGCCGCTCAGAATCTCAGCCGTTTCAGCGTGCGCCCAGAGAGACCGCTGCAGCGGCTCGGGGTGCAAGAGACTCCAATTCGGGGCCGGTTCTCGGCAAAGCCCCACGGGGGAGGCGCCAGATGTACCGGCACAGAATAAAGGCAATGCAGATATCAAAGAATATTTACCAGTTTATTGTTAAACTTACTGAACCAAAGTTCCAGCGTAGCACAGGTAGCGAGGAACAAAAGGGGCCGAGCCGCCTCTCCGCGCACTCTTTATTGGCCGGGAATCGCCTGAGGCAAACCCCGCCCTCTAAAGGGAGCTGATTTAACCCCTTTACACTTGTCCTAAGAATGGAAAGGGTGGAGTGTGCTATGTACATTTTTTGCCTGCAAGAAGTAAACTAGGAGTGGAAATTGTTTCCCCAGATCATCAGCCAGGTGTGGTCATAGAGAGGTTGTTAGGGTGTTGGGTATTATGCCAGTTTGTGGCTTCATACCACGGGGAATCAGACTCGGGGAGCTGACTCTAGTGGCAGATACAATAGAAGAGAACATGGCTCCATTTTCTCCTAGGTTCTAGGCCAGGCCATGTAGGAGTCCAGCCAGCCTTAGGAGCCTATCCAGTGTGGAGAGAGGTACAGTGGCCAGAGGTCAGAGTGCCAAGAATAAGGGGCTATTGATGTGGCATAGCGGCCCAATGTGTAGGATAAGATAATGTCATCTTACCAAGGTCCAGGAGACATTGTGCAGGAGAACAGGAAAAAACAAAACAAAACAAAAAAAACAACCCACAGGAACTAAAGGAAGAGATACTAGGTGCAGAACTATGTCTTCCAGGTGTGAGATCTGCCGTTGCAGTCTTGAATTCAGATCCTGCACAAGACCTTTCCCTTGTGGAAGGGGTCAGGGAACTCATGAGACTCTCCCCTCTCTGAGTAGCTATAAATTACTTAAAATTGCTGTGGGTGCCATTACAGTGGTACATGCCTTTAATTCCATCCATTCAACAGGCAGAGGCCAGGCTAGTTTACATAGTGAGTTCAGGACAACCACGGCTACATAGAGAGACTCTGTCTCAAAAAAGCAAACTAACCAAACCTAGACAGAACAATTGCTGTGGGAGGTACTTGTGTTGGTGTAGTTGTATGTAAGTTGCTCATGCTCCTGTAAGTAACCCCAGTTAAACTCATTTGTTTGCCTCGTTGAACTTGGGTAGAATTATTTCTTTTGTCCATTGTCTTTGGTGAATAGAAACTTCGCAGGAAAAGTCGTACAGTACATAGTTAGCTCTGAATTCAGAGCCAAACAATGGAAAGAAAGAACAGTTTTGGTTGTTACTGAAGGAAGCTAAACTTGTAGATTCCTCTTATTTATGTATATTTATTACATACTATTTAAAACCAACCTAGTTTTTCAAATAGAATAGCCTTTAAACTCCGCTATTGGACAGTTAATTTTGGTTGTCTTTCCAAATTATCACTCACTCTCTCTCCCCTCTACCCCCCCCCCATGAGTGTGTAGATTAGTAAAATCTATATATATATAGCCTTATGTCCTTTCATTAAAATTATTTCCTTTGGCTGGGAAGATGGCTCAGGTGGTAAAGAGGATTGACTCCTAATTGTCCTCTGACCTCCATGCACATTTTAGGGCATGCATGTGCACTTATAACACACAACACAAATTCATACATAATGTAAAAAAAACATATAAAAGGGTAAATCTTTTAAAAATTATCCATTTCCATAAGCATATAGTTTTCAGTCATTATTATTTTTGCAGAATATTTCTATGCATGAACATAAATATGTACTTAACTATTTCTCTGATGATAGACGACATTTAAGTGGTCCTCAGAATTTTGCTCTTTCAATTGGCAGTTGATGTCAATAAATAACCATGTAGTTCTCCAGTGTGGTGTCATATTGTTGAGGTGAGATTTCAGATCAAAGGCTATATACTGTAAACAGTATATTTTTGTTAGTGGCTATACAGCATATTTTTATTATTGAATACAATTGGATTTTTAAAAATTAATGTATTCTTTTAATAAAACATTCAAATTGGATAGAAAGATACTCAGGAAAATCTCCCCACCCTCTTCTATCTTGGGTTTAATTCCCCTCTAATCATTGCCCATGGCTCCTTGTGTATTTGTGTGTAGAAGCATATATATGCAATGGTAGACTGGAAAACTTAGTATTTTCGTTTTTTTTTAAACAGATAATGCATGCGTTTGTTAATGAATGGTATTGCATGTCTAGGCTTGTCTCATTGGTAGGCTTATCCGTCCATCTATGTGAGCCAACTGTTTCATGGATAAAATGCTAATGTACTGGCCTGATCAAATGCATTTGGGTTTTTATTTTCTACTAAAACTGTACTGAATGTATCAACCTCACCTGTCTGCATATAGCACACTTTGATGTGGAGGTGGCGCTCCAGAGGTGTTCAAAGCACCCCAGAAGGTTGTTGGTGTGGGTGATATTTTGGCAGGCTGCGAAGATTTCATCCATCAAAGAAAAAACCTCCCTCTGTTGTATTTACAAAGTTAAAAGACTTCTTTTACCTTTCGTCCACACTTCCAGAGAGTCTGGTGACCTTGAACTTCTGGTCACCTACACATCCTGACCTCTGTCAGAATTACAATTTTTTTTTTTTTTTGGTTTTTCGAGTCAGGGTTTCTCTGTGGTTTTGGAGCCTGTCCTGGAACTAGCTCTTGTAGACCAGGCTGGTCTCGAACTCACAAAGATCCGCCTGCCTCTGCCTCCCGAGTGCTGGGATTAAAGGCGTGCGCCACCACTGCCCGGCTCAGAATTACAGTATTAAATCACCATGACAAGTTCTGTGTCACTGGGGATAAAACCAGTATTTAGTGCATGCTGGGTAAGCACTCAAACCAATGGATCTACAGTCTGTGTTTTCTGAAAACTTGGCATAGTTTCGGTCATACTAGAACCTCAAGAATAAGCACCTCAGAAATGGATGTGCACAAAATACTGTTTGGGTCGTGAAGTTGTACTGTTGAGATGGTTCTTGTGGAGATTTTGTACTGAGCTTTATTTTTCCCACGCTACTGTGGATGGATCTGTATATTTTAGATGACTATTTAGGATAAAGAGCCATATTGGTATCTAAGTTTACTATCATTTTATTAATTTCACATCTTAGTTTCATCACATCTGATTCTGACTTCACACTGTTGCTACCTTTAGTTCATTTCTGTCACATATGTGGATACCCAAGTGGTCCATCTCCACCTACTCTATTTAATGCTGATTCTTAGTTCCCTGATTCTTGGTTCATCTTGATATCCTGATGCTTGGCTTTGGTTCTGCTCTCATTGTATGTGTCCAGTGATGACTTCTCTATTCATTTCCCCTTTTTTTCTCCAAGCTTTCTGATTCATCTTGCTTGTAGCCTTGACCTTGTTCTTATCTCCTTTTCTAGTTGCTTTTAGTGCTAGCGTTTCTTGCCTCCATAGAATGGGAACCCAAGCCCCTTCTGATCCAGGAGTAATTAATAGCTTAGCTGCTTGATGAGCAGAAGGTTCACTATTTCTAAGGTGCTTCTGATTAACCTTTGGTTAACAAACAAAAATGGGTTTTGATATGACATTTTGATACATATATAATTATCATTTGCTCTTTTTATTTTGGTTTTTGAGACAAGGTTTCTCTGTAGCTTTAGTGCCTGTCCTGGAACTAGCTCTTGTAGACCAATCTAGCCTCGAACTCACAGGGATCCGCCTGCCTCTGCCTCCCGAGTGCTGCCCGACCATTTGCTCTTCTTTTAGCCCACTATTGCTCTCTCTGTGCCTCCTCTCCTTGTTGATCCCTTACTTCACAACAAAGAGGCCCACCTTTTGCTTTCATAACATATGTTCCATTTCTCTTTTTCCCCCTGCCTCTACCTTTCCATCTCTTCCCTCTCACACATTTTCCTTTACTTTAATCTCCCCCATCCCTCGTTTACTTTCTACATAGGAGAAAACACGAGGCATTTGGATATTTGTCTTTCTGAGTCTGGTATATTCACTTAGCATAACAAACTCTAGTTCTGTCTGTTGTAGTGCAGATGTAGTAATTTCATTTTTCTACCAATAAATTCAACTGTAAATTTTCTTTACCCGTTTACTTGTTGATGGACACCTAAGCCTCGCCTCCTCTCTCTCTCTCTCTCTCTCTCTCTCTGGTTTTTTGAGGTAGGGTTTCTCCTTGTAGCTTTGGAACCTGCCCTAGAACTCTCGCCGTAGACCAGGCTGGCCTTGAACTCACAGAGAGCCTCTGCTTCCCAAGTGCTGGGATTAAAGGTGTGTGCCACCACCACCTGGCTCACCTTATCTCTTGATATTGCCCTTTGGATGGGTCTTTCAGTGGTAAACACTCAGTTTGGTGCTCTTAAGAATTTGATATTTCATTGCTACCACATCCTAAATAAGCACATGCCACCTGCTTGCGTTCTACTAGTGACTATTCAATGAGTTCAGTGTGCTTGCCAGTCTTACAGTAGAATGTACAACTACTTGTAGTTCTTTTTTAAAAAATATTTATTTATTATGTATACAATATTCTGTCTGTGTGTATATCTGTAGGCCAGAAGAGGGGACCAGACCTCATTACAGATGGTTGTGAGCCACCATGTGGTTGCTAGGAATTGAACTCAGGACCTTTGGAAGAGCAGGCAATGCTCTTAACCACTGAGCCATCTCTCCAGCCCTACTTGTAGTTCTTTAATGAAAGGTGTACTACAGTTATGGGTGACATCTTTTGGAATGTAACATAACATTGACTGCTAGTTTACTTAAGTATTTAAAACATAGTTTTGCTTTTGTCACATTGTACTAAGTAGGAATCTAAATCTTAGTTATTTTCATGGAGATAATGTCACCTGTAGAAATGCTGCAAAGAAGCTGTGTACAGATACATTGTTCATGAAGCTTCTTTAGAGCTTTATTGAGATTTAAGTCAATAATACCCCTAGAATATGCAGTTAGATGCCTTTTCATGTAGTCATGAAACTGCACTGTGATCTAATTTTAGAGTGTTGTCCCTCCGCTCCCCTCTGCTCCAAAAAGGAAACCCTGGGCTGAGTTACTCCTATTTTCTCCATTCCTAGAGCTTAGGTGGCTTTCAGTCTACTTTTTTGGTTTTGGAATTGCTTCTTCTGGACCACTTCATATAAACAGTACCTGATGTGGTGACTTGGCTGACGATTTCTTGTTCTGTGTAGTGCTTTCGAGGCCTTTCTGTAGGGTAGCGTGTGTTACATTTTGTTCACTTTTTTACTTGTTTCTCCTCTTATGCTTTTGCGGATGCTGCTGCTGTGATGGACTTTGGTATACCTGTGCCTGTGTTCCTGACATCAGTCCAAAACAGGATGCTTACCCATTTGTCTTGTGCCAAACTAATTGCAGATTTTGCATTTTAAATTTGTTATTTGATTCTGGAGTACATTCTTAATAAATGTGATTATTTCATGTGTCATTTGAATGTACGTTTCTCACTTTGTTCTTTTGCTAATGACTTTATTCAGTGTTTATATTTCTTTTATACTGTGGACCTGATATTAGATAAAATATAAATTCAACTGATTTTCTTTTTCCTTTCTTTTTTTTTTTTTTTTTTTTTTTTGGTTTTTCGAGACAGGGTTTCTCTGTGGTTTTGGAGCCTTGACTGTCCTGGAACTTGATCTGTAGACCAGGCTGGTCTTGAACTCTGCCTCCTGCCTCTGCCTCCTGAGTGCTGGAATTAAAGGTATGCACTGCCCAGTTCAACTGATTTTCCATCTGAATTTAAAATGGGTCATAAGGCAGCAGAGACCACTGACAAATGAGCAGCTCATCTGGCCCAGGAACTGCTAAGGAATGCACAGCGCAGTGCTGGGTGAAGAGCTTCACAGGGGTCAGAGTGTCCTGAAGATAAGAGCACTTGCAGCTGTCACAAGCTGACAGTGACCAACTGAGAGCGGCCACCAGTGCCGGATCCTCTTACCACTACAAAAGTAGCCAAAGAATTCAGCATGTGCCATCCAACGGTCAGTTCTGTTTGAAGCAAATTGGGAAGTGGAAAAATTTAGTAAGTGGGTGCCCATGAGCTGAGTGAAAATCAAAACCATTGTCATTTTGAACTGTTGTCCTTTCTTACTCTACACACAAAAATGAACCCGTTCTCTTTGATTGTGATGTGTGACAAAAAGTGGATTATATATATATACAACCACCAGTCACCGCTTAGTGACTGGACTGTGAAGAAACAGCAAAACATATCCCAGAGCTAAATTGACACCCTCTGAGTCATGGTTTGGTGGTCTGCTGTAGAACTGACCCAGATTTCTGAATTTCACCCAGCATTATTGGTCAAGAATATTCGTCAGTGTATCAGTGAGATGCACTGAGAATGGCACCATGCAGCCTGTATTGTCCACAGAAAGGGCCGAGCCTTCTCCATCCATGACAATGCCCAGAAGGCTGCACCTTGCACAGCCAACATTTCAGAAGGCAAATGAATTGAGCTATGAAGAAAAGCCTCTCTACCATATTCACCTGACTTCTCTCTAGCCAACTACTGCTCAATCATCTCTTTAACTGTTTGCAAGATAAATACTTTTGTAGTTGGGAGGATGTAGGAAGTACTTCTAACAGTCCTTCAAATCTTGAAGTACGGCTTCAAATTTTTTTAAAATTACATTTTCTTTTGTGAGTTGTGTGTATGGGAGTAACTTGTGTGGTCCTACCTACTCAATTTTATAAAATATCAGGAACCTTCATTATATCTAGAACCAATTTGACCTTAACGAGCTATAAATACAGAATAAGCACAAGAAGTTCTGCCAAACCTGTAGGTAGATGATTTGCCTTTGAACACTGATGAGCCCAGACCTGTGATGTGTGCTATTATACATTTATTACTTTATTTGTTTATATGTCTACTTGAGTTTCTCTATGATGGCAGCGATTGCCCATTGTAGCAACAGTCATCTCCTGGGAGCTAGTCTGTCCCTTCGGGGGACTTATTTGAACCATGTTGTGGAACCAAACTGAGAAAAAGATAAAAAGAGATCACACTTTGGCTTAGCCACTTAGTAGTGTATGTCTCTTGCCCTTTGTCCCAGTTTTAAATTAAGTCCAAAGCCTGTCTCTTTATTCTAAAGAACTCAGGGTTATTTGATCTTTCTACCAGCTCCCTCAGCAGGGCTGCATTCATTCAATCTCTTCTCTTTGTTTCTCTCCTTTACTTGTCATTTTTTTAAAAATACTCATTTATTATGTATACAATATTCTGTCTGTGTGTGTGCCTGCTGGCCAGAAGAGGGCACCAGACCTCATTACAGATGGTTGTGAGCCACCATATGGTTGCTGGGAATTGAACTCAGGACCTTTGGAAGAGCAGTCAATGCTCTTAACCTCTGAGCCATCTCTCCAGCCCCTTTACTGGTCATTTTAATTAGTATTTTGGGACAGGTGACCAACCTGAGCCTGTAGGGCTGCTGGAGCTGGGGCTTTCTTCCTTAAAACCCGGTTCCACTGTGATTTAAAAGGGATTTGGACTATAACAATTTTAATATATGAGCATTTATAATCCACTTTGGTATCATATACATAATATAAAATGATAAATACAGATGTGTAACACATAAACGTTGTATAGTAGTTACTTTCCTGTTACTTTGAGGTTACAGATCGTCATGGCAGGGAGTAGAGTAGCAGGAGCTGCTGATAGTGTCTTCAGTATCAGTAAGAGTAAGAAATCACCTAGATAATGCCTCAGCTAAGGTCTGCTCTTGTATGTTATGTTACAAAGCTTACTTCTATGAAGGATCCATTACTATTGCCTTTATGAAGATGGAAATCACCTTTTGTATGACCAACAGAGATTTGCCATTTATAAAAACCACTTTATAGTTGAGTTTGGCTCTCTGGAAAACAGGTTCATTGCAAAAGGAACTGTGTAGCTCCCAAAGAGAAAATGTGTGCACTACGTCTAGCGTGTGCTTTGCAATCATTCCCAAGGTTCTGTTAGTGAATTTTATTGTGAGGCTATAAAAAGGTAGAAATTCACGGAGTATGTTTAAGATTGGAGATAATCACCGCCACGAAATATAAGTTTTTATGAATTCTTAAAAACGCTGGCGGGTCCCCGACAGAGCAGCCGCAGAGCAGCTAGTCCCAGGCAGAGACAGCTGCGGGGCTCCAGAGTGGGCCGTGTGGCGGCAGGCAGACACATGGTGGGCGGACAGGAGACAGAGACATGGATAGACACAACATGTTGAATATTTATTCAGGGGGTTATGGAGGGGAAAGGAGAGGAGAGGCAGAGAGAGCGAGAGGAAGAGAGAGAGAGAGACAGAGACAGAGAGACACGCCAGAGAGAAATCCAAGATGGCGATGAGAGGTCAGGGAGTCGCCGGGAGTGGGCGTGGTTTCCTCTTAAAGGGACCAGGGATCAAAACCATAACATAAGTGGCTTTATAAAACAAGAGGAGACTAGAACACAAGGACAACTTCTGCTTCTTTCCTATAAAGCTTTGTGATGTGTGAAAAACTGCTAGCCAGAAGCTATGACCAGATGTAAACCCTGGAAGCTCAGAAGTGTGAACTAAACCACCATCCTCTGGAACTTTGTCCTAAGCTAAACTTTGGTCTTCATCAAGTTTCCCAGGCTCCAGTATCCTACTGTGTAACACAGAACTGAGTAATACTGGTGATACAGACATTAGACTAACAGCATGCATTTTTGGTAGACAGTATTTGGCCAGGCCTCCTTCTTTGCTTAGAGTCCATAATTGAAGATAACATTTCTAATGTGACTACCCTGTACTAACTCTTAATTGGGTTGTGACTGAGCCCCAGAAAGTCTTGATTTTTAGACTACAGGGGTTCAATGCCCTCTTTATACTTATAAGACTCTTCTACATACTCGATAAATAGTAGTCTCAGAATTCAGAATTCCCTTTGTTCTTTCCACTTTTCTTGAATTGTCAGGTCCCATAGGCCTCAACATAGAAACTATTTTTCATTAACTTGACCCGTATGGAGATGCGAGAAATAATGACACAGTTCACACAGCCATATGGGAAGGGTTCAAGCTTCATCCATTCCTGAAGGTCTACCCGCGTTTAACACCTTCTATCCCCCAGGTAAACCAAGGTGGATGCTCATTAATATTCTCTTTCTGGGAGATGCGGGGCTAGCGAAACACCTGCAACTTAAGTCACCAGCTTTGGAAAACACCTCTCCCCAGGCGATCTACATTTTTAACAAAGGAGAAGGAGCCGTACATCCTGGCCTTTGTTAGGTGGCCATCTTGCTTGTTTGGCAGGATTGCAGCTGCCTAGTGGCCAGTGAGCCTGCCTGTAAATATTTTGTATGAAATATGCGCCCACATTGAATATTACAGTCATTTTGCAAAATGAGTGGATAGTATCACCTTTTAGGCTGGGAACACAAAATTGGTTAAGGGTTCCTTCTCCTTCCCCTCTCCCCTTCTTCCCCCCCTTTGTTTAGGCACAGTCTCATGCTCCATATAGACCAGTCTCAAACTCTGAATTTCCCTGCCCAAACTCTTCAGTTCTGGACTTGCACTCCACACCCCAGCTAGTAGGTCAGTAGGTTTGTTTGTTTGATTGTTTTTTTAACACTTTCCTGGTGAGCTGTAGATTTCCAGCAACAAAAACCTGAAGTCTAACAGAAGAATAAAGAAAATAGTAGCCAGGACACACTAAAAATACATGGTCATTAAGTTCTCTTGGGAAAACCTTGACATTTGGACTCTTGTCAGAGTGACTTTATTATCTTTTTCTGGTTTTGGTTTTCAAGACAGGGTTTTTCTGCTACTTTGGCTGTCCTGGAACTCACTCTGTAGACCAGGCTGGCCTTGAACTCACAGAGATCCCCCCTGCCTCTGCCTCCCGAGTGCTGGGATTAAGATGTGTGCTACCCCACTGCCGGAGACCTTTATTATCTTAATCATGGATTATGTTTATGAGAGATGAGATCTGGACCTTCACGTGCTCAGCAATTTTAATAAAAAGCTTTTCTTGAATAGATGAAGTCATCTATTACTCTCTCCATACCAGAGTATATAACTAACACTTTTTTTTTTTCAGATTAAACTTCTAAACCACTGACACCATAAAAGGGCCTACCCTGAGATCACCAGAAGCTGTTTTTTGTAATACTAGGGACCAGACTCTGGGCTGTCCTAAACAAGTGCTTTGCCACTGAGCTATAGACTTAGCCCTCTTACTTGGTTTTTAAATTATGACCCACCAACAACTAACCCAGTGTGAATTTTCTAGTGTTTCTGGTGTCTATTTAGGGCATAGTTTATCAGCACTAGTTTCTCCCTTTTTAGGAAGTAGAAGAGTAGCATGGATCAACAGACTTTCCCTGAAGAAAGCCAGAGAATAAACGTTTAGATTTGATGGGTCACATGTAGTCTCCTTTTTTGTGGAGATGTGGGGGTGAATAGGTGGGTATATTTTAAGCCATTGTTTAAGAATATAAAAAACCTGCATAGCTCGTAGACAGTAAGTATATTAATGGGCCATAGACTGAACTTAATTCTTGAATACTAGTTCACTGTACTAGCATTCTCTCCAGGAACAAAAGTGATAGGATGAAAATATACAGACTTTATTAAAGTCAGCTTCAAATATCAGCAATAAGTGTCTCATACCTGAGTCTTAGAACCCAGTAGTTTTTGGTCCTTGAGGCTTGGTGGCTGTCTCACTGGGAAGGCCCACAACCGAGTAGTTGACTTAATTCACAAGCTGGGGTGCCTCAGAAGCCCCACTCTGGCCTCAGAATGTTCCTGGAGAGTCCCAGGTCTTTATTCAACAGTGGGAATACTGGTTCTGAAATCAGTGAGAGCAGCAGCAGCCGCCACAGGGTAAACCAACGCTATGCCAAGCTTGGAAAAGGCAAGTCAGGTGATCTTCCCTCTGCCGTGGTCCTTCTTTATGTGGGCTGCTATAAGAAGGTGCTGCTCACACTGGGGTGGGTCTTTCCACATCATTTAAGGCAATCAGATCAGTTCTTCAATTGAGGCTCCAACACAGAGGATGCTGATTTGTGTCAAGTTGATTTTAAAATCACCCATTCCACAATATAACATGAGTGGAAATACAGGAGAGATAGTCATAGGATATATGAGGGATGCTTTCTTGCTGAGTGTTTTCTTCAGTGAGCACCAAAGATTGTACAGTATGACTGACCTTGGAATTTAAACTAGACTGCAGAGAATCCTCACTGGTTAAGAGTGTTTACTGTTCTTTTAGAGGACCTGAATTCAGTTTCCAGAACCTACATCAGGCAGCTTACATCTGCCTGTAACCCCACTTCCAGGGGATCTGATGCCTTTTTCTGGGCTGCTGGCACCTGTCCCCATGTGACATATATTCACATATACATGTAACTAAAAATAAAATAGAACTTTAAAAAAGGACCTTGAAACCAAGTCAGTGAAGCTTCATTAGTTGCGTGGACTCTGACTTTCTCAGAAGAAATGGGTAGTGGTTATTGGCCCATGTGTCATGAGGCTTTTGATCTCTTGATTCCCTGGCAGCAATACCAAAACTTTCAGATCTCATGTATGAGTAGCTGGAAATTCTTAACGGTGATTAATAATGTTCAGAGGAGGAAGCTGCTAAATTTTCATTTTAAATTGGAAAAGGTCTGTTCCCAGGAAAGAGACTTGAGTATTAAGGACTTGGTTCAGCCTTTTAATACCAACCTGATATGGGATGATGGCAACCTTCTGCCTGATGGTCAGTGAATCTTTGTGATTATCTCTTAGTATGTGTACTGGGTGTATACCTTCTCAGCTTGCCTTATGTCTTTGAGCCTAGATAGGAAAGTGACTGTGAGGGTTTGCCTATTCCTATGTTCAGACAGCATCATCTGATGCTCCTGCCAGAATAGATGCCAGAATATGGTTCTGCTCCAGGACTTGCTTAAAACATGAAGGGGACTTGTGGAAAATCTCAGAGCAGAGGTGTCCTGAGGAACTACTCACTCTCCCCATGGGAGATCTATTGCATCAAAGAAGATAATTGGGAAAATACATGCAGCCTTCAGCGTGCTAAAGATAGAATGTGTGCAGGTCAGGCGCGGTGGTTTATAACCTGTAATTTCCATAATTAAGAGACTGGGACAGGAGGGTTGCTTCAGAGATGGAGGCTAGTGTGCGCTCCATAGTGAGTTTAGGACAGTATGTCTCCACAAATAATAAACAGAAATGTCGGGATTGAGGTTTACAGGATAGCTGGGGTGCAGAGACAGAAATATAGTCTGTTTACAACCCTGAGATCTGAGTCTATCCCCTTTCCCTTGTCTGTGCAGTCTTCCTGCTAGCTTCTACTTCCAGAAGGAACAGCCTGAAGCTGGGCAGGTACTTGGATTGAGTCTTCACAAATGTGCAATTATCAGAAGATCTTTTTCCCTTTAGACAAAGTTGTAGAAAAGAAGCTGCAACTACAGATACTGACTTGATTAGAACTTCAGTGATGTGAAGAGGTTGGAATATTGCAAGTTCAAAGCCAAAGTTATCTTAGGCTACCTTTAGTCCTCTGCCCCCAGCCATTTATTGCCCACCTCTGTATGTAACCTCACTGACCCCTGGCTTCTCCAAACCTAAGAATGTCTTTAGACAGAATCAGGTGTCTATAGATTTCCCAACTTTGTGGTAACTACCTCCCTGATGTATTCAATGTATTTTAAAAGTGACTTGATTTATGGTTTAATTTGTCCTGTCATATTAAACTTCATGGAACTAGTTTGGAGTTGGATTGACACTCAGAGTAACATGAGTCTGTGTTCCTAGGATACAGTCACTCATGTTTGGTTCCAGAATAAACTGTCTCTTGCCCTCTTTGAGGTGAGAGTTGTGTTTTTACCTCCGTGTCCCTTTTGTTTACAAAAAGTCAGATTTTATTTAAATATAGAATCCATAAGCAATGTCCAAATTAGGTATGGTCTACTTATTGAATAAGGGTGACCTTGGAAATTTTAAGAAGAGGAAAACTAGAAGAACATTTAAGGGGTTGATTTATTTTGCAGTGTAGATCCCCCTTCCAAAATAAAATTACCCAATTATTACATCACAAAATATGAGAGACTATTACTCTGTTCAATCATTGAGGTGAGGAATTGTGGGTAGACAATTGTATGGGTTATTCTTCCCAGTGAGGAGCTCTGTTGGCAGCCAGTTTCCTGTCTGGATTTTCCTTGCATGTGGAATGCTATCTTTTTCTCTGTAGCTTTGGACCTGTCCTGGAACTAGCTCTTGTAGACGAGGCTGGCCTCAAACTCACAGAGATCCACCTGCCTTTGCCTCCCAAGTGCTGGGATTAAAGACGTGTGCCACCACTGCCTGACATCTATAGCTTTTCTAAACCTCTTTGATTTCCTAGAAAAATCATCATTTTTCTGGTAACCTGTGGACTTTTCCTATTTTCTAATTGATTTTTTGTATTTGAATTTTCTGTATATGAACTAATTACTATAGATGGGGCACATATAGATTATATATTTCTTTTTTATTTTTTTAGATTTATCCATCCATCCATCCATCCATCCATCTATCTATACAATATCCTGCCTGTAGGCCAGAAGAGGGCACCAGATCTCATTATAGGTGGTTGTAATGAGGTGGTTGCTGGGAATTGAACTCAGGACCTCTGGAAGAGTAGTCAGTGCTCTTAACTGCTGAGCCATCTCTCCAGCCCCAGATTATATGTTTCTAGCACTTTTTAATTCATTTGGAAGGGAACAGATAAGGAAATTGGGATCAAGAGAATGAAAAAAGCTGTGTGAGTTGTGCAGGTGTGTGTGTGTAAGGAATATTCTGTTGTCTGTCATAGCTGGTGGTTCTTTATTTGTACACAGAACTTCAGTGCCATACCACATCTGAGGAGAGCCCTCAGGTTTTTTGTTGTTGTTTTGGGTTTTGGAGACAGGGTTTTTCCATGTAGCCTTGGCTGTTCTGGAACTCACTCTGTAGACCAGGCTATACTTAAAACACTATATATTTATAATTTGACTGCTTGCTTTGGATCATTATTGACACCAGTGAGTAAATCTTTTTAATCTCCTGTCTATCTTTTACTTTAAAAATGGATAGTGAGGCAGGATGGCACACACTTAATCTCAGCACTCAGGTGGCAGAGGCAGGTAGATTTCTGTGAGTTTGAGGCCAGATTAGTCTATAAGTTGAGTTCAGATCAGCCAGGACTACCAAATGAAATCCTGTTTCAAAAAAAAAAAAAAAGGTAAGTCAAAAGAAGAAAAGGGAATTGCCGTTGAGGGAGTGCAAGATCAGATTGATTGTGGACATGTTTTCAGCAGGCTGTTTTAATTAGTAACATAGGGACCCAGCCACTGGGGATGGTGCTGCCATTCCCCGAGTAGGTGGTCTTTTGCTGTATGAGAAAGCTAAAAAAGGTTCTGGGGAGATGGCTCAGCAGATAAAAGCACCGCTGCTCCTACAGAGTACCTGAGCTCAGTTCACGGCACTCATGGAGCTCTTATAATACTCTGTGGGCACCGGGGTGCACGTTCTCATACTCACAGACACAGACGTAAAAACCTTCACAGAAAGAAAAGCATGAGCTAAGCATGAACCTGTGAGTAAGCCAGCAAGCAGTGACTCCATGGTTTCTGCTTCGAATCCCTGCTTGAGTTTTTGCCCTGACTTCCTTCAATGATGGACTGTATCCTGAAGCTGGAATAATAAACCTTTTCCTCCCTTTTAGTTGTTCTTGGTCATGAAATTTTTCACAGCCACCAAGGTGAAGCTATAACAGGATGTTAAGGAGAATGAGCCAATCTTTGGTTGAGTTTAGTATTTCCATGCCTGTCACACTATTTGTCCCCGGAGGGTTAAAGTTTAGGACATTGCAAAATATATTGTACAATACTTAATCAGTTAATACCCTGCATATAAATGTGCCTAGTAGACTCATCCTGGTCCTAGTGTGTTTATGTCTTTACTTATTTCGGACTTTGAAAAATCATTTAGACTTAGTGAGTATTAAATTACAGTCATCCTTAATATCTTTCTTATATTATGAAGCCTGTGGAGCTTTTACTATGAAGTATGTTGTAAAATCCACTATTATAAAACAATTTCCCCATGGTGAATACCGTCATAATTGGATAATTGAGATTTGTTAGAAATGTTGTAAAGAAAAAAATAATGTAAGTTATTTTTTATTTTATTTTACTTTTTTTGGAGACAGCGTTTCTCTGTGTTGCTTTGGAGCCTGCACGGGAACTCACTTTGTAGACCAGGCTGGCCTCGAACTCAGAGATCCGCCTGGCTCGGCCTCCTGAGTGCTGGGATTAAAGGCGTGCGCCACCACCACCCAGCTGTAAGTTTTAATAATAACTCAAAGATTAAAGCATTAAGTGACTTTAACTGGCTTTGAAAGGGTTGATGCAAGCAGTCCCTCACTGTACTCTCTCTCCCTGCATTTCCTGTTAAGGTGTGACTTGATATTTAAATAAAAGTCATCAAAGTGAAATCGTGTTTAACTTTTTCTCTTTCTTGACCTTCTTCAGGGTCCTCAGTAATATCCAGGAAAGTAATGGGTATCAGAGTCCCCAATGCTGAGCCATTCCCCATTTAGATGATACTTCTGAGAAGTTTTTGTTTGCGTCTTTGACAGAGTCGATTTACACTTGGCCTGTTGTAGCACTCAAATTGTGTTATAGCAGAGTAGTTATACAATATAGTAGATACTTGAAACTCTGTAATTGGTGGAACCCTGATGTATCCCCAGTTTTTGATATATATGATACTTAGAAATAGGTGCTAAGAGAGTATCTCTTGAAGGTACTTAGATGTGACCTAAGTTATGAGAGTATGATTATAATGTGCTTTGTTTTTAAAGTTACAACGTTTTTTGCATTAGTGATGTATTTTGACTTTTCTGATACTTTGACACATAAACTGGCTTTATTTCATAATTAGAAGGAAACTTGTCTCTAGAAATCCAGAGCACGATATCTGAGTTTATCAAGCACACATAACTAGAGTCCCAGACAAGGCTTTCCATTCTGGTGTTAACACCTCCACGAGTAATTGCCTTGACCTACATATCTAAGATGAATTTCCTGTCTGACGTCGGTGTTAAACACATGGTTTGTTTGTGTGTAGTACTTTAAAATGCATGCAAACATAGAGCTACCTGTATATTAAAGTGATTTTGTTTTTACAGGAAGGACGATAAAGACTACGCTTTAAAACAAATAGAAGGAACTGGAATCTCTATGTCGGCATGCAGAGAGATAGCAGTAAGTGAAGTTTTCGTTATTACCATATCAGTTGACTTATGAATGTCAGCTGTGCAGATCTCTGTTGTATTTACCATCATATGAGTTGAAAGCTGTTAAATATTTTTCTAGACAAGTATTTACAGAAAAAAAATTAAGAAGAAGTAAAGGTGGCATGTAATTCTTGCCATGTATACATTTATTTATTTGGAGTAAAATTAATTTTGGTTGTTGATGTGAACACCCTCCTCCAATAAATATCACTAATTAAACTTACTGTTGTTACTTAGTTTTGGTCAATGACAGTTGTTACATCAAGCTAACAGTTTTCTGTGGCTAGGGTGGGATTGATGTCTTCATGAGCACCTGTTAAAATTGAGATTCTGTTGTTTTATTATCACCATGTCCATTTTTCTTTTGGAAGCACAAGCTTTCATGTGGTAATTAGAATCTCCTTACTTCAAAGGAAGTGTTCTTATATAAGTACGGTTAATAATTGTGCATATATTTAAACTAAACATTGCATCCTTGAGATTGACTTGAGGTTTTTCTTCTATAAAACTCTGGCTCGGAGCTATTGAGATGGCTCTGTAGATAAAGGTTCTTACTCCCAAGCTATATGACTTAAGTTCAGTTCCCAAACCTGAGTGGTAGAATTAGAGGACCAGCTCTCACTAATTTTCCCCTGACCTTCAAACACACACGCTCAGTGATGCAAACACACAAACAATGACAATAAATTTAAAAAAAAAATTGTGATTCCAAATGCATGTTTCCTGACTGTGTAATCAGACCTTCATATCATGAGTCACAGTGTCTGCCTGTGTTATTGTTTTAGTTTTCCTGTCTGTACATAAATGTGGCTTCTGTAATCTAGGAATACTCGTTTAAATAGTCACACTCATGGGGCTGGAGAGATGGCTCAGAGGTTGAGAGCATTGCCTGCTGTTCCAAAGGTCCTGAGTTCAATTCCCAGCAACCACATGGTGGCTCACAACCATCTGTAATGGGGTCTGGTGCCCTCTTCTGGCCTGCAGGCATACACACAGACAGAATATTGTATACATAATAAATAAATAAATATTTAAAAAAATATATAAAAAATAGTCACACTCATTTTACAGATTCATGTTAATGTATCTTCAAAACCGGCCATTTGTTAACAGAACATTTTAAAGTAGGAAAAATTAAGATACACAAATTTGGGTCTCTGTTTCTGAGTATTTTTACACTGCTGGGAAAAGAGACTCATAAATCTTAACAGTACAAATAAGTGAGCCTGGTGTTATGATAGAAATATATGGGGAAAGGAAAGAATGCTTGTTGAGTAGAGAGTTGGCAGTGGATCTATCTTCATGGTTTCTTCAGCAATAGGACTTAACCATTTCTCTTGTAGCAGGTTTTCTTTTGGGACTGCCAACCAGTTCCCAAATAAAGACATGGAAACTTATTATGAGTTATGAATGCTCAGCCTTAGTTTAGGCTTGTCCCACTTGTTGCAAGCTGGACCACGTTGGGCTGTTATATGTGAGGTGCCACCTTTTTGGCATGACTTTTGCCAGGCTCCTAGCCATGTGGGTTCCGTTCATACGGTCCAAGGTAGGGGCGTGGGGCTTAGAAAAGTTAGGTAGGAAGAACAGAGATAAAGAAACACAGACACTTAGGATAGTATTGGGAGGCCAACTCTGTGAATACTAAATACTGAATTCCTTTTCTGAGTTTTGAGTACACCCACGTTTATTTTTCTATACATTTTTATACCCCAATACAAAAGGGGAAAGAAGGCAAAAGACTGCTTTAACATCATACAGAGAACAACCAGCTCAGTTACTTGTCCCAATGCTTCACATCAAGTTATTAATTATTGAGAAAAACATTCTGTTGTTTAAGAAGTGAACCCACCGTAGACCAAGTATCCCGAAGGCAACTAGTCCTAGGTCAAATTTTCTATATCAAAAGAAGGGTCAGAAGTATTCTTTGGTTAGGGTGGAGAGGATACACTTCTATGGGTCATCTTAATGTCCAAAATACCAAGTAACCACACCCTAGATCAGGGTGTGTAGTCACAGTTGTGTCAATAACTTTGAGCAAGCCAAAACTCTGACCTTCAGACAAGGTGGAATAGGCTTACATTTTGAGCCTTCAGACCCCTTAGCTCTTACAATTTATTTTGACAAGTTTCTCTTCATCTGCATTTTGCCTTGGGCCTTTTTTATCTTTCATTCCGTAGGTCCCACTCTGTGTCTGATTGGCTGGCCCCTTTCTCCCTTGTTCTCTTTCTCTCTCTCTCTCTCTCTCTCTCTCTCTCTCTCTCTCTCTCTCTCTCTCTCTGTCTGTCTCTCTCTCTGTCTCTCTCTCTCTCTCTGTCTCTCTCTGTCTCTCTCTCTCTCTCTGCTCACTTAACCCTCTACTGCCTAGCCTTTGGCTGTTCAACTTTTTAGTTAGACCAGTCAGGCGCCTTAGACAGGCAAAGTTACACAGTAAGTGTAAAATTTAATGTGAAGCTTTTCTGGATATGTTGTTATTGTTGATTGCTATTTTTTTGTGTGTTGAGAGAGAAAGACTGTTTTAGAGGTACATACTCAAATACTTATTGGCGAAATAGTATAATATCTGGAATTTAATTCAAAATAAGTCAAGAGGTGGAGAGAAGAATGAACTTGAATGTGGATAAAATGACTCTGAGTGGCAGGCTTAATAAAAGGTAAGGAAGGAAAAGAATTCCATCTTTGTTTTACTGCCTTCTGCCTTCTATTAAACCCTTCAGTTCCTCCCCGACTCCCCCCTTTTAGCAACTTGCTCACATTCAGTCTGGTTCTTTTTTTGTTGTTGCTGTGTTTTGTTTGTTTGGGGTTTTCTGTGGTTTGTTTTTGTTATTGTTGTTTTGCTTTGTTTTTTCAAAACAGAGTTTCTCTGTGTAGTGCTGGTTATTTTGAAACTTACTCTGTAGACTAGGCTGGCCTCGAACTCACAGAGATCTGCTGCCTCTGCCTTCTAAGTGCTGGAAAGACATGCACCACCATCTCCCGGCTCAGTTTGGTTCTTTAGTAATATTTATTACAAATAAAAACCTTAGGATTTCTGTTGCTCACTTTGAACTATTGTCACCCCTTTAGGGGCTAGCCTGTGACACATATCATCAGCATGGCCTAGGAGAGAATTTTGAGAGATTCTTCCAAAGCTCTCATTTTTTTGTGAGCTGTTTGCTACATTCATTTCCAGAATTCCTGTGGGCTGGAATCCCTTTAACTTAGTGTACAGCAGGTATCAGTTGCCCACCACCAGTATATGCGAGAGTATCTGATAGGTAGGTAGGTCCATATTTAGACGGCTTTCACAATGCACTTGCACATCAACCTCAGTATTTCTGTTTTTTTAAATCAGTTTTTAAGAGTTTGGTTGAAGAAAGATTTTCAAATTAATTTTTTTAAAAAAAAATAATTTGGCACAATTAAGGTTCAGTTTAACTATTAACATGATTAAGGTATACATTTAAGACCTGGTTATGCTTTTAGAAATTGTTAGAATACAGTGTCAAGGTTGTGGAGATGGTTTAGCTGGCAAAGTACTTACCTTGCAATCACAAAGACCTTTATTTACTTTTTAGCATCCAAGTAGAAATGCCTGCCATGGTCATAGCAGGGCATGCTTTGTAATCCCAGTGCCCAGGAAATAAAGGCAGGAGGCACCCTGGGCTTGTTGGCTGTCCAGTGTACTGTAATTGGAGATCTCCAAGCAGTGGAAGACTGTGTCTCAAAGGAGGTGGGCAGCATGTCTGAGGAAGACACCAGAGGTTGTCCTCTGGGCTGTACACACGCATCCATGCGTGCGCGTGCGCACGCGCGCACAAACACACACACACACACACACACCCATAATTTTTTTTTATTTATTTATGTATGCAATATTCTTTCTGTGTGTATGCCTGAAGGCCAGAAGAGGGCACCATTACAGATGGTTGTGAGCCACCATGTGGTTGCTGGGAATTGAACTCAGGACCTTTGGAAAAGCAGGCAATGCTCTTAACCGCTGAGCCATCTCTCCAGCCCCGACATCCATAATTTTTTAAGAAAAAAAAAAAAACCACTGTCATTTTGAAAATATTACAAGTTTTCTTACCTAGCTTCTTCCTCTTCACTCTGAGAGACATATATTGGCATTGTATGTTTCTAAATATTATTATTTTTTTATACTTTACTAGTTTTTTTTTTTTTTTTTTTTTTTTTTTTTTGTTTTTCGAGACAGGGTTTCTCTGTGGTTTTTGGAGCCTGTCCTGGAACTAGCTCTGTAGACCAGGCTGGTCTCGAACTCACAGAGATCTGCCTGCCTCTGCCTCCCGAGTGCTGGGATTAAAGGCGTGCGCCACCACCGCCCGGCTATACTTTACTAGTTTAAATTAAATATAACTGCAGTAAATCAGGTTTATAGTGAATGATATATTCAAAGCAGGCAAATATTCAGAAAACTTAAAAATTTTTAGTCTCTGGGATCCACCTGTCTCCACTGACCAGCTCTATGTCTGACTTAATAAATACATTATTGATGATGATGTTTTTAACTTAGGATGGCTTTATCAGAATGTAAATCTATTGTAAGCTGAGGAATGTCTCTCTATATAATGGTATGCTTTCACCTATAAAAGAGGGAGGAACAACTGCTACACGCTACAACAAGGATAAACCTTGAAGATAATACTGAGTGAATGAGCCAGACAAAAAGGATAAGTGTGAAGCTGGTGGGTAAAGTGCTTTCAAGGTACTGAGTTTAATCCCTAGGATCTACCAAAAAAAAAGTAGGTGTGGTGGTACATGCCAGTGCTTGTAATCCCAGTGCAGAGGAGGTGGGGATGAACTGGCCAAACCCAGGCCAGTGAGAGATTCTATCTCAAAAATAAATAGATGCATGCATGGATAGATGGATGACTAAATAAATGGGTTGGGGAGATGGCTCATTGGTTAAGCACTTGCTGTTCTAGAGGATAAAACTTTGGTCACCAGCACCCACATCAGGTGGCTCACAACCGTTTATTATAACTTCAACTTTTGGGGATCTGGCTCCCGATTTTCATCTGCGTGGGCCCTGCACATGTAGCAGACACACAGATACACATAAAAATCAATCAATCACATGGATGGCACGTCAAAAGTGATACCCAAAGTTGTCCTTCCTCCTGCCAGCTTCTCAGTACCAATAGTACAGGTACACCTGTCAACACAAATAAGAAAGACAAGGTGTTATGAGAACCTACCAACACTAGGTGTTTGCCATAGAAACCCTTCGGGACAGGTACTAGAGTTTACCTAGAACTGGGTTGTTGACAGATTCAGCATTTCTGCTTGGAATGTTGAAAACATTTTATAGTAGTGATGGTTCAACAGCATTGAATAATGCCACCAATCTGTGGACTTAAACATGGCTAAAATTGTAATTTTGATAAAAAGTTAAAATTACCAGTCAAGCAACAAATGACAGATTTACTGTTACCCCTTTTCAGTATCTTTTTCCCTGCAGGTTTTCTGTCACATCACACTATGTGGGTGTTGACTGAATGCTTAATATCAGTAAGCATTGGTTTTGTGTTGCCTTTAAATTGCAACTGGGATGGGGGATGGGTGAGGTCTGAGATGGAGCTCTGCTTTGTTGCTCAGGCTGGCTGTGGACTCCTGGGCTTCAGGTGGTCTTTCTGCTTCAGAATTTATCTTTGTAGACCTTTGTTCAGTTCGTAGCAGCAAGGTAGAAATGCCTGCCATGGCTGTAGCAGAGAATGCTCATAATCCTTGAATAGATATATGTGCTACCACATCTAATTTGGTGTGAATCTTTTTTTTTAAAGGTATTAAAGGTTTGTGTTAAATTTTGAATGAATCTCCTTTCTTTTGTAGTTACTTCGAGAGCTTAAGCACCCAAACGTCATCTCTCTTCAGAAGGTGTTTCTGTCTCATGCTGATCGGAAAGTATGGCTTCTCTTTGACTATGCTGAACATGACCTCTGGGTAAGGTGGACTGCTGGTAGCCAGGACTGTTGTGTTCAGTCAGCTTCCACTGCACTAGAAATCTCCTCACTGGAAGCTTTTGCTTTGTTTAGTGGGTCGAGTTGCCTTACTAAGAAAGGAAACGAAGGGTTTCAGATGTGGGGTGGGTATTTGCATATGTTTAATGAGACATCTTAGAGGCTGAACTCACATCTAAACTTGAAATTCACTCGTGTTTCAGTTTTATATTTGCCTTATACATATAGCCTGAAGGGAATTTCATACAGTGTTTATAACAATTTTGAATGTGAAACAGTGTTTCATGGTATGGAATCATGTTAGCTCTCACAAAGTTCTGGATGTTGAAGCATTTTGAGTCTTCAGACTAGGGAGACTTTTCTTTTTGATCGTGGTGTGTTGGCCTTTCTAACAGACAGTAAAGTAAGAGGAGTGTGACTGAACATTGCAGAGCATTGTTTTCTAATTACAGAGTTGATTTTAAAAGATGAGCTTGTTTACTATAAGGTTTTGAAAGAACTTATTTTCTTTTATTCTGTAATGTGAAGGACTTTAAAATGAAGCAGTACTTGTTGGGTAAGCATGCTATAAAAGGATAAACGGGTCTGGTTACTGTCTCTGCCCCTGTACTGTGACACTGGGAAAGTCTCCTAATAG
The DNA here is from genome assembly GCF_037038515.1 of Microtus pennsylvanicus. Taxonomy (NCBI): domain Eukaryota; kingdom Metazoa; phylum Chordata; class Mammalia; order Rodentia; family Cricetidae; genus Microtus; species Microtus pennsylvanicus. The sequence continues at coordinate 89,223,729 of NC_134579.1, forward strand.
TCCTGAAGCTGTTACAAGCTGTATAAGCTAAGTGTGGAAAACTTACTAATCATTTTTTAGTTATTCACAACAGATGTTAATTTAATGTATTCCATTTTCATTGGCAATAATATGCTGTACTGTTTAAATGGGCATGCTTTTGTTTAGGGGAAAAAAAATCATTGCTGATGAGAGCCACACTACAAAACAAGATTTATGCAGAAGTGGGTTGCAGTTTCTTAAGTTTGTGTGGCCTATGGCATTTTTAGATATTTAGACCCAAATTGTGTATTGCAGATTTCTTGAATGGGTGATTACAGTTTACCGGTTTAGTCAAATCCATAAAAGACTCATACTGTATTGATAAGAATATAAATGCATCTTACCTTAAATAGACAAAATAAAAACATTTCCCTATCACTCATGTTCATGCAACCAACCTTAATTAAAGTTAGTGAGTCACACACATAGTATAGGACATGAAAGCAGAGGGGATGTATAAGGATATATACGGTAGTTATATATTGTTATTTAGTGTGATGTAATAAGTATTTTATATATGTTATATTGCATACAATTTGATATATATAAGTAATTCATAATCGCCTTTTTCATTTTACTAATACTTATGAAGGCAAATGAATATTTTAATAAAAACAGGATAGTTCATTTCCCTAAAACTTTACTCTTCCCCCTACTTTAATTGGAATATAATATGTGGATTGACTGACATAAGGTAGCAAAAGTTATAATTAAGAGTTGTTTTGAAAATCATTTAGGCATTGGTGAGATTTATAGTCTGTTTACTGTGTATTTGATTTTTTAGCCTTGGAATATGAAGAATATGAGGCAAGAGATTCCCATGCTATAGGATTTCATTTATTGTTTTTAAAATGTTAGTTTTTTTTTTAAAATCACTGTAGTATTTGGCATGTGACTGAAGAAATACACTTTCAATTCTCTTACCTCCGCGACTTGGTTTTTATTCTGGGAAACTTGAAGCTTTTAAGTTCTTTAATGTACTCTACTTAAACCTATTTTTATTACATTTGGAGAGTCAGCGGATTTTCTTCTTACTGGCACAAACTCGATAGCACATTTTAAGATAGGTGATACATATTCTAAATTATTAAGTAATGCCTGAGGTAAAATACAGAGAAGAAACTTAAGGTAGCCTAGTGCTGTTATTTAAATATAGACAGGCATGTACCAGCGAGTGAGTTTCTGTTCTCACTGCAAATGGCTCTGCTACATTTCCCCCTTTGGAAATACAGCTCTTTGGCTCACAGCTTACTAGTTATTCCTTCTGTCTGTTATTCTGTATAACATCAGGTAGAAGACCAGATGTTAGCCTGCAGTGTTAAGCATCACACTTCTACTCTTTTTTTCTTTAATCACAAGAATCAGCTTAATGATGAAGAACCCCGGTGCAGTATGTGCTAGACATGAGTGTGCAGTGGTTAGCATGCAGAGCTGACTTGAAGTGTCCTGAAATTTACAGGTGTTCTATAGAAAATAGAGAAGCTCATCGTGAGCTTGAAACATTGGAGAGGAAGAAACCTTTTCACGTACATTTATTTGCGAAGTGTTTTAATTGATGAAAAGTTGTACTTTATATTCTCTCTAATTGTCTAGTCACGTGTACAGAGAAAGCTTTGCAGGGTGGCAGGTTTTTTCCTCATCTGGATCCTTTATGTTTCTAAGTATATTTAGCTTTAACTGACTGTGTACTTGTTACCATTGTTTTAGTTTCTATATGTTGGGTGTGTTTTACTGAAATCCCCATTTCATATCGTGTGAGTGTCAGAAATTGTGCTGTTCCATCTGTCAGAATTTTGTCTTTCCCTTTTTTATTGAATCTTTACAGAATAAAAATGGTTTTGTTCATGAAAATTCCTGCTAGATAAACAGGCCCATAGTGCCCCCAGTATAATCATCTTTAGTTATATTTTAAAGTGTAGAGCACCCTAGTTCCTGACGTCTTCGTTTCCTGAGATGCCATCACTAGCTTTAAAAATGGAGCTGATCATTTTTGTTGTCGGTGTCTTGAATGATCTCGGCATTGCCTTTTCTTACTTGTAAAGCTTCTTGTGGTATTTTCTTTCTTTCAGCATATAATTAAGTTTCACAGAGCTTCAAAAGCCAACAAGAAGCCAGTTCAGTTACCTCGGGGAATGGTGAAGTCACTGTTGTACCAGATCCTAGATGGGATTCATTATCTTCATGCCAACTGGGTGTTACACAGGGATTTGGTGAGTCACAGTTGGGTTCAACCAGGAAATATGTTTATAGTGGGTACTTTCCCCATTGTCTGTAGAAAATCTTGCCATAGGTAAGTAGGCGGGCAGCTCTTGGGGCTTGGTGGTGTGTGAACATGCAGTAGTCTTGTCCTTGTGCTGTTGATAGGACACACTTACAGGAGGTGGTCATCAGCTATGTCCTCTATTGCTTTCTTCACTGTTAGCTTAGACAGTGCTGCTTACTGGACTTAGTTCTGGCCCTTTCCACTAGACTAGCTGGTTAGTGAACCCGAGCCCTGAGAAGCCCAGACACCCACTGTCTCCACCATTTGTAGAGTTACAGCCACACTTGGCTGTTGAATGAGTGCCGGGAGTCCAGGGCCTCACGCATGTGCAGCATGGACTTTACCTATTGAGCTGTTTCCCCAGCCCTTGTTGCTTTAAAAAAAAACAACTAAAGTATTATTATTCATTAATTCATTAAGTCTCCATAGGTTTAAATTACTTGGATTGCTTTCTTGTTCTATAAGTAAATGTGGGGTTTTGTTTTTTAGTTCTTTTCTTTGTAAAGGTGTTAACTTAAGTCAGCTTTAGAGCAGCGCTCTTGTTTTAATGCACAGTGCAGGAATTTTGTCTCTCACCACATGTGTACATAAGAACAAATTCACAGACTGAAGTGGAGCCACAGGGCCACTGTGCGGTGGTTCTTTCAGTCTCTAGTCTTGCATGAGTGATTCCAGTGAGCTGCTTTCCTGGAGCCTGAGGCAGTCCTGTCAAGAGCCTTGAGCATGAGTCATTTTGTCCTGGCCTTCACACCACAGTGCTTTCAGGACCAGTAGCAAAGAAGTTTGCTTGAGTCCTTTTCTTTATGCAAACTCCCTTCCTAATGGAATTGAAATATTGTATGTAGACACAGTGGGTTTATAGGACAAAAATAGATAAATCTTTCAGTTTTTTATGACGTTAAAGATAAATCTCAATAACAAACATTTCTGTTTTTTCTGTCTGCTTTGTATTACCAGCTTTCTTCGTGACTTGTAAAAGAATGAAAATTCCATTGGAAGGACATTTTTCTCATAAAACCAATTAAGCTAGAATAGCTCTACACTTTGTTTAGTTTTGTTTGTTCTTTTTAGTAATTCACATAAAAATAGATGTTTATTCAGGAAATTCTGAGTGGCTTTCCTAAGTTTGTCACTTGACTGCTTGAGTAGAATGAACTAAAAACAGTAACAAAGTAGCTAGAGGTCCAGTTTCCCCTCTCTTTTGGTGAAGTGTAGAAATACTCTCTGTGACGTGGGCTAGTGAAGAATGGGTTCTTTTAGAAGGCTCTGGTAAAACTGTCTCAAGCATAAAGGGTTTGGGAGACCAGAGCACCTTAACAGAAGGCAACAAAAAGATCTATTGTCTGTAGATGCTGTCCAAATAATAATGACGAATACCAAAGATTAATGGTGTTGTCATTGCGTGCTAGCAATGCTGAGCAGTCTTATGTAGCCCTCTACAGTGAGGCACTGTGCTCCACTCCATTATCTTTCTATATACAGCACTACCTGACTAGTGTCCAGAATGTTCTTCATATGGCAGCACCTCCTCTTGTGACTTCCTTCCTTAAAATGAGATGTCCTTGATGTTCTCTGCTGGGTGTATCAGTGCTCTTTTTTATTTTATTTTATTATTTTTTTATCAGTGCTCTTTTTAAAAAAATAAATTTTATTTATTTTGCATCCCAACTGCAGTTTCCCCTCCCTCCTCTCCTCCTAGACCCTCCCTACCACTGCTCTTCTGCTTCCTTCCCCCAATCCACTCCTCCTCCATATCTGTTCAGAAAAGGGCAGGCCTCCCATGGATGTCAACAAAACATGGCATATCAAGTTGCAGTAAGACTAAGCACCTCCCCTTGTATTCAGGCTGACCAAGGCAACCCAGTATGAGGTAGGGTTCTAAAAAACAACAAGAGTCAGAGACAGTTCCTGCTCCCACTGTCCAGTGTCACACAAGAAGGTCAAGATACACCACTGTAACACGTGCAGAGGGCCTAGGTCGGTCCCATGCAGGCTCCCTGGTTGTTGGTTCAGTGTCACACAAGAAGGTCAAGATACACCACTGTAACTGTGCAGAGGACCTAGGTCGGTCCCTTGCAGGCTCCCTGGTTGTTGGTTCAGTGTCTTTGAGCTTCTATGGACCCAGGTCAGTTGATTCTCTGGGTTTTCTTGTGGCATCCTTGCTCTTTTTAAGCATCTAGCTGTCCTGTGTCTCGTAGGCACACAGGCCTTAGAGCTGTTGTCTGGACACTTAGCACAGCTGGCTCCCTTAAAGTTGGCCACTGTTCAGGCGCCAACCTCTTAAACCTTGCCTTTGGAGTGAAAGACTACATTTTTAAAAGTGTAAGCACTTGCCATCAGCTAAAACTTAAATTTTAGATTTAATTTGGGGTCTATAATTTTTAAAGTAGCTACATATGATGCTGATATGTGGTAATAAGATATTTAAAATATTTACTCTCAGACTCTGTTCAGAAGCTATGCAGCTTTTAGCGTCATATTCTCAAGTATTAATGCAGATGAAACACTCATCAGAACATATCCTGTAATAGTCCATTATAGTTTCTGTGCCTTTGAAATATGGTTGATAAGTGGTCACAGTGACGCATGAAACACGTGTATGTAATTTCTGATGTTATGACTTTGACCAGTTAGTTGGTGGAATGTTCTGTCTTGTCACAAGAAACTGCATGGTAAGGTGGATAACTGATGCACATACCCTGAAAATACCCTTTTGATAATAACCAAGGATTTAGTGAACTTTCTGTGTAATTAAATCAGGTTTATTATTAATACAAATACTGGTTTGAGCATACCTGTGATCCCAGCACGCAAGAGGCAGAGAGAGGCAGGAGGATCACAGTTTTGAGTCCATCCTGGCTACATTTGCTCTCAAAAATAAACGTGGAAACATTCTTTTGTTGAGATGATAGAGACAAATATTGAGCTTTTACCACTAATACTCCTGTTTGGTAAGTGAAGATTTATATTGTCATCATTAATGATCACACAGCAGAGGCTAATGGTTCAGGCTTGTTTTTGTTAGGGAATGTAGTCATTCATGTAGAGCCCTGTGTGGGCTCAGGGCAAGAAAAGGACATTTGCATGGATGTGCTTTGTTAGTTTCTTGTCATAGTGCTGGGAATTGAAGGAAAACGGTCTGATAGGAAGGAAGCACAGATAGTAATTTATGGATCTAAATGAAACCTTTTCATATTACAACATTAAGTTCCCCAGTCACTTTGAAGTAGGGAGAAATTAAAGCAAAGGTACATGTCTTACACCTTGCCTCTCCCTGTGCTGGTGGCTCCCTCTCATTCTTTCCCTGCTTCTAGGCAGTGAGAATGTTTGTAGCAGTTACAATTCTGTCTCTGCTGCTCCTGTTCGTGTTAGGCTTTTCCAGAGCAGCAGAACACACAGGGTGCGGGCATAGAGACATAAAGAAAGCAGTTTATTTTGGGAAATTGGTTTGTGCATTTTAGAGGCCTAGTTATTCTGAATCTGCAGGATAGACTGCAAGGTGGAGATCCAGGAAGATGTAGAATTAAGTTGGACATGCAAGCCCCTGCTGGCGCATTCTTTGTTGCTCGCAGTCAGTCTTTCTATGAGAGCCGTTGTTTGATTAGATACCTTCTCACAGGAAGGAGGTCATTGACTTTGCAGCACTGTAATAAAATACTTGACATGATTAACCTACAAAAAGAAAAGATGTATTTTGGATCTTTCAGTTCATAGTAGACGGACCTTATTGCTTTGGGCCTTTGGTTGGTTAGGTGACGATGATGGGGAATAAAACCTTTGCCAGGAAGTAGAAGAGGAAGCGGTGAGGCTAGGCTCCCACGCCCATGAAGAGTGAGTTTCTAGTGAGCCATGACAAGGGTTCCACCACCAGGCCCACCCTTCTGAAAGGTCTGCTACCTCCCAGAATTGGTTTCAGGTCTGTAGTTCACAGAGATATCTAGAATAATGTTTGACTCAAACACCTGGGCACTGTGGCCCAGCCAAGCTGAAGTGTTAATCTTTCTATACAAACAAATCCCTAGAGGTTCTAGCTCAAGTAGTTGGGATAAGTTACTTCCATGTTTCTCTCCTATTATCTGGTTATCCATAGAAGGCGTTCCACATGACTTTTGACCGTGAAGAGGAGTTCATGGGAACTTTTCATGCAGATATCAGTAAGGATGTTTAGCCCTTTTGTTCTTCTGGTGGGAATGTAAAATGATGTAACTGCTGTCGAAAAGAGCGGCAGTTCCTCCCACAGTTAAATGTGGAGTCACCACAACACAGCAATTCCTCCACTTCTGGATATGTGCCCAGAAGAACTCAAGGAAAGGTCTCAGAAAGTTGTCTGTAAATACCTTTTTAAAACCATGTGCGTGTACGTGTCTATCTGCCTGCCTGTCTGTCTGTCTCAGTAGGCGCTCATGTTGACCAGAGTTCAGCCTGTGTGTATATCTGTTTACGTACCCAGGCACTCATGGAGGACAGAGTTCAGCCTCTCTCTGTGTGTGTGTTTATGTGTACAGGTGCTCATGGAGGCCAGAACTCAACCTCAGCTCTGCCTCAGCCAGCCTGCACTTTGTTACTTGAAACAGGGTTTCATTAGCCTGGGTTGGTTGGCTAGCCCAGGGTCTGTCTCTACCTCGTCAGAGCTGGAATTAATAACACACATCACCACACTAAGCTTTTCATGTGGGTTCTGACAGATATTTCCTCAGCCCTATGAATTCTTTTCCTTAGAACCATTTATCCACAATAGCAAAAAGGTAGAAGCAGCATGAATATCCATTGATAGATGAGTACATAAAAAAGTGTAGCATGTACATATAGTGGAATATTACTCAGCCTTAGAGGGGAAGGGAATTCTGATATATATATATATATATATATATAAAATACTGATGAGGCTTGAGGACCTTTATTACAGATGAGATTATCAGAAGTGTATTAAACATTGTTCTTTAAACAGCTTTTTGGAAGAGACTTTGTAATTGTTAGTTATAGTCATTTTTGGGAATTTATTTGGTACTCCATAGATTTATTTTATGAATTTCTAGTTTGTTTAATTAGGTAGCAAGTAAAACATGAGTTCTTCTATACAATTTAGAAAAGGGTAAAACAGACATGCTAACAGTGAAGGCAAACTTAATATGAGGTTTGCATTGGTTATAGTTTATGAATATTGTGCTTATGCCAACAGGATTTTGCTTAAATGACTAGCTAGGTAGACAGTTTTTTTCTCTAAGTATCTGTGATCAACTGTGAAGAACACTTTGATATGTAAATCAGTATTTTCCATGAAATTAACATTGATATTGAAAATGCATAGTGAGCTGCATTCTGTCCTTTGTAATGTTTTCCTAGAGTTAGAGCTGCAAACTGTGGGTGTGTATGTGTACATGGATCTTTACAGGAGAGGTGGCTGCTCGACAGCTTCGAGGCCACTGTCCTAACACAGTGTTAGAATCTTCTGTCGACAATGCTTATTTTAAATGATGTCTTGAAGATTTTCTTGAAGTTTACTTGAAGATGATGTTGAATGACTTTTGAAGCTGATGAAATATAGAGGATTGTTTGAGTTAGACATGTTTTCTCCATGTTCCATATGACCTATGGGAATACATTGTTATATTTTAAGTTAGGTGACTGCTCCTATTTTTTGAACAAAGTAGATGGCAGTAATGTTTCCAAAAACAGGACCAGTATGTGTGTGTTTCTTAGGCCTCTTGTTACTAGACAGGATAATTTTCCAGGACTCAGCTTACCTGATATAAACTGTGTTACCTGCTGAGATACATGGTGGGCTTCCAGACTTTTCTTTTGACTTTTAGGCTTCTCACATTACAAAAGAGAAATACCGTATTTATAGACAAAACACCATAAAATAGTTTTTCTGAATAGGATTTAAAATTTTTCTGAATTATCCTGTTGAAAAGCATATAAAACGGTCTTAATTGTGCTACTTAAAAAGCATAAAAAGTAGACCACTCAGTCTTAACTTTTTAGCAATTGTTAGACCTTAGATTTTTGTTATAGTCCAGATTTCTAAAGACTTACAAAAGAAAACCTGATTTCCAAAGATACGTTGTAGTTTTTTAAAGTTTTCTCAGGACAGGGTAAAGTGCCTGTTTTAAGGCATGAGGATCAGAGAGCTCCATCCCCCAGCACTCAAATACAGAAGCCAGGACTGTGGTGCATACCTGCAATCTCAGCCCTAGGGAAGTGGAGATGGGTGGGTCACTAGGTTTCTAGCCTACTTAGTGAGTTCTGGCCAATGAGAGATCCTGTCTTTAAAAACAAGGAGGACAGCACCCGAACCTTGTTACTATTTCTGAATCTATTTTAAAGCTCAGAGCCACAGAAATCTTTGATGTCTTTTCCAGTTTGTCCATGGGAAATAATCAAATAGAGGGCAAAGGTGAGTGAGTGTTCCCATAGAAGCAAGCTTGTGAAGCTAGCCATATTGCAAAATTGCTGATTTCCCCTAAACTCGTGTAAATTTTTGTAAATGTTGTTTGAGTCAACACACAAGGGTTTTTTTTTTGAGTTAATAACTGAAAGTATGTTGGGTACAATTAGATGCAAAGTCAGCGGCACTTAGTGGACTACTGAAAGTACTGAAAGGATGCGTATTGCTGTCTGGCCTCCTCCCAGTGCATATACTGGGCTTTGTGTGTCAGTGTGTGTGTGTGTGGGGGGGGGATGACGACAGGACATGCGTGTGTGTGCTCTGCGTATTTTAAGTTCTAAGCTCATAGTTTTTAATTTTCAGTCTTTCTAAATTATAGATAAGCTTGTAATTTCAATCAATGCCATTTAGCATGCATATTTAACAAAAATAAGGGATATGGAAAACAGACTAGTTTGTCTTGACTCTGCCTAAATATCTCTTCATAGAAGCAGATAATTTGAAATAAAAAACCCATTTATTTGCTTGTCTGTTTATTGTACTCCCCAGCTTCCTGTTGAAAGGTATCATCTGTATAAGCACCCAAGTCTCTTGCCTGCTTGGTTAATTCTTGGTGAAACCTTTTGAGGGATGACCATGTTATCTCCTTACATAGCCCCAGTGAGCTTGGTTTTCTCTCTTCAACATAGACATGGTTACAGGACTGTTACCTGTTAGGTGAGGATTGCAGTTTACAGCACTTTGAACTTTGATCTTTGTGAAATCAAATGCTAAAGAGAGTGGAAAACTGAGACTGAAGAAATTGGTAAAAACTGGGGAGAGACAAAGGATATAAAAAAGAAATTAAGGAAAATAGAAGGATGCATTAGAAAATAATTGATTTCTCTGTCATCAGAGGAAAAAAAATAAGCCCCAAAATTAAGCCCTGGTTGTGTTGAGCTTGAGGTTTGTTTGAATCTTGGTTCCACCTTTGTAGCCATGGGAAGGATTAGCCACTAATGGCATTGTTGTTGGCATTCATGTGCTGTGGTGCTGAGTCAAAGCCATAACTTTATACTTGGTAGGCACATGTCCCACCATTGAACTCCACTCCCCACCCAAATGAGCTGGATTCTTCTTATCCAGAAGAGAAGAGGCATGTGTACACACACGTGTGCAGACACTGTAGTAAAGATTCATAGGAAGCATTAGGAAAGGCTCAGGATGTTCAGGATGTGTTTCACTTCCATTATCACATTGACCCAGAGATGTATGCACAAGAATGCTAATGTCTGCAGTGCAGGTATCTGCTGTGGGAGATGCTGGTTAGGGTTTGGGAGGTTAGGCAGAGGGTAGAAAACAAAAACCGTCCAGTTGTAAAAGAGAATTGTTAGTGCTTTTAAGGGAAAGGTACTGTAACTTCAAACAGTATCGCATCTTTAGTCTTTGTTAGTACCCACTGGGCAGTGATGCTCATTCTGTTCTATTACCATGATGTGAGACTATCTTAAGTCGCACCGGACATCTGGTTTCCATGGAGTGTGCACCCCTCACAGTGTCACCCAGCAATGTTCTGCATCTTCTTTCAAGGTGACCGGGGCACACCATGAAAAATATTTATCACAGATTTTGGTTCCATCTAGGACTGCTTGGAGGCAGGTCCTGGCTTTGGAAACTAAACTCCTTCCAGATTCTTCTACTGACAAAAGGAAGGGAAAAATCTAGTTTTATAGGAAACCAGGTTATTATCTTAATATGGCATTGAGTAATGAAGTAATTACTTATCCAATCTTTTGGAGGCTTCCTCAGTTCTGACTAAACAATAACATCAAGTGTTTGACAAGGCTAGTCAAACAACACAACTGCGCACTCTCGCTCTTTCTCTCTTCCTATCTCCCTACACACACACACACATACACACACACACATACAGGGAGGGAGGGAGAGAGGGAGAAGAGGCATAGATACAGCATGTCCAAATAAGTCTAAGCCACTTTAAAAGTAATGTGATTTTTGGCACTTTGCTATATGCCCCAGGTGAAGATTGTGGTGATGATGATAGCAAGACACACTGATCCAAAGAGCTCTCTGCCTTAGACTGTTCAGAAAAGAATGCTATTAGGAGGGATCGACAGTAGTCTCTGCACTACATCTGTCTTCCAGGCACTTGCTTTCTGGTGCTGAGTTGCCTCCTCTTAGAAACTAGGAATTTGTAACCTCTGATGCCATAGCCTGCCATTTTAACAGCAGCATTTGTTTTCTTTTTACTTCTAATTTGATTTTTCTAATATTTGTTCATTTATGTTTCATTTGCATTGGTGTTTTGCCTGTATGAAGGTGTTGGATCCCCTGGAACTGGAGTTATAAACAGTTGTTTAGAAAAAGACTATATTAGGTTTTTTTATATTAAACATAGGTTTGTATTTTGCGGCTTCCAAAAAGGAGTATCAGGTGGAATTCTTGCCTGAAATTAATTTGCTACTTTGTATTAAATGATCTGTGGAGATTAATTTTTTTTCTTAAATTCTTAGAGCATTTTATATAATTGAAAGCATGCATCAGACCCAGTGGCTTTTGTCAGAATCCCAGCACTCAGGAGGACAGGGTGTTAATCATCATAAGTTCAAAGCCATCCTGTGTACATCTCAAATTCTAGGTTAGCCAGGACTTCAGAATAAGATTCTCAAAAATAAAACCAAAAGTGGGAGACAGAGACCAGTAGGTCTCTGGGAGTTGAAGGCTGCCACTGTGGTCTACGTAGTTAGACTCAGGCTAGTCAGGGCTACATCATGAGACTCTGAAATAAGAAAGAAAAAGAAGCCGGCCAGTGGTAGCACACATCTTTAATCCCAGCACTTAGGAGGCAGAGGCAGACAGATCTCTGTGAGTTTGAGGCCAGCCTGGTTTACAAAGTGAGTTCCAGGACAGGCACCAAAGCTATAGAGAAACCCTGTCTGGAAAAACAAAAACAGAGAGGGGAGGGAGGAGGGGGGGGAGGGAGAGATTGATTTCCAGTGCTCCACCGTGAAGACATGTCGATGGGCCTCAGCTGTCTGCTACTGCTGCACTGGGACCTGTGTATGGCTTTACTGTATACACATTCAGTTTCTGCCATGGCTTCCTGCGTTTAACTTTAATTTTTTAGTAAAAACTTTTATTTAAGTAGATTTTTGTTATATTGACATATTTGTCTATTTAAAGGAAAACTACTGTCTATTGAAAAGAATTTTTTTTTGTTTCCACAGAAACCTGCTAATATTTTAGTTATGGGTGAAGGTCCTGAGCGAGGAAGAGTAAAAATTGGTATGTTATATCTTTGATAAGTCACAGTTCAGTACACTTTTAAAATTGTTGTAGGTAGTTGTATCACTGTTTTCTGTATCAATATGCACATACATATTCATAGTTCCAACCGTCAGAAACATTTCACAAATGCACAGAAAAGGGAAAACCTCCAGGTGTCAGACAATCCTTAGAGAATCAACTTCTATAGATGTAAAGTAAGCCGCACAGGCTTCCTCCATCCCTCTGCCTTAGTTAGACAGCCTGTAGAGTGGGCAGCTTCTGTCCCCAGCCACTCTGATTCTTTGATCAGTCTCCTTAGTCAGGTTAATGAGAATAAGCTCTCCTGTTGATGCTCCAGCTGAGACTGCACATGCACAGCTCTTGACCTGCAGGACTGTGCCTGGCCTTGTCTAAGGGCAAAGGCATTCATGGCACTCTGCTTCCTCTATATCAGATCTCTCCAGGTTGACACTCTGTAAGGACAATTAAATCTATCCTAACCTGGTGGCTTCTTCCATTGTCATTTTGCCAAGCAGTGTTTGTCACTTGCATTTGATTTGTTTGGTTTAGGGGTGGAAGACATGTAATTAAGTTATAAATTAGTGTAATTCCGATACAGAATTGTAAGAACACAGAACACAATTAACAGTGGCTTCTGTTGCAATGTTTGATATAAAGCAGAGCAGTGGTTCTCAGTGGTCCTAATGCTGGAACCCTTTAATACAGTTCCTCTTGTTGTGGTGACCCCAACCATGAAATTATTTTCGTTGTTCTTTTGTAACTGTAATTTTGTGACTGTTATGAATTGTGATGTAAATATCTGTGTTTTCCAGTTGTCTTAGGTGACCCCTGTGAAAAAGGGTTCGACCCACAAAGGGGTCAGAACCCACGGGTTGAGAACAGCTGAATAGAGGCACCTGTAGCTGTGTCTCCTCCTCACCAGCCCAGTAAAACTCAGCTCTTCACCTCCCCCATCCTACTTTATTAGTCCCCCAAATTCACTTTCCACTTTTCAATACGTTTTTTAAATGCTCTCTTATGATGCAGACTTGGCAAATTCTTAGCTGTGAGAACATGTGATGTACTTGGTGTACTCTGAGCCATTGGCTGTCATTGATGTCAGACCCTGTCTATGCTTATCTTGGGGCTACCAAATGCTTTTGGCCTTAGATAAGCTTCTGAGGGGATCTCTTCAGTCCGATGTCACAATGTCAGATTCAAATGCCGGTTCAGGGTATGCAGAATAGACTAGACCCAGCCAAAGAACAATTTTAAATGTGTCTTTTTTTTTTCTAAATATTTATTTATTTATTATATGTACAGTGTTCTCTGCCTGCAGAGGGCACCAGATGTTATTATGGATGATTGTGAGCTATCTTGTGGTTGCTGGAAATCGAACTCAGGACTCTGGAAGAGCAGTCAGTGCTCTTAATCTCTGAGCCATCTCTCCAGCCCCTTAAATTTGTCTTTTACTGTCTGGTTTAGAAAGATTTTGCATGGCACCTTTAAGACCTCCTTTAGAATTACACTTTTATGTAATTGTGCACAGTGATGGGAGGTTTGGGTGATACTGTGTCTTCGAGCATTCACATTTCACAGAAAACATTCGATAATCTGATTCAAGGTGTTTACTCTTTGCCAAAAATTTGGTTTTCCCCATCCGTAATCGTTAGTTAAAGGAGAATTTACTTCATTAAAATTATGTTAGAACAGAACTAAACCTGTCCAGATGGTTGTGAATCTTGATGTCTCCCAGTGGGTGGTAAATAGGGGCATCCTGTCTTTGTGTTTAGTGACCCTGTATGTGGTGTCATACAGAGGCAAAGCCTCAGATCATGAATTAGCAGGGCAAAGTCCATACCTAGTAGCTTGATGGCATGGTACTATTGCCATGAACTCTCTTCAGGGCCAACTTGGGGGCTTGGGTTTGTGATCTTTTGAACTTCTGTCTCATGTGAAGAAGTGTAAGACTGAGAAAAAGCCTTTTCCAACTTAAGTGCCATGAGTTTTAAAATTAAATTAGTGGAACTCTGGCCAAATGGATGAGGAAAATAGTATTAAAATACAATGTGGTCAGCCCTGAGGGCAGCTGTGAGTAGGCTTGTTGATGCCGACAGTGGAAAGCCCCACTCTGCTGTGCCCATGCTCTGAGTACTGAAGTACAGCTTAATGTCCAGCCTGTCGTGCTCACCCCCCACAAGCTGTGGCCCTCTGAAAGAAATCTGCTAGAGGAGCAGCCTTATGCACAGAGCCTGTCATAACCTCGGTCAAGAACTGAGTGACAGTTTATTCAAAAACACTGTGGTCTCACGCTTTTTTACATTTCTGTCGGTAAAAGCAGTAAGGTGCTTCATTTGCTGCCCCAGGCCTGAGCACACTCTTAATAAACAACACTGGCAAGTGGGGCTCTGTAAGTAAAGTTGACCTGTCTGTTTACTTATGTGGTTTTCTTGTTGTTGCAGCTGACATGGGCTTTGCCCGATTATTTAATTCACCTTTGAAGCCTTTAGCAGATTTGGATCCAGTGGTTGTAACATTCTGGTACCGAGCTCCAGAATTACTCCTTGGAGCACGACATTATACCAAAGCAATTGGTGAGTAGGGCTAATTAAAATTATAGAACTTTAATTTTTTTCTGTGAAAGACATATTTTTGTACATGTTTAAATTAAGTAACAGACTAAATTATAAAAAACAAAACCCCAGAATTCTACCACCCATATATATGCATTAGCACCCAGGAGCATAGAATTGCACACTTCTCTTTTCAAAAAAGGTTCAGAATGTTTTGAGTAAAAATTTTATATGAAAAGAGCAAACTAAAAATTTTTCATACAAATGTTCTTTCTGCTAACTTCTAAAAGATCCTCCAAAATTAAACAAAGCAGGCAAACTCAAGTTAGGACCTTTTCAAAGTTAGGAGCCTGGTAGTCTTGCTTTCTCATGTCCCCATTTATCAGCCGTGTTAGTGGTGTCACGGCACCAGCAGCTCTTCCTCAGTTCCTCTGCTAGCTACCATTGCAAATTGTTGATAGCTAGCTTACACGATCCAGTGAGTGGAAGACCCGCTGCTTCCCCATGACTGATGTCTTTTTCTCTTCATTTTCCCAGGGTGAGTGTTACGGTGAAGTACTGTTTCCCTAGTGTGCTCTTCCCTCTCTGTTTATGTTGATGGTCTTTGGCTTGTTCTGTTGTACAGGGTGGCTTGCAGCCACTTCTCCTGTGATGTATAACCTAGGCCTACTCTACCACCTCCCCAAGACATTTTCCTTTTTATTCCTCTAGGCTGTTGTGCTTTCTGCATCCCGTGATTGTTTCTTTTATTTTCTTCTCCTGTGACTTTCTTGGGAGAATATTTTAGGTAAATTGTCTAATTCACAGCATTTCTGGAAAAGACCTTTATTTACTTGATGGTTTAGAGTCATAGGTATCAAGTTGTGCTCTGATATTTCTTTTGCCTTTAGGTAGCAGTGTGGCTAATCCAGTCTCAGGCCAGTCTTCTCAGATTACTGTGGATCACCTAGGCTTGTCCCTTTCTGAAGACAAATGCCATTTCTCATTTCCACATTTGACAGCGATTTTCTGGACACAGTCATTCAGCTCATATCTGGTGTCTCTGGACAATTCTTAAGGTATATGGTCCTTTGATTTTCCCTCGGAGATTTCTGTTTCTCTCTTCCTGAATGTACACTTAGGAGATGCTGCCTCTTGGTGGTTTCCACTGTGCTTTTTCTCCTGATACCCTTCTGCCTTTCTTGGGTGCCCCTTTTCTGACGGTGACTCTTCGTGGCATCTTGTATTGGTTTATGGAAGAAAAGCTTTGTTAGTGTCTTTGAAGGGATCACAGCACTTGTTTGTGGTTTGCAGTGCATCCCAAGTTATTACCTGCCTGGTCTGATTTTTAATTTATTGAGTTGGAAGATAATTGTTCTGTGTTCTGGGGAGTTGGCTATTGTCCTTTCAGAGCTTCTGGAACTGCTTTAGTGCCTGTAACCCTGAAGTCTTTAGTACACTGAAGCTCACTGTTTGCTCAAAGCCATGCATTTGTCTTTCCTGTCTGCATGTCCATTTTGGGGGATGGAGCAAGGGCAGACTGAGGGACAGACTACAGGTATAGAGACATGTTATTGTGGTGCTTCTTGGAGCAATTTTCTTGTGGATGTAGCAGGAAGTCTGGCATCTTCTTGGTCACCACACCACTGAAAGACATTTCTTGTCTGTGTAGGTGCCCTCCATGGCTTCTTTGAATGTCTTAAAGCCTAGACCCATGTTCCTGTAGTAGCGAGGAAAGTTCTTCTTGCCAGTTTCTTCCTGCAGGCACCTCTTGCTTTGAAAGTTTGGGCTGTTATTAGTAAACATGCTCAGTCTGAATGTCAGCCGTTTTCCTAGCAACCTGAGGAAAGAACCTGTGTTTTCTTTCTGGGCTCTGTTTTCCATTTGTGTCTTCATTTCTCTTCTGGTTCTAAGTGTCCCTTAATTACTTACATGATTCCTAGTTTCTCTTATTTGTACTTACTATACAAAAACTCCTTGTGTACTCTGTTAGATCATGGGGCACATAGGTTGTGATTATGCTTTGCAAGTTCTACAACAGTTAGCTATCACCCCCAGAGACCCCAATGCCAGGAGGGAAGAGTCTGTGTTCTGAGGCCAGTCAAACTTAAGAATCTCCTGACTTTTGGCACAATTGCTGATTATCAAATGGCTGAGGACATTGGTAGTCAGTGGGAAGAAGGGCCATCTGTGTTAAAACAGTTCTTCCCACTTTGACATGTTTTGAAGGACAATCTGCTGCTCATGTACCATGCTGTAGACTGAGGTCTTTTTTGCACTCTTTCATCTGCTTTCCATGGTCCAGAAATGTCTGCCGCATCTGTTAACTTTGGTCGAAATTCTGTCTTATCACAAAGAGCTTCTGAAATCATGATGTCTGGGATAACCTTGCTCCCTCATCCCTAAAACATTCGCAACTTTCTTTCTTTGTTTGATTTTGTTTGTTTGTTTGTTTGTTTTAAAAAGAGTTACCCCTTGCAGCTCTGACAGAGCTGGCCCTCACTCTGTAGATCAGGCTGGTCTCCAACTCAAAGAGATCCACCTGCCTCAGCCTTCTGAGTGCAGGGTTTAAAAAGTGTGCCACCACCACCAGGCCATACTATGGATTTATATCTATTAAGCTTTTGTTCATATTTCTATGTAGTCTCTAGATGGAAAAGGGGGATGCTTGTCATCCTCCTCTGGGTTAATCTTGAATCTATCATGTCCCTTTTCTTGGCAAATACTCAATAAGTTCACTTATGCTCTTAATCTACTTTGAGGTCACATTTTATTTTATAGAAAAACAATTATAAAGATAAGTCAGATATGAAAAATATCTCTCTACATGCAGCTTTGTATAAATCTAAAATTGTTCCAAAATATTTACTTTTTAAAAATTAGAAAAAAAATATTTAAGCTATTAACTGTTTTTGAATATGTGCTGTTAACTAAACACATTTGAATCTTTTGTGGAAATACTCTTAGAACAAATTGAAGATGACTTTCTCAGTTAATATGACAGTTATTTTTTCTTATCAAAGAATTTGATATTTCAGAGCATTGTTACTTTTGGTAGGCTCTTACACTATACAAATAGTGATGTGATTACCAAAGTTTAGCCCTCATGCACTGAGCACCTGAGACTTCATCTGTTTCTCCCATACTGTAGTTCAGTAGTTTCAATTGAGCAAAGAGAGTAGCAGTGGCTCTCTATAGGATTGTGGATTTATTGCTGAGTATGTTCAGTCAGACCTGCCATCTAATTCTTCAGTGTTATTTCTGAAAATGAGAATCCAGCTAGAGTCAAATGCTTACATGGACTGCATGAACTTACATGAAGTACCATGAACTGCAAGGTCTATGGCTTTATTTAGAAACTCCTTATGCAGTAGGAGTCAGAAAGGGAACTGACTTGGTTACAAATGGCTGGAATCAAGGCCATTGCCCTTTCTTCAGCAATGGTGATCACTGGCCATGTGCACCTGATTTGACCACAGTGCCTTTTGGAGACTACTTCATTTCTATAAATACATTGCTTCAAGGAGCCATAACATAGTGTCTTTCTTAGATGTTGTTTGAATCTGAGAGGTTATATACTTGCCATTTTCAACATTTTAAAATTAGAGTGAGATGGTATAAGAGGAAACTTTCAGTTCTAGTTTCTGCTTCACAGTTTTCATTTCTACCCCTTACCTCCGTTGGTAGCCTTCAAGGCTTGTTCAGTGAAGCACTCATGTTCCCCACACCATTTAAAGATTCCTGCAAGAACTCTAGTAGCATTTGGACTTTGCTGTCTGGTAGTGTGTAAGCAGCTACACTGCCTTTGGAGTTACACATCACAGCACTGAGAGCTTATGCTCGCATCCATCTTCATAGTGTTATTCAGAAGGAGTCCGCTGCTGGAATCCCAGGTTCTGTAGACTGAAGAGGAGAGTGCACAGAAAGCACATCTGCCTTGGATGGTGACAAACTGCCACTTCCACATACTCCACTACACACAGACTTCAGTGTGGATATTCACCCATTTGCACAGCACTGGAAGTGGAATCATTAAACCAGAGAGGAAATAATGGGCCAGTGGGCATGTTATCTAGAAGACAAAGACTTGAGTGTTTGGTTTTTAGTCTTGCTTGTTTGGTGTTAGGGAGGAAACTGAAGGAGAGGTATGATCGATCAGTCACCAGTGAACTATTGCCAGAGTTGTTATGAAAGTTTTTCTGAAGTGTAGACTTGAGCCCGAGGGCTGCTCCTCCAGGTGCTGAGTGTGAGCTGATTGTGTGACTCTGAGTGGAGAGGGGAGAAAATGGGGAAGGAAGGAAGCTCTGTTGACTGCAGTGTTCCAACAGGTCCTTCTACCCTATTTGTTTATGGGTGACAGTTACATTGTAGCTGCTGTAGGTTTTGAGGAGTTGGTGTACTTTTCCCAGGGAAGGAGTTATGCAGGTGGGTAAAAGGAAAAAAGAGCCTTCCTGTAGATTCGGCTTATTTTAAAACATGAGCAAGGAAAAGAGAGACCTTCTTGGAAAGAATTAGGGAGTTTTAGGGAATAAATACGCAGTCATCTGACCAGAGTTTGATTGGTGATTAAATCAAGATTGTGAAAGTGAAAGGTAGAAAATTGGTACAGACAAGAGACAGATGAAAATAGTAGACTTATTAAGTATGGCTGGATAGAAATGACTAGGATTCAGTCAGTCAAGATTCAGTAGCTCTTGTCCCATCCACCGTGCTTTTCCTTCAGTATTCCCTGGAATCTACTCCATTCGTCTTCAGGATCTTAGTAACTAACCGGATGAATCATTACAGTGTCCTTTGGGTATGTTATGAGTTGAGTTTTAAGTGTGCACAATGATTCATTTCCCATTTTTTAATCCTCCTTAGCTCATCTATCCATATGCAGCAGTTAAGATGGTCAGAGGTTAGGTTTGTATTAGGTAGATATATATCTATATTAATCTCAGAATACCTTTACTGTGTTCCCTCTGATATTAAAACAAAATAGCTCCATCTGATTCTTGATAAAACTTTCTCAGTGTGATAGTATTGACCAGCTTTCTGATATGAAAAAAACTATGTGATTAAAAAACTGTCAAATTATGAATCCTTATGCAAGTAGATTAATTTGTCACTCCAAAATGTAAATGTGATAACTTATATAATGAGAATTTTATGTATGAAAATAAAAGCATCACAATTATAATAAATACATTCCAGTAAAGTTTAGAAATCCTCATAATTAGCATTTTTCTCATTTTCTCTTAAATAATAGTTTCTCAGGTACCTGAGTAAGCAGCTTCAATGTAAGCATGATTTTTGTAATTTGTCCCTGTCATATTCACATTTGCCCCAGGTTTTGTATAGGTCATTCAGAAACCACTTGTTGAGCATCTGCTTTGTATACAAACGTATTAAATATACGTTAGACAGCACCTTCAGACGAGCTATGTGTCAAACAGCAGGATGTTTTCAGCTTTGTTTTTGTCTCTGTTAATAGTTATTTTGAGTACAAACTTGGTATGAATGAAAGTGGTTTTATGTCTCATGAATTACTTTGCAATTTGTCTACTGTAAATAACTGTTACTAATTTTTAGCCTGCATGCCCATTTTAAAGATAGGTTTGTGTTTTCTTTTCTTCCTGTGTTCTAATTAACTTTGCAAAGGTGATGCTGCTGCTGTAGCAGGAAGAGGTGAAATAGAATACATGTCTTTCTTGTTAGTGTTAGCACAGATGATACTGAATAGGCTTTGAAAATAAACAAGATGAAATTATTTTATCATGACAAATGTTCCTGTATTCTGGCAAGTGCCCAGTTTCAAGGGTTATGTAGATTTTCTGTTGGTTTTGTTTTAGTTTGATTTGTTTGTGGTTCCCATGTTCCATTTGCAGACTGTGTAGCTATGATAATGTTTGAAGCATTTAGAACCCACCCAGATTGAACAAATAAACAGAGGCTTCTATGAAGTCACTGGATGGATGAGATATCACAGGAATGAAAGCTTGGTGGGTGGGGGTGTATTTACAGGGTCCTGTGGTATTTAGTGGTTATATTTGCCCAGGGATTACTATTAATGTGCAAGAAACAGATAAAGAACACTCCCCATTAAATTAAAAATGCATTTTCTTTTGGAAAGAAGCACTTTATTTTCCTCCTTTTTCTTTTTCCTTTCCTTTTTGCTTTTTATTTTCTCTTTCCTGTTTTTTGTTTTTGTTTTTGTTTTTCTTTTCTTTTTCTTTTAAAGATATTTGGGCTATAGGGTGTATATTTGCAGAACTACTAACGTCAGAACCAATATTTCACTGTCGACAAGAGGACATCAAAACTAGTAATCCTTATCACCATGACCAGCTGGACAGAATATTCAATGTAATGGGATTCCCTGCAGGTACACACTTGCTTTTGTTGTTCTCAATCGTTGTTGTTTGGTATCTTTTTTGGAAAGGTTGTATTTTTGGCTTATGAAAGCTTGAATTACATGATTCTTAGTTTTTATGACTTTGATTTTTCAAAGAATCACAGAAATAGCAAAATTCATAGAATTCAAATATCAGCATTAAAATACTTAGGGGTTTTCTGAATTTGATGAGTTTTTGTTTGTTTCATTTTGGTTTGTTGTTTTGGTTTGTTGTTTGGTATTTGAAATGATGAGATATTTACAATAGCTGGGTTAACAGTTAACTTGATACCTTTTATTCCTGCCAGTGTAAACTAAAATAAGCAATAGAAATTTTTTTTTCTTCTGGCAGCATACTTCATAGCTGCTGCTTGAATAGAAAGACTGAAGGTTGTGTTTATGTAGAGTGTTGTGCAGAACCGAATCCTGTGGAATAACGGCACTTCTGCTCCATCACTCTTGTCATTATCTAATATTAGTATTTTTTAATGTTTTGTGAAACAGCCAGGATGTGAGTGAAAGTCATAGGCATGGATTTTACAGCAGAGAGAAAATGTATGGGTGTTCCCCTCTTTAGAGTTAACATCTTTTTGGGTGTATCCCAGATCCTAGTTATATACCACAGAACAGTAATTCACCAGCCACTAAAAACTACCCATGGGTCCAGAATAATAAAAATGTGTGGAGAACACCTAAATAATGTTGGCTGGTCAGGCATGTGACTGAAATCATGTTTTATGGGAACTGCTCCTTAGGTCACTACAGCTTAAGACTGATAAAGGTAGCTGGGAGCTTGCATCTGCGGTTCCTTGTAGGATTGTTAAGTATCAGCAAATGCAGAACAGCTACACAGACTTCCCTTCTTCAGCACCACCCAGTAGTTTTGTGAAGACCTCATTGGGATAAGAATTTCATTTACCCATTGCACGTTGGGGTGCTAGTGTGACCCAGTTACTATCTTGAATAAAATGTATTAACATGGTGGTATACACCTTTAACCCCAGTACTTCAGAGGCAGCAGCATGTGGCTCCCAAGGAGTTCAAGCCAGCCTGGTATACATAGCCAGTTGTAGGACAGACAACATAATGGAGGGACCCTGTCTCAAAAAACAAACAAACAAAAAAACCAAATTAGACAAACAGATAGATAGACAGGCATATGTGTATTATGATAGAGACATAATAGATATTGATTCTTGCCGTCTTAAGCGTTAACATTGTTAGGATGTTGTAAAAGTAGACATGACTTGAGTGACTAGAGAAGAATTGCTTCTTCCTTCTTATATCCAGGTTAGTTCACTGTTTCTGAGGCCCATGGGAAGGAGATATGGGACTGATTGGGAATAATGAGGACCATACTCAGATATGACTCTTGCTATGGGTTTAATAGTTAGGATGACTCAGTTAATGAGAAGCCAGGAAAAGCAAGCAGCAGCGAGCTAGGATCCATATAGACACTTGAATCGTAGACGGAGTTTCAGAAAGGTCAGTGTGACTGTGGAACACTAAAGTTTTCAGTGATAGTGGGCTAACTGAGGTCAGGAAACTAGCGATATGTACCACAGCTGTAAAGACATAGTAAGGACAAATAGATAACTTTTTAAGAGAAATATATAATTGAGGGAAAACTAAATGGTTGCCCTAAAAGTTTTAGCTTGAGAAGTTGGCAAAGTAGAGAAATTGGAACAAATAAGTAGTTGAGAAGAAACTTCCATTTTAAAGTTCAAGTATATATTTAGTTTACACTGGATGATGACTGTGGAAGATACATAGCCACCAGCTGCCTAGTGCACAGACTGTGTACCCAGCAGATCCTAGAAAACAGCCACTGACAGCTTCAGAAAGGGCAGCGTAGCTATCATATATCCACAGCACTTCTGCTGCCCTAGACTAACTGGAGCATTGTTCCTGTCTCCAGAGCTCACACTGTATTGAACAATAATAGTAAGAGTAGCCAAGGTACCGGTATCTCACCATTTGGCTTGATGTGAGGAGCAGCTTTAAAGATGTGAAAGGAGGGCTGTGGTTTAGAAAAGTGTGGTGAGCCAGTCAGATCTTAGATTTCTCAGTTAAAGATACTACTTGCAGATGGAACCAAAAAATTTACTGCACGGGGAAAAATAAGTAGGTTTACTAATAGAGAAATAGGACTGTATAGTAACAAATATTTCTGTGATTAATTTCCTTTTAGTAATAGAGTGATACTGGCAGGCTATAGTGGAACAGAGCAAGTGTAGACTGACACTTGAGCAGAGGCAGAGCTGGAGCCATGGGTTTTCCTTACAGCTCAGGATGTAGTTGCAGCTGAGCACTTCTGTGAGAGCCAGGCTCTTAGAAAGCTCTCAAAGTAAGGTAACCTTTGTTAGCATTCTTGAGACTAGGAGCCTAGGCAACATAAACATTTATCAATGTATTTCACAGATAAAGATTGGGAAGATATAAAAAAGATGCCCGAACATTCAACATTAATGAAAGATTTCAGAAGAAATACGTAAGTTGGGAAGAAAATGGACCCTTTGTTGATTTTAACTTTTCCAGAATAGTTATGATAAAGTTAAATGTTCAGCATGCCACAGCACTCACCTAAGTTTACCGAAGAATTTTACTTACTCATAAATACTGTTATGATCTTAGTTCTCATTTTGTGAGATAATAAATTAATTGACAGAGGTGACTCTAATCAGCCCTTGAT
Organism: Microtus pennsylvanicus; assembly: GCF_037038515.1. Lineage (NCBI taxonomy): Eukaryota > Metazoa > Chordata > Mammalia > Rodentia > Cricetidae > Microtus > Microtus pennsylvanicus. Next base: position 89,247,285 of record NC_134579.1, read on the forward strand.
TTGGAGATGAGGGAAAATCAACTCATTTCTTTTCATATTTACTACTTTCTGGAAGCCAGACAGACAATAGTGGTAAGTACTGTAGCCAAAATAGTACAGTTATGCAAGCCTTGCTGGTGGCCACTTGTCTACCCATTTAAAGTGTATAGAATTGAAAGCAAGTATTAATTAGGGAAAAGCAAGTGTTTAAAGACCAGGGGTAGGCCAAATCCAGTACTTACACATATAACAAGTAAATTTTAATCTTATACTGGTAAGCCTGAGTTAACCTTTAGCACAAATAAAATAATTATTAAGATATAATTCATGTGGGGAAAATACTATCCAGGATGTATTCATGAAATTGTCTTGAATTCCACCATCAGTACCCACTATGAAGAGACTAGTGTGGCTCAGTTGGTATTACAGTGCTTGCCTAGCATGCATGAAGCCCTGGGTTTGATTCCCAGCACTGGGCTTGGTGGCGCATGCCTGCAATCCCAACAGTAGCATCAGATGTTCAAGGTAATGCTCAGCATTGTAGTGAGTTTGAAACCAGCCTGGGATACGATATACCCTGTCTCAAGAGAAAAAGAAAAAAAAAGAGTCATTATTAAGGCTGGGTGTGGTGGTGCATACATACCTGTAGTTTCAGCACTTGAAGTGGAGGCAGGAGGGTCAAAAGTTCAAGGTCATACTACATAGTGCTGGAGGCCAGCTTGAGCTACATGAGACCCTATCTCAAAAAACAAAAACACCCAAAGACTAGTGTGAACTTTAAAGAAAGTATAAAATTGGCTTAATGATGCTATTTTATGCTGCTCAAAGCATCTTTGATGTGTGTTCCCTGTTGGTTATGATCAAAATAGTTGTGTGTGGGAAGCTATCGGCCAATGTAGAATTCACCTCTGATCTAATGTGGATGTTTCATGGTGTTTCTCTTTCAGGTACACCAACTGCAGCCTTATCAAGTATATGGAAAAGCATAAAGTTAAACCTGATAGTAAAGCATTCCACTTGGTAAGCCTGGGACAGCAGCACTAATGAATCCACGTGGTCACTTAGCGCTCTCAGAGTGATTTCCAAAAAGTACCAAGAGAAGCCCTCCTGCCACTCAGAGACCACATTGACTCATTTTCTGCACTTGAGCTCTTGTCATTTCATTTCTGGAAACGAAAGGCACATCCTTGTCCTTAGATGTTCACCTTGAGCAACACTTACAGTTTTGTACTGACAATTACTTGAAGATGGTTTACAAAATTTTACCTTCTAAGTTAACCTTATCAGATTATGTCTTGAAATCCCTTTGCTGATAGTCGTGCTCCGTTTTCTGGAGAGAGGGCATGCATGTTGTATAAACGAACATAGGCTAGACTCTAAAAGAGCCAGTGCACCTGCAGGGTGGTCAGATTCAGCTGTTGTTGACTTTGTTTGTAATAGAATGTCCATTATGATGCTATAACTGAAAATGTTTTTCAGTTTTGGGTTTCCACAAAAGGTTTATGATGGGAAGCATGCATTTTTTTTTTTTACTTGGCCTAAGATTCTTTTACAATGTGTTCCAATGTAGTCTTAGATGGGAATCCCTTGACTTTGCTTCACAGCAGCTAAACCACTGGGCAAGCAACTCTTTCTGATCTGCCTGTGTGTTTCCTTTTCCCTCAACTGTCTCTGCTTCTCTGTCATCCTGGCTGTTATATCGTATTTTACAAGGTAGTGCTTAACTTTGCCATGTTACTACATCCAAAATGTATGATAATGATTTATTCAAATGTATTTGTGACAGAACCCAAATTGGGAAATTAGGTCAAATCCTTCAAGATCCAAGACTTATTAATCCTAACAAAATATTGGCAGGTGCAAAGACATGTCATGCCTATCCCCAAGTCCCATGCCTTCCTTGCAGTCTAAGACTTGTGGAATCTGAGAGACTATCCTTTTAGCTTAATGTTTAATGTTTTTAAAAATTCGTTTGTTGTAATTCTCGATTTTAACCCCAGCACTTCATTTGTGCCTGTGTGTGCTTTACTTCCAGGCTGCACCCCAGCTCTGTCTGATTTTATTGGGGTGAGCTGTCTTAATTATAGATAATCTCAGTTTCACCCAGAAAGCTTTAATTCCACTGAAAGTGTTGGTTTTTTGTTTGTTTGTTTTTGTCTTTCAAGACATGGTTTCTCTGTGTAGCCTGGCTGTCCTGGAACTCATGCTATAGACCAGGCTGGCGGCCTCAAACTCACAGAGATCTGCCTGCCTCTACCTCCCAAGTGCTGGGATTAAAGGTGTGTGCCACCCCTGTTTGGCCAGGTGTTGGTATCTTAAAGAACAAACCCTAATCCTCCCCTCCCCCCCATAAGATACTTCCAAGAAAATTATAAAAGGTCATTAAATAATTGAGGCTTGCTGTCCCTGCGTTTTAAAGATATTTTTGTGGCCTTTTATTCTTTATGAATCATTACTCCTACATCTCAGTGTATCTATTAGTTTATTACTTTTTTTTTTCTTTTTTGTTTTTGTTTTGTTTTTCGAGACAGGGTTTGTTTTTCTGTGAAGCTTTGGAGCCTGTCTGGAACTCACTCTGTAGATCAGACTGGCCTCAAACTTATAGAGATCCGCCTGCCTCTGCCTCCCGAGTGCTGGGATTAAAAGTGTGTGCCACCACTGCCCAGCAATTCATTACTTTTCAAACCAAGTCCATGTGGGAGCAGCTGGGAATTTGTTAGAAATGCAAGTCATTGGGTTCCTGTTCACATTTGTCTGTCAGAGGCAGGAAGAGCAGGAGCTCACAGCCAGACTAGGAAGTTTCAGATCAGCCTATAGGAGACACTGTCAAAAAGGAAAAACCAAAAGCCCCCAATTGGTTAAAAAGCAACACTTCCTGGATGTGTGGTGGGCTCTGGGCACAGCGCTCAGCTCTCTTATCTCTCAGGCTTTAGGAACAAGGGCTCAGCTCTCTTATCTCTCGGGTCTAGGAATACTGGGAACTAATTAATGAAACCAATTACCATGGTACTATTTTTATTCTCCATCTGGACAGATATGGTTACAAAGAGGTGAACTGACCTTCCCGGTGCCTTCAGCCAATAAATTCTGAGTCAGGGTTTGGACTGAGCAGTGGAGTAGGGCAGCCTCTTGAGCACTTGATTACCTGGTATGGCTGCGAGAATTATTTTTTAAATTATAATGCAGCTATGCTGAATTAGGTACAAATCTAACTGCACGTGGCTTGTGTGTTGTTTACATCACAACATTTTCTCCTCTTAAAAGGAGTAGAAAATGCAAATTTAGTCATTCTAAATTATGCGGCTAATGAAGGGAAAAGCACTGGGGAGGGTTAGGCAGTGTGAATGTAGTCAACCTGAGATGATTGTGTGTGCTGCTACTTTAATAATTGTGCTTTGTTACTGACAATTTGGGAGAAGGAATGATATTATATTGGTTTTCAGAAGCACGTTACCCCCATAAGTACTGACATAAAACTTTGGGGACACTATACTAATGTGGGAGCATGCTGATAATCCTGTGACTTGTGATTTCAGCTCCAGAAGTTGCTCACTATGGACCCAATAAAGCGAATTACCTCAGAGCAGGCCATGCAGGACCCCTACTTCCTAGAAGACCCACTTCCCACGTCAGAGTAAGTGGTGGATTTGCTGACTCCCTGAATGTTGGTTGGCATCCCTGAGCACTCTTCCTCTTAGTTGTCACACAAAGTGGCCATGCCTCTGAGGGACCTGAAAAAATTGAGCTTTGCTACCGTAATATGTCATTTTGGGTCTTTGTGGTTAAGAAGCAATACTGAAATGAATTCCTTGCAATAGTCGTCCATTTACTAGTGATGGATTCACTCTTCTGTGGCTCCTTCTGCTCACTGGTATTGTGTAGGGCTGGCTGCACTCGGGGGCTCTGGTGTTCCTAAATAAACTTACGTTCTCTTTACTGTCTTTGTTTCAACTGAAAGAAGGGCAGATAAAACACTGAGCAGAGATAGATGCTTTGTTTGCACTATTGAGAGCTGTCCTGTTGGATGATTATTAATTATGGTTACACAGGGAAGGACCTTCTGACCACCTGCTGCAGTGTCATTGGTTAAATGTTTATTTGTATCAGGTTTGCATGAAAGATGCTTATATCTGTAACTGTGGAGACAGAGTCTTCTCCTTAGTATGTGACAGTGAATTACCTAAGTGGAGCACTGGAAATACTAGGCAGCGTGTGAGTCAGCTCTTTCTTTTCTCTTGTGAATAGTGTTTTTGCCGGTTGTCAGATCCCTTACCCCAAACGAGAATTTTTAACAGAAGAAGAACCTGATGACAAAGGAGACAAAGTAAGTATTAAATTACAGTTGGTAGTGCCTTACTTATGACTACTTCTTTGGCCTTTGGATTGTCGCCATCTTTGGTTCTCCTTCTGAGTTGAACTGTGTTTTCTGTTTAACCAATTGAGAAGAACCAGCAGCAGCAGCAGGGCAATAACCACACTAATGGAACTGGCCATCCAGGGAACCAGGACAGCGGCCACACACAGGGGCCACCCTTGAAAAAAGTGAGAGTTGTCCCTCCTACCACTACCTCAGGTGGACTCATCATGACCTCCGACTATCAGGTACTACAAATGATACTGATCTGTTCTTCTGGGGTTTCTGTTAGAAGTGTGGTCCAAAGTAGCCTTGGTGTACCTGGAAAGATATGTCAGCATGGATTGTTACAGGTATGGAAGATCACAGACATGGAAAGTAGAAAGGGATCAGACTTCTGAATAGACTTTGAGTAGAAAGTCTAAGGTCGGCAATCCAGTAACTTGAGACCTCTGTGCACATTACAGAACATCTGCGGTGGCTGGGAGACAATGCAGCCAGGAAAACATTCCCACCCCAGCACCCATGTAAGTGCTGGATAGCTTGGTGGCCCATCCGTACCCTTTTGTTCTATCATTTCAAAGGCAAAGGCAGGATTCTAGTCAAGTCAGTGAGCTCTGGGTTCAAATGAGAGACCTTGCTTCAGTATAAAGTGCAAAGCAACCTGGCCTACACACACACACTGAAAATATTGGCTTCAGTGGGTTTTTTTTTTTTTTGCCTGTAAAATGAAATTGGAAAATCCTCTTAGACATGGTGTGTCTAGCATTTAGCAAGTCATCTGAACTCGAGTGGCTGCTTTTTATCCCCAACCTTATCACTTACTTCTTTTAGCCTTGAATCAGAAGAGATCTAGATAAATTGAGAAGGAAGGTAAGATGAATATTCCCTCTAGACAGCATCCTCAGTTGCAGAGTAGGTACAATGTTTAGAATGTGAAGTTTGGGAAGAATGAACTGGCTCTGCGTGCTGAATGTGTTGGTATAGACAGTGCCGGTTATTTTTATTTTGTTATTATCACTGACAATCTTAGTGTCATTCAGAGTAGTAAGTGGCCTTACATGGTTGGGTACAGCTCATTAAATATTTAACTGTGTTTTGGCTTTGTACTTTATGTGTTTATATATGTGTTTATATACTTGTACACACATGTGTGGATGTGAGGGCATGAGTATGCATGTGTATGGACGTGTGGAGTCCCTAAATTGACATCAGGTGTCTTCCGTGATTTTTTTCTTTATTTCCTTTATTTACTGAGGCAGTGTCTCACACTGAACTAGGAGCTTACGCATGTTGACTAGTCTAGCTAGCTGCTTCCCCAGGACATCTGTTTCTGCCTCCAAAGTTCTGGAATTACAGATAGGTGCCATGACTGATGGCTTTTACATGGGTTCTGGATATCCAGACTAAGGTCCTAATGCCCATGTATCAAAATATGATAAAATCTCCCCAGCATGTAAATTGGTGTCTTTTATATCCTATATTTGACATTGCTAAAGAGAAGCTAATAATGGAAACCTTGGAGTTTTATTTGCTTTTGTTCTGTTTTCTTTTGTATGGGCCAGTTGTAAGGTTTTTGTTGTTGTTTATTTGTTTTTATTATTTTAATTCTAAAGCTAGTACCTTGCAGAAATTTTTACATCTTTGCTTTTTTGGAACAACACTTCAATCCCCTGTTGGCCATGCTGGCATGGGGCCAAGCTACTTCGAGAAGTTCCTGAATCACGTTTTTCCCTCGTCTTCTTTCCAGCGTTCCAATCCACATGCTGCTTATCCCAACCCTGGACCAAGCACATCACAGCCCCAGAGCAGCATGGGATACTCAGCTACCTCCCAGCAGCCTCCACAGTACTCCCATCAGACACATCGGTACTGAGCCGTGCTGGAGTCTGTCAGTGCACTGTTGCTCATGCTGCAGGGCTGGCTGCAGCCCTCTGCGGGAACCTGGTGTGGGCCATGAGAATGTACTGTACAACCACATCTTCACAATGTCCAGTAGCCAAGTTCCACCAGTTGTCACAGATTGGGGTGGTAGCTTCCAGGTTGTACCTAAGTTTGGAGTTAGACTTGAAAAGAAAAGTGCTAGCACAGTTGTGTCGTGGGTTTGCTACTTCCATAGTTTACTTGACAGGGTTCAGACTGACCAAGCATAGTTTTCAGTGACAGTCTGTAGCAGTTGAAGCTGTGAAATGTGCTAGGGCAAGCATTTGTCCTCGTGTGTGGTGACTTTCAGTGTAACAGCGTTATCTGACCAATAGTACACAGAGATGTAAGGTTTAACTGGTACTTGAAACACAGATTATGTTAACAAATAACTGAGACTTAAAAGATTATTTTGGTACACCTTTCTTTTTAGTGTCTTATCAATGGGTTGATTCGTCTTCTACAGAAATCAGTGTTTTATGACCAAGAATATTGCTTGGATTGTTTTGAAAGTACAAAAGAACGACATAGTTTCTACTGACAGGTCTCAGAACTCCCAAAGATTAATTTCCAACTTAGAGGTTTGTTTTTATTTTCAACCTATGACTTGACTGGTCTTAAAGCTGCTATTTGATAGTAATTAAATATGTTGTCATTGATATAAACCTGTTTGGTTCAGCAAACAAACTAAAATGATTGTCACAGACAGTGTTTTATTTTTCTCGTTGGTGTTGCTGATTTGTGAGCATGCTTTCAAATGAAAAAAGCATGAGTGGTAACCTCCTTAAAAAGGCACGGCATCCAATTCACATTCTTTGTCCTGAGTTTAAAGCTGGTTAGTGTAGTGCTATTAAGATTTTATTCAGTTGACTTTCTTTTTAAAAAGTTGTTCGCACATTTTTTTAGGGTGCCCTTACTTCAGCAAAGGAGAAGGAGTAGGAGAGCCTTAGAATTTTTGAGGGGAAAATAAAAAGCTATAACATACAACGTACTGTATCAAACTATTTTACATGAATGACACAAGTATTCTGAATAAAAAATTGAACATTGTTAAAAACAAGGTGTTATGTAATAAATTTATTTTTCATAAATCAATGTATGGAGTCAGCTATATTTTTCGCACTCACAAAAGGGCCTTTCGTGATTTAAAAATGTGCCTCTGTATAGCTCTTCCCTGTCATTTATTGGTGATGTCTTCCAGCTGTGCTGTGGACTAGTGAGACTTAGGCAAAGGTATGGATTCTGGTCGGCTGCTGAGACCTGTAATGTGGGGAGACCCTGCTCCAGTCAGTTACCCTTTGTTCCTGCCCATTCCTGTAAAAACATTCTAGAACAATTCAGGAACTGAGGAATCACTACATTGATAGGTCTAACCCTAACAGTAGGGTAATTTTTAGGAGTGACATTTGAGTTTTCTTACCCCAGGTCACTCCTACACTGCATGCCTTTGATCCCTTCGCTCCCCTCCCTAACCCCCCTGTGCCACCGCAAGTGCACAGTGGAGTTAAAGCCTCCTGTGGTTGTGGTTTGGCTCTGTCAACCTTACCTCTCACTGTGCTTCTTATGTCCCTTCCTCTTGGTCTTCTAGTGTTTCTCTATCCTTTGCTAAGTGGCCTAGAAGCTCAGTGACTGTGAGGGCTCTCTGTACATTCCCCCTCAGGATCTAGTTCCAGAGTTTGATTCAGTACAACTTGAGTGGATTGGAAATGTGCTTCCCTTTTTAACAAACTCTTCTAGTTCTGAGACATCGGTCTGAGAAATGTTGTAAGAAAGACCATTCTCAGGGCCCGAAGAGATGACTCAGCAGTTCAGAGCGCTGGATGCTCTTCTAGAGGACCCAGGATCAGTGCCAAGCACCCATATGTCAGATCACAGCCATTTCTAACTGCAGTCCCAGATGCCCCCTTCTGGCTCTATGGGTACTGCACACAGGTGATAGATGTGTACACTGAGGCAAAGCACTGAGGAAAGAAAACTTTAAAAAAGACTATTTCACCTGGTGCTGGTGGCGCACCTCTTTAATCCCAGCACTCGGGAGGCAGAGGCAGGTGGATCTCTGTGAATTGGAGGCCAGCCTGGTCTACAAGAGCTAGTTCCAGGACAGGCTCCAAAACTACAGAGAAACCCTGTCTTAAAAAAATAACAAAATAAAACATGACTATTTCAAAGTTACTCAGGTTGACAGTGAGCAAGAGATTGAGCCACAGCAGCACTTAAGTGACTTGAGGGAAGGCCTTGATATACTGACAGCCCATCTCCTTTTCCTCCTTGGAGTTCCAGAACCAAAACGCATTATAACAAGCTCCACACTGCTGTCAGAAATGCCTAGGAGCTATGTTCTCATGTTTCCTGAATTTCACTGCCATCACCTACTCCCTCAGTGAGCCTGTCCAATCTTGTGTTAAAATGTGGTGTCTAACAGATTGACATACCTAGTCTGCTTGCTTCCAGAGCTTCCATTTCCTTCATGTAATTGCATCTCTTACAGAGGACTCATATGATCATACCTGACAGCTCTCTCTATCCCATACGTCAGTTTTACTATGCTGTGTAGCATTTATCACATGACTGGTCAAGTCTGTTTCCCATAGAATGGAAGCTTCTTGAGAGCAGGACCTGTCCCATCTGTATCCGTATTGCTCCTGGATAATGTCATGCAGGCACGTGACTCTGTTAGGCTGGTGATCCCTACATTTCCAGTCCAGATCCATCTGTCCTGACTGACCTGTTGCTGTTGACTGAGTGCAGCTGTCTCAGACCAGTGTCTGCTCTCTGCCTCCTTCAGACCCAACCATGTCCCAGGGTAGCTGCCTACCCCGTCAGAGGGCCAGGCCAAATCCAGTGTTACCCTTTCTCACATGCTCATATGTCTTTTTCGGATATGTGTCTTGTTGGCTCTCTTTAAAATGGTCTGTAGTTTAACTTTATGATACTATTCAATAAAGCTCTGAATTTCAAGTTTGGATCTTCTCCAAGGCTAGCCATTCACAGTACAGCCCTCTCCTGGGGCACTGGGCAGCACAGTGGGAATAATCTAGAAATACAGTGATTGTAGCTTGGCACAGTAAAAGTGGTAAAGCTAGAAGTGTGAACAAAGATTCCTCTAGACCTCAGATCGAATTCATGCTGATAAAGCTATCCTGAGTAGTACACACATGGAAATTACATTCAATGCACTATAGTTACTGACCAGTCTAGCTTAGCGAGGACCACACTGAAGGTTTTCGTGTCTCTTGTGACCATGTAGCTACTTGACAGTTACTCCATTAACCTACACGTTACTTTCCTCATCTCCCACAGTCTTCTCAACACAATGGACCACACAAGCATTTTAATGCTGAGGTCATGTCTGTCCTCTGCTCGTATCCCTCCAACACATGTCGGTGAAAGCAAAGACCGTGGTGTATCCTACAAGTACCTACACATCCTGGTGCCTTCTTGTGAAATCTGTCTTCTGATCCTCCAGTCCCACTGCACCGTGCAGTTCTTAGGGCTGCCAGGCATTTCCTTGTTGCTTCTTCTCTACTGGGCCCTCAGTGAAAGTATTCCTTTCTGTTTCGATCACATGGGCACCGGCGTCCTCTTCCCTGTGCCTGCTCTGTATCGCAATAACAGGCACACCCTGTAGTTCTTTCTCCTCTGCAACAGAAGAGAAATTTCAGAGGATACTCTTAATACTAGCAGCTAAAAGAAGATGCCAGAGTATAAGTGAAACGTCCCGAGAGTTGGAGTCCCACTTGATTTCTGGGTGGTACTGCCTTGGTGGTGGTCGGAATCTTGAGGATGTGGGGGTTACGTGGAGGGCATGGGTCTCTGGGAGGCAAGCATTGAGGGTAGTTGGCTCTGTTTCAGGCCTGAGCTCTCAGCTGCCGACAGAATATAATGGGCCACCTCATACTCCAAGGACACAGCCAGAAGCTTCTCCTACCATCACGCCTTCCCACTGATAGAATGCACCTTTAAAAACAGTGAACCTAACAACTGAAGCTATTCAAATAACTTTATTGACCATGGAGGACATTTTAGTTTGTTTTTATGGAATGGGGATAGAATACTTTCTCAAATACATAAGTAAGTCATGTCCCCATTTCCTGAGACACTCATCATTGGTTACCACTTTTATGTTTCCGAACTGTTTTTTTTTTTAATTCAGCTTAAACTGTTCAACTGTAAGGCCTAAATCCAGTGTCCCTGCCTCTTTGAACTCCACAAGTGGATTTCTTGAAAATCATGGTGTTTAGCCAAAGGTATTACTTCAGAATGAAATCCCTCATTCTTATTAACCATGGGAAACATAAAGGTGGTTGTGCATTTAGGGACTGAAGTATTGAATGTTTGGACTTTGCAACAGCAAAGTGAGGTCATACAAAACTTAGATACTCCTTTAAGATTGCTGCACACAGACCACCCTATTGTCAGTTTTCTAAAAGGACTAAGTCTGTGTAGTGTGGTAGAGGTGCCATTAAAGAAAAGGAATATAAAACAATTTCACTTACCATAGAACGAAAAGAATAGGAAATTATCCTACATTGTGTACATCCTGACTATCTTGGGGAAAAAGGCATCATTAAGAATATATGCTGGCAGGTTGGGGAGGTGGTCACCCCAGTGACACAGGACATCTGACTCAGATGTAGGTGACAAGATGGTCGAGGCCAGAGGATGAATATGAAACTCCTTATTAGCTGTCTCCAAACTTCCTAAGTAAAGTAAAGTAAATTTTAAAAATCTGCCTTCCCAAGCCAGGGCACGATGGCACATGCCTTGAATCCCAGTACTTGGGAGGGCTTTATTTTCTGCTTTTATAGTTTTAAAATATTTGTTGTAATGTGTGTGTCTGGAAACCAGCAGAGGGTATCCGATCCTCTGCAGGGGGGAGTTAGAGGTGGTGGGGAGCCTCCCTCCCCATGTGTGTCCTGGGAACCAAACTCAGATCCTCTACAAGAGCAGCCGTCTCTCCAGCCCGTGAAATTTTTATTTGTCAGAAAAACAGCTGCTTTTCTGGGCTGCTGACCCCGCTGGTTACGAGGAACATGGGAGTCTTGGCTCATGCAGCGGCGAGGGCCTGCAGCTTCATGCATACCCTGGCTTAAGAGGATTTCCTCCATCGCATTCCCATCCCTGAAGAACACCCCAGCTTTCCTCTCCAGTGGGGCCTCCAAGAACAGATGGCTGACAGGAACCAGAACGTCATGGACTCCTGTGACCTGCCCTCCCACATCAGCGTTCATCTTCATAGGCAAGGACATTTACTGCGTGTTGAGCCAAGGAGTTTTAAAAGCTGAATCTCATACAGGAAACTTCCTTGGGACTCTTTTGCTTGATGCTTCTGGAACCAAGATGTTTACAGCATCCTCTCTCCTTGGGCTGCCAAACCAGCTTGGGAAAGATGCTTGCAGCCTTTCCGAGGATTTTAGACTGCAGTTTGACTGAAATGGCCCCTGGGCTTATAGCTCTTTGAGCAGACAGAAAAAGCCCTGGGGAGCAAACTTGTATTTTTCTCACCTGATGCAGTTTCTGCAGTTTAGTCCTGTTCTCAGATTTTTTTTTTTTTTACAGAGAATTTAGAAATTTTATAATTTTGGAAAAGCACAAATAAACATGTAAAATTACATAAATTTAGAAAATAAAACATTCTTTTTATCATTACACTATATGAGATTTAAAAATTAAACATGTACCATTATATTTTCATTAAAAATATATTTTAAAAATATTTGTATGTTTATAAAAGTACTTTTAAAATCTGCAATGCATGCTGAAGTATTGCTGCAAAATCATTCTTTTGTCTTGCTGAAGCGGGTGGGTGGGGAATGCAAGGTGCAGGGGCTGAGCTGCACTTGCACAGGGGGAGTTTGTGTCTCTACAGAGCCCTGGATTTATCTGCATGGGTGAACAGACCTTTTAAGAGGACCTGGGGTGACACCCATGGCATCCCCCGCCACTCTGGGACTTGCCTCAGCTTTACACACATCTCCAGTGGCACCAGGCATGGCCCACAGGAACAAAGGGGTAGCTTGATCATTAAACAAAACCAGTGAAATAAATTGATCGAGGAAGATGATGTGTAAAGCTAGCGGTTTTAAAGAGGTGTTTCCCCAAAGAGTGAACTGAACTGAAGAGGAAAAATGACAGGCAGGAAGGAGAATATTTAAAGCTTGTAATGATTTTAAGTATATTTTCATGGTTCTTTTTTTTCTCTCCCTAGAGGAAATCTTGTGGCCGTTTTGATTCTGACCTCAATTCCAAACATTGAGCATTTCTAGTAAGCACACTGAGCTGTCTGCCTTAAAGGCAGCCAAAGAGAAACAGGAAGATGACTTTTCCTGTTCCTGTCTCTTCCCTTCCATAGCTGTGTGCCACATCTGTAGATACAATATCCTCCTATACGTCCATGGTGCTTGGTTTAAAAGCAAATGAAGCTGAAGGCCAAATTGATGTTTTATAATGAAAATCTTACAAACTTTGAGCAACGCTGGAGGCTTTTGTCTTTTACTGTCTCCCCTGTTTATCTTGGGATAAATAAAGCTAATGCTGTATGTAGGCCAGAGAGCTGAGCAGACAGACCCTAAAATCCCAGGGGCATCGATATAGACCCACATCCTAGAAACTGGATTTTCAAGTTCCATGAGCAAGTAAATGTTCTACCTTCTGAGGTGTTTTAACCTACTTCTGCCATTTTCAACAGAAAGCAGCAGGCAGACCGGGGCTGACGGGGTTTTACTATGGATACCTCTTTGGCTCACTCCCTACAAATGTGCTTTGTTCGTCCTTTAATGCAGGTTCAGTTGGTGAGTATTATATACCAGTTGAAAATTAAGCCATGCCCCAAAGTGGACTTTCTGATGCTTAAAAATGTATCTTGTTGCTTTAGTTTTCATGGGCTTTGCTTCCTCTTTGGGCTTCTGCATTTATTCTTTGCCTCTGAGAGTTTATGAAAGTGTCACTCCACATGGAAACAAAGGTGACATTTATTTCCTGGGGACGCGGTACAGACTTACTCTCCAGTTCCGAGCCCTCAGCACTCATTTCTCAGCTCATTTATTTATTTAGGAGCTGCAGCCGCACAATCCCAGCCTTGTCCCCCTGTTGGGAAAAGAGCCTACCGTGTTCACTTGGCACTGACCCGCTTAGAAATGTCTTGTTTCGGTCCTGGCCGAGGTCTCAATGATACTCTTATTCTTAAACAGAAACCACTGTCTCCCTCCACCTGGAAGCCCTTGATCGAGCCACCAGCCCCAGGGACAGGAGGAAGCAGGAATCTAAAGGCTAATTACACAGCCAGGTGACCTTTTTTGAGCAGTGGCTTGAGAGCAAAATGGTTTTAAATGCTCAAAAGATTTGGTGGTGAGCCAACCTTTTCCCTGCTCAGCTTTCCTGGGAAGTGGGGAATGCAATGCTCAGGGTGTGTGGGGTCTAAAGAGCAGGCAGTCTAGCAAACTCAGAGCGCAGAGACAGAGACCAGGCCTCTAGAGTCCACAGAAGATTGCTTTCCGTCCTGAATGGCTTTGGCTTGTTGTGGGTCAAGAACAGCCAATAAATAAGGCGAGAACAGCAGGTGTTTTAAAGCCCAAGTCTCTCCCAAGAAGGGAGACAGCCCTGATGGAATGCTGAGCTGCCTTCCTGGTCAGCAGGGATGGGAAGCTCTCTGGACTAAGGGGACATTGACACCCCCACCCCAGAGCCAGCTGAGACTCCAGGCAACCCAGGACCGGCTGAGAGATTTGTATCTAAGGGGACTGGCCTTGCCCCCAGTCTCCACTCTTGAGGGAGGAATATTAAAGTAGCCTTGGGGGATATCAGGGCTCTCTTAAAGCCCATGAAGAGTAAGCCATTTCCTACTTGAAATCTAACCAGAATCTGCTTCTGGCCCTGGGTGGACAGTTCATTGCCTCTCTTAAGTGTGAACCCAGGGGCTGCAGATATGGTTTAGTGGTTAAGAGGGCTTGCTCCTGCAGAGGACCCAGGTTCAGTTCCCAGTACCTACATCAGGTAGCTCACAATCACCTGTAACTCAAGATCCAAGGAATCTGATATCCTCTTCTGGTCACTCCCCATATATATAATTAAAAATATTTTTTAAAAAGGAGTTAATGCTACTGGGCCTGTTAGTCACTTTAGGAACGAACACTCTTCAGGAAGGCCAATTCACCTGAAGCCACTGTGTGCCAGACTCAGGCCACCCCCCAACCATCCTCCAGAAATGCAGTTTTTTCCCAAATGTAGTGATATTTTGTGAGAAGCATAATTATTCCGCATGGTGTCTGTCAAGGCATGGTATGTCGGCTTGCAAAATTGTACGTTTAAATATACCATTGTTTTTCTTAATTGGTTTTTGGAAGATCTTCACTTTTTAATATATTGGATGATTAAAACAAAAGAATGGTGCCTCAAAGAGGGCCTGCTCAGCCTGGCTGTCAAGCTGCCTGGAAGGATCTTCTCAAAGTAGGGGCGGTAATGTAGCCACATCTCCTACCTTTTGTTCAAGGTACACAAGCCCTGGTGTATGACAGTTTACCTTTCAACTTTGAGAGTTCAAGATGTAGCACTGTAGAAAATGCAAGATGGGCACAAGCCCACGGAAGCCTAAGTCTGTTGAGAACGTACCGCTGTTTCGCCTCCCCGTGGGTTGGGTGTCCTCCTTAGCACAGCTCTTGGTGCTCTGAGTGGTGTTAAGGTGAGCACCCGCTGGCGCAGTGACGGAGGCTGTGTGAAGAAAGTGGAAGCCATAGCCAGTGGTTTCAGAATCTTCCCACTCCACCTCTTCTTGTGGCTCGTCAGAGACAGAGGGAGGCAAAGGTTCTGCAGAACCTGGTATTCTTTTACTCAGTCACGGGTCCTTTTCTATCTAAATCTGATTTCTGAGAAGCTGAAGTTGTCACCAAGAATCCAAGAGGATCACGTGTGTTAAAGAAGGCAGTGCTTGGATTTCAGCTCACTTACTCAATAGTTCCTGACTGAGCACCTGGGTCAAGCGATTGTGAGAGAGCTGCTCCTGGGGCCATGCTCAACCACTGCCTGCTTTCAGAGGCCCTGAAGATTTTTACAAGTGAACATTTGCAATCACTTTGATGGTCGCTAACAGGGACCTTGAAGAGACAAGGGACAACTTTCAGGAGTCCACTCTCCTCCATGTGGGTTGGTCCTGGGTATTAAACTCAAGATCGTCAGGCCTGGCAGTGAATACCTTTATCCACTCAGCCATCTCACCAACCCAGGCTACTTCTGTAAGCTTCAAGTTCAATGTCTGTAAAATGGAGATGGTAGAGATGATTGTTCAAATAAAAGTTCTGCTCAGTGAATAATGAGAGTGGGTCTCCAAGGTTCTTTGTGCAATGCCTGGCACCTGTCTCTGTCTCTCTCCCTCCCCCTTCCCTCCTAAGACAGGGTTTCTCTATTTAACAGTCCTGGCTCTCCTGGAACTCACTCTGTAGACCAGGCTGGCCTCGAACTCACAGAGATCTGCCTGCCTCTGCCTCCAGAGTGCTGGGATTAGAGGGGTGCGCCACCACTGCCCGACCCACTTCAGCATATATTAACCATGACATTTATTGCTGTTTTTCTCCCAAGAGATTCAGAGACAGGCTCTCTCACAACCTACATCTCTTCACATCACAGAGCCTTAGAAATAGGAACACCAAATTAATAGTTCCCAACAAGATAGTCAGTGCCACCAGATACCGTATGACCTCCCCTCCCTTCTCCCTGGGAACGAGACACATATTGAGAAACTGTCATTATTCCCATCACAATTTTTAGATTCTCATGTGACTTATTTGAAATATCATCTAAGTCTGTTAAAGTTTCATGCTAACTTACACTGATCTATGGTAGTGAAAATAGTCCTCACGCAAGTCTTTAGTCAGAGTAACCTTTCGCTGACCTTTGAGGCCAAGGTAACTGGTTTCTGTCTGCCTTTGGGGACCATTATAAGCACTGACAACACTATGCTCAAAAGAAAGGAAAACGGGTTTTTAATGTGGGTTTACAGATGATGTCTCAAGGAGAGTTTCAGAGAACTCACCCTGAATCTCAGCAACAGAGGTCCACGTATGTTAGTCAACTCTACTGATGCCTAGAGGCTGGACCAAGCATCACCAGCTGCCCTTTGAATATCTTTGCTGACATATCTATTTCGCAGTAGATTTTTACATTCATGACATTTGCAAAGGGTTTGAGTCTGAGGTCTAGGACCAGTTAGCTGGTGGCTCTCTCCTCATCCCTAAACGCTATGAAATTCCTTGCTTTCAACAGCCCACAGCCCCTTAGAGATGTGAGAAGGTCATTATGGAATGCTCTGCAATCAAACTCTTGGGCCTGGAATTGGTTGAACATCCTGTTTTTCTAGTCTTCCGTCGATGTGCCTGCCCCTCTTGTCAGCCTTTGTACTTTCTTGTGTGTCTGTGAACCTACGCAGGACACATTAATAACATGGTGATGATGTTTTATTGTTCTTGCGGTTTTATTGTGAAGGCTTCTAATATTAAATTATCATCTTGAAAGGCAGGGACTATATCAGGAATTAGGAAAGAGCACATCTTGAACATCTCTGAGAAAAGTTAAATGTTTTAGGGTCATGCTCTCCCTTGAACCAAATTTCATATCTGATGAATGTGATCATGTCTCGCTGGATAATTAATTTTCTCCTATGCAAGAAAAGATACCATGTTGTATTCGGGGCCACAGACAGGTGAGGTTTTATCCAAGCTGAAAGGCTTCTGCACGGTAAGAGAAAGAACCTAACAAAATTAGAAGGCAACTTTTGGAACCGTGGGAATACTTTCTGGCAACAGCTGATGTGGGGTGACCACACAGAATGCGCCAGGAATTAAAATTGCAAAACAGTTATCCAGAGGACCAGAGAGGCCATTCTATGAAGAAGGTACCAACTGATCCATGATAAAGTACTCTGTCCTGGTCACCAGGAAGCAGGAAGTGTCACAGGTGTTTCAGCCACCTCAAACCTGGAGGAAGGTCTTTGTCTTCTCCTTTGTCCAAAGAGATGAGACAGATACAGTGTTAGGTCAAGGCTCACCTGAAAGCGTGATGAGGTTCAGGTTGTCGGAAGTCACTAGATGTCAATGGACAAAGCAGTCCAACTTTACAGGAAGGAATGTGTCATTTGCATTGGCTGGGTTCTGCAGAGAAAGGTCAGTGGGTGTTTACCCAGAAAGGCAGTTATCACCAGACTGGATAGAGCTGGACAAAGGCTTAAAAAAAAAAATCCTAGGATAGTATGGTGGTTTGAAAGAAAATGGCCCCCCAAAGGAAGAGACCTCACCAGCGCCACTGTCACCTACTCTCATTTGCCTTTTTCTTTCCCGTATTGTTATAGGAGCCACCACCAGTAATATGGACATGGCTTCCTCTGAGCTCAGGATCCACACATCCTACTTGACTGCAACTCCTGGATCTCTTTTATTCCATTGTCACTACCTTCCCATAGTTTAGAGTATCATTAGCCATTGTCATGCTTTCTGGTCTCCAGAATTGCTCAGAATCTTCCCCAATTGATTAGAAACCAAGCAGGAAGGTTCCTATGTATGGACGATAGCTTGACCCATCTTACCTTTGGTTACAACTGAAGTTTACCTTTTGTCTAGCTTAGGGCTTTCAATGACTTGATTCTTACCACTTCTAGCTTCGCCTATCCCTTCTACCATTAATGTATCCTTGTTACTTGGCTTGAGTTGCCTTGTCTCCTCCTTTCTGCCTGTGTCAATCAGCCCTTCTCCAAAGCTAAGGTCAGAGCCCATCTCTCCCACAGATTCTTTTTATGAACTGTAAACTCAGAACGTTTCCCATTACACACCATTGTCTCCTTTGCCTCATGATAATCTAGGGCTTTAATTAGTCTTAGGTGTTTCTCTGAACGGTGAATGAGGTCACTCCTTAACACAGAAGAGAGAACAGCATCTCAGAGTGGGCCATGAAGCTGATTCTGATGGCAATCTGTCTGACTATGTCTTAACTTCCTCTAGGTGGGGCAGAGGTCTCCTTGGGAGTAAGGAACTCATTTCTCATCTTGAGACCCTTTGAAACTCCCACACAGCTGACAATTGGGGTATTGTCAGCTGCAGTGAGTGACTGACTAATAGGCCATTGTTGGTCCCCAACTGTACTATAAATATCTCACTGGTTGTATTTCTGTGCTTTTTCCTGTTCTCTGTGTCCTACTTCTGCCTCTCTTGACAAGTTTTGGAGTGAGCAGAGATTGAATGTGCACCCTTCTTTTGTCTAGATCTTAAACAGAAAATCCACAAATGATTTGTGGTGGCAAAAACAAATTGTGTCCCAGAACAGGTTTGAGCTGCTTTTTAGACCAATTGCATCTGCATTCACTTTGTTTCAATAGCTCGGCATGTTATGGAAACCTCACCAGCACCTGCTCTGAAGAGCAAACTGTGCAGGACTTTCATTTTTCATCAGCCTCCCTGCAAGCCATGCTGCAGGTCTTGAACTAGAGACAGCTAATAAATCTAACGTAGTCACCAGGGCTTCCAAACAGCCAGCTTTCTTGTGCTCGTCCTTTGTTACTCGCAGGTGAGCAGTAGATGTAGGGAGTAAGTTAATTAAAAAAAAACAACCATAGTAGAGGGAACTCAGGTACCATTGTGTCCCATTGAGAGTTATTTTTTTCTTTATTTTATTTTTTTATATTATTTGTGGCTATTGTTTTTTTTTAATTAATTTATTTTCTTAATTTATTTATTAATTAAGGATTTCTGCCTCCTCCCCGCAACTGCCTCCCATTTCCCTCCCCCTCCCCCGATCATGTCACCCTCCCTCATCTGCTCGAAGAGCAATCAGGGTTCCCTGACCTGTAGGAAGCCCAAGGACCGCCCACCTCTATCCAGGTCTAGTAAGGTGAGCATCCAAACTGCCTAGGCTCCCCCAAAGCCAGTACGTGCAGTAGGATAAAAAACCCACTGTGATTGTTCTTGAGTTCTCAGTATTCCTCATTGTCCGCTATGTTCAGCTAGTCCGGATTTATCCCATGCTTTTTCAGACCCAGGCCAGCTGGCCTTGGTGAGTTCCCGATAGAACATCCCCATTGTCTCAGTGTGTGGGTGCACCCCTCGCGGTCCTGAGTTCCTTGCTCGTGCTCCATCTCCTTCTGCTCCTGATTTGGACCTTGAGATTTCTGTCCGGTGCTCCAGTGTGGGTCTCTGTCTCTGTCTCCTTTCATTGCCTGATGAAGGTTAATATTCATGAGGATGCCTATGTGTTTGTCTTTGGATGCACCTTCTTATTTAGCTTCTCTAGGAACATGAATTATAAGCTCAATGTCCTTTATTTATGGCTAGAAACCAAATATGAGTGAGTACATCCCATGTTCCTCTTTTTGGGTCTGGCTTACCTCACTCAGGATAGTGTTTTCTATTTCCATCCCATTGAGAGTTATTTAAGGAGGAAACATTTGATGTGGGTGGCCTAAGTCACTGACCTGTATGATTGGCCCATTTTGGGCACACACACACACACCTAATCAGATTCTCAAACAAACATGGTTTTCATAGAAAGCACGGGGAACTTGTGAATTCCAACAGGGTATATGTAGGTCTTTCTTTTGCCTTTTTTTCTTGAAGATTTACTTTAATTTTATGTGTATGAATCTTTTGCCTGATATCCAGAGGCTAAAAGAGAGCACGGAATTCCCTGGAACTGGAGAAACCACCACGTGGTCACAGATGGCACAGAATTTCTTACACACACACATCCCCCCCACACACCAACACTCCACACTTAATTTGCAGCTACCAATAACTCTTTGATGCACAACACGACTTATAGATAGGACTGATGAAATTGATACCAACTATGTGCATGGTTCTCCCAAAGGGTGACATGCTTCCCAGGCTGAGGAGTGCTCTGGCTAAGGGAGAGACTGTCCTCCACATCAGGGGCCTGAGACAAGCTGGGACAATGATGTTCCTCTTCTGGTCGAGACACCTTTGATGGGATGTCATAATGTTCTGTCCCTCCTGACTCTGCCACATTTTTTCAGAAGCTAGGGTCATGTCAATATTGTGTACTGACATGTAAAATGACAATGACAATAATGACAGTGAGGCCCCTGCAAGGCCCAGCAGAGCTCTGTGTTCCTTGGGGTCCACATTCTCACAGGCCCTTGCATGTGTTTTGCCCTTATAAAACAACAGAGAGTCTCTGGCTCCATCTGTGTGCTGCACTTACTCCAGGAAATTCTTGCCTTTGCTTCTAGATTCATGCATGAAACTCAGCAAGGGCTCAGCTTTACGAGGGAGTGGACTTCTGTGGCAGGGGGAGTCCCAGGCAGCTGTTGAGGGATTTCTGAATTCTGACTACATGTTAGTTCCCACGAAGGGCTCCAAGGACATTTAAGCTCATCCCCTGCCTTCTTTCTGCTCCATCTAGGTTGTCACAAACATTGCTTCAACTGTCTTGGGCTCAGCCTGAAAAAGGCTATCCCTTTGAACTCCACGTTAATGGGATGCATTCTGGCCGATCAAATATATTTCTCCGTATCTCATAAATGTGTCATGAGACGAAATTTCCACTAAGTGAAATAGTCTTACTATGACTTCTAATGCTGATTGCAACAGGCCTCTGTCTAACTGAATGTGGGAAATAGTTCACTTATGTCAAGGTGGTGTACTGAAAAAGAGGGCCATGATCCCGATGGAAACTAGAAATTATGGGTAAATGCCAGGGACTACACACGAGAGACACAGGAAGCAGATAGACATATATATTATGTAATAATTTTATATATGGAATATGCTTGCGTATTACATGTGTAAATGTAGAGCAGTGCTTACCTTGATTACTCAGCCAAAGAGTTCAAATTGTTTTCTCTAAGAAGGAAACCAAGGCCAGACATCAAGCCAGACAAGGAAGAACAGCCTGACCTCCCCAAGGAGATCCCTTGCACGGACAGACACAATAGCTCTTGAGTCATGTGCTGGCTTCTGGCCTGACACAATGGATTCATCCTAGGTTTCCCAAGGTCGTAGAGGCAAGCAGATGTTCACAGCTGTTTCCAGGGATCTGCAGAGACAGGCTGGACCAAGGTTATGCTCACGAGGCAAAGTCATGTCCCAGGGAGTTCATCCCAAAACATGCCAAGAATGCAGCCTTTGAAAAGCCTGGCTGGTGCATTTGACCTTCCAGCTGCTTCAGGAACAGGAAGTAACCCCCGGAGACGAGCATCCTCAAATCAAAGGAACAGTCTTGGCTTTGGACTGAAGAAGGAGGAATTATAAACTCAACAACACTTTGAAATAGCTCCATGGTCTATCAGAAGATCCGTTATGAAAGCATGAACGATTTCCCCTTGGGAGACAAAATCATTTAACCCAGTCCTTCTCAGAGCCCAGATTCTGGGCAGCCACACCGAACAAGTTTGTCAACTTCCTAAGAGTTCAGAGCCCTACCTTCGACTCTAAATTGTCAGAGGTGGACCCTGAAATCTGCATCGAAACAAGCTGATGTACAGGCAAAATTGGGGATACTGGCTTAGCCCCAATGAACATAGAAAGCCTGTTTGTAATATTCCTGAACCAAAGAGACTGCATCTATTTAACCAGGCCGAAAACGGCCACAGAGAAATGCTTACTCACCTTGCCCTGGTTTATTTTTAGCAGTAGACCAAAGCCCTCTGGGTATGAGTGATACGGAGTGTGTGATGGGTATGTATGCATGAGTGCATTTATTTACCTGTAGAGCTTGAAGAGGGCGTCCAGCTACTCTGGAGCTGGAGTTACAGGTGAACCACCTGATATGGGTGCCGGGAGGTGAACTTGGATCCTCTGGAAGAGCGTGTGAGCTCTTAACCACTGAGCCATCTTGCCAACCTCTGATGATTCACTGAGGCAGGGTCTCTCAGTTGAACCTAGACCTTATCCAATGGATGTTCTTGTTGGCCAGATTATTCAGAGAACCCCATTTCCACCTCTGAGTGCTAGAATTTCAGGCGAATGACCACAGCCACTCAGCCCTTAGTGGGTTCCAAGGATCCACACTCAGGCTCAACTTTTAAGTACTGAGCCACCTCCCAAGTCTCTTGATGTCAGCAATTTAAAAACCAAATATTCTAGTGTGATACAGCCTAAAGGTATACCAATTTGATACCTGCTCTGCAATGATGATAAGAAAATGTCAGAAGTTGTTTGTTCCTTCCGTCATTAAGTCATCATGTGTCTATAAGAGCAGGAAGCACTGCAATTCATGACGTGCAGTAGTCTCAAGCCAGAGCCAAGGGCTCCAGGCCAGTGTATGTCGGTGAGTCATGGAGCCAGGGCCGTTCAGTGCTGCATGTTCAGGACCAAGTCCTGTGATGCAACAGGAATGAATGTGGTGAGAAACACCTCAGATGTGCTATGTGGTCTGATTTTAAATTCTTTTTCTTTTGGATTTTATTTTTACATGTCTGAGTGTTTTGACTACATGTATCTTTGTGTACCATGTGTGTGTCTGGTACCTGAAGAAGCCATAAGAGGGTGTTGGATTTCCAGGAAGTGGAATTTTATAGGGTTGTAAGCTAACATATTTAGGTCTTGGCAATAAAACCTGGGTTCTCAGCAAGGAGCAGCCAGCCGCTTAACCCACTAAACGTTTCTTCAGCCCCTTGAGTTCAGTTTTGACAACTGGGTGTTCAGAACCTTTGCTGTTGCCAGATTGCTTGTGACCGTCCCTGCCTATGTTGTTGAAACCAAGGGCATTCTGTCATTTGAGACAGCATGGATGAACCTAGGAGGGGGCAATGCACCAGTGCAAACAAGAGCCACACCTGGAAGGCAGATGCTGCGTGACCGCATCAACACACGGAAACCGGAACGTTTACACTCTGAAGCGGAGAGAAGGATGGTTGCCAGGGCCTGGGGAGGAAGGAATGAAGAGGAAGATGTCAGTAACGATATGACATCTCGGCTAGGATCAAGAAATTCAAGGAGTTGTCATGTAACACAGTGGCTGGAATTAAGAACAATCTAGTGTTTTCCTGAAATTAATAGGAACAGGTTTATAATGACTTTCAATCACAAAAAATGAGATAGACGTGAAGTAATTAGGTCAATTTAGCCATTTCATACAAATATGTATTTCAAAACAATGTGTTTATGGTGTATATATACTGTGTTTATATTATATATTGTATATATCTTTGCACAATTCTGAAAATGTAGTTACATGTGTTTATATTATACATTATATATGTTTGCAATTATGAAAATGCTGTTACGAAAATACAATTTAAAAACCCAAGAAATTCTGGCTTCTGCACCTTCTGATCATCATCTTGTCGTCACTTGACCCCATCTCATAGAGTTATCCTTGATGAGTCATACAGTCAAGGGTGTATCTAACACACCACTGCTTCCCATTCAATGGCAGACAACAAGAAACATAAGGGAAGCTGTTTCTGCGATAGCATCTTGCCACTTGTGAATTCATTTGAATTTGGTACCTGAAAACTTGGTACACATGAATCCCCCATTTCTTCTCCGTAGATCTCTGCTTCTCTGAAGGGTTTATGCCTTGACATTGCACTCATTTTCTGCCTTTGGAGCTTACTTCCCACCCCAACCCCACCAGCAATCCCATACTGTGCCCGTGGTCAGGCTGGCAGACACAGCAATTGTTATCACTGTGGTTCCTTTAAAGCACTCTTCTTCAGAAACCAACACAGAAATCTAACAACAAATCCTCTAGGAATCACCGTAGAAAGAAAGAAATACAGATAAGCAATAAGCAATGATTATACTTAAGAAAAACCCCAAACAGTTCCACCAGGTATAACCACAAAGACAACGCACTAGACGTCCCCTTGTGTTTATGGATATGCACAGCTGTGCATTTGAAACAGGTGGTTCCTATTACACTGCTTTTGTGGTTCCTTCATGCCAAACATCTATCTGAATAAGTACGAAGAGTTCTGATCTACAGCGTTCTGCACAGTGGCTCTCCAGAGCTCAAGCACATAATCTGTGTAGGCGTCCTTAGGACGTGTGCGGCATCCTTGCTGCTGTTAGGGTTGTGGCAGGAGTGCCTGGTAAACTTACTCGGTGTTTCCTGAGAACCACCTGCTGGAGAGAATTACACAAATGGTATGTATCTGTATGACTTCTGATACACATTGCCCATGTCCTCAAAAAAGCTATAATCTCTCTAACCTGAAAAAAAAAAAGGGACAATCTCCTTATACTCAAGTCAACACTAACTTGGGCGGTGTCTTTTTAAATTTTCTAAATGGGTGGTTTTTAAAAAGATTTATTTACTTTTATGTGGGTGGGTGTTTTGCCTGTATATGTGTCTGTGTACCACATGTGTGCCTGGTACCTGAGGAGTCCAGAAGAAGGCATCAGATCCCCAGGAACTGGAGTAATAGGTGATTGTGAACCACTGTGTGACTTCTGGGACTCAAACCCTCGTCCTCTCCAAGAGCAGCCAGTGCTCCTAACTGTCAGGCCATCTCTCCAGCCCCTGTATTCTTATTTTATTAACTGACTTTTTTTTGTTATTGCTCTGGGTCATTTTCCTGATAGGGTGTTTCTTATTGTATATTGAGTTGTTTAAACTTCCTGTCTGTGAAAAGCTCAGACATTAACCTGCACCCAGGGAGTATTCCTCGGGCTGTTTTAGAGAAACACCCAGTAAATGAGGTGATGGAGGCGGGGCTAATGACAGGGCCTTTAAAGAAGAAAGGTCATTCCTCAAACACAGAGGGGCTGCAGAGGTATTTGTTGTCCAGACAGAACTAGCTGAGAGGCTTGTCTTCCGGGAGCTGCCAACACAGTGCATGGCTGTGGCTGGACGGTGGAACCAGATGTCTCAGCGTGGGGGGTGGCGATGGTTCTGGACTTAGGGACCACCTGCATCAGCCTCACTCACTTCGGGGGTGGAGATTGTCAGGGCCTGCTGAGAGACTCACAAGCACACTGTGTTGTATTTACTGTAGTGCGATGTATAAATCCAGCAGAGAATACAATTCACTGTGAAATCCAGTGACGATCCCATGGTATCAGTTCCATTCTGCAACCATCTCCCCAGGCAACAGTCAACACTTTCACTTGGTCTTCTTTCTGTTTTCTTCTTCTTCTTGGTGTTTCAAGACCAAGGTCTCTCTGTGTAACTCTGGCTGTCCTGGAACTAGCTCTGTAGACTGGGCTGGCTTCGAACTCACGGAGATCCACCCACCTCTGCCTCCCCAGTACTGGGATTAAAGGCGTGAGTCAGCACTGTCTGGCTACTCTCACTTTTCTAAACAGAAAGCCCGTACCCAGTATACAGCCCCCACCATCCTTCGCTCTGCTCCTGTGAACCAGCTCGTAAGTGAAGTCATACACTTTTGCTACTGTGCATCTTGCTTTTTTCCAGTTAGGATGAATCCCCTGGACTTCCATGTAAGCACGGCATATATGAGAATTCTCTTCATCATCAGGGCTGACGAATACTCCATTATATGTGTATATCTTTCATGTTCTGTCTCCACTTAACTGTTGAAGGAGTACTTTATAATTTGAGCAAGTAACACTGATTCGTGGGGGGCTGGATTGAAATGCATATTTTTAATGAAATGTTCTGTGGTGGGCCTCACCCACTATAGGTGGCCTCCTTCTTGCTGCACCCTCTGTAGGCACGCCCTTAGCATACGTCTTAATGTCCAGATAGCTTTAGAAAGAGAG
Source organism: Microtus pennsylvanicus (assembly GCF_037038515.1). NCBI lineage: Eukaryota > Metazoa > Chordata > Mammalia > Rodentia > Cricetidae > Microtus > Microtus pennsylvanicus. The sequence continues at coordinate 89,273,205 of NC_134579.1, forward strand.
CACAGTCAGATTGTATTGGGGCCCCGTCTACCTTGATCCCTTATCCAAGGCTATGTAACTGAATACAGGGTGCTAGGGCTTCAACATGTGCACTTTAGAAGAAAGCAAATCCACTCATAATAGTGGCTTTCTTATTTTCTGAGTGAGGAATGCTTCTTATTAGGCTTTCTGCCTTCCATCATCTGGTTCTCTGATAGTGTTCGCATTTCTCCTTCTGTCCACCAGAGGGCAGTCGTCTAAAGTGCTTCTGTGAAATCTCTGAGCTCAGGAGGACTGTTTATGTAAACCTCAATCTTTACTATTTCGTTCTAATTAAGAAAAAACGTTAGAAATAGCACCTGTGATGTTTATTGGCATGCTTATTATCCATTCATATAAGAACGGGTCATTTTCTTTGTGGGTTCAAGGTCCTAGGGAAATCATTTTCAGTATTGGCTTCAAATGTTTTCATCCTGGAAAACACGCCTGTAAAATATTCATCAGCTAAGTCATGTGCGTCATGTAGTGCACTGCTGACATTTGAGTTCCCTTAAAAAGGGGCTTCCCTAGCAATTGTAGAACAGATCCATCGAAGGTATGCTAGTTTAGATTCTGCTGAGACATTCTTTAAAGAGGAAAGGTTGGAGACCATTTGCTTCAATAATCAAGGGTAATTTCTGCGTTTTAAGGGGTGAATGTGGTCAAATATGCCTTGCGGGCTCTCTGTGCTGAGTAGATCATGGATTCTTAGGCAAATCCAAGTACACATAGCCTGGGCAACCATCCAGTCCACCCTGGGAAGCCCCTGTTCTTTCTGTAGCATATGCATGTGCTGCCAAAAACGGAACCCTTAAAACCTAAGGGGACCGATGATTCCTTAAGTAAATCGGTGGCGTTGCTGCTGTTGTGTCCCGCCCACCTGATGGAAGGCCTTGGTAATGGGCTAATAACAGACCTGGCAGATGCGTGCACCCCAGTAGCTAAACAGTGCTTTGGGTCACAGTTGCCTGTGAATGTGAGTTCAGAAAAGACATTAAAGCCTTAACTTAGATTTTCTGTTGTGTTTTGGAATCATTGCCTTAATGTTCAAGCATCTCTTAAGCCCTCCGACCGAAGGAGAAATGCATGTCTGCTCGTGACTTTTTGTAAATATAAGTGCAGGGAGCTATTGCTTTTAAGTTTCAGTGGCAATGTCTCTTAATAGTTACAGAGAAAAAAATGGAGCATGTAATTGTCTTTCATGTGCAAGAACTGTCCCGACAAACCCTTTGTCACCTAAATTCTCCCATGGTTGTTTGTAAACACAGATTTGGTGATTAAAGAGAAACTAGAACTCTTAAAAAAGGGGGGCTTCCCTGTGCATTATGAGATGTTAAGAGACTTCCCTTCAATAATCTAGCTTTTTATCTTATCATATTTATATCCTCAAACTCATGATCCTCCTGCCTCCACCTCTTATGGAGTATTTTCTCTGAACATGCCAAATGCAAATGGACTAGACATTGTTGATGTATTTATTGTCTGTATATACTGTATATAGTTATTGTACTTATTGTATATAGTTTTCTTATATTAGTTATAGCCGCCTTTTTATTTTAGATAAAAAGGGGAAATGGAGTGGCATTTCATTTGTATTTTAGTAAATAAAGCTTGCCAGAAGATCAGAGAGTAAAACAGCGCATTAGTCAGTCTTACAGACCAGCCAGTGGTAACACACACCTTAATCCCAGCCCTAGAGAGGATTATACAATGGGAGGAGACCGCTCTCAGACACAGTCTCATTCTGAGATTCCTGGAGGCAGGATCACCATTTCGGACTGAGGCCGAGGTAATAGCCAATGGCTGGCTGCTTTGCTTTTCTGGTCTTCAGGTTGAACCCCAATTTCTGTCTCTGAGTTTTTATTAATTGTGCTTCATCCCTTTTCTTTTCTTTTTTTTTAAAATATTTATTTATTATTTATTATGTATGCAATAGTCTATCTGTGTGTATGCCGAAGGCCAGAAGAGGGCACCAGACCCCATTACAGATGGTTGTGTGTTGCTGGGAATTGAACTCAGGACCTTTGGAAGAGCAGGCAATGCTCTTAACCACTGAGCCATCTCTCCAGCCCTTCATCCCTTTTCTTGAGGACCCTGTTAAATGCCAGCAACGTATGCTTTCCCCCTGTCACAGCAACAAAAATCTCTCCAGACAGTATCAGCTATCCAATGGGAGACAACATCTCCCTTCTTCCTGACTGAGGACTCCTGAGCTGATGAAACCAGCCACTGGGCTGTCCTCCAGGAGAGCCACGATCCCAGTCCCACCCCTTTCTCCTGGACCCAATGCCTTCCCTCTAGTCATTCCCACTGGTCCACACTGTCCAGTCCCCTTTCAACTCACGTGGGTCAAAAGCTGCTGTCTTACTTTTCTATTGGTTCCAGGTGCCTACAGTGAGCCCATAACTGTCATGGTGGGGAGCATGGTAGCAGACAGGAAGACATGACGCTGGGGCAGTAGCTAGGAGCTCACATCTGAGCCACAAACACAAGACAGAGAGAGCTAACTGGGAACGGTGGGGGCTTTTGAATTCCCAAAGCCCATCTCCAGTGACACACCTCCTCCAACAAGACCACACCTCCCAATCCTTCCCAAACAGTTCTACCAACTGTGGACCAAGTATTCAAATAGACGAGCCTGTGGGCCATTCTCCCCCAGACTTCCACAGCTGCCCTTCCTGAGTGACCTTGTGTGTCATTTCTGCGTGATAGAAGACAGCACAGCAAACATTGCTGGTTAGTCATAGTGGACTCTGATATATGAACGAGGAACATGGACTTCAGAAACCTTTGGCAAGGTGACGGGTGGTCCTGAGCCACCCTTAACCCACAGTGTCATCTCTCTACATTCTAAGTCCATCTCCCCTAGTTGGCTGCTTTGTACATTTCCCTAACTCACTGGCAGACTCCACCAGGCAGAGGCACTTTCTAGCAAGCCTGAAACTAGCCTCCATGGTCAGCATCTTCTCTCCTCTTAGCTGGGCTGTACATCTGAAAAACATTAGTGAGTGGGGTAGTCATTGTGTTTGCTCCACACGGAAATCTACCTGCACAGATACTGCAGAGGGTTCTTGCTCAAGAGGTGGTACAGGTGCCTCATTTAAAACCCTAGGCCTGTGAGTTCGTCTTTTCCTTATTTGAGATACAGGGTGCATAGGATGCGCCGAGGAAAGCTGAGCGCCATTCAGAATTGAAGATAGGCCAGAAATCAGAAGAAACCCAATGTGGTTTCCATGGAAACAGGAGCGCTGAGCACCAGAGTGGCCACTCCGAGGCCAGCAAGATGCATCTGTGTAGTGGAACCTAAAAGAAGATAGAAACAGTCTACAGGCCTCCGGTTTCCATGTGTACAGGGACACACTCCAACTCCGCACCTAGCAGGGCGACTGTGGCGTGTCTGTGGGAACCAGCCTGTGTGGACAGCACAAAAGACAGATGAGTCCATTATCATAGTGCTTGCCTTTTTTCTCCTTCCTTGAGCAAAGAAGGATCATCTGGAAGCCACAGGCATTCCAGGAGACTCTCGCTCCCAGTACGGGCTCTCTCCAGCTCTGTGGCGTGAACCAAAATGAGGGGAGCCGACACTTGATGACAACTGGCTTTCCCCTCCCCCAGACCCCCCCAACACCAGCACCTCAAAGGAATGGAAAGAGCTGGGCAAGCCACCCAAGGCAAGGTCCCCATTAATGCTTGCCAGGGACCCTTCAGCGCAGAAGACCTCAGTTACCCTTAGCAGGAACTCCCCCCCCCCCCCCGGCTTTTAATTGACTGGTCTCTTTATAGTCAATCACGGAAGCCTGAGAAGCTTCGTTTTTACTGTACTGTTTGAACTAGCTAGCTCATCAGCTTATATAGAAACTGTTGCTTAGTTTGCCTGTCGTCTTTAAATTCCTTAAAGTTTTCTAGTTCTGTAAAGCTTCTGGTCATTGTTTTATAACTGCATTCATCTGAACCGCTTAAGCTTCCTTCCTGCTGTTGTTCAAAAATGAAAATTCCCTTCTATTTAAAAAAATTATTAAAAATTATGTGGAGGGTAGAGAAGAGGCTCAGCAGTTAAGAGCGTACCACTCTTGCAGAGGACCCCAGTTCAGTTCCCAGAGCCCAGGTCAGGCAGCTCCTAACTCCCTGTAATAAAGCTCCATGAGATCCCACACCCTCTCTGGCCTCTTGGCCACTGTACTCATGGGGACATGCCCATGAATATGAACACACACACACACTTTAAAAAGGATTTATCCTTAATCGCTGTGCGTATGTATGTGTGTGCATGTGTGTGTATGAGAATGTCTGTCTGTGTGTGTGTTTATGTGAACACGTGAGTCTGTGTGTGCATGTGTGTGTATGAGAATGTCTGTCTGTGTGTGTGTTTATGTGAACACGTGAGTCTGTGTGTGCATGTGTGTTATGAGAATGTGTCTCTGTGTGTGTGTGTTTATGTGAACATGTGAGTCTGTGTGTGCATGTGTGTGTATGAGAATGTGTCTGTGTGTGTGTGTGTTTATGTGAATATGTGAGTCTGTGTGTGCATGTGTGTGTATGAGAATGTGTCTGTGTGTGTGTGTGTGTTTATGTGAATATGTGAGTCTGTGTGTGCATGTGTGTGATGAGAATGTCTGTCTGTGTGTGTGTTTATGTGAACATGTGAGTCTGTGTGTGCATGTGTGTGTATGAGAATGTCTGTCTGTGTGTGTGTTTATGTGAACACGTGAGTCTGTGTGTGCATGTGTGTTATGAGAATGTGTCTCTGTGTGTGTGTGTTTATGTGAACATGTGAGTCTGTGTGTGCATGTGTGTGTATGAGAATGTGTCTGTGTGTGTGTGTGTTTATGTGAATATGTGAGTCTGTGTGTGCATGTGTATGTATGAGAATGTGTCTGTGTGTGTGTGTTTATGTGAACATGTGAGTCTGTGTGTGCACCTGTGGTAGTCAGGACCCAAGTCTAGCCGTCCATGCATGTTGCAGTAGCCTCTCTGTTGTCTCTGCTATTTGGCATCATGTTCCAGGCTAGCTGGCCTTTGAGCTTTTGGCCCACTCCTCTGTCTCCCATCCTCCTGCAGGAGCACTGGGATCACAGATGGAGACTGATGCATCCAGCTGTTAAAGTGTGTTCCAGGGACCAGGCTCAGATCATCAGGCGTGTGCAGCAGCATGTACCATCTCCCTGGCTCTCTTGGAAGTTTTTATCTTTACTGTCATCCTTTCCTTTTCTCATTCCTTTTGGTAGGACCTACAAATTGCTTCAGTTTCTCAAAGCGTATGCCCTTTTATTATCCACCTTAAAGTTTTCCCTATCTTAGTTCATTTTCATCCCAACATATCAGGTTTTTTAATTTTTATTTTTTTATTTTTTTGGTTTTTTGAGACAGGGTTTCTCTGTGTAACAGTCCTAGCTGTCCTGGAACCAGCTCTGTAGACCACACTGTCTGCCTCAAACTCACAGAGATCCGCCTGCCTCTGCCTGCCTTGTACTGGGATTAAAGGTGTGTGCCATCACTGCCTGGCTAACCTATAGGTTTTTAAATTTCATTCATAATTTTTCTCTCTTACTCCCTCTCTTCCTTCCTCTCTCCCTCCCTCCCACTCTCATTGCTGTTCCATTCACTTTTTACCTGTAGGGAAGAGCTGCTTTATTTATCTAGCTCTGGCTTGTATGTGATGGGAATGATGGGCTGGATGTATTTGCAGGGAAGGAGCTGTGGAGACGATGCAAGCTGGGAGAGGGGCGCTGGAAGGAATGTCATCTCGGGCTGAATCTAACCGCCTGAAGAAAGCATCTTCTACCCTTCAGAGTTAACTTGGCCAGTCTCCACCCACTCTGCCTGAAGCACCTGCGCTTGTATTCCTTCTCAAGTGGAGTGCACAGTGTGTGTATCGTGACTGTCAGCTTGAGAGGATGCAGAATCAGTTTTGGGATGAGCCGTGAGGTGTGCTGTGCAGACATTTCCAGAGATTTAACTGATGCGGAAAGACTCACCCTGAATGTGGATGGCTCCATCCCATGAACTGGGGTTCAGGACTGAGTGGAAAGGAAAAGCGAACAGAGAACCAGCGTTCTTCGTACAGACTGAGCAAAATGTTTCTCTCCTTCAGTTAGAGCCACTGTCACCACCATGCCTTCCCTGCTGTGATGGATTTTATGCCCCCAAACTCTGAGTCTAAATAAATCTTTCTTTCTGGTATTTTGTCATAGCAATAAGAAAAATAACTAATACAATACAATCAGCTTTCTGCCGCTGTTGCAAATGCCTGAGATAACCGACTTCCAGAGAGAGAAGGAGTGTTTGGGATCACAGTTTCTTTGGGAATTCTCAGTCTGTGATCATTTGGCTCCATTGCTTTCGAGTCCTGGGGGCATCTGCTAAGGGTTCCAGATCTCTGTGTCCTTGTGTATCGAGGTCTTTCCTATGTAGCTGCAGGAGAGAAAGGTTTTAGTCATTTTATGTCACCTGGCTTCTTCCACTTCTGTCTTGATACTGCTTTCTCCAACCCATGCTTCCTCCTGTGAGGGAAAATCCCTCGTCTCATGGTCAGGATACCAAAAGACAGAACAAATGGACTGAGGCTGCATTACGTCATTTTAGGGCACACTCACTGCTTAAAGTGCCCAGCACCCCCTTACGTCCCTGGAGACCAATGTTTAACAGGAAGGCCCTTGGCAGACACTCACATACTTGTCATACCCAGGACAAGTAGCACATTGATGCATTCGTAGACTGTGCATCTTTTAAGTACCATCTGCTTCCAGGGTCACCTGCTATGGTGACGTGATGCCTACCTGTCCAGCAGACAAAAGGAAGCTGCTGGTGGTCATAGAATCCACAAAGGAAGCCTAACAAAGGCTGAAAGTGTGGGTTCAGTGAAGCGGAAGAAGAGGCTGGGAACTTAACTAGAGGGTACAAACCCTGGATCTTTCTTGTTTCTTAAGAAAAGGTTGAGTCTCCTCTGGTCAGTTGGGTAGACTGAGGGGCAGGGAGCCTTCAGAACTTTTCCAAGAGCTTTGAATACCCTGCTGCACCATTAAATCTCCTCCACTCATGTTTGTTTTCTGTGTATGACTAATGTGTGTCCGTGTACATGTGTCTGTCTTTATATGTGTATGTCTGTATATGTGTAGGTCTCTTTCTCTCCTCTCTGTGTTGTCTTTGTATGTACCTGTGGTTGTATGTGTGTGCGCGCGCATGCACATGCTCGTGTCTTGCATACATATGTGTTCTTGTTCTGAGTTTTGCTTTTGTTTTGACTATTGGAGAATTCAGCTCAGAAAGCATTACCAGACTGGTGTTGATGTGCCCCTTAAATGCTAACCATGTTGTCTCATGAGACATTGATAAATCAAAGTTGCATACAAATAAGCAAGAGAAATGGTCTTAGCCTCCTGTAGACAGTGGGCCTTGGGCAGGTTGTTCATTGGGGAGGGCCAAGGGGCATTCTCTACTGGCTTCTCCTATGGGGAAGGACAGGAAATCTGCCTGGGCAGGAAACAGTATAAAAACTCAAGCCATTCCTCTCTGGAGTGGTAGCAGAATCGTCCTGGAAGTGAATACCAGTGTCTCCACTAGGCAGCAAACTCCTTGGAACAGTGGGCACACCTGTTTGTCCTGTAGCTCGCCTCCCATGCAGGCCACCCCAGCTTTCTTGCATGTACTGATGTCTCCTGTTGATCAGCAAACAGCCACAGAGTGTCTCCAGATCCCTGGTCCCCAACAGAATGGCTACCCAGTCACCTCCGTGGGTGAAGTCATCAGAGTGAGAGCTGATTGGTCCCTGGAATCTCGAAGTGTCTTCTTTGGTAAAGCTGAGACTGGCTGCCCAGCTATGTCTGTTGAAAATGGGAGTGAAAAGTGGCATGTTTGGTGCCCCCATGGGCAAAGCATGGCACCTGAAGTAATAGCAGGTAAATGGATGGGGCTGGAGTGTGTGTGTGTGTGTGTGTGTGTGTGTGTGTGTGTGTGTGTACTTGTCAGGGAGGGCCCAGGAGGAGGAAAGGCAGATCAGTGGGGGTCAAAATTGGAATCACCCAGCACTTACAAGTTTGGGGAGGGGCACTAAACAACAGAGAGTGACCCAACCCTTCTCAGGGTTTACAACGAAACTGGGGTAATGGGGAGCCCTTGTACCAGACCTACTGCTCAGTGCCCCTGGCCTGGCTTGAGGAGGAATCCGAGGCTTAGTCTTCCTAGAGGTCCTTATGGGAAGAGGGAAGAGGAAAGATGCAGTGGCCTGCGATGGTTAGGATTCTCTTCTTTGCAAGGCCGGTAAGGAGGTCCGTCTTTTTTGCAAGGTCTTCTGATGAGGTCCAGGGAGAAACAAATTGGGACTCACCCTTTGCTGTCTCATTGGCACAGACTAAACCTGAACCTTTTTCCTGAATTCTTCGGAAAGTTGAATGCCTTGAGGTGTTCCCACAGCAGCTCTGTCCTCCGAGGAGCATCACGCTTCCAACTGGTGTCATCATGGTCCTTTTTTTCCCCCAGTCAAATCTTATATAGAGACTCAGCAACTTCGATGAATTCAGCTGTTAAGAATTCAAAGAAAGTCAAGATTAAGAACGATGTAAACACAGCAAGTGCCAGGCATTGCCTCACAGGGAGCATCTGCCGGCAACAGTCTTGAGCAGTCTCTCCCGAGCCGCCATACTGTGAGCATCCCGCACACGAGTGTTTAAAGCCACAATCTGTCTTTCTGGGAGGACCTGACCTCAAAACACAAGCCAAGTGGAGTGTTTCCGTGGGTGCTCTGCCACATACTGCCATCTGTTCTCACGCGGAGGGAGGCTAGCTGTGTGATATTTACAGGCGCGCTGCTTTTCAGCTCAACTCCCCACCTCCCCAAGGGATTCCCCTGTCCCTCAAGGGTGACTTTGGTTATACTTGATTTTCTCCTAAAATGTTTGATGTGGGGATTCAGTCACTAACTGAAGTGTGGGGTTGGCTTGCGGCTAAGTGTGTGCTCCTTGATGGGCAGACCATGGTGACTTCATGCCTAGCACACTGCATTTGCGGGGCCAGGAATGCATGGAGAAGCCAGAGGACAAATGAGTTTAGCCTCTGGAGGGGCCTCAATCACCGTCCTTGGGGATGATTTGATTGTACCTCAGAGCCTAGTCAAAGTGACACAGCTCCCCTCTTCCATTGACTTCTAATACTTCTTTGGAGGGCCCATCCGACCGTCTGCAGCTGTTGTCAAAACACAAATGCCGGACACTCATATGACCTGCAGCAGGCTGAGAACCACCATCTGACACATACTAAATACTCAGTAAACACGGCAAGGGGTAAGTGAATCTGTGAATAGATATACTATGTCCATTTAGTAGAATAACAGTATAGGCTCTCCCCTAGGGCCCATGTCTACCAAGCCATGGATTCTTGGCTTGTGCCAAGCATAAGCCCTATCTATTCTCTGGAGAGGGCCTTACATTTAATCAGAAAGGGGTTAATTGTTACCATAACATTCATGCGGTCACTGCGTGATGGGTATATCTTTCTGGACCAGTTGTTATTGTAACCTGCAGGGCTCACACCTAGGTAAGGTTCCTTTTCTCCCCTGGCAGTGTACATAGATCTTCCCAGCACTATGAAAGAAGCTAGTCAGAAGGGACAACATTGGTTGGTACCAGCTTGATTTCTCAGTATTCCATGACTCAAGTGTGCAGTGTGTTCAGCAATAGCGCCTTATCTTGTAGTTCTGGAGGGTAATTAAGAGAAAACCTAAGAAAAACCTGTAATGTTTAGGTATATATGTCAATGGAGCCATTTGTCACTCCTGCTGGAGGTGTAGGTGATGGAAACTGGTGTCACAAGTTCCTGAGGAATGCTGGCTTTTACTTAACCCCCCCCCAAATCCTCCTTTAATCCAGGTTGAGCTCATTTCTGGGTACACAGACTGCCTTTTGGAGTTTGGGGAATTGGAGTTTCCTTTGGACCTGACACTAACCAACACACCAACTCTAGGCACCCAAGTCCCATAGCAGAAACACAAGGGACACAAAAAACAAACACCGTGTGTCTCCTCCAAAAGTTAGCACTCCTTCAGTAATGATGTCTCTAGGAAGACAAGCGAGATGACATCCAAGAAAATCAACTCAAAACATCTCTTAAAGATATGTTCAAGGACTTCAGAGAAGATATTCCTATCTCCCATCTCACACAGAGGCCCAGGTACATTTTTATAGTGGAAAATACACATACAGATGTAAAATAATTCCACAGATGCTGTAAGATAGGTGGGAGGAAGCCTCCCGACGGGCGGGTTGGTGAGCTTAGTGTGCATTACTCAAAAGTGATTCAGGATGAATTGTTGAGCTCACCCTAACACCGAACTCTAGGTGGTACAAAGGAAAGTGTGATTTCTCAGTCACCATCTGTTGTCAGCACACATGGGGTAGCACAGTCTCCTATTCAGCCCAGTGACAGGGCATCTGTCCCACTAGGTTAGAATGCAAAACATCTCTGCCATCTGAATGCTTCTACTCCCACGGTCCAGGAGAAGTTAACATTACTGACCTGGGTTATTTATTTGGCACGTATACTGAAACTATTGGGCCAGTACTGTATCTACTTCCTTGTAGAGCTCAAGTTGAGATGAGTAAGATGTTGAGCGCCTGTCTGTAGGGACAGACTGGAGGTGTCCCTGGCCCACTTACCTCAGTGCTAGACTGATAGGTCGTGAGCATGGGTTTCTGGGGACCCACGCTCATCTGCATCAGCCTGGACTGTTTGGTGGCAGCTGTCTGCTCTCAGGAAATTACTTCCTCCACTACCACAATCAAGTGGGAGGTGTTAGCATTGGAGTGTGAGAGAAAGATGCCAGAGTGCTGCTTGAAAATTGGTGCTCTCCAAAAGACTTTCTGTGTTACATTATCCCTCAGGCTGGGGCAGGAATAGCATCTTCAGTCCTCCTCAGGTCAGCTCATGACAACTTCAATTTTTTATTTTTATATTTCAGTATTTTTCAGAGGACACACAGATGAAATGTTTCTTACAAAAGTAAAATATTTTCCTCCTGGGACAATTTCCCTTTGGGTATTGGGAGAGCTCAGGTGAGTGTGTCTGTCTCTGCCACCAGCTCGCTGTAGGAGTGCTGGGATTAACATGCATGATGAATGTAGATTCATCTTCATGTGGGTTCTGGGATCCAAACTCAGGAGCTCGTGATGACACATGCCTCACCTACTGTTCTGATATGTTTTCTATTGTTCTGGTACAACGCTGACTGAAATCAGCTTGGAGAAGACTGAGTTTTGTTTAGCTCACAGATTACAGTCCATTACCCAGGGAAGCTTGGGCAGGAACTCAAGGCAGGAACCTGGAGGCAGGAACTCAAGGCAGGAACCTGGAGGCAGGAACTCAAGGCAGGAACCTGGAGGCAGGAACTCAAGCAGGGAGCATGGAGGAGCACTGCCTATAGTTTCATGCTCAGGTTTACTTACCTCTTCTATAAAGCCTAGGCCAAGTGGCCTCTGTATAGTGCCACCCTCAGTGGGCAGAGCCCTGCTACAACTGCTAACAATCAAGCAAATACCCCACAGACATGCCGAAGGTCCAATCAGAGAGAGGCAAATCCCCAGTGGAGCTTCCCTCTTCCCAGGTATGTCAAGTTTACAAGGGAAGCAAACTATGACATTCATTGAGTCATCTTCCCTGCCCCCTCTGGTTAACTTTTAATTCCTCACCTCTTGTACTGTCTGTCTCAGGTGTCTCCAAATGCAAGTAAGGCCCCGCCATTTCTTCACTGGCTCCATCCAGGAGCCTTCCCTACGTCATCACCGTAGTCATGTGTCTTGTTCAATCTCTCTTTCTCTTTGTGTTCGCATGGCTTCTTTCTTAGTCAAATTGCATTCTCTACATCCTGACACAACAGCGTCCTACTGAGTCTTTCTGCAAGTCCTTCTGTAGCATCACAAGCCCCATGAGCACCCATTTCCAAAGCTTTCCAGGGTTGTCTTGTGTCGGAGTCAGGATCTCAGATGCTCTGTCTGGCATACCATGGCTTGCCCTCGTGTAACTTTCCAGGCATGTCCTCTGCTCTCCTCTAGAAACACTCCAGCCCATTGACATGGCTGATCCTAAGCCCTCGGCTCTCTGCAGCTCACCCATGCCTGTGCGTTTCCTTTGTTTGCAATGTTCTTGGTCTATTCATCCACCTTAAGTTTCCTACTAGCCTTCAAGTGCTTTAAGCTTTCACCTTAAATTTCTCCTCATGTCTTCTGTGGATTTAATTAATCTACTAACCTTTCTTTCGACCATTAGATGACTGGCCTCTGGCTTATTGTGGTGTGACTTATGATTTTTTTTGGTTTTATACTGATGTATAAATATATAATGCATAAATGTAAGAGCAATACATATTGGTTGTTGCTGTGGTTTGAAATTTAAGCATTCCTTCAAAGGACCATGTATGAAAGGCTTGGTCATCAGCTTTTGGTGCCACTAGGAGTGGCTGGGACCTTTAGGAGGTGAGACCTAATGGAGGTAAGTTAGGTTATTGGGGACCTCCCCTTTCACTTTCTGACTTTATGAAGCACACAGTTTCATTTGGGGCTTCAGTCATGCTAGCCAAAGATCAAACAATAGGGCCAAGCAACTGGCTAAAAGTGTGCATGCAGACCCTTTCCCTTGATGCTAGGAGGATCCCAGCTATCCATAAGAGCGGAGTAGAAGAAAGCCATGCTAACAAGCCTACAGTATTGCCCCATTAGAACTTTCAGTATGCTAGGGGCCTTAACTCCATTTTCAACTCACAGTACAGCCAATTCATGATGGGTCTTGTTGGGATGTGCCCAACCCTAGACCAAGCAGCATGCACACCATTAGCCAACCAGGTAGTGAGCACATAAGGGTAGAAGGTTAGATAGCAACATGCCTATGCTATCAAACAGAAAGGTTTATTAGCATTATTGAGACCTTGGGGGTACTTTGTCCAATTTCAGTGCCAATTCAAAAACTTTATTTTGTTTTATGTGTGTGTGTGTGTGTGTGCTGCCTTCTTGTGTGTCTGTTGCCTTCTTGTGTGTCTGTATGCACCACTTGTATTCTTAATATCCAAGGAGGCCAGAGAACAGCATTGAACTTCCTGGAACTAGGGTTACAGATGGTTGTAAACCACCATGTGGGTATTGAGAATTGAACCCAGATCTTCAGGAAGAGTAGCCAGTACTCTTAACTACTGAGCCATCTCTCTTGCTTCTTACAAAGTCATTTCAAATACAATTGGTCAGTACAAAGAAAAGCTAACTTTCTTAGGGTCACATAAAACTAGAATTTTTGACACTAGAATTCCTATCCAAGTAATACATTCAATTAAGGTTCTGTATTTTTAAAAAGATGTGATATTCATTTTTCATTTTTTTCCTCCTAGTTGTTTCCAGGCAACCTTGAGCTTGTCAAATAATAAAGTATAAACAAAGATTGTGAAGTGCATGGCCTTACTTTGAAAATTCTGCTCTTGACAGACTAAGTACACGATTCCACTTTATGACTTGACAGTTGTTAAAGGTCATTTCCTTTTCCTCATATTGATTTTTCTTGGTTTAATTTAGTATGAAAACTTGGGCTAGGAAAGAATGCAGGCTATGGAATTTTATATTTCAAATAATTTAAACCCCAGATTTACTGTTATGAGAGCGCGAGAAACTGTTTAAAGTTTCTACGCTTTGACTTTTTGTCTCTAAAATAGGCATGATCACTTACCTTGAAGTGAGGTGATGGGTACCAGGAGGCCAGTGAGTTGATGGAACAATAACAGTGTTGCGTATTGTTGTCATCTATACTCTTCATGGTAAGGGCCCAGGGGAGACACGGCCCGTGGAGTCTCTGATGCTGAGAATCTGGACACATCCCTCTAGCTTCGTCTGTGCTGTCTTCCAGGGTTGGTAAGCATGCAGCTGTAACCAGTTCTTGAGACAGACTCTGCGATCTGTTTTCTGAGTTACCTTCACGCAGCAGAATTAGAAAGTGATTGATTCAACCTTTCTGCCTTCCAGATCCTTAGTTCCTAACCACAGATGGCCCACTGCAGCACATCGTCTCCTCTGCCCTAAGCCAAGGAAGAGACAATGTTTTTTCTCCCAGGAGCCTGAACCAGCTTGGGGTGACTCTGGATGGCAAGGAGTTCCTACCAAATTTCAAGCAAATAAAATAGAAATCCCGTCATATTTGATGTTGACCTTGCCGTTGAGCCCTGATCACCATCCAGAGTTGCATTTGGTAGCTTCAGGCCCTGTGAACACAGCGAAGGAGCAACTGTCTCCCTTGCGACAATTATTACTCCCTTGTTCTCTGTTCTTGGGCAGCCCCAGGGTAGCACAGATGTGTATTAAAGTGGCTGAGTAGACCTCAGCTGATCACTTCTTTCTGCAAATCCCACATCTGTTCAAACAAACCTCACTATTGGCAGACAAGGATTTCTGCAAGGAAAGAGAAAATGGGGATGGTGGCTCAGACCTGTAACCCCAGTACTGGTGAGGCTGAGGCAGGAGAATTGCCCGGATGTCACAGTGACATGAAATTTGGCCTGGGCTACAGTAGGAGACCCTGTTTCTGGACGCTCCAAACAGAAAATGAGAGCAAAGCAAGCAAAGAAAAGAGGGACTATTCTATGCATTTTAGTAAAGCTGCTTCCTCCCCATGAGGGAAAGTCCTTCTCTCCCACCATGAAATGCCATTTCAGAGGAAAACATGTATTTTTTCTGCTATGACATAATGGCGTGTTCCTGGGTCAGGAAATGTAAGCATTTTAGAGAGGGAAACCCAAGATTTTAGAACAATAGGTACTTATTGGGCAGCCCAGTAGGTGAGGACTCCTAATTTCCAATATGTCAATTAAAGACATGTGAGCTGAACTTTCCAGAAGCAAACAAAATCTGCCAGTGTTAGATTCTGCATGACTGACTGAGGGTCTAGAACTTCATGACTGTGGAGAGTTGGAAGACTGCAGATTCAAAGCAAATTCCCTCAGACTAGCCTTAGTCCTTCTAATTGATCCATAGTCCAGTCCAATTATGTATCTCCGGTTAATAGTACTTTTGTTTATTTGTTTTTTTTATTTCAAATGGATCTTCATACAGGGTAAGAGATATGGGTTGAGTTTCATTCTATACATGGAAACCCAACTTCTTCAGAACCATTTGTTGAAGGGGCTGTTTTTTCTCCAACATATGTTTGTTATTTTTAGCGTCTTTGTCAAAAGAGGTCGCTGTGTGAGTTTATTGCTGAACCATCTATCCTGCATTGCTCTGTGTATCTGTCTCTGTGCCATGCTGTTTTTGTTTCTATAGCTTTGAAGGATAATTTGAGATAAGGTGCTATGATATCTTCAGCACTGCTCTTTCTGCTAATGACAGTGTTGGAAATTTAACATCTTTTGTGTTCTTGAAGGCAGGGAAAGTTGAGGGGCATGGGAAGACACACAAAGAGAAGCCTTTCACTCATGAGTCTATCTGAAGCCTTTGCCAGTAGTAGAGCAAGAGTCCAGTATAACTGACAACTGCTCCCGTGCCAATCATAAAACTGCAGTTTTCTAGGAATCTCATCAGAAACCCCATTTACAGGAAAAGTCCATGCACAACCCTAAGGGCTTCTGGATTTAGTCTATCAGATCATAATTCCACCAAAGGCATCTCTGGAGCCATTGTACAGGCTTCTCTTGTCAAAAGAGAGAAGAAGAAAATGTCTTAGCAACATTTTGAGATGAAATTTGACAGTCACCAGCAGGGCGTCTGTGGGTGATACTAAGTCAATTAACTTCTTGCAGTCACATCAGAAGCCTGTGCTCACATTTGGGGACCTCTTACTTCCATCTTTCCTTTGCTGAGCCCAGACCTCTGCTTGGATATGTGCTGCTTTCTTCTGAATGTCTCTCTTTATAATAATGCCCCTGTTTGGGCATAATTTCTGACCTTATTTCACTATACCTGCTAGTCCTGAAGTTCTTTTCAGCCTTGGAGCTATGACTGCCAGCTTGACTTAGGTTCTTAGGAGAACACCCCGGGCCCTGAAGGTGGTAGTATACCAATGCGTCTACATCTCCTCACCAGTGATACTTTCCTATGAGTTTCAAGGTTGCCATTTCATTGGAATTTTGATAATGATTGCAATGAATCTGTAGGTTGCTTTGGGTCCTATACCATTCTCACAATGTTAATCCCCTCCAGGAACATGGGAAATGTTTTCATTACCTAGCCCCTTTTAAACAAACCTTTCCTGAGTGTTTAAAAATCTTCATTTTAAAGATCTTTCCCAACTTTGGTTATTTATTTATAGGTGGGTTTTGGTGTGTGTGTATGTATGTGTGTGTTGTGTTTTGTTCTTGAACTATTATAAGTGGAGTTTCCCCCCAATTTCCTTTTCAGAAAATGTATTATTGGTTTTTGCATCCTTGGAATTGATAATTTGTGAATGTGCTTATCAGGTCTATGGGTATTCCGATGGAGTCTTTAGAGTATTTTTAGTCTTTTCAGTAGAGGGTCATGTCTGTAAAATGTAAAATTTGACCTCTTCCTTGTTCTATTTCCATCCTTCCCCCTCGTCTCTTACATTATTCTTTTATCTGACTTCAAGTACTGCCCTGAGTAAGAGTGGGGAGAGGCCAGTGTTTAGTTTTCCCATTCAGCATCATGTTGATCATAACGTTGTCCTATGCAGCTCTAATTGTGTTGAACTATGTTCATTCCTAATTCCCTCAGATCTTTTTTTTTATCATGAATGGATGCAGAATTATGCCAAAGTCTTGTTCTGCATCAATCAATATGATTGTGTGATTTCTACTCATCCTCTGTAGTACCCTTCTTGACTTGCATATAGTCAATCAAATCTGCATTTCTGAAAGGAAACTAATTTTGGTCATGCTGTATAATTTTTTTTTTTTTGTTTTCCAAGACAGGGTTTCTCTGTGTAACATACCTGTCTGTTCTGGCACTCATTTTATAGGCTGACCTTGAACTCACAGAGATCCGCCTGCCTCTGCCTCCTGAGTGCTGGGATTAAAGGCGTGCACCGCCACCGTCCAGCCTGTATGATCTTCTTAATGTGTTATTTATCTGAGTTTTACTGGGAATTTTTGTTTCTGTGTTCACCAGGAAATTTGATCTATAGTTTTTCTTCTTAGTCATGTCCCTATCCATATCAGAATAATGCTACGTTCATGGCAAAAGCTTGGAACACCTTTCAGTTTTATGGGACATTTTGAGGAGCATTGTTAACTCTTCTTTAAAAGTTAGGCAAAGATCATCAGAGAATCTATTTGTTCCTGGGTTTTTCTTTACATTTATTACCGCTTCAAATTCAGTGATGGCCATGGATCTGTTTATGTTGCTTATATTACCTTTGTTTACTTTTAGTAGGCCATGTCTATGGATTCAGACAGTTTTCCTAGAGTTTCACAGTTTTTTAAAAAGATTTATTTATGTATGAGTGCTCTATCAGCATGCATGCCTGCATGCCACAAGAGGGCACTAGATTCAACTATAGATGGCTGTGAGCCACCATGTGGGGGTGCTGGGAACTGAATTCAGGACCTGATGAATTAGCAGCTGGTGCTTTTAACCACTGAATCATCTCTGTCTGTCTTCTAGTTTTTTAAAGTATATTTTCAAAGTATTCCCCAATTATTGAGTTTCAATGGAACCTGTGATAAATCTTCATTTTCATTTTTAATTTTACTAATTTAGGTCTTCTTTCTTTTTCTCGTAGCTAATTAGAGACATATTGTCAAGCTTGGTTAGTTTTCCATGTCCGATTATTTGATTTACTCTGTGTATTTTTGTTTTAGTATCAATTTAATTTCTGTCTTGGTTGTTAACATTTCTTGCATCTACTGTCTAGGGTTTGGATTGTTCTTGTTTTTCTCAGACATGAGGTGCTTCAGTGGGCTGATTATCTAAGTTTCAGTATTTTTTAAAGTAAGCATTCAAATTTATAATCTGGTTTATTTGGAACTGCTTTAACTCTATCCTGAAGAACTTTTATTTAATTCTAGGAACTTGTAACCATCCTTCCTTATTTCCCCAATGACTGTCTACTGGTCAGTCATGAGTGTAGTGTTCAGTCTCCAAGCAAGTCTCTCTCTATTTTTTTGTAGTTTGTTTTTATTATTTCTAGTTTCATTTCTCTAAGGTCTGACACACTATGTGAAATTGCTTTGGTTCTTTTGCATTTGGTAATACTTCATTTGTGGCCTATAGTATAATCTATTTTAAGAAGGTTCCTTGGGTTTCTGAGAAGGTGTATTCTGTGTCTGGTGGATACTCTGTTCATCTCTATGTTTTCTTTGTTAGTGTTTGGTTTGAAAGACCTATCTGGAGATGAGAGCAGGGTATTGAATTATTATTGTATATAGATCTATCTAACCCATCATGTCTATTAGTGTTTTTTTTTTTATGAAACTTGAAGCCCCAATGTCCAATCATTAGATCTTCTTGATGAATTCTTCCGTCTGTTAATATATGGTGACTTTGTGTTCTAGATTAATTTTTGTTGATGTGATAAAATTACTCTGAAAAAAAGAAAGGTTCCCTTGGCTTTCGGTTCCAGGGGACAGTTCATTATCCTGAGGGATGAAAGCATCACGGCCACAGTCCAGTGCAGGGGGACAAGTGCATGCACCTTTGCTTGCCTGCTTGCTGCTCAACACGCTTTCTTCACCCTTTATAGTTCAAATATCAAAACCAAGCCAAAATACTCTGCATTTAAACATTGTGTGCATTCCAGCATGATCACCTAGGGTTTTATGATGTATATTTTATCTCCCTCCTAGATTTTCTTTTTCTATGTCAGTTAGTATTTTAAGAAGAATTCTCGCTCTTGAGTTTGAGGCCAGCCTGGTCATCAGCGTGAGTTCTAGGATAACCAAGACTACACAGAGAAACCCTGTCTTGAAAAATAAAACAGAAAGTAAGAATATAAGGTTTAAATAGTTGAGTAAGATCAAGCTGGGTAACCATGGCTGAAGGTGGATTTGATCCCCGTGAATGTGTTTGCTCTCATGAACATGCGATGAGAAGGCTGACCAACCTGCTCCGGCAGTCCCAGTCCTACTGCACAGACACAGAGTGCCGCCGGGAGTTGCCAGGACCCTCCAGTGACAACAGTGCTCGCATTACTGTGATCCTGATGGCCTGGATGGTGATCGCAGTGCTCCTGTTCTTACTGAGGCCTCCTCGTTTGAGAGGCTCCAGCCTCCTTGGAAAGCCCTCTAGTCCTCACAGGGGACAGGACCCGTCCGCTCCGCCTGTGGACTAACGTTAACGCTGTGCACACCCAAATGACTGAAGATGACCAGAGTACTCTTAGCGGTTTTTCCTTTTCCATCTGCGATTGGGGATGGTAGTGTTTTCATGAGCTTATAGAAATTTCACATGCAAACTGACTTTTGCTTCTTGTGTTGCTCAGTTCTTATTTATGGTGTACCTGAGTAAATGGATCTATTGGAACGTTCACAGGGTTTTGTTGGTTGGCCTGAGCTTAAACATTCCACTCGTTCCTGGAACTGTGATCATATCTTTTGGTAGTTTCTGGCTCAACTGAAGGAAAATTGAGATTTCTGCCTTTAAGTATTTTAAGTGGTTTTAATAGATTTTAATTTTTTCCATAAGGTATTTATTTGGGGTTATCTGGTGTGAGTGACGGAACCACACTGTGTTTACTTTACCTTGGCAGTTTCCTGCTGTTCTCGGGACAGTGAAGCTTTTAGCCTATTTTCTTTAGAGCCTCCAGCCGCGATCCGGGTGGCTACAGATGGCTCATGTGGCTAGAATAGGAAAAGTGAACTGGTTGATTAATGATTTTTTTTTAAAAAATTCACATTAAAAATTTCTGATGTTAAGAAAACTTTAAATAAACATGATTGATTAATACAGTGGTTGGTTTAGAATCCATTGTGTGTCTTTGGAAGCCACTGTACACTAGCCTTACACTGCTCATGAAAGGTGGAGTCGGTTCTGCCTTTGCCAGATACACTCTACCCCGGGCTAACACAGGCTCTATTTGTCTCTTGAAGCAAATGCCTCTCAGCAAGCCTCTCTCCCATTCCAACACTTACCTATTAGAATGGAATCGTCCTACATCTGTGTGTGGGGTTGACATTTTAATGCCCATTTATTTTCACACCTTTTTACTTGAAAATTTTTTTAGTCTTTTATTGTCCTTCTGACCTGAAGAAAAATTGGTTTATTCCCAGGGAAAGGAGAACAATGTTTTTCATTTCCAAACAAGAATATTTCTCACCTCTTGGCTCGATTGATTCTGGTTAGTAGTGGGAAGTGGATGTATTGGAGTGGAAAGGGGTATCAGAAACTGAAATTTTAGAATGTATTTAAAAGTCAGAGGTTGCATTATTCTCCTCAGCTCAAAAAGCAGTGAATACAAATGACATCTGGACATACGTGGACGGCCTGGGGTTTTTGTGTAGGAAGGAGCTGCAGATGATCTGTTGGGACCAGAACATACTTTGCTATCAATGTAAAGATTTCCTCCCCGAGGTCAGTCTAGGCTGTCACTGTATAGATCTGAGAAACTGTGTAAACTGAATAAACTTGTCTGTCATTGTGCCACTGACAGATCTCTGGCCCGGGTTCATGTCACTGCTTATTCCTCCGTGTGGTGGGTTCGCTCTGGCCCAGAAGCTTGGCTCAGGGCATCACTGTGGCCTGTGCTGTGGTCCTGGCTGCCGACATTCTTCCTGACTCAATGCTTGAGATAATAGAACCATCTTTTAGGTACGTGTGCTTATAAAGGGTGACTTAACCCAGGTAAGTTAAATCCTGAACAAAGGAAGACCACAGGGTGAAAGAAGGGTTTCTCTCTTGCTGTTAGTTTCCCCTGCTTCATTTCTGGTAGCCAGTTTAACCCAAAAGCCAGACACGGCGACAGTCTTGAGGTCAAACTGGACTAAGATGTAAATTTCAGGTCAGGTTGGGCTGCGTAGGAACACGTTGCCTCAGAAGGGAAAATGGGGCGAGGGACTGAACAAGTTTGGAATAGCATCAAAGAGAACTAAATCCCTGTAGAATTTCCTTTTCTGTCCTCACCCTTTGGAGACCTGCACATGGGTTCCAACAGTCCGTTTTCTATCCTACTGAAGCGAGACCCAGTGGAGAGCTGATGTGTTCACTCAGTCTCCTCATGAGTAGTTGAGACTTGACCTTGGTTTCGAAAAAAATGGCCAAAATGTAGATAGAGAACACAAGTGTTAGAAGTGTGGATTCTTATTCTAGATGTTCATTTCCGTCACATGCACATTCTGTGTAAATAGCTGAGCCTTTCCCTACATGAGACCTCTGTGGAGTTGTGACACAGCCCTGTTTTTCCCATTTCATTTATTTATTTATTTATTAATTAAAAATTTCCACCTCCTCCCCTCCTCCCATTTCCCTCCCACTCCTTCTCCCCCTTCCCCTCCCTCTCCAGTCCTAAGAGCAGTCAGGGTTACCTGCCCTGTGGGAAGTCCAAGGTCCTCCCCCCTCTATCCAGGTCTAGGAAGGTGAGCATCCAAACAGACTAGTCTCCCACAAGGCCAGTCCATGCAGTAGAATCAAACCCCAGTGCCATTGTCCTTGGCTTCTCAGTCAGCCCTCATTTTCAGCCACATTCAGAGAGTGCAGTTTGATCACATGCTCCATCAGTTTCAGTCCAGCTGGCCTTGGTGAGCTCCCATTAGATCAGTCCCACTGTCTCCATGGGTGGACGCACCCCTCGAGGTCCTGATTTCCTTGCTTATGTTCTCCCTACTTCTGCTCTTCATTTGGACCTTGGGAGCTCAGTCCAGTGCTCCAGTGTGGGTCTCTGTCTCTATCTCCATCCCTTCGGATGAAGGTTCTATGGTGATATGCAAGATATTCATCAGTGTACAGCCCTGTTTTTTTTTTTTTTAGCCCTTCAGAGTTTTTGCTTTCCAACACAGAAAAGGCTTAGTTATGTGTTCACCAGAAGGATATATGACCACAATTATATAGAAAAATCCAATCCAGACATTTCAATGCCTGTTAACAGTTGAGTTTCTTTGAGAAGTACTTGATCTTGGGTTTTTATTTTTTATTCTTTGTTATTTTATTTGCTGTGGAATTTTTTTCTGTATTCCTAAAATGGTGGTATCCTATATAGAATACTATTATTAACCTCACTAGTTATTTAAATTGCTCTCTTCTTGAAGCTTCTCCATGTCTTAATTGAGCACATTCCTAATACCATTATTTGTTTGGCTTGCAAACCTTCGCTTGCTCTGTAGCTGCAGTTCTCTTAAAACAGAGAAAGTAAAGGAGAAATCTTATATTCCCATTAGTCTGGGCCGTGTGCTGTCCAGAGCTTGAGTCATTTCATACTGTGTTATATAAAATCTAGTAGTTTTGATTTCTCTTTTCCACATGGAACAGGTTAACACTAGCACTGTTTCCAGCGAAAGATTCTACCATGTATCTAAACACTATCCCATGCTTAGGCAGGCATGTTTCACAATGCACAGTGGTTCTCCAGAGTATCCATGAGTATCGCTGTCCTGTGATTCCATTTAGTGTCTGGGATAGTGTTTATAAACTCACTGATATCTTAGATTGTGGACGTCTGTTACTCCATCTGAAAGTTTGTTGCTTTCTGTGATTTTATGCTCAAATTTGACCAACTCAGTTTAAATCACAAAACAGCAACTTGAAGAAGGAAAAATGAGGAGACTTAATAGCAAATGATTAAATGTTGCTGTTGCAATAGAAACCAGGGACAGTCTTCTATTTCACAGTGAAGAATCCTGAGTATTTGTTACATGTCCAATGATTATTTGTTGAAAGCAAAAGTGGTCATGTTATGTACTATATGTAATTTGCTGTTTCTAAATGTTTAAATCATGCCAAACAAATCAGTTTGCGCCATCTAGCATTTGCTGTTAATCTTTTACTGAGTACTTGGATTGGGGTAAAGGGCTGTACTATGCACTTTTTATTAATGAATAAATAGAGAATGTTAGTAACAAAAAAAGAAGAATTCTCATGTGTCCATCCCTGATGTACTATGATAGTTCTTCTTGCTTGTCAACTTAACTACTTTTGGAATTAATTAAAATCCCCAAATGGAGGGGCATACTTGTGATGGATTTTTGTTTAGTTTGAAGTGGGAAAATCCACTTCTAATCTGGGTCTTTGTGGTGTGAAGGCTCTGATTTAATCTGGGTCATGTCTTCTGCTAGCAGCCTATATAAGGGCATGGAAGAAGGAGCTTTTGCTCACTGCCAGCTTGCTCTTGCCTCACTTGCAAGTCCATTCCTTTGTTTGCATTAGAGAATATATCTTCAGAATTCTTGTCTATACTGAAGACCAGCTGAGACATCCAGCCTTGTGGATGGAAAAACTACTGGATTCTTGGACCTTCCATTAACAGACAGCCTTCATTGGATTAGCTGAACCACAGCCTGTAAGTCATTCTAATAAATCCTACATATATGTATAGGTATAGATGTATATGGAGAGAGATTCATTCTATAAGTCCTGTTACTCTAGAGAACGCTAATACACAGAGCGATCATGAATAGCTGAGCACTAGGAAAATTATAGCGATTCATTTTATGAAGGAATGGTTTGGTCGTTCTGCATCCAGTGTAGGGGTAACCACTGGCTTTTATAATGGAGATGAATTTTTTAGACAGGGTCTCACTTTGTAGCCCTGGCTGGCTTAGAACTTGCTACATAGACCAAGTTTGCCTTGAGCTCATGGAGATTCACCTACCTATGGTTGAGGATTTGTGCCACCGTGGCTGGCTCAAGATCTCTGATTCCACTTCTTTCTATGTATGAGTGTCAGTTTTCACTTCTCTAAACAGGAAAGTTTATAACTGATACTCCCACTTCACGACAGCTGCTTGTTTTGTGCCTATCTTCTCTTTCAGGTGGGAGCTTCAAAAAGTCAGGTGAGTCCCTGCCTTTTCATGTAGACCTGGACACACAGCATCCTATCCAGAGTGGAGGAAAGTGGACACCTGTGATATTAATGCTGTCTACAGGTAGGAGATGGGTATAAAAAGAAAGAAGCTGATAGAGAGCCTAGAAAAGTTTGAACATGGGCTTTAGCTTACCAAGGTGGTCAACTCTTGGTTCAAATGGCCCAGCTATGTAAAAACAGTTTTGTTAATATTTAAGTCATATGAGCTGAGAGAGAAACCAAGGGCATTCCTACTGTGTTTTTTACTTTTGTTCAAAGGGTAAGTGTGTGAGATACCTTTGTTGTTAGGGCTAGAGCTTGTGGAATTCACAACTCGTTTGTGTTCAGATCACACTCAGCTTCTAAGTAGCTGCTTCTTTGCAAGGTGCATGAAAATCAAACACGAACCCAGGCACTATCATCTATGAAACCCTTATTTTGCTAATGTACAACAAATTTATTTATTTTTATTTTACGTGTTTGGATGTTTTGCCTGCATGTATGTGTGTGTGTGTGTGCCACGTGTATGCCCAGTGTCTATGGAGCCAAAAGAGGATATCAGATCCCCTGGAACTAGAGTTATGTTGGTTGTGAGCCACCATATGGGTCTGGGAACGGAACCCAGGTCTTCTGCAAGAGCAGCCAGTGCTCTTAAACTCATAGCCATCTCCCCAGCCTCTATGAGTTGCTTATTTATCTTTCGAGTTGAACCAGGCACTTCACCTGTCTTATCTATAATCTCACAACTGTGCCTAGAAGGCACCTTTATACCCATTTTACAGAACAAGAAAGCTAAAACTAATCCACACAGATATTAAAAAAGAGGGACTTTAAACCCACGTGTTTTACATAGTTCTTTCTTGAGACTACGATACATCATCACAGAATCTTGTGTTTTTACCTTGCCAACATGTGGTTCGTGTATGCCAACAATTCCGGCAAATGGAGGTGAAAGGGTTAAGTTTTCAGGTCTGTTTTCCTCTAAAATTCTGCAAGCAGAAGAATGAGGACAGGAATAACACACCTGCTGAGACAGAGCTGTCCACGGTTCTGAAAAGGATGCTCTCTCAATAAAGCAATAATGAGCTTATCATAGGAAGGAACACAGGAAGCCAGAAATGCCTGTGTTAATAAAGATCTTACTGCTATTCCCCAGGTCTTTAAAGCAATTAAGCATCCTCTCTCTCACTGCCAAGTGTGAGAATTATTAAACAAACCAAGTCAGCGCTAGCTGTAGGTAGCTACACCCTCCTACATTTTTCTGTCAACCATTGCTAGTTATCAAGTTTTGAAATATCCTTCCTTATCATTCTCAACATAATTCTACTGTGTAACTCACAAAATCACGTGGGATGTGGACATGTGATTTGCAGGTGTGGGCAGATTTGCTCAAACGTCCCCACCACACACCTGAAGAATTCCTCACATTTTTATCGGAGTAAGTAATGTGTGCTATGCTTTTATTCTTTTGTCTTGAGTTGCAGATTCTTCTTGCGACATATGTTCTTGGGGCTGACTTTCCAAAGGTCATCACCCCAAGGACCGAGATTAGTTTAATGGGCTTTCTATGAAGCCACATAAATGCCTTTGTTTGTAGGAATTTTTGTCACTCCTTCCATTTGTTCCTAAGAAGGCATTATTTCACATCACATCAAGGGACAAAAAAAATTACTGTACAAGTGGGAGCATAAGCAAGAGTCTCATTTCCATATTTAGTATTTAAACCATTTATTTATTTATTGAATGGATTGTACACACCATGGCATGCACTTGGAGGTCAGAGGAAAATTCAAGGGAGTGTGTCCTCTCCTCCTACCATTTGGGTTCTGGGAGTCAATTTCAGGTAGTCGTTTGACATCAAGTGGCTTAATCTACTGAAACCATCTCTCTGACCCTAGCATCACTTAAAAAAAGATGTGGTTGACACAGGATATGTGAAAATATTTAAGCCGAGCACGCCTCCTACATCTTTCTGTCAATCATTGCTAGTTATCAAGTTTTGAAATGTCCTTCCTTATTATTCTCAACATAACCCTTCCGTGTAGCTCACAAAATCACATGGGATTTGGACATCCTTTTACTCCAACATAATTACTAAAAGGTTTCTTCAAAAATAGTCATGTTAAAGACACAAGGAAAAATTTGCCCATTAAATACATTAAAAGACTACATTCCACCCAGAATTCATTATAAACTATGGTTTATATATGCTAGTAAGTATATGTTGGACCATAGCAAAAGTAAAACTCTAAAAGGAACAAATGGTAAAAATTATTATCTAGGTGGCCTTATGGTTATATGAGTAACTGTGTGTGTGTGTGTATACTCAAGTGGGAGGTTCACATATTTGGAAGGAGCTCTTTTAAATATACCTGGATATATTTATACTCATACACATATTTGAAGCTAGAACTATTTGCATACGGGACCAGCGATCATCTGCATTTCTTCCTTCTGAAGGCCGAGCCTGAGGACTTTGCAAAGAGAAACCTTCCAGTAGTCGGGGCAAACATGCTAAGAGTTAAATTCCCAAGACAACACAGAGTCTGGGGATCATGCAGCTCCAAGGACTGGGATAAAATATAGGAAGATAGAATCATTCTTAATCCATGGATGGAACCTTTACAGAACTGGAGACAAAAAGGTTAACACAGGACTATTTAGGTTTCCAGGATGTTCGTAATTTGTGAGATACTAGATGCATTTCCCTAGATAAGGCAGCATCTTTCCAGAAGGCTGCAGCAGAAATCACTAGTAGGAGGTAGTGAGTGCCCAGAACTTAAGGCAGATCTATCAAACTGGCCAAGCTGGGGCAGCAACCAGCTTGTGCAGAATGGTTACATACATCATGAACAGCAAGCAGCAAGGATCAGAAAATGCATCACTCCACCAGAATAAGGGGGAAGAGCTCCCAGTTCCCATGTGGGCTGATGTGGGTGTCACTTGCTGCACCACAGGAAGACCAGGGATTTGCCTGAATATTGCTCTGAGGATGTCTGCAAGGGTGTTTCAGACAAGAAACACAGGATTTTACAATAGGAGGAAAACAGAGAGAAAGGTTTGGGTCTACATGAGCAATTTGTTGGCTATTCAAAGGGAAGGGGAGGGAAGAGAGAAGGGAGTGAGGGAGGAAGAAAGGGAGAAAAGTAGAGGAGAGTGTCCTGGTCGTTTGTTGTGAGCTTGATACAAGCTAGAGTCATTTGGGAAGAAGGAACCCCAGTTGAGAAAGCCTCCACAAGACTGCCCTGCCATCCCGTCTTCCCGACATTTGATTGATTAATGACTGGGATGTGGAAGGGTCCATTACATCGTTGGGCGGTGCCACACCTAGGCAGGTGGACCTACGTTATTTAAAATGCCGGCGAAGGAGCAAGTCAGTGAGCAGCGTTTCTCCATGGCCTCTGCTTCAGTTCCTACCTTGGGTTCCTGCCCTGACTTCTCTCAATGACGGAGTATGACCTCAGAGTTGTAAGATTATCACGATAATCTCAAGACAGAAGGGGTGGGAAGAAAAGATTGATCCATGCATGGTGATGTCCACCTGTAATCCAGCACTGGGGTGGGGCCCTGAGGCTGGATGAGCACAAAGCAAGCTAGACTACGTATTCACATGAAGCACAAACATCTGCTGATAACGATGACTCACTTTGCCCTGGCTGCTGTTTTTGGTGTGGGAAGCTGAGGAAGTCCAGAGTGAGTGTGTATTCCCCTGGCCCAAGCACGGATGTTGAAAGCATGTGCAGAAAGCATCACCCACGAAAGCGTCCTCCTTCTTGATGACTGCAGCCTGGAAGTGCTCCTCGACAGAGACCTGAACCAACATTAGTTCACCCACCTCCCATCCGTGCTGTTTATAATAAGTGTGTTCCTAGGCACATGGCTCCATCCAAGTGCACAGCCCACCCCACCCCAGCTTTTCCGTACGTGTGTCTGCCATTTCTTCATTCCTCATGGCCCCAATCAAGTCACGTCTAAAGTCATTTTGTCTTCTAAATCTTGTCTCCACATTGAGATTAAAGGCTTCTGAGAGATTAAAGGAAGGATTACTATTAGGATTAGAATCTAAACTGTCCTCAGTGGGCTCATGCTTTGAACTGCTGCCCCCCAACTGCTGCCACTATTTGGAGGGGGGCTGTGGAACCTGTAAAATCTGGTAGCAGGCCATTGGAGGTTATAACCTGTTCCTGCTTGTTGCTCGGCTTCCTGGTCAACTGTGATGTGAACAGCCTCAGCTGCACCCTCCTGCTTCCATGAACCCAAAGAAACGGAGTCAAAATCCATCCTTCCTTGTCTGTATTGTACCTGTCAGGTATGGTAACCACAGCAATGTGACTGTATCTAAGATGCTGGGTCACATGTGTGGCCTATTAACAGTCAATAAGGAGGTAGACGGATGGAAAAGTTCACAAAATCTCACAAACATTCCGTCTGAATATTTTCACAAAAGAGAAGTGCTTCTGATTGCACACACAACCTGTCAGATCTCTGTGTTATTCTCTCCTTCATGTTCCTGTGCAGACACAGGGCTACTAGAGCTTAACCATTGTGTCAGGTGACTGTTCTGAAACAGTAATAGGTTGTGTGGGACTCTCATGCAGAGAAGAACTGTGTGGCTTCCAGAAGTATTCTCATTGGCCACTATGCCCAGAGAAAACTTGGGTCAGTGTGCTTTCTGGGCAGAATCCTTAGCACCCCACTGTAGCCTACTTTTCTGTTGTTGTGAGGAACAGCAGGACTAAAAGCAACTTGAGGGGGCAAAGGGCGTATTTAGGAAAGCCAGGGCAAGGAGCTCAAATGGGGGAACTGGGAGGCAGGAACTGAAGCAGAGACCATGTCTGCCCACTGGGCTGTGCGTTCCTGAACCCCACCACTTTCAAAAACAGTGCCACCGGCTTTTAGGGACCAAGTACTCAAATTCATGAGCCTTGGGGGGGAATGTTTCCAATTTAGACAGTAACACTGGAACCACAGGCTCCCTCCTCTCTCCCCCACGTGCTGGCAAGCATCACTCTGTTTGTCTTTGTTAGTGGAATCAATGAGATATTTGTCTTTCTGCGGCTGGTTTGTTTCCTGTTAACTTAGTATCCAAGGGAGTCACCAATGTTACGGCATGTATCAGAATGCCCAACTTTTTAAGGCTGAATAATATTCCATCGCTCTCCAGCCTGTTGAATCTCCATCAGGCTAAAGAAGATATAAGTGGATCACATCTCATAGGCCATCCTGGGAATGTCACTTTTATAGATACGGCCTAACAAATGGTTTGAAATGTATCCTTCTGTTCATGGATTCAGGTTGTATATAGTCTAAATTTGTGAATGAACTGATCAAAATTCCATGGTGTATATGGAATCCACATTGTGTGGATGGGTTTCCATCCATCACATACACTGGCTTGCGTTGGCATTTCAGTTATCGAGAATGATATTACTATAAACATGAGTACACAATCTCTCTCTCTGTCTTACCGTCTCTGTTCCTCCTCTTTCCCCTTCCCCACCAAGATGTGATGTTAACACCAAGAGAAGACTTGAGAACCATTAACACCTTGGTGCAAATGTGTTTGAAGTGCTAGCTGTTAATGGAAGCATCCGTATCCTAAAAATTAGGCCAAAGTGAAAGTGTACTTGGATATGAACACTACATTTCCCATTTTTTCATTTGACGTCTCTAAGCATGTAGCCATGCTGCTTACAGCCCTGGAGCACCCCAGGGGACCACGACGACAGCACAGTCCTGTCCCCACCATCCTAGATCTTCATTTCTTCCCCCACCCTCCCTCAATGTTTTTATTTTTTCTCTTTTGATTTTTCGAGGTAGGGTTTCTCTATGTAACAGTCCTAGCTGTTCTGGAACTCACTCTGTAGCCCAGGCTGGCCTCGAACTCACAGAGATCCACCTGCCTCTGCTTCCTGAGCTCTGGGATTAGAAGGGTGCACCACTGCCCCCAGCTCACCAGTCATATTTTTAAAATATTCCCTAGACATTTGCATTCTTCCTTTCAAGAATTTTCTGTTCTGTCCCACAGCCCACGTTCTAGATGTCGTTTGTTTTCTTAATGTTTAGTTTATTGAATTTCTGGTGCAGTATGGACTCTAATCTTCTCTTGACCGATAGCTGCTGCTGAAGGTTTTCTCCCACTGTGTGGGCTGCTATCCCTCGTTTCACAGTTCTTCAGAAGCTGTTAGGTCTTATGAGATCATATATGTTCACTTGTTGTTCTTTCCTGTGCTATCAGTCTTCCTCAGAGTCCTCACCCATGCCTGGAAGCTGAAGCACAGCCTCTGCCTCTTCCTCTAGCACTGCCTGGGCATCAGGCCTCTGCTGGGCTCCTTGATCCATCTGGACTTGAGTTTTGTGCAGGCTGGGGGATAAGGGGCTAGTTTCATCCTCTTACCTGTTGACCCTGTCCCCAGCACTACTCGAAGATTCTTTCTGCCTTCTCTCCTGTATATATTTTTGGCATCTTTGTAAAAACATCAGTTAATTATAGTTGCATGGACTTCTATCTGGATTCTTAATTCTATCCCATTGGTCAACACATCTATTTTGTGCCAGCACAATATTGTTTTTATTACCATCGCCCCTGAATGTCCTTGCCATCTGTGGCCATTTCCTAAGGAAGGCCGCTTAGCCAGAAAGCATACATGGGAGTTATAAAGCGTGCATGCATCTCACGTTGCTACCATCTAGTTTTCCAATAGGAAGGGGGAGGCCTAATGGGTGACAGAGGCTCATTTGCCTCGAATTACCGTTTAAGCGAAACCACAACACATATCCCCACTCCTTCCTGCACACACCTTTGTCCTGGTCCCCTGCAGCCTCATTGATCTCTTCCAGTTATCTTGTCCTCGTGAAGGCTGCACTGACTGACCACATGGGCTGGATTGGATCCTCCTCTCGACTTCTGCATTAAAAGTCTCCTCTAAACAACGGTCCTCCTTCAGAGAAAGGTGTGCAACTGGCCAAGAGTTGTTTTTTTTTTCCCTACAAAGTGCCCATTCTGTCCTCAGAAACTGTTAATAACCTGCAGGGATTCTCGGCTGCCCTGCCACTGTTCTTTCTCTGACGGTAACGTCCCATCATCGTGGCCTGTTGTAGCCAATCAAGTCCTACGTGCACAAAGACAGCTTGGGAGGACACAGCAGCATGTTGTGTGGGGGGAGGGTTCTTTCTGGGGAGTAGAATCATACAAACCTTCGTATTTCCCTCTTTCTACAATTTGTCTCTATCATCCAGCTATTCTAGAGCCAGTATTTATTTTATTCTTTTCCATTTTATTTTTATTTTATGTTGGTGGGTGTTTTGCCTACATGGATGTTTGTGCATTGCCTGAAGAGGTTAGAAGAGCATGTTGGATCTTTTGGAACTGGAGTTGTAGACGTTGTGGGTTGCCCCGGGGGTGCTGGGAACTGAACTCAGCTCCTCTGCAAGAGCAGTCAGTGATCTTAACCCCTGAGCCATCTCTCAGCCCCCTTAGCATTCATTTTAATAGAGGAAAACAATGGAAATGCATTGTTGGTTTTACAAACATATGAAGTACAATTGCCCCGAGGGTCCTGGTCCACGCAAAGGTGGCAGAGATCTCTCTGAGCATCGGTGCCAGAGTGGGCAGCTGAGTCCCGGTGTGTTGGGCTCGTGCTACTTAAGGTAAGAGAAGATTCGCAGATGCTGACTGTAAGAAGTGTATTCCAGCGTCCCACTGGTGAGCTGTGCAAACCTTCGGCAAGTTCCTTAGTCTCTCTGTGTCTTGAGGCTTTGACTTGAAGAATAGGATAGGCTTGTTTATGCAAGATCTCCTAGGAGTATTTTGAGGACTAATCCTTTTATGTAGTAAACACCTCGAGGAGAACCTGGTACATAGTAGTATACACCCAAGCAGTAGTAATTATGGCTGTAGGAAAAGGTAGGGAAGTCTGGTAGAACCCTTCTGGCCCATCAGCACTCAGTCTAAGCCCCTTTCCTTTGGATGCCTCTTTCTTTGTCTCCAAAGTCCACACGTTCCTCCAGTCACAGCCTTCACCCAAGCCTGTCTTTTCTGAGCCTCCAGTCATTAGAAGCCCCATCATTGCCCACTGCATAAACCCTCTCCATCGCATCCAGACATCTGGGCTATGGATTTCTGCACTTGATTCCTCCCCTCTTTGAATCCGTTTGCAGCAGAAACTGTACGGCCTGTCACATGCTAGAAGGCACACGAATTTTGCGGACTGAATTCCACGTTCTTGAGATGATTGACTTGTCTTTGTAAAAAAGTGTCAGTTGGGGTCAGGAGGTGATGTCACTCTCGTTTAATCCCAGCACTGGGGAGTCAGAGACAGGTGGATCTCTGAGTCCTAGACCAGTCTGATCTACAGAGTAAGTTTCAGGACATCTAAGGCTATACAGAGAAACCCTTTCACAACACACACACACACACACACACACACACACACACACACACACAGAGAGAGAGAGAGAGAGAGAGAGAGAGAGAGAGAGAGAGAGAGAGAGAGGAAGTAAAGAAGAACTGTCAATGCGAATTTTCACGTGGGGAACTTGCAGCATGTGATCCTGACTGACTGCCTTGTTAGAATAGTCACCTCCCCGCCTCACACCTACGGGGAGATTAACCTTGCACTTAACACTGTGATCTTTATTCTGTGGGAAGGCTGCAGTACCGCCTGGCTCACCTTATTAATTTGCCATCAGAATCGAACTCTATCCGACCACGTACTCACAGGCGTCTGTCTGATGAGGCCTTGGAGCTAATAACTGCGCATCTCATTCTTGGCCAGCTTTAGTCGCGGGAGTTGTGCAAAGCTTGCTCGTGGCCTGCAGTCAGCAGCTTTATATTTAGAGATGCAAAATGCTAAATTTGCTAGCGTGTGCTTTTCTATTTACCTCCTACATGTCTTGGCAAATAAAATGTATAGTGTTTGTTGGTCTCCATCTAGACCATGCTTCCTGTTCAGATGTTGTCTCTCATTCGTCAGAGAGCCACAGACTCGTAACCACTGTGTTGTATCTGCTGCCCAGCCCCGGTTAGAGTGCCAAGCACTTACTCACGCAAGCCTTGTGTACTGAAGTGACATTATCTGAAAATGAAGGCTCGGTGTCACACACTTAATATTTTGTCTCTATCTAACAGTATTCTGCATGACTTCTCCACTGAAGCCTACTCTAAATTTGCCAAAAAGTATGATTGCCTGGCTTGGAATAGATGTTTGATTGAGATTCTAAAAATCTTGAGATTTTTAGAAAGCATCCCAATGGAGCATGTAGAAATCATGTCTGCACACAAGGGGCCCACAGTGCTAAAGGAGCAAACATTGGCACATGGCCTAAATTACAAAAGGGATAAGAGAATATTAAAATATGGCTTTCGGGGTAGGGTTTGGAGACCTTGTGTCCTGGTGATTTTTAATGTACCTCAAAACACTCTGATTTGTGACAGAAAGGAAACGGGTATATCCTCCCTGATTCTGACCCCAGGGCCTTTGTTTATCCTGAAGCGTTGCTCTTGATCTGCTTGACCCTTGGAGTTTGCCCTGCACATCTGGGGTGAGTCAAGTCCAGCTTTCTGACTATCTGCTAAGTTTAAAAACAGACCCCTCACTGGAAATTTTTGAGTGTTTAAGTGGGCAGAGTTTTGAGGAGTGAAAAATGTATGATTTGTTGATTATAAAAGGCTTTTAGTCTCCATGATAATTGCTAAAATGGAATAGGGATAATTTCAAAAGGGAAATCACTTCCCTTTGAGTGGTCCGATGGTCTGATGAGAAAAGCTATTGCTGGGTCGCATGCAGAAATGAGTTAGGGAGCATAGCAGTAACGGTCTGTGAAATTCCAACCCTGAATTCGAGGGGGACGAAGAGTAGACAAAATGGAAAGATGGGACAATGTACAGCTTGCTTTTTGACATGTCAAAGACCTGAGGATTAGATGCACCAAGTCTGTCTCTGCAAAGTTTGGAATTTCAGAAAGATGGGGAGGAGTGTTGACAGTTTCCCCAGTCTGGTTCTCCTTGACCTCTTCCGGCTTCCACAAGTAACTGAGTGGAAATGCAAAAATGCTTTCTGAGTGGCTTCTCTGCAGTTGGCAATAGATCATTAACTGTAGCTATATTTAGCCCAACAAGGATTGATCACTAAAATCCCAGCAGCTGTTATTGACACAAAGATGGTTCCTCAAAAAAAAGTTAAAAACTGTGATTTTTATATTTTGGTGGATAGATAGATGAACAGATGAGTGACGGACGGATGGGTGGAAGCTCTTTTGAATCTAAGCATGTCTGTATATAACTGCCCTTTTCAGTAACGTGACTAGAGAGGAATGGGAAGAATTCGCAAGGCTCCTCAGCTGGATCCTTACTTGGGAATGAGGACGACTAGGAAATATTTTGCCAGCCCCATCAGGGAGTGGTGGTGCACATCTTTAAATCGCAGCACGTGGAAGCTGGAAGCAGATGGATCTCTGTGCTTTAGGCTAGCCTGCTCTACACAGTGCATTCAAGGCTGCCTAAAAGAAAAGCACACCCATTTGCAGATCAAGAACATTCTTTCATCTCTCCTATTTCTTGCTATAAAACTGATTTGCAACAAGATCTCACTATGCAGAGAGTTCCGGACCAACCAGGGTTACACAGTGATACCTTGTTTCACATCAGTTTTACCTCGAGAACTGTTAGAGGGATGTTGATAAGCCAGCAGATAGTTTTCCATCAAACCACACATGTGACAGAAAACAGGAGCCACACGAAAGCCTCCCTGTATCATCTGACATGAGAGGCCAGGCCCGTCAAAAACATCAAATATAACTAAGAATAGCACTGGAGCTAATTAGCTTGAATTTGTCTAAGCAATGTCACAACACAAGATGTTTTCTCACCATCTAGAGAGGAATGAAAGCGAAGGACGAGTTCAGCATTGTGGAGTCTTTTACATTGCTTTGAAAACTGCAGTATCCCGGGTCTCTCTGGTAAAGGCTGCTACTATGGATACTGCAGGACCACTCTTGGCCAGGGGGGCTGATGAACATGACCTCATAGCTGTCAGAGGGAAAGCCAGACTCTGCTTGGAGGCTTCCGCCACACTGTGTCCAACAGACACTGTGTCTGTGTTTCCTAATGTCTTTCCTTGCTCTAGGGCTATGCGTACCTCTCCCCCAGTACATGCTAGGTGGTGTGAATAGTGGGAGGGCATTTTCCTAGACGTTTGAACAAAAGAGACCTAGCGCCCTAAGCTCCAGTGCCAGTGGAGAAGATCTGTGGTGGTCAGGGACAGGGGAGCTGCACTGGCGGCAAAGGGTGGTGTGGTGCTGTGCCGGCAATGCGCTGCTCTTCGCCCTATCCCTGCCCCCTGTGGGCTTGTAATCGCTGCATTACATGTTTAGGGTTTCCTTTCTGTGATGCAGGGGGGTCCGAATGACAATAGAAAGCAATAGTGCCCTTGGCATGGTGATATAAAGAGTCCCTTGCAGTTTGCCTCTCTATAAATGCTTATTGAATACAGTTAGTGAGTGTTTTGCACTAAGCAAGAAACTCGATGGTCTCATATGGGTAGGGAGGGCTAGTGGACCTGACACAGGGATCGCGAAATTGAATAAAACATGGTCCTTGCCAACAGATTGATTCAGAGCGGAAACCTAGGCAGTCAGGAAACCAGGACCCATGACCGCAGGCAAGCCGTTTAATTTCCATATATATTAGGTACTCGACTGACTGGTGAAATATCTTCTTTTCAAGGGTTTCTCTAAGGAAAACATAAAATTTAACAAACAACCAAATCTGTGAGCAATATTTGTTTTACAAGCAGAGTTGTTACATGATAACTCATATGTATATGGGCAGAGATAGTTAAAAAGCAAGTCCCTCCCCCAGGCCTTGGAGTCAAGGGACTCTAAGAATGAAGGCAAGCCATTCAAGCCTCATCCGCCTGAGATTTGTTTTATTTCTGCCAAAGGCCTAGTGGCTTATATTATTCTACCTCACCACAGCGCACAGATAAAAGTCAGTCCTCAGTGGCTGCTGCAGGTAATTTTGCATAGGATGCGCTGGAAGAGAGTGTGAGATATTTATTTTAGAAGCGAACTGGGTGTAGTAATAACCCAACCAATAAAATGAAGACTCTATATAGTTTAATAGCCAAATTTGGGGCCATCAGAGGGCCATTGTCCTTAGCTACATCAGGCTGCAGGGTATATTTTAAAAATAGAATGCTTTATTGGAAACTATAGGCATACCCCTGACCTATTTTCTATTTGTTTAAAACATGTACAGTAAGCCTTATTTTCTTTACAAGCTTAGATTTAGTTTTCTGCAGGCAACTCTTCTGTTTGCTCTGTAAAACACTGACTGGAAACAGATTTCCTACTGGAGGTCACGTTGGTCAGCTTTCCCACATTATAGTGATGAGTACCTGAGATGACTAATTTGTAAAGAAGAAGGTTAATTGGGTTTGCAGCACTGAACGTCAAAGTCCACGACGGGCTGGCCTTATTGCTTTGAGCTTGTGGTGAGGCAGAATGTAATGGTGGGAGTTAAAGAGAGCAAGGAGGGGGCCAGGGCACCACAACTACCGTTGAGGGAGTGGCGTGACCCCAGTAACCAAAAAGCTTCTATTAGGCTTCACCTCATAAAAATCTTGCAATCGTACCATCCCGGGGTCTCAGATTGTAGCACTGGGTTTTAGGTGGGAACACTGACGATTCAAACTCCATCAGTGATGAAGGGAATTACTCTCACTAGTCACAAAACGTAAATGGAAACGGATGGAGAGAAAGAGATTATTGATGCCTATTGGTCATTGCATTGTTCCTTCCTAAATATACTTTTTCTATTATTTTATTTTATGTATATGGGCCTGAATGTACATATGTGCACTACATGCCTGCAGGTGCCCCCAGGGGCCAGAAGAAGACGTTGGATCTCCTGGAACTGGAGGTGTGAGCCATCGTGCGGGTTGCAGGCGGGTGCGAGCCATCGTGCGGGTTGCAGGCGGGTGCGAGCTATTGTGCGGGTTGCAGGCGGGTGTGAGCCATCGTGCGGGTTGCAGGCGGGTGTGAGCCATCGTGCGGGTTGCAGGCAGGTGCGAGCCACCATGTGCATTCTGGGAACAAAACTGGCGTCTCTGTCAGAGCAGCAAGTGTTCTTGCCAACCTCTGCAAAGCTACTTATATATCTATCTATATGAGAGAAGTAGGGGCTTAGAGACACTAAGTCACTTTCCCAGTTAAACTATGAATTTGGAATTTAATCCCTGTGGGCTTGATTGAAGAGGTTATGTCCTTTGCATCCAGACCCTGTTCCTCGAGATTCTAGAATCCAGAGGAAGTGAGCAAGGAGTCGCGACTTGTGTCCTGCATTTATTTACCTTGGTGTACTTACTATCTTAGCAAACAGGTCCCTGCAAGTCCTGATGTTTCCCCTGACTCTTTCCTCAGGAAGTCCAGTGCTGTGCATCTACCTTCCTCATGGGGGTAAGGTGAAGCTAGCTGCATCATGGCAGACAGGGCTGAGCAGTGTGGGAACAGGTAACATACACTGTGCAGACCATATGGAGCATCATATTCTGCCACGAAACAGTCACATGGCAACCAGCATCTTCCTGGAAATGTTTTGGAATCTGACAGTTTTGCTTGCATGTATATCTATTTATTCACCATGTATATGCAGTGCCCAGACAGACCAGGTGAGGGCACCAGATCCCCTGAAGCTGGAGTTACCCACAGTTGGGAGCCACCATGACTGCTGGGAATTGAACCCAGATCTTCTGAAAGAGCAACATGTGCTCTTAACCACTGAACTACATCTCCTCCTGGAGTGTGGAAGCCTATTCTCCACATGTTCGCCGTGGGTGTTTTCAAGCCTTGGAACCCTCTGTTTCTGTTGTTATTGTTATTATTATTACTATTTGGTTTTTTTTTTGAGACAGGGTTTCTCTGTATAACAGCCTTGGCTGTCCTGGAACTCACTCTGTAGACCAGGCTGGCCTCAAACTCACAGAGATACACCTGTCTCTGCCTCCTGAGTGCTGGGATTAAAGGCGTGCGCCACCATGCCTGACTTTGTTATTATTATCTTTTTTAGTTGGCATACAAAATACTGAGTTTCATTGTGATACACGAATATCTTTGCACTTTGATCACATACCCCACTATCCTTTTGCATTTCCTTCTCCCCCGTCAGCCCCCTTCTTCCCCATATATACATATATATTCCTTGTATGAGAAGACACATGAGATGTGACTTTCTTCTCGTTATCTTCTCTTATCATTTAGTCCTCTTTCTTTCCTCAAATAGTCCGAATTATATGTTCATGTAATACAAAATATACATGTGTCCCTTCATATTTTGAACTTGTATTTTGCATATGTAAGTATTTATCTATCTGTGTCTGGTTCACTTCAGTAGTATGATGATCTCCAACTCTATCCATTTCTCTACAGGTGACACAATTTCATTCCTTTGTTTGTTTGTGTGTGTGTGTGTCTGTCTCTGCGTCCCTCTCTGTGTCTCTGTGTGTGTGTGTGTCTGTCTGTCTGTCTCTGCGTCCCTCTCTGTGTCTCTGTCTCTGTGTCTGTGTGTGCGTCTGTCTCTGCGTCCCTCTCTGTGTCTCTGTCTCTCTCTCTGTGTGTGTCTGTCTCTGCTTCCCTCTCTTTGTCTCTGTCTCTGTGTGTGTGTGTGTGTCTGTTTCTGCGTCCCTCTCTGTGTCTCTGTCTCTGTGTGTGTGTGTCTGTCTCTGCTTCCCTCTCTGTGTCTCTGTCTCCGTGTGTGTGTGTGTGTCTGTCTCTGCGTCCCTCTCTGTGTCTCTGTCTCTGTGTGTGTGTGTGTCTGTCTCTGCGTCCCTCTCTGTGTCTCTGTCTCTGTGTGTGTGTGTCTGTCTCTGCATCCCTCTCTGTGTCTCTGTGTGTGTGTGTGTCTGTCTCTGCTTCCCTCTCTGTGTCTCTGTCTCTCTCTGTGTGTGTGTCTGTCTCTGCTTCCCTCTCTGTGTCTCTGTCTCTGTGTGTGTGTGTCTGTCTCTGCTTCCCTCTCTGTGTCTCTGTCTCTGTGTGTGTGCTCACCTGCTCACACACCTACACACACACACCCATGTTTGCATATGGAAATCAACCTTAGGTATTTTCCCCAGGATCCACTCACCTTTTATTGTTTTACGAAACAGTCTCTCACTGGGACCTGCACTTACCAATTAGTCCAGGCTAGCAGGTCACTGAGTCCCAGTGTTCCATCTGCCTCTGCCTCCAGCGTGTTGGGATTACCTGGCTATTTTTATCCACCTGGATGCTGGGTATCAGCTTCAGGTCCCCATGCTTGTACAATCAGCACTCTGCTGGCTGAGCCATCTCCCCGGACCCCAGTTTCATGCCTCTTTATGAACCCATTGTCTAAGAACTGTTTCGATTGTTTGGACACTAGCGATTGTTAGGATATCATGAATATTCATTGAACAACCACAAGCTAGCTGCATAGCATGTGACTGCAGCTGAGGATTCAAGATGAATTAGAAATAACGTCTTCCAAGGAGGAATTTCCAATGCTATAGGGAACAATGTTTTTTAAAGGACCCTAATGCCATGGATA
Organism: Microtus pennsylvanicus; assembly: GCF_037038515.1. Lineage (NCBI taxonomy): Eukaryota > Metazoa > Chordata > Mammalia > Rodentia > Cricetidae > Microtus > Microtus pennsylvanicus. The sequence continues at coordinate 89,312,683 of NC_134579.1, forward strand.
GCCCAGAGGAATGGCAGAGGTAGTCAGGGTCAACTACCCACTAAAACTTCAAAACAAGTGATTTTTGAGCCACATAGTGACGGTTGAGCCTTCCAGATGAAGAGAGGCAGCAGGGTACCCATCAACAGAGTGCGCGAGGGTAGCTGAAATTGTAGAGAGTGGGGACCTTTTCTGAGGGCTTCTGAACAGGAGACAGATGCAGTTGGGGCTACATTTTGAAAACGCCTACCGTCCAGTGTGGGGCAGACTGAAGAACGAAATAAGGAAAAACTAAATCAGAGGAAGTAGTAATGTTGGTCCCCGCTTGGGTAGTGGGAATGGGGATTGGATGTGGTGGCAGGCGAGGATCTGCTTGTAGAGGATCACTAGCCAGCTATTTGTCACAGTTGTGTTTCTGTAGCTCTGTCTCTTCCCTAGCAAGAACGGCCACTTTTGTAGCTCTGGTAGTCACTTTCCTGTTGCGATAAAACCCCATGAGTTAAGGGACTCTCGGACAAGTGTTGATTTTGGCTAACGGTTCCATCATGGCAGGGCTTGCAGGGCAGCAGGAAGCTGAGCAATCACCTCCCCTTCCACGGGCAAGAGGCAGAGACACAAACTGGAAGTGGGGTGAACCTATCAATGCCCAAATCCACCCTCAGTGACATACTTTTGTCAGTAAGGCTCTACCTTGTAAAGGTTCCAGAAACTCCCCCAAACAGCACCTCCAAGTGGGGACCAAGTGTTTAATATCTAAGCCTATGGGGGACATCTCACCACAGTGACTGTCCCAGGTTATTGGAAGAAGTAACTTATAAAATACCCTGAGTAGCATTAGGGAAAATGGCACGTCTTTATATTTTCCCCGCAGAACGGACATGACAGATCATATCTGCACACAGTGAGTTCATGATAAAGTTGGTTATTCGCATCTCTAACATTGTTTCCCTCATGATAAGGTTACCACCAATATATTGTCCTTTGGCTGTGAGGTAATTGGGTGATGATTTCCATTTAAGATATGAATCTTTGCATAAAGGGATATTTTATCCCTATGATATATATGCTCATAGGATATGTTTATGTGACTCAAGATAATAAACACAAATTTCTAAACTTTAAAAATGATTTACTTTTACTTTTACATATGAATGTCTGCATATTTATGCCTACAGAAACCATAAGAAGGTACCAGATGTCCTGGAACTGGAGTTTTAGGGCCTGTGAATTGCCATGTTGGTGCTGGGAATTAAATCTGAGTCCTCTGCAAGACCAGCAAGGCTTCTTAACTGATGCACCATCTCTTGAGCCTCCAATATTATTTTTTTGAGATAGTTTTCACTATGTACCCATTGTCTGGCTTGGGCTATGCAGGACACTATGTAGGATAGACTGCCTTGAATTCATAGCGATCCACCTGCCTCTTCCTCTCAAGTCCCAATACCATTTTTTTAAGGAAGCTAGGATAAGTGAAGTAAAAAGTTATGCACAAATCTAAATTAATTCCCGAGAAGCAAAGTATCTGTAGTAATTATTTCACTTCATTCTGAGAACAAATACAAATGAATGTGTCAAAAGCAATGACAATTATTATGTCTTTATGATTTGATAGCTTACATATTTTAATTATATTCTCTTAATTAGTGGCGCCTCTTTGCTCTTCATCTTTCCCAAAGTGAGACTGAATTCAGCTCCTGATGCAAAATAGTGTGTAATTTTTATGTAAGATGACATGCTATTAAGTTCAGAAGAATGACAATTAGTTTTCTGCTAACAAGTTAGCAATGACAAAAGGGAACCTAAACCAATTACTGAGCAAATATCTAATCTAGAAAGTGTCTCAAAAAAGCCCTGGGCCATCACCATCAATTTTAAGCAAAGATGGAACTCTAGAGCTTCACTTCTTTTATCTTTGGAAATCCAAAGAGTGTGGTTAACAGAGTAAGGAACAGAGATGGCGTGTTTCAAGAGGTTTTAGAGACGTCACCATGACGATCTTACTAGGGTTATGATTGAAAGCTGTTCAGTTAATTAATAACACTATACATGGAGAGGGGCGGGCTCAAGCCCGGCTACACCTTGAGCTGCTTGCACAGGATTCCACGGAACGCTAACAATCACTCACATCACCAGAATTCTCACCCCCATGATGACTGATCCCCTCTCGCCTTGTCCCAAATTTAATTTTGCCACCTTAGTATGATGGTAGTTCCTATCAGCTGGCTGAATATTTATAGCAAAAATAAAAAAGGAAATAGAATGAAGTCTGGAGTGCCTGGTCTCTAGGGTGCCATTATATGCCTTTCTTATACACTAGGAAGTGAAGGAAGTTTTACATTTGAGATACTTGTTGAAGTATTTAGTGCTATGGTTTGAATTTTAAATGTCTCTCAAAAGCCCACGTGTGAAGGTGCTGTTGGGAGGCTGTGGACCTGGTATGGCTTGGGACCTTGTGTGAGGAGGTGGGTCATTGCAGAATTACCTTTGAAGAAGGAAGGGATAGTGGGGTCTCCACCTCTTCTTCCTGTTTTGTTTTTTCACTATGAAGTAAGCATTCACCAGGAGGTTCCTATCATGATGTCCTGTCTCACTAGGAGCCCAAAGCAACAGAACTAAGTCAACAAGGACCTCCACTTCTGAAACCATGGTCAAAACATATCTTCCCACCTTTATAGTTAATTTTCTCAGGTAATTTTCTTTTCACTGTGATAGAAAGCCAACACATTGGGGTCAAATGTCTCGGTGTTTGGAATTTGCCTCTAAGTGGTTTAGTTAAATAACTGATGTGGCACGAGGAAGAGAGGAGGTAGAGAGGAGAGTAGGGGGCGATGGAGAGAGAAAAAGGGGGAGGGAGGTGGAAGAATGGAGGGAGAGAGAGAAAAGAAGACGGAAAAACGTGAGGGCCAAAGGGAGCGGGAGTGAGGCCCGACAGGAGGAAACGCCAGCGTGGCTGTGTGTGGACAATGACAAAATGAAGTGGGCGTTTATTTTACAATTCCTTATGTTTTCTTTTGCATTTGGAAAATTTTCAGTGTAAAGTCATTGAAGAAGTTATTATCTCTGTGAGGAAGGACTTGAACGTCATTTGTGGCTTTGATAAAGCAAAGATGACCTTCTAAGACGATGAAAGTTTGTCTTCATCATGTTTACTACAGTTTCTATGGGTTTGCCATTGTCAATGATTAAAAAAAATGATACCTGGAGTCACGAAATAGTTGAGCGGGTAAGCGCACCCATTTCCAGGCACTCACCCTCTCCTCCTAGGTTTTGATTATGAATGCATTAGTGTGGCCCACTTGTTACACTTGGGTTTAACTGGGTCTGGACAAATGTGTGATGTACATATGACCACCGTGGCGTCACCCCCAGTGTAACTGCATTGTCCTAACGGTCTGAGCTGGGCCTACTTAGTCTTTGCTTTTCTACTTCCCCTGACGCCTGGCAACCGCTGAGCTTATGCTCTCCCGATTTTTCCCTTTTTCAGGATGTCACACTTTCAGAATCATGTAACACACAGTTATTTTCCCCAACTGGCTTCTCTTATTTAAGTGTGAGTGGTTTCATAATTCTTTTGTGGCACCATCGGTCACTTTTCCTCCTTGTGGAATAATATTCCATCACATGGATACACCATTGGCTACTTTTCAAACAAGGATATTTTGGTTTCTTTCAGTATTTAGTGATTATGGTTAAACATTTAAGCATATGTTTTAAGATTTTAAAAATGATTTGTTTTTATTTTATGAGTATGTGTGTATGACTGACGTATATACGTGGACTGTGTACATGCAGTTCCTATAGCAGCCAGGAGAGGGTATCTGGTCCCCTGGGGTTGGAGTTACAGATGCTTGTGAGCTGCTGTATGGGTGCTGGGAACTAAACCCCTGTCTTCTGCAAGAGCAGCAAGTGCTCTTAACTATCAAGCCATCTCTCCAGTCCAAGGTGTGACTTTTATGTGCACTTGGATCAATTTTAATTCCATTGAATAAATTTCTAAAAACGTGTTTGCTGGATCCTATGGAAAAATTAGCCTTTGCCTTGTATGAAACTGCCAAATTGTCCTCCAAAGTGGCAGTTCCATTTTGCATTCCCAGGAGCAGTGAATGAGCAGCCCCGTGGCTCTGTGTCCTTGCCAACATTTGGCCTTGCTGCAGTCTTGGATTTCAGTCAATCCAGTATGTATGCTGTGCTACTTAATTTGTGTTTTAATTTATAACTCCCTAATGGCATATTTGGGGGGAGCATATGCCTATTCGATCCTTGTATTTTCCCATGCCCACGTTGACAAAAGGTTTGTTCAGACATATTGCTCATTTTTAAACCCCGTACATTGTTTTCTTACTGAGATTTCAGTAGTTTTTTTATAACATGAGGAAGCCCCATGGGAGACTCAGTCATGAATTTACTTATTTAGCAACTTCAGCAGGTACTGGCTGTACATAGGCTCTGCATATGTTTTCTCTTCTACTAACAGAAACTGGAGGTCTTTCTGTCTCCAGATATGTAACACTTTTGACTCCTTTACAAAGGACATGGGTCTGGTGGGGCTTCCTGGAAAGACCGTTAAAATGGGCAGAAAGAACCCTGCTGGCATGGGAATCACTGATCTTTTGCCCTTTGTCTGTCCATTTATCATTTTCCTAAATGTGAGACAATGTCTAGAGGACCCATCTTGTGAAGATGATGGCAAGCATCCCATGACAAGGGACATAATACTAGTGACTCTAAAAAGTCCAAGACATGTGACCCCCTGGAGATGCTGCAGGAGTCCTAGTGCTTGCTCCAGGCTTCTTGTTTAGAGTTGTAGTGAAGCTGAAACACTTTCAGTATGCTGTGGACACGATGCTAACTGCATGCTCAGGCCGACAGTATAAAGTATCACACTGGATGGAAGTGGAGAATAAAGTGAGGTCTTCCCCAGGTAGCTGAGCTCTAGTGAAAGGGTAGTGATGTGGATGCAGCAAATGCCAACACTTCAGAACCGGGCAGTTAGGGATCACGGTGTGTTCACAGTGAGTCCAGAGGCAACTTAGGTAAAGCAAGGGTTACTGAAGAAGGAGAACCGGGGAAAATGTAACTAGCAACCACAAGAAAGACATTCTGGGTATCATATACCTTCAGGGTTTTGAGTTCTTGATCAATGACCCGAATATACACACGGTGGCCATTCCCCTGGGTAAGAGCAGATGAAAAGGAGAAAAGACAATTTTAGTGTGAATGTCAATTTTTCTTTGGGCTGGGCATAAATTTATCACCCCAGTGCCAATGTTTAGACTACAGAGGAACTAAAATCTTGTTTACCTGCATATTCCACATTGCTATGTTATTGAAACTGGGGATAGAGTTTTTAAAATGCTTTGAAAGCAGTGTAGATTTTGTGAATGGTGCATGTTTTTTTCTGCTGTCTTTGTGACGGCGTGAACTCTGCTGAAATCTCTATCAACAGGTATTTACTAGTGGCTAATTGGTCACATGCCTTAAAGTCCTTAAACCTGAATCAGTTTTTCTTGGGCTCTTTATTGGGATTCAATTGGCTCGCTCTCTCTCTCTCTCTCTCTCTCTCTCTCTCTCTCTCTCTCTCTCTCTCTCTCTCTCTCTCTCTGTGTGTGTGTGTGTATAAAACTGTTTCCATTTTGTGATATGAATTGTAAATAAAAACAGAAGGCATGTGTGATATTTCTGTTTGTAAAACTCATTTCCTTTGGAACCTCGGAAAGCATACTGCCTTCTCTGTTATTCCCTTTCTTCCCTGCCTTGTTTATTTTCGCTTCAGTTATCTGACATCACCCGAGACCAGGATAAGTTGATAGTTCAAGACTATCCTATTTAATAGGCAGTGTGGCTTTCCTCATAGGTGGGGGGAGTAGGATTTGGGAATGGGTGAAGAAAGGGAAGAGGAATCTGTAGATGAAAAAGATGGGAGGGTTCTGAACAGATCTGACTGAGCAGGGCTTAATGCCAACTGATGACAGGGCTATAATCCTCTCAGGCTTCGGTGAATGCTCAGCTCTGCACGGTGTCTGAGGACATACAGGTGGGTAACACAACCTGGGTCCGAAGCACTCAAGACACAGGTGAAGGTTAGGCTACAGGTGGTGACTCAAAGGGTCTGCAAGCAGAGGGGTACCCGGGTCTCCTGGTTCCCCCACCTTGGAGGAGGAGGCCTGAGGAGGCACCGCCTCCTCCGCAGCGCCCCGCCCCCGCAGCGCCTACGCGGCCAGCTCCTGACCGCTCACCATTGGCCGCAGCGCTCGCCAATCCAGCCCCCTGGCCGCGAAGGGGGCGTGGCCGCGCGGTGCCGGGCCGGGGGCGGCGTCTGTCGCCGCTGTGCGCTGCGGTGCGGGCGGCGGGACGATGGATCCTGGATCGCGGCGTGGTGAGTGCGGCTGTCGTCCTTCCCAGGCTCCTGGCCGACCTCCGGGGGACGTGGGGCGGGATTCCGGGGGCGCCGCGCTCGGGCTGCGAACCTGCCCTGGTCCCTCCCGGCCGCAGGTGGCGCCGCATCCTCCCTGCGCATCCTTCATCCCGATAGCTCCCGTCCCGCGTGCGGCCTGGCCTGCGCCGGGGTCCTGCGGGCCGCGTGCACCGTGGCTTCGGCTGCTCCCGGCCTGGTCCACGGCGCAGCTTCCTGGACTGAACATCATTCCCACCCTCTGGGTATGGTACTTCCCAGGAAATGCCGGTTTTCCCTCTTGGTTTGGCCTCTCTGCAGTGGAAAGCAGAGTTCTTAATTATTGAGAAACTATGCGATAGGCCTGGGATTAAAGGGAGCCTGTCATCTTCCTAGCTGTTGTTGAGTGGAATAAAAAATTCTTTATCATTTAGGGTTTGGTTTTAATATGGTGATTGCCTTCTAGTAGGGATTTTTTTTTTTTTGAGTTTTCGAAAGCCGAAGGTTAGAAAGGGTCCTTTTTATTTGGCGTCGAAGCTCTTAAATTCAAATGCCTAGCGAGACATGATATTTTGACTTTTAATATTCCGAATCCACGTTTTTGTAAGGGGGAGGGACTGACCATTTGAAATGTTATACATTTTGAAAGTTTGGCTTGTCCAAAAACTGTGAAAATACCTGCTACTCTACAGCAAACCGAGTTTTATATACTTGGCTGGTTTCTCTGTCTCGCCCAGGGCAAATTCTCCTGAGCACCGGCTGCTTTTGTGCATGCTTTACCAAACTTTCCTATTCAAGCAGCGAGACAATGCAGTCAGTGGATCTTTTCAGCCAGTTCTTTCTTCTTCTTGAGAGGCTAAACCAGAGAGAGCAGGTTTGACCTTTCCCAAAGGCAGTTAAAGATCGCATCCTCTCAGCTTCCTTCTCCCAGGGTTCTAACAGTTGCCTTGTAGCGCTCAATTTTCTGAATCTAAAAGATCGTTAGAGTTGATTTTTAAGAAAGTTCTGTTGTTTTAGATGTTCAAAGCTCCCTGGGTTGTAAAGGAGACTTGGCTTGGACTGGTATTTGTGTTGCTTCACTTCCATCAGGGGAAAGGATTTTGTTCTAGAGCCATGCACTAACATCACGTTTGCGCAGCTTTCCAAGGGAAGCTGCTTTAGAGCATTGCCTGACTGGTTTGCTTAAAATTTATAATCTCATTCTTACTGTTGGATACTGGTCATTTCAAAAATCCTGAAAATAAATCCGGAACGAATTTTGCTAGGTGGTTATGTCAACAGGGGTAGCCTCTGCTTCAACTTGGTCATCATCAGTAGGTGTAGACATACTTTACAGTTTTCATAGATACTTATATGTTGACAGGCAATTTTTATTGGTTATTGGGATGCTTGGATGAAAACATCTTCGTTTGATACATATGAAAAGACTTGTCTGTACTATGCTCCACTGGATTCCTGACTCCAGAAATACCCTTTGAAGAAAGTAGGTTGTGCTTTTCCCTTGGGAGCGTGTCTCTAAATTGCTGTACAGACTTCAAATTTCTCACCTTCTCAATTCTTTAAAAGTTAATAAACTGATTTTAAGTGCTTGTTTAAATTCAGTTTTTGTGTGTCCAGTGTACACATGTGTGTATGTGTGCTCATATGTGTATATGTGTACGTGGATCCTCTGTCGATCTTTCACGTTCTTGAGCCACGGTCTCACTAAACTTCAGGCTCTCAGTTTTTCTGCAATCCCCTTGCCCCTGCCTCCCCTTGCTCCCCAGTGATGGGGTTATAGGTGCACAACTATACCTAGCTTTTTACAGGGGTGTTTAAGATCCAAACCTGGGTCCTCAGATATGTGCAACAAACACTTACCCACTGAGCTCCTGGCTTCCCAGAATGAGCACGGTCCTCAGAGCATTATATTGTACTTAGGCATTGTTTCTAACTTACTTTTGGGCATTTGGAACCACGTGTACATTGGGAAAAATATTTAATGTCAACATAGAGATGTATGGAATAAAGTTTCTACCCTCCCCGCCTTGTGTCTGCACTGATACTGTTTCTTCAGGGCTAACTAAACTTAATACTATGGGGTATGTCTTTCCAGATTCTTTAGAAGTTAATTAATTGTTTATGGGTGTTTTGCCTGCATGGATGTCTATGCATTGTGCACATGGAGGCCAGAAAAGAACATAAGGTTCTCTGGAACTGGAGTTATAGATGGTTTTGAGCCCACATGTGGACCCTGTGAACTGAACCTGAGTCTTCTGGAAGAGCAGCAAGTGCTCCTATTCACAGAACCATCTCTCCAGCCCCCAGATTTGAGGTTTTTTTTTAAAGTGGCCTTTCCTATCTAGTTGAGTGCCTACAGTACCAAGAACCACCTTATCCACTGGGAATGCAGAGGTGAGAGATACGAGATTTTCAGATCTCCATACCCTATCCTGACTGACAGTGGGGTGTGGTCAGCATTATGATGGACAAGCTTCATGAATGACTTAATGTATTCATTTACTTCTCTTCAACCTTCAGGATACTTTAGGGTTTGTCATGCATGGTAGGAATATACCGATCAACAGGGCAGATATCTCTGTTGGCTGTAGAAGGAGAGAGCCACTTGGCTGCTTGTTCGTTTCCTGGCTGCCCAGACCCCAGCGGGGGATGGAAATGAACTGGAAGAGGAAGGGCTGGGAGGAGGGAAATTTGAGGAGGTAGAATTGCTAGAACTTCATCAGTGGTTGGGTGGCTGTGTGTGATTCAGGCTGGTTGGATGATAGCTTTTAGGGCAGTACTCGGTTGCCCTTGGTGGTTTGTGACTTGGTTGGCAACCCAGTCACATCTAGGCTTAGACGGGGCAGCCGTGTCTGCTGCTAGTGATGGGGAGATGGTGGGTTACGCTTGTCCAGGCTAAGTCTCAGCTGCTGTGAGACAAGTATTCTGGAGTGTAAGAACAGTGGTAGGTGACATGAGATTTGAGGAACTCTGTGTTTGAAAGATAGGTATGAGGTGTCTGAGAAGCAAGAAGGGTCATGGTGTCCAAGGGAGCCTCTGCCAGCAATGAGACCTAGTGGTGAGAGCCCTAAGGCCGGTGTGCACCAGGGTTCACAGTGGGTGGAAATCTAGAGTGTAGACTGCCTTGTTCTAGGACTTTGGTGGTAACAGTAAAGGGTAGATGCAGGGAGTGGGGGTGAAGGGCGGCCTTGTTGATTTTGGCTTTACCTGGAAGGCTCTGAGTTAGTATAAAGAACTTGGATGGGAGGTATTGGAGAAAGGTCTCTCTTCATAGAGACTTCAAGGTAACTGTTGGCTTTGGCCTAGGGGTGCCGTAGTCTCCCTAGTGGTCTCCCAAACCTTTTTGCTTTGGATTAAGAAATGAAAGGAAGAGAGAGGAGCCAGTCAGTGTAGTTGAGCTCCTAAAACTCCGGGAAGAGAGAAGAGTAGAAATTCTTTCTTCCAGATGGGCACTAGAGATGGGTGTCTGGTACAGGATATTTTTTTTTCCTTCTTTCTCAAGACATGGAGTTTTAAGAATAGGGTAGTTCTTATTCGAATGGATTCCAGCTTGGGCTAGTCTGTCTTTGGGTTCCCTGTGAGGTCATGTTGTCCTCAAATGGGGGAGTATCCCCCCTTATTTTCCTGCGGTCTTTTTCTTTGATGAATGAGTACTCTCTCTGAGTTAGGTTTTGCACTTGCCTCAAGGCTGGCTGTTTGGTCAGAGCCCGTGCTCCTAGGCTGGCAGACAGTCCTAGGTAGAAACTTCTCCACGTTCACATTTCAGTCGCTTCTTCCTTCGCTTTTCCCTGGACCCATGCCCGCTCTTGGAGGTTACCACTTGGTTTCGTTTTTTTTCTTTTCTTCTATTTTTGTCTTTTTTTTCATCCTGAGGATGCTTTTAAATAACTTTTTATTTCAATTTTAGATGCTCCAAATATCCTAGGGTACACTCTCATCTTCCAGCTCAAGCTTTTACGCCTTGGTTCTGCTCTTAGCATCTGGGATGATTTTCAGCTTTGTGTTTTACCTTTCCCGGGTGGTATAAACAATTAGTACAAACAATGAAACCTATGCCCTGGCCATGCTAGGTATGCCATCCACCACCGAGGCCTCTTAAAGGTTTCTTATTTTGAGATAGGTTTCACTGAGTGACCCAGGCTACTCGAGTGAATCCTAGGATTCTCTTGCCTCACTCTCTTGGATAGCTGAGATAAATAGCTGCAATTACTAGCCTATATCACCAGGCCTAGACCTCACTTTCTATTTTTTTGACACTTTTCCTGGAACATGTTTTTAGGGTCCTCTCTACCATCAGATTAGTGGAGCCAAATAAATCCTGAATAAATGCTGAAATTGGTCAAAAGTGGTTTTCTGTCGTATTACATATTTTAGAAATAAATATAACTGTGAGTAAATATGTATTATATGTAGACTCTTTTACCATGTAATTTTACATTTATTTATTATATATATTTATACGTATATATTGACTCTTTTGCCATGTAATTGTACAGTTTCCTTTCTTTTCAGTGTGCTCGTCATTTTAGTCTGTTAGGGTAACAAATGCCTGCAAACTTATAACAAAGTGAATAAGGTTTGTTTTGATTCAGTGTTTTAGGCTGTGATTCATTGGCTCTCTTTTGCCTTTAGGCATATGACAAGATGTCACATCATGATATAAGCGACTCAGTGCTTCAAGGCCAGAGTAAGTGTGGGAAGAGGAAACCGAGGTCCTTTAGTACCATAGCCCCGGTGCCTTGAAACTTCCCACCAGGCCTCGCTCTCATCTTACCATCTCCCATCACATTTCCCTCGCAGTCAGAACTTTAAACCAGACCGTGGAGTGCTGACATCTCAACGTTAGCAGTCAATCCTCATGTTTGGATGCCCGTGTCGTAGGTACCACTGTAGTGAACCAGTTGCTTGACGTGATCAAGTTCCTGTTTAAGTATCCTTCTTCTGGAGTGCCCAGGATCAGAAGTGCTTTGGATGCTGGAAGTTTCCGCATAAACATAATGAAGTATCATGGGTATGGGATCCATGTACAAACACAGAATTCACGAGTGTTTTGTGTATATCATACATATGGGCTCAAGTTAATCTTGCACAACATTTATAATATATTTTTGCATAAAATATTTTGTGGTGGGGATTTTTCTATTTGTGTCATATGTCAGAGCTTATGAAGTTTCGGTTTTTAAATTTTTATTTTGTTATGTGTGTGTGTGTTTGTGTCTGTGTGCCTGTGTGTGCCTTGACATGTGTGTGGTCAAAGGTCACATTTCAGGAGTCGGTCTTTTCCTTCGAACATGGAGTCAGACAGCAAGAGCTTTTACCCACTGAGCCATCCTGTTAGCTTTGGTCTTTGGATTAGAAGTTACACTGGTTAGTGTTTGTCATCTTGTCGAGTCACCTGAGAAAAGGGGACCTTAACTGAGGACTTGTCTCTGTCAGGTTGGCCCATGGGAGTGTCTGTGGGACATTTTCTTGACTAATGGTTGATGTGGTAGAGCCCAGCCTCCTGTGGGTGGTGTCACCACTAGGCTGGTGGTCTGGGGTCCTATAGTCTGAGAAAGCTGTGGAGAGCAAGCCAGTGAGCAGTGCTCCTCTGTGGCCCCCGCCTATGCGCCTGCCTCAGGTTCTTGCCGTGACTTCCCCCCATGATAGGCTCTGATCAGGATGGGTAAGTCAAATAAATCCTTTTCTCCCATAGCTGCTTTTGGCCATGGTGTTTCTCACAGCTATAGGAAGCAAACAGGACAGTAGTGTTCAGTCCACTCAGAGAAACTGTTTTCTCCTGGTAAATCACGATTATTTTATAGATTGCCTTTCTCGTTTATTTGTTTTAAACTACCGCTATGTGATTCTTAGTTAGAGTACAGGTTCTAAGTTGTGCCTCTGGGCCTGGACCTGTGCTAGATGGAGCTATGTGATAGTTTAAATTGCCCAAAAGAATATAAGACTACAAGGAACATCCTACTTTAAGAGTTAATATCATGAGCTGGGCCGCGATGGCGTGCACCTTTAATCCCAGCACTCAGGAGGCAGAGGCAGGTGGGTCTCTGTGAGTTCTAGGCCAGCCTGGTCTACAGAGAGAGTTCCAGAATAGTCAGGGCTACACAGAGAAACACTGTTTCCGAGAGAGAGAGAGAGAGAGAGAGAGAGAGAGAGAGAGAGAGAGAGAGAGATTAATATAAATGGACAGAAACAGCTCTCAGTTATACTTTAAGCTATTTTTACTTTAAAGATCTCATAATAACTATTCCTTTAGTAAGAGATGTACTTAAAATATTTTTATTATTATATTCACTATATTCACCCTCTGTTTCTGTTTCTCTCTCTTTCTCTCCCTTTCTCTGTCTCTGTCTCCGTTCTGCCCTCCCCTCCCCTCCCCTCCCCTCCCCTCCACTCCCCTCCCCCACTTTAGATCAGAGGACAACTTGGAGAAGTTCTTTTTACCTTATGGGTCCTGGGAATTGAATGCAGTTCCTCAGGCTTGGTAGCAAGTTCCTTTACCCATCCAGCTAGCTTACTGCCCCTGAGAGATGAACTTTTATACCCAGAAGCCCTTTCCTCACTGCTGAGCCTTCCTGCTTTTCTGAGTTGGAACTCAGTGTCTTCTGTTTTTCCTTTTTATCTACCATTTTCTTCTACTTTTCTGACCCCTTCACTTAAAAACAAAACAAAGAACGATAACAAGATCCTGGCTTTCTTTCTTCCTTTAAGCTCTCACACAACTGTCCTCCAATTTCCTTCTGTGTCGGCTGTAAAATTCTTCCGTCCTTGAGACTGCCAACCTGAAGAAGGGACCCTGCGTTCCCACATCAGCAATGTGGGGTTCTGGAGGTGGCTGCTGGGACTTCCAGGATTTTGTGTCTCTGAACAGAAAGGGGAAATGGACAGAGGCCCGTGTCTGATACTTAAAAAGCCTGGATGTATTAAGCAAGGATACGGTAGGAAGCAGATCTGAGCAGGGAGAGGCTCCTGGGAGAGGTGCCCCAAAGGTCCAGGTGGTTGTCTTGCACCTTGTCATGTGTGTGGAGTCGGTTACTCACTGGCCTTGTTGGGTCAAGTGCCCCTCTTCCTCTTTGCCAGCAGGGTTTTTTTCTTGGATGCTAATTTTGCAGTCCTTGTGTGAGGCCTGGGCTTCACTCTTGGATCTACTCCCCAGCCTCAATAGTACGACCAAACCTGGCTCTTTGATTTTTAACACAGAACTAGAAATTGCTGAAGTCCCCCAATTCCCCAGTCACTGGGCAACTGGTTTTAATTATACAATGCCACATCGTTTCTCAAGGCTACACTGCAGTTGAATCATTCTTTGAAATATTCTGACTAGTAACTGTTACTTATTTTTCAAAGTTGACATCACAGTTTATAGCAGCTTCAAGGTTTGTCAGGGATAATGATAAATTCATACCTGAGCTGTACTCACAATTTTCACAACTTCTCTGCTGTTTGTGCCTTACATAAGCTCTATACTTCCTTAAAACAAAACAAACATACAAAGAATCACAAAATTCGAGGCCAGCCTGGTCTACAAGAGCTAGTTCCAGGACAGGAACCAAAAGCTACGGAGAAACCCTGTTTCAAAAATAAAAAAAAAATCACAAAAGCGTCAAATCTCGAAGAATTGTAGAAGGCTTCCATGCTGTTATAGTTAGCTTCAGCTGTCAACTTTACACAACCAAGTGCCACTTTGGAAGAGGGAGCCTCAGTTGAGGAATTGGCTTCATGAGATTGGCCTGTGACCTGTAGGGCATTTTCTGATTGCTAATTAATACAGGAGGGCCCAGCCCACTGTGGGCAGTGCCATCCCTAGGCAGTAAGGCCTAGGCTGTTTAAGAAAGGTAGCTGAACATGAGCCTGGGACCAAACCTGTAGTAGGAGGCTGCTAGTTAGTTCCTGGCTGCTAAGCCCTAAAATGACCGCACAGAGACTATATTATTTGCAATACTGCTGGCCAATAGCTTAAGTGTATTTCTGGCTAACTCTTATATCCTAAACTAGCCCATCTCCATTAATCTGTATATTGCCATACCAGGTAAAGTTCCAGCATCTGTCTCCGGCAGGGCTACATGGCTTCTCTTGACTCCACCTTCTTTCTCCCAGCAATCAGTTTAGTTTTCCCCGCCTACCTAAGTTCTGTCTTCTGCAGGCCTAAGACAGTTTTCTTATTAATCAATGGAATTCACAACATACAGAGAGGAATCCCACATCACCTCCCCTTTTCTGTTTAGATAAAAAGGAAGGTTTTAACTTTAACGTAGTAAAATTACATAAAACAGTTATCAAGCAAGAATTACAGCTACACTATTTATATTTATTTTATCTTTCATCACAACTAAGGAAAACTATAACTTTATATTCTTCAACTCCATCAAAGACTCCAGAAGGATATAATAGTACTTAAGTAAACAGGAAGGGCATTGTAAGGTACTTCCAGAACTCTAGAATTGACAGAGACATCTCGCTGTCTGGATAGTCACCCAAAGTTCTTCCCTACTGTTGGGGCATCCATCTTCAGCCTAAAGGCCCATACTATCCAGAAGACTTTTCCATGAAGAAGAAAATTTGAAAGACAGTTCCACCTATATTGGCAGCTTGTCAGTCACTTTCTTCTGTGTCCTGCGGAATGTCTTTCAGACTCTTTCTTGAAACAGGAATCCTGAAGGATCGTCTCACCTTTAGGAAAGTTCAGCAGTCATTTCTCTGTGGGTCCTGCATGTCCAGTTCATACAGCATAGCATCAAGAAGTTCAGGCAAGGGCTGGAGAGATGGCTCAGAGGTTAAGAGCACTGGCTGCTCTTCCAGAGGTCCTGAGTTCAATTCCCAGCAACCACATGGTGGCTCATAACTATCTGTACTGAGATCTGGCGCCCTCCTCTGGCATGCAAGTATATATTGAGGCAGAATGTTGTATACATAATAAATAAATCTAAAAAAAAAGAAAAAAAACCTTTAAAAAAAAAAGAAGTTCAGGCAAGAGCAGTTTCTTTCCCAAATCGCTAATCAATGCCATAAGGAGCCTCTTTGGTGCCCATCTTCCTCTTGAAGTAATTGGTGCTGCCAGGAGCAGATGTGTCTCATGTTATGAAAAGTCCTAAGTTTTTAAACATTTTAAATGCCATATTCTGAAGATCTCTGAAAGATTTTGAGAATCCCTATCTAACTGAAATATATCTCAATATATCTAAAAAAAATCCTAACATGACTACAAGCTTGACTATTAATGATGCTTATCTATCTTAATTATACATTACATTTTTAAATGAACTGTATAATCATAATACCTTAATCAAGAGCAGAAATATATATCAATAGACCAAAATCGGTGCCAATGCAAATTATTCACATGTATATCACAAATCAGTGAGCACCATAGCATTCTTCCTTGGCCTTTGCTTTAGTCCTTCCTCACGTTCTTCCCTCAGCTTTCCTCAGTGATGGGCTGTAATCTGTAAACCGAATAAACCTCCTCCCCAATTTGCTTTTGGTCAGGCATTTATTACAACAGCGGAAAGCCAGCTGGGACAGGCAATAAAATGGTTAGGACAGGCACACAGCTGCCACACTGTCAGTCTATTTATTATTAACTCTGTTTTGCCAGTACGCACTTGGAAGTTTATGGCTTTACTGTTTTGCTCTTTGATATCTAATGACTGTCAGAGTTAATTTAGACCCAGCATCTTATTCTGCATTTTTATATACTCAGGGTGCTTTCTCTTTTTGTACAAAGAATTTAGGTCTGCTTGTGGGTAAATGAAAGTTGCTAGTTGTGTTTAAGTGGGTGTGTTTATTGTCTGAGACGCTTGTGGTTTTATTGGCCATAGCCGGTGGAGGCTTCTTGCTTGTCTTCCATTAAGTGAAGATCTGAGTTAAATCACAGGAAGTACCCATAACAATAAAGAGCTAAATGTGATTTCTGAGGATCATTAATCTATGGGGACCGAGAGTGAAACACTATGACCCGTCCCTCTGGTATGGTTAAGTCTCCATGGCCAGAATTTTAAATGGCAGAGCTAACAGCTTCAGTAACTGCAAGATTTCAGTGACTCGGCCAGAGAAATCTGTATGTTTGGAGGCTTCTGTCTCCGGCACAGCTGGCATCCCTGGTGGACTTCTGCATGGCTGCCCTGGTAGGCAGCCTCTTTTCACCTTGCATCATGCTTTCTGCAGGAGCTGGGGTCCTGGGTGGTTTAGCTGGTAGCTAGGGAGAAAATAAGAGCCAGTCTCAAACTGCTGGCTGTGCTAGGGCTCAACCTCATTTGTCCTGATTTAGTAGGCTGGAAAATGTGGTGTAGCTAGGAACCCCCACAGAAGAGACGATGTCAGTCAGCCCAGGGCTAAGAGTGGTAGTTTGTATCCTTAGTGAGGGCACCCAAACTCAGCTCTGTGCTGTAGTTTGACTATGCATAAAGAGCACTCCAGTTTCCTTAATAAATCCTTGATTTCACATCGCATATCCTTCAAGCTGCCATTCAGAAATATAGTTTAAATGGAGTGTGTGTGTGTGTGTGTGTAAGACGGCTGTAGGATTTGTGTGACTGTTTCTCAGCATGAGGGCAGGGCACAGTATTTTGTGCTGTATAGTAAAGATTTAGAGACCAAAGAGGGTTGCTTCATTTATCTGGAGTGTTCTGCTTCCTGTGTGCTGCAGCAGAGGTTGGTGCGCCCATTTGTTTTCTGTTTTTTGTCAACTTGACACAAGCTAAAGTTATCTGGGAAGACTGAACCTCAACTGAAAAATTGCCTCTTTCAGATTGGCCTGTAGGTTGTAGGTCATTTTCTTGATTAATGACTGATGTAGGATGACCCAGTCTGCTGTGGGCCGGGCCACCCCTAGCCAGGCAGGCCTGGGTGCCAGGCTGAGCAAGCCATGGGGGAGCAATCAAGTCAGCAGTGTTCCTCCAAGGCTTCTGCTTCACTGTCTGCCTCCAGGTTTCTTTCCTGGCTTCCTTTAATGGATGATGTTTGAGAGTGTAAGGGAAATAAACCATTTCCTCCCTGAGTTGCTTTTGGTCAGAATGTTTTATCACATCATCAGAACGTGAGCTAGGACAGTTGGCAAGCTGCATCCTGGGAGCCAAGCCCGACTTGTTACCTCATATTGTAGGATTACAGCCATACCATTTCTGTGTGGTGTAGCTGGTGAGGGTGGACCGGATGTCTGTGGTGGCAATGGCAAGTGTGCAAGCTGCAAAGAATGGAATATTTAGTGTGTGACATTTTACAGCCAAAACACTTGCCCCCAGTTTCAGAGGATCAGCTTAGTACTGTTCTTATGGGATCTGTACTCTGTACTCTGTCGCCGGTGAGAGAGAACTTCTGACGTTCCTGGAAGGACTGATTGTACACGGGTATTTCACCCAACCCAGGCTCTCGACTGGATTGTGAGGGCCTCTGCTAGAGTCCAGGCAGTTTGACTTTTAGATCAGGTGGCCATGGCAGCGGTGGCTGTCTGTCCTGTGAGCAGGAATGATTCTGAGCCCTTTCTCAGCTCAGAAGGACAGCTTGTGGGCACTGAAGAGGGGAGTGACATTTGCCTTTTTTTTTTTTTTTTGCAGAGCAGGGCCATGGTAATTTTAATGTGGGGAAAATAGTTTCCCTGAGCTATAAAAAGTCAGTAATCTGTCGAGAGTGTCTTGTGGAGAGCTGCTGTCTTCATGTGTACCCAGCAATATGAAGTAGTTGCAAAATGTACCTCTGTGTAATTAAACAAATTGCTGTGCTCCCCAGAGTTATGGATATGACCCAATTAAACTTGGGATGATGCCTAAAGAAATTACTTTATTTTCCAGGCACGTGACATTAAGCCATTTTGGGTAATGATAAGTTGAAAAAAATGTGATTTTTAAAAAATAATTGTGGGGGAGGTAATTTACTTTTCTATTCTCCATAACAGAGTGTCTATATAATTAGAAATATTTCTAGTTTTGATAGATTAGGTTTAAAATGAAACCTAAAGCCACAACTTGTAGGATTTTTTTTAATAAACACATTTTCTGCAGCAGCTGGAACTAAATTTCATAAGGATTTGAATGACACAATTAATACATTTCTCTGACATGCCCAGATGTTGCTCCTAAAAGCTATGAACACACATTCTTTAAAGTTCACACAGACATTTACACAAGCTCCCAGCTCATTGAGGCAAGGAAAATCCCAGCAGGTGCTAGAGGATTCAAACGAAGAAGAATGCTGTTCTTCAAATTATACAGAAGCCAATAGCCAAATGTGTCCAGAAAATGATTCCCTAAGTCAACCATGGTCAGAGAAGATGTTATAATAGGAATGATCACATTTTAGAAATATTTTGATTAGAATCCATATGAAAATACTCTATGTAAGGACTTGAGATGCAGATAAAGTTGTACTCAGAGTAACATTCTTAGCCATAAATGCATGCATTAGGAAAGTACATGTGAATGCAGGTTCCTGTGAAGGCCAGGACTCCTCTGGAGTTAGAATTAGAGTGATGTGATCCACCCAGTGTGAGTGCTGGGAACCTATCCGAGGCCCTCTGGAAGATCAGTATACACTCTTTAACCACTGAACTTATCTCTCCTGCCTCAAGAGATTTTTGTTGTTGTTGTGATTGTGAGTGGGTGTTGAAGTCTATCAAAAAGTTTCACCCTCTCTGGAGGTAACAATATAATTCTTCTCTTGCTGTTTATTAGTTTGGTGAATTATCTTGCCACAGTTGCCAATAGTGAAACATTGTTACATTCCTGGTATGACCCCTTGATGGTGTTTCTTCAATCTTTCTGTTTCCTATGTGTTATTTGGTCATGTGAGTCATTAGCTTTTCCTTCATTGGAAGCATGTCAGACTTTCAGTCTTTAAGTAGTCATTATCTATGTCAGTAGTTTTGTTATGAGTTTTATTTTATCTGATATTATTAAAACATAATATTTCCATTTGCCTAATAATTTTTGTCTGTTCTTCAACCTTTTGAGTATGCATTTGAACCTCCTATAAATGCATAATTATTCTGCATTTCAAACATGACTCATATAACCAAAATAGTTACATTTTGCTCTAAACAATTTGAAAAGTATTTTTCATTCAATAGGCAAGTTAGGATCATTTACATTAATTGCTATATAATAGCTATGTTTGTTTTCAGTTCTGTCACCATTAGAATTATGTCTATATTTCAGTTCACGTTATTTACTTATTCATTGTTAGATTTGTTTCATTGATTAAATTCTTTGGATGTCAGGAAAGACTTTCTTGTTCTTTGAAATAGCAACTTCAGGAGCACCTTAATGTCTTGCTCATTTTAGCCTGCCTGTTTTGACTAGCATTCTTTTCTTCTTGCCTATTACCCACATCATCATAGTGACCTCACTGTGTTCTCCTCTCTCTCCCCTTACCTCTCAATATCTTGGTAGTATTCTACATATTTAAAGCATAGAAGGTTTAGCTGTCATTAATTAATGTATTTTTATTTCATATATATGAGTGTTTGCCTCCATGTATGTATGTACATAACCTGCATGCACTCAGTACCTGTGGAGGCCATAAGAGGGCACTGAATCCCCTTGAGCTGGATTGTGGAGTTTTGGGCTGCCATGTTGGTTCTGGGAAGCCAACCTGGGTTCCCTGGAAGAGCAACAGTGCTCTTAACCACTGAGCCTTCTCTTTTGCCTCATGCCCCAGTCTTGTTTCTCCTTTATGCTACAACTCAATATACAAAGTGTCCACTTCTCCACTCTCCTTTTCCTCTGGTTGCTTGAGTAACCTCTCAGTCTGAGAGACTTCCGGTTCTGATGCGCCTTTTGAAGAGAATGAGCCATCTCTTGCTCATGATCTCTCTAGGATGGTTTTAGTTGTGTACCATGTGGGGGATAACTGAGAACTTATTATTGAGATAACCAGCTGTGAATGTGGCCCAAGTGATGAGCCTGGGTTTTAGAAGCGTGGGTGGAACCCTCAGGAGGGATAGTCTGTAAGTTCTCTGAGTCTGCTTGTTCACATGTATGTGTGTCTGTACTTAAATGGCCTTGATACTGGAAGGAAGCTCAATTGCCTATCTTTAGTTTCATTTATTTTCCTTAATTTTATTTTTTTAAAATGATTTTCTACTTCCGTATTGCTTTTGTTTGTTAAATCTGATGCAGACATTCGTTCTCCACCCTTTCATCTGTTTCTCTGTAGCCCCGAGAACATTTCCTGTGCTCTTCAAATGTAGCATACTAGATTTAGAATTTTTTTAAGTATTTTTTCAAGACAGGGTTTCTCTGTTTAACCCTTACTGTCCTGAAACTCACTCTGTAGACCAGTCTGGCCTTGAGCTCTCAGAGATCTTCCTGTCTCTGCCTCCCAAGTGCTGGGATTAAAGTTGTATGCCACCACCGGCCGGCTTAGATTTAGATTTAATAGTTTATCAGGGCATACTTTAAAGTTCTTTGTCCTTAGCACTCTCATTTGGCTCTTAAAATGTGTCATTGCAGGTCCTTTATTTTCAGAAAGTTTTATTTGAGTATCATTCCAATATTTTGATGTTTTGGGCTTTTTTTCTTCAAAGTCTTCTATATGTGTAACTTGAAAGTCTGTGTATTTCCAGTTATACCCGACACTGACTGTTGTTCCCAGTGTCTTAGTTCTTTTCTTCCTGACTCTTCATACTTCATTTTCCCATTTAAACCATGTTCCCTTCCTTCTATCCCTTCTTTTCAAAAAAACATTTCTTCAATAGTTTTTAATTAAACTGACATTTGACTCTCCTTGATGCCTTTGGGCATTGAATTTAATGTTCAGTTTTCTATAATTTTATGATTTTCTGTGTTTATTTTATTGATTCAAAGCATTCAAGATGGGTAAGAAAAGGATTTGTTTTTCTTCTTACACTTCTGTATCACTGTTCATCACTGAAGAAAGTCAGGACAGGAACTCAGGCAGAGCAGGAACCTGGAGGCAGAGCTGATGCAGAGCCCATGGAGGGGTGCTGCTTACTGGCTTGCTCCTCATGGCTTGCTCAGCTTGCTTTCTTATAGAACCCAGGACCACTTGCCCAGTGACCCACAATGGACTGGGCTCTCCCCCATGGATTACTAATTAAGAAAATGCTCTATGGGCTTGCCTCTGGAGCAGGCTTTTAGAGACAGTTTCTTAATTGAGCTTCCCACCTCTTAGATGACTCTGGCTTGTGTCAAGTTGACATAAAGCTATCCAACACTCCTCTTCTTAGCACTGGCTGAGGTTCCCTGCCATAAGATGGTCCTGGGACACACATCTGAAAGGTACTGCTTCCTATAGGGATGGTTTACCTTTGGGATTTCCAAATTCCTAACTTCTGGGATCTAGTCTCTGAATTGTGATCCCCTCTGGAGCACTACATGGGATCTGAGGTTTTGGGGGTGTTAATCGGGTGATTCCGGTGTGTCTGGGAACATGACTAGCCTAGTGTGGTGTGGAGCTGCATGCTGCTGATGCTAACCGTTGTATGTGCTGTTTCAAGAAAGATGTAAAATAGGTTCCCAAACACACCAAATCATCTACATATTTTTATTTTCTTCTTGGGGGTTTGCTGTTTTATATAGAAATACAATTAATATTTATTTACTTACTAATATTGAATATCGGATGTAGGACGTTGTGCATGTCAGGCAAGTTCTGTACTACCAAGATATATCCGTCTTCCCTCCTTTAAATATAAAATTCATTGATTATTTTTATGTGTGTTATAGGCCCATATTTCTATATGGTGTGGCAGCCAGGCGCAAAAGCCATAGGCCCCATCTGAGGCGGTTACGTAGCCCTGCAGACAAGCTGTCTGTCAGGATGTTTGTTGCTCCTTTCTTTGTAATTTGGAGGATGCCTTATAGAGATGCTGGTTCAAGCCTATGTGTCAGCTAGCATACACAGCAGACAGGTAGATGCGGACGTGACAAAATGCCATTCACCTGGTTACCTAGGAGACAGGTATTTTCCCATTCAGTTTATGTGTTGGTATAAAAGTTGTTTGGATAATAAATGCAAGAGATCTTCAGGAGAGAAGAAGCCTGAGATGCCCTTCCGTGATGACCGTGTAAGCTGTGTCTGATTATTCCTCGCGACTCTGTACCAGTCCAGTTAGGGAAAATAGTTATCTGTGTTGGGGCCCATGGGCTCTAACAGTGTATGATGTGCGTGTATGTGGCTGCATGCATGCCCTAGTTATGTGTGTGTGTGTGTGTGTGTGTGTGTGGCGGGGGTCAGAGGACAAATTTCAGGAGTGAGTTTCCCTTTTTTACTGTGGGATCTGGATCTGGAAATTGAACTCAGGTTGTCAGACTTACGCACCAAATCCTTTTACCCAAGCCATTTTGCTGCCCCTTCAATTCCTATTTTAAGCTTTATTTTGAGACAAAGTCTCATTAAATTGCTCAGGCTGGCCTTGAGCTTGAGACACTCCTGCCTTTGCCTCTCAAGAAGCTGGGATTTCACCAGGCATAGCTAATTACAATTTATTTTTATTTTTATCTTTTATTTTTGGTTTTTCGAGTCAGGATTTCTCTGTAGCTTTGGGGCCTGGCCTCGAAATCACAGAGATCTGCCTGCCTCTGCCTCCCGAGTGCTGGGATTAAAGGCGTGTGCCACCAACACCCGACTTATTTTTAACTTTTATTTTGAAACAATTGCAGGCTCATAGTTCAAGGAGGGTGCTGAACAGTCCTGCGCACTCTCAGCTCAATATCACATCTGTTGGGACTACTGCAGTATCAAAATTAGGAGGCTGATAGGGCTGGAGATGGCTCAGCAGTTAAGAGCATTGGCTGCTCTTGCAGAGGACCTGGGTTCCATTCCCAGCAGTTTATAAATGGCTCTAACTCCAGTCCCGAGGATCTGGCCCCCTTTTCTGGCTTTCATGGCCAATGCATGCACATGATACCCATACACATAAAATAAAATAATTTGGAGGACCCATCCTAACTTAAAAAATAATAACTATAGGCTGGGTAGTGGTGGTGCATACCTTTAATCCCAGCACTCAGGAGGCAGAGGCAGGTGGATTTCTGTGAGTTTGAGGCCAGCCTGGTCTATGAAGCTAGTTCTAGGACAGCTATGGCTGCACAGAGAAACCCTGTCTAGAAAAACAAAAACAAACAAAAAAAACGAAACAAAACCACTTCAAAATTATTTATTATTATTATTGCGAGTGTGCGCAGCACACCACAGCATGACTGTGGAAGTCGGAGGACAAACTTTGCGGAGCCTGTTCCCTCTTCCAGCTCTTCATGGGATCAGATGGTGGGACTTCCCTGATGACTACTGACCCAACTCTTTTTTTCAGATGACTTGAACTTTCCTTGTGATTCTTGTGGGCTCTTTTTCATGTGTTGAGAAGTATTAAATCTTCTTTACTTGATATTATACCCAAACCACTCAAAAACGTTCGGTAGTGAAAGGCGGCATTCTATGACAATAGGGAATTCCAGTTAAATTGACATCATCAAGAACAGAGACAGTTGCTTCCTTGTGTTTAAACAGGAACAGGCCAGTGAACACTAGCTCATACTCAGGGGATGGAGTCTTCTGCTTGGATCTGCGACAGTGAGTCTCCCCGTATTTAAACATCTTCTGTAAATGTGTGTATGATGTGTGTGTATGTGAGTGTGGCGGGGGTTGGAGAACAAATTTCAGGAGTGAATTTTCCTCTTTTACTGTGGAATCCGGATCTGGGAATTGAACTCAGGTTGTCAGGCTTACGCACTAAACACTTTTATCCAAGGCAATGCAAATCTAGTGAAAGACAGTTGTATCTGTCTAAGTGAGAAAGCATTGACTAGGCTTGGAGTTGGCATTTCCCATCTCAGCAGAGAGTTGAGCATTACTAATTAAATCCAACCCCTATTTAGAAAGGGCAGCAGTGGCAGTGCTTGCAGACCTGGGATTGTTTCTGCAAGCCAACCTTACTTAAATCAGGACTGTCCAAACAAAACATCTTGGTGGCCTCTCGTGATCAGAGTTCTGGTGTGTGGCTTACGAATCTCACTAAAACCCACAGGATATTCGTCTTGTAAATAAGGCAGTGGCTATGACCCATTAGTGAGTGGTCTTTTGAAGGTATCAGGTCTGTGCTTTTTCCCTTCTTAATCCTGGCAAAGTCATTTATGCTCAGGGATGTTTCTCCAGATGTTTACTCCATGCCTGTGTCCCCTCCCCTGTGCTGCCTCTGCTCTCTCTGGCGTCTGGTAAGAGAATTCAGTGGTTTGACCCGTCTTTTGCCCTGACAGATGGTGAAGATTTGGTCCAGTCTTAAGCTTGCCTCCCTTTCCCACAGTGTAGCAACAACCACACTTCTGAACAAAAATCTTCTTGCAGTTTTTAACATTACCCACTAAAATATTTTAGGATTTTAAAGATAGTTCTTTAAAAAACTTTTTAAAAAATATTTATTGTATTAGGGTTTGTAGTGTGTGCCTGAGTGTATGCATGCACACCAAGTGCATGTAGGTCCCCTGGAGTTACAGGTGGTTGGTAGGTACTGGGAGTTACACTGTAGTCACCTGGAGGAGCAGCCTGTGACTGTAACTGCAGAGCCACCTCTCCAGGACCCTCAATATAACCACCGAGTCATCCCCTCAGCACCCTGACTCTAACCACCGAGTCATCTCTCCAGCCCCCACAATATAACCACTGAGCCATCTCTCCAGCCCCCACTATAACCACTGAGTCATCTCTCCAGCCCCCACAATATAACCACTGAGCCATCTCTCCAGCCCCCACAATATAACCACCGAGTCATCCCCTCAGCACCCTGACTGTAACCACCGAGTCATCTCTCCAGCCCCCACAATATAACCACCGAGTCATCTCTCCAGCCCCCACAATATAACCACTGAGCCATCCCCTCAGTCCCCTTCACAATGATTTAAAAGTCTGTTCTGCTTTAAGACTGCTGAAAAATTTTGTATCTTCTAGACCTTGGTAGTTACCATTGGAATATTTGACTCTTCTTTTTTATAAAATGTCTGATAATGACCCCCGGCTAATGTGTTTCTGGTTGTTATGTTAACACTGAATGTGTTCGTTTTTGTAAATTCAGTTTCTTTCTCTCTCTCTCCTTCCTCCCTCCTTTCCTCCCTTCCTTCTTTCTTTTCCTTCTCTTCCCTCTCCCTGCCCCTGCCCCTTCTTCCTTCCCCTCCTCCTCATTTTTGAGACTAGGTCTCATTCTGTAATTGTGGCAGGCCTGTGTGACTCACTGTTTATCCCAAGCTGGCCTTGAACTCTCCATAGTCTTCCCTCCTCAGCCTCCGAGATTCCTGGCCGTGGGGCACCACAGTGGGCTCCATTTCTGCCCTTCCCGTTCCTTGGTTATGGTGCTCCACCTCACACAGCACTTTTAATTATTGTGTTTTAGAATGTCTTAGTATGTGTTCTTTATTCTTCTTTTAGAGATTTTCTTTGTTTTTTCTGGAAGAATTTTAAAGTTAGCCTGTCTGGTTCGTAGAAGATGGTCAGAGATACCCAAGAAAGACATTCTCTCTGCCCTAAGTTAGTTCTTGGGGGCCCTGTCCGGGTTCTGATCTGGAAACTTGTTTGTAGACTTCAGTCTGACATTGGCTCTGGAAACCAGGACTTAGTTTTATGCTTTATTCTTAGTGTTTCCTGGTCCTTGAAGACTTGCTTTGTAGTGGTTTTTTGTGTTGTTTTTGTCTGCATTTTCGTCAGTCACCGGGGCTGTTGTAGAAATTCTCCAAATCCACGAGCATCGCAGACAGCAGTCTTCCGCTCGTGGCGGACAGCTCAGCTCCGTGTTCCCATGAAACCCAGCTGTGAAGAGTGGAAGGTCATTGTCCACCAGTCCAGTTAAGGGGTGAATTGAAGCTTTGGTAGGAAAAGGCTTTCTTACAAAGAGAGAGGCTTCTGAGATGGTTTTGGCAAGCTCATCTCTCTCTGCCTTTTCCTCTAACCCAGTCAGTGTTTGGAGAAGAAGCATATCATCCAGGTTTTCAAAGTTCTCCATTGACAGAGTGAGGGTGGCCCTTACATCTGAGGCACGGAACATGATCGTGTGTCTGCGGCAGAAGGAAGGGCTTGAGTTCTCTGCGCATCGTTCACTGTTGCAGGAAGCCTTCTGAGAGCCACCATCAGAACGGCTGGTTTACTGAAGACAGTCAAGACTGTGGTCGCTTGTGAAAGCCGAACTCTAGACCTTGATGGGCAGATCAAATCCATGGTTTATGTAACTCTGTGAAAGACCGGAAAACAATAGAACAAACGATGAGAGAACATTGACCTTCAGTTTTTGGTGAATGACAGTCTGTTAGTTGAAAATGGATTTTTTAAATGAGGTGGGCTTTTTTTTGTCGCTTTTGGAAAATTATTTTGAGGATTTGTTAAAATTGTCACAGGATTTAAAACAACTTTTCTTAAACTTTAACCATATTCCAAAGAAGAGGGTGAGGTTTCAAAGTTATGTTGTTACACTAGACAATCTATTGAAGAATTATAAATAATGTTCTCAGATGGAAGTAAATATAATAACCAAATGGACTGAAATTATCAAGATGAGAGAAGGGAGTTTAGAATATATATATATATATATATATATATATATATATATATATATATATATATATAATATATTAGAGAGAGAGAGAGAGAGAGACCTGGAGGGTAAGTGTAAAAAATTCAAAGCAGGGTTAGTTTAATGACCTCAAATGTTATTTATTTTGCCCTAAATAGTAGTAGTGAATTGCTGGGGTCAGGGGGTGGGATAGGTCAGGAGGGGGCTCTTGATGGCATTTGTATGTTTTTATTGTTCAGAGTGTGCGTGACAAGATAAAACCAGAATTGCCCAGCTACCCTTTCTCTTTTCCAGGAGGGCAGCTTGGGCCCATTTTGGGTCATGTCTGTGTGGGCAACCTTCCCCAGGTTTATGAAGTTCCGCCAGTGTCCCGGTTGTCATCACAGATTACGTCTGGGTAATACATATTTCTTTCTTTTAGAGCTGAATTTGAGCTGTGACCCCCCTCAGCTCTCCACATCTCCACTGTTACAGCCTTCAAGTGCCTTCTTGCTCCCACATTCTGGTCTGCATTGGGATTTTTCATGTTTTCAGCTTTGCTAATCTAAGAAATTAAAATCATTATGAATTGCATTGTACTGTGCCTCTGGTTTCCATTTCTTTATGTTGTATGAGGCTGGACTGTATTATTTTTTTAAAAATACCTATTTTCCAAATAATCAGCAGGTACACATTTTATTGAATTAATTAGGTTTTGAGACAGTGTCTCACCTAGCAGCCTTGACTGGCTTGGAATTCAGAGATCTGCCTGCCTCTACCTATAGTGTTGAGATTAAAGGTGCATACCACGTGCCCAACAGGTATTAACTTTTTTGAGTATCCCATCTCGCTTAGGCTGCACTGGCACTGCTGAGCCCCCTGCTCCTCCTGCCCCCATCCTTTGAGGTGCTGGGCTGTAGGTACAACCAGATTTAACTAGTTAGGTGCATGGTTACTTGGTTTCTTTCTTTATTTTATTTTTATTTTTTTGGTTTTCAAGACAAGGTTTCTCTGTAGCTTTGGAGCCTGTCCTGGAACTAGCTCTCGTAGACCAGGCTGGCCTTGAACTCACAAAGATCCGCCTGCCTCTGCCTCCTGAGGGCTGGGATTAAAAGCATGCGCCATCACCGCTTTGGCTGCTTACTTGGTTTCTTCTGTTTTTTGTTTTGTTTTCTAACCAGATTGGTGAGCACTGCTAAGACTCTGGTTGGGAGAGTCGGTGTGGAGTCAGTTTATTCGTTGCTTCAGGAAGCTTAGTGTTACTAATGGTTAATCTCAGAATTGGCAAGTGCCTGCTTTGAAAGCAGGAAGGACCACCCAAAGCCTGTCCTCAGTGAACTGCATCTAGAAAAGCCACTCCTAAACCTCCCAGAGTGCCACAGCTGGGGACCAGGTTTTCAAATACAGGAGCCGATGGGAGACAGTTCTTACTTAAACCACCACATGGTCCCTGACCTGGGTATTGTATTGGGAGATGTCTTGATTGGTAAATATCAAACTTTACCACAAATTGAACTCAGAAGAAAGGGACCACTGTGTGCTGCAGAAAGTGATTTGCTTGGACAGCAGTCAGGTCCTACTATAGTGGAGAGATTTGGTCTGCTATGGCATCCGTAGTAGATGCATTTGTGAGATGGCTTCCTCTTTGGGATATTGTTGAATGTTAAGAGTAAAGAGGTTACTTCAATGATACTTTAGCCTGCTTTGTCAGTGTATGTTCAGTGGAGTGAGGCTTTCCCCTGCATCTCCCCAACCTGCCTCTGTTGAATCTGCAGAAACAAAACTGCAGAGACGAGGACCACCTGGACTTTCTGAAAGCATTTCTCTAGTTTCTTCTTATAAACTCGAATGAAATGCCAGATACACTTCACACTTTAATTTTAAGCAGCTAGTTAGTAACAACTGTATGTATGCCATAGCCTGTTTGGGGTACTGGAGACACATGACTGAACAAAATATTAATAAGTCCCTGCCCTTCCCTGCCCGGCACTCAGAGCAGAAGTGTCATGGGAGAAGAGGCGCATACTTCAGAGAAGCCCACAGGTGGTAACGGAGAAGGACGCTCTTGTGAGAAAGGAAGGAGGCTTGGGGTGGCAGTTTTAGTTGAGTGGGGTCAGGGCAGCGATGTGAGAGAAGTGGGGGCAATGATGTGTTTATCTACTCGTTCTTTATCAACAAAAAATCGGGAGTCAGATATGGGGATAAGAACCTGAAAGATAGAGAAGCAGGGGAACAGCCACCATTGGCTTCCTGCCTCTTCTGTTCCTCCTTCCAAAAGGGCCGAGGCCCTCTCTCAGCCCTGCTTTACTACTTCCTGTCTCCTCTCTGTCCATATTCCTCTAAACCTCTGTGGTTAATGGTTTTGGTCAGCTAGTGTCTAGCTCCATCCTCTGAATCCATGCAAACTTTATTATCAGAAGACGATCAAAATATCATACAACAGGGTAGGGGTTGGGGAAGAACATTCCAGAACAGATTGCTTTGGAGCCTAAATCCTCAGGTGGTTGCTGCCTGTGGATGTGAAGATCTGCACAAGGCTGAAGGAGAATGAAAGACAGACCTACACACACACACACACACACACACACACACACACACACACACACACACACCACACACACACACACACACACACACACACACACACACACACACCACACACACACTCACGCACACACCCCAGAGGGCAGGGAGGGAAGAGGGTAGGTTGGGTGGTTCCCTTCAGTCCTTGGAAGAGTTCTTTCTTCTGACTGGGTTACTTTGGCTTTTGTGTGGTGGAGATCAGCCTCTTAGGAACAAAAGAAAAGACCAGAAAACCAGGTGCGAGACTTAGGCTAGGACTGAAGCAGTAGAGTGATCCGATTTTGGCTGTGTGGAAGGAAAGACTTTGGTGTCAGAATGACTTTGTGGTCTGAGGTGCATGAGAATATCAGCATGAAACTCATTGTTATGTTTACTACCTGCTAAGAAAATTTTAGAAATAAAGAGGATTTTTATTAATGTGAGCCTTCTCAAATTTAACAGAATATATATTTTATAGGAGACAGAAAACCATAACAATATAGATACTACATATTTGTAGATCTGACATAATTTGCCTTTACTCTTTGGCTTGGTGTAATTAGTTTTATCTGAGTTTATTACCAGAAGCCAATGTCAGTTGAAACGATTTAAGACTGACACACTGAGAACCGAAGGAAGCAGAGGAGCTCCTCGTGTCCGATCCATGTTCTGTTTTCTTCTCCCCTTGCATTCACCGACGTGGGCATCTCATCTGTGGCTGGTCTACACCAGATTTTTGACTGCAGCCAAGGCTGTTGATTTGCAGCTTCTGCTCCCGGCTGCAGCTCTGCACTTTGGAGATAGCAGGACGTTCCCCTGCACCGAGAACTCACTGTCTCCCAATGTGTAATTTTTAGTTTTCCATCAAAATATGTTTCCTGCCTTTGTAACTCTTCTGAGAGAGATGACAGCAAAATCTTGAGTGGAATTGTAAGGGATTCTCAGCTCTGTCTTGCTTTTATCCTTAACTAGCTTGTAGATGTGATTCCTTACAGTTTGAAACTGAACCATCCTTCAGAGTCTGTTTGAACACCTGATCCCCAGCAAGCAGCATTGTTTGGGGAGGTTATAGAAGCTTTGGTTGAGGGGCCTGACTGGCAGGTGTGGGTGGACATGGGTCTGTAGGGTGGACCTTTGAGGGTGACAGCCCAGCCCTCCTTCCCATCCCGCCCTCTGCTTCCTGTTGTGAGGCCACAGTTTTAGCCTGGATGGGGAAGCTGCTGCAGCTGTCAGGCCCAGACGACCCTCTCATCTCTCAAGCTGTTTCTCTCAGGTCTTTTGCCTCAGGGATGGCGTAGCAGCATGCCTTTCCTTACTGTGTTTTTTGATCTTGCTTTGGTTGAAGCTATGCTCTCCTGGACTGTTGTATTATTGGCCTGTCGTTTTTTTTGGTTTGTATTGTCCATATTGTCCAGCTACCTCCCTAAAACACCCCTCCCTTACTTTCCTAAGTGGATCCAGTCCCTCAAACCCTCCCAGTTGCTTGCCGAGTGATGTTTGAACCCTTGGCTCAGCAGAGGCCCTGTGCTCTGCCCACCCACCCTTTTCGTCGTTCCCTAGGGCTTTCTCTCTCTTCTCTCCTGGGTGTCTGGAGGCCTTTGCACTTCCCTCAGTGTCTTCTTTATACACTCGCAGTTCTGTACCCGAGTATCGTTGCTCACTATTGACTACATTCATCTTTAGAGCCATTCAGTGAAGACTTTCTCCCCAGTGACAACTTCTTTCTCTGTGCGACCGCCACAAATCCTTCACTGAGTCCTTTGGTGGTGATTATATGGGGGGTGTGCTGGTCCCTGTGACTGACTGTTCTGCTCTTTGATTCCACTACCATGGACGTCTGTGGAGGAGCTGACTAGCAGTGTGCACTGAACTAAGGGATGTCTCAGTGGGAACTCACGGTGCCCAGTGCTCTTGACCTTCCTGCATTCTTCTTTCTGCACAGTTCAGTGCTTTCATTCAGCCCCAGGAGCTGGAGGGGCTTTGTGTCTGCTCAGGCTTGGTTGGCCAGAAAGTGTCTTTTATTTTACAATAATTATACTCTCACAGAAAATTACACCATATATATATTACAGTTTCCCATCTAGTTTTTGCCCAGCTACCCCAGTGGTGACGTCCTTCATAATTAGTACAATATCTTAACTGCTGAGCCATCTCTCCAGGCTCAAATATTGTCTTCTTAGCTTTCCCTTCATCATGAAGCAAACGCCCTTCAGGTCTGTGCAGGTGGTTATATCCACTATATGTATATTTTATTGCTGACTATGTCACTATGCAGCTTGTTTAACCACCCATCCAAATAGCTTTTTGGTATTAGCAGTAAAGCTGAAATGAACCTTCACATAAAGTTTCTGTGGGATTAAAAACTTTCATTTCTGTAACCCCAAGTGAGAGGAAGACCTAAGAGAATGGTTGCTGAACAGTGGGTCATGGGGGTATTTGGTTTTGTGTAACCGACTAGAATAGTTCCTGGAGTAACTGTACTATTTCAGTTTGCCCCAGAAGAGTGTGATTGGTCCATCGACTGGATTTTTAGCTGCCGGTGTTTTATTACAAATGTCTATTGTGTGGAACATTCTCTCATGTTGGGTTTGATTTGCATTTTCCTATGGCTCGTGTTGGTCACCATCTTTAAAGCTGTTCATTTGCCATCTGTGAGTGTCCTCTTTGGCAAAATGGGTTTTTTGTGTGTGTTTTGGTTAGTTTCATAATTGGCTTATTTTCACCTAGTTCTTTTTACTTGAGATTTGTTTATTTTTACTTTATGTATATGGGTGTTTTGCCTGTGTGTATGTCTGCGCACCCTGTGCATACAGCACCCACAGAGGCCTGAAGAGGGCTCTGGATTCTGTGGAACTTGAGTTAAGACAGTTGCCAAGAGAATGCTGGGAATTGAGCCTCTTAATACTGAGCCATCTCTCCAACACCATATTTTCACTGATTTTTGAGAGTTCTTTATGTAAATCTTGCTGGGTAAAGGATACTGCGTCATTTTCTCACATCTAAGCAGTCTAACATCATGCTCAGCATGGTCCTGGAAACCTGACTGGGATAACGGAATGAAGTAAGACACACAGACTCAAGTCCATAAAATCTGGTGCCCCTGGCCTGGGCTCACTCTGACTCAACAACCTGGGATCTCACTGCCAGGGGGAGGGGTTAACTTTTCTCCATGGGGGTCTCTGTAGGTGAGTCTCAGGTTTCAGTCATCTGGGAGGAAGAAACTGTGGTTGCTAGTTTTACAATCCCTTAGGAAGACCAGAGGAAAGCTTTGCCAGTTCCCACAGATCTGAGGCATTTATCCTTGTCAATAATATACATCACTCAGTTCTCCATCCTCTCCTCATCCACTCAGGACTCCATCCTCTCCTCATCCACTCAGGACTCCACCCTCTCCTCATCCACTCAGTTCTCCATCCTCTCCTCATCCACTCAGGACTCCATCCTCTCCTCATCCACTCAGTTCTCCATCCTCTCCTCATCCACTCAGGACTCCATCCTCTCCTCATCCACTCAGGACTCCATCCTCTCCTCATCCACTCAGGACTCCATCCTCTCCTCATCCACTCAGGACTCCATCCTCTCCTCATCCACTCAGGACTCCATCCTCTCCTCATCCACTCAGGACTCCATCCTCTCCTCATCCACTCAGGACTCCATCCTCTCCTCATCCACTCAGGACTCCACCCTCTCCTCATCCACTCAGTTCTCCATCCTCTCCTCATCCACTCAGGACTCCATCCTCTCCTCATCCACTCAGTTCTCCATCCTCTCCTCATCCACTCAGGACTCCATCCTCTCCTCATCCACTCAGGACTCCATCCTCTCCTCATCCACTCAGGACTCCATCCTCTCCTCATCCACTCAGGACTCCATCCTCTCCTCATCCACTCAGTTCTCCATCCTCTCCTCACACATCCACTCAGGACTCCATCCTCTCCTCATCCACTCAGTTCTCCATCCTCTCCTCATCCACTCAGGACTCCATCCTCTCCTCATCCACTCAGGACTCCATCCTCTCCTCATCCACTCAGGACTCCATCCTCTCCTCATCCACTCAGGACTCCATCCTCTCCTCATCCACTCAGGACTCCATCCTCTCCTCATCCACTCAGGACTCCATCCTCTCCTCATCCACTCAGTTCTCCATCCTCTCCTCACACATCCACTCAGGACTCCATCCTCTCCTCATCCACTCAGGACTCCATCCTCTCCTCATCCACTCAGGACTCCATCCTCTCCTCATCCACTCAGGACTCCATCCTCTCCTCATCCACTCAGTTCTCCATCCTCTCCTCACACATCCACTCAGGACTCCATCCTCTCCTCATCCACTCAGGACTCCATCCTCTCCTCATCCACTCAGGACTCCATCCTCTCCTCATCCACTCAGGACTCCATCCTCTCCTCATCCACTCAGGACTCCATCCTCTCCTCATCCACTCAGGACTCCATCCTCTCCTCATCCACTCAGGACTCCATCCTCTCCTCATCCACTCAGGACTCCATCCTCTCCTCATCCACTCAGGACTCCATCCTCTCCTCATCCACTCAGGACTCCATCCTCTCCTCATCCACTCAGGACTCCATCCTCTCCTCATCCACTCAGGACTCCATCCTCTCCTCATCCACTCAGGACTCCATCCTCTCCTCATCCACTCAGGACTCCATCCTCTCCTCATCCACTCAGGACTCCATCCTCTCCTCATCCACTCAGGACTCCATCCTCTCCTCATCCACTCAGGACTCCATCCTCTCCTCATCCACTCAGGACTCCATCCTCTCCTCATCCACTCAGGACTCCATCCTCTCCTCATCCACTCAGGACTCCATCCTCTCCTCATCCACTCAGGACTCCATCCTCTCCTCATCCACTCAGGACTCCATCCTCTCCTCATCCACTCAGGACTCCATCCTCTCCTCATCCACTCAGGACTCCATCCTCTCCTCATCCACTCAGGACTCCATCCTCTCCTCATCCACTCAGGACTCCATCCTCTCCTTCTCCTCACACATTCACTTGGGGTTTCCTTGGTTCCCACAGTCCATTCTATTCTGGCTTCCATAATTTTTGGTAAGAATTAGTACAGAGAGCAGAGGAAGTCCCAAGTGAGTGAAGTCCTGAGTGAAGGCTGTGCCGTTAGCATGGGCACAGTCATGTCAAAGGATGGCAAAGCCTTTCTCCTAGTCAAGTGTTGAGAGGGTATAAAGAAAACGTCCACCATAGCTTTCTCCCTCCCCAGATGTGTCCAACCTGAAGACTGCTCCCCTATAGAGACTGTTCCCACCGAGATTAGCTAAGCCTGCCTCCTGTTTCAGCTGTGTAGAATAACCCTGCCTGATGTGTATGATGTGTATGCGGTAACCGTTCCTTCCTGTTCAGCTGCATGCAATAAACACACTGAGCTTCAGGGGGTTACAGTTTCTCCACCAGAGAGCCCAGACCGCTGTCCCTTTCTGTCTGTGTGAGGGTCTGTCATTTCTTCATTTTCTTACCTCCCCCAGTCAGGTCCAAGTCCCTGACGCTGTGCTGAGGACATGGTGAGTTACTTTTCTGTTATGTTTCTCTTATTGCTTCCGCCCACCTCTTTAACAGGCTTCTTTCTTTTGGTTGCTTTGACTTTTCTCTTCAGTTAGCAGTCCAGCTGTTGGTTTGTAGATGAAGTGCCTCCCAGAAAGGCTCAGGTGTGAATGAAGACCTGGTCTCTACCTCAGGGCTCTAAGCATTCAGGGATGATCAGCTCGTGAGGTCTCTGGTGTCATTACTGGGTGTGTCCTCTGAAAATGCATACTTTATGGAATCGTTGGGCAATGGTTTGGCTGGGGCAAGTAAGCTAGTAGGAGCTTGATTTTGAAGGCCGTCTTGTCCTTCACTTATCTCTGCTTTTTTAAGGACTTTCTCTATCTCCTCTCCCAAGCCTATGTGTATTTTTAAATACACTGTAAACTGTTTAAAGGTTTGTGTGTTTTTTTTAAAAAATCTGAATCTGTCTTTACTCTATATCTCTATCTTTCTCTGACCATGAGTCTTTTAATCTGCTAAACTATATGGCTAGGATTAAAGATGCGACTTTGGCAGCTGGCTTCACCCCATTTCTTGGCTTCCCGAGAGTCTAGCTTTATGGTGGAGGTACTGGTGGGAGCCACATTAATTACCACAACGTTGTGGAGTTTCTAGGTGTATGCCATCACCAAGAAGCATGCCACTGCTGTTCATAAACACCATTTTACGTATTTGGTGGCAGGACGTCTTAAAAGTTTTTGCTGCTAGTGCTGAGTCAGGAAGCCTCTCTTAAAGGAGCCACACCTCTGCTCACTGCCAGCAAACAGAGACTACTTGAGTGAAAATGGTTACTAAAAGCTGTGCTTGACTCTGTTCTTATCTGTCTAGAATCCTTTTTTTTTTTTTAAAAAAAAACTTTCTCAGGCTTTATGTGGAAATTCTTGCCAAACATTTGGGTGCCATTTATAGACAGAAGTTTCTGTTTCACTTGGTCCATAGCTGTTCAGTTCCAAAGAAACACACAGAGACTTGTATTAATTATAAGCCGTTTGGCCAATTAGCTCAGGCTTATTATTAACTAGCTCTTATAATTTAAATTAACCCATAATTCTTATCTATGTTTATCCTTGTGTTTGATACCACCTTTTCTCAGTAAGGCATTCTCATCTTGCTTCCTCTGCGCCTGGTGAGTGACTGACTCTGCCTTTCTCTTCCCAGAATTTTCCTAGTCTGGATGCCATGCCTATACTTCCTGCCTGGCTACTGGTTAGTGTTTTATTAAACCAATATGAGAGACAAATCTTTACAATGTACATGAGCATTATTCAACAGCGCTTACCAGATCCTTTATGGCCTCATTCAGGGTTGCTTCTCCTGGACACAACATCAGGGTCAAGTCTAGGTCTACCTCTGTTGGTTTTTAATGGATTCTTTGCCTTGTGTCTCTCATACTGGGTCTCCTTGTCCAGCTTTAATACATGGGGAGATGCTTAGTCTGACTGCAACTTGACACCATGTTTTGTTGATGCTCATGGGAGACTTTCCCTCTCCTAAACAGAAAGGGAGGAGGAGTGGATTGGGGGTGGGAACGGGGACATCACTGTCCCCACATGGTTTGATTTGATCCCTTGGATATAATTTTCCAGAGGCATCATCTGTGAATGAAATGGGCTGTTCAGATATCAGCTTTGATCGCTGGAAGTTTTGTGCTTGGATCAGTAAGTATCCCCAGAAGTACTCATTCATTAGTCTGCCATTCTCTTTGGGCTCACTCTGAAGATGGTGGAGGAGTGTATACAGAAGGGCATAGCAACTGCATGTGCTTGAATGGCTGCCTGGATTACAGCAGAGAACGTTTTTGAGATTTTTGCTTTTCATAGTGGAGTGGGCAGTTTTCTGTTTCCAGAAATGTCTTTATAGTGAGATGATTTTATTCTGAATAAAAGGATAATGCAAAAAAAGCTGAAGTCCTGCTTTCTAGACTGTTTTCTAGAAGCAGATCTTCCAGGCTTGACTCTCACTCACTTCTGTTTGTACCATGTGTAGAGGCCAGGAACATCTAGTACTTTGGTCAGTTGCCATAGCATCTGTCCTGTCCTTTGGACTGGTGCTCCCACTGTCACATGCAGGGATGGAAAAAGGGCGTGCCACCTACACACGAGTGTGGGATGATGCTAACACTCCCTCCTTATCTAACTGCACACGAGTGTGGGGTGATGCTAACACTCCCTCCTTATCTAACTGCACACGAGTGTGGGGTGATGCTAACGCCCCCTCTTCATCCACCTGCACATGAATGTGGGGTGATGCTAACACTTCCTCTTCATCCACCCGCACGAGTGTGGGGTGATGCCAGCACTTCTTCTTCATCCACCTGCATGAGTGTGAGGTGATGTTAGCACTTCTTCTTCATCCACCTGCATGAGTGTGAGGTGATGCTAACACTTCCTCTTCATCCACCTGCACGAGTGTGAGGTGATGCTAACACCCCCTCTTCATCCACCCGCACGAGTGTGAGGTGATGTTAGCACTTCTTCTTCATCCACCTGCATGAGTGTGAGGTGATGCTAACACCCCCTCTTCATCCACCTGCACGAGTGTGAGGTGATGCTAACACTCCCTCTTCATCCACCTGCATGAGTGTGAGGTGATGTTAGCACTTCTTCTTCATCCACCTGCATGAGTGTGAGGTGATGTTAGCACTTCCTCTTCATCCACCTGCACAAGAGTGTGGGGTGATGCCAGCACTTCCTCTTCATCCACCCGCACGAGTGTGAGGTGATGCTAACACCCCCTCTTCAGAGCATCCTGGTGAAGCAGCTGAGTGTGGCAGTTGTGCTCTTCTGCTGCCTTCTCTGTCTGCTGACAGATTCCACACCGTGCTGCGCACCACAGAGGAGTGATAGCTGCCATTCATGAAATGTCCTCTATCTTCACACTCTAAAAGGGGGCAGTTGAGGATCTGTCAATAGTATCTTCACCAGTGCCCAGAGTTTTGGGAGGTTGATCTACAGATGGAGTTCAGATCTCTGCAGACCTCTTTTCTCCTCCCCCATCCCCATCCCTTTCCTTTTACCATAGGCTTGGGAGTCACAGATAATGTTCCAGGCAAGGATGCTGTAATGGGATGAGTACTGCCACTTAGCTAATCAGAGGTGGGGTTTAATGTTAGAGATACTCTCGTGTTGGTGAATTGCTGTGCGGGCTATTTCTCTCATTGGTGTGACAGTAGTGCCTAATCTAAGCAAGGAAGGATGTATGGGTTCATGCTGGCTTATAGATCGAAGTCATGCAATCCATCATGGTGAGAAGGCATGACAGAGGGAGCTGGTCACATGGCACCCACACCCAGGATGTAGATAGATGGATACCGGTGCCCAGCTCACTTTCTCCTTTTCATTCAGTCTGACATCCCAGTGCATGGGATGGGTCTTCATGCCTCAATTAACATAATCTAGACGTTTCCTCACAGACACACCCAGAGATCCAGGTGATTCTGGATACTGAGCTGACAGTGTTAACCATCAAAAATCTACCTTCTTGTCAATTTGACGTTAACACACATCATTGTTAAACCACAGCCTTATTTTCTTTCCCACAGCTGACAGTCCCCGTAGACCTGTGGTCGTCTTCTAATTCATAATGCAAAATGCATGCAGTCCAACTTCAAAGTCCCCATGATCTTTAACAGTCCCAACACTGTTAAAAGGTAGGTACAGAGTATCTTCAGAGACTAAGGCAGTCTTTTTTTTCTTTTTTTTTCTTGATAAAAGGAGAATAAAAAAAAACCAAATTTCCACCTCCTCCCAGCCTCCCATTTCCCTCCCCCTCCTCCCACTCTTCTCCCCCTCCTCCCACTCTTCTCCCCCTCCTCCCACTCTTCTCCCCCTCCTCCCACCCTCCTCCCCCTCCCCCCACTCCTCTCTCCCTCCCTCTCCAGTCCAAAGAGCAGTCAGGGTTCCCTGCCCTGTGGTAAGTCCTAGGCCCTCCCCCCTCTGTCCATATCTAGGAAGGTGAACATCCAAACTGGCTAGGCTCCCACCAAGCCAGCACATTAAGAAGGATCAAAACCCAGTGCCATTGTCCTTGGCGTCTCATCAGCCCTAATTGTTCGCCGTGTTCAGAGAGTCCAGTTTTATCCCATGCTTTTTCGGTAACAGTCCAGCTGGCCTTGGTGAGCTCCCAGTAGATCAGCTCCACTGTCTCAGTGGGTGGGTGCACCCCTCGTGGTCCCGACTTCTTTGCTCATGTTCTCCCTCCTTCTGCTCCTCATTGGGATCTGGGGAGCTCAGTCCAGTGCTCCAGTGTGGGTCTCTGTCTCTATCTCCATCCATCACCAGATGAAGGTTCAATAATGATATGCAAGATATTCGTCAGTATTGCTCTAGGATAGGGTCATTTCAGGTTCCCTATCCTCAGCTGCCCAAGGAACTAACTGGGGACCTCAGCTTGGGCACCTGGGAGCCCCTCTAGGGTCAAGTCTCTTGCCCACCCTAAAGTGGCTCCCTTAACTAAGAATTGTGGTTCCGTTAAGGCAGTCTTTTATCTGTGAATCCCTACAACATTAAAAAAAAAAGCCAGCTAACTGTTTCCAACATGCAATGGTATCAAGTAAACATCACCATTGCCAAAGGGAAGACTGGGATAATCAGACCAAAGCAAGACTGAAACCCAGCAGGGACACACCAAACCTGCAGCTCCATGTCTGGCATATGGGGCTAATGATGGAATCACTTGGGCTCCGAAGGGCTTAGGTAGCTGTCTGCAGCACACATAGCCTCTCTCTTGGGCTAATTCCACTCCAAGTCTTCAGCTTTCCTTAGCAGATGTCTCATGGTTTTAGCATCTCTAATATTCTGAGATCTCCACTACAACACCCACTTCACCCTCACAGCTTTCTGTCGTTGCCTCTCGGAGCCTCCTTACAGCAGGTCTGACCCTGCCACACATGGCCTAGCCTCAGTGCCTCCGTGGAACCTTGGCATCAGACTCCACGTCCTCCTTACTCATGCTTAGTTCATAATCGCAAAAGAAGCCATGGTTAACACTGCCAAGTTTTGCTGCTAATTTGGGATGGGAAACACTTCCCTAGGTGATGGTTTTCAAACAGGGAATCCCTTGGGTGGGCCTTCCCTTTCAGATTAATTTGCATATTCAGTAGATGGACCCTTCAGTGGGTAGGGTCTTGCCTCTCGGGCCCCTCTTGTGTTGTCCTAGTGCAGAGCATGTGGTTTCTCTTTAGTGGCCTTGCTTTCTTTAGCTATCACAGCTACCTTCAAGCCCGCTTTATCTGCAAGGCTGAACCTGCTCACACTTTCCTGCACGAACTGCACATCTTCATCCTTTTTCCCCTTTACTTTTTGCTCTGGTCACTGTAGACCTGGATGATGCCAGTAGCCTAAATGCCATCCCGTGCCAACAAATTAGCCCATTTGAATTCAACATTGATGTAGCCATTCTTTGCTGGAATGCAATGTGAATGACTTCTAGATGAGTTTCTGGTAGAGTCCTTGTTCCCTTCCGAAACTCATAAGCCGGACCCTTAACTGTCCTCATTTTTCTCAGCATTCTGGTCTTCCGAGCTCCCACCAGAATGATCCAGTAAGTTCTGTTTATGACATCCAAGGGCTTATTTAGCTTGAAATTCCAGACTTTTCCATATTCCTCTAGCAAACCAGCTCCAAAGGCTCATGGACCACAACAAAGATGCCATGTTTAGGTTCCAGTTTTCTTTGTTATTCACTCTCCTGTTGCTATGGCCACAGTGTCTGATAACAGTGGCTCTTTAGCTCTCTGATACTTTATATGGGTCAGACCAGAGGCTTGGGAGAGTGGGGTGGGGCTGTGTTGTAAAGCAGCCCAGCTGTGTTTGTCAATTGTGTTTGAACATAGTCTTCTGTGGGTAGAAGTGTATAGACCTATTTGTTACAATAACCATGACCATACTTTATTCTCAGGTAATTTATACACAAAATCTTTGTATTAGATTTATTATTACAGCTAGCTGTGAAATATAGTTTGATTCTAGAATGGTAAAAATTTTCATGGTAATAATGGGAAAAAAATCTTCCTGTAATGTTCCTCGGGTTTCTTTGCTTTCATTTAATACAGGTGCAGGTTGCTGCTCACTTATGTAATAATTCTCATTATTTTCTATTGTCAAAACTAGAGTAATTCCATGATCAGGCTAAGACTTAACTTTCAGTGTTGGGTAGTTGCTGGACACGGTGTTTTAGGTCAGGGTCTCTGTTGCCTATTTAGAAGCGGGAGCAGGAAACAGAAAGAGGTCAGAGTTCAGGGGAGGTGGGAGTAGTTGTTAGGGCTGTTGTTACATTTTTTTTTCTTTCTGCCAAAGAACTGTAGCATGCAGAGTTCCAGCTGTTAGCAAAAGTTAAAAAAAAAGGAACAGAACAACCCTTCTGCTGAGGGGAGGAAAGGCTAGGCTGTGGGGTTGGGGTGGGTAGTTCAGGAGGCTGATTCTGGCACCTGTGGAATATTGAGGATTCAGTGTTAATTGCATTTGTTTATGTAGTGTGCAGTGCAACATCAGAGTGATAGAAGGCAGCTTGTGCTGAGCATCATGTGGGTTCTGAGATTATTTGCAGTTATTGGGAGGGGTGGACCTTCTGGGTGAGGTGGTCCCAGAGCGTGC
This sequence comes from Microtus pennsylvanicus, assembly GCF_037038515.1. Lineage (NCBI taxonomy): Eukaryota > Metazoa > Chordata > Mammalia > Rodentia > Cricetidae > Microtus > Microtus pennsylvanicus. The sequence continues at coordinate 89,354,249 of NC_134579.1, forward strand.
GGAGAAGAGAATGGGATGTAGAGTGGAAGGGGCGGGCTTTGTGCGTGGGTGTGTTCCATGTCCTCTTCATGTAGGATTCTTTTGTTTTTCTTCAGTGTGGGGAATTGAATTTAATGCCCCAAGATACTAGGCACGTGCTCTGCTACTAAGCTATGTTCCGAATCCTTGATGTGTGACTTGTAAGTGTGCATTTTTCACTGTTTAGCTTGTGACATAATTTATTGAATATATAAAAGCACTTCTTAGGCCTGGAGAAATGGCTCAGTGGCTAAGAGTGGCAGGCTGGCATGCTTCTAGAAGATCAGTATTTAGATCTCAGCACATGTCAAGAGATTCACAGCTGCCCACTTCTGGTCTCTCCAGGTTGATACACACATGGTGGACATATTTATAGGTGAGCCCATACACATACACATAAATGCTTTAAAAGTCATTCTTACCTTGCTGGTGTCAGTGTTGTGGATTAAATAAGATAATTTATGTGAAAAGTCTTTTGTAAATGACCCTCTGGATTCAGTTGTAAGTTGTTATTAATAAAAACAACTTGCCCTTTTCGATGGAGAGCTGGATGAATGATTGCTTTGTTTTAATTCATTCATCATATGTAAATAAGATTGTATTCTTGTAATCAGAGTTATTTAATGAAGGTCATGATTAGAAGTAGAGGGAGTAAGCCAGTACTGTTGTGTCATTGTTTGTTTTGAGTCTTACCATGTAGCCCTGGTTGTCCTAGAGTTCACTTTGTACATAAACTCGGCTGGAGCCTTGAACTCACAGAGATCCACCTGCCTCTGTCTCCCACGTGCTGGGATTAAAGGTGCACACTCCAACACATCTGGCTAGGAAACCATTTTTAAGTAAGATATATTGCAGAGATTTCAACAATAGATATGTAATTGATATTGAGAATTAATGTTTTTGTGTATCTGAAGTGTTGTGCATTTTGGGTATTAAAAGGCAGCGCATTTGAAGGATACACTGAAGAAAACTGAGCTGGGAAAACGCTAAGAGCAAGATGATGTGATGCTTCTCATTCTGCATTCTGTAGCGTGCTATTTTTAGCATCTCTTTGAATCAGTGATGAATTCTCATTTCAAGATTCAACCATTAAAGGAGAAAAAAATATAAGCCACTTTAGGCAAGGACGCTTTCCACTCGGCCCAGATCTTGTTCAGACTTTACCATGTGACAGGGGCACTTCCTGGGAGCCACTGGTTTGCAGTCTTTGAAGGAGCAAGAGCAACGGGGAGAGAGAAAGCCAGAAGATCAGCCAAGGACATGCTGCTCCACTTCTACAAACTCTGCAATCTGGGGACTGCCTAATGAGGAAGCTGTATTCTATCTGTGAGGCCGGACAAAGGAGTCAATCAGGCATCCCGTGGCCCTACCGCCTTTCCTGTCCATGGGTCCTGTTGTTAGCAATTGGTGTCCACCCTCTGGACCCCGTCCCGTCTGCTGTCCCGTCCTGGCTGCCGCTCTCTCTCCTCAGTTCTTGGGCTGCCTCTGAGTACAGCTCAAGAGCACTGCTTCCCGGAGCCAGCTGGGACCAGTCCACGTTGTCGGCCTGCGGTGATGCTGTTTCCCAGCCTGACCACGTGCTTCTCGTCACCGACTTATTTCATCCTGAACAAATTACTCTTATTTTTATCTTTCGATGCTCATTCCAAAGAGGCTCATTAACTGTTCTGTGGCCGGGAAACAGCTGCTCCCCCGGCACGCATTCTCATGCTGAGTGCATGTGACTTTTGAAAGTGGTGACCACAGATTCGATTGGAGGTCACTGAGTCCAAGGCACAGTCAGCTTTCTCTTGCTCAAATAGGTCAGAAAAGATTATTATTATTATTTTGCTTAGGCATTTGAGGAAACTCACTTATTTGTCAAATGATTGGGTATTGTGTTTGTACTCAGTGTGAAATAGGGGAGGTAAAGAGTGGATTGGGGTGAAAAGTCTGACAACTTTTAGGGCCATATCTGCCTACCAAGGGAGACTAGTGTAAAAGAAACACTCGCCTGGCTTGTGTAGGTTGAAGCATTGTACAACCGGACAATCCATTTTTCCTTTGAAAACCAAGTGTATTTGCTATGAATATCTGGCCGTCTTCAACCTCTACATTTTTTACTCTCCAGTGAATCAGTAATTTTAATATACCAATGAAGAGCTCAACAAATTTAATACCAGAACTTAGCTGCACCTTTCCAGAAGAGATCTCAGGGTTTAGTTTTGTTTGTGTGTTGGTTTTGTTCTAGGCTAACATTGATCGGAAGTTGCTGTAAAGTCCTTTCTGGGTGACAGCAGGGGTTAGGATCCCTGTGCGGTGACCCAGCTCTGCAGTCTTCGATCTGGTGGGGTGATTGCAGGTCAGACTGTGGCGGTGCTTGGTGGCTGGTGTTATGTGCTGAGGCTGGCTCTTCTATCATTAGGTCAGTTAGTGAGTCTCGCAGTGTCCTCTTCGAAGCTTGGGAAGTGGCTTTGAAAGGCCTGCCCTTAGTCTCTTGGTGAGTAAGTGGAGGAAGCCCAGATGAGACAGAGACTGGCTCCAGTGCCCACTGCACGGTGGCATCCTGTGCAGTGGGCGTAGAGAGGGGAGATGGGCATTGCCAGGGTGCCTGACGGTGCTCAACAAGAGTCACTGCTGGCTGCTCACTGGTAAGAAAGGGATCGGAAATGCCGGTGCCGGCCTGCTAGGGCTGGGGAGATGGGCATTGCCAGGGTGCCTGACGGTGCTCAACAAGAGTCACTGCTGGCTGCTCACTGGTAAGAAAGGGATCGGAAATGCCGGTGCCGGCCTGCTAGGGCTGGGGAGATGGGCATTGCCAGGTGCCTGACGGTGCTCAACAAGAGTCACTGCTGGCTGCTCACTGGTAAGAAAGGGATCGGAAATGCCGGTGCCGGCCTGCTAGGGCTGGGGAGGTGTGTGCTCATGAGAAGTACCTGAAGGCCACCTTGGAAAAGTAACTGGCACCCTGCATGTAAGGCCTTGGATGCTATGCTCAAGAATGGACCCTCACTGTTTGGAGTGCTGCAGGGTCAAGGACCAGGGCCCTGGCTTGTGCTGACAGTGTCGAGGAAGTGGATATTTATTGAGGGGACAAGCTGCTGTTGTAGCCTAGAAGGATATGTGCCTTCCCAGTAGACCTTGTGTGCTGGCCATGGCTTTAGAGCAGGCATCTCTCCTGTGGCACCTTTAGGCCTGGGCTAGACCGCAGGAAGGTGGTGGAGCTGGAGATTCCAGGCACTGGTGTTAGGTTAGAGCAGGAAGTACTGGTTTGATGTTTCAAGGATGCAGACTTCCCCTCAGTACCAAAGCCTTATTTCAGAACACGGTGCTTAGTCTCGGGGATTATAAATCCTTAACTCCCTCTGGGCCTCTGCAGTGTTTAAGTAGAAGTGAATAGGAGCTGGTGGAGGGGAGCCCTCACTAAGTAGGTGGTGAGTCTCTCAGGCTTCTTAACCTGACACTGCTGAAGTCAACTGTGAGAGGCCCTGTCTCCCTGGAGGCGCATGCGCACTATGTAATGTGTCAGGAGCAAGCAGCTTGATAGCGTGGTGTTCAGATGATGTCCACCCTCTGTCTTTACATTCACTTTATACACTCTGCATCCAAATGATGGCATCTCGCTCTGGTGTGTCACTGTTCCCCGGGTGCTCCTTACACATCCCGCCAACACTCTTCCAGCCTGGGATGCGGTGTCTTTCTAACAGGTAGTGGGAGGTGAAGACAGTAAGTGTTTTCGTGTGCTGAGCAGATAGGCGTGGATTCACTGGCAGAAATAAGGAATGAAGAGTGGATTGGTTACCTTAGCCTCCCTGTCCATCTACGCTCAGAACAGAGGGCTCTTACACAGCAGCCCATGTAATTGGACCTCTTCTGATTGACTGGTTAGTGTTTCTTTCTTCAGATTTGCCTTTTTTTTTTTCCTTTTGGAAGTCAGTTCTTTTCAGGGTTCAGTTTGATGGTGTGGCGCCTAGCATGAATGACAATGTTCTTGTTAGGTCTGACCCACAGAGGCCTGCTGCAGTTCAGTCCAAAACAACAACCTTCCATGGTCTTCCTTTAAGGATTTTCGACTAGGCATGGTTAGCTTGGTCAAACACACATTCCAGTCCTGAGTTTCTGCAAGTCATACTATGGCAGGAATTGATTTTCCTTACATCATATCATATCATATCATATCATATCATATCATATCATATCAGGCTCACAGCCATCCTCACTTCCTGTTCCCAGGACATCCTACACCCTCCGCTAACCTCCATGGGCACCAGGCCCACTTGTGGTGTGCATACATACATGCAGGCAAAACATTTATGCACATACGATAAAATAATCTGAAAAGAATTTTCAGACGCATAAACATTAGCTGGCAGTGTGATTTGCTACACTTAATACATGGCACCTGGTGTTTTTATTTGAACATACTCCACTATCTCCTCCATTACCTGTTTTATATTTACCTGTGTCTTCCTAAATGTGTAGTAAAGACTTGTAATGGTAAGGACCGTTTCTTGTTACTCAACAGTGGCTCCCCTACCGTCTCTTAACAGTTCAGTTAGATGTTATATTGAGTCGTGGGCCCAGGTAAACACGGTCCTGCTGTTCTGCTGTAAAAGGTGTCGGTGTGTAATGCAGTGAGAACTAAACTTCAGAGACCTCAGAGAAAACACAAAAGCTGCTCTTGGTGAGAGACATATGCTTCATGACCCCTCTTTCTGTCCCCCCTTCCCCCTCCTTTCCTTCCTCCCCCTCCTCTCTTGTTCTCTCCTTCTGTCCTTCCTTTCCTGTGCTGAACTATATGCTCAGTCCCCTGTAATGTCATGTCTTACTACGTGTGCTTTTCCAACACTAATAGCATCCACATGCTTTATGGGATTGAGCAGGGTGTTGCAAACAGAACTTCATCTGTGAATAGCTGAGAACGCTGCTGTCCTGATCTGGTAGATGGCAATGGGGTCTAGTTAAGGGAGAGGAACAAGGAAATGAGGCAAGCAAGCAAACAGCCGCCCCAGGAGGAGCCACATGCGAGTCATGTGTATGTCAGCTTCTGATTGTTGTGAAGCTAGGATTGGGAGGCTTAAGAGCCATGTCATGGACCAAAATAGTCAACAGGTTTAATGCGATCAGATTAGGGCAATTGGGCAGATTAACAGTGAGCACTTTAGACACAGTCTGTTTTGACATGAAACATTTTCATATCACAGAATTCCTTATTTCATATTGACTTTAAATGCCGTGAGCAAGTGAGATCAACAGACTGATTCCAGGGAAAATTTGATTATCATTGGCTTTGGAAGATGTCCCATAGAAGAGAGTTCCTGAGCATCATCTAGTCGTCTTTCATTTTGGGGGCTGAGAAATGGAAACAGAAGGTAATTTGTACTGCTGTTGATATAATGTTCTGAAGTGCATTTGAAGTTACCTGGACTCATGTTCGTTATCATAAAAGATGTCTGGTCCTCTCCCTTCTCTCCTCTCTTGCTTTTAGGAAAAGACTTGAAAGCAATAACCATAATAAAACTAGGTGGTTATTTATCCAAAGCTGTGACTCACTATGGCTCTGTGATGTACTCATTATAAGCGATTTTTATTTGGTAGCAACATTTTAACAGTTACTTGGAGACCACAAGAGTGCATTTTGATTCTGCCATGCTGAGGTCATTAATCAGAACCCAAAGGTAGATCCATCTTTGATGGGATTTTGGACGGGGGTGTGGCTCCCCAAAGACCACCCCTTTCATTACTGATTTGTTTGTTCTTGGAGTCAGTGAATACTTGAATGTGTGCGTGTTATTCCTCACACTCTTTCTTAAATACTTGTAATAGGAGCTTCTATCCAACTATCTGAGCCAGAACCCTAGGGTGGCGCTGTTTGACAATGGCCAGTCACTTCAAATTATTGCTTATGTTAGCATTAATTAAAATTAAATAAAACTTTAAGTCTCTCTGTCATACTAGCTGGGTCTTTGGCCCCCCAGACCCAGTGCTCCAGGTAGCTGGAGGCTGTCTGATTGAACATTATTCTTTGGAGCATTTCCCTCATGGCAGGGATCTTAGGTGGGCAGGATACCTTAGGGTGTTCCTCAACTCCCCCGTGTGGGAGAAAGCTCAGCTTTCCCTTCCACTTCTGATCGTGATCTGTCTCTCACTTCATTTCCTGTAAACGTCTCGTCTCCCTCATCTTAGTGCAGGGCTGTGTCACCAGTCATCCGAATTATGACTCAAAGTCAGTTTCTGAATCCATAGCCTGTCCACCGCCTCCCTCCAGGTGGTAGGCCTCTGCCCTGTGCTGTTTTGCACCATTGTAACCTCTGTAAAGTACCTGTTACCAGAAACCTCGCTTGCTCCTTCTGGTATACTGAGAAACACTTTGGTATGCAGGATGGGGCTTTGGTGGTCGCAGAATGGGAACACACTTGCTGTGTGACATGTGTCTGCGAATGTATCTATTGAGAAGTATGGTGTGGGAGGGGATGAAAGAGCCAGGCCTAGGCTGCATTCTGAAGGGTAGAGATGGGTACCTGGAAGCTAGAAGTGACATGAACACGTCAGTGCTCCTGACAGAGGAACATGACGGGCGGGAACTGGTGGGGAGTCTGCTCCTGGATGGTAGCCACACAGGGCTGCTGGGTTTAACCCTGAGCATGAGAAGAGCTGGAACCATGTGCCCCTGAGCTGGCAAGATTTCACCTCATTAAAAACTTGTTTTTAGAGCCTGGCAGTGGTGGCACACGCTTTTAATCCTAGCAGGAAGGCAGAGGCAGGTAGATCTCTGTGAGTTCAAGGCCAGCCTGGTCTACGAAGCAAGTTCCAGGACTGCCAGGGCTGTTAAACAGAGAAACCCTGTCTCAAAAAATCAAAGCGGGGGTGGGAGGTAGAAATGAAAAAAAGAAAAAAATTGTTTTTAGATTTACTCATTTTATTTCATGTGTATGACTATTTTGCCTGCACATACATGCCGAGTTCACATGGAGGTCAGAAGAGGGCATCAGATCCTCTGGAGCTGGAGTTACAGATGGTTGTGAGTTGCCATATGGGTGCTGGAACTCAAACCCAGGTTCTCCAGAAGAGCAACCAGTGTTCTTAACCACTGAGCCAGATTTCACCTCTTGTTAGCTGTGCTGTGTTTCACATGTAATAGCTCTGACCGCTAACTATCTAGTTAATTCTCAAATGTTAGCAGCTTTTCAGGGAAGAAAACTCCATGTATTTGTATCTGAAGAGAGACCACATGATCCAGTTAGTAATGGGTGCTGTGTCAGGCCCCGGTATGTCATCTGGGTGCTTGCTTGTCCTTTGTGATCCGGTCACCTCTGACTCTCCAGTTCTTCACTGCAGTAGGGGTTCTGCCTGCTCTGAAAACTAAGTTGGATCCATGTGTGATGTTGGTTCTAGGATTGGTCCTGTTTACGGTATTTACCAAGTGTTAGCCCATAGGAAAAGTTGTGATTTGATAGACTTCCCCACAAATCGGAGACTTCCTGGGTATAACTGATTATCCGGAAACCGTGACCCTGGGTACTTTCCTTCCCCGAGGCACAGCCAGTTAGCTGTATCCATCTCTAAAGTGAGCTTAGGTATTGGGAGATTAGCTGCTTTTCTGTTGCTCTGGTAAAATACCATGGCTAGAGCAAACTGGTAGGAGAAGGAGTTTATTTTTGTTTACCAAACCCGAGGCACAGAGTCCCTGGTGGAGAAGGCATGGCATGGTGCAGGAGCAGGAACCTGAGAAATTCTATCTCGACCAAACATGGGAAACAGGGAGAGAAAACAGGAAGAGTGTGTGTGTGTGTGTGTGTGTGTGTGTGTGTGTGTGTGAGAGAGAGAGAGAGAGAGAGAGAGAGAGAGAGAGAGAGAGAGAGAGAGAGAGAGAGAGAGGTCATAAACCCTCAAAGCTCACCCCAACGATGTGCTTCCTACAGCAGGGTTCTACTTCCTAAAGATACCATAACCTTTTCAAACAGTGCCACATACTGGGGACCAGCTGTTCAAACGTGTGCATCAGGTGGGGGCAATGGCATTTCTAGTAGAGGAAAAAGGAGGCCTGGATAATCCAAAATCCAAGGATAATTTTCCGCATTTACAAGTAAATTGCTAACATACAGAAATTACTTGGGGCAAAAGGTCATCTTTTTAAGAGAGGGTTTATTTTCTTTTTAGTTTTATGTATACATGTGTGTTGCTGTGTGTGTCCACGAGTGCTGTGGAGGTCAGAGGAGGGTGCCAGAGCCCTGGAGCTAGAGTCGCAGTTGGTCTGAGCTGCCTGCTGTACAGGGGCAGTAGGCAGGTGCTCCTAACTGCCCAGCCATCTCCCCGGTGCCCGACTGTCTCTTGTATTCTTCACAATCAATTGCAAGTACGTAGCTGACTTTTACAAGTGTTCTCAAAGGGCAGTGACTGTCTTCGCCGTGATGGCTATCAAAGTCTTCTGAACTAGTATAGCTGAGGCATGTTCAGATAGTTCTTTTGGAAGACTTGAAGTTGCTTTTCTCTCTATCAGAACCTGTACCATTTCTGTTATCCCCCCTGTGCCTGACCTGCCTTCCAGGTTTTCCTTCTGCCACTGGTGACTTCTAAAAGGGGTTTGGCAAGGTGCACCTCCTCATGGGCTGCCCTGCTCTCAGCGTCTCACACGAACTGATTTGCATCAGAATCCCCCATGCGTTCTCGTTCAGACTCTTTCGTGAGCAGTTGTTCCTCGATGGTTTTATGTGTTCGGTGTCTGTAAGGGGCTGACTTGTCTTTTTTTGTGTGTTTATCTCCATTTTTCATCATTGAAATGTTTGTAACATAATTATCAAGATTTAATTAAATGCAGATATTTTTGGGAAAAATGAGCGGTCCTTACCTGAATGATCAATATTATTTGACTACTTCTGTAGTGATGATAGCAGTGCCCGAAAAGAACTCTTACTGTTGAATGAACAAATCCAATCACTTAGCTGAAGGTGCTTAGAATACAGTTGGTGGGGTTTTTGCCCTTTAACTCTTACTAACTATGAATCTTTGAAGTTACACCTAGAATTTCTTAAGGGATCTGGGATAAATAAAACTTTATGTACTGTATTACATCTTTGCTTGAGCTAACTAAAAAATCAGTAGTTCTGGGATTAGGGCTCTTTTGGTGAAATTGTTGAGTTGTAAAATTTGGGTTTCAGGCTTAGGTGAAGACTTGAACGTTTTAGCTACTGTTATTAATTATTTCCTTCATTTTCCCATTCAGTTCTGATCCTGCTTGCTGTCCCTGCTGATACCTGAGCCACGGCGGTGATGCTGCCAAGACCTCTGCAGCCCACAAGTCAACCTACATGGTAGGAGTGCCAGCCTTTTAGCTTCAAGGTCACCCAAGATCAGCAACAGCGTAATCTAGAAATGTAATTGAAAACAGAATAGCATAAAAGATAACGATGGCTTAGTAGTTACTAGCAGTGTAATTTAATATATTGATAATAACTCAAGGCCTTTGATTCTAATCAGTGTTTTGGGATGTTAAAAGAGAAAACTATGACTGGATATATTAAATTCATTTTTGTGTGAAGCAAGTAATATGGCTATCTGATTTATGTCTTATTAAACAGTTCTATCCTAGCTAGGCGATGGTGACACAGGCCTTTAGTCCCAGCACTTGGGAGGCAGAAGCAGGGGGGGAGCTCTGTGAGTTTGAGGCCAATCTGTTCTACAGAGAGATAAGCTCCAAAGCTACACAGAGAAACCCTGTCTAGAAAAACCAACCAACTAACCAACCAACCAACAGACAAAAAAAATAAAATAAAAAATGAAAACAGTCCTATTCTTATTTGTCCCATGAGATTTTTTTTAAATAAGATTTTTTTTTAAAAAAAGTGTATGCGTATGAGTGTTTTCCTGCATATATGCATCTATCTGTACTATGTGCATGCTATGCCTGCAGAGGTCAGAAGAGGGCTCAGATCCACTGGCAAATGGTTGTGAGCTGCCATGTGGGTGCTGGGAATTAAACTCAGATCCTCTGCAGGAGCAGCCAGTGCTCTGGACTGCTGAGCCATCTCTTCAGGACTGCCTCCCTCCACTAATGGAATTGTACAGTTCTCAAGAATGACCTTTGTATATGACAGTGTTGTGCTACAGTGTCAGAAGGTCAGGTACACTCCAGGCCATCTTTATTCTTCTGTGCTCACTCCTTGTCAGGGGCCCCTAACTACCAGACCATTCGTCCCATATCCAAATGTAATCAAAGGTTCTGTTGCTGATTGCAGCACTCCAGCGATGAAAGGAAACATTGTGGCTGTGCATCCCCAATTATCAGCTGCTGAGGACTTCTGGTAACAGACGCATCCTTAGCACTCGATTTCATTAGTGAGAAAAGGAAGATAGTGATGCCAAGTGCTGTTTACTTCAGAAGTCCAGGAATCTGACAGTATTTAGAAATCAGTATGATTCACAATATTAACAGACTAAGCAGCAGAGTGAGTATTTTAAATTTCTGTGATCATTTATGGAGATGTATCTATCAATACTCATCATTTCGTGTAATGATAAAATCCATAATTGATAAGGTCTCAGAAAAACAAGAATTTTAAAACTAGGAATACAAAAGTCCTTCCAGAAATGGATAAAGGTATCTGTGAAAACACTTTAGCTAATAGTAAGAGAGTAGTGTTTTCCCCTGAGGTTAGGAACAAGACAAGGGTGGTCTAGAGTCGAAATCAGAGGACCCAGGAAAGGAAGAACAAAGAAATCAAATTAGCTTTCTAGTCTCTGAAGTAGGAGAAAGGATGAGAAGCAAGATAATAAAATCTAGACAGTAGTGAAGGCAGTGCAGTTTTTAACATGCCTCTACAGAAAGAGACAAACAGAAAAAAGGTCAAACAGCTGGCATGCTAATAAAGCACAGGGCAGTGGCTTTTAAAGTTTCTGGAAACTTCTGTCCTTTTCCCAACAGGCCGAGACTTGCCCTCTTCAGAAGTTCCCCATCCTATCGGTTTAGGCCAGAGACTTAGCTGAAGAATACTTTGGGGCTTGAGGCTGTCCCCTTTTCTAATTGTGGACTCAGTTGCCAAGCATAACATAGCCTGTGACTCTCCAGTGCTCAAGAGTTCTGAAACAACTAGGGGCCAACAGCTAACAGAAGGGGTCGCTCCCCCAACCCCCGTAACTCTGATGATGACTTCTGAATGCGCCTCATACTGAAGATGGCCCATAGCAACTTATTTCTAACAAGAGGCTTGGGAATAGAAATGAATGTTGGCTGCCAGTAGACATTGTCTGCTCTGTGTGTGTGTACGTGTGTGTGTACATATGTGAGCACATGTGTGTGCATGTGTGCACCCATGCCTGCGTGCGTGTGTGCACATGTGTTTGTGCCCGTGTGTGTGTGTGTGTGTGTGTGTGCGTGTGCATGCTCATGCGTTTGTGTCCGTGTGTGAGTGTGTGTGCTTGTATGGTGTTTATCATTTGAGCCACATTGTATATCACTATAAGTCACATATTATGGCTATTGATTTTTGCTTAGTGCTTCCCAAGTCTTTCCTCATCTTTACGACGTTTTCAGTGTAGAGTTGATGAAATTTGAGTTCTGGTCCCAACTGCTTGGAATAGTTATGTGACCTGTCTAGTGGCTGTGGGTGCTTTTCTAAGAATTATTCCTGAGTTATTTGAAATACGTCACTTACTCTGGCCTAGATAGGATGTTTAGACAGTTTATAGAAGCCTTTCCATCCATGTGCTCTGTGTGGTGGGGTGGAATAGTACAGTAGTTCATACATTAATCCTGAATGCAGAGTAGCCAGAATTACATGGTATCAGTTAGCTGCTGTTCTTTTGCTTAAATTGGGTCAAAGTCATGAGAAACGCAAAGTCCGTCTTCCTAAGTGTTCCAGCCTTGAGCTTCACGTGTCAGTGGCTCTCAGCGGTAAGCCTCAGCAGCTCTGAGCTCCCATTCCCAGCAGCTGTCAGCAGCTAGTGTTGACGGATGCTCTTGGCGGCCCTCTTAGCAGCTCTCTGTCGCTGTCCCCAACCGGAGCCAGTAGCTCTTGGCAGCTCTCTCCACAACTCTGTCTGCTTAGCATTTCCTAAGCTAGTAGCTCCTGGTGTTACCAGCTCTCAGCGAAAGGAACTCAGCCCACTCAATCCCTGACGCAGACATGAACAGATGATAAAACCCCAAGAACATGGATATACTGGGGTTTGCATAAGCTGCCGTGACTGGAACAGAGGTCTGACATGGCCCAGTGAGGACAGGCTGCTTATGTAGACATAAAGGGTGGGCGCATGCGCAGTCTGCTGCTCACTAACTATGGACTTCCCGTATTGCCATGGCAGCCTGTACAAGCATATTAGACTTACCGACCCTGGTTCTCATAGGTGGGGGGGATGCTGGAGTGCTGAGGCTGTGTCCAGGGACACTTGCGGAGGGATCACTGTACGACGGGCTGGAGGAAATGTGCCAGGAGTGGTGCTGGCTAGCGTTATGTCAATCTGACGTAGCACAATTGAGAGAATGCCCCATCGTACTGGCTGTGGCGAGCCCATGGGCATTTTTCTTGATTAATTCTTATTGTGGAAAGGCCCAGCTCACTGTGGACGGTGCTGGCCCTGGGCAGGTGGTCCTGTATTGTATAAGAAGGCAGTCTGAGAAAGCCAAAAGGAGCAAGCCAGTGAGCAGTACTTTTCTATGGCCTCTGCTTAGTTTCTGCTCCAGGTTCATTCTCAGTTTGAGTTAGTGCCCCGAGTTCCTTCAGTGATGAACTATGATGTGGAACTGTAAGCTGAGATGAATCCTTTCCTCCCCAAGGTGCCTTGGCTTGTGGTGTTTCATCACAGCAACAGAAACCCTAAGACAGGAATTAAGAACCCCCTGGTGGTTGCTATAACAACTTCAGAAGAGATAGTGCCTGGAAGGGGCCTTCTCTGCTGTCAGAATAATAGCGTAGGTCAGCCCTCAAGCAGCCACACTCACACACACTCAGTGGAATCCTCAGCCCCAGTAGAAGCCGTGACAGGTGTTGTGACAACTAAGATGCAGAAGTCCAGGATTCAGAGCCAAGGCTCCCGGCAGCCAGGCCTGGTCTAGGCTGATCTGTGCTTCTGTGGGCCATCTGGACCCCCTAGGATGGTAGTAGGAGCCCATCATTTAGGACTGTGGGCGAAGGGGTGGGAGGTGCAGGCTTGACTGTCAATTTTCTGGCCTCCTAAGGGAAAGATCATATTTGATCGAAGTCTGATGTTTTTATTTCAAGGGAAGGGATCATCATTTGCTCTCGTGTGTGCCTGCCATTTGTGTTTCCTGAATGGGACTTCCTTCCCTCTCCGGTCGTGTCTCTTTAGCCATGCCTGCTGACTGGCATGTTTTTATTGGTGGTTTCTTCATTGCTCTTTAACTGTTAGAGTTGTCATCTGTAGCTCAGCAGTATCAGTCAGATATCTGAAGTCTGGGTCTTTATTTCTATGAATTGGAACCTGAGGGACAAACCTACACAGAAATGTCTTTTTTATTGATTATAAAACTTTTGAAATAATTCCTATACATAATTGTTACCACTCAAGACATACCTGTTCGCTTGCACACCTCGTCATGCATTTCTCATGTTTGGCATGTACTGGGGCTAGAAAGGAGACTAGACCACACGGACCCTGATGGAGAGCACAAAGGCTCCTCCTCCTCCGGTGGGAAGCTGCACTTTTCCTTGGCGTGGCCACAGCATTTCCCTGAGTCTCCTTGGCAACTCTGTGCATTCTAGTCTTTCACACTCTGTCTCCTTACAGATACCAACTAGAATTTGTGTTACAAGGAGCCATACTGGATCCTGGCCCACAGAGAGCCGGGACCGTTCCCCTGGCTTGAGCAAGCTTAGGTTATGGCACAAATATCCGCATCTGTACAGTGGTCAGCCAGAAGTTAATTGTGTATGTGGCAAGTGCAGCCAGGAGCAAGGTGGGAATCTCAGCTCATGCATACTGCCAGCTGCAAGGCAGTGTGAAAAGTGAGGATCCAGGCAGGTCGTCCCTTAGTGAGATAAATCTCTGATGTGAATGGAACAGTGGAAATGTAAACTAATTTATCTCTTTTATATGCTGGAGTTGACCAACTCATGGCAAATGTGAGTTAAACTGAGAGGGGCTTTCAAGGAGAGGGAAGGAGAGAAAATGGAAGCATTACATCGGAAGTCAAGGGCATCTCCGGATCTCAAGCTGACAGGCCACATTGCAGGCAGCAGAGGTAACCAGGCCAGTGCTTTGTTAGTGTGATCTTAGTTGTCACTCTGCCCCCTCAGACTGCCTTTCTTTGAAGTGTAGCAGAGGGGATATCCCCAGATTGCACTGCAGAGGACCCTGTGACTAATGGGAATTTGACTGTGGGAAGATAGAGCTCATGATGGCTGTTTCCCGGGAGCTAGCAGGAGGCGCTTGACTCCACCCAGGGAACTGTAATGCAGAGGCAAGTCGATCTGTATCGAAACCTGGCCCTTGGAGATAAAAAGGGGCACCCTCAAGTGAAGACACTGTGGGCTCTGGTCAGCATCATGTCACTCGCTGCTTGTGGCCACAAGGATGTCGCTGGGATTGCTTGTCTTCCCAGGTGAATTACAAGTTTGTGTAATTAGAAAGCCAATACCTGCAGCATGTACAACTTGGTTCAGTGTGTAATGTATTCCATGCCACCCAGTTTAACTCTGCCTCACTCATAATTGCCTGGCATGCAGCAATCAGACTAAAGGTCACGAGCCCACCAGGAATAGAAAAGATAGAATCGTTAGCTCTGCCGGGTCTCTAGGTGTCACATCATCTACAAATACAGACGGCCTCACTCCTTCCTTTCCTGTCTTTAACCCTTTTATTTCCCTCTCCTGTTTGAGTGCTGTAGCAAAGACTTTAAGCACCGTGTTGAATGAATGAAGAGCAAATGCGCTGTCTTCCCCTGCTCTTCGTGGAGAGGTTTTGATGTTTTCTCCATTTGGTACAATGCTGGCCCAAGTTTTCATGTGTGCCCTTGTTTTGTTGAGGTACAGGCCCTCTATTCTTTGTTTTTTTTTTATCATGAAGGAACTCTCGGCACAAAAACACAGCTCTCACCTCCCAAGGGTTAAGAGGCAGTTCATTCTATTCTTTCTAGAGTGTAATGTATTACACTCTATATTACATAATGTGAGTGGTCATATCCTGGAAACACAGACTCAGTTTATCTTAAATAATGCGTTCCAACATGGTAATAATAACAGAATAGAGAAAGTCATAAATCAAAACACTTTTCAAATAAACTGTGAGAAATGTTAGGATACCGCATTACAGCAAGGTTGGGAAGTTTCAGCTGTGACTTCAGATGCTGTTTGGTGGCATTCTTAGCCTTTGGGTGATGGAAACTAGGGTTCTGTTAAGTTAATATATTCCAAGAGGTTTCATCTATTAGTTGCAAAATGGTAGATCAGACACAGAAGTGGGTCAGGAATGACTATTTAGCAGGCCGAATGTATATTGTATATACAAGATAAACTGTAGTTAGGGTCGGGACTTGCACTGTTCCAGCGTCTCTGCAATCAGTGAGGTTCTCGTCGGTCAGTCGGTCTTACAGAAGGGCCAGTGTTAGTGCGCTTCCCTTCGGGGGCTTCGGTTCACAGTAACGGGGAAGTCACATTTTGTGCATGTGGGGACTGCGTAAAATTTATTAAATGTTATTAATGTCCCACATCACTAGGAAAGTTTCACTCCAGGGAACTGATGCTAGGCAGAGCAGCAGTCTTTCAGGAGATGGTAATGGCTGCCGTTAGGAAAAAGCTGCAATTATTGGATCATATAAAAATCTACTAACCAATGTCATCCAGATTCGATTCTTTGGTCTGTATTTGTCATGACATGTGACAGGTCACAGGGGTAATCTAAAATTAAAACAATCAGGAACACTGGAGGGAACACTGACAAAGCAAATGAGGGAAACAGATCATTTAAACAACTGAAATTTACAATTTTGAAAATACTTGATTGATTGCCAGTTTCCTCCTGTACTGACAGTTACTTGTAGCGTATGAGCTTATTTTATTGTTGGAGTATTTGAAAAAAAAAAAACCTACTGCCTTTTAATTTTAGTTGATCTTTTGGCCAGTTTGATCTTACTGCTACAACCATGTGGAACAACCTGCTCTAATTCCCAGGAAAGATAACTTTATTAAAAGCTAATGCTACCAATATTGTGTTACTATCTAGGAATAGACCAAAAAGTACTAAGTATTATAAGCAATTTAAAAAATCTAATTTAAAAAGAATTTAAGAAACATAAGAAAAGAAACATTTAGGTGTTGGGCACTGCATGGCTAATGTATTTGGAGGTGACTGTCCCCAGTGTTTCCAGTCCGTGTGGGTGTGTCCTGGGACGAAGCTGACATGTGTTTGCAGTAGCAAGCTGAAAGCTTGTCTCCCGAGGTTTTATAGAATAGGAGGACACTGGCACCATCAGGGTGGAGCTCTTTTCTTGTAGGCAGGTCTGGATGGGATGCAGGTCTGGATGGGATGCCGTATCCCCCAATGGATGAAGTCATTGGTTTTCTTTATCCTTCCAGGAAGACTGTAACTAATTCAGAATTTTTAGTTGCCACATTTAAAGCCTCACACTTCCTGAGACATTGTGCAGGAATCCTCTGGAACCGTTGCCTCAGACAGGCACTTTTTTTTCTTCATATTTAGTTTGTCTTGCACTGTGGGACATGATAGTGGGATGTGTGTTAATTTGCAGAACAGACGTTTTTATGCCTTAATCATGACCTCCTTAAGAAACCCAGACTTGGCTCCTCTGGTGACCTTTGGACTCAGACTACTTCTGTCTGCATAGAAGGTGGACAAGCCGGTTACTGCCCATAGCAGCCCCTTTGGGTTTTTCTCTCCTGTCTGTCTTCACTGGTCCTATTGCAGTTGCGATGAGTTTCTGGTCAGCACCCACGTGCTGAGATGACCACTGTGAACACCAGGCTAGGGCTTCCCCTCCTCCAGCTGGCCATGTGAGTCTGCAGCTCCAGTGGAGACTGGGAAGTCTGGCCTTGACACGCATGGGGTTCCTTTTTGCTCTCGGGTTCTGCTCTGACTTGAGCATCCTATCCCATTCACTGTTGTGGCTCACACTGGTAACTTAGCTGATAGGACTCCACTCATTTTGGGGATCCCTTGATGTCGTGTGGTCTCTTAGTGACAAAAGCTTTGTACCAAGGGCCTTGTCTGAAGTGACGGCAGAGTCCCTGGGCATGCATTCAGTTCTGCTGGTGTTCAACTTAAGCTCCACCTTTCCACCGTGGCACCTCTCTGTCATCTGGGGTCTCTGGGTAATACAGACTAAGCAGGTGGGCTTCCTATGCCACAGTCCACCCAAACCAGGGAGCTGTGGTTTCAACCCAGTGTGAGGGCCAGGTCTGTTGTTCCCCCAAAGCCCACCATAACAGGCATTGACTGACCATCCCTCCTTATGTTGAGTTATGAAAACTTCAACACTTTGCCTTTTATCTAGGAGGGGGTCTTAGTTAGGGTTTCTATTTCTGTGAAGAGACACCATGACCACAGCATCTCTTATAAAGAAAACAATCAGTTGTCTTAGTTCAGAGGGTCAGTCCATTATCATCATGGTGGGAAACATGGTGTGCAGGCTGGGTGCTGGAGGTGGAGCATCTTGACTTGCAGGCAACAGAAAGTGCTCTGTCTCACTGGGCCTGGCTGGAGTATGTATGTGAGACCTCAGAGCCCACTTGCGCAGTGACACACTTCCTCCAACAAGACCACACCTCCTAATAGTGCTACTCACTTTGGGGGGAATTTTCTTTCAAGTCACTGCAGAGGCGATATCCCAGAACAGCTGCTGGGTCCCATCCAACACCTGCATTCTAAGGGTCTTCACACTTAGAATTTATCTCCCACCCTTTGAGGACTTAGACCTCCGGCGTCACCCACCGTGCATTCTTTCTGATGGATCAGCTTGAGGCCCGGTGATATCTTTCTTTCTTATGGGGCTCAGCCCCTCTAAGGCTGGGTCATGCAACTGTCTGCTGCTAGTCATCTTGTTACAGAGGAAGTGTATATGCTACAGCACCTGCTGAAGTGGTTTGGACTCAACAGCATCTTCTGCATCCACCTACATGTCCCCTCCGAGTCTTCAGGATGCCAGCTTTCTCCACTGGCCTAGATGCCGCTCCTGTCCTAGCTGGCAGACGTTGCCAACTCTAACTCCGCAGGTGGATTTTGAGCCCTCAGTTTCCCATTATGTCCCTGCTTCAGGTATAGTTCCTGAGCGGATCCTTTTGTACCACCAGCAAAGCCTTATGGTTCTCAACCTTGGCTGTGATCTCCTCATTTTTAGCTTTCTGTCTCTCGGTGACTTCCCATGGAACGTGAGCACAGATCGGCTGTCACTGGCTGTGTGGCTGCTCTGTGGCTGGTGTCCCCTCTGTATCTTTCAGATATCTGTACTGTTGCCCCTGCCCGTCCATATCCCTCCACCAGGACATTTTCCAGGTTACCCATTGAAATCTAACTGAATAACGCACATGACACGGACTGCACACCACCTGTCAGCTAGGGCATCGTTCCCTCACTCCCACCTGCAGATTGGTGTTCAGGCAAGTCGCTACAATCCGCCTGCTTGCTCTCTCTCACCGATCTTGGCGACACTTGTGTTAGTTTTTGAGAAACAGAAGCTGAGATGTGACTAAGGAAGTCCCCTCTGTGAAGAGATGGGCAGGGGTGGGGTGGCTGAGGAAGCCAGAATGCCAGCCAAGCACAGCCCTGCAGAGACAGTGTGTCCTCCCTGGTCCGCCATTCTCTGGCAGTGTGAGACAGCAGAGGTGCGGGGGACCTAGACTTTTCCTGTGTTTTCCTCAGGTGTTGCATTCTAGTTTTTCACTGCAGACTTCGTTGATCTGTCGCAGGCAGTGAGATCTGTCTGTCTCCTCCATTAAAGAGTGCGGCCACTGTGGTCCCACTTTCAGATTCCTAGGGGTCTGAGATCTAGTTCATGGTTCTGGGATCTAGGTTGTCTCTTGCTAAGTTGAGAACATTTCCCAGAAAAGTGGGGCAAACCAACGACACCACTAACATGGATTCCTTACAAAGTGCCTGATAACCCATAAACATTTCTCCGGCAACCTTCGCTTCACACTTAGCAGACAGACTTGAAAGCATGGTTTGATGCATCCTGGTCCTTTGAACATGAGAGACTCATGCTGAGCTCCTCTGTGGGCGACAGTTGGAATAATCAACTATGTCTTTGTCGTTGTGAAGCAATCTCAAGAGTGGCAACCAACCCGACATTTGTTTGCCTTTTGCATTCTTGTGCTTTGGTTAATTGGAGACTGAATTAGTGTCAGATAAAATAAAGGCAACCTGGGAAAAGTATACAAGTGCTTCCCACTGTCCCAGAAAACGTTGCTTACAGTGGGACTGAAAAGCTGTCTTGCTAAAATTGCAGACAAGGAGTTCAGCCCTGTGTGTGTTGGTGGTGTGTACCTGTGTTGGGGAGCTCCAGAGAGAGGCAGAGGCGTGAGAGACGGGTGAGAAACTAGTCAACAACAGCAAGCAGAAGGGGGCAAACGATGGTACATCTGCATGTGGCTGGATAATCAGCTGACTCATTTTCCCAGAATCAGCTTATTCTGAGGGCCATTCATGGCATCAGAGTGAGCAGAATTCACAGACTTGGTTCACCTTGGAGCAGAGGCAGCCACAGGCCTCTTTGTAATAGCTTCATGCATTCTTGCAGGGTGCAGGAATGAATTTTAAGTGGGGAAAGAGGAAATGCCAGATTACTGCGTCTTCTCCATCCTCAGACCTCCTAGTAGCTGTGTAGTGTGCTGAGTGAAGACTTGAGATGCGGGGACACCAGCCAGCGAGACAGTTACTGCCACAGGGATGGTTCCCAACAGGACAGGGTTGGCCATGCCAGAAGGGAAGTGCCTGGTCCATTAGGAGCTGAGGATCAAGGGGACCCCAAACAAGGCCTTCATCATACTTTCTGTGGGAAAGAATCTCTGAGGCAGTAAAGACTCAGAATTTTCTAGTTTGAATAGTTTCGTGGTCTTTGGGTTATGGGGGCTGTCTGTAACTGCCTTGACAGGTGGCCCAGAGTGGATTAGGGGAGGTGGACAGTGACCAGGGAAGGACCTGGCAAAGGAGGTAGTGGGTGTGAGGTTCTGGGTCGGGAAGGCTGCACCTAAGAGCACACTTCTGGCTTAGCTGATGAAGTTTCTAGAGATTGGCAGCTCTCAGAGGGGCAGTCTGAAAAGCCAGGAAAAAGCCCAATTCCACTAGGACTATGAGGTGTGCCCTAAAAACATCTTGCTGTCTCAGGTTAGCCTTTACAGCTGTCTCCCCAGGACGCCGTGAGCCTCCCCATACCACACACCACTTAGCCAACAGCCTACTGGGATCGCCGAAGATGTTTTACCCTTTGGATGGGAAGGCACAGGACACAGACTTGTATGGGTGTGTGTGAGAGATATAATGTTTTTTTGTGGGAATCCACTCAAACCAGTGGCCTGGTTGGCTGAAAGGACAGGCATGTGCGTTTCATCCCCAACCTGGGAGATGGCAAAGAGCTCTGGAGAAAATGGAACCCAGATCTCTCATTTTAGGTAAGTTGTAGACTTGAAAGTGAGGCACCAGTGATACACGAGCGATTAAGATTTGGTGTATTTGAATGATTGTCGGTCCAAATAGACACGGGTAATAATGACTTTCTCTCCAGAAGGTTTCTATACCGACCTTATTTCTGGGCAGGTCAAAGGTTAAAAGTTTGGCATTGAGTTCCAAACAAGTGTGGAAGAGAATATTATGTCCAACTCAAGAGTCACACTTTGTGGGGAATAAAGGACTTAGACAGTCTCATAGTGGTGCTGGGAGCTGCAATTCAGGTACTGTATGGCATCTGCTTCATCGTCTCTCCTGCTTTCTCTTCAGAAGCTCTTGCCATGCCAGCTGACTTTATTGCTTTGTAGTAGTAGGAGCAGCGGGGCTGCGTCCCCGGCACCCGGCCGCCCGCATGGCTAGCTTTACTCGAAATAATTACACGGAAACTGTATTCTTTTTTTTTTAATTTATTTATTTATTAAAGATTTCTGTCTCTTCCCCGCCACCGCCTCCCATTTCCCTCCCCCTCCCCCAATTAAGTCTCCCCCCAGCCCGAAAAGCAATCAGGGTTCCCTGTCCTGTGGGAAGTCCAAGGAACCCCCACCTCCATCCAGGTCTAGTAAGTTGAGCATTCAACCTGCCTAGGCTCCCACAAAGCCAGTGTGTGCAGTAGGATCAGAAACCCATTGCCATTGTTCTTGAGTTCTCAGTAGTCCTCATTGTCCGCTATGTTCAGAGAGTCCGGTTTTATCCCAGGCTTTTCCAGACCCAGGCCAGCTGGCCTTGGTGAGTTCCCAATAGAGCATCCCCATTGTCTCAGTGTGTGGGTGCACCCCTCGCGGTCCTGAGTTCCATGCTCGTGCTCTCTCTCCTTCTGCTCCTGATTTGGACCTTGAGATTTCAGTCCTGTGCTCCAATTTGGGTCTCTGTCTCTGTCTCCTTTCATCGCTTGCTGAAGGTTAATATTCAGGAGGATGCCTATATGTTTTTCTTTGGGTTCTCCTTATTTAGCTTCTCTAGGATCACTAATTATAAGCTCAATGTCCTTGGTTTATGGCTAGAAACCAAATTCTTTTAAACACCGCTTGGCCCATTTCTATCTAGCCTCTTCTAGGCTAGCTCTCGCACCTGGATTAGCCCATTTCTTATAATATTTGTATCACCATGAGGTGCGCTTATCAGGAAAGATTTAGCATGTCTGACCTGGTGGCTCGCTGCATCGTGTCTGCCTGGGAGAGAGCTGCATGGCATCTCTCTGACTCAGCTTCTTTCTCCCAGAATCCTGTTTTGTTCACTCCACCCACCTATGTTCTAACCAATAAAATGGGCCAAAGCAGTTTCTTTATTTTTTAACCAATGACCTTTCTCCATCATTGCTTGATGACTTTGTTTTTTTAATTCTTTGACAGTTTCATGCATGCATATGCTGAACTATGGCCATTTTCACACCTATCTCTCACCTATCTTCTCTTGTTGACATCCTCCTTCCCAACATGACCCTTAGGCCTTTGGGGTGTGTGTGCATGCACGTGTGTGGCCCACTGAGTTTAATTAAGATTTTTTTTACATGAGCATCCATGGGGGTTATTCATGGACAGTGTTCAGCTGCTACACCATTACAATCAATGCCACCATTTCACCCCAGTGCCCATTAACTGCCCATAGTTTCTCTGTGAGGGATGGGGCCGCATTGACTCTTCTTTGGTACATGACAAAATGGTGCCCAGCCCAGTCCTGTGCAGGTTTTATGCAGGTAAGCACAGCTGTAGTGAGCTCCTGAGTGTGATGGCCATGCCGTGACCAGAGCCCTGTTTTGCCTCAATCCTCCTCTACCTCTGAGACTTAGAGTCTTCCTGCTCCCCACTTCCAGGATGCTCTTGAGCCTTGGAGGGGTGATACAGGTGACTTGTGTAGGATCAAGCATTCCACCGTCACTTACTGTCAGCACTTTGAAGAGTTCTGGGTCTCTGCATTCACCACCATTCATTGTGAAAAGGAGTTTCTC
Source organism: Microtus pennsylvanicus (assembly GCF_037038515.1). Classification (NCBI taxonomy): domain Eukaryota; kingdom Metazoa; phylum Chordata; class Mammalia; order Rodentia; family Cricetidae; genus Microtus; species Microtus pennsylvanicus. The sequence continues at coordinate 89,376,822 of NC_134579.1, forward strand.
TGAGGAAAACGGAGAGCAGAACGAGCCACAGGCTCTTGACCAGGTTTCCAGTACGAGGCTCGAGTCCCCTCCTGTGGAAGGGCCTCACATCCAAATAGAAGGTTGATTACTCCCATAAAGTCATGCTACTATTGCATCAGCAAGCATATCTTTTAGGTCATTATTGTAACCCATCGAGTCCACAGCTGGGTAGAACCACCTTTCTCTGCCACTACTATCTAGTACCTTTTGGCACCATGAGAACTAGCTGTCATAGAGGAAACTTTCAGCCCCAAGTTGTGCAGAGAGCTGTAGGGTTGCAGCTTTTATGAGCAGCCTCCCAGACTAGGGTGGGCTTCGGTGGTATAGCCTCTAAGTCATCTCTGCTCCCGTGAGTAACACTAGCAAACACATTGGCTCACTACGCTGGACCGCAGTGGGATCCTTTGGTCTGTCTGCTTCCCTAATCTGGAGTGAGTGGGTGTTCGTTTCCATCTGTTGTAAGATGTTTTTTCTCTTTGGACTCTTTTGGGGAGGGCCTGTCACCCAGCTCCCAAATGAACCATACACAGAGTCTTATATTGTTATTGCTTGCTTTTCTTAAGTTAAGAACCAAATGGGAGAAGTGACGAAAGTCTGCCAGCCTCCTTCAGGGGCACTCACAAGACTTGGTATGACTCCAGTTATATAAAACTCAGTCAAAACCTAAACTGCACGATTTGAGCCTCGTGCATAGGTGGTAAGCTCTGCAGAATGGACTGGGGACCCTGCCAGACACTCAGGGTCTCCGGGAGTGAGAAAGGAGCTGTGTCTGGGAGGGGACATTCCTGGATGCCAGCAATCCCTACCCCAGTGAAATAAAACAAGTTCTTCAAAGCTTCTTTGAACACTGTGAGAGATGTAGGACTCATTTTGTATATATTTTGCTTTACTTAATACTAACGGGTTTTGTTTGTTTGTTTTTGAGACAGGGTTTAGGTTTTTGAGACAGCCTTGGCTGTCCTAGAACTTGATTTGTAGATCAGGCTGGCCTCAAACTCATAGAGATCCACTTGCTTCTGGCTCCCAATGCTGGGATTAAAAACAGCACCACCATGTCTGGTAGCAATTTATATTTTTCTTGCCTTTTTTCTTTTCTGTCTGCTGTCATTTCAGTGGCGTGGGAGTGAGGGGACGATTCATGTGTTCAGACTCTTACATGTACTGAGAATTCTAGTGCATTCTTCTATTAAAGGAGAATTCTGTGTCTATCTGAAATCAGTGAAGTTTTGAGGTAATTAAACATGTATCACCTAGCCGATTCTTTCACATAGGATTGAAAGGCTAATTAAAATTCCTGGCCAAGAGTCCATTTCCAAAAAATATTAGAACTCAGCCGGGCGGTGGTGGCACATGCCTTTAATCCCAGCACTCGGGAGGCAGAGGCAAGTGGATCTCTGTGAGTTCGAGGCAGCCTGGTCTACAAGAGCTAATTCCAGGACAGGAACCAAAAAGCTACGGAGAAACCCCGTCTCAAAAATGCAAAAAAAAAAAAAAATTAAAACTCCAGATTTGTTTAAATGAGACTATGACCTTATGACCTTTTTTCCTTTTTCTTTCTTCTTTTTCTATTGTTAAAGAGTATATGTATATATCTTTTTGATTTTTAGATTGTCAGCCATGCCTTTAGTGAAGAGGAGCATCGAACCCCGGCACTTGTGCCGCGGAGCTCTACCCGAGGGGATCACCAGTGAGCTTGAATGCGTAACTAACAGCACTCTGGCCGCCATCATCCGCCAGCTAAGCAGTCTGAGTAAGTCCTCCTCCTCCCCCCTCCTCTCCCCTCCTCCCCCTCCTCCCCCACCTCCCTGCCCCCGTTATTGGCAGTATTTTATGGCCTCCACACTACTCAGTGGGTTTTAGCGCTAGAGAAAAGACTCGTCCTCCATCTGCCGTGGCCAATGGCTGTGTCTGCCCTAGGCTCCTGACTCTGTGTTTACAATCGTCATCGTGAAGATATGAGCTTGTACATCATTAGAGGGGACCAAGTGTGTCGACTTTCCCATCGTGCTCATTTTTAATGCCGTTTAAGATGAACTTGATTGTGCACTACATTTTTTTCTTTAGTGAGCTGCCTTGTTGAATTTGACAGGACCAAGTTTTTTTTTTTTTTTAACCTGTTAGGTTGAACAGTAGTTAGCATCACAGTGTAACAGTATGCCATTGGTGTTCAACAGATATTTGCCCAATTCCAAATAGAAAATAAACAGGTAGGCTGATTATCGCATACATGTTACACATGTACACATAGGAGTTGATTGATAGTGGATACACCCTTAAGGAAGGAGAGATTCCATGATTCTGTCAATGAAAGTTAATATTAAATACCCAAGGGATATTCTTTTGTGGACTCAAATATGCATGCGGCGTCTTTTTTCTTCAAAGCTTTCTGATATTGTGCTATTTTTTCCCACTTTGACTTCCCCATCCTGACCTTGTTTTCTCACTTTGTCTCCACTCCTTTTTAGTGGTGACAGATTTTCACACTTAAAGTTTGTAGGAACTGGTAATAGCTGGAAAATGTCCTTGAATTTCTATATTCTGGTAGCCTTAAGCACAAAAGGTAGGGTGTGTGTGTGTGTGTGTGTGTGTGTGTGTGTGTGTGTGTGTGAAAGAGGGAGAGAGAGAGAGAGAGAGAGAGAGAGAGAGAGAGAGAGAGAGTGAGTCTTGAGTGCTTTAGTGTATTTATTTTGGAGGAGAGCCAATGCAGGTAACTATTTCTTTATAAGAATTGTATTTGGTACTGATATCTTTTAAGGAGATTTGTTAATTAAGGAAAACATAACTTGGAAATTGATTGACATGTATTTTGAAATGGATTTCCTCAGGAATCTAACCTCATTACAATTGACTTTGGGGTCATGGTTATTCATAGAACACGTACATTTCTGTAATTGCAGAAAAACAATCCCTAGCGAGTTACTGAGAGGCACACTTTCTGCTCGCCTTTGTGTGCTTTTGCATGTTTGCTTTCTTGTTTGTAGCTAGAATGTCTAATGACATAAAGTAGAAGTAACAAAAACTGATTTAAACTTAAGATTTAATAACCAGGCTATCCCTTAAACTGTGGTATTCAGCAGGGTGTTGTATTAATCAGGTTTATTCTCCCTGTTTTGACATGTAACTGGCTTTCCCACCTGTTTCTTTGCAGGCAGCTCTTGCGGTATGTACTCCCCAAATACCCTCCAGATATAGTCATGTCCCTGTGCTTAAAACCTGTCGGTGTCTAAATTACACAGAAAGGAACATTCGTAAAGCAGCTGACCATAGGATAAGGATATTCAGGGACCAGGAAATCATGAATTGTGGCATTCCTTTAAGTGTGGAGGGGGGCAATAGAAAAATTTGCCCATCATGGTCAGGGGGAGGATTTTAATGGGAGCTAAAGTATTTGCCTTCACCTTACATTGGTCATCCTTCTCCTGAGAGCAGAGGCTTGCTGGGGACCCACCATTTTCTTGTGATTCTAGAGTAGACAAGGACACCAGAAATCCCCAAAGAATAGTGGTTGTCTGTTACTCACCTGGTCATTCTGATTCTCCTAAGTTTATTGGAAGCTCAAGATAGTGAAGATTGAAGATACTGTTTAAAACTTGAAGATTCTGGTCCTGTATACTGAATAGGATCCAGAGCCTTGTACCTGTGTGCCCCTGGGATGTCGGCATATTCCTTTTCCAGCCTAATTGAGCACCAGCTTTCAAGGCAGAGGGGTTTTACAGCATTGTTTTTCAACGGGTTTTTAAGGCAGCCTTTTCAGTGAGCAGATATTGACTGCTACTATTGTGCCTACAGTCATAGGAAGGAAGACACTTGTAATTTGAACAGTGTTAGTTTGAAAGACAAAGGCCCACAAGCCTTCAGAGTTTATCCACTAACATTTACAAAGTATTCATTATGAATTTTCAGATTGGTACTGACTTCCAGTATAGGAGACTGGAGGAGTGGTGAGGAAGAAAAGCCCCGCCGGCACAGCTTTGGCTCACTCTGTGTTGCCTGGTGTCCAGCTGAGGAGCGCTGGGGCATTTCCTTCAGATAATGACCATCAGTTCTGCACACCAATTAACATGAAACTGAGACTGCTTGTCCACCCTCTTCCTTGATTAATAATCCCAAATTCTGGCTCTCTCAGGCGGCTGCTCAGTTAAAATTACAGTAGCGCATGCAATCAGCTCCTTGCTGGCATTATAGTGTTATGTTTTTATAAGTTCAAACTTCATTAAAGCTAGAAACTTTCAAGACAGATGCTTTAAAAGAAAGAGAACAAACTATCTTTTTTCATTTTACATATTAATCCCAGTTTCATTCCCTCCCCTCCTCCCATTCTTTCCACCTACTCCCTACCCTCTACCCGTCCCATCCACTCCTTAGAGAGGGAAAGGCACATTGCTCTGGGGAAGATCCAAGTCCCTCTCTACTATTATCTAGGCCGAGCAAGGTATTCATCCAAAGAGACATCAAAATTCCAAATAATCGAATTAAAAAGTGGGGTACAGAACTAAACAGAGAATTCTCAACAAAAGAATCTCATATGGTCCAAAGACACTTAAGGAAATGTTCAACATCCTTAGCCATCAGGGAAATGCAAATCAAAATGACTCTGAGATACCATCTTACACCACGTGAATGGCTAAGATCAAAAACACCAATGATAGCTTATGCTGGAGAGGATGTGGAGTAAGGGGAACACTCATCCGTTGCTGGTGGGAATGCAAACTTGTACAACCACTTTGGAAATCAGTATGGCAGTTTCTAAGAAAATTGGGAATCAACATACCTCAGGACCCAGAAATACCACTCTTGGGCATATACCCAAAAGATGCTTAATCATACTACAAGGGCATTTGTTCAACTATGTGATATCCAGAACCAATAAAGATGCTTTTTAAAGAGTGGAAAGATGAGCCACCAAATAGAAAAAATATGTTTTATACACATCTGATAAAAGATTTATCAAAGAAATTTAAAAATTCAGTAATAAGCAAGGCAGAGAACTATTCAAGAAGAGAACAAATACCGGGGGATGGAGAGATGGCTCAGTCATAAGAACACTGGCTGCTCTGACAGGACCTGGGTTCAGTTCCAGCACCCACATGGAAGCCACAACCATCTGTAACTTTAGTTCCAGGGGAATCTGATGTCCTCTTTTGGTCTCTGTGAGCACTGCATGGATGTGGTGCATATGCATACATGCAGGCAAACACTCAGATGCATAAAATAAAAATAAATCTTTTTTAAAAAGTGGATAAATAATAGTATACCTTCACCAAGGAAGAATGAGATAACAAATATGCACATAAGAATATACTCAACACCATTAAAATGTTATTTCAATATAATTTTCTTTTTAAAGAAAGAGGAACATTGGGAGTCTGTGCTAGCGGAGACAGGAGTGACTGTTACTGAATTTCTCTTTGTTCTTGCGAATGTTTCCATGATGTCACAAAAAAAGAAGTTAGTGTTCCTACACACATTTACAACACATTATACTTTGTAGTATCAGTTATGTGTAAAACTATAGCACAAAGTTATACAAAATATATAATATACAACATTGCATCAACCAAATGAAGTTACCGAGGATGCCTTATATCTGTTTTTATAAGACTGACTTCTCAGTATACAAAATACCCCATCCTCCCAACATAATAATTCTGTGGGTTTTCCAAGTAGGGCTCCAGCAGCACAAATTACCCTCTGACCTTGCTATGTGGAGGGTAACATGCACACACATGCACATGTGCACATACATGTGCACACACTTAAATTTTTTTAAATTTATTTTTATGTATATGAGTATTTTGCCTGCATTTATTTCTGTGGACCACATATGTGCAGTGCCCATGGAGGCCAGAAGAGGGCATCAGATGCCCTGGAACTGGAGTTGCAAAGGTTGTGTGCTGCCATGTGAACTCTGGGACCTGAACCCAGGGCCTCTTAGCCACTGAGCCATCTCTCCAGCCCATAATTTTTTTCTTTTTAAAAGAATATACACTGTTGTAATTCCCAAGTAGCATTCACCAGATGGAACATCTGCTAGAAGATAGCAAGTCTGCCTGAAGAGATTAATATATCGAGTGTGATGATAATGAGATGATAATTTTCTTTAAGATAACTTCAAAATGTTGGAAAATCAAGCAATATTTTTAAAAGTATTCCTGGTCAAAGAAAAATTCAAGATGGGAATTAGAAACATGTTGGTAATGAACACAAAACAGCAGCGTCTTTGTGGGCTTTACTTATGGAAATCCATGGGAAATTGCTCAGCGATGCTGCTATAATTTCTTCATTAATTAGTTTCTGTATTTTTAGAGTTGACACTTCATATCTCCTCTTCCCATCTCACATGTACATTCATGAACCTGCTGTTTATTTCACTTATAAGGCAAAAGAGAGCTGCATTCCCCCATTTGAATAAGTCAACCCAGTGTTAGCATCTGTGCCCTCAGTCTGTTCGCCCCTCTTCCCCATGTTCATGCATCTGTTGCATCCAGTCCCAGCACTGTAGCCCACACGCTCCTGCTCAGTTCTCCCTCTTCTGCATTGTCCTCCCGTTAAATATAACCTGGTGAGTGTGCTCCCAAATCTGGTCCTCCTCTCCGTCTGTTGATTCTCTTCACAGTCAGGTTCCTTCAATAACTCAGCCTCCACAGCCTCCACTCCCCCTTGCTGCCTCCTGTCCCCACTCAGGTTTTGTCCACCCACTCTCTTGAAACTGCATCAACCTTGGCAGAGACTTCCAAGTGGCTGGTGCCCCCAGTCTCACCCGCATTACTTGGTCTGTTATTGACATTTGTTCATTGATAGCTTTTGATCTGGAGAGACTTTCTTCTGGAACACCTCACCGTGATGTTTCTCCTGGGAAGCTCTCATCTTCCCATCCTCTCTGTTGGAACAAATAGTCTAGAGACTGGCCATTAGATTTTTTTTTTGCCACTTTCCAAACATTTGGTAAGCTACTCTAACAATATTTATGCTGTGATTTCAAGGTTTACACTTACAGTTCTGACCTCTCCCCTAGATTTCAAACTCATTTATAAATGTATACAGCTGCTCACTTAGTATCTTCGCTTAGGTGTCTCTCACAAGCACATCAGACTCCATATGCCTGAAACACAATGTACAATTTCCACCTTTGCTTCTCCTCGCTCTCAAACCAGATGTCCACTCCATAGCAAATGAGTTCAGTTGCCTTGAGAATAGATACTTCATTTGCACACCCACTCACCTCCCTGCTGCCAGTATCCCCATCTTAATTATCATTGCCTTCTCTGGTAGACAGGAGCTTCCTCTCATTTCTCCTTGCTGACATCCCACCCGTCCCCCAAAGATGGACATGTATTTCTCAGTTCCACCACTCTCTGGGCCCAGTGACCGTGGCTTTCTAGGTGTTGCTCACACACACACACACCAGTCCATTGTTGTCTTCTGTCACACAGTTCTTCCCTGGATAGCACCCTCTGTGCTTCCATTAATATACTTTACCCAAGTATATTAATGTGGTGCACACACATATACATACAGGCAAAACTCCCATACACATAAAATAAGAAAATATCCCCAACTGTCAAATATGGGTGAAAATCCCCTCATAATCTTTATGCTTTAACACTTCAGGGGCATATTTCTCAATCTGATGTTATTGGTTCACAAGGTCCTGATAAATCTAGAAGCAGAACCTGTCGGTAACAAATGCAACTCCCTCAGCCAGTCCTCTGCTCCCTTCAGAATCACCTTACTTGAGCTGTTACCAGACTCGCAATATTAATGAGTAGAGTTCAGCAGCTCAGAGCTTTTTGGAAAACTAAAAACTGTAATGGCCACAGTTTATACATGTTCACCAGAAAATATACTTCCTTCCATTTCCTTTTTAGTCACTTATCTGCTCTCTGCAGCTGGAAGTCTTTAATTTCTGTATCTCTTTATAAATTGAGAGCTTCCGAGCAGAAAGATAGCATCAATTTCATGCTCTTCAACTCGTTAAGTGTTCATGGTAGAGGCTACATGTCATCTGTCATCTTCTGCTTGTATAGCATCTAGTACAGAGTACAGTTTCTCAACAGGAGTCACTATGCTTTGAAAGGATGCTGTGACTTTTGCAAGCGACTGAGGTGTACACATCTGTCTGGTGATACACACTGACCATAAGAATGATTTTTACAAAGCTAAGGGAGAAATGTTCTTAATGTTTTCTTGGAGTGTGTGTGTGTGTGTGTGTGTGTGTGTGTGTGTGTGTGTGTGTGTGCGCGCGCGCGCAAGCATGTATGCATCTGAGAACATAAGCATGAACATGTGTGTGTGTGCATATGCATGTGAACACAAGCTGGATCTGTACCCGTGTGTTCAGAACTATAAATGACCAGTAGAAAACAGATTAGCCATGTGGCTGTGTCACACATTCAGACACTGAGTACTGGTAGACAGAGGTTCCTCACACAGGGTCCAATCAATGCTCTTCTTTCATATTCCTGTGCCTGTTAAGCATTTTGAGGTGGCCCAACATAGTGAAAAATTTGTTCCATTCAGTTAATGTTCTCAACAATCTCTATGAGTAGAAAAGACACTGGGCCAGTCCCTGTCTTTTCTCTTCAAGCCGTTGAGAACCAGTTCTGTGTAAGTAGTACAGAGGTCAAAGACTTAGTTCACATGTTCAGAAGGCTAATGAGTTAAAAAACAAACAAACAAACAAACAAAGAAGCATTAACTTTATGTGAGTCAGGAGCAAGACAAATTTGGGTACCATTGGAGTACAGTGTTGATGTCTTACCAGAAACCTCACTCCAAACCCTGGAGAGCTTGGTTTTAGGTTAACCAACTCATGGTTCGGTTTATGTGTTTTAATTCTTTACTTCCCAAATCTTCTAAACTCCTAGTGCCATTCTTAAGAGCAGTTCATTATGGCAGCTGCTGACTTTGGTTAGTTAGGTGGCTGCTCAGGAACAATCTGAGTGTGTTTGCTCAGGAAGTTTGCAATGAAAGCTGTTCTGTCAATCAAGAGTTTAGAGTCAGTGGGAGCAGCTTGGCTCCAAGGCAAGCAAGCACTGTCCGTCTCCATAACTACAGTCATCGGCATTCAGACACGGCTTCCTCTCTGCCCACCTGCCTCCTCAGGGCTTCCACATCGTTAGTTTAGTGGTGACAAATGTGCATGTCATAAAACTGACCCCTGTAGCTATGTTCAGCTGTGTAGTCAGTGGTGCTGCTACGCTCACAGTGCCCTGTGACAAACATCCAGCTGTTTCATCTCACGAAATTGAGTCTGCTGCATTCAACCACCCACACCCCCCCTTCCCCAAGTCTACACTCTGGGTTTGTCTGTTCTATAATGTGTCAGATCAGATAGGATTGCCTTTCTGTGACCGTCTTGCTTCACTTAGCATAGTGTCCTTAAAGCACATCCATGTTGTAGAATGTGCCAGAATTTACTGCCTTCTGAAGGCAAATATTCTACTTTATCATCCATTTATCTATTGATGAACACGAGTTGCTTTTACCTCTTAGCCATACTGAATAATGCTTCTGTAAATATATGTGTGCAAACACCTGTCTCTAATTTATTTATCTGTCCGTCCATCTGTCCGTCTGTCTGTCTGTCCGTCCATCTGTCCGTCTGTCTGTCTGTCCATCCATCTGTCCATCCATCCATCCATCCATCCATCCATCCATCCATCCATCCATTCATTTACGTGTATGAGTGTTTTGTGTGCATGTGTGCATGTGCCTGGTGCCCGTGGAGGCAAGAGGAGGGTATTGGGTCCCTTGGAAGTGGAGTCACAGATGATGAGAACTGCCATGTGGATGCTGGTAACTCAGCCTGGGTCCCCTGCAAGAGCAGAAAGTGCTCCTAACTAGTAAGCTATCTCTCCAGCCCATTAAAATTTTATTTGACAGAAACAGTTGCTTTTCTGGGCTATGCTCAGAAGTGTAGTGCCTGGATCCTGTGCAGTTCTGTGTCTCATACTGTGCGGATCTGTCACACTGTCGTATGTGGCCAAGGAGGTTCAGTGCGTTAGATGGTAGAAGCTGAAACTAACAGAAGGTCAAGTTTTGTCTCATCTGTTTCTGCCACTTCCAAGGTCAGCGATTTGTCACTAACAGATCACCATCTGTGCTTCTCAGTTTGATCGTCTAGAGAATGACACAGTAACTCCTGTCTGTGTGCTGGGCTCACTAGTTCATTTGCTGAATGAATGATGGAGAGGTACAGTTGATGCTGGAACTACAGCTGTACACAGACCAGTTCCTGTTCTCATGGATTTGCCATGCGCACCAAAACCAACCCTAGTTGGTTAGGCTCAGGTGTCTTCTGAAATGGGGTTGTTTGTATTAGTTACTTTTGGTTGTTGTGGTGAGATACCATGACCGACATCAGAGTATAGAAGGAAGAGTTTACAGGACCACGAGGGGTGCACCCACACACTGAGACAATGGGGATGTTCTATCGGGAACTCACCAAGCACAACTGGCCTGGGTCTGAAAAAGCCTGGGATAAAACCGGACTCGCTGAACATAGCGGACAATGAGGACTACTGAGAACTCAAGAACAATGGCAATGGGTTTTTGATCCTACTGCACGTACTGGCTTTGTGGGAGCCTAGGCAGTTTGGATGCTCACCTTACTAGACCTGGACGGAGGTGGGTAGTCCTTGGACTTCCCACAGGACAGGGAACCCTGATTGCTCTTTGGGCTGATGAGGGAGGGGGACTTGACCGGGGGAGGGGGAGGGAAATGGGAGGCGGTGGCAGAGAGGAGGCAGAAATCTTTAATAAATAAATAATAAAAAAAGAAGGAAGAATTTATTTTTGCTTACATTTCCCAAGGGGGGAGTCCATAATATCAGGGGAGGCATGGTGGCCGTTGGTTGGAGCAGGAAGCTGAGGGAGCACAACTTCATCACATGCAGGAAGCAGAGAGGATGAACTGGAAGTGGCTGAGGCTGAAAACACTGCCTCCAGCAAGGCTCCACCTCCTGAAGGGTATGCACACACCTACACCCACACTCACCCCCCCACACCCACACACCTACAGCCCCACCCCCACACTCACCCCACCCTCCCACCCACATTTACCCCCACACACTCACCTCCCCCACATCCACACACACCCACACACCCACACTCACCTCCCCCACTCCCACATACACCGACACACATGCACACCCTCCACCCCCATACCTACCCACACGCACCTCCACCCACACACACCTACACATTCCCACACCCCCCACACATACTCACACTCATCCCTCACAGCTACCTCCACCCACCCACACCCACACTCATCACCAGTTAGAACCAGGTGTTCTCATACACAAGTCTATGAAGATCATTTCCCTTTCAAACACCACAGTCCTCTTGCATTAGTCAGACGGTCTTCCCGGAGTGTTCAGACTCTCTTCTGTCTGGTGGATAGAGACTCAATAGAAAACGACAGTCAGCAGAAGTGCTGCTTCTTTCTGCAAGAGACGCTGATATGCACTGAGTGCTCAGTCACTAAGCTTTTGTAGGAGTAAAAAATAGCGATGGAATTTGGAGATTGAAGGTGAGGAAATACATCTTTCCAGAAATGTTAAATAGATTTTAAGAAAAGGAGGGGCTGGGCAGTGGTGGTGCACTCCTTTAATCCCAGCACTCAGGAGGCAGAGGCAAAGGCAGGTGGATCTCTGAGTTCCAGGCCAGCCTGGTCTATGAAGGGAGTTCCAGGACAGCCAAAACTGTTATACAGAGAAACTCTGTCTTAAAAAACCAAAACAACAACAACAAAAGAAAACAAAAAAGGAGAGACCCAGACATGGTAGCGAATGCTAATAATCCCAGCTCCAGGGAGCCTGAGCCAAGGGGATATGGCCTACCTGGGCTACATAGTGAGACTCTGTCTATACTATGTCTAGCACCCATAAGAAAGTAGAGATGAGCCCAGCTAGAGGCTTTTTTTTTTTTTTTTGGTTTTTCGAGACAGGGTTTCTCTGTAGCTTTGGAGCCTGTCCTGGAACTCCCTTGGTAGACCAGGCTGGCCTCGAACTCACAGAGATCCGCCTGTCTCTGCCTCCCAAGTGCTGGGATTACAGGCGTGCGCCACCACCGCCCGGCTTCCAGCTAGAGGCTTTAAACCGAAATCTTAGATGCTGATTTTAGAGCATGTGAGACTTAGTACCACATTTCCATATGTTCAGAGAATATAATGTCACCAGAGGCAACAAGGACAATGCATGATAATCAGTGCCATGTTTTTGATGACATTCTGCATTTATCGGCCAAGGTGATCTCTTGAATTCCATTGAGCAGTAAAAGGAAAGCTTCATTCGTGAAGTAATATTTCTGTTTTGTGTAAAATGGGAACTTAGTTTTTTCCTTTAGAGAAGTTTCATTTAGTGGTAACAACTTGAGGGACAGCTTGGGCAGCCAGGAGGACGCTGTGCTGTCTGGAATATTTTACTGTTCTAAAGGCCTTGGGCCATGACACTTGCTTTGATATGCATTTGGACAAGCCCTGTGTGGTGGTGGCAGCGAGCCTGCATCGCAGCTCCTCAGCAGGTGCCTCTCTCCCTTCTCGACTCTAGGCAAACATGCAGAAGACATATTTGGCGAGTTGTTTAATGAGGCTAACAACTTCTACATCAGAGCAAATTCTCTTCAAGACAGGATTGATCGCCTTGCTGTCAAAGTCACCCAGCTGGACTCCACAGTGGAGGAGGGTAGGTAATTGCATGGAAGCCGCGAGCTGCGCACCATGGCGGCGCGACAGTAGCAATTAACTTCAGTGTGATTTCTGCGCTTCCCTTTGCTGAGCACACTGCCACTTATCTTGTCTCTTCCTAGAAGAATGGGAAGGGAATGCCCCATAACACTTGGTTAATTAGCGATTTTTTAAAAAAAAGATTCACATCTCATCTGCTTCATATGCCATACTCTTGTTTTTAAAAGTTGCAGATGTTACATTTGGAGTCAATAATAATAAATAATCTCAGGATGACCTCATTTTAACTGAGTTTTGAAGTTTTATTTACAGATTAAAAAATAAAATTTTAATAGCTACTTGGTCTGTTTGGGTAAGGAATTCATAGTATCTTTTAAAGAAGATTTATTTTGCTGGGCAATGGTGGCACATGCCTTTAATCCTAGCACTTGGGAGGCAGAGACAGGCGGATCTCTGTGAGTTTGAGGCCAGCCTGGTCTACATTGTGAGTTCCAGGACAGGCTCCAAAGCTACAGAGAAACCCTGTCTCAAAAACAGAACAACAACAACAACAACAGAAAAGATTTATTTTATTTTTTAATTACATGTCTTTCTGTATGTGTGTGGATAAGTGTAGATATCTGTGGAGCCCAGAAGAGGGCATCACAGCCCCAGAGCTGGAGTCCCAGGCAGTTGTGAGCCACCCAGTGTAGGCGCTAGGAACTAAACTAAGGTCCCCGCAAAAGCACTAAGTGCTCTTGTCCGCTGTGCTGGCTCTCCGGCCTCAGTGTCTTTATCTTCATCATCCACTTTGCAGATGTGCGGCACTGTTGGGTTTAGGTTGTCTTTCTTGCTGGGTTTGGTTTTTGGCTCATAGAATTGCAGGCTCATGATAAACTCTACACTGGAAAAGATGACTGGGTTAAATGTTAGAAGTTTCAGGGAATGTGTCATATCTGTGAACTCCTTTCCTGGCAGTTTTACTTTATTGTTTGCATTGGCATGAATATTAACATTGCAGAGACCTTTTCCTAAAAGCTAAGGAATCTGGGTCCCTTCTCTAGGTTGTCACTTTATTGGTGATGTCACACAAGGTATATAAATTATAGTATTGATGACCTAGTGGGAGGGCAGATGGGACCAGCTTGGACACCTAAAAGTTGTCAAAGTTGGATAAGTTAAATGCAATGTAAAAGTTGTAAAAATATGCAAGAAGGCTTCCACATCCAATCAGTTAGCTTAACTTGTTTCCCAGATCGAAGCGCTGTTGTGTGGGTCAGAGGTGGAAAACCTTCAGGGTCTCTGTTCCCCCTCAGTGTGAGAGTAGGCTGCTCCCAGCTGTGTATTGTTCTGTGCAGGTATCGCACTGATCCTGGTCCTAATGGTTTCTCCTAAGATACCCAGAGCTGTGCACGCTGCCTGCTGTACACATTGGTTAGCTGGGTGGTGTCTGAGAAGTGCTACTTAAACAACAGCAGCAAAAAGATCCCCTGGTCCAGTGAACTATTTCTGTTGTTACAAAAGAAAACAAAGCTGTAATTTGACCTCATGCCCTAGAGAAATCTTATTCTTTAGAGGGAGGAAAGGGTGTTCTATTTATGCAAGGTTTTAAGGAGCAACAAAAATGGTCATTTTGGAAGCTAGAGCAATGGCTCATTGGTTATGAGTGTTCTGTGCTCTTGCAGAGGACCTGATTCTCAGCAAACCACATTGGAAGGCTTACAACTGCCTATGACTTAAGTTCCAGGGGATCCAGTGCCCTCTTCTGGCCTGCGCTGGCACTGCACACATCCCTCAGGCACTTATGTAAAATAAAGTGTTTCCAAAAAGCCAATATTGGGTCATTCTGGGAGGTGTTTCTGATTCTGAGTCAAATAATGATGCTTATTTCTAAACAGAAAATACTGCTCCGTAACTCAGCCTGGGGACTTTTCTCTCCACAGTCTCACTACAGGATATCAACATGAAGAAAGCGTTCAAAAGCTCTACCACCCAAGACCAGCAGGTGGTCTCTAAGAACAGCATTCCCAACCCTGTTGCTGACATTTACAACCAGAGCGACAAGCCTCCGCCCCTGAACATTCTCACACCGTACAGGTACGGCTCCCTCTCGGCTTCCCCACACCTTTGCAGTGGAGGCGGATGGATGCTTCAACAGAGGCAGAAACGTGCCGATGTGCTGGGTGGGGCCACCTTGGGGGCTCCTTTGGGTTGAAAAGAACATTTTGAGAACAGTTAACTGCTGCATCCCTACCCAGTGAAGTGAGCCATGGCTACAGAATTGTTGGAGTGTGAGTTCTGACATTCGCACGCAGACACGGAGATCTTCGGCGGAAGTGGCACTTGGCGCTGCATACCAGGTGTGGTTATGCCATTCCTTATGCTCCAAGTTCGCTGGAGAGAAATGGCACGGTTTGTTTATGACATGGTGAAATCCTCGTCCCAGCCCTTGGTCACCACACAGACAGCTGCTGTCCTGCTGTTGCTGTGGTGGTCGGGCATATCAGGGATAGACTCCAAGAGGCAGAGTAGAAAAGGAACAGGGCAGCATTCATAGGAAGAGGCCGCCTGCCTGCACACGCTCTTAGCAAGCCCTGAGTGTCGCTCCCGTCACCATGATGTTTTCTTCTCATGCATCCTGTTATCACCTGTGGACCTTTCTTTCTCATTCTTACTGTCTCCTTGTCCCCCATGGCGAGTCTTGTCCCTGTGCCCATCTTCCCTCCTCTCTGTGGGTCTCACTTCACCGGCGCCTGCGGGGCACAGAGTGGGAGCCAATCGTGTTCACTTCCAGAGTCAGGGCTGCAACTGAGTGACTGCGATGGCCACGGAGAAGCCTGTGTGTTCCTTGTCTGTGGTTGCCACCCTCACATTCCTGCTACAGGGCCTTTTGGTCCTCCTCAAAAGGGCCCAGGCTCTTGGTCTGGTTTGGAGTAGCCTCAGTAGGAAAATTGGGAGTGTCACCTTTTCTTTCTGCAGGACAGAGAGATTCTTTCAGACAAACGAGCACATACCCTGGAAATGGGAGTTGGGCAGTGTCCTGTAGCACGAATAATAAAATCCCAGAGACAGATATTGGGGTTCAACCTGAGGATCAGAAAAACAAAGCAGCTAAGCCACTAGAGAACTCTGACCTCCTTGAAATCTTCAGACTGAAAGAGAGCGAGTTCCTGTCTCATCCCACCTTATAGTCCTCTCTAGTGCTGGGGTTAAAGGCGTGCACCATCGCCACCCAGCCTCTAAGGCTAACTAGTATAGCTATTGGGATTAAAGGTGTGTGCCACCACTGCCTGGCCTGTTTGACTAACTGTGTGGCTATTTTGTGTTTTGTTCTTCATGCAAGCTTTATATATTGAAATACAAGTAAAATATCACTACGGTATTCCTCAGCTTCAATGGGACAAGTGTGCTTTCCTAGCATTTAGAGCACACATACTTAAAACTAAGATGTGTCCCATTAGAAACCTCTCTCCTGCCCACCCCTTTTCCCCACTTAATTGGTATCTCTCTCTCTCTCTCTCTCTCTCTCTCTCTCTCTCTCCTTTATTTGGCTGTAAATTTTCTCCTATCTATGTATATTTAACTGACTTTGCATCTCCTATGGTCCTATATAACTTAGTGGAATATTGATATATAGAGTAAATATACTGCTTTAATTTTGTTTTGTTGATGTTTTGGTTTGGTTTGATTTTGTCTTTTTAAGACAGGATTTCTCTTTGTAGCCCCTGGCTGTTCTAGAACTAGCTCTGTAGATCAGGCTGGCCTTGAACTTACAGAGATCCACGTGTGGCTGCCTCCTGAAATCTGGGATTAAGTACGTGCACCATCACCATCTTGCCCTCCTGATTTAATTTTGAACATAGTGTCCACATTACATCATGACTATTCCAAACATTGTTGAAGTAGTTTATTAATTCTTACATTTTTATTATGAGAGCAATGGGAAACATTGTTAAAAGATTCAGTTTTAATTTTTGATTCTATATCTGTCTGTGTGTATGGACCCAATAGTACAGTGTCATCAGAAGCTGGAAGAGGGGGGTGGAGTTAAGGCAGTTGTGGGCCACCTGGCATGGGTGCTGAGACCTGAGCTCCAGGTCCTCTGGAAGAGAAGGTGGAGCTTGTGACTGCTGAGCCATCTCTCTAGCCCCTTGAGCAGTGCTGTTGATTCCTATTATAACCTTAATTCATAGTGGCTACGTTATTACTGGTTAAATAAGGGAGCAGTTTTTATATGACTTGAAATATTATTTAGACTATAGTAATCATAGCAGCACTTGAAACTGACATAGCCACAGGGAATGAAGTTTCTTGAAAATACATTGTGTTTCAGTCGCATCCATATACCACAAATATTTTGCCTTCTTTACCAAATAGTGCGGAGTAAACCTGAATTGACAAAAGGGGACAGAGCACTTACTAGTTTTTATCATAACTGTATTGAAGTTCCCAGTAGAAGTTAGTGTACACCAAGCATCCAGCTGCCTCTATGTGTAGCTTACTGTTGGAGTAACCAGAATAGGTCCTTTAATTCATGAGCTATTAAAAATGGATATTTCTGAGTTGTGCGGAATTTTCACAGAGGACTTGCACCTAGTTAGCTCTCACTTTCGAAGATTGTAGAGTTAATTGCTTTTGTGCCTGTTTACATGTTTTTCCAAATAGGGAGTTTAGCGTATAATACATAAGGTGGTTAGGATGCCAAATGCCTCATGTAGGCGTTAGGATCCAAAGTGTTAAATTTAATGTCACCATCCCTATGAAGGCCGCTAGGGATCTTCCTTGCTCTGACTTTGAATGCATTGGTCCATAGGGATGACAAGAAGGATGGGCTGAAGTTCTACACGGATCCCTCCTACTTCTTTGACCTCTGGAAAGAAAAGATGCTGCAGGACACAGAAGACAAGAGGAAGGAGAAGCGACGTCAGAAGGTGCGTGGCTCGGTGGATGCACTCATCAGTGTGCACACGGGTCCTTTGCTCAGATAGTTGAGGGATGACATCTAGGCTCAGGTTTGCTCAGGGGGCCCCCTTTTCACATGACAATCCTGACATTTTAGCACAGCAAGGCTATTTTGAAATAAATATGGCAGGATTTGTTCTACAGCAGTTGTATGCCTCTAACAAAAGAAGCGAAAAACTCTTCAGTTTGGTTTCTCACCATGTTTTGTCACCCCTGTCCCTTTGCTCCCTCGGAGCTTCATAGAACAGTCACCGCTCCTGTCAGGCATTGGGGAGTTTGTCTTACTCACATTCATGTTGTTGGGGTGCCACCTCACTGTGACTGAGAACTTGGTGAGGCATTTGCGAGAGATTGGGAAGCGTGAGTGAGCTGTGCTTTCAGAGATATTTTCTAGAAATGAACCTCCCCTTGAGGAGTGGGGAGGTGGACGACGAGAGAAATGCAAAGCAGCATGATCAGAAACAGCCACCCTGCACGATCAGAAACAGCCACCCTGCACGATCAGAAACAGCCACCCTGCACGATCAGAAACAGCCACCCTGCACGATCAGAAACAGCCACCCTGCACGATCAGAAACAGCCACCCTGCATGATCAGAAACAGCCACCCTGCACACCCTGCACACCATCTTGGAAGGAGAAGGTGACTCATTCAGGTTCAGGGACTTCCACTTTGAAGCTTGCCCCCTTAGGATGGAGAGTTTAGATCTTTTTTAATATAAACTGTGTTCAGAAATCAACACCCTAGGCCAACATGGGGAGGCAGAAGCAGGCAGATTTCTATAACTTCAAGACCAGCCTGGTCTATGTAACAGATTCTGGGCCAGCCAAGGCTGCATCCTGAGATCTTTTCTCAAAAAGAAAAGCACCAAACACAAACCAGAAAAACAAGAACAAACAACAATAATACAATATTGCTCGGTGGTGGTGGCGCTCACCTTTAATCCCAGCACTTGGGAGGCAGAGACAGGTGAATCTTGTGAGTTCCAGGCCAGCCTGGTCTACATAGCTAGTTCCAGAACAGCCAGGGATACACAAGGAAACTCTGTCTCGAAAAATTAACAAAAACCAGACAAACAAAAAATATAATAACAAAACAACCACCCAGCTTGCTTGACAAATACTGAATCATGTGGGAAGAAATACTTAGCTCTCTGTGGGGTAGTCTTGAGGTTTGAAGCATTTAGATGTATTGACCTAATTGGAGCAAGAGTTGAAGATGAATAAGAACTTGATGTTTGGAAATAGAATTTTTTTGTTTGTTTTTTGGAGACAGGGTTTCTCTGTGGTTTTGGAGCCTGTCCTGGAACTAGCTCTTGTAGACCAGGCTGGCCTCAAACTCACAGAGATCCGCCTGTCTCTGCCTCCCAAGTGCTGGGATTAAAGGCATGCGCCAACTACTGCCTGAAAATAGAATTAAAGAACAGGCCAGGCGTAGCTCAGCAGCGGAGCACCCGATCACATGCACAAGTCTTGGCTTCACTTCAGAGAGAAGACAAGAGACAAAGAGCGGGTAGAGAGGAGGAGGGTGCCCCAATCCCGAGTCAGGGTTTGTAAAATGTGTGTTTGATTATACTCTTCTTACACTCATGATGTGCACAGATGTAACTGTGGAATCTGGGAAGAACTGCTGAGTTTTACAAAGAATTCAAGCGAAGCAGTCATGGAAGAAGAAACACAGTGAAGGGCATTTTTTTCTCCAGTGCACTACACCTTTCAGTGCAAAACCCAGGACTTTCAGGAGGGCCTTCCAAGGACACTTCCTGCCCTCCTAAAAGGCCTTCCCTTCTTAGGCTCCTTGTCAGGAGAGGGTTTCTTTTCTGAAAATTTTATTTGTTTGTTTGTTTGTTTAATGTTGATAGATGCTTTGCCTGTATGAATTAGTGTTACTTGAGCGGTTGATGTCTGCAGAGGCCAGAAGAAGGTGTCAGATCCCCTGAAACTGGAATTACAAATGGTTGTGAGCCACATGTGGGTGCTGGGAATGGGATCCTGGGCTGCTGGAGGAACAGCCAGTGTTCTTAACCCCTGAACCATCTCTCCAGTCCTGAATATTTATTTTCCTGGTCAATAGCCTGTTGAAAGAAAATTCTTTTGTTGTTGCTGTCATATAGTCATTGTTCTTATACTGGTTTCATAAAGATAGTTCTCTCTCTCTCTCTCTCTCTCTCTCTCTCTCTCTCTCTCTGTGTGTGTGTGTGTGTGTGCGTGTGTGTGTAAAATAAAATCTAGGATCCATAAATGAGGATATGTGATATTTGTCTTTTGGAGTCAGACTTAATTCACTTAGTATCAGAATTTCCAGTTGATGCATTTTCCCGCATTCTCTGTAGCTGAATTCAGTTCATTGTGCCTGAGTCCGACATTGTCTTTACCACGCCTCTGCTGACAGTCAACAATTAGCTGTTGTGAGCAATAGTGCAGTAAATCTTGGGGAAGAACCATCTCTTTGATAAGATGACTTAGAGTCCTTTGGGCAAATCCTCGCAGTGGGGGAGCCGGTCTGGTTTGGGTTTCAGTGAACTCTATACTGCTTCCCTAGATGCGGGATTCATTACATCCACGCCCAGAAAGTCTTTATGGTTTCTCCCTCTCTCTGTCCTCCCAGGCAGTGCTTTCCTTAGTGAGTGCTGTTCTGGCTGAGTTGAGACAGACTCTGTGTGTAGCTATGGTTAAGAAGGTTCTTGCAGGGCCCTTTTCTGTGGTCTGTGAATTTGCATATCGTTGAGGGCCAGTGGGGCAGAGCAGTTTTTTCATGTGTTACCTGAATATTCCTATTCCTGTATTTCCTTTTTCATCTATAATTCTATTAATTTGTGTCCTGTTTGGATTCTTTCCATTGGTTTGACTAAGCATCAGTCTTACCTATCTTTTCAAATAACCAACCCTTTCATTGATTTTTTAAAATTTCTTTCTTCCCTGATGTCTGCTATCTTGTGTGTGTTTTGTTTTTACTCTTTGTTTCAGAACCTCTAAACACCTCTGAAAACAATCCACTCTATCTACTGTCTTAAACTGCAGACATTTGGTATACATATAAATATTTAAATATAGGAATGTATAAATATATAATGTGTGTCTAATATAAAGTTGTGTATAAGATATATCACATTTTAAAATATAGATACATTTATATTTTACCACATTCAATAGAGACACTTGTTTATGCCAGCTTTCAGACTTCCCCTTCCAGAGTACAAGCTCTATGAGGATAGAAACTGTGTGTGTGTGTGTTTGCCATTTGTATCAACAGTGCCTGAGTGCTGAGCATGGTCGCTGGGACATGCTTGTGCTTGAGCCACGGTGTGTGGCTTTGGTCATTCAGCCAGCATTTATTGAGTGTATGCTTCCTGTAAAGTTAAAGCAGTGTGGTGAGGTTCATGGGGGAGGGGGAGGATACAACCTTTGTTAAGAAAGATGTCCGTGTAAGAAAAAGGACAGATGTGAGCTGTGTAGGTGCACAAAGAGGGTCTCACCTTGCAGGAGGGGCTCGTATGGGACCCCAGTGAGCACTGAATGTGCCTTAGCTGACAAACAGGACTGGTATAAGGCTGACTTTGTATATAAACAGGTAAGTTTTATTTGTGTGTGTGTGTGTGTGTGTGTGTGTGTCTGTGCGGGCATGCACATTCATGCAGGGCATTCAAAGTGTATCAATGAAGAAAATGATTTTTATGAATGGTTTTACCAGATACTTCAGATGGGCAATGCAGGTCTAGGTGCGAGCATGTTAAACAGGTCATAACCCTAGCAAGCAAGAGTCCTGTCGTAAAGGCGAAGGAAAGCACTGTAGTGGGAGCCTTTTGTTTCTTTAGAGACCCGCTTTATTTCTGATGGACCTGGTGGGCCCGAGGCAAACGCAGTCGGGTATAGCAGTATGAAAATGCTCTTGCGTGTGCACCGGCTTGTTTTCTGTGTATTTCACTGCATCTAACCTCTGTTTTCCTTCCCCTTCTGTCTTGGCATGCTTGCTTTCTTTTCCTGGACATCAGGAGCAAAAACGTGTAGATGGCACCACCCGTGAGGTGAAAAAGGTTAGAAAAGCCAGAAACAGGCGCCAGGAGTGGAATATGATGGCGTATGACAAAGAGCTTAGGCCCGACAACAGGTTGTCTCAGAGTGTGCACCACGGAGCATCCTCCGAGGGATCTCTGTCCCCAGATACTAGGTGTGTGCATGTTATGGACCCCTCTCCCCATGTTTGAGCCCCTGTATTTTGGGTTTCTGTGTGCCCTACTTTGTCCTTGAAAATGACACCTATATTTTGCTTTCAAAATAATGCCTTAGGCAGCGCTATTTCAGATTGGGTGACTTTGCATGCTTTTTCAACTTTCTTAAGTTTGTTCTGGGGTTAATTGGGAAAGTGGAGTTTAAATGTGGATTCTGAACTTGGGTGACTGCCAATGACTTGAATTTTGCTTAGGTGTGCATTACTACTTTAATGGAGAATGTTGAATTTCTTTTGTTCTTTGTCATCTAACTGTCTATGATCATGGGTTGCTAGTAGGGACCCTGGGAGGCCTTCATTTGAAGAAGACTCAGACACCAAGGGCTTGATGTCTCACTCCAGATTACTCATCTTACACATTTCATTTCAGGAGGACATCCTGCCGAGTTTTCTTTTAAGAGGTGACAGCTCCTAAGTAAGAATATTTCTTGCAGGTGCAAACGGTGGAGTCATAAGGTCACATTTGTCACCGAGACCCACGGGCGACTGACCAGCCAGTTTTAACTTTGGTTCAATGTCTTGCTTCTGTCTTATTGAATCATTGTGATCCATTTGTGTGGATTTTTAGCATTTACAAGTTAGAATTCAAGCCGGGTGCACGCCTCAGTTGGAAGAGTGATTGCCTGGCAGGTGTGAAGCCTGGGTGTGAAGCCTGGTGTTTCATAAGCCTGGCGAGGTGGCACATGCCTCTAATTCTAGTGCTCAGAGGTGGAGGCAGGATGGTCAGAAAATCAGCGTCGTCCCAAGCTACATACCTGAGGCTGTCCTGGGATACGTGAGACTCTATCTTTAAAACAACAACAATAGCAACAACAAACAAACCACCAAGTATCAAGGACAGTCAAAAATAGCAAGAAATCAAGTACATACCTTATGCTTGATCTCTTTCCTTTTGGTTCTTTCTTCTTTTCACCATTAAAACCTCAGCATTTAGAGCAGTATTACCCAAGGACTATGTGGGTGTTTTCTAGGAGACCATTTAGGAGTTACAGGATGTTTGATACTGCTTCCTGCCCAGGCCTCTGAGTTCTGAAAAGGCACACCCCGGGTATTCTTTCTGTACACCTTCTACCTTAAGTATTCAGAGAAATCTGGGAGTTTTGGATTCTAGCCTCACAACTGACCTTTAGTATCAGTTTATTGATATTATAGTCTGCTCCTAAGGTGAGGGATACAGGGACCCAAGAGTCCTCATTGGCATCAATTTGTTGTTCTGACAAATAGCTTAGCTAGGATTTTAATTTTGTCACGCAAAGCACATGCCCATTTTCACTCCATCTGCACTCTAATTTAAACTTGTGTAGATGGGAAACCTGTGGATTTTTTTTAGCTCCTCAGTTGAAGCCTTCTCATCCTACCACCTGAGATGAGATTATTTCATGCCTGACATGATGCTGATGGCCATTGGAATTATTTTATACTTTGCTTGTATGCTCACATGGTCTAGATAAGGTTTCATTTCTCTTAGCTTACAAAAACAGAGCTAGGTGGATCATTTTGTCAGAACTTGCTTTCGTCTCATAGTCTTTCCCAAGACTTACTCTTGGCATACATAACTTACCAGCAAAGAGAACACAGTTCATCATTGGGCTTAGACTGAACACCTTGAATTAATTTGGGAAGTTTGGCTTATTTTATTAGACACGCTGCCTTTTCTCTTTTTAAGAACATGCTGTTTTTCTTTTTAGTTTTTTGTATGTATTTGTACGTGACATTGTGTGTGTGTGTGTGTGTGTGTGTGTGTGTGTGTGTGTGTGTGCACAGTTCCTGCAGAGGCCAGAATAGGGTGTCAGATCTCCTAGAACTAGAGTTACAGATGGTTTTGAACTGCTGTGTAAATGTGGGAATCAAACCTGGGTCCTCTGCAAGAGCAGCCAGTGTATTTAGCTGCTGAGTCGTCCATAACTTCAGCCCTAACCTTATATTATTATGGAAGAAAACATACTTATATCTGGATATTACAGAAAGACATTAAAATTAAATATCCATCCTAATGTTATCCAGAGATAACATTTGCATTTTGCTGTGTCTGTCTTTAGTCTTTTTCTGCACCTGTGTGTGGGATATAATCTTTACAAAATTGGAATCATGCCGCACATTTTTCATGGACTTTTATTATTATTATTATTATTATTATTATTTTGCTTTGTTTTGCTTGTTTATTTGTCTGTTTGACCCAGGGTCTCACTGTATAGCCCTGGGAGCCCTGGAACTGGCTTTAAAGACCTCAAACACATAGAGACCCATCTGCCTCAGCCTCCCAAGTGCTGGGATTAAAGGCATGCACCAACATACCTAGCTCTTTGACTCTTAAAAATATCTTATTTTTAAATATTGTTTTATTTTAAATATTATTTGATAAAAGCATGATTTTTAGTGGTGTATTAAAGATACCAAGGAAAGTTTAATCTCAAGTTTCATGGTGTGCGCACAAGACAGTTGTATATACTGTGTTTTAGCTCAGCCCAGGTGAGCTAAACTCCAGTTCTGCCTTCTTTTTTACAGATTGCTAGGCATGGCTTGTCTCCAACTGTAAGTTTTGGATGCACAGTTGATGGAATGTTCCCTGTAGTCAGAAATTACTGCATCTTCACATCCAGCCTGCCCTAGTTTCTCCCATCCAGTTCTGGGCTATACTTTAGTGCTGCGGCTCTGCTCAGCAGCCTCTCTGCAAACCCTGGGGATTGATGGGATTCTCTCAGGAGGTGAACAGCCTCCTCCCTGCCTCTTTATCTTAACCCACCCGTTCTCTCTGCTGCAACACATGGAGGCTGACCTTGCAGAGCCCCAGGATCACGTCCCTCAGCACCACATCGGTGGTGTCTCCTGGCAACTTCTGCCTGCCCACTCAGTCAGCATCCTCTGAGCCCTCTGCCCCCACAGCCTGCTGGCAAGCCCCTGTTTCCCGGTCCTTCACTCTTCACCTGGTCAGTCCCCTTTACTTCTCCCGTTTTCACCCTTCATCAGAGTCCTGCCCTGTAGAAATCTTATATTTTCCTTTTCCCAACAATTGTGTGTCACCTCTGTCTTTGTCTTGGCTCCTTTTTGCTATTTCTCAAATCTGTTTTCCAAGAATGGAGTTCTCATTTGTACCACAGAGCATCCTGTGTCTCACTGGAGGCATTCCGTGCTGTCCTGGATGACGGTTTGTTTAGAGAGTGACACATCGGTCGTCTAGTTACTTAGCAGACTATGGGTATCACCAGTGACACCATAGTTGTAGATCCGTTTATACTTTTGGAATGCACAGAACCTGAGTACAGGACTGACAGCCTCTACCTCTAAAATAGTGTAACTCCGTTGCTAGCAGTCGGAAGAGTGGGCCAGACATCGCCGTGTGCACATCGCAGTCTAGACCACTGCTGACAGAGGAGAGAAATCAGCTGATAATTCTTATGCTATAGTTAGGGGACAGTGGGAAGGAGTAGATTCTTCTGACTTGGTCTGTACTCCGGTTGGGGGAAGCTACCCACAAAGCCCCAAAGGCAGACATGAGCTTGTATCTTCATTCCTGTTCTCTCTACATCCCCAGTGTATGTTTACCTGTTTCCCTTCAGAGAGAGAAACACAAGCTGAATCCTAACAGGAACCAACAAGTATATGTGAGAAAAGTCAGAACAAGAAGAGAAGAGTGGGAGAGGAGGAAAATGGGCATTGAATTCATGAGTGACGCAAAGAGACTGGATCAGGCAGGGAGCGCGAAGGAAGACAGGAGGCCCAGAGGGTTTGTCGTTTTGCTTTCTTGGATCCCTAGCCCAAGGTCAAGCCCTGCTTCAGCATCATGAGAGGTTGTGCAACCCCTACTGACTGTCCTGTAACTCAGGCGAGAACGCGTGCCTCCTACTAACATGCTTGTGGCTGCTGCTACATATGCTGGTTCTTACCCTCCTCCCATCCAGGCTCTGCAGGATGCCCATCGTCAGCCTCTTTCCGAACTGCTCACTAACTCACTCAAGGTCTCCTTTCCTTTTAGAGCTCTGTTGTGACGGTGTGCTTACAGCCCAGGAAAACTGTCAGTGTTGCTTTTCCTTCTTTGGGTAAAAAATATTCCTGCCATTTAAGACAAGTGCGGCTCACTATTGCATGGTGGACCCCCCACTTTCTCTTCTTGCTGTTCTAATTATATGCTGTCATATTTTATTGCCTCTGAAGTTCATCCGAGATGTTGTTTGTGAATGAAATGGTGTTTGACATATAGCATTGTCTTCATAAAGAAATACATGGAATGCTGTGACAACAAGGCTCTGCCGGTCCCTGCTTACTGGTCTGACCTATCAAAGCATCAACTCTGAATCCATCTAACACTGGGGCTTGCTGCTAAAATAATTGTGTTGTGCTCAGAGCTCTCATGGGACTGGATCTAGTTGTCCAGTTAAAGGGATAACTTTAACTTTTAAAAGGAATAACTGTCCCATCCTTGTGTACTGACAATGCTGTTACTCGTAGATATGCACTTACCTCTTAGGGGACATTTTTAAAACTCCAATTTCTCTCGTCCCCTTTCCTCCGAAATCAGGTCGCACACATCCGACGTCACCGATTACTCTTATCCTGCTACTCCCAGCCACTCTTTGCAACCACAGCCGGTGACACCGTCCTGCCCAGCTGGGGACGCACCGCTGCATGGAGCCACAAACCAAGGCGCTGAGCATGAGTATCGACCCTCGTCTGCCTCAGCAAGGCACATGGCTCTAAACAGACCTCAGCAGCCACCGCCCCCACCTCCTCCCCAGGCCCCAGAGGGGTCCCAGGCTTCTACTTCAGTGGCTCCAGCCGACTATGGGTAAATTGCTACTCATGTTCGTTGTTGCTCTTGAATTTGTGTCTTGGTAGACACAAGTTTATCACATAGAATATAGTCAAGAATGATTGGGCTTAGTGTCTGTGTTGACGGAATCTGTGTCAAATAAAATAGAACCCCACCACTGACCATCTCATTTCGTAGCCACATCTCAGCTGGACAGTGTGTTTGTGTGTGTCCCTGTTCATCAATAAAGGCTAAAGTGCTTATTTGTGAGCCTGCCCACACCTCGAGTTTCTCAGGGAGTGCTGGCCATAGACAATGAAAACATGGAATGCCACTCCCCGCCATTCATCCTGTATCCCCCTTTCTCAGCCTCCGGGCTCCTGAGGATTTCTGCCCTACACTTCTTGTTTTCTGCCCTGTGAGCTGAATGCCTCCACTGTGTACACACCCTTCCTGATCATGTGCGAGTTCACTTGGGCCCCTCCCCTTTATTTTGGTCGGTTATCGTTAGCTCTTTCAGAATTACTCTTTAAAATGCTCCCTCGTTTCTATGCCCAGGAAAGTTGAATACAGCAATGTGTCTGTACCCGAGTGCTGGCCTTGCTTTCCAGTTATACCCACAGCCTGAAAAAGGAGAGCACAGGGTCTAGGTGTCTCCTATCCTTAGGCCTCGGCTAAGCTGGGATTACTAGAATGTGTTTTAAGGCTGCTCCATCAGGTGCATGGAGAGTCAGTGATTTTGAAAACCATTGCTCTGTCTCTTGGGGTGTTTGACACACTGCTGGGCACCTTAACCCTAGAGATTCTCATTGGACTGGGGCAGAGAAGACAGCATCCTTCCAACCCCTGTCTCCTTGACCTCAGAGGCCTCCTGAGATAAAGTTAGGAGCTACACAGCATCTTTGAGATACCCAGGATGGAAAGAGTACTAGGCTTCTACTGCCGTGTATATCCCTAGCCATCCACAAGAATTGACCATGCTTTTCAAGTGGTTGTTTTAGGTGCATTTCAGTGCGTTTTCATTGTCACGATGAATAATGTAAAACTGGAAGGAACTGACTCTCAGAGTGGACACATGTACCCCGCAGTGACTGTTCAGCTTGCAGCCAGCATGCACTGTCTCTGACAGGATCCCCTCGATAAGCTCTGTTAGAAATAGGAAGGTGTGACCCTCCCTGCTCACTTGGGTGACTGTATTTTATTGTTCCTTAGGGTGCTTCCAGCACAGATAATTGAATACTACAACCCCTCAGGACCACCGCCACCTCCCCCTCCACCCATGATTCCTTCAGCACAAACTGCCTTCGTCAGCCCTCTGCAGATCCCCGCACAGCCCCCGTTCCCCGCCTCAGCTGGTTCCACATACCCCGCTCCTCCTCACCAGCCCTCCACTGGGCTCCTGGCCACAGCACCGCCTCCTCCAGGTCCCCCGCCTCCTCCACCTGGCCCTCCTGGCCCCTCTTCTCTTTCATCCTCCCCACTGCATGGTCCCCCTGTCACTGAGGCAAAGCGCCCAGAACCTACACAGCCACCCATAAGTGATGCAAGAAGTGACCTCCTGGCTGCCATCCGGATGGGTAAGTGCACACCCCGTGTCACAGTCTCCCTTTTGGAAGAGACTGCTTTGGGGTTCAGTTGGCTACACCACCCTCAAAAGATAATTGCACATTCTGTCCTTTGTTACTTTCTTAATAAGTTGGAATTCTTTTACAGGTAACATGGAAACACATTATAATAAAAAAGTTAAAAGTTCAGGAAAGGTGTACTTGACAAGAAACCAGAAATTAAACATCAAGTGATAGATTAAGTAATAGGACCTTTCTCCACTTTGTACCACAAGAATAAAATGGAAGAAAGTGAGCTGCCAGCAATGGGTTCATTGTAAACAAATCTAAGTTTACTCTGGACTCATCAGAGAAGCTCAATGTGCTGAGCCAGTGGCTCTGGCATTTATTCAGCAGCATACAGATTGTGCCAGGCAAAAAACCCAAGTCCCCAACGCAGGGGTGGTGTCATGTTCATCGTGTATACTCAGTAGAGGGAGTCCAGCCCTTGCCTGTTTGACTGCCCCAGGGCCTTCCAGGAAGACCTGTGTGTAGAACCATTCATCCATAACCAGTCAAAGCCCAGGGTGGCCAAGAAAGCAACAGACTGTGGAATATGCAGGGAGCTGCTTGAGCCTTGGGGACCGTGTGGCCTCCTAGTTTCTGTTTGTCTCAGCTGAAAATAAGTAAGAGCAGTTGCTGGTCTGCAACCCTAGGAACTGCACTGGTATAATACCGTTGACAGAGCAGACGTACAGCTGCCTCTGCTTCTGCCTGAGCTCATTGAACCAGGCCAATGTGCGCACATGTGTGTGTGTGTGTGTGTGTGTGCGCACGTGCATACACACACACACACACACACTCACTCGCAAACTACTAAAAAATTCCCTCCAAGTACTTTGAACATCATTGATAGACCAGTTTTTTAAGAGTTGAAGTTTGAAAGCCAGAATACCTTAAGCGTGCGCACGTGTGTGTGTGTGTGTGTGTGTGTGTGAGCTTTCCTGTCAAAGGAAGAGAATACTAGATGTGCTCTTGTACCCCCCATGGCCAATCTAGTGAGTCCATAACCAGTGACTGCCGTGTTCCTAAAGACCATCGACATTCTCTGCAGATGTGAGGCTCGCGAATGCGGAGATCAAAGCACTGTCCAGATTAAAGCTTACCAGAAATGGGGGCAAATAAGGAAGGAGATGGTTGAACCTGAGCCAGGGAAAATGCCCCCAGTAGATTGGCTTAGTGGTGGCATTTGAATAATATTTATAGAGAAAATAGTAACAGTCTTCATCTATGATAACTTCTGGTTTTGATGTTTTCTTAAAGAAAGACCACATGGAGTATTTTAGTGGTATAGGGACATTATGTGCCATGTAACTCCTGAACGGTCCAGAGAAAAGTGAATACGTGATGGCATGTGGTGTGTGTGTGTGTGTGTCTGTCTGTCTGTCTGTGTCTGTGCCTATGTCAGTATGTCTGTGTGTGACAGATTGGGAAAGCTTGTTCCAGCATTGTCAGGGCAAATAATGTGGGGATATTTTCCTTCTGGTTTCAGAGCTAGCCCATAAGTCTGAAATTCTGTCAAAGAGAAAAGTTTAACATGGTCCAGATTAAATTAAATTCCCTGCATATTGCCTTACCACCCACTTGTGCAGAAGGTTCTATTTTGTGTCCATCACCTGCAGTAGACTTGGCACACACATCTTCTCCACCCTCAGATGGCCACCACCTTGTATTTGTAGACTCAGTAGAAACAGGGAGACCTGTTTGGTTTTTTTCCTTCACTGCGAACTAGCAAAGATACTGACTCTCCTCCTCACATTGTGTTTTCAGGAATCCAGTTGAAAAAGGTGCAGGAGCAACGTGAGCAGGAAGCCAAACGGGAGCCAGTCGGGAACGATGTGGCCACAATCTTGTCTAGACGCATTGCTGTGGAGTACAGTGACTCAGATGATGACTCTGAGTTTGACGAGAATGACTGGTCCGACTGAATCGCACAGGGCCAGGCAGCAGGGGGACAGCCAGGGCACCGTATGGAAGTGTGTTAGGAGCGCGTGTGATTTCTGCACCCACATAGTGGTATTACCCTGTAGCTTTAGTAACTTTTGTATTAACAGTGTGCTATTGCTTCTGCACATCCTTCTGGATTGTTGAGTATTTACTGTGTAATACTTAAGTGCCACTAAACACAGCACACTGTGCTGCACACCAGGAAATACGCTGTAACTACTGCACAGTCCCGAAATAGCATCTCGCTTCCCTCTCCGCTGGGAGAGTCTTCACTCTTGTCCCTCCTGATCCGGCAGACTTGCCCTGTGTCTGTGGAGCTGCCCAGCGTCAGGTCTTTGCAAGATGAATGGCTGTGTCGCAGTGATGTCTTCCAACCAGTAGGTGGCACTGCTTTACTCTTTCTTTCCTCTGCAGGGTGATTTCCAGGTGGACTTGGTTCTAGAGGGAGAGGTTTAACAAGTCAGAATGAGACGTTCCTCCATTTGGACTCTTGGCCTGGTGGCCTCCAAGTGAATGTGTGTCCGCTGTTTTTGTGTGCTCTGTTGCTTCTGTTACTTTTGCGCCCACAACAGAGAGTTCCCTTTTCAAGCGCTGGCCCCTGAGGGGACTCACATGGAAAGTGCCCACTAGTGACTTCTGTTCAACTTTGCAAATGGAACTCACTATAGTGGCCAGCCCTGCTAGGGTGGACACCAGTTAGCCAGGCCAGATGCAAGCTGTCCAGGGTCTGCAGAACTTACATGGCAAAGCTGCCGCATCTGATCCCCTCTTACTCCACCCAGTGCAGATGAGACGTACACATGTCATTTCCTGGGATCCCTGCTCCTCTGTTACCATGGAGAGAGCATAATTCAGCACCTCACCCCACTTGCTCAGAACCTTAGGAGCTTGGGTTTAGCTGAGAAATGCCGCCAGCTGTTCACGACCCATGGTGCTGTGGCTGGATTCACACTCGGTCTCTCAAACAGGCCTTCACCCCTCCTGAAGCACAGTAGTCTTCTCTCATGTTGTTGGCACATTTTAATGTTAAAAAGTACCTCACCATATAAACTGGATCCAGCCAGTTGCCATGGCAGAGAACCCTGACTTCCCCTCTGCTGTCTGGTCCCTGGTGTAGGCGGGGCTCTGACTCCAGGAAGACAGTGTCAGCTTTGCTGGAGGAAGGACAGCTACTCATTTAGCTAAGTCACTGGGTGTTCCAGGTGGGTTACAGATAGGACCTCATGGACGTGCTAGGATGTGGATTCCCCAGGACCCCTTATGTACACACTTCAAATGAAGTACATGCACTGCAGATGTTAGTATCGCTCACTTTGGATAAAAAGAAGAATCTAAAGCTGGGACGAATTGTGTCCGTTGATGCACAATGTCAGTGGGGTAGTAACAAGTGATGTTTGCTCATGAGTTTGGGGACATCACCCAGCTGCCCATATCACCCTCTGTGTGAGAGGACACTTGTCCACTTGGGCAGCCATCTTGTAACACCTGCTGGTATAGGTTTAATCACATCAAAGTTGACAGTAAAAACCCATCTACAGCCCCCTGTCTGTGCCCTGCTTTGGCGTGTGTCCCAGTGCTCTCTGTGCTGGGTGGACTGGCAAGCACTCCAGTGATCATCCTGGACCCTGTACACACATGGCCATCGCTGAGACTTGCTATCATGTTAGTAATTTAAAGAAGCTTTTATGTTTCTTTCTCGTTTCTGTTTTTCCAGCACTGAGACCTACCACGTTGGCATCATCCTCAGGACTTGGCCATTTTGAGTCTTTTGTTCTGCTTACAGTAGTTTGCCTCTGTTGTTCCCTGTGGACCCCAGAACTCACATTTAGCAGCACTCCTTCTTTTAAGGGCCCTTACGTTCTCAGGGTGGAGGAAATACATTAAAGCTACCAGCCATTGTCAGGATTTCTTTTCTGATATCATATATAATGAAGTTAGTGGCACTTTATTCATAAATATTTGGGAGCTTATCAATTGTTGGTTGTCTTATAGTTTCATCAACCAGTTAGTTTGTTTTTATAGCTAGTGAGAAATCTTTTGCCCAATGTATTCTGTAACTCTTGAAAGAATAGAAAGTGGCTAAAATCCCATTTAGATAACCTGTAGAGTATCTTTCGGCAAATCTGATCTAGTCTAAAGTTTAAACCCAAGTTGCTTCTAATAAAATACTTTACAGAAGAGCACAAAACAAAAATGTTTAAATTTTCTGTTTTTATTTTTAAAAAGTATCTGCTGAAACAAATGAAGAACAGAATTTCATAGCATATTCTATTTCTATGAATTTCAATCTTAGAATTACAGTTATAAATTTTAAGATTATTTTAAATTGTTCCCAGCTTTTGTGTCCCTATGTATTTTAGATGAGTTTCTGACATTTTTTTCTCATTTTATAGACTCAGGCAGATGGATAGATGGAGGGGTGGGTGGGAAGTGGACAGATGGATGGATAGATGGATGGATTGTAGGTAGCTAAGTGGGTAGATGGATGATAGATGGGTGGATGGACGAATGGGTGGTAAATAGATGAAGCGATTGTAGGTGGATACACGAATGGGTGGAGGTCTGGATGGGTGGTAGATGGATGGGTGCATGGGTAGGTAGTGGATAGATGATGCCTGAGTCTGCACATCATTGCACCCCAGAAGGCAAATGAGTGCTCAAACCATGAGCTTTGATACTTAGATTTTATTCACTAAGATGCTATTAGAAGATGGATGTTTTCATCCCCATACATTTTTTTAACACATCAGAATTGTTATGAGCAGAGGATGGAAAGGGTCATGAAAGCTTTGTAATATTTTCAGCAGATATATGTGATACATTTGAATCCCTTAAAGACTGCAAAGAGTGTGTCAGCAAGACTAGCAAGGAGTTTTTGTTTTATGAAGGAGAGTATCTTTATCTTGCAGTATTATCAATGCAGTTGTGAATTGAATCTAAAGTGGTATTAAAAACTGTCAAACAATTTTTAATCTGTTTGTATATCTTACAATAGATCACAGATAACATCTAAATAAAATCACACGTGTAACCCTACAGGGCTCTGCTTATTTATGACAACACGGTGTACTCAACTCCATGGGAAAAGAAACTGGGCACATACAGTATCTTTAGTTGACGTTGTCTTCAGGAGACAACAGAAGATCCCATATGATCTGTGTTAAATTTCTGTGTGACCAGAGATTCAGAGAGAATTCTGCGGACACCATGGGGAAGCACTAGTGTAAGGAGATGACTCTTGAGACATGGTGACAACATGATCATTGGGTAGAGAGACCAGGATGGTGATGGTCTTAGCTACATTGAGTCTCCATAATAATCATAAAAAATCTGTGACACTCGTGGAATATGAGGTATTTTTATTATTTACTTCTGCTCAGGAGGATGCTCTCCCTCTTTCGCTGAAGGAAACTAGAGTAAAGTCACATTGTTTATTGTGACTTGGCTAGATACAGAACACAAGCTGGGGTAGCATTTCATTTGTGGAGCATTGGAAATCAAGCCTAGACTGTGCAGGTAGTGAGGAAACGAATATGTGCTTCCTAGGATAGCTGTTTTGATCACCAGGAGTGCCCTGTGCCTGCACTGTGAGTCTTTTTACCCAGGACGCCTGAATCTTTGCAGAGCCTGGAGCATAGTACTTGACCTACCCAGAAGCCTCTGCACTGTGCCCAGGCTCCTGGAGAGCGAGCAGCTTCTTGACAAATGATGAAATGAGAGGATGGGTTTCCCACCTTTGTAAACAGAAGGTAAACGCAAACTGTCTCTAAAGACATGGTGTATCCAGTCTTTGATTATAGATGCCACCCCAGGCATCTGTGATGATTCTTACTCTAGTTCTCACTGGAAGCAGGACAGAAGCCAGCCCACTGCATGGAGACAGAACTGAGATTCCAAGCCCAGCCTTCTGCTCAGACTTCAGTGGGATGCTGGTGGCAGCTCAATACTTTTGCCACTGTGCTGGACTGTTGTGAGTCTCCAAGATGTGTAGGCACAATGAAGGTGTGAGTCTGATACCTCCCAGAGATGTGTCTTACAAAGTGAGTGACCCTTCCAAGTCATTTCATAGCAGCTTGCAGGTCAGATCCGTGGGCCAGTCTGCTCCCCATGTGAGCTTCTGGGCAATGGTTGAGCCTCTAGAGCTGTGGAGTTGCACCCATAGGAGGATTCCTGCTCCTCCAAGCTTCATTCCGGGTCATAGGCAAGGGAACAAACATCCTGCCAGTAGTCAGACATCTGTCTGTCTTCCTTGATTTTTAAAAATGTTTCCCATGGAGTAGTCATTCTGTGGTAGGAATGTTGTGAAAACACCCTGCTTTCTTCACTATAGAGGCAGGAACAAACAAGGTGTTTGGAGAGACAAGGTCATTGGATCTGGTCCCACCTGTGAGAGTCCTGACTAGATAAGGTACCAGTGACCCTCTGTGGTAGTTTGAATGTAATTGCCCCCAGGATATCATAGGGAGTGGCACTATTGGGAAATGTGGCTTTGTTGGAGTGGGTATGGTGTCACCATGGCAGCAGGCTTTGAGGTTTCCTATGATCAGGATATTGTCCACTGTCTCAGTCAACTTCCTGCTGCCTGTAAGATGTAGGACTCTCAGCTACTACTCCAGACATCTGCCTGCATGCCATTATACTCCCAGTCATGAAGATAGTGGACTGAACCTCTGAAAGTATAAGCAAGCCCCAATTAAATGCTTTCCTTTATAAGAGTTGCCATGGTCATGGTATCTCTTCATAGCAATTAGAAACAGTGAGAGTTAAAGAGATGGCTCAATGGTTAAGAGAACTCCCTGATCTTCCTGAGGACCTGGGTTCAGTTCCTAGTACCCACATGGTGGCTCACAACTATCTGTACTTCCAGTTCCAGGGGATCTGACACCCTCACACAGATATACATACACATAAAGTAAAAAAAAAAAAATGAAAGAACCCTAACTAAGATAGAAGTTGTTACCAATGACTGGGGTATTGCTGTGATAGGGTTGACCATGCTTTTGTTTGGAGGATCTTGGACTTTGGGTTATGAATGCAGTGGAATGCTTTAAGCACTGCTTAATGGGCCATACTAGTAGGAGCATGGAAGACAGACACTAAGAGTTATTTGAACTGTCAAGGTCTTACTCAAGAGGTTTCAGAGGAGAATTTTAATATGTTGCTTAGAAATCATTGTGATATTTTGGTGAAGAAAGTGACTGTCTTTTGCCAATGTCTGAAGAATTTGTGTGAGAGTAAAGTGAAGAGTTGTGGATTAATTCTTTTGGCAGAAAAATATCTCAAAACAACTAGTATAATAAACTCTGTCCTGTGGTTATAGTGTCCTGCCTCTGCCTCAAAGATGTGTCCCTGATGATAAGGGTATGTGGGAATGACTTTTAGATCACATATTTGATATGTAAAACTGTTGCTTCCATAGAGCTCCCCCCCTTTTTTTCTCTAAAAAGATGTTCAGCTAAGACGTAAGAAGTTAATCATTTCCGTAAAATGCAAGACTGCAGGAAAACTGGTTATACAAGACTCTCCTCCAGCAAGCCTCACCAAAATGTTGCCTGCTTCAAATAGGATTTTCAATATTCCCTCCTGCTGCAATGGTTTGGTGCTCTCAAATGTTAATTCTGGAAACTGAGGCTGTGAAACTATCTTGTTACAGGCTGTACTGGACGGATGATCAATATCTTTAATTTAAATGGTGAGTAGATTGTTAAAATACTCTTGTTGCATGCTAAGAAATTTTCTAAACTTTTTTGACAATCAAACTTAAAATATAAATCCTAAACATTAATTTAGAATTGGCCTCTCTGTAGAGATAGTTTTACATGATTTCTAGGCTTTGGTTCATATGAAATATACATGTACTTTGTCCATGTTGAGATGGGCACATTTTCTATGAGAATGATTGCTAATGGAAAATACATTTTGAAGGGCTCTAGTAGGCCCAAGCATGGTGAATATGGCTCAGGTAGGCATTGCCCTACCCCTATTCCCTCTTCTTTGCTAAAAAAAACATTATTGCATTCCTAAAGGTAGCCACCAAAGTCTATTCCCTTATTTGACAACTTCTTCCTCAGGATGACTACCAAGGTCCAGCTATCAAAGTATTGATCACCCCCCCCCCCCAAATACCCGAAGTAACATGTTCAAACAAAATCAAACACCTCATCCTATAGTGGGGATTTCACTTTACCCTTAAAAACTGCCATTTGCCTATGGGGCATGTCTGTCTCCTTTCTATCCAAAGGCAGTCCATTCTCCCTCTGGGACAAATATCCTTTTGTACTGTTCCTCATCCACTATTTCCCGTGTTTGTCTCTGTTTCCCTGACTTTTGTCCATCTGGGGGAAATAAATCTTGGTACTGAAAACTTGGTCTTGGGATGTCTTGTGCTGATACTGGTCAATACTGTAAGATTGGATACTTTAATATCTCATTTGATATGGGTTGCTGACACCAATTATGAGTGACCATGGCCCACGGATAGAGATTTATGTTTCCCCAACTTCTTCATGGAGATTTTACAGTGGCAGAACAAAGAGACTCATCAATCAGGGCACCTGTCACATACATTGGTGGAAACATTAGGAAGGAGAGTTAAAGCAGAGTGGGGGATCTGTAGGCCTCAGGTGCTGCCTGAGGACATCTGCTGTGGGACAATGATCCTTGTCCTTATCCTGCCACTTATGTTATTTTTAATAAAATGCTGATTGGCCAGTAGCCAGGCAGGAAGTATAGGTGGGGCAATGAGAACAGGAGAACTCTGGGAAGAGGAAAGACGCAGTCTGCAGTCATCACCCAGACAGAGAGGAAACAAGATGAGAACGCCTTGCTGATAAAAGGTACCAACACGTGATACAGACAAGAATAATGGGCTAATATAAGATGTAAAAAGGAGTTAATAAGAAGCCTGAGCAATATGTCAATCAGTTTATGATTAATGTAGACCTCTGTGTGTTTCTTTGGGACTGAACTACTGTGGGACCAGGTAGTACAGAAACCTCAGTCAACAGACATCTTCAGCTTTTGATTGGTTGGAAAGTAGTGGCTTTTGTATGTTCCAAAGAGTTACCTAATGGTCACAAAAATGTAGGGTCATGTAGAGAAGATGGCAATAAATGGCTGTGAAGAAGCTACAGATGCCTAAGATAATTTGGCTCTGGGCTTGCACCATCCCAACCTCTCTGCAGTTGTTCAAGTTCATCAGTTGATCGGCTTTCAGGTATACATATAACCTTCATTCTGAGTCTTTATTCATTTATTTATTTATTAAAGATTTCTGCCTCCTCCCCTCCACCGCCTCCCAGTTCCCTTCCCCTCCCCCAATCAAGTCCCACTCCCTCGTCAGCCCAAAGAGCAATCAGGGTTCCCTGCCCTGTGGGAAGTCCAAGGACCACCCACCTCCATCCAGGTCTAGTAAGGTGAGCATCCAAACTGCCTAGGCTCCCACAAAGCCAGTATGTGCAGTAGTATCAAAGACCCATTGCCACTGTTCTTGAGTTCTCAGTAGTCCTCATTGTCTACTATGATCAGCGAGTCAGGTTTTATCCCATTCTTTCTCAGACCCAGGCCAGCTGGCCTTGGTGAGTTCCCAATAGAACATCCCCATTGTCTCAGTGTGTGGGTGCACCCCTCACAGTCCTGAGTTCCTTGCTCATGCTCTCTCTCCATCTGCTCCTGATTTGGACCTTGAGATTTCAGTCCCGTGCTTCAATGTGGGTCTCTGTCTCTGTCTCCTTTCATCGCCTGATGAAGGTTAATATTCAGGAGGGTGCCTATATGTTTTTCTTTGGGTTCACCTTCTTATTTAGCTTCTCTAGGATCATGAATTATAGGCTTAATGTCCTTTATTTATGGCTAAAAACCAAATATGAGTGAGAACATCCATGTTCCTCTTTTTGGGTCTGGCTTACCTCACTCAGGATAGTGTTTTCTATTTCCGTCCATTTGTATACAAAATTCAAGAAGTCATTGTTTTTTACTGCTGAGTAGTACTCTAATATGTATATATTCCATACTTTCTTCATCCATTCTTCCATTGAAGGGCATCTAGATTGTTTCCAGGTTCTGGCTATTACAAACAATGCTGCTATGAACATAGTTGAGCATATACTTTTGTTGTATGATAGGGCATCTCTTGGGTATATTCCCAAGAATGGTATTGCTAGGTCCAGGGGTAGGTTGATCCTGAATTTCCTGAGAAACTGCCACACTGCTTTCCAAAGTGGTTGCACAAGTTTGCATTCCCACCAGCAATGGATGAGTGTACCCCTTTCTCCACAACCTCTCCAGCAAAGGCTATCATTGGTGTTTTTTGTGGAGGAAGGTCATTGGCTAATAAAGAACTGCCTCGGCCCATTTTATTGGTTAGAACATAGGTGGGTGGAGTAAACAGAACAAAATGCTGGGAGGAAGAGGAAGTGAGCTCAGACTGGATAGCTCTGCTCTCTGGGGCAGACATATCAGACAGAGGCCATGCTCCCCTCTCCCGGGCAGACGCACGCGATGAAGCAAGCCGCCAGGTCAAACATGCTGAGTCTTTCCCGGTAAGACCGGTGCTACACAGTTTATTAGAGATGGGTTGATTGGGATATCAGAATTAGCCAGTAAGGGCTAGAGCTAATGGGCCAAGCAGTGTTTAAAAGAATACAATTTGTGTGTTGTTATTTCAGGTATAAAGCTAGCTGTGCAGGTGGCAGGGTGGCGGGGTGCTGGGGACGCAGCCCCGCCGCTCCTATTACTACAGTTTTTTACTTTAGCTATTCTGACAGGTGTAAGATGGTATCTTAAAGTTGTCTTGATATGCATTTCCCTGATCGCTAAGGAAGTTGAGCATGATCTTAAGTGCCTTTTGGCCTTTTGAACTTCTTCTGTTGAGAATTCTCTGTTCAGCTCAGTGCCCCATTTTATAATTGGGTTGATTAGCCTTTTACGGTCTATAGTTTCTTGAGTTCTCTATATATTTTGGAGATCAGACCTTTGTCAGTTGCGGGGTTGGTGAAGATCTTCTCCCAGTTGGTGGGTTGCCTTTTTGTCTTAGTGACAGTGTCCTTTGCTTTACAAAAGCTTCTCAGTCTCAGGAGGTCCCATTTATTCAATGATGCCCTTAGTGTCTGTGCTGCTGGGGTTATACGTAGGAAGTGGACTCCTGTGCTCATGTGTTGTAGAGTACTTCCCACTTTCTCTTCTATGAGGTTCAGTGTGTTCGGGCTGATATTGAGGTCTTTGATCCATTTGGACTTGAGTTTTGTTCATGGTGATAGATATGGATCTATTTTCATTCTTCTTCAGATTAACATCCAGTTTTGCCAGCACAATTTGTTGAAGATGCTTTTTTTTCCATTGTATACTTTTAGCTCCTTTATCGAAAATCAGGTGTTTATAGGTTTGTGGGTTAAAGTCAGGGTCTTCTATTCAATTCCATTGGTCGACTTCTCTGTTTTTATGCCAGTACCAAGCTGTTTTCAATACTGTAGCTCTGTAATAGAGTTTGAAGTCAGGGATGGTAATGCCTCCAGAAGATCCTTTATTGTATAGGATTGTTTTGGCTATCCTGGGTTTTTTGTTTTTCCATATAAAGTTGATTATTGTCTTCTCGAGATCTGTGAAGAATTTTGATGGGATTTTGATGGGGATTGCATTGAATCTATAGATTGCTTTTGGTAGAATTGCCATTTTTACTATGTTGATCCTCCCAATCCAAGAGCAAGAGAGATCCTTCCATTTTCTGGTGTCCTCTTCAATTTCTTTCTTCAAAGACTTAAAGTTCTTGTCAAATAGATCTTCCACTTTTTTGGTCAGAGTTAGCCCAAGATATTTTATGCTATTTGTGGCTATCGTGAAAGGTGATGCTTCTCTTATTTCCTTCTCTGCTTTTTTATCCTTAGTGTATAGGAAGGCCACTGATTTTTTGGAGTTGATCTTGTATCCTGCCACATTACCAAAGGTGTTTATCAGCTGTAGGAGTTCTTTGGTAGAGTTTTTGGTAGCACACACCTTTAATCCCAATGCCTGGGAGGCAGATACAGACAGATCTCTGAGAGTTCAAGGACATCCTGGTCTGGAGTTTTTCTAGGACAAAGATATATAGAGAACCTGTCTCAAAAAAAAAAATAAAAGTAAAAGTAAAAGTAAAAGAATTAGAGGTAAAAATAAAGCCACATAAAGATGGAAAATACAAAGAGAATCTTGATACTGTATGCTATTATGCTCTCTTTGAATTGTTTCAATGCTGAGGAATGAGCAACAGCTGCTAAAAGATATTTGTTTATAAATGCTGCTAAACTAATCCAAGATTGATATTTTGAAAATACCTTGACTTCAGAATTTGGATCTAAGGATATGATACTTTGGAAAAGAGATTCTTCATTTGTTTTCACAGAGGATGAGACCCTGTGGATTGCTTCTATACCAATATGGTATGATAGACCACACCCTCCTGAAAGGTTCCTGTGAATACCCTCAAAAAACTACTTCACTCAACTGCTGACTGAGATGAACCTAGCACACAGGTTATACCATGAAAGACCTGAATAACAGTGCCCCCATTCAGCACGAAGCAGTTTGGAGAGAAATAACTGTGCCCATATTCCCAAATATTGTTTATAAATGTTCTTTTACATTTAAAGGGGGTATGATAGAGATATGAATAATTTGCATTGGCATGGATTTGACTTTATTGATATAAATTTAAGGTCAATCTTGTTATATGTATATGTATTTCTGACCTTGACTAGGGTATTGTAATTGTGTAGTTCATGTAAAAATGTAATGTATATAGATTGTTAATGGACTCTGTTTTCTTCCTCCCAGAATTTTGTTCTGTCTACTCCACCCACCTAAGGGCTGGCCTATCAAAAGTCCAAGGCAGTTAGTTCCTTTATTAACCAATGAAAGTAACACATAGACAGAAGACCCTCCTACATCAGAAAGACACTTGAGGAAATGTTAACATCCTTAGTCATCAGAGAAATGCAAATCAGGGCAACTCTGAGATTCCATCTTACACTTGTAAGAGTGGCCAAGATCAAAAACACTGATGACAACTTATGCTGGAGAGGTTGTTGGGAAAAGGGAACATTTCTGCATTGCTGGTGGGAATGCAAGCTGATACAACCCTTTGGATGTCAGTGTGGTGATTTCTCAGAAAATTAGGAAATAACCTTCCTCAAGACCCAGTAATACCACTTTTGGGTATATATCCAAAGCATGCCCAATCGTGCCACAAGGACATGTGCTCAACTATGTTCATAGCAACTTTGTTTGTCATAGCCAGAACTTGGAAACAACCCAAATGCCCCTCAACTGAAGAATGGATCAGGAAAATATGGTACATTTGCACAATGGAGTACTACACAGCAGAAAAAGTAACAACATCTTGAATTTTGAAGGAAAATGGATGGAGCTAGAAAACATTATTTTTATTTATTATTTATTATTTTGAGTGAGACACAGAAAGACAATTATCAAATGCACTCACTCATAGGTGGTTTTTAAAACATAAAGCAAAGAAATCCAGCCTACAAACCACAATCCCAGAGAACTTAGACAACAATGAGGACACTAAGAGAGAGTTAAATAGATCTAATCTACATGGGAAGTAGAGAGTAGAAAAAGACAAGATCTCCTGAGTAAATTGGGAGCATAGTTACCTTGGGGGAGGGTTGAAGGGGAGAGGGGAGCAGAGAAAAATGTAGAGCTCAATAATAATCAATAAAAAAGTGAGAAAAGAAAAGAATATGTGTCCATAAACATCTCATTCACAGGCAGGAGCCAGGGAGAAAGCAATTTGGCTAATGGGCTTTTGAAACCTCTGTGCTCACTCCCAGTGACATGCTTACTCCAACAAGACCACACGTCTTAATCCTTCCCCAAAGAGTTCAACAACCAGGGGTTATGTTATTTAAGCATATGAGCCTATGGAGACCATTCTCATTCAAACCACCTGAAGAACTGAACTGTATCAAGAAAATAATATTGGTGAGAAATCATAAAGATGGAATGGAGAGATAGTTTAGTAGTTTAACTTGCAGAGGACATGGAGTCCATTCCTAGCACCCACAGGTGCCATCTCCAGTTCAACATGATCTGTTGCCTTCTGCTGGCTTCTTTGGGTACTGCATTCATGTTGTGCTGAGGCACACATGCAGACAGAACAAGCAATATTAGTCAGTGCTCCCCAAGGGACAGAACTACTGGAAATAATACACATACACACAGACACACATACATATACACAGACACACATATGTACACACAGCCCAGATCCAATAATGCAAAAATATATATATTAAGGGAGGGTTTATTAGAGTGGTTCACAACTGAGGTCCAGCAAGTCCTACAAAGGCGGTCTTCTGATGGAAAGGACAAGCACGTGGCAGTTTTTCCACCTCGTTCATCTGCTGCTCCTGCTCAGTGACAGAGGTTGGGGTTGATGTCTTTCCGGTACTCCCTGCAGGTAGATAAACATAAGTAAATTTATACAGTTGTATGGCACAGGTCCAGGAGAGATCATGTTGAGTTCATGAAGAGGCCTGAGGAAGAGTGAATGCATGGAACTCAGTGAAGACCCAGAGAGCAGGACAACTATCCTTAAGCTGGGAGCCCATAAGCCACGCCTCTGTCTCCATTCACTGTGGTGAGCTGTGTGCATCAGCCCCCCTGCAGCCCCACTGGCCCTGGAAGGTGTATGTCACCCAGCCATGCTGCTGTGGAAGTATCAACTCATACCTGATGTCATGCAGAAAATTCCTGGAGTCTCCAGTGCTTAGCCTGACGAATCCATTTCACCTGTCACCTGGAATAAAAGTCACTGAATGTCTGAGACCCTGGTGCATAGAAGGGAATTTTCACATGAGATACTCACAGAACCTAAAGAATGCACTGAGGATGAGTTGTAGCAACACCCTACTCTCACACCTTCATTGTCTGTGCCTCCTGCTGGCCTTCTTTGCCACTCCAAATAAATGAAGGAACTCACAGAACAGCAGCTGTAGCCTTGTCAACTCCTGGCTTTCTGCCCAACTAACCATCACCAATCCTTGACCATTGCATTGCACTTTATTAACCCAGAAACAGCATAGAACCATCTCTTCCCAAGATTCCAGCTACTGAACTCAATTTCTGGAAGTACAGTTCAAGCC
Organism: Microtus pennsylvanicus; assembly: GCF_037038515.1. Classification (NCBI taxonomy): domain Eukaryota; kingdom Metazoa; phylum Chordata; class Mammalia; order Rodentia; family Cricetidae; genus Microtus; species Microtus pennsylvanicus. The sequence continues at coordinate 89,420,136 of NC_134579.1, forward strand.
CCAACTCCCTCTTCAAAAGTCAGATTTCTCTGCCATTCAGTGTGCTCAATCTAACCTATGTGTCTTCTGGTGAAGCCTATAAGTACTTAATGAGTGCCCCAAGAAAATAACACTGATGATTTCACCAAAGAGGTCAACGACTCTCCAGGATGCAATAGAATGTCCAGAGAATGGACTGTTAGGGTCACTGCCAACTGCCATCACTTATCTCATAACTGTATCTTCCCCAGTTCACCAAAAGCCAAGCTGGCTTTTCCAAATGCCTTCCCTGAGATACAGGGGAAGCTCTTCAGCACCTCCTTCTTCCAATCCGAGATTTCTGATTAGTTAGACACTCATTCATTCTAATTTAATGCTTCACCATGTATGGAGGTCAAGAATTGTTTTCCAAACATTCCCAAGGAAAGGCTCTTCCCCTCCGAAGATCTCTATTTAATAAGATGAGAAGTGAAAGATACTAAGAAATTAGCTCATGTTGATGTGGAAGGACGTTCAGTTACATGAAGTGAATGAGCACCTCAGGAAAGATCCACAGGGCTGTTACAATGTGTGGGGGTGATGGGGATTATGGGTGTCCCATCACATCAAAGATGAGTCACATTGGTAATGATGAAAATATCCCCCAACTTCAGCAGAATACATTCCACCACTCATGACGTTAGCAAAGTTGAGATCACCCAGTGACAGGACAGGCTGGAGACACCTAAGAACAGGGCATCTACAGGTGAGCCCTCACACACCAAGAACAGACACTTACAGAGAGAGTGATGGCCCATTCCTACACTCAAATTAAAGATGAGGGGCTATTGAAAGGCAGGATTCAGAAGCCTTAGCAATACTTGATGGCTCCTGCCTTGCAAGTGGCTCTGAGGTAAAATGTGAGATTCTCCAGCTTTGGCCAGGGGACTTTATTCTCCCTGTTATTAGTGACCCACAACCAAATGAAATCCAGTGTGCTGAAGTACAGTGAAACTGAAACCTCATTCATCCCTCTCTCCTTCCTTCCCACTCAGAGTCAATGCCGAGAACCACTAGCACAGCATCTGCAGGGTTGACCATTACTGGCTCTGGCCAAACTAACCTTCAGAAACCCTAGACTCCAGGTCTACTCTTCAGGAATGAGGAGAAGCAGGATAGATCCACTACCTCCCATAAGCTCTATGATCCAGTGTCCCACCATGAAAAACCAAGCTGAAGCCTTCCATCATCAAGTAGTTCCCCACTCCCTATACAGGACTCACTGCGTTTTGCCCAAAACCATTTATTTCTTGATGTGTAACACTGAGGTTAAAGGCCAGCTTCCTTCTGCCTCCCTCTAGTTTCGTGATGCTCTCCCTTCTGTCTCTCAAGAAGCCTGCTCAGTCTTGTCAACATGGCTATGACCAAAACCTGTAGGCAATGAACAGATGTCCCAGTGGCAGTTAGTGTTGCCACAGCACTGGTGACATCACATAGAATGCCAGGGCTCTCCAGGATACAATAGAATGCCCAGGGAGGGGTCTGCTGCTTCCCACAGTACAGCCCTTTCCTCTCTGGCTAATTTCCTCACTCCAAATATGACCTGAAACCAAGGTGCCATATCAGGAGACTCTCTGACGTCAGAAAGGAAGCTCTTTGGCACATCCTCCTTTCAAAGCCAGAGATCTAGCTCCCCACTTCATTAGAACATTATCTGTGTGGAGTTGAAGGCTTCCTTTCGAAGTACTGTGCAGGAATGGCTCTTCCCTTTGTTAAGATCCATATTGATGAGAAATTAATGATCCTGATAAATTAGGTCAGGATGATGGGGATTGGGAGGGATGAGTCATCTGAAGTGAGGAGCATCTGAGGAAGATCCTCAGACTTTTAGAGACTGGTTAGTTCCAAACAAAGGGAAGTCGTACAGGTAGTGATAAAAAATTGGTGAACCAGAAGAGCTCACTGAAGCTATGATGTTGTGAGTGAAGAGGTGATTCAATCTGACAGTTCTGGCTGGAGCCACATGAGCCCAGATGAGTCCTCAGATATATAGAAATGTCTACAATTGGTGAACCTAAAGAAGCTAAATAAGAAGGTGAACCCAAGGAAAAACATATAGTTATCCTCTTGCCTATGGGAAGTAGACAAAATTGCCTGGGAGGAAAGTGGAATCTTGGGGGTGGGGTGGGTTAAGTGTAAGGGGAGATGGGGAGAGAAAAGTTAGAAGGGGAGGATGAGGGAACTTGGGGAAACAGGATGATAGGGATAAATGAAGGTTAAATAAGGGAGCACAGAAGCACAATTCTTAGTTAAGGGAGCCACCTTAGGGGTGGCAAGAGACTTGAACCTAGAGTGGCTCCCAGGAGCCCAAGGCGATGTCCCCAGTTAGTTCCTTGGGCAGATGAGGATAGGGAACCTGAAACGACCCTATCCTATAGCAATACTGACGAATATCTTGCATATCACCATAGAACCTTCATCTGGTGATGGATGGAGATAGAGACAGAGACCCACACTGGAGCACTGGACTGAGCTCCCAAGGTCCCAATGAGGAGCAGAAGGAGGGAGAAGATAAGCAAGGAAGTCAGGACCAAGAGGTGTGCACCCACCCACTGAGACAGTGGGGCTGATCTATTGGGAGCTCACCAAGGCCAGCTAGACTGTGACTGAAAAAGCATGGGCTAAAACGGCAAGCCTTTAATCCCAGCACTCGGGAGGCAGAGGCAGGCGGATCTCTGTGAGTTCCAGACCAGCCTGGTCTACAGAGCTAGTTCCAGGACAGGCTCCAAAGCCACAGAGAAACGAAAAAACCAAAAAAAAAAAAAAAAACCAACAAAAAACAAAAAACAAACACACACACACAAAAAAAACTGGACTCTCTGAACATGGCAAACAATGAGGGATGATGAGAAGTCAAGGACAATGGCACTGGGTTTTGATCCTACTTCATGTTCGGGCTTTGTGGGAGCCTAGCCAGTTTGGATGTTCACCTTCCTAGACATGGACAGAGGGGGGAGGACCTTGGACTTTCCACTGGGCAGGGAACCCTGACTGCTCATTGGACTGGAGAGGGAGGGGGACAGGTGTGGGAGGAGGAGGAGAAGGGTGGGAGGAGGGGTAGGGAAATGGGAGGCTAGGAGGAGGGGGAAACTTTTTTTTCCTTTTCTCAATAAAAAAAAAGAAAAAAAAAGAATCACAGGCTTTATGTAATTCTTCCTAAGGAAAAGAAAGAAGACAATTAAAAGCACAAGAGAATCAACTGGGCCAGACCCCCATTATTTGCGTTTGAAAAGAAAATGCTTCTTGTCAAATGTCAAAATCTCAATTTCACTGAGAGTGACTTCCTCACTCTTTTCTTTCAAAAGATAAACGTTTTCATCAGATTTTAATGCTATTGAGCTGTGACTTTTAACATAGACAATTTTATAATTCTGTGAGAATTTCGTCCATGTGTACAGCATAATTTGACCATATTTCCTTCATTCCTCTAAAACAATTCCTGATCCACGCTCCGATTTCCAACATTCCTAACTCCATGCCTTTTGTTTTGTTTTAAGCCCCGGAATGCTTGGCTATCTCAAGAAGAGGTCTCAGAAATATCATGGACTGGAAGATGATGAATGATAGGTTTTCCTGAAAAACTATGTATGAGAGAAGCAGTGTTTATGGCCGAGTCACTGAGCATGATGGAGCTGTGCTTAGAGAGGAGGTGAACAATAAAGTTTGCTCCACCAGGGACTTCAGGACGGGTGTGTAGCTTTAGAGTTTTTGCAGAGCTCCATGGTAGATGGTGATCTTGTGTTACTAACTAACATTTTAAGGAAAACGTGAAGTAATATGCAAAAATTTCCTTTTTTGACATGAAGAGTTTCTGTTATTTTTGAGATTGTACTTGCATTTTTTTTTCTTCCCTTTCATTCTTGCAAACCCTTCCTGCACTCTCCCTTGCTCTGTTTCTCATTTATGACCCGTCTTTTCATTCATTGCTGTTACATGCATATATGTAAATGCATACAGCTGTACAGTCCAAAATGTAAACCAATCATTCTTTATACCTAGCATGTATGCTTTCGAGAATCACTGTTTGATATGGGATTTACAACAGGTGTGCTCTTCCCTAAGTAGGAGAATTTCCTTAAGTCTCACAAAATTCTACGGAAAGAGAAAGGAAGTTCATAAGACTTAGCATTTAAAACATGGCTGGGAAGGCTGGCGCTAAAAGATTAGTAAGGACCTTCTGCTCTCAAACTTACTTATGTGGTAAGTAAGGAGAACTGAAGAAATGAGAACCTCTGTCTCAGTCAGTTGCAAACAAACCATGCAGACATGTTCATGGTTCTAGTTTTCCTGAGTCCCCCATTCTGATGGGGGCCTTTGTGATACTACAGATATGAGTCATTCATACAACTGTAAGCAATTCTGTGCCTATATTCCTGTATTAATCTCAATAAACTCATTAATTTGAGGGAATAGGAATGACAGAGTCTTCCCTGGGAGACAGATGAAGAAAGGGGGGAAATGGGGAACGGATAAGTAATACAAATGGTCATCTTTGAGCTTTCTTTTTATTTTCTGTCCTGAGACAAAAGCTTAGGAGGCTTTTCTTCCACCAGCAGGCTGTCTCCTCCAGCTGTGTGGTTCACGACAGATAGGTTAATGGTCAGTTCTGAACATGGTCACCTGAAGCTGCAGGTGATAACAGCTCTTGTGAGTGAGCAGTGGCTGGGTCATGCCCAAAGACAGCATGTCACAGCAGTGCTACTCACCCTCAGCCAGGACATTCAGGACCCACTTCAATGACATCCCCTGTGTCTAGGGGGAATGGATCGTCTACAGGTCCCGTTTAGGAATGAGCATTCAGGGGCATTCCAACATTCTGAAATTATGAGGCTGCGCATTTGCTGCTGTGCACTCCATAAAGAAGAACCTCTGACCAAGGCTGACAGCTGAAGACATCTATCCATAGAATCGGAAATATTTACAAAGAAGTTACTCTTGTCACACAAAGTAACAACAGTAGCTTCATCTTAAAGGAATATATGCTTCATTCTTCCATGGTATTTTGACCATGGACACAGGACCAGATACTGATTCCTACCTAGAGTACAGGCCTCACCAGATCAGCAGGAAGTGAAATACACAATAACTCTCACGTCACCATTGCACCAGTGATTTTCTAATTATCTGTATGCACCATGTAAATTATATTTTCTTATGCTGAAATTAAAAGTTTTAATTTCATAAGCACCTATTAGTTGATTTTTGGTCTCATGTACTATTGGACGAGACTCCTATTCAGAAACCCCTTAACTGTGCTTAAAAGTTGGAGGATTATCTGTCATGTTTTTGAAGATCTGAGGCCCTGGTGAAGGACTTGCCACATTCTTGACATCTGTAAGGTTTCTCACCAGTATGAATTCTGTGATGAATATGAAGATTTGAGACCCAGGTAAAGGACTTGCCACATTCTTTACATCTGTAAGGTTTCTCACCAGTATGAATTCTTTGATGAGATAGAAGAGTTGAGATCTGGGTAAAGGACTTTCCACGTTCTTGACACTTGTAAGGTTTTTCACCAGTATGAATTCTGTTGTGAATATGAAGATTTGAGACCCGGGTAAAGGACTTGCCACATATTTGACACCTGTAAGGTTTCTCACCAGTATGGGTTCTCTGGTGAGATTGAAAGTTTGTGAGACTGATAAATGACTTGCCACAATCTTTACATTTGTATGCCTTCTCTTTGGAATTAATTCTCTTATGCATAGTGGGGCATGCATATCTGTTGAAGCACTTTCCACATTCTATATAATTGTTTTGTCTCTCTTCATTTTGATTGTTGATATAATGCCTCCCTTGTTTCTGGTCACGCTGAAACAAAAAGAAGTTGTGTTACAATCAAAATAATCCTTACACTTATCATGTATGTATTGGCTCTTAGAAAAAACAGACTTCTTCTATGAACTTATATAATGAGAAAAGACATATGGTGATTTCATTTTTGGGAATTTGTCACTTTAAGAAGAGGATTCTAGAAACTATTCATTAGAGTTCCTAGGAAATGCTTTAATAAGATCAGTAAATGTGTAATGTTTCTCATGACTGAAAATTCTTTGATATATTTTCAGTCTCACTTAATTGAGAAAAACTTCTCATGTTTATCTCACGAATATCTTGTAACAAAATGTAATTTTGTTGAGTAAATCCTAGTGAATGTTTAATTGAATATACGTCATTCAATTTTCAGATTTTTCAATATTCTTTGTAGAAAAAAAGTGTTTTAAAATTTATTGTACTTTTTTTACTGAAGAAACTTCTTCTGAAATTGTAAGCGATCTAATGTGAAATCTTTCCAGATAAGGTAGAAATTATTGACCTTGATTTCTAGTACAACCCAGGATGGCTGATGAATAGAGATTATTTCAATCACGACATAATCCATTCTCTTTTCTTTCTTCACTGAATATTGAAATCATCTCTAAATGAAAGGTTTTAAAGTCACTACTTACAGCTATTCCTGACACCAACTTGTGGATACAATCTTGTCTATTCTTTTGTGTTTGATGAGAATATAAAACTGGAAGAAAAAAATATATAATTATCTGAATTAGTATACTTAGGTGAATGTTTTTCAGATATATAAGTGACACAATTATATATATGTAGACATATATGAAAGATGGCGTATGATATAAAATAAACTTCAATTAATTTATTCTAATGAAATAAACTTCTTAATGTAAATGGATAGAATATCTTTTATAACATACATTAAATACATTATAAAAATGAAAGGATCGAGTTTATGTTATCTTAGAGGTTCTAATCACAATTTTAGAATAATAAATGAGATTATGGCAGTTTGAGTGAAATGACCCCATATAATGCGATATCTGAATACATAGTCTAATGTTGGTAGATATTTATGGGTAGCATAAAGAGGTATCAACTTATTGGAACACTTATGTCCTTGGACACTGGTTTTGAGAATTATAAAGCCTTCTAATAACAACAGTGAGCTATCTACTTTCTGTTGTGATTCTAGACCGGACCTCTCACTACTGCTCTAGTCCCTTGCCAACTGCTACCTCTAATTCATTGTCATGGATCTTTCTTCTATATATTGCCTTTATCTTGGAGTTTTATCACAGAAATAGATAATAAGTAACTAATACAACGACTATAACCCAAATGCAAAAAAGTACACTCATAAAATTGCATTATCTTAATGGATTTAACTCATTTTCACAATCCCTTGAAATGAAAATATTGAGTAATATTAAGAAATTAGAACAGGGTAGTATATATCTAAATTAAGGGAGCCATTTTAGGGTTGGCAAGTGACTTGACTCTAGAGGCATTTCCGGGTATCCATGGAGATATCCTTAGCTAGTTTTTGGGCAGCTGAGGAGAGGGAGCCTGAAATGTCCAGATCCTATAGCCATACTGATAAATATCTTGTATATCACCATAGACCCTTCATCTGGAGATTGATGGAGATAAAGACAGAGACCCACATTGGAGCACCTGACCGAGTTCCCAAGGTCCAAATGAAGAACACTAGGAGGGAGAACATGAGCAAGGAATTCAGGACCTCGAGGGGTGCACCAACCCACTGAGACGGTGGGGCTGATCTAATGGGAGCTCACCATGATCAGCTGAACTGGGACTGATGGAGCATGTGATCAAACCGGACTCTATGAACGTGGCAGACAATGAGGGCTGACCGAGAAGCCAAGGACAATGGCACTGGGTTTTGATCCTACTGCATGTATTGACTTTATGGGAGCCTAGTCTGTTTGGATGCGCACCTTCCTAGACCTGGATAGAGGGGGGAGGACCTTGGACTTTCCAAGGGCAGGGAACCCTGACTGCTCTTTGGACTGGAGAGGAAGGGGGAAGGGTGATGGGCGGAGGGGGAGGGAAATGGGATGTAGGGAGGAAGTGGAAATTTTTAATAAAAAATTAAATTTGACAACACATATAAAAAAAGAAATTAGACAGAATATTAATTAATAAGGAAAGAACAAATGATGAACTGGAAACTGTTACTAGTAACTGGTCTACAGACAATCATGTATACTCCAAGGAAGAAATCCATAAAATATCAGACATCAAGGAAATTCACTAGGACTGATCTTTTTTTTTTATCAGAGATATATTTTTTTCTTATATAGAAAATAGATGCTTACAAAAAATTATTCTGACTATAACTTTTCATCCTTCAAATGCCCTGAGATCATCCCCATCTTTACGTATGTCTGAATTTACCCAATTTCAGTTACTTCTTTGAAAACAAATAGGCACCTAAAGAATAACAATAAAATAATATAACCAGAATAAAAGAAATCAGATAGGATCAGAGAAGAATGGAAAATAAAGAAAAAGCACAGTAAGTATTTGTTGAGAGAAAGACACACATTTGTACCCCCAAAATTGCGTAAAACAAAGCAAAACAAAACTCTTTTTCTTTATTGAGAAAACGAAAAAAAAAAAAAACAAGTTTCCACCTCCTCCTAGCCTCCCATTTCCCTCCCCATCCTCCCACCCTTCTCCCCCTCCCTCTCCAGTCCGAAAGCAGTCAGGGTTCCCTGCCCTGTGGTAAGTCCTAGGTCCTCCCCCCTCCGAAACAAAACTCTTGAAGATGTAATGTACATAAAGATACTGTAAGGTCATAAATAAAAATAAATACTTGAGTTCCCAAGGTCCACATGAGGAGCAAAAGGAGGGAGAACATGAGCAAGGAAGTCAGGACCTCGAGGGGTGCACCCACCCACTGAGACAGTGGAGCTGATCTACTGGGAGCTCACCAAGGCCAGCTGGACTGGTACTGAAAAAGCATGGGATGAAACCGACTCTCTGAACACGGCAGACAATGAGGACTAATGAGAAGCCAAAGACAATGGCACTGGGTTTTGATCCTACTGCATGAACTGGCTTTGTGGGAACCTAGCCTGTTTGGATGTTAACCTTCCTAGACCTGGAGGGAGGGGGGGAGGACCTTGGACTTCCCACAGGTCTGGGAACCCTGACTGCTCTTTGGACTGGAGAGGGAGGGGGAAAGGAATGGGAGGAGTGGGAGAGAAGTGGGGGAAAGAGGGAGGAGTGGGATGAGGGGGAGGGAAATGGGAGGCGGGGAGGAGGCAGAAAGTTTTTCAATTAAAAAAAAATACATTCCAAAACTTAACATTATTGGGGGAAAAGAATGCACAAAAATTCCATTGAGTTGTGTGGTGATATCCTTCAAGTGCTGGTTATGGGGAATTCCTGTAAGTGTTACTTTTTTCCCCACTGAGAATCACTTGGAGCAAACTATTTTTTCTTTGGGGACTTATGGTCTGTTCGAAATAGCTTAGGTAAGATTAGGATTAAATGCTCTTATTTTTCAAGTGCATTTTTCTAGATTCTTATACAAAATGAATGTAATAGATGAGTGGACATAAGTTAGTATCTACAATCTGATTTTTTGATCAATATGTCTGTCTTTCAGACATACCATTATTTACAAAACCTAATTATTATAAAAATGTCATATAATTTAAAACTATGAATGGTATATTGTTTATAGTTTTATTTTTCATGGTGGTTTAAGCTATTGTGAGGTTTTTGCTTATTTGTATCTATATGAGACTGAAAACTGTGCTTTTGAGATTTGAGAAGAATTGTGTTAGAATTTTGATAGGGTTTTCACTGAATCAGTATATTACTATATCAATTGACCAATCCTTGAGCATGTGTATTTTTCCATCTTCCAATATCTTTTTCAATAAATATCTCCAATGTCTTAAAGTTTTTATAAAGGTCTTTCACTGTTTTAGTTCAAATTATCCAAAACTATTTTTTGAGGTTTTGTGACAGGCATCATTTCCCTGAATTCTATTTAAGTCTTTTCTCATTTGTATATAGGAAAGTTACTCAGTTTTGTTAGTTAATTTGGCAATCCTTATACTTTGTGAAGGTGTTACTAAGTTGTACAAGTTTCTTCATAGAGTTCTTACAGTCCTTTATATATAAAAACATAGCACCTGCATATAACATTATTTTGATTTGTTCCTTTGCTATGAATCACTGCTAAATCTTCTTCATTTGAGTTCTTGTTCAAGCTAAGATTTCAAGTACTGTATTGAATACTCTTGCATTGTTCACTTTTTTAGTGGAGAAGCTTTGAATTCTCTCCATTTAGTTTGATGTGGGCTATACACTTTCTGCGAATTGCATTTTATAAGTAGAGGTATATTTCTTGTATCCCTAATATCTCCAAGACTTCTATCAAGAAGGGCTATTAATATTGTCAATGGCTTTTCTGCATCTAATAAGATGAACTTCTGGAATTTGAATTTAAGGTTGTACAAGTGGTAGATTACATTTATTGATTTTGAATTTTTCATCTCTCCCTACATGTCTTGACATAAAGCCTATGGTAGATTATCTTTTTGATATGTTCTTGGATATAGGTAGCAAATTTTTCTTTGGGGACTTTTGCAGATAAGTTCATAATGAAATAGGCATGTATTTTACTTACATTTTGGGTGTATATGTGGTTTAGTTATCAAGGTAGCTGTCCTCATGAAAAGAATTTCACAGTGTTCTGCTGTTTTATTTTGTAGAATAATTTGAAGAGTATTCATGCTAATTCAAGAAGCATTATTAAAAAATAGAAGGTACCACCTACTACATTATTCTGCTTGCTATTAAAATTATTTTTAATGTCCTATTGATTTACCCTCAGACTGTTGCATATTTAATATCAGGCCAGCCTGTTCTACAGAGTGAGTTGTAGGATACACTCCAAAGCTACACAAAGAAACTTTGTCTCAAAAAAATAAAATAAAATTAAGTAACTGAGTCACATACTTCCCACGTTTAGTTCAGATGCTAAGATACTTCACAGTCAAACATTTATTCACTGAAAGAAAGAATATGAAATGCCACTTAAGATGACTTTTCCCTGAAGATGAGGAAAATAGTTTTGGAATGTTTTAAATGGAACATAGAAAAATATGAAAAGTGGATGAAAAATTTTGCAGAACTGTGAGGGCAGATATTTTAGATGTCGGAAGTATAACAGGGAAACAAGGAGGTGTATACAAACACATTACTTATTTAATATAATTAAAATACACAGAATAATAAGATTAATTTTGTACTTACAATTGCCGACCTCCAACTCTACTATATACCACAATCTCTGTTCTCTTTCAAGTTGATCTCCTTTATTCATTCATTGCTATTTTTATACATAAATTTGTATATACATATGTTCCTAAAAACAAGGAAAGCATTCCATACAATGTTATAATTCTGTATGGTTTCAGGCATGTCCACTGGTTACTGGACAATCAGTTTATGTGTTTCTCTCTGGAGAAGGCCAACTCTCCCACTCCCTGCTTTCCTAAATGACTAGAGATCTTTGTTTGATGTTGTTGCCTTGTAGCATTTCCTCATCCAATTTTGCATGCCCATTGATATCTTCAATCTACCTCAATTGATTTGAACCAAAATTATAAAAGTTTAAAGTAATCTATGTAGTGTGTCATTCTCTGTCCTACCAGTTCATCCAAGGAAGTGTTCACAGACTATCAGAAAAAAAAATGCAATAAAAATTGGGACAAATGTTTAACTGTTTTGTTGCAAAGACACAAATTAAAAGACATGAATATTAAAACAAGCTAATATTTATTTAAGAATCACAAAAATTCACAGAAAAATAATGTTTATATAAAGTATAATCTCATTGCATAGGTAACCATATGCCAAGAAATTAAATGTGCATCAAAATCTGAACTAGTTTGACATTGGCTGTTTTTGTCACACATTATCTTAACCTACAGTCAAGAAATGTTATTGGTCAATTTACTCTACTAGAAATATTTACCTATTAATAGCAATTAATTCTTAAATAGTATGTTTACAATGATGTATAAATCCTGTTTACAACAAATGTTTGATGACAATAAAGTTCAAATCTGCATACAATGTTTCTACTTCCTAAGAATTGCTTGGCTGTCTAAGTATTGACTAAGATTTGAAAATTAATTGAAGGATGTGAGTCTATGAAATAAATTGGCTAATGCATGAAGATCTGTACAATGAATTAATGTGAGGTATACTAAGAAATTTCATGAAATGTACCCATTACATGCATTTTGTGATGCTTTCTAAGACTTGAATTTGTGTGAAAGGACTTGCCACATTCTTTACATTTGTAAGGTTTGTCACCAGTATGAATTGTTTGATGCTTATAAAGAGTTGAGTTCCTGGCAAAAGACTTGCCACATTCGTTACATCTGTAAGGTTTCTCACCAGTAGGAATTCTTTGATGAGATAGCAGAGTTGAGATCTGGGTAAAGGATTTGCCACATTTTTGACATCTGTAAGGTTTCTCACCAGTATGAATTCTTTGATGAGATAGAAGAGTTGAGATAGTGGCAAACGATTTCTCACATTCTTGACATCTGTATGGTTTCTCACCAGTATGGGTTCTGTGATGAGTCTGAAGAGCTGAGGCGAAGGTAAAGGACTTGCCACATTCTTGACATCCGTAAAGTTTCTCACCAGTATGGATTCTGTGATGAATATGAAGATGTGAAACCCGGGTAAAGGACTTGCCACATTCTTGACATCTGTAGGGTTTCTGATCAGTATGGAGTCTGTGATGAGTGTGAAGAATTGAGACCCGGGTAAAGGACTTTCCACATTCTTGACACCTGTAAGGTTTCTCACCAGTGTGGATTCTGTGATGTCTGTGAAGAACTGAGGCCCAAGTAAAGGTCTTGCCACATTCTTGACACCTGTAAGGTTTCTCACCAGTATGGATTCTGTGATGTCTGTGAAGAGCTGAGGCCCAAGTAAAGGTCTTGCCACATTCTTGACACCTGTGAGGTTTCTCAACAGTATGGATTCTCTGGTGATCTTTAAAATTTGCCTGACAGGTGTATGACTTGCCACAATCTTTACATTTGTATGCCTTCTTTTTGTAATTATTTCTCTTATACATAGTGGGGCATGCATCTCTATTGAAGCACTTTCCACATTCTATACAATTGTTTTGTCTCTCTTCATTTTGATTGTTTATATAATGCCTCCCTTGTTTTTGGTCATGCTGAAACAAAAAGAAGTTTTGTTAAAATCAAAATCATCCTTACAATTATCATGTATGTATTGGCTCTTAGGAAAAACAGACTTCTTCTATGAACTTATATAATAAGAAAAGACATACTGTGATTTGATTTTTGGGAATTTGTCCCTTTAAGAAGAGGATTCTGGAAACCATTCTTCTAAGAGTTCCTAGGAAAGGCTTTAATAACATCATTGAATGTGTAACGTTTCTCATGACTGAAAATTCTTTGATATATTTTCAGTCTCATTTGATTGAGAAAAACTCACATTTATCTCATAAATAGCTTTTAACAAAATGTAATTTTGTTGAGAAAACTCTAGCCAATGTTTAATAGAGTGCATGTCATTCAGTTTTCACGTTTTAAAATATTCTTTGTAGAAAAAAGCATGTTTTAAACTTATTTGTATTTTTACTGAAGAAACTGCTTCTGAAAATGTGAGCGATCTAATGTGAAATCTTTTCAGATAAGGTAGAAATTATTGACCTTTATTTCTAGGACCACCTGGGATGGCTGATGAATAGAGATTATTTCAATCACGACATAATCCATTCTCTTTTCTTTTTCACCAAATATTTAAATCATCCTTAAATGGAAGGTTTAAAAGTCACTACTTACAGCTATTCCTGACACCAACTTGTGGATAAAATCTTGTCTATTCTCCTGTAAAAATAAGTCTTGTGTTTGATGAGAATATAAAACTGGAAGAAAGAAAAATATATAATTATTTGAATTAGTATACTTAGGTGAACGTTTTTCAGATACATAAGTGACACAATTTTGTATATGTGTAGACATATATGCAAGATGGCATATTAGTAAACTTCAAATCATTTATTCTAATGAATTAATCTTCTTAATGTAAATGGATAGAATATCTTTTATAATATATATTAAATACATTATAAAATGGAAGGACTGAATTTATATTAATAAAAGATTTCAAACATAATTTTCAAAATAATAAATGAGATTAGGTGGTTTGAGTGAAATGACCTCATATAATCAGATATCTGAATACATAGTCTAATGTTGGTGGATATTTATGGGTAGGATAAATAGGTATCAACTTACTGGAATACTTATGTCCTTGGACACTGGTTTTGAGAATTTTAAAGCCTTCTAATAACAACAGTGAGCTATCTACTTCCTGTTGTGATTCTAGACAGGACCTCTCACTGCTGCTCTAGCACCTTGCCAACTGCTACCTCTCATTCATCGTCATGGAACTTTCTTCTATATATTGCCTTTATCTTGGAATTTTATCACAGCAATAGATAATAAGTAACTAATACAAAGACTATAACCAAAGTGCAAAAAAATACACTGATAAAATTGCATTATCTTAATGGATTTAACTTATTTCTACAATCCTTTGAAATGAAAAAAAGTGAGTAATATTAAGGAATAAGACAGAATATTAATTAATAAGGAAAGAACAAATGATGAACTGGAAACAGTTACTACTAACTTGTCTACAGACAATCATGTTTACCCCAAGGAAGAGATCCATAAAATTTCAGACATCAAGGAAATTCCCTAGAATTGATCTTTTTCTCTCATAGATACATTTTCTCTTTTTCTTATACAGAGAATAGACACTTTCATAAAATATATTCTGACTATGACTTTTCATCCCCCAAATGCCTTGAGATCATCCCCATCTTTATTTATGTCTACAATTGCCCAATTTCAGTCACTTCTTTGAAAACAAATAAGCATCTAAAGAATAACGATAAAATAGTATAATCAGAATCAAAGAAATCAGATAGGGTCAGAGAAGAATTGGAAATAAAGAAAAAGCACAGTAAGTATTTGTAGAGAGTAAGAAACACATTTGTACCCCCAAAATTGCATAAACAAAGTAAAACAAAACTTTTGAAGGTGTAATGTACATAAATACACTGTAAGGTCAAAAAAACTAAATATATTCCCAAACTTAACATTATGGGGGAAAATAATGTACAAAAATTCCATTGAGTTGTGTGGTGATATCCTTCAAGTGCTGGTTATGGGGAATTCCTCTAATTGTTACTTTTATCCCCACTGAGAATCTCTGGAGAAAACTATTTTTTCTTTGGGGACTTATGGTCTGTTCGAAATAGCTTAGGTAAGATTAGGATTAAATGCTCTTATTTTTCAAGTGCATTTTTCTAGATTCTTATACAAAATGAATGTAATAGATGGATAGACATAAGTTAGTATCTACAATTTGATTTTTTGATCAATATATCTGTGTTTTAGCCATAACATTATTATTATACAAAACCTAATTATTATTAAAAATGTAGTATAATTTAAAAGTCTTGAATGGTATATTGTTTATAGTTTTATTTTTTCATGGTTGTTAAAGCTATTGTGAGGTTTTTGTTTGTATCTATATGAGACTGAAAACCGTGTTTTTGAGATTTGAGAAGAATTGTGTTAGAATTTTTATAGGGTTTTCACTGAATCAGTATATTACGATATCAACTGACCAATCCTTGAGCATGTATATTTTTCCATCTTCCAATATCTTTTTCAATTCATTTCTTTAATGTCTTAAAGATTTTATAAAGGTCTTTCACTGTTGTAGTTCAAATTACCCAAAACTATTTTTTGAGGTTATTGTGAAATGTATCATTTCCCTGAATTCTATTTAAGTCTTTTCTCATTTGTATATAGGAGGGCTAATGATTTTTGTTAGTTTATTTTGCATTCCTATCCTTGGTGAAAGTGTTTCTCAGTTGGACAAGTTTCTTCATAAAGATATTATTTTATACATAAAATCATAGAATCTACATATAACATTCTTTTGATTTGTTCCTTTGCTATTAATCACTTCTAGATCTTCTTCATTTATGTTCTTGTTCAAGCTAAGATTTCAAGTACGGTATCGAGTACAAATAGAGAGTTGAGTACACTTGCATTGTTCCCTTTTTTAGTGGAGAGGTTTTGAAATCTCTCCATTTAGTTTGATTTGGGCTATACATTTTCTGCGAATTGCATCTTTTAAGTAGAGGCATATTTCTTGTACCCCTAATATCTTCAAGACTTCTATCAAGAAGGGCTATTAATATTGTCAAAGGCTTTTCTGCATCTAATAAGGTGAACTTCTGGAATTTGACTTTAAGTTTGTACAAGTGGTAGATTACATTTATTGATTTTGAATTTTTCATCTCTCCCTACATGTCTTTACATAAAGAGTAGGTTTTATGGTAAATTACCTTTTGGATATGTGTTTGGATATAGGTTGCAAATATTTTATGGAGGACTTTTGTATATATGTTCATACTGAAATTGGCATAAATTTCACTTATATTTTGGGTGTATACACGATTTATATATCAAGGTAACTGTCCTCATGAAAAGAATTTAACAGTGTTCTGCTGTTTTTATTTTGCAGAATAATTTGAGGATTATTCATGCTAATTTTGGAGCATGATTAAAGGATAGAAGGTACCACCTACTACCATTATTCTGCCTGCTATTAAAATTATTTTTATTGTCCTATTGATTTACCCACAGACTGTTGCATCTATAAGCCTTCATTCCCAAATATCAGGCAGAATTTGACAACTCAAGGTGGCTGGCAGGTGAACATGGTATATACAACAAGAAAATATTTAATTTTAATGAGTATGTTCATAGCAAACCTATTCCATGGACTGTTCGGAGCTCTTTCAGGACAGAGTGATAATATATAACAAGGCAGGAAATCATGAATGACTATAAGAAAATAGTGCTTTCTGTACACAACATGTCAATTGCCCTTATAAACTCAAGTAATTAGGATAGAATGTATCAGACATGAGCAATCCCAAACCAGATTAAAATCCCTGGGAGACAGTAAGAAGGGGCCTGGAGAGCCATGCCTTGCTGAGAAGCCACTATTATCTTAAAGATGCTTGGAGAAAGGGAATAATGTGGATTTTAAGAATGTGCAACTTCTGATTGTTCAACCATATTGTAGGCCATGCTCAACACCCACAATTTTATGGAAGTTTCAGATTGAACTCTGTGAATGTAAAAAAAAGAAGAGGAAAAAACCAAAGATGTCTGGAGGAAGTGGAACATGGGAAGACTGGAGAGTTGAATTTGGTCAAATGACATTGCAAAGTATTCTTAAATCACTAATAAAAGTATTAAAAGTAAAATACTCTGGATATATAAATTTGTTTCCCCAAACAAATTCCAATACAGATATAAAACACAAATGAAAACAAGTGCATATACAACATTTATGTGGATATTAACATATAAATTTTGATATTCAGAGATTAGTAGGTGATTAAATTAGACTAATAACATATATGACACTAAACAAGTCTTAATTTCTAAAGAATAGTTTGCAGAACTAGAAAAAGTTCCCTTTTTAGTTCTGCAGTATCTGACATAAATAATGAACTCTACAATCTTCTACAAAGAATACAACTATAAGATTTATATTTCCTGATTTTATGTGAGATTACACAACAGAGAAAACCATGTGATTCTGTCATGAGAGCAGACAAACAGACATGAACAGGTACCGAGCAATACTCCTTCAAACACTGTGAAACTTTTCAATGCTAATTTTCATTTCAATATTGCTCATTTCAAGTCCTGGTAGTGTTCAAAGATGTAGCAACAAATCATTTTACTTCTGCTTTATAGATAAATTAATTATTCAAAGGAAATCTTAGGTCATTTTACTTATAAAGTAATTTGGAATAATCATTCAATGTGAATTTTTACATAATTTTAGGTAGAAATATTTGTTCATCTGTTACAGGGATTTGGAGACTTTTGTTCCCTAGATTGCACCCAAAATAACCACATAGAAACACTGCTTGGCCATTAGCTCTAGCCTCCTATTGGCTAACTCTCACATTTTGATTTAACCCATTATTATAAATCTGTGTTTACCACAAGGTCATGGCTTACTGGGAAAGATTTAGCATATCTGACCTCGGGTCTTCATGGTGGCTCTCTCACGCTGACTCTGATTTTCTCCTCCCAGAATTTACCTTCGCCTACCTACGTTCTGCCCTATCAGGCCAAGCAGGTTTTTTATTAATTAACCAATGAAAACATAATTGTTCTCCTACACCATGCATCCCCCTTCAGGGCAGAATTTCTCCATGCCCCAGGTTTCCCACGTGTGCCAATGCTTCATTATGATTACCTTGTTCATTGCCTTCTGCCTCTCGAATGTTCACATTCCAGGGCTCTTTGCTTTGCTCAAGAAAGCTGATCAGGTCTGGTTTTGACACTGAAAGACCTGCATATTGGAAGAGACCTATGACCATAACTTGGGATAAAATAAAACACATGGATTTCTCATAAAACACCATGCTGATTATATAAGATGGCCTATAATTTAAAATTCCAAATATGATTTTCTTATTGCTATCTTCAAATATTTTAACACACTCAAAAGCATTTCTGTTAATATGGTATACCTTGAGTTTCATTGTAAATTACTACTGGATCAAATTCAAACACATTATGAATCATTAAGATGCAAATCAATATATAATCTATGATGTATCTGAAAACTAAAATGTATTATGAAAGTTTGAATGATAAATATCATCTCCAGGAGTCAGGAATATATTGACAAGATAAATTTACACAAAACATTTTGATTTACATAATGAACTCCAAGATTTTTATTAAATTGGCAAATAAATGTGAGGCAGACAATTCAGACATAGATGTAAAACATCCTTGTAGGATACAAATATGATAAAGAAGGAATCAGGAAAGAAAAATGTCTCACCCACAGAGACCATGTTACTGTAGTTCTCCAACATGACTTCCCTGTACAAAGCCCTTTGTGCAAAGTCGAGGCTGTCCCACTCATCTGGAGAGAAATCAATTGCCACATCCTGGAATGTCAAGATTCCCTGTCATGAAAGGAAAGAGTTTATCAAATGCCCACGTAAATATTTCTTTACTTAGACTAAGGATACAAGAGTTCATCCCAAAATTTGATGTGTTCTTGCTTAGCATTATTCTAAAAGGCATACTCCAAAAACAGTCTATACTAAAAACTGTGTGCTGGAAGTATTAAAACCAAGTAGGAAAAGTTAACCTTCAGAACTATGGGCCTAAATGGGGTATGAGAATGGGAGCCAGATTATCTTCATGTGAAGTTCCAGACTTCACCTGTGCCCTTAATTATCTATCCTCATGGCAAATTTTCTTTAGAACCCATAGGCTGAATAAACATGAGCTGTAAGCTGCAACCATGCGGGCATACACTGCTGTCAAATAAAAATATGTCAAACATAAGATGTGTAGCAAAGGCAGAATTTCCATATCCAAGAAAGAAGCAGAAATTTTTACTGCATATGATTCCAATGACATCAGTGGGAAGGCCATGGAACGGCTGACACCTTTGTATGGCGAGGTATAAAGAGACTAATTTCTACGTCCTGAATCAGTGCTGGGAATCTGTGGGCAGATTTATAAAGGACAAGTAAAGGATGTAGATTGTGTAGCTGATGCATGGCTTGGATCAGCTGACATTCAAAACTGACTTTTCCCTACAGGTTCCCATCACTGCTTCAAGAACATAAGATCCGTATGAACTAAAGTACAATAAGTTACTCAGCAAAATTTCTAAAGAATCAATAAAAACACCAGCAAAATATGACTAAACATTTTTTTGATCAGCAATCCCATAAATTTGGTATTCTAGATTAGATATAATATTACAAACAGCACCTTGCCTTTCATCAATTTTTTTCTACATGAATCATCATGGAGAATATAGGATAAAAAGGACAAACCACCAAGAACATGTCCTAATGGACAGTATAATTATATTCTTCATCAAACATTTCTGTGTTGTCTTTTTCCTATTCTAATTCTTTAACATATTCATGATCACTTAACTACACCTTAAATATTTTTATGTTATTTACTGTTTTATTTTTTAATTGTGCTTTATGATTTTTTTCTGTATGTTTCTGTAGTACACTATTTTCTTCCATTGTTCTAGTCACATCCTGGGCAGATTACTGCTGAATTGAAGACACCACAAATGCAAGCCCAGACTACTAAAGCCAGTAAAGTTTTAAATCACCATTGACAAACAAGATAATCCATGCGAAATCAGATTTAAACAATACCTATCCACAAATCCAGCACTACACAAGTACAAGAGGAATACTCTGACGAAACAAAGCTACCTGCACACATACAAATACATACAACATCATATAACCTCACACCAGAAAACCAAAAGAAGGGAAACACACACTTTCATCAAAAACTAACAGGAATTAACAAACACTGGTCAGTATTATCTCTTAATATCAGTGAACTCAATTCCCCTATGGAAAGTCACAGGCTAAGAAAATGATTATGACAGCATGATCCAGCCTACTGCTGTATACAAGAAACACACTTCAACTTCAAAGACATATATTAAATCAGAGTAAATGGTTGGGAAAAGATTTTCCAATCAAATGAACCTAAAGAAAAAGTGGGTGTAGCTCTTTTATTATCTAACAAAATAGACCTCAAACTAAAATTAATCAAAAGAGATGGAGAAAAACACCTTATACTCATAACAGGACCCATCCATTAAGGTGAAGTCTCACTCCTGAACAATAATGCCCCAAATACAAGAACACCCACATATGTAGAAGAAACATTACTAAAGGTTAAATTGTAAATCAAACCCCACACACTAATAATTAAGGACTTAAACACCCCATTCTCCCCAATGAACAGGTAAAGTAGACACACCTAAAAGAGAAATAAGAAGACTAACAGATTAATGAATCAAATGTAATTTACAGATACCTACAGATCATTCCACCCAAACACGAAAGAATATACCTTCTTCTCAACACCTCACAGAACCCTCGCTAAAATTGATCACATACTTGGTAGCAAAGAAAATCTCAACAGATACAAAAAATCGAGTAAAACCCTGGATCTTATTGGACTGTGGTTTAAGATTAGAATTCAACAGTAACACTAATTTCTGAAAACCCACTACACATGGAAAACAAACAGTGCTCTACTGAACCACCCCTGGGTCTCGGGAAGCTATAAAGAAAGAAATCAAAGACTTCCTAGAATTCAACAAAAATGAAGGCATAGTGTACCAAAACCTACCGGACACTATGAATGCAGTGCTAAAAGTTCATAGCATTAAGTGCCCACAGAAAGAATGTGAGGAAAGCTCACGCATATTTAAGAGCTCTACGATAAAAAGAAGCAGTCTCATGCAGGAGCAGTAGAAACCAGGAAATAATCAAAAAGAAGGCTGAAATCAACAAAATAGAGACAAAGAAAACAATACAGAGAATCAATGAAACAAAGAGCTGTTTCTTTGAGAAAATCAACAATACAGACAAACCTTTATCCAAACTAATCAAAAGGCAGAAATAGAATATCCAGATTAAGAACATAAGAAATGAAAAGTGGTTCTCAGAAGCCCTCATTGTCCACCATATTCAGAGAGCCCGGTTTTATCCCATGCTTATTCAATCCCAGTCCAACTGGCCTTGGTGAGCTCCTAATAGATCAGCCCCACTGTCTCAGTGGGTGGGTGCCCCCCTCGCGGTCTTGACTTCCTTGATCATGATCTCCCTCCTTCTGTTTCTCATTTGGACCTTGGGAGCCCAGTCCATTGCTCCAATGTGGATCTCTGTCTCTATCTCCATGCATCGCCAAATGAAGGTTCTATGGTTATATGCAAGATATTCATTAGTATATTTATAGGATCGGTCCATTTCAGGCTCTCTCTCCTCAGCTGCCCAAGGACGTAGTTGGGTACATCTCTCTGGACCCCTGGGAACCCCTCTAGAGTCAAGGCTCTTGCCAACTCTAAAATGGCTCCTCTTTGGCCCTACTGCATGTACTGGCTTTGTGGGAGCCTAGCCTGTTTGGATGCTCACCTTCCTAGACCTGGATGGAGGGGGGAGGACCTTGGAATGCCCACAGGGAAGGGAACCCTGACTGTTCTTTGTACTGGAGAGGGAAGGGGAGGGAATGGGGCGTGGGGATTGTGGGTAGGGGAGGGAAAAGGGAGGCATGGAGGTGGTGGAAATTATTAATAAAAAATAAAAAAAGAAATGAAAAGTGGGATATAACAACAGAGAGTGAGGAAATCCACAGAATCATTAGGTTATACTACAAAAGCGTATACTCCACAAAATTGATGGACAATTTTTGATAGATACCATATACCAAATTTAAAACAAGACCAGGTTGACAATTAAAATAGATGTACAAACTGCAAGGAAGTAGCAGGTGTTATCACAAACCTCTTAACCAAAAAATCCCGGAGCTGAATGGTTTCTGTGCAGAATTCTACAAGAATTTTAAAGAAGAGCTAATACCTATAATCCTCAAAGTGTTCAACATAATACAAACAGAAGGAAAACTGTCAAATTCTTTTTTGAGGCCCAGTTACCTTGATACCAAAACCACACAAAGACATACCAAGAAAGAGAATTACAGACAAATCTCACCCATGAACATTGATCCAAACATACTCAATAAATAACTGCGCACTCCTTTATTTCCAACTCTCAGGAGGCAGAGGCAGATGGATCTCTCTGAGTTCGAGGCCAGCCTGGTCTAAAAGAGCTAGTTCCAGGACAGGATACAGAAGCTACAGAGAGACCCTGCATCAAAAAATCAAAAAGCAAAAACAAAAACAATAAAAAACAAAAAAAAACACCCAACCCCTCCTAAAAAACCTGGAAACCTGAACCCACGAAAACATCAATAAAAATCATCCACCATGATCAAGTCAGTTTCATCGCATGATTCACGGATTGTTCAAGATACAAAAATCCATCAATGAAACCCACCACAAAATTAATGAAAGATTATTAATTGAGGATTATCTCATCAGATGCTGTAAAAAGCATTTGAAACCCCTTTATGATAAAGGTCTTGAGAGAACTGCGATACAAGGACCATATCTAACCATAATAAAAGCAGTACACGGTAAGACAACAGCCAACATCAAATTAAATGGAAAGAAAGGCAAGGGGATTATACCAAAATTAGAGACAAGACAAGGCTCTCCACTCTTTCCATATCTATTCAACATAGTTCTTAATGTTCTAGCTAGAGTGATCAGAAAACAAAAGGATATCAAGAGGATATAAATTGGAAAGAAAGAAGTCAAACTTTTGTTATTTGCATATTATATGACAGTATACATACATGACCCCCAAAAATCTACTAGGGAACTTCTACATATTAACAACAACAACAACAACAACAACAACAATAATAATAATATTGAAGGATTCAAGATCAACTAAAAATAATTAGTAGCCCTCCTATATACAAATAATAAAGAAGCTGAGAAATAAATCAGAGAAACATCACCCTTCACAAAACCACAAATAGCATAAAATATCTTGTGGGTAACACTAACCAAACAAGGGAAAGTCCTGTTTGACAAGAACTTTAAATCTTTGTAAAAAGAAATTGGATAAGACACCAGAAAATGGAGAGATCTCCCATGCTCTTGTATAGGTAGGATCAACATAATAAAAATTGCAATACTACCAAAAGCAATCTTTTGATTCAATGCAATCTTCATCAAAACCTCAAAAGAAATCTTCACAGACCTTGAAAGAACAATAATCAACTTCATATGAAAAAAAAACCAGGGATAGCCATAACAATCCTGTACAATAAAGAACTTCTAGAGACATCAACATCCCTGACATCCAGCTATATTACAGAACTACAATAATGTAATGGTCTGGTATTGGTATTAATCAGACTGACCAATGGAATAGAATTGAAGATCTGTATATTAATCGGCACACCTACAAATACCTATTTTTTAACAAAGAAGTTAAAATTATACAATGGAAAAAAGAAAGATTCTACAACAATCCATGCTGGCATAACTGGATGTCAACATGTAGAAGAATGAAAATAGATTCACATCTATCCTTAAGCACAAAACTCAAGTCCCAATGGTTTAGAGGCCTCATTATAAATCATACCACACTGAACCTGATAGAAGAGAGAGTGGGAAGCAGCTTTTAATCCAAGGGCACAGGAGACGACTTCCTAAATGTAATAACCCCAGCAGCACAATACTGAGAGAAACAGTAAATAAATGGGACTTCCTAAAACTGAGAAGCTTCTGTAAATCAAAAATCACAGTCAATAAGATAAAAAAGCAGCCTAGAAATTGGGAAAATATCTTCACCAACCCCACATCAGACAGACGACTCTGATTTCCAAAATGTATACAGAACTCAAGCAAATTGACATCAAAATGCTAAATAATACAATTAAAAAATGGGGTACAGATCTAAACAGAGAATTTAAATAGAAGAATCCCATATGGCCAAAAGACAGTTAGAGGGATGGTCAACACCCTTAGCCATCAGGGAAATGCAATGAAAATGACTCTGAGATTCCATCTTACACCTGTCAGTATGTGTAAGACCCAAAACACCCTTTCAGGCCTATGCAGGAGAGCATGCGAAGTAAGAGGAACAGTCTTCCATTGTGGGAGGGAATGAAACTTTTACAACCACCCTGGAAATCAGTATGGAAATTTCAAAGAAAATTGGGATTCAACCTACCTTAGAACCCAGCAATACCACTCTTCGGCATATGTCCAAATAATGCTCAATCATACTACATGGACATTTGTTCAACTATGTTCATATCTTCATAGAAGCCTTAATCGTAATAGCCAGACCTAGAAACAACCTAGGTGTCCCTCAACCTAAGATTGGACAAAGAAAATGTGATACATTTGCACAATGGAGTACCACTCAGCCATAAAAGACATTGGCATCTTGGAATTTGCATGCAAATGGATAAAACTAAAAAAAACAATCCTGATTGAGGTAACCCATACCCAGAAAGATGAGTATGGTATGCATTCACACATAAGGGGATTTTAGCTGTAACCAAATCCTATAGTCCATGACCCTAGAGAAGCCAAGTAACAAATAGAATCCTAAGAGAAATAGATTAGATCTCCTGAGAAAACTGGGAGCATGTAGGTGGGAGGAGAAGGGAGGTTAGAAGGGGAGGAGGAGGTGAGAAATGAATGGTGGAAGGGACCTAGAGGTAAATGGATAGTTGAGACTGGGAAAAGACAGTGACAGAGAACAAGGAAGGAGATAGCTTAATTGTGGGAGCCTTTAGGGGCTAGCAAGAAAACTGCCACTAAAGAAATTCCCAGGAATCCACTAGGATGACCCCATCTAAGACCCTCTCCAATAGTGGAGATAGTGTCAGAATTGGTCTTGCCCTCTAATGTGATTGATGACTATCACAAATGTCACCATAGAACCTTTGTCGAGCAACTGATGGAGGGAGAGGCACAGATCTGCTGTGGAGCACTGGGCTGATCTTCCAAAGTCCAGTTGAAGAGAGAGAAGAGTGAGGATATGAGCAAAGAGGTCAAGACCATGATGGGCATACCTGCTGAAACAGCTTGCCTGAGCTGAAAGAAGCTCAGCAACTCTGGTCAGATAGGAAAGGAACCAGCAGAGGACTGAGTTAGGACTTCTGAATGTGGGTGACATTTGTATCTTTGAGGCTAACTGGGGGGCCACTGGCGGGTGTCCAGGATTTAGCCTTACTGCTTCTAATGACTTTTTGAACCCATTCTCTTAGGATGGATACCTTGTTCATCCTAGATGTAGTGTGAAGGACTTGGTCCTTTCTCAAAGCAATATACCTTACCCTCTGTGAGGAGTTGATGAAGTGGAGAACAGGAGGTAAACTGGAAGGAAGAGGAAGAGGGGAGGCAGGGAAACTGGGTTTGGCACATGAAATGAATAAAGATAGTTTATAATAAAAATTTAAAAATAGGAGGAAGCTAGTGTGTAAGACCCAACAATGATGTAGAATACCAATACCCCCACAGCCTTCCACACCTCACCTGGATTGAAGGACATATGGACTAGCAGAAAAAGAGGCAGTATACACAGGGTATGTAGTTATGCACCTGATTTGGTACTAGGAATTAAGTAAGAATTGGACTCATGCACAGATCCCTAACCCAGAATCTATCTCTGAATCATAACCATTTGCAAATGAAAATTTATTTTTTCAAGGAATTGTCACTAGGATAAGAACTACTCCCAAAAGTATGCTGCAAGCCAAACCTCAAAAACTTCAACAGCGAGCTTGGCAGTGGTGGTACACACCTTTAATCCCAGCACTCAGGAGACAGAGGCAGGTAGATCTCTGTGAGTTTGAGGCCAGCCTGGTCTACAAGAGCTAGTTCCAGGACAGGCTCCAAAGCTACAGAGAAACCCTGTCTTGAAAAAATACCACCCCCCCAGAAATTTAACAGCATCTTAAGATTCCTTGTCTCATAATGTTATGTCAGAACTTTACATCCTCTCTTTCTTTTATATCTTATCTTATTTATACATTTTCCAGTTTGAGTGTTTTGGGGGATTCTGTTTCTTTTGGCTTTTCTTGGGCTATTTGTCTTCTAATTGTTTTTTTCTATTTTTCTGTGGTAGTTTTGTTTTATCTTACTACATCACAGTATATATTTTAAATATTATTATCACTTAGAAATAAGTTTTTTCTGGTGAGAGAAAGAAAGGGGTTGAAAATTGATGGAAAATGATGGGGAAGAATTGGTCATAGTAGAGTTGAAACAAATACAACTAGGAAATCATTTAAGGAAAACTGTTTTCAGTAGAAGGATAAGTTTAAAAAAACATATAAATTGACCGCTATTTTTTAAATATTCATATAAAAACTACTGTGTTCATTGGGAAAATGTGTGGCGATCCCATGCTAGGTAGTTTCCAATGCAAAAAATCAAATATAAATAATTAGAGAGAAGTTCATTTTCTACAAAAGATGTGATAGTTTATGTTCATCACTTGGCAATGCTTCAAAAATAATTTATTACTGATAATATGAATTCAACATATCCTGACTACAGAATCAAACACTGTATATGAATCCAGGAACAAAACAACCAAACTAATGATCTCTGAAGTGGTAGACAGTGTTACAGAGAACCTAACACAGGTGAATGAAGTCAACATCAATACATTAAGGAAAGCTTTTCACACACAATACATTGATGACGGCTTTTCACACAAGAGTCACATCATTATTGCTGGGATAGTGATTGCCCAAGGAATACAGCATAGAAACTCTAGTGTGAATACAACAGCATCAATTTTATGCCACGCATAAGCTACGTGTTTCTGCCATATTCCAGATTCTTAAGTGAATTCCATATATATGTAGTTTTGTTTTCCACAAGACTATGCCATTCCTAAGTCTACGTTTTCATAACTGAAAAAGTTATGCTAGGCTACACATTTCATGTGAACGAGCATGCATTTTTCATAAACCAGTAAACCAAGAGAGCCCCGTGCAGAAATCAATCCATATATTTGCGTTTTCTATTGTTATATGAGGATGTGAGTTGGTCTCTGGAAGAATTGGGCACCAGGAAACTACAATATTCCTCTGTCACAATGGAATCCCCAATGATAAGCATTATCACTTCATTGACGATCTATGTCTTCAAAAAACAAACAGACAAGAACAAAAAGTGGGAATTTGACCCTGTGTAAATAGTATATATTTAAAGACTCAATTATAACTGTCATAATTTAGCACAGACATGCAAATGTTAATAGAAATAAACTCCTTAGGGAAGACTATGAGAAGCAGAGAAAATGTGCAGCATAAATATATCAACTTTGTAGAAGAAATTGAGCATAGCTGCTGTGCAGAGACATACTTACTGTAGAACCATCCATCTCTTCTGAGCTTCTGTTCCTGGATTCTCTTTAGAGGATTTGCTTTTTAAACAGTATCACTAAATACCATTCACCTACTACACGCACACTCACCATCTGCAGAGCCCCAGGAATCAGGAACTATTTACTCCTGGCTTGGTTAAACAGATACTCATGAAAACAAGAGAGATTTAAATGCTGAGTTTTTCCCTTGCTGAGTTCAAGAGGTCTGCCCAGCAGTGAGATCTCTGGCTGCACTGGCCTGTTGTACTCAATCAAAGCAAAGCAGCAGTGGGGAAAGGAAAGCTGAACTCAAAATCTTATGGAGATCAAAATCTTATGAAGCTTATCATACCTCTACCTTGGTTTCACTGGGAAGATTCACAAAGATGTTGGGGCTGCTAATTAGATTGACAAATAGAAGCTGTGGAATGAAGCACAAGTGAAAGCAATTTTATTTCCACATGCAGTTGTTTGTGACTTTGAAATTTTGAGAGAACTGCAAGTATTTTCAGATTTTTTTAAAGGAAGCAGTAGAGTTCAAAATGCTTCAACACGAGACATTGTTCATTAATCATGTAGAATATTAACACAGGATGTTATGGTAGATTCTTACGGACTCATATATTCTGATATGAAAAGCAAATACTGAGATTTTTATAATGCCCATGAGGACCTACTGTTAGGAGCCCTCTTTTTCCTTAAACACGAGTAACAAACCGCTGTTTGTGAAGGATGTGGGGATAGGTAAAGAAGGACGCCTAGTGAGTAAGAATGGAACCTTTGAAGTTCGGGTTTCACTCTCCTTACTCATTTCACTGTCACAAGGAGACAGTAGACTCCATTAGAACCTGATGTAGCACAGAGAGACCATGTACACGCACAACACAACCACACAATATGGTTTGAAAAACAATTCTGTTCCTTGTGCCTGATTCTTGCTGTCCTTTGTACAGAGTTTTATTTGTCTCTCCTCTCTGACCATTTAGAAATGCTTTACACTGATGCTGAACTATTTTGCCAAACACATTTGGTCTTTCTGACAAATTGACAGTTTCTACTATTTGAATAATTTAGTCATGTCTTCCAGTGTAATAAGTGTAATAGATTTATTTATCATTTTTTTCCCGAAAGCTTTACTATCAGTTGCTTCTTCTCTTACTCAGAAGCAGCTGAATGTTTATAAACACGTGTTTCTAGATGTTTGACACAGTAAATATCTCTCTTCACTGTTTGTGATCTCAAGCTAATCTAATGTGTACTATTAAAAGGAATGAAGGACATTCACCTTTGAGAGTTTATTCATGAGAAAATATTTTGTAAGCATGGTAAAAATGAATAAATTGTTAAATTAAATTTATTAAAGTACTGTAAAAATCCTACATGATACTTAAAAACACTTCCTTCCATATTATGTGCTTTCAAGATAGTTATTTGAGATATAATAATCATGGATTTGTGTATAAAAATCATTGTTTAATAAACACTTCTAGGGAATAACATTATAAGTTCTCTCAGGAAACACATAGGCCAAATCTTTAAAGTTGAGAATTGTTTTTAAATGTTAAATAAATCTCATCTAATTCATATTTTTGGATATATGACACACCATAACATAACATAAGTTTATTCCAAATGACACAATTAAGTTCATGGACTCATGATTTTTAGTTCACTTTTGGAGAAGGTAAATTATTTTCATTTTTTAAAGCTAGCCGAGTGATTTGAGACAGACTGAACATAACTGAAGGTGTTTAACTGTTATATATTAAGAACACATTAGTTTCTTTGGTCTATGACTTTTGACTCCTAAAGATATACTAAAATTGAAAAAAAGCACACAAAGGAGAAGAACTACTGTGGGAAATCCCATCCAAATTAACACTCACCACTCCCGCATGTAGTCAACACATTTGAAATGAGAAAAAAGGAAAAATATAGGTGCTGAGGATTTCCATCCAGATGGGTGAGGGAGTACAGGGCCCCTTCAACTCCTACTGCAGGGGCTTCTTTGTTCCACATGACCCTGCCCTCCCCCCAAGTTTGTGCTTTTGTCTTTGGGGGTCGTTGGACTACCAGGAGTCCCTGTTCCTCTAATGAGGAGATCCATCCAGACTGGCCCTTGGCCCAGGAACAGTTCCTACTCCTGCACTGAGGAGATCCACCCAGAGAGTCAGTCATAGCAAAGATTGGAACAAGACACCAAGACTCTCCTGGCTGCATTTGAAGGAAGAGATGGGCATTGCCAATGCCTGAAAGGCAACATGACATCACCAGAATCCAGGGATCATGCAACAAGAAGAATTGAACACCCTACTCAAGAAGAAGTAGACGAAATCGACTTTATTATGAAAATAATTGATCAGGCGATTGAAAGGAGACAGAGACAGAGACCCGCATAGGAGCACCGGATTGAAATCTCAAGGTCCAAAGTGATCTGGTGATGTATCTCATTGTTAGAATGCATAACAAATATGAGCAAAGCCCGGGGATTATTGTCATTTTAAAAATTAGATCAAATAACCAAGGGAGACCTGCTATTTTCTGAAGAAAAATTAAGGAGGACTGGACCAGGGAGAGGGGGAGCAGGCAGTGAAGACCTGAGAGGACGGAAGGAACAGGAACTGATGTTGAGATGTAATATATGAGAAAAGATAAAAAGGATGACAAAGAGAACCACTCTTTTGTCATTTATACAGGGATATCCTCTTTCAAAGCTGCACCTAACCATTGATATTACAAGATGCTTTCCCCAGAAAGACTTGTGAATGGTCACAGAAATCAACAATTGGATAGGATGTTAGTGAGCTGCTGAATGTGTGGGTAAATGATCGTGTGTGTGTGTGTGTGTGTGTGTGTGTGTGTGTGTGTGTATTATTACAGATGATGTACAGCCTGCCCACACTGCTTCAGCCTACCTGCTTCTCCTCTGCACATAGCTCATATATCTTCTCATTGGCCTCATCATTGAGATTCTTCACCTTCTCACAGAACTCTTGCAGTGAAATCTGCTCCCTCCATAGCTTTCGGTTCTCTTCTCTCAACATGCTCACTTTTTGCTTCAACTGAGTTTGCTCACTCAGCAGCTGCTTTTGGAGGATGCTGAACCATCACAAAATACATTGTGAGTCCAATCCATCCTACATCTACAACTCCCATATCATCCACGCAAGGTCCTTGTTCCAGGCAGCCCCAGACTAGAGCCCCCAGTAACCATGTCAGCATAATATAGTAGCTGGCAAAAGCCAGAGAAGAGCCAAATTGCAGAAAGACTCAGGCTACTTCTGAAATCCCTGACAGTAAAAAGATCCATGTACTTCTGAGAGCAGGGTTTGCCTCCAACCACATGTACTTAACTGTTCATGGTTGGGAAAACATTATGAGGTTGAGAGGTAGAAGGCAAATATTCTCTATGGGAGGACAAAAGACCCAAGAGAAATATATTCCATCTATGGGTCCCGTTGGATCACCTCTTAAAACCCTCCCAGGGCTCCCACAGACCCACAGATGGTTGACACCCACATCATGGTGCGGATAGATTTTCTATCTAGAGGGTCCTTTGGCTGGCAGGACAATGCTGGGATGGGCTCACAGATATGTCACTCTTAGCAGAACTGGTCTAAGAGGCCCAACTCAAGAGCATGAGACAGGCTAGAAAGAAGGTCCTCACCTTGGTTCAAAGATAAAAACATGGCAAAAACAGTCACTCCCAATGAATAGGGATCCCAGTGAAGTCACGCACTTCCCTGTAGGAGACAGTTTCCTCAGTCAGCTCCTTGCACTTATATAAGGCGTCTCTATTCTTGGGGAATTTCTGCAGGTCCAGCATCACTTTCTTATGCTCCATAGTCACCATCTCCAGCTCAAAATTCAGCCTGTGGTATGGTATGGCCCAGGAGCAAAGAACAGACTAGAGTCCTCAGTACCCATGCCAGCATCATATAGAAGTCTGTGCCTCCTGCTGGTCTTTGCCACTCAAAATAAAAGTAAGGAACTTCGAGAACAGAAGCTGTAGGATTGACAAGTCCTGGCTTTCTGCCAAACTAACCATCACCAATCCTTGACCATGTGTTTGCACTTTATTAACCCAGAAGCAGCATAGAACCATCTTTTCCAAAGTTCCCAGCTACTAAACCCCATTTCTAGAGGTCCAGCTCAAGCCCCAATCCCCTTTTTAAAAGTCAGACCTCTCTGCCAACTGGTGTGCTCAAATCAATCTTACCAACGTGTCTTCTGGTGAACCCTATAAGTACTTAATGAGTCCCCCAAAACAAAACACTGATGATTTCACAAAAGAGGTCAACGACTCTCCAGGATGCAATAGAATGTGCAGAGAATGGACTGTTAGAGTCACGGCCAACTACCATCACTTATTTCATAACTGTCTCTTCCCAAAATCACCAAAAGCCAAGCTGGTTTTTCCAGGTGCCTTCCCTGAGACACAGGGGAAGGCCTTCAGCATCTCTTTCTTCCAATCCAGAGATTTCTTTGATTAGTTAAACTCTCATTAATTCTAATTTAATACTTCACCATGTGTAGAGGTCAAGACTCATTTTCCAAACATTCCCAAGGAATGGCTCTTCCCCTCCGAAGATCTCTAATTAATAAGATGAGAAGTGAAAGATACTGAGACATTAGCTCATGTTGATGTTGAAGGAAGTTCAGTTCCATGAAGTGAATGAGTACCTCAGGAAAGATCCACAGGGCTGTTACAATGCATGGGGGTGATGGGGATTGTGGGTGTCCCGTCACACCAAGATAAGTCACATGGGTAATAATGAACAATTCTCCCAAACATCAGCAGAATACATTCCATTAATCGTGACGTTAGCAAAGGTGACATCACCTAGTGACAGGACAGTCTGGAGACACCTGGACAGCGCATCCACAGAGGTGAGCCCTCACACACCAAGAACAGACACTTGCAGAGAGTATGATGGCCCATTCCTACACTCAAATGAAAGATGATGGGCGATTGAGAAGCAGGACTCAGAAGCCTTAGCAATACTTGATGGCTCCTGCCCTGCAGGATACTCTGAGGTAAAATGTGAGATCCTCCAGCTTTGGCCAGGGGACTTTACTCTCCCTGTTATTAGTGACCCACAACCAAAAGAAATCCAGTGTGCTGAAGTACAGTTCTGTAACTGAGATCTCATTAATCTCTCTCTCTTTCCTTTCCACTCAGAGTCAAAGCAGAGGGCCCCTAGCACAGCAGCTGCAGCATTGACCATTACAGGCTCTCTGCCAAACTAACCTTCAGAAACCCTAGACTCCAGGTCTACTCTTTAGAAATGAAGAGAAGCAGGATAGATCCATTACCTCCCCAAAGTTCTAAGATCCAGTGTCCCACCATGTAAAACCAAGTTGAAGCCTTCCATCATCAAGTAGTTCCCCACTCCCTATTCAGGACTCACTGTGTTTTGCCCAAAACCATTTATTTCTTGATGTGTGATGCTGAGATTGAAGGCCAGCTTTTTTCTGCCTCCCTCTAGTCTCGTGATGCTCTCCTTTATGTCTCTCAAGAAGCCTGCTCAGTCTTGCCAACATGGCTATGACCAAAACCTGTAAGCAATGAACAGATGCCCCAGCGGCAGATGGTGTTGCCACAGCACTGGTGACATCACATAGAATGCCAGGGATCTCCAGGATACAATAGAATGCCCAGGGAGGGGTCTGCTGCTTCCCACAGTACAGCCCTTTTTTCTCTGGCTAATTTCCTCACTCCAAACATGACCTGAAACCAAGGTGCCATATCAGGAGCCTCTCTGACGTCAGAAAGGATGCTCATCCTCCTTTCAAAGCCAGAGATCTAGCTCCCCACTTCATTAGAACATTATCTGTGTGGAGTTGAATGCTCACTTTTGAAGTACTGTGCAGGAATGGTTCTTCCCTTCCTTAAGATCCATACTGAGTAAGATGAGAAATTAATGATCCTGAGAAATTAGGTCAAGATGATGGGGATTGGGAGGGATGAGTCCTCTGAAGTGAAGAGCATCTGGGAAAGATCCTCAGACTTTTAGAGACTGGTTGGTTCCAAACAACAGGAAGTCATACAGGTAGTGATAAAAACTCCCTGCAGAGCTCACTGAAGCTATGATGTTGTGAGTGAAGATGAGATTCAATTTGACAGTTCTGGCTGGAGCCACATGAGCCTAGATTAGTCCTCAGATATATAGAAAAAAATCTTGTCTGGGAAGAATATAATGGTCCAAACCATGAATCAATAAACGGAAGAAAGAGCAGTGGCAAGTCAGAGATCAGTCTGGGCTAAGTAGAGGCACCATAAGTTGGAAAAACACATGCACACACATACAGATATTGAGGCACATAGCCATGGGATATAACATGATGTAGATCATGCTATGCTGCGTCAATCAGCAAACCAAGGCTGACAGCTGAAGACATCTATCCATCAAAATGGAAATATTTACAAAGAAGTTACATTGTCTCAAAAAGTAACAACAGTAGCATCATCTTAAAGGAATATATAACTCATCCAGCCAGAGTCTTTTGACCATGGACACTGAACCAGGTACTAATTCCTACCTAGAGTGTAGGTCTCACCAGATCAGCATGAAGTGAAATACACAATAACTCTCACGTCACCATTGCACCAGTGAATTTCTCATAGTGTAAATGACATTTTCTTATGCTGAAATAAAAAGTTTTAATTTTATAAGCTCCTATAGTTGATTTTTAGTCTCATGTACTTTTGGACAAGAGTCCTATTCAGACACCTCTTAAATGTGCTTAAAAGTTGGAGGATTATCTTTACTGTGTCCTTTGGAATTTGTAGGGTATCAGGTCTCATTTTGATATCCATGACACTTTTGGTGCAGTTTTTGTATGGTAGATGATAAAGAGCAGAGTTTTATTGTCTGCATGCTGACAACATTTTTTCATAATCAGCATATCTAAGACAGTATCTCAAGTGCCAACATACATATGAAATACAAATATGTGTGCAAAGTTACCCTAGTTACTCACAAGTACTTTCTGCTTACCAAGTGGACCACGTTGAGGTACCCAGGCATGTAGTAATATGAGTTCAAGCTCTGACCACTCAAGCTAAGTCATGGCAACCACTTGCATTACAATACATTTTCAATAGAACTTATAAGCTGGCTCAAGTACTGTAGATTTTGTGGTCATTTTCTTGGGTCCCAGACTCATTTTTCACAAAGGGAAATAATATTTGGAGTGTTCTATAATTCCAGCTTTGGGTTCTTTTTTAATGATTACATTTTTTGTCAACTGTAAATTTTTCTAAAAACTGCAAAGGAAGTGGGAAAAAAGAACACATATGCTATGGTCACTGTAAAATAAGACATCCCAGGTACTGTGGATGCTATAATGATAGATATGACTGAAAATTTACCATAGACATACCAGCTGAATCACTCCTGGATATGCATACTTGTCAAAGTGAGTTCACTATGCTGAAGCACATATGCATGAGTTTGTGTGTAATTATTACTGCACTTCATATAACAGATGATTCAGGGAATGAGCTTTGATAACCACCAATATATGTAAATATATGGATAAAGAAAATATATGAATAAATAATGAAAGATAATTGATCATTGAATAAAATTATAGAAAAATTATATGTCTCAGTGGAGCTGATCTATTGGGAGCTCACCAAGGCCAGCTGGACTGTTACTGAAAAAGCATGGGATAAAACTGGACTCTCTGAACATGGCGAACAATGAGGGCTGATGAGACGCAAAGGACAATGGCACGGGGTTTTGATCCTACGTAATGTGCTGGCTTTGTGGGAGCCTAGCCAGTTTGGATGTTCACCTACCTAGATATGGACGGAGGGGGAAGGACCTAGGACTTACCACAGGGCAGAAAACCCTGACTGCTCTTTGGACTGGAGAGGGAGGGGGAAAGGAGTGGGGGGAGGGGGAGAAGGGTGGGAGGAGGGGGAGGGAAATGGGAGGCTGGGAGGAGGTGGAAACTTGTTTTTTTCCCCCTTTCTCAATTAAAAAAAAAACAAAACAAAAAAATTATATGTCTCAAGAAAATTGTTGCAACTATGGATTATTAAGTCAAAAAAATAGACAACTCTCCAAAATACAAATAACAGTCATCTTATCTCATAAATGGAATTTAGAAAAAATATAAAAAGTGGGTGAAAATTTTTGCAGAATTGAGATGGTAAATATTTTAGATGGAGGGAGTATAACAGGGAAACAATAGGGTGTATACAAACACATTACTTATTTTATATAATTAGAATGTACCAAATAATAAGATTAATTTTGTACTTACGATATCCTACATCCAACTCTATTATATACCACAATATCTGTTCTCTTTCAAGTTTATGTCCTTTATTCATGCATTGCTATATTGATACATAAATTTGTATATACATATGTTCCTAAATACAAGGAGACCAATCCATAAATGGTTATAATTCTATATGTTTTCAAGCATATTGTCCATTGCTTACTGGACAATCAGTTTTTGTGTTTCTCTCTGGAGAAGTCCACCTCTCCCACTCCCTGCTTTCCTTAATGACTACAGATCTTTGATGTTGTTGCCTTGTAGCTTTTCCTTGTCCAGTTTTTCATGCCCATTGATATCTTCCATCTACCTCACACTGATTTGTACCACAATTATAAAAGTTTAAAGTAATCTATGTAGTGTGTCATTCTCTGTCCTACCAGCTCATCCATGGAAGTGTTCACACTTACGATACTCTACTATTAGAGAATAGAATATCAGAAAAATGTGCAGTAAAAATTGGGCAAATTGTTTAACTGTTTTGTTGCAAAGACACAAATTAAAAGACTTGAATTTTAATATAAGCTTATATTTATTCAAGAATCACAAAAATCACAGAAAAATAATGTTATATAGAATATAATCTCATTATATAAGCAACCATATGCCAAGAAATTAAATGTGCATCAAAATCTGAACTAGTTTGACATAGGTTGTTTTTGTCACACATTATCTTAACATACAGTCAAGAAACGTTATTGCTCAATTTACTCCTCCTAGAAATACTTACTTATTCATAGTAATTAATTTTTGATTAGTATGTTTACAACAATGATGCATAAATTCTGTTTACACTAAATATTTGATGATAATAAAATTCAAATCTGGATACAATGTTTCTAAATTCATAAGAACTGTGTAGCTGTCTAAGTATTGACTAAGATTTGAAAATTAATTGAAAGATGTGAGTCTGTGAAATAAGTTGGGTAATGCATGAAGATCAGGACAATGAATTAATGTGAGGTACACTAACAAGTTTCATAAAATGTATGCATTACATGCATTTTTGATGCTTTCTAAGACTTGAATTTGTTTTAAATCCTTGCCACATTCTTGACATTTGTATGGTTTCTCACCAGTATGAATTCTTTGATGGTTATGAAGAACTGAGGCCCTGGCAAAAGACTTGCCACATTCTTGACATCGGTAAGGTTTCTCACCAGTATGAATTCTTTGTTGAGATAGAAGCGTCGAGGCCCAGGTAAAGGACTTTCCACATTGTTGACATTTGTAAGGTTTTTCACTAGTATGAATTCTGTTATGAATATGAAGATTGGAGACCTGGGTAAAGTACTTGCCACATTCTTGACATCTGTAAGGTTTCTCACTAGTATGGGTTCTGTGATGTCTCTGAAGATCTGAGGCAGAGGTAAAGGACTTGCCACATTCTTGACATCTGTAAGGTTTCTCACCAGTATGAATTCTGTGATGAATATGAAGATGTGAGACCCGGGTAAAGGACTTGCCACATTCTTGACTTCTGTAAGGTTTCTCACTAGTATGGGTTCTGTGATGTCTCTGAAGATCTGAGGCAGAGGTAAAGGACTTGCCACATTCTTGACATCTGTAAGGTTTCTCACCAGTATGGGTTCTGTGATGTTTCTGAAGATCTGAGGCCCTAGTAAAGGACTTGCCACATTCTTTACATCTGTAAGGTTTCTCACCAGTATGAATTCTTTGATGAGATAGAAGAGTTGAGATCTGGGTAAAAGACTTTCCACATTCTTGACACTTGTAAGGTTTCTCACCAGTATGGGTTCCGTGATGTTTCTGAAGATCTGAGGCCCTGGCAAAAGACTTGCCACATTCTTTACATCTGTAAGGTTTCTCACCAGTATGAATTCTTTGATGAGATAGAAGTGTTGAGATATGGGTAAAAAACTTTCCACATTCTTGACATCTATAAGGTTTCTCACCAGTATGGGTTCTGTGATGTTTCTGAAGATCTGAGGCCCTGGCAAAAGACTTGCCACATTCTTTACATCTGTAAGGTTTCTCACCAGTATGAATTCTTTGATGAGATAGAAGAGTTGAGATATGGGTAAAAGACTTTCCACATTCTTGACACTTGTAAGGTTTTTCACCAGTATGAATTCTGTTATGAAAATGAAGATTTGAGACCCGGGTAAAGGACTTGCCACATATTTGACACCTGTAAGGTTTCTCACCAGTATGGGTTCTCTGGTGAGATTGAAAGTTTGTGAGACTGATAAATGACTTGCCACAATCTTTACATTTGTATGCCTTCTCTTTGGAATTAATTATCTTATTCATAGTGGGGCATGCATATCTGTTGAAGCACTTTCCACATTCTATATAATTGTTTTGTCTCTCTTCATTTTGATTGTTGATATAATGCCTCCCTTGTTTCTGGTCATGCTGAAACAAAAAGAAGTTGTGTTACAATCAAAATCATCCTTACAATTATCATGTATGTATTGGCTCTTAGAAAAAACAGACTTCTTCTATGAACTTATATAATGAGAAAAGACATATGGTGATTTCATTTTTGGGAATTTGTCACTTTAAGAAGAGGATTCTAGAAATTATTCATTAGAGTTCCTAGGAAAGGCTTTAATAAGATCAGTAAATGTTTAACGTTTCTCATGACTGAAAATTCTTTGATATATTTTCAGTCTCAATTGATTGAGAAAAACTTCTCATGTTTATCTCACGAATATCTTGTAACAAAATGTCATTTTGTTGAGAAAATTCTGGAGAATGTTTAATAGAATACACGTCATTCAATTTTCAGATTTTTCAATATTCTTTGTAGAAAAAATGTATTTTAAAATTTATTTGTATTTTTTTTACTGAAGAAATTGCTTCTGAAATTGTAAGTGATCTAATGTGAAATCTTTCCAGATAAGGTAGAAATTATTGACCTTTATTTCTAGTACAATCCAGGATGGCTGATGAATAGAGATTATTTCAATCACGACATAAACCATTCTCTTTTCTTTCTTCACCGAATATTGAAATCATCCCTAAATGGAAGGTTTTAAAGTCACTACTTACAGCTATTCCTGACACGAACTTGTGGATACAATCTTGTCTATTCTTTTGTGTTTGATGAGAATGTAAAACTGGAAGAAAGAAAAATATATAATTATCTGAATTAGTATACTTAGGTGAATGTTTTCAGTTATATAAGTGACACAATTATATATATATATATATGTAGACATATATGCAAGATGGCATATTATATAAAATAAACTTCAATTCATTTGTTCTAATGAAATAAACTTCTTAATGTAAATGGATAGAATATCTTTTATAACATATATTAAATACATTATAAAAATGAAAGGATCGAGTTTATGTTATCTTAGAGGTTCCAATCACAATTTTAGAATAATAAATGAGATTATGGCAGTTTGAGTGAAATGACCCCATATAATCAGATATCTGAATACATAGTCTAATGTTGGTGAATATTTATGGGTAAGATAAAGAGGTATCAACTTATTGGAACACCTATGTCCTTGGACACTGGTTTTGAGAATTTTGTAGCCTTCTAATAACAACAGTGAGCTATCACTTTCTGTTGTGATTCTAGATGGGACCTCTCACTGCTGCTCTAGTCCCTTGCCAACTGCTTCCTCTGATTCATTGTCATGGATCTTTCTTCTATATATTGCCTTTATCTTGGAGTTTTATCACAGCAATAAATAATAAGTAACTAATACAACGACTATAACCCAAATGCAAAAAAGTACACTCATAAAATTGCATTATCTTAATGGATTTAACTCATCTCCACAATTGCTTGAAATGAAATAATTGAGTAATATTAAGAAATTAGAACAGGGTAGTCTATATCTAAATTAAGGGAGCCATTTTAGGGTTGGTAAGTGACTTGACTCTAGAGGCGTTCCCGGGTATGCATGGAGATATCCTTAGCTAGTTTCTTGGGCAGCTGAGGAGAGGGAACCTGAAATGTCCCGATCCTATAGCCATACTGATAAATATCTTGCATATCACCATAGACCCTTCATCCGGAGATTGATGGAGATAGAGACAGAGACCCACAATGGAGCACCAGACTGAGTTCCCAAGGTCCAAATGAGGAACACTAGGAGGGAGAATATGAGCAAGGAATTCAGGACCTCGAGGGGTGCACCAACCCACTGAGATGGTGGGGCTGATCTAATGGGAGCTCACCATGACAGGCTGAACTGGGACTGATGGAGCATGTGTTCAAACAGGACTCTCTGAACGTGGCAGACAATGAGGGCTGACTGAGAAGGCAAAGACAATGGCACTGGGTTTTGATCCTACTGCATGTATTGACTTTATGGGAGCCTAGTCTGTTTGGATGCACACCTTCCTAGACCTGGATGGAGGGGGGAGGACCTTGAACTTCCCAAGGGCAGGGAACCCTGACTGCTCTTTGGACTGGAGAGGAAGGGGGAAGGATGATGGGCGGAGGGGGAGGGAAATGGGATGTGGGGAAGAAGTGGAAATTTTTAATAAAAAATTAAATTTGACAACACATACACAAAAAAATTAGACAGAATATTAATTAATAAGGAAAGAACAAAAGATGAACTGGAAACTGTTACTACTACCTGGTCTATAGACAATCATGTATACCCCAAGGAAGAGATCCATAAAATATCAGACATCAAGGAAATTCACTAGGACTGATATTTTTTTATCAGAGATACATTTTTTTCTTTTTCTTATACAGAAAATAGATGCTTACATAAAATATATTCTGACTATAACTTTTCATCCTTCAAGTGCCCTCAGATCATCCGCATCTTTACGTATGTCTGAATTTACCCAATTTCACTCACTTCTTTAAAAACAAATAGGCACCTAAAGAATAACAATAAAATAATATAACCAGAATAAAAGAAATCAGATAGAATCAGAGAAGAATGGAAAATAAAGAAAAAGCACAATAAGTATTTGTAGAGAGAAAGACACACATTTGTACCCCCAAAATTGCATAAAACAAAGAAAACAAAACTTTTGAAGGTGTAATGTACATAAAGATATTGTAAGGTCATAAATAAAAATAAATACATGAGCTCCCAAGGTCCAAATGAGGACAAAAGCAGGGAGAGCATGAGCAAGGAAGTCAGGACCTCGAGGGGTGCACCCACCCACTGAGACAGTGGGGCTGATCTATTGGGAGCTCACCAAAGCCAGCTGGACAGGGTCTGAAAATGTATGGGATGAAACCGGACTCTCTGAACACGAGGGACAATGAGGGCTAATGAGAAGCCAAACACAATGGCACTGGGTTTTGATCCTACTGCATGAACTGGCTTTGTGGGAACCTAGTCTGTTTGGATGTTAACCTTCCTAGACCTCGATGGAGGGGGGGAGGACCTTGGACTTCCCACAGGTCTGCGAACCCTGACTGCTCTTTGGACTGGAGAGGGAGGGGAAAGGAATGGGAGGAGGGGGAGAGAAGCGGGGGAAAGAGGGAGGAGTGGGAAGAGGGGGAGGGAAATTGGAGGCGGGGAGGAGGCAGAAAGTTTTTCAATTAAAAAAATACATTGCAAAACTTAACATTATGGGGAGAAAAGAATGCACAAAAATTCCATTGAGTTGTGTGGTGATATACTTCAAGTGCTGGTTATGGGGAATTCCTCTAAGTGTTACTTTTATCCCCACTGAGAATCTCTTGGAGAAAACTATTTTTTCTTTGGGGACTTATGGTCTGTTCGAAATAGCTTAGGTAAGATTAGGATTAAATGCTCTTATTTTTCAAGTGCATTTTTCTAGATTCTTTTACAAAATGAATGTAATAAATGAGTGGACATAAGTTAGTATCTACAATCTGATTTTTTGATCAATATGTCTGTCTTTCAGACATACCATTATTTACAAAACCTAATTATTATAAAAATGTCAAAGAATTATAACTCTGAATGGTATATTGTTTATAGTTTTATTTTTCATGGTTGTTTAAGCTATTGTGAGGTTTTTGCTTATTTGTATCTATATGAGACTGAAAACTGTGGTTTTGAGATCTGAGAAGAATTGTGTTAGAATTTTGATAGGGTTTTCACTGAATCAGTATATTACTATATTAATTGACCAATCCTTGAGCATGTGTATTTTTCCATCTTACAATATCTTTTTCAATTCATATCTTCAATGTCTTAAAGTTTTTATAAAGGTCTTTCACTGTTTTAGTTCAAATTACACAAAACTATTTTTTGAGGTTATTGTGACAGGCATCATTTTCCTGAATTCTATGTAAGTCTTTTCTCATTTGTATGTAGGAAAGTTACTCAGTTTTGTTAGTTAATTTGGCAATCCTTATACTTTGTGAAGGTGTTACTAAGTTGTACAAGTTTCTTTATAGAGTTCTTACAGTCCTTTATATATAAAAATATAGCATCTGCATATAACATTATTTTGATTTGTTCCTTTGATATGAATCAATTCTAGATCTTCATTTGAGTTTTTTTTAAGCTAAGATTTCAAGTACTGTATTGAATACATATAGAGAGATTGAATACTCTTGCATTGTTCACTATTTTAGTGGAGAGGCTTTGAATTCTCTCCATTTAGTTTGATGTGGGCTATACACTTTCTGTGAATTGCATTTTTTAAGCAGAGGTATATTTCTTGTATCCCTAATATCTCCAAGACTTCTATCAAGAAGGGCTGTTAATATTGTTAAAGGCTTTTTTGCATCTAATAAGATGAACTTCTGGAATTTGACTTTAAGGTTGTACAAGTGGTAGATTACATTTATTGACTTTGAATTTTTCATCTCTCCCTACATGTCTTGACGTAAAGCCTAGGATAGATTATCTTTTTGATATGTTATTGGATATATGTAGCAAATATTTCTTTGGGGACTTTCGTAGATAAGTTCATAATGAAATTGGCATGTATTTTACTTACATTTTGGGTGTATATGTGGTTTAGTTATCAAGGTAGCTATCCTTATAAAAAATTTTCACAGTGTTCTGCTGTTTTTATTTTGTAGAATAATTTGAGGATTATTCATGCTAATTCAAGAAGCATTATTAAAAAATAGAAGGTACCACCTACTACATTATTCTGCTTGCTATTAAAATTATTTTTAATGTCCTATTGATTTACCCACAGACTGTTGCATCTCTAAGCCTTCATTCCCAAATTCTGGCAGAATTTTACAACTAAAGGTGACTCATAGGTAGACATGGTCCAAACTACAAGAAAATATTTAATTTTAATGAGTATATTTATAACAGATTTATTCC
This sequence comes from Microtus pennsylvanicus, assembly GCF_037038515.1. Classification (NCBI taxonomy): domain Eukaryota; kingdom Metazoa; phylum Chordata; class Mammalia; order Rodentia; family Cricetidae; genus Microtus; species Microtus pennsylvanicus. The sequence goes on from NC_134579.1 coordinate 89,463,441, forward strand.
ATGGACTGTTCACAGCTCATTCAGCACAGAGTGATAATACATAACAAGGCAGGAAGTCATGAATGAGTATAAGAAAATAGTGCTTTCTGTACACAACATGAGAGTCACACATGTAAACTCAAGTAATTAGGATAATATGTATCAGACATCAGCAATCCCAAGACAGATTTAAATCCTTGGGAGACAGTAAGAAGGGGCCTGGAGATCCATGCCTTGCTGAGAAGCTACTACTATCTTAAAGATGCTTGGAGAAAGGGAATAATGTTGATTTTAAGAATGTGCAACTTCTGATTGTTCAACCATATTGTAGGCCATGCTCAACACCCACAATTTTATGGAGGTTTCAGATTGAATTCTGAGAATGTAAAAAAAGAAGAGGAAAAAACCAAAGATGTCTGGAGGAAGTGGAACATGGGAAGACTGGAGAGTTGAATTTGGTCAAATGACATTGCAAGGTATTCTTAAATCACTAATAAAAGTATTAAAAGTAAAATACTGTGGACATATAAATTTGTTTCCCCAAACAAATTACAATACAGATATAAAACAGAAATGAAAACAAGTGCATATACAATATTTATGTGGATATTAATATATAAATTTTGATATTCAGAGATTAGTAGGTGATTAAATTAGACTAATAACATGTATGACACTAAACAAGTCTTAATTTCTAAAGAATAGTTTGCAGAACTAGAAAAAGTTCCCTTTTTAGTTCTGCAGTATCTGACATAAATAATGAACTCTACAATCTTCTACAAAGAATACAACTATAAGATTTATATTTCCTGATTTTATGTGAGACTATACAACAGTGAAATCCATGTAATTCTGTCATGAGAGCAGACGAACAGACATGAACAGGTACAGAGCAATACTCCTTCAAACACTGTGAAACTTTTTAATGCTAATTTTCATTTCAATATTGCTCATTTGAGGGCCTGGTAATGTTCGAAGATATGGCAACACATCATTTTACTTCTGCTTTATAGATAAATTAATTATTCAAAGGAAATCTGAGGTCATTTTACTTATAAAGTAATTTGGAATAATTATTCAATGTGAATTTTTACATAATTTTAGGTAGAAATATTTGTGCATCTGTTACAGGGATTTGGAGACTTTTGTTCCCTAGATTGCACCCAAAATAACCACATAGAAACACTGCTTGGCCATTAGCTCTAGCCTCCTATTGGCTAACTCTCACATGTTGATTCAACCCATTATTATAAATCTGTGTTTACCACAAGGTCATGGCTTACTGGGAAAGATTTAGCATATCTGACCTGGGGTCTCCATGGTGGCTCTCTCACGCTGACTCTGATTTTCTCCTCCCAGAATTTACCTTCGCCTACCTACGTTCTGCCCTATCAGGCCAAGCAGGTTTTTTATTGATTAACCAATGAAAACATAATGGTTCTCCTACACCATGCATCCCCCTTCAGGGCAGAATTTCTCCATGCCCTAGGTTTCCCACGTGTGCCAATGCTTTATTATGATTACCTTGTTCATTGCCTTCTGCCTCTCGAATGTTCACATTCCAGGGCTCTTTGCTTTGCTCAAGAAAGCTGATCAGGTCTGGTTTTGACACTGAAAGACCTGCATATTGGAAGAGACCTATGACCATAACTTGGGATAACAATAAAACACATGGATTTCTCATAAAACACCATGCTGATTATATAAGATGGCCTATAATTTAAAATTCCAAATATGATTGTCTTATTGCTATCTTTAAATATTTTAACACACTCAAAAGCATTTTTGTTAATATTGTATACCTTGAGTTTCCTTGTAAATTACTACTGGATCAAATGCAAACACATTATGAATCATTAAGATGCAAATCAATATATAATCTATGATGTATCTGAAAACTAAAATGTATTATGAAAGTTTGAATGATAAATATCATCTCCAGGAGTCAGGAATATATTGACAAGATAAATTTACACAAAACATTTTGATTTACATAATGAACTCCAAGATTTTTATTAAATTGGCAAATAAATGTGAGGCAGACAATTCAGACATAGATGTAAAACATCCTTGTAGGATACAAATATGATAAAGAAGGAATCAGGAAAGAAAAATGTCTCACCCACAGAGACCATGTTACTGTAGTTCTCCAACATGACTTCCCTGTACAAAGCCCTTTGTGCAAAGTCGAGGCTGTCCCACTCATCTGGAGAGAAATCAATTGCCACATCCTGGAATGTCAAGATTCCTGTCATGAAAGGAAAGAGTTTATCAAATGCCCACGTAAATATTTCTTTACTTAGACTAAGGATACAAGAGTTCATCACAAAATTTGATGTGTTCTTGCTTATCATTATTCTAAAAGACATACTCCAAATACAGTCTATACTAAAAATCTGTGTGCTGGAAGTATTAAACCAAGTAGGAAAAGTTAACCTTCAGAACTATGGGCCTAAATGGGGTATGGGAATGGGAGCCAGATTATCTTCATGTGAAGTTCCAGACTTCACCTGTGCCCTTAATTATCTATCCTCTTGGCAAATTTTCTTTAGAACCCATAGGCTGAATAAACATGAGCTGTAAGCTGCAACCATGCGGGCATACACTGCTGTCAAATAAAAATATGTCAAACATAAGATGTGTAGCAAAGGCAGAATTTCCATATCCAAGAAAGAAGCAGAAATTTTTACTGCATATGATTCCAATGACATCAGTGGGAAGGCCATGGAACGGCTGACACCTTTGTATGGCGAGGTATAAAGAGACTAATTTCTACGTCCTGAATCAGTGCTGGGAATCTGTGGGCAGATTTATAAAGGACAAGTAAAGGATGTAGATTGTGTAGCTGATGCATGGCTTGGATCAACTGACATCCAAAACTGACTCTTCCCTACAGGTTCCCATCACTGCTTCAAGAACATAAGATCCGTATGAACTAAAGTACAATAAGTTACTCAGCAAAATTTCCAAAGAATCAATAAAAACACCAGCAAAATATGACTAAACATTTTGTGATCAGCAATCCCATAAATTTGGTATTCTAGATTAGATATAATATTACAAACAGCACCTTGCCTTTCATCCATTTTTTTACATGAATCATCATGGAGAATATAGGATAAAAAGGACAAACCACCAAGAACATGTCCTAATGGACAGTATAATTATATTCTTCATCATTCATTTCTGTGTTGTCTTTTTCTTATTCTAATTCTTTAACATATTCATGATCACTTAACTACACCTTAAATATTTTTTATGTTATTTACTGTTTCGTTTTTTTAATTGTGCTTTATGATTTTTTCTGTATGTTTCTGTAGTACACTATTTTCTTCCATTGTTCTAGTCACATTCTGGGCAGATTACTGCTGACTTGAAAACTCCACAAATGCAAGCCCAGACTACTAAATCCCGTAAAGTTTTAAATCACCATTGGCAAACAAGATAATCCATGAGAAATCAGATTTAAACAATACCTATCCACAAATCCAGCACTACCGAAGTACAAGAAGGAACACTCTGACGAAACAAAGCTACCTGCACACATACAAATACATACAACATCATATAACCTCACTCCAATAAAACCAAATGAAGGGAAACACACAATTTCATCAAAAACTAACAGGAATTAACAAACACTGGTCAGTATTATCTCTTAATATCAGTGAACTCAATTCCCCTATGGAAAGTTACAGGCTAAGAAAATGATTATGACAGCATGATCCAGCCTACTGCTGTATACAAGAAACACACTTCAACTTCAAAGACATATATTAAATCAGAGTAAATGGTTGGGAAAAGATTTTCCAACCAAATGGACCTAAAGAAAAAGTGGGTGTAGCTCTTTTATTATCTAACAAAATAGACTTCAAACTAAAATCAATCAAAAGAGATGGAGAAAAACACCTTATACTCATAACAGGACCCATCCATTAAGGTGAAGTCTCACTCCTGAACAATAATGCCACAAATACAAGAACACCCACATAGGTAGAAGAAACATTACTAAAGGTTAAATTGTAAATCAAACCCCACACACTAATAATTAAGGACTTAAACACCCCATTCTTCTCAATGAACAGGTAAAGTAGACAAACCTAAAAGAGAAATAAGAAGACTAACAGATTAATGAATCAAATGTAATTTACAGATACCTACAGATCATTCCACCCAAACACTAAAGAATATATCTTCTTCTCAACACCTCACAGAACCCTCGCTAAAATTGATCACATACTTGGTAGCAAAGAAAATCTCAACAGATACAAAAAAATGGAGTAAAACCCTGGATCTTATTGGACTGTGGTTTAAGATTAGAATTCAACAGTAACACTAATTTCTGAAAACCCACTACACAAGGAAAATAAACAGTGCTCTAATGAACCACCCATGGGTCTCGGGAAGCTATAAAGAAAGAAATCAAAGACTTCCTAGAATTCAACAAAAATGAAGGCATAGTGTACTAAAACCTATGGGACACTATGAAAGCAGTGCTCAAAGGATAGATGATAGCATTAAGTGCCCACAGAAAGAATGTGAGGAAAGCTCATGCATAATTAAGAACTCTACGACAAAAAGAAGCAGTCTCATGCAGGAGGAGTAGAAGACAGGAAATAATCAAAAAGAGGGATGAAATTAACAAAATAGAGACAAAGAAAACAATACAGAGAATCAATGAAACAAAGAGCTGTTTCTTTGAGAAAATCAACAATACAGACAAACCTTTATCCAAACTAATCAAAAGGCAGAAATAGAATATCCAGATTAAGAACATAAGAAATGAAAAGTGGTTCTCAGAAGCCCTCATTGTCCACCATATTCAGAGAGTCCGGTTTTATCCCATGCTTATTCAATCCCAGTCCAACTGGCCTTGGTGAGCTCCTAATAGATCAGCCCCACTGTCTCAGTGGGATGGTGCCCCCCCTGGCGGTCTTGACTTCCTTGATCATGATCTCCCTCCTTCTGTTTCCCATTTGGACCTTGGGAGCCCAGTCCATTGCTCCAATGTGGATCTCTGTCTCTATCTCCATCCATCGCCAAATGAAGGTTCTATGGTTATATGCAAGATATTCATTAGTATATTTATAGGATCGGTCCATTTCAGGCTCTCTCTCCTCAGCTGCCCAAAGACCTAGTGGGGTACATCTCTCTGGACCCCTGGGAACGCCTCTAGAGTCAAGGCTCTCGCCAACCCTAAAATGGCTCCTCTTTGGTCCTACTGCATGTACTGGCTTTGTGGGAGCCTTGCCTGTTTGGATGCTCAATTTCCTAGACCTGGATGGAGGGGGGAGGACCTTGGAATGCCCACAGGGAAGGGAACCTTGACTGCTCTTTGTACTGGAGAGGGAAGGGGAGGGAATGGGGCATGGGGAGTGGGGGTAGGGGGAGGGAAAAGGGATGCATGGAGGTGGTGTAAATTTTTAATAAAAAATTAAAAAAAGAAATGAAAAGGGGGATATAACAACAGAGAGTGAGGTAACCCACAGAATCATTAGGTCATACTACAAAAGCCTATACTCCACAAAATTTATGGACAATTTTTGGATAGATACCATCTACCAAATTTAAAACAAGACCAGGTTGACAATTAAAATAGATGTACAACCTACAAGGAAATAGAAGGTGTTATCACAAACCTCTTAACCAAATAATCCCGGAGTTGAATGGTTTCTGTGCAGAATTCTACAAGAATTTCAAAGAAGAGCTAATTCCTATAATCCTCAAAGTGTTCAACATAATAGAAACAGATGGAAAATTGTCAAATTCTTTTCTTGAGGCCCAGTTACTTTGATACCAAAACCACACAAAGACACACCAAGAAAGAGAATTACAGACCAATCTCACCCATGAACATTGATCCAAAAACACTCAATAAATAACTGCACACTCCTTTATTTCCAGCACTCGGGAGGCAAAGGCAGATGGATCTCTCTCAGTTCGAGGCCAGCCTGGTCTAAAAGAGCTAGTTCCAGGACAGGCTACAAAAGCTACAGAGGGACCCTGCCTCAAACAAACAAACAAACAAACAAAACCAACCCCTCCATAAAAAACCTGGAAATCATCCACCATGATCAAGTCAGTTTCATCGCATGATTCACGAATTGTTCAAGATACAAAAATCCATCAATGAAACCCACCACAAAATTAATGAAAGATTTTTATATGAGGATTATCTCATCAGATGCTGAAAAAGCATTTGAAACCCCTTTATGATAAAGGTCTTGAGAAAATTGGGATACAAGGACCATATCTAACCATAATAAAAGCAGTACACGGTAAGACAATAGCCAACATCAATTAAATGGAAAGAAAGTCAAGGGGATTACACCAAAATTAGAGACAAGACAAGGCTCTCCAGTCTTTCCATATCTATTCAACATAGTTCTTAATGTTCTACCTAGAGTGATCAGAAAAGAAAAGGATATCAAGAGGATATAAATTGGAAAGAAAGAAGTCAAACTTTTGTTATTTGCATATGACATACATAAGCCCCAAAACTCTACTAGGGAACTACTACAGATTAATAATAATTATAATTATAATATTGAAGGATCCAAGATCAACTAAAAATAATTGGTAGCCCTCGTATATACAAATGACAAAGAAGCTGAGAAATAAATCAGAGAAACATTACCCTTCACAGAAGCCACAAATAGCATAAAATATCTTGTGGGTAACACTAACCAAACAAGTGAAAGTCCTGCTCGACAAGAACCTTAAATCTTTGTAAAAAGAAATTGGATAAGACACCAGAAAATGGAGAGATCTCCCATGCTCATGCATAGGTAGGATCAACACAATAAAAATGGCTATACTACCAAAAGCAATCTATTGATTCAATGCAATCCCCATCAAAATCTCAAAAGAAATCTTCAAAGACCTTGAAAGAACAATAATCAACTTCATATGAGAAAACAAAAAACCCTGGATAGCCATAACAATCCTGTACAATAAAGAACTTCTAGAGACATCAACATCCCTGACATCCAGCTATATTACAGAACTACAATAATGTAATCGTCTGGTATTGGCATTAATCAGACTGTTTGACCAATGGAATAGAATTGAAGATCTGTATATTCATCGACACACCTACAAATACCTAATTTTTAACAAAGAAGTTAAAATTATACATTCAAAAATAGAAAGCATCTTCAACAATCCATGCTGGCGTAACTGGATGTCAACATGTAGAAGAATGAAAATAGATTCATATCTATCCTCAAGCACAAAACTCAAGTCCCAATGGTTTAGAGACCTCATTATAAATCATACCACACTAAACCTGATAGAAGAGAAAGTGGGAAGCAGCTTTTAATCCAAGGGCACAGGAGACGACTTCCTAAATATAATAACCCCAGCAGCACAATACTGAGAGAAACAGTAAATAAATGGGACCTCCTAAAACTGAGAAGCTTCTGTAAATCAAAAATCACAGTCAATAAGATAAAAAAGCAGCCTAGAAATTGGGAAAATATCTTCACCAACCCCACATCAGACAGAGGACTGTGATTTCCAAAATGTATACAGAACTCAAACAAAAAAATAGATATCAAAATGCTAAATAATACAATTAAAAATGGAGTACAGATCAAAACAGAGAATTTAAATAGAAGAATCCCATATGGCCAAAAGACAGTTAGAGGGATGGTCAACACCCTTAGTGATCAGGGAAATGCAAATCAAAATGACTCTGAGATTCCATCTTACACCTGTCAGTATGTGTAAGACCCAAAACACCCTTTCAGGCCTATGCAGGAGAGCATGCAAAGTAAGAGGAACAGTCTTCCATTGTGGGAGGGAATGAAACTTTTGCAACCACACTAGAAAGCAGTATGGAAATTTCACAGAAAATTGGGATTCAACCTACCTTAGAACCCAGCAATACCACTCTTCGGCATATGTCCAAATAATGCTCAATCATACTACCTGGACATTTGTTCAACTATGTTCATATCTTCATAAAGCCTTAATCGTAATAGCCAGAACCTAGAAACAACCTAGGTGTCCCTCAACCAAAGATTGGATAAAGAAAATGTGATACATTTGCACAATGGAGTACCACTCAGCAGTAAAAGACATTGGCATCTTGGAATTTGCATGCAAATGGATAAAATTAGAAAAACAATCCTGATTGAGGTAACCCATACCCAGAAAGATGAGTATGATATGCATTCACACATAAGGGGATTTTAGCTGTAACCAAATCCTATAGTCTATGACCCCAGAGAAGCCAAGTAACAAATAGAATCCTAAGAGAAATAGATTAGATCTCCTGAGAAAACTGGGAGCATGTAGGTGGGAGGAGAAGGGAGGTTAGAAGGGGAGGAGGAGGTGAGAAATGAATGGTGGAAGGGACCTAGAGGTAAATGGATAGTTGAGACTGGAAAAAGACAGTGACAGAGAACAAGGAAGGAGATAGCTTAATTGTGGGAGCCTCTTATGGGGCTGGCAAGAAAACTGCCACTAAAGAAATTCCCAGGAATCCACTAGGATGACCCCATCTAAGACCCTAACCAATAGTGGAGATAGTGTCAGAATTGGTCTTGCCCTCTAATGTGATTGATGACTAACACAAATGTCACCATAGAACCTTTGTCGAGCAACTGATGGAGGGAGAGGCACAGATCCGCTGTGGAGCACTGGGCTGATCTTCCAACATCCAGTTGAAGAGCGAGAGGAGTGAGAATATGAGCAAAGAGGTCAAGACCATGATGGGCATACCTGCTGAAACAGCTTGCCTGAGCTGAAAGAAGCTCACCAAATTTGGCTAGATAGGAAAGGAACCAGCAGAGGACTGAGTTAGGACTTCTAAATGTGGGTGACATTTGTATCCCTGAGGCTGACAGGGGGGCCAATGGCGGGTGTCCAGGATTTAGCCGTACTGCTTCTAATGACTTTTTGAACCCATTCTCTTAGGACGGATATCTTGTTCATCCTAGATGTAGTATGAAGGACTTGGTCCTTTCTCAAAGCAATGTACCTTACCCTCTGTGAGGAGTTGATGAAGTGGAGAACAGGAGGTAAACTGGAAAAAAGAGGAAGAGGGGAGGTAGGGACAACTGGGATTGGTACATGAAATGAATAAAGATAGTTTATAATAAAAATTTAAAAAATAGGAGGAAGCTAGTGTGTAAGACCCAAAGATGATGTAGAATACCAATACCCCTACACCCTTCCACACCTCACCTGGATTGAAGTACATATGGACTAGCAGAAATAGAGGCAGTATACACAGGGTATGTAGTTATGTACCTGATTTGGTACTAGAAATGAAATAAGAATTGGACTCATGCACAGATCCCTAACCCAGAATCTATCTCTGAATCATAACCATTTGCAAATGAAAATTTATTTTTTCAAGGAATTGTCACTAGGATAAGAACTACTCCCAAATGTATGCTACAAGCCAAACCTCAAAAACTTCAACAGTGAGCTTGGCAGTGGTGATGCACACCTTTAATCCCAGCACTCAGGAGGAAGAGGCAGGTAGATCTCTGTGAGTTCGAGGCCAGCCTGGTCTACAAGAGCTAGTTCCAGAACAGGCTCCAAAGCTACAGAGAAACCCTGTCTTGAAAAAATACCCCCCCCCCCGAAATTTAAGAGCATCTTGGAGATTCCTTGTCTCATAATGTCATGTCAGAACTTTACATCCTCTCTTTCTTTTATATCTTATCTTATTTATACATTTTCCAGTTTGAGTGTTTTGGGGGATTCTGTTTCTTTTGGCTTTTCTTGGGCTATTTGTCTTCTAATTGTTTTTTTTTCTATTATTCTGTGGTAGTTTTGTTTTATCTTACTACATCATAGTATATATTTTTATTATTATTATCACTTAGAAATCAGTTTTTTTCTGGTGCGAGAAAGAAAGGGGTTGGATCTGGATGGGAAAATGATGGGGAAGAATTGGACATAGTAGAGTTGAAACAAATACAACTAGGAAATTATTTAAGGAAAACTGTTTTCAGTAGAAGGATAAGTTTAAAAAACATATAAATAGACCACTATTTTTTAAATATTCATATGAAAACTACTGTGTTCATTAGGAAAATGTGTGGAGATCCCATGCTAGGTAGTTTCCAACGCAAAAAATCAAATATAAATAATTAGAGAGAAGTTCATTTTCTGCAAAAGATGTGATAGTTTATGTTCATCACTTGGCAATGCTTCAAAATAATTTATTACTGATAATATGAATTCAACATATCCTGACTACAGAATCAAACACTGTATATGAATCCAGGAACAAAGCAACCAAACTAATGATCTCTGAAGTGGTAGACATTGTTACAGAGAACCTAATACAGGTGAATGAAGTCAAAATCAATACATTAAGGAAAGCTGATGACAGCTTTTCACACAAGAGTCACATCATTATTGCTGGGATAGTGATTGCCCAAGGAATACAGCATAGAAACTCTAGTGTGAATACAACAGCATCAATTTTATGCCACGCATAAGCTACGTGTGTCTGCCACATTCCAGATTCTCAAGTGAATTCCGGATATGTAGTTTTGTTTTCCACAAGACTCTGCCATTACTAAGTCTACTTTCTCATAACTGAAAAAGTTATGCTAGGCTACGCATTTCATGTGAACGAGCATCCATTTTTCATAAACCATAAAGAGAGCCTGGGCAGTCGCCATACCATATATGCTGTGAGTTGTTCTCTGGAGGAATTGGGCATCAGGAAACTACAATATTCCTCTGTCACAATGGAATCCCCAATGATAAGCATCATCAGTTCATTGAGGATCTATGTCTTCAAAAAACAAAGAGACAAGAACAAAACAAAACAGTGGGAATTTGATCCCGTTCAAATAGTATATATTTAAAGACTCAATTATAACTGTCATAATTTAGCACAGGCACGCAATGTAAATAGATATAAACTCCTTAGGGAAGACTATGAGAAGCAGATAAAATGTGCAACATAAATATATCAACTTTGTAGAAGAAATTGAGCATAGCTGCTGTGCAGAGACATACTTACTGTAGAACCATCCATCTCTTCTGAGCTTCTGTTCCTGGATTCTCTCTAGAGGATTTGCTTTTAAAAAATATCACTAAATACCATTCAGCTGCTACACGCACACTCACCATCTGCAGAGCCTCAGAAATCAGGAACTATTTACTCCTGGCTTGGTTAAACAGATACTCAGGAAAACAAGAGAGATTTAAATGCTGAGTTTTTCCCTTGCTGAGTTCAAGAGGTCTGCCCAGCAGTGAGATCTCTGGCTGCACTGGCCTGTTGTACTCAATCAAAGCAAAGCAGCAGTGGGGAAAGGAAAGCTGAACTCAAAATCTTATGGAGATCAAAATCTTATGAAGCTTATCATACCTCTACCTTGGTTTCACTGGGAAGATTCACAAAGATGTTGGGGCTGCTAATTAGATTGACAAATAGAAGCTGTGGAATGAAGCACAAGTGAAAGCAATTTTATTTCCACATGCAGTTGTTTGTGACTTTGAAATTTTGAGAGAACTGCAAGTATTTTCAGATTCTTTTAAAGGAAGCAGTAGAGTTCAAAATGCTTCAACACGAGACATTGTTCATTAATCATGTAGAATATTAACACAGTATGTTATGGTAGATTCTTACGGACTCATATATTTTGATATGAAAAGCAAATACTGAGATTTTTATAATGCCCATGAGGACCTACTGTTAGGAGCCCTCTTTTTCCTTAAACACGAGTAACAAACCGCTGTTTGTGAAGGATGTGGGGATAGATAAAGAAGGACGCCTAGTGAGTAAGAATGGAACATTTGAGTTCGGGTTTCACTCTCCTTACTCATTTCACTGTCACAAGGAGACAGTAGACTCCATTAGAACCTGATGTAGCACAGAGAGACCATGTACACGCACAACACAACCACACAATATGGTTTGAAAAACAATTCTGTTCCTTGTGCCTGATTCTTGCTGTCCTTTGTACAGAGTTTTATTTGTTTGTCTCTCCTCTCTGACCATTTAAAAATGCTTTACACTGATGCTGAACTATTTTCCCAAACACATTTGGTCTTTCTGACAAATTGACAGTTTCTGCTGTTTGAATAATTTAGTTATGTCTTCCAGTGTAATAAGTGTAATGGATTAATTTATCAATTTTTTCCCGAAAGCTTTACTATCAGTTGCTTCTTCTCTTACTCAGATGCAGCTGAATGTTTATAAACACGTGTTTCTAGATGTTTGACACAGTAAATATCTCTCTTCACTGTTTGTGATCTCAAGCTAATCTAATGTGTACTATTAAAAGGAATGAAGGACATTCACCTTTGAGAGTTTATTCATGAGAAAATATTTTGTAAGCATGCTAAAAATTAATAAATTGTTAAATTAAATTTATTAAAGTACTGTAAAAATCTTACATGATACTTAAAAACATTTCCTTCCATATTATGTGTTTTCAAGATAGTTATTTGTGATATAATAATCATGGATTTGTGGAAAAAAATCATTGTTTAATAAACACTCCTAGGGAATAATATTATAAGTTCTCTCAGGAAACACATAGGCCAAATCTTTAAAGTTGAGAATTGTTTTTACATGTTAAATAAATCTCATCTAATTCATGTTTTTGGATATATGACACACTGTAATATAAGTTTATTCCAAACAACACCGACACAATTAAGTTCATGGACTCATGATTTTTAGTTCACTTTTGGAGAAGGTAAATTATTTTCAGTTTTTAAAGCTAGCCGAGTGATTTGAGACAGACTGAACATAACTGAAGGTGTTTAACTGTTATATATTAAGAACACATTAGTTTCTTTGGTCTATGACTTTTGACTCTTAAAGATATACTAAATTTGAAAACAAGCACACAAAGGAGAAGAGCTACTGTGGGAAAACCCATCCAAATTAACACTCACCATAAGAATTGGACTCATGCACAGATCCCTAACCCAGAATCTATCTCTGAATCATAACCATTTGCAAATGAAAATTTATTTTTTCAAGGAATTGTCACTAGGATAAGAACTACTCCCAAATGTATGCTACAAGCCAAACCTCAAAAACTTCAACAGTGAGCTTGGCAGTGGTGATGCACACCTTTAATCCCAGCACTCAGGAGGAAGAGGCAGGTAGATCTCTGTGAGTTCGAGGCCAGCCTGGTCTACAAGAGCTAGTTCCAGAACAGGCTCCAAAGCTACAGAGAAACCCTGTCTTGAAAAAATACCCCCCCCCCCGAAATTTAAGAGCATCTTGGAGATTCCTTGTCTCATAATGTCATGTCAGAACTTTACATCCTCTCTTTCTTTTATATCTTATCTTATTTATACATTTTCCAGTTTGAGTGTTTTGGGGGATTCTGTTTCTTTTGGCTTTTCTTGGGCTATTTGTCTTCTAATTGTTTTTTTTTCTATTATTCTGTGGTAGTTTTGTTTTATCTTACTACATCATAGTATATATTTTTATTATTATTATCACTTAGAAATCAGTTTTTTTCTGGTGCGAGAAAGAAAGGGGTTGGATCTGGATGGGAAAATGATGGGGAAGAATTGGACATAGTAGAGTTGAAACAAATACAACTAGGAAATTATTTAAGGAAAACTGTTTTCAGTAGAAGGATAAGTTTAAAAAACATATAAATAGACCACTATTTTTTAAATATTCATATGAAAACTACTGTGTTCATTAGGAAAATGTGTGGAGATCCCATGCTAGGTAGTTTCCAACGCAAAAAATCAAATATAAATAATTAGAGAGAAGTTCATTTTCTGCAAAAGATGTGATAGTTTATGTTCATCACTTGGCAATGCTTCAAAATAATTTATTACTGATAATATGAATTCAACATATCCTGACTACAGAATCAAACACTGTATATGAATCCAGGAACAAAGCAACCAAACTAATGATCTCTGAAGTGGTAGACATTGTTACAGAGAACCTAATACAGGTGAATGAAGTCAAAATCAATACATTAAGGAAAGCTGATGACAGCTTTTCACACAAGAGTCACATCATTATTGCTGGGATAGTGATTGCCCAAGGAATACAGCATAGAAACTCTAGTGTGAATACAACAGCATCAATTTTATGCCACGCATAAGCTACGTGTGTCTGCCACATTCCAGATTCTCAAGTGAATTCCGGATATGTAGTTTTGTTTTCCACAAGACTCTGCCATTACTAAGTCTACTTTCTCATAACTGAAAAAGTTATGCTAGGCTACGCATTTCATGTGAACGAGCATCCATTTTTCATAAACCATAAAGAGAGCCTGGGCAGTCGCCATACCATATATGCTGTGAGTTGTTCTCTGGAGGAATTGGGCATCAGGAAACTACAATATTCCTCTGTCACAATGGAATCCCCAATGATAAGCATCATCAGTTCATTGAGGATCTATGTCTTCAAAAAACAAAGAGACAAGAACAAAACAAAACAGTGGGAATTTGATCCCGTTCAAATAGTATATATTTAAAGACTCAATTATAACTGTCATAATTTAGCACAGGCACGCAATGTAAATAGATATAAACTCCTTAGGGAAGACTATGAGAAGCAGATAAAATGTGCAACATAAATATATCAACTTTGTAGAAGAAATTGAGCATAGCTGCTGTGCAGAGACATACTTACTGTAGAACCATCCATCTCTTCTGAGCTTCTGTTCCTGGATTCTCTCTAGAGGATTTGCTTTTAAAAAATATCACTAAATACCATTCAGCTGCTACACGCACACTCACCATCTGCAGAGCCTCAGAAATCAGGAACTATTTACTCCTGGCTTGGTTAAACAGATACTCAGGAAAACAAGAGAGATTTAAATGCTGAGTTTTTCCCTTGCTGAGTTCAAGAGGTCTGCCCAGCAGTGAGATCTCTGGCTGCACTGGCCTGTTGTACTCAATCAAAGCAAAGCAGCAGTGGGGAAAGGAAAGCTGAACTCAAAATCTTATGGAGATCAAAATCTTATGAAGCTTATCATACCTCTACCTTGGTTTCACTGGGAAGATTCACAAAGATGTTGGGGCTGCTAATTAGATTGACAAATAGAAGCTGTGGAATGAAGCACAAGTGAAAGCAATTTTATTTCCACATGCAGTTGTTTGTGACTTTGAAATTTTGAGAGAACTGCAAGTATTTTCAGATTCTTTTAAAGGAAGCAGTAGAGTTCAAAATGCTTCAACACGAGACATTGTTCATTAATCATGTAGAATATTAACACAGTATGTTATGGTAGATTCTTACGGACTCATATATTTTGATATGAAAAGCAAATACTGAGATTTTTATAATGCCCATGAGGACCTACTGTTAGGAGCCCTCTTTTTCCTTAAACACGAGTAACAAACCGCTGTTTGTGAAGGATGTGGGGATAGATAAAGAAGGACGCCTAGTGAGTAAGAATGGAACATTTGAGTTCGGGTTTCACTCTCCTTACTCATTTCACTGTCACAAGGAGACAGTAGACTCCATTAGAACCTGATGTAGCACAGAGAGACCATGTACACGCACAACACAACCACACAATATGGTTTGAAAAACAATTCTGTTCCTTGTGCCTGATTCTTGCTGTCCTTTGTACAGAGTTTTATTTGTTTGTCTCTCCTCTCTGACCATTTAAAAATGCTTTACACTGATGCTGAACTATTTTCCCAAACACATTTGGTCTTTCTGACAAATTGACAGTTTCTGCTGTTTGAATAATTTAGTTATGTCTTCCAGTGTAATAAGTGTAATGGATTAATTTATCAATTTTTTCCCGAAAGCTTTACTATCAGTTGCTTCTTCTCTTACTCAGATGCAGCTGAATGTTTATAAACACGTGTTTCTAGATGTTTGACACAGTAAATATCTCTCTTCACTGTTTGTGATCTCAAGCTAATCTAATGTGTACTATTAAAAGGAATGAAGGACATTCACCTTTGAGAGTTTATTCATGAGAAAATATTTTGTAAGCATGCTAAAAATTAATAAATTGTTAAATTAAATTTATTAAAGTACTGTAAAAATCTTACATGATACTTAAAAACATTTCCTTCCATATTATGTGTTTTCAAGATAGTTATTTGTGATATAATAATCATGGATTTGTGGAAAAAAATCATTGTTTAATAAACACTCCTAGGGAATAATATTATAAGTTCTCTCAGGAAACACATAGGCCAAATCTTTAAAGTTGAGAATTGTTTTTACATGTTAAATAAATCTCATCTAATTCATGTTTTTGGATATATGACACACTGTAATATAAGTTTATTCCAAACAACACCGACACAATTAAGTTCATGGACTCATGATTTTTAGTTCACTTTTGGAGAAGGTAAATTATTTTCAGTTTTTAAAGCTAGCCGAGTGATTTGAGACAGACTGAACATAACTGAAGGTGTTTAACTGTTATATATTAAGAACACATTAGTTTCTTTGGTCTATGACTTTTGACTCTTAAAGATATACTAAATTTGAAAACAAGCACACAAAGGAGAAGAGCTACTGTGGGAAAACCCATCCAAATTAACACTCACCACTCCCGCATGTAGTCAACACATTTGAAATGAGAAAAAAAGGAAAAATATAGGTGCTGAGGATTTCCATCCAGATGGGTGAGGGTGTACAGGGCCCCTTCAACTCCTGCTGCAGGGGCTTCTTTGTTCCACATGACCCTGCCCTCCCCCCAAGTTTGTGCTTTTGTCTTTGGGGGTCGTTGGACTACCAGGAGTCCCTGTTCCTCTAATGAGGAGATGCATCCAGACTGGCCCTTGGCCCAGGAACAGTTCCTACTCCTGCACTGAGGAGATCCACCCAGAGAGTCAGTCATAGCAAAGATTGGAACAAGACACCAAGACTCTCCTGGCTGCATTTGAAGGAAGAGATGGGCATTGCCAATGCCTGAAAGGCAACATGACATCACCAGAATCCAGGGATCATGCAACAAGAAGAATTGAACACCCTACTCAAGAAGAAGTAGACGAAATCAAATTTATTATGAAAATAATTGATAAGGCGATTGAAAGGAGACAGAGACAGAGACCCGCATAGGAGCACCGGATTGAAATCTCAAGGTCCAAAGTGATCTGGTGATGTATCTCATTGTTAGAATGCATTACAAACATGAGCAAAGCCTGGGGATTATTGTCATTTTAAAAATTAGATCAAATAACCAAGGGAGACCTGCTATTTTCTAAAGAAAAATTAAGGAGGACTGGACCAGGGAGAGTGGGAGCAGGCAGTGAAGACCTGAGAGGAGGGAAGGAACAGGAACTGATGTTAAGATGTAATATATGAGAAAAGATAAAAAGGATGACAAAGAGAACCACTCTTTTGTCATTTATACAGGGATATCCTCTTTCAAAGCTGCACCTAACCATTGATATTACAAGATGCTTTCCCCAAAAGACTTGTGAATGTTCACAGAAATCAACAATTGGATAGGATGTTAGTGAGCTGCTGAATATGTGGGTAAATGATTGTGTGTGTGTGTGTGTGTGTGTGTATTATTACAGATGATGTACAGCCGGCCCACACTGCTTCAGCCTACCTGCTTCTCCTCGGCACATAGCTCATAGATCTTCTCATTGGCCTCATCATTGAGATTCTTCACCTTCTCACAGAACTCTTGCAGTGAAATCTGTTCCCTCCAGAGCTTTCGGTTCTCTTCTCTCAATATGCTCACTTTTTGGTTCAACTGGGTTCGCTCACTCAGCAGCTGCTTGTGGAGGATGCTGAACCATCACAAAATACATTGTGAGTCCAATCCAGCCTACATCTACAACTCCCACATCATCCACGCAAGGTCCTTGTTCCAGGCAGCCCCAGACTAGAGCCCCCAGTAACCATGTCAGCATAGTATAGTAGCTGGCAAAAGCCAGAGAAGAGCCAAATTCCAGAAAGACTCAGGCTACTTCTGAAATCCCTGACAGTAAAAAGATCCATGTACTTCTGAGAGCAGGGTTTGCCTCCAACCACATGTACTTAACTGTTCATGGTTGCGAAAACATTATGAGGTTGAGAGGTAGAAGGCAAATATTCTCTATGGGAGGACAAAAGACCCAAGAGAAATATATTCCATCTATGGGTCCCCTTGGATCACCTCTTAAAACCCTCCCAGAGCTCCCACAGACCCACAGATGGTTGACACCCTCATCATGGTGTGGATAGATTGTCTATCTAGAGGGTCCTTTGGCTGGCAGGACAATTCTGGGATGGGCTCACAGATAAGTCACTCTTAGCAGAACTGGTCTAAGAGGCCCAACTCAAGAGCATGAGACAGGCTAGAAAGAAAGTCCTCACCTTGGTTCAAAGACAAAAACATGGCAAAAACAGTCACTCCCAATGAATGGGGATCCCAGTGAAGTCACGCACTTCCCTGTAGGAGACAGTTTCCTCAGTCAGCTCCTTGCACTTATTTAAGGCGTCTCTAATCTTGGGGAATTTCTGCAGGTCCAGCATCACTTTCTTATGCTCCATAGTCACCATCTCCAGCTCAAAATTCAGCCTGTGGTATGGTATGGCCCAGGAGCAAAGAACAGACTAGAGTCCTCAGTACCCATGCCAGCATCATATAGAAGTCTGTGCCTCCTGCTGGTCTTTGCCACTCAAAATAAAAGTAAGGAACTTCGAGAACAGAAGTTGTAGGATTGACAAGTCCTGGCTTTCTGCCAAA
Organism: Microtus pennsylvanicus; assembly: GCF_037038515.1. Lineage (NCBI taxonomy): Eukaryota > Metazoa > Chordata > Mammalia > Rodentia > Cricetidae > Microtus > Microtus pennsylvanicus. The sequence goes on from NC_134579.1 coordinate 89,482,043, forward strand.
CTAACCATCACCAATCCTTGACCATGTGTTTGACTTTATTAACCCAGAAGCAGCATAGAACCATCTTTTCCAAAGTTCCCAGCTACTAAACCCCATTTCTAGAGGTCCAGCTCAAGCCCCAACCCCTTTTTAAAAGTCAGATCTCTCTGCCAACTGGTGTGCTCAAATCAATCTTACCAACGTGTCTTCTGGTGAACCCTATAAGTACTTAATGAGTCCCCCAAAACAAAACACTGATGATTTCACAAAAGAGGTCAACGACTCTCCAGGATGCAATAGAATGTGCAGAGAATGGACTGTTAGAGTCACGGCCAACTACCATCACTTATTTCATAACTGTCTCTTCCCAAAATCACCAAAAGCCAAGCTGGTTTTTCCAGGTGCCTTCCCTGAGACACAGGGGAAGGCCTTCAGCATCTCTTTCTTCCAATCCAGAGATTTCTTTGATTAGTTAAACTCTCATTAATTCTAATTTAATATTTCACCATGTATAGAGGTCAAGACTCATTTTCCAAACATTCCCAAGGAATGGCTCTTCCCCTCTGAAGATCTCTAATTAATAAGATGAGAAGTGAAAGATACTGAGACATTAGCTCATGTTGATGTTGAAGGAAGTTCAGTTCCATAAAGTGAATGAGTACCTCGGGAAAGATCCACAGGGCTGTTACAATGCATGGGGGTGATGGGGATTGTGGGTGTCCCGTCACACCAAGATAAGTCACATGGGTAATAATGAACAATTCTCCCAAACATCAGCAGAATACATTCCATTAATCGTGACGTTAGCAAAGGTGACATCACCTAGTGACAGGACAGTCTGGAGACACCTGGACAGCGCATCCACAGAGGTGAGCACTCACACACCAAGAACAGACACTTGCAGAGAGTATGATGGCCCATTCCTACACTCAAATGAAAGATGATGGGCCATTGAGAAGCAGGACTCAGAAGCCTTAGCAATAATTGATGGCTCCTGCCCTGCAGGTTACTCTGAGGTAAAATGTGAGATCCTCCAGCTTTGGCCAGGGGACTTTACTCTCCCTGTTATTAGTGACCCACAACCAAAAGAAATCCAGTGTGCTGAAGTACAGTTCTGTAACTGAGATCTCATTAATCTCTCTCTCTTTCCTTTCCACTCAGAGTCAAAGCAGAGGGCCCCTAGCACAGCAGCTACAGCGTTGACCATTACTGGCTCTCTGCCAAAATAACCATCAGAAACCCTAGACTCCAGGTCTACTCTTTAGAAATGAAGAGAAGCAGGATAGATCCATTACCTCCCCAAAGCTCCAAGATCCAGTGTCCCACCATGTAAAACCAAGTTGAAGCCTTCCATCATCAAGTAGGACTCACTGCATTTTGCCCCAAACCATTTATTTCTTGATGTGTGATGCTGAGATTGAAGGCCAGCTTTTTTCTGCCTCCCTCTAGTCTCGTGATGCTCTCCTTTACGTCTCTCAAGAAGCCTGCTCAGTCTTGCCAACATGGCTATGACCAAAACCTGTAAGCAATGAACAGATGCCCCAGCGGCAGATGGTGTTGCCACAGCACTTCTGACATCACATAGAATGCCAGGGATCTCCAGGATACAATAGAATGCCCAGGGAGGGGTCTGCTGCTTCCCACAGTACAGCCCTTTTTTCTCTGGCTAATTTCCTCACTCCAAACATGACCTGAAACCAAGGTGCCATATCAGGAGCCTCTCTGACGTCAGAAAGGATGCTCATCCTCCTTTCAAAGCCAGAGATCTAGCTCCCCACTTCATTAGAACATTATCTGTGTGGAGTTGAATGCTCACTTTTGAAGTACTGTGCAGGAATGGTTCTTCCCTTCCTTAAGATCCATACTGAGTAAGATGAGAAATTAATGATCCTGAGAAATTAGGTCAGGATGAAGGGGATTGGGAGGGATGAGTCCTCTGAAGTGAAGAGCATCTGGGAAAGATCCTCAGACTTTTAGAGACTGGTTGGTTCCAAACAACAGGAAGTCATACAGGTAGTGATAAAAACTTCCCCTGCAGAGCTCACTGAAGCTATGATGTTGTGAGTGAAGATGAGATTCAATTTGACAGTTCTGGCTGGAGCCACATGAGCCTAGATTAGTCCTCAGATATATAGAAAAAAATCTTGTCTGGGAAGAATATAATGGTCCAAACCATGAATCAATAAACGGAAGAAAGAGCAGTGGCAAGTCAGAGATCAGTCTGGGCTAAGTAGAGGCACCATAAGTTGGAAAAACACATGCACACACATACAGATATTGAGGCACATAGCCATGGGATATAACATGATGTAGATCATGCTATGCTGCGTCAATCAACAAACCAAGGCTGACAGCTGAAGACATCTATCCATCAAAATGGAAATATTTACAAAGAAGTTACATTGTCTCAAAAAGTAACAACAGTAGCATCATCTTAAAGGAATATATAACTCATCCAGCCAGAGTCTTTTGACCATGGACACTGAACCAGGTACTAATTCCTACCTAGAGTGTAGGTCTCACCAGATCAGCATGAAGTGAAATACACAATAACTCTCACGTCACCATTGCACCAGTGAATTTCTCATAGTGTAAATGACATTTTCTTATGCTGAAATAAAAAGTTTTAAATTTATAAGCTCCTATTAGTTGATTTTTAGTCTCATGTACTTTTGGACAAGAGTCCTATGCAGACACCCCTTAAATATGCTTAAAAGTTGGAGGATTATCTTTACTGTGTCCTTTCGAATTTGTAGGGTATCAGGTCTCATTTTGATATCCATGACACTTTTGGTGCAGTTTTTGTATGGTAGATGATAAAGAGCAGAGTTTTATTGTCTGCATGCTGACAACATTTTTTCATAATCAGCATATCTAAGACAGTATCTCAAGTGCCAACATACATATGAAATACAAATATGTGTGCAAAGTTACCCTAGTTACTCACAAGTACTTTCTGCTTACCAAGTGGACCACGTTGAGGTACCCAGGCATGTAGTAATATGAGTTCAAGCTCTGACCACTCAAGCTAAGTCATGGCAACCACTTGCATTACAATACATTTTCAATAGAACTTATAAGCTGGCTCAAGTACTGTAGATTTTGTGGTCATTTTCTTGGGTCCCAGACTCATTTTTCACAAAGGGAAATAATATTTGGAGTGTTCTATAATTCCAGCTTTGGGTTCTTTTTTAATGATTACATTTTTTGTCAACTGTAAATTTTTCTAAAAACTGCAAAGGAAGTGGGAAAAAAGAACACATATGCTATGGTCACTGTAAAATAAGACATCCCAGGTACTGTGGATGCTATAATGATAGATATGACTGAAAATTTACCATAGACATACCAGCTGAATCACTCCTGGATATGCATACTTGTCAAAGTGAGTTCACTATGCTGAAGCACATATGCATGAGTTTGTGTGTAATTGTTATTACTGCACTTCATATAACAGATGATTCAGGGAATGAGCTTTGATAACCACCAATATATGTAAATATATGGATAAAGAAAATATATGAATAAATAATGAAAGATAATCGATCAATGAATAAAATTATAGAAAAATTATATGTCTCAGTGGAGCTGATCTATTGGGAGCTCACCAAGGCCAGCTGGACTGTCACTGAAAAAGCATGGGATAAAACTGGACTATGTGAACATGGGGAACAATGAGGGCTGATGAGACGCAAAGGACAATGGCACGGGGTTTTGATCCTACGTAATGTGCTGGCTTTGTGGGAGCCTAGCCAGTTTGGATGTTCACCTTCCTAGATATGGACGGAGGGGGAAGGACCTAGGACTTACCACAGGGCAGAAAACCCTGACTGCTCTTTGGACTGGAGAGGGAGGGGGAAAGGAGTGGGGGGAGGGGGAGAAGGGTAGAAGGAGGGGGAGGGAAATGGGAGGCTGGGAGGAGGTGGAAACTTGTTTTTTCCCCCCCTTTCTCAATTAAAAAAAAAACAAAAAACAAAACAAAAAAAATTATATGTCTCAAGAAAATTGTTGCAACTATGGATTATTAAGTCAAAGAAATAGACAACTCTCCAAAATACAAATAACACTCATCTTATCTCATAAATGGAATTTAGAAAAAATATAAAAAGTGGATGAAAATTTTTGCAGAATTGAGATGGTAAATATTTTAGATGGAGGGAGTATAACAGGGAAACAATGGGGTGTATACAAACACATTACTTATTTTATATAATTAGAATGTACCAAATAATAAGATTAATTTTGTACTTATGATATCCTACATCCAACTCTATTATATACCACAATATCTGTTCTCTTTCAAGTTTATGTCCTTTATTCATGCATTGCTATATTGATATATAAATTTGTATATACATATGTTCCTAAATACAAGGAGACCAATCCATAAAAGGTTATAATTCTATATATTTTCAAGCATATTGTCCATTGCTTACTGAACAATCAGTTTTTGTGTTCTCTCTGGAGAAGTCCACCTCTCCCACTCCCTGCTTTCCTTAATGACTACAGATCTTTGATGTTGTTGCCTTGTAGCTTTTCCTTGTCCAGTTTTTCATGCCCATTGATATCTTCCATCTACCTCACACTGATTTGTACCACAATTATAAAAGTTTAAAGTAATCTATGTAGTGTGTCATTCTCTGTCCTACCAGCTCATCCATGGAAGTGTTCACACTTACGATACTCTACTATTAGAGAATAGAATATCAGAAAAATGTGCAGTAAAAATTGGGCAAATTGTTTAACTGTTTTGTTGCAAAGACACTAATTAAAAGACTTGAATTTTAATATAAGCTTATATTTATTCAAGAATCACAAAAATCACAGAAAAATGTTATATAGAATATAATCTCATTATATAAGCAACCATATGCCAAGAAATTAAATGTGCATCAAAATCTGAACTAGTTTGACATAGGTTGTTTTTGTCACACATTATCTTAACATACAGTCAAGAAACGTTATTGCTCAATTTACTCCTCCTAGAAATACTTACTTATTCATAGTAATTAATTTTTGATTAGTATGTTTACAACAATGATGCATAAATTCTGTTTACACTAAATATTTGATGATAATAAAATTCAAATCTGGATACAATGTTTCTAAATTCATAAGAACTGTGTAGCTGTCTAAGTATTGACTAAGATTTGAAAATTAATTGAAAGATGTGAGTCTGTGAAATAAGTTGGGTAATGCATGAAGATCAGTACAATGAATTAATGTGAGGTACACTAACAAGTTTCATAAAATGTATGCATTACATGCATTTTGTGATGCTTTCTAAGACTTGAATTTGTTTTAAAGTCCTTGCCACATTCTTGACATTTGTATGGTTTCTCACCAGTATGAATTCTTTGATGGTTATGAAGAACTGAGGCCCTGGCAAAAGACTTGCCACATTCTTGACATCTGTAAGGTTCCTCACCAGAATGAATTCTTTGATGAGATAGAAGCGTCGAGGCCCAGGTAAAGGACTTTCCACATTGTTGACACTTGTAAGGTTTTTCACTAGTATGAATTCTGTTATGAATATGAAGATTGGAGACCTGGGTAAAGGACTTGCCACATTCTTGACATCTATAAGGTTTCTCACCAGTATGGGTTCTGTGATGTTTCTGAAGATCTGAGGCCCTGGCAAAAGACTTGCCACATTCTTTACATCTGTAAGGTTTCTCACCAGTATGAATTTTTTGATGAGATAGAAGAGTTGAGATCTGGGTAAAGGACTTTCCACATTCTTGACATCTGTAAGGTTTCTCACCAGTATGGGTTCTGTGATGTTTCTGAAGATCTGAGGCCCTAGTAAAGGACTTGCCACATTCTTTACATCTGTATGGTTTCTCACCAGTATGAATTCTTTGATGAGATAGAAGAGTTGAGATCTGGGTAAAAGACTTTCCACATTGTTGACACTTGTAAGGTTTTTCACCAGTATGAATTCTGTTATGAAAATGAAGATTTGAGACCCGGGTAAAGGACTTGCCACATATTTGACACCTGTAAGGTTTCTCACCAGTATGAGTTCTCTGGTGATATTGAAAGTTTGTGAGACTGATAAATGACTTGCCACAATCTTTACATTTGTATGCCTTCTCTTTGGAATTAATTCTCTTATTCATAGTGGGGCATGCATATCTGTTGAAGCACTTTCCACATTCCATATAATTGTTTTGTCTCTCTTCATTTTGATTGTTGATATAATGCCTCCCTTGTTTCTGGTCATGCTGAAACAAAAAGAAGTTGTGTTACAACCAAAATCATCCTTACAATTATCATGTATGTATTGGCTCTTAGAAAAAACAGACTTCTTCTATGAACTTATATAATGAGAAAAGACATATGGTGATTTCATTTTTGGGAATTTGTCACTTTAAGAAGAGGATTCTAGAAATTATTCATTAGAGTTCCTAGGAAAGGCTTTAATAAGATCAGTAAATGTTTAACGTTTCTCATGACTGAAAATTCTTTGATATATTTTCAGTCTCAATTGATTGAGAAAAACTTCTCATGTTTATCTCACGAATATCTTGTAACAAAATGTCATTTTGTTGAGAAAATTCTGGAGAATGTTTAATAGAATACACGTCATTCAATTTTCAGATTTTTCAATATTCTTTGTAGAAAAAATGTGTTTTAAAATTTATTTGTATTTTTTTTACTGAAGAAATTGCTTCTGAAATTGTAAGTGATCTAATGTGAAATCTTTCCAGATAAGGTAGAAATTATTGACCTTTATTTATAGGACCACCCAGGATGGCTGATGAATAGAGATTATTTCAATCACGACATAAACCATTCTCTTTTCTTTCTTCACCGAATATTGAAATCATCCCTAAATGGAAGGTTTTAAAGTCACTACTTACAGCTATTCCTGACACGAACTTGTGGATACAATCTTGTCTATTCTTTTGTGTTTGATGAGAATGTAAAACTGGAAGAAAGAAAAATATATAATTATCTGAATTAGTATACTTAGGTGAATGTTTTCAGTTATATAAGTGACACAATTTTATATATATATATATATACATATATGCAAGATGGCATATTATATAAAATAAACTTCAATTCATTTGTTCTAAGGAAATAAACTTCTTAATGTAAATGGATAGAATATCTTTTATAACATATATTAAATACATTATAAAAATGAAAGGATCGAGTTTATGTTATCTTAGAGGTTCCAATCACAATTTTAGAATAATAAATGAGATTATGGCAGTTTGAGTGAAATGACCCCATATAATCAGATATCTGAATACATAGTCTAATGTTGGTGAATATTTGTGGGTAAGATAAAGAGGTATCAACTTATTGGAATACCTATGTCCTTGGACACTGGTTTTGAGAATTTTGTAGCCTTCTAATAACAACAGTGAGCTATCTACTTTCTGTTGTGATTCTAGATGGGACCTCTCACTGCTGCTCTAGTCCCTTGCCAACTGCTTCCTCTGATTCATTGTCATGGATCTTTCTTCCATATATTGCCTTTATCTTGGAGTTTATTACAGAAATAGATAATAAGTAACTAATACAACGACTATAACCCAAATGCAATAAAAGTACACTCATAAAATTGCATTATCTTAATGGATTTAACTCATCTCCACAATCCCTTGAAATGAAAAAATTTTAAGAAATTAGAACAGGGTAGTCTATATCTAAATTAAGGGAGCCATTTTAGGGTTTGCAAGTGACTTGACTCTAGAGGCGTTCCCGGGTATGCATGGAGATATCCTTAGCTAGTTTCTTGGGCAGCTGAGGAGAGGGAACCTGAAATGTCCCGATACTATAGCCATACTGATAAATATCTTGCATATCACCATAGACCCTTCATCCGGAGATTGATGGAGATAGAGACAGAGACCCACAATGGAGCACCAGACTGAGTTCCCAAGGTCCAAATGAGGAACACTAGGAGGGAGAATATGAGCAAGGAATTCAGGACCTCGAGGGGTGCACCAACCCACTGAGATGGTGGGGCTGATCTAATGGGAGCTCACCATGACAGGCTGAACTGGGACTGATGGAGCATGTGTTCAAACAGGACTCTCTGAACGTGGCAGACAATGAGGGCTGACTGAGAAGGCAAAGACAATGGCACTGGGTTTTGATCCTACTGCATGTATTGACTTTATGGGAGCCTAGTCTGTTTGGAAGCACACCTTCCTAGACCTAGATGGATGGGGGAGGACCTTGAACTTTCCAAGGGCAGGGAACCCTGACTGCTCTTTGGACTGGAGAGGAAGGGGGAAGGATGATGGGCGGAGGGGGAGGGAAATGGGATGTGGGGAAGAAGTGGAAATTTTTAATAAAAAATTAAATTTGACAACACATACACAAAAAAATTAGACAGAATATTAATTAATAAGGAAAGAACAAAAGATGAACTGGAAACTGTTACTACTACCTGGTCTATAGACAATCATGTATACCCCAAGGAAGAGATCCATAAAATATCAGACATCAAGGAAATTCACTAGGACTGATATTTTTTTATCAGAGATACATTTTTTTCTTTTTCTTATACAGAAAATAGATGTTTACATAAAATATATTCTGACTATAACTTTTCATCCTTCAAGTGCCCTCAGATCATCCGCATCTTTACGTATGTCTGAATTTACCCAATTTCACTCACTTCTTTAAAAACAAATAGGCACCTAAAGAATAACAATAAAATAATATAACCAGAATAAAAGAAATCAGATAGAATCAGAGAAGAATGGAAAATAAAGAAAAAGCACAATAAGTATTTGTAGAGAGAAAGACACACATTTGTACCCCCAAAATTGCATAAAACAAAGAAAACAAAACTTTTGAAGGTGTAATGTACATAAAGATATTGTAAGGTCATAAATAAAAATAAATACATGAGCTCCCAAGGTCCAAATGAGGACAAAAGCAGGGAGAGCATGAGCAAGGAAGTCAGGACCTCGAGGGGTGCACCCACCCACTGAGACAGTGGGGCTGATCTATTGGGAGCTCACCAAAGCCAGCTGGACAGGGTCTGAAAATGTATGGGATGAAACCGGACTCTCTGAACACGAGGGACAATGAGGGCTAATGAGAAGCCAAAGACAATGGCACTGGGTTTTGATTCTACTGCATGAACTGGCTTTGTGGGAACCTAGTCTGTTTGGATGTTAACCTTCCTAGACCTCGATGGAGGGGGGGAGAACCTTGGACTTCCCACAGGTCTGCGAACCCTGACTGCTCTTTGGACTGGAGAGGGAGGGGAAAGGAATGGGAGGAGGGGGAGTGAGCGGGGGAAAGAGGGAGGAGTGGGAAGAGGGGGAGGGAAATTGGAGGCGGGGAGGAGGCAGAAAGTTTTTCAATTAAAAAAATACATTGCAAAACTTAACATTATGGGGAGAAAAGAATGCACAAAAATTCCATTGAGTTGTGTGGTGATATACTTCAAGTGCTGGTTATGGGGAATTCCTCTAAGTGTTACTTTTATCCCCACTGAGAATCTCTTGGAGAAAACTATTTTTTCTTTGGGGACTTATGGTCTGTTCGAAATAGCTTAGGTAAGATTAGGATTAAATGCTCTTATTTTTCAAGTGCATTTTTCTAGATTCTTTTACAAAATGAATGTAATAAATGAGTGGACATAAGTTAGTATCTACAATCTGATTTTTTGATCAATATGTCTGTCTTTCAGACATACCATTATTTACAAAACCTAATTATTATAAAAATGTCAAAGAATTATAACTCTGAATGGTATATTGTTTATAGTTTTATTTTTCATGGTTGTTTAAGCTATTGTGAGGTTTTTGCTTATTTGTATCTATATGAGACTGAAAACTGTGGTTTTGAGATCTGAGAAGAATTGTGTTAGAATTTTGATAGGGTTTTCACTGAATCAGTATATTACTATATTAATTGACCAATCCTTGAGCATGTGTATTTTTCCATCTTACAATATCTTTTTCAATTCATATCTTCAATGTCTTAAAGTTTTTATAAAGGTCTTTCACTGTTTTAGTTCAAATTACACAAAACTATTTTTTGAGGTTATTGTGACAGGCATCATTTTCCTGAATTCTATGTAAGTCTTTTCTCATTTGTATGTAGGAAAGTTACTCAGTTTTGTTAGTTAATTTGGCAATCCTTATACTTTGTGAAGGTGTTACTAAGTTGTACAAGTTTCTTTATAGAGTTCTTACAGTCCTTTATATATAAAAATATAGCATCTGCATATAACATTATTTTGATTTGTTCCTTTGATATGAATCAATTCTAGATCTTCATTTGAGTTTTTTTTAAGCTAAGATTTCAAGTACTGTATTGAATACATATAGAGAGATTGAATACTCTTGCATTGTTCACTATTTTAGTGGAGAGGCTTTGAATTCTCTCCATTTAGTTTGATGTGGGCTATACACTTTCTGTGAATTGCATTTTTTAAGCAGAGGTATATTTCTTGTATCCCTAATATCTCCAAGACTTCTATCAAGAAGGGCTGTTAATATTGTTAAAGGCTTTTTTGCATCTAATAAGATGAACTTCTGGAATTTGACTTTAAGGTTGTACAAGTGGTAGATTACATTTATTGACTTTGAATTTTTCATCTCTCCCTACATGTCTTGACGTAAAGCCTAGGATAGATTATCTTTTTGATATGTTATTGGATATATGTAGCAAATATTTCTTTGGGGACTTTCGTAGATAAGTTCATAATGAAATTGGCATGTATTTTACTTACATTTTGGGTGTATATGTGGTTTAGTTATCAAGGTAGCTATCCTTATAAAAAATTTTCACAGTGTTCTGCTGTTTTTATTTTGTAGAATAATTTGAGGATTATTCATGCTAATTCAAGAAGCATTATTAAAAAATAGAAGGTACCACCTACTACATTATTCTGCTTGCTATTAAAATTATTTTTAATGTCCTATTGATTTACCCACAGACTGTTGCATCTCTAAGCCTTCATTCCCAAATTCTGGCAGAATTTTACAACTAAAGGTGACTCATAGGTAGACATGGTCCAAACTACAAGAAAATATTTAATTTTAATGAGTATATTTATAACAGATTTATTCCATGGACTGTTCACAGCTCATTCAGCACAGAGTGATAATACATAACAAGGCAGGAAGTCATGAATGAGTATAAGAAAATAGTGCTTTCTGTACACAACATGAGAGTCACACATGTAAACTCAAGTAATTAGGATAATATGTATCAGACATCAGCAATCCCAAGACAGATTTAAATCCTTGGGAGACAGTAAGAAGGGGCCTGGAGATCCATGCCTTGCTGAGAAGCTACTACTATCTTAAAGATGCTTGGAGAAAGGGAATAATGTTGATTTTAAGAATGTGCAACTTCTGATTGTTCAACCATATTGTAGGCCATGCTCAACACCCACAATTTTATGGAGGTTTCAGATTGAATTCTGAGAATGTAAAAAAAGAAGAGGAAAAAACCAAAGATGTCTGGAGGAAGTGGAACATGGGAAGACTGGAGAGTTGAATTTGGTCAAATGACATTGCAAGGTATTCTTAAATCACTAATAAAAGTATTAAAAGTAAAATACTGTGGACATATAAATTTGTTTCCCCAAACAAATTACAATACAGATATAAAACAGAAATGAAAACAAGTGCATATACAATATTTATGTGGATATTAATATATAAATTTTGATATTCAGAGATTAGTAGGTGATTAAATTAGACTAATAACATGTATGACACTAAACAAGTCTTAATTTCTAAAGAATAGTTTGCAGAACTAGAAAAAGTTCCCTTTTTAGTTCTGCAGTATCTGACATAAATAATGAACTCTACAATCTTCTACAAAGAATACAACTATAAGATTTATATTTCCTGATTTTATGTGAGACTATACAACAGTGAAATCCATGTAATTCTGTCATGAGAGCAGACGAACAGACATGAACAGGTACAGAGCAATACTCCTTCAAACACTGTGAAACTTTTTAATGCTAATTTTCATTTCAATATTGCTCATTTGAGGGCCTGGTAATGTTCGAAGATATGGCAACACATCATTTTACTTCTGCTTTATAGATAAATTAATTATTCAAAGGAAATCTGAGGTCATTTTACTTATAAAGTAATTTGGAATAATTATTCAATGTGAATTTTTACATAATTTTAGGTAGAAATATTTGTGCATCTGTTACAGGGATTTGGAGACTTTTGTTCCCTAGATTGCACCCAAAATAACCACATAGAAACACTGCTTGGCCATTAGCTCTAGCCTCCTATTGGCTAACTCTCACATGTTGATTCAACCCATTATTATAAATCTGTGTTTACCACAAGGTCATGGCTTACTGGGAAAGATTTAGCATATCTGACCTGGGGTCTCCATGGTGGCTCTCTCACGCTGACTCTGATTTTCTCCTCCCAGAATTTACCTTCGCCTACCTACGTTCTGCCCTATCAGGCCAAGCAGGTTTTTTATTGATTAACCAATGAAAACATAATGGTTCTCCTACACCATGCATCCCCCTTCAGGGCAGAATTTCTCCATGCCCTAGGTTTCCCACGTGTGCCAATGCTTTATTATGATTACCTTGTTCATTGCCTTCTGCCTCTCGAATGTTCACATTCCAGGGCTCTTTGCTTTGCTCAAGAAAGCTGATCAGGTCTGGTTTTGACACTGAAAGACCTGCATATTGGAAGAGACCTATGACCATAACTTGGGATAACAATAAAACACATGGATTTCTCATAAACCACCATGCTGATTATATAAGATGGCCTATAATTTAAAATTCCAAATATGATTTTCTTATTGCTATCTTTAAATATTTTAACACACTCAAAAGCATTTTTGTTAATATTGTATACCTTGAGTTTCCTTGTAAATTACTACTGGATCAAATGCAAACACATTATGAATCATTAAGATGCAAATCAATATATAATCTATGATGTATCTGAAAACTAAAATGTATTATGAAAGTTTGAATGATAAATATCTCCAGGAGTCAGGAATATATTGACAAGATAAATTTACACAAAACATTTTGATTTACATAATGAACTCCAAGATTTTTATTAAATTGGCAAATAAATGTGAGGCAGACAATTCAGACATAGATGTAAAACATCCTTGTAGGATACAAATATGATAAAGAAGGAATCAGGAAAGAAAAATGTCTCACCCACAGAGACCATGTTACTGTAGTTCTCCAACATGACTTCCCTGTACAAAGCCCTATGTGCAAAGTCGAGGCTGTCCCACTCATCTGGAGAGAAATCAATTGCCACATCCTGGAATGTCAAGATTCCCTGTCAAGAAAGGAAAGAGTTTATCAAATGCCCACGTAAATATTTCTTTACTTAGACTAAGGATACAAGAGTTCATCCCAAAATTTGATGTGTTCTTGCTTAGCATTATTCTAAAAGGCATACTCCAAATACAGTCTATACTAAAAACTGTGTGCTGGAAGTATTAAAACCAAGTAGGAAAAGTTAACCTTCAGAACTATGGGCCTAAATGGGGTATGAGAATGGGAGCCAGATTATCTTCATGTGAAGTTCCAGACTTCACCTGTGCCCTTAATTATCTATCCTCTTGGCAAATTTTCTTTAGAACCCATAGGCTGAATAAACATGAGCTGTAAGCTGCAACCATGCGGGCATACACTGCTGTCAAATAAAAATATGTCAAACATAAGATGTGTAGCAAAGGCAGAATTTCCATATCCAAGAAAGAAGCAGAAATTTTTACTGCATATGATTCCAATGACATCAGTGGGAAGGCCATGGAACGGCTGACACCTTTGTATGGCGAGGTATAAAGAGACTAATTTCTACGTCCTGAATCAGTGCTGGGAATCTGTGGGCAGATTTATAAAGGACAAGTAAAGGATGTAGATTGTGTAGCTGATGCATGGCTTGGATCAACTGACATCCAAAACTGACTCTTCCCTACAGGTTCCCATCACTGCTTCAAGAACATAAGATCCGTATGAACTAAAGTACAATAAGTTACTCAGCAAAATTTCCAAAGAATCAATAAAAACACCAGCAAAATATGACTAAACATTTTGTGATCAGCAATCCCATAAATTTGGTATTCTAGATTAGATATAATATTACAAACAGCACCTTGCCTTTCATCCATTTTTTTACATGAATCATCATGGAGAATATAGGATAAAAAGGACAAACCACCAAGAACATGTCCTAATGGACAGTATAATTATATTCTTCATCATTCATTTCTGTGTTGTCTTTTTCTTATTCTAATTCTTTAACATATTCATGATCACTTAACTACACCTTAAATATTTTTTATGTTATTTACTGTTTCGTTTTTTTAATTGTGCTTTATGATTTTTTCTGTATGTTTCTGTAGTACACTATTTTCTTCCATTGTTCTAGTCACATTCTGGGCAGATTACTGCTGACTTGAAGACACCACAAATGCAAGCCCAGACTACTAAATCCCGTAAAGTTTTAAATCACCATTGGCAAACAAGATAATCCATGAGAAATCAGATTTAAACAATACCTATCCACAAATCCAGCACTACCGAAGTACAAGAAGGAACACTCTGACGAAACAAAGCTACCTGCACACATACAAATACATACAACATCATATAACCTCACTCCAATAAAACCAAATGAAGGGACAGACACAATTTCATCAAAAACTAACAGGAATTAACAAACACTGGTCAGTATTATCTCTTAATATCAGTGAACTCAATTCCCCTATGGAAAGTTACAGGCTAAGAAAATGATTATGACAGCATGATCCAGCCTACTGCTGTATACAAGAAACACACTTCAACTTCAAAGACATATATTAAATCAGAGTAAATGGATGGGAAAAGATTTTCCAATCAAATGAACCTAAAGAAAAAGTGGGTGTGGCTCTTTTATTATCTAACAAAATAGACTTCAAACTAAAATCAATCAAAAGAGATGGAGAAAAACACCTTATACTCATAACAGGACCCATCCATTAAGGTGAAGTCTCACTCCTGAACAATAATGCCACAAATACAAGAACACCCACATAGGCAGAAGAAACATTACTAAAGGTTAAATTGTAAATCAAACCCCACACACTAATAATTAAGGACTTAAACACCCCATTCTCCCCAATGAACAGGTAAAGTAGACAAACCTAAAAGAGAAATAAGAAGACTAACAGATTAATGAATCAAATGTAATTTACAGATACCTACAGATCATTCCACCCAAACACTAAAGAATATATCTTCTTCTCAACACCTCACAGAACCCTCGCTAAAATTGATCACATACTTGGTAGCAAAGAAAATCTCAACAGATACAAAAAAAGGAGTAAAACCCTGGATCATATTGGACTGTGGTTTAAGATTAGAATTCAACAGTAACATTAATTTCTGAAACCCCACTACACATGGAAAACAAACAGTGCTCTACTGAACCCCCCCTGGGTCTCGGGAAGCTATAAAGAAAGAAATCAAAGACTTCCTAGAATTCAACAAAAATGAAGGCATAGTGTACCAAAACCTACGGGACACTATGAATGCAGTGCTAAAAGTTCATAGCATTAAGTGCCCACAGAAAGAATGTGAGGAAAGCTCACGCATAATTAAGAGCTCTACGACAAAAAGAAGCAGTCTCATGCAGGAGGAGTAGAAGACAGGAAATAATCAAAAAGAGGGATGAAATAAACAAAATAGAGACAAAGAAAACAATACAGAGAATCAATGAAACAAAGAGCTGTTTCTTTGAGAAAATCAACAATACAGACAAACCTTTATCCAAACTAATCAAAAGGCAGAAATAGAATATCCAGATTAAGAACTTAAGAAATGAAAAGTGGTTCTCAGAAGCCCTCATTGTCCACCATATTCAGAGAGTCCGGTTTTATCCTATGCTTATTCAATCCCAGTCCAACTGGCCTTGGTGAGCTCCTAATAGATCAGCCCCACTGTCTCAGTGGGATGGTGCCCCCCCTCGCGGTCTTGACTTCCTTGATCATGATCTCCCTCCTTCTGTTTCTCATTTGGACCTTGGGAGCCCAGTCCATTGCTCCAATGTGGATCTCTGTCTCTATCTCCATCCATCGCCAAATGAAGGTTCTATGGTTATATGCAAGATATTCATTAGTATAGTTATAGGATCGGTCCATTTCAGGCTCTCTCTCCTCAGCTGCCCAAGGACCTAGTGGGGTACATCTCTCTGGACCCCTGGGAACCCCTCTAGAGACAAGGCTCTTGCCAACTCTAAAATAACTCCTCTTTGGCCCTACTGCATGTACTGGCTTTGTGGGAGCCTAGCCTGTTTGGATGCTCACCTTCCTAGACCTGGATGGAGGGGGGAGGACCTTGGAATGCCCACAGGGAAGGGAACCTTGACTGCTCTTTGTACTGGAGAGGGAAGGGGAGGGAATGGGGCGTGGGGAGTGGGGCTAGGGGGAATGAAAAGGGTTGCATGGAGGTGGTGGAAATTTTTAATAAAAAAAAAGAAATGAAAAGGGGGATATAACAACAGAGAGTGAGGTAACCCACAGAATCATTAGGTCATACTACAAAAGCCTATACTCCACAAAATTTATGGACAATTTTTGGATAGATACCTTCTACCAAATTTAAAACAAGATCAGGTTGACAATTAAAATAGATGTACAACCTACAAGGAAATAGAAGGTGTTATCACAAACCTCTTAACCAAATAATCCCGGAGTTGAATGGTTTCTGTGCAGAATTCTACAAGAATTTCGAAGAAGAGCTAATACCTATAATCCTCAAAGTGTTCAACATAATAGAAACAGATGGAAAATTGTCAAATTCTTTTCTTGAGGCCCAGTTACCTTGATACCAAAACCACACAAAGACACACCAAGAAAGAGAATTACAGACCAATCTCACCCATGAACATTGATCCAAAAACACTCAATAAATAACTGCGCACTCCTTTATTTCCAGCACTCGGGAGGCAGAGGCAGATGGATCTCTCTGAGTTCGAGGCCAGCCTGGTCTAAAAGAGCTAGTTCAAGGACAGGCTACAAAAGCTACAGAGAGATCCTGCCTCAAACAAACAAACAAACAAACAAACAAACAAACAAACAAAACCAACCCCTCCATAAAAAACCTGGAAATCATCCACCATGATCAAGTCAGTTTCATCGCATGATTCACGGATTGTTCAAGATACAAAAATCCATCAATGAAACCCACCACAAAATTAATGAAAGATTTTTATATGAGGATTATCTCATCAGATGCTGAAAAAGCATTTGAAACCCCTTTATGATAAAGGTCTTGAGAAAACTGGGATTCAAGGACCATTTCTAACCATAATAAAAGCAGTACACGGTAAGACAATAGCCAACATCAATTAAATGGAAAGAAAGTCAAGGGGATTACACCAAAATTAGAGACAAGACAAGGCTCTCCAGTCTTTCCATATCTATTCAACATAGTTCTTAATGTTCTACCTAGAGTGATCAGAAAACAAAAGGATATCAAGAGGCTATAAATTGGAAAGAAAGAAGTCAAACTTTTGTTATTTGCATATGACATACATAAGCCCCAAAACTCTACTAGGGAACTACTACAGATTAATAATAATTATAATTATAATATTGAAGGATCCAAGATCAACTAAAAATAATTAGTAGCCCTCCTATATACAAATGATAAAGAAGCTGAGAAATAAATCAGAGAAACATCACCCTTCACAGAAGCCACAAATAGCATAAAATATCTTGTGGGTAACACTAACCAAACAAGTGAAAGTCCTGCTCGACAAGAACCTTAAATCTTTGTAAAAAGAAATTGGATAAGACACCAGAAAATGGAGAGATCTCCCATGCTCATGCATAGGTAGGATCAACACAATAAAAATGGCTATACTACCAATAGCAATCTATTGATTCAATGCAATCCCCATCAAAATCTCAAAAGAAATCTTCAAAGACCTTGAAAGAACAATAATCAACTTCATATGAGAAAACAAAAAACCCTGGATAGCCATAACAATCCTGTACAATAAGAAACTTCTAGAGACATCAACGTCCCTGACATCCAGCTCTTTTACAGAGCTACAATAATGTAATGGTCTGGTATTGGTATTAATCAGACTGTTTGACCAATGGAATAGAATTGAAGATCTGTATATTCATCAACACACCTACAAATACCTAATTTTTAACAAAGAAGTTAAAATTATACAATCAAAAATAGAAAGCATCTTCAACAATCCATGCTGGCGTAACTGGATGTCAACATGTAGAAGAATGAAAATAGATTCATATCTATCCTCAAGCACAAAACTCAAGTCCCAATGGTTTAGAGACCTCATTATAAATCATACCACACTGAACCTGATAGAAGAGAAAGTGGGAAGCAGCTTTTAATCCAAGGGCACAGGAGACGACTTCCTAAATATAATAACCCCAGCAGCACAATACTGAGAGAAACAGTAAATAAATGGGACCTCCTAAAACTGAGAAGCTTCTGTAAATCAAAAATCACAGTCAATAAGATAAAAAAGCAGCCTAGAAATTGGGAAAATATCTTCACCAACCCCACATCAGACAGAGGACTGTGATTTCCAAAATGTATACAGAACTCAAGCAAATAGACATCAAAATGCTAAATAATACAATTAAAAATGGAGTACAGATCAAAACAGAGAATTTAAATAGAAGAATCCCATATGGCCAAAGACAGTTAGTGGAATGGTTAACACTCTTAGTGATCAGGGAAATGCAAATCAAAATGACTCTGAGATTCCATCTTACACCTGTCAGTATGTGTAAGACCCAAAACACCCTTTCAGGCCTATGCAGGAGAGCATGCAAAGTAAGAGGAACAGTCTTACATTGTGGGAGGGAATAAAACTTTTGCAACCACATTAGAAAGCAGTATGGAAATTTCACAGAAAATTGGGATTCAACCTACCTTAGAACCCAGCAATACCACTCTTCGGCATATGTCCAAATAATGCTCAATCATACTACATGGACATTTGTTCAACTATGTTCATATCTTCATAAAGCCTTAATCGTAATAGCCAGAACCTAGAAACAACCTAGGTGTCCCTCAACCAAAGATTGGATAAAGAAAATGTGATACATTTGCACAATGGAGTACCACTCAGCAGTAAAAGACATTGGCATCTTGGTGGGTGACATTTGTATCCCTGAGGCTGACTGGGGGGCTGACTGGGGGGCCACTGGCGGGTTTCCAGGATTTAGCCTTACTGCTTCTAATGACTTTTTGAACCCATTCTCTTAGGACGGATATCTTGTTCATCCTAGATGTAGTATGAAGGACTTGGTCCTTTCTCAAAGCAATATACCTTACCCTCTGTGAGGAGTTGATGAAGTGGAGAACAGGAGGTAAACTGGAAAAAAGAGGAAGAGGGGAGGTAGGGACAACTGGGATTGGTACATGAAATGAATAAAGATAGTTTATAATAAAAATTTAAAAAATAGGAGGAAGCTAGTGTTTAAGACCCAAAGATGATGTAGAATACCAATACCCCCACACCCTTCCACACCTCACCTGGATTGAAGTACATATGGACTAGCAGAAATAGAGGCAGTATACACAGGGTATGTAGTTATGTACCTAATTTGGTACTAGAAATGAAATAAGAATTGGACTCATGCACAGATCCCTAACCCAGAATCTATCTCTGAATCATAACCATTTGCAAATGAAAATTTATTTTTTCAAGTAATTGTCACTAGGATAAGAACTACTCCCAAATGTATGCTACAAGCCACACCTCAAAAACTTCAACAGCGAGCTTGGCAGTGGTGATGCACACCTTTAATCCCAGCACTCAGGAGGAAGAGGCAGGTAGATCTCTGTGAGTTCGAGGCCAGCCTGGTCTACATGAGCTAGTTCCAGGACAGGCTCCAAAGCTACAGAGAAACTCTGTCTTGAAAAAATACCACCCCCCCCCAGAAATTTAACAGCATCTTGGAGATTCCTTGTCTCATAATGTCATGTCAGAACTTTACATCCTCTCTTTCTTTTATATCTTATCTTATTTATACATTTTCCAGTTTGAGTGTTTTGGGGGATTCTGTTTCTTTAGGCTTTTTTGGGGCTATTTGTCTTCTAATTTTTTTTCTATTATTCTGTGGTAATTTTGTTTTATCTTACTACATCATAGTATATATTTTTATTATTATTATCACTTAGAAATCAGTTTTTTTCTGGTGCGAGAAAGAAAGGGGTTGGATCTGGATGGGAAAATGATGGGGAAGAATTGGACATAGTAGAGTTGAAACAAATACAACTAGGAAATTATTTAAGGAAAACTGTTTTCAGTAGAAGGATAAGTTTAAAAAATATATAAATAGACCACTATTTTTTAAATATTCATATGAAAACTACTGTGTTCATTAGGAAAATGTGTGGAGATCCCATGCTAGGTAGTTTCCAACGCAAAAAATCAAATATAAATAATTAGAGAGAAGTTCATTTTCTGCAAAAGATGTGATAGTTTATGTTCATCACTTGGCAATGCTTCAAAATAATTTATTACTGATAATATGAATTCAACATATCCTGACTACAGAATCAAACACTGTATATGAATCCAGGAACAAAGCAACCAAACTAATGATCTCTGAAGTGGTAGACATTGTTACAGAGAACCTAATACAGGTGAATGAAGTCAAAATCAATACATTAAGGAAAGCTGATGACAGCTTTTCACACAGAGTCACATCATTATTGCTGGGATAGTGATTGCCCAAGGAATACAGCATAGAAACTCTAGTGTGAAAATTAACAGCATCAATTTTATGCCACGCATAAGCTACGTATATCTGCCACATTCCAGATTCTCAAGTGAATTCCGGATATGTAGTTTTGTTTTCCGCAAGACTCTGCCATTACTAAGTCTACTTTCTCATAACTGAAAAAGTTATGCTAGGCTACGCATTTCATGTGAATGAGCATGCATTTTCATAAACCAGTAATCAAAGAGAGCCTGGGCAGTCGCCATACCATATATGCTGTGAGTTGTTCTCTGGAGGAATTGGGCATCAGGAAACTACAATATTCCTCTGTCACAATGGAATCCCCAATGATAAGCATCATCAGTTCATTGAGGATCTATGTCTTCAAAAAACAGACAAGAGCAAAACAAAACAGTGGGAATTTGATCCCGTTTAAATAGTATATATTTAAAGACTCAATTATAATTGTCATAATTTAGCACAGACACGCAAATGTCAATAGAGTTAAACTCCTTAGGGAAGACTATGAGAAGCAGAGAAAATGTGCAACATAAATATATCAACTTTGTAGAAGAAATTGAGCATAGCTGCTGTGCAGAGACATACTTACTGTAGAACCATCCATCTCTTCTGAGCTTCTGTTCCTGGATTCTCTCTAGAGGATTTGCTTTTAAAAAGTATCACTAAATACCATTCAGCTGCTACACGCACACTCACCATCTGCAGAGCCTCAGAAATCAGGAACTATTTACTCCTGGCTTGGTTAAACAGATACTCAGGAAAACAAGAGAGATTTAAATGCTGAGTTTTTCCCTTGCTGAGTTCAAGAGGTCTGCTCAGCAGTGAGATCTCTGGCTGCACTGGCTTGTTGTACTCAATCAAAGCAAAGCAGCAGTGGGGAAAGGAAAGCTGAACTCAAAATCTTATGGAGATCAAAATCTTATGAAGCTTACCATACCTCTACCTTGGTTTCACTGGGAAGATTCTCAAAGATGTTGGGGCTGCTAATTAGATTGACAAATAGAAGCTGTGGAATGAAGCACAAGTGAAGGCAATTTTATTTCCACATGCAGTTGTTTGTGACTTTGAAATTTTGAGAGAACTGCAAGTATTCTCAGATTTTTTTAAAGGAAACAGTAGAGTTCAAAATGCTTAAGCACGAGACATTGTTCATTAATCATGTAGAATATCACCACAGTATGTTATGGTAGATTCTTACGGACTCATATATTTTGATATGAAAAGCAAATACTGAGATTTTTATAATGCCCATGAGGACCTACTGTTAGGAGCCCTCTTTTTCCTTAAACACGAGTAACAAACCGCTGTTTGTGATGGATGTGAGGATAGGTAAAGAAGGACGCCTAGTGAGTAAGAATGGAACCTTTGAAGTTCGGGTTTCACTCTCCTTACTCATTTCACTGTCACAAGGAGACAGTAGACTCCATTAGAACCTGATGTAGCACAGAGAGACCGTGTACACACACAACACAAACACAGAATATGGTTTGAAAAACAATTCTGTTCCTTGTGCCTGATTCTTGCTGTCCTTTGTACAGAGTTTTATTTGTTTGTCTCTCCTCTCTGACCATTTAAAAATGCTTTACACTGATGCTGAACTATTTTGCCAAACACATTTGGTCTTTCAGACAAATTGACAGTTTCTACTGTTTGAATAATTTAGTTATGTATCCCAGTGTAATAAGTGTAATAGATTTATTTATCAATCTTTTCCCGAAAGCTTTACTATCAGTTGCTTCTTCTCTTACTCAGAAGCAGCTGAATGTTTATAAACACGTGTTTCTAGATGTTTGACACAGTAAATATCTCTCTTCACTGTTTGTGATCTCAAGTTAACCTAATGTGTACTATTAAAAGGAATGAAGGACATTCACCTTTGAGAGTTTATTCATGAGAAAATATTTTGTAAGCATGCTAAAAATTAATAAATTGTTAAATTAAATTTATTAAAGTACTGTAAAAATCGTACATGATACTTAAAAACATTTCCTTCCATACTATGTGTTTTCAAGATAGTTATTTGAGATATAATAATCATGGATTTGTGGAAAAAAATCATTGTTTAATAAACACTCCTAGGGAATAATATTATAAGTTCTCTCAGGAAACACATAGGCCAAATCTTTAAAGTTGAGAATTGTTTTTACATGTTAAATAAATCTCATCTAATTCATGTTTTTGGATATATGACACACTGTAATATAAGTTTATTCCAAACAACACCGACACAATTAAGTTCATGGACTCATGATTTTTAGTTCACTTTTGGAGAAGGTAAATTATTTTCAGTTTTTAAAGATAGCCGAGTGATGTGAGACAGACTGAACATAACTGAAGGTGTTTAACTGTTATATATTAAGAACACATTAGTTTCTTTGGTCTATGACTTTTGACTCTTAAAGATATACTAAATTTGAAAACAAGCACACAAAGGAGAAGAGCTACTGTGGGAAAACCCATCCAAATTAACACTCACCACTCCCGCATGTAGTCAACACATTTGAAATGAGAAAAAAAGGAAAAATATAGGTGCTGAGGATTTCCATCCAGATGGGTGAGGGTGTACAGGGCCCCTTCAACTCCTGCTGCAGGGTCTTCTTTGTTCCACATGACCCTGCCCTCCCCCCAAGTTTGTGCTTTTGTCTTTGGGGGTCGTTGGACTACCAGGAGTCCCTGTTCCTCTAATGAGGAGATGCATCCAGACTGGCCCTTGGCCCAGGAACAGTTCCTACTCCTGCACTGAGGAGATCCACCCAGAGAGTCAGTCATAGCAAAGATTGGAACAAGACACCAAGACTCTCCTGGCTGCATTTGAAGGAAGAGATGGACATTGCCAATGCCTGAAAGGCAACATGACATCACCAGAATCCAGGGATCATGCAACAAGAAGAATTGAACACCCTACTCAAGAAGAAGTAGACGAAATCGACTTTATTATGAAAATAATAGAGGACCTTAAACAAGACGTGAAAAACTGTCATAAAGAAATGGAAAAGAACTCCTTTTCTGGTTTTTCTGCCCTGCCTGGGATGGCACCCACTCACTATCCTGAGTAAGGTAACTCAGACCCAAAAAGAGAAATATGGTATGTACTCACTCATAAGTGGATTCTAGCCATAAACAATGGACATTGAGCCTATAGTTCGTGACCCTAGAGAAGCTAAATAAGAAGGTGAACCCAAAGAAAAACATATATTTATCCTCTGGGATATTGGAAGTTGACAAGATCGTCGAGCAAAAGTTGGGAGCAGGGGAGTGGGGGTGGATTGGGTGGAAGAGGAGATGGGGAGAGAGAAGGGAGAAAGGGAGGATTGAGGAGAGCTTGGGGGAATGGGATAATTGAGATGGAGGAAGGGTGGATATGGGAGCAGGGAAGAGTTTATCCTAACCAAGGGAGATATTTTAGGGTTGGCAAGATTCTTAGCTCTAGAGGGGTTCCCAGGTGGCCAAGGCGATTTCCCCAACTAGTTACAGGGGCAGAAGAGGAGAGGGTGCCTGTACTAACCTTATCCTATAGCCACACTGATGAATATCTTGCATATCACCATAGAACCTTCATCCAGAGATGGATGGATATAGAGACAGAGACTCACATTGGAGCACTGAACTGAGCTCCCAAGGTCCAAATGAGGAACAGAAGGACAGAGAATATGAGCAAGAAAATCAGGACCTCTAGGGGTGCGTCCACCATCAGAGACAATGGGACTGATCTAAAGGGAGCTCACCAAGGTCAGCTGGACTGGGACTGATGGAGCATGTGATCAAACTGGACTCTGAATGTGGCTGACAATGAGGGCTGACTGAGAAGCCAAGGACAATGGCACTGAGTTTTGATTCTACTGCATGGACTGGCCTTGTGGGTGACTAGTCTGTTTGGATGCTCACCTTCCTAGACCTGGATGGAGTGGGGAGGACCTTGGACCTCCCACAGCACAGGAAAACCTGATTGCTCTTAGGACAGGAGAGGGAGGGAGGCAGTGGGGGGAGTGGGAGGAAAATGGGAGAGGAGAAGGTGGAAATTTTAAATTAATTAATTAATTAAAAATTATTAAATAAGAAGCCTGCGCTAATAGGCCAAGCAGTGTTGAAAAAAAAATCTTCAGACTGAAAAGAAAGCAAGGTCCTGTCTAACTCTGCCCTATATTCCTCTCTATTGCTGGTGTTAAAGGTGTGTACGACCGTCTTCCAGCCTCTATGGCTAACTAGTGTGGCTGTTGGGATTAATGATAACACTGCATGGCCTGTATGGCTGACTAGTGTGGCTAGCTTTGCACTCTGATCCTCAGACAACCTCTATTGGTTAGATCATAAACGAAATATCACCACAAGTAAGTTTCTACTAGAAACATGAGAAAAACCACAAACACAATTGCGTTTCAGAGTCTACTACTTACTTCCTAATCTTTTTTTTTAACATTTTTTTATTGATAAAAGAAGAATAAAGAAAAAAAAACAAATTTCCACCTCCTCCCAGCCTCCCCTTTCCCTCCCCCTCCTCCCACTCTTCTCCCTCTCCTCCCACTCTTCTCCCCCTCCTCCCACCCCTCTCCCCTTCCCCCTACTCCTCTCCCCCTCTCTCTCCAGTCCAAAGGGCAGTCAGGGTTCCCTGCCCTGTGGTAAGTCCTAGGTCCTCCCCCCTCCGTCCATATCTAGGAAGGTGAACATCCAGACTGGCTAGGCTCCCACCAAGCCAGCAGATTGCGTAGGATCAAAACTGCATGCCATTGTCCTTGGCGTCTCATCAGCCCTCATTGTTCGTCATGTTCAGAGAGTTCAGTTTTATCCCGTGCTTTTTTTGGTAATAGTCCAGCTGGCCTTGGTGAGCTCCCAGTAGATCAGCTCCACTGT
This sequence comes from Microtus pennsylvanicus, assembly GCF_037038515.1. NCBI lineage: Eukaryota > Metazoa > Chordata > Mammalia > Rodentia > Cricetidae > Microtus > Microtus pennsylvanicus. The sequence continues at coordinate 89,507,597 of NC_134579.1, forward strand.
CTCAGTGGGTGGGTGCACCCCTCGTGGTCCCGACTTCTTTGCTCATGTTTTCCCTCCTTCTGCTCCTCATTGGGACCTTGGGAGCTCAGTCCAGTGCTCCAGTGTGGGTCTCTGTCTCTATCTCCATCCCTCGCCAGATGAAAGTTCTAAGATGATATGCAAGATATTCGTCAGTATTGCGCTAGGATGGGGTCATTTCAGGTTCCCTATCCTCAGCTGCCCAAGGAACTAACTGGGGACCTCAGCTTGGGCTCCTGGGAGCCCCTCTAGGGTCAATTCTCCTGCCCACCCTAAAGTGGGTCCCTTAACTAAGGATTGTGGTTCCGTGCTCCCCTACCCAACCTTCCTTTATCCCGATCCTCCTATTTCCCCAAGTCCCCCCTCCTTCCCTTCTACCTTTTCTCTCCCCATCTCCCCTTACCCCCTTCCTACCCCACCCCCAAGATCCCACTTTTCTCTCCGGCAATTTTGTCTACTTCCCTTATCCAAGAGGATAACGATAAGTTTTTCCTTGTGTTCACCTTCTTACTTAGCTTCTTTAGGTTCGCCAATTGTAGTTTCTGTGACCCCTATTTATGGCTAGAAACCAAATATGAGTGAGTACACCCCATGTTCTTCTTTTTGGGTCTGGGATACCTCACTCAGGATAGTGTTTTCTATTTCCATCCATTTGCATGCAAAATTCGAGAAGTCATTGTTTTTTACCGCAGCGTAGTACTCTAGTGTGTATATATTCCATACTTTCTTCATCCATTCTTCCATTGAAGGGCATCTAGGTTGTTTCCAGGTTCTGGCTATTACAAATAATACTGCTATGAACATAGTTGAACAAATGCTTTTGACATGTGATAGAGCATCTCTTGGGTAAATTCCCAAGAGTGGTATTGCTGGGTCCAGGGGTAGGTTGATCCCGAATTTCCTGAGAAATCGAAACACTGACTTCCACAGTGGTTGCACAAGATTGCATTCCCACCAGCAATGGATGAGGGTACCCCTTCCTCCACAGCCTCTCCAGCAAAGGCTATCCTTGTTGTTTTTGACTTTAGCCATTCTGACAGGTGTAAGATGGTATCTCAAAGTTGTTTTGATTTGCATTTCCCTGATTGCTAAGGAAATTGAGCACGACCTTAAGTATCTTTTGGCCATTTGAAGTTCTTCTGTTGAGAATTCTCTGTTCAGTTCAGTGCCCCATTTTTTAATTGGGTTAATTAGCATTTTAAAGTCTAGTTTCTTGAGTTCTCTATATATTTTGGAGATCAGACCTTTGTCTGTTGTGGGGTTGGTGAAGATCTTCTCCCAGTCAGTAGGTTCCCTTTGTGTCTTAGTGACAGTGTCCTTTGCTTTACAGAAGCTTCTCAGTTTTAGTAGGTCCCATTTATTCAATGTTGCCCTTAATGCCTGTGCTTCTGGGGTTATACCTAAGAAGCGATCACCTGTGCCCATCTGTTGTAGGGTATTTCCCACTTTCTCTTCTATCAGGTTCAGTGTTTTCGGGCTGATATTGAGGTCTTTAATCCATTTGGACTTGAGTTTTGTGCACGGTGATAGATATGGGTCTATTTTCATTCTTCTACAGGTTGACATCCAGTTGTGCCAGCACCATTTGTTGAAGATGCTTTCTTTCTTCCATTGTATACTTTTAGCTCCTTTATCGAAAATGAGGTTTTCATAGGTTTGTGGGGTAAAATCCGGGTCTTCTATACGATTCCATTGGTCGACTTCTCTGTTTTTATGCCAGTACCACCCTGTTTTCATTACTGTAGCTCTGTAATAGAGTTTGAAGTCAGGGATGGTAATGCCTCCAGAAGATCCTTTATTGTATAGGATTGTTTTGGCTATCCTGGGTTTTTTGTTTTTCCATATAAAGTTGATTATTGTCCTCTCCAGATCTGTAAAGAATTTTGATGGGATCTTGATGGGGATTGCATTGAATGTATAAATTGCCTTAGGTAGAATTGCCATTTTTACTATGTTGATCCTCCCAATCCAAGAGCAAGGGATGTCCATCCATTTTTTGGTGTCCTCATCAATTTCTTTCTTCAATGCCTTAAAGTTCTTGTCAAATAGATCTTTCACTTCCTTGGTTAGGTTTACCCCAAGATATTTTATGCTGTTTGTGGCTATCGTGAATGGAGAAGCTTCTCTGATTTCCCTCTCTGCTTCCATATCCTTTGTGTATAATAGGGCGACTGATTTTTTGGAGTTGATCTTGTATCCTGCCACATTACTAAAGCTGTTTATCAGCTGTAAAAGTTCTTTGGTGGAGTTTTGGGGGTCGCTTATGTACACTATCATATCATCTGCGAATAACGAAAGTTTAACTTCTTCCTTTCCAATTCGAATCCCCTTGATCCCATTATGTTGTCTTATTGCTATTGCTAGAACTTCCAGCACTATATTGAAGAGGTATGGCGAAAGTGGACAGCCTTGTCGTGTTCCTGAGTTAAGCGGGATGGCTTTGAGTTTCTCTCCGTTTAATTTGATGTTAGCTGTCGGTTTGCTGTATATAGCTTTTATTATATTTAGGTATGACCCTTGTATCCCTAATCTCTCCAAGACTTTTAACATAAATTGATGTTGAATTTTGTCGAATGCTTTTTCAGCATCTAATGAAATGATCATATGGTTTTTTCCTTTCAGTTTATTTATATGCTGGATTACATTGATAGATTTTCGTATGTTGAACCAGCCCTGCATCTCAGGAATGAAGCCTACTTGATCATAATGGATAATTTTTCGGATGTGTTCTTGGATTCGGTTTGCCAGTATTTTGTTGAGGATTTTTGCATCGATATTCATGAGTGAGATCGGCCTGTAATTCTCTTTCCTGGTTGAGTCTTTGTGTGGTTTTGGTATCAGAGTAACTGTAGCTTCATAAAAGGAATTTGGTAATGACCCTTCTGTTTCTATATTGTGAAATACATTAAGCAGTATAGGTATTAGGTCTTCTTGGAAGTTCTGGTAGAATTCCGCGTTGAAACCATCTGGTCCTGGGCTTTTTTTGGTAGGGAGGTTTTTGATAACCTCTTCTAATTCTTCGCGACTAACAGGTCTATTTAGTTTGTTCACCTGGTCCTGATTTAACTTTGGTAAATGATATTTATCTAAGAAAGTATCCATTTCCTTTACATTTTCCAGTTTTGTGGCATATAGGCTTTTGTAGTAAGATCTAATGATTCTCTGAATTTCCTCTGTGTCTGTGGTTATGTCCCCCTTTTCATTTCTGATCTTATTAATTTGCAAATTCTCTCTCTGCCGTTTGATTAGTTTGGATAGGGGTTTGTCAATCTTATTGATTTTCTCCAGGAACCAGCTTTTTGTTTCATTGATTCTTTGGATTGTTCTCTGTGTTTCTATTTTATTGATTTCAGCCCTCAGTTTGATTATTTCCAGTCTCCTACTCCTCCTAGGTGAGTCTGCTTCTTTTTTTTCTAGAGCTTTCAGGTGGGCTGTTAAGTCTCCAATGTGAGCTTTCTCTGTTTTCTTTAAGTGGGCACTAAGTGCTATGAACTTTCCTCTTAGGACTGCTTTCATAGTGTCCCATAAATTTGAGTATGTTGTTTCTTTATTTTCATTGAATTCCAGGAAGACTTTAATTTCTTTCTTTATTTCTTCCTTAATCCAGGTATGTTTCAGTAGTTGGCTGTTCAGTTTCCATGACTTTGTGGGCTTTCCGGGGGTATCCTTGTTGTTGAATTCTAACTTTAATCCATGGTGATCTGATAAGACACAGGTGGTTAGTAATACTTTTTTGTAACTGTGGATGTTTGCTTTGTTACCGACTATGTGGTCGATTTTCGAGAAGGTTCCATGAGCTGCAGAGAAGAAGGTGTATTCTTTCCTATTTGGGTGGAATGTTCTATAGATGTCTGTTAAGTCCATTTGTTTCATTACCTCCATTAATTGTCTTATTTCTCTGCTAGGTTTCTGTCTGATTGACCTGTCCATTGGTGAGAGAGGAGTGTTGAAGTCTCCTACTATTAGTGTGTGCGGTTTGATGGCTGCCTTGAATTTTAGCAATGTTTCTTTTATGTACGTGGGTGCTTTTATATTAGGGGCATAGATGTTCAGGATTGAGACTTCATCCTGATGAACTGTTCCTGTTATGAATATAAAATGCCCCTCTCCATCTCTTCTGATTGATTTAAGTTTGAAGTCAACTTTGTTAGAGATTAGTATGGCCACACCTGCTTGTTTCTTAGGTCCATTTGCTTGATAGGCCTTTTCCCAACCCTTTACTCTGAGTAGGTGCCTGTCTTTGTGGTTGAGGTGTGTTTCTTGTAAACAGCAGAATGTTGGATCCTGTTTTCTTATCCAATCTCTTAGCCTGTGCCTTTTTATAGGTGTGTTGAGACCATTGACATTAAGTGATATTAATGACCAGTGGTTGTTAACTCCGGTCATTTTTTTTTTAGTCGTAGAGTTTGTGTGTATCCCTTCTTTGGTTTTTGTTGATGAAGGGTCTCTAGATGCCTGAGTTATTGTGGTCATTATTGGACTCCTTGGTTAGTGATTTTCCTTCTATTACTTTCTGTAAGGCTGGATTTGTGGCTGCATATTGTTTGAATTTGTTTTTATCCTGGAAAATTTTATTTTCTCCATTTATAGTGAACGAAAGCTTGGCTGGGTATAGTAATCTGGGCTTGCATCCATGGTCTCTCAGTTTCTGCAGTAAATCTATCCAGGACCTTCTGGCTTTCATGGTTTCCATGGAAAAGTCAGGTGTAAGTCTGATAGGTTTACCTTTGTAAGTAATTTGGCCTTTTTCCTTTGCCGCTCTTAATATTTTTTCCTTATTCTGAATGCTTTGTGTTTTGATAATTATATGGCGAGGGGATGTTTTTTTTGATCCAGCCTATTTGGTGTTCTGTATGCTTCTTGCACCTTCATAGGTATATCTTTCTTTAGGTTGGGAAAGTTTTCTTCTATAATTTTATTAAATATATTTTCTGGACCATTGAGCTGCACTTCTTCTCCTTCTTCTACTCCTATTATTCTTAGGTTTGGTCTTTTTATTGTGTCCCATATTTCTTGAATGTTTTGTGATGAGAGTTTGTTGGACTTGCTGTTTTCTTTGATCAGTGTGTTTATTTTCTCTATGGTATCTTCAGAATCTGAGAGTCTTTCTTCTATCTCTTGTATTCTGCTGGTTATGCTTGTTTCTGTAGTCTCTATTCGTTTACCTAGATTTTCCATGTCCAGCGGGCCCTCTGTTTGTGTTTTCTTCTTTGCCTCTATTTCAGTTTTCAAGTCTTGAACTGTTTCCATTATCTGTTTGATTGTTTTTCCTTGGTTTTCTAGGGTATCATTCACTGATTTATTCAATTCTTCAAACTTTCTGTTATATTTCTCATCCATTTCTATAAGGGCGTTTTTTACATGCTGTTTAAGGGCGTCAATCACTTTCATGAAGTCAATCTTTTCTCCTTCTTGATTAAGGTGTTCATGTCCTTCCGTTGTGAGGTCGCTGGTTTCTGGTGGCTTCATGTTGCTTTTCAGTTTGTTGGGCGAATTCTTGCCTTGGCGTCTGCCCATCTCTTCTTCCAAATACTCCCTTATGGATCTTCTTTTACCAGATCAGGTCTCCTTGCCTACCCAACGCGGCCTCCCCAATGTTGGCTCTCCTGGCACCAAGGGATCAGGTCTCCGTGCCCAACCCTGGCTCGTCCCAATGCTGATTCTCCCCACTGCTGGTTCTCCTGGGGCCGAGAGATCAGGCCTCCGTGCTGGTTGGGCAGCTAGCAAACAAAGCGCCTACCCTCCTTGGTGCAGGCAGGCCACCGAAACAAAGGAAGTGCAGCCCGCCTGGCCGCCCCTAGGACTGGGACCCAGCTCACAATGCCACGCGCCAAAAGAGGGCGGGGGGGGGGCAAGTGGGGAGGGCTCTGGACGGAAGCTGGGTGGGCCAGGAAGAAAGAGGCAGTACCCAGGGAATAGAGGTCCTGCAGAGAGCCCAAGAAAGACAGGAGGCCAAGGGACCCCCGAGATCCCTGTCCCTGGCTGGCGCCACGGGCCAGAAACTCACCCCAACGCTGGTTCTCCTGGGGCCGAGAGATCAGGCCTCCGTGCTGGTTGGGCAGCTCGCAAACAAAGCGCCTACCCTCCTTGGTGCAGGCAGGCCACCGAAACAAAGGAAGTGCAGCCCGCCCGGCCGCCCCGAGGACTGGGACCCAGCTCCCACTGCCACGCGCCAAAAGAGCCTTACTTCCTAATCTTATAATCTTCAATGAGTTAAGTTATTCTGTAATTTAAATGTATATATATTTTAGCAAGAGAGGGCACTAACACTTGAAAGTTTAGTTTCTTCTGCTACTTTTGTAATCTGTTTTAAGCAGAGATCTGAAACAAAGCTTCACACATCCATGGAACTGATTTGTGCAAAGGTGAGTCAATATCCTGGTTTAAAATGTTCTGAAAATATAGTAAAGTACCTTTTAGTAGAGCCATTATAGCAAGGGCTTAGTTCCTTTGCTCAAATTATAAAATTCCATTCAAGATGAGCAACCTGTTTCTAGAGAAAACACAGCAGACCAGAGTTACAACATGAAAGGAAACCTGTTTTAAAGGATCCAGAGGCGTTTTCAAGATAATGAAAGATAAAAAAGATGTTTTCGATAATGATAATAATATTGATTTTAGAGTACTTATGGTTGGAATAAAAGAGACCAAATTGTTTGGTATACAGGTGATAAATCTAAAAATACAAAATGTTACTAATAAAAAATTAGATATTAGACATGTGTGTAAATCTAGTAAACCAAAAGGCCATTGGTTTACACACCTCATAAATGTATCATGGATCTGAAATAAAAGATGTCAAATTTCTGCAATTCAACACTTCTCAAACCAAATCATTGCGAGACTTTAGTAGACTCCATTTCCTGGTAAAGGCAGTGTGCTAAGTGTAAAAGCATGGACTGAGACAGACATTGTCAGTTCTTATTTTTACATGCTAAATGAGCAACAAATATTTTCTGTTATGTTGCCTTAATTAGTCTGGAACACTTTACATGGACCAGGCTAGCTTTGACCTCAAAAATTGTCTCCTGGCTCTGCCTTCCTGTGCTAGGATTAAAGACATGAGTGACTACAGCTCATGACATGGATTGTTTTTAATGTTTAAATAGGAGCTGAAGAAAAATTTCATAGTTCGTTTTTCAATCATCCTCATTGTTTCTATTTTCCAAATTGTTGATATCATGGTAAAGTAACCACAGGCGTATACCATGTGCACTTATGACTAAAAACAGAGGGAGATGATAAAAGTGTTAAAACCATAGAGGGTTTGTTTTTGTTGTCTGAAAATAAATTGCATAATGAGCAAACAGCGAATGAAAAGAACTATGAACTGGAAAAGGTTGGCAAATTTCCCATCAAACATACATATCCATTGTTGTCCAATGTCATCTCTTTTGCTAAAATCATTAAAACAGTTGCACATGACTAGAAACTTTTGACAAGTATATACACACGCACATCATTTTTTATCATTGATTTGTCTTAACATTTTTGATTCATCACACTCTGGGCTATACTATTTGGGTAGATTTGGTGATTTTTTTAAACTTTAGGTAGCATATAAAAACAACTAACTTACTGGATTTAGAGTAGACAGTGAGTGGTTGGAGTGAGTTGTCTTGGTGCAGCCCACACTGGGTGGATGCTGCTGCACATGGAAACTATGGCCCAGAAGAAAAGATGTTTTGTTTTCACAAGCCAAAGGCACACAAAAGTACCGAGAACTGCAGTATCTGCAAAACCAAGTACTCCTGCTCTCAGTTCATGGGCAGTAAACATTACAATAAGGACTTCCACAGCTGTTTTGGGTTGCACCAGACTTACTCAGGAGACACCTGCAATGCCGATGTGCTGCTTGTAAAAAGATGGACGAAGTTGCCAGCAGGATCAAGGAAAACCAACAGAAAACAACTCAAAACAAAAGTAGAATCATCTGGTAGATGCAAGGGCGGGACTCAGTCTAAAGACAAACGATCTTCATAGACTTGTGTATGAGAACACTTGGTTCTAACTGGTGGCAACTTGTGTGGAGGGTAAGTGTGGGTGTGTGTGGGGTGAGTGTGGGTGTGTGTGGGGTGAGTGTGGGTGTGTGTGAGGTGACTGTGGGTGTGTGTGTGGAGGGTGAGTGTGGGTGTGTGTGGGTTGAGTGTGGGTGTGTGTGAGGTGACTGTGGGTGTGTGTGGGGTGACTGTGGGTATGTGGGTGGGTGTATATGCACTACATGCATGCATGGTGCTGAGGTCAGAAGAAGGTATTGGGTCCCCTGGAATTTTAGTTTCAAATGAGCCCCCTTATGGGTTTTGGAAACTAAACCCAAGTGCTCTCCACTACTGAACCAACTCTCCAAGTGCCAAAGTCACATTTCTTAAATATAGCAGAAGGAATGATGTTCTGAATATCTTATATGAGATAGCCTTATGGAATTTTATTAACTGTTTTGTGACATAAACAAATGGGTAGGACCATTTCAGAGCTTTGAATGAATCCTTCTGACTCAGTTCCCAATATTCCTACTGTAAGTTGATGACAGTGTTGGAGAGAGCCCTTATTCGACAGCTTCCCAATGTAACAGTCATGGTTTAGGAGTGAGAGGTTGGAAGGCATCTCCAGAATCCAAACTTGCAGCTCAGCAGTTCCCCTCTGTTGTGGGCACACTTTGTTCATGTATTTCAAAGGCCACGTTCAGTGGTTTGCCATCGAGGATCACAATGGGCAATTGTGATTGGACACTGGGATAGAACTAATGTAGTGCAGAACGGGGAGTTCCTTTCTTTCCAGAGCCCTTCTTCATTGCATTCTCTTAAATCTAGCTGTTAATATAAAGTCAAGGTCATAAAGACAGGAGTAGGCCAGGCCATCCACTTTCAAGGTACTACCCTCCTGTGTAGACCTGTTAGACCTGCCTGGAGGCGAACTCACTGTGTAACCATGGCTCCTGGAACATACAGAAATCCATCTCTGCCTGTGAGTTCTGTAGTCACAGCAGAGCAACCCCACACCTGACTCTGGAAGGGTGGTAAAATTGAGGAGTTGAAAATTGCTTTTTTATTCATAAAAATAGTCATTTTACTCAAGAGGGGCTTTAGGAAGGATAGTCAGTATATACAGTGTAGAGCCTTAACCAACTACTAAATCAAGAAAAAAATAATTATCAAAAACTAACAAAATTTAAACCAAAGCAAAGAAAAAATACCCAAAAAACAAAACCAGAACCTCCACCCCAAATTAAGCTAAAAATTTTCTCTTGCTCTACATTCAACAAATCAATTGAGAGCATCTGGCTCTCTAAGGAAAGGAAAGGTGACCAGACCTCTGCTATAAGCCTTTCTCAGGACTGACATGCCAGTTCAGACTGTGAAACTGGAGAATCCCCGGACATTTTCTTTATGGATGATCAATGACTAACACAGGTGAGCGATGCTGTAGTCTCTGTAGTGCGTTATCTTCAGCAACCATTTTCTGTGACATGGAGTCTCCCTCAGCACTCACAGGAGAGGGAATCCTGTTCTTTTCCCTGTGGTGTGCACAGACTACAGCACGGCATCAGTACAGTCTTTCTCGTGAGAGTCCTCACCACATATGGAGGGCGCAGCCGGCTTACTAAAGACATGGAGAGGAAACTGACAGAGGAAGCCTTGCTCAGTAGCATATCCTCCCCATGCTGCTGTGCGCCACTCAGGGTCCACCTGCTGACCGATGTCGGGATTTGGAGTCATTCTTGGTGGGTCCTCTGAATCTCAGGCTTCTTTTTGACGATTTTCTTTCTTCATGAATAGTGCACCAAGAGAACTTGATTCAGATTGGGTGTGGATCCTCTGCAGTAGGTGGATATTTTCCTCACTAGTTAATTCACAGCTATGAGGAGAGGTCGGGTTTTCAGCAGGTGTTGCTGCTACAGTGTGTGGAGCTTCCTTCAGCATCCTCAGTTCTCCAAAGCGGAGCTGTCAGAGAAGGAAAGGCAATCAGACCCATAGGAAGCCTCACTGGACCACAGCCTAGACAAAACCAGGGCCTGTCCACACATGGGAAACAAACGTCAAGGAAGAAAACCCACCCCATGAATGCCAACGTTGCGGGGGACAGGACTCAATGGTGGCTCCTTGGCCGGGCACACACAGGGCTCCTGCTGCAGCAGGTCCTTCTGCAGGAGGCTCCCATCCTGGACTGTGCCCTCTTTCAGATCATGCTGGAGGTTTTCAAACCTAGGGGAGGAATACAGCTGGCACACAGGTCTGTTGGGGAACCGCCCTGCCAGCGTTTGAGCTCCCACCATCTCTACTCAACTACACAATGTAGCATTACATTTGAGCTGGGCTCATTCACTCCTTGCTTCCTCAAGGATAAGACAACACCTGAGTTTCTTTGTTCTCCACTTTTAAAGCTACTAGAAATTGAGCTGAAAAAATACACTCCATGGTGAACTATAAAAACAGTCCATTTCTCCAATAGTTCAGATACATTCTTTTGAAAAAAAACAGCAGCATAGCAATGTCCGAGTCACAGTTCAGTAGATATTCATGGCCTTGAAGAGATGCCAGGAAACTGTAAGAACCCTGGGAAATTAACTGCATGAAGCCCTCTAGGGGAGCATACACAACATTGCAGTGTAGGCTGGGTTTATTCTTTCGGCACAGAAACTTCCTTGGGTTCAACATGTCAAACTCTAAATTTGATCTTAATTCCAGAGAAACCTTCTTATTGGAAACAAAAGCAGACTGCAGAGAACCCATAGTCAATAAAAATGTGCCACACGTAAACCTGCCCAAGTGTAGGATTTTATCTCTAAATGTGATACTCCTGGAGGAAAATAAAGTGGCAGGAGGAGATACCGTCTTCCACAATTAACACTGTCCCTGTTAGGTCTGGAACTACCATAGGCAGGATCAATGCACTCAGAACACATGAGAGCACTCAGAAGTGAATAAGTGTACACAATCGAGAAAGATTAAGGATAACACATATTGCTTCTGTGCAGACATTTCTGTTGACTGAGCCAGCCCAATATTCTCAGATGTTCTTTCCCTGGCTGTGATTGAAAAGCCATGCAAATGGCCAGGAACCCAAACAGGACAGAGATTCAGGTATTGGGGAACTACTGGGTATAACTCCCTTTCGGGGCCTGGGATCCTACCTTGTCTGGGAGACAGCGAAGTGATTCTGCAGCTTTTCTGCCAAGACTATTTGCTTGGTGATCAGATCCCTCTGCTTCAGCAGGTATTGCAGTCTTTCCTCCAATTTTTCCTGTTTCTGTTCATTGGAAGATTATGTTCTTAGTGAATGGTTGGACACTCAGATGCACACAGACACAGATATTTCTGAATACACACTCCTGGACATACATGTACAAGTATATACACATACAACAAAATTGCAGGAATTAATCATTCGATATCTCTCTATAATGTAGCCTCTTTAATACCTAACAAAATTGGCCTCAAACCAAAAATAATCAAAAGAGATGGGAAAGGCACACCACAAAGATTTCAATTCATTTTTTTCTTTTCTTTTCTTTTTTCTGGTGGGGGGAAAGGGTTTCCCTGTAGTTGTGGAGCCTGTCCTGGAACTAGCTCTTGTAGACCAGGTTGGCCTTTAACTCAGAGATCTGCCTGCCTCTGTTTCCTGAGTGATGGGATTAAAGGCATGCACCACTGCTGTTTGGCCAACATTTCAATTCTTAACATCTATGCCCTAAGTACTTTTGTAATAGAAACATTACTATAGCTTATAACATATATCGACCACCACACGCTGATATTTGGGAACTTAAGTACTCCAGTCTCACCAGTGTGCAGGTCATGCAGACAAAATTAATAAATTTTGGATTAACTGAAGTTTAAACCAAATAAGCATAACAGATATTTAAAGAAAACTCTAACCAAAGTCATAAGAGTGTACCTTCTGAACAGCATTCCAAGAAACTTTCTCCAAAACTGATCACATACTCAAACCAAAAGCAAGTCTCAACAGATACAAGAAATTTGAAATCATCCCCTGTACCCACCAGACCACCATGAATTAAAGCTGTATATTAACAACAGAAAGAAAAGAAAGCATATAAATTGATGGAAACTGAAGATCTCTATATTGAATTAACAGTGGAGCAAAAATAAAGAATTTAAACACTTTCTAGAATTCAATGAAATTGAATACATAATATCCCCAAACTTGTGGGATACAATGAAAGCAGTGCTAAGAGGAAATACATAGCATTAAGTGCCTACAGTAAAAAAAATGGAGAGATATTATAGTAACAACTTAATAGAGAACCTCAAAAGCATTGAACAAAAGAAGTAAGTATGTCTAACAGGAGTAGACGAGAAGAAGTAATCAAACTGAAATCAATAACATAGAGATGAAGAGAACAAAACAAAGATTATCAATGAAACAAAGAATTGGTTGGTTAGAAAAATCAACAAAATAGATAAAAACTTATCCAAACTAAATAAAGATGGGCAGAATATATTTAAATTAATAAAATCAGAAACCAAAAGGAGATGTAACAACAGAAACTGAGAAAATCTAGAGAATCACAAGGACATACTTTAAGTCATGTACTTCATCAAACTGCAAAATCTAAAAGAAATGGATAATTTTATCAATAGGTACCACTTACCAAAATTAAACAAAAATCAGACTTATATCCCCCAGTGAAATAGAAGCCATCATTAAAAGTCTCCCAAGGGAAACAAAACAAAACAAAACCTAGGGCCAAATGACTATAGCACAGAATTTTACCAGACTTTAAAAGAAGAGTTAATTGCAGCACTCCTCAAATTACTTCACAACATAAAAAAAAGCAGAAGAAATATTGCCCAATTCACTTTATGAGGCCACAGTTACCTTGATACTCAAACCACAGAAAGACTCAACAAAGAGACTTGACTTATAGACCTATTTCCCTCATGGATATAGATGCAAAAGTACTCAAAAATACTTGCAAACCAAATCCAAGAATATGTCAAAAATATCATCTATTATGATCAAGCAGGCTTTAACCTAGAGATATAGGTATAGTTCTCGTGTGAAAGGTCCTTCTGTTTATGTGTTGCTTTCATTGGTTAATCAATAAAGAAACTGCTTGGCCTGATAGGGCAGAAATTAAGCAGGTGGGGAAGATGGAACTGAATTCTGGGAGGAGGAAAGCAGAGTCAGAGAGATGCCATGGATCCCCTAACTAAGACGGATGCCTGTTAGAAACTTGTTGGTGAGCCACAGCCACATGGAGATACACAGATTGATGGAGATGGGTTAAATTAATGTAGGAGTTAGCCAATAAGAAGCTAGAACTTATAGACCAAGCAATGATTTAATTGATACGGTTTCTGTGTGGCTATTTCAGGACAAAGCTAGCCGGGTGGCCAGGAAGAATAAGCAGGCCCTTTCCTTTCAATATAGTTAACATATGAAAATTAGTAAATGTAATGTACCATATAAACTGAAGGAAAAACGTGATGATTATCTTACTAGAGACAAAAAGTCATTGAAAAAATCCAATACCCTTTCATGATGAGAGTTATGGAGATATTATGGATACAAGGACATACTATAACATAACAAAGACAACTGACTGGGCAAGCTTATAGCCAACATCAAATTAAATGTAGAGAAATTCAAAGTAATTCTAGTAAAATCAGAAACAAGGCAAGGCTGTCCACTTTATCCATGTCTATTCACTATAGAGCTTAAAGATATGGTTAGTGCAATAAAACAACTGAAGCAGATTATGAAGATATAAATTGGACAAAGTATCATTACTTAAAGACGATAAGATTGTATATATAAATGACCCTAAAAATTCTACCAGAGGTCTCCTACAGTAGAGAAACACCTTCAGTAAAGTGGCTGGATACAAGATTATCTCAAAAAATTATTAGCCCACATATATATGAATGATAAATGGACTGAGAAAGAAATGAGAGAAACCACATTCTTAACAATATCCAAAAACAATATAAAATGTCTTGTGGTCACTCTAACCAAGAAAGTGAAAGACTTATATGATAGAAACTTCAAGTCTTTGAAGAAAGAAGCTGAAGAAGATATTAAAAAATGGAAAGATCTACCATGCTCATGAATGAGTTGGATCAATATAGTAATAATAATCATCCTACCAAGAGTAATTTCAAAATCAACACAATCCCCAAAATTTCAACACAATTCTTTACAGATCTTGAAAGGGCATTTCTCAACTTTATATGGAAAACCGAAAAACATAGGCTAATTTAATCAGTCCACAACAGTAATAGAACTGCTGGAGGTATTACAATCTCTGATTTCAAGCTGTACTACACATATAAATATAAAAACCACAAGGTATTGGCATAAAGCAGATACATTGATCAATGAAATCTAATTAAAGACCCAGACATGAATCCTCACACCTATGGACTTCTGATTTTTATAAAGAAGCCAGAGGGACAGATTGGAAAAGAAAAAGCATCTTCAACAAATGGTGCTGGTCAAACTGGGCATAGACACCTTGAAGAATGCAAATATATAGATATTATTTGCACTGTACAAAGCTCAAGTACAAGTGGATGAAAGACCTCAACATAAAACTAGACACATTGAACCTGATAAAGAATTTAGGGAATAGCCCTGAACAGAAAAGCAAAGGAGATGACTTTCTGAAGAGAACACTGGCAGTTCAGGCACTAGGATCAACAATTAATAAAAGACCTCATGAAACTGACAAGCTTCTGTAAGGCAAAGGACACAATTAGTAGGAGAAAATGGAGGCCTACAGAATAGAAAAAGATTTTCATCAACTCCATATATGACAGAGGCTAATATCCAAAATATATAAGGCATTCAACAAACAAATAATCAACAAATCAAATCATTCAATTAAGAAATGTGACATAGATCTAACGGAAAATTCTCTGAAGAAGAATCACAAACAGCTGAGAAACACGTAAAGAAATGTTCTATATTCTTAGCTATCAGGGAAATTTGAACTAAAAACTCCTTTGAGATTCCATCTTAAACCTGTCAGAATGGCTAAGGTCAATGGCATGAATGACAGCTCATGGTGGTGTGGGTTTCTAGCAAAGGGAGCACTCCTCCATTTCTGGTGGGAGTCCAAACTTGTCCAGCCTCTATGGAATCAATACGGTAGTTCCTCAGAAAATTTGGAACTTATTTACTGTAAAACCTAGATACACCATTCTTGGACATATATACAAAGGATGCTCTCTCTTGCCGCAAGAACACTTGCTCAAATATCTTCACAGTGGCATTATTCATAATTACCAGAAACTGGAAACAACGTTCATGTCCCTCAATGGAAGAATGGATAAAAACAGGCAGTACATTTACAGAAGGAAATATTAGTTGGCTATTGAAAAATGACATCCAATTGCGATTGTAAGCAAATGGGTGGAACTAGAAAAAATCAAGCTGACTGAGATAACTGAGATCCAGAAAGACACATATGATATGAATTCACTTATATGTGGGCATCAGTTGTTAAGTAATTAATAATCCAGCTACATTCCATGACCCAGATAAGTTAGGTAAAGCGAAGGTCACTAGAGGGAAGACAAGAATTTCCCTGTGAAGAGAAAATAGAATAGATTTTGCAGGTGAACTTTCATTGGGTGGGGAGAGGATGGAAAGGAATCATGTGGGGGTGTGAGAGATGGAGGAAGATTGCAGAGAAACAGTTGAAATTGGGGGATTCCCAGAGGCTGATATAGAAAGTTAGTACAGATAAAATCTTCCTATAATCTATGTGGGGGATCCTAGTGGGGACTCCTAGTAGTGGAGCATACAGAGTCTGAACTGACCATCTTCTGTAGCCAAGCAAAGTTTTCAGTGCTGAGACTGGATTGCATTCAGTTGAATATTTGGTTGAAAGGGATTCTGTGGAGATCCCTAAACAGCTCTGGCTCATGTTAGGACAGTGTTGCTCTCTGAAAACTGACAGTGGGGTCCCATTGTTGTGGACAACATCTACACATCATTGAACCTAGAGAGGTCAAGCTGTTGCCTGCATGGAGCCTTCACCCATATGTTCTATTCTGTTTGGCATGGAAAGATACTCTGCAGGTTACAGAAATAGAAACATGACATCAACTCAGCCACAAAATCCTAGACCTGCAATCTGTCCTCCTTGCAAGTTATGCTGGGGCACTGTTGAACAGAAGTTGCAAAAGTGGCCATACAATGTCTGGCTTAACTTGAGGCTCATGCATGGAGAGGCAGTCCATGCCCTACAGTTTTTGGATGGCTAGAAACTGAAGACCAAATAGTCCAGACACATAGGGTAGAACCAAACATAACTAAAAAAAATCAATGAAATCATTCCTATTATTCCTCATAATGTTCTGCTATACTCATAGCTTGGTTCCTTGCTGGTCATCATCAGAGAGGTTTTCTCTAGTAGCAGATGAGTGCATAGACCCACAGACAGACACAATATGGAAGAGAGTGTCTAAATTGGAACTTTCTATCAGTCCCACCCATAGGAGCTCAGGAAACCCTTTAGAAGAAATGGGGAGGGGAAATTTTAGGAGTCAGAGGGAATGACGGGGTGGAGGACACTAGAACATCGCCCACTCACTCAAGTAAACAGGGTTCACATAGGCTCACAGAGATTGGTGCAGCAAGCATGGGGCCTGCATGGGTCTGCACCATGTTCTCTGTATATGCGTTGGTGTTTTGGTGAGTGGGAGTGGGTATCTCTCTGAACCTTTTGCCTACACTTGGGACACATTTCCTCCTCTTGGAATGCTTTGTCCATCTCTATATCAGAGTTCTTATCTTGTCTTTTTCTGTCATGTTTATCTGTTCTTTCTGAAAAGGAACCAAGGGGTAGCAGATCTGGGGAAAATCAGATGTTTATGGGAGCCAGGAGAGTGGAGGGAGGGAAACTATGATTGAGATCTATTGTATGTAAGAATAATCTATTTTCAATAAAAAGGAAATGAAAAGTTTACTCAATAAGAAAATGTGTATTGTTGAAATGTTATAACAGCAATTTAAAATAGTATTATTAATTATGTAGTGTCTACCCAAGGGGAAGCTTAGAATTTACTTCCCCTAAAATAATAACAAGAAGCAGGAATCCCTATGATTCAATGGCATATAATCATTTTCATGTATAGATGGGAACTGGAGGGTGTGGCTAATGGGCAGGAGGTAAAATTGCCTTTCCTGTGGAGACTGAATTTTGTGGACAGATCAATAGGAAGGGTTGGATTCTGCCTCCCAAAGGAAAATCCTCTGTTATTGGAGGTCTCAAACACAGCAAGAGCTGGAGGATTGCACTGAGCAGAATCAAGGTATAGTGTAAAAGATGGATTAAAGATAATAACTTCATCAGTTCCTTCAGGACAGATGCCTTATCTGTTTGCTCCAGGTATAGCTTACTTCCAGGCATTTATGGGACTCCCAACATAGACTCTTGAATGGTTAAATGAAGAAAGCTACCTTTATTCTATTCATTTTAAAGCTACCTGTCTACTAATGATAATGCATCTTAAATTATATTTTCACTGATGCTTTTGAGATGACTATAATTTAGCACCCATGTCTTAAAAACACACACTTGTAATACAATGACCTCTGACATGTGGATTAACCTTCAATTTTAATTTAAGTATTTAGCCTAGGTTTGAGCTTGTGATGCAAACCCTTAATCCTAGCTACTCAGAGACTGAGACAGAAGGATTGAACATTAAAGTCTGAACCGAACTACACTGTGAGTTCAAAGCTAATATGTGGGATGTAATGTGATCATATTGCAAGACTTTAAAAGGATCTTGTGATGTATCTCATTGTTAGAATGCATAACAAATATGAGCAAAGCCCGGGGTTTAATGTTATTTTAAAAATTAGATCAAATATCCAAGGGAGACCTGCTATTTTCTGAAGGGAAATTAAGGAGGACTGGACCTGGGAGTGTGGGAACAGGCGGTGAAGACCTGGGAGGAGGGAAGGAAGGGGAACTGATGCTGAGATGTAATATATGAGAAAAGATAAAAAGGATGACAAAGAGAACCACTCTTCTGGCATTTATACAGGGATATCCTCTTTCAAATTTGCACCTAACCATTGATATTACAAGATGCTAAATCCCCAAAAAGACTTGTGAATAATCACAGAAATCAACAACTGGATGGGATGTTAGTGAGCTGCTGGATAAGTAAGTGGATGATTACGTGTGGGGAGGGGGTCATGCACGTGTGTAGAGTATTACATATGGTGGACAGCCTGCCCCCACTGATGCAGCCTACCTGCTTCTCCTCAGCATATAGCTCATAGATCTTCTCATAGGCATCATCACAGAGATTCTTCACCTTCTCACTGGACTCTTACAGTGAAATCTGCTCCCTCTGTAGCTTTCGGTTCTCCTCTCTCAACATGCTCACTTTTTCCTTCAACTGAGTTCGCTCACTCAGTAGCTGGTTGTGGAGGATGCTGAACCATCACAAAATCATCATGAGTCCCATCCAGCCAACATCTACCACTCCCACATCATGCAAGGTCCTTGTTCTAGGCAGCCCCAGACTAGAGCCCACAGAAACCATGTCAGCATAATATAGTAGCTGGTCAAAGCCAGAGAAGTGTCAAATTCCAGAAAGACTCAGACTACTCCTGAAATCCCTGACACTAAAAGGGTTCCATGTGCTTCTGAGAGCAGGGTTTGCCTCCTACCATATGTACTTAACTGTTCATAGTTGGGAAAACATTATGAGGTTGAGATGTAGAAGGCATATATTCACTAAGGGAGGACAGAAGACACAAGAGAAATACATTCCATCTATAGGTCCCATAGAATTACCTCCGTAAACCCCTACCAGAGTTCCCAGAGACCCACAGATGCCTGACACACCCATCATGATGCAAATAGGTTTTCTATCTACAGGGTCCTGATCCTGGCAGGACAATGTGGGATGGGGTTACAGATACTTCACTCTTAGCAAAACTGGTCCAAGAGGCCCAAGTCAGGAGCATAAGACAAGCTGCTTGTTATGGGGAGATAGGCTAGAACGAAGGTCCTCACTTTGGTTCAAATATAAAAGCATGGCAAAAAGTCACTCCCAATGAATGGGGAATCCCAGTGAAGTCACCCACTCCCCTATAGGAGACAGTTTCCTCTGTCAGCTCCTTGTACTTATACAAAGCCTCACTAATCTCCTTGAAGAATTTCTGTAGGTCAAATATCACTTTCTTATGCTTTATATTTACCATCTCCAGCTCAAAATTCAGCCTGTGGTAGGACATGGCCCAGGAGCAAAGAACCCCGTCAACCCTGGACTTAATGATGCTATGAATTCAGGCTGTGCCCTAAACACCCCAGCACATTCAATGTCACATTCTGATATCTATCAACTAGGACAACCTGATGCTTGTTAAACTTGCTGACATGGCCCCAGACCTGCAGTCAGGGGTGCAAAGAGAGTGAGCCGGGGCTGCACCAGTTCCATCAATGGGCCTGCCTGGAGGAATAGAATAGTTAAGTCCTCAGGAGCCTGTGTCACAAGTCTGGTTCCACCAGAAATTTATAATATGTTGTTCCTGTCTTCAGAACTAGGATTTTTGACCCCAGGTTCCCATTGTATGAAGCATGGGTGTGTGAAGCACAAAATTAGTATTTTCAGGGAGAAGAACAGACTTAAGGATAGATTTTTAAGTGACTTGATCGGGGGAGGGGGAGGGAAATGGGAGGCAGATGAGGAGGGGAGGCAGAAATCCTTAATAAATAAATAAATAAATAAATAAATAAATAAATAAATAAAAGTATTTAAAATGGAAAAAAAAAGAGTCCAGTGTGTTCCAATGGACTGCCAAGTTGAGCACACGGGCCAGGAGTATTGCTGCTCGGAGTGGAGTTCCCTGACCGTAGTGCTGGCCTCACCTGGAAACTGTGACATAGAAAAACACACAAGCCCTGTCACAGACCTTCAACTTTCAGATGAACACACAGACACACAGACACACACACACACACTCACACACATACACTAAAACACCCACCGACACACGCGTGCGCACATGCACACTAAAACACACACATACACTCACTCACACTCAAACACACTAAAACACTCACAGATACACACATACACTCACAAACACACACACACTAAAACACACACACACTAATACACAGACACAGATGAAGGATTCCAAATAAATGCAGGGAGGTGGAATTGTCTCAGAATATAAGAATCCAGACTAAAGAGGAGCAGTGATGTTTAGACTTCAAGTCACCCACTGAGATGGACCAAGATGACTAGGCCCCTGCAGCTGCTCCCAGGAGCAGCCAGTACTCAAGCACCTGCTGGTTAAGCACAAAGACTCACCATAAACTCACAGCACCTAGCATCGTCCACAAGCCGACACCTGTCAAGGCCTCATGAAATGTATGCTGAGAGCTCACAAACTATTGCCTCATCCCAGACTGATCCAGGCCACAGGCTCTGCTTTTCATTTAGAGGAATCACAACAGCCTGTATCCTGATATCACTCCTTCCCAGAATTCAGCTTTGCCTCTCAGATGCCCTCAGGATATTTAGTTTGGGCAGGAAGGCACGCTGGAGTGCAGTCTTCAGTGACCTAAGGAATGCTGGGTTTGACTCAGTAGGGTCAAGACAGTCACCAACGAACTGAACAAAATGACTACCTGTTGTTCAAGTCCTTGGTGGTAGAATTAGCCAGGATTCCACGAAGTTCATTCCTTTCTTGGGTCATCATCTGAAGCTGCAGGGTCAGTGTATCCACCTCGTTCATCTGCTGCTCCTGCTCAGTGACAGAGGTTGGGGTTGCTGTCTTTCCGGTACTCCCTGCAGGTGGATAAACATAAGTAAATTTATACAGTTGTATGGCACAGGTCCAGGAGAGATCATGTTGAGTTCATGAAGAGGCCTGAGGAAGAGTGAATGCATGGAACTCAGTGAAGACCCAGAGAGCAGGACAACTATCCTTAAGCTAGGAGCCCATAAGCCATGCCTCTGTCTCCATTCACTGTGGCTAGCTATGTGCATCAGCCCCCCTGCAGCCCCACTGGCCCTGGAAGGTGTATGTCACCCAGCCATGCTGCTGTGGAAGTATCAACTCATATCTGATGTGATGCAGAAAATTTCTGGAGTCTCTAGTGCTTAGCACGACGAATCCATTTCACCTGTCTCCTGGAATAAAAGTCACTGAATGTCTGAGACCCTGGTGCATAGAAGGGAATTTTCACATGAGATACTCACAGAACCTAAAGAATCCACTGAGGATGAGTTGTAGCAACATCCTACACTCACACCTTCATGGTCTGTGCCTCCTGCTGGCCTTCTTTGCCACTCCAAATAAATGAAGGAACTCACAGAACAGCAGCTGTAGCCTTGTCAACTCCTTGCTTTCTGCCCAACTAACCATCACCAATCCTTGACCATTGCATTGCACTTTATTAACCCAGAAGCAGCATAGAACCATCTCTTCCCAAGATTCCAGCTACTGAACTCAATTTCTGGAAGTACAGTTCAAGCCCCAACTCCCTCTTCAAAAGTCAGATTTCTCTGCCATTCAGTGTGCTCAATCTTACCTATGTGTCTTCTGGTGAACCCTATAAGTACTTAATGAGTGCCCCAAGGTAATAACACTGATGATTTCACCAAAGTGGTCAACGACTCTCCAGGATGCAATAGAATGTCCAGAGAATGGACTGTTAGGGTCACTGCCAACTGCCATCACTTATCTCATAACTGTATCTTCCCCAGTTCACCAAAAGCCAAGCTGGCTTTTCCAAATGCCTTCCCTGAGATACAGGGGAAGCTCTTCAGCACCTCCTTCTTCCAATCCGAGATTTCTGATTAGTTAGACTCTCATTCATTCTAATTTAATGCTTCACCATGTATGGAGGTCAAGACTCATTTTCCAAACATTCCCAAGGAAAGGCTCTTCCCCTCCGAAGATCTCTATTTAATAAGATGAGAACTGAAAGATACTAAGAAATTAGCTCATGTTGATGTGGAAGGATGTTCAGTTACATGAAGTGAATGAGCACCTCAGGAAAGATCCACAGGGCTGTTACAATGTGTGGGGGTGATGGGGATTATGCGTGTCCCATCACATCAAAGATGAGTCACATTGGTGATGATGAAAATATCCCCCAAACTTCAGCAGAATACATTCCATCACTCATGACGTTAGCAAAGGTGAGATCACCCAGTGAAAGGGCAGGCTGGAGACACCTAAGAACAGGGCATCTACAGGTGAGCCCTCACACACCAAGAACAGACACTTACATAGAGAGTGATGGCCCATTCCTACACCCAAATTAAAGATGAGGGGCTACTGAAAGGCAGGACTCAGAAGCCTTAGCAATACTTGATGGCTCCTGCCCTGCAAGTGGCTCTGAGGTAAAATGTGAGATTCTCCAGCTTTGGCCAGGGGACTTTATTCTCCCTGTTATTAGTGACCCACAACCAAAAGAAATCCAGTGTGCTGAAGTACAGTGGAACTGAAACCTCATTCATCCCTCTCTCCTTCCTTCCCACTCAGAGTCAATGCAGAGAACCACTAGCACAGCATCTGCAGGGTTGACCATTACTGGCTCTGGCCAAACTAACCTTCAGAAACCCTAGACTCCAGGTCTACTCTTCAGGAATGAGGAGAAGCAGGATAGATCCATTACCTCCCAAAAGCTCTATGATCCAGTGTCCCACCATGAAAAACCAAGTTGAAGCCTTCCATCATCAAGTAGTTCCCCACTCCCTATACAGGACTCACTGCATTTTGCCCAGAACCATTTATTTCTTGATGTGTAACACTGAGGTTAAAGGCCAACTTACTTCTGCCTCCCTCTAGTTTTGTGATGCTCTCCTTTCTGTCTCTCAAGAAGCCTGCTCAGTCTTGTCAACATGGCTATAACCAAAACCTACAGGCAATGAACAGATGTCCCAGCGGCAGTTGGTGTTGCCACAGCACTGGTGACATCACATAGAATGCCAGGGCTCTCCAGGATACAATAGAATGCCCAGGGAGGGGTCTGCTGCAGCCCATGGTACAGCCCTTTCCTCTCTGGCTAATTTCTTCACTCCAAATATGACCTGAAACCAAGGTGCCATATCAGGAGCCTCTCTGACGTCAGAAAGGAAGCTCTTTGGCACATCCTCCTTTCAAAGCCAGAGATTTAGGTCCCCACTTCATCAGAAACATTATCTGTGTGGAGTTGAAGGCTTACTTTCGAAGTACTGTGCAGGAATGACTCTTCCCTTCGTTAAGATCCATATTGAGTAAAATGAGAAATTAATGATCCTGATAAATTAGGTCAGGGTGATGGGGACTGGGAGGGATGGGTCATCTGAAGTGAAGAGCATCTGGGGAAGATCCTCAGACTTTTAGAGACTGGTTGGTTCCAAACAAAGGGAAGTCGTACAGGTAGTGATAAAAAAATTGGTGAACCAGCAGAGCTCACTCAAGCTATGATGTTGTGAGTGAAGATGTGATTCAATTTGACAGTTCTGGCTGGAGCCACATGAGCCCAGATGAGTCCTCAGATATATAGAAATGTCTACAATTGGTGAACCTAAAGAAGCTAAATAAGAAGGTGAACCCAAGGAAAAACATATAGTTATCCTCTTGCCTATGGGAAGTAGACAAAATTGCCGGGGAGGAAAGTGGGATCTTGGGGGTGGGGTGGGTTGGGTGTAAGGAGAGATGGGGAGAGAAATGTGAGAAGGGGAGGATGGGGGGAACTTGGGGAAACAGGATGATTGGGATAAAGGAAGGCTAAATAGGGGAGCACGGAAGCACAGTTCTTAGTTAAGGGAGCCACCTTAGGGGTGGCAAGAGACTTGAACCTAGAGTGGCTCCCAGGAGCCCAAGGCGATGTCCCCAGTTAGTTCCTTGGGCAGATGAGGATAGGGAACCTGAAACGACCCTATCCTATAGCAATACTGATGAATATCTTGCATATCACCATAGACCCTTCATCTGGTGATGGATGGAGATAGAGACAGAGACCCACACTGGAGCACTGGACTGAGCTCCCAAGGTCCCAATGAGGAGCAGAAGGAGGGAGAAGATGAGCAAGGAAGTCAGGACCATAAGGGGTGCACCCACCCACTGAGACAGTGGGGCTGATCTATAGGGAGCTCACCAAGGCAAGCTGGACTGTGACTGAAAAAGCCTGGGATAAAACGGCAGGCCTTTAATCCCAACAGTCGGGAGGCAGAGGCAGGTGGATCTCTGTGAGTTCGAGACCAGCCTGGTCTACAGAGCTTGTTCCAGGACAGGCTCCAAAGCCACAGAGAAACCCTGTCTCGAAAAAAAAAAAAAAAAACGGATTCTCTGAACTTGGTGAACAATGAGGGATGATGAGAAGCCAAGGACAATGGCATGGGGTTTTGATCCTACTTCATGTCCGGGATTTGTGGGAGCCTAGCCAGTTTGGATGTTCACCTTCCTAGACGTGGACGGAGCGGGGAGGACCTTGGACTTTCCACTGGGCAGGGAACCCTGACTGCTCATTGGACTGGAGAGGGAGGGGGACGGGTGTGGGTGAGGGGGAGAAGTCTGGGAGGAGGGGGAAACTTTTTTTTCCATTTCTCAATTAAAAAAAAAGAAAGAAAGAAAAAGAATCACAGGTTTTATGTAATTCTTCCTAAGGAAAAGAAAGAAGACAATTAAAAGCACAAGAGAATCAACTGGGCCAGACCCCCATTATTTGCGTTTGAAAAGAAAATGCTTCTTGTCAAATGTCAAAATCTCAATTTCACTGAGAGTGACTTCCTCACTCTTCTCTTTCAAAAGATAAACGTTTTCATCAGATTTTAATGCTATTGAGCTGTGACTTTTAACATAGACAATTTTATAATTCTGTGAGAATTTCGTCCATGTGTACAGCATATTTTGATCATATTTCCTTCATTCCTCTTAAACAATTCCTGATCCACGCTCCGATTTCCAACATTCCTAACTCCATGCCTTTTGTTTGTTTTGTTTTAAGCCCCAGGTTGCTTGGCTATCTCAAGAAGAGGTCTCACAAATATCATGGACTGGAAGCTGAGGAATGATAGGTTTTCCTGAAAAACTATGTATGAGAGAAGCAGTGTTTATGGCCGAGTCACTGAGCATGATGGAGCTGTGCTTACAGAGGAGGTGAACAATAAAGTGTGCTTCACCAGGGACTTCAGGACGGGTGTGTAGCTTTAGAGTTTTTGCAGAGCTCCATGGTAGACTGCGCTCTTGTGAAAACAGCTAACATTTTAAGGAAAGCATGAAGTAATATGCAAAAATTTCTTTTTTTGACATGAAGAGTTTCTGTTATTTTTGAGATTATACTTGCATTTATTTCTTCCCTTTCATTCTTGCAAACACTTCCTACATTCTCCCTTGCTCTGTTTCTCATTTATAACCTGTCTTTTCATTCATTGCTGTTACATGCATATATGTAAAGGCATACAGCTGTATAGTCCAAAATGTAAACCAATCATTCTTTATACCTAGCATGTATGCTTTCGAGAATCACTGTTTGATATGGGATTTACAACAGGTGTGCTCTTCCCTAAGGAGGAGAATTTCCTTAAGTCTCACAAAATTCTACGGAAAGAGAAAGGAAGTTCATAAGACTTAGCATTTACCATGGCTGGGAAGGCTGGCGCTAAAAGATTAGTAAGGACCTTCTGCTCTCAAACTTACTTATGTGGTAAGTAAGGCGAACTGAAGAAATAAGAACCTCTGTCTCAGTCAGTTGCAAACAAACCATGCAGACATGTTCATAGTTCTAGTTTTCCTGAGTCCCCCATTCTGATGGGAGCCTTTGTGATACTACAGATATGAGTCATTCATACAACTGTAAGCAATTCTGTGCCTATATTCCTGTATTAATCTCAATAAACTCATTAATTTGACGGAATAGGAATGACACAGTCTTCCCTGGGAGACAGATGAAGAAAGGGGGAAATGGGGAACTGATAAGTAATACAAATGGTCATCTTTGAGCTTTTCTTTTTATTTTCTGTCCTGAGACAAAATCTTAGGAGGCTTTTCGTCCACCAGCAGGCTGTCTCCTCCAGCTGTGTGGTTCACAACAGATAGGTTAATGGTCAGTTCTGAACATGGTCACCTGAAGCTGCAGGGGATAACAGCTCTTGTGAGTGAGCAGTGACTGGGTCATGCCCAAAGACAGCATGTCACAGCAGTGCTACTCACCCTCAGCCAGGACATTCAGGACCCACTTCAATGACATCCCCTGTGTCTAGGGGAATGGATCGTCTACAGGTCCCATTTAGGAATGAGCATTCAGGGTCACTCCAACATTCTGAAATTATGAGGCTGCGCATTTGCTCCTGAGCACTCCATAAAGAAGAACCTCTGACCAAGGCTGACAGCTGAAGACATCTATCCATAGAATCGGAAATATTTATAAAGAAGTTTCTCTTGTCACACAAAGTAACAACAGTAGCTTCATCTTAAAGGAATATACGCCTCATTCTTCCATGGTCTTTTGACCATGGACACAGGACCAGGTGCTGATTCCTACCTAGAGTACAGGCCTCACCAGATCAGCAGGAAGTGAAATATACAATAACTCTCACGTCACCATTGCACCAGTGACTCTCTCATATTCTTTATGCCCCATGTAAATGATATTTTCTTATGCTGAAATAAAAAGTTTTAATTTCATAAGCTCCTATTAGTTGATTTTTGGTCTCATGTACTATTGGACAAGAGTCCTATTCAGAAACCCCTTAAATGTGCTTAAAAGTTGGAGGATTATCTTTACTGTGTCCTTTGGAATTTGTAGGGTATCAGGTCTCATTTTGATATCCATGACACTTTTGGTGCAGTTTTTGTATGGTAGATGATAAAGAGCAGAGTTTTATTGTCTGCATGCTGACAACAATTTTTCATAATCAGCATATCTATATATATAATCAGCAGTATCTCAAATGCCAACATACATATGAAATACAAATATGTGTGCAAAGTTACACTAGTTACTCACAAGTACTTTCTGCTTACCAAGTGGACCACGTTGAGCTACGCAGGCATGTAGTAATATGAGTTCAAATTCTGACCACTAAAGGTAAGTCATGGCAATCACTTGCATTACAATACATTTTCAATAGAACTTATAAGCTGGCTCATGTACTCTAGATTTTGTGGTCATTTTCTTGGGTCCCAGACTCATTTTTCACAAAGGGAAATAATATTTGGAGTGTTCCATAATTCCAGCTTTGGGTTCCTTTTTAGTGATTACATTTTTTTGTCAACTCTAAATTTTTCTAAATACTGAAAAGGAAGTGGGAAAAAAAACACATATGCTATGGTCACTGTAAAATAAGACATCCCAGGTACTGTGGATGCGATAATGATAGATATGACCAGCTGAATCACTCCTGGATATGCATACTTATCAAAGTGAGTTCAAAATGCTGAATCACATCTGCATGAGTTTGTGTGAAATTGTTATTACTGCACTTCATATAACAGATGATTCAGGGAATGAGCTTATATAACCACCAATATATCTAAATATATGGATAAAAAATGTAATATGCATAAATAATGCAAGATAATCGGTCAATGAATGAAATTATAGAAAAATTATATGTCTTAAGAAAATTGTTGCAACTATGGATCATTAAGTCAAAGAAATAGACAACTCTCCAAAATACAAATAACACTCATCTTATCTCATGAATGGAATCTTGAAAAAATATAAAAGGTGGAGGAAAATTTTTGCAGAATTGAGAGGGCAAATATTTTAGATGGAGGGAGTATAACAGGGAAACAATGGGGTGTATACAAACACATTACTTATTTTATATAATTAAAATGTACCAAATAATAAGATTAATTTTGTACTTATGATATCCTACATCCAACTCTGTTATATACCACAATATCTGTTCTCTTTCAAGTTTATGTCCTTTATTCATGCATTTCTATACTGATACATAAATTTGTATATACATATGTTACTAAATACAAGGAGACCAATCCATAAGAGGTTATAATTCTATATGTTTTCAGGCATATTGTCCATTGCTCACTGGACAATCAGTTTTTGTGTTTCTCTCTGGAGAAGTCCACCTCTCCCACTCTCTGCTTTCCTTAATGACTACAGATCTTTGATGTTGTTGCCTTGTAGCTTTTCCTTGTCCAGTTTTTCATGCCCATTGATATCTTCCATCTACCTCACACTGATTTGTACCACAATTATAAAAGTTTAAAGTAATCTGTGTAGTGTGTCATTCTCTGTCCTACCAGCTCATCCATGGAAGTGTTCACACTTATGATACTCTACTATTAGAGAATAGACTATCAGAAAAATGTGCAGTAAAAATTGGGCAAAATGTTTAACTGTTTTGTTGCAAAGACAGAAATTAAAAGACTTGAATTTTAAAACAAGCTTATATTTATTCAAGAATCACAGAAAATAATGTTATATAGAATATAATCTCATTATATAAGCAACCATATGCCAAGAAATTAAATGTGCATCAAAATCTGAACTACTTTGTCATAGGTTGTTTTTGTCAAACATTATCTTAACATACAGTCAAGAAACGTTATTGCTCAATTTACTCCTCCTAGAAATACTTACCTATTCATAGTAATTAATTTTTTATTAGTATGTTTACAACAGTGATGCATAAATTGTGTTGACACTAAATATTTGATGATAATAAAGTTCAAATCTGGACACAATGTTTCTAAATTCATAAGAACTGTGTAGCTGTCTAAGTATTGACTAAGATTTGAAAATTAATTGAAGGATGTGAGTCTGTGGAATAAGTTGGGTAATGCATGAAGATCAGTACAATGAATTAATGTGAGGTACACTAACAAGTTTCATGAAATGTACCCATTACATGCATTTTTGATGCTTTCTAAGACTTGAATTTATTTTAACGTCCTTGCCACATTCATTACATTTGTAAGGTTTTTCACCAGTATGGAATTTGTGATGATTGTGAAGAGATGAGCGGTGGGTAAAGGACTTGCCACATTCTTGACATTTGTATGGTTTCTCACCAGTATGAATTCTTTGATGGTTATGAAGATCTGAGGCCCTGGCAAAAGACTTGCCACATTCTTGACATCTGTAAGGTTTTTCACCAGAATGAATTCTTTGATGATACAGAAGAGTGGAGGCCCAGGGAAAGGACTTTCCACATTCTTGACATCTGAAAGGTTTCTCACCAGTATGAATTCTCTGATGAATAAGAAGATGTGAGAACTGGGTAAAGGATTTTCCACATTCTTGACATCTATAAGGTTTCTCACCAGTATGGGTTCTGTGATGTTTCTGAAGATCTGAGGCCGAGGTAAAGGACTTGCCACATTCTTGACATCTGTAAGGTTTCTCACCAGTATGAATTCTGTGATGCATATGAAGATTTGAGACCCAGGCAAAAGACTTGCCACATTCTTTACATCTGTAAGGTTTCTCACCAGTATGGGTTCTGTGATGTTTCTGAAGATCTGAGGCCGAGGTAAAGGACTTGCCACATTCTTTACATCTGTAAGGTTTCTCACCAGTATGAATTCTTTGATGAGATATGAGAGTTGAGATCTGGGTAAAGGACTTTCCACATTCTTGACACTTGTAAGGTTTTTCACCAGTATGAGTTCTGTTATGAATATGAAGATTTGAGACCCGGGTAAAGGACTTGCCACATATTTGACACCTGTAAGGTTTCTCACCAGTATGGGTTCTCTGGTGAGATTGAAAGTTTGTGAGATGGATAAATGACTTGCCACAATCTTTACATTTGTATGCCTTCTCTTTGGAAATAATTCTCTTATGCATAGTGGGGCATGCATATCTGTTGAAGCACTTTCCACATTCTATATAATTGTTTTGTCTCTCTTCATTTTGATTGTTGATATAATGCTTCCCTTGTTTCTGGTCATGCTGAAACAAAAAGAAGTTTTGGTACAATCAAAATCATCCTTACACTTATCATGTAAGTATTGGCTCTTAGAAAAAAACAGACTTCTTCTATGAACTTATATAATGAGAAAAGACATATGGTGATTTCATTTTTGGGAATTTGTCACTTTAAGAAGAGGATTCTAGAAACTATTCTTATAAGAGTTCCTAGGAAAGGCTTTAATAAGATCAGTAAATGTGTAACCTTTCTCATGAGTGAAAATTCTTTGATATATTTTCAGTCTCACTTGATTGACAAAACCTTCTCATGTTTATCTCATGAATATCTTGTAACAAAATGTAATTTTGTTGAGAAAATTCTAGTGAATGTTTAATAGAATACACGTCATTCAATTTTCAGATTTTTCAATATTCTTTGTAGAAAAGAACGTGTTTTAAAATTTATTTGTATTTTTTTACTGAAGAAACTGCTTCTGAAATTGTAAGTGATCTAATATGAAATCTTTCCAGATAAGGTAGAAATTATTGACCTTTATTTCTAGTACAACCCAGTATGGCTGATGAATAGAGATTATTTCAATCATGACATAATCCATTCTCTTTTCTTTCTTCTCCGAATATTGAAATCATCCCTAAATGGAAGGTTTTAAAGTCACTACTTACAGCTATTCCTGACACCAACTTGTGGATACAATCTTGTCTATTCTTTTGTGTTTGATGAGCATATAAAACTGGAAGAAAATAATATATAATTATCTGAATTAGTATACTTAGATGAATGTATTTCAGATATATAAGTGACACAATTATATATATATGTAGACATATATGCAAGATGGCGTATTATATTAAAAAAATTTCAATTCATTTATTCTAATGAAATAAACTTCTTAATGTAAATGGATATAATATCTTTTATAACATATATTAAATACATTATAAAAATGAAAGGATCGAGTTTATGTTATCTTAGAGGTTCCAATCACAATTTTAGAATACTAAATGAGATTATGGCAGTTTGAGTGAAATGACCCCATATAATCAGATATCTGAATACATAGTCTAATGTTGGTGAATATTTATGGGTAAGATAAAGAGGTATCAACTTAGTGGAACCCCTATGTCCTTGGACACTGGTTTTGAAAATTTTGTAGCCTTCTAATAACAACAGTGAGCTATCTACTTTCTGTTGTGATTCTAGATGGGACCTCTCACTGCTGCTCTAGCCCCTTGCCAACTGCTACCTCTGATTCATTGTAATGGATCTTTCTTCTATATATTGCCTTCATTTTGGAGTTTTATCACAGCAATAAATAATAAGTAACTAATACAACTACTATAACCCAAATGCAAAAAAGTACACTCATAAAATTGCATTATCTTAATGGATTTAACTCATCTCCCCAATCCGGTGAAATGAAAAAATTGAGTAATATTAAGAAATTAGAGCAGGGTAGTATATATCTAAATTAAGGGAGCCATTTTAGGGTTGGCAAGTGACTTGACTCTAGAGGTGTTCCTGGGTATCCATGGAGATTTCCTTAGCTAGTTTCTTGGGCAGCTGAGGAGAGGGAGCCTGAAATGTCCTGATCCTATAGCCATACTGATAAATATCTTGCATATCACCATAGACACTTCTCCTGGAGATTGATGGAGATAAAGACAGAGACCCACATTGGAGCACCAGACTGAGTTCACTAGGAGGGAGAACATGAGCAAGGAATTCAGGACCTCGAGGGGTGCACCAACCCACTGAGACGGTAGGGCTGATCTAATGGGAGCTCACCATGACAGGCTGAACTGGAACTGATGGAGCATGTGATCAAACCAGACTCTCTGAACGTGGCAGACAATGAGGGCTGACTGAGAAGCCAAGGACAATGGCACGGGTTTTGATACTACTTCATATTCTGGCTGTGTGGGAACCTAGCCAGTTTGGATGCACACCTTCCTAGACCTGGATGGAGGGGGGAGGACTTTGGACTTCCCACAGGGCAGGGAACCCTGACTGCTCTTTGGACTGGACAGGAAGGGGGAAGGGTGATGGGCAGAGGGGGAGGGAAATGGGATGTGGGGAAGAAGTGGAAATTTTTAATAAAAAAATAATTTTGACAACTCATACACAACAAAGAAATTAGACAGAATATTAATTAACAAGGAAAGAACAAATGATGAACTGGAAACTGTTACTACTAACTGGTCTACAGACAATCATGTATACCCCAAGGAAGAGATCCATAAAATATCAGACATCAAGGAAATTCAGTAGGACTGATCTTTTTTTATCAGAGATACATTTTTTTCTTTTTCTTATACAGAAAATAGATGCTTACATAAAATATATTCTGACTATAACTTTTCATCCTTCAAATGCCCTGAGATCATCCCTATCTTTACGTATGTCTGAAATTACCCAATTTCAGTTACTTCTTTGAAAACAAATAGGCACCTAAAGAATAATAATAAAATAATATAATCAGAATAAAAGAAATCAGATAGGATCAGAGAAGAATGGAAAATAAAGAAAAAGCACAGTAAGTATTTGTAGAGAGAAAGACACACATTTGTACCCCCAAAATTGCATAAAACAAAGAAAACAAAACTTTTGAAGGTGTAATGTACATAAAGATATTGTAAGGTCATAAATAAATATAAATACTTGAGCTCCCAAGGTCCAAATGAGGAGCAGAAGGAGGGAGAACATGAGCAAGGAAGTCAGGACCTCGAGGGGTGCACCCACCCACTGAGACAGTGGGGCTGATCTATTGGGAGCTCACCAAGGCCAGCAGAACTGGGACTGAAAAGGCATGGGATGAAACCGGACTCTCTGAACATGGGGGACAATGAGGGCTAATGAGAAGCCAAAGACAATGGCACTGGGTTATGATCCTACTGCATGAACTGCCTTTGTGGGAACCTAGCCTGTTTGGATGTTAACCTTCCTAGACCTGGATGGAGGGGGGAAGACCTTGAACTTCCCACAGGTCTGGGAACCCTGACTCCTCTTTGGACTAGAGTGGGAGGGGGAAGGAATTGGGGGAGGGTGAGAGAAGTGTGGGAAAGTGGGAGGAGTGGGAAGAGGGTGAGGGAAATGGGAGGCAGGGAGGAGGCAGAAAGTTTTTCAATTAAAAAATAATACATTCCAAAACTTAACATTATGGGAGGAAAAGAATGCACAAAAATTCCATTGAGTTGTGTTGGTGATATCCTTCAAGTGCTGGTTATGGGGAATTCCTGTAAGTGTTACTTTTATGCCCACCGAGACTCCCTTGGAGAAAACTATTTTTTTTTGCGGGGGGGAATTATGGTCTGTTCGAAATAGCTTAGGTAAGATTAGGAATAAATCCTCTTATTTTTCAAGTGCATTTTTCTAGATTCTTTTACAAAATGAATGTAATAGAGGAGTGGACATAAGTTAGTATCTACAATCTGATTTTTTGATCAATATGTCTGTCTTTCATACATACCACTATTTACAAAACCTAATTATTATAGAAATGTCATAGAATTTAAAACTATGAATGGTATATTGTTTATAGTTTTATTTTTCATGGTTGTTTAAGCTATTGTGAGGTTTTTGCTTATTTGTATCTATATGAGACTGAAAACTGTGGTTTTGAGATCTGAAAAGAATTGTGTTAGAATTTTGATAGGGTTTTCACTGAATCAATATATTACTATATCAATTGACCAATCCTTGAATATGTGTATTTTTCCATCTTACAATATCTTTTTCAATTCATATCTTCAATGTCTTAAAGTTTTTATAAAGTTCTTTCACTGTTTTTGTTCAAATTACCCAAAACTATTTTTGAGGCTATTTTGAAAGGCATCATTTCCCTGAATTCTATTTAAGTCTTTTCTCATTTGTATATAGGAAGGATACTATTTTTGTTAGTTAATTTGGCACTCCTTATACTTTGTGACGGTGTTACTAAGTTGTACAAGTCTCTTCATAGAGTTCTTACAGTCCTTTATATATAAAAACATAGCATCTGCATATAACATTATTTTGATTTGTTCCTTTGCTATGAATCACTTCTAGATCTTCTTTATTTGAGTTTTTGTTCAATAAGATTTCAAGTACTGTATTGAATACATATAGAGAAATTGAGTACTCTTGCATTGTTCACTTTTTTAGTGGAGAGGCTTTGAATTCTCTCCATTAGGTTTGATGTGGGCTATACACTTTCTGCGAATTGCATTTTTTAAGTAGAGGTATATTTCTTGTATCCCTAATATCTCCAAGACTTCTATCAAGAAGGGCTGTTAATATTGTCAAAGGCTTTTCTGCATCTAATAAGATGAACTTGTGGCCTCTTTTGGCGCGTGGCATTGGGAGCTGGATCCCAGTCCTCGGGGCGCCCGGGCGGGCTCCACTGCCTTTGTTTCTATGGCCTGCCTGCACCAAGGAGAGTAGGCGCTTTGTTTGCGAGCTGCCCAACCAGCACGGAGGCCTGATCTCTCGGCCCCAGGAGATCCAGAGGTGGGCTTCTTTCCAGAGCCCTCCCCACTTGGGCCCCCCCGCCCTCTTTTGGCGCGAGGCATTGGGAGCTGGATTCCAGTCCTCCCGGCGCCCGGGCGGGCTCCACTGCCTTTGTTTCTGTGGCCTGACTGCACCAAGGAGGGTAGGCGCTTTGTTTGCGAGCTGCCCAACCAGCACGGAGGCCTGATCTCTCGGCCCCAGGAGAACCAGCGTTGAGGAGAACCAGCATTGGGGAGAACCAGCGTTGGGACGAGCCAGGGTTGGGCACGGAGACCTGATCCCTTGGTGCCAGGAGAGCCAACATTTGGGAGGCCGCGTTGGGTAGGCAAGGAGACCTGATCTGGTAAAAGAAGACCCATAAGGGAGTATTTGGAAGAAGAGATGGGCAGACGTCAAGGCAAGAATTCGCCCAACAAATTGAAAAGCAACATGAAGCCACCAGAATCCAGCGACCTCACAACGGAAGGACATGAACACCTTAATCAAGAAGGAGAAAAGTTTGACTTCATGAAAGTGATTGACGCCCTTAAACAGCATGTAAAAAACGCCCTTATAGAAATGGATGAGAAATATAACAGAAAGTTTGAAGAATTGAATAAATCAGTGAATGATACCCTAGAAAACCAAGGAAAAACAATCAAACAGATAATGGAAACAGTTCAAGACTTGAAAACTGAAATAGAGGCAAAGAAGAAAACACAAACAGAGGGCCGGCTGGACATGGAAAATCTAGGTAAACGAATAGAGACTACAGAAACAAGCATAACCAGCAGAATACAAGAGATAGAAGAAAGACTCTCAGATTCTGAAGATACCATAGAGAAAATAAACACTATGATCAAAGAAAACAGCAAGTCCAACAAACTCTCATCACAAAACATTCAGGAAATATGGGACACAATAAAAAGACCAAACCTAAGAATAATAGGAGTAGAAGAAGGAGAAGAAGTGCAGCTCAATGGTCCAGAAAATATATTTAATAAAATTATAGAAGAAAACTTTCCCAACCTAAAGAAAGATATACCTATGAAGGTGCAAGAAGCATACAGAACACCGAATAGGCTGGATCAAAAAAAAACATCCCCTCGCCATATAATTATCAAAACACAAAGCATTCAGAATAAGGAAAAAATATTAAGAGCGGCAAAGGAAAAAGGCCAAATTACTTACAAAGGTAAACCTATCAGACTTACACCTGACTTTTCCATGGAAACCATGAAAGCCAGAAGGTCCTGGATAGATGTACTGCAGAAACTGAGAGACCATGGATGCAAGCCCAGATTACTATACCCAGCCAAGCTTTCGTTCACTATAAATGGAGAAAATAAAATTTTCCAGGATAAAAACAAATTCAAACAATATGCAGCCACAAATCCAGCCTTACAGAAAGTAATAGAAGGAAAATCACTAACCAAGGAATCCAATAATGACCACAATAACTCAGACATCTAGAGACCCTTCATCAACACAAACCAAAGAAGGGATACACACAAACTCTACGACTAAAAAATAATGACCGGAGCTAACAACCACTGGTCATTAATATCACTTAATGTCAATGGTCTCAACTCACCTATAAAAAGGCACAGGCTAAGAGATTGGATAAGAAAACAGGATCCAACATTCTGCTGTTTACAAGAAACACACCTCAACCACAAAGACAGGCACCTACTCAGAGTAAAGGGTTGGGAAAAGGCCTATCAAGCAAATGGACCTAAGAAACAAGCAGGTGTGGCCATACTAATCTCTAACAAAGTTGACTTCAAACTTAAATCAATCAGAAGAGATGGAGAGGGACATTTTATACTCATAACAGGAACAATTCATCAGGAATAAGTCTCAATCCTGAATATCTATGCCCCTAATATAAAAGCACCCACGTACGTAAAAAAAACATTGCTAAAATTCAAGGCAGCCATTAAACCGCACACAATAATAGTAGGAGACTTCAACACTCCTCTCTCACCAATGGACAGGTCAATCAGACAGAAACCTAACAGAAAAATTAGAGAATTAATGGAGGTAATGAAGCAAATGGACTTAATAGACATCTATAGATTATTCCACCCAAATAGGAAAGAATATACCTTCTTCTCTGCAGCTCATGGAACCTTCTCGAAAATTGACCACATACTTGGTAACAAAGCTAACTTACACAGTTACAAAAAAGTATTACTAACCACCTGTGTCTTATCAGATCACCATGGATTAAAGTTAGAATTCAACAACAAGGCTACCCCCGGAAAGCCCACAAAGTCATGGAAACTGAACAGCCAACTACTGAACCACACCTGGATTAAGGAAGAAATAAAGAAAGAAATTAAAGTCTTCCTGGAATTCAATGAAAATAAAGAAACAACATACTCAAACTTATGGGACACTATGAAATCAGTCCTAAGAGGAAAGTTCATAGCATTAAGTGCCCACTTAAAGAAAACAGAGAAAGCTCACATTGGAGACTTAACAGCCCACCTGAAAGCTCTAGAAAAAAAAGAAGCAGACTCACCTAGGAGGAGTAGGAGACTGGAAATAATCAAACTGAGGGCTGAAATCAATAAAATAGAAACACAGAGAACAATCCAAAGAATCAATGAAACAAAAAGCTGGTTCCTGGAGAAAATCAACAAGATTGACAAACCCCTATCCAAACTAATCAAACGGCAGAGAGAGAATTTGCAAATTAATAAGATCAGAAATGAAAAGGGGGACATAACCACAGACACAGAGGAAATTCAGAAAATCATTAGATCCTACTACAAAAGCCTATACGCCACAAAACTGGAAAATGTAAAGGAAATGGATACTTTCTTAGATAAATATCATTTACCAAAGTTAAATCAGGACCAGGTGAACAATCTAAATAGACCTGTTAGTCGCAAAGAATTAGAAGAGGTTATCAAAAACCTCCCTACCAAAAAAAGCCCAGGACCAGATGGTTTCAATGCGGAATTCTACCAGAACTTCCAAGAAGACCTAATACCTATACTCCTTAATGTATTTCACAATATAGAAACAGAAGGGTCATTACCAAATTCCTTTTATGAAGCTACAGTTACTCTGATACCAAAACCACACAAAGACTCAACCAGGAAAGAGAATTACAGGCCGATCTCACTCATGAATATCGACGCAAAAATCCTCAACAAAATACTGGCAAACCGAATCCATGAACACATCCGAAAAATTATCCATTATGATCAAGTAGGCTTCATTCCTGAGATGCAGGGCTGGTTCAACATACGAAAATCTATCAATGTAATCCATCATATAAATAAACTGAAAGAAAAAAACCATATGATCATTTCATTAGATGCTGAAAAAGCATTCGACAAAATTCAACATCTATTTATGTTAAAAGTCTTGGAGAGATTAGGGATACAAGGGTCATACCTAAATATAATAAAAGCTATATACAGCAAGCCGACAGCTAACATCAAATTAAACGGAGAGAAACTCAAAGCCATCCCGCTTAACTCAGGAACACGACAAGGCTGTCCACTTTCGCCATACCTCTTCAATATTGTGCTGGAAGTTCTAGCAATAGCAATAAGACAGCATAATGGGATCAAGGGGATTCGAATTGGAAAGGAAGAAGTTAAACTTTCGTTATTCGCAGATGATATGATAGTGTACATAAGCGATCCCCAAAACTCCACCAAAGAACTTTTACAGCTGATAAACAGCTTTAGTAATGTGGCAGGATAGAAGATCAACTCCAAAAAATCAGTCGCCCTCTTATACACAAAGGATATGGAAGCAGAGAGGGAAATCAGAGAAGCTTCTCCATTCACGATAGCCACAAACAGCATAAAATATCTTGGGGTAAATCTAACCAAGGAAGTGAAAGATCTATTTGACAAGAACTTTAAGGCATTGAAGAAAGAAATTGATGAGGATACCAAAAAATGGATGGACATCCCTTGCTCTTGGATTGGGAGGATCAACATAGTAAAAATGGCAATTCTACCTAAGGCAATTTATAGATTCAATGCAATCCCCATCAAGATCCCATCAAAATTCTTCACAGATCTGGAGAGGACAATAATCAACTTTATATGGAAAAACAAAAAACCCAGGATAGCCAAAACAATCCTATACAATAAAGGATCTTCTGGAGGCATTACCATCCCTGACTTCAAACTCTATTACAGAGCTACAGTAATGAAAACAGGGTGGTACTGGCATAAAAACAGAGAAGTCGACCAATGGAATCGTATAGAAGACCCGGATTTTACCCCACAAACCTATGAACACCTCATTTTCGATAAAGGAGCTAAAAGTATACAATGGAAGAAAGAAAGCATCTTCAACAAATGGTGCTGGCACAACTGGATGTCAACCTGTAGAAGAATGAAAATAGACCCATATCTATCACCGTGCACAAAACTCAAGTCCAAATGGATTAAAGACCTCATTATCAGCCCGAAAACACTGAACCTGATAGAAGAGAAAGTGGGAAATACCCTACAACAGATGGGCACAGGTGATCGCTTCTTAGGTATAACCCCAGAAGCACAGGCATTAAGGGCAACATTGAATAAATGGGACCTCCTGAAACTGAGAAGCTTCTGTAAAGCAAAGGACACTGTCACTAAGACACAAAGGCAACCTACTGACTGGGAGAAGATCTTCACCAACCCCGCAACAGACAAAGGTCTGATCTCCAAAATATATAGAGAACTCAAGAAACTAGACTTTAAAATGCTAATTAACCCAATTAAAAAATGGGGCACTGAACTGAACAGAGAATTCTCAACAGAAGAACTTCAAATGGCCAAAAGATACTTAAGGTCGTGCGCAACTTCCTTAGCAATCAGGGAAATGCAAATCAAAACAACTTTGAGATACCATCTTACACCTGTCAGAATGGCTAAAGTCAAAAACACCAAGGATAGCCTTTGCTGGAGAGGCTGTGGAGGAAGGGGTACCCTCATCCATTGCTGGTGGGAATGCAATCTTGTGCAACCACTGTGGAAGTCAGTGTTTCGGTTTCTCAGGAAATTCGGGATCAACCTACCCCTGGACCCAGCAATACCACTCTTGGGAATTTACCCAAGAGATGCTCTATCACATGTCAAAAGCATTTGTTCAACTATGTTCATAGCAGTATTATTTGTAATAGCCAGAACCTGGAAACAACCTAGATGCCCTTCAATGGAAGAATGGATGAAGAAAGTATGGAATATATACACACTAGAGTACTACGCTGCGGTAAAAAACAATGACTTCTCGAATTTTGCATGCAAATGGATGGAAATAGAAAGCACTATCCTGAGTGAGGTATCCCAGACCCAAAAAGAAGAACATGGGATGTACTCACTCATAATTGGTTTCTAGCCATAAATAGGGGTCACAGAATCTACAATTGGCGAACCTAAAGAAGCTAAGTAAGAAGGCGAACACAAGGAAAAACATATCGTTATCCTCTTGGATAAGGGAAGTAGACAAAATTGCCGGGGAGAAAAGTGGGATCTTGGGGGTGGGGTGGGAAGGGGGTAAGGGGAGATGGGGAGAGAAAAGGTAGAAGGGAAGGAGGGGGGACTTGGGGAAATAGGAGGATCGGGATAAAGGAAGGTTGGATAGGGGAGCACGTAACCACAAGTCTTAGTTAAGGGACCCACTTTAGGGTGGGCAGGAGAATTGACCCTAGAGGGGCTCCCAGGTGCCCAAGCTGAGGTCCCCAGTTAGTTCCTTGGGCAGCTGAGGATAGGGAACCTGAAATGACCCCATCCTAGCGCAATACTGATGAATATCTTGCATATCATCTTAGAACTTTCATCTGGTGATGGATGGAGATAGAGACAGAGACCCACACTGGAGCACTGGACTGAGCTCCCAAGGTCCCAACGAGGAGCAGAAGGAGGGAGAACATGAGCAAAGAAGTCGGGACCACGAGGGGTGCACCCACCCACTGAGACAGTGGAGCTGATCTACTGGGAGCTCACCAAGGCCAGCTGGACTATTACCAAAAAAAGCATGGGATAAAACTGAACTCTCTGATCATGACGAACAATGAGGGCTGATGATACGCCAAGGACAATGGCACGCAGTTTTAATCCTACGCAATCTGCTGGCTTGGTGGGAGCCTAGCCAGTTTGGATGTTCACATTCCTAGATATGGACGGAGGGGAGAGGACCTTGGACTTACCACAGAGCAGGGAACCCTGACTGCTCTTTGGACTGGAGAGGGAGGGGGAGAGGAGTGGGGGGAAGGGGAGAGGGGTGGGAGGAGGGGGAGAAGAGTGGGAGGAGGGGGAGGGAAAGGGGAGGCTGGGAGGAGGTGGAAATTTGTTTTTTTTCTTTATTCTTTTATCAATAAAAAAAATAATAAAAAAAAAAGATGAACTTGTGGAATTTGACTTTAAGGTTGTACAAGTGGTAGATTACATTTATTGACTTTGAATTTTTCATCTCTCCCTACATGTCTTGTCATAAAGCCTATTGTAGATTATCTTTTTGATATGTTCTTGGATATAGGTAGCAAATATTTCTTTGGGGACTTTTGCAGATAAGTTCATAATGAAATAGGCATGTATTTTACTTATATTTTGGGTGTATATGTGGTTTACTTATCAAGGTAGCTATCCTCATAAAAAATTTTCACAGTGTTCTGCTGTTTTTATTTTGTAGAATAATTTGACGAGTATTCATGCTAATTCAAGAAGCATTATTAAAAAATAGAAGGTACCACCTACTACATTATTCTGCTTGCTATTAAAATTATTTTTAATGTCCTATTGATTTACCCACAGACTGTTGCATCTCTAAGCCTTTATTCCCAAATTTCTGGCAGAATTTTACAACTAAGGGTGACTCACAGGTGGACATGGTCAAAACAGAAAGAAAATATTTAATTTTAATGAGTATGTTTATAACCGACTTATTCCATGGACTGTTCAGAACTCATTCAGGACAGAATGATAATACAGAACAAGGCAGGAAGTCATGAATGAGTATAAGAAAATAGTGCTTCTGTACACAACATGACAGTCGCCCATGTAAACTCAAGTAATTAGGATAGAATGTATGAGACATGAGCAATCCCAAGCCAGATTTAAATCCTTGGGAGGCAGTAAGAAGGGGCCTGGAGAGCCATGCCTTGCTGAGAAGCTACTATTATCTTAAAGATGCTTGGAGAAAGGGAATAATGTTGATTTTAAGAATGTGCAACTTCTGATTGTTCAACCATATCCATGCTCAACACCCACAATTTTATGGAGGTTTCAGACTGAACTCTGTGAATGTAAAAAAAGAAAAGGAAA
This sequence comes from Microtus pennsylvanicus, assembly GCF_037038515.1. NCBI lineage: Eukaryota > Metazoa > Chordata > Mammalia > Rodentia > Cricetidae > Microtus > Microtus pennsylvanicus. The sequence continues at coordinate 89,549,208 of NC_134579.1, forward strand.
AAACCAAAGATGTCTGGAGGAAGTGGAACATGGGCAGACTGGAGAGTTGAATTTGGTTAAATGACATTGCAAGGTATTCTTAAATCACTAATAAAAGTATTAAAAGTAAAATACTGTGGATATATAAATTTGTTTCCCCAAACAAAATCAATACAGATACAAAACACAAATGAAAACAAGCACATATACAACATTTTTGTGGATATTAATATATAAATTTTGATATTCAGAGATTAGTAGGTGATTAAATTAGACTAATAACATGTATGACACTAAACAAGTCTTAATTTCTAAAGAATAATTTGCAGAACTAGAAAAAGTTCTTCTTTTAGTTCTGCAGTATCTGACATAAATAATGAACTCTACAATCTTCTAAAATGAATACAACTATAAGATTTATATTTCCTGATTTTATGTGAGACTATACAACAGTGAAAACCATGTGATTCTGTCATGAGAGCAGACGAACAGACATGAACAGGTACAGAGCAATACTCCTTCAAACACTGTGAAACTTTTTATTGCTAATTTTCATTTCAATATTGCTCATTTCAAGGCCTGGTAGTGTTCAAAGATGTTGCACCAAATCATTTTACTTCTGCTTTATAGATAAATTAATTATTCAAAGGAAATCTTAGGTCATTTTACTAATAAAGTAATTTGGAATAATCATTCAATGTGAATTTTTACATAATTTTAGGTAGAAATATTTGTGCATCTGTTACAGGGATTTGGAGACTTTTGTTCCCTAGATTGCACCCAAAATAACCACATAGAAACACTGCTTGGCCATTAGCTCTAGCCTCCTATTGGCTAACTCTCACATTTTGATTTAACCCATTATTATAAATCTGTGTTTACCACAAGGTCATGGCTTACTGGGAAAGATTTAGCATATCTGACCTGGGGTCTCCATGGTGGCTCTCTCACGCTGACTCTGATTTTCTCCTCCCAGAATTTACCTTCGCCTACCTACGTTCTGCCCTATCAGGCCAAGCAGGTTTTTTATTGATTAACCAATGAAAACATAATGGTTCTCCTACACCAAGCATCCAACTTCAGGGCAGAATTTCTCCATGCCCTAGGTTTCCCACGTGTGCCAATGCTTTATTATGATTACCTTGTTCATTGCCTTCTGCCTCTCGTATGTTCACATTCCAGGGCTCTTTGCTTTGCTCAAGAAAGCTGATCAGGTCTGGTTTTGACACTGAAAGACCTGCATATTGGAAGAGACCTATGACCATAACTTGGGATAACAATAAAACACATGGATTTCTCATAAACCACCATGCTGATTATATAAGATGGCCTATAATTTAAAATTCCAAATATGATTTTCTTATTGCTATCTCCAAATATTTTATCACACTCAAAAGCATTTTTGTTAATATTGTATACCTTGAGTTTCCTTGTAAATTACTACTGAATCAAATGCAAACACATTATGAATCATTAAGATCCAAATCAATATATAATCTATGATGCGTCTGAAAACTAAAATGTATTATGAAAGTTTGAATGATAAATATCATCTCCAGGAGTCAGGAATATATTGACAAGATAAATTTACACAAAACATTTTGATTTACATAATGAACTCCAAGATTTTTATTAAATTGGCAAATAAATGTGAGGAAGACAATTCAGACATAGATGTAAAACATCGTTGTAGGATACAAATATGATAAAGAAGGAATCAGGAAAGAAAAATGTCTCACCCACAGAGACCATGTTACTGTAGTTCTCCAACATGACTTCCCTGTACAAAGCCCTTTGTGCAAAGTCGAGGCTGTCCCACTCATCTGGAGAGAAATCAATTGCCACATCCTGGAATGTCAAGATTCCCTGTCATGAAAGGAAAGAGTTTAATAAATGCTCACGTAAATATTTCTTTACTTAGACTAAGGATACAAGAGTTAATCCCAAAATTTGATGTGTTCTTGCTTATCATTATTCTAAAAGACATACTCCAAATACAGTCTATACTAAAAATCTGTGTGTAGTTGAAGTATTAAACCAAGTAGGAAAAGTTAACCTTCAGACCTATGGGCCTAAATAGGGTATGAGAATGGGAGCCAGATTATCTTCATGTGAAGTTCCAGACTTCACCTGTGCCCTTAATTATCTATCCTCATGGCAAATTTTTCTTTAGAATCCATAGGCTGAATAAACATGAGCTGTAAGCTGCAACCATGCAGGCATACACTGATGTCAAATAAAAATATGTCAAACATAAGATGTGTAGCAAAGGCAGTATTTCCATATCCAAGAAAGAAGCAGAAATTTTTACTGCATATTATTCCAATGACATCAGTGGGAAGACCATGGAATGGCTGACACTTTTGTATGGCGAGGTATAAAGAGACTAATTTCTACGTCCTGAATCAGTGCTGGGAATCTGTGGGCAGATTTATAAAGGACAAGTAAAGGATGTAGATTGTGTAGCTGATGCATGGCTTATATCAGCTGACATCCATAACTGACTCTTCCCTACAGGTTCCCATCAGTGCTTCAAGAACACACGATCCGTATGAACTAAAGTACAATAAGTTACTCAGCAAAATTTCCAAAGAATCAATAAAAACACCAGCAAAATATGACTAAACATTTTGTGATCAGCAATCCCATAAATTTGGTATTCTAGATTAGATATAATATTACAAACAGCACCTTGCCTTTCATCAATTTTTTTCTACATGAATAATCATGGAGAATATAGGATAAAAAGGACAAACCACCAAGAACATGTCCTAATGGACAGTATTATTATATTCTTCATCATTCATATCTGTGTTGTCTTTTTCCTATTCTAATTCTTTAACATATTCATGATCACTTAACTACACCTTAAATATTTTTTATGTTATTTACTGTTTTGTTTTTTTAATTGTGCTTTATGATTTTTTCTGTATATTTCTGTAGTACACTATTTTTTTCCATTGTTCTAGTCACATCCTGGGCAGATTACTGCTGAATTGAAGACACCACAAATGCAAGCCCAGACTACTAAAGCTAGTAAAGTTTTAAATCACCATTGGCAAACAAGATAATCCATGAGAAATCAGATTTAAACAATACCTATCCACAAATCCAGCACTACCGAAGTACAAGAAGGAACACTGACGAAACAAAGCTACCTGCACACATACAAATACATAAAACATCATATAACCTCACACCAACAAAACCAAAAGAATGGAAACACACACTTTCATCAAAAACTAACAGGAATTAACAAACACTGGTCATTATTATCTCTTAATATCAGTGAGCTCAATTCCCCTATGGAAAGTCACAGGCTAAGAAAATGATTATGACAGCATGATCCAGCCTACTGCTGTATACAAGAAACACACTTCAACTTCAAAGACATATATTAAATCAGAGTAAATGGTTGGGAAAAGATTTTCCAATCAAATGAACCTAAAGAAAAAGTGGGTGTAGCTCTTTTATTATCTAACAAAATAGACTTCAAACTAAAATCAATCAAAAGCGGTGGAGAAAAACACCTTATACTCATAACAGGACCCATCCATTTAGGTGAAGTCTCACTCCTGAACAATAATGCCCCAAATACAAGAACACACACATAGGTAGAAGAAACATTACTAAAGGTTAAATTGTAAATCAAACCCCACACACTAATAATTAGGGACTTAAACACCCCATTCTCCCCAATGATCAGGTAAAGTAGACAAACCTAAAAGAGAAATAAGAAAACTAACAGATTAATGAATCAAATGTAATTTACAGACACCTACAGATCATTCCACCCAAACACGAAAGAATATACCTTCTTCTCAACACCTCACAGAACCCTCGCTAAAACTGATCACATATTTGATAGCAAAGCAAATCTCAACAGATACAAAAAATGGAGTAACACCCTGGATCTTATTGGACTGTGGTTTAAGATTAGAATTCAACAGTAACACTAATTTCTGAAACCCCACTACACATGGAAAATAAACAGTGCTCTACTGAACCACCCCTGGGTCTCGAGAAGCTATAAAGAAAGAAATCAAAGACTTCCTAGAATTCAACAAAAATGAAGGCATAGTGTACCAAAACCTATGGGACACTATGAAAGCAGTGCTAAAAGGATAGTTCATAACATTAAGTGCCCACAGAAAGTATGTGAGGAAAGCTCACGAATAATTAAGAGCTCTAGGACCAAAAGATACAGACTCATGCAGGAGCAGTAGAAAACAGGGAATAATCAAAAAGAAGGCTGAAATCAACAAAATAGAGACAAATAAAACAATACAGAGAATCAATGAAACAAAGAGCTGTTTCTTTGAGAAAATCAACAATACAGACAAACTTTTATCCAAACTAATCAAAAGGCAGAAATAGAATATCCAGATTAAGAACATAAGAAATGAAAAGTGGTTCTCAGAAGCCCTCATTGTCCACCATATTCAGAGAGTCCGGTTTTATCCCATGCTTATTCAGTCCCAGTCCAACTGGCCTTGGTGTGCTCCCAATAGATCAGCCCCACTGTCTCAGTGGGTGGGTGCCCCCCTTGCAGTCTTGACTTCCTTGTTCATGATCTCCCTCCTTCTGTTTCTCATTTGGACCTTGGGATCCCAGTCCATTGCTCCAATGTGGCTCTCTGTCTCTATCTCCATCCATCGCCAAATGAAGGTTCTATGGTTATATGCAAGATATTCATTAGTATAGTTATAGGATCGGTCCATTTCAGGCTCTCTCTCCTCAGCTGCCCAAGGACCTAGTGGGGTACATCTCTCTGGACCCCTGGTAACCCCTCTAGAGTCAAGGCTCTTGCCAACCCTAAAATGGCTCCTCTTTGGCCCTACTGCATGTACTGGCTTTGTGGGAGCCTAGCCTGTTTGGATGCTCACCTTCCTAGACCTGGATGGAGGGGGGAGGACCTTGGAATGCCCACAGGGAAGGGAACCCTGACTGCTCTTTGTACTGGAGAGGGAAGGGGAGGGAATGGGGCGTGGGGAGTGGGGGTAAGGGGGGGGAAAAGGGACGCATGGAGGTGGTGGAAATTTTTAATAAAAAATAAAAAATAAGAAATGAAAAGGGGGATATAACAACAGAGAGTGAGGAAATCCACAGAATCATTAGGTCATACTACAAAAGCCTATACTCCACAAAATTGATGGACAATTTTTAGATAGATACCATCTACCAAATTTAAAACAAGACCAGCTTGACAATTAAAATAGATGTACAACCTGCAAGGAAATAGAAGGTGTTATCACAAACCTCTTAACCAAATAATCCCGGAGTTGAATGGTTTCTGTGCAGAATTCTACAAGAATTTCAAAGAAGAGCTAATACCTACAATCCTCAAAGTGTTCAACATAATAGAAACAGAAGGAAAATTGTCAAATTCTTTTTTGAGGCCCAATTACCTTGATACCAAAACCACACAAAGACATACGAAGAAAGAGAATTACAGACCAATCTCACCCATGAACATTGATCCAAAAACACTCAATAAATAACTGCGCACTCCTTTATTTCCAGCACTCAGGAGGGAGAGGCAGATGGATCTCTCTGAATTCAAGGCCAGCCTGGTCTAAAAGAGCTAGTTCCAGGACAGGCTACAAAAGCTACAGAGAGACCCTGCCTCAAACAAACAAACAAACAAACAAACAAAACCAACCCCTCCAAAAAAACCCTGGAAATCATCCACCATGATCAAGTCAGTTTCATCGCATGATTCATGGATTGTTCAAGATACAAAAATCCATCAATGAAACCCACCACAAAAATAATGAAAGATTATTATATGAGGATTATCTCATCAGATGCTGAAAAAGCATTTGAAACCCCTTTATGATAAAGGTCTTGAGAGAACAGGGATACAAGGACCATATCTAACCATAATAAAAGCAGTACACGGTAAGACAATAGCCAACATCAATTAAATGGAAAGAAAGTCAAGGGGATTACACCAAAATTAGAGACAAGACAAGGCTCTCCACTCTTTCCATATCTATTCAACATAGTTCTTAATGTTTTAGCTAGAGTGATCAAAAAACAAAAGGATATCAAGAGGATATAAATTGGAAAGAAAGAAGTCAAACTTTTGTTATTTGCATATGACATACATTAGCCCCAAAACTCTACTAGGGAACTTCTACAGATTAATTATAATTATAATTATAATATTGAAGGAACCAAGATCAACTAAAAATAATTAGTAGCCCTCCTATATACAAATGTTAAAGAAGCTGAGAAATAAATCAGAGAAACATCACCCTTCACAGAAGCCACAAATAGCATAAAATATCTTGTGGGTAACACAAACCAAACAAGTGAAAGTCCTGCTCAACAAGAACCTTAAATCTTTGTAAAAAGAAATTGGATAAGACACCAGAAAAATGGAGAGATCTCCCATGCTCTTGCATAGGTAGGATCAACACAATAAAAATGGCTATACTACCAATAGCAATCTATTGATTCAATGCAATCCCCATCAAAATCTCAAAAGAAATCTTCAAAGACCTTGAAAGAACAATAATCAACTTCATATGAGAAAACAAAAAACCCTGGATAGCCATAACAATCCTGTACAATAAAGAACTTCTAGAGACATCAACGTCCCTGACATCCAGCTCTTTTACAGAGCTACAATAATGTAATGGTCTGGTATTGGTATTAATCAAACTGTTTGACCAATGGAATAGAATTGAAGATCTGTATATTCATCGACACACCTACAAATACCTAATTTTTAACAAAGAAGTTAAAATTATACAATCAAAAATAGAAAGCATCTTCAACAATCCATGCTGGCATAACTGGATGTCAACATGTAGAAGAATTAAAATAGATTCATATCTATCCTCAAGCACAAAACTCAAGTCCCAATGGTTTAGAGACCTCATTATAAATCATACCACACTAAAACTGATAGAAGAGAAAGTGGGAAGCAGCTTTTAATCCAAGGGCACAGGAGACGACTTCCTAAATATAATAACCCCAGCAGCACAATACCAAGAGAAACAGTAAATAAATGGGACCTCCTAAAACTGAGAAGCTTCTGTAAATCAAAAATCACAGTCAATAAGATAAAAAAGCAGCCTAGAAATTGGGAAAATATCTTCACCAACCCCACATCAGACAGAGGACTGTGATTTCCAAAATGAATACAGAACTCAAGCAAATTGACATCAAAATGCTAAATAATACAATTAAAAATGAAGTACAGATCAAAACAGAGAATTTAAATAGAAGAATCCCATATGGCCAAAAGACAGTTAGAGGGATGGTCAACACCCTTAGTGATCAGGGAAATGCAAATCAAAATGACTCTGAGATTCCATCTTACACCTGTCAGTATGTGTAAGACCCAAAACACCCTTTCAGGCCTATGCAGGAGAGCATGCAAAGTAAGAGGAACAGTCTTACATTGTGGGAGGGAATGAAACTTTTGCAACCACACTAGAAAGCAGTATGGAAATTTCACAGAAAATTGGGATTCAACCTACCTTAGAACCCAGCAATACCAGTCTTCGGCATATGTCCAAATAATGCTCAATCATACTACATGGACATTTGTTTCAACTATGTTCATATCTTCACAAAAGCCTTAATCGTAATAGCCAGAACCTAGAAACAACCTAGTTGTCCCTCAACCAAAGATTGGATAAAGAAAATATGATACATTTGCACAATGGAGTACCACTCAGCCATAAAAGACATTGGCATCTTGGAATTTGCATGCAAATGGATAAAACTAAAAAAACAATCCTGATTGAGGTAACCCATACCCAGAAAGATGAGTATGGTATGCATTCACACATAAGGGGATTTTAGCTGTAACAAAATCCTATAGTCCATGACCCCAGAGAAGCCAAGTAACAAATAGAATCCTAAGAGAAATAGATTAGATCTCCTGAGAAAATTGGGAGCATGTAGGTGGGAAGAGAAGGGAGGTTAGAAGGGGAGGAGGAGGTGAGAAATGAATGGTGGAAGGGACCTAGAGGTAAATGGATAGTTGAGACTGGGAAAAGACAGTGACAGAGAACAAGGAAGGAGATAGCTTAATTGTGGGAGCCTTTAGGGGCTAGCAAGAAAACTGCCACTAAAGAAATTCCCAGGAATCCACTAGGATGACCCCATCTAAGACCCTAACCAATAGTGGAGATAGTGTCAGAATTGGTCTTGCCCTCTAATGTGACTGATGACTAACACAAATGTCACCATAGAACCTTTGTCGAGCAACTGATGGAGGGAGAGGCACAGATCCGCTGTGGAACACTGGGCTGATCTTCCAACATCCAGTTGAAGAGTGAGAAGAGTGAGAATATGAGCAAAGAGGTCAAGACCATGATGGGCATACCTGCTGAAACAGCTTGCCTGAGCTGAAGGGAGCTCACCAAATTTGGCCAGATAGGAAAGGAACCAGCAGAGGACCGAGTTAGGACTTCTGAATGTGGGTGACATTTGTATCCCTGTGGCTGACTGGGGGGCCACTGGCGGGTGTCCAGGATTTAGCCTTACTGCTTCTAATGACTCTTTGAACCCATTATCTAAGGACGGATATCTTGTTCATCCTAGATGTAGTGTGAAGGACTTGGTCCTTTCTCAAAGCAATATACCTTACCCTCTGTGAGGAGTTGATGAAGTGGAGAACAGGAGGTAAACTGGAAAAAAGAGGAAGAGGGGAGATAGGGACAACTGGGATTGGTACATGAAATGAATAAAGATAGTTTATAATAAAAATTTAAAAATAGGAGGAAGCTAGTGTGTAAGACCCAAAGATGATGTAGAATACCAATACCCCCACACCCTTCCACACCTCACCTGGATTGAAGTACATATGGACTAGCAGAAATAGAGGCAGTATACACAGGGTATGTAGTTATGTACCTGATTTGGTACTAGAAATGAAATAAGAATTGGACTCATGCACAGATCCCTAACCCAGAATCTATCTCTGAATCATAACCATTTGCAAATGAAAATTTAGTTTTTCAAGGAATTGTCACTAGGATAAGAACTACTCCCAAATGTATGCTACAAGCCAAACCTCAAAAACTTCAACAGCGAGCTTGGCAGTGGTGATGCACACCTTTAATCCCAGCACTCAGGAGGCAGAGGCAGGTAGATCTCTGTGAGTTTGAGGCCAGCCTGGTCTACAAAAGCTAGTTCCAGGACAGGCTCCAAAGCTACAGAGAAACCCTTTCTTGAAAAAACACCCCCCCCCCAAAATTTAACAGCATATTGGAGATTCCTTGTCTCATAATGTCAGTCCAGAACTTTACATCCTCTCTTTCTTTTATATCTTATCTTATTTATACATTTTCCAGTTTGAGTGTTTTGGGGGATTCTGTTTCTTTAGGCTTTTTTTGGGCTATTTGTCTTCTAATTGTTTTTTTCTATTATTCTGTGGTATTTTTGTTTTATCTTACTACATCATAGTATATATTTTTTTCATTATTATCACTTAGAAATCAGTTTTTTTCTGGTGAGAGAAAGAAAGGGGTTGGATCTGGATGGGAAAATGATGGGGAAGAATTGGACACAGTAGAGTTGAAACAAGTACAACTAGGAAATTATTTAAGGAAAACTGTTTTCAGTAGAAGGATAAGTTTAAAAACCATATAAATAGACCGCTATTTTTTAAATATTCATATGAAAACTACTGTGTTCATTAGGAAAATGTGTGGAGATCCCATGCTAGGTAGTTTCCAACGCAAAAAATCAAATATAAATAATTAGAGAGAAGCTCATTTTCTGCAAAAGATGTGATAGTTTATGTTCATCACTTGGCAATGCTTCACAATAATTTATTACTGATAATATGAATTCAACATATCCTGACTACAGAATCAAACACTGTATATGAATCCAGGAACAAAGCAACCAAACTAATGATCCGTGAAGTGGTAGACATTGTTACAGAGAACCTAATACAGGTGAATGAAGTCAAAATCAATACATTAAGGAAAGCTGATGACAGCTTTTCACACAAGAGTCACATCATTATTGCTGGGATAGTGATTGCCCAAGGAATACAGCATAGAAACTCTAGCGTGAATACAACAGCATCAATTTTATGCCACACATAAGCTACGTATGTCTGCCACATTCCAGATTCTCAAGTGAATTCCGGATATGTAGTTTTGTTTTCCACAAGACTATGCCATTACTAAGCCTACTTTCTCATAACTGAAAAAGTTATGCTAGGCTACGCATTTCATGTGAATGAGCATGCATTTTCATAAACCAGTAATCAAAGAGAGCCTGGGCAGTAGCCATACCATATATGCTGTGAGTTGTTCTCTGGAGGAATTGGGCATCAGGAAACTACAATATTCCTCTGTCACAATGGAATCCCCAATGATAAGCATCATCAGTTCATTGAGGATCTATGTCTTCAAAAAACAAACAGACAAGAACAAAACAAAACAGTGGGAATTTGATCCCATTTAAATAGTATATATTTAAAGACTCAATTATAACTGTCATAATTTAGCACAGACATGCAATGTCAATATATATAAACTCCTTAGGGAAGACTATGAGAAGCAGATAAAATGTGCAGCATAAATATATCAACTTTGTAGAAGAAATTGAGCATAGCTGCTGTGCAGAGACATACTTACTGTAGAACCATCCATCTCTTCTGAGCTTCTGTTCCTGGATTCTCTCTAGAGGATTTGCTTTTTAAAAGAATCACTAAATACCATTCACCTACTACACGCACACTCACCATCTGCAGAGCCTCAGAAATCAGGAACTATTTACTCCTGGCTTGGTTAAACAGATACTCATGAAAACAAGAGAGATTTAAATGCTGAGTTTTTCCCTTGCTGAGTTCAAGAGGTCTGCCCAGCAGTGAGATCTTTGGCTGCACTGCTTGTTGTACTCAATCAAAGCAAAGCAGCAGTGGGGAAAGGAAAGCTGAACTCAAAATCTTATGGAGATCAAAATCTTATGAAGCTTATCATACCTCTACCTTGGTTTCACTGGGAAGATTCTCAAAGATGTTGGGGCTGCTAATTAGATTGACAAATAGAAGCTATGGAATGAAGCACAAGTGAAAGCAATTTTATTTCCACATGCAGTTGTTTGTGACTTTGAAATTTTGAGAGAACTGCAAGTATTTTCAGATTTTTTTAAAGGAAGCAGTAGAGCTCAAAATGCTTCAACACGAGACATTGTTCATTAATCATGTAGAATATCACCACAGTATGTTATGGTAGATTCTTACGGACTCATATATTCTGATATGAAAAGCAAATACTGAGATTTTTATAATGCCCATGAGGACCTACTGTTAGGAGCCCTCTTTTTCCTTAAACACGAGTAACAAACCGCTGTTTGTGAAGGATGTGGGGATAGGTAAAGAAGGACGCCTAGTGAGTAAGAATGGAACCTTTGAAGTTCGGGTTTCACTCTCCTTACTCATTTCACTGTCACAAGGAGACAGTAGACTCCATTAGAACCTGATGTAGCACAGAGAGACCGTGTACATGCACAACACAACCACACAATATGGTTTGAAAAACAATTCTGTTCCTTGTGCCTGATTCTTGCTGTCCTTTGTACAGAGTTTTATTTGTTTGTCTCTCCTCTCTGACCATTTAAACATGCTTTACACTGATGCTGAACTATTTTGCCAAACACATTTGGTCTTTCTGACAAATTGACAGTTTCTACTGTTTGAATAATTTAGTTATGTCTCCCAGTGTAATAAGTGTAATGGATTTATTTAACAATTTTTTTCCCGAAAGCTTTACTATCAGTTGCTTCTTCTCTTACTCAGAAGCAGCTAAATGTTTGTGAACACGTGTTTCTAGATGTTTGACACAGTAAATATCTCTATTCACTGTTTGTGATCTCAAGCTAATCTAATGTGTACTATTAAAAGGAATGAAGGACATTCACCTTTGAGAGTTTATTCATGAGAAAATATTTTGTAAGCATGCTAAAAATGAATAAATTGTTAAATTAAATTTATTAAAGTACTTTAAAAATCCTACATGATACTTAAAAACATTTCCTTCCATATTATGTGTTTTCAAGATAGGTATTTGAGATATAATAATCATGGATTTGTGGAAAAAAATCATTGTTTAATAAACACTCCTAGGGAATAATATTATAAGTTCTCTCAGGAAACACATAGGCCAAATCTTTAAAGTTGAGAATTGTTTTTACATGTTAAATAAATCTCATCTAATTCATGTTTTTGGATATATGACACACCATAACATAAGTTTATTCCAAACAACACCGACACAATTAAGTTCATGGACTCATGATTTTTAGTTCACTTTTGGAGAAGGTAAATTATTTTCAGTTTTTAAAGCTAGCCGAGTGATGTGAGACAGACTGAACATAACTGAAGTTGTTTAACTGTTATATATTAAGAACACATTAGTTTCTTTGGTCTATGACTTTTGACTCTTAAAGATATACTAAATTTGAAAACAAGCACACAAAGGAGAAGAGCTACTGTGGGAAAACCCATCCAAATTGACACTCACCACTCCCGCATGTAGTCAACACATTTGAAATGAGAAAAAAAGGAAAAATATAGGTGCTGAGGATTTCCATCCAGATGGGTGAGGGAGTACAGGGCCCCTTCAACTCCTGCTGCAGGGGCTTCTTTGATCCACATGACCCTGCCCTCCCCCCAAGTTTGTGCTTTTGTCTTTGGGGGTCGTTGGACTACCAGGAGTCCCTGGTCCTCTAATGAGGAGATCCATCCAGACTGGCCCTTGGCCCAGGAACAGTTCCTAGTCCTGCACTGAGGAGATCCACCCAGAGAGTCAGTAATAGCAAAGATTGGAACAAGACACCAAGACTCTCCTGGCTGCATTTGAAGGAAGATATGGGCATTGCCAATGCCTGAAAGGCAACATGACATCACCAGAATCCAGGGATCATGCAACAAGAAGAACTGAACACCCTACTCAAGAAGAAGTAGACGAAATCAACTTTATTATGAAAATAATTGATAAGGCGATTGAAAGGAGACAGAGACCCGCATAGGAGCACCGGATTGAAATCTCAAGGTCAAAAGTGATCTGGTGATGTATCTCATTGTTAGAATGCATAACAAACATGAGCAAAGCCTGGGGATTATTGTCATTTTAAAAATTAGATCAAATAACCAAGGGAGACCTGCTATTTTCTAAAGAAAAATTAAGGAGGACTGGACCAGGGAGAGGGGGAGCAGGCAGTGAAGACCTGAGAGGAGGGAAGGAACAGGAACTGATGTTGAGATGTAATATATGAGAAAAGATAAAAAGGATGACAAAGAGAACCACTCTTTTGTCATTTATACAGGGATATCCTCTTTCAAAGCTGCACCTAACCATTGATATTACAAGATGCTTTCCCCAGAAAGACTTGTGAATGTTCACAGAAATCAACAATTGGATAGGATGTTAGTGAGCTGCTGAATATGTGGGTAAATGATCGTGTGTGTGTGTGTGTGTGTGTGTGTGTGTGTGTATTATTACAGATGATGTACAGCCGGCCCACACTGCTTCAGCCTACCTGCTTCTCCTCGGCACATAGCTCATATATCTTCTCATTGGCCTCATCATTGAGATTCTTCACCTTCTCACAGAACTCTTGCAGTGAAATCTGCTCCCTCCATAGCTTTCGGTTCTCTTCTCTCAACATGCGAACTTTTTGCTTCAACTGAGTTCGCTCACTCAGCAGCTACTTGTGGAGGATGCTGAACCATCACAAAATACATTGTGAGTCCAATCCAGCCTACATCTACAACTCCCACATCATCCACGCAAGGTCCTTGTTCCAGGCAGCCCCAGACTAGAGCCCCCAGTAACCATGTCAGCATAATATAGTAGCTGGCAAAAGCCAGAGAAGAGCCAAATTCCAGAAAGACTCAGGCTACTTCTGAAATCCCTGACAGTAAAAAGATCCATGTACTTCTGAGAGCAGGGTTTGCCTCCAACCACATGTACTTAACTGTTCATGGTTGGGAAAACATTATGAGGTTGAGAGGTAGAAGGCAAATATTCTCTATGGGAGGACAAAAGACCCAAGAGAAATATATTCCATCTATGGGTCCCGTTGGATCACCTCTTAAAACCCTCCCAGAGCTCCCACAGACCCACAGATGGTTGACACCCTCATCATGGTGTGGATAGATTTTCTATCTAGAGGGTCCTTTGGCTGGCAGGACAATTCTGGGATGGGCTCACAGATACGTCACTCTTAGCAGAACTGGTCTAAGAGGCCCAACTCAAGAGCATGAGACAGGCTAGAAAGAAGGTCCTCACCTTGGTTCAAAGACAAAAACATGGCAGAAACAGTCACTCCCAATGAATGGGGATCCCAGTGAAGTCACGCACTTCCCTGTAGGAAACAGTTTCCTCAGTCAGCTCCTTGCACTTATATAAGGCGTCTCTAATCTTGGGGAATTTCTGCAGGTCCAGCATCACTTTCTTATGCTCCATAGTCACCATCTCCAGCTCAAAATTCAGCCTGTGGTATGGTATGGTCCAGGAGCAAAGAACAGACTAGAGTCCCCAGTACCCATGCCAGCATCATATAGAAGTCTGTGCCTCCTGCTGGTCTTTGCCACTCAAAATAAAAGTAAGGAACTTCGAGAACAGAAGCTGTAGGATTGACAAGTCCTGGCTTTCTGCTAAACTAACCATCACCAATCCTTGACCATGTGTTTGCACTTCATTAACCCAGAAGCAGCATAGAACCATCTTTTCCAAAGTTCCCATCTACTAAACCCCATTTCTAGAGGTCCAGCTCAAGTCCCAATCCCCTTTTGAAAAGTCAGACCTCTCTGCCAACTGGTGTGCTCAAATCAATCTTACCAACGTGTCTTCTGGTGAACCCTATAAGTACTTAATGAGTCCCCCAAAACAAAACACTGATGATTTCACAAAAGAGGTCAACGACTCTCCAGGATGCAATAGAATGTGCAGAGAATGGACTGTTAGAGTCACGGCCAACTACCATCACTTATTTCATAACTGTCTCTTCCCCAAATCACCAAAAGCCAAGCTGGTTTTTCCAGGTGCCTTCCCTGAGACACAGGGGAAGCCCTTCAGCATCTCTTTCTTCCAATCCAGAGATTTCTTTGATTAGTTAAACTCTCATTAATTCTAATTTAATACTTCACCATGTATAGAGGTCAAGACTCATTTTCCAAACATTCCCAAGGAATGGCTCTTCCCCTCTGAAGATCTCTAATTAATAAGATGAGAAGTGAAAGATACTGAGACATTAGCTCATGTTGATGTTGAAGGAAGTTCAGTTCCATAAAGTGAATGAGTACCTCGGGAAAGATCCACAGGGCTGTTACAATGCATGGGGGTGATGGGGATTGTGGGTGTCCCGTCACACCAAGATAAGTCACATGGGTAATAATGAACAATTCTCCCAAACATCAGCAGAATACATTCCATTAATCATGACGTTAGCAAAGTTGAGATCACCTAGTGACAGGACAGTCTGGCGACACCTGGACAGCGCATCCACAGAGGTGAGCAATCACACACCAAGAACAGACACTTGCAGAGAGTATGATGGCCAATTCCTACACTCAAATGAAAGATGATGGGCGATTGAGAAGCAGGACTCAGAAGCCTTAGCAATACTTGATGGCTCCTGCCCTGCAGGATACTCTGAGGTAAAATGTGAGATCCTCCAGCTTTGGCCAGGGGACTTTACTCTCCCTGTTATTAGTGACCCACAACCAAAAGAAATCCAGTGTGCTGAAGTACAGTTCTGTAACTGAGATCTCATTAATCTCTCTCTCTTTCCTTTCCACTCAGAGTCAAAGCAGAGGGCCCCTAGCACAGCAGCTGCAGCGTTGACCATTACTGGCTCTCTGCCAATCTAACTATCAGAAACCCTAGACTCCAGGTCTACTCTTTAGAAATGAAGAGAAGCAGGATAGATCCATTACCTCCCCAAAGCTCCAAGATCCAGTGTCCCACCATGTAAAACCAAGTTGAAGCCTTCCATCATCAAGTAGTTCCCCACTCCCTATTCAGGACTCACTGCGTTTTGCCCAAAACCATTTATTTCTTGATGTGTGACGCTGAGATTGAAGGCCAGCTTTCTTCTGCCTCCCTCTAGTCTCATGATGCTCTCCTTTATGTCTCTCAAGAAGCCTGATCAGTCTTGCCAACATGGCTATGACCAAAACCTGTAAGCAATGAACAGATGCCCCAGCGGCAGATGGTGTTGCCACAGCACTTCTGACATCACATAGAATGCCAGGGATCTCCAGGATACAATAGAATGCCCAGGAAGGGGTCTGCTGCTTCCCACAGTACAGTACAGCCCTTTCCTCTCTGGCTAATTTCCTCACTCCAAACATGACCTGAAACCAAGGTGCCATATCAGGAGCCTCTCTTACATCAGAAAGGATGCTCATCCTCCTTTCAAAGCCAGAGATCTAGCTCCCCACTTCATTAGAACATTATCTGTGTGGAGTTGAATGCTCACTTTTGAAGTACTGTGCAGGAATGGTTCTTCCCTTCCTTAAGATCCATACTGAGTAAGACGAGAAATTAATGATCCTGAGAAATTAGGTCAGGATGATGGGGATTGGGAGGGATGAATCCTCTGAAGTGAAGAGCATCTGGGAAAGATCCTCAGACTTTTAGAGACTGGTTGGTTCCAAACAACAGGAAGTCATACAGGTAGTGATAAAAACTTCCCCTGCAGAGCTCACTGAAGCTATGATGTTGTGAGTGAAGATGAGATTCAATTTGACAGTTCTGGCTGGAGCCACATGAGCCTAGATTAGTCCTCAGATATATAGAAAAAAATCTTGCCTGGGAAGAATATAATGGTCCAAACCTTGAATCAATAAACAGAAGAAAGAGCAGTGGCAAGTCAGAGATCAGTCTGGGCTAAGTAGAGGCACCATAAGTTGGAAAAACACATGCACACACATACAGATATTGAGGCACATAGCCATGGGATATAACATGATGTAGACCATGCTATGCTGCGTCAATCAGCAAACCAAGGCTGACAGCTGAAGACATCTATCCATCAAAATGGAAATATTTACAAAGAAGTTACATTGTCTCAAAAAGTAACAACAGTAGCATCATCTTAAAGGAATATATGACTCATCCAGCCAGAGTCTTTTGACCATGGACACTGAACCAGGTACTAATTCCTACCTAGAGTGTAGGTCTCACCAGATCAGCATGAAGTGAAATACACAATAACTCTCACGTCACCATTGCACCAGTGAATTTCTCATAGTGTAAATGACATTTTCTTATGCTGAAATAAAAAGTTTTAATTTTATAAGCTCCTATTAGTTGATTTTTAGTCTCATGTACTTTTGGACAAGAGTCCTATTCAGACACCCCTTAAATGTGCTTAAAAGTTGGAGGATTATCTTTACTGTGTCCTTTGGAATTTGTAGGGTATCAGGTCTCATTTTGATATCCATGACACTTTTGGTGCAGTTTTTGTATGGTAGATGATAAAGAGCAGAGTTTTATTGTCTGCATGCTGACAACATTTTTTCATAATCAGCATATCTAAGACAGTATCTCAAGTGCCAACATACATATGAAATACAAATATGTGTGCAAAGTTACCCTAGTTACTCACAAGTACTTTCTGCTTACCAAGTGGACCACGTTGAGGTACCCAGGCATGTAGTAATATGAGTTCAAGCTCTGACCACTCAAGCTAAGTCATGGCAACCACTTGCATTACAATACATTTTCAATAGAACTTATAAGCTGGCTCAAGTACTGTAGATTTTGTGGTCATTTTCTTGGGTCCCAGACTCATTTTTCACAAAGGGAAATAATATTTGGAGTGTTCTATAATTCCAGCTTTGGGTTCCTTTTTAATGATTACATTTTTTGTCAACTGTAAATTTTTCTAAAAACTGCAAAGGAAGTGGGAAAAAAGAACACATATGCTATGGTCACTGTAAAATAAGACATCCCAGGTACTGTGGATGCTATAATGATAGATATGACTGAAAATTTACCATACACATACCAGCTGAATCACTCCTGGATATGCATACTTGTCAAAGTGAGTTCACTATGCTGAAGCACATATGCATGAGTTTGTGGTAATTGTTATTACTGCACTTCATATAACAGATGATTCAGGGAATGAGCTTTGATAACCACTAATATATGTAAATATACGGATAAAGAAAATATATGAATAAATAATGAAAGATAATCGATCAATGAATAAAATTATAGAAAAATTATATGTCTCAGTGGAGCTGATCTATTGGGAGCTCACCAAGGCCAGCTGGACTGTCACTGAAAAAGCATGGGATAAAACTGGACTATCTGAACATGGCGAACAATGAGGGCTGATGAGACACAAAGGACAATGGCACAGGGTTTTGATCCTACGTAATGTGCTGGCTTTGTGGGAGCCTAGCCAGTTTGGATGTTCACCTTCCTAGATATGGACGGAGGGGGAAGGACCTAGGACTTACCACAGGGCAGAAAACCCTGACTGCTCTTTGGACTGGAGAGGGAGGGGGAAAGGAGTGGGGGGAGGGGGAGAAGGGTGGGAGGAGGGGGAGGGAAATGGGAGGCTGGGAGGAGGTGGAAACTTGTTTTTTCCCCATTTCTCAATTAAAAAAAAAACAAAAAACAAAACAAAAAAATTATATGTCTCAAGAAAATTGTTGCAACTATGGATTATTAAGCCAAAGAAATAGACAACTCTCCAAAATACAAATAACACTCATCTTATCTCATAAATAGAATTTAGAAAAAAATATAAAAAGTGGATGAAAATTTTTGCAGAATTGAGAGGGTAAATATTTTAGATGGAGGGAGTATAACAGGGAAACAATAGGGTGTATACAAACACATTACTTATTTTATATAATTAGAATGTACCAAATAATAAGATTAATTTTGTACTTATGATATCCTATATCCAACTCTATTATATACCACAATATCTGTTCTCTTTCAAGTTTATGTCCTTTATTCATGCACTGCTATATTGATACATAAATTTGTATATACATATGTTCCTAAATACAAGGAGACCAATCCATAAAAGGTTATAATTCTATATATTTTCAAGCATATTGTCCATTGCTTACTGGACAATCAGTTTTTGTGTTTCTCTCTGGAGAAGTCCACCTCTCCCACTCCCTGCTTTCCTTAATGACTACAGATCTTTGATATTGTTGCCTTGTAGCTTTTCTTGTCCAGTTTTTCATGCCCATCGATATCTTCCATCTACCTCACACTGATTTGTACCATAATTATAAAAGTTTAAAGTAATCTATGTAGTGTGTCATTCTCTGTCCTACCAGCTCATCCATGGAAGTGTTCACACTTATGATACTCTACTATTAGAGAATAGAATATCAGAAAAATGTGCAGTAAAAATTGGGCAAATTGTTTAACTGTTTTGTTGCAAAGACACAAATTAAAAGACTTGAATTTTAATATAAGCTTATATTTATTCAAGAATCACAAAAATCACAGAAAAATAATGTTATATAGAATATAATCTCATTATATAAGCAACCATATGCCAAGAAATTAAATGTGCATCAAAATCTGAACTAGTTTGACATAGGTTGTTTTTGTCACACATTATCTTAACATACAGTCAAGAAAAGTTATTGCTCAATTTATTCCTCCTAGAAATACTTACTTATTCATAGTAATTAATTTTTGATTACTATGTTTACAACATTGATGCATAAATTCTGTTTACACTAAATATTTGATGATAATAAAATTCAAATCTGGATACAATGTTTCTAAATTCATAAGAACTGTGTAGCTGTCTAAGTATTGACTAAGATTTGAAAATTAATTGAAAGATGTGAGTCTGTGAAATAAGTTGGGTAATGCATGAAGATCAGTACAATGAATTAATGTGAGGTACACTAACAAGTTTCATGAAATGTACGCATTACATGCATTTTTGATGCTTTCTAAGACTTGAATTTGTTTTAAAGTCCTTGCCACATTCTTGACATTTGTATGGTTTCTCACCAGTATGAATTCTTTGATGGTTATGAAGAACTGAGGCCCTGGCAAAAGACTTGCCACATTCTTGACATCTGTAAGGTTTCTCACCAGAATGAATTCTTTGATGATATAGAAGCATCGAGGGCCAGGTAAAGGACTTTCCACATGGTTGACACTTGTAAGGTTTTTCACTAGTATGAATTCTGTTATGAATATGAAGATCGGAGACCTGGGTAAAGGACTTGCCTCATTCTTGACATCTATAAGGTTACTCACCAGTATGGGTTCTGTGATGTTTCTGAAGATCTGAGGCCCTGGCAAACGACTTGCCACATTCTTTACATCGGTAAGGTTTCTCACCAGTATGAATTTTTTGATGAGATAGAAGAGTTGAGATCTGGGTAAAGAACTTGCCACATTCTTGACATCTGTAAGGTTTCTCACCAGTATGGGTTCTGTGATGTTTCTGAAGATCTGAGGCAGAGGTAAAGGACTTGCCACATTCTTGACATCTGTAAGGTTTCTCACCAGTATGAATTCTGTGATGAATATGAAGATTTGAGACCCGGGTAAAGGACTTGCCACATTCTTGACATCTGTAAGGTTTCTCACCAGTATGAATTCTGTGATGAATATGAAGATTTGAGACCCGGGTAAAGGACTTGCCACATTCTTGACATCTGTAAGGTTTCTCACCAGTATGGGTTCTGTGATGTTTCTGAAGATCTGAGGCCCTGGCAAAAGACTTGCCACATTCTTTACATCTGTAAGGTTTCTCACCAGTATGGATTCTTTGATGAGATAGAAGAGTTGAGATCTGGGTAAAGGACTTGCCACATTCTTGACATCTGTAAGGTTTCTCACCAGTATGGGTTCTGTGATGTTTCTGAAGATCTGAGGCAGAGGTAAAGGACTTGCCACATTCTTGACATCTGTAAGGTTTCTCACCAGTATGAATTCTGTGATGAATATGAAGATTTGAGACCCGGGTAAAGGACTTGCCACATTCTTGACATCTGTAAGGTTTCTCACCAGTATGAATTCTGTGATGAATATGAAGATTTGAGACCCGGGTAAAGGACTTGCCACATTCTTGACATCTGTAAGGTTTCTCACCAGTATGAATTCTTTGATGAGATAGAAGAGTTGAGATCTGGGTAAAAGACTTTCCACATTCTTGACACTTGTAAGGTTTCTCACCAGTATGGGTTCTGTGATGTTTCTGAAGATCTGAGGCCCTAGTAAAGGACTTGCCACATTCTTGACATCTGTAAGGTTTCTCACCAGTATGAATTCTTTGATGAGATAGAAGAGTTGAGATCTGGGTAAAAGACTTTCCACATTCTTGACACTTGTAAGGTTTCTCACCAGTATGGGTTCCGTGATGTTTCTGAAGATCTGAGGCCCTGGCAAAAGACTTGCCACATTCTTTACATCTGTAAGGTTTCTCACCAGTATGAATTCTTTGATGAGATAGAAGTGTTGAGATATGGGTAAAAAACTTTCCACATTCTTGACACTTGTAAGGTTTTTCACCAGTATGAATTCTGTTATGAAAATGAAGATTTGAGACCCGGGTAAAGGACTTGCCACATATTTGACATCTGTAAGGTTTCTCACCAGTATGTGTTCTCTGGTGAGATTGAAAGTTTGTGTGACAGATAAATGACTTGCCACAATCTTTACATTTGTATGCCTTCTCTTTGGAATTAATTCTCTTATTCATAGTGGAGCATGCATATCTGTTGAAGCACTTTCCACATTCTATATAATTGTTTTGTCTCTCTTCATTTTGATTGTTGATATAATGCCTCCCTTGTTTCTGGTCATGCTGAAACAAAAAGAAGTTGTGTTACAACCAAAATCATCCTTACAATTATCATGTATGTATTGGCTCTTAGAAAAAACAGACTTCTTCTATGAACTTATATAATGAGAAAAGACATATGGTGATTTCATTTTTGGGAATTTGTCACTTTAAGAAGAGGATTCTAGAAATTATTCATTAGAGTTCCTAGGAAAGGCTTTAATAAGATCAGTAAATGTTTAACGTTTCTCATGACTGAAAATTCTTTGATATATTTTCAGTCTCAATTGATTGAGAAAAACTTCTCATGTTTATCTCACGAATATCTTGTAACAAAATGTCATTTTGTTGAGAAAATTCTGGAGAATGTTTAATAGAATACACGTCATTCAATTTTCAGATTTTTCAATATTCTTTGTACAAAAAATGTTTTTTAAAATTTATTTGTATTTTTTTTACTGAAGAAATTGCTTCTGAAATTGTAAGTTATCTAATGTGAAATCTTTCCAGATAAGGTAGAAATTACTGACCTTTATTTCTAGGACTACCCAGGATGGCTGATGAATAGAGATTATTTCAATCACGACATAAACCATTCTCTTTTCTTTCTTCACCGAATATTGAAATCATCCCTAAATGGAAGGTTTTAAAGTCACTACTTACAGCTATTCCTGACACGAACTTGTGGATACAATCTTGTCTATTCTTTTGTGTTTGATGAGAATGTAAAACTGGAAGAAAGAAAAATATATAATTATCTGAATTAGTATACTTAGGTGAATGTTTTCAGTTATAGAAGTGACACAATTATATATATATGTAGACATATATGCAAGATGGCATATTATATAAAATAAACTTCAATTCATTTGTTCTAATGAAATAAACTTCTTAATGTAAATGGATAGAATATCTTTTATAACATATATTAAATACATTATAAAAATGAAAGGATTGAGTTTATGTTATCTTAGAGGTTCCAATCACAATTTTAGAATACTAAATGAGATTATGGCAGTTTGAGTGAAATGACCCCATATAATCAGATATCTGAATACATAGTCTAATGTTGGTGAATATTTATGGGTAAGATAAAGAGGTATCAACTTATTGGAACACCTATGTCCTTGGACACTGGTTTTGAGAATTTTGTAGCCTTCTAATAACAACAGTGAGCTATCTACTTTCTGTTGTGATTCTAGATGGGATCTCTCACTGCTGCTCTAGTCCCTTGCCAACTGCTTCCTCTGATTCATTGTCATGGATCTTTCTTCTATATATTGCCTTTATCTTGGAGTTTTATCACAGAAATAAATAATAAGTAACTAATACAACGACTATAACCCAAATGCAATAAAAGTACACTCATAAAATTGCATTATCTTAATGGATTTAACTCATATCCACAATCCCTTGAAATGAAATAATTGAGTAATATTAAGAAATTAGAACAGGGTAGTCTATATCTAAATTAAGGGAGCCATTTTAGGGTTGGCAAGTGACTTGACTCTAGAGGCGTTCCCGGGTATGCATGGAGATACCCTTAGCTAGTTTCTTGGGCAGCTGAGGAGAGGGAACCTGAAATGTCCCGATCCTATAGCCATACTGATAAATATCTTGCATATCACCATAGACCCTTCATCCGGAGATTGATGGAGATAGAGACAGAGACCCACAATGGAGCACCAGACTGAGTTCCCAAGGTCCAAATGAGGAACACTAGGAGGGAGAATATGAGCAAGGAATTCAGGACCTCGAGGGGTGCACCAACCCACTGAGATGGTGGGGCTGATCTAATGGGAGCTCACCATGACAGGCTGAACTGGGACTGATGGAGCATGTGTTCAAACCGGACTCTCTGAACGTGGCAGACAATGAGGGCTGACTGAGAAGGCAAAGACAATGGCACTGGGTTTTGATCCTACTGCATGTATTGACTTTATGGGAGCCTAGTCTGTTTGGATGCACACCTTCCTAGACCTGGATGGAGGGGGGAGGACCTTGGACTTTCCAAGGGCAGGGAACCCTGACTGCTCTTTGGACTGGAGAGGAAGGGGGAAGGATGATGGGCGGAGGGGGAGGGAAATGGGATGTGGGGAAGAAGTGGAAATTTTTAATAAAAAATTAAATTTGACAACACATACACAAAATATTAGTCAGAATATTAATTAATAAGGAAAGAACAAAAGATGAACTGGAAACTGTTACTACTACCTGGTCTACAGACAATCATGTATACCCCAAGGAAGAGATCCATAAAATATCAGACATCGGGAACTCACCAAGGCCAGCTGGCCTGGGTCTGAAAAAGCATGGGACAAATCCGGACTAGCTGAACATAGAGGACAATGAGGAATACTGAGAACTCAAGAACAATCGCAGCGGGTTTTTGATCCTACTGCACGTACTGGCTTTGGGGGAGCCTAGGCAGTTTGGATGCTCACCTTAGGAGACCTGGATAGAGGTGGGCGGTCCTTGGGCTTCCCACAGGTCAGGGAACCCTTATTGCTCTTAGAGCAGATGAGGGAGGGTGACTTGATTGGGGGAGGGGGAGGGAAATGGGAGGCGGTTGCGGGGAGGAGGCAAAAATCCTTAATAAATAAATAAATTAAAAAAATAAAAATAAAATAAAATATCAGACATCAAGGAAATTCACTAGGACTGATATTTTTTATCAGAGATACATTTTTTTTCTTTTTCTTATACAGAAAATAGATGCTTACATAAAATATATTCTGACTACTTTTCATCCTTCAAGTGCTCTGAGATCATCCGCATCTTTACGTATGTCTGAATTTACCCAATTTTAGTCACTTCTTTGAAAACAAATAGGCACCTAAAAAATAACAATAAAATAATATATCCAGAATAAAAGAAATCAGATAGAATCAGAGAAGAATGGAACATAAAGAAAAAGCACAATAAGTATTTGTAGAGAGAAAGACACACATTTGTACCACCCAAATTGCATAAAACAAAGAAAACAAAACTTTTGAAGGTGTAATGTACATAAAGATATTGTAAGGTCATAAATAAAAATAAATACATGTGCTCCCAAGGTCCAAATGAGGACAAAAGCAGGGAGAACATGAGCAAGGAAGTCAGGACCTCGAGGGGTGCACCCACCCACTGAGACAGTGGGGCTGATCCATTGGGAGCTCACCAAAGCCAGCTGGACAGGGTCTGAAAATGCATGGGATGAAACCGGACTCTCTGAACACAAGGGAGAATGAGGGCTAATGAGAAGCCAAAGACAATGGCACTGGGTTTTGATTCTACTGCATGAACTGGCTTTGTGGGAACCTAGTCTGTTTGGATGTTAACCTTCCTAGACCTGGCTGGAGGGGGGAGGACCTTGGACTTCCCACAGGTCTGCGAACCCTGACTGCTCTTTGGACTGGAGAGGGAGGGGAAAGGAATGGGAGGAGGGGGAGAGAAGCGGGAAAAAGAGGGAGGAGTGGGAAGAGGGGGAGGGAAATTGGAGGCGGGGAGGAGGCAGAAAGTTTTTCAATTAAAAAAATACATTGCAAAACTTAACATTATGGGGAGAAAAGAATGCACAAAAATTCCATTGAGTTGTGTGGTGATATATTTCAAGTGCTGGTTATGGGGAATTCCTCTAAGTGTTACTTTTATCCCCACTGAGAATCTCTTGGAGAAAACTATTTTTTCTTTGGGGACTTATGGTCTGTTCGAAATAGCTTAGGTAAGATTAGGATTAAATGCTCTTATTTTTCAAGTGCATTTTTCTAGATTCTTTTACAAAATGAATGTAATAAATGAGTGGACATAAGTTAGTATCTACAATCTGATTTTTTGATCAATATGTCTGTCTTTCAGACATACCATTATTTACAAAACCTAATTATTATAAAAATGTCAAAGAATTATAACTCTGAATGGTATATTGTTTATAGTTTTATTTTTCATGGTTGTTTAAGCTATTGTGAGGTTTTTGCTTATTTGTATCTATATGAGACTGAAAACTGTGGTTTTGAGATCTGAGAAGAATTGTGTTAGAATTTTGATAGGGTTTTCACTGAATCAGTATATTACTATATTAATTGACCAATCCTTGAGCATATGTATTTTTCCATCTTACAATATCTTTTTCAATTCATATCTTCAGTGTCTAAAAGTTTTTATAAAGGTCTTTCACTGTTTTAGTTCAAATTACCCAAAACTATTTTTTGAGGTTATTGTGACAGGCATCATTTTCCTGAATTCTATTTAAGTCTTTTCTCATTTGTATGTAGGAAAGTTACTCAGTTTTGTTAGTTAATTTGGCAATCCTTATACTTCGTGAAGGTGTTACTAAGTTGTACAAGTTTCTTCATAGAGTTCTTACAGTCCTTTATATATAAAAACATAGCATCTGCATATAACATTATTTTGATTTGTTCCTTTGATATGAATCAATTCTAGATCTTCTTCATTTGAGTTTTTGTTTAAGCTAAGATTTCAAGTACTGTATTGAATACATATAGAGAGATTGAATACTCTTGCATTGTTCACTATTTTAGTGGAGAGGCTTTGAATTCTCTCCATTTAGTTTGATGTGGGCTATACACTTTCTGTGAATTGCATTTTTTAAGCAGAGGTATATTTCTTGTATCCCTAATATCTCCAAGACTTCTATCAAGAAGGGCTGTTAATATTGTCGAAGGCTTTTCTTCATCTAATAAGATGAACGTCTGGAATTTGACTTTAAGGTTGTACAAGTGGTAGATTACATTTATTGACTTTGAATTTTTCATCTCTCCCTACATGTCTTGACGTAAAGCCTAGGATAGATTATCTTTTTGATATGTTATTGGATATATGTAGCAAATATTTCTTTGGAGACTTTCGTAGATAAGTTCATAATGAAATTTGCATGTATTTTACTTACATTTTGGGTGTATATGTGGTTTAGATATCAAGGTAGCTATCCTCATAAAAAATTTCCACAGTGTTCTGCTGTTTTTATTTTGTAGAATAATTTGAGGAGTATTCATGCTAATTCAAGAAGCATTATTAAAAAATAGAAGGTACCACCTACTACATTATTCTGCTTGCTATTAAAATTATTTTTAATGTCCTATTGATTTACCCACAGACTGTTGCATCTCTAAGCCTTCATTCCCAAATTCTGGCAGAATTTTACAACTAAAGGTGACTCATAGGTAGACATGGTCCAAACTACAAGAAAATATTTAATTTTAATGAGTATATTTATAACAGACTTATTCCATGGACTGTTCACAGCTCATTCAGCACAGAGTGATAATACATAACAAGGCAGGAAGTCATGAATGAGTATAAGAAAATAGTGCTTTCTGTACACAACATGAGAGTCACACATGTAAACTCAAGTAATTAGGATAATATGTATCAGACATGAGCAATCCCAAGTCAGATTTAAATCCTTCGGAGACAGTAAGAAGGGGCCTGGAGATCCATGCCTTGCTGAGAAGCTACTACTATCTTAAAGATGCTTGCAGAAAGGAAATAATGTTGATTTTAAGAATGTGCAACTTCTGATTGTTCAACCATATTGTAGGCCATGCTCAACACCCACAATTTTGTGGAGGTTTCCGGTTGAATTCTGAGAATGTAAAAAAAGAAGAGGAAAAAACCAAAGATGTCTGGAGGAAGTGGAACATGGGAAGACTGGAGAGTTGAATTTGGTCTAATGACATTGCAAGGTATTCTTAAATCACTAATAAAAGTATTAAAAGTAAAATACTGTAGACATATAAATTTGTTTCCCCAAAGAAATTACAATACAGATATAAAACACAAATGAAAACAAGTGCATATACAACATTAATGTGGATATTAACGTATAAATTTTGATATTCAGAGATTAGTAGGTGATTAAATTAGACTAATAACATGTATGACACTAAACAAGTCTTAATTTCTAAAGAATAGTTTGCAGAACTAGAAAAAGTTCCCTTTTTAGTTCTGCAGTATCTGACATAAATAATGAACTCTACAATCTTCTACAAAGAATACAACTATAAGATTTATATTTCCTGATTTTATGTGAGACTATACAACAGTGAAATCCATGTAATTCTGTCATGAGAGCAGACGAACAGACATGAACAGGTACAGAGCAATACTCCTTCAAACACTGTGAAACTTTTTAATGCTAATTTTCATTTCAATATTGCTCATTTGAGGGCCTGGTAATGTTCGAAGATATGGCAACACATCATTTTACTTCTGCTTTATAGATAAATTAATTATTCAAAGGAAATCTGAGGTCATTTTACTTATAAAGTAATTTGGAATAATTATTCAATGTGAATTTTTACATAATTTTAGGTAGAAATATTTGTGCATCTGTTACAGGGATTTGGAGACTTTTGTTCCCTAGATTGCACCCAAAATAACCACATAGAAACACTGCTTGGCCATTAGCTCTAGCCTCCTATTGGCTAACTCTCACATTTTGATTTAACCCATTATTATAAATCTGTGTTTACCACAAGGTCATGGCTTACTGAGAAAGATTTAGCATATCTGACCTGGGGTCTCCATGGTGGCTCTCTCACGCTGACTCTGATTTTCTCCTCCCAGAATTTACCTTCGCCTACCTATGTTCTGCCCTATCAGGCCAAGCAGGTTTTTTATTGATTAACCAATGAAAACATAATGGTTCTCCTACACCATGCATCCCCCTTCAGGGCAGAATTTCTCCATGCCCCAGGTTTCCCACGTGTGCCAATGCTTCATTATGATTACCTTGTTCATTGCCTTCTGCCTCTCGTATGTTCACATTCCAGGGCTCTTTGCTTTGCTCAAGAAAGCTGATCAGGTCTGGTTTTGACACTGAAAGACCTGCATATTGGAAGAGACCTATGACCATAACTTGGGATAACAATAAAACACATGGATTTTTCATAAACCACCATGCTGATTATATAAGATGGCCTATAATTTAAAATTCCAAATATGATTGTCTTATTGCTATCTTTAAATATTTTAACACACTCAAAAGCATTTTTGTTAATATTGTATACCTTGAGTTTCCTTGTAAATTACTACTGGATCAAATGCAAACACATTATGAATCATTAAGATCCAAATCAATATATAATCTATGATGCGTCTAAAAACTAAAATGTATTATGAAAGTTTAAATGATAAATATCATCTCCAGGAGTCAGGAATATATTGACAAGATAAATTTACACAAAACATTTTGATTTACATAATGAACTCCAAGATTTTTATTAAATTGGCAAATAAATGTGAGGCAGACAATTCAGACGTAGATGTAAAACATCGTTGTAGGATACAAATATGATAAAGAAGGAATCAGGAACAAAAAATGTCTCACCCACAGAGACCATGTTACTGTAGTTCTCCAACATGACTTCCCTGTACAAAGCCCTTTGTGCAAAGTCGAGGCTGTCCCACTCATCTGGAGAGAAATCAATTGCCACATCCTGGAATGTCAAGATTCCCTGTCATGAAAGGAAAGAGTTTATCAAATGCCCACGTAAATATTTCTTTACTTAGACTAAGGATACAAGAGTTCATCCCAAAATTTGATGTGTTCTTGCTTATCATTATTCTAAAAGACATACTCCAAATACAGTCTATACTAAAAATCTGTGTGTAGTTGAAGTATTAAACCAAGTAGGAAAAGTTAACCTTCAGACCTATGGGCCTAAATGGGGTATGAGAATGGGAGCCAGATTATCTTCATGTGAAGTTCCAGACTTCACCTGTGCCCTTAATTATCTATACTTATGGCAAATTTTTTCTTTAGAATCCATAGGCTGCATAAACATGAGCTGTAAGCTGCAACCATGCAGGCATACACTGATGTCAAATAAAAATATGTCAAACATAAGATGTGTAGCAAAGGCAGAATTTAAGAAAGAAGCAGAAATTTTTACTGCATATGATTCCAATGACATCAGTGGGAAGACCATGGAAGAGCTGACACCTTTGTATGGCGAGGTATAAAGAGACTAATTTCTACGTCCTGAATCAGTGCTGGGAATCTGTGGGCAGATTTATAAAGGACAAGTAAAGGATGTAGATTGTGTAGCTGATGCATGGCTTGGATCAACTGACATCCAAAACTGACTCTTCCCTACAGGTTCCGATCACTGCTTCAAGAACATAAGATCCGTATGAACTAAAGTACAATAAGTTACTCAGCAAAATTTTCAAAGAATCAATAAAAACACCAGCAAAATATGACTAAACATTTTGTGATCAGCAATCCCATAAATTAGATATTCTAGATTAGATATAATATTACAAACAGCACGTTGCCTTTCATCCATTTTTTTTACATGAATCATCATGAAGAATATAGGATAAAAAGGACAAACCACCAAGAACATGTCCTAATGGACAGTATAATTATATTCTTCATCATTCATTTCTGTGTTGTCTTTTTCTTATTCTAATTCTTTAACATATTCATGATCACTTAACTACACCTTAAATATTTTTTATGTTATTTACTGGTTCGTTTTTTAATTGTGCCTTATGATTTTTTCTGTATGTTTCTGTAGTACACTATTTTCTTCCATTGTTCTAGTCACATCCTGGGCAGATTACTGCTGAATTGAAGACACCACAAATGCAAGCCCAGACTACTAAAGCCAGTAAAGTTTTAAATCACCATTAGCAAACAAGATAATCCATGAGAAATCAGATTTAAACAATACCTATCCACAAATCCAGCACTACCGAAGTACAAGAAGGAACACTGACGAAACAAAGCTACCTGCACACATATAAATACATACAACATCATATAACCTCACTCCAATAAAACCAAATGAAGGGAAACACACAATTTCATCAAAAACTAACAGGAATTAACAAACACTGGTCAGTATTATCTCTTAATATCAGTGAACTCAATTCCCCTATGGAAAGTCACAGGCTAAGAAAATGATTATGACAGCATGATCCAGCCTACTGCTGTATACAAGAAACACACTTCAACTTCAAAGACATATATTAAATCAGAGTAAATGGTTGGGAAAAGATTTTCCAATCAAATGAACCTAAAGAAAAAGTGGGTGTAGCTCTTTTATTATCTAACAAAATAGACTTCAAACTAAAATCAATCAAAAGCGGTGGAGAAAAACACCTTATACTCATAACAGGACCCATCCATTTAGGTGAAGTCTCACTCCTGAACAATAATGCCACAAATACAAGAACACCCACATAGGTAGAAGAAACATTACTAAAGGTTAAATTGTAAATCAAACACCACACACTAATTATTAAGGACTTAAACACCCCATTCGCCCCAATGAACAGGTAAAGTAGACAAACCTAAAAGAGAAATAAAAAGACTAACAGATTAATGAATCAAATGTAATTTACAGATACCTACAGATCATTCCACCCAAACACGAAAGAATATACCTTCTTCTCAACACCTCACAGAACCCTCGCTAAAATTGATCACATACTTGGTAGCAAAGCAAATCTCAACAGATACAAAAAATGGAGTAACACCCTGGATCTTATTGGACTGTGGTTTAAGATTAGAATTCAACAGTAACACTAATTTCTGAAAACCCACTACACATGGAAAATAAACAGTGCTCTACTGAACCACCCCTGGGTCTCGAGAAGCTATAAAGAAAGAAATCAAAGACTTCCTAGAATTCAACAAAAATGAAGGCATAGTGTACCAAAACCTATGGGACACTATGAAAGCAGTGCTCAAAGGATAGATTATAGCATTAAGTGCCCACAAAAAGAATGTGAGGAAAGCTCACGCATAATTAAGAGCTCTACGACAAAAAGAAGCAGTCTCATGCAGGAGGAGTAGAAGACAGGAAATAATCAAAAAGAGGGATGAAATCAACAAAATAGAGACAAAGAAAACAATACAGAGAATCAATGAAACAAAGAGCTGTTTCTTTGAGAAAATCAACAATACAGACAAACCTTTATCCAAACTAATTAAAAGGCAGAAATAGAATATCCAGATTAAGAACATAAGAAATGAAAAGTGGTTCTCAGAAGCCCTCATTGTCCACCATATTCAGAGAGTCCGGTTTTATCCCATGCTTACTCAATCCCAGTCCAACTGGCCTTGGTGAGCTCCTAATAGATCAGCCCCACTGTCTCAGTGGGTGGGTGCCCCCCTTGCGGTCTTGACTTCCTTGATCATGATCTCCCTCCTTCTGTTTCTCATTTGGACCTTGGGAGCCCAGTCCATTGCTCCAATGTGGCTCTCTGTCTCTATCTCCATCCATCGCCAAATGAAGGTTATATGCAAGATATTCATTAGTATAGTTATAGGATCGGTCCATTTCAGGCTCTCTCTCCTCAGCTGCCCAAGGACCTAGTGGGGTACATCTCTCTGGACCCCTGGGAACCATTCTAGAGTCAAGGCTCTTGCCAACCCTAAAATGGCTCCTCTTTGGCCCTACTGCATGTACTGGCTTTGTGGGAGCCTAGCCTGTTTGGATGCTCACCTTCCTAGACCTGGATGGAGGGGGGAGGACCTTGGAATGCCCACAGGGAAGGGAACCCTGACTGCTCTTTGTACTGGAGAGGGAAGGGGAGGGAATGGGGCTTGGGGAGTGGGGGGAGGGGGAGGGAAAGGGGATGCATGGAGGTGGTGGAAATTTTTAATAAAAAATAAAAAAAAAGAAATGAAAAGAGGGATATAACAACAGAGAGTGAGGTAACCCACAGAATCATTAGGTCATACTACAAAAGCCTATACTCCACAAACTTTATGGACAATTTTTAGATAGATACCATCTACCAAATTTAAAACAAGACCAGCTTGACAATTAAAATAGATGTACAACCTACAAGGAAATAGAAGGTGTTATCACAAACCTCTTAACCAAATAATCCCGGAGTTGAATGGTTTCTGTGCAGAATTCTACAAGAATTTCAAAGAAGAGCTAATACCTATAATCCTCAAAGTGTTCAACAGAATAGAAACAGATGGAAAATTGTCAAATTCTTTTCTTGAGGCCCAGTTACCTTGATACCAAAACCACAAAAGACACACCAAGAAAGAGAATTACAGACCAATCTCACCCATGAACATTGATCCAAAAACACTCAATAAATAACTGCACACCCCTTTATTTCCAGCACTCGGGAGGCAGAGGCAGATGGATCTCTCTGAGTTCGAGGCCAGCCTGGTCTAAAAGAGCTAGTTCCAGGACAGGCTACAAAAGCTCCAGAGAGACCCTGCCTCAAACAAACAAACAAACAAAACTAACCCCTCCATAAAAAACCTGGAAATCATCCACCATGATCAAGTCAGTTTCATCGCATGATTCACGGATTGTTCAAGATACAAAAATCCATCAATGAAACCCACAACAAAATTATGAAAGATTTTTATATGAGGATTATCTCATCAGATGCTGAAAAAGCATTTGAAACCCTGTTATGATAAAGGTCTTGAGAAAACTGGGATACAAGGACCATATCTAACCATAATAAAAGCAGTACACGGTAAGACAATAGCCAACATCAATTAAATGGAAAGAAAGTCAAGGGGATTACACCAAAATTAGAGACAAGACAAGGCTCTCCAGTCTTTCCATATCTATTCAACATAGTTCTTAATGTTCTACCTAGAGTGATCAGAAAACAAAAGGATATCAAGAGGATATAAATTGGAAAGAAAGAAGTCAAACTTTTGTTATTTGCATATGACGTACATAAGCCCCAAAACTCTACTAGGGAAATACTACAGATTAATAATAATTATAATTATAATATTGAAGGATCCAAGATCAACTAAAAATAATTAGTAGCCCTCCTATATACAAATGATAAAGAAGCTGAGAAATAAATCAGAGAAACATCACCCTTCACAGAAGCCACAAATAGCATAAAATATCTTGTGGGTAACACTAACCAAACAAGTGAAAGTCCTGCTCGACAAGAACCTTAAATCTTTGTAAAAAGAAATTGGATAAGACACCAGAAAATGGAGAGATCTCCCATGCTCTTGCATAGGTAGGATCAACACAATAAAAATGGCTATACTACCAAAAGCAATCTATTGATTCAATGCAATCCCCATCAAAATCTCAAAAGAAATCTTCAAAGACCTTGAAAGAACAATAATCTACTTCATATGAGAAAACAAAAAACCCTGGATAGCCATAACAATCCTGTACAATAAAGAACTTCTAGAGACATCAACGTCCCTGACATCCAGCTCTTTTACAGAGCTACAATAATGTAATGGTCTGGTATTAGTATTAATCAGACTGTTTGACCAATGGAATAGAATTGAAGATCTGTATATTCATCGACACACCTACAAATACCTAATTTTTAACAAAGAAGTTAAAATTATACAATCAAAAATAGAAAGCATCTTCAACAATCCATGCTGGCATAACTGGATGTCAACATGTAGAAAAATTAAAATAGATTCATATCTATCCTCAAGCACAAAACTCAAGTCCCAATGGTTTAGAGACCTCATTATAAATCATACCACACTGAACCTGATAGAAGAGAAAGTGGGAAGCAGCTTTTAATCCAAGGGCACAGGAGACGACTTCCTAAATATAATAACCCCAGCAGCACAATACTGAGAGAAACAGTAAATAAATGGGACCTCCTAAAACTAAGAAGCTTCTGTAAATCAAAAATCACAGTCAATAAGATAAAAAAGCAGCCTAGAAATTGGGAAAATATCTTCACCAACCCCACATCAGACAGAGGACTGTGATTTCCAAAATGAATACAGAACTCAAGCAAATAGACATCAAAATGCTAAATAATACAATTAAAAATGGGGTACAGATCAAAACAGAGAATTTAAATAGAAGAATCCCATATGGCCAAAAGACAGTTAGAGGGATGGTCAACACCCTTAGTGATCAGGGAAATGCAAATCAAAATGACTCTGAGATTCCATCTTACACCTGTCAGTATGTGTAAGACCCAAAACACCCTTTCAGGCCTATGCAGGAGAGCATGCAAAGTAAGAGGAACAGTCTTACATTGTGGGAGGGAATGAAACTTTTGCAACCACACTAGAAAGCAGTATGGAAATTTCACAGAAAATTGGGATTCAACCTACCTTAGAACCCAGCAATACCAGTCTTCGGCATATGTCCAAATAATGCTCAATCATACTACATGGACATTTGTTCAACTATGTTCATATCTTCATAAAGCCTTAATCGTAATAGCCAGAACCTGTAAACAACCTAGGTGTCCCTCAACCAAAGATTGGATAAAGAAAATGTGATACATTTGCACAATGGAGTACCACTCAGCAGTGAAAGACATTGGCATCTTGGAATTTGCATGCAAATGGATAAAACTAAAAAAACAATCGTGATTGAGGTAACCCATACCCAGAAAGATGAGTATGGTATGCATTCACACATAAGGGGATTTTAGCTGTAACAAAATCCTATAGTCCATGACCCCAGAGAAGCCAAGTAACAAATAGAATCCTAAGAGAAATAGATTAGATCTCCTGAGAAAATTGGGAGCATGTAGGTGGGAGGAGAAGGGAGGTTAGAAGGGGAGGAGGAGGTGAGAAATGAATGGTGGAAGGGAACTAGAGGTAAATGGATAGTTGAGACTGGGAAAAGACAGTGACAGAGAACAAGGAAGGAGATAGCTTAATTGTGGGAGCCTTTAGGGGCTAGCAAGAAAACTGCCACTAAAGAAATTCCCAGGAATCCACTAGGATGACCCCATCTAAGACCCTAACCAATAGTGGAGATAGTGTCAGAATTGGTCTTGCCCTCTAATGTGATTGATGACTAACACAAATGTCTCCATAGAACCTTTGTCGAGCAACTGATGGAGGGAGAGGCACAGATCCGCTGTGGAGCACTGGGCTGATCTTCCAACATCCAGTTGAAGAGTGAGAAGAGTGAGGATATGAGCAAAGAGGTCAAGACCATGATGGGCATACCTGCTGAAACAGCTTGCCTGAGCTGAAAGAAGCTCACCAAATTTAGCTAGATAGGAAAGGAACCAGCAGAGGATTGAGTTAGGACTTCTGAATGTGGGTGACATTTGTATCCCTGAGGCTGACAGGGGGGCCCACTGGCGGGTGTCCAGGATTTAGCCTTACTGCTTCTAATGACTTTTTGAACCCATTCTCTTAGGACGGATATCTTGTTCATCCCAGATGTAGTATGAAGGACTAGGTCCTTTCTCAAAGCAATATACCTTACCCTCTGTGAGGAGTTGATGAAGTGGAGAACAGGAGGTAAACTGGAAAAAAGAGGAAGAAGGGAGGTAGGGACAACTGGGATTGGTACATGAAATGAATAAAGATAGTTTATAATAAAAATTTAAAAATAGGAGGAAGCTAGTGTGTAAGACCCAAAGATGATGTAGAATACCAATACCCCCACACCCTTCCACACCTCACCTGGATTGAAGTACATATGGACTAGCAGAAATAGAGGCAGTATACACAGGGTATGTAGTTATGTACCTGATTTGGTACTAGAAATGAAATAAGAATTGGACTCATGCACAGATCCCTAACCCAGAATCTATCTCTGAATCATAACCATTTGCAAATGAAAATTTAGTTTTTCAAGGAATTGTCACTAGGATAAGAACTACTCCCAAATGTATGCTACAAGCCAAACCTCAAAAACTTCAACAGCGAGCTTGGCAGTGGTGATGCACACCTTTAATCCCAGCACTCAGGAGGAAGAGGCAGGTAGATCTCTATGAGTTCGAGGCCAGCCTGGTCTACAAGAGCTAGTTTCAGGACAGGCTCCAAAGCTACAGAGAAACCCTGTCTTGAAAAAATACCCCCCCCCTGAAATTTAACAGCATCTTGGAGATTCCTTGTCTCATAATGTCATGTCAGAACTTTACATCCTCTCTTTCTTTTATATCTTATCTTATTTATACATTTTCCAGTTTGAGTGTTTTGGGGGATTCTGTTTCTTTAGGCTTTTTTGGGCTATTAGTCTTCTAATTGTTTTTTTCTATTATTCTGTGGTAGTTTTGTTTTATCTTACTACATCATAGTATATATATTTTTTTATTGTTATCACTTAGAAATCAGTTTTTTTCTGGTGAGAGAAAGAAAGGGGTTGGATCTGGATGGGAAAATGATGGGAAAGAATTGGACATAGTAGAGTTGAAACAAATACAACTAGGAAATTATTTAAGGAAAACTGTTTTCAGTATAAGGATAAGTTTAAAAAACATATAAATAGACCGTTATTTTTTAAATATTCATATGAAAACTACTGTGTTCATTGGGAAAATGTGTGGAGATCCCATGCTAGGTAGTTTCCAATGCAAAAAATGAAATATAAATAATTAGAGAGAAGTTCATTTTCTGCAAAAGATGTGATCATTTATGTTCATCACTTGGCAATGCTTCAAAATAATTTATTACTGATAATATGAAATCAACATATCCTGACTACAGAATCAAACACTGTATATGAATCCAGGAACAAAGCAACCAAACTAATGATCTCTGAAGTGGTAGACATTGTTACAGAGAACCTAATACAGGTGAATGAAGTCAAAATCAATACATTAAGGAAAGCTGATGACAGCTTTTCACACAAGAGTCACATCATTATTGCTGGCATAGTGATTGCCCAAGGAATACAGCATAGAAACTCTAGTGTGAATACAACAGCATCAATTTTATGCCACGCATAAGCTACGTGTGTCTGCCACATTCCAGATTCTCAAGTGAATTCCGGATATGTAGTTTTGTTTTCCACAAGACTCTGCCATTACTAAGTCTACTTTCTCATAACTGAAAAAGTTATGCTAGGCTACGCATTTCATGTGAACGAGCATGCATTTTCATAAACCAGTAATCAAAGAGAGCCTGGGCAGTAGCCATACCATATATGGTGTGAGTTGTTCTCTGGAGGAATTGGGCATCAGGAAACTACAATATTCCTCTGTCACAGTGGAATCCCCAATGATAAGCATCATCAGTTCATTGAGGATCTATGTCTTCAAAAAACAAACAGACAAGAACAAAACAAAACAGTGGGAATTTGATCCCGTTTAAATAGTATATATTTGTGGGACGAGGTGGCTGAGTGGTAAGGCGATGGACTGCTAAATAGTATATATTTAAAGACTCAATTATAATTTTCATAATTTAGCACAGACACACAAATGTCAATAGATATAAACTCCTTAGGGAAGACTATGAGAAGCAGAGAAAATGTGCAACATAAATATATCAACTTTGTAGAAGAAATTGAGCATAGCTGCTGTGCAGAGACATACTTACTGTAGAACCATCCATCTCTTCTGAGCTTCTGTTCCTGGATTCTCTCTAGAGGATTTGCTTTTAAAAAATATCACTAAATACCATTCAGCTGCTACACGCACACTCACCATCTGCAGAGCCTCAGAAATCAGGAACTATTTACTCCTGGCTTGGTTAAACAGATACTCATGAAAACAAGAGAGATTTAAATGCTGAGTTTTTCCCTTGCTGAGTTCAAGAGGTCTGCCCAGCAGTGAGATCTCTGGCTGCACTGGCCTGTTGTACTCAATCAAAGCAAAGCAGCAGTGGGGAAAGGAAAGCTGAACTCAAAATCTTATGGAGATCAAAATCTTATGAAGCTTATCATACCTCTACCTTGGTTTCACTGGGAAGATTCACAAAGATGTTGGGGCTGCTAATTAGATTGACAAATAGAAGCTGTGGAATGAAGCACAAGTGAAAGCAATTTTATTTCCACATGCAGTTGTTTGTGATTTTGAAATTCTGAGAGAACTGCAAGTATTTTCAGATTTTTTTAAAGGAAGCAGTAGAGTTCAAAATGCTTCAACATGAGACATTGTTCATTAATCATGTAGAATATCACCACAGTATGTTATGGTAGATTCTTACGGACTCATATATTTTGATATGAAAAGCAAATACTGAGATTTTTATAATGCCCATGAGGACCTACTGTTAGGAGCCCTCTTTTTCCTTAAACACGAGTAACAAACCGCTGTTTGTGAAGGATGTGGGGATAGGTAAAGAAGGACGCCTAGTGAGTAAGAATGGAACCTTTGAAGTTCGGGTTTCACTCTCCTTACTCATTTCACTGTCACAAGGAGACAGTAGACTCCATTAGAACCTGATGTAGCACAGAGAGACCGTGTACACACACAACACAACCACAGAATATGGTTTGAAAAACAATTCTGTTCCTTGTGCCTGATTCTTGTTGTGTTTTGTACAGAGAGTTTTATTTGTTTGTCTCTCCTCTCTGACCATTTAAAAATGCTTTACACTGATGCTGAACTATTTTGCCAAACACATTTGGTCTTTCTGACAAATTGACAGTTCTACTGTTTGAATAATTTAGTCATGTCTTCCAGTGTAATAAGTGTAATGGATTTATTTATCAATTTTTTCCCGAAAGCTTTACTATCAGTTGCTTCTTCTCTTACTCAGAAGCAGCTGAATGTTTATAAACATGTGTTTCTAGATGTTTGACACAGTAAATATCTCTATTCACTGTTTGTGATCTCAAGCTAATCTAATGTGTACTATTAAAAGGAATGAAGGACATTCACCTTTGAGAGTTTATTCATGAGAAAATATTTTGTAAGCATGCTAAAAATGAATAAATTGTTAAATTAAATTTATTAAAGTGCTGTAAAAATCCTACATGATACTTAAAAACATTTCCTTCCATATTATGTGTTTTCAAGATAGGTATTTGAGATATAATAATCATGGATTTGTGGAAAAAAATCATTGTTTAATAAACACTCCTAGGGAATAATATTATAAGTTCTCTCAGGAAACACATAGGCCAAATCTTTAAAGTTGAGAATTGTTTTTACATGTTAAATAAATCTCATCTAATTCATGTTTTTGGATATATGACACACCATAACATAAGTTTATTCCAAACAACACCGACACAATTAAGTTCATGGACTCATGATTTTTAGTTCACTTTTGGAGAAGGTAAATTATTTTCAGTTTTTAAAGCTAGCCGAGTGATGTGAGACAGACTGAACATAACTGAAGTTGTTTAACTGTTATATATTAAGAACACATTAGTTTCTTTGGTCTATGACTTTTGACTCTTAAAGATATACTAAATTTGAAAACAAGCACACAAAGGAGAAGAGCTACTGTGGGAAAACCCATCCAAATTGACACTCACCACTCCCGCATGTAGTCAACACATTTGAAATGAGAAAAAAAGGAAAAATATAGGTGCTGAGGATTTCCATCCAGATGGGTGAGGGAGTACAGGGCCCCTTCAACTCCTGCTGCAGGGGCTTCTTTGATCCACATGACCCTGCCCTCCCCCCAAGTTTGTGCTTTTGTCTTTGGGGGTCGTTGGACTACCAGGAGTCCCTGGTCCTCTAATGAGGAGATCCATCCAGACTGGCCCTTGGCCCAGGAACAGTTCCTAGTCCTGCACTGAGGAGATCCTCCCAGAGAGTCAGTAATAGCAAAGATTGGAACAAGACACCAAGACTCTCCTGGCTGCATTTGAAGGAAGAGATGGGCATGCGCCAATGCAAGAATTCCTCCAACAACCTGAAAGGGAACATGACATCACCAGAATCCAGGGATCATGCAACAAGAAGAATTGAACACCCTACTCAAGAAGAAGTAGAAGAAATCAACTTTATTATGAAAATAATAGAGGACCTTAAACAAGACGTGAAAAACTGTCATAAAGAAATGGAAAAGAACTCCTTTTCCTGCCTGGGATGGCACCCACTCACTATCCTGAGTAAGGTAACTCAGACCCAAAAAGAGAAATATGGTATGTACTCACTCATAATGGATTCTAGCCATAAACAATGGACATTGAGCCTATATTTCGTGACCCTGAGAAGCTAAATAAGAAGGTGAACCCAAAGAAAAACATATATTTATCCTCTGGGATATTGGAAGTCGACAAGATCGTCAAGCAAAAGATGGGAGCATGGGAGTGGGGGTGGATTGGGTGGAAGAGGAGATGGGGAGAGAGAAGGGAGAAAGGGAGGATTGTGGAGAGCTTGGGGGAATGGGATAATTGAGATGGAGGAAGGGTGGATATGGGAGCAGGGAAGAGTTTATCCTAACCAAGGGAGATATTTTAGGGTTGGCAAGATTCTTAGCTCTAGAGGGGTTCCCAGGTGGCCAAGGCGATTTCCCCAACTAGTTACAGGGGCAGAAGAGGAGAGGGTGCCTGTACTAACCTTATCCTATAGCCACACTGATGAATATCTTGCATATCACCATAGAACCTTCATCCAGAGATGGATGGATATAGAGACAGAGACTCACATTGGAGCACTGAACTGAGCTCCCAAGGTCCAAATGAGGAACAGAAGGACAGAGAATATGAGCAAGAAAATCAGGACCTCTAGGGGTGCGTCCACCATCAGAGACAATGGGACTGATCTAAAGGGAGCTCACCAAGGTCAGCTGGACTGGGACTGATGGAGCATGTGATCAAACTGGACTCTGAATGTGGCTGACAATGAGGGCTGACTGAGAAGCCAAAAACAATGGCACTGAGTTTTGATTCTACTGCATGGACTGGCCTTGTGGGTGACTAGTCTGTTTGGATGCTCACCTTCCTAGACCTGGATGGAGTGGGGAGGACCTTGGACCTCCCACAGCACAGGAAAACCTGATTGCTCTTAGGACAGGAGAGGGAGGGAGGCAGTGGGGGGAGTGGGAGGAAAATGGGAGGAGAAGAGAAGGTGGGAATTTTAAATTAATTAATTAATTAAAAATTATTAAATAAGAAGCCTGCGCTAATAGGCCAAGCAGTGTTGAAAAAAATCTTCAGACTGAAAAGAAAGCAAGGTCCTGTCTAACTCTGCCCTATATTCCTCTCTAGTGCTGGTGTTAAAGGTGTGTACGACCGTCTTCCAGCCTCTATGGCTAACTCGTGTGGCTGTTGGGATTAATGATAACACTGCATGGCCTGTATGGCTGACTAGTGTGGCTAGCTTTGCACTCTGATCCTCAGACAACCTCTATTGGTTAGATCATAAACAAAATATCACCACAAGTAAGATTCTACTAGAAACATGAGAAAAACCACAAACACAATTGCGTTTCAGAGTCTACCACTTACTTCCTAATCTTATAATCTTCAATGAGTTAAGTTATTCTGTAATTTAAATGTATATATATATTTTGGCAAGAGAGGGCACTAACACTTGAAAGTTTAATTTCTTCTGCTACTTTTGTAAGCTGTTTTAAGCAGAGATCTGAAACAAAGCTTCACACATCCATGGAACTGATTTGTGCAAAGGTGAGTCAATATCCTGGTTTAAAATGTCCTGAAAATATAGTAAAGTACCTTTTAGTAGAGCCATTATAGCAAGGGCTTAGTTCCTTTTGCTCAAATTATAAAATTCCATTCAAGATGAGCAACCTGTTTCTAGAGAAAACACAGCAGACTAGAGTTACAACATGAAAGGAAACCTGTTTTAAAGGATCCAGAGGTGTTTTCAAGATAATGAAAGATAAAAAAGGTGTTTTCGATAATGATAATAATATTGATTTTAGAGTACTTATGGTTGGAATAAAAGAGACCAAATTGTTTGGTATACAGGTGATAAATCTAAAAATACAAAATGTTACTAATAAAAAATTAGATATTAGACATGTGTATAAATCTAGTAAACCAAAAGGCCATTGGTTTACACACCTCATAAATGTATCATGGATCTGAAATAAAAGATGTCGAATTTCTGCAATTCAACACTTCTCAAACCAAATCATTGCGAGACTTTAGTAGACTCCATTTTCTGGTAAAGGCAGTGTGCTAAGTGTAAAAGCATGGACTGAGACAGACATTGTCAGTTCTTATTTTTACACGCTAAATGAGCAACAAATATTTTATGTTATGTTGCCTTAATTAGTCTGGAACACTTTACATGGACCAGGCTAGCTTTCACCTCAAAAATTGTCTCCTGGCTCTGCCTTCCTGTGCTAGGATTAAAGACATGAGTGACTACAGCTCATGACATGGATTGTTTTTAATGTTTAAATAGGAGCTGAAGAAAAATTTCATAGTTCGTTTTTCAATCATCCTCATTGTTTCTATTTTCCAAATTGTTGATATCATGGTAAAGTAACCACAGGCGTATACCATGTGCACTTATGACTAAAAACAGAGGGAGATGATAAAAGTGTTAAAACCATAGAGGGTTTGTTTTTGTTGTCTGAAAATAAATTGCATAATGAGCAAACAGCGAATGAAAAGAACTATGAACTGGAAAAGGTTGGCAAATTTCCCATCAAACATACATATCCATTGTTGTCCAATGTCATCTCTTTTGCTAAAATCATTAAAACAGTTGCACATGACTAGAAACTTTTGACAAGTATATACACACGCACATCATTTTTTATCATTGATTTGTCTTAACATTTTTGATTCATCACACTCTGGGCTATACTATTTGGGTAGATTTGGTGATTTTTTTAAACTTTAGGTAGCATATAAAAACAACTAACTTACTGGATTTAGAGTAGACAGTGAGTGGTTGGAGTGAGTTGTCTTGGTGCAGCCCACACTGGGTGGATGCTGCTGCACATGGAAACTATGGCCCAGAAGAAAAGATGTTTTGTTTTCACAAGCCAAAGGCACACAAAAGTACCGAGAACTGCAGTATCTGCAAAACCAAGTACTCCTGCTCTCAGTTCATAGGCAGTAAACATTACGATAAGGACTTCCACAGCTGTTTTGGGTTGCACCAGACTCACTCAGGAGACACCTGCAATGCCTGTGTGCTGCTTGTAAAAAGATGGAAGAAGTTGCCAGCAGGATCAAGGAAAACCAACAGAAAACAACTCAAAACAAAAGTAGAATCATCTGGTAGATGCAAGGGCAGGACTCAGTCTAAAGACAAACGATCTTCATAGACTTGTGTATGAGAACACTTGGTTCTAACTGGTGGCAACTGTGTGTGGAGGGTGAGTGTGGGTGTGTGTGGGGTGAGTGTGGGTGTGTGTGAGGTGACTGTGGGTGTGTGTGAGGTGAGTGTGGGTGTGTGAATGTGTGCATATGCACTACAGGCATGCATGGTGCTGAGGTCAGAAGAAGGTATTGGGTCCCCTGGAATTTTAGTTTCAAATGAGCCCCCTTATGGGTTCTGGAAACTAAACCCAAG
Source organism: Microtus pennsylvanicus (assembly GCF_037038515.1). Classification (NCBI taxonomy): domain Eukaryota; kingdom Metazoa; phylum Chordata; class Mammalia; order Rodentia; family Cricetidae; genus Microtus; species Microtus pennsylvanicus. Next base: position 89,593,059 of record NC_134579.1, read on the forward strand.
TGCTCTCCACTACTGAACCAACTCTCCAAGTGCCAAAGTCACATTTCTTAAATATAGCAGAAGGAATGATGTTCTGAATATCTTATATGAGATAGCCTTATGGAATTTTATTAACTGTTTTGTGACATAAATAAATGGGTAGGACCATTTCAGAGCTTTGAATGAATCCTTCTGACTCTGTTCCCTATATTCCTACTGTAAGTTGATGACAGTGTTGGAGCGGGCCCTTTTTCGACAGCTTCCCAATGTAACAGTCATGGTTTAGTAGTGAGAGGTTGGAAGGCATCTCCAGAATCCAAACTTGCAGCTCAGCAGTTCCCCTCTGTTGTGGGCACACTTTGCTCATGTATTTCAAAGGCCATGTTCAGTGGTTTGCCATCGAGGATCACAATGGGCAATTGTGACTGGACACTGGGATAGAACTAATGTAGTGCAGAACGGGGAGTTCCTTTCTTTCCAGAGCCCTTCTTCATTGCATTCTCTTAAATCTAGCTGTTAATATAAAGTCAAGGTCATAAAGACAGGAGTAGGCCAGGCCATCCACTTTCAAGGTACTACCCTCCTGTGTAGACCTGTGTAGACCTGCCTGGAGGCGAACTCACTGTGTAATCATGGCTTCTGGAACATACAGAAATCCATCTCTGCCTGTGAGTTCTGTAGTCACAGCAGAGCAACCCCACACCTGACTCTGGAAGGGTGGTAAAATTGAAGAGTTGAAAATTGCTTTTTTATTCATAAAAATAGTCTTTTTACTCAATAGGGGCTTTAGGAAGGATAGTCAGTATATACAGTGTAGAGCCTTAACCAGCTACTAAAACAAGAAAAAAATAATTATCAAAAACTAACAATATTTAAACCAAAGCAAAGAAAAAATACCCCAAAAAACAAAACCAGAACCTCCACCCCAAATTAAGCTAAAAATTTTCTCTTGCTCTACATTCAACAAATCAATTGAGAGCATCTGGCTCTCTAAGGAAAGGAAAGGTGACCAGACCTCTGCTATAAGCCTTTCTCAGGACTGACATGTCAGTTCAGACTGTGAAACTGGAGAATCCCCGGACATTTTCTTTATGGACGATCAGTGACTAACACAGGTGAGGGATGCTGTAGTCTCTGTACTGCGTTATCTTCACCAACACTTTCCTGTGACATGGAGTCTCCCTCAGCACTCACAGGAGAGGGAATCCTGTTCTTTTCCCTGTGGTGTGCACAGACTACAGCACGGCATCAGTACAGTCTTTCTCGTGAGAGTCCTCACCACATATGGAGGGCGCAGCCGGCTTACTAAAGACATGGAGAGTAAACTGACAGAGGAAGCCTTGCTCAGCAGCACATCCTCCCCATGCTGCTGTGCGCCACTCAGGGTCCACCTGCTGACCGATGTCGGGATTCTGAGTCATTTTTGGTTGGTCCTCTGAATGTCAGGCTTCTTTCTGATGATTTCCTTTCTCCAGGAATGGACCAAGAGAACTTGAATCAGATTGGGTGTGGATCCTCTGCAGTAGGTGGATATTTTCCTCACTAGTAAATTCACAGCTATGAGGAGAGGTCGGATTTTCAGCAGGTGTTGCTGCTAGAGTGGAGTGTGTGGAGCTTCCTTCAGCCTCCTCAGTTCTCCAAAGTGGAGCTGTCAGAGAAGGAAAGGCAATCAGACCCATAGGAAGCCTCACTGGACCACAGCCTAGACAAAACCAGGGCCTGACCACACATGGGAAACAAACGTCAAGGAAGAAAACCCACCCCATGAATGCCAAGGTTGCAGGGGATAGGAGTCAATGGTGGGTCATTGGCCTGGCACACACAGGGCTCCTGCTGCAGCAGGTCCTTCTGCAGGAGGCTCCCATCCTGGACTGTGGCTAGTTCCAGATCATGCTGGAGGTTTTCAAACCTAGGGGAGGAATACAGCTGGCAGACACGTCTGTTGGGGAACTGCCCTGCCAGCATTTGAGTTCCCACCAGCTCTTCTCAGCTGTACAATGCAGCATTTCATTTGAGCTGGGCTCATTCACTCCTTGCTTCCTCAAGGATAAGACAATACCTGAGTTTCTTTTTTCTCCACTTTTAAAGCTGCTAGAAATTGAACTGAGAAATACCCACCATGGTGAACTAGAAAAACCGCCCATTTCGGCAAAGAAACTTCCTTGGGTAAAACATGTCAAACTCTAAATCTGATTTTAATTCCAGAGAAACCTTCTTATAGGAAACAGATGCAGACTGCAGAGAACCCATAGTCAATAAGAATGTGCACACATAAATCTGCCCAAGTGTAGGATTTTATCTCTAAATGTGATACTCCTGGAGGAAAATAAAGTGGCAGGAGGAGACACCGTCTTCCACAATTAACACTGTACCTGTTAGGTCTGGAACTACCATAGGCAGGATCAATGCACTCAGAACACATGAGAGCACTCAGAAGTGAATAAGTGCACACAATCGAGAAAGATTAAGGATAACACATATTGCTTCCTGTGCAGACATTTCTGTTGACTGAGCCAGCCCAATACTCTCAGATGTTCTTTCCCTGGCTGTGACTGAAAAGCCATGCAAATGGCCAGTAACCCAAACAGGACAGAGATTCAGGTATTGGGGAACTACTGGGTATAACTCTCTTTCGGAGCCTGGGATCCTACCTCATCTGGAAGACAGCAAAGTGATTCTGCAGCTTTTCTGCCAAGACTATTTGCTTGGTGATCAGATCCCTCTGCTTCAGCAGGTATTGCAGTCTTTCCTCCAATTTTTCCTGTTTCTGTTCATTGGAAGATTATGTTCTTAGTGAATGGTTGGACACTCAGATGCACACAGACACAGATATTTCTGAATACACACTCCTGGACATACATGTACAAACATATACATTTACAACAAAATTATAGGAATTAATCATTTGATATCTCTCTATCAGTGGTCTAATTTCCTTAATAAAAACACAATGAACGATAGAATGGATGTGAAAACAGGGTTCAATTTTCTGGTGCGTATAAGAAGCCAACTTTTAACATCAATTATATACATTACCTCAGTATTGGAGAAAATCTTCCAAACAAATAAACCTAAAAGACAAGCTGGTGTAGCCTTTTTAATATCCAACAAACTTGGCTTCAAACCAAAATTAATCAAAAGAGATGGGGAAGGGCACACCGCAAAGATGACATTTCAATTCATTTTTTTCTTTCTTCTTTCTTTTTTTTTTTTGAGACAGGGCTTCTCTGTATCTCTGAAGCCAGCCCTGGAACCAGGTCTTGTGGACCATGTCGGCCTTGAACACAGAGAGATCTGCCCGCATCTGTTTCCTGGGTGGGTGGATTAAAGACATGCACCACTGCCGTTTGGCCAACATTTTAATTCTTAAAATCTATGCCCGAAGTACTTTTGTAAGAATAACATTACTATAGCTTAAAACGTACATTGACCCACACACGCTGATATTTGGGAACTTAAATACTCCAGTCTCACTAATGTGCAGGTCATGCAGATGAAATTAATGAATTCTGCATTAACTGAACTTTAAAACAAATAAGCATAACAGATATTTAAAAAACACTCTACCCAAACCCTACGATTGTACCTTCTGAATAGCATTCCAAGGAACTTTCTCCAAATCTGATCACATACTCAAACATAAATCAAGTCTCAAAAGATACAAGAAATTTGAAATCATACCCTGTACCCATCAGACCACCCTGAATTAAAGCTGTATATTAACAACAGAAAGAAAAGAAAGCATATAAATTCATGGGAACTAAAGATCTCTATATTGAATGAACAGTGGAGCAAAAATAAAGAAATTAAACATTTTCTAGAATTCAATAAAAATGAATACATAATATATACAAACTTATGGGATACAATGAAAGAAGTGCTAAGAGGAAATTCATAGCACTACTTGACTACAATAAAAATGTAGAGATATTATACTAACAACTTAATAGAACACCTTAAAGGTATTGAACAAAAGAAGTAAGTACACCCAAGAGGAGAAGACCAGAACAAGTAATCAAACTGAAATGAGTAATGTAGAAATGAAGAGACCAATGCAAAAAATATCAATGAAACAAAGAAGTCATTCTTAGAGAAAATCAATAAGATAGATAAAAACTTATCCAAACTAAATAAATATGGGCAGAGTATATCCAAATTAATAAAATCAGAACCCAAAGGGGGACATAACAACAGACACTGAGAAAATCTAGAGAGTCACAAAAAAACCATACTTTAATTCATGTACTTCATCAAATTGGAAAATCTAAAAGAAATAGATAATTTTATCAGCAGGTACCACTTACCAAAGTTAAAATTAAAACCAGACCTACATCCCCCCAGTGAAATATAAATCGTCATTAAAAGTCTCCCAAACAAATAAAAAAATCCATGGCCAAATGAATATAGAACAGAATTTTACCAGACTTAAAAGAAGAGTTAATTACAATACTCCTCAAATTAGTTCACAAAATAAAAAAGCAGAAGAAACATTGCCCTATTCATTTTATAAGGCCACAGTCACCTTGATACCCAAACCACAGAAAGACTCAACAAAGAATTGTAGACCAATTTCCCTCATGGTCATAGATGCAAAAGTACTCAAAAATACTTACAAACCAAATCCAAGAATATGCCAAAAATATCATCTATTATAATCAAGCAGGCTTTAACCTAGAGATGTAGGGATAGTTCTGGTGTAGGAGGTCCCTCTGTTTATGTGTTGCTTTCATTGGTTAATCAATAAAGAAACTGCTTGGCCTGATAGGGCAGAACTTAGGTAGGTGGGGAAGATGGAACTGAATTCTGGGAGGAGGAAAGCAGAGTCAGAGAGATGATGTCAGTCAGAATCTTGCTTTTGAGCCACAGCCACATGGAGATACACAGATTGATGGAGATGGGTTAAATCAATGGAAGAGTTAGCCAATAAGAAGCCAGAACTAATGGGCCAAGCAGTGGTTTAAACTGATATGGTTTCTGTGTGAGTATTTTGGGACTAAGCTAGCCGGTGGCCAGGAGGAATAAGCAGACCCTCTCCTTGCAACATAGTTCAACATATGAAAATTAGTAAATGTAATGCACCATATAAACTGAAGGAAAAACATGATGATCATCTTACTAGGGACTAAAAAAGTCTTTGAAAAATCCAATACCCTTTCATGATGAAAGTTGTGGAGATATTAAGGATACAAGGACATACCTTAACATAACAAGGACAACTGACAGCAAGCTTATAGCCAACTTCAAATTAAATGGAGAGAAATTCAAAGCAATTATAGTAAAATCAGAAACAAGGCAAGGCTGTCCACTTTATCCATATCTATTCACTATAGAGCTTGAAGATCTAGTTAGTGAAATAAGATAACTGAAGCAGATCATGGAGATACAAATTGGAAAGGAGTAAGACAAAGAATCATTACTTACAGATGCTATGATAATATATATAAACCCTAAAAGTTCTACCAGAGAACCACCTTCAGTAAAGTGGCTGGATACAAGATTATCTCAAAAAATCATTAGCCCGCATATATATATGAATGATAAATAGACTGAGAAAGAAATTGGAAAAACAACATTCTTCACGACAGCGAAAAACAAAATAAAATGTCTTGTGGTTACTCTAACCAAGAAAGTGAAAGACTTATACGATAGAAACTTCAAGTCTTTGAAGAAAGAAAATGAAGAAGACATTAAAAATTGGAAAGATCTCCCATGCTCATGAATGAGTTGAATCAACATAGTGAAAACAGTCATCCTACCAAAAGTAATTTCAAAATCAACACAATCACCATAAAAATTTCAACACAATTCTTACAGTCTTTGAAAGGGCAATTTTCAACCTTATATGGAAAACCAAAAAACATAGGCTAGTTTAAACAATCCTCAACAGTAACAGAACTGCTGGAGGTATATTACCATCTCTAATTGCAAGCTGTACTACACAGATACAATAATAAAAACCACAAGGTATTGGCATGAAGCAGATACATTGATCAATGGAATCTAATTAAAGGCCCAGACATAAAACTGCACACTTACAGACATCTGATTTTTATAAAAAATTCCAGAGGGACAGATTAGAAAAAAGAAAGCATCTTCAACAAGTGCTGCTGGTCAAACTGGGTGTCTGCATATTGAAGAATGCGATTATATAGATATTATATGCACTTTACAAAGCTCAAGTCCAAGTAGATGAAAAACCTCAACCTGATCATACTGAAGGGAATGTGACTATAAAAGTTTTGAAAATCTCTTCAGGCAATACACATTTACTTACATAAGACTGGGAAGAAAACAAGTCTAAAAGTATGAAATCTGTTTAAGAATTATAAAGTCTCTATTTTGTTTGCACCTGCAATATTATATGGACAGAAGTACTGTGAATTCAATGATATCAAAACCATTTTTGATTTTCCACTTTTCTTCAGTTGTATAAATATCTGTAGTATTTAGCTCGATTCAGGAAATAACCAGGTTTGTTTAAAGATAAGCAATTATATTTTTACTTATTATAAAGGGAAATTAATGCCACAAGAATGGAAAGTCCAAGTTCCATTGTGTCACATGGGAATTACCCAGATAGCAAGCACCTGATCTATCCCAGTTTTTGTCCTGGGTTCCCGAGAGCCACACCTTAACTAGATTCCACTTCTTTAAGATGATTGGTTAACAAAGCTTCACCTATTACATATCCAGTTGTAAAATTTGGTAGATGTGTATGAGTGTCTCTTCTGTGTCTGTCATAAATCATAATGTCCAAGTCACTTAAGAGTTTAATGTGACTCTGGGTTCCAGATGGTTACATGATCACCTTGACAGTGTTGTCACAAGAAGTGTCAGACACGACACCTACACTGGGAAGCTAAGAACTCATATACTCAGCTTGTAGCATGAACCAGGTACAGGAACTTGAAATGGTGTGTGAATGTATATTCTCAGGGACAAACTCATGACATTTCTTCCAGGATGGCATTATTTTCTAAATTTTCCAAAGGATGCCTCTAATTGAAAATGATTAATTTCTATAACTTCAAATCTACATTCTTGCTTTTTATTGCATGAACCAAATAATCATTGAGAAAAACTCTAGAAATAAGCCTTTACATACCTCAGCAGCTGGGTTACAGGAATGAATGCTTAGAGGAGAAAAATATTCATGAGTGAAAAATTGTTTAAATATTTTTATTTAACTTTAATCATGTTATTTTAATGTGCCTTGGTTTGGGTAAATGAATATTCATGCTTGCTCCCAGGAAGGTTAGACCCTGTGTGTTCTTGTGGCAGGCAGGACTACAGGAAGTTTTCAAAACTTGACCTTCATCCTGACAATGAACTTGTCCTAACTGCCTGGCCATGTCTTTGCCCTGTATATATGTTAAAGACATTATTTTTTATCATCTTAACATCAGATAATAGGGAAGAACTACTGCAAGGGAAAAACCTCATGTAAATGATATGGTAAAGACTTTAGACCCCACAGTGATCTTTATTGTCAGAAATTCTTGTTTCTTGTCTTTTTCATCATAAAGAAGGTTAATTATTTACTAAGTCTGATGGTGGACATTTTTCCATTGCAATATTTCGTTAGTGAGAGATATTAAAGTGTTCTATACATTTAGCAAATCCTTTCAATAAAGTTTATCTTGTGTTCTTTGTATTTGTTCTGTGATTTTTGTACATCTTCTACTGTGCTTTCACTTAGTGATAGGTATTTTTCTGCTGAAATATATAGAATGAGATATCCATCATCTAAGCAAAACATTTATTTAATGTTAGACAATGTATAGTCATTCCTTTTAAGTAATGCTGCCTGTGAAAGGGCAAAGAAATTTTTTCCTGGATTTTTTTTTCATGTTTTCACAAATTCCCTTGAGATGCCATTTGCTATCCAGTCTAGCTTGTATGTCACTAATTAGTTATGAATACATCTGAACTCATAACCATCATGGGTTAGTCTCTTGATAAGTCCAAAAGTACATTTGCTGTTTTGTCTACATATCTTATCAAAATTAATGTTAAAATGCATAATAGGATAGAGTATAGGAAACATTACATCATATATGTGTCCACAGCATCATTTTCATCAAACTGGTAGAAATATAAAATGTGGGATAATCAGTAGTCAACTGAATATTTCACAGTATAACTTGATGTCCTGTGGATACATATACATTATTTGAAGTTTTTTGCATATACCTGTCCCCATTAGTTTTCCATTTGTCACTTCATCATGAAGTGCTTCCTTCTAAGGGAATTATCAAGAGATGCAAGGCAAAGTATCATCAATGAGACATATTTGAAAATAGTTTCTGTTATATGTATGTGTGATATAATTATGGAATTTTAGCCCTGACACATATGAAGAACATAAGGCAAGTTTTTGTGGTGGCCTCTTGGCTTTTTTCATATGGTAATCAAGATTAGGTTACCAGGCTTGCACAGCACAAACATTTCCCACTAAGTCAGCACCCTATTAATTGAAACATTCTACCAGAAAATTGTTGTCATTTTGAAGATTGTGAACATGTTTTAATTTAAGGAAAAAGAAAAGACAACTACTTAAATAATAAGGCATATTTTCAAGGCAACTGATAAACTGCTATCTCTTCTTTTGTTTTTCCCTTTATTGTAGAATGTGTTATCCTTAGGACTCAACATTTGTTCGTAACATTTTCTCAGAAGCCCAATGAATACCATAATATTTCTCGGTACATAAAGTTTTTTGCTGCTGTCTGATGACTTGAGTTTGTCATAGTATATACCGAGTGCAAAAGTGGAGGTAAAAGTGGAGGCCATCAGAGGGTATGGGATCCCCTTTCACAGGCGTTAAAGAGAATTGTGTGCTGTTTTGTGGGTTCTGGGAAACAAAGTCATGCTGTGTGGATAAGCAACCAGTGTTCTTATTTGCTGAGCCATCTCTTCAGCCTAGTGAGCATGTCATTATAGCAGTGAGGTATGAATGGGTGATCCTGAGTTCATCTTTGCCTCACACCTAATGACCCAAATGAAATACAAGATCGACAGCATCAGAAACTAACTTAGAAATATGCACAAAGAGTCTTTGAGCCCAAATCTCCATAAAACAATGGAAGAGTACAAAAACTATTCAGGAGAGAAACTGAAAATACATGTTTTTAAAAAGTGACAGACCCTTAATGAAATCACAAACCTGAGTTTAGCCCAAAGTTGGGAAATAGTCAGCAATGGGAGACCCCAAGGATACAAGGCAGGTGGAGCCCTGCTGGAGTTTATGCCCCTTTAAGGAGATAAAGGGAACTTACAGGCATGAAGAATGACTTTTCTGAATGTGAATGTGTCTGCTTCACTATGACTGTAAAACTTTCAATTAGGAGACTTGAATGGTGGTGACTTCAAATGATGCACAGATTTTCAAAAAATTCTGGTGCTTAAAAAGAAGTCACTGTAAGGCCTGGACAATCAGGCATTTATAGAGAGAGAGCTGTCGAGTATTGAATTGTTAGGGAAGAACCTCTACCCATTAAAACCCAATCAAATAGGCAGAGGTAATGCTTGGGGTGTACCTGAGCACAGACTCACTTCAACTGTGCTCTCTGTATCCACTCAGCTGTGGTGAGAGGCATTTAGGTTATATAAAGGCTCTGGATATTATGAATAGTGCTGCTATGAACATAGTCGAGCATGTATCCTTGTTGTGTGATTGAGAATACATTAGGGATGTACCCAATAGTGATAATGCTGGAACTTGAGAGTAGATTGATTCCCAATTTTCTGATACACCACCATATTGATTTCAAGATGACTGCACAAGTTTGTACTTCCACCAGCAATGGAGGAATGTCCCACTTACTCCACATCTTCTCCAACAAAAGCTGTCTTCAGTGGTTTTGATCTTATTTACTCTAACAGGTATACGATGGTATCTCAGAGTTATTTGATTTGCATTTTTATAATGACTAAGTATGTTGAGGAATTTCTCAAAGTCTTTGCCAATTGAGAGTCTTCACTTGGGAATTCTCTGTGAATATCTTTTTTTATTTTTAATTGGATTATTAGGTATTTTATGGCTAGTTTTTTGAGTTATATATTTGACTTTTAGTTTTTAAATTTTTCATAATTTTAATTTTTATAATCAAATTTATATATTTATTTAATTTTAAGTGTGTGGTTATGAATTTCTGGTTGTCCCAAACCTCACATGGTAGTCTAGATTGTCCTAGGACATAAGAGAGGTCTTCACACATTTTCTCCAGTGTGTATGCATAAGACATGCGCACAGCACACCTGGATAACATGGTTTTTTAATTGGCTTAATAAGCATGAGTGTCTGAGCCCGGTTAGTTTAGGAAGCCAGGGCACAGACTCTGGTCCTAATTCTAGTCACAAAATGGCTCCCATCAAACACAATACTTCTTCCTTAATGTCTACTGTTTTCAACTATTAAAAAGAAAGTTTTTCTTTATCATTGAGTCTCTTATAACTAATCAGGAGACTAGCACATAGTTCTGAATTTATTCAAAAGATATAAAACCCAGGCTTACAGAGATCAATGCTTTTATAATGTAGTTAACTGTAATGCTCTTTTTACTCATCCCATCTTTCTTATGCCTGACTAAATAAAGCCAGAGCAATCTAAGTCAAACATAGTGGCATAGACATGTAGTCATGGTAGTAAGAAATTGGAGGCAGGAACTTCAGGATTGTTAAGTTATCTGAAATGAGAATGGTGAGTAGGGTGTGGAGGGAGGCCCAGAGTTCCAAGAAAACTGTGATTGGCTGAGATCAGTGTTCAGAGTGTTTGCTGCAGGTACAGAACTTTAGAGTCCTTTACTACACCAGCAAGTGTCTGATGAGGAATTTGCACCAAGGGTTTTCTAATTTTGATAATATTTCCTACCCAAAGAAGCCTATGTCACTGTGGGGTCAGATCATTTTGTTTTTAATGACTGGAGTTTTCATTTAACTGGGAGAATTTGACTCAGGCAGGGATGAGCTAACTAACTGAGTATCCAATGGGACATGTTCAACCCTGGATCTATATATACACAACCAACAGAAATAGCCTCAACAGGTTTTACAATGTGTTTTACACATTTAGTCATATGTGCTTAACAAAGAGGAAATTGGAAGGAAATAATTTATGAACTGGTGAAAAGAGAACAAAAAAGAATTAAATTGATATAATACATTTTAAGTAAAATGTATAAAAATAAATTTTAAGTACAAAACCATCTGTAGAGACAGCTTATCAGCGAAGAGCACTATCTGCTGTTAAAAAGGAAAAGGATCCATTGCAAGAAACCATGGTAGCTAACCATCTCCTGTAACTCCAATCCCAAGGGTTCTGATGGCCTTTTATGGCTTCTTTGGTACTGTGCACAGAAAATGGCAGGAAACACCCACATACCAAAAACATAATGAAGCCCTGAGACAGATAGTGGGCAGGTCTGGATAAACTGAACTGGTTCTGCAAGGAAGCAACTATGACTTTAAAATCTAGCTAGCCCTCTCAGAGGAAAAGGCACCCTTATTCTAACATTTGAGGAGCTCAGCAAAGCTGTTCATTTCATACCAGCATTCACAGTGGGGATTGGGGACTTTTCCTTGATTTTTCCCTGTTTTTGTGTTATTTCCCTTTGGTGTTAGGATTGTGCCAATGATACATCTTTGAAATGTTGTACTGCTTCTCTTCAGTGCAGATTATAATGTATGATCTAAAAGATAGATTTGCTCTTTCACTGTCTATCCCAGCTTGCTCAGGTATCAGCAACCTGATGCTCTCCTACACTCATGGCCATCCCAGCCACCCAAAAAAAAACAAACAAACATGCTGCTGCTTGCTCGATAAATTTAAAACCTACACTCTTCATTTAACTCTAAACATTTTTTTTTAATTCTAATACTAGGGACCTATTTGTTCAACTGTATAGTTGTCTTCTTATTAATTGTTATTTACCTTACAGGTATAGATAAAATATAGCTTCAGAATAGCTGTCTCTTTGCTTCTTCCACAATATGGATCTCAGTACAGACCACAAATAGTAATAACCTGATAGATCTAATATTTTTGCCTCTTAAGAATGATTCTTATGAGCTTCAAGAGATCGATTTAGATCCAGCATCATTGTCACAACTAAAAGTAAACTCAACTAAGTATTATTTGTTTGTAATTTGTTTTCCCACCTGCCTAATTTTTTTGTGGGGGAGAGGAAATTTCCCTGTCTCCCTGGCCTGGTTTGCCTTTTTCTAATCTGACAAAACTGTGCACTTAAAATTTCAAGTGTGCATCTAAGAGATAAAGTTTCTTCTTTGAGATTCCTTAACTTCATATCCTTCCATTAACATGTATTTTTTCCACCAGATTTATAAACATTTAAGGAGTTAGAGATTGCTAGGCAGCTTCCTTGCCACAGCTGTGCACTTTGCCCTCCAGCTCTCTGCAACTCTCACCCAATGAATCCCTATTGTGTTCTCTTGACACAGACTGCTCCAAGGCTGCCTGCAGGTGTCACAGAGTCTGAGGCAGCCTTGCTCTTCCCTGGTCTCCATGGGTTTCCACTATGCTCCAGCATTCAAGTCAAGACCTACAATTTCTCCCCTTATCAGCAGGAAGCAACTATGAGAGAACTTCACATCTTATGTTGCCTTTTATTGTATTAAACTCTATGCCCCAGAGACCAGACTGCCTTTAAAAGTATTCTATCACATGTGAAAACAAAATGTGAAAAATATTCTATCACTAATGTCTATATTCTGCCCATGAGATTGTAATGTATATGTTATCAGACACTCTCCCTATGTATTTCTGACAACTGATCTCCTTTCATAATCTTGCTGTGAATGTTTTGAGACAGTTGGTAATGCCCTGTGTTGAAGGAGCTGCGGGCTGCGTTCCTGCCACCCAGCTCCTGGCCACCTGGCTAGCTTATGCCCCAAAATAACAATACACAAACTGTATTCATATAAACACTGCTTGGCCCATTTCTATTAATGTGTGTAGCACCACAAGATTTGGCTTACCAGGAAGATTCTAGCCTAGTCTTGGGCTGGATCTTCATTGTGTCTGCCCCTGAGAGGAGTGGTATGGCATCCTGGCTCACTTCCTCTTCCTCCCAGCATTCTGTTCTGTTTACTCCACCCACCTATGTTCTAACCTAATAGCCAAGCCGTTTCTTTTGTTAACCAAGGACCTTCCTCCATCATTTCTTCTTTTTCTGTTTTAACAAAAACAGGAAGTCTTTAACTTTAACATAGCAAAACTACATATAACAAAACAGTTTTCAAGTAAGAATTACAGCTACAATATTTATATCTATTTTATCTTTTATCATAACAAAGGAAAACAACTATAACTATCTATCTAATCTTCAACTCCATCAAAGACTCCAGAAGTATATAATATTACCTAAGTAAATGATAAGTAAGCAACTTACAAAACTCTAGAAATCACAGAGACATCTCACTGCCTGGATAGTCACCCAAAGTTCCTCTGTACTGTTGGGGCATCCATCTTGTTTACTTAGGTAGTATTGTATCTTTTTGGCGTCTTTGATGAAGTTAAGAATAGTTAGTTATAGTTATAGTTTTCCATAGTTATGATAAAGATTATTGTAATTTTTACTTGATAACTGTTTTGTTATATGTAATTTTGCTATGTTAAAGTTAAAGCCTTCCTTTTTTTGTTTAAACAGAAAAAGGGGAAATAATGGAGGAAGGTCATTGGCTAATAAAGGAACTGCCTTGGCCCATTTTATTGGTTAGAACATAGGTAGGTGGAGTAAACAGAACAGAATGCTGGGAGGAAGAGGAAGTGAGCTCAGACTCCACAGCTCTCCTCTCGGGAGCAGACGCCTCAGAGAGACGCCATGCTCCCTGCTCCTGGGAAGATGCACGTGAGAGATCCGACCCAGGATGTACATAGGCTAGAATCTTCCCAGTAAGAGCGGTGTGACACAGATGATCAGATATGGGCTAGTCCAGGTGTGAGAGTTAGCTGAGAAGAGGCTAGATAGAAATGGGCCAAGCAGTGATCAAATGAATACAGTTTGTGTGTTGTTATTTTGGGCATAAGCTAGCCTTGCAGGTGGCTGGGGTGTTGGGGATGCAGCCCGGCCGCCCCAATTACTACAGTTACTTTAGGTCAATCTCTTATCTGTAAATGAGGTAAAATCAGAGTATACTTATTTTTCTAACTATTTGAGGGACTATCAATTAAGAGTCTTAGGATGTAGTATATTTATGCTAGTTAATATCTACAAATGGCTTTAATGAAGTACTTTTGCCTGGACACTTAATGCTGGCCAAATGACTGCCAATAAAGATAATCACAGGCAGTTAGTTCTGTGTTTACATTGGAAAAAAAGAATGAAGTTCTCATAGTGGGGAGGAAGGTTTTTTTGACAGTGTGCCTGTTTTTCATATAATTCAGGGAAATTTTGCACAAAAAGTGATCAAATAGTACTAAACTGTGGGAGGTATATCCAAAGTAAGTAACAGATGTTAGTAAGCTATGGGAGAATTCTGTAGCGAGGAAACATCCATTTCCTTACAAGACAATTATGCCAATATGCCTTACATCTTGATTAAATCCATCACACAACAGAATTATAGATTCTGATGGGTCGATCTGGTGAAACAATAACTGTATAATTACTGCATAATTCTGTGGCTCGTAGTAGGTGAATGATTCTGTAATTTCCCAGCATGTATTAATGCATTGTAACACCCGATTTGGTGTTACACCCTCGGTACAGTTTGCGCGCCTCTGTACCGAACGCGAGTCGGGCTAGGGCCTGGAGATTGAAAAGAAGACACAGAGAGACCAGGGTCATTCGAAAGGAGATCAGCCGAATGCCACTTTATTCAGCATTGGGGGAGTCCTTATCTACCTGACTGCAGCACAAGGATCTCCGCCCAGGCAGGTGGGAAATTACCATATTAACAATGGAGTAAATGCCCTGCAGCTAACCACCAGGCAGGGCAGGCATAGCACAGAAACACACAGGAAGCTTAGTTAGTAGATCATAAACTGTCCCCACAAATGCACCACAGGAATAAGGGAGACCAGGGCCCTACAATGCATGTCATGTGAATCAAGACAGACCTGATTAATGGTTATACAATTGGGGGGTTTCTCTTGAGCAAATGAATATTTAAGGAAGGGTTTTTTTTTTGTACTTTTGTTTTGTAAATAGGTACTGTGGAATACTCCTATATACCATGACAATGTGTTGTTGTCATTATTAGTAACAAAGTATAGGAAGGAAAACCAAACTGAGGACTCTAGGAAGAGCAAGAGCAGAGTCAGAGAACTCACAAACCAAATGCAGATATATAAGGAGATAAATGTGTTATGCTAATAAACGTACCACCACATGGCTGAGCATAGATCAGGAATATGGGTTAATTTGAAATGTTAGAGTTACCTAGTAATAAGCCTAAACTCTCTGCCAAGCATTTATAATTAATATTAAGTCTCCATGTCAGTTTTTGGAAACTGTCAGAAGAGGAAATCTCTGCCTACAAATGTGTATAGTCCTGATTGACACAACTGGGTCATCCCAAGGTTTCAGACACAGGCCATTGACTGTAGCAGTGGTTTCATGTCACAGATGTAAATCAGCTCACATTACACAAGTTCACACTGCTGTGGGATAATGCTTCTGTGTTCTCTGAATATTTATTCATTTCATTGGTTAACAATATACCAGAATAAGCCTATAGTTAGGCAGAATAAGTCTAGGCAGGAGTGTGCAAAGGAGATACAGAGATCAGCAATTAGACTTTGATATGACAGCATATGTCCAAGTTAATGCAGCTGCCAAGAAGGCCTGGCATAGACTTTCATCTTCTAAAGAACAGGCTGAGGATATGTCTAGTATGAGACAGGAATCAGATAAATTATTTCAAAACTTTGTCTCCAGACTGACACAGACATCTAATAGATTGATTGAAGGTACAGAAGCAGGGCAATCAATAGTTAAAGAGCAAGCATCTGAGAATCCTAATGCTGTGCATAAAGCGGCTCAAAACCTTTCAGAAAGCAAGGTGTCATTGTGTACAAATGGCAGCCCAATATGCCAAAATCAGCCAAAAAATGGCACCTAAATGTGGGTCAGACCAGTGAACCACAAAACACACAGAAAGGTCCTCATGTGTACAAGGGAGCACGTGAGGCATCCCAAAAGAAAATTGCACCACAGGTGGAGAGGTAAGTAATGAGTGCTCAGAAATAAATAGTTGTAGTAATGGGAGCGGCGGCGGGGCTGCTTCCCCAACACCCCAGCTGCCTGCTCGGCTAGCTTATGCCCCGAAATAATTACACACAAACTGTATTCATTTAATCACTGCTTGGCCATTCTGCTCTAGCCCTTACTGGCTAATTCTGATATCCCGATCAACCCATCTCTAATAATCTGTGAGCACCGGTCTTACCGGGAAGATTCTAGGTCGGAGCTTCATCACGTGTGTCTGCCCGGGAGCGGGGCATGGCGTCTCTGCTGAGGCGTCTGCTCCTGAGAGGAGAGCTGTCGAGTCTGACCTCACTTCCTCTTCCTCCCAGCGTTCTGTTCTGTTTACTCCTCCCACCTATCTCCTAACCAATGAGAGCCAAGCAGTTTCTTTTTATTTAACCAATGACCTTCCTCCATCATTTCCCCTTTTTCGGTTTAAACAAAAAAAAAAAAGGCTTTAACTTTAACATAGCAAAATTACATATAACAAAACAGTTATCAAGTAAAAGTTACCATAATCTTTATCATAACTAAGGAAAACTATAACTATAACTAACTATTCTTAACTCCATCAAAGACTCCAGAAAGATACAATACTACCTAAGCAAATAAGAAAAAAGCAACTTTTAAAACTTTAGAAATGACAGAGACATTTCGCTGCCTGGACAGTCACTCAAAGTTCTTCTGTACCGTTGGGGCATCCATCTTCAGCCTTCAGGCCCATAGTATCCAGCAGACATTTTCATCAAGCTGGAAATTCCAAAGACAGTTCAGTCACTTTCTGCTGTATCCTGCAGAATGTCTCGCAGACTCTTTCATGAGTCAGGAACCCCGAAAGACCATCTCACCTTTAGGCAAGTTCAGCAGTCCTCTCTCTGCGGGTTCTCTTTGTCCAGTTTATGCAACAGTCCAGGCAAGAGCAGTTTCTTGCCCAAATGGCTATCAAACTCCATAACAATCCTCTTTGATGCCCATCTTCCTCTCGAAGTAGATTGGTGCCATCAGGAGCAGACATGTCTCATTGTCATGAAATGTCCTAAGTTATTAAAATATTTTAAATGCCATATTCTGTAGCCTTTGAGAGATATGAAGAATGCCTATCTGAAATATATTTCTATATATCTAGAAAATCTAAGTAACATGACTACAAACTTGACTATTATTTATGATTATCCATCAACAACCTATATTTCCTAATTATACATTACATTTTAAAAATGAACTACACAATCACACCTTATTCAAGATAAAAAATACATATACATATAACAAAATTGACCTTAAAATCCATACCAATGCAAATTATTCATACCTATATCATTTCCCCCTTTAAATGTAAAAGAACATTTATAAACCATATTTGGGAACATGGGCACAGTTTTTTCTCTCCAAACTGCTTCCTGCTGAATGGGGGCATCATTAATTAGGTCTTTCATGGTATAACCTGTGTGCTAGTTTCATCTCAGTTAGCAGTTGAGCGAAGCAATTTTCTGAAGATGTTCACAGAAACTTTTCAGGAGGTCTTGGTCTATCATACCATATCGGGATAGATGCAATCCACAGGGTCTGGTCCTCTGTGAAAACAAAAGAAGACCCTCTCCAAAGCATCATATCCTTAGACACAAATTTTGAAATTGTAATACCCTTATATCCATTCTGGTTCCACTTTGCAGCCCATGTAATGAAATGTCTCTCTGTACTTAGCTCCTTCACAGTCAAAAATTTAAAGAAAACACAATGTACATAATCCAGACTCTCTGTGAATTTTCTATTTTTACGTGGCTTATTTTTACTCTATCACTTTATTCTGTCTCTTTAAAGACTTTACCCTTTTTTTTAAACCATTAACTTTATTCTCTATATTCTTTTTCTTCTCTCTTCCAAACCTAAGTACATTCATCCAACAGTGTGACTCATTTAGTGGTCTGAATCTGTCCTATTGTGAATCTGCAATTTTTTACTATCCAGGAGCACTTTTGATTTGCGCCTTTAAATCACTAGATGCTTAAGAATCTAAGCTGTGACATTCCTAAGTTAACTTTTTGCTTTTTGAGCGTATATCTGTAGACCAGGCTGTCTTTGAACTCTCAGAGATCTGCCTGTCTCTGCCTCCCAGGCATTGGGATTAAAGGTGTTTGCTACTACACCTTGAACTCACAGAGATCTGTTTGTCTCTGCCTTTTAGGCACTCGATTAAAGGCGTGTGCTACCACACCCTTAAGTCACAGAGGTTTACTTTAAGAATTTTAACTTTTAGTCTGCATATATTTTAACACTGTAAATCATTTAAAATTTTTCTTTGTCTTTGACGTTCTCTTTACTGTATCTCTGTTTTTCTGACCACATGAGTCTTTAATGTACCAAGCAATATCAGTAGGACTAAAGCCGTGGCTTTGACGGCTGGATCCTTAGCTTTCCAGCCTCATAGCTGAGGTACTGGCTGTAGCCATGTTTATAGCCACACCTCTATGGCGTTTCAAGGTCCCTGCCAGCCAGCGAGCTACAACAGACAACACTCAAGTCCTCTCTCGGTAGCCGGCCCTCCTGCCTCAAACAGTCAGAGTTTGCCCTGGCAGGACAGCCCAGAAAGCCAGCATTTTTAAATGGCGCAGCTTTTTTCCTGCTACGGCTGAAAACCGAAAAGCATGTGTTCAGCTTTTCATCAACACCATTTAAGTGTTTCATGGCAGGACCTCTTAATGAGCTGCAGGGTTTTGCAGCTAAAGCTGAGTCAGGAAGCCTCTCTAGATGAGGCACTTGCTTGCCTCTGGCAAGCAGAGTAGACCCGAGAGAGTGCTGCTACCAAGAAACCAGGCACAATGCTTTCATTTTGTTCTAGAATTACTTCCCAAGCTGTCTCAGGCTTTATGTGGAAGCAGTTGTCCACATGAACGCCATTTGTAGTAATAGGAGCAGCGGCGGGGCTGCGTCCCCAACACCCCAGCCGCCTGCTCGGCTAGCTTATGCCCCGAAATAATTACACAGACACTGTATTCTTTTAAACACTGCTTGGCCCATTTCTATCTAGCCTCTTCTAGGCTAGCTCTGGCACCTGGACTAGCCCATTTCTAATAATCTGCTGTAGCCCATGAGCTGGCTTACCAGGAATGATCTTAACCTGCATCTGTCTGGAGTGGGAGAACCATGCGACTCTCTGACTCAGCTTCTTTCTCCCAGCCTTCCGTTCTGTTTACTCCACCCACCTAAGGGTGGGCCTATCAAATGGGCCTAGCAGTTTCTTTATTGCTTAACCAATGAAATCAACAGATTGATATATGACACTCCCACATCAAGTAGTAGATATAAAAATGAAAGAGTATAGCTGGGCATAAAACTGGGAGTAAAAACGCAAATATTTGTAAACATGGCACAAGGAAATAGTTCTCTAGTGTCTGTACAGTTTCTAAGATGGATTTTGATAGCCAGAGTAGCTGAAGAGAAGTAGAGACAAAGGAAGAAATTTTTAGTTTTTAAATATGGTCCTACCCCAGCACTGGCAGTGTGTCCGCTGCCATCTTCAGTCAGCTCCAAGAT
The DNA here is from genome assembly GCF_037038515.1 of Microtus pennsylvanicus. Lineage (NCBI taxonomy): Eukaryota > Metazoa > Chordata > Mammalia > Rodentia > Cricetidae > Microtus > Microtus pennsylvanicus. The sequence continues at coordinate 89,612,780 of NC_134579.1, forward strand.
GTGGAGAGACCAAAATAAGTTTTGCCTTCACTTTTTCCACCAGCAGTGCTGTGGTCACCAAGCCACAGCCTCTCCAACTTCTGACTGAGTGAAAAGAATGAAGGGGGTATGGTGTTTGCCCTAGAATTGGCCTAGGTTACTGATGAGTTTATGGTAGTCCAAGCATACATGCTGTGGCCAGCTGAGTCTGACCCATGCTGTGCCTTTGTACCAGGAATAGCAACAGGAAAGTTTAAAGGTCTATACCTCCCACAGTCAGCACCCACAGCCTGTCAGTGGAAATACCTACAGGCTAATTGACCCATTAGACAAGGAGCCTATAATGGATAAATCTATGGCTTTTAACAGAGGAGAGGATTCAGAATTCTTCTTATTGTGTAATTACAAGGTTAAAATAATAAAGCAAGTATAGTAAAAATCAGTATGACTGTACCCACTTAAGCTTAAGAATGTGGCAGTCTCAAAGCCTCTGTAATGGTGGACACCTGAGAACCTGAGCTAAATTTGCCAGCTGGTCATAGTCTGTAATGGGACATAGTCTATAGCTATCACGCATTCTTCTGGCAGGAGTAAAATGTATCAACTTAGTTGTCATTTGGTGCTTGGGTTGCTCTCATGGCTGTCAGAAGTGCCTGTGACTCCTGATGTCAGCCTGAAGCCACAGAACAAACATCATATTTGGTTTCCTATAATCTGTACTCATTAGTATTCTGTGTATTCTTCCATCTTTTGAACAGGAGAATCAGTCTACTGCACATTGTGTAATGGGCTGTGCTAGCTAGCCACGTCATGTCCAGGAGGATGAAGGCAGTGTGGTTGTGGATTGCAGGAAGACAGCTGTGTCATCTATCTGATAGAGGCATAAGTGATATTGAAATTCAAATGTCTGCAGATCTGTAAAAGTCTGGGTATGGGGTGGAAGCCAGAGCCAAAGAATCCTGTGCTGTGTCTTTAAGCACACTGTAAGGCTGAGGGAGGTGCTCTTGTCACTCAATACTCACTAGCCAATCAAGACCTCCATGCCGACCTGTCAGTCAGAAAACAGGCAGGGCACTTCCTGGTGCCATGCTGCTGGACTGAATTTAAAGCTGAGCAGATGCCAGTGGATTGTGTTCTGTGCTGTGAGTGCTACTGCAGCGAGCTCTGGAGAACATGGGTGAGCCTGGAAGCCACGACATGGTGAGTAATGGGTTGCTGTTCCAAGATGAGGAGGAGAGGATGGTGAGCCATGGGAGACAGTGTGACATGCACTTTTTGATCGAGTGTACGAACCCACCGCGACAATCAGTGTTTTCTGAGGTCCCATATGGTCCTTGAAACTTCCCAGAACCAGGTCTTGGCCTCTGAATGACTTCCCTCTGTGGGCTGCATCTGTGAAAAGCATTTCAGGCAGGGAATTGTGGGTAGAAACATCTTTGTGGTCCACATCAACGTAATATGGATACATATGGAAGGCAGGATCCCAAACTTGGAGATGCCTAGTTTTTCTATTATCTTTCAGAAGCTTTGCCCTTTGCATTTAACATTTAGGAGTAAGATTCCTTTGGAGTTAATTTTGTGGACTATGTAAATGGCATTCTTGCATTCCTTCCCACTCTACCACTAACTGGTTGTGCAGAAGAGTAGAAATTTGACATAAAGGCATCACCAGTGCTTAGGAGATGTTAGCTGAGGAAGCCTGCCTCTATATTACACAAAGATAGTAAAGTAGTGTGCTAACTAGGCCTGTTAGACATTAAGATGCTAGGATACAAAATTGTTTACAAGGATTGTTTAAACATTTCACTCTAGACCATGACAGAGACACCACTGATTTATAAACAGCAACTACTCCTGTCACAAATCAATGAAGAAATCTTTAACGTGCTGCTCAAGGTCATTATGGGATCATAATGAACATTAGGGTGTGGTATGACTTAAAGTTCCAATTCTTTTTAGAGAAAATTATAGTTCTGTCAGATGTATATGCTGAGAGAAGGGACAGTCATTTGAAAAGGAAAATGCTGTTGTGTTGAGAGCTGGCCATATCAATGATGTCTTTCCATTTAGGGTCCAACTCATGGAGAAGGAACTTAGCTTCTTCTCAAAACCAGGGATACTCTTGTCAAAGCCAGGAACAGCCTAGTGAGTGTCTAGGCCTTGGGGTTTTGCCTAAGGTCCTGAGTAATGGAGAATAAAATATAACTTCTCCATTGTAAACGGGAATATGTTTGGAAGAGGTGGTAAGGATCTGGACCCAGTGCCTTTCTGGAGAGTTTCTTCAGATCCTGAGAACCCAACTCTTCCCACCACAGTGAGCTATGGTCCCAAGGCCACTTTGGGCATAGTCCATAATATTCTTGAGATAGCCTTTGTTTTTCTTGTGTTGCAATTTTTTTTGAGACAGGGTTTTTCTGTGGCTTTGGATTCTGTCCTGGAACTAGCTCTTGGAGACCATGCTGGCCTCGAAATTCCTGAGAGCCACCCGCCTCTGCCTCTGAAGTCCGGGGATTAAAGGATTCCAGGGATTAAAGGATTCTTGGGATTAAAAGAGTCCTGGGATTAAAGGAGTCCTGGGATTAAAGGCGTGGGCCTCTGCCACCACCACCACCCTGCTCTCGTGTTCCATTGCTTGATTAACCTTATTCTGAGTTTGTCCCATTGTGTGGTAATTTCTGCTGATTTCCTAGAAGTCTCCTATTTCCTCCCATTTTCCCTTACAAATGGTATACAAGAAGCTATTCATCTTCAGAAGCTTACTTGGAATAAGACATAGCTTATACAATACTTCCATGTCTCGGTTTTTATCTTTTATCATACTTTAGTTCCAGTTTTCCTGTCTTTTTCACCTTCTGGCACTGCACTTAGGGCCCTGTCAGTAAAGTATGACCTGCTGCTCAGGTCACTTACATACTTTTGACATAATCGTGATAATATCCTTGCTGTGTAAGTTTCCCCATTCCCTAACTGGCAAGACTTGCAGTTTCCCATGTCTATTTAGTTTCTTCAAAGTGTAAGCTAGAGTCTGTACCTAAAAGAAACTCAAGGATGCCAGTGTATGTGGAATGCATTGTTTATTCGAGATTGTCTCCCCTTTGAGTATTTGCCAGAGATGTATGCATGCTATCATTGTACAGATATTTCTTTATTAATCTCTTAAGTGTGTACAGTGTTTTCTCACTGGAAAGGGATATTCTAGAATAGCTGCCCTTCCAGCATTGTAGAAAAATATTGGTGAGATAAGGTCTCTTATGTTTTTATATGAGACCTCGATTTCATTCTGTCATTCCAGGTCAATGACCTTGCTATCTTGATTTAAAATTCTTATATTTATATTTTTTTGAGACAAGGTTTCTCTGTAGCTTTGGTGCCTGTTTCAGAACTGTCTTTTGTAGATCAGGCTGGCCTCAAACTCCAAGAGATCTGCCTGCCTCTGCCTCCCAAGTGCTGGGATTAAAGGCGTCTGCCACCACCACTTGGTAATGATTCAATTTTTTTTTGAAACAGTGTTTCTCCGTGGCTTTGGAGCCTGTCCTGGAACTAGCTCTGTAGACCAGGCTGGTCTCAAACTCACAGAGATCCGCCTGCCTTTGCCTCCTAAGTGCTTGGATTAAAGGCGTGCACCACCATCGCCCGGCATGATTCAAAATTCTTGAATGACTATGTGGCCTCAGATTTTTAAAATTACCCACTTGAGTCATGAATTCAACTATTCATTACACTCACAGGAGAAGGATCTGCATGTGGAACATGGTTTCTGCCTTCAGACCAGAGTAGAAAGAATAATTTACTGAGTGCACTGCAGGGGAAATGGGAGGAAATCAGCTACTGGAGTCACCTTTATTGAGAGGATAAAACTCAGACACTGCAAGCTCATAATTGCTCTCTCAGGCTCTCTAGGCCCTTATGATCCCTGCCTAGTTGATTCTGTAAATTGTGGTCTTTTCCATGTACTTGACACATCTGGCTTCTAAAAAACCCTCACCCAAATTTCTCCTTGCTTCCACATGCTTTAGCTAGTATTTTAGTAAAGTTTTTCACATCTGCCATAATCAATTTTCAGAGGAAGGCCATCTGTTGACAGTCTAGGAAACTATCTATTATTTTATTAGAGTAAAGCTAGGAATCATTATATTGATTATTATTTTCTTTTTGTTACTTGTATTTTGTTCTACTCTAAATTCTGAACCATTGAACTTCTCATTCCTTGCCCTCCAGGCAGTGTTGTTCATGGGTTACCTCTTTTCCCTTAGGCCTCAAGTTAGTCCCGTCATTGGTTTGCCACTACACCAATTTAAGCCACCAGTTTCCTGGTATATCTTCGGGACAACACACTGGGTGTCAGATATTTTGTGGCTGGGTATCTTTTTTATTCCTGCCACAGGGAGCCATATGTCATTGGAGAAGATGACAGGTTCAGGCTCCATATTCTTAGTTACTGGGAATCCTCACTACGGTTACCCTCTTAGCTACCAAAAAGTGTCTACTATATTAGGTTTCCACATCAACTTTAAAAATTTTCCTATTCCAGTCATCTCTCCCTGTATATTCTCCCTCCATCCCTCCATTATCCCATGATTGTTACTCTTGCTATTTTCTGTTCATTCATAAAGTCTAGTCTATTTTCTTCTTTCGTGTGGGCTCCATGCATCCCGTGCTACAGCCATTCTTGTAATTTACCCTTTCTGAGTCTATGGATTGTACTGAGATTATTTTTACACAACTGCTAATATCCATATATATAATGTTTGTCTTTGTGGTTCTGGTTTTACTTGCTCAGAATAAAAAAAAACTGAGGAAACTATATGTTAAAATAAAATAATCAAATAAAAATATGGTAAAGATGAAAATAAAGAATTCTAAATAGATGAATTTAAAACTGGCTGAAAAATAGATAAATAAATGTTCAACAACCTTAGCTATCAAGGAATTATAAATCAAAAGTACTTTAATGATTAATCTTATACCTGTCAGATTGGCCAGGATCAATAACACAAGTGACATCTCATACTGGCTAAAATACAGACAAAAAGGAACACTCCCCCATTGTTGCTGAGATTGTAAACCTGTATAGCCAGTATGGAAATCAATAATTCCTCAGATAATTGGAAATCTATCTACCTCAAGACTCAGCTATACCACTGTGGTAGTTTGAATATAATTGGCCCCCATAATCTCTTATGGAGTGGAAGTAGTGGTAGGTGTGGCTGTTCTGGAGTTGGCATGGTCTTGTTGGAGGAAGTATGTTACTGTGGGTTTTTGAGGTCTCTTATTCTCAGGATAATTCCCAGGGTGTCAGACTATGTCCTGTTTCCTCTTAGTCAAGAACAAAGGACTCTCAGTTCCAGTATCACATCTGGCTGCCAGCCTATAGGCTTCAAGCCATGATGATAATTAACTCAACCTCTGAAATTATATGTGAGTCCCCTCAATTAAATACGTTTGTTATAAGAGTTTATGTGGTCATGGTGTCTCTTTACAAAAAAAAATAAAAAAAGAAAAACTAAAACAGAAGTTGGTCCCAGGGACTAGAGTATTGCTTTGCTAGTCCTAACCATGCTTTTGTTTCGAATCATAAGATCTTTGATTCTTTGGCTTACAAAAAGGAAAGAATGCGTTTGGCACTGCATATAGCATGGGAGAGAGTGACCTTGATAATGAAATGAAATATCAGGAGCCAGCTCAAGAGGTTTCAGAGAGGAATTTTAATATGTTTCTTACATTTCGGGGGGGAGGGGGGTGGCACACGCCTTTAATCCCAGCACTTGGGAGGCAGAGGCAGGCGGATCTCTGTGAGTTCGAGACCAGCCTGGTCTACAAGAGCTAGTTCCAGGACAGGCTCCAAAACCACAGAGAAAACATGTCTCAAAAAAACAAAAACAAAAAAAATATGTTTCTTACAAATGATTCTTGTGATGTTTTGGAGAAGGAAGTGCCTTGGTTCAAAAAATCTGCCTGAGGCTAAAGTAAGGAGATTTTGATTAATTCCCTGGGAAGAAGAATCCTCAATGCAGCATAAGATAGACTCTGCCAAGTGGATGTTAGTGATAACTCTACTGATACTTAATCAAAGGGATTTGCGGCCTGAGGGGGTGGTGGCACATTGACTTTAATCCTAGTACTTTGAACACAGAGGCCTGCACACCTCTGTTAGTTCAAGGACAGCCTAGTTTACACATCAAGCTTCAGAACATCCAAGCTTATACAGCCAAAAGCAGAAAGCTGGTAAAGATAGAATTAAACAAGGTGCCATGTTCCAACCCCAGTAAGCAGCAGAACCTGACAGCTGGGGCCATGTGGTTCTGGCTTAAGACTTAAGGATAAAAGAAAGGCATTATATTCTGTTTTTTTGTTATCTGGGGCTGAAGAATCAGCTGTGATGAGCAAGTTATCAGAAGTATTTAAGCAAAATATGGTTCTGCTGGATACTTAATGCTGGACGGCTAGAGCTAAAAATTTAGTGATGATTACAAGACCAGCATCACTGGTAAAAATGTCTGGGAAGTGTTTTCTAAGAGCACAGAGCAACTGTCTTCCAGGGGTAGCCACAGTTGTACCTCAACAGGTAGGTGGAGTTTATAAAGTGTTTCACCAGGTGGTAATATTTTGAAGGTATTGATGGATGTAAGGCTTGGCACTGTCAGAGGTCAGAAAAGGACATCACTGAAGGTGCAGTGTCATTGGCAGTTGAATGCCCAGGACTGTAAGGGTCAGGCCAACAGATGCGGCACCCTGAGGAGATTCTATGAGAAACACTACACAAATCTTGAGCCACCATTTTCCTGATCTATCTTCCATACACCACAAGTGTGTGTCAAATATTTTGTGGATGGCTTGTTTTATAGTCCCACTACTGGGAACCATATGTGATTACAGAAGATGGCCAGTACAGGCTCCATATTTCTGAGTTATAGGGAGTCCTCACTATAATGACCCTCACAGATTGCAGAAAGTTGTTACTGCATTGTTTGACCATCAACCATTGAAAAATTTCCTATTCTAGTAATTTCTTGCTGTGTTTTCCCCCTACATACCTACACTAACTCTTATGATCCTCCCTATTCTTGATCTGTGTACTCCCACAAAATCTAGTCTATTTAATAGAATCTTTGGGATCCATGCACCCCCTGCTACAGCCATCTTTGTCACTTACCTTATCTGGGTCTGTGGATTGTATAGTAATTAGTCTTGATTCAACAGCTAATATCCACTTAGAGTGAGTACACATCATGTTTGTCTATGTAGTTTGGAGTTACTTGTTCAGAAGCAAAAGACCTCAAGCAACACATCTAGAAATAAATTATTGAATAAAAATGTGGTACAGATTTAAACAAGGGGTTCTAAGTAGATGAATCTAAACTGTCTTAGAAACACTTAACTAAATGTTCAGTATACTTAGCCATCAATCAAATGTACATCAAATGAGCTTTTAGAATTCACCTTATACCTGTCAGAATAGCTAGGTTCAGTAACATAATGGAAAACTCATGCTGGCAAGGATGTTGAATAAGTAGAACGTTGATTGGCTAGGATCAATAACACAAGTGACATATCATACTGGCAAAAAATGGACAAAAAGAAACACTCCCCCATTGTTGCTGAAAATGTAAATCCATATGGCCACTATGGTAACCAATATGGCAGTACCTCAGATAATTGGCAATCTATCTATTTTAAGACTCAGATAAACCACGCCTGTAGTTTGAATGCAGTGAGACCCAATAATCTCCTAGGGAGTGAGTGGCACTATTAGGTGTGGCTTTATTGGGCTGGGTTATGGCCAAGTCAAGTCAATATCATGATTCTTATAAGAGACTTTACATTGAAACACTTCAGAAACTGTTCCAGCCTATGACAGTCATTGAAGTTAGAGTAAATACGTGTTATCATGGGATGACTATGAATATTTATGCATCAGGGTCAGAATGTAGTTGATCGAAGGAAAAGGTCCCAGATTAGAAGAAGTGGTTGAACACTTGTCTGTCCGGGGTGCTCTTCTTTGTTGTATTTGTAGACCATTGAGTAGGAGAAATCTTTATTTATATTGGGGATTGGATTTACATGTTCATAGCCTGAACCCATTTCTGGTTATGTGTGTCCTGCTGTTATGACTTCACCACCATCATAGATGGTATCACTCAATGACAAAACATGCAGTTGAAGCAATTTCTGTTCACTCTTAAGCCTTTTGCCATCCTGATTTCTATTTTAATTTTTGGTTTTACTTTTGTTTTTGAAAGACAATGTTTTTTCTGTGTAGCTCTTGGTCCTCAGTGTAGCTCCTTAGACCATGGTGTTCTCAACTCAGAAATACAAATGATCCTGGCTACTGCACAGAGGGATTAATGGCAGAGCAGCATGCTTGTTATTTTTCTGTATTCTTTTACTGTCTGATGAGCCTGGAATATAGGTTTTTGTACATTTCAAGAATAAGTTTCGATGCTGAACTTATTGAAATTTGAAGTTTGGTGGAGATTATCATTCCCATTCCCAGGAGAGTAGTATGCATGACATCAGTACCTCTGCTGTCTGAATCCTTGCACTACAGGGGTGTGTCTTTCTACCTGCCTCTATTTTTTTGTTGTTTTGAATGCTTTCAATGAATATGAGGTTGTATCTGTATACAACGGTGTGTACCACAGGCATGCCTGTTTCTCATGGTTGTCACAAGAGGCGTCAGAACCTATGACGTTGAAGTAATGGATAATTACAAGTCCCCTTTAAGTACTGGTAATTGTGCCCACTTATTTGCAAGGACAGCAAGACCGCTTCATTGCTGACCCATCTCCCTTACTCTGTGTTGTTTATGATCATCATTTGCAGGGCTGAAGTTTTCTTTGGTCCATTTGTAAGTATTAAACATGCACTCCTTTTTAAGATCTTATGAAACAGTTTAACCTGGGACACTGCAAGTTCTGGAAGATGAATGTAGAACTAAAGTAAATACAAAACTTTTTTAAGAACTTCATTTAAAACCTCTGATTTCCTTTTACTTTTTTTGGGGGGGGGTGTTTCGAGACAGGGTTTTTCTCTGGCTTTGGAACCTGTCCTGGAACTAGCTCTGTAGACAAGGCTGGCCTCGAACTCACAGAGATCCGCCTGCCTCTGCCTCCCGAGTGCTGGGATTAAAGGCGTGCGCCACCATCGCCCGGCTTCCTTTTATGTTTTTTATTTAAATGATTATGGATGGATACTGGGTTTTATTAATTTGTAACTCTGGCTTATCTGCAAGGCATTGCATAGGGTTTGACTGACTTCAAACTCAATTTATTTCATCTGCTTTTACATTGATCACTGGGATTAAAGTCACAAGTGAATATACCCAATTTTGCCATCCTTTTTCTAGATAATCATTGGTATTATTATTTCTGTAATGTTTTCTCACTAGTATTGATCTGCTTGCTTGTCTGTCTCTGTATGTCTGTTTATTGGCATTTCTTTCTCAAGGCTATATCCTATTTAAAGGGCCAATGAATGGCACATATGAGCCTCTTCTTCAGTTTCCTTCTACAGTGACTTTTGTTTATATTATAAAGCAGTGGCATGGAAGAAGTGTGGGAAGCAGCAGCAATATACAAATATATCATTGTAAAAGAAGTATCCTATGTCAGGATCACACTTTGTTTTATTGTTGATTGGATTCTTCTAGAACTCAGTGACCTATGAGGATGTTCACATTGACTTCACTGAGGATGAGTGGGTTTTGCTGAATCCTTCCCAAAAGAGTCTGTACAAAGATGTGATGCTGGAGACATACAGGAACCTCACCGCTCTTGGTAAGATTGTGAACTTTCCTTTACATTTAAAATAAGGGGACTACTCTGTATTATTTATTGATACTTTTTTATATTTTTGTTGGAGAAAGAGTAAGAATGAGCCAAATAACTAAGGCATAGTTCACTTAAGGTATTCAATTTTGTACAATATCCTTTAATATATTGTCTACTTTCTGTTCATTTATTTTAGGCTACAGTTGGGAAGACCATAATTTTGAAGAGTATTGTCAAAGTGCTAGAAAACATAGAAGGTAATTTTTATTTGCAACTTAGTGTATATTTGTCTCTGAAGAAATTTTAATTTGTCCTGGAAGATTTAAAGAAAAAAATAGTACAACTAAGCATGCCATAACATATACGGTTTATTACTAATTTCTCATAAAATCATATGCCTCAATATGAGGTAAATGTGTGTGCATTCCTCTAAACAGAAGAAAAGGAAACAATGTCTTAACTGATACTACCATGAGAATTATGCTGTAGAGCTGCTAATCCATTTACTTTCGTACCACTCAGATAACACACATAGACACATTGAATAGATATTAAGTATATGTTTAAAACTGTCCAAAAAATAAATAGTCTGTAGTAAAGCCAGTGCTACTCATGTACTTGTGACTTTGCCAAACTTATTGAAAGAGTTGGGTCATGAGAGTAAAAAACGCTCTTGTGGAGAAACATTAATTCCTATACAGCATGTCTGTGAGGAGCAGAAAGTCATACTGTGTGAATTCAATGTACAACTATTTATTTCTTCTTCCTTTATTAAGAATGTCATATTTCACAAGTCAGCTACCAAAATGGAAAGAGAGACTGTATCTCTTTCAGAATAATTAGAAGATAGGAAAGATATTTAGTATTTCAACACTGGGTATATTTGTTGAATTGCGATATGATTATATTTAGTTGGTTTTCAAACTTCCTTGGGAAGACATCAGCAAACTCACACTGAAGATAAGGCCTATGAGTGTTGGACTGTGTCCTTACTTTTGTTTGTCCTAGTACACTTTCTTGTGGTAGGTACTGCACTACAGGAAAACATAAGAATGAAAAAGGAGTGTAAGGTTATTTAAAACTGAGTTAGTCTCATTCCATTCATATATGCAAAAAAATCTTATATAAAATGATACTATAAATGGGGGTCATTTATAAAAAAACCCTTACCATCAAAGGTTCTTCAAAGAAACAAAACATCTCATACTGAAGGAGAGCACCAGGAATGTAAAACTTAAAATCTGATTCCTTTTTACAATAAAACAAATTTATAAAATTAATTTATACAGATATTAAAATGCATCAGTGTTATGTACATGGTAAATCTTTTACATGTCTCTATTATTTTCACAGGAATGAAAGAAACCATAATGTAGAGAAACCCTCTGAATATACTCAACATGATAAAGCCTTTGCATGTTACAATCATCTTCAAAGCCATGAAAAAACTCATTCTACAGAGAAGTTGTATGATGTTATTCAATATGATGAAGGCTTTGCAGCTACCACTTGTCTCCAAATACTTAGAAGAACACATGCTAGAGAGAAACCCCACACATGTAATCAATGTGGTAAAGCCTTTTCACAGAACAATCATCTTCGAGTACATCAAAGGACACATACTGGAGAGAAACCTTATCAATGTAATCAATGTGATAAAGCTTTTTCAAAACACTCTAACCTCCAAATACATGAAAGAACACATACTAAAGAGAAACTCTATGAATGTAATGAATGCAGTAAAGTCTTTGCACGTCAATATAATCTCCAACTTCACAAAAGAAGACATACTGGAGAGAAAATGTCCATGTGTAATCAATGTGGTAAAGCCTTTTCACAGAACTGTCATCTTCGAGTACATCAAAGGACACATACTGGAGAGAAACCCTATACATGTAATCAATGTGGTAAAGCCTTTTCACAGAACAGTAATCTTCGAGTACATCAAAGGACACATACTGGAGAGAAACCTTATCAATGTAATCAATGTGATAAAGCTTTTGCGAGTCATGGTGAGCTTCACAGACATAAAAGAAGACATACTGGAAAGAAGCCCTTTGAATGTAATCAATGTGATAAAGCTTTCTGGGAGCACTCTAAACTCCGAATACACAAAAGAACACACACTGGAGAGAAACCCTATGAATGTAATCTATGTGGTAAAGCCTTTTCATATATCAGTAATCTAAAAACACATAAAAGAATCCATACAGGAGAGAAACCCTATGAATGTAATCAATGTGATAAGGCCTTTTCACAACTGGGTACTCTAAAAACACATAAAAGAACACATACTGAGGGCTGGAGAGTTGGCTCAGCAGTTAAGAGCATTGCCTGCTCTTCCAAAGGTCCTGAGTTCAATTCCCAGCATCCACATGGTGGCTCATAACCATATAGAATTAGATCTGGTGCCCTCTTCTGGCCTTCCAACATACATGCTGAAAAAATATTGGATACATAATTAATAAATAAATATTAAAAAAAGAAAAAGGTATTGAGAACAAGTCGAAGCCTCAGAAATAAAAATAGTGATGTAGAGGGACATCATATACATCTTGTAAAGTCTTGCACATGGTGTTAATGAAGAGGCTATTGAAACCTTGGACGGTTAGGCTTTCTGACATATTGCCCTATTCAATCAGCAAATTATGAGTTATATTTAGGATAACAAATCTCACCTATCATTTAATTAGATGGAGTAGGTGTCATGGGCCACCTACAGAAAATATCAATGGGGAGCAGCAGTGCTCACGGGGCCGTCTGAAATCTGTTTTTAGAGCAAAATGCTGAAAGATGAACCAGACTTTATGTTTGTCAAATGTCCCTGGCTGTTCAGAGGCCACACAAGACAGTTGGCAGAGGGAGGCAGGTGCCTCCTGCTCAGAACAAAGGAAGCATTGCCTGTGGCGGCGTTGGCAAAGCTGGCTGAGTATGAGTTTCTCAGCTGTTGTCATGGCACTGGATGTGAGCTCCTCAACCTTTTCCACCCCAGCCTCCTGCGTCTTTTCACCTGCACTGCTTGAGCTTCCAAGAGAGCAGAAAAAACTGGACAGCATCATTTTCATCCAACTGGTAGAGATGTAAAATGTAGGATAAACAGTAATCAAGTGAATATTTCACAGTATAGCTTGATGTCCTGTGGATATGTGTACATTATTTGAAGTTCCCTGCATCTTCCTGTCCCCATTAGTTATCCATTTGTCACTTCATCATGAAGTGCTTCCTTCTAAGGGAATTATCCAGAGAGGCCAGGTAATGTAACATTGATGAGATTCATTTGAAAAAAGTTTCTGTTATATGTATGTGTGATATGATTATGGAATTTTAGGCCTGACAATTATGTGAAGAACATAAGACAACTTATTGAGGTGGGATTTTTGCTCTCTTCATATGGTGATCAAAATTCGGTTTCCAGACTTGTACACCACACACGTATCCCACTAAGTCAGAACCCTGATTAACTGAAACATTCTACCACAAAAATGTTGCCTTTTATTCAGGTTGTTGACATATTTTTATTGAAAGATAGGTGAAAAACAATTTAAATAATAAACCCTATTTTTAATTGAAAATGAGAAACTGATATCTCTTCTTTTGTTCTTCCTTTTTTTGTAGAATGTGTTATCCTTAGAATTAACCACTTGTTCATAACATTTCCTCAGAACCCCAGTGAATACCATAATATTTCTCAGTACATAAAGTTTGTTGCTGCTGTCTGATGACTTGAGTTTGTCATTGTACATACCAAGTCCAAGAGTGGAGGTTAAAGTGGAGGCCATAAGAGGGTATCTGATCCCCTTTCACTGGAGTTAAAGAGAATTGTGAGCTGTTTTGTGTGTTCTGGGAAACAAAGTCATGCCGTGTGGATAAGCAACCAGTGTTCTCATCTGCTGAGCCATCTATTCAGCCTAGTGAACGTGCCGTTATAGCAGTAAGGTGTGAATGGGTGATCCTGAGTTCATCTTTGCCTCACACCCTATGACCCAAAAGAAATACAAGATCGACAGCATCAGAAACTAACTTAGAAATATGCACAAAGATGTCTTTGAGCCCAAATCTCCATAAAACAACGGAAGAGTAGAAAAGATTTTCAGGAGAGAAAATGAAAATACAAATGTCTTTAAAGTGACAGACCCTTGATGAAACCACAAAACTGAGTTTAGCCCAAAGTTTGTAAATAGTGAGCAATGGGATACCACAAGGACACAGGGCAGGTGGAACCCCGCTAGAGTTTACATTTCCTGTAAGGAGAGAAAGGGAACTTGCAGGCATGAAGAATAACTTTTCTGAATGTGATTATAGTCTGCTCTCCTGATGAGTGTAAATCTTTCAATTAGGAGACTTGAATGGTGGTGACTTCAAATGATGTGAAGATTTTCAAGAAATTCTGGTGCTTAAAAAGAAGTTCTAATTCTAGTCACAGGATGGCTCCCATCAAATACTATCCTTCCTTAAGGTCTACAGTCTTCCAACTATTAAAAACAAAGTTTTTCTTAATCATTGAGTCTCTTATAACTCATCAATTGACTAGCACATAGTTCTGAATTTATTCTAAAGATAGTTAAACCGAGTTTCAATGAGATAAGTGCTATTATAATGTAGTTAGCTCATTGTTCTTTTTACTCATCCCATCTTTTTATGCCTGAATAATTGAAGCTGGAGCAATCTGAGTCAAATATGGTGGCACAGACATGTAGTCATGGTAGGCAGGAACTTCTGGATTTTTAAGTTATCTGAGATGAGAATGATGAAAAGGGTGTGAAGGGAGGCCCAGAGTTTCAAGAAAGACTGTGATTGGCTGAGATCAGTGTTCAGAGTGTTCACTGCAGGGCTAGAACTTCAGAGTCATTAATTACACCAGCAAAAGTCTGATGATATTTGCACCAAGGGTTTTCTAATTTTGATAATGTTTCCTACCCAAGGAAGCCTAGGTCACTGTGGGGACAGATCATTTTGTTCATTAACGACTAGAGTTTTTATTTAAGTGGGAGAATTTCATTCGGGCAGTGAGGAGCTAACTAACTGAGTATTCAATGACACACATTTAGCCCTGGAACTAAATATACACAACCAACAGAAATGGCCTCAGCAGGTTTTATACACGTATTTGTACACACTTAGTACCACATGCTTAATAAGGAGAAAATTGGAAGGAAATAATTTATGAAAAAGTGAAGAGAGAACAAAGAAGGGTGAAAGTGATATATTTTAAGTAAAATGTATGAAAATAAATTTTAAAGAAAAAAGCATTTGTAGAGACAGCTTATCAGCTAAGAGCACTGTCTATTGTTGAAGAGGAAAAGGATCCATTGCAAGAAATAATGGTAGCTAACCATCTCCTGTAACTCCAGTCCAAAGGGTTCTGATGCCCTCTTCTGGCCTCTTAAGTACTGTGCATAGAAAATGGCAGGCAAACAACCACACACCAAAAACATAATAAAGCCCTGAGAAAGAGGGCAGGTCTGGTTATTCTGAACTCCTTCTGGATCTGCAAGAAAGCAACTGTGATTTTGAAATCAATGGGGGCCACAAATACTAATAACCTGATAGATCTAACATTTTTGCCTCTTAAGAACGATTCTTATGAGCTTCAAGAGATGAATTTAGATCCAGCAATGTTGTCACAAGTAAAAATAAATTTAGCCAAGTATTATTTGTTAGTAATTTGTTTTTCGACCTGCCAAATTCTTTTGTACAGGAGAGGGACTTTCCCTGTCTCCCTGGCCCAGTTTAGCTTTTTAAATCTGCCAAAACTGTGCACTTAAACATTTCAAGTGTGCACCTAAGAGATAAAGTTTCTTCTTTAAGATTCCTTAACTTCCTATTCTTCCATTAACACGTATTTATTCCACCAGATTTATAATCATTTAAACTGTAAGAGATTGCTAGGCAGCTTCCTTGCCACAGCTGTGCACCTTGCCCTCCAGCTCTCTCTGCAGCTCTCACCCAAGGAATCCCTATTGCATTCTCCTGACACAGACTGCTCCAAGGCTGCATGCAGGCCTCACAGAGTCTGAGGCAGCCTGCTCTTCCCTGGTCTACATGGGTTTCCCCTATGTTCCAGCCTTCAAGACAAGACCTACAACTTCTCCCCTTATCAGCAGGAAGCAACTATGAGAGTATCTCACATCTTATGTCACCTTTTACTGTGTTAAACTCTATGCCCCAGAGACTAGACTGCCTTTAAAATTATTCTATTACTAATGTGTGTATTCTGCCCATGAGACTGTAATGTGTATGTCATCACTCTCCTCGTGTATTTCTGACAACTGTTCTGCTTTCACCATCTTGCTATGTATGTTTTGAGAAAGTTGGTAATGCCCTGTCGTGAATAAAATGGGTTATTTTTACCTTGATCACAAACTTTACTTATCAGGTCTATTTCAACTGCAAGCATGGTCCCACAGATGCACACCAGGTAAACTCCACCTAACCATTCTTCATCAACGTACATTCTAATAATCAATGACTAATAGACAAAACTAGACTTCTAAACTTACAATCCTTTCTTTAAGAACTCAATTCTACAACTTTTAGATGGGCTTAACTACATCATGTCATAATAACTGTGAACTTTTTTATTAGTGCTGTGTTTTACCATAGATGAGAGATATTCTAAAATCCTATAAAACTCATCTGCAGGATAGACAAACTAGTTCTCTGGTTGTCATCAATAGACTATTTGGCATTAATTTTAAAATTATTATTCATTTCTCAGAAAAATCTGCACATGCTGTTTTGATTTTAAAAAGGAAGGGGCGATGTTGCAGCCACAAGTGTTACACAATGAATGCACAGCTGACAGACCTATAGGCCGATGCTCAGGAATATGCACTCCATATGGAGAACCGGATTGAGAGCTTTGGGGACACTTGTGTTTTGGACAGTCACTGTCAATTCTGCAGAAATCTTGTGAAATCATGGCATTTCTCCCCTTCAAAAAGTTATTCACACCAAAGTACCCAAGCAGTATATGGGTACCAAATAACCTTCTCTCATTCACAAATGCCACGCGACTTTTGAGCAATAACTTTCACTCTGTGTTGAATAGTCAAGTCTACATTACATTAATACCCCATAATTTCCCTTGCTAATAGACCATGTAGAAATTCCAAAAAGATAGAAAGACAACATGCCCACCCTTACTGGCAAACAGTTCTGGGTATCATAAGCTGGTGATCACAGTTGAGACTGGGCTGAGGGGAGTGGGTGAGTCCAGGGTTTATGGATGTCTACTGATCCTATCCAGAGGTTTGGAATGTCAGATATGTCCCCTTGGATACGGGCCCTTCTTGTGTGGTGTCACTTCCTGCAGGGCTGCTTTGTCAGGGCCTTCCTACCTATTTTTTATGATTCTGTAGTGCATGTAGAGATGACTGTTAATGTCTGTGTGGGTTGTATAGGCTGGAAAGCTCATGCTAGGTGGGAACAGCAAGCACAGCACAACCACCAGGAACAGCAAAGAACTATGAACAGCATAGTTAATAGAGAGGCCATAGAAAGAATAAACAGGACGCGATAAAAGGATGTGTGTGAGTTAATTTATTTATTCTTTCTGCTCAGATCCTATTAGTCAGATTTCCCACTGCTATATCAAATCTTTCTAAACGCTGAATGGTTTAGTGGGGTTTACCCCCAAAATAAACCTTGATAAGAGGTACTGAAGCTCTAAATGAACAGATCTGGTTTTTGATGCCTCTCTGCCACTTTGGTCATTGGTAGTGTAAGTCTGGAGGCCCCAGAAAAAGAGGGATTGTCTTCTTTGGGCTGTGGGCAGATATTTAATTCTTTTTCTTGCTATCTGGGAGAGTAAAATATAAGTAGTAAATCTCACGGACTAAAGTCATCTATAGATTTAGGTGAAGGTGAGTATGAAGATTTAGGAGTCTTTCACAGCAAGGTTACTTTAGGCCAATCTCTTATCTGTAAATGAGGCAAAACCAGAGTATACTTATTTATCTGTCTATTTGAGTGACTATCGATTTACAGTCTTATGAATGTAGTATTTCTATGCCCTTGAAATTTATGGATGGTTTTATTGTGTTTCTGTATTTTTTTCCTCTTCAAACTGACCCATTTCTCTTACACCACACAGAAAAGTAAGTGTTAATTGCTCTAAGTCAGATTAAGAGAGGAAAAGGCATTCTTAGTTTATACAATAAGAACAGTTTAAATTTTATGCTTCTGCCGGTCCTCTATTTGCACCCTATAAGTGAAGGCTTCTCTTCTATATTGCTTATTTTCTGAATTTTAAAAATAATATTGATGAATTTCAAAGAAAAATTTTAAATGTTATAAGAGGTAAAGAAAGAGTTCCTTTCCTCATTTATACTAAGCTTCCTACAACTGGAGCCACTATTATCATGTCCAGAAATTCTCTTTATGTTTTCAGACCTGCAAAGATAGTTACCCATATGTCTTGGGTGTCTGTTAAATATTTGTTAGATTTGATGTTGGGCATCTTAATAGCAGGGGAAGGCTCTGGTTTTAGAAACTTTTAGACCTGAGTTTGATCCACCAGAGCCCCTAGTGGAAAGGGAGAACTTGCCTTCAGAAATTGTATGAATGGTTTTAATGAAGTACTTTTGCTTGGATGCTTACTGCTGGCCAAATGACTGCCAATAAAGATAATCACAAGAAGTTATAGTTCTGTGTATACATTGCAAAAAAGAATGAAGATCAGGTAATGGGGAACAGGTGCTTTGTGACACTGTGCCTGCTTTTGCACATAGTTAGGGGAAATTGTGCCCAAAATGGATCAAATCATACTAAACTATGGGTGATATATCCCAAAAAGGTAACAGATGAGAGTAAGTTATGGGAAAATTCTGTAGCCAGGAAACATCCAGTTCATTTACAAGGCAATTATGCCGATATGCCTCACGTCTTGATTAAAGCCTTCACAACAGAATCATTGATTCTGATGGGTAGATCCTAAAAAATTAAAACTGTATAATTACTGCATAATCCTGTGGCTCACAGTAGGGAGTGATTCTGTAATTTCCCAGCATGTATTAATGCATGTCATGTGAATGAAGACAGACTAGATTACTGGGTATACAATTGGGGGTATTCTCTTGAGCAAATGAATATTTAAGGAAAAGGGTTTTTGTAGATTTTTGTTTTGTTTTGCAAATAGGTACTGTGGAATACTCCTATATACCATGACAATGTGTTGGTGTCATTATTAGTAACAAAGTATAGGAAGGAAAACCAAACTGAGGAGTCTGGGAAGAGCAAGAGCAGAGTCAGAGAACTCACAAACCAAATGCAGACATATAAGGAGATGAATGTGTTATGCTAGTAAATGTACCGCCACATGGCTGAGCATAGATAAGAAATATGGGTTAATTTGAAATGTTAGAGTTACCTAGTAAGAAGCCTAAACTCTCTGCCAAGCATTTATAATTAATATTAAGTCTCCATGTCAGTTTTTGGAAACTGTCAGAAGAGGAAATCTCTGACTACAAATGTGTATAGTCCTGATTGACAAAACTGGATCATCCCAAGGTTTCAGACACAGGCCATATACTGTAGCAGTGGTTTCATGTCACAGATCTAAATCAGCTCACATTACACAAATTCACACTGCTGTGGGATAATGCGTATGTATTCTTTGAATATGTATTCCTTTCATTGGTTAATAATATACCAGAATCGGCCTATAGTTAGGCAGAATAAGGCTAGGCAGGAGTGTGCAAAGGAGATACAGAGATCAACAATTAGACTTTGATATGACAGCATATGTCCAAGTTAATGCAGCTGCCAAGAAGGCCTGGCATAGACTTTTGTCTTCTAAAGAACAGGCTGAGGAGTTGTCTAGTATAAGAGATGGACCAGATAAATTATTTCAAGACTTGTCTCCAGACTGACACTGGCATTTAATAAATTAATTGGAGGTACAGAAGCAGGGCATTCGATAGTTAAAGAGCTAGCATTTGAGAATCCTAATGACGTGCATAAAGCGACTCTAAAACCTTTTAGAAAGCAAGGTGTCATTGTCTACAAATGGCAGCCCAATAAGCCAAAGTCAGCCCACAAATGGCACCTAAATGTGGGTCTGACCAGTGAACCCCAAAACATATAGAAGTTTGGTCTTGTGTACAAGGGAGCATGTGAGGGATGTCACAATAAAACTGCACCACAGTTGGAGAGGTAAGTAATGAGTGCTCAGAAATAAGTAGTAGATATAAAAAGGAAAGAGTTAAGCTGGGCATAAAATTGGGAATAAAAATGCAAATATTTGTAAACATGGCACAAGGAAATAGGACTCAAGTATCTGTACAGTTATTTAGATGGATTTTAATGGCCAGAGAAGCTGAAAAGAAGCAGAGACAAAGGGAGAATTTTTTACAGTTTTTAAATATTATAGTTTTCCCACAGCACTGGCAAGTGTATCCGCTGCCATCTTCAGACAGCTCCAAGACTTGGAGAGAACAAAATAAGTTTTGCCTTCACCCTTGCAATCAGCAGTGCTGTGCTCACCAAGCCAAATCCTCTCCCACTTCTGATTGAGTGAAAATAATGAAGGGGGTATGGTGTTTGCCCTAAATTGGCCTAGGATACTGCTAAGATTGGAATAGTACAAGCATATAAGCTGTGGCCAGCTGAGTCTGACCCATGCTGTGCCTTGGAGCCAGGAAAGGCAGACAGAAGAGATTAAAGGGCTATACCTCCCACAGTCAGCACCCAGAGTCAGCCAATAAAAACACCTACAGGCTAATTGACAAATGAGACAAGGAACCTATAACGGAAAAATCTATGGCCATTAACAGAGGAGAGGATTCAGAATTCTTCTAATTGTGTGATTACAAAAGATAAAATAATAAAGCAAGTATAGTAAAAATCGGTATGACTGTACCCACTTAAGCTTAAGAATGTGGCAGTTCAAAGCCCCTGTAATGGTGAACACCTGAGAACCTGAGCTAAATTTGCCAGCTGGTCATAATCTGTAATGGGACATAGTCTGTAGCTATCACGCAATCTTCTGGCAGGAGAAAAAGATATCAGCTTAGTTGTCACTTGGTGCTCGGGTTGCTCTCATGGCTGTCAGAAATGCCTGTGACTCCTGGTGTCAGCCTGAAGCCACAGAACAAACATCATCTTTGGTTTCCTATAATCTGTACTCATTGGTATTCTGTGCACCCTTGCATCTTTTGAACAGGAGAATCAGTCTACTCCACATTGTGTAATGGGCTGTGCTAGCTAGCCACGTCATGTCCAGGAGGATGAAGGCAGTGTGGCTGTGGATTGCAGGAAGACAGCTGTGTCATCTATCTGATAGAGGGATAAGTGATATTGAAATTCATATGTCTGCAGATCTGTAAAAATCTGGGTCTGGGGTGGAAGCCAGAGCCAAGAAATTTTGTCCTGTGTCTTTAAGTGCAATGTAAGGCTGAGGGAGGTGCTTTTGTCACTCAAGCCTCACTAGCCAATCAAGACCTCCAGGCCAACCTGTCAGTCAGAAATCAGGCAGGGCACTTCCTGGCGCCATGCTGCTGGATTGATTTTAAAGCTGAGCAGATGCCAGTGGATTGTGTTCTGTGCTGTGACTGCTACTGCAGCGAGCTCTGAGGAGAACATGGGTGAGCCTGGAAGCCAGGACATGGTGAGTAAGGGGTTGCTGTTCCGAGACGAGGAGGAGAGGATGGTGAGCCATGGGAGCGAGTGTAGGAACCCACTGCTACCATCAGTGTTTTCTGAGGTCCCATATGGTCCTTGCAACTCCCCATAACGAGGTCCTTGCCTCTGAATGACTTCCCTCTGTGGGCTGCATCTGTGAAAAGCATTTCCAGCAGGGAATTGTGTGTAGAAACAGCTTTGTGGTCCACATAAACGTGGTTTTGATACATATGGAAGGCCGGATCCCAAACTTGGAGATGCCAAGTTTTTTTATTATCTTTCAGAAGCTTTGCCCTTTGTATTTAACATTTAGGAGTAAGATACCTTTAAGTGAGTTAATTTTGTGGAGTTTGTAAATGGCATTCTTGCGTTTCTTCCCACTCTACCACTAATCGATGGTGCAGAAGAGGAGAAATTTGATATAAATTTATCACCAGTGCTTAGGAGATGTTAGCTGAGGAAGCCTGCCTCTAAATTAACCAAAAAATTAACTAGGCCTGTTAGAGATTAAGATGCTAGGATACAAAATTGTTTACAAGGATTGTTCAAACAAATGGCTCTAGACCATGACAGAAACACCACCGATTTATAAACAGCCACTACTCCTGTCACAAATCAATGAAGAAGGTCAATGCTCAGGGTCATTATGAGATCATAATGAACATTAGGGTATGGCGTGACTTAAAGTCCCAATTCTTTTTAGAGAAAATTATAGTTCTATCAGATGTATATGCTGAGAGAAGTGACAGTCATTTGAAAAGGAAAATGCTGTTGTGTTGAGAGCTGGCCATATCAATGATGTCTTTCCATTTAGGGTCCAACTCATGGAAAAGGAACTTAGCTCCTTCTCAAAACCAGGGATACTCTTGGCAGAGCCAGGAACAGCCGAGTGAGTGTCTAGGCCTTGGGGTTTTTCCTAATGTCCTGAGTTATGGAGAATAAAATAGAACTCCTTCATTGAAACCGGGAATATGTTTGGGAGAGATGTTAAGGATCTGGAACCAGTGCCTTTCTGGAGAGATTCTTCAGAACCTGAGAACCCAACTCTTCCCACCACAGTGAGCTATGGTCCCAAGGCCACTCTGGGTGTAGTCCATAATATTCCTTTTTTTGTGCTGGGCGTTTTGAGACTGGGTTTCTCTGTAGCTTTGGAGCCTGTCCTGGAACTTTCTTTGTAGACCATGCTGGCCTTGAACTCACAGAGATCCACCTGCCTCTGCCTCCCAAGTGCTGGGATTACAGGCATGTGCCACCACTACCCTGCTATTGTGTTCCATTGCTTGATTACCCTTATTCTGAGTTTGTCTCATTGTGTGGCCATTTCTGCTAATTTTCTAGAAGTCTCCTATTTCCTCCCATTTCCCTTACAAGTGGTATACAAGAAGCTTTTCATCTTAAGAAGGTTACTTGGAATAATACATAGCTTATACAAGACTTCTCTGTCCCAGCTTTTATCATACCTTTGTTCCAGTTTTCCTGTCTTTCTCTCCTTCTGGCACTGCACGTAGGGCCCTGTCAGTAAAGTATGACCTGCTGCTCAGGTCACTTACATACTTTTGACACAATTGTGGCAATATCCTTGCTGTGTAACTTTCCCCATTCCCTAACTGGCAAGACTTGCAGTTTCCCATGGCTATTTAATTTCTTCAAAGTGTAAGCTAGAGTCTGAACCTAAAAGAAACTCAAGGATGGTAGTGTATGTGGAATGCATTGTTTATTCTAGATTCTCTCCTCTTTGAGCATTTGCCAGAGATGGATGCATGCTATCATTGTGCAGATTTTTCTTTATTAATCTCTTAAGTGTGTACAGTGTTTTCTCACTGGAAAGGTATATTCTAGAATATCTGCACTTCCAGCATTGTAGAAAAATATTGGTAGATAAGGTCTCTTATGTTTTTATATGAGACCTTGATTTCATTCTGTGACATTCCAGGTCAATGACCTTGCTGTCTTGATTTAAAATTTTTTTTTTTGAGACAAGGTTTCTCTGTAGCTTTTGTGCCTGTTTCAGAACTAGCTTTTGTACATCAGGCTGGCCTCGAACTCCAAGAGATGGACCTGCCTCTGCCTTCCAAGTGCTGTGATTAAAGGCATGTGCCACCACTACCCAGTAATGATTCAAAATTCTTAAATGACTGTGTTGCCTCAGACTTTTAAAATTACCTGCTTGGTCGGGCGATGGTGGCATACGCCTTTAATCCCAGCACTCGGGAGGCAGAGGCAGGCGGATCTCTGTGAGTTCGAGACCAGCCTAGTCTACTAGTGCTAGTTCCAGGACAGGCTCCAAAACCACGGAGAAACCCTGTCTCAAAAAGCCAAAATAAATAAATTAATTAAAAAATTTACCCACTTGAATCATGAATTCCACTATTCATTACACTCACAGGAGAAGGACCTGCATGTGGAACATGTTGTCTGCCTTCAGATCAGAATAGAAAGAATAGTTTACTGAGTGCACCACAGGGAAATGGGAGAAAAATAGCTCCTGGAGTCACCAGTCTGAGAAAGGACCTGATTGTGGCAGTGTGGTAGTTTCAAGGTTAGAATTGGCCTAGCTCACTGCTGAGATTGGGGTAGTCCAAGCACAATACTGCTAAGATTGGAATAGTACAAGCATATAAGCTGTGGACAGCTGAGTCTGACCCATGCTGTGCCATGGCGCCAGGAAAGGCAGACAGGAAAGTTTAAAGAGCTATACCTCCCACAGTCAGCACCCAGAATGAGCCAATGGAAATACTTATAGGATAATTAATCCATGAAGACAAAAAGCCTATAATAGATAAATCTATGGCTTTTAAAAGAGGAGAGGATTCAGAATTCTTCTAATTGTGTGATTACAAAAGATAAAATAATAAAGCAAGTATAGTAAAAATCGGTATGACTGTACCCACTTAAGCTTAAGAATGTGGCAGTTCAAAGCCTCTGTAATGGTGAACACCTGAGACCCTGAGCTAAATTTGCCAGCTGGTCATTGTCTGTAATGGGACATAGTCTGTAGCTATCATGCAATCTTCTGGCAGGAGAAAAATGTATCAACTTAGTTGTCATTTGGTGCTTGGGCTGATCTCATGGCTGTCAGAAATGCCTGTGACTCCTGGTGTCAGCCTGAAGCCACAGAACAAACATCATCTTTGGTTTCCTAAAATCTGTACTCATCAGTATTCTGTGCACCCTTGCATCTTTTGAACAGGAGAATCAGTCTACTCCACATTGTGTAATGGGCTGTGCTAGCTAGCCACGTAATGCCCAGGAGGATGAAGGCAGTGTGGCTGTGGATTGCAGGAAGACAGCTGTGTCATCTATCTGATTGAGGCATAAGTGATATTGAAATTCACATGTCTGCAGATCTGTAAAAGTCTGGGTCTGGTGTGGAAGGCAGAGCCAAGGAATCCTGCGCTGTGTCTTAAAATGCACTGTAAGGCTAAGGGAGGTGCTCTTGTTACTCAAGCCTCACTAGCCAATCAAGACCTCCAGGCCCACCTGTCAGTCAGAAATCAGGCAGGGCACTTCCTGGAGCCATGCTGCTGGATTGATTTTAAAGCTGAGCAGATGCCAGTGGATTGTGTTCTGTGCTGTGAGTGCTACTGCAGCGAGCTCTGAGGAGAACATGGGTGAGCCTGGAAGCCACGACATGGTGAGTAAGGGGTTGCTGTTCAAAGATGTGGAGGCGAGGATGGTGAGCCACGGGAGCGAGTGTAGGAACCCACTGCTACCATCAGTGTTCTCTGAGGTCGTATGGTCCATGCAACTCCCCAGTTCCACGTCTTGGCCTCTGAATAACTTCCTTCCTTGGGCTGCATCTGTGAAAAGCATTTCCAGCAGGGAAGTGTGTAGAAACAGCTTTGTGAGCCGGGCGGTTGTGGCACACGCCTTTAATCACAGCACTTGGGAGGCAGAGGCAGGCTGATCTCTCTGAGTTCGAGACCAGCCTGGTCTACAAGAGCTAGTTCCAGGACAGGCTCCAAAACCACAGAGAAACCCTGACTCGAAAAACAAAAAAAAAAAAAAAAAGCTTTGTGGTCCACATCAACGTGGTTTTGATATGTATGGAAGGCAGGATCCCAAACATGGAGATGCCCAGTTTTTCTATTATCTTTCAGAAGCTTTTCCCTTTGCATTTAACATTTAGGAGTAAGATCTTTTTGGAGTTAATTATGTGGAGTTTGTAAATGGCATTCTTGTCTTCCTGCCCACTCTACCACTAACTGGTGGTGCAGAAGAGTAGAAATTTGCCGGGCGGTGGTGGCGCATGCCTTTAATCCCAGCACTTGGGAGGCAGAGGCAGGCAGATCTCTGTTTGTTCGAGGCCAGCCTGGTCTACAAGAGCAAGTTCCAGGACAGGAACCAAAAGCTACAGAGAAACCCTGTCTCGAAAATCAAAAAAAAAAAAAAAAAGAGTAGAAATTTGACATAAAGGCATCACCAGTGCTTAGGAGATATTAGCTGAGGAAGCCTGCCTCTAAATTAACCAAAGATAGCAAAGTAGTGTGCAAACTAGGCTTGTTAAAGATTAAGATGCTAGGATACAAAATTGTTTACAAGGATTGTTCAAACAAATGGCACTAGACCATGACAGAGACACCACTGATTTATAAACAGCCACTACTCCTGTCACAAATCAATGAAGAAGGTCAATGCTCAAGGTCATTATGGGATCATAATGAACATTAGGGTATGGTGTGATTTAAAGTTCCAATTTTTTTAGAGAAAATTATAGTTCTGTCAGATGTATATGCTGAGAGAAGTGACAGTCATTTGAAAAGGAAAATGCTGTTGTGTTGAGAGCTGGCCATATCAATGATGTCTTTCCATTTAGGGTCCAACTCATGGAGAAGAAACTTAGCTCCTTCTCAAAACCAGGAATACTCTTGGCAGAGCCAGGAACAGCCTAGTGAGTGTCTAGGCCTTGGGGTTTTGCCTAGGTCCTGAGTAAGGGAGAATAAAATAGAACTCCTTCATTGAAACCAGGAATATGTTTGGGAGAGATGTTAAGGATCTGGAACCAGTGCCTTTCTGGAGAGGTTCTTTAGATCCTGTGAACCCAACTCTTCCCACCACAGTGAGCTGTAGTCCCAAGGCCACTTTGGTCATAGTCCATAATATTCTTGAGATCTCCTTTGTTTTCCTTGTGTTGCATTTTTTTGTGACAGGGTTTTTCTGTGGCTTTAGAATCTGTCCGGAAGTAGCTCTTGGAGACAAGGCTGGCCTTGAAATTCCTGAGAGCCACCTGCCTCAGCCTGCAGGGATTGAAGGCCTGCTCCTCCACCACCCTGCTATTGTGTTCCATTGCTGGATTACCCTTATTCTGAGTTTGTCCCATTGTGTGGTAATTTCTGCTGATTTCCTAGTAGTCTCCCATTTCCTCCCATTTCTTCTTACAAATGGTATACAAGAAGCTATTCATCTTAAGAAGCTTACTTGGAATAATACATAGCTTATACAAGACTTCTCTGTCCCAGCTTTTATCATACCTTTGTTCCAGTTTTCCTGTCTTTCTCTCCTTCTGGCCCTGCACTTAGGGCCCTGTCAGTAAAGTATGACCTGCTGCTCAGGTCACTTACATACTTTTGACATAATCGTGGCAATATCCTTGCTGTGTAACTTTCCCCATTCCCTAACTGCAAGACTTGCAGATTTCAATCTCTATTTAATTTCTTCAAAGTGTACACTAGAGGCTGAACCTAAAAAAAACTCAAGGATGACAGTGTATGTGGAATGCATTGTTTATTCTAGATTCTCTCCTCTTTGAGCATTTGCCAGAGATGGATGCATGTTATCATTGTGCAGATTTTTATTTATTAATCTCTTAAGTGTGTACAGTGTTTTCTCATTGGAAAGGTATATTCTAGAATAGCTGCCCTTCCAGCATTGTAGAATAATATTGGTGAGATGAGGTCTCTTGTGTTTTTATATGAGACCTCGATTTCATTGTGTGGCATTCCAGGTCAATGACCTTGCTGTCTTGATTTAAAATTCTTTTTTTCTTTTTTGAGACGAGGTTTCTCTGTAGCGTTGGTGCCTGTTTCCAGAGAAGCTTTTGTAAATCATGCTGGCCTTGAACTCCGAGAGATGTGCACGCTTCTGCCACCCAAGTGCTGGGATTAAAGGTGTGTGCCACCACCACCTGGTAATGATTCAAAATTTTTAAATGACTGTGTGGCCTCACACTTTTAAAATTACCCACTTGAGTCATGAATTCCACTATTCACTAACTCACAGGAGAAGGGCCTGTATGTGGGACGTGGTGTCTGCCTTCAGATCAGAATAGAAAGAATAGTTAACAGAGTGCACTACAGGGGAAATGGGAGAAAATCAGCTGCTGGAGTCACCAGTCTGAGAAAGGACCTGATTGTGGCAGTGTGGTAGTTTCAATGTTATTGGCTTCTATAATATCATAGGGATTGGTGCTATTGCAAAGTGTGGCCTTGTTGGAGTCCATATGGTCTTGTTGAAAGAAGTGTGGCACTGGGGATGGGCTTTGAGAATTCCTATGTTCTGGGTACTGCCAAGCATTTCAGTCAACTTCCTGTGGCCTGCAGCAAAATTGTTCTGCACAACATAATTCTCCTCCCCCCCCATAATGACAATGGACTGAACTTCTGGAAATCTAAAATAGCCACCCTGATTAAATGTTTTATAATACGGGTATCTCATTGTATCTCTTCACATGCATAAAATTCATAACTAACACAGGTGGTTTCAGTAATTTTTTTTTTTTTTTGGTTTTTTGAGACAGGGTTTCTCTCTAGCTTTGGAGCCTCTCTTGTTACTAGCTCTAGTAGACCAGGTTGGCCTTGAACTCACAAAGATCTATCTGCCTCTGCCTCCTGAGGTCTGGGATTAAAGGCGTTTGTTTTTGAAAGACAATATTTTTCTGTGTAGCTCTGGGTACTTAATGTAGCTCCTTAAACCATGCTGTCCTTACTCACAAATACAAATGATTCTGGCTTCTGCACAGAGGGATTAATGAGGGAACAACATTGTTGTTTGTGTGTGCTTTTGTGTTTGTGTCTGTATTGTTTGATTGTCTGATGAGCCTGGAATGTAGATTTTTATATATTTCAATGATAAACATCTATGCTAAACTTCACCTACATCTTGAAATTCAAAGTTTGGTGGAGGGTATCATTCTCTTTCCCAGGAGAGTTGTATGCATGACATTAATACCTCTGCCTTTTGAATCATTGCAGTGCAGGGGTGTGACTTTCTACCTGCTCTAATTTTTTTTCTTTTGAATGCTTTCAATGTATATGAGGTTGTATCTATATACAAGGGTATGTAGCACATGTGTGCTTCTTCCTCGTGTTAGTCACCATAAGCCTCATCACCTATGAAGTTGAAGTAATGGATAATTAGAAGTCCCCTTTAGTACTGGCAATTTTCCCACTCATCTGCAAGGACAGCAAGACTGCTTAATTGCTGACTCATCTCCCTTACTCTATGTTATTTATGATCATCATTTGGGGGGCTGATGTTTTCTTTGGTCCATTTGTAACTGTTTAAACATGCACTCCGTTTATTCAGATCTTAGTATGCAAAAGATTAAACTGGGCAACTACAGGTTCTCGAAGATGAATGTAGAACTAAAGTGAATACAAAAGTTTCTAGCCGGGCGGTGGTGGAGCGCACCTTTAATCCCAGCACTCGGGAGGCAGAGGCAGGAGGATCTCTGTGAGTTCGAGAGCAGCCTGGTCTACAAGAGCTAGTGCCAGGACAGACTCCAAAGCCACAAAAAAACCCTGTCTCAAAAAAAAAAGTTTCTGTAGTTCTTCAGTAGATCCTCTGATTTCCTCTTACATTTTTTATTTGAGTGATTTTTGGATGGATACTGGGTTTTATTAGTTGTAACTCTGGCTTACCTTTAACTCATTGCATAGGTTTGACTGATATCCAACTCAATTTAATGCATCTGCTTTTATATTGATTGCTGGGATTAAAGGCAAGTGTCAGTATACCCAATTTCCCCATCTCTTTTTTAGATAATCATTGTTCTTACTATTTCTGTAATATTTTCTCAGTAGTGTTGATCTGCTTGCTTCTCTGTGTCTCTATGTCTGTTCATTGGCATTTCTTTTTTAAGGCTGTATCCTATTTAAAGGGCCAAGGAATGGCACATATGAACCTCTTCTTCAGTTTCCTTCTAAAGTGACTGGTGATTACATTATAATGTAATGTCATGGAAGAAGCTTGGGAAGCTGCAACATTATACAAATGTATCATTTTAAAAGAAGTATCCAATGTCAGGATCACACTTTGTTTTACTGTTGGTTGGATTATTCTAGAATTCAATGATCTTTGAGGATGTGCACATTGACTTCACTGAGGATGAGTGGGTTTTGCTGAATCCTTCCCAGAAGAGTCTCTACAAAGATGTGATGCTGGAGACATACAGGAACCTCACTGCTACTGGTAGGACTGTGAACTTTCCTTTACATTTAAAAATAAGGGGACTACTCTGTATTATTTATTGATACTTTTGGTATATGTGTTTGAGAAAGTGTAAAAATGAGCCAAATAACTAAGGCATAGGTCACTTAAGATATTCAATTTTGTACATATGATTAATATATTGTTTACTTTTTGTTACTGTATTAGGCTACAGTTGGGAAGACCATAATTTTGAAGAGTATTTTCAAAGTGCTAAAAAACATGGAAGGTAATTTTTATTTGCAACTTGGTATATATTTGTCTCTGAAGAAGTTTTAATTTGTCCTGGACATTTAAAGAAAAACAATAATATAAATGAGCAGAGCTTAAAGTATATTGATGTGTATTAATTTCTCATAAAACCATATGCCTCAATATGACATAACTGGTCTATGTTTCCAGGGCATTACTCTAAAAACAGAAGAGAAACAAATGATTCTTTACCTGATACCACCATTTGAGTCATAGTCCCATGAGAACTATGCTGTAGAGCTTCCAATCGATTTAGTTTCATACCACTCAGATATTGCACATGGAACACACATACACACATTGAATAGATAATAAGTATATGTTTAAAACTGACCAAAAAATACTCAGTAGTAAAGCCAGTATTACTCATGTACTTGTGACTTTGCCAAACTTATTGAAAGAGTTAGTTTATGAGAGTCAAAAAGTCTCTTGTTTTTATTATATTATTATTATTTAATTAAAATTTCCACATCCTCCCTTTTCCCTCCCACCGCCCCACCCTCTTCCCCTCCCTATCCAGTCCAAAGTTTAGTCAGGATTCCCTGCCCTGTGGGAAGTCCAAGGACCTCCCTGCTGCGTTGCATCCCATACCAAAAGAGAGCACCATGAATATAAAATTTAATATCTTATTTTTTTACAATAAAGCAAAATTATAAATTTAATTCATATAGATATTAATATTCATTCGTGTAATGTACAAGGTGAAACTTTTGCATTTGCCAATTATCTTTGCAGGTATGAAAGAAACCATAATGAAGAGACACTCTCTGAGTATGCTCAATGTGTTAAATCATTTGCATGTTATAGTCATCTTCAAAGGCATGAAACAAATTATTCTGCAGAGAAGCCATATGATGGAATTCAATATGCTGAAGCCTTTGGAGGTACCAGTTGTCTCCAAATACTTAAAAGAAGAACACAAGCTGGAGAGAAACCCTATGAATGTAATCAATGTGGTAAAGCTTTTTCACGACGATATAGTCTCCAAATACATAAAAGAATACATACTGGAGAGAAACCCTATGAATGTAATCAATGTGGTAAAGCTTTTTCACGACAAGATAGTCTCCAAATACATAAAAGAACACATACTGGAGAGAAACTCTACACATGTAACGAATGTGGTAAAGCCTTTTCACAACTCAGTAATCTACAAACACATAAACGAATTCATACAGGAGAGAAACCCTATGAATGTGATCAATGTTATAAAGCCTTTTCACAACTCAGTTATCTAAGAACACATAAAAGAATACATACTGGAGAAAAGCCCTTTGAATGTGATCAGTGTGATAAAGCTTTTTTACAGCGCTCTAAACTCAGAACACACAAAAGAACACATACTGGAGAGAAGCCATATGAATGTAATCAATGTGATAAAGCCTTTTCACAACTCCGTAGTCTACAAAACCATAAAATACTTCATACAGGAGAGAAACCCTATAAATGTGATCAATGTGATGAAGCTTTTTCACACCTCAGTAGTCTAAAAACACATAAAAGAACACATACTATAGAGAAACCTTATAAATAATCAATGTAGTAAAGGCTTTGCATGTTGTAGAAGTGTACACTTTCATCAAAGAACACATGCTGAATAGAAACCCTACAATTTTATCCAATGTGGTAGAGCCTTTGTATGTGTCATTGGGCTCTAAAATCTTGATAAAAAATTAGTACAAAGAAACTTTTTTTTTTAATTTTCTAAACTGGGTGTCTCTGTAGCATTGGAGTCTGTTGTGAACTCACTCTTAGAAGAGGCTGGCCTTACACTCACAGAGATTTGTCTGTCTCTGTCTCCCAAGTGCTGGATTACAGGGGTGTGACACCACAGTCCAGCTGTCACACGCTTTAAGTGCAATCAGTGTGGGAAAGTTTTCTTCTTCTTGGTACTCTTTATACAAGAGTAAACTTTTAGTGGATAAGAGGTCTATTAATGCCTTTGCATATCACAGTACTCTGAGGACCTGAGAAGATTTTGAATGTGACTATAAATGTTTTGAAAATATCCTCAGGCAACACACATTTACTTACAAAAGACAGGGAAGAAAGCAAATCTACAAGTTTGCAATCTGTTAAAGCGTTAAGAAGTCTCTATTTTGTTTGCACCTGCGAAATTATATGGACAGAAGTTCTATGAATTCAATGATAATGTAACCCTTTTTGATTTTGCACTTTCCTTCAATTATATAAATACAGTTATCTCTAGAAGTTAGCTCACTTTGGGAAATAACCAGGCTACCTTACAGATAAACAATTATATTTTTACTTATTATAAGAGGAAACTCATGCCACAAGAATGGAAAGTCCAAGTTCCACTGTGTTCCATGGGAATCACCCAGATAGCAAGCACCTGGTCTATCCCAGATTTTCTCCTGGGGCTCCAGGAAGCCACGCCTTAACTAGATTCCACTTCTTTAAGATGGTTTGTTAACAAAGCTTCCCCTATTACTTATCCAGATGGAAAATTTGGTAGATGGGTATAAGTGCCTCTTCTGTGTCTGTGATGAATCATAATGTCTAAGTCTCTTAATAAAACAGTGTAATGTGACTCTGGATTAGAGATGGTTACATGATCACCTTGACAGTGTTGTCACAAGAAGTGTCAGACACGACACCTACACCGGGAAGCTAAGAACTCATATACTCAGCTTGTAGCATGAACCAGGTACAGGAACTTGAAATGGTGTGTGAATGTTAACTCTCAGTAACAAACCCATGATATTTCTTCCAGGATGACATTATTTTCTAAATTTTCCAAATGATGCCACTTATTGAAAATGATTAATTTCTGTAACTTCAAATCTACATTCTTTCTTTTTATTGCATGAACCAAATCATCATTGAGAAAAACAGTGGAAATAAGCCTTTAATACCTCAACACCTGGGTTACAGAAATGAATGCTTAGAGGAGAAAAATATTCATGAGTGAAAAATTGTTTAAAGAGTTTATTAAATTTTAATCATGTTATTTTAGTGTGCCTTTATTTGGGTGAATGAATATTCATGCTTGCTCCCAGGAAGGTTAGACCACTGGGTATTCCTGTTGCAAGCAGGACTAGAGGAAGTTCTCAAAAATCTGACCTTCATCCTGACAATGAACTTGTCCTAACTACTTGGCCATGTCCATAGCCCTGTAAATATTATAAAGACTTTTTCTTAATCATTGTAACATAAGATAATAGGGAAGAAGACCTACAAAAAAAACTTTTTCATGTAAATTTTATAGTAAAGACTTCACATCACAGTGCTTTTATTGTCCAGGAATTCTTTATGTCTTTTTCATCATGAAAATTTTTCATTTACTATATTCATTAAAGTCTGATGGTTGGCATTTCTCCATTGCAACTTCTGATTAGTGAGAGATATTAAAGTGTTCTATACATTTAGCAATTCCTTTCAATGAAATTTATTTTGTGCTCTTTGTTTTCTCTCTGTAATTTTTGTACATCTCCCTCTGTGCTTTCACTTAGTGAGAGGTATTTTACTGCTGAAATATATAGAATGAGATGTCCATCATCTAAGTGAAACATTTATTTAATTCCTTTTAAGTAATGCTGTCTGGGAAAGCATTATGAAAGGGTGATGAAATTTTTTCCTGGATTTTTTGTTTATTTTCACAAATTCCCTTGAGATGTCATTTGCTATCCAGTCTACTTTTATGTCACTAATTAGTTATGAATACATCTGAACTCATAATCATCATGGGTCATCCTCTTGAATATAAGTCCAAAGGTACATGTTAGACCACAACATTTGCTGTTTCATCTACATATCTTATCAAAATTAATGTTAAAATACATAATAGGATAGAGTATAAGAAACATTACCTCATGTGTGTCCACAGCATCATTTTCATCAAACTGGTAGAGATATAAAATGTGGGATAATCAGTAATCATCTGAATATTTTACAGTGTATCTTGATGTCCTGTGGATGTGTATACATTATTTGAAGTCTATGCATCTTCCTATTTCCATTAGTTATCCATTTGTCACTTCATCATGAAGTGCTTCCTTCTAAGGGAATTATCAAGAGAGGCCGGGCAATGTAACATCAATGAGATATATTTGAAAAAAGTTTCTGTTATATGTATGTGTGATATAATTATGGAATTTTAGTCCTGACAGATATGTGAAGACCATAAAACAACTTTTTGGGGTGGACAATTGGCTTTCTTCATATGGTAATCAAGATGATTATGTTACCAGGCTTGCACACCACAGATATTTCCCACTAAGTCAGCACCCTATTAATTGAAACATTCTACCAGAAAATTGTTGCCATTTTTAAGATTGTAAACATGTTTTAATTGAAGGAAAGAGGAAAGACAACAACTTAAATAATGAAACATATGTTCAAGGAAACTGATAAACTGCTATCTCTTTTTTTGTTTTTCCCTTTTTTGTAGAATGTGTTTTTCTTAGGACTCAACACTTGTTCATAACTTCTTCTCAAAACCTCAATGAATACTATAATAATTTCTCCGTAGAGAAAGTTTTTTTG
Organism: Microtus pennsylvanicus; assembly: GCF_037038515.1. Taxonomy (NCBI): domain Eukaryota; kingdom Metazoa; phylum Chordata; class Mammalia; order Rodentia; family Cricetidae; genus Microtus; species Microtus pennsylvanicus. The sequence goes on from NC_134579.1 coordinate 89,647,336, forward strand.
CAGCTGTCTGTTGTCTTGAGTTTGTTATAGTATATACTGAGTGTAAAAGTAGAGGTAAAAGTGGGTGGCCTGGGTCTGAAAAAGCATGGGATAAATCCGGACTCTCTAAACAGGGCGAACAATTAGGGCTGATGAGAAGCCAAGGACAATGGCACGGGGTTTTGACCCTACTTCATGTTCTGGCTTTGTGGGAGCCTAGCCCGTTTGGAAGTTCACCTTCCTAGACATGGACTGAGGGGGGGCGGACCTTGAACTTTCCACAGGGCAGGGAACCCTGACTGCTCTATGGACTGGAGAGGGAGAGGGAGAAGATTTTGGGGGAGCTTCCAGAGATCGATTTAGATCCAGCAACATTGTCACAACTAAAAGTAAACTCAGCTAAGTAGTATTTGTTTGTAATTTGTTTTTCCACCTGCCTAATTCTTTTGTACAGGAGAAGAGGAACTTTCCTTGTCTTCCTTGCCTGGCTTGCCTTTTTCTAATCTGCCAAAACTGTGCACTTAAAAACTTCAAGTGTGCACCGAAGAGATAAAGTTTCCTCTTTAAGATTCCTTAACTTCCTATTCTTCCAGTAACACGTATTTATTCCACCAGATTTATAATCATTTAAACTGTAAGAGATTGTTAGGCAGCTTCCTTGCCACAGCTGTGCACCTTGCCCTCCAGCTCTCTCTGCAGCTCTCACCCAAGGAATCCCTATTGCATTCTCCTGACACAGACTGCTCCAAGGCTGCATGCAGGCCTCACACAGTCTAAGGCAGCCTGCTGTTCCCTGGTCTACATGGGTTTCCCCTATGTTCCAGCCTTCAAGACAAGACCTACAACTTCTCCCCTCATCAGCAGGAAGCAACTATGAGAGAACCTCACATCTTATGTCACCTTTTACTGTGTTAAACTTTATGCCCCAGAGAATATAAACATATTCTATCACTAATGTCTATATTCTGCCCATGAGACCGTAATGTATATGTCATCACTCTCCTCGTGTATTTCTGACAACTTCTGCTATGAACATCTAGCTATGTATGTTTTGAGAAAGTTGGTAATTCCCTATTATGAATAAAACGGGTTATTTTTGCCTTGATCACAAACTTTACTTACCAGGTCTATTTCAACTGCAAGCATGGTCCCACAGATGCACACCAGGTAAACTCCACCTAACCATTCTTCATCAAAGTACATTCTAATAATCAATGACTAATAGAAAAACTAGCCTTCTCAACTAACAATCCTTTTTTTAACAACTCAATCCCATAACTTTTAGATGGACTTAACTAGATCATATCATAATAACTGTGAACTTTTTATTAGTACTATGTTTTACCATACATGAGAGATATTCCTTTTTTTGTATTTTTTTATTTCTATTTTTATTTATTTATTTTTATTTATTTTTTATTGAAAAAAAGATTCTGCCTCCTCCCAGCATCCCATTTCCCTTCCCCTCCTGGCACTCCTTTACCCCACCCCCCACTCCTCTCCTCCTCCCTCTCCAGTCCATAGAGCAGTCAGGGTTTCCTGCCCTGTGGAAAGTCCAAGGTCCTCCCCCCTCCATCGAGGTCTAGGAAGGTGAGCATGCAAACTGGCTAGGCTCCCACAAAGCCAGCACATTACGTAGGATCAAAACCCCGTACTGTTGTCCTTTGCGTCTCATCAGCCCTCATTGTTCGCCATGTTCAGAGAGTCCAGTTTTATCCCATGCTTTTTCAGTCACAGTCCAGCTGGCCTTGGTGAGCTCCCAATAGATCAGCCCCACTGTATCAGTGGGTGAGTGGACCTCTCATGGTCCTGACTTCCTTGCTCATGTTCTCCCTCCTTCTGCTCCTAATTGGGACCTTGGGAGCTCAGTCCAGTGCTCCAACGTGGGTCTCTGTCTCTATCTCCATTCATCTCCAGATGAAGGTTCTATGGTGATATGTAAGATATTGATCAGTATGGCTATAGGATAGGTTCCCTATCCTCAGCTGCCCAAGGAACTAACTGGGGACATCGCCCTGGGCACCTTGGAGCACCTCTAGGTTCAAGTCTCTTGCCAACTCTAAGATGGCTCCCTTAATTCAGATATATGCTTCCCTGCTCCCACATCCATCCTTCCTTTATCCCAACCATCGCATTTCCACAAGTTGCTCCCATCCTCCCCTTGTCACTTTTCTCTCCCCATCTCCCCTTACCCCCACCCACCCCACGCCCAAGATTTCAATTTTTTGCCCGGCAATCTTGTCTACTTCCCCTATCCAGGAGGATAACTATATGTTTTTCTTTGGGTTCACCTTCTTATTTACCTTCTTTAGGATCACAAATTATAGACTCAATGTCCTTTATTTATAGCTAGAAACCAATTATGAGTGAGTAAATCCCATGTTCATCTTTTTGGGTCTGGGTTACCTCACTCAGGATAGTGTTTTCTATTTCCATCCATTTGCATGCAAAATGCAAGATGTCGTTGTTTATTACTGCTGAGTAGTATACTAATGTGTATATATTGCACACATTATTCATCCATTCTTCCATTGAAGGACATCTAGGTTTTTTCCAGGTTCTTGCTATTACAAATAATGCTGCTATGAACATAGTTGAACAAATGCTTTTGTCATAAGATAGGGCATCTCTTGGGTATATTCCCAAGAGTGGTATTTCTGGGTTCTAGGGTAGGTTGATCCTGAGTTTCCTGAGAAACCGCCACACTGATTTCCAAAGTGATTGCACAAGATTGCATTTCCACCAGCAATGGATGAGGGTACCCTTTCCTCCACAACCTCTCCACCAAAGGCTATCATTGGTGGTTTGATTTTGCCACTCTGACAGTGTAAGATGGTATCTCAAAGTTATTTTGATTTGCATTTCCCTGATCGCTAAGGAGGTTGAGCATGACCCTAAGTGTCTTTTGGCCATTTGAACTTCATTTGTTGAGAATTCTCTGTGCAGTTAAATGCCCAAATTTTTTCATAGATTTTTAAAATATTTATTTATTTATTATGTATATAATATTCTATCTCTATCTATGCCTGCAGGCCAGAAGAGGGCACCAGACCACATTACAGATGGTTGTGAGACACCATGTGGTTGCTGGGAATTGAACTCAGGACCTTTGTTAGAGGAGGCAATGCTCTTAACCTCTGAGCCATCTCTCCAGGCCCAAGTGCCCCATTTTTTTAATTGGGTTAATAGCATTTTAAAGTCTAGTTTCTTGAGTTTTTTTTTATATATTTTGGAGATCAGAACTTTGTCTGTTGCGGGGTTGGTGAAGATCTTCTCCCAGTCAGTGGGTTGCCTTTTTGTCTTAGTGACGTGACCTTTGCTTTACAGAAGCTTCTCAGTCTCAGAAGGTCCCATTTATTCGATGTTGCCCTTAAAGTCTGTGCTGCTGGGGTTATACATAGGAAGTGAAAGCCTGTGCCCATATGTTGTAGGGTACTTCCCACTTTCTTTTCTATCAGGTTCAGTGTGTTCAGATTGATATTGAGGTCTTTGATCCATTTGGACTTGAGTTTTGCGAATGGTAATAAATATGGGTCTATTTTCATTCTTCTGTAGAATTGTCATCTACAGGTTGACATCCAGTTGTGCCAGCACAATTTGTTGAAGATGCTTTCTTTCTTCCATTATATGCTTTTAGCTGCTTAATCGAAAATGAGGTGTTCATAGTTTTGTGGGTTAAAAATTGGGTTTTCTATACGATTCCATTGGTCGACTTTTCTGTTTTTATGCCAATACCTTGCTGTTTTGAATACTGTAGCTCTGTAATAGAGTTTGAAGTCAGGGATGGTAATGCCTCCAGAAGTTCCTTTACTGTATAAGATTGTTTTGGCAATAATGGGTTTTTTGTGTTTCCATATATAGTTGATTATTGCCCTCTCAAGATCTGTGAAGAATTTTGATGGGACCTTGATGGGGATTGCATTAAATCTATAAATTGCCTTTGGTAGAATTGCCATTTTTACTATGCTGTTCCTACCAATCCACGAACAAGGGAGATCCCTCCATTTTCTAGCATCCTCTTCAATTTCTTTCTTCAAGGACTTAAAGTTCTTGTCAAATAGATGTTTCACTTCCTTGGTTAGAGTTACCCCAAGATATTTTATGCTATTTGTGGCTATTGTGAAAGGTGATGCTTCTCTGATTTCCCTCTCTGCTTCCATATCCTTCGTATATAGGAGGGCAACTGATTTTTTGTAGTTGATCGTGTATCCTGCCACGCTACTAAAGGTGTTTATCAGCTGTAGGAATTCTTTGGTAGAGTTTTTGGGGTCGCTTATGTACACTATCATATCATCTGCAAATAACGAAAGTTGAACTTCTTCCTTTCCAATTCGAATCCACTTGATCCCCTTATGATGTCTTATTGCTATTGCTATAACTTCAAGCACTGTATTGAAGAAGTATGGAGAGAGTGCACAGCCTTGTCATGTTCCTGATTTTAGTTTGATGGCTTTGAGTTTCTCTCCGTTTAATTTGATGTTAGCTGTTGGCTTGCTGTGAATAGCTTTTATTATATTTAGGTATTACCCTTGTATCCCTAATCTCTCCAAGATTTTTATTATAAAAAAATGTTGAATTTTGTCAAATGCTCTTTCAGCATCTACTGAAATTATCATTTGTTTTTTTTCTTTCAGTTTATTTATATGATGGATTACATTGATAGATTTTTGTATGTAGAACCAGTCCTGCATCTCTGGGATGAAGCCTACTTGATCATAATGGATAATTTTTCTAATGTGTTCTTAGATTTGGTTTGCCAGTATTTTATTGAGTATTTTTGCGTCGATGTTCATGAGTGAGATTGGCCTGTAATTTTCTTTCTTGGTTGAGTCTCTGTGTGGTTTTGGTATCAGAGTGACTGTAGCTTCATAAAACAAATTTGGCAATGACTCTTCTGTTCCCATATGGTGAAATACATTAAAGAGTATAGGTATTGGGTCTTCTTGGCAGTTCTGGTAGATTTCCGCATTGAAACCATCTGGTCCTGGGCTTTTTTTGGTAGAGAGGTTTTTGATAACAGCTTCTAAGTCTTTGCGACTAACAGGTCTATTAACATTGTTCACTTGGTCCTTGTTTTACTTTGGTATATAGTATTTTTCTAAAAAAGTGTTCATTTCTTTTACATTTTCCAGTTTTGTGGCATACAGGCTTTTGTAGTAAGATATAATGATTCTCTGAATTTCCTCTGTGTCTGTGGTTATGTCCACCTCCCCCTCTTTTTTTGGTTTTTCGATACAAGGTTTATCTGTAGCTTTGGAGCCTGTCCTGGAACTTGCTCTTTAGACCAAGCTGGTCTCAAAATGACAGAGATCCACCTGCCTCTGCCTCCCGAGTGCTGGGATTAAAGGCGTGCGCCACCATTGCCCTGACACCCTTTTCATTTCTGATCTTATTAAATTGCATATTCTCTCTCTTCCATTTGATTAGTTTGCATGGGGGTTTATCAATCTTGTCGATTTTCTCCAGGAACGAGCTTCTAGTTTCGTTGATTCTTTGGATTGTCTTTTGTGTTTCTATTTTGTTGATTTCAGCCCTCAGTTTGATTATTTCCAGTCTTCTACTCCTCCTAGGTGAGTCTGCTTCTTTTTTTTCTAGAGCTTTCAGGTGGGCTGTTAAGTCTCCAATGTGTGCTATCTCTGTTTTCTTTAAGTGGGCACTTAGTGATATGAACTTTCCTCTTAGGACTGCCTTCAGAGTGTCCCATATTTGAGTATGTTGTTTCTTTATTTTCATTGTATTCAAGGAAGACTTTAATTTCTTTCTCTTTTTCTTCCTTGATCCAGGTGAGGTTCAGTCGTTGACTGTTCAGTTTCCATGAGTTTGTAGGCTTTGTGGGGGTAGCATTGTTGTTGCCTTATATATTTAATTCATGGTGATCTGATAAGACACAGGTGTTTACTAATATTTTTTTGTTAATGTGAAAGTTTGCTTTGTTACCGAGTATGTGGTCAATTTTCGAGAAGGGTCCATAAGCTGCAGAGAAGAAGGTATTTTCTTTCCTATTTGGGTGGAATGTTCTATAGATGCCCGTTTGTTTTAATACCTCGATTAATTCTCTTTTTTCACTGTTAGGTTTCTGTCTGATTGACCTGTCCATTGGTGAGAGAGGAGTGTTGAAGTCTCCTACAATTAGTGTGTGCAGTTTGATGACTGCCTTGAGTTTAGTAGTGTTTCTTTTACTTACGTGGGTGCTTTTATATTAGGGGCATAGATATTCAGGATTGAGACTTCATCCTGATGAATAGTTCCTGTTATGAGTATAAAATGTCCCTCTCCATCTCTTCTGATTAATTTAAGTTTGAAGTCAACTTTGTTAGAAATTAGTATGGCCACACCTGCTTGTTTCTTAGGTCCATTTGCTTAATAAGCCTTTTCCCAGCCCTTTACTCTGAGTAGGTGCCTGTCTTTGTGGTTGAGGTGTGTTTCTTGTAAACAGCAGAATGTTGGATCCTGTTTTTGTATCCAGTCTCTTAGCCTGTGCCTTTTTATAGGTGAGTTGAGTCCATTGACATTAAGTGATATTAATGACGAGTGGTTGTTAACTCCGGTCACTTTTTTGGTCATAGAGTTTGTGTGTTTCCCTTCTTCGAGTTGTGCGGGTGAAGGGTCTCTAGATGTCTGAGTTATTGTGGGCATTGTTAGAATCCTTGGTTTGTTTAAATAAATGAATATTTAAGGAAAAGGTTTTCTTGTAGATTTTTCTTTTGTTTTGCAAATAGGTACTGTGTAATCCTCATATATATCATGACAATGTGTTGATGTCATTGTTAGTAACAAAGTATAGAAAGGAAAACCAAACTGAGGACTCTGTGAAGAGCAGAGTCAGAGAACTCACAAAACAAATGAAGACATATAAGGAGATGAATGTGTTATGCTAAAAAATGTACCACCACATGGCTGAGCACAGATAAGAAATATGGGTTAATTTTAAATGTTAGAGTTACCTAGTAAGAAGCCTAAGCTGTCAGCCAAGCATTTATAATTAATATTAAGTCTACATGTCAGTTTTTGGAAACTGTCAGAACAGGAAATCTACACCTACAAATGTGTGTAATCCTGTTTGTCACAACTGGGTCATCCCAAGGTTTCAGACACAGGCCATTGACTGTAGCAGTGGTTTCATGTCACAGATCTAAATCAGCTCACATTACACAAGTGAACACTGCTGTGGGATAATGCTTCTGTCTTCTTTGAATATGAATTCCTTTCATTGGTTAATAATATACCAGAATTGGCCTATATTTAGGCTGGTTAAGGCTAGGCAGGAGTGTGCAAAGGAGATACAGAGATCAGCAATTAGACTTTGATATGACAGCCTATGTCCAAGTTAATGCAGCTGCTAAGAAGGCCTGGTATAGAATTTTGTCTTCTAAAGAACAGGCTGAGGAGTTGTCTAGTATAAGACAGGGACTAGATAAATTATTTCAAAACTTTGTCTCCACACTGACACAGGTGTCTAATAGGTTGATTGGAGATATAGACGCAGGGCAATCAATAGTTAAGGAGCTAGCATTTGAGAAACCTAATGCACTCCGTAAAGCAGCTCTAAAACCTTTTAAAAGCAAGGTGTCATTTTTCTACATATGGCAGCCCAATATGCCACAGTCAGCCAACAAATGGCACCTAAATGTGGGTCTGACCAGTGAACTCCAAAACACACAGAAGTGTGGTCTTGTGTACAAGGGAGCACGTGAGGGATCCCACAATACAACTGCACCACAGGTATAGAGGTAAGTAATGAGTGTTCAGAAATTAGTAGTAGATTTAAAAAGCAAAGAGTAAAGCTGGGCATAAAATTTGGCGTGAAAATGCAAATATTTGTAAACGTGGCATAAGGAAAATGTACGCAAGTATCTGTACAGGTGCTTAGATGGATTTTGATAGTCAGAGGAGCTGAAAGAAGCAAAGACAAAGGCAGAAATTTTTAGAGTTTTTAAATATTATAGTTTTCCCCCAGCACTGATAGTGTATCCACTGCCATCTTCAGACAGCTCCAAGACTTGGAGAGACCAAAATAAGTTTTGCCTTCACCCTTGCAGCCAGCAGTGCTGTGCTCACCAAGCCATAGCCTCTCCCACTTCTGTCTGGATGAAAAGAATGAAGGGGGTATGGTGTTTGCCCTAGAATTGGCCTAGGTTACTGCTGAGATTGGGGTAGTCCAAGCATACATGCTGTGGCCAGCTGAGCCTGACCCATGCTGTGCCATGGAGCCAGGAAAGGCAGACAGGAAAGATTAAAGGGCTATACCTACCACAGTCAGCACCCACAGTCAGCCAATGGAAATACCTATCGGATAATTGTCCCATGAAGACAAAAAGCCTATAATAGATAAATTTATGGCTTTTAAAAGAGGAGAGGATTCAGAATTCTTCTAATTGTGTGATTACAAAAGATGAAATAATAAAGCAAGTATAGTAAAAATCGGTATGACTGTACCTACTTAAGCTTTAGAATGTGGCATTCTCAAAGCCCCTGTAATGGTGAACACCTGAGAACCTGAGCTAAATATGCCAGCTGGTCATAGTCTGTAATGGGACATAGTCTGTAGCTATCATGCAATCTTCTGGCAGGAGAAAAAGGTATCAATTTAGTTGTCATTTGGTGCTTGGGTTGCTCTCATGGCTGTCAGAAGTGCCTAGGACTCCTGGTGTCAGCCTGAAGCCACAGAACAAACATCATCTTTGGTTTCCTAAAATCTGTACTCATTAGTATTCTGTGTACTCTTCCATCTTTTGAACAGGAGAGTCAGTCTACCCCACATTGTGTAATGGGCTGTGCTACCTAGTTACTTCATGCCCAGGAGGATGAAGGCAGTGTGGCTGTGGATTGCAGGAAGATAGCTGTGTCATCTATCTGATTGAGGCATAAGTGATATTGAAATTCATATGTCTGCAGATCTGTAAAAGTCTGGGTCTGGTGTGGAAGGCAGAGCCAAGGAATCCTGCGCTGTGTCTTTAAATGCACTGTAAGGCTCAGGGAGGTGCTCTTGTCACTCAAGCCTCACTAGGCAATCAAGACTTCCAGGCAGACCTGTCAGTCAGAAATCAGGCAGGGCACTTCCTGGCGCCATATTGCTGGATTGATTTTAAAGCTGAGCACATGCCAGTGGATTGTGTTCTGTGCTGTGAGTGATACTGCAGCGTGCTCTGAGGAGAACATGGGTGAGCCAGAAAGCCAGGACATGGTGAGTAAGGGGTTGCTGTTCCAAAATGAGGAGGTGAGGATGGTGAGCCGTGGGAGACAGTGTGGCACGCCCTCCTTGAGCAAGTGTAGGAACCCACTGCTATCGTCATTGTTTTCTGAGGTCCCATATGGTCCTTGCAAGTCCCCAGAACCAGGGCTTGGCCTCTGAATGACTTCCCTCTGTGGGCTGCATCTGTGAAAAGCATTTCAAGCAGGGAATTGTGGGTAGAAATATCTTTGTGGTCCACATCAACGTAGTTTTGATATGTATGGAAGGCAGGATCCCAAACTTGGAGATGCCTAGTTTTTCTATTATCTTTCAGAAGCTTTTCCCTTTGCATTTAACATTTAGGAGTAAGATCCCTTTGAAGTGAGTTAATTTTGTGGAGTTTGTAAATGGCATTCTTGAGTTCCTTCCACTCTACCACTAGCCGGTGGTGCAGAAGAGTAGAAATTTGACATAAAGGCATCACCAGTGGTTAGGAGATGTTAGCTGAGGAAGCCTGCCTCTAAATTACCCAAAGATAGTAAAGTAGTGTGCTAACTAGGCCTGTTAGAGATTAAGATGCTAGGATACAAAATTGTTTACAAGGACTGTTTAAACATTTCACTCTAGACCACGACAGAGACACCACTGATTTATAAACAGCCACTACTCCTGTCCCAAATCAATGAAGAAGGTCAATGCTCAAGGTCATTATGAGATCATAATGAACATTAGGTTATGGTGTGATTTAAAGTTCCAATTTTTTTTAGAGAAAATTATAGTTCTGCCAGTGTAATGCTGAAAGAAGTGACAGTCATTTGAAAAGGAAAATGCTGTTGTGTTGAGAGCTGGCCATATCAATGATGTCTTTCCATTTAGCGTCCAACTCATGGAGAAGAAACTTAGCTCCTTCTCAAAACCAGGAATACTCTTGGCAGGGCCAGGAACAGCCTAGTGAGTGTCTAGGCCTTGGGGTTTTGCCTAGGTCCTGAGTAATGGAGAATAAAATAGAACTCCTTCATTGAAACCAGGAATATGTTTGGGAGAGATGTTAAGGATCTGGAACCAGTGCCTTTCTGGAGAGGTTCTTTAGATCCTGTGAACCCAACTCTTCCCACCACAGTGAGCTATGGTCCCAAGGCCACTTTGGTCATAGTCCATAATATTCTTGAGATCTCCTTTGTTTTCCTTGTGTTGCATTTTTTTGTGACAGGGTTTTTCTGTGGCTTTAGAGTCTGTCCTGGAACTAGCTCTTGGAGACCAGGCTGGCCTCAAAATTCCTGAGAGCCACCCACCTCTGCCTGCCCAGTGCAGGGATGAAAGGCTTGCTCCACCACCACCCTGCTATTGTGTTCCATTGCTGGATTACCCTTATTCTGAGTTTGTCCCATTGTGTGGTAATTTCTGCTGATTTCCTAGTAGTCTCCCATTTCCTCCCATTTCTTCTTACAAATGGTATACAAGAAGCTATTCATCTTAAGAAGCTTACTTGGAATAATACATAGCTTATACAAGACTTCTCTGTCCCAGCTTTTATCATACCTTGTTCCAGTTTTCCTGTCTTTCTCACCTTCTGGCGCTGCACTTAGGGCCCTGTCAGTAAAGTATGACCTGCTGCTCAGGTCACTTACATACTTTTGACATAATCGTGGCAATATCCTTGCTGTGTAACTTTCCCCATTCCCTAACTGCAAGACTTGCAGATTTCAATCTCTATTTAATTTCTTCAAAGTGTACACTAGAGTCTGAACCTAAAAGAAACTCAAGGATGACAGTGTATGTGGAATGCATTGTTTATTCTAGATTCTCTCCTCTTTGAGCATTTGCCAGAGATGGATGCATGTTATCATTGTGCAGATTTTTCTTTATTAATCTCTTAAGTGTGTACAGTGTTTCCTCACTGGAAAGGTATATTCTAGAATAGCTGCCCTTCCAGCATTGTAGAATAATATTGGTGAGATGAGGTCTCTTGTGTTTTTATATGAGACCTCGATTTCATTGTGTGGCATTCCAGGTCAATGACCTTGCTGTCTTGATTTAAAATTCTTTTTTTCTTTTTTGAGACGAGGTTTCTCTGTAGTGTTGGTGCCTGTTTCAGGAGAAGCTTTTCTAAATCAAGCTGGCCTAGAACTCCAAGAGATCTGCCTGCTTCTGCTACCCAAGTGCTGGGATTAAAGGCGTGTGCCACCACCACCCGGTAATGATTCAAAATTTTTAAATGACTGTGTGGCCTCACACTTTTAAAATTACCCACTTGAGTCATGAATTCCACTATTTACTAACTCTCAGGAGAAGGGCCTGCATGTGGGACGTGGTATGTGCCTTCAGATCAGAATAGAAAGAATAGTTAACAGAGTGCACTACAGGGGAGAAATGGGAGAAAATCAGCTGCTGGAGTCACCAGTCTGAGAAAGGACCTGATTGTGGCAGTGTGATAGTTTCAATGTTATTGGCTTCTATAATCTTATAGGGATTGGTGCTATTACAAAGTGTGGCCTTGTTTGAATCTGTATGGTCTTGTTGAAAGAAGTGTGGCACTGGGGATGGGCTTTGAGAATTCCTATGTTCTGGATACTGCCAAGCATTTCAGTCAACTTCCTGTGGCCTGCAGCAAAATTGTTCTGCACAACATAATTCTCCCCCCCCCCCCCATAATGACAATGGACTGAACTTCTAGAAATCTAAAATAGCCACCCTGATTAAATGTTTTATAATACGGGTATCTCATTGTATCTCTTCACATGCATAAAATTCTTAACTAACACAGGTGGTTTCAGTAATTTTTTTTTTTTGGTTTTTTGAGACAGGGCTTCTCTCTAGCTTTGGAGCCTCTCTTGTTACTAGCTCTAGTAGACCAGGTTGGCCTTGAACTCACAAAGATCTATCTGCCTCTGCCTCCTGAGTGCTGGGATTAAAGGCGTTTGTTTTTGAAAGACAATATTTTTCTGTGTAGCTCTGGGTACTTAATGTAGCTCCTTAAACCATGCTGTCCTTACTCACAAATACAAATGATTCTGGCTTCTGCACAGAGGGATTAATGAGGGAACAACATTGTTGTTTGTGTGTGTGTTTGTGTTTGTGTGTGTATTGCTTGATTATCTGATGAGCTTGGAATGTAGATTTTGATATATTTCAATGATAAACATCTATGCTAAACTTCACCTACATCTTGAAATTCAAAGTTTGGTGGAGGGTATCATTCTCTTTCCCAGGAGAGTTGTATGCATGACATTAATACCTCTGCCTTTTGAATCATTGCAGTGCGTGTGTGACTTTCTACCTGCTTCTAATATTTTTCTTTTGAATGCTTTCAATGTATATGAGGTTGTATCTATATACAAGGGTATGTAGCACATGTGTGCTTGTTCCTCGTGTTAGTCACCATAAGCCACATCACCTATGAAGTTGTAGTAATGGATAATTAGAAGTCCCCTTTAGTACTGGCAATTTTCCCACACATCTGCAAGGACAGCAAGACTGCTTAATTGCTGACTCATCTCCCTTACTCTATGTTATTTATGATCATCATTTGCAGGGCTGATGTTTTCTTTGGTCCATTTATAACTGTTTAAACATGCACTCCGTTTATTCAGATCTTAGTATGCAACAGTTTAAACTGGGCAATTACAGGTTCTCGAAGATGAATGTAGAACTAAAGTGAATACAACAGTTTCTAGCCGGGCTGTGGTGGAGCACAACTATAATCCCAGCACTCGGGAGGCAGAGGCAGGAGGATTTCTGTGAGTTCGAGACCAGCCTGGTCTACAAGAGCTAGTGCCAGGACAGACTCCAAAGCCACAGAGAAACCCTGTCTCAAAAAAAAAAAGTTTCTGTATTTCTTCAGTAGATCCTCTGATTTTCTCTTACATTTTTTATTTGAGTGATTTTTGGATGGATGCTGGGTTTTATTAATTTGTAACTCTGGCTTACCTTTAACTCATTGCATAGGTTTTGACTGATATCCAACTCAATTTAATGCATCTGCTTTTATATTGATTGCTGGGATTAAAGGCAAGTGTCAGTATACCCAATTTCCCCAACTCTTTTTTAGATAATCATTGTTCTTACTATTTCTGTAATGTTTTCTCAGTAGTGTTGATCTGCTTGCTTCTCTGTGTCTCTATGTCTGTTCATTGGCATTTCTTTTTTAAGGCTGTATCCTATTTAAAGGGCCAAGGAATGGCACATATGAACCTCTTCTTCAGTTTCCTTCTAAAGTGACTGGTGATTACATTATAATGTAATGTCATGGAAGAAGCTTGGGAAGCTGCAACATTATACAAATGTATCATTTTAAAAGAAGTATCCAATGTCAGGATCACACTTTGTTTTACTGTTGGTTGGATTATTCTAGAATTCAATGATCTTTGAGGATGTGCACATTGACTTCACTGAGGATGAGTGGGTTTTGCTGAATCCTTCCCAGAAGAGTCTCTACAAAGATGTGATGCTGGAGACATACAGGAACCTCACTGCTACTGGTAGGACTGTGAACTTTCCTTTACATTTAAAAATAAGGGGACTACTCTGTATTATTTATTGATACTTTTGGTATATGTGTTTGAGAAAGTGTAAAAATGAGCCAAATAACTAAGGCATAGGTCACTTAAGATATTCAATTTTGTACATATGATTAATATATTGTTTACTTTTTGTTACTGTATTAGGCTACAGTTGGGAAGACCATAATTTTGAAGAGTATTGTCAAAGTGCTAAAAAACATGGAAGGTAATTTTTATTTGCAACTTGGTATATATTTGTCTCTGAAGAAGTTTTAATTTGTCCTGGACATTTAAAGAAAAACAATAATATAAATGAGCAGAGCTTAAAGTATATTGATGTGTATTAATTTCTCATAAAACCATATGCCTCAATATGACATAACTGGTCCAAGGCATTCCTCTAAAAACAGAAGAGAAACAAATGATTCCTTACCTGATACCACCATTTGAGTCATAGTCCCATGAGAACTATGCTGTAGAGCTTCCAATCCATTTAGTTTCATACCACTCAGATATTGCACAAGGAACACACATACACACATTGAATAGATAATAAGTATATGTTTAAAACTGACCAAAAAATAAATACTCAGTAGTAAAGCCAGTATTACTCATGTACTTGTGACCTTGCCAAACTTATTGAAAGAGTTAGTTTATGAGAGTCAAAAAGTCTCTTGTTTTTATTATATTATTATTATTTAATTAAAATTTCCACCTCCTCCCTTTTCCCTCCCACCGCCCCACCCTCTTCCCCTCCCTATCCAGTCCAAAGTTTAGTCAGGATTCCCTGCCCTGTGGGAAGTCCAAGGACCTCCCTGCTGCGTTGCATCCCATACCAAAAGAGAGCACCATGAATATAAAATTTAATATCTTATTTTTTGACAATAAAGCAAAATTATAAATTTAATTCATATAGATATTAAGATTCATTCGTGTAATGTACATGGTGAAACTTTTGCATTTGCCAATTATCTTTGCAGGTATGAAAGAAACCATAATGAAGAGACACTCTCTGAGTATGCTCAATGTGTTAAATCATTTGCATGTTATAGTCATCTTCAAAGGCATGAAAAAAAATATTCTGCAGAGAAGCCATATGTTGGTATTCAATATGCTGAAGCCTTTGGAGGTACCAGTTGTCTCCAAATACTTAAAAGAAGAACACAAGCTGGAGAGAAACCCTATGAATGTAATCAATGTGGTAAAGCTTTTTCACGACGATATAGTCTCCAAATACATAAAAGAATACATACTGGAGAGAAACCCTATAAATGTAATCAATGTGGTAAAGCTTTTTCACGACATGATAGTCTCCAAATACATAAAAGAACACATACTGGAGAGAAACTCTACACATGTAACGAATGTGGTAAAGCCTTTTTGATGTGGGAGTGTCATATATCAATCTGTTGATTTCATTGTTTAAGCAATAAAGAAACTGCTAGGCCCATTTGATAGGCCCACCCTTAGGTGGGTGGAGTAAACAGAAGGGAAGGCTGGGAGGAAGAGGAAGTGAGGTCAGACTCCACAGCTCCGCTCTCCGGAGCAGACGCAGGAGAGACGCCATGCTACCTGCTCCAGGGAAGATGCACACCATGCCCCAGCTCCGACCCAGGATGGACTTAGGCTAGAATCTTCCCGGTAAGCGCACCTAGGGGCGCTACATAGATTATTAGAAATGGGCCAGAGCAGTGTTTAAAAGAATACAGTGTCCATGTAATTATTTGGGGCATAAGCTAGCCGAGCCAGGCGGCTGGGGATTTGGGGACGCAACCCTGCCGCCGCTCCATATTACTACAAATGGCGCCCAGACGTGTGGCTAACTGAGTCCACAAAAAACTTGAGAAGGCTTAAAAATAAGGGAGAGAGAGTTTAACACAGATTTTTGCTGTTTGTTGGTGGCGTGCTGTAGAGAGATTTCCTGATTTGGCAACAGCAGCAGAAAAAAAGCTGCGTTATCTTAAAGCGCTGCTTCCTGGGGCTGTGCCGCCAGTGCAAACTCTGGCTTTATGTTTGTGTTTCCGCTTGGGATCAGAAGGAGAGTGCTCTGAGACCGTGACGATGACTCAGAGCTCCCCGCCTGCTCCTGGGCAGAAGGCAGAATCAGGCTTAGGCAGGCGGAAGAGCATGGCGGATTCCTGCCGCCATACAGAGACGTGTTTTTAGACTGCGCAGTACTCTGCCTGTCAGATTTGGATGTTACTTGGATGAAAAGAATTTCTGTGCTGCACGCTCAGTCTCAGAATTAAAGTGCTGAGTGCCGCTCCTACCTGGTAGCCCCAAGAGGCTTCCTGACTCAGCTTCAGCTGCAAAGCCTGCAGCTCATTAAGAGGTCCTGCCACGAAACACTTAAACGGTGTTGACGAAAAGCCGAACGCATGCTTTTCGGTTTTCAGCTGTAGCAGGAAAAAAGCTGCGCTGTTTAAAAATGCCGGCTTTCTGGGCCATCCTGCCAGGGCAAACTCTGACTGTTTGAGGCAGGAGGGCTGGCTACCGAGAGAGGACTTGAGTGTTGTCTGTTGTAGCTCGCTGGCTGGCAGGGAACTTGAAACGCCAGTTGTGGCTATAAACATGGCTGCAGCCTGTACATCAGCCATGAGGCTGAAAAGCTAAAGAATGGGCTACATCTAGCCGTCAAAGCCACGCCTTTAGTCCTACTGAGTGAGATTGCTTGGTAAACTAAAGACTCATGTGGTCAAAAAACAGAGAGATATACAGTAAAGAGAGATTCAAAGACAGAGAAAATTTCTGAATGGTTTAAAGTGTGTTAAAAATATATGCAAGCTGAAAGTTCAAGTTCTTAAAGCAAAAAACAGAAAAAGGAAGAGAGTTGTTGTGTGTCTTAGTACACACCTTTAATCCCAACACTTGGGAGGCAGAGGGAGATAGACCTCTGTGACTTGAAGGTGTGGTAGCACACGCCTTTAATCCCAGTGCCTAGAAGGCAGAGACGAACAGATCTCTGTGAGTTCAAGGTGTTGTAGCAAACACCTTTAATCCCAATGCCTGGGAGGCAGAGACAGGCGGATTTCTGAGAGTTCAAAGACAGCCTGGTCAAAGATATGCGCTCAAAAAGCAAAAAGTTAACCTAGGAATGTCTCAGCTTAGATTCCTAAGCGCCTAATGATTTAAAGGCGCAAATCAAAAGTGCTCCTGGATAGTAAAAAATTGTAGATTCACAATAGGACAGATTCAGACCACTAAATGAGTCACACTGTTGGATGAATGTACGTAGGCTTGGGAGAGAGAAGAAAAAGAATATAGAGAATAAAGTTAATGGTTTAAAAAGAAAAAAGTAAAAGTAAAGTCTTTAAAGAGACAGAATAAAGTAAAGTGATAGAGTAAAAATAAGCCGCGTAAAGATGAAAAATTCACAGAGAGTCTGGATTCTTTGTATTATTGTGTTTTCTTTAAAATTTTTGACTGTGAAGGAGCTAAGTACAGAGAGACATTTCATTACATGGGCTGCCAAGCTAAACCAGAATGGATATAAGGGTATTACGATTTCAGAATTTGGGTCTAAGGATATGATGCTTTGGAGAGAGTCTTCTTTTGTTTTAACAGAGGACCAGACCCTTTGGACTTCTTCTATCCTGATTTGGTATGATGGACCACGTCCTCCTGAAGGGTTGGTGTGAACACCTTCAGAAAATTACGTCACTCAACTGCCAACTGAGATAAACCTGGCACACAGGTTACACCCTAAATAATCTGATTAACGACGCCCCCATTCAGCAGGAAGCAGTTTGGAGAGAAAAAACTGCGCCCATGTTCCCAAATATAGTTTATAAATGTTCTTTTACATTTAAAGGGGGATATGATATAGGTATGAATAATTTGCATTAGTATAGATTTTGCTTTATTGATAGAGATTTACTGTCAATTTTGTTATATGTATAAATGTTTCTGATGTAACTTTTACTTGATAACTGTTTTGTTATATGTAATTTTACTATGTTAAAGTTAAAGCCTTTCTTTTTTTGTTTAAACAGAAAAAGGGGAAGTGATGTGGGAGTGTCATATATCAATCTGTTGATTTCATTGTTTAAGCAATAAAGAAACTGCTAGGCCCATTTGATAGGCCCACCCTTAGGTGGGTGGAGTAAACAGAAGGGAAGGCTGGGAGGAAGAGGAAGTGAGGTCAGACTCCACAGCTCCGCTCTCCGGAGCAGACGCAGGAGAGACGCCATGCTACCTGCTCCAGGGAAGATGCACACCATGCCCCAGCTCCGACCCAGGATGGACTTAGGCTAGAATCTTCCCGGTAAGCGCACCTAGGGGCGCTACATAGATTATTAGAAATGGGCCAGAGCAGTGTTTAAAAGAATACAGTGTCCATGTAATTATTTGGGGCATAAGCTAGCCGAGCCAGGCGGCTGGGGATTTGGGGACGCAACCCTGCCGCCGCTCCATATTACTACACCTTTTCACAACTCAGTAATCTACAAACACATAAACGAATTCATACAGGAGAGAAACCCTATGAATGTGATCAATGTGATAAAGCCTTTTCACAACTCAGTTATCTAAGAACACATAAAAGAATACATACTGGAGAAAAGCCCTTTGAATGTGATCAGTGTGATAAAGCTTTTTCACACCGCTCTAACCTCAAAACACACAAAAGAACACATACTGGAGAGAAGCCATATGAATGTAATCAATGTGATAAAGCCTTTTCAGAACTCCGTAGTCTACAAAAAAATAAAAGACTTCATACAGGAGAGAAACCCTATAAATGTGATCAATGTGATGAAGCTTTTTCACACCTCAGTAGTCGAAAAACACATAAAAGAACACATACTATAGAGAAACCTTATAAATAATTAATGTAGTAAAGCCTTTTCATGTTGTAGAAGTGTACACGTTCATCAAAGAACACATGCTGAATAGAAACCCTACAATTTTATCCAATGTGGTAGAGCCTTTGTATGTGTCATCGGGCTTTAAAATCTTGATAAAAAATTAGTACAAAGAAACTTTTTTTTAATTTTCTATACTGGGTGTCTCTGTAGCATTGGAGTCTGTTGTGGAACTCACTCTTAGAAGAGGCTGGCCTTACACTCACAGAGATTTGTCTGTCTCTGTCTCCCAAGTGCTGGATTACAGGAGTGTGACACCGTAGTCAAGCTGTCACACACTTTAAGTGCAATCAGTGTGGGAAAGTTTTCCTCTTCTTGGTACTCTTATACAAGAGTAAACTTTTAGTGGATAAGAGGTCTATTAATGCCTTTGCATATCACAGTACTCTGAGGACCTGAGAAGATTTTGAATGTGACTATAAATGTTTTGAAAATATCTCCAGACAACACACATTTACTTACAAAAGACAGGGAAGAAAGCAAATCTACAAGTTTGAAATCTTTCAAAGCGTTAGGAAGTCTCTATTTTGTTTGCACCTGCGAAATTATATGGACAGAAGTTCTATGAATTCAATGATAATGTAACCCTTTTTGATTTTGCACTTTCCTTCAATTATATAAATACAGTTATCTCTAGAAGTTAGCTCACTTTGGGAAATAACCAGGCTAGCTTACAGATAAACAATTATATTTTTACTTATTATAAGGGGAAACTCATGCCATAAAAATGGAAAGTCCAAGTTCCACTGTTTCCCATGGGAATCACCCAGATAGCAAGCACCTGGTCTATCTAAGTTTTTTCTCCTGGGCTCCCGGAAGCCATGTCTTAACTAGATTCCACTTCTTTAAGATGATTGGTTAACAAAGCTTCCCCTATTACTTATCCAGATGGAAAATTTGGTAGATGGGTATAAGTGCCTCTTCTGTGTCTGTGATGAATCATAATGTCTAAGTCTCTTAATAAAACAGTGTAATGTGACTCTGGATTAGAGATGGCTACATGATCACCTTGACAGTGTTGTCACAAGAAGTGTCAGACACGACACCTACACCGGGAAGCTAAGAACTCATATACTCAGCTTGTAGCATGAACCAGGTACAGGAACTTGAAATGGTGTGTGAATGTTAACTCTCAGTAACAAACCCATGATATTTCTTCCAGGATGACATTATTTTCTAAATTTTCCAAATGATGCCACTTATTGAAAATGATTAATTTCTGTAACTTCAAATCTACATTCTTTCTTTTTATTGCATGAACCAAATCATCATTGAGTAAAACAGTGGAAATAAGCCTTTAATACCTCAACACCTGGGTTACAGAAATGAATGCTTAGAGGAGAAAAATATTCATGAGTGAAAAATTGTTTAAAGAGTTTATTAAATTTTAATCATGTTATTTTAGTGTGCCTTTATTTGGGTAAATGAATATTCATACTTGCTCCCAGGAAGGTTAGACCACTGGGTATTCCTGTTGCAAGCAGGACTAGAGGAAGTTCTCAAAAATCTGACCTTCATCCTGACGATGAACTTGTCCTAACTACTTGGCCATGTCCATAGCCCTGTAAATATTATAAAGACTTTCTCTTAATCACTGTAACATAAGATAATAGGGAAGAAGACCTGCAAAAAAAACTTTTTCATGTAAATTTTATAGTAAAGACTTCACATCACAATGCTTTTATTGTCCAGGAATTGTTTATGTCTTTTTCATCATGAAGATTTTTCATTTACTATATTCACTCAAGTCTGATGTTTGGCATTTCTCCATTGCAATTTCTGATTAGTGAGAGATATTAAAGTGTTCTATACATTTAGCAATTCCTTTCAATGAAATTTATTTTGTGCTCTTTGTTTTCTCTCTGTAATTTTTGTACATCTCCCTCTGTGCTTTCACTTAGTGAGAGGTATTTTACTGCTGAAATATGTAGAATGAGATGTCCATCATCTAAGTGAAATATTTATTTAATTCCTTTTAAGTAATGCTGTCTGGGAAAGGGTGACGAAATTTTTTTCCTGGATTTTTTGTTTATTTTCACAAATTCCCTTGAGATGTCATTTGCTATCCAGTCTAGTTTTATGTCACTAATTAGTTATGAATACATCTGAACTCATAATCATCATGGGTCATCCTCTTGAATATAAGTCCAAAGGTACATGTTAGACCACAACATTTGCTGTTTCATCTACATATCTTATCAAAATTAATGTTAAAATGCATAATAGGATAGAGTATAAGAAACATTACCTCATGTGTGTCCACAGCATCATTTTCATCAATCTGGTAGAGATATAAAATGTGGGATAATCAGTAATCATCTGAATATTTCACAGTGTATCTTGATGTCCTGTGGATATGTGTACATTATTTGAAGTCTATGCATCTTCCTGTCCCCATTAGTCATCCATTTGTCACTTCATCATGAAGTGCTTCCTTCTAAAGAAATTCTCAAGAGAGGCCAGGCAATGTAACATCAATGAGATATATTTGAAAAAAGTTTCTGTTATATGTATGTGTGATATAATTATGAAATTTTAGTCTTGACGGATATGTGAAGACCATAAAACAACTTTTTGGGGTGGACAATTGGCTTTCTTCATATGGTAATCAAGGTGATTATGTTACCAGGCTTGCACACCACAGATATTTCCCACTAAGTCAGCACCCTATTAATTGAAACATTCTATCAGAAAATTGTTGCCATTTTTAAGATTGTAAACATGTTTTAATTGAAGGAAAGAGGAAAGACAACAACTTAAATAATGAAACATATGTTCAAGAAAACTGATAAACTGCTATCTCTTCTTTTGTTTTTCCCTTTTTTGTAGAATGTGTTTTTCTTAGGACTCAACACTTGTTCATAACTTCTTCTCAAAACCTCAATGAATACTATAATAATTTCTCCCTAGAGAAAGTTTTTTTGCAGCTGTCTGTTGTCTTGAGTTTGTTATAGTATATACTGAGTGTAAAAGTAGAGGTAAAAGTGGGTGGCCTGGGTCTGAAAAAGCATGGGATAAATCCGGACTCTCTAAACAGGGCGAACAATGAGGGCTGATGAGAAGCCAAGGACAATGGCACGGGGTTTTGACCCTACTTCATGTTCTGGCTTTGTGGGAGCCTAGCCAGTTTGGAAGTTCACCTTCCTAGACATGGACGGAGGGGGGCGGACCTTGAACTTTCCACAGGGCAGGGAACCCTGTCTGCTCTATGGACTGGAGAGGGAGGGGGAGAAGATTTTGGGGTAGCTTCCAGAGATCGATTTAGATCCAGCAACATTGTCACAACTAAAAGTAAACTCAGCTAAGTAGTATTTGTTTGTAATTTGTTTTTCAACCTGCCTAATTCTTTTATACAGGAGAAGAGGAACTTTCCTTGTCTCCCTTGGCTGGTTTGCCTTTTTCTAATCTGCCAAAACTGTGCACTTAAAAACTTCAAGTGTGCACCCAAGAGATAAAGTTTCTTCTTTAAGATTCCTTAACTTCCTATTCTTCCATTAACACGTATTTATTCCACCAGATTTATAATCATTTAAACTGTAAGATATTGCTAGGCAGCTTCCTTGCCACAGCTGTGCACCTTGCCCTCCAGCTCGCTCTGCAGCTCTCACCCAAGGAATCCCTATGGCATTCTCCTGACACAGACTGCTCCAAGGCTGCCTGTAGGCCTCACACAGTCTGAGGCAGCCTGCTCTTCCCTGGTCTCCATGGGTTTCCACTATGTTCCAGCCTTCAAGACAAGACCTACAACTTCTCACCTTCTCAGCAGGAGGCAACTACGAGAGAATCTCACATCTTATGTCACCTTTTACTGTGTTAAACTCTATGCCCCAGAGACTAGACTGCCTTTATAAATATTCTATCACTAATGTCTGTATTCTGCCCATGAGACTGTAATGTATATGTCATCACTCTCCTCGTGTATTTCTGACAACTTCTGCTATGAACATCTTGCTATGTATGTTTTGAGAAAGTTGGTAATTCCCTATTATGAATAAAACGGGTTATTTTTGCCTTGATTACAAACTTTACTTACCAGGTCTATTTCAACTGCAAGCATGGTCCCACAGATGCACACCAGGTAAACTCCACCTAACCATTCTACATCAAAGTACATTCTAATAGTCAATGACTAATAGACAAACTAGCCTTCTAAACTAACAATCCTTTCTTTAAGAACTCAATCCCATAACTTTTAGATGGACTTAACTAGATCATGTCGTAATAACTGTGAACTTTTTATTAGTACTATGTTTTACCATACATGAGAGATATTCCTTTTTTTGTATTTTCTTATTTCTATTTTTATTTATTTATTTTTTATTGAAAAAAAAGATTCTGCCTCCTCCCAGCATCCTATTTCCCTCCCCCTCCTCGCACTCCTTTACCCCACCCCCTACTCCTCTCCTCCTCCCTCTCCAGTTCATAGAGCAGTCAGGGTTTCCTGCCCTTTGGAAAGTCCAAAGTCCTCCCCCCTCCATCCTGGTCTAGGAAGGTGAGTATGCAAACTGGCTAGGCTCCCACAAAGCCAGATAATGAAGTAGGGTCAAAACTCCGTGCCATCAGCCCTCATTGTCCACCATGTTGTGTAATGGGCTGTGCTACCTAGTTACTTCATGCCCAGGAGGATGAAGGCAGTGTGGCTGTGGATTGCAGGAAGATAGCTGTGTCATCTATCTGATTGAGGCATAAGTGATATTGAAATTCATATGTCTGCAGATCTGTAAAAGTCTGGGTCTGGTGTGGAAGGCAGAACCAAGGAATCCTGAGCTGTGTCTTTAAATGCCCTGTAAGGTGCAGGGAGGTGCTCTTGTCACTCAAGCCTCACTAGCCAATCAAGACTTC
The DNA here is from genome assembly GCF_037038515.1 of Microtus pennsylvanicus. NCBI lineage: Eukaryota > Metazoa > Chordata > Mammalia > Rodentia > Cricetidae > Microtus > Microtus pennsylvanicus. The sequence continues at coordinate 89,670,690 of NC_134579.1, forward strand.
CAGGCAGACCTGTCAGTCAGAAATCAGGCAGGGCACTTCCTGGCGCCATGTTGCTGGATTGATTTTAAAGCTGAGCAGACGCCAGTGGATTGTGTTCTGTGCTGTGAGTGCTACTGCAGCAAGCTCAGAGGAGAACATGGGTGAGCCTAGAAGCAACGACATGGTGAGTAAGGGGTTGCTGTTCCAAGATGAGGAGGAGAGGATGGTGAGCCATGGGAGACAGTGTGGCACGCCCTCCTTGAGCGAGTGTAGGAACCCACTGCTATCATCATTGTTTTCTGAGGTCCCATATGCTCCGTGCAACTCCCCAGAACCAGGTCTTGGCCTCTGAATAACTTCCCTCTATGGGCTGCATCTGTGAAAAGCATTTCCAGCAGGGAATTGTGGGTAGAAATATCTTTGTGGTCCACATCAACGTGGTTTTGATATGTATGGAAGGCAGGATCCCAAACTTGGAGATGCCTAGTTTTTCTATTATCTTTCAGAAGCTTTTCCCTTTGCATTTAACATTTAGGAGTAAGATCTCTTTGGAGTTAATTATGTGGTGTTTGTAAATGGCATTCTTGATTTCCTTCCCACACTACCACTAACTGGTGGTGCAGAAGAGTAGAAATTTGACATAAAGGCATCACCAGTGCTTAGGAGATATTAGCTGAGGAAGCCTGCCTCTAAATTATTCAAAGATAGCAAAGTAGTGTGCTAACTAGGCCTGTTAGAGATTAAGATGCTAGGATACAAAATTGTTTACAAGGACTGTTTAAACATTTCACTCTAGACCATGACAGAGACACCACTGATTTATAAACAGCCACTACTCCTGTCCCAAATCAATGAAGAAGGTCAATGCTCAAGGTCATTATGAGATCATAATGAACATTAGGGTATGGTGTGATTTAAAGTTCCAATTTTTTTTAGAGAAAATTATAGTTCTGTCAGATGTATATGCTGAGGGAAAGTGACAGTCATTTGAAAAGGAAAATGCTGTTGTGTTGAGAGCTGGCCATATCAATGATGTCTTTCCATTTAGGGTCCAACTCATGGAGAAGAAACTTAGGTCCTTTTCAAAACCAGGAATTCTCTTGGCAGAGCCAGGAACAGCCTAGTGAGTGTCTAGGCCTTGGGGTTTTGCCTAGGTCCTGAGTAATGGAGAATAAAATAGAACTCCTTCATTGAAACCAGGAATATGTTTGGGAGAGATGTTAAGGATCTGGAACCAGTGCCTTTCTGGAGAGGTTCTTTAGATCCTGTGAACCCAACTCTTCCCACCACAGTGAGCTGTAGTCCCAAGGCCACTTTGGTCATAGTCCATAATATTCTTGAGATCTCCTTTGTTTTCCTTGTGTTGCATTTTTTTGTGACAGGGTTTTTCTGTGGCTTTAGAATCTGTCCGGAAGTAGCTCTTAGAGACAAGGCTGGCCTCGAAATTCCTGAGAGCCACCTGCCTCAGCCTGCAGGAATTGAAGGCCTGCTCCTCCACCACCCTGCTATTGTGTTCCATTGCTGGATTACCCTTTTTCTGAGTTTGTCCCATTGTGTGGTAATTTCTGCTGATTTCCTAGTAGTCTCCCATTTCTTCCCATTTCTTCTTACAAATGGTGTACAAGAAGCTATTCATCTTAAGAAGCTTACTTGGAATAATACATAGCTTATACAAGACTTCTCTGTCCCAGCTTTTATCATACCTTTGTTCCAGTTTTCCTGTCTTTCTCTCCTTCTGGCGCTGCACTTAGGGCCCTGTCAGTAAAGTATGACCTGCTGCTCAGGTCACTTACATACCTTTGACATAATCGTGGCAATATCCTTGCTGTGTAACTTTCCCCATTCCCTAACTGCAAGACTTGCAGATTTCAATCTCTATTTAATTTCTTCAAAGTGTACACTAGAGTCTGAACCTAAAAGAAACTCAAGGATGACAGTGTATGTGGAATGCATTGTTTATTCTAGATTCTCTCCTCTTTGAGCATTTGCCAGAGATGGATGCATGTTATCATTGTGCAGATTTTTCTTTATTAATCTCTTAAGTGTGTACAGTGTTTCCTCACTGGAAAGGTATATTCTAGAATAGCTGCCCTTCCAGCATTGTAGAATAATATTGGTGAGATGAGGTCTCTTGTGTTTTTATATGAGACCTCGATTTCATTGTGTGGCATTCCAGGTCAATGACCTTGCTGTCTTGATTTAAAATTCTTTTTTTCTTTTTTGAGACGAGGTTTCTCTGTAGCGTTGGTGCCTGTTTCCAGAGAAGCTTTTCTAAATCATGCTGGCCTTGAACTCCGAGAGATGTGCACGCTTCTGCCACCCAAGTGCTGGGATTAAAGGTGTGTGCCACCACCACCTGGTAATGATTCAAAATTTTTAAATGACTGTGTGGCCTCACACTTTTAAAATTACCCACTTGAGTCATGAATTGCACTATTCACTAACTCACAGGAGAAGGGCCTGTATGTGGCACGTGGTGTTGCCTTCAGATCAGAATAGAAAGAATAGTTAACGGAGTACACTACAGGGGAAATGGGAGGAAATCAGCTGCTGGAGTCACCAGTCTGAGAAAGGACCTGATTGTGGCAGTGTGATAGTCAATGTTATTGGCTTCTATAATATCATAGGGATTGGTGCTATTACAAAGTGTGGCCTTGTTGGCGTCTGTATGGTCTTGTTGAAAGAAGTGTGGCACTGGGGATGGGCTTTGAGAATTCCTATGTTCTGGGTACTGCCAAGCATTTCAGTCAACTTCCTGTGGCCTGCAGCAAAATTGTTCTGCACAACATAATTCTCCCCCCCCCCATAATGACAATGGACTGAACTTCTGGAAATCTAAAATAGCCACCCTGATTAAATGTTTTATAATACGGGTACCTCATTGTATCTCTTCACATGCATAAAATTCATAACTAACACAGGTGGTTTCAGTAATTTTTTTTTTTTTTTGGTTTTTTGAGACAGGGTTTCTCTCTAGCTTTGTAGCCTCTCTTGTTACTAGCTCTAGTAGACCAGGTTGGCCTTGAACTCACAAAGATCTATCTGCCTCTGCCTCCTGAGGTCTGGGATTAAAGGCGTTTGTTTTTGAAAGACAATATTTTTCTGTGTAGCTCTGGGTACTTAATGTAGCTCCTTAAACCATGCTGTCCTTACTCACAAATACAAATGATTCTGGCTTCTGCACAGAGGGATTAATGAGGGAACAACATTGTTGTTTGTGTGTGTGTTTGTGTTTGTGTCTGTATTGTTTGATTATCTGATGAGCTTGGAATGTAGATTTTTATATATTTCAATGATAAACATCTATGCTAAACATCACCTAAATCTTGAAATTCAAAGTTTGGTGGAGGGTATCATTCTCTTTCCCAGGAGAGTTGTATGCATGACATTAATACCTCTGCCTTTTGAATCATTGCAGTGCAGGGGTGTGACTTTCTACCTGCTCTAATTTTTTTCTTTTGAATGCTTTCAATGTATATGAGGTTGTATCTATATACAAGGGTATGTAGCACATGTGTGCTTGTTCCTCGTGGTAGTCACCATAAGCCTCATCACCTATGAAGTTGAAGTAATGGATAATTACAAGTCCCCTTTAGTACTGGCAATTTTCCCACTCATCTGCAAGGACAGCAAGACTGCTTAATTGCTGACTCATCTCCCTTACTCTATGTTATTTATGATCATCATTTGGGGGGCTGATGTTTTCTTTGGTCCATTTGTAACTGTTTAAACATGCACTCCGTTTATTCAGATCTTAGTATGCAAAAGTTTAAACTGGGCAACTACAGGTTCTCGAAGATGAATGTAGAACTAAAGTGAATACAAAAGTTTCTAGCCGGGCGGTGGTGGAGCACACCTTTAATCCCAGCACTTGGGAGGCAGAGGCAGGAGGATCTCTGTGAGTTCGAGAGCAGCCTGGTCTACAAGAGCTAGTGCTAGGACAGACTCCAAAGCCACAGAGAAACCCTGTCTCAAAAAAAAAAAGTTTCTGTAGTTCTTCAGAAGATCCTCTGATTTTCTCTTACATTTTTTATTTGAGTGATTTTTGGATGGATGCTGGGTTTTATTAATTTGTAACTCTGGCTTACCTTTAACTCATTGCATAGTTTTTGACTGATATCCTACTCAATTTAATGCATCTGCTTTTATATTGATTGCTGGGATTAAAGGCAAGTGTCAGTATACCCAATTTCCCCATGTCTTTTTTAGATAATCATTGTTCTTACTATTTCTGTAATGTTTTCTCAGTAGTGTTGATCTGCTTGCTTCTCTGTGTCTCTATGTCTGTTCATTGGCATTTCTTTTTTAAGGCTGTATCCTATTTAAAGGGCCAAGGAATGGCACATATGAACCTCTTCTTCAGTTTCCTTCTAAAGTGACTGGTGATTACATTATAATGTAATGTCATGGAAGAAGCTTGGGAAGCTGCAATATTATACAAATGTATCATTTTAAAAGAAGTATCCAATGTCAGGATCACACTTTGTTTTACTGTTGGTTGGATTATTCTAGAATTCAATGATCTTTGAGGATGTGCACATTGACTTCACTGAGGATGAGTGGGTTTTGCTGAATCCTTCCCAGAAGAGTCTCTACAAAGATGTGATGCTGGAGACATACAGGAACCTCACTGCTACTGGTAGGACTGTGAACTTTCCTTTACATTTTAAAATAAGGGGACTACTCTGTATTATTTATTGATACTTTTGGTATATGTGTTTGAGAAAGTGTAAAAATGAGCCAAATAACTAAAGCATAGGTCACTTAAGATATTCAATTTTGTACATATGATTAATATATTGTTTACTTTTTGTTACTGTATTAGGCTACAGTTGGGAAGACCATAATTTTGAAGAGTATTGTCAAAGTGCTAAAAAACATGGAAGGTAATTTTTATTTGCAACTTGGTATATATTTGTCTCTGAAGAAGTTTTAATTTGTCCTGGACATTTAAAGAAAAACAATAATATAAATGAGCAGAGCTTAAAGTATATTGATGTGTATTAATTTCTCATAAAACCATATGCCTCAATATGACATAACTGGTCTATATTTCCAGGACATTACTCTAAAAACAGAAGAGAAACAAATGATTCCTTACCTGATACCACCATTTGAGTCATAGTCCCATGAGAACTATGCTGTAGAGCTTCCAATCCATTTAGTTTCATACCACTCAGATATTGCACAAGGAACACACATACACACATTGAATAGATAATAAGTATATGTTTAAAACTGACCAAAAAATAAATACTCAGTAGTAAAGCCAGTATTACTCATGTACTTGTGACTTTGCCAAACTTATTGAAAGAGTTAGTTTATGAGAGTCAAAAAATCTCTTGTTTTTATTATATTATTATTATTTAATTAAAATTTCCACCTCCTCCCTTTTCCCTCCCACCGCCCCACCCTCTTCCCCTCCCTATCCAGTCGAAAGTTTAGTCAGGATTCCCTGCCCTGTGGGAAGTCCAAGGACCTCCCTGCTGCGTTGCATCCCATACCAAAAGAGAGCACCATGAATATAAAATTTAATATCTTATTTTTTTACAATAAAGCAAAATTATAAATTTAATTCGTATAGATATTAATATTCATTCGTGTAATGTACATGGTGAAACTTTTGCATTTGCCAATTATCTTTGCAGGTATGAAAGAAACCATAATGAAGAGACACTCTCTGAGTATGCTCAATGTGTTAAATCATTTGCATGTTATAGTCATCTTCAAAGGCATGAAAAAAATTATTCTGCAGAGAAGCCATATGATGGAATTCAATATGTTGAAGCCTTTGGAGGTACCAGTTGTCTCCAAATACTTAAAAGAAGAACACAAGCTGGAGAGAAACCCTATGAATGTAATCAATGTGGTAAAGCTTTTTCACGACGATATAGTCTCCAAATACATAAAAGAATACATACTGGAGAGAAACCCTATGAATGTAATCAATGTGGTAAAGCTTTTTCACGACAAGATAGTCTCCAAATACATAAAAGAACACATACTGGAGAGAAACTCTACACATGTAACGAATGTGGTAAAGCCTTTTCACAACTCAGTAATCTACAAACACATAAACGAATTCATACAGGAGAGAAACCCTATGAATGTGATCAATGTTATAAAGCCTTTTCACAACTCAGTTATCTAAGAACACATAAAAGAATACATACTGGAGAAAAGCCCTTTGAATGTGATCAGTGTGATAAAGCTTTTTCACACCGCTCTAACCTCAAAACACACAAAAGAACACATACTGGAGAGAAGCCATAGGAATGTAATCAATGTGATAAAGCCTTTTCAGAACTCCGTAGTCTACAAAAAAATAAAAGACTTCATACAGGAGAGAAACCCTATAAATGTGATCAATGTGATGAAGCTTTTTCACACCTCAGTAGTCGAAAAACACATTAAAGAACACATACTATAGAGAAACCTCATAAATAATCAATGTAGTAAAGGCTTTGCATGTTGTAGAAGTGTACACGTTCATCAAAGAACACATGCTGAATAGAAACCCTACAATTTTATCCAATGTGGTAGAGCCTTTGTATGTGTCATCAGGCTTTAAAATCTTGATAAAAAATTAGTACAAAGAAACTTTTTTTTAAATTTTTTGAGACTGGGTGTCTCTGTAGCATTGGAGTCTGTTGTGGAACTCACTCTTAGAAGAGGCTGGCCTTACACTCACAGAGATTTGTTTGTCTCCCAGGTGCTGGATTACAGGGGTGTGACACCACAGTCCAGCTGTCACACACTTTAAGTGCAATCAGTGTGGGAAAGTTTTCCTCTTCTTGGTACTCTTTATACAAGAGTAAACTTTTAGTGGATAAGAGGTCTATTAATGCCTTTGCATATCACAGTACTCTGAGGACCTGAGAAGATTTTGAATGTGACTATAAATGTTTTGAAAATATCTCCAGGCAACACACATTTACTTACAAAAGACAGGGAAGAAAGCAAATCTGCAAGTTTGAAATCTGTTAAAGTGTTAAGAAGTCTCTATTTTGTTTGCACCTGCGAAATTATATGGACAGAAGTTCTATGAATTCAATGATAATGTAACCCTTTTTGATTTTGCACTTTCCTTCAATTATATAAATACAGTTATCTCTAGAAGTTAGCTCACTTTGGGAAATAACCAGGCTAGCTTACAGATAAACAACTATATTTTTACTTATTATAAGGGGAAACTCATGCCACAAGAATGGAAAGTCCAAGTTCCACCGTGTCCCATGGGAATCACCCAGATAGCAAGCATCTGGTCTATCCAAGTTTTTCTCCTGGGTTCCCGGAAGCCACGCCTTAACTAGATTCCACTTCTTTAAGATGATTGGTTAACAAAGCTTCCCCTATTACTTATCCAGATGGAAAATTTGGTAGATGGGTATAAGTGCCTCTTCTGTGTCTGTGATGAATCATAATGTCTAAGTCTCTTAATAAAACAGTGTAATGTGACTCTGGATTAGAGATGGTTACATGATCACCTTGACAGTGTTGTCACAAGATGTCTCAGACACGACACCTACACCGGGAAGCTAAGAACTCATATACTCAGCTTGTAGCATGAACCAGGTACAGGAACTTGAAATGGTGTGTGAATGTTAACTCTCAGTAACAAACCAATGACATTTCTTCCAGGATGACATTATTTTCTAAATTTTCCAAAGGATGCCACTAATTGAAAATGATTAATTTCTATAACTTCAAATCTACATTCTTGCTTTTTATTGCATGAACCAAATCATCATTGAGAAAAACAGTGGAAATAAGCCTTTAAATACCTCAACACCTGGGTTACAGAAATGAATGCTTAGAGGAGAAAAATATTCATGAGTGAAAAATTGTTTAAAGAGTTTATTAAATTTTAATCATGTTATTTTAGTGTGCCTTTATTTGGGTAAATGAATATTCATGCTTGCTCCCAGGAAGGTTAGACCACTGGGTATTCCTGTTGCAAGCAGGACTAGAGGAAGTTCTCAAAAATCTGACCTTCATCCTGACGATGAACTTGTCCTAACTACTTGGCCATGTCCATAGCCCTGTAAATATTATAAAGACTTTTTCTTAATCATTGTAACATAAGATAATAGGGAAGAAGACCTGCAAAAAAAACTTTTTCATGTAAATTTTATAGTAAAGACTTCACATCACAGTGCTTTTATTGTCCAGGAATTCTTTATGTCTTTTTCATCATGAAAATTTTTCATTTACTATATTCATTAAAGTCTGATGGTTGGCATTTCCCATTGCAATTTCTGATTAGTGAGAGATATTAAAGTGTTCTATACATTTAGCAATTCCTTTCAATGAAATTTATTTTGTGCTCTTTGTTTTCTCTCTGTAATTTTTGTACATCTCCCTCTGTGCTTTCACTTAGTGAGAGGTATTTTACTGCTGAAATATATAGAATGAGATGTCCATCATCTAAGTGAAACATTTATTTAATTCCTTTTAAGTAATGCTGTCTGGGAAAGGGTGATGAAATTTTTTCCTGGATTTTTTGTTTATTTTCACAAATTCCTTTGAGATGTCATTTGCTATCCAGTCTACTTTTATGTCACTAATTAGTTATGAATACATCTGAACTCATAATCATCATGGGTCATCCTCTTGAATATAAGTCCAAAGGTACATGTTAGACCACAACATTTGCTGTTTCATCTACATATCTTATCAAAATTAATGTTAAAATACATAATAGGATAGAGTATAAGAAACATTACCTCATGTGTGTCCACAGCATCATTTTCATCAAACTGGTAGAGATATAAAATGTGGGATAATCAGTAATCATCTGAATATTTCACAGTGTATCTTGATGTCCTGTGGATGTGTATACATTATTTGAAGTCTATGCATCTTCCTATTTCCATTAGTTATCCATTTGTCACTTCATCATGAAGTGCTTCCTTCTAAAGAAATTATCAAGAGAGGCCAGGCAATGTAACATCAATGAGATATATTTGAAAAAAGTTTCTGTTATATGTATGTGTGATATAATTATGGAATTTTAGGCCTGACAGATATGTGAAGACCATAAAACAACTTTTTGGAGTGGACAATTGGCTTTCTTCATATGGTAATCAAGATGATTATGTTACCAGGCTTGCACACCACAGATATTTCCCACTAAGTCAGCACCCTATTAATTGAAACATTCTACCAGAAAATTGTTGCCATTTTTAAGATTGTAAACATGTTTTAATTGAAGGAAAGAGGAAAGACAACAACTTAAATAATGAAACATATGTTCAAGGAAACTGATAAACTGCTATCTCTTCTTTTGTTTTTCCCTTTTTTGTGGATTGTGTTTTTCTTAGGACTCAACACTTGTTCGTAACATCTTCTCAGAACCTCAATGAATACTATAATTTTTCCGTAGAGAAAGTTATTTTGCAGCTGTCTTTTGTCTTGAGTTTGTTATAGTATATACTGAGTGTAAAAGTAGATGTAAAAGTGGCTGGCCTGGGTCTGAAAAAGCATGGGATAAATCCGGACTAGCTGAACATAGCGGACAATGAGGAATACTGAGAACTCAAGAACAATCGCAGTGGGGTTTTGATCCTACTGCACTTACTGCCTTTGGGGGAGCCTAAGCAGTTTGGATGCTCACCTTACTAGACCTGGATAGAGGTGGGTGGTCCTTGGGCTTCCCACAGGTCAGGGAACACTGATTGCTCTTCAAGCAGATGAGGAAGGGGGACTTGATCGGGGGAGGGGGAGGGAAATGGGAGGCGGTTGCGGGGAGGAGGCAGAAATCCTTAATAAATAAATAAATTAAAAAAAAGTGGAGGCCATAAGAGGGTATCTGATCCCCTTTCACTGGGGTTAAAGAGAATTGTGAGCTGTTTTGTGGGTTCTGGGAAACAACGTCAGGCCCTGTGAATAAGCAGCGAGTGTTGTCAGTTGCTGAGCCATTTATTCAGCCTAGTGAACATGTCGTTATAGCAGTGAGGTGTGAATGGATGATACTGGGTCCATCTTTGCCTTACCTCTTATGACCCAAAAGAAATATAATATGGAGCGCTTCAGAAACTAACTTAGAAATATGTACAAAGATGTCTTTGAGCCCAAATCTCCATAAAACAATGGAACAGTACAAATATTCTTCAGAAGAAAAACTGAAAATGCAAGTCTTTAAAAAGTGACAGACCCTTGATGAAATCCCAAATCTGAGTTTAGCCCAAAGTTGGTAAATAGTCAGCAATGGCAGACCCAAAGTATACAGGACAGGTGGAACCCTGCTGTGGTTCATGCCTCCTGTAAGGAGAGAAGGGAAATTGCAGGCTTGAAGAATGACTTTTCTGAATGTGAATGTGTCTGCTTCACTATGACTGTAAAACTATCAATTAGGAGACTTAAATGGTGGTAACTTTAAATGATACACAGATTTTCAAAAAATTCTGGTGCTTAAAAAGAAGTCACTGTAAGGCCTGGACAACCAGGCATTTATAGAGAGAGAGCTGTGGAGTATTGAATTGTTAGGGAGGAACCTTTGCCCATTAAAACCCAATCAAATAGGCAGAGGCAATGCTTGGGGTGTACCTGAGCACACGCTCACTCCGACTGTGCTCTCTGTATCCACTCAACTGTGGTGTGCATTTAGGTTATATAAAGTTCTGGATGCTATGAATAGTGTCTCTATGAACATCGTTGAACATATATCGCTGTGGTATGATTGAGAATACATTAGGTATGTACCCAATAGTAGTAATGTGGGATCTTGAGTAAAACTCAGGCTCATAGAGCTTAGTACTTTTATAATATAGTTAACTGTAATGCTCTTTTTTACTCATCCCATCCTTGTTATGCCTGACTAAATGAAGCTGGAGCCACCTAAGTCAAACATGGTGGCACAGACATGTAGTCATGGGACTAAGAAAGTGGAGGCAGGAACTTCAAGTTTTTTTTAAGTTATCTGAGATGAGACTGGTGAATAGAATGTGGAGGGAGGCCCAGAGTTGCTAGAACGACTGTGATTGGCTGTGATCAGTGTTCAGAGTGTTCGCTGTGGGTCCAGAACTTCAGAGTCATTAATTACACCAGCAAGTGTGTGATGAGGTATTTGCACCAAGGGTTTTCTAATTTTGGTAATGTTTCCTACCCAAGGAAGCCTATGTGACTCTGGGGTCAGATTATTTTGGTCATTTAAGTGGGAGAATTCGACTCAGGCAGGGATGAGCTAACTAATTGAGTATCCAATGGATCATGTTCAGCCCTGGAACTAAATATACACAACCAACAGAAATGGCCTCAGCAGGTTTTACAATGGATTTGTATACACTTAGTCACACATACTTAGAAAGGAGGAAATTGGCAGGAAATAATTTATGAACAGGTGAAGAGAGAACAAAGAGAATGAAAATGATATAATATATTTTAAGTAAAATGTATGAAAATACGTTTTAAATAAAAAAAACAGCTGTAGAGACAGCTTGTCAGCTAAGAGCACTGTCTGTTCTGAAAAAGGAAAAGGATCCATTGCAAGAAATCATGCTTGCTAACCATCTTCTGTAACTCCAGTCCCATGGGATCTGATGCCCTCTTCTGGCCTCCTAGGTACTGTGCACACAAAATGGCAGGAAACACCCACATACCAAAAACATAATGAAGCCCTGAGACAGATAGAGGGCAGGTCTGGTTATAGTGAACTCCTTCTGGTTCTGAAAGGAAGCAACTGTGACTTTAATATCTAGCTAGCCCTCTCAGAGGAAAAGGCAGCCTTATTCTAACATTTGAAGAGCTCAGCAAGGCTGTGCATTTAATACAGCATTCAAAGTGGAAATTGGTGACTTTTCTTTGTTTTTTCCCCCTGTTTTTGTGTTATTTCCCTTTCCTATGTGTGAGGACTGTGGCAATGGTACATCTTTGAAATGTCTTAGTGCTTCTCTTCAGTGCAGAACATAATATATGATCTAAAAGACACATTCACTCTGTAAATTTTCATCTTCCTAAATGGCTAGACTTGCAGGCTCCTATCACTATTTATATTGTTCAATGTATAACTTGGGACATGAACTTAAAGAAGAAAAAGGATGACGGCAAAAGTGGAATGTGAAGTCTGTTCTAGGCTGGCTCATCTTCTCGCATTATCCAGAACTGAATGCATGCTGCTATTAACCAGATTTTTGTTTGTCTGTCTTCAAAGTGTTTAATATGCTTCATCCCTGGCAATGCATAAAAATTTTAGAACAGGTGTCTGTGCAGCTGTTTAGAAAAGTATTTCTGAGACAAGCTCTCTTATGTTGACTCAGGTAGCCTTAATCCCAAACTGGCATGTTTTCCTAAGCATGTGTGTCTTTTTATTGTTCTGTCTTTCTTGTTCTCTCATGCTGCGAAGATATTCAGTTGTTATATACTTATAATCCTCAATTCTCCATCCATAGCAGAGTCCAGGACTGGAATTCCTTCAGGGCCATAAAAGACAAATAAGGATTTTTACACACAAAACAGTAGCTTCCAGCTTACTTTATCAATCTAGATGGTTGTGGATAATGAGTGGAGAGGTTTATTAAGGAAGAGATGAAATTAACAGTGAAATCTAGGAAGGGGGGACTTGTATGCTACACGGTACCCTTAAGTGATTAGATAAGAAGTTAATTGTAGTGATGAGGCAAACAGGCCTGATTTTCGTCCCGCCCTGCTCCTGCATGGCTAGTTTTACACCCAAAATAACAACACAAAATGGTGTCCTTTTGAACACTGCTTGGCCAATTAGCTCTAGCTTCTTACTAGCTAACTCTCACATCTGGATTAACCCATTTCTATTAATGTGTGTAGCACCATGAGGTGGTGGCTTACAGGGAAGATTCTACCCTGTGTCCATCTCGGAGAGGAGAGCTATGGTGTTTGCCTCACTGTCTTCTTTTCTGTTTACTCCGCCTACGTAATTTTCTGTCCTATCAAAGGGCCAAGGCAGTCTCTTTATTAACCAAACACATAGACAGAAGGCATACCAAAATCAGGTAATGGGTTTATAATTAATAAAAATTAGGAGCAAGGCAAATCTGCCTTTTACTGAACTGGTTTTCCCCCCAGTAGGCATAGGGTATTAAGTAACAAGGCAAACTACCTAACAACCAGGGGAAACATCTGTCTCTTGGTCCAAGAGCAATTTGCTAAAGATTAACAGCTTCTAGGAGTTGTTTAGATCAGATGTTTACACCTTTTGCTCTAAGCAGTTGAAAGAGAGGATGTTGGAGCCACAAACACTGAACAGTGAATGAATGTACTGCTGACAGGTCAGTAGACCTTAAGTGGAGTTCAGATCCCTCCCTGCTCTAAAAAGATTTCTATACTATAACTTGCTAAAACCTAAATGATCAAACTTGTACTTTAAACCCTAATAGTGTCTTATAGGCAACCCAGGTACCTACCCTTGGTGCTTCTCATTTAAATGAAAAAGCAAGTTTCACTAACAGGCCCACAGAATTAGGCTGTGTGGAGAGACAATTTCAGCAACTTTAAAAACCCATATGATATGACTCCCAGGAGCGCATGGTGATGTCCCCAGTTAGTCCCTTGGGCAGCTGAGAATAGGGAACCTGAAATGACCCTATCCTATAGCAATACTGATGAATATCTTGCATATGACCATAGAACCTTCATCTGGTGATGGATGGAGATAGAGACAGAGACGCACACTGGAGCACTGGAATGAGCTCCCAAGGTCCCAATGAGGAGTGGAAGGAGGAAGAAGATGAGCAAGGATGTCAGGACCATGAGGGGTGCACCCACCCACGGAGACAGTGGGGCTGATCTATTGGGAACTCACCAAGGCCAGCTGGACTGGGACTGAAAAAGCATGGGATAAAACCGGACTCTCTGAACAGGGCGAATAATGAGGGCTGATGAGAAGCCAAGGACAATGGCACGGGATTTTGACCCTACTTCATGTTCTGGCTTTGTGGAAGCCTAGCCAGTTTGGAAGTTCACCTTCCTAGACATGGACGGAGGGGGGCGGACCTTGGACTTTCCACAGGGCAGGGAACCCTGACTGCTCTATGGACTGGAGAGGGAGGGGGAGAAGATTTTGGGGGAGCTTCAAGAGATCGATTTAGATCCAGCAACATTGTCACAACTAAAAGTAAACTCAGATAAGTAGTATTTGTTTGTAATTTGTTTTTCCACCTGCCTAATTCTTTTGTACAGGAGAAGAGGAACTTTCCTTGTCTCCCTTGGCTGGTTTGCCTTTTTCTAATCTGCCAAAACTGTGCACTTAAAAACTTCAAGTGTGCACCTAAGAGATAAAGTTTCTTCTTTAAGATTCCTTAACTTCTTATTCTTCCATTAACACGTATTTATTCCACCAGATTTATAATCATTTAAACTGTAAGAGATTGCTAGGCAGCTTCCTTCCCACAGATGTGCACCTTGCCCTCCAGCTCTCTCTGCAGCTCTCACCCAAGGAATCCCTATTGCATTCTCCTGACACAGACTGCTCCAAGGCTGCCTGTAGGCCTCACACAGTCTGAGGCAGCCTGCTCTTCCCTGGTCTCCATGGGTTTCCACTATGTTCCAGCCTTCAAGACAAGACCTAAACTTCTCCCCTTATCAGCAGGAAGCAAGTATGAGAGTATCTCACATCTTATGTCACCTTTTATTGTGTTAAACTCTATGCCCCAGAGACTAGACTGCCTTTATAAATATTCTATCACTAATGTCTATATTCTGCCCATGAGACCGTAATGTGTATGTCATCACTCTCCTCGTGTATTTCTGACAACTTCTGCTATGAACATCTTGCTATGTATGTTTTGAGAAAGTTGGTAATTCCCTATTATGAATAAAACGGGTTATTTTTGCCTTGATCACAAATTTTACTTACCAGGTCTATTTCAACTGCAAGCATGGTCCCACAGATGCACACCAGGTAAACTCCACCTAACCATTCTTCATCAACGTACATTCTAATAATCAATGACTAATAGACAAAACTAGCCTTCTAAACTAACAATCCTTTCTTTAAGAACTCAATTCTACAACTTTTAGATGGACTTAACTAGATCATGTCATAATAACTGTGAACTGTTTATTAGTACTATGTTTTACCATACATGAGAGATATTCCTTTTTTTGTATTTTTTTATTTCTATTTTTATTTATTTATTTTTATTTATTTTTTATTGAAAAAAAGATTCTGCCTCCTCCCAGCATCCCATTTCCCTCCCCGTCCTCGCACTCCTTTACCCCACCCCCCACTCCTCTCCTCCTCTTTCCTCAGTCCATAGAGCAGTCAGGGTTTCCTGCCCTGTGGAAAGTCCAAGGTCCTCCCCCTCCATCGAGGTCTAGGAAGGTGAGCATGCAAACTGACTAGGCTCCCACAAAGCCAGAACATGAAGTAGGGTCAAAACCCCGTGCCATCAGCCCTCATTGTTCGCCATGTTCAGAGAGTCCAGTTTTATCCCATGCTTTTTCAGTCCCAGTCCAGCTGGCCTTGGTGAGCTCCCAATAGATCAGCCCCACTGTCTCAGTGGGTGAGTGCACCTC
The DNA here is from genome assembly GCF_037038515.1 of Microtus pennsylvanicus. Lineage (NCBI taxonomy): Eukaryota > Metazoa > Chordata > Mammalia > Rodentia > Cricetidae > Microtus > Microtus pennsylvanicus. The sequence goes on from NC_134579.1 coordinate 89,686,161, forward strand.
TCATGGTCCTGACTTCCTTGCTCATGTTCTCCCTCCTTCTGCTCCTCATTGGGACCTAGGGAGCTCATTCCAGTGCTCCAACGTGGGTCTCTGTCTCTATCTCCATTCATCCCCAGATGAAGGTTCTATGGCGATATGTAAGATATTCATCAGTATGGCTATAGGATAGGTTCCCTATCCTCAGCTGCCAAAGGAACTAACTGGGGACATCGCCCTGGGCACCTTGGAGCACCTCTAGGTTCAAGTCTCTTGCCAACTCTAAGATGGCTCCCTTAATTCAGATATATGCTTCCCTGCTCCCACATCCATCCTTCCTTTATCCCAACCATCGCATTTCCACAAGTTGCTCCCATCCTCCCCTTGTCACTTTTCTCTCCCCATCTCCCCTTACCCCCACCCACCCCACGCCCAAGATTTCAATTTTTTGCCCGGCAATCTTGTCTACTTCCCCTATCCAGGAGGATAACTATATGTTTTTCTTTGGGTTCACCTTCTTATTTAGCTTCTTCAGGATCACAAATTATAGACTCAATGTCCTTTATTTATAGCTAGAAACCAATTATGAGTGAGTACATCCCATGTTCATCTTTTTGGGTCTGGGTTACCTCACTCAGGATAGTGTTTTCTATTTCCATCCATTTGCATGCAAAATGCAAGATGTCGTTGTTTATTACCGCTGAGTAGTATTCTAATGTGTATATATTGCACACTTTCTTCATCCATTCTTCCATTGAAGGACATCTAGGTTTTTTCCAGGTTCTTGCAGTTACAAATAATGCTGCTATGGTCATATGATAGGGCATCTCTTGGGTATATTCCCAAGAGTGGTATGCTGGGTCCGGGCGTAGTTTGATCCCGAGTTTACTGAGAAACCGCCACAATGATTTCCAAAGTGATTGGACAAGTGTGCATTCCCACCAGCAATGGATGAGGGTACCCCTTCCTCCACAACCTCTCCACCAAAGGCTATCATTGGTGGTTTTGATTTTGCCACTCTGACAGTGTAAGATGGTATCTCAAAGTTATTTTGATTTGCATTTCCCTGATCACTAAGGAGGTTGAGCATGACCTTAAGTGTCTTTTGGCCATTTGAACTTCATTTGTTGAGAATTCTCTGTTCAGTTAAATGCCCCAATATTTTAATAGATTTAAAAAATATTTACTTATTTATTATGTATATAATATTCTATCTCTATCTATGCCTGCAGGTCAGAAGAAGGCACCAGACCACATTACAGATGTTTGTGAGACACCATGTGGTTGCTGGGAATTGAACTCAGGACCTTTGTTAGAGGAGGCAATGCTCTTAACCTCTGAGCCATCTCTCCAGGCCCAAGTGCCCCATTTTTTTAATTGGGTTAATAGCATTTTAAAGTCTAGTTTCTTGAGTTTTTTTTACATATTTTGGAGATCAGAACTTTGTCTGTTGCGGGGTTGGTGAAGATCTTCTCCCAGTCAGTAGGTTGCCTTTTTGTCTTAGTGACGTGACCTTTGCTTTACAGAAGCTTCTCAGTCTCAGAAGGTCCCATTTATTCGATGTTGCCCTTAAAGTCTGTGCTGCTGGGGTTATACATAGGAAGTGAAAGCCTGTGCCCATATGTTGTAGGGTACTTCCCACTTTCTCTTCTATCAGGTTCAGTGTGTTCAGATTGATATTGAGGTCTTTGATCCATTTGGACTTGAGTTTTGCGAATGGTAATAGATATGGGTCTATTTTCATTCTTCTGTAGAATTGTCATCTACAGGTTGACATCCAGTTGTGCCAGCACAATTTGTTGAAGATGCTTTCTTTCTTCCATTATATGCTTTTAGCTGCTTAATCGAAAATGAGGTGTTCATAGGTTTGTGGGTTAAAAATTGGGTTTTCTATACGATTCCATTGGTCGACTTCTCTGTTTTTATGCCAGTACCTTGCTGTTTTGAATACTGTAGCTCTGTAATAGAGTTTGAAGTCAGGGATGGTAATGCCTCCAGAAGTTCCTTTACTGTATAAGATTGTTTTGGCAATGATGGGTTTTTTGTGTTTCCATATATAGTTGATTATTGCCCTCTCAAGATCTGTGAAGAATTTTGATGGGACCTTGATGGGGATTGCATTGAATCTATAAATTGCCTTTGGTAGAATTGCCATTTTACTATGTTGATCCTCCCAATCCAAGAACAAGGAATATCCTTCCATTTTCTGGTATCCTCTTCAATTTCTTTCTTCAATGCCTTAAAGTTCTTGTCAAATAGATCTTTCACTTCCTTGGTTAGAGTTACCCAAAGATATTTCATGCTGTTTGTGGCTATCGTGAAAGGTGAAGCTTCTCTGATTTCCCTCTTTGCTTCCATATCCTTCATATATAGGAGGGCAACTTGTTTTCTGCAGTTGATCTTGTACCCTGCCACGTTACTAAAGGTGTTTATCAGCTGTAGGAGTTTTTTGGTAGAGTTTTTAGGGTCGCTTATGTACTCTATCATATCATCTGCAAATAACGAAAGTTGAACTTCTTCCTTTCCAATTCGAATCCGCTTGATCCCATTATGTTGTCTTATTGCTATTGCTAGAACTTCAAGCACTATATTGAAGAAGTATGGAGAGAGTGCACAGCCTTGTCGTGTTCCTGATTTTAGTTTGATGGCTTTGAGTTTCTCTCCGTTTAATTTGATGTTAGCTGTTGGCTTGCTGTGAATAGCTTTTATTATATTTACATATGACTCTTGTATCCCTAATCTCTCCGAGACTTTTGGTTAAAAAGAAATTGCCGGGCAGTGGTGGCGCACGCCTTTAATCCCAGCACTAGGGAGGCAGAGGCAGGCGGATCTCTGTGAGTTCGAGGCCAGCCTTGTCTACAAGAGCTAGTTCCAGGACAGGAACCAAAAGCTCCAGAGAAACCCTGTCTCGAAAAATCAAAAAAAAAAAAAAAGAAAGAAATTTTGAATTTTGTCAAATGTTCTTTCAGCATCTAATGAAATGACCATTTGTTTTTTTTTCTTTCAGTATATTTATATGATGGATTACATTGATAGATTTTTGTATGTAGAACCAGTCCTGCATCTCTGGAATGAAGCCAACTTGATTATAATGGATAATTTTCTAATGTGTTCTTAGATTCTGTTTGCCAGTATTTTATTGAGGATTTTTGCTTCGATGTTCATGAGTGAGATTGGCCTGTAATTCTCTTTCTTGGTTGAGTCTCTGTGTGGTTTTGGTATCAGAGTGACTGTAGCTTCATAAAACAAATTTGTCAATGACTCTTCTGTTCCCATATGGTGAAATACATTAAAGAGTATAGCTATTAGGTCTTCTTGGCAGTTCTGGTAGAGGTCCGCATTGAAACCATCTGGCCCTGAGCTTTTTTCGGTTAGGAGGTTTTTGATACAGCTTCTAAGTCTTTGCAACTAACAGGTCTATTAACATTGTTCACTTGGTCCTGGTTTTACTTTGGTATATAGTATTTATCTAAAAAAGTGTTCATTTCTTTTACATTTTCCAGTTTTGTGGCATACAGGCTTTTGTAGTAAGATATAATGATTCTCTGAATTTCCTCTGTGTCTGTGGTTATGTCCACCTCCCCCCCTTCTTTTTTTTGGTTTTTTGATACAGGGTTTATCTGTAGCTTTGGAGCCTGTCCTGGAATTGCTCTGTAGACCAGGCTGGTCTCAAAATCACAGAGATCCTCCTGCCTCTGCCTTCTGAGTGCTGGGATTAAAGGCATGCGCCACCATTGCCCGGTCCCCTTTTTCAATTCTGATCTTATTAATTTGCATATTCTCTCTCTGCCATTTGATTAGTTAGCATGGGGGTTTATCAATCTTGTTGATTTTCTCCAGGAACGAGCTTTTAGTTTAATTGATTCTTTGGATTGTTTTTTGTGTTTCTATTTTGTTGATTTCAGCCCTCAGTTTGATTATTTCCAGTCTTCTACTCCTCCTAGGTGAGTCTGCTTCTTTTTTTCTAGAGCTTTCAGGTGGGCTGTTAAGTCTCCAACGTGTGCTTTCTCTGTTTTTTTTAAGTGGGCAGTTAGTGCTGTGAACTTTCCTCTTAGGACTGCTTTCAGAGTGTCCCATATTTGAGTATGTTGTTTCTTTATTTTCACTGTATTCAAGGAAGACTTTAATTTCTTTCTTTATTTCCTCCTTGATCCAGGTGTGATTCAGTAGTTGACTGTTCAGTTTCCATGAGTTTGTAGGCTTTGTGGGGGTAGCATTGTTGTTGCCTTCTAACTTTAATCCATGGTGATCTGATAAGACACAGGTGTTTACTAATTTTTTTGTAACTGTGGAAGTTTGCTTTGTTACCAATTATGTGGTCAGTTTTTGAGAAGGGTCCACAAGCTGCAGAGAAGAAGGTATATTCTTTCCTATTTGGGTGGAATGTTCTATAGATGCCCATTTGTTTCATTACCACCATTAATTCTCTTTTTTCTCTATTAGGTTTCTGTCTGATTGACCTGTCCATTGGTGAGAGAGGAGTGTTGAAGTCTCCTACAATTAGTGTGTGCACTTTGATGACTGCCTTGAGTTTTAGTAATGTTTCTTTTACTTACGTGGGTGCTTTTATATTAGTGCATAGATATTCAGGATTGAGACTTCATCCTGATGAATTGTTCCTCTTATGAGTATAAAATGTCCCTCTCCATCTCTTCTGATTAATTTAAGTTTGAAGTCAACTTTGTTAGAAATTAGTATGGCCACACCTGCTTGTTTCTTAGGTCCATTTGCTTGATAAGCCTTTTCCCAGCCCTTTACTCTGAGTAGGTGCCTGTCTTTGTGGTTGAAGTGTGTTTCTTGTAAACAACAGAATGTTGGATCCTGTTTTTGTATCCAATCTCTTCGCCTGTGCCGTTTTATAGGTGAGTTGAGTCCATTGACAATAAGTAATATTAGTGACTAGTGGTTGTTAATTCCAGTCACTTTTTTGGTCGTAGAGTTTGTGTGTTTCCCTTCTTCGAGTTGTGCGGGTGAAGGGTCTCTAGATGTCTGAGTTATTGTGGGCATTGTTAGACTCCTTGCTTTATTTAAATAAATGAATATTTAAGGAAAAGGTTCTTATGTAGATTTCTGTTTGTTTTGCAAATAGGTAATTTGTAATCCTCATATATACCATGACAATGTGTTGATGTCATTATTAGTAACAAAGTATAGGAAGGAAAACCAAACTGAGGAGTCTGGGAAGAGCAAGAGCAGAGTCAGAGAACTCACAAACCAAATGAAGACATATAAGGAGATGAATGTGTTATGCTAAAAAATGTACCACCACATGGCTGAGCATAGATAAGAAATATGGGTTAATTTTAAATGTTAGAGTTACCTAGTAAGAAGCCTAAGCTGTCAGCCAAGCATTTATAATTAATATTAAGTCTACATGTCAGTTTTTGGAAACTGTCAGAACAGGAAATCTCCACCTACAAATGTGTGTAATCCTGTTTGTCACAACTGGGTCATCCCAAGGTTTCAGACACAGGCCATTGACTATAGCAGTGGTTTCATGTCACAGATCTAAATCAGCTCACATTAAACAAGTGAACACTGCTGTGGGATAATGCTTAGGTCTTCTTTGAATATGTATTCTTTTCATTGGTTAATAATATACCAGAATCTGCCTATATTTAGGCTGATTAAGGCTAGGCAGGAGTGTGCAAAGGAGATACAGAGATCAGCAATTAGACTTTGGTATGACAGCATATGTCCAAGTTAATGCAGCTGCCAAGAAGGCCTGGCATAGACTTTTGTCTTCTAAAGAACAGGCTCGGGTGTTGTCTAGTATAAGAGAGGAACCAGATAAATTATTTCAAAACTTTGTCTCCACACTGACACAGGTGTCTAATAGGTTGATTGGAGATAGTGACGCAGGGCAAACAATAGTTAAAGAGCTAGCATTTGAGAAACCTAATGCAGTCCGTAAAGAAGCTCTAAAACCTTTTACAAAGCAAGATATCATTGTCTACAAATGGCTGCCCAATAGGCCACAGTCAGCCAACAAATGGCACCTAAATGTGCGTCTGACCAGTGAACTCCAAAACACACAGAAGTGTGGTCTTGTGTACAAGGGAGCACGTGAGGGAACCCACAATAGAACTGCTCCACAGGTGGAGAGGTAAGTAATGAGTGTTCAGAAATTAGTAGTAGATTTAAAAAGCAAAGAGTAAAGCTGGGCATAAAATTTGGCGTAAAAATGCAAATATTTGTAAACGTGGCATAAGGAAAATGTACTCAAGTATCTGTACAGTTGCTAAGATGGATTTTGATAGTCAGAAGAGCTGAAGTGAAGCAGAGACAAAGGCAGAAATTTTTAGAGTTTTTAAATATTATAGTTTTGCCACAGCACTGATAGTGTATCCACTGCCATCTTCAGACAGCTCCAAGACTTGGAGAGACCAAAATAAGTTTTGCCTTCACCCTTGCAACCAGCAGTGCTGTGGTCACCAAGCCATAGCCTCTCCCACTTCTGTCTGGGGAAAAGAATGAAGGGGGTATGGTGTTTGCCCTAGAATTAGCCTAGGTTACTGCTGAGATTGGGGTAGTCCAAGCATACATGCTGTGGCCAGCTGAGCCTGACCCATGCTGTGCCATGGAGCCAGGAAAGGCAGACAGGAACGTTTAAAGGGCTATACCTCCTACAGTCAGCACACAGAATCAGCCAATGGAAATACCTATAGGATAATTGTCCCATGAAGACAAAAAGCCTATAATAGATAAATCTATGGCTTTTAAAAGAGGAGAGGATTCAGAATTCTTCTAATTGTGTGATTACAAAAGATAAAATAATAAAGCAAGTATAGTAAAAATCGGTATGACTGTACCCACTTTAGCTTAAGAATGTGGCAGTCTCAAAGCCTCTGTAATGGTGAACACCTGAGAACCTGAGCTAAATTTGCAAGCTGGTCATAGTCTGTAATGGGACATAGTCTGTAGCTATCATGCATTCTTCTGGCAGGAGAAAAAGATATCAACTTAGTTGTCACTTGGTGCTCGGGTTGCTCTCATGGCTGTCAGAAGTGACTGTGACTCCTGGTGTCAGCCTGAAGCCACAGAACAAACATCATCTTTGGTTTCCTAAAATCTGTACTCATTAGTATTCTGTGTACCCTTCCATCTTTTGAACAGGAGAATCAGTCTACTCCACATTGTGTAATGGGCTGTGCTAGCTAGTTACTTCATGCCCAGGAGGATAAAGGCAGTGTGGCTGTGGATTTCAGGAAGACAGCTGTGTCATCTATATGATTGAGGCATAAGTGATATTGAAATTCATATGTCTGCAGATCTGTAAAAGTCTGGGTCTGGTGTGGAAGCCAGAGCCAAGGAATCCTGCGCTGTTTCTTTAAATGCACTGTAAGGCGCAGGGAGGTGCTGTTGTCACTCAAGCCTCACTAGCCAATCAAGACTTCCAGGCCGACCTGTCAGTCAGAAATCAGGCAGGGCACTTCCTGGCGCCATGTTGCTGGATTGATTTTAAAGCTGAGCAGGTGCCAATGGATTGTGTTCTGGGCTGTGAGTGCTACTGCAGTGAGCTCTGAGGAGAACATGGGTGAGCCTGGAAGCCACGACATGGTGAGTAAGCGGTTGCTGTTCCAAGATGTGGAGGCGAGGATGTGAGCCATGGGAGCGAGTGTAGGAACCCACTGCTACCATCAGTGTTTTCTGAGGTCCCATATGCTCCGTGCAACTCCCCAGAACCAGGTCTTGGCCTCTGAATGACTTCCCTCTGTGGGCTGCATCTGTGAAAAGCATTTCAAGCAGGGAATTGTGAGTAGAAACATCTTTGTGGTCCACATCAACGTGGTTTTGATATGTATGGCAGGCAGGAACCCAAACTTGGAGACGCCTAGTTTTTCTATTATCTTTCAGAAGCTTTTCCCTTTGCATTTAACATTTAGGAGTAAGATCCCTTTGAAGTGAGTTAATTATGTGGAGTTTGTAAATGGCATTCTTGAGTTCCTTCCCACTCTACCACTAACTGGTGGTGCAGAAGAGTAGAAATTTGACATAAAGGCATCACCAGTGCTTAGGAGATGTTAGCTGAGGAAGCCTGCCTCTAAATTATTCAAAGATAGCAAAGTAGTGTGCTAACTAGGCCTGTTAGAGATTAAGATGCTAAGATACAAAATTGTTTACAAGGATTGTTTAAACATTTCGCTTTAGACCGTGACAGAGACACCACTGATTTATAAACAGCCACTACTCCTGTCCCAAATCAATGAAGAAGGTCAATGCTCAAGGTCATTATGAGATCATAATGAACATTAGGGTATGGTGTGATTTAAAGTTCCAATTCTTTTTAGAGAAAATTATAGTTCTGTCAGTTGTATATGCTGAGAGAAGTGACAGTCATTTGAAAAGGAAAATGCTGTTGTGTTGAGAGCTGGCCATATCAATGATGTCTTTCCATTTTGGGTCCAACTCATGGAGAAGGAACTTAGCTCCTTCTCAAAACCAGGAATACTCTTGGCAGAGCCAGGAACAGCCTAGTGAGTGTCTAGGCCTTGGGGTTTTGCCTAAGGTCCTGAGTTATGGAGAATAAAATAGATGTTTGGGAGAGATGTTAATGATCTGGAATCAGTGCCTTTCTGGAGAGGTTCTTCAGATCCTGAGAACCCAACTCTTCCCACCACAGTGAGCTATGGTCGCAAGGCCACTTTGGGCATAGTCCATAACATTCTAGAGATCTCCTTTGTTTTCCTTGTGTTGCATTTTTTTTTTGTGACAGGGATTTTTCAGTGGCTTTAGAATCTGTCAGGAAGTAGCTCTTGGAGACAAGGCTGGCCTTGAAATTCCTGAGAGCCACCTGCCGCAGCCTGCAGGGATTGAAGGCCTGCTCCTCCACCACCCTGCTATTGTGTTCTATTGCTTGATTAACCTTTTTCTGAGTTTGTCCCATTGTGTGGTAATTTCTGCTGATTTCCATGTAGTCTCTCATTTCCTCCCATTTCTTCTTACAAATGGTGTACAAGAAGCTATTCATCTTAAGAAGCTTACTTGGAATAATTCATAGCTTATACAAGACTTCTCTGTCTCAGTTTTTATCATACCTTTGTTCCAGTTTTCCTGTCTTTCTCACCTTCTGGCACTGCACATAGGGCCCTGTCAGTAAAGTATGACCTGCTGCTCAGGTCACTTACATACTTTTGACATAATCGTGGCAATATCCTTGCTGTGTAAGTTTCCCCATTCCCTAACTGGCAAGACTTGCAGTTTCCCATGGCTATTTTATTTCTTCAAAGTGTAAGCTAGAGTCTGAACCTAAAAGAAACTCAAGGATGGTAGTGTATGTGGAATGCATTGTTTATTCTAGATTCTCTCCTCTTTGAGCATTTGCCAGAGATGGATGCATGCTATCATTGTGCAGATTTTCCTTTATTAATCTGTTAAGTGTGTACAGTGATTACTCACTGGAAAGGTATATTCTAGAATAGCTGCACTTCCAGCATAGTAGAATAATATTGCTGGGATAAGGTCTCTCATGTTTTTATATGAGACCTCGATTTCATTCTGTGGCATTCCAGGTCAATGACCTTGCTCTCTTGATTTAAAATTCTTTTTTTTTTTTGAGTCAAGGTTTCTCTGTAGCTTTGGTGCCCGTTTCAGAGCTAGCTTTCATACAAGAGGCTGGCCTTGAACTCCAAGAGATCAGCCTGCCTCTGCCTCCCAAATGTTGGGTTTAAAGCGTGAGCCACCACTGTCTGGTATTGATTCAAAGTTCTTAAATGACTGTGTGGCCTCAGACTTTTAAAATTACCAACTTGAGTCATGATGTCCACTATTCTTTATACTCACAGAAGGATCTGCATGTGGAACATGGTTTCTGCCTTCAGATCAGAGTAGAAAGAAGTGCACTGCAGGGGGAATGGGAGGAAATCAGCTGCTGGAGTCACCAGTCTGAGAAAGGTCTTGATTGTGGCAGTGTGGTAGTTTCAATGTTATTGGCTTCTATAATCTCCTAAGGATTGGTGCTATTAAAAAGTGTGGTTTTTTTGGAGTCTGTGTAGTCTTGTTGAAAGAAATGTGGCACTGTGGATGTGCTTTGGGAATTCCTATGTTCTGAATACTGCCAAGCATTTCAGTCAACTTTCCTGTGTTCTGCATATCAAGATGTAACCAGCAGCAAAATTGTCCTGCACAACATATTCTCCCCACCATAATGACAATGTACTGAACTCCTGGAAGTCTAAGTGAACCACCCTGATTAAATTTTTTGACAAGGGTTATGGTGCTCATTGTACCTCTTCACATCCATAGAATTCATAACTAGCACAGGTGCTTTCAGTAATTTCTTTTTCGAGACAGGGTTTCTCCGTAGCTTTGGAGCTTCTCCAGTTAGTACCTCTTGTAGACCAGGTTGGCCTTGAACTCACAAAGATCCACCAACCTCTGCCTTCCCAGATCTGAGATTAAAGGCGTGCACCATCACTGCTCAGCTCAGTAATATTTTTTTTAATATTCCTGGATGTACTAATTCATGTCTTGTGAATGAAGACAGTCCTGATTTGTGAGTTTATAATTGGAAGGTTAGCTTGAGCCAGTGAATATTGAATTTCAAATTAGGTAACTGTCCTGTGCAGACATGTTCAATTCTGCTTTATCCAGTTAATACAGCTCCAAGGATTGAGAAACAGGCCATTGACCGTAACTCTGTATGTCAAGTTCCAGATCTCAGCAGCAAACATGAGCATGTGAGCAATATCATCTGTTTCTTATCAGAAGCACACCATCTAAAAGGGAATGGCCTACTCCTTTTCAAAGTCATTATACCTGAGGTTTATCTTAATGATTTTTTGTTTTGTTTTTTGAGACAGGGTTTCTCTGTAGTTTTGGAGCCTGTCCTGGAACTACCTCTTGTAGACCAGGCTGGTCTCGAACTAACAGAGATCCGCCTGCCTCTGCCTCCCGAGTGCTGGGATTAAAGGCGTGTGCCACCACTGCCCGGCTATCTTACAGAATTTTTAAAAATGATTTATTATGATTTATTTAACTTTGTGAGCATTGGTGTGATGTTGTCAGATCCCCTGGAACAGGAGTTACAGACAGTTGTGAGCTGCCATGTGGGTGCTGGGAATTGAAGCTGTGTCCTCTGGAAGAGCAGTCAGTGCTCTTAACCACTGAGCCACCTCTCCAGCTCCTATCTTACTGATTTTAAAATACATTATTTTCATCTTTTAAAAAAGCCTATTATTTGTATTCTCTTTTAAATTTCATTTCTTTAAATGCATTCTTTAAATAGTTCTAATGACTATTGTATTCTCTTCCCCACTTTCTAAAAAAATTATATTCCTGTTTATCCTGAGTATTATTGATTTTTTTTTATTTCTCTTTATATCAGTGTGTTTTCTAGCTCAGGCTTGCTGCCACACTGTGTACCTGAAGATTGCTTTGAACACAGATAATTCTGCCTCTCTTACCAAGTGCTGGGAAAACATTCTTGCAATTTTTTCCAGGCTAGGCTTTGACTGGACATTGTGAAGAAAAAATAGACCAGTTAATGAGAGTCCTCTAATCCATCTGACTTTGCCTGGAGACTCATAATTGAAGAGAGATATGTGAAAGAATTGAGTTCATTTACCTACTCTGTAGCTGTTGAAGGCAGAGTGCAGAAAGGGGAGGGAAGGAAGCAACATGAGAGACTTACTGCTTTCGCAGCTGTTAAAATTTATTTGAGTCCACAAGAGTATACAGTCAATGCACAGACCAATAGGCAGATGCACGGGAAGTGTATATGTACTCATCCATATGGGACAACCTAGTTTGCAGAGCTGTGGGAACACTTGTATTTTGGAAAAGTCACCATCATATCTGTAAAAACCTTGTTAAGGCTAGATTCTTCCCTTTGAAATGGGCCTCATTCCCAGAACACCACAGCAGAGCAACCTCTGCTTGATCAGTGGACTGACCTTGCTCCATTTCCCAACACAATGAGGCCTTGGAGAATTGGCTTCACTTTTTTTTCTAGTACTCAAATTTACATAGAGTCAATCCTACAGAATTACCTCCTAACAGACCACATAGAAATTTCTATAGAGGGGGCTGGAGAGATGGCTCAGTGGTTAAGAGCATTGCGTGCTCTTCCAAAGGTCCTGAGTTCAATTCCGAGAAACCACATGGTGGCTCACAACCATCTGTAATGAGGTCTATTGCCCTCTTCTGGCCTGCAGGCATACAAGCAGACAGAATATTGTATAATAAATAAATAAATATTTTTTTAAAAAAAAGAAAAGAAATTTCTATAGAACAGGCACTGAGCTGGAAGGCAGCATGCCCCACCTGTGCTAATCCTGGGTGTTCCCAGAGGTGTGTACCACAGCAGAGATTAGATGAGGACTACGGGTGAATCACGGATTCTCGCATGTTTAATATCTTTATCTAAGGGCTTGGATTGTCAGTTTCTTCCCTGTGTATGCTGGCTCTTTCCTAGGTCAGGTCACCTGTTCTGGAGTACTGCTTTGTCAGGTTCTACCTGCCACTTTTTGTGATCTTGATATGCATATTATTATTATCGTTGCCTATAGATTTTTCCAACCACGTCTGTGAAAACTAAAATTCTCATGGAGATCTTCCCTTACTCTTACTCTTCTTCTTCACCTCCACTAATTCTACTACTTGCCCTTACTCTCCTTTCTTCTCCTTATTCTTCCTCTCCTCCATGCCCCCTTCACTTCAGTTTTCCTCTAGCATGAAAAATAAAAAAGATGCCGAGGTAATATACTTGAGTTAAATGTTTTACCCTGAGATTCTTGCTTGCCATAGATATCCAGTTCTGAAACCTGAGGGGTACTTGGGCTGGTCCTCAAGGCTTCCAATAAAAATTAGTACTATAGAGTTTTATAATCAGTTTTAGATGATTGATAAATGGCATGACTAGCCATTTTGGGGGGTCCAGAGACAAAAGCAATGAAAATATCTGGATACAGTACTGACTTATCGTGAAGCCCAATTGCTGTAGTTTTACTACTTCAACCAAAATACAAGATCTCTGTAAACTGTAATGACCTTGCCTAACAGGACTGTTGTCCCTATTTACTCAGGAGATCTTGTCTATTTCCCCTGTCCATGTGGATCCACATATGTTTCTATTATGTTCTCTTTGTTATCTAGCCTCTCTGTGGTTGTGGACTATAGACTTGTTATCCTTTGCTTTATAAGTAGATATACTTTGGAGAGAGTAATACTGTTTTCTTGATTTTGAGTCTAGGTTTCCGCAAACAGGATGGCATTTTCTACTTCCATCCATTTCCATTGCAAGATGTCTTTTTTTTTTTTTTTACCACTGAGTAGTACTTCATTGTTTTTTTTTCTTTTTCTTTTTCTTTTGGTTTTTCGAGACAGGGTTTCTCTGCAGTTTTGGAGCCTGTCCTGGCACTAGCTCTCGTAGACCAGGCTGGCCTCGAACTCACAGAGATCCACCTGCCTCTGCCTCCCAAGTGCTGGGATTAAAGGCGTGCGCCACCACCGCCCGGCGTAGTACTTCATTGTATAAATGTACCACATTTTCTTTATCCATTCTTTGGTTGAGGGGCGTCTATGTTTCCAGGTTCTGGCTAGTAAAAATAATGCTGGTATGGACATAGTTGAGCAAATGCCCTTGTGGTTTGATTGACATCCTTTGGTACATGGCAAGGTCTGGTATTGCTGGTTCTTGAGGTAAGATGATTCACAATTTTCTGACAAACTGAAATACCGATTTCCAACATGGTTATACAAGTTTGCAAACCCACAGGCAGTGTAGGAGTGTTCTCAATACTCCAAATCCCCTATAGCATAAATCAGTTTTTGTATTCAGAGAATTTAGTATATTATTCTGACTTCCTTGAGGTTTTGTTGGTTTGGATGCTGTTTTTGGCCAGACAGTTTTAGGGTTTATTTTTTTCTTGACTTTAGAGTATTGCTATATTTCTAGGGAGATCTTTGTTTTCTAATTGTTGCTGTCTTCATAATGTTTTTCTTCTCCTTAAGATTGATATGGTGGATGCACTATTTTTGATTTTTAATACTTTTTCATATATAAAATCTCTTTGAATTAGATTCACCTCTCAACATGATGTAGCCTAGAGTCTTCTGAAGAAACATCAGTTGAGGGCATGCCCACTCTGAATCACTAGTTACTATGTCGGTGAGAAATTGTGTTGATTGATGTAGGAAGACTCTTCCCTTGAGTCTGGCAATACTCAAAAGCAAGTAAAGCTTGACTGGATAAGAGGGGTAGCTGAGCTTGAGACAGTGAAAAACTGAGAGAAAAAGCTAATAAATCTTTCCACATTTTTTTTATTTCAGTTGCTATCTTGAATTTCTATCCCAAGATTCCATGATGATGGCTTTGTGATCTTGCATTTTCAGTCAAGTAAACATGGAGATGCTTTTGATTAGAATTAAGTCACAACAAATAACAAGGAAGTTATAAGAAAATGTGGTACAACAGAGTGATATTGTTACTGCAAAGAACTTGAAGTTGATGACTTTTAGAGGATTGTTGAGAATATTAAGATGGAGATGGCAAAATCCCTAGAAACAAATACACAGAGCTTCATCAGTCATTCTTATGGGACTGAAAAGATGGGAGCTTTGAGAGGAAAGCAGACAGTGAAGGTGGACTTCATAGGATTTCAGTCAGAAATAGATTCCATGAAAAATTAATCTAGAAGTCATTGGATTATATTTTTGTTCCAAACAATTTTTACTTTCTCCATTACCTGAAAATTGAGTAAGCTGTAATTAAAAAGCAGAGGCTGATTTCTTAAAAGTATTTATTCAGTTGGGTACTTTCTATAGATGACTGATTTGGGTCTACAATAGAAAATTAAACAGGTGGGACAGAAAGAAATGAAAAAGTCTTTTTGGTAATGGAAAAAAACTCTGGGTACTATTAGGTGGCAGAAACTTTCAAGTAGATTGTCATCATTAAAAAAATCCCTTGTTCTAGAGAAAAAGCCTAGCAAGGTGGTTTAAGGGTAAGATTTCATCTTGCAAGGAATTGGGAGTGGACATGTCAGTGCACAAGAGCATACATGGCCTTCCCACAACTGGTGCGTCTTGTTCAAAGAGAACATCTCCACCTCTTTTGGGGTCTAGGACACAGTGACAAGAAGTCAGGTAGGATGGGAATAATGTTTGGGGGAGGTATTCAAAGAGTGGAGGAGATCCGTGGGTTGACAGGCTGCCTGGATTTCAAATGATTGATGTGGACTCTGCTTTATCAGGAGTTTTGCCTGAGTTCAACTACCTCTCAGGGGTATGTCTCAGGGGTGATGGCTGGAGAGTTGTTTGTGGATTGTGACTGTGGAAACTAAAGGAATGAAGAAGTTTTATGAACTCGTGGCCTACCTGTTCTTTGCCTGACGTGGTCTGTATGTGAGTATGGGATTTCTGCCTGAATTTAGGACTGGAACACAGACAGACATATTCCTCTTTTTCTAAATGGAATATATCCAGTGTCATTTTATGTCTGAAAAGTTTACTTTGTTTATTGATTTTAAAAGATGTCACAATACAATATTTTATCTAGAGTATCAGAAGAGACTTTGGATATTTGAACAACATTTTGGCTGGTAAAGATTGTGAAGATTATGAAGTTAAATTCAACGCACTTTTATTTCTTTCTGTTTATTCTCTTTATTCTTCTCTCATACAGTACAATCTGACTACAGCCTTAACTCTTTCTAAACTCCCTAGTGCCCAACATTCCCACTGACCCAGATCCACTGTTCCTCTGATTCCCTTCAGAAAGAGCAGGCCTCCTAGAAATGTCAACAAACATCATTAGATACAATAAGACTAGACACAAACATTCATGTCCATTCATGATTATACAACCCAGTAGAAGGAAAATAGTCCCAAGAGCAAGCAAAAGAGTCTGAACCACGCTTACAGTTAGCAGTCCCAGAAAAACACCAAGGAAGGCAACCTCTACTGAGAGGATAGAACTCAGACACTGCAAGGTCCATAATTGCTCTCTCAGGTTCTCTAGGCCTTTATGATCCCTGCTTAGTTGATTCTGTAAAGTTTGGTCTTTTCCATGTCCTTGACACATCTGGCTTCTAAAAAACGCTCACCCAAATTTCTCCTTGCTTCCACATGCTCTAGCTAGTATTTTAGTAAAGTTCTTTGCATCTGCCATAATCAATTTTCAGAGGAAGGCCATCTGTTGACAGTTAGGCTAGGAAACAATCTATGATTTTATTAGAGTAGAGCTAGGAATCATTATTGATTATTATTTTCTCTTTTGTTACTTGTATTTTGTTCTACTCTAAATTCTGAACCATTGAACTTTTCATTCCTTGCCATCCAGGCAGGGTTGGTCATGGGTTGTCTCTTTTCCCTTAGTCCTCAAGTTAGTCCCGTCATTGGTTTGCCACTACACCAATTTAAGCCACCAGTTTCCTGGTATATCTTCGGGACAACACACTGGGTGTCAGATATTTTATAGCTGGCTTTCTTTTCTATTCCCGCCACAGGGAGCCATATGTCATTGGAGAAGATGACAGGTTCAGGCTCCATATTCTTAGTTACTGGGAGTCCTCACTACGGTTGCCCTCTTAGCTAGCAAAAAGTTTCTACTACATTAGGTTTCCACATCAACTTTAAAGTTTTTCCTATTCCAGTCATCCCTCCCTGTATATTCTCCCTCCATCCCTCCATTATCCCATGATTGTTACTCTTGCTATTTTCTGTTCATTCATAAAATCTAGTCTATTTTCTTCTTTCGTGTGGGCTCCATGCATCCCGTGCTACAGCCATTCTTGTAATTTACCCTTTCTGAGTCTATGGATTGTACTGAGATTATTTTTGCTCAACAGCTAATATCTACATATATATTAGTACATATCATATTTTTCTATGTGGTTCTGGTTTTACTTGCTCAGAATAAAAAAAACTGTGGAAACTAGATGTTTAAATCAAATAATCAAATAAAAATATGGTACAGATGAAAATAAAGTATTCTAAATAGATGAATGTAAAAACTGGCTGAAAAATAGATAAGTAAATGGTCAACAACCTTAGCTATCAAGGAAATATGAATCAAAAGTACTTTAATGATTAATCTTATACCTGTCAGATTGGCTAGGATCAATAACACAAGTGACATCTCATACCAGCAAAAATACAGACAAAAAGGAACACTCCCCCATTGTTGCTGAGGTTGTAAACCTGTATAGCCAGTATGGAAATCAATATGGCAGTTCCTCAGATAATTGGGAATCTATCTACCTCAAGACTCAGCTATACCACTGTGATAGTTTGAATATAATTGGCCCACATAATCTCTTATGGAGTGGAAGTAGTGGTAGGTGTGGCTGTTCTGGAGTTGGCGTGGTCTTGTTAGAGGAAGTATGTTACTGTGGGTTTTTGAGGTCTCTTATCCTCAGGATAATTCCCAGTGTGTCAGACTATGTCCTGTTTCCTCTTAGTCAAGGACAAAAATCTCTCAGTTCCAGTATCACATCTGGCTGCCAGCTTACAGGCTTCAAGCCATGATGATAATTAACTCAACCTCTGAAATTATATGCGAGCCTCCTCAATTAAATACTTTTGTTATAAGAGTTTCTCTGGAGCCTGGTGGTGGTGGCATACGCCTTTAATCCCAGCACTCAGGAGGCAGAAGCAGGCAGATCTCTGTGAGTTCGAGACCAGCCTGGTCTAGAAGAGCTAGTTCCAGGACAGGAACGAAAAAGCTACAGGGAAACCGTGTCTCGAAAATGAAAAAAAAAAAAAAACCTAAAACAGAAGGGTCCCAGGGACCTGGGTATTGCTGTGCTGGTTCTAATCATGCTTTTGTTTCGAATCATAAGGTCTTTGATTCTTTGGCTTAGAAAAAGGAAAGAATGCATTTGGCACTGCATACAGGGCCATACTAGGAGGAGCATGGGAGAGAGTGACCTTGATAATGATGTGAAATATCAGGAGCCGGCTCAAGAGGTTTCAGAGAAGAATTTTAATATGTTTCTTACAAAAGATTCTTGTGATATTTTGGTGAAGGAAGTGCCTTGGTTCAAAAAATCTGCCTGAGGCTAAAGTAAGGAGATTTTGATTAATTCCCTGGGAAGAAGAATCATCAACACAGCATATGATAGTCTCTGCCAAGTGGTTGTTAGTGATAACTTTACTGAAGATACTTAAAAAAAGGGATTCGTTGTCTCAGTGTGTGGGTGCACCCCTCGCGGCACTGAGTTCCTTGCTCATGCTCTCTCTCCTTCTGCTCCTGATTTGGACCTTGGAGTTTCAGTCTGGTGCTCCAATGTGGGACTCTGTCTCTGTCTCCTTTCATCTCTTGATGAAGGCTAATATCCAGGAGTATGACTATATATGTTTTTCTTTGGGTTCACCTTCTTATTTAGCTTCTCTAGTATCACGAAATATACGCTCAATGTCCTTTATTTATGGCTAGAAACCAATTATGAGTGAATACATCCCATGTTCCTCTTTTTGGGTCTGGCTTACCTCACTCAAAATAGTGTTTTCTATTTCCTTCCATTTGCATGCAAAATTCAACAAGTCATTGTTTTTTCTGCTGAGTAGTACTCTAATATGTATACATTCCATACTTTCTTCATCCATTCTTCCATTGAAGGGCATCTAGGTTGTTTCCAGGTTCTGGCTATTACAAATAATGTTGCTATGAACATTGTTGAGCATATACTTATGTTGTATGATAGGGCATCTCTTGGGTGTATTCCCAGGGGTAGGTTGATCCCAAATTTCCTGAGAAACCACCACACTGCTTTCCAAAGTGGTTGCACAAGATTGCATTCCCACCAGCAATGGATGAGTGTACCCCTTTCTGCACACCCTCTCCAGCAAAGTCTATCATTGGTGTTTTTGATTTCAGCCATTCTGATGGGTGTAAGATGGTATCTTAAAGTTGTCTTGATTTGCATTTCCCTAATAGCTAAGGAAGTTGAGCATGACCTTAAGTGTCTTTTGGTCATTTGAACTTCTTCTGTTGAGAATTCTCCGTTCAGCTCAGTGCCCCATTTTATAATTGGGTTGATTAGCCTTTTACGGTCTATTTTCTTGAGTTCTTTATATATTTTGGAGATCAGATCTTTGTCAGTTGCGGGGTTGGTAAAGATCTTCTCCCAGTCAGTGGGTTGCCTTTTTGTCTTAGTGAGAGTGTCCTTTGCTTTACAGAAGCTTCTCAGTCTCAGGAGGTTCCATTTATCCAATGATGCCCTTAATGTCTGTGCTGCTGTGGTTATACGTAGGAAGTGGTCTCCTGTGCCCATGTAATGTAGAGTACTTCCCAATCACTCTTCTTTCAGAGTTCAGACTGATATTGAGGTCTTTAATCCATTTGGACTTGAGTTTTGTGCATGATGATAGAAATGGATCTATTTTCAATGGGGATGTTCTATCTGGAACTCACCAAGGCCATTTGGACTGGGTCTGAAAAAGCATGGTATAAAACTAGACTCGCTGAACATAGCTGACAGTCAGGACTGCTGAGAACAATGACATTGGGTTTTGATCCTTCTGCACGTAGTGGCTTTGTGGGAGCCTAGGCTGTTTGGATGTTCACCTTACTAGACCTGGAAGGAAGGGGGAGGTCCTTGGACTCCCTACAGGGCAGGGAACCCTGACTGCTCTCCAGGCTGAAGATCTCTCGGGGGAGTTGTTTGGGGGAGAGGGAAGGAAATGGAAGCCAGTGGTGAAGAGGAGACAGAAATCTTAAATAAATATATAAGTAAATAAACAAACAAATAAATAAATAAATGGGATTCGTGGCTTGAGGGGTAGTAGCACATTGACTTTAATCCTAGTACTCTGAACACAGAGGCCTGCACACCTCTGTTAGTTCAAGGACAGCTTAGTTTACACATCAAGTTTCAGAACATCCAAGCTTATACAGCCAAAAGCAGAAAGCTGGTAAAGATAGAATTAAACAAGGTGCCATATTCCAACCCCAGTAAGCAGCAGAACCTGACAGCTGGGGCCATATGGTTCTGGTTTAAGACTTAAGGATAAAAGAAAGGCGTTATATTCTTTGTTTCTTGTTAGCTGGGGCTGAAGATTCAGCTGTAATGAGCAAGTTATCAGAAGTATTTAAGCAAAATATGGTTCTGCTGGATACTTAATGCTGGACGGCTAGAGCTAAAAATTTAGTGATGATTACGAGACCAGCATCACTGATGTACAAATGTCTGGGAAGTGTTTTCTAAGAGCACAGAGCAACTGTCTTCCAGGGGTAGCCACAGTTGTACCTCAACAGGTAGGTGGAGTTTCTAATATGTTTCACCGGGTGGTAATATTTTGAAGGTATTGATGGATGTAAGGCTTGGCACTGTGAGAGGTCAGAAAAGGACATCACTGAAGGTGCAGGGTCATTGGCAGTTGAATGCCCAGGATTGTAAGGGTCAGGCCAAGAGATGCGGCACCCTGAGGAGATTCTATGAGAAACACTGGTGAAGGTGAAACCCAGTTACAACAGAAGACCCCAGTGTCTGGAGAGGCCAGCACTCTGAGATGACCACCAAAACAGCAGTGACAGTGGAATGGAGCCAGCCAGAGTCTAGAAGACCAGGTGTGTGTACTGCAGAGGGCAGAGTCAGTGTACTGACCCAAAGCCTATGGAAGGGTCCTGACGATCTTGAGTGGGCCTTAATATTTATTGGAAAGTTGGAATTCTTTAATTACCCAAGATGTTAGAGATCCCAGGGTCATAGGTTACCTGCCAAGGAAAGCTACTAATGTGCTATGGCACCAGCCAAAGAAAAAGAAATGTGATGTTCTCAACAAAGCAGAACAGGATTAGAAACCTGGAGAGCTATTGGACATGGAATTAGATATCATTACATTGACTTTTTTCTTTATTGTTACTTGTATTTCTTTCTACTCTAATTCTTTGAGCCATTTAACTTCTGGATCTTGCCCATCTAGGTGCTCTTCCTAGCCATGTTGGGCCTCAATTTGGGCCAGTCATTGGTTAGCCACTACACAAATCTTGAGCCACCATTTTCCTGATCTATCTTCCATACACCACAAGTGTGTGTCAAATATTTTGTGGATGGCTTGTTTTATAGTCCCACTACAGGGAACCATATGTGATTACAGAAGATGGCCAGTACAGGCTCCATATTTCTGAGTTATAGGGAGTCCTCACCATAATGACCCTCAAAGATTGCAGAAAGTTGTTACTGCATTGTTTGACCATCAACCCTTGAAAGCTTTCTTATTCTAGTAATTTCTTGCTGTGTTTTTCCCCTACATACCTCCATTTACTCTTATTAATTTTCCTGTTCTTGCTCTGTGTACTCCCATAAAATCTAGTCTATTTAATAGAATCTTTGGGATCCATGCACCCCCTGCTACAGCCATCTTTGTTACTTACCATATCTGGGTCTGTGGATTGTACTGTAATAAGTCTTTATTCAACAGTTAATATCCACTTACAGTGAGTACACATCATGTTTGTCTATGTAGTTTGGAGTTACTTGTTCAGAAGCAAAAGAACTCAAGCAACACATCTAGAAATAAATTAACTGAATAAAAATATGGTACAGATTTAAACAAGGAGTTCTAAATAGATAAATCTAAACTGTCTTAGAAACACTTAACTAAATGTTCAATATACTTAGCTATCTATGAAATGTACATTAAAAGAGCTTTGAGAATTCACCTTATACCTGTCAGAATAGCTAGGTTCAATAACATAATGGAAAACTCATGCTGGTAAGGATGTTGAATAAGTAGAACGTTGATTGGCTAGGATCAATAACACAAGTGACATATACTGGCAAAAATATGGACAAAATGAAACACTCCCCCATTGTTGCTGAGAATGTAGACCTGTAAGCCACTATGGTAACCATTATGGCAGTACCTCAGATAATTGAGAATCTATCTATCTTAAGACTCAGATAAACCACGCTGGTAGTTTGAATGTAGTGAGACCCAATAATCTCCTAGGGAGTGAGTGGCACTATTAGGTATGGCTTTATTGGGCTGGGTTATGGCCAAGTCAAGTCAAGATCATGATTCTTATAAGAGACTTTACATTGAAACACTTCAGAAACTGTTCCAGCCTATGACAGTCATTGAAGTTAGAGTAAATACGTTTTAATCATGGGATGACTATGAATATTTATGGATCAGGGTCAGTATGTAGTTGATCAAAGGAAAAGGTCCCAGATTAGAAGAAGTGGTTGAACACTTGTCTCTCCGGGGTGCTCTTCTTTGTTGTATTTGTAGAACATTTAGTAGGAGAAATCTTTTGGATGAAATTCCTATATTTGAAATTGGATATACATGTTCATAGCCTGAAGCTATTTCTAGTTATCTGTGTCCTGATGTTATGACTTCACCACCATTATAGATGGTATCCCTCAATGACAAAACATGCAGTTGAAGCAATTTCTGTTCACTCTTAAGCCTTTTGCTATCCTGATTTCTATTTTAATTTTTGGTTTTACTTTTGTTTTTGAGAGACAGTGTTTTTCTGTGTAGCTCTTGGTCCTCAGTGTAGCTCCTTAGACCATGCTGTTCTCAACTCAAAATACAAATGATCCTGGCTACTGCACAAAGGGATTAATGGCAGAGCAACATGCTTGTTATTTTTCTGTATTCTTTTATTGTCTGATGAGCCTGGAATATAGGGTTTTTTTCTTACATTTCAAGAATAACTTCCGATGCTGAACTTTTTGAAATTTGAAGTTTGGTGGAGGGTATTATTTCCTTTCCCGGGAGAGTAGTATCCATGACATCAATACCTCTGCTGTCTGAATCCTTGCGCTGCAGGTGTATGACTTTCTCCCTGCCTCTGTTTTTTTTTTTTTGTTGTTGTTTTGAATGGTTTCAATGAATATGAGGTTGTATCTATATACAAGGGTATGTACCACAGGCGTGCCTGTTCCTCATGGTTGTCACAAGAGGCGTCAGAACGTATGAAGTTGAAGTAATGGATAATTACAAGTCCCTTTTAGTACTGGTAATTGTGCTCACTTATCTGCAAGGACAGCAAGACCGCTTAGTTGCTGACCCATCTCCCTTACTCTATGTTGTTTATGATCATCATTTGCAGGGCTAGAGTTTTCTTTGGTTCAATTGGTAAGTGTTAAACATGCACTCCCTTTTAAGATCTTATTATGGAACAGTTTAACCTGGGCCACTGCAAGTTCTGTAAGATGAATGTAGAACTAATATAAATACAAAAATTTTGTAAGAACGTCATTTAAAACCTCTGATTTCCTTTTACATTTTTTATTAAAATGATTATGGATGGATACTAGATTTTATTAATTTGTAACTCTGGCTTACCTGCAAGCCATTGCATAGGCTTTGACCGACATCCAGCTCAATTTATTTCATCTGCTTTTACATTGATCACTGGGATTAGGTCACAAGTGAATATACCCAATTTTGCCATCCTATTTCTAGATAATTATTATTATTATTTCTGTAATTTTTCTCAGTAGTGTTGATCTGCTTGCTTGTCTGTCTCTGTATGTATGTTTTCTGGCATTTCTTTCTCAAGGCTGTATCCTATTTAAAGGGCCAATGAGTGGCACATATGAGCCTCTTCTTCAGTTTCCTTCTACAGGGATATTTGTTTACATTCTAATGCAATGGCATGGCAGAAGTGTGGGAAGCAGCAGCAATATACAAATATATCATTGTAAAAGAAGTATCCAATGTCAGGATCACACTTTTCTTATTGTTCATTGGATTCTTCTAGAATTCAGTGACCTATGAGGATGTTCACATTGACTTCACTGAGGATGAGTGGATTTTGCTGAATCCTTCCCAAAAGAGTCTCTACATAGATGTGATGCTGGAGACATACAGGAACCTCACCACTCTTGGTAAGATTGTGAACTTTCCTTCACATTTTACAATAAGGAGACAACTGTGTATTATTTATTGATACTTTTGTATACTTGTGTTTGAGAAAGAGTAAGAATGAGCCAAATAACTAGGGCATAGTTCACTTAAGGTATTCAATTTTGTACAATATCCTTTAATATATTGTCTACTTTCTGTTTCTATATTTTAGGCTACAGTTGGGAAGACCATAATTTTGAAGAGTATTGTCAAAGTCCTAGAAAACATGGAAGGTAACTTTTATTTGCAACTGGTGTATATTTGCCTCTGACAAAATTTAATTTGTCCTGGAAGATTTAAAGAAAAAAATATTATAAATAAGCACGCCATAAAGTATATGCTTGATTATTAATTTCTCATAAAATCATATGCCTCAATATGAGGTAAATGGTGTGTGCATTCCTCTAAACAGAAGAGAAGGAAACAATGTCTTAACTGATGCTACCATGAGAATTATACTGTAGAGCTGCTAATCCATTTAGTTTCATACCACTCAGATAACACACATAGACACATTGAATAGTTAATAAGTATATGTTTAAAACATCCCAAAAATACTCTGTTGTAAAAAGCATGTCACGCATGTACTTGTGACTTTGCCAAACTTGTTGAAAGAGTTGAGTCATGAGAGTCAAAAAGGCTCTTGTGGAGAAACATTAATTCCTACACCACATGTCTGCCAATTGCAAAAAGTCAAACTGTACGAATTCAATGGAAAATTCTTCCTTTAATAAGAATGTCATACATAGGTCACATGTGAGCTTCCCAAAATGGAAAGAGAGACTGTATATCTTTCAGAATAATGAGAAGATATTTAGTATTTCAACACTGGCTAGATTTGTTGAGTGTGCTATACAATTATATTTAATTGGTTTTCAAAATTCCTTGGGAAGACATCAGCAAATTCACACTGAAGATAAGCCCTATGAGTGTTGAATGTGTCCTTACTTTTGTTTGTCCTAGTACACTTTCTTGTGGTAGGTATTGCACTACAGGAAAACAAGAATCCAAATGCAAGGTTATTTAAAACTGAGTTAGTCTAGTTCCTTTCAAATATGTAAAAAAATTCATATAAAGTGATGCTATAAATGTGGGTCATTTAAAAATAGACCCTTACCATCAAAGTTCTTCAAAGACACAAAACATCCCATACTGAAAGAGAGCTCCATGAATTTAAAACTCAAAATCTGATTCCTCTTTACACTAAACAAAATTATAAAAGTTAATTCATATAGATATTAAGATTCATCAATGTAATAAACATGGTAAAACTTTTACATGTGCCAATTATCTTTACAGGGATGAGAGAAACCATAATGGACAAAAGCCCTTTGAATATACTCAATGTGATAAAGCCTTTGTATGTTATAGTCACCTTCAAAGGCTTGAAAAATTTCATTCTGCAGAGAAGCCATATGATGGTATTCAATATGATGAAGCCATTCCAGGTCCCAGTTCTCTCCCATTACTTCAAAGTACACATGCTGAAGAGAATCTCTATGAAAGTAATCAATGCAGTAAAGATTTTTCATATGTCAGAAGTCTTCAAGTTCACAGAAGACAACATTCTGGAGAGAAAACTGATGAATGTAATCAATGTGACAAAGCTTTTTCAAAATGCTCTAAACTGCAAGTACATGAAGGAACACATACTAAAGAGAAACGCTACGAATGTAATGAATGTGGTAAAGTATTTCCACGTAAATATAATCTCCAAGTACATCAAAGAACACATACTGGAGAGAAACCCTACACATGTAATCAATGTGGTAAAGCCTTTTCACTGAACAGTAATCTCCAAATACATAAAAGAACACATACTGGAGAGAAACCTTATAAATGTAACAAATGTAATAAAGCTTTTGTGTATCATGGTGAACTTCAAAGACATCAAAGAATACATACTGGAGAGAAGCCCTTTGAATGTAAGCAATGTAATAAAGCTTTTTCACAGCACTCTAAACTCCAAAGACACAAAAGAACACATACTGGAGAGAAACCCTATGAATGTAATCAATGTGGTAAAGTCTTTGCATATACCAGTACTCTCAAACTTCACAAAAGAACACATACTGGAGAGAAGCCCTATAAATGTGATCAATGTGATAAAGCCTTTTCACGACTCAGTATTCTAAAAACACATAAAAGAACACATACTGGAGAGAAGCCCTATAAATGTGATCAATGTGATAAAGCATTTTCACAACTCAGTAATCTAAAATCACATAAAAGAACACATACTGGAGAGAAACCTTATGAGTGTACTCAATGTAGTAAAGCCTTTGCATGTTGTAGAAGTGTACACATCCACCCAAGAACACATGCTGAATAGAAACCCTACAATTTTAGCCAATGTGGTAGAGCCTTTGTATGTGTCATCAGGCTTTAAATCTTGAGAATAAAATCATACTGCAAAGAAACTTTTTTTTTCTTTTTTGTTTATCGAGGTACGGTTTTTCTATAGCATTGGAGTCTGTTCTGGAACTCACTCATAGACAAGGCTGGCCTTTAACTCACAGAGATTTGTCAGTCTCTGTCTCACAAGTGCTGGATTAAAGGGGTGTGACACCGCATTCCAGCCTGACAAACACTTTAGGTTCAATCAGTGTGGTAAAGTTTTCCTCTTCTTGGTAGTCTTTATATGAGAGTAAACTTTTAGTAGATAAGGAGTTTATTAAGGCCTTTGCAAATCACAGTACTCTGATGACCTGAGAAGATTCATACTCAAGCTAATGTGCCTATAAATATTTTGGAAATATCTTCAAGCAACACACATTTGCTTACATAAGACTGGGAAGAAAACAAGTCTACAAGTGTCAAATCTATTCAAGCATTATGAAGTCTCTATTTTTTTTTTGCACATGCAAAATTATATGGACAGAAGTCCTGTACGTTTAGTGATAAGGTAAGCCTTTTTGATTTCTCACCTTTCTTCATTTATATAAATACACTCATCTGGAGAAGTTAGCTTCATTCGGGAAATAACCAGGCTAGCTTACAGATAAACAATTATATTTTTACATATCATAAGGGGAAACTCATGCCACAGGAAGGGAAAGTCCACATTCTTCTATGTCCTGTGGAAATCACCCAGAGCTCAAGCCCCTGGTCCATCTCAGTTTTTCTTCTGGGTTCCAGGAGACCACGTCTCAACTATGTTCCACTTCTTAAATATGATTGATTAACCAAGCTTCCCCTATCCCTTATCCAGATGTAAAATTTTATAGATGTGTATGAGTGCCTCTTTTGTGTCTGTGATAAAAACATAATGTCTAAGTCAATTAATATAATAGTTTATTGTGACTCTGATTTCAACACCATTATATGATCACTTTGAAAGTTGTCACAGGAAGTGTCAGACATGACAGCTACATTTGGAAGCTAAGAACTTACATCCTCAGCCTAAGCATGAACCAGGTGTCGAAACTTGAAATGGTGTGTGAATGTATACTCTCAGGAAAAAACCCATGACCTGTTTCTTCCAGGATGACAATATTTTCTAAACTTTCCCATATGATGCCGTTAATTTAAGATGATTAATATCCGTAACTTCAAGTCTACATTCTTGCTTTCTATTGCATGATCCAAATCATGATTGAGAAAACCTCTGGAAGTAAGCCTTTAAATGCCTCAACACCTAGGTTACAGGAATGAATGCTTACAGGAGAAAACCATTCTTGAATGAAAAATTGTTTAGCCAAAGATTTTATTTAATTTTAATTAGGTTATTTTAGTGTGTATTTGTGTAGGTATGTGAATATTCATGCTTAGACTCTTGGGTGTTCCTGTTGCAGGACTAGAGGAAGTTCCAAAAACCTGACTTTCATCCTGACAATGAACTGGTCCTAACTGCTTGTCCATGTCTTTGCCCTGTATATATGTTAAAGACATTATTTTTTTATCATTTTAACATCAGATAATAGGGAAGAACTCCTGAAAGAGAAAAACCTTCATGTAAATAATATGGTAAAGACTTTAGACATCACAGTGGTCTTCATTGTCCAGAAATTATTGTTTCATATCTTTTTCATCATGAAGAAGGTTAATCATTCACTATCTTCACTCATGTGTCATGGTGGACATTTGTCCATTGCAGTTTCTGGTTGGTTAGAGACATTAAAGTGTTCTATACATTTAGCAAATCCTTTCAATGAAGTTTATTTTGTTCTCACTGTATTCTTTCTGTGACATTTGTATATGTTCTTCTGTGATTTCACTTAGTGATAGGTATTTTTCTGCTGAAATATAGAAAATGAGCTATCCATTATCTGAGTGAAACAATATTTATTTTAATATTAGGCAGTGTATATTCATGCTTTTTGAGTAATGGTGTCTGTGAAAGTGTCTTGAAAAGTTTTCCTAGATTTGTTTTTCATCTTTTCACAAATTCCCTTTAGATGTCATTTTCTATCCAGTCTAGCTTGTACATCACTAATTAGTTATGAATACATCTGAACTCATAATCATCATGGGTCAGTCTCTTGATTATAGGTCCAAGGGTACATGTTAGATCCCAACATTTGCTGTTTGGTCTACATATTTCATCAAAATTAATGTTAAAATGCATAATACAATAGAGTAGAATAAACATTACTATATATGTGTGTCCACAGCCTCATTTTCATCAAACTGGTAGAGATGTAAAAAGTGAGTTAAAAAGTAATCAACTGAATATTTCACAGTGTAGCTTGATGTCCTGTGGATTTGTATAAATTATTTGAAATTCCCTGCATCTTCCTGTCCCCATTAGTTATCCATTTGTCACTTCATCATGAAGTGCTTCCTTCTAAGGGAATTATCTAGAGATGTCACGTAATTATCAATGAGATTTATTTGAAATAGTTTCTGTTATATGTATGTGTGATATGATTATGGAATTTTAGCCCTGACAGATATGTCTTAGACCATAAGACAACTTTTTGGGGTAGACTCTTGGCTCTCTTCATATGATGGTCAAGATTAGGTTTCCAGAATTGTACACCACACACATTTCCCACTAAGTCAGCATCCTGATTAACTGAAACATTTTACCAGGAAAATATTGCCTTTTTTCAAATTGTAAACATGTTTTCATGAAGGATAGAGGAAAAACAACAACTTAAATAATAAAACCTATTTTCAATTGAAAATGTTAAACTGCTATCTCTTCTTTTGTTTTTTCCATTTTTGTAGAATGTGTTATCCTTAGGACTAAACACTTGTTCATAACATTTTCTCAGAACTCAATGAATACCTTAATATTTCTCAGTACATATAGCTTGTTGCTGCGGTCTGATGACTTGAGTCTGTCATTGATTATATTAAGTATAAAGTGGAGGTAAAGTGGAGGCCATCAGAGGGTGTCTGATCCCCTTTAACTATAGTTAAAGAGAATTGTGAACTACTTTGGTTTTGGGAAAACAAAGTCAGGCCCTGTGGCAACCAGTGTTGTCAGCTGCTGAGCCATCTATTCAGCCTAGTGAATGCGTCATTACAGCAGTAAGGTGTGAATGTGGGAACTTAAGTCCATCTTTGCCTCACACCTTATGACCCAAAAGAAATACAAGATCGAAAGTATCAGAAAGCAACTTAGAAATATGCACAAAGATGTCTTTGAGCCCAAATCTCCATAAAGCAATGGAACAGTACAAAAATTCTTCAATACTCTTGGAATACTCTTCAATATTCTTGGAAATACAAGTCTATAAAATGTGACAGACCCTTAATGGAACCACAAAACTGAGTTTAGCCCAAAGTTGGTAAATAGTGAGCAATGGGATACCACAAAGACATAGGGCAAGTGAACCCCTGCTGGAGTTTATGCCTCCTGTAAGGAGAGAAAGGAAACTTGCAGGCATGAAAAATGACTTTTCTGAGTGTGATCATAGTCTGCTTCCCTGATGACTGTAAAACTTTCAATTAGGAGACTTGAATGGTGGTGACTTCAAATGACATGCAGATTTACAAAAAATTCTGATACTTAAAAAGAAGTCACCGTAAGGCTTGGACAATTGGGCATTTATGGATTGAGGGCTGTGGAGTATTGAATTGTTAGGGAGGAACCTTTGCCATTGAAACCCAATCAAATAGGCAGAGGCAATGCTTGGGGTGTGCCTGAGGACAGGCTCACTCCGACTGTGCTCTCTGTATCCACTCAACTGTGGTGAGAGGCATTTATAAAGGCTCTGGATATTATGAATAGTGCTGCTTTGAACACAGTCAAGCATGTATCCTTGTAGTATGATTGTGAATACATTGGGTATATAGCCAATAGTGGTAATGCTGAATCTTGAGAGTAGATTGATTCCCAATTTTCTGATAAACAACCATATTGATTTCAAAATAATTGCACAAGTTTGCACTTCCACCAGCAATGGAAGAGTGTCCCACTTACACATCTTCTCCAACAAAAGCTGTTCCTCAGTGTTTTTGTTCTTATTTATTATCACAGGTATAAGATGGAATCTCAGAGTCATTTGATTTGCATTTCCCTAATGATTAACTATGTTGAGCAATTTCTCAAAATCTTTTTGCCAATGAAGATTCTTCACTTGGGAATTCTTCATTTAGATCTTTCCCTATTTTCAATTAGATTATTAGGTATTTTATGAATAGTTATTTAATTTATATATTTTACTTTTAATTTTAAAATTTTTTTTCCTATGGCCTTTCTTGTGTTCTTTGAACTTTTGGGGGGGATTTTTTTCCCGTTTATTTATTTATTAAAGATTTCTGTCTCTTCCCCGCCACTGCCTCCCATTTCCCTCCCCTCCCCCAATCAAGTTCCTGTCCCTTGTCAGCCCATAGAGCTATCAGGGTTCCCTGCCCTATGGGAAGTCCAAGCACCACCCACCTCCATCCAGGTCTAGTAAGGTGAGCATCCAAACTGCCTAGGCTCCCAGAAAGCCAGTACATACAGTAGGATCAAAAACCCATTGACATTGTTCTTGAGTTCTCAGTAGTCCTCATTGTCCGCTATGTTCAGCGAGTCCAGTTTTATCCCAGGTTTTTTCAGACCCAGGCCAGCTGGCCTTGGTGAGTTCCCAATAGAACATCCCCATTGTCTCAGTGTGTGGGTGCACCCCTCGCGGTCCTCAGTTCCTTGCTCGTGCTCTCTCTCCTTCTGCTCCTGATTTGGACCTTGAGGTTTATGTCCAGTGTTCCAAAGTGGGTCTCTGTCTCCTTTCATCGCCTGATTCAGGAGGATGCCTATATGTTTTTCTTTGGGTTCTCCTTATTTAGCTTCTCTAGGATCACTAACTAGGCTCAATGTCCTTTGTTTATGGCTAGAAACCAAATATGAGTGAGTACATCCCATGTTCCTCTTTTTGGGTCTGGCTTACCTCACTCAGGATAGTGTTTTCTATTTCCATCAATTTGCATGCAAAATTCAAGAAGTCCTCGTTTGTTACTGCTGAGTAGTACTCTAATATGTATACATTACATACTTTCTTCATCCATTCTTCCATTGAAGGGCATCTAGGTTGTTTCCAGGTTCTGGCTATTACAAACAATGCTGCTATGAACATAGTAGAGCATATACTTTTGTTGTACAATAAGGCCCTCTTGAGTATATTCCCAAGAGTGGTATTGCTGGGTCAAGGGGTAGGTTGATCCCGAATTTCCTGAGAAACCGCCACACTGATTTCCAAAGTGGTTGCACAAGTTTGCATTCCCACCAGCAATGGATGAGTGTACCCCTTTCTCCACAACCTATCAGGCAAAGGCTATCATTGGTGTTTTTTTATTTTAGCCATTCTGACAGGTGTAAGATGGTATCTTAAAGTTGTCTTGATTTGCATTTCCCTGATAGCTAAGGAAGTTGAGCATGACCTTAAGTGTCTTTTGGCCATTTGAACTTCTTCTGTTGAGAATTCTCTGTTCAGCTCAGTGCCCCATTTTATAATTGGGTTGATTAGATTTTTACAGTCTAGTTTCTTGAGTTCTTTATATATTTTGGAGATCAGACCTTGTCTGTTGCGGGGTTGGTGAAGATCTTCTCCCAGTCAGTGGGTTGCCTTTGTGTCTTAGTGACAGTGTCCTTTGCTTTACAGAAGCTTCTCAGTCTCAGGAGGTCCCATTTATTCGATGTTGCCCTTAAAGTCTGTGCTGCTGTGGTTATACATAGGAAGTGGTCTTCTGTGCCCATGTGTTGTAGAGTACTTCCCACTTTCTCTTCTATCAGGGACAGAGTGTTCAGACTGATATTGAGGTATTTAATCCCTTGGACTTGAATTTTGTGCATGGCGATAGATATGGATCTATTTTCATTCTTCTACAGGTTGACATCCAGTTTTGCCAGCACAATTTGTTGAAGATGCCCTCTTTTTTCCATTGTATACTTTTAGCTCCTTTATCGAAAATCAGGTGTTCATATGTATGTGGGTTAATGTAAGGGTCTTCTATTTGATTCCATTGGTCGACTTCTCTGATTTTATGCGAATACCACACTGTTTTCGTTACTGTGGCTCTGTAATAGAGTTTGAAGTCAGGGATGGTAATGCCTCCAGAAGTTCCTTTATTGTATATGATTGTTTTGGCTACCCTGGTTTTTTTGTTTTTCAATATAAAGTTGGTTATTGTCTTCTCCGGATCTGTGAAGAATTTTGATGGGAGTTTGATGGGGATTGCATTGAATCTATAGATTGCCTTTGGTAGAATTGCCATTTTTACTATGTTGACCCTCCCAATCCAAGAGCAGGGGAGATCCTTCCATTTTCTGGTGTCTTCTTCAATTTCTTTCTTCAAAGACTTAAAGTTCTTGTCAAATAGATCTTTCACTTCCTTGGTTAGAGTTACCCCAAGATATTTTATGCTATTTGTGGCTATCGTGAAAGGTGATGCTTCTCTGATTTCCCTCTCTGCTTCCATATCCTTTGTATATAGGAGGGCAACTGATTTTTTGCCATTGATCTTGTATCCTGCCACACGACAAAGGTGTTTATCAGCTGTAGGAGTTCTTTGGTAGAGTTTTTGGGTCGCTTATGTACACTATCATATCATCTGCAAATAACGAAAGTTTAACTTCTTCCTTTCCAATTCGAATCCCCTTGATCCCATTATGATGTCTTATTGCTATTGCTAGAACTTCAAGCATTATATTGAAGAAGTATCGAGAGAGTGCACAGCCTTGTCATGTTCCTGATTTTAGTTTGGTGGCTTTGAGTTTCTCTCCATTTAATTTGATGTTAGCTGTAAGCTTGCTGTGAATAGCTTTTATTATATTTAGGTATGACCCTTGTATCCCTAATCTCTCCAAGATTTTTATTATAAAAAAATGTTGAATTTTGTCAAATGCTCTTTTAGCATCTAATGAAATTATCATTTGTTTTTTTTCTTTCAGTTTATTTATATGATGGATTACATTGATAGATTTTTGTATGTAGAACCAGTCCTGCATCTCTGGAATGAAGCCAACTTGATTATAATGGATAATTTTTCTAATGTGTTCTTAGATTCGGTTTGCCAGTACTTTATTGAGGATTTATGCGTCGATGTTCATGAGTGAGATTGGCCTGTAATTCTCTTTCTTGGTTGAGTCTTTGTGTGGTTTTGGTATCAGAGTGACGGTAGCTTCATAAAACAAATTTGTCAATGACTCTTCTGTTTCTATATTGTGAAATGTATTAAAGAG
Organism: Microtus pennsylvanicus; assembly: GCF_037038515.1. Lineage (NCBI taxonomy): Eukaryota > Metazoa > Chordata > Mammalia > Rodentia > Cricetidae > Microtus > Microtus pennsylvanicus. The sequence goes on from NC_134579.1 coordinate 89,719,558, forward strand.
TATAGGTATTAGGTCTTCTTGGCAGTTCTGGTAGAGTTCCCTATTGAAACCATCTGGTCCTCGGCTTGTTTTGGTAGGGAGATTTTTGATAACAGCTTCTAATTCTTTGTGACTAACAGGTCTATTAAGATTGTTTACTTGGTCCTGGTTTTACTTTGGTATATAGTATTTATCTTAAAAAGTGTTCATTTCTTTTACATTTTCCAGTTTTGTGGCATATAGTCTTTTGTAGTAAGATATAATGATTCTCTGAATTTCGTCTGTGTCTGTGGTTATGTCCACCCCCCCTTTTTTTGGTTTTTCAAGACAGGGTTTCTCTGTAGCTTTGGAGCCTGTCCTGGAACTAGCTCTTTAGACCAGGCTGGTCTCAAAATCACAGAGATCTGCCTGCCTCTGCCTCCCGAGTGCTGGGATTAAAGGCATGCGCCACCATTGCCCGCCCCCCCCTTTTCATTTCTGATCTTATTAATTTGCATATTCTCTCTCTGCCATTTGATTAGTTAGCATGGGGTTTTTCAATCTTGTTGATTTTCTCCAGGAACTAGCTTTTAGTTTCATTGATTCTTTGGAATGTTTTTTGTGTTTCTATTTTGTTGATTTCAGCCCTCAGTTTGATTATTTCCAGTCTTCTACTCCTCCTAGGTGAGTCTGCTTCTTTTTTCTAGAGCTTTCAGGTGGGCTGTTAAGTCTCCAACGTGTGCTTTCTCTGTTTTCTTTAAGTGGGCACTTAGTGCTATGAACTTTCCTCTTAGGACTGCTTTCAGAGTGCCCCATATTTGAGTATGTTGTTTCTTTATTTTCATTGTATTCAAGGAAGACTTTAATTTCTTTCTTTATTTCTTCTTTGATCCAGGTGTGGTTCAGTAGTTGACTGTTCAGTTTCCATGAGTTTGTAGGCTTTGTGGGGGTAGCATTGTTGTTGCCTTCTAACTTTAATCCATGGTGATCTGATAAGACACAGGTGTTTATTAATATTTTTTGTAATTGTGGAAGTTTGCTTCCACCGAGTATATGGTCAATTTTCGAGAAGGTTCCATAAGCTGCAGAAAAGAAGGTATATTCTTTCCTATTTGGGTGGAATGTTCTATAGATGCCCGTTTGTTTCATTACCTCCATTAATTCTCTTATTTCTCTGTTAGGTTTCTGTCTGATTGACCTGTCCATTGGTGAGAGAGGAGTGTTGAAGTCTCCTACTATTAGTGTGTGCGGTTTGATGGCTGCCTTGAGTTTTAGTAATGTTTCTTTCACGTGCATGGGTGCTTTCATATTAGGGGCATAGATATTCAGGATTGAGACTTCATCCTGATGAATTGTTCCTGTTATGAGTATAAAATGCCCCTCTCCATCTCTTCTGATTGATTTTAGTTTGAAGTCGGTTTTGTTAGAAGTAGTATGGCCACACCTGCTTGTTTCTTAGGTCCATTTGCTTGATAAACCTTTTCCCAGCCCTTTACTTTGAGTAGGTGTCTGTCTTTGTGGTTGAGGTGTGTTTCTTGTAAACAGCAGAATGTTGGAGCCTGTTTTTGTATCCAATCTCTTAGCCTGTGCCTTTTTATAGGTGAGTTGAGTCCATTGACATTAAGTGATATTAATGATGAGTGGTTGTTAACTCCGGTCACTTTTTTGGTCGTAGAGTTTCTGTGTTTCTCTTCTTCGAGTTGTGCTGGTGAAAGGTCTCTAGATGTCTGAGTTATTGTGGGCATTGTTAGAATCCTTGGTTTGTTTAAATAAATGAGTATTAAAGGAGAACATTTTTTTGTAGATTTTTGTTTTGTTTTGCAAATAGGTACTGTGTAATACTCATATATACCATGACAATGTGTTGATGTCATTATTAGTAACAAAGTATAGGAAGGAAAACCAAACTGAGGACTCTGGGAAGAGCAAGAGCAGAGTCAGAGAACTCACAAACCAAATGCAGACATATAAGGAGATGAATGTGTTATGCTAGTAAATGTACCACCACATGGCTGAGCATAGATAAGAAATATGGGTTAATTTTAAATGTTAGAGTTACCTAGTAAGAAGCCTAAGCTGTTATCCAAGCATTTATAATTAATATTAAGTCTCCATGTCAGTTTTTGGAAACTGTCAGAAGAGGAAATCTCCACCTCCAAATGTGTGTAATCCTGTTTGTCACAACTGGGTCACCCCAAGGTTTCAGACACAGGCCATTGACTGTAGCAGTGGTTTCATGTCACAGATCTAAATCAGCTCACATTAAACAAGTGAACACTGCTGTGGGATAATGCTTAGGTCTTCTTTGAATATGTATTCTTTTCATTGGTTAATAATATACCAGAATCTGCCTATATTTAGGCTGATTAAGGCTAGGCAGGAGTGTGCAAAGGAGATACAGAGATCAGCAATTAGACTTTGATATGACAGCATATGTCCAAGTTAATGCAGCTGCCAAGAAGGCCTGGCATAGATTTTCGTCTTCTAAAGAACAGGCTGAGGAGTTGTCTAGTATAAGGGAGGGACCAGATAAATTATTTCAAAACTTTGTCTCCACACTGACACAGGCATCTAATAGGTTGATTGGAGATACAGAAGCAGGGCAATCAGTAGGTAAAGAGTTGGCATTTGAGAAACCTAATGCCATCCATAAAGCGGCTCTAAAACCTTTTAGAAAGCAAGGTGTCATTGTCTACAAATGGCAGCCCAATATGCCACACAGTCAGCCAACAAATGGCACCTAAATGTGGGTCTGACCAGTGAACTCCAAAACACCCAGAAGTGTGGTCTTGTGTACAAGGGAGCACGTGAGGGATCCCACAATACAACTGCACCACAGGTGGAGAGGTAAGTAATGAGGATCAGAGGATAAGGTTTTTCACCTGTTGGCCAGCTCTTCTTTCTGTAGCCAAAAAGGGGAGTAGTCCTCATTGAAGATGGTTTGCCAGTATTTTTTGAGAATTTTTGCATCGATGTTCATGAGTGAGATAGGTCTGTATTTGTCTTTCTTGCTTAAGTCTTTATGTGGTTTAGGTATCAGGGTAACTGCAGCTTCAAAAAAAAGAGTTTGGCAAGACTCTTATGTTTCTATAATGTTAAACACATTAAGGAGTATAGGTATCAGCTGTTCTTGGAATTTCTGGTAAAATTGTGTATTAAAACCATTATGTGGTTGCCAGGACTCGAACTTCTCACCTTTGGAAGGGCAGCCTATGCTCTTAACCACTTAGCTATCTCTCCAGCTTTTCTTTCTGTAGCCAAAAGAGGTTGTCTTGGCCTTGAGGATCAGAGGATAAGGTTTTCACCTGTTGGCCCACTTGACTGTTGGGTGCTAAGCCTCCAGGGTGCTATTGTATAAAGGGCTTCTTACCAGTGACTAGAGGTCCACGTCTCTGTCTCTCTGTCTGTGTGTTTGTGTATTTTAACCTCTAGCCCCTTGCTCCTAGCTCACAAACTGTATGGTAGCACATAGAGTGCAGACAGGCATTGAGTGCTGCTCACCTGGTCTTGATTTAATTTGGGTATTTGGATTTTATCTAAAAACAAGTCCATCTCTTTTACATTTTCAAGACCCAATGATTCTCTGAATTTTCTCAGTGTCTGTTGTTACGGTTCCGTTTTCATTTCTGATCTTGTTATTTTGCGTGTTCCCTCTCTTCCTTTTAACTAGTTTGGATAGGGGTTTGTCAATTTTGTTGATTTTACTCAAAGAACTAGCACTGTTTCCTTCATTGATTCTTTGGATTGTTTTCCATGTTTCTATTTTGTTGATTTCAACCCTCAATTTGATTTTTCCAGTCTTCTTCACCTTCTTGGTGAGTCAGCTTCTAGATAAAATAATAAAGCAAGTATAGTAAAAATCGGTATGACTGTACCCACGTAAGCATAAGAATGTGGCAGTCTCAAAGCCTCTGTAATGGTGGACACCTGAGAACCTGAGCTAAATTTGCCAGCTGGTCATAGTCTGTAATGGGACATAGTCTGTAGCTATCACGCAATCTTCTGGCAGGAGAAAAATGTATCAACTTAGTTGTCATTTGGTGCTTGGGCTGATCTCATGGCTGTCAGAAATGCCTGTGACTCCTGGTGTCAGCCTGAAGCCACAGAACAAACATCATCTTTGGTTTCCTATAATCTGAACTCATTAGTATTCTGTGCACCCTTGCATCTTTTGAACAGGAGAATCAGTCTACTCCACATTGTGTAATGGGCTGTGCTAGCTAGCCACGTCATGTCCAGGAGGATGAAGGCAGTGTGGCTGTGGATTGCAGGAAGATAGCTGTGTCATCTATCTGATTGAGGCATAAGTGATATTGAAATTCATATGTCTGCAGATCTGTAAAAGTCTGGGTCTGGTGTGGAAGGCAGAGCAAAGGAATCCTGCACTGTGTCTTTAAATGCACTGTAAGGCTCAGGGAGGTGCTCTTGTCACTCAAGCCTCACTAGCCAATCAAGACTTCCAGGCAGACCTGTCAGTCAGAAATCAGGCAGGGCACTTTCTGGCGCCATGCTGCTGGATTGATTTTCAAACAGAGCAGGCTCCAGTGGATTGTGTTCTGTGCTGTGAGTGCTACTGCAGCGAGCTCTGAGGAGAACATGGGTGAGCCTGGAAGCCATGACACGGTGAGTAAGGGTTGCTGTTCAAAGATGTGGAGGCGAGGATGTGAGCCATGGGAGCGAGTGTAGGAACCCACTGCTACCATCAGTGTTCTCTGAGGTACCATATGGTCCGAGCAACTCCCCAGAATCAGTTCTTGGCCTCTGAATAACTTTCCTCTGTGGGCTGCATCTGTGAAAAGCATTTCCAGCAGTAGAAACAGCTTTGTGAGCCGGGCGATTGTGGCACACGCCTTTAATCACAGCACTTGGGAGGCAGAGGCAGGCTGATCTCTCTGAGTTCGAGACCTGCCTGGTCTACAAGAGGTACTTCCAGGACAGGCTCCAAAACCACAGAGAAACTCTGACTCGAAAAACAAAAAAAAAAAAAAAAAGCTTTGTGGTCCAAATCAACGTGGTTTTGATACGTATGGAAGGCAGGAACCCAAACTTGGAAATGCCTAGTTTTTCTATTATCTTTCAGAAACTTTTCCCTTTGCATTTAACATTTAGGAGTAAGATCCCTTTGGAGTTAATTTTGTGGTGTTTTTAAATGGCATTCTTGAGTTTCTTCCCACTCTACCACAAACCGGTGGTGCAGAAGAGTAGAAATTTGACATAAAGGCATCACCAGTGCTTAGGAGATATTACCTGAGGAAGCCTGCCTCTAAATTACCCAAAGATAGCAAAGTAGTGTGCTAACTAGGCCTGGTAGAGATTAAGATGCTAGAATACAAAATTGTTTACAAGGACTGTTTAAACATTTCACTCTAGACCATGACAGAGACACCACTGATTTATAAACAGCCACTACTCCTGTCCCAAATCAATGAAGAAGGTCAATGCTCAAGGTCATTATGAGCTCATAATGAACATTAGGGTATGGTGTGTCTTAAAGTTCCAGTTCTTTTTAGAGAAAATTATAGTTCTGTCAGATGTATATGCTGAGAGAAGTGACAGTCATTTGAAAAGGAAAATGCTGTTGTGTTGAGAGCTGGCCATATCAATGATGTCTTTCCATTTAGGGTCCAACTCATGGAGAAGGAACTTAGCTCCTTCTCAAAACCAGGAATACTCTTGGCAGGGCCAGGAACAGCCTAGTGAGTGTCTAGCCCTTGGGGTTTTTCCTAAGGTCCTGAGTTATGGAGAATAAAATAGAACTCCTTCACTGAAACCTGGAATATGTTTGGGAGAGATGTTAAGGATCTGGAACCAGTGCCTTTCTGGAGAGGTTCTTTAGATCCTGAGAACCCAACTCTTCCCACCACATTGAGCAATGGTCCCAAGGCCACTTTCGGCATAGTCCATAATATTCTGGGTTTTTTTTTTGGAAGTTTTATTATTTATGTACAGAAAACTCAGCAGTACATTTAACCCAGTTTAGTGGCAAGTTCTTTGGCCTTTGCCTTTTCCAGCTTGGCAATTCGAGCCACAGATTTAGGACCCAGGACGTGGCCTCCCCAGTGGCGGCGGATCTCGTCATATCTGTCTTTGTAATTGGTCCTAATAGCTTCCACCAGCTTGGCCAGAGCACCCTTGTCTTCCGAGTTAACCTGTGTGAAGGCAACAGTGGTGCACGTCTTCCTATGGACCAGCCGCCCCAGCCTGGCCTTTCCCTTGATGATGCCGTAGGGGACCCCCATCTTGCGACACAGAGCAGGCAGGAAGACTACCAGCTCAATGGGGTCTACGTGGGCAATCACCACCAGCTGAGCCTTCTTGTTCTCTACCAAAGTGGTGACTGTATTAACGCCCACTCGAAGGACAGGTGGTCTCTTAGTCGGGACATCCCCTTTGCCGGCAGCTTTCTTCTCAGCACAGGCCAGCAGCCTTTGCTTCTTTTCCTGCTTGGTCTCTGGCCTGTACTTGTGGGCAAGTTTAAGCAACTGGGTAGCTGTGTGCCGGTCCAGGGCCTGTGTGAACTGGTTAATGGCAGGATGAACTTTGAGCCGCTGATAGAGGATGGCCCTCTGCCGATGCAGCCTAATGTAGCGGGGCCATTTGATGAAGCGCTTGAGATCTCTCTTGGGCTGGATGTCCTGCCCAATGCCGAAGTTCTTAGGCCTCTTCTCAAACAAAGGATTCACCACCTTCTTCGCCTCCAGCTTCTTCACGACGGCAGGGGGCGGGGCCACCTTCTTCCCCTTGGCCTTCTTTCCCTTGGGCATCTTGCAGGGCTGGAGGAGAGAGCAGTCCATAATATTCTTGAGATCGCCTTTGTTTTTCTTGTGTTGCATTTTTTTTTTGTGACAGGGTTTTTCTGTGGCTTTAGAGTCTGTCCTGGAACTAGCTCTTGGAGACCAGGCTGGCCTCGAAATTCCTGAGAGCCACCCACCTCTGCCTTCCCAGTGCAGGGATTAAAGGCATGCTCCACCACCACCCTACTATTGTGTTCCATTGCTGGATTACCCTTATTCTGAGTTTGTCCCATCGTGTGGTAATTTCTGCTGATTTCCTAGAAGTCTCCTATTTCCTTCCATTTCCCCTTACAAATGGCATACAAGAAGCTATTCATCTTAAGAAGGTTACTTGGAATAAAACATAGCTTAAAGAAGACTTCTCTGTCCCAGCGTTTATCATACCTTTGTTCCAGTTTTCCTGTCTTTCTCACCTTCTGGCACTGCACGTAGGGCCCTGTCAGTAAAGTATGACCTGCTGCTCAGGTCACTTACATACTTTTGACATAATCGTGGCAATATCTTTGCTGTGTAACTTTCCCCATTCCCTAACTGGCAAGACTTGCAGTTTCCCATGGCTATTTAATTTCTTCAAAGTGTAAGCTAGAGTCTGAACCTAAAAGAAACTCAAGGATGTTAGTGTATGTGGAATGCATTGTTTATTCTAGATTTTCTCCTCGTTGAGCATTTGCCAGAGATGTATGCATGCTATCATTGTGCAGATTTTTCTTTATTAATCTCTTAAGTGTGTACAGTGTTTTCTCACTGGAAAAGTATATTCTACAATTGCTGCACTTCCAGCATTGTAGAATATTGGTGAGATACGGTCTCTTATGTTTTTATATGAGACCTCGATTTCATTCTGTGGCATTCCAGGTCAATGACCTTGCTGTCTTGATTTAAAATTCTTTTTTTCTTTTTTGAGACGAGGTTTCTCTGTAGCGTTGGTGCCTGTTTCCAGAGAAGCTTTTCTAAATCAGGCTGGCCTAGAACTCCAAGAGATCTGCCTGCTTCTGCTACCCAAGTGCTGGGATTAAAGGCGTGTGCCACCACCACCCAGTAATGATTCAAAATTTTTAAATGACTGTGTGGCCTCACACTTTTAAAATTACACACTTGAGTCATGAATTCCACTATTCACTAACTCACAGGAGAAGGACCTGCATGTGGGACGTGGTGTGTGCATTCAGATCAGAATAGAAAGAATAGTTAACGGAGTGCACTACAGGGGAAATGGGAGAAAATCAGCTGCTGGAGTCACCAGTCTGAGAAAGGACCTGATTGGGACAGTGTGGTTGTTTCAATGTTATTGGCTTCTATAATCTCATAGGGATTGGTGCTATTACAATGTGTATCTTTGTTGGAATCTGTATGGTCTTGTTGAAAGAAGTGTGGCACTGGGGACGGGCTTTGAGAATTCCTATGTTCTGGATACTGCCAAGCATTTCAGTCAACTTCCTGTGGCTTGCAGCAAAATTGTCCTGCACAACATAATTCTCCCCACCATAATGACAATGGACTGAACTTCTGGAAGTCTAAAATAGCCACCCCAATTAAATGTTTTTTAGTATGGGTTATGGTGCTCATTGTATCTCTTCACATGCATAAAATTCTTAACTAACACAGGTGGTTTCAGTAATTTTTTTTTGTTTGGTTTTTTGAGACAGGGTTTCTCTCTAGCTTTGGAGCCTCTCTTGTTACTAGCTCTAGTAGACCAGGTTGGCCTTGAACTCACAAAGATCTATCTGCCTCTGCCTCCTGAGTGCTGGGATTAAAGGCGTTTGTTTTTCAAAGACAATATTTTTCTGTGTAGCTCTGGGTACTTAATGTAGCTCCTTAAACCGTGTTTTCCTTTTTCAAAAATACAAATGATTCTGGCTTCTGCACAGAGGGATTAATGAGGGAACAACGTTGTTTGTGTGTGTGTGTGTGTGTATTGTCTGATTGTCTAAGAGTCTGGAATGTAGATTTTTATATATTTCAATGATAAACATCTATGCTGAACTTCACCTACATCTTGAAATTCAAAGTTTGGGGGAGGGTATCATTCTCTTTCCCAGGAGAGTAGTATGCATGACATTAATACCTATGCCTTGTGAATCATTGCAGTGCAGGGGTGTGACTTTCTACCTGCCTCTAATTTTTTTCTTTTGAATGCTTTCAATGAATATGAGGTTGTATCTATATACAAGGGTATGTACCACAGGCGTGCTTGTTCCTCGTGGTAGTCACATGAGACCGCAGCACCTATGAAGTTGAAGTAATGGATAATTACAAGTCCCCTTTAGTACTGGCAATTTTCCCACTCATCTGCAAGGACAGCAAGACTGCTTAATTGCTGACCCATCTCCCTTTCTCTATGTTGTTTATGATCATCATTTGCAGGGCTGATCTTTTCTTTGGTCCATTTGTAACTGTTTAAACATGCACTCCATTTATTCAGATCTTAGTATGCAACAGTTTAAACTGGGCAACTACAGGTTCTCAAAGATTAATGTAGAACTAAAGTGAATACAAAAGTTTCTAGCCGGGTGGTGGGGGAGCACACCTTTAATCCCAGCACTCGGGAGGCAGAGGCAGGTGGATCCTGTGAGTTCGAGACCAGCTTGGTCTACAAGAGCTAGTGCCAGGACAGACTCCAAAGCCACAGAGATACCATGTCTCCAAAAAAAAAAAGTTTCTGTAAGTTCTTCAGTAGATCCTCTGATTTCCTCTTACATTTTTTATTTGAGTGATTTTTGGATGGATACTGGGTTTTATTAATTTGTAACTCTGGCTTACCTTTAACTCTGCATAGGTTTTGACTGACATCCAACTCAATTTAATTCATCTGCTTTTATATTGATTGCTGGGATTAAAGGCAAGTGTCAGTATACCCAATTTCCCCATCTCTTTTTTAGATAATCATTGTTCTTACTATTTCTGTAATGTTTTCTCAGTAGTGTTAATCTGCTTGCTTCTCTGTGTCTTTATGTCTGTTCATTTGCATTTCTTTCTTAAAGCTCTATCCTACTTAAAGGGCCAAGAGATGGCACATATGAACCTCTTCTTCAGTTTCCTTCTAAAGTAACTGGTGATTACATTATAATGTAATGGCATGGAAGAAGTATGGGAAGCTGCAACATTATACAAATATACCACTTTAAAAGAAGTATCCAGTGTCAGGATCACACTTTGTTTGACTGTTGGTTGGATTATTCTAGAATTCAATGATCTTTGAGGATGTGCACATTGACTTCACTGAGGATGAGTGGGTTTTGCTGAATCCTTCCCAGAAGAGTCTGTCTACAAAGATGTGATGCTGGAGACATACAGGAACCTCACTGCTACTGGTAGGACTGTGAACTTTCCTTTACATTTTAAAATAAGGGGACTACTCTGTATTATTTATTGATACTTTTGGTATATGTGTTAGAGAAAGACTAAGAGTGAGCCAAATAATTAAGGCATAGGTCACTTAAGATATTCAATTTTGTACATATTGATTAATATATTATTTACTTTTTGTTACTCTATTAGGCTACAGTTGGGAAGACCATAATTTTGAAGAGTATTGTCAAAGTGCTAAAAAACATGGAAGGTAATTTTTATTTGCAACTTGGTATATATTTGTCTCTGAAGAAGTTTTAATTTGTCCTGGACATTTAAAGAAAAACAATAATATAAATGAGCAGAGCTTAAAGTATATTGATGTGTATTAATTTCTCATAAAACCATATGCCTCAATATGACATAACTGGTCCAAGGCATTCCTCTAAAAACAGAAGAGAAACAAATGATTCCTTACCTGATACCACCATTTGGGTCATAGTCCCATGAGAACTATGCTGTAGAGCTGCCAATCCATTTAGTTTCATACCACTAAGATATTGCACAGGGAACACACATACACACTTTAAATAGATAATAAGTATATGTTTAAAAATGACCAAAAACATAAATACTCGGTAGTAAAGCCAGTGTTACTCATGTACTTGTGACTTTGCCAAACTTATTGAAAGAGTTAGTTTATGAGCGTCAAAAAGTCTTTTCTTGAGAAAGCTTAATTCCAATACTACATGTCTGTGAGGAACAGAAAGTCTAACTCTGTAAATTCAATTGAAAACCATTTATTTCTTCTTCATTTAATAAGAATGTCATATGCCACAAGTGAGCTTCCCAAAATGGAAAGAGAGACTGTATCTCCTTCAGAATAATGAGAAGATATGAAAGATATTTAGTATTTCAACACTGGGTAGATTTGTTGAATGTGCTATAAGATTATATGTAATTCATTTTCAAATTTTGTTGGGAAGATATCAGCAAACTCACACTGAAGTTAAGCCCTATGAGTGTTGGACTGTGTACTTACTTTTTTTTTCTTGTGGTAGATATTGCAATACAGAAAAACATAAGAATCCAAAAGAAATATAAGTTCATTTAAAACTAAGTTAGTCTAGTTCCTTTCTAATAGTAAAAAAAAAAATCATATAAAATCATGCTATAAATGTGGGTCATTTAGAAAAAGACCCTTACCATCAAAGGTTCTTCATAGACACAAAACATCCCATACTGAAGAAGAGCACCATGAACATAAAATTTAAAATCTTATTCCTCTTTACAGTAAAGAAAAATTACAAAATTAATTGAAATAGATATTAAGATTCATCAGTGTAGTATACATGGTAAAACTTTTGCATTTGCCAATTATCTTTGCAGGTATGAAAGAAACCATAATGGAGAGAAACTCTCTGAGTATGCTCAATGCGTTAAATCATTTGGATGTTATAATCATACTCAAAGACATGAAAAAAAATCATTCTGCAGAGAAGCCATATGAGGGTATTCAAAATGCTGAAGCCTTTGGAGGTACCAGTTGTCTCCAAATACTTAAAAGAAGAACACAAGCTGGAGAGAAACCAAATGAATATAATCAAGGTGGTAAAGACTTTTCATATGTAAGAAGTCTCCAAGTTCACAACAGATTACACACTGGAGAGAAAACCTACGAATGTAATCAATGTGATAAAGCTTTTTCAAAATGCTCTAAACTCCAAATACACAAAAGAACACATACTAAAGAGAAACCCCATGAATGTAATGAATGTGGTCAAGTCTTTGCATGTAAACATAATCTCCAAATACATAAAAGAACACATACTGGAGAAAAACCCTACATATGTAATCAGTGTGGTAAAGCCTTTTCTCTGAACAGTAATCTTCGAGTACATCAAAGGACACATACTGGAGAGACACCTATCAATGTAACGAATGTGGTAAAGCCTATTCACAACTCAGTATTCTACAAACACATAAACGAATTCATACAGGAGAAAAACCCTATGAATGTGATCAATGTGGTAAAGCATTTTCACGACAAGATCGTCTCCAACTACATAAAAGAACACATACTGGTGAGAAACCCTACAGATGTAATCAATGTGGTAAAGCCTTTTCACTGAAGAGTAATCTTCAAGTACATCAAAAGACACATACTGGAGAGAAGCCTCATCAATGCAATCAATGTGATAAAGCTTTTGTGTGTCATAGTGAGCTTCACAGACATGAAAGAACACATACTGGAGAGAAGCCCTTTGAATGTAATCAATGTTAAAAAGCTTTTTCACAGTGCTCCAAACTCCAAATACACAAAAGAACACATACTGGAGAGAAACCCTATGTATGTAATCAATGTGGTAAAGCATTTTCATGAAAAGATAGTCTTCAAATACATAAAAGAACACATACTGGAGAGAAACCTTGTAAATAATCAATGTAGTAAGGCCTTTTTGCATGTCGTAGAAATGTACACATTTATCTAGGAACACGTGCTGAATAGAAACCCTACATTTTTAGCCAATGTGGTAGAGACTTCGTATGTGTCATCAGGCTTTAAAATCTTGAAAAAAATTAGTACAAAAAAAACTTTTTTTGATTTTTTTTGAAACAGGGTTTTTCCTTAGCATTGGAGTCTGTTGTGGAACACACTCTTAGAAGAGGCTGTCCTTACACTCAGAGAGACTTGTCTGTCTCCCAAGTGCTGGATTAAGGGGGTGTGCCTCCACAGTCAGCCTGTCAAACACTTTAAGTGCAGTCAGTGTGGTAACGTTTTCCTCTTCTTGGTAAAGAGTAAACTTTTAGTGGATAAGAGGCCAATTAAGGCCGTTGCATATCACAGTAGTCTGTGGACCGGATAAGATTCATACTGAAAGGAATGTGATTATAAATGTATTGAAAATCTCTTCAGGCAACACACATTTACTTACATTAGACTGGGAAGAAAACAAGTCTACAAGTATGAAATCTGTTCAAGAATTATGAAGTCTCTATTTTGTTTGCACCTGCAATATTATATGGACAGAAGTACTGTGAATTCAATGAAAACGTAACCAGTTTTGATATTGCACTTTTCTTCAATTATATAAATACACTTATCTGTAGAATTTAGCTCAATTCAGGAAATAACCAGGCTTGATTAAAGATAAGCAATTACATTTTTATTTATTATAAGGGGAAATTCATGCAACAAGAATGGAAAGTCCAAGTTTCACTGTGTCCTATGGGAATCACCCAGATAGCAAGCACCTGGTCTATCCCAGTTTTTCTCCTGGGTTCCCGGAAGCCACACCTTAACTAGATTCCACTTCTTTAAGATGATTGGTTAACAAAGCTTCCCCTATCACTTATCCAGATGTAAAATTTGTGTTAGATGGGTATGAGTGCCTCTTCTGTGTCTGTGATAAATCATAATGACTAGATCAATTAATAAACGAGTTTAATGTGACTCTGGGTTCCAGATGGTTACTTGATTACCTTGACAGTGTTGTCCCAAGAAGTGTCTGGCATGACACCTATACTGGCAAGCTAAGAACTCATATACTCAGCTTGTAGCATGAACCAAGTATAGGAACTTGAAGGTGTGTGAATGTAAACTCTCAGGAACAAACTCATGACATTTCTTCCAGCATGACATTATTTTCTAAATTTTCCCAAATGATGCCACTAATTGAGAATGATTAATTTCTGTAACTTCAAATCTACATTCTTGCTTTTTATTGCATGAACCAAATAATCATTGAGAAAAACTCTGGAAATGAGCCTTTAAATACTTCAACACCTGGGTTACAGGAATGAATGCTTAGAGGAGAAAAATATTCATGAGTGAAAAATTGTTTAAAGATTTTATTTAATTTTAATTATGATATTTTAATGTGCCTTTGTTTGGGTAAATGAATATTCATGTTTGCTCCCAGGAAGGTTAGACCATTGGGTATTCCCGTTGCAAGCAGGACTACAGGAAGTTCTCAAAAACCTGACCTTCATCCTGACAATGAACTTGTCCTAACTTATTGTCCATATCTTTGCCCTGTATATATGTTAAAGACATTATATTTTATCATCTTAACATCAGATAATAGGGAAGAACTCATGAAAGAGAAAAACCTCCTTCGTTTAAATAATATGGTAAAGACTTTAGACATCACAGTAGTCTTTATTGTCCAGAAATTCTTGTTTTATATCTTTTTTATTATGAAGGTTAGCCATTTACTATCTTCACTCAAGTCTGATTGTGGACATTTCTCCATTGGGGTTTCTGGTTAGTGAGAGATATTAAATTGTTCTATACATTTAGCAAATCCTTTCAATAAAGTTTATTTTATGCTCTTTGTTTTCTCTCTGTGATTTTTATACATCTCCCACTGTGCTTTCACTTAGTGATAGGTATTTTTCTGCTTAAATATATAGAATGAGATATCCATCATCTAAGCAAAACATTTATTTAATGTTAGAAAATGTATATTCATTCCTTTTAAGTAATGCTGTCTGTGAAAGGGTGATGAAATTTTTTCCTGGATTTGTTTTTCATCTTTTCACAAATTCTCTTGAGATGTCATTTGCTATCCAGTCTAGCTTGTATGTCACTAATTAGTTATTAATACATCTGAACTCATAATCATCATGGGTCAGTCTCTTGACTATAAGTCCAAGGGTACATTTGCTGTTTTTATACATATCTTATCAAAATTAATGTTAAAATGCATAATAGGATAGAGTATAAAAAACATTACCTCGTATGTGTGTCTATAGCATCGTTTTCATCAAACTGGTAGAGATATAAAATGTGGGATAATCAGTAATCAACTGAATATTTCACAGTATAGCTTGATGTCCTCTAGATGTGTATACATTATTTGAAGTCTATGCATCTTCCTGTCCCCATTAGTTATCCATTTGTCACTTCATCATGAAGTGCTTCCTTCTAAGGAAATTAACCAGAGATGCCAGGCAATGTAACATCAATGAGGTTTATTTGAAAAAAGTTGTTGTTATATGTATGTGTTACATTATTATTTAATTTTAGGCCTGACAGATATGTGAAGACCATCAGATAGCTTTTTGCAGTGGACTCTTGGCTCTCTTCATATAGTGGTCAAGATTAGGTTACCAGCTTTGCACACCACACACATTTCCCACCAAGTCAGCACCCTGATTAATTGAAACATTCTACCACAAAAATGTTGCCTTTTTTACAGGTTGTAAACATGTTATCATCGAAAGACAGAGGAAAAACAACAATTTAAATAATAAAATCTATTTTCAATTGAAAATGATAAACTGCTATCTCTTCTTTTTTTTGCCCTTTTTTGTAGAATGTGTTATCCTTTAGACTGAACAATTGTTTGTACATTTTCTCAAAACCCCAATGAATACCATAATATTTCTCGGTATAGAAAATTTATTGCTGCTGGCTGATGACTTGAGTTTGTCATAGTATATAACGAGTGCAAAAGTGGAGGTAAAAGTGGAGGCCATAAGAGGGTATCTGATTTTTTGGAGTTGATCTTGCATCCTGCCACAGTACTAAAGCTGTTTATCAGCTTTAGGAGTTCTTTGGTGGAGTTTTTGGGGTCGCTTATGTACACTATCATATCATCTGCATATAATGAAAGTTTAGCCTCTTCCTTCCCAATTCGAGTCCCCTTGATCCCCTTATGATGTCTTCTTGCTATTGCTAAAACTTCAAGCAGTATATTGAAGAGGTATGGAGAAAGTGGACAGCCTTGCCGTGTTCCTGATTTTAGAGGGATGGCTTTGAATTTCTCTCCGTTTAGTTTGATGTTAGCTGTCGGCTTGCTGTAAATAGCTTTTATTATATTTAGGTATGACCCTTGTATCCCTAATCTCTCCAAGACTTTTATCATAAAGGGATATTGAAATTTGTCGAATGCTTTTTCAGCATCTAATGAAATGATCATATGATTTTTTTTCTTTCAGTTTATTTATATGATGGATTACATTGATAGATTTTCATATGTTGAACCAGCCCTGCATCTCTGGGATGAAGCCTACTTGATCATAATGGATAATTTTTCGGATGTGTTCTTGGATACGGTTAGCCAGTATTTTGTGGAGGATTTTTGTGTCGATGTTCATGAGTGAGATTGGCCTGTAATTCTCTTTCTTGGTTGAGTCTTTGTGTGGTTTTGGTATCAGAGTGACTGTAGCTTCATAAAACAAATTTGGCAATGACCCTTCTGTTTCTATATTGTGAAATACATTAAGGAGTATAGGTATAAGCTCTTCTTGGAAGTTCTGGTAGATTTCCGCATTGAAACCATCTGGTCCTGGGCTTTTTTTGGTAGGGAGGTTTTTGATGACAGCTTCTAATTCTTCATGACTAACAGGTCTATTTAGATTGTTCACCTGGTCCTGGTTTAGCTTTGGTATATGGTATGTATCTAAAAACGTGTGCATTTCTTTTACATTTTCCAGTTTTGTGGCATACAGGCTTTTGTAGTAAGATCTAATGATTCTCTGAATTTCCTCTGTGTCTGTGGTTATGTCCCCCTTTTCATTTCTGATCTTATTAATTTGCATATTCTCTCTCTGCCGTTTGATTAGTTTGGATAGGGGTTTATCAATCTTGTTGATTTTCTCTAGGAAGCAGCTTTTTGTTTCATTGATTCTTTGTATTGTTTTCTGTGTTTCTATTTTGTTGATTTCAGCCCTCAGTTTGATTATTTCAAGTCTCCTACTCCTCCTAGGTGAGTCTGCTTCTTTTTTTTCTAGAGCTTTCAGGTGGGCTGTTAAGTCTCCGATGTGTGCTTTCTCTGTTTTCTTTAAGTGGGCACTTAGTGCTATGAACTTTCCTCTCAAAACTGCATTCATAGTGTCCCATAAGTTTGAATAGGTTGTTTCTTTTTTCTTTTTTTTCATTTTTTTATTGATAAAAGGAGAATAAAGAAAAGAAAGAAAAAAAAACAAATTTCCACCTCCCCCCAGCCTCCCATTTCCCTCCCCCTCCTCCCATTATTCTCTCCCTCCTCCCACCCCTCTCCCTTTCCCCCCACTTTTCTCCCCCTCCCTCTCCAGTCCAAAGAGCAGTCAGGGTTCCCTGCCCTGTGGTAAGTCCTAGGTCCTCCCCCCTCCGTCCATATCTAGGAAGGTGAACATCCAAACTGGCTAGGCTCCCACCAAGCCAGTACATTGCGTTGGATCAAAACCGCGTGCCATTGTCCTTGGCGTCTCATCAGCCCTCATTGTTCGTCATGTTCAGAGAGTCCAGTTTTATCCCATGCTTTTTTTGGTAACAGTCCAGCTGGCCTTGGTGAGCTCCCAGTAGATCAGCTCGACTGTCTCAGTGGGTGGGTGCACCCCTCGTGGTCCCGACTTCTTTGCTCATGTTCTCCCTCCTTCTGCTCCTCCTTGGGACCTTGGGAGCTCTATCCAGTGTTCCAGTGTGGGTCTCTGTCTCTATCTCCATCCATCGCCAGATGAAAGTTCTAGGATGATATGCATGATATTCGTCAGTATTGCTCTAGGATAGGGTCATTTCAGGTTCCCTATCCTCAGCTTCCCAAGGAACTATCTGGGGGCCTCAGCTTGGGCACCTGGGAGCCCCTCTAGGGTCAAGTCTCCTGCCCATCCTAAAGTGGGTCCTTTAACTAAGAAATGGGGTTCCGTGCTCCCCTATCCAACCTTCCTTTATCCCGATCCTCCTGTTTCCCCAAGTCCCCCCTCCTTTCTTTCTACCTTTTCTCTCCCCATCTCCCTTTACCCCCATCCCACCCCACCCCCAACATCCCACTTTTCTCCCCGGCAATTTTGTCTACTTCCCTTATCCAAGAGGATAACTATATGTTTTTCCTTGGGTTCACCATCTTACTTAGCTTCTTTAGATTCGCCTACTATAGACTCCGTGATCCCTATTTATGGCTAGAAACCAATTATGAGTGAGTACATCCCATGTTCATCTTTTTGGGTCTGGGATACCTCACTCAGGATAGTGTTTTCTATTTCCATCTATTTGCATGCAAAATTCGAGAAGTCATTGTTTTTTACCGCAGCGTAGTACTCTAATGTGTATATATTCCATACTTTCTTCATCCATTCTTCCATTGAAGGGCATCTAGGTTGTTTCCAGGTTCTGGCTATTACAAATAATACTGCTATGAACATAGTTGAACAAATGCTTTTGACATATGATAGAGCATCTCTTGGGTAAATTCCCAAGAGTGGTATTGCTGGGTCGAGGGGTAGGTTGATCCCGAATTTCCTGAGAAACCGAAACACTGACTTCCACAGTGGTTGCACAAGATTGCATTCCCACCAGCAATGGATGAGTGTACCCCTTCCTCCACAGCCTCTCCAGCAAAGGCTATCCTTGTTGTTTTTGACTTTAGCCATTCTGACAGGTGTAAGATGATATCTCAAAGTTGTTTTGATTTGCATTTCCCTGATTGCTAAGGAGATTGAGCACGACCTTAAGTGTTTTTTGGCCATTTGAACTTCTTCTGTTGAGAATTCTCTGTTCAGTTCAGTGCCCCATTTTTTAATTGGGTTAATTAGCCTTTTAAAGTCTAGTTTCATGAGTTCTCTATATATTTTTGAGATCAGACCTTTGTCTGTTGTGGGGTTGGAGAAGATCTTCTCCCAGTCAGTAGGTTGCCTTTGTGTCTTAGTGACAGTGTCCTTTGCTTTACAGAAGCTTCTCAGTTTTAGTAGGTCCCATTTATTCAATGTTTCCCTTAATGTCTGTGCTTCTGGGGTAATACCTAAGGAGCAATCACCTGTGCCCATCTGTTGTAGGGTATTTCCCACTTTCTCTTCTATCAGGTTCAGTGTTTTCGGGCTGATATTGAGGTCTTTAATCCATTTGGACTTGAGTTTTGTGCATGGTGATAGATATGGGTCTATTTTCATTCTTCTACAGGTTGACATCCAGTTGTGCCAGCACCATTTGTTGAAGATGCTTTCTTTCTTCCATTGTATACTTTTAGCTCCTTTATCGAAAATGAGGTGTTCATAGGTTTGTGGGATTAAATCCGGGTCTTCTATACGATTCCATTGGTCGACTTCTCTGTTTTTATGCCAGTACCACCCTGTTTTCATTACTGTAGCTCTATAATAGAGTTTGAAGTCAGGGATGGTAATGCCTCCAGACCATCCTTTATTGTATAGGATTGTTTTGGCTATCCTGGGTTTTTTGTTTTTCCATATAAAGTTGATTATTGTCCTCTCCAGATCTGTGAAGAATTTTGATGGGATCTTGATGGGGATTGCATTGAATCTATAAATTGCCTTTGGTAGAATTGCCATTTTTACTATGTTGATCCTCCCAATCCAAGAGCAAGGGATGTCCATCCATTTTTTGGTATCCTCAATTTCTTTCTTCAATGCCTTAAAGTTCTTGTCAAATAGACCTTTCACTTCCTTGGTTAGATTTACCCCAAGATATTTTATGCTGTTTGTGGCTATCGTGAATGGAGAAGCTTCTCTGATTTCCCTCTCTGCTTCCATATCCTTTGTGTATAAGAGGGGGCCTGATTTTTTGGTGTTGATCTTGTATCCTGCCACATGACTAAAGCTGTTTATCAGCTGTAAAAGTTCTTTGGTGGAGTTTTTGGGGTCACTTATGTACACTATCATATCATCTGCGAATAACGAAAGTTTAACTTCTTCCTTTCCAATTCGAATCCCCTTGATCCCATTATGTTGTCTTATTGCTATTGCTAGAACTTCCAGCACTATATTGAAGAGGTATGGCGAAAGTGGACAGCCTTGTCGTGTTCCTGAGTTAAGCGGGATGGCTTTGAGTTTCTCTCCGTTTAACTTGATGTTAGCTGTCGGCTTGCTGTAAATAGCTTTTATTATATTTAGGTGTGACCCCTGTATCCCTAATCTCTCCAAGAATTTTTACATAAATGGATGTTGAATTTTGTCAAATGCTTTTTCAGCATCTAATGAAATGATCATATGGTTTTTTTCCTTCCGTTTATTTATATGCTGGATTACATTGATAGATTTTCGTATGTTGAACCAGCCCTGCATCTCAGGAATGAAGCCTACTTGATCATAATGTATAATTTTTCGGATGTGTTCTTGGATTCGGTTTGCCAGTATTTTGTTGAGGATTTTTGCGTCGATATTCATGAGTAGGATCGCCTGTAATTCTCTTTCCTTGTTGAGTCTTTGTGTGGTTTTGGTATCAGAGTAACTGTAGCTTCATAAAAGGAATTTGGTAATGACCCTTCTGTTTCTATATTGTGGAATACATTGAGGAGTATAGGAATTAGGTCTTCTTGGAAGTTCTGGTAGAATTGCGCATTGAACCCATCTGGCCCTGGGCTTTTTTTGGTAGGGAGGTTTTTGATAACAGCTTCTAATTCTTTGCGACTTACAGGTCTGTTTAGATTGTTCACCTGGTCCTGGTTTAATTTTGGTAAGTGGTATTTATCTAAAAAAGTGTCCATTTCTTTTACATTTTCCAGTTTAGTGGCATACAGGCTTTTGTAGTAAGATCTAATGATTCTCTGAATTTCCTCTGTGTTTGTGGTTATGTCCCCCTTTTCATTCCTGATCTTATTAATTTGCGTGTTCTCTCTCTGCCGTTTGATTAGTTTGGATAGGGGTTTATCAATCTTGTTGATTTTCTCTAGGAAGCAGCTTTTTGTTTCATTGATTCTTTGTATTGTTTTCTGTGTTTCTATTTTGTTGATTTCAGCCCTCAGTTTGATTATTTCCAATCTTCTACTCCTCCTAGGTGAGTCTGCTTCTTTTTTCTAAAGCTTTCAGGTGGGCTGTTAAGTCTTCAATATGTGCTTTCTCTGTTTTCTTTAAGTGGGCACTTAGTGCGATGAACTTTCCTCTTAGCACTGCTTTCATAGTGTCCCATAAGTTTGAGTATGTTGTTTCTTTATTTTCATTGAATTCAAGGAAGACTTTAATTTCTTTCTTTATTTCTTCCTTAATCCAGGTATGGTTCAGTAGTTGACTGTTCAGTTTCCATGAGTTTGTAGGCTTTCTGGGGGTAGCATTGTTGTTGCCTTCTAACTTTAATCCATGGTGATCTGATAAGATGCAGGAGGTTACGGATATTTTTCTGTAACTGTGGAAGTTTGCTTTGTTACCAAGTATGTGGTCAGTTTTTGAGAAGGTACCATGAGCTGCAGAGAAGAAGGTATATTCTTTCCTATTTGAGTGGAATGTTCTATAGATGTCTGTTAAGTCCATTTGATTCATTACCTCCATTAATTCTCTTATTTCACTATTAGGTTTCTGTCTGATTGACCTGTCCATTGGTGAGAGAGGAGTGTTGAAGTCTCCTACTATTAGTGTGTGCCGTTTGATGGCAGCCTTGAGTTTTAGCAATGTTTCTTTTACTTACGTGGGTGCTTTTATATTAGGGGCATAGATATTCAGGATTGAGACTTCATCCTGTTGAATAGTTCCTGTTATGAGTATAAAATGTCTTTCTCCTTCTCTTATGATTGATTTAAGTTTGAAGCCAACTTTGTTAGAAATTAGTATGGCCACACCTGCTTGTTCCTTGGGTCCATTTGCTTGATAGGCCTTTTCCCAGCCCCTTATTCTGAGTAGGTGCCTGTCTTTGTGGTTGAGGGTTGTTTCTTATAAACAGCAGAATGTTGGATCCTGTTTTCGTATCCAATCTTTTAGCCTGTGTCTTTTTATAGGTGAGTTGAGTCCATTGACATTAAGTGATATTAATGACCAGTGGTTGTTAACTCCAGTCACTTTTTTAGTAGTAGAGTTTGTGTGTTTCCCTTCTTTGAGTTGTGCTGGTGAAGGGTCCCTAGATGTTTGAGTTATTGTGGTGATTGTTGGACTCCTTGGTTTGTGATTTTCCTTCTATTATTTTCTGTAAGGCTGGATTTGTGGCTACGTATTGTTTAAATTTGTTTTTATCCTGGAAAATTTTGTTTTCTCCATTTATAGTGAACGAAAGCTTGGCTGGGTATAGTAGTCTGGGCTTGCATCCATGGTCTCTTAGTTTCTGAAGTACATCTATCCAGGACCTTCTGGCTTTCATGGTTTCCATAGAGAAGCCAGGTGTAAGTCTGATAGGTTTACCCTTATAAGAAACTTGACCCTTTTCCTTTGCAGCTCTTAATATTCTTTCTTTATTCTGTATGTTTTGTGTTTTGATTATTATAGGCGAGGAGATATCATTTTGGTCCAATCTATTCGGTGTTCTGTATGCTTCTTGAATCTTCATAGGTACATCTTTCTTCAGGTTGGGAAAGTTTTCTTCTATATTTTTATTAAATATATTTTCTGGACCGTTGAGCTGTACTTCTCCTTCTTCTATCCCAATTATTCTTAGGTTTGGTCTTTTTATTGTGTCCCATATTTCCTGAATGTTTTGTGATGAGGATTTGTTGGTTTTGCTGTTTTCTTTGATCAGTGTGTTTATTTTCTCAATGGTATCTTCAGTGTCTGACATTCTTTCTTCTATCTCTTGTAATCTGTTGTTAGTACTTGTCTCTGTAGTTGTTGTTCGTTTACCCAGATTTTCCATCTCCATTCTTCCCTCGGTTTGTATTTTCTTCATTGCTTCCATCTCATTCTTCAAGTCTTGAACCACTTCCCTAACCTGTTTGATTGCTTTTTCTTGTTTCTCTTGGTTTTCTTGCATGTCTTTGAGCGATTTATTCATTTCCTCTACCTTTTTGTTTGTAATCTCTAATTGTTTATGGCAGTTTTTCACCTCCTGTTTAAGGTCCTCTATTATTTTCATATATATAAGCGACCCCCAAAACTCCACCAAAGAACTTTTACAGCTGATAAACAGCTTTAGTAATGTGGCAGGATACAAGATCAACTCCAAAAAATCAGTCGCCCTCCTATACACAAAGGATATGGAAGCAGAGAGGGAAATCAGAGAAGCATCACCTTTCACGATAGCCACAAATAGCATAAAATATCTTGGGGTAACTCTAACCAAGGAAGTGAAAGATCTATTTGACAAGAACTTTAAGGCATTGAAGAAAGAAATTGAAGAGGATACCAGAAAGTGGAAAGATCTCCCTTGCTCTTGGATTGGGAGGATCAACATAGTAAAAATGGCAATTCTATTAAAGGCAATTTATAGATTCAATGCAATCCCCATTAAGGTCCCATCAAAATTCTTCACAGATCTGGAGAGGACAATAATCAACTTTATATGGAAAAAAAAACCAGGATAGCCAAAACAGTCTTATATAATAAAGGAACTTCTGGAGGCATTACCATCCCTGTCTTCAAACTCTACTACAGAGCTACAGTATTGAAAACAGCTTGGTATTGGTATAAAAACAGAGAAGTCGACCAATGGAATCGTATAGAAGACCCAGATTTTAACCCACAAACCTATGAACACCTCATTTTTGATAAAGGAGCTAAAAGTATACAATGGAAGAAAGAAAGCATCTTCAACAAATGGTGCTGGCACAACTGGATGTCAACCTGTAGAAAAATGAAAATTGACCCATATCTATCTCCATGCACAAAACTCAAGTCCAAATGGATCAAAGACCTCAATATCAGTCCAAGCACACTGAACCTGATAGAAGAGAAATTGGGAGGTACCCTTCAACAGATGGGCACAGGCGATCGCTTCCTAGGTATAACCCCAGCAGCACAGACATTAAGGGCAACATTGAATAAATGGGACCTCCTGAAACTGAGAAGCTTCTGTAAAGCAAAGGACACTGTCACTAGGACAAAAAGGCAACCCCCTGACTGGGAGAAGATCCTCACCAACCCCACAACAGACAAAGGTCTGATCTCAAAAATATATAAAGAACTCATGAAACTAGACTTTAAAATGCTAATTAGCCCAATTAAAAAATGGGGCACTTATCTGAACAGAGAATTCTCAACAGAAGAAGTTCAAATGGCCAAAAGACACTTAAGGTTATGCTCAACCTTTTTAGTGATCAGGGAAATGCAAATCAAACAACTTTGAGATATCATCTTACACCTGTCAGATTGGCTAAAATCAAAAACACCAATGATAGCCTCTGCTGGAGAGGTTGTGGAGGAAGGGGTTCCCTCATCCATTGCTGGTGGGAATGCAAACTTGAGCAACCACTTTGGAAAGCAGTGTTTCGGTTTCTCAGGAAATTCAGGATCAACCTACCCCTGGACCCAGCAATACCACTCTTGGGAATAAACCCAAGAGATGCCCTATCATCTGACAAGGGCATTTGTTCAACTATGTTCATAGCAGCATTATTTGTAGTAGCGAGAACCTGGAAACAACCTAGATGTCCTTCAATGGAAGAATGGATGAAGAAAGTGTGGAATATATACACATTAGAGTACTACTCAGCAGTAAAAAAACAATGACTTCTCAAATTTTGCATGCAAATGGATGGAAATAGAAAATACTATCCTGAGTGAGGTTACCCAGACCCCAAAGATGAACATGGGATGTACTCACTCATAATTGGTTTCTAGCCTTAAATAAAGGTCAGTGAGTCTATAATTGGATATCCTAAAGAAGCTAAATAAGAAGGTGAACCCAAAGAAAATCATATAGCTATCCTCCTGGGTAGGGAAAGTAGACAAGATTGCCAGGCAAAAAATCGGTATCTTAAGGGTGGGGGGGAGGGGAGTAAGGGGAGATGGGGAGAGAAAAGTGAGACGGGTAGGATGGGGAGAACTTGGGGCAACGGGATGATTGGGATAAAGGAAGGTTGGATAGGGAAGCAGCGAAGCACATATCTTAATTAAGGGAGCCATCTTAGGGTTGGGAAGAGACTTGGACCTAGAGGGGCTTCCAGGTGCCCAAGGCGAGGTCCCCAGTTAGTTCCTGGGGCAACTGAAGATAGGGAACCTGAAATGATCCTGTCCTATAGCCATACTGATGAATATTTTGCATATCACCATAGAACCTTCATCTGGCGATGGATGGAGATAGAGACAGAGACCCACACTGGAGTACTGGACTGAGCTCCCAAAGTCCCAATGAGGAACAGAAGGAGGGAGAACATGAGCAAGGAAGTCAGGACCAAGAGGGGTGCACCCACCCACGGAGACAGTGGGGCTGATCTATTGGGAGCTCACCAAGGCGAGCTGGACTGTGACTGAAAAAGCATGGGATAAAACTGGACTCTCTGAACATGGCGGACAATGAGGGCTGCTGAGAAGCCAAGGGCAATGGCACTGGGTTTTGATCCTACTGCATGTTCTGGCTGTGTGGGAGCCTAGCCAGTTTGGATGTTCACCTTCCTAGACCAGGATGGTGGGGGGAGGACTTTGGATTTCCACAGGGCAGGGAACCCTGACTGCTCTTCAGACTTGAGAGGGAGGGGGAGAGGAGTGGGGGGAAAGGGAGAGGAGTAGGTGCGGGGGAGTGGGAGGCAGGGAGTAGGCGGAAATTGTTTTTTTCTCAATAAAACAAAAAGAAAGTTTTTTTTTAAAAAACGGGTATCTGATCCCCTTTCACGGGAGTTAAAGAGAATTGTGAGCTGTTGTGTGGGTTCTGGGAAACAAAGTCAGGTCCTGGCGATAAGCAACCAGTGTTGTCAGGTGTGAGCCATCTATTCAGCCTAGTGAACATGTCATTATAGCAGTAAGGTGTGAATGGGTGATCCTAAGTCCGTCTTTGCCTCACCTCTTATGACCCAAAAGAAATACAAAATGGGCAGCATCAGAAACCAACTTAGAAATATGCACAAAGAGTCTTTGAGCCCAAATCTCCATAAAACAATGGAAGAGTAGAAAAATTTTTCAGGAAAGAAACTGAAAATACAAGTGTCTTTAAAGTGACAGACTCTTCATGAAATCACAAACCTGAGTTTAGCCCAAAGTTGGTAAATAGTCAGCAATGGGAGACCACAAAGACACAGGGCAGGTTGACCATCCTGGAGTTTATGCCTCCTGTAAGGAGAGAAGGGAACTTGCAGGCAAGAATGACTTTTCTGAATGTGATCATAGTCTGCTTCCCTGATGACTGTAAAACTTTCAATTTGGAGACTTGAATGGTGGTGACTTCAAATGACATGCAGATTTTTAAAAAAAAAAATCTGGTACTTTAAGACTGGCCCGTCTAGACAAAGAAAAATTCTGCCTTGGTTTACATCAAACGATATTTTATTAATGCCATTACTTTACCAGGGAGTAGCCTTCTCTTTTCCAAAGGTAGGATATATTACATTTATCTTTTAAAAAGACTGATAGTTAGTTTCATGGTTTAAATTTGGTTATTTAAATGCATCATTGTTGTAATCTCTTATGTGCTTCTATTATCCAGTGTTTCCTAGTCATTAAGAATTTCTTTTCATTTTCTCAGGCACTTTTGATTTTTTTTTCTGTTTAGAGCAGTGTTTTCTATAGCTCTGGCTTTTCTTGCATTATGTAATTGAGAATTGCTTTGAACATTTATTCCTCTGTCTGCTATACAGAGCTGGGAAGAAAACTGTGAAGGTACACAAATGTGAGCCTGTTCTGCTTTGACTAAAAGTCAGAGAGACTGAGGTTATTTTTACTCTTTCAAAGTTCTTGACAACAAGTGTGACTACAAACAAGAAATATTGACCTAGTGTGTAGTTACCTGGTGTTTTGGACATTAAGACGATCCATTGCAGGGGATTCGCTTCACCCTGAACAAAGCTCACAAAGTTCAAGTCTATTCCTGGTCCTTTATTTTAAATTAGGAGGTTCGACATATGGAGTCGTTTCTACAGAATATTTGGTCTAGGGTGTATTTGCTGCATATCCTGCCCAAAACATCAAATGTTTTATCAGGAAATAATGGCTTGATGTCTCAAGGATTGAAACAAATAACTCTTCTGGTTATCCTTTGTGTCATGTTAAAATAGTCTTTGGCTTCTTCCGGCTTTATTTATAGTAGTATGAAAGCATATAAAATTAAACAGGAGTGAATTGAGTATTCAGTATTCACTGAGTTGCCCATTACTCCTATGTCCCTGAATAAACCTTTCCCACAATGGCCCTCCTTTTTATTGAGTGGATGTTTCAAATTCATTGAGTGGTATCATGGTGGTCTGCAAAAACAAAAGAAGTGATCAGTAACCTCAGCCCCTATGGATTTCATTGGCCCTATAGAGAAATGGGAGAAATACTCTCCCTTTTAATTCCACTAAACACTTTAGGATAGCCTCAAAAATGATTATGAGACACTTAGAAGATCAGCTGTACACCAGTTTGGCACTTTTAACTACTGTGTAATATTTAAATAGCCAGTTATACCTCAACAATTTTTTGTTTGACATACATTTTATCAAGTTGTTGAAACGATAAATGATCTTACCAATTTTAGTACAATATATCATCTTTAAATCTTATTTTTTGTGTATTATAAATAACTTACTCCATTCTTTTTAACTTGGAAAAATCTATCAGGTATCGTTATTCTGACACAATGCTGTCATTACTATTTTCATGCATTTACATCCTTTTTACTAAGGCAATTTCCTTATTTAGATTCTTCTAGCATGTTCTTTTATGTACTGGTTCATATTGTATTAACATGACATATGGGGATATTAACAAATGTTTTATGATTCATGATATCTTGTGAGAATTTTCTCCCCAGCGAGGGGAACAAAGCAATTGTCTATCCCATCCCTGTAAGTACCAATAACATTGCAAACTACAACTTCACCAAAGTCCACCCAGGGGATCCAATGAGTTTATTGAGGTTATTTACTGAACATGGTTGAGTAGATACTTATTGGAGTTTGAATACTGTGGTGGTTTTAATCAAAATGCTCTCTATAGTTGCATAGGTAGTAGCACTGTTAGGCAGTGCGGCCTTGTTAAAGAATTTGTGGCCCTGTTGGAGGAAATATATCACAGTCTCTTTGTGTTTCCTGCTGATCTGGATTTAGAACTATGACCTTTTTCTCTAGCCCATGTCTGCATGCACACTGCCATGCTTCCTGCCATTATGTTTTTGTTTTTTTATTTTTTTTTTGGTTTTTTGAGACAGGGTTTCTCAGTGGTTTTGGAGCCTGTCCTGGAACTAGCTCTTGTAGACCAGGCTGGTCTACAAGTTTGAACTCACAGAGATCTGCCTGCCCCTGCCTCCCAAGGGCTGGGATTAAAGGCATGTGCCACCACTGCCTGGCTTCTTCCTGCCATTATGATAATGGACTAAACCCTCTGAAATTATAATATTGCAGGTATTGGATTTTACTGCGAACACTTAGATTTAGTTATTTCCTGGAGAAACCTGACTCTAGCTATGTTGTGTTTCAGACTGTTACAGGAGATAGGGCCTTGTTTGTTTCTGGACACTTAACCCTGAAATAATCACACATGAACCGTATTAATTAAATCACTGTTTGGTCCATTAGCTCTAGCTTCTTATTGGCTAACTATTACATCTTAATTTAACCCATTTTTATTAATCTGTATATCGCTTCGTGGCAGGGCTTACTGGCAAAGATTCAGCATGTCTGATTCTGGCGGCAGCTCCATAGCATCTCTCTCTCTGCCTTCCTTCTCCCAGCATTCAGTCCCATCTTCCCTGCCTACCTAAGTATTGCCCTTTGAACAGGCCAAGGCAGTTTCTTTATTCATTAACCAAGAAAAGCAACACACAGACAGAATGACCTTTCACACCTTCAGACCTATCACATACCTTTTATATAAGAGCATTCTGCTTGAATATTGTAAACAGGATTAAATAAAAATAACTCCAGGACCAGACACAGAGCAAGTAACCATTTGATAGGAAAAAAAATGTATAGAGTTAGGATGAATTGGGAGGAAGGATAGAGAGATGCACAGGGAGTATTAAGGAAGACCACTCAGTAGGAAAAGGGTTTTTTGGGAGATCATGCATCTTTCCTGTACTATTGTTAAAAAAAGAAAATTAAGGGCAAAAGAACACAGAATCATGCAGAGGCAATCACCTTCAAAGGCTCTTTCTAACATTCTCATTGTTATGTGTATAAGAAACATTAAATATGAAGCTTCCTGTAGGAAGTTGCTACAGAAATAAGATCCAAATGTGTTATTATTGTATACTACAAAATTACAGAAAATTTCTTTAATTTTGCTTGTATGTGAACTTTCTGCCAATGAACCATGCTGAATGGAACAGTAAAATTGAGGATAAGAATCTGAATAATTTGCTTTGTTTTTATTTAAATAATGACATGAAATTTTAGTTTGACAAATATGTAAAATACTAGACAAGTATAGAATCTCTTCCTTTTTTTCCTCTTCTTCCAACTCAACACACATGGAGTGTTCCTCATTTATTTAGATATTATTTGATCTCATCAATCAGGTTTATAGATTACCTCATACAAATCCTTTTTCCACTTTGTAGGAGATTAAGTATTTCCATTTTTGTGCTAAGACAAGTGTTTAATTTCAATTACTCATTGCTGTTAAATACACATAACACTATTATACATTAAGTTTATAATCTGCCTTTTTGCTATTTACTAGTAAGTTAGATGAGATTTCATTGATTCCTTGGGGCTCTTGACAGAGAGTCACTGTATTGATGGACAGTTACTCTCTTCCTTTTCCACTTGGGGACCTTTTCTTTACTTTTCATGTGTAATACATTATCCAGACTCCAGCTTGATGCTATGCAGGGGTGTGAGATAAGACATCCCTGGTACATGGGCTGACTTTTTGGAGCCAATATCCCATGGTGGGGTGCCTTGCTCAACCTTCATGCAGGCGGGAGCAACTTGGTCCTGCCTCAACTTGATGGGCCAGGCTTTGTTGATCCCCCCAAAAAGGCCTTACTCTTTCTGAGAAGTAGATGTGGGATGGGGTAGGGGGTAGGATGGTGGAAGGGAGGAAAGGAGGAGAAACTGTGGTTGGTATGTAAAATGAATAAAAATTATAACAACAACAAAAAGGAACAACAAATTAAACCTGTGAGGATTTTTATAAAGGATAAGATACTGAGAGGGAAGAGAAGGCCATGTCAGATCTGGGAAGGCTTCGGGGAGGTGATAAATATAATTAAAATATACTTCTATGAAACTTTCAATAATAAAAGTATAATTTAAAAATATTGATGATTGATAACAGAAATGCATGAAACCAAAAGCTTGTTTTTGAAAAATAAGTCAATCTCTTCAAATTTTTATAATCAATTAACCCACCTTAGATCATAAGACTTTCATTTTTGCTTTGAAGAATTTATTTAAAAATTTAATATTTTTATATATCAGTTTGATCATTTAATGCATTATATAATTGGTGCAGCAATGCTCCATTATATTGCATATGTATTTGTATTATTTGATTATTATTCAAACATTAGTTTTCCAAAAGAGTATCAAGAATATTCTTTTTTAATTAAATGAGGAAGAAACTCTGTAATTCCACATTCCAAACTAGTGAAAGATAATACAGAAAAATGATGTGGATTTGTTTCCTTCATGATATATATTTCACCTGTCACCACTCTGAAAGCTGTTATTAAATGAACAGACTTGGTGAGCTATTCTAACTTGAGAAAAAGTTTGATTTTGCCAATGAGAGTTGCAGGGAGCACTCTGGACACTGACATGAACCAAACAGTCTTCCTTGGAACCTGGGTCTCCCTCCATTTTCAATTTACATTCTCACCTTGGATAATTTAAAAATCCTGAGATTTCTGTCTCTACTTTATAAGTACCATGACTTCAGGACTGTGTCACCATGCCTGATTACAGCTCCTCCTCTGATGGAGTAAAAACAGCATTACCCATAACTCTATTCAAAAGGCAATTATCTTTAGGAGTGAGGGTTTTTACCATTTATAGAATAAAGTCAGAACTGTGCCTTAGACTCATGATGAGTTATAACAGACTCATATATAAATAAAAACTATATTATTCATAGTTGAAGACAGGAGATTTTTATGGCAGAAGGATTGCATTTGATACATGCTTTCTTGTTAAGCAGTAAGAAATAGAGACTAAGTCCTGATAAACCTAAACAACCAGATTCAGCCACTCTTCCTTATTAAGACAATTAAAAGAATATGTCATATAGTTGTGATGGGCCCATCAATAATGCAGATAATCTGGAGATAATGTAGGTAGATCTATCTGATGTTCTAGGACAGTCTAGGTTACAGAGTGAGTTTTGGGACAATCAGAAATTCAAAGTCACACTATTTCTTAAATATATATATATATATGTATATATATACATATATATATACATATATATATATATATATCACTTAAAAATTAGGGTACAGTTTAAAACAGAGGATTCACAGTGGAAGAATCTCAATTGGCCAAAAGACATTTAAAGAATTGCTCTACATCCTTATTCATCAGGGAAATTTAAATCAAAGGACTCTGAGACACAATTTTATACCTGTTGAAATGGGGAAAAGACCGAGGACAACTTTTCTTGGAAATGATGTGAAGGAAAAAGGACAGTTCTCATTGTTGATGAAAGTACAAACTTATACAGGCACTTTAAAAATCAGTATAGCAGTATACCAGAAAATTGGGAATGAATCTACCCTCAAGACCCAGCATTACCGGTTTGGGTATATACCTAATGAGTGCTCAGTCATACCATAAGGATACTTGCTCAACTTTGTTTACGGGAGCATTGTTCATAATATCCAGAAGCTGAAACCAACCTAAATGTTCCTCAACCAAACAATGTATAAGGAAAATGTGGTACATTTACATATGGAATATTACTTGGGTGTAAACAAAACAAACGACATCATGAAATTTGCAGGAAACTGAATGGAACTATAAAATAGTCATCCTGAGTGAGGTAACCCATATCCAGAAAAAAAAGACACAGTATATAATCACTCGTAAGTATAGATACTAAATATCAAGCAAAGCATAACCAGACTATAACTACAGATCCAGAGAAGCTAAAAAATAAGGAGGATCTTGAGACTGATGCATAAATTGTCCTTGGAAGAGGAATTAAATGAGATCTCCTGAGTAAATTGTACATGGGCATGGTAGTGAGGAAAGGATGAGGGATAAGAACATGATGGAAAAATATGGTCAAGTTCGGGGAGGAATGGAGTCAGAAAGCAATGAAAGGGTTACCTTCAAAGGAGCCATTATGAGTTTGTGGAGAAATCTGGGGCTACAGAAATTCCCAACAATTCACAAGGATGACCATTGCTAAGTATCTTAGCAATGGTGGAGAGGGTGCCATATCTGGCCTTCCCCTATACTCAGATTGGTGGCTACTCTAACTATCATCATATACCCTTTGTCCTGTAACTGATAGAAGCAAATGCAGAGATTCACAGTCAAGCACCAGATTGAGTTCTGGGAGTCCAGTAAAAGAGAGGGAGGAAAGATTATATAAACAAGGGGCATATTAAGATCATGAAGTGGACATTCATGGAGATAGCTGATCTAAGCTAATTGGATCTCATGGATTCTAGACCAACAGTTGGGAAGATTGAATGGAACAAAACTCTGCATGTGGACAACAGATGTGTACCTTGGTATGTTTGAAGTGTTCCTGATAGTGAGACCAGGATGTATCCCAGGTGCATCAACTGGCTTCTTAGAAACCATTGCCTATGATGGGATTCCTTGCTCATCCTTGATATAGGGGAAGAGGTTTGTTTTTTCCTCAACTTAATGTCCCAGTCTTTTTTGACTCCCCATAGGAGGCCTCACCCTTTAGGAGGAATGGATATGAAGTGAGCTGGAGGGAAGTTGAGTAGAAGCAGGATGAGAGGAGGGAGCAGGAACTGTGGTTGATATGTAAAATGAATAAAAATTTTTAGTAGGAAATTTTTGAAAAATAAAAACAGAAAAGACAAAGGCAAACTATTAATGACAATTGAAAACACAATTTTTATCTAGTTGGACAAATTTGGAACAGTGATGAAAATATAAGGTAACTAGTCTACCCTTGGGGCCCTAATAGGTTTAGAAGTAAAATAAAATATAAGCAATACTAGGCAATTTAATAAAACTTTATAATGATTTTTCCCATATACAAAACTCTCTACCATTCTCTCCTCCTGTTTCCCCTGCAATGTGGTCAAATAAAAAAAAAAATAAAGGTTTCTTTGGTCAAGAAATTCTTACCCTGAGGACTCAGTCATTTCCCTGAATGTGATTTCTATGCAAATTTGATTTTCATTTTAGTATTTGTTAGCCATAGTGAGAAATATGTCTCTTTATAACACTCTTAGTCCTCCTAGTCAGGAATGTTATAGAGATTGAAAGGATGGGGACTTTGGAACTTTATGATCCAAGTGAGGACATGAAAGGTTCAGTCTGCAGGAAACTGTCAATGATAGCTAAAAAAAATAGTTGTCAAAAAGAAACAGCAGAAAATCTGGAGGGGCTAAACCAACACAGCTGAGAAAATCCAGAGAGCAAATTTGACAAAAGTGAATTCTAGGACAGGCACCAAAGATTCACCGATAAACCCTGTGTTGAAATACTAATAAAGAAGGCAGCAAATTCCATAGAATCAGGACTGAGCCAGTGACCTAGGCCAGAGCAGGCCTGAGGCAGCAAACTCCACAGGACTGAGCCAGCAGCCTGGGCAAGAGTGGGGCTGAGGTAGTGAACTCCATAAGAACAGGACTAAGCCAGCAACCTAGGCCAGAGCAGGTCTGAGGTAGCAAACTATACAAGTACAGGGCTGAGCTAGCAACCCGGGCTGGAGTGGGCCAGGGAGAGTGAACTCCACAGGAGTAGGACAGAATCAAGCAACCTAGGCTGAAGCAGGCCAGAGGCAGTGAACTCTATAGGAGGACTGAGCCAGTGACCTAGGCTAGAGTGGACCTAGGACAGTTAACTTCACAGGACCAGGAGCGAATACATTACAAGGACATTTGCATAAGCAGGATTGGGACCGCAACCTTGATCAGAGTAAGGCCTGAGGTGGTGAACTCCTTGGAAGCAGGACTGAGTCAGTGACCTAGGCTGGAGCTGACCTGAGAAGGTGAACTCCACAGAGTGGGAGTGGATCCAGACCAGGAATGTTTACAGAAACAGGACTGAGCCTGTGACCTAGGCCACAACAAACCTAAGGCAGAAAACTCCACAGGAGAAGGTACAAGGGAGCAACCACTGAGGGAGTGGGCAGAGCCAGAGATTTCTGCAGGTTCAGGCATGAGCCTAGGTCCTATGAGGCTATAGGTAGAAACCAGAGACCTGTGGGTCCAGGTGTTAGTCTGAGACTTTCAAGGGATTAGAACTGAGCCAGGACCCCTATGAGTCCAGGCATGATTCTGGTACCTCCAGGATATAGGCCTGAGCTAGGACCTCTGAGGGTCCAGGCATGAGTCTGGGACATCCAAAAGAGTGGACAGGACCCAAAGACCTCTGAAGGCCTAGTCATGAGTCTGGAACCCTTGAGGGAGTAGGCATGAATCTGAAACTCTGTGGGACAAACTCCAACTCCAAGCCAGGGACCCCCACAGGAGCAGATCCAGACCAAGGAGATTTTCAGAAACAGTTCTGAGCTGGAAAATTAGGCCAGAGAAGGCATAAGAAAGTGAAAGTGATGGTAGCAGAGCAAACCCTAGGAGTGCTGAGCAATCTCTAGTAATGGGGAAACTGAATATGTGGCACTGCCTTCACAAGGAGGAGAAACCATCTGAGCATTGGATCCACTGGAAACTGGAAGATTGCCAACCAGAGTCACAGAGAGCCCCTACTATACCAATTACAAGAAAAGATGGGTAGGCAAGGTAAGAACACATGCAACACCACAAAGAGCAACACAACACCAATAAAACTGAAAGACTCTACAACCGCAAGACTTAAACAACCAAATATGGATGAACCAGAAGAAAATGACCTAAAATATAACTTCAGGGGAATGTTTGAGGCTCTTAAAGAGGAAATGAGAAATTCCCTCAAAGAAATGAAGAAAAAGACAAATAAAAATTGGAAGACATCAATAAATCCCTTAAAGAAAACCTAGAGAAAGCAATGAAACATATGAAAGAAACTACTCAAGACATAAAAAAAATGAAAGAGACAATAAGGAAAACATAAGCTAAGGGAATTATAGAAACAGAAAGTATGAGAAAATGAGCAGGATTCACAAATTCAAGCATAAACAGCAGAATACATAAGATGGAATGGAGAATTTCAAGCTCTGAAGATAAAACAGAGGAAATAGCCTCATCAATCAAAAAAAGTATTAAATCTAATAAACGCTTAGCACTAAATATCCAGGAAATATAAGACACTATATAAGACCAAACCAAGAATAATAGGGGTAAAAAAAGAAGTAAAACTCAAAAGCAGAGAAAATATATTTAACAAAATCATAGAAGAAAATTCCCCTACCGAAAGAAAGATATGCCTATGAAGATACAAGA
Source organism: Microtus pennsylvanicus (assembly GCF_037038515.1). Lineage (NCBI taxonomy): Eukaryota > Metazoa > Chordata > Mammalia > Rodentia > Cricetidae > Microtus > Microtus pennsylvanicus. The sequence continues at coordinate 89,754,835 of NC_134579.1, forward strand.
AGCTTATAGAACACCAAATGGACTGGATCAAAAAAAAGTCCCCTTGCCACATAATAAACGAAACACTAACATACAGAATAAATAAAAAATATTAAGAACTGCAAAGGAAAAAGACAAAGTAATATGTAAATGCAGACCTATTAGAATTACACCTGACATCTCAATGGAGACAATGAAAAGGCCCTTGTCAAGTATTATGCTGACATTAAGAGACCAGGGATGCCAGCCTAGACACTATAGCCAGCAAAACTTTCAATCACCATAAAAGGACAAAACAAGATATTCCATAACAAAACCGATTTAACCAATACCTAGTCACAAATCCACCCCCACACAAAGAAATACAACCCAAGAAAGTTGGGCACATCAACAAAAACATAGACAATTGATTATCTCACAGCAGAAAATCCCAAAGAATGGAAAGACAAACAAAATAACATCACCAACAATGAAAACAAATTAACAGCAGATAGCAATCACTGATCATTAACATCCCTTTATATAACTGGTTTAAATTCACCTATAAAAAAAACACAGGCTAACAGATTGGATAAAAGAAAAAAACAGAATCTACCTTTCTGCATACAAGAAGCACACCACAACCTCAAAGACCGCAGAGGAAAGTGTTCAAAAAAATTCCAATCAAATGGACCTAAGAAACAAGCAGGTACTTATCAAACAAAATAGACTTCAAATTAAAATCAACCAAAAGATACATAAAAAGAACATTTCATGTTAGTCACAGGAAATAAACTCAAAAAATCCAACAAATACTTAACACAAAATATGCAGGAAATCTGGATCACCATGAAAAGACCAAATTTAAGAATAATAGGGGTAGAAGAAGGAGAAGAGCCCTAGCTCAAAGGCACAGAAAATATATTCAACAAAATTATAGAAGAAAACTTTCCCAACCTGAAGAAGAATATCCTTATCAAGGTACAAGAAGCTTACAGAACACCAAGTAGACTGGATTAAAAAAATACCCTCACCATATAATAAATAAAACATAAAACTTACAGAAAAAAGAAAAACATTAAGAGATGCAAAGAAAAATGTCAAATTACATATAAAGGAAAAAATGTCAAAATTACACCAGATGTCTCAATGGAAACCATGAAAGTCAGAAAGTCCTGGATAAATGGACTTCAGACAATAAGAGACCATGGATGCCAGCCTAGACTACTATACTCAGAAAAGCTTTCATTCACCATCAATGGGGAAAACAAGATATTGCATAAAAAAACAGATTTAAACACTATGTATCCACAAATGCAGCTTTACAGAAAGTACTAGAAGGAAAACCTCAACCCAAGGAAGCTAACTACATCCACAATAGCACAGACACCTGATAACCCCACACCAGCATAACCCCAAACAAGGAAAACACAAAAACACTACTATAGAAAAATAACCAGAGCTTTTTTTTTTGTCTCAATAGCCTGTCTGCAGCAAGCAAGGTAGGCCCTTTGTTTGTGAGCTACCAGACCAGCAAAGAGATCTGATCTAGGCACCAGGAGAACCATCACTGGAGTGAGTGAGTTTCTGACCCGCGGCAGAAGCCTGGGACAAGGAGCACAGACATTCTTCATCCCCCTATACTTCCTGGTCTTCCTTCAGGGGCTATACTCCCCGGCTACTGCCCCTCTCTTCCTATCCCACCCAGCTTACATCCAGAAACACCCTCTCTTCTGCCTCCCTCTCCTCTTCGGGCACATAACATCACCCTGCTCAGTCTACTTGGGCGCTGGGACAGAGTTGTGAGGGTAACCAGGCAGGTGGGAGTTCCTTTGTCTCAATAGCCTGCCTGCAGCAAGAAAGTAGGCCCTTTGTTTGTGAGCTACCTGGCCAGCAAGAAGACCTGATCTCGGCACCAGAAGATACATCAGTAGGCAAGGAGACCTGATCGTGTAAAAGAAGATGCACAGGGGAGCATTCGGAGGAAGAGACGGGCAGGCGCCAAGGCAAGAATTCACGCAACAATCTGAAAAACAACCTGAAACCACCAGAACCCAGAGACCTTACAACAGGAGGACATGAACACCTTAATCAAGAAGAAGTAGAAAAAAAATGACTTAAACAGGAGGTGAAAAACTCCCTTAAAAAATGGATGACAAGAATAACAGTAAGTTTGAAGAACTGAATAAAGCAGTGAATGATACCCTAGGAAACCAAGGAAAAACAATCAAACAGATAATGGAAACAGTTCAAGACTTGAAAACTGAATTGGAGACAAGGAAGAAAACACAAACAGAGGGCCGGCTTGACATGGAAAATCTAGGTAAACGCATAGAGACTACAGAAATAAGAATAACCAGCAGAATACAAGAGATGGAAGAAAGAATCTCAGATTCTGAAGATAACATAGAGAAAATAAACGCACTGATCAGAGATAACAGCAAGTCCAACAAACTCTCATCACAAAACTTTCAGGAAATATGGGACACAATAAAAAGACCAAACCTAAGAATAATTGGGATAGAAGAACAAGTGCAGCTCAATGGTCCAGAAAATATACTTAATAAAATTATAGAAGAAAACTTTCCCAACCTAAAGAAAGATGTACCTATGAAGGTTCAAGAAGCATACAGAACACCAAATAGGCTGGATCAAAAAAAACACATCCCCTCGCCATGTAATAATCAAAACACAAAATATACAGAATAAAGAAAGAATATTAAGAGCTGCAAAGGAAAAGGGCCAAGTTACCTATAAAGGTAAACCTATCAGACCTACACCTGACTTCTCTATGGAAACCATGAAAGCCAGAAGGTCCTGGATAGATGTTCTGCAGAAACTAAGAGACCAGGGATGCAAGCCCAGACTACTATATCCAGCCAAGCTTTCGTTCACTATAAATGGAGAAAACAAAATTTTCCAGGATAAAAAAAATTTAAACAATATATAGCCACAAATCCAGCCTTACAGGAAGTAATAGAAGGAAAATCACTAACCAAGGAGTCCAACAATGACCACAATAACTCAGACATCTGGAGACGCTTCATCAGCGCAAAACAAACAAGGGACACACACAAACTCTACTAATAAAAAAGTGACTGGAGTTAATAACCACTGGTCATTAATATCACTTAATGTCAATGGGCTCAACTCACCTATAAAAAGGCACAGGCTAAGAGATTGGATATGAAAACAGGATCCAACATTCTCCTGTTTACAAGAAACACACCTCAACCACAAAGACAGGCACCTACTCAGAGTAAAGGGCTGGGAAAAGGGTTATCAAGCAAATGGACCTAAGAAACATGCAGGTGTGGCCATACTAATTTCTAACAAAGTTGGCTTCAAACTTAAATCAATCAGAAGAGATGGAGAAAGACATTTTATACTCATAACAGGAACTATTCAACAGGATGAAGTCTCAATCCTGAATATCTATGCCCCTAATATAAAAGCACCCACGTACGTAAAAGAAACATTGCTAAAAATTAAGGTAGCCATCAAACCACACACACTAATAGTAGGAGACTTCAACACTCCTCTCTCACCAATGGACAGGTCAATCAGACAGAAACCTAATAGTGAAATAAGAGAATTAATGGAGGTAATGAATCAAATGGACTTAACAGACATCTATAGAACATTCCACTCAAATAGGAAAGAATATACCTTCTTCTCTGCAGCTCATGGAACCTTCTCGAAAATTGACCACATATTCTGTAATGAAGTAAACCTCCACAGTTACAAAAAAATATTAGTAACCACCTGTGTCTTATCAGACAACCATGGATTAAAGTTAGAATTCAACAACAATGCTACCCCCAGAATGCCTACAAACAGTCAACTACTGAACCACACCTGGATCAAAGAAGAAATAAAGAAAAAAATTAAAGTCTTTCTTGAATTCAATGAAAATAAAAAAACAACATACTCAAACCTATGGGACACTATGAATGCAGTTTTGAGAGGAAAGTTCATAGCACTAAGTGCCCACTTAAAGAAAACGGAGAAAGCACACATCGGAGACTTAACAGCCCACATGAAAGCTCTAGAGAAAAAAAAGAAGCAGATTCACCTAGGAGGAGTAGAAGACTGGAAATAATCAAACTGAGGGCTGAAATCAATAAAATCGAAACACAGAAAACAAAGCATCAATGAAAGAAAAAGCTGGTTCTTGGAGAAAAGCAACAAGATTGATAAACCCCTATCCAAACTAGTCAAACGGCAGAGAGAGAATTTGCAAATTAATAAGATCAGAAATGAAAAGGGGACATAACCACAGACACAGAGGAAATTCAGAGAATCATTAGATCTTACTACAAAAGACTATATGCCACAAAACTGGAAAATGTAAAAGAAATGGACACTTTTTTAGATAAATACCATATACCAAAGTTAAACCAGGAACAGCTGAAATATCTAAATAGACCTGTTAGTCGCGAAGAATTAGAAACTGTTATCAAAAACCTCCCTAACAAAAAAAGCCCAGGACCGGATGGTTTCAATGCAGAATTCTACCAGAACTTCCAAGAAGAGCTAATACCTATACTCCTTAATGTATTTCACAATATAGAAACAGAAGAGTCATTGCCAAATTTCTTTTATGAAGCTACAGTTTCTCTGATACAAAAACCACACAAAGACTCAACCAAGAAAGAGAATTACAGGCCAATCTCACTCATGAACATCGACGCAAAAATCCTCAACATAATACTGGCCAACCGAATCCAAGAACACATTAGAAAAATTATCCATTATGATCATGTAGGCTTCATCCCAGAGATGCAGGGCTGGTTCAACATACAAAAATCTATCAATGTAATCCATCATATAAATAAACTGAAAGAAAAAACTATATGATCATTTCATTAGATGCTGAAAAAGCATTCGACAAATTTCAATATCCCTTTATGATAAAAGTCTTGAAGAGATTAGGGATACAATGGTCATACCTAAATATAATAAAAGCTCTTTACAGCAAGCCGACAGCTAACATCAAATTAAACTCAAAGCCATCCCACTAAAATCAGGAACACAACAGGGCTGTCCACCCTCTCCATACCTCTTCAATATAGTGCTTGAAGTTTTAGCAATAGCAATAAGACAACATAATGGGATCAAGGGGATTCGAATTGGAAAGGAAGAAGTTAAACTTTCGTTATTTGCAGATGATATGATGGTGTACATAAGTGACCCCAAAAACTCCACCAAAGAACTCCTACAGCTGATAAACACCTTTAGTAATGTGGCAGGATAGAAGATCAACTCCAAAAAATCAGTCGCCCTCTTATACACAAAGGATATTGAAGCAGAGAGGGAAATCAGAGAAGCATCACTTTTCAAGATAGCCACAAACAACATAAAATATCTTGGGGTAAGTCTAACCAAGGAAGTGAAAGATCTATTTGACAAGAACTTTAAGGCATTGAAGAAAGAAATTGAAGAGGATACCAGAAAATGGAAGGATCTCCCTTGCTCTTGAATTGGGAGGATCAACATAGTAAAAATGGCAATTCTACCAAAGGCAAGTTATACATTCAATACAATCCCCATCAAGGTCCCATCAAAATCCTTCACAGATCTTGAGAGGACAATAATCAACTTTATATGGAAAAACCAAAAACCCAGGATAGCCAAAACAATCCTATACAATAAAGGATCTCCTGGAGGCATTACCATCCCTGACTTCAAACTCTATTACAGAGCTACAGTAATGAAAACAGTGTGGCACTGGCATAAAAACAGAGAAGTCGACCAATGGAATCGTATAGAAGACCCGGATTTTAACCCACAAACCTATGAACACCTCAGTTTTGATAAAGGAGCTAAAAGCATATAATGGAAGAAAGAAAGCATCTTCAACAAATGGTGCTGGCACAACTGGATGTCAACCTGTAGGAGAATGAAAATAGACCCGTATCTATCACCATGCACAAAACTCAAGTCCAAATGGATTAAAGACCTCAATATCAATCTGAACACACTGAACCTGATAGAAGAGAAAGTGGGAAATACCCTACAACAGAAGGGCACAGGCTTTCACTTCCTATGTATAACCCCAGCAGCACAGACATTAAGGGCAACATTGAATAAATGGGACCTCCTGAAACTGAGAAGCTTCTGTAAAGCAAAGGACACTGTCACTAGGACAAAAAGTCAACCTACTGACTGGGAGAAGATCGTCACCAACCCTGCAACAGACAAAGGTCTGATCTCCAAAATATATAAAGAACTCAAGACTCTAGACTTTAAAATGCTAATTAACCCAATTAAAAAAATGGGGCACAGAACTGAACAGAGAATTCTCAACAGAAGAAGTTCAAATAGCCAAAAGACACTTAATATCATGGTCTACCTCCTTAGCAATCAGGGAAATGCAAATCAAAACAACTTTGAGATATCGTCTTATACCTGTCAGAATGGCTAAAATCAAAAACACCAATGATAGCCTTTGCTGGAGAGGTTGTGGAGGAAAGGGTACCCTCATCCATTGCTGGTAGGAATGCAAACATGTGCCACCACTCTGGAAATCAGTGTGGCTGTTTCTCAGGAAATTCGTGATCAACCTACCCCTGGACCCAGCAATACCACTCTTGGGAATATACCCAAGTGATACCCTATCATATGACAAAAGCATTTGTTCAACTATGTTCATAGCAGCATTATTTGTTATAGCCAGAACCTGGAAACAACCTAGATGTCCTTCAATAGAAGAATGGATGAAGAAAGTGTGGAATATTTACACATTAGAGTACTACTCAGCGGTAAAAAACAATGACTTCTCGAATTTTGCATACAAATGGATGGAAATAGAAAACACTATCCTGAGTGAGGTATCCCAGACCCAAAATAGGAACATGCGATGTACTCACTCATAATTGGTTTCTAGCCACAAATAATGGTCATTGAGTCTATAATCTGTGATCCTAAAGAAACTAAATAAGAAGATGAACCCAAAGAAAAACATATAGTTGTTATCCTGGGTATGAGAAGTAGACAAGATTGCCAGTCAAAAAAATTGGGAACTTGGGGGTGGAGTGGGATGGGGGTAAGGGGAGACGAGGAGAGAAAAGTAAGAAGGGGAGAATGAGGGAACTTGGGGAAACGGGATGATTGGGAGAAAGGAAGGTTGGATAGAGGAGCAGGGAATCACGTAACTTAATTAAGGGAGCCATCTTAGGGTTGGCAAGAGACTTGAACATAGAGGGGCTCCCAGGTGCCCAGGGCAATGTCCCCATTTAACTCCTTGGGCAGCTGAGGATAGGGTACCTGAAATGACCCTATCCTATAGCCATACTGATGAATATCTTGCATATCACCATAGAACCTTCATCTGGCGATGGATGGAGATAGAGACAGAGACCCACACTGGAGCACTGGACTGAGCTACCAAGGTCCCAATGAGGAGCAGAAGGAGGGAGAACATAAGCAAGAAGTCAGGACCACGAGGGGTGCACGCACCCATTGAGACAGTGGGGCTGATCTATTGGGAGCTCACTAAGGCCAGCTGGACTGTGACTGAAAAAGCATGGGATAAAACCGGACTCTTTGAACATGGCGGACAATGAGGGCTGAAGAGAAGCCAAAGACGATGGCACTGGGTTTTGATCCTACTGCATGTTCTGGCTTTGTGGGAGCCTAGCCAGGTTGGATGTTCACCTTCCTAGACCTGGATGGAGGGGGGAGGACCTTGGACATTCCACAGGGCAGGGAACAATGACTGCTCTTTGGACTGGAGAGGGATGGGGAGAGGAGTGGGGGGAGGGGGAGGGAAATGGGAGGCTGGGAGGAGGTGGGAATTTTTTTTTTCTTTCAATAAAAAAAAATTTTAAAAAAATGACTTAGACATTATGCTTTATCACAGACACAGAAGTTGCCCTCAAACATATCTATAAATTTTACATTTGGATAAGTGCATTTATGTAATGGAAGAAAAGTGTGAAATCAGTGAATTCACAGAACAACTATCCATATAATTTTATTGGTACAAAGTAGAAAACTCATAATGCTTAAACAGACAGCTGACACTGAAGTTGTTTTTCTTTACAATTTTATTTACATAATTGTATGCTGCTGAAAATATTACCAAACATGTATAGTCACATTCCCTTCAATATGAATCTTCTCAAGTCCTCAAAGTGTACTGTGATATGCAAAGGCTTTAAAAGACCTATTATTTACTAAAAGTTTTACTCTTGTATAAAACCTACCAAGAAGAGGCAAACTTTACCACACTCATTATACTTAAAGAGTTCCTCTGGTCAGACAGCGGTGGCACACCCCTCTAATCTAGCACTAGAGAGGCAGAGACAGACAAATCTCTGAGTGCAAGGTGAGCCTCTTCTATGGCTGAGTGCAAAAACAGACTGCAATACTATGGAAAAACTTTGTCTCAAAAAAAAAAGTTTCACTGAAGTATGTTTTTTCTCATGATTTCAAAGCCTAATGACACATATAAAAGCTTTACCACATTAGCTAAATTTGCAGGGTTTATATTCAACATGTGTTCCTTGGTGGATGTAAAGACTTTACATTGATTACAGTCATAAGCTTTCTCTCCAGTATGTATTCTTTTGTGAAGTTGGAGGCTACTAACATATTAAAAGGCTTTTTCACATTGATGACATTCCTAGGGTTGTTTTTTCCTGCTATGTGTTCTTTTCTGTATTTGAAGTTTAGAGCTCTGTGAAAAATCTTTATCACATTGCTTACATTCAAAGGGCTTCTCTTTTGTATGTGTGGTTTTTTGTCTGTGAAGCTGGCCATCACATGCAAAAGCTTTATCATATTGACTACATTCATAAGATTTCACTTCAGTGTGTGTTTTTTAATGATTTTGGTGACTACTAAGTTGTGAAAAGCCTTTACAACATTGATTTCACTCATATGTTTCATGTAAAGTATGTGTTTTTTTATGTGCTTTGAGACTACTAAGTTGTGAAAAGGCTTAATCACATTCATTACATTCATATGGTTTCTCTCTAGTATGTGTTATTTTGTGTTTTTTGAGACTACTAACTTGTGAAAAGGCTTTATCACATTCATTACATTCATACGGTTTCTCTCCAGTATGTGTTATTTTGTGTTTTTTGAGACTACTAAGTTGTGAAAAGGCTTTATCACATTGATTACATTGATAAGGTTTCTCTCCAGTGTGTGTTCTTTTGTGAAGCTGGAGAACAGTGACATAGGAAAAGGATTTTCCACATTGATTACATTCATAGGGTCTTTCTCCAGTATGTGTTCTTTTGTGTATTTGGAGCTTACAGCGATGTGAAAAAGTTTTATAACATTCATTACATTCAAATGGCTTTTCTCCAGTATGTGTTTTTTTATGTCTGTTAAGCTGGCCATGACTCTCAAAAGATTTATCACATTGATTACATTGATAAGGTTTCTCTCCAGTATGTGTCCTTTGATGTATGCGGAGAGCACTGTTCTGTGAAAAGGCTTTATCACATTGATTACATTCAAAGGGCTTCTCTCCAGTATGTGTTCTTTTATGTACTTGAAGATGATGATTATATGCAAAGAATTTACCACATTCAGTACATTCATAGGGTTTCTCTCCAGTATGTGTTCTTTCATGTCTTTGGAGTTCAGAGCGCCGTGAAAAAGCTTTATCACATTGATTACATTCAAAGGGCTTCTCTCCACTATGTGTTCTTTCATGTCTGTGAAGCAAGTCATGACTTGCAAATGCTTTACTACATTGATTACACTGATAAGGTTTTTCTCCAGTATGTGTTCTTTGGTGTAGTTGGAGAGCATAGTTCTGTGAAAAGGCTTTATCACAGTGATTGCATGTGTAGGGTTTCTGCCCAGAATGTGGTTTTTTAAGTTTTTGAAGCTGACCGTGACTGGCAAGAACGTTACTGCATTGATTACACTCATAGTGTCTCTCTCCAGCATGTACTCTTTTAAATATTTGAGGACAACTGCGACATGCAAAGCCTTCATCATGTTGAATACAATCACATGGGTTCTCTGAAGAATGAATTTTTTCATGCCTGTGAAGAAAACTGTAACATGCAAAGGATTTAACATATTGTGTATATTCAGAGGCTTTCTCTCCAGTATGGCTTCTTTCATACCTGCAAAGATAATTGGAACATATAAAAAATTTATGCATTACTCTAGTGAATTTTATTATCTGTATGAATTAATTTTATATGAGACTTTTTATGTATTTGAAAAAACTAGAACTACTCAGTTTTAAATAAGCTTTACCATACTTATTTCATTCTAAGATTTTCTTATAGTTTAATAGATACTGCATAACAAAGAGAACTTGGATAAACAAAGTAAGTACATAGTCCAACACTCATAGGGCTTGTCTTCAGTGAGAGTTTGTTGATGTCTTTCCAATGAAGTTGGAAAACTAATTAAATATAACCTTGTATCACATTCAACATGTCTACCCAAGGTTGAAATACTAAATTTCTTTCATATTTTCTCGTTATTCTGAGAGAGTTCCACTCATTCTTCATAGTCACATGCTCACTTGCTTGTGTTCAGAGTGACATATGATAGTCTTATTAAAGGAAGAACAAATAAATGATCTTTTTCCATTGAATTCACACAATTTGAGTTTTTGTTCCTCACAAACATGTGGAGTAGGGATTTAGGTTTCTCCACAGAAGCCTTTTTGACTTTCATAAACTAACCATTTCCATAAGGTTAGCAAAGCCACAGGTATATGAGTAACTCTAGCTTTACTACAGACTCTATTTCTCATACAGATTTGGACATATACTTATCATCTATTCAATGTCTATGCCTTGTGCAGTACTGGAGTTGCATAAACTATATGAATTGACAATTCTATTGCACAGTTCTCATGGGGCTATGATTCAACTGGTGGTATCAGTAAAACATTGTTTCCTTATCTTCTTTTTTTGAGAGGAATGCCTTGAAAACACTGAACAGCTACTCGATATGGAGGCATATGACTTTGTGAGAAATTGATAATGATCAATACATTTCAAGCTGTTCTTCTTTATTACTGTTGTCTTGCTTTAAATCTGCCAGGACACATTAATTTTTTTCAATGGAAATTTGAAAATTTACATAAAAATTACCTTCCATGTCTTCTAGCACTTTGACAATGTTCTCTGAAATTATGATCTTCCCAACTATAGCCTAAAATATAGTACCAGAAAATGGATGATATATTATTGGAAATTGTGCAAAATGTAATATCATAAATAAACAATGCAGTATTTATTCAGCCCATTCTTATTCTTTCTTAAACAAAACTATGCAAGAGAATCAATAACCAAGGCACAGTTGTCCCTTTACATTAAAATGTGAAGGAAAGTTCAGTCTTACCTACGGCTGTGAGGTTCCTGTATGTCTCCAGCATCACATCTTTGTAGAGACTCTTCTGAGAAGGATTGAGCAAGGCCCACTCATCCCGAGTGAAGTCAATGTGCACATCATCATAGGTCACTGCATTCTAGAATAATCCAAACAATAGTAAAACAAAGTGTGAACCTGACCTTGTAAAGGAATACTTCTTTTACTGTAATATATTCACATATTTCTTATGCTTCCTACAGTTCTTTCATGAAATAATGTAATCACAACTAACTTTAGAAATGAGCTGAAGAGGAGGCTCATATGTGCCATTCCTTGGCCCATTACATAGAATACAGCCTTGAGAAAGAAATGGCAATGAACAGACATACAGACAGAGACAAGCAAGCAGATCAACACTACTGAGAACACATCAGAAGAATAGTGTGGATGATTATTAACTAGAAAAGAGATGGGAAACTTGGGTATATTGGCTCATATCTTAATACCATCACTCAATGTAAAAGCAGATGAATTAAATTAAGTTGAATGCCAGTCAAAACCTATGCAGTGACTTATAGGTAAGCCAGAGTTACACATTAATAAAACCCTGTCTTCTCACCAAAAATCATTTAAACAAAAAAATGTAAAAAGAAATTAGAGGTTTTTACTAAAGTTCCTACAAAATGTTTTGCATTCCTGTAGTTCTGCATTCATCTTCCAGAACCTGCCATGGCCCAGTTACATTGTAGCATAATAAAACTTTACTAAAAAGGAGTACATGTTGAACAGTAGGAAATGGACCAAAGAAAACATAAGCACTGTAAATATTGATCATAAATATGACAGGGACGTAAAATTGGCTCAGCACTTAAGTGGTCTTGCGGAGAAGTGTGTTCAATTGCAAGTACTTAGATAGGGTTTATAACTATCCATTACTTTAGCTTTGTGTGTTCTGAGGCCTCTTCTGACCACTATGAGGAATAGGCACATATTTGGTACATACCCATGTGTAGCAAAATGAGAATAAATGCATTCTCATTCAATAGAATTAAAAAAAAACAGGCAGAATGTCACACATCTCCAATCCATTGGTTCAGAAGACACAGGTATTAATGTCATGGATACTGTTATCCTGGAAAAGAGAAGGATACCCTCCACCACAGTTCAAAATTAAGACATAGGGATTTTCAGCACAGCAGCAAATGCTTGGAATTTACAAAAATCTACATTCCAAACACATCAGTCAATAAAAACATAAAACAAAACATGTTCTCCACTATTAATTTCTCTGTGCAGAGGGATATATCTCTTAGTGGATGTCATGATAGTCTAAGGAGATACTTTCAGGACAGCCAGAGTTACACACAAAAACATTGTCTTTCAGAAACAAAACTAAAAACAAATATTTAAAATAAAAATCAGAGCAGCAAAAATGATTAACACTGAATAGCAATTGCTTCAACTGCATGTTTTGTCATTTAGTGATACCATCTATAATGATGGTGAAGTCATGGCAGCAGGACACAAACAATCAGATATGAGTTGAAGCTATAAACATGTAAATCCAATCCCCAATGTGGAATTTCATTAAAAAGCCTTCTCCTAGTAAAGTTTCCACAAATACAACAAAGAAGGGCACCAAGGAAAGACAAGTGTTCAAATACCTCATTATATCTTGGAGCTTTTCCTTTAATCAACTACATTCTGACCCATATCTCTAAATGGTCATAGTCACCTCATGATGTAAAAGTATTTAGTCTAACTTCAATGATTGTCATAGGCTGCAACAGTCCCTGAAATGTTTAAATGTGAAGTCTTTTATAACATTTATGATAATGAATTGACTTGGCCATACCCAGACCAAAAAACCCACACATCCTACTACTGCCACTCTATAGGAGATTATGGAGTCCAACTACATTCAAACCACCACAGTGATGTAGCTGAATTTTGAGATAGATAGATTCCTAATTATCTGAAGAACTGCCATATTGATTTCCATAATGGCTATACAGGTTTGCAATCCCAACAGCAATGGGGGAGTGTTCCCTTTATTCCACATTCTTGCCAGCATGAGATGTCACTTGTGTTATTGGTCTTAGCCATTCTGACAGGTATAAGATGAATTTTTAAGGTAGTTTTGCTTTACATTCCCTAGATGGCTAAGGATGTTGAAAATTTAATTAAGTGTTTTTAAGCCAGTTTAGATTCAATCTATTTAGAATACTTTGTTTAATTCCAAACTGCATTTTTATTTGATTAATTTATTTGTTGATGTGTAGCATCTTGAGGTTTTTTTTTCCTTCTGAGCAAGTAAATGTTAATCACATTAACTAACATGATATATACCCAATACAAATTGATATTAGCTGTTGAATAAAGAATAATCACAGTACAATCAACAAACCCAGAGAGACTAAGTAACAAGGATGGCTGTAGTAGAGGGTGCATAGAGGCCTCATGCAAAGAGGAACTAGACTAGATTTTGTGGTTGAACTTGGAACAAGAAAAGGAAGGATCAGGGGTGGTGTGGAAACAGTGCAGTAGCAACTTTCTACAAGCTAAAAGGTGACTCTAGTGAAGACTCCCAGTAACTCAGATATGGAGCCTGAACTAGTCATCTTTTGTAATCACATATGGCCCCCACCGGTTGGACTAGGAAACCATAAAATATTTGACACAAACTTGTTATGTCTGTAAGATATACCAGGAAAATGGTGGCTCAAGTTTGGTATAGTGTCAAACCAATGACTGGCCTAAATTGAGGCCCAAGATTGCCAGGATGAAAGCCTACATGGGCAGGAATCGGAAGATGGAAGGCTCAGAGTACTAAAGTAGAACCAAATACAAGTAACAAAAAAGAAAACAAAGTCAATATAGACCCAGTAATACCACCTTTGGGTGTATATCCAAAGGATGCTCAACTGTGCTCAACTATAGCAGCATTGTTTGTCACAGCCAGAATCTGGAAACAATCTAAATGCCCCTCGACCAAAGAATGGATAAGGAAAATGTGGTACATTTACACAATGGAGTACTATACAACAGAAAAAAATTGACATCTTGAATTTTTCAGGAAAATGGATGGAGCTAGAAAACATTATTTTGAGTGAGGTAACCCAGACACAGAAGACACAGAAAGACAATTATCACATGTACTCACTCATAGGTAGTTTTTAACATAAAGCAAAGAAAACCAGCCTACAAACCACAATCCCAGAGAACCTAGACACCAATGAGGACACTAAGAGAGACTTCCATAGATCTAATTTACATGGAAAATAGAAAAAGACAAGATCTCTTGAGTAAATTGGGAGCATAGGGACCTTGGTAGAGGGTAGAAGGGGAGGGGAGAGGCAGGGAGGAGAGCAGAGTAAAATGTAGAGCTCAATTAAAATCAATTTGAAAAAGAAAACAAAAGTCAATATAATGATAACTAACTCTATGTCCAACAGCTCTCCCACTCTCCAATTTTGTTCAGCTTTGTTGAGTCCAACAGACATCTTATTTGTTGGCTGGTTTCATTCCCCATTAGCAGCTCTCTTCATCAGATATCCTATGAACCTGGCATCTTGCATAATTAAAAAATTCCATCCTTCCAATATCTAAGATTCACTTATGATCTCCCAGGCTCCTCCACGGGTCTTGTTAATACACTGACTCTGTCCTCTGTAGGATACACAGCTGGTCTTCTAGACTCTGGATGACTTAATTCCACTGCCATTGCTGTTCTTGCTCATCACATTACAGTGCTGGCTTCTACAAAACACTGGGGTCTTCTGTTGCAACTGGGCTGCATTTTCACCAGGAGTCTCTCATAGGATCTCCTCAGGGTGTCACGTCTCAACTTTTTGGCATGTCCCTTACAGTCCTGGGCCTTCAAGTGCCAATAAGACTACACCTTCTCCAATGGACTTTCTTGCCATCCCACAGTGCCATGCCTCACATTCATCCATACCTTCAAAACCAGTACCACCAGGTTGACACATATTACCAAGTCCATCTACCAGCATGAGATACAACCTTGGCTACCTTTGGAAGACAGCTTCTTTGTACTCTTAGGAAACACTTCCCAGACATTTTCACATCAGCGAAGCTGGTCTCTTAGCTCCAGCCAACCAGAATCATGTACCCAGCAAAGTAGAATTTTGCTTAAATACATCTGATAACTTGCTCATCACAGCTGATACTTAAGACCCAGCCAACCAGAACCAGAGGATCTAAATGTCTTTCTCCTATCATTAAGACTTAAGCCAGAAGCACATGACCAAAGCTGTCAGGTTCTACTGCTCACTGGGGCTGGAACTTGGCCCCTTATTTAATTATATTTCACCAGCTTTCTTTCTTTCACTGCCTAAGCTTCGCTGTCCTGAAAATTGCTCGGTAGACCAGGTTGACCTTGAATTTGCAGAGATAAGCCTCTCTCTCCACAGGCTAGGATTGAAGGCAAGTACCAACACTCCTTCAGGTCACCACTCCCCTTATTCCATTTCTTAATCTGTTTATGTCCTTGAACAGCAAATTTAGCTGCAATTCTACCTTTTGGGGCCCCTTTTTCCTCAAGCAAATTTTCTTTTTCTGCTGCTCCTTTCATTATATATCTTCAGTAGCGTTACCACCTATATCCACATGACAGTCTATCCTAGTCTATTTTGAGAATTCTTCTGCCAATGGAATAATCAAAACCTTTTTACTTTAGCCTCGGGTAGGTTCTTTGGATGGAGGCAAATTGCAGCCACTCCTATCACCAAAATATCACAAGGATGATTTCTAGGCAACATACTAAAACCCTACTCTCAAATTTCTTGAGCTGGCTCCCAATATTTCATATCATTATCAAGGTCACTCTCTCCCATGCTCCTCTTAGTATGGTCAATTATGCAGTCTTTAATGCATTTAAAACTTTTCCTAATCCAAAGTTCCAAAGTTCAAATTATTTCAAGCAAAAGTATGGTCAGGCCTAGTACAGCAATACCCCAGTCCCTGGGACCAATTTCTGTTTTAGTTAGGTTTTTATTTCCATGAAGGATCACACTGATCATTCAAACTCTTATAATGAAAACATTTCATTGAGGTGGCTCACTTACAATATCAGAAGTGGAGTCAATTATCATCATGGCTGAGAGCATATATGCAGAGAGCCAGGTATGATGCTGGAGCCTGTAGTACCTCCATTTTGACTCAGTGGCAACACAAAGTCATCTGACATACTTCCTCTGACCAGCCTATGCCCACATCAAAACGGCCACACCTCCCACTACTTCCACTTCCTCTTTAATTATGGGGGCCAACTACATTCAAACTACTACAGTGGTATAGCTGAGTCTTGAGGTAGATAAATTCCCAATGATCTGAAGAACTGCCATATTGATTTCCATAATGGCTATACAGGTTTGCAATCCCAGCAGCAATGGGGGAGTGTTCCCTTAATTCCACATTCTTGCCAGCATGAGATGTCACTTGTGTTATTGGTCTTAGCCATTCTGACAGGCATAAGATGAATTCTTTAGGTAGTTTTGATTTGCATTCCCTTGATGGCTAAGGATGTTGAAAATTTACTTAAGTGTTTTTAAGCCAGTTTAAATCCAGCTATTTATAATTCGTTGCTTTAATCTTTACCACACTTTTGTTTGATCATTTATGTTGTTGATATCTACTTTCATGAGGTCGTTTTTTATTCTGAGCAAGTAAATCTGGAACCACACAGACAAACATGATGTATACTCACATGTAAGTGCATATTAGCTATTCAATAAGGAATCATCACAGTACAATCCACAGACCCACAGAGGGTAAGTAATAAGGATGCCTGTAGCAGGGGATGCACTGATTTCCCGTGAGAAGACGAAACAGACTAGGTTTTATGGGTGGACTGGGAGCACCAATGGGGAGGATCTTAGGAGTAATGGAAGGAAAGTGGGAAAGAATACAGGGAGAGATGACTGGAAAAGGGAAGCTTTTAGGGTTGACATAGAAACATAGTTCAGTGGAAACCTTCTGCAAAATATGACAGTGACCCTAATGAGAACTCCCAGTAACTAATAATATGGAGCCTGAAGCAGCCATCTTCTGTAATGACATATAGCTCCCAGTGGTGGAATTGGAAAAGAAAGCCAACCATAAAATATTTGACACACACTTCTGTTGTCTGAAAGATATACCAGAGAATTGGTGACTTAAATTAATGTTGTGGCAAACCAATGACTGGAGCAAATTGAGGCCTAAGCCAAAAGAGGTAACCCATGACCAACATTACCTGGATGGCAATGAATAAGAAGTTTGATGCCTCAGGGATTTAGAGCAGAACAAAATAGAAGTAGCAAAAAAGAAAACAATGGCCAATATAATGATTCCCGGCTGTACTTTGATATAATCAAAGATTGCTTCCTGGTCTAATTGTCATCAGAGGGGTTTCCTCTAATAAATAATGGTGGCAAAAACAGAGAACTTCACCCACACACTAGCTGAAGCACTTAAAAGGATGCAGAAATTTGGATGGGGGTTTCATAGAAGTCAGAGGTGTTAAGGATGCCAGAAAAACACAGCCCACAGAAGCAACTAAGAAGGGATCATAAGGGCTCAAAGAGTCTGACAGAGCAATTATGGATCTTACAGGGTCTGAGTCCTAGCCTCCCCTTTTCTTGGTGATTTTGTGGGACTCTTAACAGTAAGAGTGTGATTGTTTCTGACTCTTTTGCTTTTGTTTGGGACTATTTTCCTCATACTAGGTTGCTTAATCCTCCATGGATATGAAGGATTGTGCCTAGTTTTATTGTATTTTGTCATGATGTTCAGTTGACATCCCTGGGAGGCAGGCCCTCTCTGAAGAGGAAAAAATGAACAGTGGAAAGTTGGGGCAGTGGGAAAGTTAGGGATTAGAAAGAATAGACAGAGTTGTCGATGTGGTCAATATGTACTATAGGAGAGAAGAATTAAAAAGAGAATAAATAAAAATAAAAGAAAAGTCTAACTTCATGGTCCCCACAATCTTAAACAGCTCCAACGCCATTAAAATATCCAAAGTCCCCTCTGATCCTTAAGACAGAATATTGTCTTGTGACATCTTGTAAAATTAAAAAAACAAAGTAACTTTTTCAAACATACAAGGACACTGGATTTTTCCCCCATTTAAAAAGTGAAGAACGTGACTGGCTGTGTGCCAGCCCCCAACTTGGGCAGGCATCCCATACTCACATACAGACTACAGCAGCCAGAAGAACACTTAGGCTACCAGTCCGTGAAATTTCCCCATTTCTTTAGTTTCCAGAGACATAATCCCCTAACAAAAGTCAAGCCACCACCCCTGTAGCCATAACCCCACCCCCACCTGGGTGTGAATCCTTTGCTCAAGAGCAGGCTACACTAGCCAGAAGGAAAGGTACTTGAACTCAGACAAAGACTCCCTGTTGAAACAGAGTCCACACCAGACATTAGAAATCCAGGCAGACTGCCCATCCATGGATTTCCTCCACTCTTTGAGTAGCTCCACAAACATTATCCCTACTCCCAGCTGCCTTCTTGTCACTGTGTCCTAGCTCCCAACATGGGTGGAGATACTGTTTGTAAAAAAGAAACATGAGCTGTGAGAGGTCCATGTAAGCCACAGACATCCCCACTCTCAAAGTTCCCCACACCGCACTGTCCCCATCCCTCCATATTTCCCCAGCCCCCAATTTGCGCAAAGACTCCCTGAAAGCCTGACAGAACCCAGACCACACCTGTCACCAGATTTCCAGCTGCAAACATGATCGTGGGGAATCTCTGTTGAACCACAGGCCACAGAGACCAGAAGAACAAAGAGCAAATAAAAACCAAAAAGTAAACATCAATTCAAAAGAGACAAAATGAGAAATATGAATGTAGATTCATAATCATCACAAACCCAGCTACATAGAGGGCAGCTTAAGAAGCAAACAACAGCCAGGGCAATACAGCTTCATCAGAACCCAACTATCTTACTACAACAAGTCCTCAATATTCTAACATAGCTATAGCATCAGTAACACTGTGTATGAGATGTCTCTGACTCTTACTTGGTCTTGGGACTATTCCTCCTATTGGGTTACCTCTTCAGGCCTTTATATGAGGGTTTATGTCTAGTCTTATTGTAACTTGATATGCCATGTTTGGTTGGTATCCCTTGGAGATCTCTTTAAAGAAGGGAAATGGAGAAGGGGATCTGGAGAAAAATTGATCAAGGAAGGGAACTGAGAGGAGTGAATGGGGGGACTGTAGTTGAGATGAATTCTGTGAGAGAAGAATTTTAAAAAGAAAAGAAAAGAAAAGAAAGAGGAATAGCTCCTTTGTCCCCATAGCCTGCCTGCAGCAAGCAGGGTGGGCCCTTTGTTTGCTAGCTAACCAAGCAGCACGGATGAGTGAGTGCTGCGGCACCCGGGAACAGCCCGCCTACACTTCCCAGTCATCCTACGGGGGCTATACTGCCCAGTACCTCCTCTCTCTTCCTATCCCATCCAGCTTACATCCAGATCCCCCCACCCCCTGTCTCCCTCCCTCCCTCCCATCTTTGGCGGCAGAGCGCCTCCCAGCCCAGCCTGCTTGGGCGCTGGGACCTAACCCAAAGTGGAGGGCAAAGGGGAGCGCAGTAGCTCCTTTGTCCCCATAGCCTGCCTGCAGCAAGCAGGGTGGGCCCTTTGTTTGCGAGCTAACCAAGCAGCATGGAGTTTCGATCTGGGCACCTAGTGAAACATCATTGTGGTGAGTGCGTGCTATGGCACCTGGGAACAGCCCGCCTACACTTCCTGGTCATCCTACAGAGGCTATACTGCCAGATACCTCCTCTCTCTTCCTATCCCATCCAGCTTACATCCAGATCCCCCCACCCCTGTCTCCCTCCCTCCCTCCCTCCCTTCTTTGGCGGCATAGCACCTCCCTGCTCAGCCTGCCTGGGCGCTGGGACTGAACCCGAAGGTGAGTGCAAAGGGGAAGGCGGTAACTCCTTTGTCTTCATAGCCTGCCTGCAGCAAGCAGGGTGGGCCCTTTGTTTGCGAGCTAACCAATCAGCACGGAGATCCGATCTAGACACCAGGAGAAACATCACTGGGGAGTGACATCACTGGGAAGGTACATCAGTGGGCAAGAAGACCTGATCCTGTAAAAGAAGATCCATAGGAGAATATTGGGAGGAAGAGATGGGGAGACGCCAATGCAAGAATTCACCGAACAATCTGAAAAACAACACGAAACCACCAGAAGCCAGCAACCTCACAACAGGACAACATGAACACCTTAATCAAGAAGAAGTAGAAAAAACTGACTTCGTGAAAGTGATTGACACCCTTAAACAGCATATAAAAAACGCCCTTATAGAAATGGATGAGAAGTATAACAGAAAGTTCGAGGAATTGAGTAAATCAGTGAATGATACCCTAGGAAACCAAGGAAAAACAATCAAACAGATAAGGGAAACAGTTCATGACTTGAAAACTGAAATGGAGGCAAAGAAGAAAACACAAACAGAGGGCCGGCAAGACATGGAAAATCTAGGTAAATGAATAGAGACTACAGAAACAAGCATAACCAGCAGAATATAAGAGATAGAAGAAAGAATCTCAGATTCTGAGGATAACATAGAGAAAATAAACGCACTGATCAAAGAAAACAGCACGTCCAACAAACTCTCATCACAAAACATTCAGGAAATATGGGACACAATAAAAAGACCAAACCTAAGAATAATTGGAGTAGAAGAAGGAGAAGAAGTGCAGCTCAACGGTCCAGAAAATATACTTAATAAAATTATAGAAGAAAACTTTCCCAACCTGAAGAAGGATGTACCTATGAAGGTTCAAGAAGCATACAGAACACCAAATAGGCTGGATCAAAAAAAAAATCCCCTCGCCATATAATAATCAAAACACAAAATATACAGAATAAAGAAAGAATATTAAGAGCGGCAAAGGAAAAAGGCCAAATTACTTACAAAGGTAAACCTATCAGACTTACACCTGACTTTTCCATGGAAACCATGAAATCCAGAAGGTCCTGGATAGATGTACTGCAGAAACTGAGAGACCATGGATGCAAGCCCAGATTACTATACCCAGCCAAGCTTTCGTTCACTATAAATGGAGAAAATAAAATTTTCCAGGATAAAAACAAATTCAAACAATATGCAGCCACAAATCCAGCCTTACAGAAAGTAATAGAAGGAAAATCACTAACCAGGGAGTCCAATAATGACCACAATAACTCAGACATCTAGAGACCCTTCATCAACACAAACCAAAGAAGGGATACACACAAACTCGACGACTAAAAAAAAATGACCGGAGTTAACAACCACTGGTCATTAATATCACTTAATGTCAATGGGCTCAACTCACCTATAAAAAGGCACAGGCTAAGAGATTGGATATGAAAACAGGATCCAACATTCTGCTGTTTACAAGAAACACACCTCAACCACAAAGACAGGCACCTACTCAGAGTAAAGGGTTGGGAAAAGGCTTATTAAGCAAATGGACCTAAGAAACAAGCAGGTGTGGCCATACTAATCTCTAACAAAGTTGACTTCAAACTTGAATCAATCAGAAGAGATGGAGAGGGACATTTTATACTCATAACAGGAACAATTCATCAGGAATAAGTCTCAATCCTGAATATCTATGCCCCTAATATAAAAGCACCCACGTACGTAAAAAGAACATTGCTAAAATTCAAGGCAGCCATTAAACCGCACACAATAATAGTAGGAGACTTCAACACTCCTCTCTCACCAATGGACAGGTCAATCAGACAGAAACCTAACAGAAAAATTAGAGAATTAATGGAGGTAATGAAGCAAATGGACTTAATAGACATCTATAGATTATTCCACCCAAATAGGAAAGAATATACCTTCTTCTCTGCAGCTCATGGAACCTTCTCGAAAATTGACCACATACTTGGTAACAAAGCTAACTTACACAGTTACAAAAAAATATTACTAACCACCTGTGTCTTATCAGGTCACCATGGATTAAAGTTAGAATTCAACAACAATGCTACCCCCAGAAAGCCTACAAACTCATAGAAACTGAACAGTCAACTACTGAACCATACCTGGATTAAGGAAGAAATAAAGAAAGAAATTAAAGTTTTCCTTGAATTCAATGAAAATAAAGATACAACATACTCGAACTTATGGGACACTATGAAAGCAGTCCTAAGAGGAAAGTTCATCGCACTAAGTGCCCACTTAAAGAAAACAGAGAAAGCACATATTGGAGACTTAACACCCCACCTGAAAGCTCTAGAAAAAAAAGAAGCAGACTCACCTAGGAGGAGTAGAAGAGTGGAAATAATCAAACTGAGGGCTGAAATCAACAAAATAGAAACACAGAAAACAATCCAAAGAATCAATGAATCAAAAAGCTGGTTCCTGGAAAAAATCAACAAGATTGACAAACCCCTATCCAAATTAGACAAACGGCAGAGAGAAAATTTGCAAATTAATAAGATCAGAAATGAAAAGGGGGACATAACCACAAACACAGAGGAAATTCAGAGAGTCATTAGATCTTACTACAAAAGCCTGTATTGCACAAAACTGGAAAATGTAAAAGAAATGGACACTTTTTTAGATAAATACCATTTACCAAAATTAAACCAGGACCAGGTGAACAATCTAAACAGACCTGTCAGTCGCGAAGAATTAGAAACTGTTATCAAAAACCTCCCTAACAAAAAAAGCCCAGGACCAGATGGTTTCAATGCGGAATTCTACCAGAACTTCCAAGAAGACCTACTACCTATACTCCTCAATGTATTCCACAATATAGAAACAGAAGGGTCATTACCAAATTCCTTTTATGAAGCTACAGTTACTCTGATACCAAAACCACACAAAGACTCGACCAGGAAAGAGAATTACAGGCCGATCTCACTCATGAATATCAACGCAAAAATCCTCAACAAAATACTGGCAAACCGAATCCAAGAACACATCCGAAAAATTATCCATTATGATCAAGTAGGCTTCATTCCTGAGATGCAGGGCTGGTTCAACATACGAAAATCTATCAATGTAATCCAGCATATAAATAAACTGAAAGAAAAAAACCATATGATCATTTCATTAGATGCTGAAAAAGCATTTGACAAAATTCAACATCCATTTATGTTAAAAGTCTTGGAGAGATTAGGTATACAAGGGTCATACCTAAATATAATAAAAGCTATATACAGCAAGCCGACAGCTAACATCAAACTAAACGGAGAGAAACTCAAAGCCATCCCGCTTAACTCAGGAACACAACAAGGCTGTCCACTTTCGCCATACCTCTTCAATATAGTGCTGGAAGTTCTAGCAATAGCAATAAGACAACATAAGGGGATCAAGGGGATTCGAATTGGAAAGGAAGAAGTTAAACTTTCATTATTTGCAGATGATATGATAGTTTTTCACCTCCTGTTTAAGGTCCTCTATTATTTTCATATATATAAGCGACCCCCAAAACTCCACCAAAGAACTTTTACAGCTGATAAACAGCTATAGTAATGTGGCAGGATACAATATCAACTCCAAAAAATCAGTCGCGAGTCCTCGGGGCGCCCGGGCGGGCTGCACTTCCTTTGTTTCTGTGGCCTGCCTGCACCAAGGAGGGTAGGCGCTTTGTTTGCGAGCTGCCCAACCAGCACGGAGGCCTGATCTCTCGGCCCCAGGAGAACCAGCGTTGGGGTGAGTTTCTGGCCCGCGGCGCCAGCCAGGGACGGGGATGTCGGGGGTCCCTTGGCCTCCTGTCTTTCTTGGGCTCTCTGCAGGACCTCTATTCTCTGGTTACTGCCTCTTTCTTCCTGGCCCACCCAGCTTCCGTCCAGAGTCCTCCCCACTTGACCCCCCCGCCCTCTTTTGGCGCGTGGCATTGGGAGCTGGGTCCCAGTCCTCGGGGCGCCCGGGCGGGCTGCACTTCCTTTGTTTCTGTGGTCTGCCTGCACCAAGGAGGGTAGGCGCTTTGTTTGCGAGCTGCCCAACCAGCACGGAGGCCTGATCTCTCGGCCCCAGGAGAACCAGCGTTGGGGTGAGTTTCTGGCCCGCGGCGCCAGCCAGGGACGGGGATCTCGGGGGTCCCTTGGCCTCCTGTCTTTCTTGGGCTCTCTGCAGGACCTCTATTCCCTGGTTACTGCCTCTTTCTTCCTGGCCCACCCAGCGTCCGTCCAGAGCCCTCCCCACTTGCCCCCCCGCCCTCTTTTGGCGCGTGGCATTGGGAGCTGGGTCCCAGTCCTCGGGTCGCCCGTGCGGGCTGCACTTCCTTTGTTTCTGTGGCCTGCCTGCACCAAGGAGGGTAGGCGCTTTGTTTGCGAGCTGCCCAACCAGCACGGAGGCCTGATCTCTCGGCCCCAGGAGAACCAGCATTGGGGTGAGTTTCTGGCCCGCGGCGCCAGCCAGGGACGGGGATGTCGGGGGTCCCTTGGCCTCCTGTCTTTCTTGGGCTCTCTGCAGGACCTCTATTCCCTGGTTACTGCCTCTTTCTTCCTGGCCCACCCAGCTTCCGTCCAGAGCCCTCCCCACTTGACCCCCCCGCCCTCTTTTGGCGCGTGGCATTGGGAGCTGGGTCCCAGTACTCGGGGCGCCCGGGCGGGCTGCACTTCCTTTGTTTCTGTGGCCTGCCTGCACCAAGGAGGGTAGGCGCTTTGTTTGCGAGCTGCCCAACCAGCACGGAGGCCTGATCTCTCGGCCCCAGGAGAACCAGCGTTGGGGTGAGTTTCTGGCCCGCGGCGCCAGCCAGGGACGGGGA
Organism: Microtus pennsylvanicus; assembly: GCF_037038515.1. Classification (NCBI taxonomy): domain Eukaryota; kingdom Metazoa; phylum Chordata; class Mammalia; order Rodentia; family Cricetidae; genus Microtus; species Microtus pennsylvanicus. The sequence continues at coordinate 89,779,830 of NC_134579.1, forward strand.
TGTCGGGGGTCCCTTGGCCTCCTGTCTTTCTTGGGCTCTCTGCAGGACCTCTATTCTCTGGTTACTGCCTCTTTCTTCCTGGCCCACCCAGCTTCCGTCCAGAGCCCTCCCCACTTGCCCCCCCACCCTCTTTTGGCGCGTGGCATTGGGAGCTGGGTCCCAGTACTCGGGGCGCCCGGGCGGGCTGCACTTCCTTTGTTTCTGTGGCCTGCCTGCACCAAGGAGGGTAGGCGCTTTGTTTGCGAGCTGCCCAACCAGCACGGAGGCCTGATCTCTCGGCCCCAGGAGAACCAGCGTTGGGGTGAGTTTCTGGCCCGCGGCGCCAGCCAGGGACGGGGATCTCGGGGGTCCCTTGGCCTCCTGTCTTTCTTGGGCTCTCTGCAGGACCTCTATTCCCTGGTTACTGCCTCTTTCTTCCTGGCCCACCCAGCTTCCGTCCAGAGCCCTCCCCACTTGCCCCCCCGCCCTCTTTTGGCGCGTGGCATTGGGAGCTGGGTCCCAGTCCTCGGGGCGCCCGGGTGGGCTGCACTTCCTTTGTTTCTGTGGCCTGCCTGCACCAAGGAGAGTAGGCGCTTTGTTTGCGAGCTGCCCAACCAGCACGGAGGCCTGATCTCTCGGCCCCAGGAGAACCAGCGTTGGGGTGAGTTTTTGGCCCGCGGCGCCAGCCAGGGACGGGGATCTCGGGGGTCCCTTGGCCTCCTGTCTTTCTTGGGCTCTCTGCAGGACCTCTATTCCCTGGGTACTGCCTCTTTCTTCCTGGCACACCCAGCTTCCGTCCAGAGCCCCCCCTACTGATCTCTCGGCCCCAGGAGAACCAGCATTGGGGAGAATCAGCATTGGGACGAGCCAGGGTTGGGCACGGAGACCTGATCCCTTGGTGCCAGGAGAGCCAACATTGGGGAGGCCGCATTGGGTAGGCAAGGAGACCTGATCTGGTAAAAGAAGATCCATAAGGGAGTTTTTGGAAGAAGAGATGGGCAGACGCCAAGGCAAGAATTCGCCCAACAAACTGAAAAGCAACATGAAGCCACCAGAAACCAGCGACCTCACAATGGAAGGACATGAACACCTTAATCAAGAAGGAGAAAAGATTGACTTCATGAAAGTGATTGACGCCCTTAAACAGCATGTAAAAAACGCCCTTATAGAAATGGATGAGAAGTATAACAGAAAGTTTGAAGAATTGAATAAATCAGTGAATGATACCCTAGGAAACCAAGGAAAAACAATCAAACAGATAATGGAAACAGTTCAACACTTGAAAACTGAAATAGAGGCAAAGAGGAAAACACAAACATAGGGCCGGCTGGACATGGAAAATCTAGGTAAACGAATAGAGACTACAGAAACAAGCATAACCAGCAGAATACAAGAGATAGAAGAAAGACTCTCAGATTCTGAAGATACCATAGAGAAAATAAACACTATGATCAAAGAAAACAGCAAGTCCAACAAACTCTCATCACAAAACATTCAGGAAATATGGGACACAATAAAAAGACCAAACCTAAGAATAATTGGAGTAGAAGAAGGAGAAGAAGTGCAGCTCATTGGTCCAGAAAATATATTTAATAAAATTATAGAAGAAAACTTTCCCAACCTAAAGAAAGATATACCTATGAAGGTGCAAGAAGCATACAGAACACCAAATAGGCTGGATCAAAAAAAAACATCCCCTCGCCATATAATTATCAAAACACAAAGCATTCAGAATAAGGAAAAAATAGTAAGAGCGGCAAAGGAAAAAGGCCAAATTACTTACAAAGGTAAACCTATCAGACTTACACCTGACTTTTCCATGGAAACCATGAAATCCAGAAGGTCCTGGATAGATGTACTGCAGAAACTGAGAGACCATGGATGCAAGCCCAGATTACTATACCCAGCCAAGCTTTCGTTCACTATAAATGGAGAAAATAAAATTTTCCAGGATAAAAACAAATTCAAACAATATGCAGCCACAAATCCAGCCTTACAGAAAGTAATAGAAGGAAAATCACTAACCAGGGAGTCCAATAATGACCACAATAACTCAGACATCTAGAGACCCTTCATCAACACAAACCAAAGAAGGGATACACACAAACTCGACGACTAAAAAAAAATGACCGGAGTTAACAACCACTGGTCATTAATATCACTTAATGTCAATGGGCTCAACTCACCTATAAAAAGGCACAGGCTAAGAGATTGGATACGAAAACAGGATCCAACATTCTGCTGTTTACAAGAAACACACCTCAACCACAAAGACAGGCACCTACTCAGAGTAAAGGGTTGGGAAAAGGCCTATCAAGCAAATGGACATAAGAAACAAGCAGGTGTGGCCATACTAATCTCTAACAAAGTTGACTTCAAACTTAAATCAATCAGAAGAGATGGAGAGGGGCATTTTATATTCATAACAGGAACAGTTCATCAGGATGAAGTCTCAATCCTGAACATCTATGCCCCTAATATAAAAGCACCCATGTACATAAAAGAAACATTGCTAAAATTCAAGGCAGCCATCAAACCGCACACACTAATAGTAGGAGACTTCAACACTCCTCTCTCACCAATGGACAGGTCAATCAGACAGAAACCTAGCAGAGAAATAAGACAATTAATGGAGGTAATGAAACAAATGGACTTAACAGACATCTATAGAACATTCCACCCAAATAGGAAAGAATACACCTTCTTCTCTGCAGCTCATGGAACCTTCTGGAAAATCGACCACATAGTCGGTAACAAAGCAAACATCCACAGTTGCAAAAAAGTATTACTAACCACCTGTGTCTTATCAGCTCACCATGGATTAAAGTTAGAATTCAACAACAAGGCTACCCCCGGAAAGCCCACAAAGTCATGGAAACTGAACAGCCAACTACTGAACCATACCTGGATTAAGGAAGAAATAAAGAAAGAAATTAAAGTCTTCCTGGAATTCAATGAAAATAAAGAAACAACATACTCAAACTTATGGGACACTATGAAATCAGTGCTAAGAGGAAAGTTCATCGCACTAAGTGCCCACTTAAAGAAAACAGAGAAAGCACATATTGAAGACTTAACAGCCCACCTGAAAGCTCTAGAAAAAAAAGAAGCAGACTCACCTAGGAGGAGTAGGAGACTGGAAATAATCAAACTGAGGGCTGAAATCAATAAAATAGAAACACAGAGAACAATCTAAAGAATCAATGAAACAAAAAGCTGGTTCCTGGAGAAAATCAACAAGATTGACAAACCCCTATCCAAACTAATCAAACGGCAGAGAGAGAATTTGCAAATTAATAAGATCAGAAATGAAAAGGGGGACATAACCACAGAATCAGAGGAAATTCAGAGAGTCATTAGATCTTACTACAAAAGCCTATATGCCACAAAACTGGAAAATGTAAAGGAAATGGATACTTTCTTAGATAAATATCATTTACCAAAGTTAAATCAGGACCAGGTGAACAATCTAAATAGACCTGTTAGTCGCGAAGAATTAGAAGAGGTTATGAAAAACCTCCCTACCAAAAAAAGCCCAGGACCAGATGGTTTCAACACGGAATTCTACCAGATCTTCCAAGAAGACCTAATACCTATACTCCTTAATGTATTTCACAATATAGAAACAGAAGGGTCATTACCAAATTCCTTTTATGAAGCTACAGTTACTCTGATACCAAAACCACACAAAGACTCAACCAGGAAAGAGAATTACAGGCCGATCTCACTCATGAATATCGATGCAAAAATCCTCAACAAAATACTGGCAAACCGAATCCAAGAACACATCCGAAAAATTATCCACTATGATCAAGTAGGCTTCATTCCTGAGATGCAGGGCTGGTTCAACATACGAAAATCTATCAATGTAATCCAGCATATAAATAAACTGAAAGAAAAAAACCATATGATCATTTCATTAGATGCTGAAAAAGCATTTGACAAAATTCAACATCCATTTATGTTAAAAGTCTTGGAGAGATTAGGTATACAAGGGTCATACCTAAATATAATAAAAGCTATATACAGCAAGCCGACAGCTAACATCAAATTAAACGGAGAGAAACTCAAAGCCATCCCGCTTAACTCAGGAACACGACAAGGCTGTCCACTTTCGCCATACCTCTTCAACATAGTGCTGGAAGTTCTAGCAATAGCAATAAGACAACATAACGGAATCAAGGGGATTCGAATTGGAAAGGAAGAAGTTAAACTTTCGTTATTCGCAGATGATATGATAGTGTACATAAGCGACCCCCAAAACTCCACCAAAGAACTTTTATAGCTGATAAACAGCTTTAGTAATGTGGCAGGATACAAGATCAACACCAAAAAATCAGTCGCCCTCTTCTACACAAAGGATATGGAAGCAGAGAGGGAAATCAGAGAAGCTTCTCCATTCACGATAGCCACAAACAGCATAAAATATCTTGGGGTAAATCTAACCAAGGAAGTGAAAGATGTATTTGACAAGAACTTTAAGGCATTGAAGAAAGAAATCGATGAGGATACCAAAAAATGGATGGACATCCCTTGCTCTTGGATTGGGAGGATCAAGATAGTAAAAATGGCAATTCTACCAAAGGCAATTTATAGATTCAATGCAATCCCCATCAAGATCCCATCAAAATTCTTTACAGATCTTGAGAGGACAATAATCAACTTTATATGGAAAAACAAAAAACCCAGGATAGCCAAAACAATCCTATACAATAAAGGATCTTCTGGAGGCATTATCATCCCTGACTTCAAACTCTATTACAGAGCTACAGTAATGAAAACAGGGTGGTACTGGCATAAAAACAGAGAAGTCGACCAATGGAATCGTATAGAAGACCCGGATTTTACCCCAAAAACCTATGAACACCTCATTTTCGATAAAGGAGGTAAAAGTATACAATGGAAGAAAGAAAGCATCTTCAACAAATGGTGCTGGCACAACTGGATGTCAACCTGTAGAAGAATGAAAATAGACCCATAGCTATCACCGTGCACAAAACTCAAGTCCAAATGGATTAAAGACCTCATTATCAGCCCGAAAACACTGAACCTGATAGAAGAGAAAGTGGGAAATACCCTACAACAGATGGGCACAGGTGATCGCTTCTTAGGTATAACCCCAGAAGCACAGGCATTAAGGGCAACATTGAATAAATGGGACCTACTAAAACTGAGAAGCTTCTGTAAAGCAAAGGACACTGTCACTAAGACACAAAGGGAACCTACTGACTGGGAGAAGATCTTCACCAACCCCGCAACAGACAAAGGTCTGATCTCCAAAATATATAGAGAACTCAAGAAACTAGACTTTAAAATGCTAATTAACCCAATTAAAAAATGGGGCACTGAACTGAACAGAGAATTCTCAACAGAAGAACTTCAAATGGCCAAAAGATACTTAAGGTCGTGCTCAATTTCCTTAGCAATCAGGGAAATGCAAATCAAAACAACTTTGAGATACCATCTTACACCTGTCAGAATGGCTAAAGTCAAAAACAACAAGGATAGCCTTTGCTGGAGAGGCTGTGGAGGAAGGGGTACCCTCATCCATTGCTGGTGGGAATGCAATCTTGTGCAACCACTGTGGAAGTAAGTGTTTCGGTTTCTCAGGAAATTCGGGATCAACCTACCCCTGGACCCAGCAATACCACTCTTGGGAATTTACCCAAGAGATGCTCTATCACATGTCAAAAGCATTTGTTCAACTATGTTCATAGCAGTATTATTTGTAATAGCCAGAACCTGGAAACAACCTAGATGCCCTTCAATGGAAGAATGGATGAAGAAAGTATGGAATATATACACACTAGAGTACTACGCTGCGGTAAAAAACAATGACTTCTCGAATTTTGCATGCAAATGGATGGAAATAGAAAACACTATCCTGAGTAAGGTATCCCAGACCCAAAAAGAAGAACATGGGATGTACTCACTCATAATTGGTTTCTAGCCATAAATAGGGGTCACAGAATCTACAATTGGCGAACCTAAAGAAGCTAAGTAAGAAGGTGAACACAATGAAAAACATATCGTTATCCTCTTGGATAAGGGAAGTAGACAAAATTGCCGGGGAGAAAAGTGGGATCTTGGGGGTGGGGTGGGAAGGGGGTAAGGGGAGATGGGGAGAGAAAAGGTAGAAGAGAAGGAGGGGGGACTTGGGGAAATAGGAGGATCGGGATAAAGGAAGGTTGGATAGGGGAGCACGGAACCACAATCCATAGTTAAGGGACCCACTTTAGGGTGGGCAGGAGAATTGACCCTAGAGGGGCTCCCAGGTGCCCAAGCTGAGGTCCCCAGTTAGTTCCTTGGGCAGCTGAGGATAGGGAACCTGAAATGACCCCATCCTAGCGCAATACTGACGAATATATTGCATATCATCTTAGAACTTTCATCTGGCGATGGATGGAGATAGAGACAGAGACCCACACTGGAGCACTGGACTGAGCTCCCAAGGTCCCAATGAGGAGCAGAAGGAGGGAGAACATGAGCAACGAATCGGGACCACGAGGGGTGCACCCACCCACTGAGACAGTGGAGCTGATCTACTGGGAGCTCACCAAGGCCAGCTGGACTATTACCAAGAAAAGCATGGGATAAAACTGAACTCTCTGATCATGACGAACAATGAGGGCTGATGAGACGCCAAGGACAATGGCAAGCAGTTTTGATCCTACGCAATCTGCTGGCTTTGTGGGAGCCTAGCCAGTTTGGATGTTCACCTTCCTAGATATGGACGGAGGGGGGAGGACCTAGGACTTACCACAGGGCAGGGAACCCTGACTGCTCTTTGGACTGGAGAGAGAGGGGGAGAAGAGTGGGGGGAAGGGGAGAGGGGTGGGAGGAGGGGGAAAAGAGTGGGAGGAGGGAGAGAAGAGTGGGAGGAGGGGGAGAAGAGTGGGAGGCAGGGGAGGGAAAGGGGAGGCTGGGAGTAGGTGGAAATTTGTTTTTTTTTCTTTATTCTTCTTTTATCAATAAAAAAAAATGTTAAAAAAAATCAGTCGCCCTCTTATACACAAAGGATATGGAAGCAGAGAGGGAAATCAGAGAAGCTTCTCCATTCACGATAGCCACAAACAGCATAAAATATCTTGGGGTAAACCTAACCAAGGAAGTGAAAGATGTATTTGACAAGAACTTTAAGGCATTGAAGAAAGAAATTGAAGAGGATACCAAAAAATGGAAGGACATCCCTTGCTCTTGGATTGGGAGGATCAACATAGTAAAAATGGAAATTCTATTAAAGGCAATTTATAGATTCAATGCAATCCCCATCAAGATCCCATCAAAATTCTTCACAGATCTGGAGAGGACAATAATCAACTTTATATGGAAAAACTAAAAACCCAGGATAGCCAAAACAATCCTATACAATAAAGGATCTTCTGGAGGCATTACCATCCCTGACTTCAAACTCTATTACAGAGCTACAGTAATGAAAACAGGGTGGTACTGGCATAAAAACAGAGAAGTCAAACAATGGAATCATAAAGAAGACCCGGATTTTATCCCACAAACCTATGAACACCTCATTTTCGATAAAGGAGGTAAAAGTATACAATGGAAGAAAGAAAGCATCTTCAACAAATGGTGCTGGCACAACTGGATGTCAACCTGTAGAAGAATGAAAATAGACCCATATCTATCACCGTGCACAAAACTCAAGTCCAAATGGATTAAAGACCACATTATCAGCCCGAAAACACTGAACCTGATAGAAGAGAAAGTGGGAAATACCCTACAACAGATGGGCACAGGAGATTGCTTCCTATATATAACCCCAGAAGCACAGACATTAAGGGCAACATTGAATAAATGGGACCTACTGAAACTGAGAAGCTTCTGTAAAGCAAAGGACACTGTCACTAAGACACAAAGGCAACCTACTGACTGGGAGAAGATCTTCACCAACCCTGCAACAGACAAAGGTCTGATCTCCAAAATATATAGAGAATTCAAGAAACTAGACTTTAAAATGCTAATTAACGCAATTAAAAAAATGGGGCACAGAACTGAACAGAGAATTCTCAACAGAAGAACTTCAAATGGCCAAAAGACACTTAAGGTCGTGCTCAATTTCCTTAGCAATCAGGGAAATGCAAATCAAAACAACTTTGAGATATCATCTTACACCTGTCAGAATGGCTAAAGTCAAAAACACCAAGGATAGCCTTTGCTGGAGAGGCTGTGGAGGAAGGGGTACCCTCATCCATTGCTGGTGGGAATGCAAACTTGTGCAACCACTGTGGAAGTCAGTGTTTCAGTTTCTCAGGAAATTCGGGATCAACCTACCCCTGGACCCAGCAATACCACTCTTGGGAATATACCCAAGAGATGCTCTATCATATGACAAAAGCATTTGTTCAACTATGTTCATAGCAGCATTATTTGTAATAGCGAGAACCTGGAAACAACCTAGATGCCCTTCAATGGAAGAATGGATGAAGAAAGTATGGAATATATACACACTAGAGTACTACGCTGCGGTAAAAAACAATGACTTCTCGAATTTTGCATACAAATGGATGGAAACAGAAAACACTATCCTGAGTGAGGTATCCCAGACCCAAAAAGATGAACATGGGATGTACCCACTCATAATTGGTTTCTAGCCATAAATAGGGGTCACGGAGTCTACAATAGGTGAACCTAAAGAAGCTAAGTAAGAAGGTGAACCAAAGGAAAAACATATAGTTATCCTCTTGGCTAAGGGAAGTAGACAAAATTGCCAGGGAAAAAATTGGGATCTTGGGGGTGGGGTGGGATGGGGGTAAAGGGAGATGGGGAGAGAAAAGGTAGAAGGGAAGGAGGGGGGACTTGGGGAAACAGGAGGATCGGGATAAAGGAAGGTTGGATAGGGGAGCACGGAACCACAATTCTTAGTTAAGGGAGCCACTTTAGGGTGGGCAAGAGACTTGACCCTAGAGGGGCTCCCAGGTGCCCAAGCTGAGGTCCCCAGTTAGTTCCTTGGGCAGCTGAGGATAGGGAACCTGAAATGACCCCATCCTAGCGCAATACTGACGAATATATTGCATATCATCTTAGAACTTTCATCTGGCGATGGATGGAGATAGAGACAGAGACCCACACTGGAGCACTGGACTGAGCTCCCAAGGTCCCAATGAGGAGCAGAAGGAGGGAGAACAAGAGCAAAGAAGTCGGGACCACGAGGGGTGCACCCACCCACTGAGACAGTGGAGCTGATCTATTGGGAGCTCACCACGGCCAGCTGGACTGTTACCGAAAAAGCATGGGATAAAACTGGACTCTCTGAACATGGCGAACAATGAGGGCTGATGAGATGCCAAAGACAATGGCACGGGGTTTTGATCCTACTTAATGTGCTGGCTTGGTGGGAGCCTAGCCAGTTTGGATGTTCACCTTCCTAGATATGGATGGAGGGGGGAGGACGTAGGACTTACCACAGGGCAGGGAACCCTGACTGCTCTTTGGACTGGAGAGGGAGGGGGAGAGGAGTGGGGGTAAGGGGAGAGGGGTGGGAGGAGGGGGAGAAGAGTGGGAGGAGGGGGAGGGAAATGGGAGGCTGGGAGGAGGTGGAAATTTGTTTTTTTTTATTCTCCTTTTATCAATAAAAAAAAGAATATAACAAAAAAAGAAAGAGGAATGCAGAGACAGTGGGGGAAGATTTTCCAAAGCAAGATTATAAACCAACAAGACAAAATTCTGTATTTCTGTCTCAGAGACAAGGAGCTTCATCCTCAAAGAACTCAAATAGTTCTATCCCTGTAACTTTTCCTTCATGTCTCTCATTTGTTATTTACACTCTCTGTATGCATCTATCCATGGCAAATGCTTCAAAGTTTAGTATGTCAGTATCTGATTTTCTCAAAAGAATACAAGATTCATCTTCACAGCTTCATGCAAAAAACTCTCAAAGGCTCCTGACTAGGATACTGACCCTGCCAAACACAGATGGGTTCACCAGTGCTGGACTGAACCCACAGAGGGAGAATCCATGACCTTTACATTTGGCATCTTTATTGTTCCCAGAACCAGAACAACATGGGTGATTAAGGCAAGTTTGGCTACTAAGTTGTAATGGACCCATCCAGATTTGCTTGGACCAGAGTTGCAGCAGGTTTTGTAGAAAGTTGATTCCTGGAACTTGGAATCACATTTCTTACTCCTTCCATTAACTGAAGGTCAAGCTGGATGGAAGCTTATACCCTTAGAGCACCTTGCTAGGCTTCCACTCTAGAGCAGTAGGCTTTTCTTTAATGGTGACAATCTACTTGAAAATTTTTATCTGTTTCTCAACAGGACAGCCATTTGAAACTCCCCAATGCTTTTTTCCTCTATCAAACAGACTTTTCATTTCTTTCTCTTTTTAAAAAATATTTATTTATTATGTATACAATATTCTTTCTACGTGTATGCCTGTAGGTCAGAAGAGGGCACCAGATCTCATTACAGATGGTTGTGAGCCACCATGTGGTTGCTGGGAATTGAACTCAGGACCTTTGGAAGAGCAGGCAATGCTCTTAACCACTGAGCCATCATCTCTCCAGCCCTTTTCATTTCTTTCTATACGACTTGTTTCAATATTCACTGTAGACCTGAATGAGTCATCAATAATAACCATCCCAGTGCCGTCAACACTTTACCTAAGAAATCAGCACTTTAATTGTTTTAATTTACTCTTACACAATTACTCAGGTAATAGAGAAAGAAGTATTATTTGGGGCAAATATATAATACAAATTACCTCTAGCTTAATTTTCATAGAGTATATTTCCCACTGGAGAAATGCTATAAGCTCTATCTTCACTGTCTGCATTACTCTCAAGATTCCCACCTTCATAGTCCCATAATAATAACTAGTGTATCTCTTAATACAAATTTTAGAGTTTATGCCAAGTAAAATCATAATATCTTCAACAATCCTCCAAAAGTCACCAATCCCAGGAACTTTGCAGCAACAAAAATCACTCTGATGTACCACATCTTGTTATAATTTGCTTTTTACTTACTGGATTACATTCTAACCAAGAGCATCTCAGGGTTTATTTACTGTCATTACAACCCATCATTGTGGAAACTTAGGATAGAAACTCAAGTTAGCAACTGAAGACAAAAAAACACACATGGTAAATTGTTTTTATTAGCTTTTTCTCACTTAGTCACTGTCTCATGCTCAGCTAGTTCTCTTACCCAGTTCAGCCCCAGTTCCGTATGAGTATTGCCATGCTCAGTGGAAGAGCCTTCCTACATCAGTAATCAATCAACCCAATTTCTCAAAGACTTGGTAAGTAGTGATTTTGAGTGTTCATGCCTTCAACTGATGTTTCCTCGGAAGACTCTAGGCTACACATGCTGACAGGTGAATCCACTTCAAAGAGACCATAATATATTAAAAAGTATTAAAAATCAAAACCAGTGTATTAACCACATCAATTACTTATGGAGCAGAAAAACATCATCAAGATAGCAACAACTGGAAAACACAGATATCCACAGAAATAATGAAAAGCAAGACTCTAAATTCAAGAAAAAAAAAACTGTCTCTCCACAGACAGCACCCAAACCAACAAAAACCTCAAGGAAGTCATAAAAATATACTAAATTTTCTGAATATAAAAATCGACTCATGCTGGAGGAGATGTGGAGTGTGGAGAATATTCTTCCACAGACTGTGGGTATGCAAAATTATACAACCATGTTGGATATCAGTATTTCAGTTTGTCAGAAAACTGTGAGTCATCCTACCTCAAGAACCAGCAATACCACACTTTGCCATATATCAAAGGATGTCAATGATACCACAAGGGCATTTGCTCAACTATGTTCATACCGGCATTATTTGTAATAGCCAGAACCTGGAAACAACCTAGATGCCTCTCAACCAAAGGATGGATAAAAGAAAATGTGGTACATTTATACACTGGAGTAAGACTCAGTGGTAAACTAAACAATGACATCTTGCAATGGAAATGGATGAAACAAGAAAACCCCATCCTGTTTGAGGGAACCCAGACTTAAAATCAAGAAAATAGTATTACTCACTCAACAGTAGATACTACTTATAAAGCAAAGGATAACCAGTCTACAGTCCACAACCACAGAGAAGCTAGGTAACAAGGAGAACATAACAGAAACATATATAAATCCACCTGGACATGGAAAATAGAAAAGATCTCCTGAGTAAATAGAGACAACAGTCCTGTTAGGCAAGGTCATAACAGTTTACAGAGATCTTGTATTTTGGTTGAAGTAGTAAAACTACAACAATTGTGCTTCATGATAAAGTCAGTTCTTTATCCAGATTTTTTATTGCTTTTGTCTGTGGACTCCCAAAAATAGCCACTCATGCCATTTATCAATCATCTAAAACTGATTACAAAACTCCATATTGCTAATTTTTATTGGCAGACTTGAGTACCAGCCCGAATAACCCCTCAGGTTTCAGAACTGCATATCTATGGCAAGCATGGATCTCAGGGTAAAACATTCACTCAAGTACATTACCTCGGCATCTTCTTTATTTTTCATGCTAGAGGAAAAATGAAGTGAAGGGGGCATGGAGGAGAGGAAGAATAAGGAGAAGAAAGAAGGAGAGTTAGGGGAAGTAGTATAAGTAGGGGAGGTGAAGGAGAGGAAGAGTAGGGGCAGATCTCCATGAGAATTCTAGTTTTTACAGATGTGGTTAGAAAAATCCATAGGGAAGGACAATAATAATATGCATATCAAGATCACAAAAAGTGGCAGATAGAACCTGACAAAGCAGTACTCGAGAACAGGTGACCTGTCCTAGGAAAGAGCCAGCATCCACAGGGAAGTATCTGACATTCCAAGCCCTTAGATAAAGATATTAAACATCCCTGAATCCTTGATTCACCCATGGTTCTCAGCTAATCTCTGCTGTGGTACACACCTCTGAAAACACCCAGATTTGTTTGTTAGCACAGGTGGGGCATGCTGCCTTCCTGCTCAGTGCCTGTCTTCTAGAGAAATTTCTGTGTGTTCTGTTAGCAAATAATTTTGTGAGATTGGCTCTATGTAAATTTGACTGTATGGACAAAGAGTGAATGCCATTGCTCCAAGGTCTCACTGTGTGGGAAAATGGAGCAAAGTCAGTCCACTGATCAAGCAGAGGTTGTACTGCTGTGGTATTTTGGAAATGTGTCCCATTTCAAAGGAAAGAATCTTGGCTTAACAAGTATTTTACAGATATGATGGTGACTTTTCCAAGAAAAGTGTTCCCACAGCTCTGCAAAATAGGTTGTTCCATGTGGATGAGCACATATACACTTCCATGGATCTGCCTATTGGTCTGCGCATTGACTGTATACTCTTGTGGACTCTAATAAATTTTGACATCTACGAAAGCAGGAAACCTCTCATGTTGCTTCCTTCCCTCCCCTTTCTGCACTCTGCCTTCAACAGCTTCAGAGTAAGTAAATGGACTCAATTCTTTCACATATCTCTCTTCAATTATGAGTCCCCAGGAAAAGTCAGATGGATTAAAGGACTCTCATTAACTGGTCTCTTTTTCCTTCTCAATGACCAGTCAAAGCCCAGCCCGGAAGGAGTTGCAAGAGTGTTTTCCCAGCAGAGGGCAGCAAAGGCAGAATTAGCTGTGTTCAAAGCAATTCTCAGGCACGTAATGTGGGGGCAAGCCTGAGCTAGAAAACACACTGGTATAAAGAGAAATCAATAGCACTTGGAAAAAACAGGAATATAATCTTTAATAACACTAGGCTGTTTCTAGCTCTGCTAGGAGTGTCCCTGGGCTTGAGAAGGAGCTATGTTCCTTCTCCACGAGTTGGAACCTAAATGGAAAGACATCATTGATCAAGCCAGCTCTCAACACAATAGTGTTTCTCTTTTCAAATAGTCGTCACCTTGTCTCGTCGTGCGCATTACGCAGAACTATAATTATCTCAAAAAAAGAAATGGGAACTTTAAGTCACAGCATGCCCCAATGTTCATTATGATTCTATAATGCCCCTCTTAGGTAGCAGGTTAGAGGTTTGTTGTTGATATAGTGATGGGTGTGGTGGCTGTTTCTAAATCATTGGTGTCTTTGTCATCGTTTAGAGGTCAAATGTGTGAACAATCCTTGTAAACAACTTGGTGTTCTAGAATCCTAATCTCTAACAGGCCTCATTAGCATCCTACTTATCTTTGGGTAATTTAGAGACAACTCTACCTCAGGTAAATATCTCCTAAGCATTGTTGAATCCTTTATATCAACAATTCTTACTCTTCTGCACAACAGCTTAATAGTGGAGTGGAAACGAATGCAAGGATGCCATTTACAAACGCCACAAAATTAACTCCAAATGCATTTTACTCCTCAATGTTAAATGCAAAGGGCAAAGCTTCTGAAAAATATTAGAAAAACTACGCATCTCCACGATTGGGACCTTGCCTTCCCATACGTATCAAAATGTGGACCACAAAGATGTTTCTAACACACAGTTCCCTGCTGGAAACGATTTTCACAGATGCAGCCCACAGAGGAAAGTTATTTGAAGGAAAGAATTGTTTCCTGTGAGTTGCAAGGACCACATGGGACCTCAGAGAACACTGACGGTAGCAGCAGATTCCTACCCTGGCTCGGCAAGGGTCTGCCACACTGTCTCCCATGGCTCACGGATCTCTCGTCCCATATTTGGGACAGCAGCGCCTTACTCACCATGCGGTGGATTCCATGCTCACCCATGTTCTCCTCACAGCACCCAGCAGTAGCACTCACAGCACAGAAAGCAATCCCCTGGCGCCTGCTCTGCTATAAAATCAAGCCGGCAAAATGGCGCCAGGAAGTGTCCCGCAAGACTTCTGACTGACAGGTCTGTCTGGAGTCCCTGATTGGCTCGTGAGCCTTGAGTAACAAATGCACCTCCCTCCCTGAGGTTTACGGAATATTTAAAGAAACAGCGCAGGATTATTTGGCTGTGTTTTACACCCCAGACCCAGACTATTACAGATCTGCAGACATGTAAATTTCAGTACCACGTATGCCTCTATCAGATAGATAACACAGCTATCTTCCTGCAATACACAACCAAATTGCCTTCATCCTCCTGGACACGACGTGGCTAGCTAGCACAGCCCATTGCACAATGTGGAGTAGACTGATTCTCCTGTTCAAAAGATGCAAGGGTGCACAGAATACTGATAAGTACAGATTTAAGGAAACCAAAGATGATGTTTGTTCTGTGACTTCAGGCTGACACCAGGAGTCACAGGCACTTCTGACAGCCATGAGAGCAACGCAAGCACCAAATTCCATCCAAGATGATATATTTTTCTCATGCCAGAAGACTCGGTAAAAGCTCCATTGCATTGCTATATTAATTTCTGAATTTCTTGTCAAAATCTTTACTAAACATTAATAATAAAAAGTGTAGTCTATATGGTAAGTTGAATACTTCAAGAATATGGGGCTAGGAAGAATGATTTCATAGGCACTATCGTGAGCCAGGACATTTTCCTCAGTGGGCAAGTGAAAAATTACTTGCATTATTCCAGGTTCTCTACCTGAACAGGACTGGTAGATGGAACTTTCCGTGTATGTAGAAAGTAGATTTATTAGAATTTCTCAGAGGCTGTGGTCCAGTTGTTCTAACAATGGCTGCCTGCCAGTGGAAAACTGAAGATTTCAGCAGTTTTTTTGGTCCATGAATCAGGTGTGTCAGCAGGTTTTCAGTATCCAGGAGGATTCTGAAGAAGTAGGCTCTACTGCTATGAAAGGAATGAATTTGTAGCCAGAGTTATGTCAAGCAGGCAAATAGAGAGAATGCTTTCTTCTTTAATATTCCTGTATAAATAGATTGCCATCAAAAGGCGTGATCCAAATTATAGGTGAAATTATTTTGATTGATTGATTTTTTTTTTTTTTTGGTTTTTCGAGTCAGGGTTTCTCTGTAGTTTTGGAGCCTGTCCTGGAACTAGCTCTTGTAGACCAGGCTGGTCTCGAACTCACAGAGATCCGCCTGCCTCTGCCTCCCGAGTGCTGGGATTAAAGGCGTGCGCCACCACCGCCCGGCTGATTATTTTCTTAATTTTTATTTTCTCGAGACATTGTTTATCTGTGTTGGCCTGTATCACATTCTCTAGACCAGACTAGTCACCAACCCTTAAAATCCAAGTGTTTCTGCTTACAGAATTCTTGGATTAAAGATACACACTACCATCAAGCTGGAAAAGGTGGTTCTTATCACCTCAATAGACCCTGACTAAAGATGGGTCTTCCCATTTCAAAACCTTAAATAAGAGAAACCCCTTATTGGTGTAACCTGTTGTTCAGTTTTACTTCCAGAGGTAGTCAGCTTGACTAGACAGAATATCCAATACAACAGCCAAGACAAAATAAATGAGTAAAATTTGTCACCTCAACTGACAAGTAGACCATGGGTATTATTTCCAGAGCAATGCTTTTCCTAAACAAGCATGGGGATTTTACTTAGGGAGTCTGGGCATGTTCCTGTGGAGTTCTCCCTAACTCCTAAACATAGTCTGCCAACAAATCCACCTCAACAAATTCATGACAAACATGGTGACTATGTAATAGCAGTGACATTTAGGGACATCCTTATCTCAAAGTCATGCAGAAATATGTAAATTAAAAATAATGGAAAGAAATGCCTCTGGCAAGTTTATCTTGTACTAAAAGTTCTTAGTTGAAAATCAAGTAAAAGTCACTATGAAAGCAAAATTCTTTGGAACATATCCTCCTTGTTAATTAGGATGTTAGATCTAACAGGTAAGTGTGCCAATGTCACAATTCCACAAGTGTAAATTACAGAGAACACAAACACAGAGAGCATCAAGGAAGAGTCACCAATCAGCAATCAGTTATTAGATGGATGTCTCTAGTCATAAATTTTAACCTGAGAACAAGTCAGATTTAGATTCAGAACATGTTGGTTCAGAAAAGATCATAACTGCTTCCACTCTAGACAAGAAGGAGTTCATTTAACTAACTCTGGCAGCTTCTTGTCTCAGAGCTGTGACCTCCCTGTAAAGAATTCCATGCTTTCCCGTTCCTAACCATTGCTTCAAATTTTAGTTATGTGTGTGCCTTTTCTGCATGTGTAAGTGCACAGTACTTTGTAGTAATATGAACAGCGGCGGGGCTGCGTCCCCAGCACCTCGCCCCCTCGGCTAGCTTTACCCGAAATAATTACACAGACACTGTATTCATTTAAACACTGCTTTGGCCCATTTCTACCTAGCATCTTCTAGGCTAACTCTCCCACCTGGACTAGCCCATTTCTTATCATCTGTGTAGCACCGGTCTTACCGGGTAGATTCTAGCCTAAGTCCATCCTGGGTCGGAGCTTCAGAGCTTCATCGCGTGTGTCTGCCCAGGAGCCGGGAGCATGGCGGACGTCTGCTCCCGAGAGGAGAGCTGTCAAGTCTTACCTCACTTCCTCTTCCTCCCGGCATTCTGTTCTGTTTACTCTACCCACCTAAGGGTGGGCCTATACAATGGGCCTAGCAGTTTCTTTATTGCTTAGCCAATGAAATCAACAGATTGATATATGACACTCCCACATCACTTCCCCTTTTTCTGTTTAAACAAAAAAAGGAAGGCTTTAACCTTAACATAGCAAAATTACATATAACAAAACAGTTATCAAGTAAAAATTACAATAATCTTTATCATAACTAAGGAAAACTATAACTATAACTAACTATTTTACCTCCATCAAAGACTCCAGAAAGATACAATACTACATAAGCAAACAAGAAAAAAGCAACTTTTAAAACTCTAGAAATGACAGAGACATCTCGCTGCCTGGACAGTCACCCAAAGTTCCTCTGTACCGTTGGGGCATCCATCTTCAGCCTTCAGGCCCATGGTATCCAGCAGACATTTCCATAAAGCAGGAAAATTCAAAGTCAGTTCAGTCACTATCTGTTGTGTCCTGCAGAATGTCTCGCAGACTCTTTCATGAATCAGGAACCCCGAAAGATCATCTCACCTTAGGCAAGTTCAGTAGTCCTCTCTCTGTGGGTTCTCTGTGTCCAGTTTATGCAACAGTCCAGGCAAGAACAGTTTCTTGCCCAAATGGCTATGCAGTAGATTGGTGCTGCCAGGAGCAGAGTGTCTCATTGTCATGAAAAGTCCTCAGTTATTAAAACATTAAATGTCCTGAATGTAATCTTTGAAAGACATGAAGAATATCTATCTAAAATATATCTCTATATATCTAGAAAATCTAACCAACATGACTACAAGCTTTACAATTATCAATGCTATCAATAAAGCAAAATCTATACTAATGCAAATTATTCATATCTATATCAGTACTTTCAGAGGTCAGAAGATATAAGATGCCTGAAACTAGAGCTAAAGCAAATGGTTAGCTATCGTGTGGGTTCTGGGAACTGAACCCGAGTCTTCTGTAACAACACACAGTGCTCTTAATTGCTGAGCCATCTCTCTAGCCACACTTCTTTTGTTAATAGTTTGTTTTAAATTTGTTTTAAAATTTAATTAAAATGTACAAAGACATTACATCACTTTCCTCTATTTTGTCTTCCCTTCATCCCTTTTCATATATTTCTCTTCCAATGTTTTACTTTAGTATGTGTGAACAAGTCCACTGAAATATCTGAATACAATCTAATGAGTTTGTTTTTTTAGTTGTATTTCATAGTTTAGGGGCTGACAATACTGTATGGGATGAATAATTTGGAACTTCACCCTTCCCTGGGGTAATTCTCTCACCTGGAGGAGAATTCAAGTCTTTTAAATAAGCTTCAGGCCTCTGACCATGATTAGTCTGCATTGGACAGAAAATGATGAAGAACAGAAAACTTTGGTAGGGAAATATCTAAGAAGTTAAGAGGACTGAAGATTCTTCCAGAGTACACAGGTTCCATTCCCAGTACATACAGAAGCTCCGTGCTGTCTGTATCTCTAGTACCAGGTGTTCTGCCACCATCTACTGGCCTCCTTAGACACCAGGTATGAGGGGACACAAAGACGTGCATACGGGAAAAACACCCATACACATGAAATTATAAATGAACTAGATTTGTAAAAGCAACCAAAGCAAAACCATAGGAAGAAATTATATGCACCATAAGAATTATTTCTCCAGGGCTGGAGAGATGGCTCAGTGGTTAAGAGCATTGCCTGCTCTTCCAAAGGTCCTGCGTTCAATTCCTGGCAACCACATGGTGGCTCACAACCATCTGTAAAGAGGTCTGATGCCCTCTTCTGGCCTGCAGACATGCACACAGACAGAATATTGTATACATAATAAATAAATAAATATTAAAAAAATGAAAAAAAAGAATTATTTCTTCAGCTGTGCATAGTACTGCACCCTTTTAGTACCAGCACTTCAGACAGAGTGACAGGAAGAGCCTGGTGAGTTTCAAATCATGTGCTACATAGTTGATATCAACACACACACACACACACACACACACACACACAGAGAGAGACAGAGACAGAGAGAGACAGAGACAGACAGAGAGAGAGACAGAGAGAGAGAGAGAGACAGACAGAGAGAGAGAGAGAGAGAGAATAAAATAGAATAACATCCAGAAAAGGAGATTTAGAAAATTGGAGCAATACAATACCTTTTAAAATCATTACAGGTGTCTGCCACTGGCCTCACAGAAAATTTTCAAAGCTAAAAACTGCAAACATGGTCACACAGGCTATAAATCTCAGGCTTTTGTTGACAAATTCAACCTGGCATCTGTAAGTCTGAGTCAATGGTGATTTTATATATTTCCTTCCAAATTATGGTTCATCACTGAAAAACCTAAGACTACTTGTAGATATGTAAATAATTGTGAGTTATTTTCTTTGATTAAAACAGGGACTCATTTGATGCCCCAGTTGATGTTTATACACTAAGGATAATACTGCACATATTGAGTTTTTAATAGGTATTTATACACATTTATTCCTGAGCCTTTGGACCATCATTCTTAGCATGACACTCTGCTGAAAAAGAGAGATTTTCCAAACAATTTTTTTTTGTTTTTTTCGAGACAGGGTTTCTCTGTGGCTTTGGAGCCTGTCCTGGAACTAGCTCTGTAGACCAGGCTGGTCTCGAACTCACAGAGATCCGCCTGCCTCTGCCTCCCAAGTGCTGGGATTAAAGGCGTGCGCCACCATCGCCCTTTTCCAAACAATTTCATGTTGGTTGGATAAAAATAAATTATAATGTTCACAACAGTTTTGTTTCTTCATAGAAATCTTGTAATTCTTGGGATCACTTCTATCTTCAAAGGCATGAGATTTGCTCTAAAACTAAATTTACAAAAAAGCTCCTCCCTGGTTTCTATAGTTGGAATGGGAGATTTTCTGTATAGTCTTCCACAGAACACTTCTGTATAAAATACACCATGTCCAAGACAATGTATAAAATAAAGCATTAAATTAGGTTTACAGTTCTAGACTGCTAGAGCAATGATGGCCTAGAAAACAAAGGGGAAAAAAAGCCAAGAGCGCACATTTGGAACCTAAAGGACATAAGGAGTAACTGTGCATAATTCTAGGCTTTTGAAGTCTGAAAGTCCACTCACCTGAGCATACCCCTTTCAAAATGTCACAACGCTACTCATTCCTAAAAGTGTCTATCAACTGAGAAAACATGTATTTGAAAATATCTGGCTATGGATGTTATATCTTCTAACCCACATTTATCCAACTTTTACACAGTGACAACTACTTTCTATCTGACTGCACTCTACCTTATACTTAAGTGAGACTACTGTTTCCAACATGCAATAACACAGAATGACCATTCCTAGTTCACAAAGAATGAATCTGAGCATAAGAATTGATCACATCAAAGCTAGACCAAAATTGGAAAGGAAAATTATTAAATCTTGTAGCACCTTATCAACGGGGACCCACCTGAGTTCCCAGGATAGATGTGAAGTAATCAGCTTACAGCTGACAAAATGTAGGAATAATGGCAAGCTGGCTCCTTGTCTTCCAAATGGACAGGGAGCCAAATGAGACATTACTTTACTACCAGTTATAGTTTATTTTATGGGACTTTTTAAATTTGTTTTCAAGACAGGTTTTCACAGTGTAACAATCCTGACTGTCCTGGAACTCACCTTGTAGATTAGGCTGGCCTCAAACTCATAGAGATCCTCCTGCCTCTGCCTCCCAAGTACTGGAAATAAAGGCGTGTGCAACCACTTCCCAGTCCAGTTATCTCTTTTTGAGATGACTGTTTTAATGATTGCCTGTGGTCATGTTAGAGGAGCAGCAGGTGGCAATTGTAATATAAGGCATCAGCACACCAGAAGGAGAATTTCTGATGGGTGAGTCTTATATAAGCAAAGCCCCTACACCAAGGATCCCAGAATGTGTTTCTCTTCTGTGTCTTTACATGTTGGCTGCTGCTATCATTCTGTGGGATCTGGCATGGTGAGAATGTGTGTGTGGAGATCACTACTGTGTATAATGTAGTGTGTCTGGCTCATGGAAGCCTCCCATTCTATAGGAATTACTACCTGTAAATTACTATGAAGAGGATTTCTTCCTATGCTATACTATTTGATAATAATGTTAGTTAAAACAGAATTTTGATGATAAAAATATAAACAAGTGTCACACAGCTAGAACATATGAGTTTCTCCTGAGCAACTGTATAGACTGTGACATAGGGTAATAATTAAGAAAACAGTAGAGTCCCAGTAGCCCAACTAGTTTAAATTCTTTCAATCTTAATATTGGGAGATGTGTTTTGGAATGCAACATAGCTGAAACAAAGCTTTAAAAACAACTGAATGTTACATGAAAATATTTTCTCAAATAGCTTTGAGATAAAGTACTGAAGAAGACAATCTAAACATTTTATTTCTCCATGCACAAAACTCACTAAAATCAGGAACACGACAAGGCTGTGCACTCTCTCCATACTTCTTCAATATAGTGCTTGAATTTCTAGCAATAGCAATAAGACAACATAATGGGATCAATGGGATTCGAATTGGAAAGGAAGAAGTTAAACTTTCGTTATTTGCAGATGATATGATGGTGTACATAAGTGACCCCAAAAACTCCACCAAAGAACTCCTACAGCTGATAAACACCTTTAGTAATGTGGCAGGATAGAAGATCAACTCCAAAAAATCAGTCTCCCTCTTATACACAAAGGATATTGAGGCAGAGAGGGAAATCAGAGAAGCATCACTTTTCAAGATAGCCAAAAACAACATAAAATATCTTGGGGTAACTCTAACCAAGGAAGTGAAAGATCTATTTGACAAGAACTTTAAGGCATTGAAGAAAGAAATTGAAGAGGATACCAGAAAAATGGAAGGATCTCCCTTGCTCTTGAATTGGGAGGATCAACATTGGAAAAATGGCAATTTTATCAAAGGCAATTTATACATTCAATACAATCCCCATCAAGGTCCCATCAAAATCCTTCACAGATCTTGAGAGGACAATAATCAACTTTATATGGAAAAACAAAAAACCCAGGATAGCCAAAACAATCCTATACAATAAAGGATCTCCTGGAGGCATTACCATCCCTGACTTCAAACTCTATTACAGAGCTACAGTAATGAAAACAGTGTGGTACTGGCATAAAAACAGAGAAGTCGACCAATGGAATCGTATAGAAGACCCGGATTTTATCCCACAAACCTATGAACACCTCATTTTTGATAAAGGAACTAAAAGCATATAATGGAAGAAAGAAAGCATCTTCAACAAATGGTGCTGGCACAACTGGATGTCAACCTGTAGGAAAATGAAAATAGATCTGTATCTATCACCATGCACAAAACTCAAGTCCAAATGGATTAAAGACCTCAATATCAATCTGAACACACTGAACCTGATAGAAGAGAAAGTGGGAAGTACCCTACAACAGATGGGCACAGGCTTTCACTTCCTATGTATAACCCCAGCAGCACAGACATTAAGGGAAACATTGAATAAATGGGACCTCCTGAAACTGAGAAGCTTCTGTAAAGCAAAGGACACTGTCACTAGGACAAAAAGTCAACCTACTGACTGGGAGAAGATCGTCAACCAACCCTGCAACAGACAAAGGTCTGATCTCCAAAATATATAAAGAACTCAAGACTCTAGACTTTAAAATGCTAATTAACCCAATTAAAAAAATGGGGCACAGAACTGAACAGAGAATTCTCAACAGAAGAAGTTCAAATAGCCAAAAGACACTTAATATCATGGTCTACCTCCTTAGCAATCAGGGAAATGCAAATCAAAACAACTTTGAGATATCGTCTTATACCTGTCAGAATGGCTAAAATCAAAAACACCAATGATAGCCTTTGCTGGAGAGGTTGTGGAGGAAAGGGTACCCTCATCCATTGCTGGTAGGAATGCAAACATGTGCCACCAC
This sequence comes from Microtus pennsylvanicus, assembly GCF_037038515.1. NCBI lineage: Eukaryota > Metazoa > Chordata > Mammalia > Rodentia > Cricetidae > Microtus > Microtus pennsylvanicus. The sequence continues at coordinate 89,803,145 of NC_134579.1, forward strand.
TCTGGAAATCAGTGTGGCTGTTTCTCAGGAAATTCGTGATCAACCTACCCCTGGACCCAGCAATACCACTCTTGGGAATATACCCAAGTGATACCCTATCATATGACAAAAGCATTTGTTCAACTATGTTCATAGCAGCATTATTTGTTATAGCCAGAACCTGGAAACAACCTACATGTCCTTCAATAGAAGAATGGATGAAGAAAGTGTGGAATATTTACACATTAGAGTACTACTCAGCGGTAAAAAACAATGACTTCTCGATTTTTGCATACAAATGGATGGAAATAGAAAACACTATCCTGAGTGAGGTATCCCAGATCCAAAATAGGAACATGCGATGTACTCACTCATAATTGGTTTCTAGCCACAAATAATGGTCATTGAGTCTATAATCTGTGATCCTAAAGAAACTAAATAAGAAGATGAACCCAAAGAAAAACATATAGTTGTTATCCTGGGTATGGGAAGTAGACAAGATTGCCAGGCAAAAAAATTGGGAACTTGGGGGTGGAGTGGGACGGGGGTAAGGGGAGACGAGGAGAGAAAAGTAAGAAGGGGAGAATGGGGGAACTTGGGGAAACGGGATGATTGGGAGAAAGGAAGGTTGGATAGAGGAGCAGGGAATCACGTAACTTAATTAAGGGAGCCATCTTAGCGTTGGCAGGAGACTTGAACCTAGAGGGGCTCCCAGGTGCCCAGGGCGATGTCCCCATTTAACTCCTTGGGCAGCTGAGGATAGGGTACCTGAAATGACCCTATCCTATAGCCATACTGATGAATATCTTGCATATCACCATAGAACCTTCATCTGGCGATGGATGGAGATAGAGACAGAGACCCACACTGGAGCACTAGACTGAGCTCCCAAGGTCCCAATGAGGAGCAGAAGGAGGGAGAACATAAGCAAGGAAGTCAGGACCACGAGGGGTGCACCCACCCACTGAGACAGTGGGGCTGATCTATTGGGAGCTCACCAAGGCCAGCTGGACTATGACTGAAAAAGCATGGGATAAAACCGGACTCTTTGAACATGCCGGACAATGAGGGCTGATGAGAAGCCAAAGACGATGGCACTGGGTTTTGATCCTACTGCATGTTCTGGCTTTGTGGGAGCCTAGCCAGGTTGGATGTTCACCTTCCTAGACCTGGATGGAGGGGGGAGGACCTTGGACATTCCACAGGGCAGGGAAGAATTACTGCTCTTTGGACTGGAGAGGGATGGGGAGAGGAGTGGGGGGAGGGGGAGGGAAATGGGAGGCTGGGAGGAGGTGGGAATTTCATTTTTTTTCTTTCAATAAAAAAAAAATTAAAAAAAATTGACTTAGACATTATGCTTTATCACAGACACAGAAGTTGCCCTCAAACACATCTATAAAATTTTACATTTGGATAAGTGCATTTATGTAATGGAAGAAAAGTGTGAAATCAGTGAATTCACAGAACAACTATCCATATAATTTTACTGGTACAAACAAAGTAGAAAACTCATAATGCTTAAACAGACAGCTGACACTGAAGTTGTTTTTCTTTACAATTTTATTTACATAATTGTATGCTGCTGAAAATATTACCAAACATGTATAGTCACATTCCCTTCAATATGAATCTTCTCAAGTCCTCAAAGTGTACTGTGATATGCAAAGGCTTTAAAAGATCTATTATTTACTAAAAGTTTTACTCTTGTATAAAACCTACCAAGAAGAGGCAAACTTTACCACACTCATTATACTTAAAGAGTTCCTCTGGTCAGACAGTGGTGGCACACCCCTCTAATCCAGCACTAGAGAGGCAGAGATAGACAAATCTCTGAGTGCAAGGTGAGCCTCTTCTATGGCTGAGTGCAAAAACAGACTGCAATATTATGGAAAAACTTTGTCTCAAAAAAAAAAAGTTTCACTGAAGTATGTTTTTTCTCATGATTTCAAAGCCTAATGACACATATAAAAGCTTTACCGCATTAGCTAAATTTGCAGGGTTTATATTCAACATGTGTTCCTTGGTGGATGTAAAGACTTTACATTGATTAGTCATAAGCTTTCTCTCCAGTATGTATTCTTTTGTGAAGTTGGAGGCTACTAACATATTAAAAGGCTTTTTCACATTGATGACATTCCTAGGGTTGTTTTTTCCTGCTATGTGTTCTTTTCTGTATTTGAAGTTTAGAGCTCTGTGAAAAATCTTTATCACATTGCTTACATTCAAAGGGCTTCTCTTTTGTATGTGTGGTTTTTTGTCTGTGAAGCTGGCCATCACATGCAAAAGCTTTATCATATTGACTACATTCATAAGATTTCACTTCAGTGTGTGTTCTTTAATGATTTTGGTGACTACTAAGTTGTGAAAAGCCTTTACAACATTGATTTCACTCATGTTTCATGTAAAGTATGTGTTTTTTTATGTGCTTTGAGACTACTAAGTTGTGAAAAGGCTTAATCACATTCATTACATTCATATGGTTTCTCTCTAGTATGTGTTATTTTGTGTTTTTTGAGACTACTAACTTGTGAAAAGGCTTTATCACATTCATTACATTCATACGGTTTCTCTCCAGTATGTGTTATTTTGTGTTTTTTGAGACTACTAAGTTGTGAAAAGGCTTTATCACATTGATTACATGGATAAGGTTTCTCTCCAGTGTGTGTTCTTTTGTGAAGCTGGAGAACAGTGACATAGGAAAAGGATTTTCCACATTGATTACATTCATAGGGTCTTTCTCCAGTATGTGTTCTTTTGTGTATTTGGAGCTTACAGCGATGTGAAAAAGTTTTATAACATTCATTACATTCAAATGGCTTTTCTCCAGTATGTGTTTTTTTATGTCTGTTAAGCTGGCCATGACTCTCAAAAGATTTATCACATTGATTACATTGATAAGGTTTCTCTCCAGTATGTGTCCTTTGATGTATGCGGAGAGCACTGTTCTGTGAAAAGGCTTTATCACATTGATTACATTCAAAGGGCTTCTCTCCAGTATGTGTTCTTTTATGTACTTGAAGATAATGATTATATGCAAAGAATTTACCACATTCAGTACATTCATAGGGTTTCTCTCCAGTATGTGTTCTTTCATGTCTTTGGAGTCCAGAGCGCCGTGAAAAAGCTTTATCACATTGATTACATTCAAAGGGCTTCTCTCCACTATGTGTTCTTTCATGTCTGTGAAGCAGGTCATGACTTGCAAATGCTTTACTACATTGATTACACTGATAAGGTTTTTCTCCAGTATGTGTTCTTTGGTGTAGTTGGAGAGCATAGTTCTGTGAAAAGGCTTTATCACAGTGATTGCATGTGTAGGGTTTCTGCCCAGAATGTGGTTTTTTATGTTTTTGAAGCTGACCATGACTGGCAAGAACGTTACTGCATTGATTACACTCATAGTGTCTCTCTCCAGCATGTACTCTTTTAAATATTTGAGGACAACTGTGACATGCAAAACCTTCATCATGTTGAATACAATCACATGGGTTCTCTGAAGAATGAATTTTTTCATGCCTGTGAAGAAAACTGTAACATGCAAAGGATTTAACACATTGTGTATATTCAGAGGCTTTCTCTCCAGTATGGCTTCTTTCATACCTGCAAAGATAATTGGAACATTTAAAAAATTTATGCATTACTCTAGTGAATTTTATTATCTGTATGAATTAATTTTATATGAGACTTTTTATGTATTTGAAAAAACTAGAACCACTCAGTTTTAAATAAGCTTTACCATACTTATTTCATTCTAAGATTTTCTTATAGTTTAATAGATACTGCATAACAAAGAGAACTTGGATAAACAAAGTAAGTACACAGTCCAACACTCATAGGGCTTGTCTTCAGTGAGAGTTTGTTGATGTCTTTCCAATGAAGTTGGAAAACTAATTAAATATTGTTATTCCTTTGCCGAACTACAGTTCCCAGCATTCTCCTGGATACGGACATTTCCCAGAAGCCTTTGCATTCCCCGTTAAAAGCGAAGGTCTTTACGAGTTCCCCCTCTTTTTCCCTTCCCCCCTTGTTCTCCTAGTGTTTTGCACACCTGTACCTGCCTGTTGCCCCTCCCCCATTAAAGTGCACCCACGTGGGACCGCCGCGTGTCTGTGTCTTTTCCTCGCGTAACCGCCTCCGCTTTTACATTACAGCCAAGCCAGGATATTTTATTATTTAACAACAATTTGGTGCCGTTTGACTCATCTCGACCGATTACCTGCGCCCAACTTCACCTGCTTGCCACGGCCTCATCCTCAACCGTGAGTTAACCTGAATTGGCTTCCCTTCCCCTGGGGCGCTCAGAGACTGTCCGGCCGCTCAGAGACTGTCCGGCCGGCTTTCTCTGCTGTGTCCCGGACTGGGTCGCCAACCTCCTTTCCCACCCCCCCCTTGCTTCTTGCCCTTGGCCTAGGCCTGCGTCACCCACAACCGGGAGTTCGGTGCTTCCGGCTTTTTTCTCCTTTTTTTCTAAACTTTTCTGTCTCCAGCCCCGCTACGTTGCGGTGCTTCTCGGGCAACACGCCCTAAACAGCTTAATTGTCTCCTCCCAACTGGGGTTTCTTTCTACCCCGTATGGTTGTTGGGTTCGGGCCAATTAAGCCTTAGCATGCCCCAAGAACACTTGGACGCCTGTGTTTTTGGCCTGCCGTGTTCGCGGTACTTTTCGGGTACCTTTTCGTGGGTGACCTCCGCTTTAACCATGGGCTCCAAGCAGTCAAAGCCAATCCCTCCATCCTCCCCGCTCGGGCAGCTTCTGGAGGCTCTGGAGCCTCATGCCCTCATTCCCTCCATAAAACTATCCAAGTTAATACGACTTTGTTCCAAAACTTGGCCTAAATACAATTTACAAGGTTCTATCCGCTGGCCTTCCCAAGGGTCATTTGACCCCGATATTCTGCGGGAGCTGGCCAATTTCTGTCACCGATCAGCTAAATGGAAAGAGCTCATGTACATAATGGCTTTTTTCTATATGGCTCTGAAGACTGACCCATCCACCTCGTCTCACTGCTCACCGGCTCACATGTTTCTGGCTTTACCCTCCCTCCAGGAACCCTCAGCTCCCGCCATGTCGCAACCTTCCGCTCCGACCATGGACCCCGCTGACGACCCCCCTCCCCCCCGACCTCGTGGGGCCACTCCTTCCCGCCCTGCCCAATCGGGGGCTACCTCTCCTACCCTCCCCCCTTCAAAGGTTTCTTTTAGGTACAGAAAGGATTCGCTTACACCTTCCCCCCATGCCTCTAAACGTTTCATTCCTAGGTCTCCAGGAGCTCGGCGTAAATATCCTTCTGGGTCACCTTCCCATTCCCCTAAATCTCCCAAAAAATCTCATTCCCCCCGTCTCATGTATCCCAGCCTTTCTGATCCAGCTTCACCCAACGTCTCCCGCAGCCGGAATCGAGTACGAAGACAGCTAACAATTTCTTCCCGTCACAGGAGGCGTAGCCCATCAAAGTCAACTTCGGAATCATCCGATTCACCTTCCCGCCCCAGCCCCCCACCTCGGTCTTCCAAAACCCCCTCAGGCCCTAACCCCACCCACCGCCTTGCGCCTAATTTCACCCCTCCCCTCACGCGCTCGCGAGCCGCTGCCGCCGCCCCCGCCGCCCCCGCCGCTGCCGCCGCTGCCGCTGCCGCTGCCGCCGCTGCCGCCGCGGCGGCGACAACAAACTCTGTTCAACTTAAACCAGCTTCCGTCCTACCCTTGAGGGAGGTGGCCGGCGCTGAGGGATTGCTTCGGGTTCACGTACCCTTCGCGTTATCGGAACTTTCACATATTTCTAAGCTACTGGGGTCGTACACAGCTGACCCCACTAATTTTACAAAAGAGTTTCAGTATTTAACCCAATCTTATAATCTAACTTACCATGATATCTTCATGATTCTCTGTAACAACTTACTTCCCGAGGAACGCAGGCGTGTCTGGGAGCAGGCCAGGTTGCACGCGGACGAAGTGCACCAAACCCAGCCTTCCCACCCACCTGGTGCAGAGGCTGTACCTGACAAGGAACCCCACTGGGATTACAACTCCCCCAGGGACATCCTGGCCAGAGACCGGTTCCTAACCTGCCTCCTGGTGGGATTAAGAAAGGCCGCTCTTAAACCAGTAAATTATTCTAAACTCGCAGAAATTTTCCAAGACACTAAGGAAAATCCTTCTGCATTTCTTGACCGCCTTACCAAAGCTATGTTACAGTTCACCAACATGGATCCAGAATCCACGGAGGGCAGACAGCTCCTGATGACCCACTTCGTGAACCAGTCCTACTCAGACATCAGGGCAAAGCTCAGGCGTTTGGAGAAGGGTCCCCTAACCCCACAGGCACAGGTCCTGGAGACGGCCTTCAAGATCTACCACGCAAGGAACGACAAGGCCAGAAATCATTGCCATGTGATCGCGGCACCCGCCAGGCCAGCCGAGACGATGGACTCCACTGCCCGCCCTTCGCGCGCGGCTCCCCCGCCCCCCGGCCCATGCTTCAAGTGTGGTAAGACGGGTCACTGGTCAAAGGAATGCCCCAATCCCCATCGCAACCCAAGGGGCCCCTGCCCAAGGTGTCACAGGGAGGGTCATTGGTCCACAGACTGCCCGCGTTTGCTCAATGACGCGGGGGCAGCCGCCCCAGAGGACCCCCAGGCTGACCTATTGGGCTTGGCTCTGGAAGACTGAAGGTTCCCGGGCTCCTCTACCGACAACCCGACTGCTACGCCCATCTGCAACCAGGAGCCTCGGGTACTTCTTACAGTGTCGGGACGCCTCATCTCCTTCCTCTTAGACACCGGAGCAACATATTCGGTTCTAAGGGAATTTTGGGGGCCAACCTCCCCCTCAAGTTCCCCTATTGTCGGGGTAGGGGGACAGCCTTATCTACCTCTCCAAACTCCACCTCTCAATTGCATATTTAGAGGTATCTTTCTCACTCATTCATTCCTAGTTCTGCCAACTTGTCCAGTCCCACTCTTGGGAAGGGATCTTCTGACCAAGCTGGGAGCTTCCATTTCTTTTGCGACCCCCACCCGTTTCATTTCAGATTCGTCGGTGACACAGCTGCTGCTTCTCCTGGCTCCGCGACCCCCTGATACTAACATGCCTTTTCCCCTCCCGGCTTCTCAGGTGGACCCTCTCGTGTGGGACATCCAAAACCCAGCTGTTGCTAAACATCACCCCCCCGTCGTTGTTCAGTTAAAAAACCCTACTGGGTATATCACTCAAGCCCAGTACCCACTTCCTTCCCAAAGCCTGAAAGAACTAAAACCTATAATTTCTGATCTCTTGAGAAAGGGGCTGCTTCGCCCCACCTCATCTCCCTTTAACACTCCTATACTGGCTGTCAAAAAATCTAACGGGACTTATCGTTTGGTTCAGGACCTCCGGCTCATCAATTCTGCTGTCGTCCCCTTACACCCAGTGGTACCTAATCCCCTCACACTTCTGTCTAACATTCCTTCAGGGACCTCCCACTTCTCAGTCTTAGACCTAAAGGATGCATTTTCTCTATTCCTCTCAGCCCTCAGTCTCAGAACATCTTTGCCTTCACCTGGACAGATCCTGATACTAATTTCTCCACTCAACTAACCTGGACCGTTCTCCCACAGGGATTCCGGGACAGCCCACATCTCTTTGGCCAGGCTCTGGCCTCTGATCTGCTCTCACTGTCCCTCCCTAAATCAAAACTGGTACTCTATGTTGATGACATCCTGCTATGTAGCCCGTCTTTGGAGACTAGCAGGACTGACACCGCCACCTTATTAAATTTTTTATCCAAAAAGGGCTACAGAGTCTCGCCTTCTAAGGCTCAATTGTCCACCACTCAGGTAACGTATCTGGGGTTAACCATAACCCCAACACAAAAAGCTATCACCCTGGACAGAAAAAGACTAATTCAATCTCTTGCAGTTCCTTCCACCAAAGAAGAGGTTTTGTCATTCCTGGGAGTGGCCGGTTTCCTGCGATCCTGGATTCCCTCATTCTCCCTCCTCGCCCGCCCCCTATATGAAGCAGCTCTCGGCTCTATGCACGAGCCCCTGCTTCACCCCATCACCAAACCTTTCCGGAGACTCCAACAGGCCCTCACTCAGGCCCCAGCCCTCCATCTTCCGGATTTAACCCGCCCTTTTTCCCTTTATGTAACAGAAAGAGAGGGCTATGCCCTGGGAGTTCTAGGTCATCAACTGGGACCTTCCTTCGCACCTGTAGCCTACCTGTCAAAGAAGATGGACCTCACCACTCGGGGCTGGGCACCCTGCATACGGGCCTTGTCAGCTGTGGAACTTCTTATTCGTGAGTCAAAAAAGCTAACCTTCGGAGCAGCTACCACGGTTTTCTCTCATCATAACCTGTCTAACCTCTTAACTTACAAAGGCCTACAGACCCTACCTCCTTCTCGGGTTCTTTCGCTTCAGGTGGCGCTGGTGGAAGACACGAGTCTCACATTCCAGTGCTGCCCACCTCTCAATATTTCAAATCTCCTACCTCAACCTAGTGCTAATGATTCCCCATCCCATTCCTGCATTGAGGTCCTGGAGGACCTGCTGCCCCACCCCTCACATATACAGGAGGGCAGTCTGCCCCAGGCTACTCACACCTGGTACACGAACGGCAGCTCCTTTCTATGTGACGGGACCCGCAGAGCAGGTTATGCCATAGTGTCAGACACAGAGATAGTCGAGGCAAAGGCACTCCCTGCTCATACTACCAACCAGCAGGCTGAGCTAATAGCCCTCACCCGTGCCTTTCAGTTAGCCGCGGGACAATTTACACAGATTCTAAATATGCTTTTCATATCCTGTTGTCACACGCGGCCATCTGGAAGGAACGCGGGCTTCTCACAGCGAAGGGAGGGTCTATTACCAACTCAGAGCATATTATGAACTTGTTGAGGGCCTCCTATCTTCCTAAAGCTATAGGAATTATTCACTGTCGGTCTCATCAGTCTGACAGTTCGATTGTTTCCAAGGGAAATAACCGGGCTGACAGAGCAGCTAAGACAGCAGCACTTAGCTCAGACCTGCCTCAGTTACCTCAGGGAGTCCTCACAGCACAGCCCACAACCCCGCAGACATCTCCTAACACTCAACAGATCTTGTCCTACCTACATCAGCTTTTTCATCCTAATGAAAAAGCTCTGCTTCACTTTGTAAAAACACATATCAAACCCACGCCTGAGGATATCAGGTTTCTAAAAGCCACCACTGCCTCCTGTCAGATCTGCCAAAAGTCAGATCCCAGGACTAAATATCGTAGTTTCCCTTTCCCTACCCACCAAGCAAGGAGCTCCCTTCCGGGAACTGACTGGCAGCTGGATTTTACTCATATGCCCACAGTCAGGAGAATTAAATATCTCCTGGTTCTGGTGGATACAATGTCTGGGTGGGTTGAAGCCTTCCCCACCTCTAACAAAAGGGCCCAAACAGTCTCTGATATTCTTCTCCAAGAGATTATTCCTCGGTTTGGACTCCCAACTTCTCTTCAGTCAGATAACGGTCCAGAGTTTACTTCTCAGATCTCTCAAAATCTGTCAAAAGCGCTCGGAATCCCCTGGAATTTTCACATACCGTACCATCCTCAGTCATCAGGTAAGGTAGAACGAACTAACCGCTCTTTAAAGGAAGCCCTCATGAAGATGTCACAAGAACTTCACCTGGACTGGGTAAGGCTCTTACCTTTAGCTCTTTTGCGGCTCCGAGCCCTTCCAAGAGGCCCTCTCCTCATCTCGCCCTTCGAACTCATGTATGGACGGCCGGTCTTAACCCCCGGTTTCTCATCAGAGATCTCTCCCCTACCTGAACACCTGCTCACCCCCCTCCTTTTCCACTTACGCTCACTACTGTGGGACTTCACAGATCATTCACTACCTCGACCATGTGCTAATACATGTCCACCGCCAGTTAAAATAGGAGATAAGGTACTACTCTCACCTCCAGGCCAGCGCCCTGCACCCCTTTCCCCTAAATGGCAGGGCCCTTTCAGGGTAATTCTTTTAACTCCTACAGCCGCCAAGCTTGAAGGGATTCCTCATTGGATTCACCTGTCACATCTTAAACCGTTTATCTCCACAGCTCAAGATAATCCTTCATATACGGTAACTCAAACTGGAGCCTGTTCTCTTAAGTTTCAGAGAACACCTGATCCAGTCCCCCTACCACAGGCTGAAGAGAACACTGGTCCCCATCCGTCGCTGTGTTAAATCCATAAATAATCTAGCTGTCGTTTGCAGGTACCCTCACTAAACACGGAGTCAAGTGGTAAGCAGATTCTCCTCTACAAACTCTTTAACATAACAGGCCAGCCATTGACTGCAGCAGTGGCCCCTGAAATGTTAAGAAATGTATGGTTAGAATCTATTTCTTTTAAGACAGTTTCTTTAAGCTCCAGGATGCCAGCCCAACCTATCCAAACAAATCAAGCACAAGCGGACCACTAAGGATAAGTATCTCCCCCAAATTTTTTAACCTCCTTTTTACTTTTTTAATCTTTTTCCTTTTACTAATGCAACTTTGCCTTCCAGCGTCTTAATGATGACCCAGCTACTCAGGAGAGCCAGACAGAAGCTACCTCAGATGACAGCGATTTCTTCAATCAGCGAACTCAAACATCAGCGATTCAAACAACCAGCAGCTACACCAGCGATCTCAGGCACCATCAATCAGCGACTTCAAAGGCCAATGAAACATTCCCTGGACCCCTCGACGCCCAAAGCCAGCAGGAAGCAGTTAGAGACCGGACTACGCCCCTACTCCCTACCCTTCAAGGTCCCCCAATTTTTTTTTCTTTTTTAATCAAACCAAAAGGGTGTAATGTTATTCCTTTGCCGAACTACAGTTCCCAGCATTCTCCTGGATACGGACATTTCCCAGAAGCCTTTGCATTCCCCGTTAAAAGCGAAGGTCTTTACGAGTTCCCCCTCTTTTTCCCTTCCCCCCTTGTTCTCCTAGTGTTTTGCACACCTGTACCTGCCTGTTGCCCCTCCCCCATTAAAGTGCACCCACGTGGGACCGCCGCGTGTCTGTGTCTTTTCCTCGCGTAACCGCCTCCGCTTTTACATTACAGCCAAGCCAGGATATTTTATTATTTAACAACAATTATAACCTTGTATCACATTCAACATGTCTACCCAAGGTTGAAATACTAAATTTCTTTCATATTTTCTCGTTATTCTGAGAGAGTTCCACTCATTCTTCACATAGTCACATGCTCACTTGCTTGTGTTCAGAGTGACATATGATAGTCTTATTAAAGGAAGAACAAATAAATGATCTTTTTCCATTGAATTCACACAATTTGAGTTTTTGTTCCTCACAAACATGTGGAGTAGGGATTTAGGTTTCTCCACAGAAGCCTTTTTGACTTTCATAAACTAACCATTTCCATAAGGTTAGCAAAGCCACAGGTATATGAGTAACTCTAGCTTTACTACAGACTCTATTTCTCATACAGATTTGGACATATACTTATCATCTATTCAATGTCTATGCCTTGTGCAGTACTGGAGTTGCGTAAACTATATGAATTGACATTTCTATGGCACAGTTCTCATGGGGCTATGATTCAATTGGTGGTATCAGTAAAACATTGTTTCCTTATCTTCTTTTTTTGAGAGGAATGCCTTGAAAACACTGAACAGCTACCCGATATGGAGGCATATGACTTTGTGAGAAATTGATAATGATCAATACATTTCAAGCTGTTCTTCTTTATTACTGTTGTCTTGCTTTAAATCTGCCAGGACACATTAATTTTTTTCAATGGAAATTTGAAAATTTACATAAAAATTACCTTCCATGTCTTCTAGCACTTTGACAATGTTCTCTGAAATTATGATCTTCCCAACTATAGCCTAAAATATAGTACCAGAAAATGGATGATATATTATTGGAAATTGTGCAAAATGTAATATCATAAATAAACAATGCAGTATTTATTCAGCCCATTCTTATTCTTTCTTAAACAAAACTATGCAAGAGAATCAATAACCAAGGCACAGTTGTCCCTTTACATTAAAATGTGAAGGAAAGTTCACAGTCTTACCTACGGCTGTGAGGTTCCTGTATGTCTCCAGCATCACATCTTTGTAGAGACTCTTCTGAGAAGGATTGAGCAAGGCCCACTCATCCCGAGTGAAGTCAATGTGCACATCATCATAGGTCACTGCATTCTAGAATAATCCAAACAATAGTAAAACAAAGTGTGAACCTGACCTTGTAAAGGAATACTTCTTTTACTGTAATATATTCACATATTTCTTATGCTTCCTACAGTTCTTTCATGAAATAATGTAATCACAACTAACTTTAGAAATGAGCTGAAGAGGAGGCTCATATGTGCCATTCCTTGGCCCATTACATAGAATACAGCCTTGAGAAAGAAATGGCAATGAACAGACATACAGACAGAGACAAGCAAGCAGATCAACACTACTGAGAACACATCAGAAAAATAGTGTGGATGATTATTAACTAGAAAAGAGATGGGAAACATGGGTATATTGGCTCATATCTTAATACCATCACTCAATGTAAAAGCAGATGACTTAAATTAAGTTGGATGCCAGTCAAAACCTATGCAGTGAGTTATAGGTAAGCCAGAGTTACACATTAATAAAACCCTGTCTTCTCACCAAAAATCATTTAAACAAAAAAAATGTAAAAAGAAATCAGAGGTTTTTACTGAAGTTCCTACAAAATGTTTTGCATTCCTGTAGTTCTGCATTCATCTTCCAGAACCTGCCATGGCCCAGTTACATTGTAGCACAATAAAACCTTACTAAAAAGGAGTACATGTTGAACAGTGGATGTCATGATAGTCTAAGGAGATACTTTCAGGACAGCCAGAGTTACACACAAAAACATTGTCTTTCAGAAACAAAACTAAAAACAAATATTTAAAATAAAAAATCAGAGCAGCAAAAATGATTAACACTGAATAGCAATTGCTTCAACTGCATGTTTTGTCATTTAGTGATACCATCTATAATGATGGTGAAGTCATGGCAGCAGGACACAAACAATCAGATATGAGTTGAAGCTATAAACATGTAAATCCAATCCCCAATGTGGAATTTCATTAAAAAGCCTTCTCCTAGTAAAGTTTCCACAAATACAACAAAGAAGGGCACCAAGGAAAGACAAGTGTTCAAATACCTCATTATATCTTGGAGCTTTTCCTTTAATCAACTACATTCTGACCCATATCTCTAAATGGTCATAGTCACCTCATGATGTAAAAGTATTTAGTCTAACTTCAATGATTGTCATAGGCTGCAACAGTCCCTGAAATGTTTGTCTTTTATAACATTTATGATAATGAATTGACTTGGCCATATCCAGACCAAAAAACCCACACATCCTACTACTGCCACTCTATAGGAGATTATGGAGTCCAACTACATTCAAACCACCACAGTGATGTAGCTGAATTTTGAGATAGATAGATTCCTAATTATCTGAAGAACTGCCATATTGATTTCCATAAGGGCTATACAGGTTTGCAATCCCAGCAGCAATGGGGAAGTGTCCCCTTTATTCCACATTCTTGCCAGCATGAGATGTCACTTGTGTTATTGGTCTTAGCCATTCTGACAGGTATAAGATGAATTTTTAAGGTAGTTTTGCTTTACATTCCCTTGATGGCTAAGGGTGTTGAAATTTTACTTAAGTGTTTTTAAGCCAGTTTAAATCCAGCTATTTATAATTCGTTGCTTTAATCTTTACCACACTTTTTTTTGATCATTTATGTTGTTGATATCTACTTTCATGAGGTCGTTTTTATTCTGAGCAAGTAAATCTGGAACCACACAGACAAACATGGTGTATACTCACATGTAAGTGCATATTAGCTATTCAATAAGGAATCATCACAGTACAATCCACAGACCCAATAAGGATGGCTGTAGCAGGGGATGCACTGATTTCCCATGAGAAGACGAAACAGACTAGGTTTTACGGGTGGACTGGGAGCACCAATGGGGAGGATCTTAGGAGTAATGGAAGGAAAGTGGGAAAGAATACAGGGAGAGATGACTGGAAAAGGGAAGCTTTTAGGGTTGACATAGAAACATAGTTCAGTGGAAACCTTCTGCAAAATATGACAGTGACCCTAATGAGAACTCCCAGTAACTAATAATATGGAGCCTGAAGCAGCCATCTTCTGTAATGACATATAGCTCCCAGTGGTGGAATTGGAAAAGAAAGCCAACCATAAAATATTTGACACACACTTCTGTTGTCTGAAAGATATACCAGAGAATTGGTGACTTAAATTAATGTTGTGGCAAACCAATGACTGGAGCAAATTGAGGCCTAAGCCAAAAGAGGTAACCCATGACCAACATTACCTGGATGGCAATGAATAAGAAGTTTGATGCCTCAGGGATTTAGAGCAGAACAAAATAGAAGTAGCAAAAAAGAAAACAATGGCCAATATAATGATTCCCGGCTGTACTTTGATATAATCAAAGATTGCTTCCTGGTCTAATTGTCATCAGAGGGGTTTCCTCTAATAAATAATGGTGGCAAAAACAGAGAACTTCACCCACACACTAGCTGAAGCACTTAAAAGGATGCAGAAATTTGGATGGGGGTTTCATAGAAGTCAGAGGTGTTAAGGATGCCAGAAAAACACAGCCCACAGAAGCAACTAAGAAGGGATCATAAGGGCTCAAAGAGTCTGACAGAGCAATTATGGATCTTACAGGGTCTGAGTCCTAACCTCCCCTTTTCTTGGTGATTTTGTGGGACTCTTAACAGTAAGAGTGTGATTGTTTCTGACTCTTTTGCTTTTGTTTGGGACAATTTTCCTCATACTAGGTTGCTTAATCCTCCATGGATATGAAGGATTGTGCCTAGTTTTATTGTATTTTGTCATGATGTTCAGTTGACATCCCTGGGAGGCAGGCCCTCTCTGAAGAGGAAGAAATGAACAGTGGAAAGTTGGGGCAGTGGGAAAGTTGGGGATTAGAAAGAATAGACAGAGTTGTCGATATGGTCAATATGTACTATAGGAGAGAAGAATTAAAAAAGAGAATAAATAAAAATAAAAGTCTAACTTCATGATCCCCACAATCTTAAACAGCTCCAACGCCATTAAAATATCCAAAGTCCCCTCTGATCCTTAAGACAGAATATTGTCTTGTGACATCTTGTAAAATTAAAAAAACAAAGTAACTTTTTCAAACATACAAGGACACTGGATTTTTTTCCCCCATTTAAAAAGTGAAGAACGTGACTGGCTGTGTGACAGCCCCCAACTTGGGCAGGCATCCCATACTCACATACAGACTACAGCAGCCAGAAGAACACTTAGGCTACCAGTCCATGAAATTTCCCCATTTCTTTAGTTTCCAGAGACATAATACCCTAACAAAAGTCCAGCCACCACCCCTGTAGCCATAACCCCACCCCCACCTGGGTGTGAATCCTTTGCTCAAGAGCAGGCTACACTAGCCAGAAGGAAAGGTACTTGAACTCAGACAAAGACTCCCTGTTGAAACAGAGTCCACACCAGACACTAGAAATCCAGGCAGACTGCCCACCCATGGATCTCCTCCACTCTTTGAGTAGCTCCACAAACATTATCCCTACTCCCAGCTGCCTTCTTGTCACTGTGTCCTAGCTCCCAACATGGGTGGAGATACTGTTTGTAAAAAAAAAAAAACATGAGCTGTGAGAGGTCCATTTAGGCCACAGACATCCCCACTCTCAAAGTTCCCCACACCGCACTGTCCCCATCCCTCCATATTTCCCCAGCCCCCAATTTGCGCAAAGACTCCCGGAAAGCCTGACAGAACCCAGACCACACCTGTCACCAGATTTCCAGCTGCAAACATGATCGTGGGGATTCTCTGTTGAACCACAGGCCACAGAGACCAGAAGAACAAAGAGCAAATAGAAACCAAAAAGTAAACATCAATTCAAAAGAGACAAAATGAGAAATATGAATGTAGATTCATAATCATCACAAACACAGCTACATAGAGGGCAGCTTAAGAAGCAAACAACAGCCAGGGCAATACAGCTTCATCAGAATCCAACTATCTTACTACAACAAGTCCTCAATATTCTAACATAGCTATAGCATCAGTAACACTGTGTACGAGATGTCTCTGACTCTTACTTGGTCTTGGGACTCTATTCCTCCTATTGGGTTACCTCTTCAGGCCTTTATATGAGGGTTTATGTCTAGTCTTATTGTAACTTGATATGCCATGTTTGGTTGATATCCCTGGGAGATCTCTTTAAAGAAGGGAAATGGAGAAGGGGAGCTGGAGAAAAATTGATCAAGGAAGGAAACTGAGAGGAGTGAATGGGGTGACTGTAGTTGAGATGAATTCTGTGAGAGAAGAATTTTAAAAAGAAAAGAAAAGAAAAGAAAAGAAAAGAAAAGAAAAGAAAAGAAAAGAAAAGAGGAATGCAGAGACAGTGGGGGAAGATTGGCCAAAGCAAGATTATAAACCAACAAGACAAAATTCTGTATTTCTGTCTCAGAGACAAGGAGCTTCATCCTCAAAGAACTCAAATAGTTCTATCCCTGTAACTTTTCCTTCATGTCTCTCATTTGTTATTTACACTCTCTGTATGCATCTATCCATGGCAAATGCTTCATAGTTTAGTATGTCAGTATCTGATTTTCTCAAAAGAATACAAGATTCATCTTCACAGCTTCATGCAAAAAACTCTCAAAGGCTCCTGACTAGGATACTGACCCTGCCAAACACAGATGGGTTCACCAGTGCTGAACTGAAACCACAGAGGAAGAATCCATGACCTTTACATTTGGCATCTTTATTGTTCCCAGAACCAGAACAACATGGGTGATTAAGGCAAGTTTGGCTACTAAGTTGTAACGGACCCATCCAGAGTTGCTTGGACCAGAGTTGCAGCAGGTTTTGTAGAAAGTTGATTCCTGGAACTTGGAATCACATTTCTTACTCCTTCCATTAACTGAAGGTCAAGCTGGATGGAAGCTTATACCCTTAGAGCACCTTGCTAGGCTTCCACTCTAGAGCAATAGGCTTTTCTTTAATGGTGACAATCTACTTGAAAATTTTTATCTGTTTCTCAACAGGACAGCCATTTGAAACTCCCCAATGCTTTTTTCCTCTATCAAACAGACTTTTCATTTCTTTCTTTTTTAAAAAATATTTATTTATTATGTATACAATATTCTTTCTACGTGTATGCCTGTAGGTCAGAAGAGGGCACCAGATCTCATTACAGATGGTTGTGAGCCACCATGTGGTTGCTGGGAATTGAACTCAGGACCTTTGGAAGAGCAGGCAATGCTCTTAACCACTGAGCCATCATCTCTCCAGCCCTTTTCATTTCTTTCTATACGACTTGTTTCAATATTCACCGTAGACCTGAATGAGTCATCAATAATAACCATCCCTCTGCTGTCAACACTTTACCTAAGAAATCAGCACTTTGTTTTAATTTACTCTTACACAATTACTCAGGTAATAGAGAAAGAAGTATTATTTGGGGCAAATATATAATACAAATTACCTCTAGCTTAATTTTCATAGAGTATATTTCCCACTGGAGAAATGCTATAAGCTCTATCTTCACTGTCTGCATTACGCTCAAGATTCCCACCTTCATAGTCCCATAATAATAACTAGTGTATCTCTTTACACAAATTTTAGAGTTTATGCCAAGTAAAGTCATAATATCTTCAACAATCCTCCAAAAGTCACCAATCCCAGGAACTTTGCAGCAACAAAAATCACTCTGATGTACCACATCTTGTTATAATTTGCTTTTTACTTACTGGATTACATTCTAACCAAGAGCATCTCAGGGTTTATTTACTGTCATTACAACCCATCATTGTGGAAACTTAGGATAGAAACTCAAGTTAGCAACTGAAGAAAAAAAAACACACATGGTAAATTGTTTTTATTAGCTTTTTCTCACTTAGTCACTGTCTCATGCTCAGCTAGTTCTCTTACCCAATTCAGCCCCACTTCCGTATGAGTATTGCCATGCTCAGTGGAAGAGCCTTCCTACATCAGTAATCAATCAACCCAATTTCTCAAAGACTTGGTAACTAGTGATTTTGAGTGTTCATGCCTTCAACTGATGTTTCCTCGGAAGACTCTAGGCTACATATGCTGACAGGTGAATCCACTTCAAAGAGACCATAATATATTAAAAAGTATTAAAAATCAAAACCAGTGTATTAACCACATCAATTACTTAAGGAGCAGAAAAACATCATCAAGATAGCAACAACTGGAAAACACAGATATCCACAGAAATAATGAAAAGCAAGACTCTAAATTCAAGAAAAAAAAACTGTCTCTCCACAGACAGCACCCAAACCAACAAAAACCTCAAGGAAGTCATAAAAATATACTAAATTTTCTGAATATAAAAATCGACTCATGCTGGAGGAGATGTGGAGTGTGGAGAATATTCTTCCACAGACTGTGGGTATGCAAAATTATACAACCATGTTGGATATCAGTATTTCAGTTTGTCAGAAAACTGTGAGTCATCCTACCTCAAGAACCAGCAATACCACACTTTGCCATATACTAAAGGATGTCAATGATACCACAAGGGCATTTGCTCAACTATGTTCATACCGGCATTATTTGTAATAGCCAGAACCTGGAAACAACCTAGATGCCTCTCAACCAAAGGATGGATAAAAGAAAATGTGGTACATTTATACAATGGAGTAAGACTCAGTGGTAAACTAAACAATGACATCTTGCAATGGAAATGGATGGAACAAGAAAACCCCATCCTGTTTGAGGGAACCCAGACTCAAAATCAAGAAAATAGTATCACTCACTCAACAGTAGATACTACTTATAAAGCAAAGGATAACCAGTCTATAGTCCACAACCACAGAGAAACTAGGTAACAAGGAGAACATAACAGAAACATATATAAATCCACCTGGACAGGGGAAATAGAAAAGATCTCCTGAGTAAATAGGGACAATAGTCCTGTTAGGCAAGGTCATAACAGTTTACAGAGATCTTGTTTTTTGGTTGAAGTAGTAAAACTACAACAATTGTGCTTCATGATAAAGTCAGTTCTTTATCCAGATTTTTTATTGCTTTTGTCTGTGGACTCCCAAAAATAGCCACTCATGCCATTTATCAATCATCTAAAACTGATTACAAAACTCCATATTGCTAATTTTTATTGGCAGACTTGAGTACCAGCCCGAATAACCCCTCAGGTTTCAGAACTGCATATCTATGGCAAGCAAGGATCTCAGGGTAAAACATTCACTCAAGTACATTACCTCGGCATCTTCTTTATTTTTCATGCTAGAGGAAAAATGAAGTGAAGGGGGCATGGAGGAGAGGAAGAATAAGGAAAAGAAAGAAGGAGAGTAAGGGGAAGTAGTATAAGTAGGGGAGGTGAAGGAGAGGAAGAGTAGGGGCACATCTCCATGAGAATTCTAGTTTTTACAGATGTGGTTAGAAAAATCCATAGGGAAGGACAATAATATGCATATCAAGATCACAAAAAGTGGCAGATAGCACTGACAAAGTAGTACTCCAGAATAGATGACCTGTCCTAGGAAAGAGCCAGCATCCACAGGGAAGTATCTGACATTCCAAGCCCTTAGATAATGTTATTAAACATCCCTGAATCCTTGATTCACCCATGGTTCTCAGCTAATCTCTGCTGTGATATACACACCTCTGAAAACACCCAGATTTGTTTGTTAGCACAGGTGGGGCATGCTGCCTTCCTGCTCAGTGCCTGTCTTCTAGAGAAATTTCTATGTGGTCTGTTAGCAAATAATTTTGTGGGATTGGCTCTATGTAAATTTGACTGTTTGGACAAAGAGTGAAAGCCTTTGCTCCAAGGTCTCACTGTGTGGGAAAATGGAGCAAAGTCAGTCCACTGATCAAGCAGAGGTTGTACTGCTGTGGTATTTTGGAAATGTGTCCCATTTCAAAGGAAAGAATCTTGGCTTAACAAGTATTTTACAGATATGATGGTGACTTTTCCAAGAAAAGTGTTCCCACAGCTCTGCAAACTAGGTTGTTCCATGTGGATGAGCACATATACACTTCCATGGATCTGCCTATTGGTAGCGCATTGACTGTATACTCTTGTGGACTCTAATAAATTTTGACATCTACGAAAGCAGGAAACCTCTCATGTTGCTTCCTTCCCTCCCCTTTCTGCACTCTGCCTTCAACAGCTTCAGAGTAAGTAAATGGACTCAATTCTTTCACATATCTCTCTTCAATTATGAGTCCCCAGGAAAAGTCAGATGGATTAAAGGACTCTCATTAACTGGTCTCTTTTTCCTTCTCAATGACCAGTCAAAGCCCAGCCCGGAAGGAGTTGCAAGAGTGTTTTCCCAGCAGAGGGCAGCAAAGGCAGAATTAGCTGTGTTCAAAGCAATTCTCAGGCACGTAATGTAGGGGCAAGCCTGATCTAGAAAACACACTGGTATAAAGAGAAATCAATAGCACTTGGAAAAAACAGGAATATAATCTTTAATAACACTAGGCTGTTTCTAGCTCTGCTAGCAGTGTCCCTGGGCTTGAGAAGGAGCTATGTTCCTTCTCCACGAGTTGGACCCTAAATGGAAAGACATCATTGATCAAGCCAGCTCTCAACACAATAGTGTTTCTCTTTTCAAATAGTTGTCACCTTGTCTCGTCATGCGCATTACGCAGAACTATTATTATCTCAAAAAAAGAAATGGGAACTTTAAGTCACAGCATGCCCCAATGTTCATTATGATTCTATAATGCCCCTCTTGAGTAGCAGGTTAGAGGTTTGTTGTTGATATAGTGATGGGTGTGGTGGCTGTTTCTAAATCATTGGTGTCTTTGTCATCGTTTAGAGGTCAAATGTGTGAACAATCCTTGTAAACAACTTGGTGTTCTAGAATCCTAATCTCTAACAGGCCTCATTAGCATCCTACTTATCTTTGGGTAATTTAGAGACAACTCTACCTCAGGTAAATATCTCCTAAGCATTGTTGAATCCTTTATATCAACAATTCTTACTCTTCTGCACAACAGCTTAATAGTGGAGTGGAAACGAATGCAAGGATGCCATTTACAAACGCCACAAAATTAACTCCAAATGCATTTTACTCCTCAATGTTAAATGCAAAGGGCAAAGCTTCTGAAAAATATTAGAAAAACTACGCATCTCCACGATTGGGACCTTGCCTTCCATACGTATCAAAATGTGGACCACAAAGATGTTTCTAACACACAGTTCCCTGCTGGAAACGATTTTCACAGATGCAGCCCACAGAGGAAAGTTATTTGAAGGAAAGAATTGTTTCCTGTGAGTTGCAAGGACCACATGGGACCTCAGAGAACACTGATGGTAGCAGCAGATTCCTACCCTGGCTCGGCAAGGGTCTGCCACACTGTCTCCCATGGCTCACGGATCTCTCGTCCCATATTTGGGACAGCAGCGCCTTACTCACCATGCGGTGGATTCCATGCTCACCCATGCTCTCCTCACAGCACCCAGCAGTAGCACTCACAGCACAGAAAGCAATCCCCTGGCGCCTGCTCTGCTATAAAATCAAGCCGGCAAAATGGCGCCAGGAAGTGTCCCGCAAGACTTCTGACTGACAGGTCGGTCTGGAGTCCCTGATTGGCTCGTGAGCCTTGAGTAACAAATGCACCTCCCTCCCTGAGGTTTACGGAATATTTAAAGAAACAGCGCAGGATTATTTGGCTGTGTTTTACACCCCAGACCCAGACTTTTACAGATCTGCAAACATGTAAATTTCAGTACCACTTATGCCTCTATCAGATAGATAACACAGCTATCTTCCTGCAATACACAACCAAATTGCCTTCATCCTCCTGGACATGGCGTGGCTAGATAGCGCAGCTCATTGCACAATGTGGAGTAGACTGATTCTCCTGTTCAAAAAATGGAAGGGTGCACAGAATACTGATAAGTACAGATTTAAGGAAACCAAAGATGATGTTTGTTCTGTGACTTCAGGCTGACACCAGGAGTCACAGGCACTTCTGACAGCCATGAGAGCAACGCGAGCACCAAATTCCATCCAAGATGATATATTTTTCTCCTGTCAGAAGACTGGGTAAAAGCTCCATTGCATTGCTATATTAATTTCTTAATTTCTGGTCAAAATCTTTACTAAACATTAATAATAAAAAGTGTAGTCTATATGGTAAGTTGAATACTTCAAGAATATGGGGCTAGGAAGAATGATTTCATAGGCAAGTGAAAAGTTACTTGCATTATTCCAGGTTCTCTACCTGAACAGGACTGGTAGATGGAACTTTCCGTGTATGTAGAAAGTAGATTTATTAGAATTTCTCAGAGGCTGTGGTCCAGTTGTTCTAACAATGGCTGCCTGCCAGTGGAAAACTGAGATTTCAGCAGTTTTTTGGTCCATGAATCAGGTGTGTCAGGAGGTTTTCAGTATCCATGAGGATTCTGAAGAAATAGGCTCTACTGCTATGAAAGGAATGAATTTGTAGCCAGAGTTATGTCAAGCAGGAAAAAGAGAGAATGCTTTATTCTTTAATATTCCTGTATAAATAGATTGCCATCAAAAGGCGTGATCCAAATTATAGGTGAAATTATTTTGATTGATGGATTTTTTTTTTTTTTTTGGTTTTTCGAGTCAGGGTTTCTCTGTAGTTTTGGAGCCTGTCCTGGAACTAGCTCTTGTAGACCAGGCTGGTCTCGAACTCACAGAGATCCGCCTGCCTCTGCCTCCCGAGTGCTGGGATTAAAGGCGTGCACCACCACCGCCTGGCTGATTATTTTCTTAATTTTTATTTTCTCGAGACATTGTTTATCTGTGTTGGCCTGTATCACATTCTCTAGACCAGACTAGTCACAAACCCTTAAAATCCAAGTGTTTCTGCTTACAGAATTCTTGGATTAAAGATACACACTACCATCAAGCTGGAAAAGGTGGTTCTTATCACCTCAATAGACCCTGACTAAAGATGGGTCTTCCCATTTCAAAACCTTAAATAAGAGAAACCCCTTATTGGTGTAACCTGTTGTTCAGTTTTACTTCCAGAGGTAGTCAGCTTGACTAGACAGAATATCCAATACAACAGCCAAGACAAAATAAATGAGTAAAATTTGTCACCTCAACTGACAAGTAGACCATGGGTATTATTTCCAGAGCAATGCTTTTCCTAAACAAGCATGGGGATTTTACTTAGGGAGTCTGGGCATGTTCCTGTGGAGTTCTCCCTAACTCCTAAACATAGTCTGCCAACAAATCCACCTCAACAAATTCATGACAAACATGGTGACTATGTAATAGCAGTGACATTTAGGGACATCCTTATCTCAAAGTCATGTAGAAATATGTAAATTAAAAATAATGGAAAGAAATGCCTCTGGCAAGTTTATCTTGTACTAAAAGTTCTTAGTTGAAAATCAAGTAAAAGTCACTATGAAAGCAAAATTCTTTGGAACATATCCTCCTTGTTAATTAGGATGTTAGATCTAACAGGTAAGTGTGCCAGTGTCACAATTCCACAAGTGTAAATTACAGAGAACACAAACACAGAGAGCATCAAGGAAGAGTCACCAATCAGCAATCAGTTATTAGATGGATGTCTCTAGTCATAAATTTTAACCTGAGAATAAGTCAGATTTAGATTCAGAACATGTTGGTTCAGAAAAGATCATAACTGCTTCCACTCTAGACAAGAAGGAGTTCATTTAACTAACTCTGGCAGCTTCTTGTCTCAGAGCTGTGACCTCCCTGTAAAGAATTCCATGCTTTCCCGTTCCTACCATTGCTTCAAATTTTAGTTATGTGTGTGCCTTTTCTGCATGTGTAAGTGCACAGTACTTTCAGAGGTCAGAAGATATAAGATGCCTGAAACTAGAGCTAAAGCAAATGGTTAGCTATCGTGTGGGTTCTGGGAACTGAACCCGAGTCTTCTGTAACAACACACAGTGCTCTTAATTGCTGAGCCATCTCTCTAGCCACACTTCTTTTGTTAATAGTTTGTTTTAAATTTGTTTTAAAATTTAATTAAAATGTACAGAGACATTACATCACTTTCCTCTATTTTGTCTTCCCTCCATCCCTTTTCATATATTTCTCTTCCAATGTTTTACTTTAGTATGTGTGAACAAGTCCACTGAAATATCTGAATACAATCTAATGAGTTTGTTTTTTTAGTTGTATTTCATGGTTTAGGGGCTGACAATACTGTACGGGATGAATAATTTGGAACTTCACCCTTCCCTGGGGTAATTCTCTCACCTGGAGGAGAATTCAAGTCTTTTAAATAAGCTTCAGGCCTCTGACCATGATTAGTCTGCATTGGACAGAAAATGATGAAGAACAGAAAACTTTGGTAGGGAAATATCTAAGAAGTTAAGAGGACTGAAGATTCTTCCAGAGTACACAGGTTCCATTCCCAGTACATACAGAAGCTCCGTGCTGTCTGTATCTCTAGTATCAGGTGTTCTGCCACCATCTACTGGCCTCCTTAGACACCAGGTATGAGGGGACACAAAGACGTGCATACGGGAAAAACACCCATACACATGAAATTATAAATGAACTAGATTTGTAAAAGCAACCAAAGCAAAACCATAGGAAGAAATTATATGCACCATAAGAATTATTTCTCCAGGGCTGGAGAGATGGCTCAGTGGTTAAGAGCATTGCCTGCTCTTCCAAAGGTCCTGAGTTCAATTCCCGGCAACCACATGGTGGCTCACAACCATCTGTAAAGAGGTCTGATGCCCTCTTCTGGCCTGCAGACATGCACACAGACAGAATATTGTATACATAATAAATAAATAAATATTTAAAAAAATGAAAAAAAAAAGAATTATTTCTTCAGCTGTGCATAGTACTGCACCCTTTTAGTACCAGCACTTCAGACAGAGTGACAGGAAGAGCCCGGTGAGTTTCAAATCATGTGCTACATAGTTGATATCAACACACACACACACACACACACAGAGAGAGAGAGAGAGAGAGAGAGAGAGAGAGAGACAGAGAGACAGAGAGAGAGAGACAGAAAGAGACAGAGAGAGACAGACGGAGAGAGACAGACAGAGAGAGACAGAGAGAGACAGAGAGACAGAGAGAGAGAGAGAATAAAATAGAATAACATCCAGAAAAGGAGATTTAGAAAATTGGAGCAATACAATACCTTTTAAAATCATTACAGGTGTCTGCCACTGGCCTCACAGAAAATTTTCAAAGCTAAAAACTGCAAACATGGTCACACAGGCTATAAATCTCAGGCTTTTGTTGACAAATTCAACCTGGCATCTATAAGTCTGAGTCAATGGTGATTTTATATATTTCCTTCCAAAGTATGGTTCATCACTGAAAAACCTAAGACTACTTGTAGATATGTAAATAATTGTGAGTTATTTTCTTTGATTAAAACAGGGACTCATTTGATGCCCCAGTTGATGTTCATACACTAAGGATAATACTGCACATATTGAGTTTTTAATAGGTATTTATACACATTTATTCCTGAGCCTTTGGACCATCATTCTTAGCATGACACTCTGCTGAAAAAGAGAGATTTTCCAAACAATTTTTTTTGTTTTTTTCGAGACAGGGTTTCTCTGTGGCTTTGGAGCCTGTCCTGGAACTAGCTCTGTAGACCAGGCTGGTCTCGAACTCACAGAGATCCGCCTGCCTCTGCCTCCCAAGTGCTGGGATTAAAGACGTGCGCCACCACCGCCTGGCTGATTATTTTCTTAATTTTTATTTTCTCGAGACATTGTTTATCTGTGTTGGCCTGTATCACATTCTCTAGACCAGACTAGTCACAAACCCTTAAAATCCAAGTGTTTCTGCTTACAGAATTCTTGGATTAAAGATACACACTACCATCAAGCTGGAAAAGGTGGTTCTTATCACCTCAATAGACCCTGACTAAAGATGGGTCTTCCCATTTCAAAACCTTAAATAAGAGAAACCCCTTATTGGTGTAACCTGTTGTTCAGTTTTACTTCCAGAGGTAGTCAGCTTGACTAGACAGAATATCCAATACAACAGCCAAGACAAAATAAATGAGTAAAATTTGTCACCTCAACTGACAAGTAGACCATGGGTATTATTTCCAGAGCAATGCTTTTCCTAAACAAGCATGGGGATTTTACTTAGGGAGTCTGGGCATGTTCCTGTGGAGTTCTCCCTAACTCCTAAACATAGTCTGCCAACAAATCCACCTCAACAAATTCATGACAAACATGGTGACTATGTAATAGCAGTGACATTTAGGGACATCCTTATCTCAAAGTCATGTAGAAATATGTAAATTAAAAATAATGGAAAGAAATGCCTCTGGCAAGTTTATCTTGTACTAAAAGTTCTTAGTTGAAAATCAAGTAAAAGTCACTATGAAAGCAAAATTCTTTGGAACATATCCTCCTTGTTAATTAGGATGTTAGATCTAACAGGTAAGTGTGCCAGTGTCACAATTCCACAAGTGTAAATTACAGAGAACACAAACACAGAGAGCATCAAGGAAGAGTCACCAATCAGCAATCAGTTATTAGATGGATGTCTCTAGTCATAAATTTTAACCTGAGAATAAGTCAGATTTAGATTCAGAACATGTTGGTTCAGAAAAGATCATAACTGCTTCCACTCTAGACAAGAAGGAGTTCATTTAACTAACTCTGGCAGCTTCTTGTCTCAGAGCTGTGACCTCCCTGTAAAGAATTCCATGCTTTCCCGTTCCTACCATTGCTTCAAATTTTAGTTATGTGTGTGCCTTTTCTGCATGTGTAAGTGCACAGTACTTTCAGAGGTCAGAAGATATAAGATGCCTGAAACTAGAGCTAAAGCAAATGGTTAGCTATCGTGTGGGTTCTGGGAACTGAACCCGAGTCTTCTGTAACAACACACAGTGCTCTTAATTGCTGAGCCATCTCTCTAGCCACACTTCTTTTGTTAATAGTTTGTTTTAAATTTGTTTTAAAATTTAATTAAAATGTACAGAGACATTACATCACTTTCCTCTATTTTGTCTTCCCTCCATCCCTTTTCATATATTTCTCTTCCAATGTTTTACTTTAGTATGTGTGAACAAGTCCACTGAAATATCTGAATACAATCTAATGAGTTTGTTTTTTTAGTTGTATTTCATGGTTTAGGGGCTGACAATACTGTACGGGATGAATAATTTGGAACTTCACCCTTCCCTGGGGTAATTCTCTCACCTGGAGGAGAATTCAAGTCTTTTAAATAAGCTTCAGGCCTCTGACCATGATTAGTCTGCATTGGACAGAAAATGATGAAGAACAGAAAACTTTGGTAGGGAAATATCTAAGAAGTTAAGAGGACTGAAGATTCTTCCAGAGTACACAGGTTCCATTCCCAGTACATACAGAAGCTCCGTGCTGTCTGTATCTCTAGTATCAGGTGTTCTGCCACCATCTACTGGCCTCCTTAGACACCAGGTATGAGGGGACACAAAGACGTGCATACGGGAAAAACACCCATACACATGAAATTATAAATGAACTAGATTTGTAAAAGCAACCAAAGCAAAACCATAGGAAGAAATTATATGCACCATAAGAATTATTTCTCCAGGGCTGGAGAGATGGCTCAGTGGTTAAGAGCATTGCCTGCTCTTCCAAAGGTCCTGAGTTCAATTCCCGGCAACCACATGGTGGCTCACAACCATCTGTAAAGAGGTCTGATGCCCTCTTCTGGCCTGCAGACATGCACACAGACAGAATATTGTATACATAATAAATAAATAAATATTTAAAAAATGAAAAAAAAAGAATTATTTCTTCAGCTGTGCATAGTACTGCACCCTTTTAGTACCAGCACTTCAGACAGAGTGACAGGAAGAGCCCGGTGAGTTTCAAATCATGTGCTACATAGTTGATATCAACACACACACACACACACACACAGAGAGAGAGAGAGAGAGAGAGAGAGAGAGAGAGACAGAGAGACAGAGAGAGAGAGACAGAGAGAGACAGAGAGAGACAGACGGAGAGAGACAGACAGAGAGAGACAGAGAGAGACAGAGAGACAGAGAGAGAGAGAGAATAAAATAGAATAACATCCAGAAAAGGAGATTTAGAAAATTGGAGCAATACAATACCTTTTAAAATCATTACAGGTGTCTGCCACTGGCCTCACAGAAAATTTTCAAAGCTAAAAACTGCAAACATGGTCACACAGGCTATAAATCTCAGGCTTTTGTTGACAAATTCAACCTGGCATCTATAAGTCTGAGTCAATGGTGATTTTATATATTTCCTTCCAAAGTATGGTTCATCACTGAAAAACCTAAGACTACTTGTAGATATGTAAATAATTGTGAGTTATTTTCTTTGATTAAAACAGGGACTCATTTGATGCCCCAGTTGATGTTCATACACTAAGGATAATACTGCACATATTGAGTTTTTAATAGGTATTTATACACATTTATTCCTGAGCCTTTGGACCATCATTCTTAGCATGACACTCTGCTGAAAAAGAGAGATTTTCCAAACAATTTTTTTTGTTTTTTTCGAGACAGGGTTTCTCTGTGGCTTTGGAGCCTGTCCTGGAACTAGCTCTGTAGACCAGGCTGGTCTCGAACTCACAGAGATCCGCCTGCCTCTGCCTCCCAAGTGCTGGGATTAAAGACGTGCGCCACCACCGCCCTTTTCCAAACAATTTCATGTTGGTTGGATAAAAATAAATTATAATGTTCACAACAGTTTTGTTTCTTCATAGAAATCTTGTAATTCTTGAGATCACTTCTATCTTCAAAGGCATGAGATTTGCTCTAAAACTAAATTTACAAAAAAGCTCCTCCCTGGTTTCTATAGTTGGAATGGGAGATTTTCTGTATAGTCTTCCACAGAACACTTCTGTATAAAATACACCATGTCCAAGACAATGTATAAAATAAAGCATTAAATTAGGTTTACAGTTCTAGACTGCTAGAACAATGATGGCCTAGAAAACAAAGGGAAAAAAAAGCCAAGAGCGCACATTTGGAACCTAAAGGACATAAGGAGTAACTGTGCATAATTCTAGGCTTTTGAAGTCTGAAAGTCCACTCACCTGAGCATACCCCTTTCAAAATGTCACAACGCTACTCATTCCTAAAAGTGTCTATCAACTGAGAAAACATGTATTTGAAAATATCTGGCTATGGATGTTATATCTTCTAACCCACATTTATCCAACTTTTACACAGTGACAACTACTTTCTATCTGACTGCACTCTACCTTATACTTAAGTGAGACTACTGTTTCCAACATGCAATAACACAGAATGACCATTCCTAGTTCACAAAGAATGAATCTGAGCATAAGAATTGATCACATCAAAGCTAGACCAAAATTGGAAAGGAAAATTATTAAATCTTGTAGCACCTTATCAACGGGGAACCACCTGAGTTCCCAGGATAGATGTGAAGTAATCAGCTTACAGCTGACAAAATGTAGGAATAATGGCAAGCTGGCTCCTTGTCTTCCAAATGGACAGGGAGCCAAATGAGACATTACTTTACTACCAGTTATAGTTTATTTTATGGGACTTTTTAAATTTGTTTTCAAGACAGGTTTTCACAGTGTAACAATCCTGACTGTCCTGGAACTCACCTTGTAGATTAGGCTGGCCTCAAACTCTTAGAGATCCTCCTGCCTCTGCCTCCCAAGTACTGGAAATAAAGACGTGTGCAACCACTTCCCAGTCCAGTTATCTCTTTTTGAGATGACTGTTTTAATGATTGCCTGTGGTCATGTTAGAGGAACAGCAGGTGGCAATTGTAATATAAGGCATCAGCACACCAGAAGGAGAATTTCTGATGGGTGAGTCTTATATAAGCAAAGCCCCTACACCAAGGATCCCAGAATGTGTTTCTCTTCTGTGTCTTTACATGTTGGCTGCTGCTATCATTCTGTGGGATCTGGCATGGTGAGAATGTGTGTGTGGAGATCACTACTGTGTATAATGTAGTGTGTCTGGCTCATGGAAGCCTCCCATTCTATAGGAATTACTACCTGTAAATTACTATGAAGAGGATTTCTTCCTATGCTATACTATTTGATAATAATGTTAGTTAAAACAGAATTTTGATGATAAAAATATAAACAAGTGTCACACAGCTAGAACATATGAGTTTCTCCTGAGCAACTGTATAGACTGTGACATAGGGTAATAATTAAGAAAACAGTAGAGTCCCAGTAGCCCAACTAGTTTAAATTCTTTCAATCTTAATATTGGGAGATGTGTTTTGGAATGCAACATAGCTGAAACAAAGCTTTAAAAACAACTGAATGTTACATGAAAATGTTTTCTCAAATAGCTTTGAGATAAAGTACTGAAGAAGACAATCTAAACATTTTATTTCTCCATGCACAAAACTCAAGTCCAAATGGATCAAAGACCTCAATATTAGTCTGAACACACCGAACCTGATAGAAGAGAAATTGGGAGGTACCCTACAACAGATGGGCACAGGCGATCGCTTCCTAGGCATAACCCCAGCAGCACAGACATTAAGGGCAACATTGAATAAATGGGACCTTCTGAAACTGAGAAGCTTCTGTAAAGCAAAGGACACTGTCACTAAGACAAAAAGGCAACCCACTGACTGGGAGAAGATCTTCACCAACCCCGCAACAGACAAAGGTCTGATCTCCAAAATATATAAAGAACTCAAGAAACTAGACTTTAAAATGCTAATTAACCCAATTAAAAAATGGGGCACTGATCTGAACAGAGAATTCTCAACAGAAGAAGTTCAAAGGGCCAAAAGACACTTAAGATCATGCTCAACCTCCTTAGCGATCAGGGAAATGCAAATCAAAACAACTTTGAGATATCATCTTACACCTGTCAGATTGGCTAAAATCAAAAACACCAATGATAGCCTTTGCTGGAGAGGTTGTGGAGGAAGGGGTTCCCTCATCCATTGCTGGTGGGAATGCAAACTTGTGCAACCACTTTGGAAAGCAGTGTTTCGGTTTCTCAGGAAATTCGGGATCAACCGACCCCTGGACCCAGCAATACCACTCTTGGGAATATACCAAGAGATGCCCGACAATCTAAACATTTAAAAGGGAACAGAGTTGGGTAAGGAGATGTTACGGTCAGAGAGCAAAAACAAAGCATCCCAATTACTACTAGCTGACCTGCCTTTCTTGTTAGGATTGGTTGATTATCAAAGGTAATGATGATTTCCTTATACCCATTTTACCCAAATCTCCGGATATGAAAATCTATGAATGAGTAGATTTGCACACTAAGGATTTAAAGTAGAGCAGACTGATTTTATTTACATACATAACAGTTTAGATTAGTGATTCCTTTAAGTTTCCTTATAAGAATAGCTTTCAAAGAAAATAATAAAGTAATTGTCTGTCAATCATACCACAAGGACACTAGCTCAACTATGTTCATGGCAGCACTATTTGTAATATCCAGAATCTGACAACAACCTAAATGCCCCTCAACCAAAGAATGTTTAAAGAAAATGTGGTACATTTATACATGGAATATTACTTTGCTGTAAAAATATGATGACATCATAAAATTTGCAGGAAAGTGGACAAAACTAGAAAAAAATTATCCTGAGTGAGGTCACCCACATCCAGACAGGAAAACAGAGTATGTACTCACTCATAAATGGATATGAAATGTAAAGCAATGGATAACCAGACTACAATCCACCGACCCAGAGAACTTAAGTAACAGGAGGATCTAAATATTGATGAATAAATTGCCCTTGGAAGAGGAATTAAATGAGATATCCTGGGTAAACTGATCATGGGCATGGTAGTGAGGAAAGAAAGAGGGATGAGAACATGATGGAACAGGACGTTTAAGTTGAGGGAGGAACAGAGTGGGAGAGCAATGAAAGAGATATCTTCAAAGAGGGACCAATCGTGAATTTATGGAGAAATATGGTGCTGGATAAATTTTCAGCGGTTTACAAGTATGACCCCTGCTGAGAATCTTAGCAGTGGTGGAGAGGGTGTCTGAATTGGCCTTCCCTTGCATTCAGATTGGTGACTACCCTAACTGTCATCAAACATCCTTCATCCAGTAACTGTAAGGAGCAAGTGCATAGATCCACAGCCAAACACCAGACAGAACTCTGGAAGTTCGGTCAAAGAGGAGAAACGATTATATAAACAAGTAGGGGTATTAAGATCATGATGGGAACATTCATGGAGAGAGCTGATCTAAGCTCATGGGAATTCATGGACACTAGACCAACAGTTGGAAAGACTGAACGGGACTAAACTAGACCCTCTGCGTGTGGGCAACAGATGTGTATCTTGGCCTGTTTGAGGGGTCCATGGAAGTGGGACCAGGATCTAGCCCTGATGCATTAGCTGGCATCTGGGAAACCATTCCCTATGGTGGGATGCTTTCTTCAACCTTGATGTAGGGGGAGGGGCTTATTCCTTCCTCAATTTAACATGCCAGGCTTAGTTGACTCCACATAGGACGCCTTGGCCCTTTAGGCAGAATGAGAGTCAAGTGAGGTGGAGGGGAGTTGGACTGGAGCAGGATGACAGGAGTGAGGGGCACCTGAAGTTGGTATGTAAAATGAATAAAAAAGGGGCTGGAGAGATGGCTCAGTGGTTAAGAGCATTGCCTGCTCTTCCAAAGGTGCTGAGTTCACATACCAGCAAAATAAAGGAATTTTCTGCAATTTTGTAGTATAAAATAACAACACATTTGCATCTTATTTCAGTAACAACATTTGTTACAGAAAGCTTCATATTTAATGTTTCTTCTTCACATACCAATGAGAAGTATGTTCGAAAGACCCCTTGAAGGTGATTGCCTCTGCATGATTCTGTGTTCTTTTGCCCTTCATCTTCTGTTGTTATCAGTAGTACAAGAAAAATGCATGAAGATCTTCCAAGAAAAAAAAAAACCCTCTTTTACTGAGTGGTCTTCCTTTATTTTCCCTATGCACCTCTCCATTTTTCCTCTCAATTCATCCAAACTCTATAAAATTTTTCCTACTGTCAATGGTTACTTGTTCTGTGTATGGTCCTGGAGTTATTTTTATTTAATCCTGTTTACAATATTCAAGCAGAAAGCTCTTGGATAAAAGGTGTGTGCTACGTATGAAGGTGCGGGAGGTCCTTCTGTCTGTGTGTTGCTTTTCATGCTTAATGAACAAAGAAATTGCCTTGGCCTGTTTGTAGGGCAAAACTTAGGTAGGCAGAGAAGATGGAATTTAATGCTGGGAGAAGGAAGGCAGAGGGAGAGATGCTATGGAGCTGCCGCCAGAGTCAGACATGCTGAATCTTTGCTGGTAAGCCACTGCCACATGGTGATATACAGATTAATAAAAATAGATTAAATTAAGATGTAAGAGTTAGCCAATAAGAAGCTAGAGCTAATGGGCCAAACAGTGATTTAATTAATACAGTTCCTGTGTGATTATTTCAGGGTTAAATGGCCAGGATCCTACAAGACCCTGTCTCCTCTAACAGTCTGAAACACAGCACTACTAGAGTTAGGTTTCTCCAAGAAATAACTAAATTCAAGTGTTCACAGTAAAATCAAATACCTACAATATTATAATTTCAGAGGGTTTAGTCCATTTTCATCATGACATGAAATATGGAAGTGTGCATGCAGACGTTGGCTAGAGAAAAAGCTGATAGTTCTAAATCCAGATCAGCAGGAAACACAAAGAGACTGTGATATATTTCCTACAACAGGGCCACACATTCTCCAACAAGGCAACACTGCCTAATAATAATACTACCTATGAGACTATAGAGAGCATTTTGATTAAAACTGCCACAGTATTCAAACTCCTATAAGTATCTCCTCAACTGTTTTCATGTTCAGTAAATAACCTCAATAAACTCATTGGTTCCCCTGGGTGGACTTTGGTGAAGTTGTACTTTGCAATGTTATTGGTACTTACAAGGATGGGATAGATAACTGCTTTGCCTCCCTTGCTGGGGAGAAAATTCTCACAACATATCATGAATCATAAAAACATTTGTGAATATCCTTGTATGTCATGTTGATGGCAAAATGAATCAGCACATAAAATAACATGTGAGAAGAATCTAAATATGGAAATTGTCTTAATAAAAAGGATATAGATGCATGAAAATAATAATGACTAGATGGTATCAGAATAAAGATACCCAATTGTAGTAATATGAGCGGCATGGCTGCATCCCCAACACCCCAGCCACCTGCCCGGCTAGTTTATGCCCCAAAATAATTACACAGACACTGTATTCATTTAAACACTGCTTTGGCCCATTTCTCTCTAGCCTCTTCTAGGCTAATTCTCACATATTAATTTAGCCCATTTCTAATCATCTGTGTAGCACCTCTAGGTGCGCTTACTGGGAAGATTCTAGCCTAAGTCCATCCTGGGTCGGAGCTTCATAGCATGTGTCTTCCCTGGAGCAGGTAGCATGGCGTCTCTGCTGAAGGCGTCTGCTCCCAAGAGGAGAGCTGTGGAGTCTGACCTCACTTCCTCTTCCTCCCGGCATTCTGTTCTGTTTACTCCACCCACAGGGCCAAACAGTTTCTTTATTGCTTAACCAATGAAATCAACAGATTGATATATGACACTCCCACAT
This sequence comes from Microtus pennsylvanicus, assembly GCF_037038515.1. Lineage (NCBI taxonomy): Eukaryota > Metazoa > Chordata > Mammalia > Rodentia > Cricetidae > Microtus > Microtus pennsylvanicus. The sequence continues at coordinate 89,837,673 of NC_134579.1, forward strand.
CACCCAATAGATTTTCTAATTTAAAAAAGAACTGAGTAAGTTATATATAATTCACAATAATGAGTTTTAGATATAATATATTATACTAAAATTAGTAAGATCAGGTATCAACTGTTTCAACAACTTGATAAAGTATATGTCAAACAAAAGATTGTTGAGTTATATCTGGCTATTTAAATATTGCACAGTAGTTAAAAGTGCCAAAGTAGTGTACAGCTCATCTTCTAAGTGTTTAATAATAATTTTGGATGCTATCTTAAAGTGTTTAGAGCAATTAAAAGGTTTTGTATTTCTCCCATTTCTCTATAGGATCAATGAAATCCATGGGGACTGAGGTTATTGATCTCTTGTTTTGTCCATGCAGACCTTCAAGACCCCACTCAATGAATTTGAAACATCCACTCAATAAAAAGGAGGGCCATGGTGGGAAAGGTTTACTCAGAGATACAAAAGAAATACAGAGACATAGGATAGTAGTGAGAGGGCAATTCTGTGAATTCTGAATATTCAATTCACTCCTGTTTAATTTTCATGTTCTTTTGTAATACAATAAAAAAAAGGGAGAAGAAGGCAAAAGACTGCTTTAACATGACACAAAGGATAACCACAAGAGTTACTTGTTTCAATCCTTGAAACATCAAGCAATTATTTCCTGAGTAAAACATTTGATGTTTTGTGTAGGATATGCAGCAAATACACCCTAGACCAAATATTCTTTAGAAACAACTCCTTATGTCGAACCTCCTATTTTAAAATGAAGGACCAGGAATAGACTTGAACTTTGTGACCTTTGTTCTGGGTGGAGCAGATCCACTGCAATGGACCATTTTATTGTTGAAAACACCAGGTAACTACACACTAGGTCAATATTTCTTGTTTGTAGTCACACTTGTTTTCAAGAACTTTGAAAGAGTAAAAATAACCTCAGTCTCTCTGACTTTTAGTCAAAGCAAAACAGGCTCACATTTATGTGCCTTCACAGTTTTCTTCCCAGTTCTGTACAGCAGAGGAATAAATGTTCAAAGCGATTCTCAATTACATAAATATAAGAAAGCCTGATCTATAGAAGAAACTGTTCCAAACAGAAAAAAATTAAAAGTGCCTGAGAAAATAAAAAGAAATTCTTAATGACTACAAAACATTGGAGAATAAAGGCACTTAAGAGATTACAACAATGACGCATTTAAAGAAAATCAAATTTAAACCATTAAACTAATAATCAGCTTTTTAAAAAGATAAATATAATTGAAAAAGACATAGCTATCTTACATTTGGAAAAGAGAAGGCCACTCCCTGGTAGAGTACTGGCATTAATAAGAGACCATTTGATGTAAACCAAGGCAGAGTTTTTCTTTGGACAGCCCAGTCTTAAATAATCAAACAATGCTTATACATATATTTGCTTTTTTGACAGAGGGTTTCTCAGCAGCTTTGAAGCCTATCCAGGAAGTAGATATGTGGACCAGTCTGACTTCGAACTCACTGAAATCTGCCTGCCTCTGCCTCCTGAGTGCTAGGATTAAATGCATGTGCCCACACTTCCTAGCACCTTACATTAAATAGAAAATCTTTGACCTATAGTTCAGGCTTATTACTAGCTAGTTCTTACAGTTAAATTAGCCAATTTCTATTAGTCTACATTTTGACACATGGCAACCCGACTTCACCTGTTCTCCTACAGGCCTTATTCCTCTGGCTTGCATCTCTCCTTAACCTGCCCTTCTTTTTTCCCTGTATCTCCTTCGGACACTAATGCCTAGCCTTATTCTGCCTAACTATAGGCCAATTCTGGTATATTATTAACCAATGAAAGGAATATATAGTCAAATAATACAGAAGCATTATCCCACAGCAGTGTGAATTTGTATAATGTTAGCTGATTTAGATCTGTGACATGAAACCACTGCTACAGTCAATGGCCTGTGTCTGAAACCTTGGGATGACCCAGTTGTGTCAATCAGGATTACACACATTTGTAGGCTGAGATTTCCTGTTCTGGCAGTTTCCAAATAACTGACATGGAGACTTAATATTAATTGTAAATGCTTGGCCAATAGCTTAGGCTTATTGCTAGCTAACTATAGCATTTAAAATTAACCCATATTTCTTATCTATGCTCAGCCATGTGGTGGTACATTTATTAGCATGACACACTCATCTCCCGATACATGTGCATTTGGTTTGTGAGTTCTCTGACTCTGCCCTTGCTCTTCCCAGAGTCCTCAGTTTGGTTCTCCTTCCAAATGTTTTTTATTAACAATGACAGCAACACACTGTCACAGTGTATAGTATACAATACTACCTGTTTACAAAAAAACAACAAAAAAAACCCTTCCTTAAATATTCATTCAAGAGAAGCCCCCAATTTGTATACCTAGTAATCTGGTCAGTCTTCATTAACATGACATGCATTAATACATGTTGGGAAATTACAGAATCAGAAATTAGTACAAGCCACAGAATTATGCAGCAATTATACAATCATCATTTTATGAGATTGACCCATCAGAATCAATGATTCTGTTGTGAAGGATTTAATCAAGACGTAAGGCATATTGGCATAATTGCCTTGAAATGAACTGGATGTTTCCTGACTACACAATTCTCCATAGCTTACTCACATCTGTTACCTATTGGAGATAAATCTCCCACAGTTCAGCACTATTTGATCACTTTTTGGGCACAATTTCCCATAATTATGTGCAAACACACACACACTGTCAAAAAAAAAAACCTGCCCTCAACTACCAGATCTTCATTGTTTTTTTTTCCAATGTAAACACAGAACACTAACTTCCTGTGATTATCTTTATTGGCAGTCTCTTGGCCAGCATTAAGTGTCCAGGCAAAAGCACTTCAATAAAGTCATTCATAGATATTCAATAGCATAGAAATACTACATTCATAAGACTGTTGGTTGATAGTCAATCAAATAGATAGCAAAATAAGTATACTCTGACCTCATTTAGAGATAAGAGAAGAGATTGGCCTAACGTAACCTTGCTGTGAAAGATTCCTAAATCTTCATAGTCACCTTTATCTCAATTTATAGATGACTTTATTCCATGAGATTTACTACTTATGTTTTACTCTCTCCAGCAGAAAACATATTTAAATATCTGCCCACTGCCCATCTTTTTCTGGGGCCTCCAGACTTACACTACCAATGACCAGAGTGGCAGAGAGGCATCAAGGACCAGATCTGATAATTTAGATCTTCAGTACCTCTTATCAAGGTTTTTTTGGGGGGTAAAATCCACTAAACCATTCAGTGTTCAGAAAGATTGGAGATAGCACTGGGAAATCTGACTAATAGGATATGAGCACAAAAAATAAATAAATTAACTCATGCATCCTTTTATCATGTCCTGTTTATTCTTTCTATGGCCTCTCTATTAACTATGCTCCTCATAGTTCTTTGCTGTTCCTGGTGGTTGTGCTGTGCTTGCTGTTCCCACCTAGCATGAGCTTTCCAGCCTATATAACCCACACAGACATTAACAGTCATCTCTACATGCACTACAGAATCATAAAACACAGGTAGGAAGAACCTGACAAAGCATTTTTGCAGGAAAAGTGATATTTCCAAGGGGAAATATCTGACATTCCAAACCATTAGATAGGATCAGTAGACATCCATAAAACCTGGAATCACCTACTCCACTCACTCCAATCTCTATTGTGATCACCAGCTTTGATGACATCCAAACCTGTTTGCCAATAAGGGTGGGCAAACAGTCTTCCTATATTTTTGGAATTCTTCCATGGTCTATTAGCAAAGGAAATTTTGGGGTATTAATTTTATGTAGGCTTGACTATTAAACATAGGGTGATGTTACTGGTCAAAGACCCCATGGCATGTGAACGAGAGAAGGTAATTTGGTGCTCATATACTTATTGGGTAATTTTGTGTGAATAAACTTTTGAAGGAGAGAAATGCCATGATTTCACAATATTTATACAGAATTGATGGTGACTATCCAAACTACAAGTGTTCCCATAGCTCTGCAATCAGGTTCTGTCAGGTGTGCATTCATTGTGTAATACTTGTGGCTGCAACATCACCCCTTCCTTTGTTTAATAAAAACAGCATGTGCAGATTTCTCTGGGCAATGATAATAACTTTAAAATTAATACCAAATAGTCTATTGATGGTAATGTGAGAACTAGGTTGGCCATCTTGCAGATGAGTTTTATAGGATTTTAGAATATCTCTCATCTATGGTAAAACACAGCACTAATGTAAAAATTGACTTGATGTACTCAAGTGCATCTAAAAGTTGTAGAATTGAGTTCTTAAAGAAAGGATTGTAAGTTTAGAAGGCTAGTTTTGTCTATTAGTCATTGATTATTAGAATGTACTTTGATGAAGAATGGTTAGGTGGAGTTTACCTGGTGTGCATCTGTGGGACCATGGTTGCAGTTGAAATAGACCTGATAAGTAAAATTTTTTATTAAGGCAATAATAACTCATTTTGTCTGAAACATGGTATTGCCAACTCTCTCAAAACATAGATAGCAAGATTTTCATAGCAGAACAGTTGTCAGAAATACATTAGGAGAGTGTCTGATAACATATACATTACAGGCTCATAGGCAGAATATAGACATTAGTGAAAGAATATTTTTAAAGACAGTCTAGTCTCTGGGGCATAGAGCTTAACACAGTAAAAGGTGACATAAGATATGAGGTTCTCTCATAGTTGCTTCCTGCTGATGAGGGGAGAAGTTGTAGGTCTTGTCTTGAAGGCTGGAACATAGGGGAAACCCATGGAGACCAGGGAAGAGCAGGCTGCCTCAGACTGTGTGAGGCCTACAGGCAGCCTTGGGGCAGTCTTTGTCAGGAGAATGCAATAGGGATTCCTTGGGTGAGAGCTGCAGAGAGAGCTGGAGGGCAAGGTGCACAGCTGTGGCAAGGAAGCTGCCTAGCAATCTCTAACTCATTAAATGATTATAAATCTGGTGGAATAAATACATGTTAATGGAAGAATAAGAAGTTAAGTAATCTTAAAGAAGAAACTTTATCTCTTAGATGCACACTTGAAATTTTTAAGTGCAGTTTTGGCAGATTAGAAAAAGGCAAACCAGGCCAGGGACACAGGGAAAGTTCCTCTCCAGCATAAAAGAATTGGGCAGGTGGAAAAACAAATTCTAAACAAATAATACTTAGCTGAGTTTATTTTTACTTGTGACGATTGAAGGAACCAATCCTGTAGAATTTTTACAGTCATCGGAGAGGGCATCCCCTCTCAGGGATGTGGTTTTGGATGCACTAGGAGGAACTCTGTGCATGGCCACTTATTTTTTGTAAACATAAATGGAGAAGGATAGCCTCACCCAGAAAGAAAGAGAGGTTTTAGACAGGTGACAGGAAGAAAATCTGTAGGAATCATTTATGCAATGTTGAGAAATCATCATAAGAGTTTTTACAACAATTGAAATAGTCTCTCCACAAAGCCTAATGCTGTGGGCCTGTTAGTGAAACTTGCTTTGTCATTTAAATGAGAAGCACCAGGGGAACATACCTGGGCTGCCTATGAGGCAGGGTTTAAAGTGCAAATTTGATCATTTAGTTTTCAGCAAGTTACAGTGAAGGACTCCACTTAAGGTCTACTGACCTGGCAGCAGTACATTCATTCACTGTGCAGTGTTTGTGGCTCCAACATCCTCTCCTTGTTTCAACTGCTTAGAGAAAAAGGTGTAAACATCTGATGGAAACAACCCCTAGAGGCTGCTAATCTTTGGCAGAGGTGGTCTTGGACGAAGGGACAGATGTTTCCCCTGGTTGTTACATAGTTTGCCTTGTTACCCTATACCCTATGCATACTGGGGAAAAAAGTTCAGTAAAAAGTCAGACTTGCCTTGCTCCTAATTTTTAGTGATTATAAACCCATTAATTTCTCGTGTAATCATTGAAGAATATAGTGTAGCACACAAGTTCCCCCCCCCCCCCAGATTTCAGTGATGATTTAATCTCTCCCTTAATAACCCTCTCCACTCATTATCCACAACCACCTAGAGTCATAAGGTAAGCTGGCAGCTACTGCTTTGTATATAAAAATCCTTATCTGTCTTTTATGGCCCTGATTGAATTCCAGTCCTGGACTCTGCTAGGGCTTCAATTGAAAATCTTTTGAGCGTCAGAGAACAATAAAGAGATACACATGCTCAGGAAAAAATCGCTGGTTAGTGGATGCATTGTTTACACTTAAAGATTTCCTTCACCAGTTGCAATGCCTTAGGTGAATCCTAAAGGGATCTGGGGAGCTAGTACCCCCAAAGACACTGTTTACTGCCCTTACCATAATCAGTAAGTTTTTTCATAATGGTGACTCCAGAAAATGACTACCTTCCTTGCCCCCTCCCCGCAGGGTACTCAAGAAACTGTTCCTCCTATTCTGCTCTGAAGGAGAAACCAGGCTCCATATGCAAATCCTTTCCCTGTTACTTCAATGGACAGTTGACTACATGACTCAAATGGGAAATTTTAAGGTCAATGGTGTTAATATGAGAATTTATTTGGATTACTAAAAATGACAAGAAAGAGATTGTCCAGAAGACTAAATGATTGGGATTAAGGCTACCTGAGTCAACATAAGAGGGCTTGTCTCAGAAATACTTTTCTAAAAGGCTGCACATGCACCTGTTCTAAAATTATTATGCATTCCCAGGGGTAAAGCCTATTAAACACCTCGAAGACAGACAAAAAAACATATCTGATTAATAGCAGCATGCATTCAGTTCTGGCTAACGCTAGAAGAGAAGGCAGCCTACAACAGACTTCACATTCCACATATGGCGTCATCCTTTTTCTTTCTTTCTTTCTTTCTTTCTTTCTTTCTTTTTTTTTTTTTTTTTTTTTTGGTTTTTCAAGACAGGGGTTCTCTGTAGCTTTAGAGGTTGTCCTGGAACTAGCTCTTGTAGTCCAGGCTGGTCTCGAACTCACAGAGATTCACCTACCTCTGCCTCCTGAGTGCTGGTGAAAGACCCTAGACGAGGACCTTTTTTCAGGAGGAGACCTCCCCAACGCCAAGGAACAGGCCAAGACCGCGCGGATGCAAATCGCAAGAGGTTTATTGAGTAGACACAGGTACCTGCGGGTGGCAAGATCTCTCAGAAGACTTGTGCGCCTGCCAACCGGAGGGCAGACTTTTTATAGGGGAGAGCAAAAGCAAGTTTACAGAAGCAAAAGCATGGTTATCGGAATGAGGCGGGGGCATGAATGGTTCCTATCTTATAGATATCCTGTTTTGCAGTCAACCTGCTTTGTTGATGTCCTATCTTATTGACATCCTGCCTTGAAGTCTTCCTATCTCATAGACATCCTGCTCTCTCAAGCACATGGGATGTTCTTACGAGAGCAGGCTGGCTGCTGATCCGGAGAATTTTTTTTTTTTAAAGCAAACAGGACGTTCCCCCGGTAACATGCTAGCTGCGGGTTTTGAGGAGGGGGTCTGTAGGGTCTTTCACTGGGATTAAAGGTGTGCACTACCACCGCCTGGCTCATCCTTTATCTTCTTTTAGTTCATGTCCCAAGTCATACATTGAACAATATAAATAGTGACAGGAGCCTGCAAGTCTAGCCATTTAGGAAGATGAAAATTTACAGAGCAAATCTGTCTTTTAGATCATACATTATGATCTGCACCAAAGAGAAGCACTAAGACATTTCAAAGATGTACCATTGCCACAATCCTCACACATATGAAAAGGAAATAACACAAAAACAGGAGAGAAAAAAACAAAGAAAAGTCACCAATCCCCACTGTGAATGCTGTTATTAAATGAACAGCCTTGCTGAGCTCTTCAAATGTTAGAATAATGCTGTCTTTTCCTCTGAGAGGGCTAGCTAGATATTAGAATCACAGTTGCTTCCTTGCAGAACCAGAAGTTCAATTTAACCAGACTTGCCCCCTGTCTGTCTCAGGGCTTTATTATGTTTTTGGTATGTGGGTGTTCGCCTTCCATGTTCTGTGCACAGTACCTAAGAGGCCAGAAAAGGGCATCAGATCCCATGGGACTGGAGTTACAGGAGATGGTTAGCAAACATGATTTCTTGCAATGGATCCTTTTTCTTTTTCACAACAGACAGTGCCCTTAGCTGATAAACTGTCTCTACAGCTGCTTTTTTATTTAAAATTTATTTTCATACATTTTACTTAAAATATATCACTTTCACCATTTTTGTTCTGTCTTCACCTGTTCAAAAATTATTTCCTTCCCATTACCTCCTTGCTAAGCATGTGTGACTAAGTGTGTGCAAATACATGTATAAAACCTGCTGAGGCCATTTCTGTTGGTCGTGTATATATAGTCCAGGGCTGAACATGTTCCTTTGGATACTCCATTAGTTAGCTTTTCCCTGCCTGAGTCAAATTCTCCCATTTAAATAAAAACTCCAGTCGTTAATGAACAAAATGATCTGACCACACAGTGACCAAAAGCTCCTTGGGTAGGAAACTATCAGAATTAAAAAACCCTGGGTGCAAATCCCTCATCAGACACTTGCTGACGTAATTAATGACTCTAAAGTTCTGGTTCTGCAGCAAACACCCTGAACACTGATCTCAGACAATCACAGTCTTTCTTGCAACTCTGGGCCTCCCTCCACATTCTATTCACCATTCTCATCTCAGATAACTTAAAAATCCTGAAGTTCCTGCCTCCACTTTCTTAATTCCATGACTACATGTCTGTGCCACCATGTTTGACTTAGATTGCTCCAGCTTCATTTAGTCAGGCATAAGAAGGATGGGATCAGGGGCTGGAGAGATGGCTCAGTGGTTAAGAGCATTGCCTGTTCTTCCAAAGGTACTGAGTTCAATTCCTGGCAACCACATGGTGGCTCACAACCATCTGTAATGAGGTCTGGTGCCCTCCTCTTGCCTGCAGACATACATGCAAACAGATTATTACATACATAATAAATAAATATTTTTTAAAAAAGAAAGATGGGATGAGTAAAAAGAGCGTTACAGTTAACTACACTATAAAAGCACTTATTTCTGTGAGCCTGGGTTTAACTATCTTTAGAATAAATTCAGAACTATGTGCTAGTCACTTGATTAGTTATAAAAGAATCAATGATAAAGAAAAACTTTTTTTTAATAGTTGGAAGACAGTAGACTTTAAGGAAGAAGGATTGTATTTGATGGGAGCCATCCTGTGACTAGAATTAGCACTTCTTTTTAAGTACCAGAATTTCTTGAAAATCTTCACATCATTTGAAGTCACCACCATTCAAGTCTCCTAACAAAGTTTTACAATCATCAGGAGAGCAGACTATAATCACATTCAGAAAAGTCATTCTTCATGCCTGCAAGTTCCCTTTCTCTCCATACAGGAGGCATAAATTCTAGCAGGGTTCCACCTGCTCTGCGTCCTTATGTTATCCCATTGCTATTTACCAACTATGGAATAAACTCAGGTTTGTGGTTTCATCAAGAGTCTGTCACTTTTAAGACACTTGTGTTTGGCCGGGCGGTGGTGGTGCACGCCTTTAATCCCAGGACTCGGGAGGCAGAGGCAGGTGGATCTCTGTGAGTTCGAGGCCAGCCTGGTCTACATGAGCTAGTTCCAGGACAGGCTCCAAAGCTACAGAGAAACCCTGTCTAGAAAAAACTAAAAAAAAAAAACCAACAACAACAACAAAAAAGACACTTGTGTTTTCAGTTTCTCTCCTGAAAAACTTTTATATTCTTCCATTATTTTATGGAGCTCTGGACTCAAAGACATCTTTGTGCAACTGTCTAAGTGAGTTACTGATGCTGTCCATATTGTATTTCTTTTGCGTCATAAGAAGTGGGGCAAAGAAGAAATCAGGATCATCCATTCACACTTCACTGCTATGACATGCTCACTAGGCTGAATAGATGGCTCAGCAGATGACAACACTGGCTGATTAGCCACAGGGCCCGACTTTGTTTCCCAGAACCCACACAACAGCTCACAATTCACTTTAACTCCAGTGAAAGGGGATCAGATACCCTCTTATGACCTCCACTTTTACCTCCACTTTTGCACTTGGTATATACAATGACAAACTAAAGCCATGAGACAGTAACAAAAATCTTTATGTACTGAGAAATATTATAGTATTCTTTGGGGTTCTGAGAAAATGTTAAGAATAAGTGTTTAGTCCAAAGGATAACACACTCTACAAAATAAGGGAAAAAAAACAAAAGATATCAGTTTATTATTTTCAATTGAAAATAGGTTTTAATACTTAAGTTGTTGTTTTTCCTCTATCCTTCATGAAAATATGTTTACAATCTGAAAAAAAGGCAACATTTTCCTAGCAGAATGTTTCAATTAATCAGGGTGCTGACTTAGTGGGAAATGTGTGTGGTGTGCAAGTCTGGTAACCTCATCTTGATCATCATATGAAGACAGCCAAGAGTCTACCCCAAAAAAAGTTGTCTTATAGTTTTCACATATCTGTCAGGACTAAAATTCCATAATCATATCACACATACATATAAAAGAAACTTTTTTCAAATGAATCTCATCAATGTTACATTAGCTGGCATCTCTGGATAATTCCCTTAGAAGGAAGCACTTCATGATGAAGTGACAAATGGATAACTAATGGGGACAGGAAGTGCAAAGAACTTCAAATAATGTACACATATCCACAGGACATCAAGCTATACTGTGAAACATTCAATTAATTACTGATTATCCCACATTTTACATCCCTACCAGTTTGATGAAAATGATGCTGTGGACACAAATATGAGGTAATGCTTCTTGTACTCTATCCTATTATGCATTTTAACATTAATTTTGATAAAATATGTAGAGAAAACAGCGAATGTTGGGGTCTAACATGTACCCTTGGACTTATATTCAAGAAACTGACCCATGATGATTATGAATTCAGACGTATTCATAACTAATTAGTGACATAAAACTAGACTGGATAGCAAACATCTCAAGGGAATTTGTGAAAATATGAAAAACAAAACCAGGAAAAAATGTAACCACCCTTTCACAGTCACCATTACTTAAAATGCATGAATGTACACTGCCTAATATTAAAGTAAATAATGTTTCACTTAGATAACGGACATCTCATTCTATATATTTCAGCAGAAAAATATCTATCACTAAGTGAAAGCACCGTAGGAGATGTACAAAAGTCATAGAGAGAAAACAAAGAGCACAAAACAAACTTTATTGAAAAGATTTGCTAAATGTATAGAACACTTTAATATCTCTCACAAACCAGAAACCACAATAGAGAAATGTCCACCATCAGGCTTGAGTGAAGATAGTAAATGAGTAACCTTCTTCATGATGAAAATGATATAAAACAAAAATTTCTGGACAATAAAGACCACTGTGATGTCTAAATTCTTTACCATATCGTTTACTTGAAGAAGAGTTTTCTTTTGCAGGAGTTCTTCCCTATTACCAGATGTTAAGATGATTTAAAAGAAAGTCTTTAAAATATCTACAGGACTATGGATAAGGACAAGCAGCGACGACAAGTTTACTGTCAGGATGAAGGTCAGGTTTTTGAGAACTTCCTGTAGTCCTGCAACAGGAATACCCAAGGGTCTAATAATGTTCCTGGGAGCAAGCATGAATAATCATATACCCACACAAAGGCACACTAAAATAACATAATTAAAACTAAATAAAATCTTTGACTAGATATTTTCTCACTCATGAATATTTTCCTTTTGTAAGCATTCATTTCTGTAACCCAGGTGTTGACTCATTTAAAGGCTTACTTCCAGAGTTTTCCTCAATTGTGATTTGGATCATGCAACAGAAAGCAAGAATGTAGACTTGAAGTTACCGAAGTTAATCATTCTGAATTAGTGGCATCATTTGGGAAAATTTAGAAATTATTGTCTTCCTGTAAGAATTATGTCATGGGTTTTTTTTCCTGGGAGTATACATTCACACACAATTCCAAGTTCCTACACCTGGTTCATGCTGTAGGCTGAGAATGTGAGTTCTTAGCTTCCCAATGTAGCCGTCATGTCTGACACTTCTCGAGACAACACTGTCAAGGTTATCATGTAACTGTCTGGAACCCAGAGTCACATTAAGCTCTTTTACTAATTGACTTAGGGATTTTATTTTATCATAGGCACAGAAGAGGCACTCATACACATCTACAAAATTTTAAATCTAGATAAGTTATGGGGGAAGCTTTGTTAATCAATCATCTTAAGAATTGGAATGTAAGCCGGGCGGTGGTGGCGCACGCCTTTAATCCCAGCACTCGGGAGGCAGAGGCAGGCGGATCTCTGTGAGTTCGAGACCAGCCTGGTCTACAAGAGCTAGTTCCAGGACAAGCTCCAAAACCACAGAGAAACCCTGTCTCGAAAAACCACAAAAAAAAAAAAAAAAAAGAATTGGAATGTAGTTACAGTGTGGCTTCCTGCAGGAGAAAAATGGGGATGGACCAGGTGCTTGCTCTCTGGATTATTTTTGCAGGACACAGCAGAATTTGGAATTTTCGTTCTCATGTCATGAGTTTCCACTTATAATAAGTAAAAATATAATTGCTTATCTTTAAGCTAGCCTGGTTATTTCTCAAATAGTGCTAAGTTGTACAGATAAGTGTATTTATATAATTGAAGAAAAGTGCAAAATCAAAAAGGGTTACCTTATCATTGAATTCACATGACTTTTGTCCATGTAATTTTGAAGGTACAAACAAAATAGAGACTTCATAATGCTTGACAAATTGGTTTTCTTCCCAGTCTTATGTAAGTAAATGTTTGTTGGCTGAAGATATTTCCAAAACATTTATAGTCACATTCCCTTTAGAATGAATCTGCTCAGGTCCTCAGAGTACTGTGACTTAATAGACTTCTTTTTTTTTTAAATGTGTAGCCCAGGCTGGCCTCGAACTCGTGATCCTCCTGCCTCTGCCTCCTTCAGCAAATCCTACCAACGTGCGCCACCACAACCGGCCTTAATAGACTTCTTATCTGCTACAAGTTTATTCTTGTATAAAGACTACCAAAAAGAGGAAAACTTTGCCACACTGATTGCACCTAAAGTGTTTGTCAGGCTGACTGTGGTGGCACATCCCGTTAATCCAGCACTTGGGAAACAGAGACAGACAAATCTCTGTGAGTTAAAGACCAGCCTCGATATGAGTGAGTTCCAGAATAGACTCCCACAGTACAGAGAAAACCCTGTCTCAAAAAACCAAAAACGAAAAAAAAAAAGAGTTTCTTTGCAATATGATTTTTTCTCAAGATTTTAAAGCCTGATGACACCTACAAAGTCTCTACCACATTGGCTAAAATCGTAGGGTTTCTATTCAGCTTGTGTTACACTTCTATGATATGCAAAGGCTTTACTACACTGATTAAAGTAATAAGGTTTCTATCCATTATTTCTCTCAAATACATAAGGTTCTTTGATGTATTTGAGACTACATTGATGTGAAAAGTCTTTACCACATTCTTTACATTCCTAGAGTTTTTCCTGCAGTGTGTGTACTTTTATGTTTTCTCAGATTGCTGAGTTGTGAAAAGGCTTTACCACACTGATTACATTCATAGGGTTTCTCCCCAGTATGTGTTCTTTTATGTACTATTAGACTACTGAGTTGTGGAAAGGCTTTATCACATTGATCACATTTATAAGGTTTCTCCCCTGTATGAAGTCTTTTATGTGTTTTTAGAGTACTGAGTTGTGAAAAGGCTTTACCACATTGATTACATTCATATGGTTTCTCTCCAGTGTGTGTTCTTATGTGAAGTTGGAGACTACTGATACATGAGAAGGCTTTATCACATTGATTACATTCATAGGGTTTCTCTCCAGTATGTGTTCTTTTGTGCATTTGGAGATTAGAGTGTAATGAAAAAGCTTTATCACATTGATCACATTCAAAGGGCTTCTCTCCAGTATGTGTTCTTTGATGACTGTGAAGCTCACCATAACTCACAAAAGCTTTATCACATTGATTACATTGATAAGGTTTCTCTCCAGTATGTAGCCTTTGATGTACTCGAAGACTACTGCTCACTGAAAAGGCTTTACCACATTGACTACATGGGTAGGGTCTTTCTCCAGTATGTGTTCTTTTATGTGTTTGGAGACTGCATTGACTTGAAAAGGCTTTACCACATTCATTACATTCATAGGGTTTCTCTCCAGTATGTGTTCTTTTGTGAAGTTGGAGATTACTGATACATGAAAAGGCTTTAACACAATAATTACATTCATAGGGTTTCTCTCCAGTATGTGTTCTTACGTGTATTTGGAGTTTACAGCGCTCTGAAAAAGCTCTATCACATTGCTTACATTTAAAAGGCTTCTCTCCAGTATGGGTTCTTATATGTCTGTGAAGCTCACCATAACTTGCAAAAGCTTTATCACATTGATTACACTGATAAGGTTTCTCTCCAGTATGTGTCCTTTGATGTATTCGAAGACTATTGCTCAGTGTAAAGGCTTTACCACATTCATTACATTCATAGGGTTTCTCTCCAGTATGTGTTCTTTGGTGAACTTGGAGACTTCTGACATATGAAAAGTATTTACCACATTCGTTACATTCATAGGGTTTCTCTCCAGTACGTGTTCTTTGGTGAACTTGGAGACCACTGACATATGAAAAGTCTTTACCACACTGATTATATTCACAGGGTTTCTCTCCAGCTTGAGTTCTTTTAAGTATTTGGACACAGCTGATACCTGCAATGGCTTCATCATATTGATTACCATCATATGGCTTCTCTGCAGAATGAATTTTTTCATGACTTTGAAGATGACTATAACATGCAAAGGCTTTATCACACTGAGTATATTCAGAGGCTTTCTCTCCATTATGGTTTCTTTCAGACCTGCAAAGATAATTGGCAAATGCAAAAGTTTAACCGTGTACATTACAATGATATCTGTAGGTATTAATTTTATAATTTTGTTTAATTGTAAAGAGGAATCAGATTTTAAGTTTTACATGCCTCGTGCTCTTCTCCAGTATGGTATGTTTTGTGTCTTTGAAGAACTTTTGACAGTAAGGGTCTTTTGTCAAATGACCCACATTTATAACATCATTTTCTATGAGTTTTTTTACACATTTAAAAGGAACTAGACTAACTCAGTTTTAAATAACCTTACATTCCTTTTGCATTCTTATGTTTTCCTGTAGTACAATACTTACCACAAGAAAGTGTACTAGGACAAACAAAAGTACACAGTCCAACACTCATAGGCCTTATCTTCACTGTGAGTTGCTGATGTCTTCCCAAGGAAGTTTGAACACCAATTAAATATAATCTTATAGCACATTCAACAAATCTACCCAGTGTTGAAATACTAAATGTCTTTCCTATCTTCTCATTATTCTGAAAGAGATACAGTCCCTCTTTCCATTTGGGAAGCTCACATGTGACATATGACATTCTTATTAAAGGAAGACAAATTGTCCCTTGAATTCACACAGTTTGACTTTTTCTTCCTCACAGAAATGTGGTATAAGAATGAAAGTTTCTCCACAAGAGCCTTTGTGACTCTCATAAACCAACTCTTTCAATAAGTTTGGTAAAGTCACAAGTACATGAGTAACATGCACTTTACTACAGACTATTTATTTTTGGACAGTTTTAAACATATACTCATTATCTATTCAATGTGCATATGTGTGTTCCTTGTGCAATATCTGAGTGCTATGAAATGAAACTAATTGGCAACACTACAGCATAGTTCTCATGGGGTATGACTCAAATGGTGGTATAGGGTAAAGAATCATTTGTTTCTCTTCTGTTTTTAGAGGAATGTCTTGGAAACACAGACCGGTTACCTCATATTGAGGCATATGATTTTATGAGAAATCAATAATCATCAATAAACTTTAAGCTGTGCTCATTTATACTATTGTTTTTCTTTAAATCTTCCAGAACAAATTAAAACTTCTTCAGAGACAAATATATACCAAGTTGCAAATAAAAATTACCTTCCATGTTTTCTAGCAGGTTGACTATGTTCTTCAAAATTATGGTCTTCCCAACTGTAGCCTAAAATATAGGAACAGAAAGTAGATAATATATTAAAGGATATTGTACAAAATTGAATATCTTAAGTGAACTATGCCTTAGTTATTTGGCTCATTCTTACTCTTTCTCAAACACAAATATACAAAAGTATCAATAAACAATACACAGTTGTCCCCTTATTTTGAAACATGAAGGAAAGTTCACAATCTTACCAATAGCAGTGAGGTTCCTATATGTCTCTAGCATCACATCTTTGTAGAGACTCTTTTGGGAAGGATTCAGCAAAATCCACTCATCCTCAGTGAAGTCAATGTGTACATCCTCATAGGTCACTGATTTCTAGAATAATCCAACCAACAATAAAACAAAGTGTGATCCTGACATTGGATATTTCTTTTTAAATGATATATTTGTATAATACTACTGCTTCCTATAGTTCTTCCATGATATTACATTATAATGCAATCACCAGTCACTTTAGAAGGGAACTGAAGAGGAGGTTCATATGAGCCATTCATTGGCCCTTTAAATGGGATACACCCTTGAGAAAGACATGCCAATGAACAGACACACAGAGACAGACAAGAAATTAACACTACTGAGAAAAAAATTACAGAAATAATAAGAACAATGATTATCTCAAAAATTGATGGAAAAATTGGGTATATTGACTCTTGCCTTTAATCCCAGCAATCAATGTAAAAGCAGATGAATTAAATTGAGTTGGATGTCAGGCAAAGCCTATGCAATAAGCTACAGGTAAGCCAGAATTACAAATTCATAAAACCCAATATCCATAGAAAAATCTTTCAAATAAAAAAGGTAAAAAGAAATCAGAGCATTTACTGAAGTTCTTACAAAAAAAATTGTATTCACTTTAGTTCTATATTCATCTTTTAGAATCTACAGTGGCCCAGTTTAAACTGTTTCATAATAAGATCTTAATAAAAGGGAGTGCATGTTTAAACAGTTACAAATGGACCAAAGGAAACATCAGCCCTACAAATAATGATCATAAATAACATAGAGTAAGAGAGTTGGGTCAGCAATTAAGAGGCTAGTTATACTTGCATATAAGTGGGTACAGTTGCCAGTACAAAAAGTGGGCTTGAAATTATGCATTACTTCAACTTCATAGGTTCTGGGGCCTCTTGAGATCTAACACGAGGAACAGGCTTGCATGTGATACATACTTTTGTATGTAGATACAACCTCATATTCATTCAAAGCATTCAAAACAAAAAAAATTAGAGGCAGGTAAAAAGTTACACACATGCAGTACAATGATTCAGAAGGCAGAGGTATTAATGTCATGGATACTACTCTCCTGGGTAAGAGATTGATAGCCTCCACCAAACTTCAAATTTCAAGATGTAGGTGAAGTTCAGCATAGAAACTTATCCTTGATATGTACAAAAACCTACATTCCAGGCTCCTCAGACAATAAAACAACACACACACACACACACACACACACACACACACACACCAAAAACATGTATGCTGCTTAGCCATTAATCCCTCTGTGCAGAAGCCAGGATCATTTGTATTTCTGAGTTGAGGAAGCATGGTCTAAGGAGCTACATTCAGTACCCAGAGATACACAGAAAAACATTCTCTTTCAAAAACAAAAGAAAGAAAAAAATTAAAATAGAAATCAGGATAGCAAAAGGCTTAAGAGTGAACAGAAATTGCTTCAACTGAATGTTTTGTCATTGAGTGATACCATCTATGATGGTGGTGAAGTCATAACATCAGGACACACATAACCAGAAATGGGTTGTGGCTATAAACATGCAAATCCAATCCTCAATATAGATATTTCATCCAAACGATTTCTCCTACTCAATGTTCTACAAATACAACAAAGAAGAGCACCCTGGAAAGATAAGTGTTAAACCACTTCTTCTAATCCGGGACCTTTGATAAACAACATTCTAATCCTGATCCATAAATATTCATGGTCATCTCATGATAAAAATTGTATTTAGTCTAACTTCAAAGATGGTCATAGGCTGAAACAATTGTTTCAGTGTGAAGTCTCTTATAACAATCATGATATCGACTTGATTGTCCATAACCCAGCCTAATAAAGCCACACCTAATACTGCCACTCCCTAGGAGATTATTGGGTCTCACTACATTCAAACTACCAGAGTGGTTTATCTGAGTCTTAAGGTAGATAGATTCCCAATTATCTGAGGTACTGCCATATAGGTTTCCATAGTGGCTACACAGCTTTGCTCTCCCAGCTCAAAGCTACACAGCTTTGTTCTCCTTACTCAACATCTTTGCCAGGATGAGTTGTCCCTTGATATTTTTGAACCCAGCTATACTGACCGGTATAAGGTGAATTCAAAAAGCCCTTTTGATGTATATTTTATTGATAGCTAAGTATATTGATCATTTAGTTAAGTGTTTCTAAGACAGTTTAGATTCATCTATTTGGAATTTTTTTATTTAAATCTTAACCACAATTTTATTCAATTAATTTATTTCCTGATGTGTTCCATCTTGAGTTTTTTTTTTTTGAGCAAGTAAACCCAAACTATACAGACAAACATGATGTGTACTCATTGTAAGTGGATTTTAGCTGTTGAGTAAAGACTAATGATAGTACAATCCACAGACCCAGATTGGGTAAGTGACAAAAATGGCTGTAGCAGAAGTTCATGGCTCCCAAACAAGAAGATTAAATAGACTAGATCTGTGAGTGTACTCACAGCGAGAACAGGAAGGATCATGGAAGCAAATAGAGGTATGAAGCAGGAAAACACAGCAAGAAATTAATAGAATAAGAAAGCTTTCAAGGGTTGATGTTGAAACAATGCAATAACGACTCTCTGCAATCTTTGAGGGTCATTATAGTGAGGACTCCCTATAACTCAGAAATATGGAGCCTGTACAGGCCATCTTCTGTAATCACATATGGCTCTCAGTGGTGGGAATACGAAACCAATCCATCCACAAAATATTTGACACATACTTGTTGTGTATGGAAGATATATCAGGAAAATGGTGGCTCAAGATTTGTATAGTGGCTAACCAATGACTGGCCCAACTTGAGGACCAGGGTTGCTAGGAAAAGTGCCTAGATGTGCAGAATCGAGAAGTTGGATGGCTAAGAGAACTAGGGTAGAACCAAATACAAGTAACAATAAAGAAAATAGTCAATGTAATGATACCTAATTCCATGTCCAATAGATCTCCAGGTTTCCAATCCTGTTCTGCTTTGTTGAGAACATCACACTTCTTTTTCTTTGGCTGGTGCCATTGCACATTAGTAGCTCTCCTTGGCAGGTAACCTATGACCCTGGGATCTCTAACATCTTGGTTAATTAAAGAATTTCAACTTTCCAATATTAAGATCCGCTCTTTCCCATCTTCCTCTCGGAGAGGCAGCTTCACTTTTGCCTCTCTCCCCACTTCTCTGCTTCCCCCCCTTCTCTGTCTCTCTGTCTCTCTGTCTCTCTCTCTCTCTCTCCCCCTCCCTCTCTGTCCCCCCCTTCACCCTTCCTCCTCCATAACCCCCTGAATAAACATTCAACCTCACCCTGCAAAAAAAAAATATTAAGATCCACTCAAGATCTTCTGTACTCTTTCATAGGCTCTGGGTCAATACACCGACTCTGCCCTCTGCAGTACACACACCTGGTCTTCTAGACTCTGGCTGGCTCCATTCCACTGTCACTGCTGTTTTGGTGGTCATCTCACACTGCTGGCCTCTTCATAACACTGGGGTCCTCTGTTGTAACTGGGTTTCACCTTCACCAGTGTTTCTCATAGAATCTCCTCAGGGAGCTGCACCTCTTGGCCTGACCCTTACAGTCCTGGGCATTCAATGACACTGCACCTTCAGTGATTTCCTTTCCTGGCCTCTCACAGGGCCAAGCCTTACATCCATCAATACCTTCAAAACCAATACCACCTGTTGAGACACATTACATACTGCATCTACCAGCATGAGGTAGAACCTTGGCTACCTCTGGAAGACAGCTTCTCTGTGCTCTTAGAAAACACTTCCCTGACATTTTCACATCGGTGATGCTGGTCTCGTAATCATCACTAAATTTTTAGCTCTAGCCGTCCAGAATTAAGTACCCAGTAGAGCAATATTTCGCTTAAATACTTCAGATAACTTGCTCATCACAGCTGATTCTTCAGCCCAGGCTAACCAGAAACATGATTTAATGTCTTTCTTTTATCCTTAAGTCTTAAGCCAGAACCATGTGTCCCAAGCTTTCAGGTTCTGCTGCTTACTGGGGTTGGAACATGGCACCTTGTATAATTATGTCTTTACCAGCTTTCTGTCTTTCATTGTATAAGCTTGGCTGTCCTGAAACTTGATCTGTAAACTAGGCTGTGCTTGAACTATCAGAGTATGCAGGCCTCTGTGTTCTGAGTGCTAGGGTTAAAGTAAATGTGCCACCACCCCCTCAGGCCAACAATCCCTTTATTCTATTTCTTAACCTGTTTATGTCCTTGAGCAGATGATTTAGACACGTTCCACTTTTGGAGGTCCTTATCTCCTCAAGTATGATTCCTTGCTCAGCTGCTCTTTTTATTATGTATCTTCAATAGAGTTACCACTAACATACACTCGGCAGAGTCTATTTTATGCTGTGTTGAGATTTTTTTCTACTAATGAAATAAATCAAAATATCCTTATTTTATCCTCAGGCAGATTCTTTAACCCAAGGCATGTCCTTCACCAAAACATCATAAGAATAATTTCTTTTTTTTAATTTATTTATTTATTTATTTTTTTGTTTTTCGAGACAGGGTTTCTCTGTAGCTTTTGGTTCCTGTCCTGGAACTAGCTCTTGTAGTCCAGGCTGGCCTCGAACTCACAGAGATCCGCCTGCCTCTGCCTCCCGAGTGCTGGGATTAAAGGCGTGCGCCACCACCGCCCGGCATCATAAGAATAATTTCTAAAAAACATGGTAAAATACTTGTCTGAAACCTCTTGTGCTGGCTCCTGATATTTCAAATCATTATCAAGGTCACTCTATCCAATCCTCCTCCTAGTAGGATCCTGTATCCAGTGCCAAATGCATTTTGTCCTTTTCTTAAGCCAAAGAATCAAGGACCTTATCATTCAAAACAAAAGCATGGTTAGGACTAGCACAGCAATACTCAAGTCCCTGGGACAAACTTCTGTTTTAGTTTTTTATTTTTTTTGTAAGGGGACAGCATGACCAGAGAAACTCTTATAACAAAAACTTTTAATTGAGGGGGCTCATGTACAATTTCTGAGGTTGAGTTAATTATCATCATGGCTGGAAGCCTGTAGGATGGCAGGCAGATGTGATACTGGAGCTGAGAGTCCTTTATCCTTGACTCAGAGGAAACAGGACATAGTCTGACACACTGGGAAGTATCCTGAGGATAAAAGAACTCAAAAACCCACATTGACATTCTTCCTCTAACAAGACCATGCCAACTCCAAAATGGCCACACCTCCCACTACTTACACTCCCTAAGAGATCATGGTGCCAAATATATCCAAACTACCACAGTGGTATAGCTGAGTCTTGAGGTAGATAGATTACCAATTATCTGAGGAATTGCCATATTGATTTCCATACTGGCTATAAAGGTTTGCATTGCCAGCAGCAATGGGGGAGCATTCCCTTTTTCTATATTTTTGCCAGTATGAGATGTCGCTTGTGTTATTGATCCTACGCAATCTGACAGGTATAAGATGAATCATTAAAGTAATTTTGATTTGTATTTCCTTGAGAGCTGAGTATGTTGTACATTTATTTATGTGTTTTAAGCCAGTTAATTTCTTTTATTTAGAATTCTTAATTTTGATCTGTACCATATTTTTACTTGATTATTTGATTTGTTGATGTCTAGTTTCCTCAGTTCTATTTTATTCTTAGCAAGTAAATCCAGAACCACAGCCGGGTGATGGTGGCGCATGCCTTTAATCCCAGCACTCGGGAGGCAGAGGCAGGTGGATCTCTGTGAGTTCGAGACCAGCCTGGTCTACAGAGCTAGTTCCCAGGACAGGCTCCAAAGCCACAGAGAAACCCTGTCTCGAAAAACTATAAAAAAAAATCCAGACCCATATAGACATACTTGATACAAACTCATATATATGTTGGTATTAGCAGTTAAGTAAAGAATAATCATAGTACAATCCACAGACTCAGGGTAAGAAACCCTGGCTGTAGCAGGGGATCCATGGAGCCCACATAAAAAGAGGAAATAGACTAAATTTTTTGGGTGAACAAGGAATCACAACAGTAACAATCATGGGATAATGGGGGATGGAGGGAGAATATACAGGGAGGGATGACTGGAATAGGAAATGTTTAAAGTTGATGTGGAAACCTAATGTAGTAGAAACTTTTTGCTAGCTAAGAGGGCAACCTTAGTGAGGACTCCCAGTAACTAAGAATATGGAGCCTGAACCTGTCATCTTCTCCAATGACATATGGCTCCCTGTGGTGGGAATAGAAAAGAAAGCCAGCTATAAAATATCTGACACACGGTGTGTTTTCTGGAAGATATACCAGGAAACTGGTGGCTTAAATTACTGTAGTGGCAAACCAAGGACTGGACTAACTGAGGCCTAAGTGAAAAGAGACAACCCATGACCAACACTGCCTGGATGGCAGGAACAAGAAGTTAAATGGTTCAGAATTTAGAGTAGAACAAAATACAAATAACATAAAAGGGATCAATGGTCAATATAAGGATCCATAGCTTTATTCTAATACAATTATAATTGTTTCCTTGACTAATTTTCAACAGAGAGCCTTCCTCTGAAAATTGATTATGGCAGATACAAAGAACTTCACTCAAACACTAACTGAATCAGTTTAATCAAGCAGAAATTTGGGTGAGGGTTTTTTAGAAGCCATAGGTGTCAAGGACACCAAAAAACCCACAATTTATGGAATCAACTAATCAGGGATCATAAGGGTTTAGAGAACCTGACAGAGCAATTACAGAGCTTGCAGTGTCTGAGTTCAATCCTCTCAATGTGCACTTGGGTTGCTTTGCTTGGTGTTTTTCTGGGACTGCTAACTGTAAGAGTGTTTCTGACACTTTTGCTTGCTCTTGGGACTATTTTCCTTTTACTGGGTTGTGTAATCATGCATGGATATGAAGGTTTGTGTCTAGTCTTAGTGTATCTTGTCATGATGTTCACTGACATTCTTAGGAGCCCTGCTCTTTCTGAAGGGAATCAGAGGAACAGTGGATCTGGGCCAGTGGGAATGTTGGGGACTAGGGAGTTTAGACAGGGTTGAGGCTGTGGTCAGATTGTACTGTTTTACAGAGAAGAATAAAGAGAATAAACAAAAAGAAATGAAAATGCTTTGAATCTAACTTCATAATCTTCAACAGCCAAAACGTTGTTCAAATATCCAAAGTCTCTTCTGAGACTCAAGACAAAATATTGTCTTGTGACATCTTTTAAAATCAACAAGCAAAGTAAACTTTTCAGACATAAAATGACACAGGATATAATCCATTTAGGAAGAGAGGAATATATCTGTCTGTGTTCCAGTCCTGAATTCAGGCAGTCATCCCATACTTACATTCAGACCACACCAGGCAAAAAAACAAGTAGGCCACCATTTCATAAAATTTCTTCATTCCTTTAGATTCCACAGTCACAATTCCAAACAACTCTCTAGCCATCTCCCCTGAGACATATCCCCACCCCTCAAGAGCAGGCCAGGCCAGCAAGAACAGGTAGTTGAACTCAGGCAAAGACTCCCTGGTAAAGCAGAGTCCACACCAGCCATTAGAAATCCAGGCAGCCTGTCCACCATTGGGTCTCCTCCAGACTTTGAGTACCTCCTCCAAACACTATCCCCATCCCAGCTGCCTTCTTGTCACTGTGTCCTAGCCTCCAAAATAGGTGGAGATGTTCTGTTTGAACAAGACACACCAGCTGTCAGAAGTCCATGTAGGCCACTGGTGCACTGACATGTCCACTCCCAAAGTCCCTCACACCATGTCCACTCCCGAAGTCCCTCACACCGTACAGTCCCCAATCCAGCACCCCCCTTCATGTAATCTTAGCCACAAACTTGCACAAAAGACTTCCTGGCAGAAGAAAGACCACATCTGTCAACTGATTTCTAGCCCCAAACATGGTTGTGAAGGAGCTCTGTTGAAGCATAGGCCACACAGACCAGAAGAACAGACAGCAAATAGAAACCAAAGAATAAAACACACTTTCAATATAGACTGAATGAGCTTCGGATCACACTGGACTCTCTGAAGGTGGCTCACAATTGAGGCAGACTGAGAAGCCAACGATAATGGCACTGGGATTTGTCTCTACTACATGTACTGGCTTTTTGGGATCCTATTCTATTTGAATGCATACCTTCCTAAGCCTGGATATAGGGGGAGGGCCTTGGACTTCCCACAGGAAAGTATACCCTGCCCTCTCATAGGTCTGGAGAGGGAGGGGTAGTGTGAGTGGAGGAGCAGCAGGACGGAAGTGGGAGGAGGGGAGGAAGTAGAAATTTTGAATATTATTATTTATAAAGAAATAAAAATTTATTAGAAACAAAAATTTCCTGCCTCTGAAAATAGTCTGCCAGTTACTCTAGGTTTTAGCCAAATTTGGTTGCTCCAATGTTACAAATAAGACTTTGGGTGTTTGCCCAGGTAGCCAGTTGTCTCTGTCATTTGTTGCACATTTTAGAAGTTGCTTGATTGCATCTCCTGCTTATTAAAGAAATATTATTTCCTTTCTTGGGTCTTCAATGGGGTTGAAGACTAGATAGCTATAGTTACTTTCCTCACAGCTGACTTTACGGGGTCAAGCAGGATTGAACACATCTGCACAGGACAGTTACCTAACTGGAAAGTCAATACTCACTGGCTCAAGCACTTTTAAAAACAATTTATTTTAAAAACAATAAGATATACCTCAGGTATATTGACTTTGAAAAAGATTAGGTCGTTTCATTGTAGATTCCATGCCACTAATAATAGACCAATTACATTCAATGCTACAATCAGGTTCTTTGTCATACTGGTAACTCCAGCAGCTGATTTCCTACCATTTCCCCCTGCAGGTTACTCGATAAACTATTCTTTCTACTCTGGTCTGAAGGCAGAAACCATGTTCTACATGCAAATCCTTCTCCTGTGAGTGTAATGAATAGTTGACTACATGACTCAAGTGGGTAATTTTAAAAGTCTGAGGTTGCAGTCATTTAATTTAAGAATTTTGGAGATGTAATCAAAAGGATAGCAAGGTCACTGACTAGAAAGCCAGAGACTGGGATAAAGGTCACCTATGTAAATATAGGAGAGCTTGTCTCAGAAATATTTTTCTAAAAGGCTTGGAGTGCAGCTGTTCTAGAGTAGTCTTTCCAGTGAGTAATCATTCCATTCACTTGAGAAATTAATAAAGAAAAAGCTTTGCAATGATAGCATGCACCCATCTCTGGTAAATGCTCAAAGAGGAGAGAGACGAGAACAAACACTGCTTTCCACATGTGCCGCCATTCTTAACTTTCTCTTAGGTTCAGACTCTTGCTTACACTCAGAAGACTTTAAAAAGTAACAGGAAATTTAAGTCTAGCCAGTTAGGCAAATGGGAGACTTACAAAGCAAAGATATTACTCTAATTATTACGTAAGTTTATCAGAGACCTGAAATAGCAGTTCATACTTTAGTGATACGGCCTGAGGTGGAGGTTCCAGAAGGTGAGAAAGATAGAAAAAGTAGAACAAAGAAAAGATAAAAGCTGAGGCAGAGGAGTCTTGCATATGATGTGTCTTATTCCAAGTAAGCTTCTTAAAAGGAATAGCTTCTTGTATACTACTTCCAGAGGAAAATGGAAGCCAGCAGAAATTACCATACAATGGGACAAACTCAGGAGACAGTGAATCAAATACCACAGCACAAAGGGATCACAGGATATCTCTAGAATATTGTGGACTAAGCCCACAGTGGCCTTGGGACTGATAACTGTAGCCCTGTGTGAAGTGAAGAGTACTGTTCTCAGGATCTGAAGACCCTGCTCACAAGGACACAGGCTCCAGACCATTACCACCTCTCCCTAGCACATTCTTGCTTCCAATATAGGAGCTCTGTCTTATTTTGTATAGCTCAGGGACTTAGGAAAAACTACTAACGCCTATACACTAGGCTGTTCCTGGCTCTACCAAAAAGTCCCCGGGTTTGAGAAGGAGCTATGTTCCATCTCCATGAGGGAGAACTGAAATGAAAAGTGTTGCTTGATCAGCCCAGTCCTCTGCACAACAGTGTTTTCCTTTTCAAACAGCTGAAACCTGCTCTCATCGTGTGCATTTGGCAGAACATTAATTTTCCATAAGAGAAAACTGGTTATTTATGGCAGACCATGCCCTCAAGTTCATTGTGACCCTGTAATGGCCCCTTGAGCAGCTTGTGAGAGGCCTGTTCTTTGACAGGGGAATAGGCCAGGTGGCTGTTTGTAAATCAGCAGTGTCAACTGTGTCCTGGATTAGAGCCAAATGTTTGGGCAATCCTAGAGAACAAATACTTCTCTTAGCACCTTAATCTCTAGCAGGCCTAGTTAGCATACGACTTATCTTTGGGTAATTTAGAGGCAGCTCTTTCTCAGCTAAATATTTCCTAGACATTGGTCAAGCCTTTATTTCAACAATTCTACTCTTCTGCATCAAGGTTAGTAGTGAAGTGGGAACGAATGCAAAAATACCATTTACAAACTCCACAAAATTAACTCCAAATGGATCTTACGACTAAGTGTTAAACACAAAACGCCGAACTTCTGGGAGAACCTAGAAAAACTCTCCAACAGCTTGGCTTCCATATGCATCAAAATCACGTTGATATTGACTACAAAAAAGTTTCTACACACAACTCCCTCCTCGAAATGCTTTTCCCAGATGCTGCCCACAGAGGAATTTTTTCGAGACCAGAAATTGTGCCTGGGGAGTTGCGAGTACCACGTGGGACCTAAGAGAACCCTGACTGTAGGCTTAGGCTCCCACCCAGCCTCTGTGAAGATCTGCAACGCTGTCTCACATAGCTCACCATCCTCTCCTCCCCATCTTGGGACAGCAGCCCCTTACTCACCATGTCGTGGCTTCCATGCTCACCCATGCTTTCCTCCAAGTTCCCTGCCATATCACTCACAGCACAGCACACAATCCACTGAGGCATGCTCTGCTTTAAAATCAAGCCTGTAAAATGGCGCCAGGAAGTCCCACCTGACTTTTGACTGACAGGTCAGCTTGGAGGCAGTGATTGGCTATTGAGACTTGAGTGACAAGAACACCTCTCTCAGGGTTACAGTGTATTTAAAGGCATAGCACAGCAGTTCTTGGTTCTGGCTCCCATACTCGATCCAGAATTTATGAACCTGCAGAAATATGAATTTTAATATCATTTACTCTGTCTGCAGTAAATGCCCCAGCTCTCTTCCTGCAGCCCATAGGCACATGGCCTTCTTCCTCTCGGACACAATGTGCCCGGCTTGCACAGCCCAGTACACAATATGGAGTGGAGTGATTCTCCTGTTCAACAGATGGAAGGGTGCCCTGAATATTACAAAATTACACATTTAGGACACAAAAGATGAAGTTTGTTCTATGGTTTCAGGCTGACATCAGGAGAACTAAGGGTAATTTTTGTCTGGTTGTCACAGATACTTCTTACAACCATGAGAACAATTCAGGAACCACATCACCAACAACACAATATTTTTCTCCTGAAAGAAAACTAGTTGATACATCCAGGATTTTAATCCTGAATTTGAGGTCCAAATCTTGAGAAAAGAATAATAATTATAATTGTCGTCTCATAGTAGTTGAACACCTGGAGAGACCAGGGCTAGAAGAATGCCTTTATGGGCAGTATGATGAGTCAGCACATCTTCCTCAATGAGCAGGTGAAAAAAATCCTTGCATTATTCAGGGTTCTTTACTTGAACAGGACTGGTAGAATGAAATTCTTCATATATGTAGAAGGTGGATTTATCAGAATGTCTCACGGGTTGTGGTCCAGCTATTCCAACAATGGTTACCTACTAATAGAAAGCTGAATGAAAATCCATGAACTAGATGTCTCAGCAGATTTGCAGTATACATGAGAATTCCAAAGATGAAGGCTCTAAATCTATTAAAGGAATAAACTTCCTAGCCAGATATGGAACAAGCAGGGAGAGAGAGAGAGAGAGAGAGAGAGAGAGAGAGAGAGAGAGAGAGAGAGAGAGACTGAGTTATGACAGACAAATAGAGACAGTGCTTTTTTTCTTCAATATTCCTATTAAGTAGACTGCCACCAGAAGGGGCGACCAGATAATAAATAGGGATTTTTGTTTGATTGGTTTTCTTGATTTTTTTTGGTGACATTGTTATACTGTGTTGACCTGGATCATATTCTCTATACCAGGCTGGTCACAAACTCAGAAAATTCAACTACTTCATTTTCCCAAGTGCTGGGATTAAAGATCCTCACCACCAAGAATTGTTGATGATGGATGCTTTCACCTCAAAAGATTCTGATAAAGGTAAGTTTTCCCATTTCAAAACCTTAAATAAGAAAAACCCCTATAGGTGTACCCAGCTTTTTGAGTTTTTTTGTTTGTTTGTTTGTTTGTTTTTGTTTTTCGAGACAGGGTTTCTCTGTGGTTTAGGAGCCTGTCCTGGAAGTAGCTCTTGTAGACCAGGCTGGTCTTGAACTCACAGAGATCCGCCTGCCTCTGCCTCCCAAGTGCTGGGATTAAAGGCGTGCGCCACCACCGCCTGGCTTTTGAGTTTTAATTAATCGAGAGGTAGACAGATTGACTACCTAGAACAGACTTCACAGCAGGCAAAACTGAAGAAATGAGGCAGCTTACTTACCTCAGCTGACAAGGAGAACATGGGTATATTTCCAAAGCACAGCTGTTCCTAAAGAAGGAAAGCATGAAGATTTTACTTATAGAATCTGGACATGTTCCTGTGGAATTCTGCCTAATTCCTAACCATAGTCTGTCAACAAATCCACAACTAAACATGATCAACATGATCACAGTGTAAAAAGAGAGATATTTAGGGACATTCTTATCTAAAACTCATGCAGGAACCTATGTAAATTTTTAAAAAATGAAAAGAAATTCCCTGGCAAGTTTATCTTACACTAAAACTTCTTAGTTGAGAATCAAATAAAAGAGACTGTGAAGCAGAATGCTTGGATCCCTTTTGTTATATTTGATAACATAAATGTGATGTTAAATCTAAAAGTTAAATGTGGCAATGACACAATTCGATCCCTTTTGTTATGTTTGATAACATAATTGTGATGTTAAATCTAAAAGTTAAATGTGGCAATGACACAATTGGATCCCTTTTGTTATGTTTGATAACATAATTGTGATGTTAAATCTAAAAGTTAAATGTGGCAACGACACAATTCACCATATCCAAAGGACGAAGAATACAAACACAGATAACATCAAGGACGAGGTACCCATCACTAATCTGTTATTAGACGAACAGCTCTAGTGATCTACCTGAGCACCAGCTGCTTTAGTCTCTGAGCATATTGGCTCAGAAGAAGGTCATAGCTGCTTCCATGGAAGAACAGAATTAGTTTATTTAACTAACCCTGCCTGCTTCTTTTTTTTAATATTTATTTATTTATTATGTATACAATATTCTGTCTGTGCATATGCCTGCAGGCCAGAAGTGGGCACCAGACCCCATTACAGATGGTTGTGAGCCACCATGTGGTTGCCTGGAATTGAACTCAGGACCTTTGGAAGAGCAGGCAATGCTCTTAACCTATGAGCCATCTCTCTACCCCCCCCCCCCCGCCTGCTTCTTGCCTCAGGGTTGTAGCATTACTCTAGCGAGTTCGACTCTCTATTTTTTCTAAACTTTTTAGAAAATTATAGTTATACATATATATGTTTGCGTGTGTATGTTCACAGTAATTACAGAGCCCAGAAGAAGGGACAATAATCCAGAGACTACAGTTATGCCAAGTCTTACCTCCCATGTGGGGTACGGAATGAAACTTCAGTCTTCTGTAACAGTACCCAGTACTCTTAATTGCTGAGCCATCTCTCAAGACCCACTTCTTTCATTTAAAATTTATCTCTATACATTATTAATTAAAAGACATAACGTCACGTTCCTCTCTTTGGTCTTCCTCCACCTCTTCCCAAATATTTCCCTTGTAGTGTTTTACTTGTTAAGTATGTGTGAACAAATAAGCTGAAATATCAGATTACAATATGATAAATTTGTATTATTAGTTGTACTTTTATGGCTTGGGGACTGACAATACTGTATTTGTTAAACAATTAGGAAGTTCACCCCCTACTGGTGGCTTATACACATGGAGGGGAGTTCAGCTGTTTAAAATCACTATCAGGGGTCTGACTGTGATTAGGTTATCTTGCACAGGAAACAATGAAGAAGAGAAAACTTGGGGTGGAAAATACCTTAGTAGTGAAGTGGACTGAAGATTCTTCCAGAGTAACCAGGTGTCATTTCCAGTACATACTGAAGCTTAGTACTTTCTGTATCTCCAGTACCACCTCCTGGCCTCTTAAACACCATACATGACTGGGACACAAAGGCATGTATACTGGAAAAAATCCAATACATATGAAATAATGATAACAATTAGTTTGTAAAAGTAAGCACAACAAATACATAAGACAAATGATATACAACATAAAAACTATTTCTCCAGCATTCTTTAAGTACCAGTACTCCAGACAGAGTGAAGAGAATATCATTGTGAGTTTCAAAATTTGTGCTACATAGTCTACATAGACATAAACACACACACACACACACAGAGAGAGAGAGAGAGAGAGAGAGAGAGAGAGAGAGAGAGAGAGAGAGAGAGAGAGAGAGAAAGCACAAGACTGAATAAAATTTCAGAAAAGCAGAATTAGGATATTGGGGCAACATAATACTTTTTAAAATCATTTCAGGTGTGAGATGGGGAATATCTAATGTTAGGCTGAGGCAGGAGAGTTGAGATAGTAAAAGGTGGGCAGCATCGGAAACTGAGAGAGGCGTCTTCTACTAGTGCCATCTGTAGGGAAAGAACTTGGGAAGGGATAAGGGGTGTAAGTCTTTGTAAATTAACAGATGGGATGGATTGTGGCGGGGGAAGGCAGTGGTTGGTGACCCAAAAGATAGTTTCTTTGACTCATGAATAAGAAGCTCAGTGGTCTCTAAAGCACATATGCAGGGTGCCCAGCGCTGTCTAAAGAGATCCAGCCTCTTTGACAGGTACACCACAGGTGAAAAGGAAGGTCCCAGCTGCTGTCCTAGGAAACCAAGGACATATCCCTCCTTCTCTGTTACATAGAGGGAGAAAGGCCAAGTTAAATCTGGAAGACGAAGAGCTGGGGCCTGGATAAGAGCTTGGCGGAGTCTCTGAAAGGTTTAGTAATGGGATGGAGAAGGAGCTCATGCAGAGATTCAAAAGGCCTTCAAAAGGAAGCTGGAAAACTCCCACACCAGCAAAGTTGTAATTTTTGTCTTAAAGGCTGGAACACAGTAAAAATGCATGGAGACCAGGGAAAAACAGGCTGTCTCAGACTCTATGAGACCTGCAGGCTGCTTTGGAGCAGGCTGTGTCAGGACAATGTACAAGGGCCTCTTGCAGGGAGAGCTGGAGATCAAAGCACACAACTGTGGAGAGGAAAGTGCCTGGCCAGAGCAAGAGCAAACACTAACACCTCAAATGATTTTAAAACTGGTGGAATAAATATATGTTAATAGAAGAATATGAAATGACAGAATCTAACAGAAGAAACTCTCTCTTTGGTGTATACTTGAAATTTTGGGAGAGGAAAGAAAGGCAATCCAGGCCAGGGAGACAAAGAAAGTTTCTCTCCCCTGTAAAAAAAAATACAGAGTTGGGAAAAGAAACTGTAGAAAAATAATACATACTTGGGATTATATTTACCTGTGATGATGTTGTAGAATCTAAACTGACCACTTGAAGCTCATAAAAACCTTTCTTAAATTTAGGTATGTTGTGTGGTCATTTTCATTGAATTTTACAAAATCTTTAATTTCTTAATTTATTTTTTCCTTGACTCATTGATGATTCAGTTGACCATTTTTTAATTTCCATATGTTTATGGACTTTCTGTAATTAGTATTGCTGTTAAATTTTAATATAATTCATGGTCATCCAATAAGATACCTGGAGTTATTCCAATTTCTTTATATGTTGAGGTTTGCTTTGTCAATTTTTGAGAAGGCTCCATGAGGTGCTGAAAAGAAAGTATATTCTATTATGTTTGGATAGAAGCTTCTATAGATGTTTGTTAAGTCCATTTAAGTCATAACATCTCTTAGTTCCCTTATTTCTATGGTCATTTTCTGTCTGAGAGACCTGTCCAGTGGTGTGATTAGGTGTTAAAGTATCTCACTATTAGTGTGTGTGGTTTACTTGTGATTAAAGCTTTAGTAGTGTTTCTTTTATTTATGATGGTGCCTTTGTATTTGGGGCATAGATGTTCGGTATTGAGATTTCCTCTTGATGTATTTTCCTCTGAGCAGTATAAAATGTCATTTTTGTCCCTTTTGATTGATTTTAGTTTGAAGTCTATTTTGTTAAATATACCAGCATGTTTCTTAGGTCCACTTGATTGAAAAATTTTTCCCAACCCTTTTCTCTGAGGCAATATCAGTCTTTGAGGTTAAGGTGTGCTTCTTATATGCAGTGAAGGATGTATTCTATTTTCATATCCAATCTGTGAACCTGTGTCTTTTTATAGATAAGTTGAGTCCATTTATATTAAGGGTTTTAATGACCAGTGATTGATTATGGGACATAATGAAAGCAGTGTTAAGAAGAAAGTTCATAGCTCTAACGGCCTTCAAAAGGAAGCTGGAAAACTCCCACACTAGTGAGTTAACAGAACAGCTGAAAATTAACCAAAAGACAAAGAGAGAATATTCAAATTAACAAAATCAGAAATTAAAAGGGAGGCATAAGAACAGCCATGGAAGAAATTCAAAGAATCATTAGGCCACATTTCAAAAACTTGTACTCCACAAAATTGGAAAAATTAAAGAAAATGGACAATTTTCTGGATAAATATAATTTACCAAAATTAATCATGACCAGATAAGCAAATTAAATAGATTATAACTGCTAAAGAAATAGAAATGGTCATCAAAAGTCTCCCAACCAAAAAAGCGCAGGGCAAGATGGTTTTAGTGCAGAATTCTATAAGATATTCAATGTAGAACTAATACCAAAATCCCTCAAACTGTTCCACACAATGGAAATAGAAGGAACATCACCAAACACTTTTTATGAGACTACAATTACCCTGATACCCAAACAACACAAAGACATTACTAACAAAGAGAATTACACACTAAACTCACTCATGAATATTGATGCAAAATTACGCAGCAAAATACTGGCTAACTGAATCCAAGAACACATGAGAAAAATCATCAAGCATGATCAAGTCAGGTTCAACCCAGAGATGCAGGGATGGTTCAACATATGATAATCTGTCAATGTAATCCACCATATAAACAAACTGAGGAAAAAACCCACATGATGATTTCATTAGATGCTGAAAAAGCCATTGACAAAATACAACAATCTTTCATGGTAAAGGTCTTGGAGAGAGCAGGGATAAAGTAACATATCTAAACATAATAATTGCAATATACAGCAAGCCAACAGCCAACATCAAACTAAATGGAGAGAAATTCCCAGTGATTCCATTGTAATCAGGAGCAAGACAAGGTTGTCCACTCTCTCCATATCTATTGAATATAGTACACGAGGTTGAGCAATAGCCAACAAAGGAGATCAAAGGGATACAAATCAGAAAAGAAGAAGCTGAATTCTCATTATTTCCTGACGATATGATAGTTTACAAAAGCCAACCCAAAAATTCTACCAAGGAATTTTAACAACTCATAAACACCTTCAGTAATGGAGCAAGATACAAGATTATCTTGAAAAACTCAGTAGCCCTTTTTTACACAGCTGATAAATGGGCTGAGAAAGAAATCAGAGAAGCATCACCCTTTACAACAGGCACAAATAACATAAAATATCTTGGAGAAATTGTAACCAAACAAGTGGAAGTCATGTATGACAAGAACTTTAAATTTTTGAAGAAAGAAATTGAAAAAGACACCAGAAAATGGAAAAAACTCCCATGATCTTGTGTAGGTAGAATTAACATAGTAAAAGTGGCAATGTTACCAATAGCAGTCTAAAGATTCAATACAATGCTCATCAAAATCCCAGCAATTTTTTTACAGACCTCAATAGAACAATCCTCAAATTCATGTGGAAAAGCAAAGTAAATAAATAAATAAAAATAAACAAACCTATAACCAAAACAATAAAAGAACAATAATGGAACTTCTAGAGGCATCACAATCCCTGACTTCAAACTCTACTACACAGTTACAGTACTGAAAACAGCATAGCATTGGCATAAAAACAGACAAGAGGACCAATGGAACCAGATAGAAGACCCAGATATCAATCCACACACTGACAAACACCTGATTTTTGATAAAAAGCAAAAATTATAAAATGGAAAAAAGGAAGCATATTCACCAAACGCTGCTGACCTAACTGGATATCAATATGTAGAAGAATAAAAATAGATTCATAACTATCACCATGCACAAAACTCAAGTCAAAATGGATCAAAGACTTCAACTTACAGCCAGGCACATGGAACCTCATAAAAGAGAAAGTGGGAAGTACACTTGAACTCATTGGCACAGGAGACCACTTCCTAAATATAATCCTAGTAGCACAGACACTGAGAAAATGAATTAATAAATCGACCTCCTGAAACTGAGAAGCTTCTGTAAAGCAAAGGACATGGTCAACAAGGCAAAACAGCAACCTACAGAATGGAAAATGATCTTCACCAACCCCACATTGCACAGAGAGTTGATCTCCAAAATATAAAAAGAACTCAAAAAATTGGTCATGAAAACAACACATAATCCAATAAAAATGGAGTACAAATCTAAACAGAGAACTCTAAGTAGAGTAACCTAAAATGGCTGAAAGATACTTAAGGAAATGTTCAACATCTTTAGCTATCATAGAGATGTAAATCAAAACAGCTCTGAGATAATATCTTATACCTGTAAGAATGGCCAAGATCAAAAACACTGATGACAACTTATGCTGGAGAGGGTGTGGGGTAAAGGGAACACTCCTCCATTGTTTGAGTGAGTGTAAACTAGTACAGCCACTTTGGGTATCAGTATGGCAATTTCTCAGAAAATTAAAAAACAACCTACCTTAAAACCCAGCAATACCACTTTTTGATATATACCCAAAGGGTGTTCAATCATACCACAAGGACCTGTTCTCAATTGTGTTCATAGAAGCATTATTTTTCATAACCAGGACCTGGAAACAACCTAAATGCCTCTTGACTGAAAAATGAATAAGTAAAATGTGGTTCATATTCACAATGGAGTACTACACAGCAAAAAAAAAAAGATAATGACGTCTTGAAAGTTACAGGCAAATAGATAGATCTAGAAAACATCATATTGTCTGAGATAACCCAGACTCAAAAAGACAAATATCATATGTAGTCTCTCATAAGTGGCTTTTAGACATATATAAAGAAAAACTAGCCTATAATTCACATTTCCAAAGAAGTTAAACACAAAGAGGAACCTAAGAGCGAAATAGGCAAGAACTTTTGAGTAAATTTGGACCATGGGGACCATGTGAGTGGGTAGAAGGGGAGAAGAAAGGATAGGAGAGGGGTGGAGAAAAATAATAGCTCAATAAAAGAAAGAAAAATTAATAAAAAAGAACCTTTCATAAGTGGCAAAAAAGTTAGGTCTATCATATTATTATTATTCGTGTTTTGTATTAAAATCCATGTTGTGGAAGAAACAAAGAGACACATTTTTCAGTGATAAAAAAAAGTTTGAAATTCCAAAATTAATTTTGGTTAAAAGCAGAAATATCCCCTTTCTTATTCAGAAGGTTGTGTGTGTAAATTAAGAGATGTCTCCATCAAAATCAGAATTTTTTAACTTTTATATTTTAAAAAATATTGAAATGGAATATAGAAAACTAAGCTTGGGTCTAAACAGTATACTTAGCTATAGCTTTATAAGGGGCAAGAATTATAGATGTTAAATTTTTAAAATTATTTTTAGAAATGGGGAACTTGGAAAATTTACCCTGTCTTTTTAACAGATAAAGGTGTTTTTGACTTTCAAGCATACATAATTAAAATAAATTCTATGGCAGAAACTAAAAAAATGCATAGCTTTGCTGGGCGGTGGTAGCGCACACCTTTAATCCCAGCCCTTGGGTGGCAGAGGCAGGCGGATCTCTGTGAGTTAGAGACCATCCTGGTCTACAAGAGCTAGTTCCAGGACAGGCTCCAAAACCACAGAGAAACCCTGTCTCGAAAAACCAAAAAAAAAAAAAAAAGCATAACTTTGCTTATGTGGAATTATTTATAACAATAGTACATTTATAAATACAGTTTTCAATATATGAGATAATATTTTCAAAGATTATTTGACTATGTTAGAATAATT
This sequence comes from Microtus pennsylvanicus, assembly GCF_037038515.1. Lineage (NCBI taxonomy): Eukaryota > Metazoa > Chordata > Mammalia > Rodentia > Cricetidae > Microtus > Microtus pennsylvanicus. The sequence goes on from NC_134579.1 coordinate 89,874,181, forward strand.
TAGATTGGCCAATAACTTGTATTTTTAATTAATAATATTTATAAATTATGTAAACAAATTTTCACCTATAAGTTATATAAAAATTTTTATAATCAGTTGTAAATTTACAGTAAAATAGATTGATTTTTAGAGTTTAAAATAATACGTATTATGTGTAATGAGTATGGAAACAGATCCCTCTGAATGAGTAACAAGGGGGAATCTACAGTGTAGGTAAAGTAGGAAATCTATAGTATAAGGATCAGTATAATATAGAAAATAGAAAGTTAAGCAAGAAAACTGTGTAAAGTAGAAAATTATTAAGGAGAAATATTAAGAGAACATTTTTCCCCACTTGGAGGCTCTGCCAGATGGGAAGGCTGCATCGAGTAACCGTGGTAACAAAAGCAGTCTTGCCACAGGAGAAGGACCCCACCCTTCTCTGTCCAGTCGATACCCTTAGCCTAGGACACCTGGCTATCAGAAGGATCAGACCGGAGACAGGTTCAAACGGGAATAAAAGGAGAGGCAGAAGCAAGGCAGTCACTCACCATCACGATGGCCTCGTACGCCAGGTGACGTCACAGGCTGTCAGTTTTGCTGCAGGTGCTCAGCTTGCTGCTAGTCCTGCTGCAGCTGCTGGGCCCTGTAGGGAGATCCTCTGAATGCCCTGCCTCTGAAGAACACAACATCGCCAGACCACACAGCCTGAATTATCAAGAAATAGCTTTGTGGTCAAGCGCCCGGTGTGGTCAGGCATCCAGCCTGAAGAAACCCAAAACTCCTTTTTAGGGCTGAAGAAACCCAACAGTCCTTTTCAGGACTGAAGAATCCTTAGAGGAGGTATCAGGTTATACGATGCTATTTACACGCAAGTATGGAACTTCCTAAATCTGAGACGAATGCACTAATGACAAGAGAAGAGCGCAAATGTACTTAAGCACGTGTTTACTGTGTGAAATGTTAAGAGATATTTTATGGATAATTGATAAGTTGAATGGAGGTTAGGAATTGGTTAATGTAGTAGGATTAATTAATTAATTAATTAATTAATTGTGGTATTCAATTATTTGTGTGTTGCCTATCACGGCCCTCCCATGCATGCTAAGAGTGTGAACCCCCTTAATGCATTGGATATAGAAGCTATTAATAAAGAATCATTATAAAGACAATTCTCTTGCTTGGTCTGGTTACTCATCGATCTCTGGGAAGAATGGCACTGAGTCCTCATAGCACTACTGGCAAAAGAACCTTGAGCTGAGGAAGTTTACAGGGATTGAAGTGGCTGAACAAAATAGCTCGTGACATTATGGTATTTATATTTTCATATACCATGCACATTTATATATATATATATATCATATATTGTATAATATTATGTACTTATATATATAATGTTACAATAACTACATAAATTATCCAAACAATTGTTTAGATAATTAATCTTTAGACTGTATCTTTTAATTTCTCTTACTTATGTTAATAGATAATGATTTAACTAAAGTTTTTCTTTATAGTTTTTAAGTTACTTGTCTTATACAGATGGAACTTGTGCTTTATATATGTTAAATTGAGCCTAAAAATTGATAAAGAATGTGAAGACCAGACAGCCATGATAATCTAAATTGGGGCAGAAAGCAAGTTCTTTACTTCCTCCAACCATTATCACCTGGGACTCTGACCATCTATAAGTTTAAATGGAGTCTATTGTCTCTATAGTTTACTCTGAGACAATGCCTGGCAGGCTGAGATTACCTGAACCCCCACCCAAGAGCAGACAATTCAAAGGAAATTCCTGGCATTCCAGGCACTGTAAATAGAAATATTTGCCAGCACTTCACCAGGACACCCCTAGACAAATGTCAGCCAATCAGGGGTCCTGAACCTCAGAGACTCCTCACCCCCACCTTTACTCCTATAAAAACCCAATTCTAATTGAGCTTGGGGCTCTCCAGATATTCCAATACGCTGGACTTGTGGAGAGACCGAGTTTGCAGACTTGATTAAAATAAAGGCTCAGTGTTCTTTGTTGGCTTTTGTGGGGACACACAGATTTGGGCATAACAATAAATTTATTTAATATAGAAATGAAAATTCTTAATCAGAAATGTAATATACATATACATGGAGGTGTTTAATTATGAATCCTTTACAATGTATTATGAGACAATTTATGCATTATAAAGTGAACAAAATAGCTGCTTATGGATGTAGAATAAGGGCAAAGTGTAATTTAAACTCTTATGGAGATAACAGGAAAAGGGAGAGAAATGCTGAAAGACCTGGATAAATCCAGACCCCGCTAGCAGAAAAAAATAGAGCCAAAAAACCAAGCAGGAAGAAAAGAATCAGAAATCTAGGATTAGCTGATTCAGTGACTGTGTTTCAGAAACTAGCTGAAGATAAAGTTAGATTGTAATCTTAAGAATAATCTTGAGAAACAGGGAGTTTCCCCCTTGTGATTATCATTGGTATTTTTGGAATACTGTGTTTCAGGAACTAACTGATTATGGCCTTGAGAGTGATCTTGAGAGGCAGAGAGTTGTCCCCTCGTGATCATCACTTGTATTTTTGGAATTTTCTACGATGTTCTCCCCACCCCTTTGGAATACTGGGCTGTGGGTCCTTCTCTTAAAAACCCCTTCTCCCGGCTACTAGGTGTCGAACTCTTCCCCTTCCTGGGTTATGAGTCTCATCTCATCATTTAAACCTCATGTGATTACAGCAAGTACAGAATCTACTGAGTTACTGGGGGGGGGGGGGGGGTCATGTTATCCCGAGTCTTGAGTGAGAGTCTCCCCACACTGGGGGTCTTTCAACGTGAGTGCAGATAGTTTAAAATTCAGTTAAAAAGAGAAATATATTTGGTGGCTGTATTTTGATCTATACCTGTGAGGTAGGTGGCACTTAATAAGAAGACAAATACAGAGTTGGAGAAATAGGTCCCTAGAGTTAGAATGAAAATTTTGTTGAGTTAAATGAAGACTGTAGAATTTAAATTTAAAGAGAAAATAGGAGTATTTTTTTTTCTTGACTGGCTGGCTGGGAGGGCAGGCAGCACAGGAGAGTGGCAGTTGCTGACATCTGAACAAGCTGGGAGATGAGTGAAAGAGCAGGGGAAGGGGCAGAGACACAGCTGCACAGGAGAGTGCAGACAATTAGACAGATGCAGAGAGATAATAAGCATTATAAAGTAATTTTTATTGAGTTATCTTGAATGTCTCCAACTGAAATTTAAAAAAAAATCCTGTAGAGTTTTTACAAATCATCAGAGAGAGTACCCTCTCTTTAGAATTTGGTCTTGGATTGGCTAAAGGCAGCTTTCTGTATGTGGCCACTGATATTATGGAAACATGACTGGGGCAGGATAGCCTTATTCAGAAAGAGAGAAGGACAGGATTTAGTTTAGTAACAGGAAGAAAAGTTGTAGGAATAGTTTATGCAATGTTGAGAAATCATCACATGGGTTTTTAAAGTAGCTGAAATGTCTCTCCACAGAGCCTAATGCTGTGGGCCCCTTAGGGAAACTTGCTCTGTCATTAAAACACCAGGGGTAGGCACCTGGGCTGCCTACAAGGCAGTTTTAAAGTTTAAAGCACAAGTTTGACCATTTAGATTTTAGTGGGTTACAGTAAAGAAATATGTTCACAGTTCACAGGAATCCAAACTGCCAGGCCTTAATCCTAGGTGATAGCATGGCAAAATATTTTCGACTGAAACATGATTAATAAAACTCAGAGAAAGTAATTGGGGTTCAAGCTGAAGGTCAGAGAAGTAAAGCAGGCAACCACTGGCTCTTACCTCTACCTCAGTCCAAAATGGTGATCTTGCCTCCAGGAATTTTAGAATTTATTAGAATACAAATAAAATACCACTATATTTCTGCCTTTTTCTAAAATAAAAAAGAAGTAAATAACTAATATAAGAACAAATATAATAAGAATTACAATAAGTATATGTAATATGTACAGTCAATAAATACATCAACAATGTCGAATCCATTAGCATTTGAAAAAAATAGAGAAAATACTTCATATCTGTTCTATCTTGGTAAGTCCAAAATCTTTTTTTTTTTTGATGTTTTTCGAGACAGGGTTTCTCTGTAGTTTTTGGTGCCTGTCCTGGAACTAGCTCTTGTAGACAAGGCTGGCCTCAAACTCACAGAGATCCGCCTGCCTCTGCCTCCCGAGTGCTGGGATTAAAGGCGTGCGCCACCACCGCCTGGCAAGTCCAAAATCTTTTCTTTTTTTTTTTTTTTTTTTGGTTTTTCGAGACAGGGTTTCTCAGTGGCTTTGGAGCCTGTCCTGGAACTCACTCTGTAGACCAGTCTGGTCTCGAACTCACAGAGATCCGCCTGCCTCTGCCTCCCGAGTGCTGGGATTAAAGGCCTGCGCCACCATCGCCCGGCCAAAATCTTATACATAATTTGTATTCTATCATAACTTGCTTTCTGTAACTGATAAACTATTGCTATAAGTATCTAATCTTCAACTCCCCCAGAGACCAAGTAGGAAATAATATTAACTGAGTAAGCAGAAAGTACAGGATGTGACTTCCAAAAAAATGTGAGTAATGACAAAAACAGTTCACTGCCTGAACAGTCACCCAAATTCCTTTGAAACATTGGGGCATCCATCTTAGGCCTACAGGCCTTCACAGATGATTCTATAAAGCAGGAAATTCTGAAGGGCTTTTTCTCCTTGTCTTGACCATGGTTGGCAGTCATTTTCTTTTGTGTCCTGCTTGTCCAATTAGGACAGTATATTATCAGCAGTCGAGACAAGGACATTTTCTTGCCCAGAGGTTTACATTTTGACCCAAAGAGAGTAGATTCCATGTGGTCTTTCTTTACTGTCCATTATTTTCTAGAAAGTACCTTGGTGCTGACAGGAGCAGACAGGTTTCATTTTCATAAAAAAGAACAACCTAGGCAATTAAATAATTGTAAGTATCATATTCTGTAGATCTCTGGAGTGTTTGAAAATGACCTGTCCATCTAAATTATATCTCTGTGTGACCTGGAAAAATACCTAATGTGACTACAAGTTCAATTATGATAGGTGACTAATTATTAAACTGCATTTCCTAATTATCTTAAACAGTTGGTAATAATAATGTTCAAGGACTAGGGATGCATGACATTGGTAAGTACAATACCTTGAACAGAATTAGAAATATATGTGTAGGAGTCAGCCCAGGATAAGCTAAATAGAAACAGACAAGCCAAAAGAAGTATCACCTGCCCAAGTAAGAATCAGCCATCGATAAGTTTAATGGAGGCATGAATCTCACTCAGTAGTTGACCCTGAAGCAATACATGGTTGCAGGAAGAACCACCGAGATTACCTGAGTACCACCCAAGAACAGACCATCCAAAGGAAATGCTTAATGTTCCCACTATTATATAGACAGGATCACTTGCCAGCACACTCACGAGGACACCCCTAGACAAATGTCATCCAATCAGAGGTCCTGAACCTCAGAAAACCCTCACTCCCACCTTTACTATTATAAAAACCCAACTTTATCTAAGGCTGGGCTCTCCATTTATTCCAATATGTTAGACATGTGGAGAGACTGAGTTTGTAAACTTGCATAAAATAAAGGCCTTTGCTTTTACATATGGGACTCAGTCTCCTTGTTTGTTTTTGGGGAAACATTGCAGATCAGGGCATTACGTGCATACAGTATATTTTAACAAAATTAATCTCAAATTTCTATAAATATACAAAATTTGTATACAATACAAAAATCCAATCCAATGTAAAACATTTAAAACTAATAGTTGATTTTTAAATGAGGTTCAATAATCGACCTTCTAACTTATCATATCTATGTCCTCCCTTTTTCACAGGAGATTCAATAATCTACCGTTTTACAGTCTCATATCTATAAAATACATAATCTGTTGGATAATCAAAAATCAACAACACCATCTCTAGGGAATGTGGGTGTCATATTCTTCTTAAATTTCCTGCTGTCTGATGGCAATGATATTTTTAGGGTATCCTGAAAGAAAAAAATGGTTTAATTGCTAAGTCATGGAATAGGCAGCTATATCATTTTTTTGCAGTCTATGTATAATGAATATGGCTTGTCTCAAGTCCTGGCTACAGTAGTTTGTGAGGCTGGATCATCTCAGCTAGACACCTCTGCTGTGCACATCTATAGAGATCCAACCTCAGTCTGCCCTGAGGATAGAACATCTACCCCAGGATCCTGGTTCTGAAATGAGAGACTTCTGTTAGAGACTGACCTGACTTTCATATAAGATAAGATGCACAGATGAGCAAACTTGATTAGCTGTGAATTATGCACAATAAATTCCACATTTTCCTTTTGGAACTAATGTCCCGGAAAATTTATGAAGTTGCCTTCAACCATGAGAAAATTCTAGTAGTGTTTGGTGAAGCTTAGTTTCCTTCCTAAGAGCTGATTTCTCTCTGTGAAGGCGTAAGTCACAAACAATGCCAATTTGGGATTATGATTAATAGGGTGATATTTATTTAAAGGGGAAAAACTTACAGATCACTTTCAGCCCTCTGCGTAACCAGGAAGGAAGTCAAGTCACCGGCGGAGCAGGAAGTGAAGAGAGAGAGGAGAGGGAAGTGGCCGCTTTTTTAAAGGGAGAGAGACCACGCCCCAAGGGGCTGGTATCTCAGCGGCGATAGGCTGGAGGAGTGGGAGGACCTCCCGCAACACCTCCCCCTTCTGTTTAAATAAGAGAGTTCTAAACCTACTATGAAATTATATACAATAAGTACAAATACGCTATTCTAACTAGCTTAGGTCTTGTATAATAAATAACTTGGCCAAGTCATGAGAGAAAGTAACTACATTTATATAGTCTTCAACCCCATCAAAGATCTGAGAAGGGAAATAATGTTACCTGGGTAATTAGGAAGTTCAGTAAAACAACTTCCAAAACATGCAACAAATCACAGAGACAACTAGCTACCTAGGCAATCACCCAAAGTCACATTAGCAGCGTTGAAGCAACCAACTTTGGCTAAGGCCTAACATAACTGACACACCATTTTCAAAGGCAAGCAACTTTCAAAACTATCTTACCCTGTCTTGGCAGGATAAGACAGCCCTGTTTTATCCATTGATGCACGCTCTGTATCTTTGTCAGTGGTTGAGGTATGGGCATTTCTTTGCCCCAAGGCCAGTTCTGCCAAAAAGAAATGCTCCAGGTGGAGTGTCTTTGGTGCTCAACATTCTCTCGGGAATAGAGTGGTGTTGCCAGGAGCAATTGTGTCTCACTACCACAAAACTCTGAGTTAGATTAAAGGCCATTTTCTACAGCTCTTTGAAGAAGTTGAAGATTATCTATCTATACTGAGTATAATCTCTATATATCTAAAGAACCTGATTAGTCTAATTATAAATGACAAACTTAGATGACTATTAGTCTATATAATTCTCAATATCTATCTAACTTAAAGACTAAGACAATAAACGACTGTGAAACAAATGAGGACAATGACCTCCAAATATAAACAATGTACAAATATACATTGCAGTGGGTAAACATATACCAATACATGAACATTATATAAGTATCTTAATCAGAGGTAGAAATGTACACTGCAATATGGTAAATATATACAATATATATATGTCAATACATAAAAAATGTTTTAAACAGAGGTAGAAACATGAATGCATACAATAGTCAATACAATTTAACTTTGTATCAATATACAAGAATCTATATCAATATATTTGTCTAACAACAGTAACTCACAATTACAAATCTATTATCCCATCATCCCTCTTTTTTTTTTTTTTTTTTCAAAATGATCCCTGAGCTTATAAAATTCCTCCCCCAACCCTCAATCGTATACTAATTATAATCAACCCCTAAATGATGTCCCTAAACCCAAGGGCAAACTTTACTGGGAGAGGGGACGTCGTCCTATAAAATTACTTCCAGCTGTCATAGGGGCGACGTTCTTTCTGGGGGATCCTGTGAAAGTAAAATGATGGTTAAATTTCAAGATCAATGTCTTTTAAAATTGCAAATAGTCTCTGAGTATTTTGTGGAGGTCTGGCCAGAATGTTGTACAAGATGTGCACCATTTCAGCTAACCAAGTTGGAACTGTCTTGTGCAGCTGGTACCCAAAGCAGGTCTTGTTGTAGCGCTATCAGTATCTGACGTCATATCAACCAGGTGGAGTTGTTGTTATGGGGCCCCATCTTCTTCCTGGAAACTTCAAATGTCACTTCAGGAAAAACTCATTGTTCATTATGAAAAACTTAAGCATTAATCATATAGACATATATATATATATTCAATGAAAGACATGATAGATATATTCAATGAAAAGTATGATAGATATGAAGAAAAGCAAAGATGTTTTCTAAACTCATATTTCTTTCTGTCCCACATCATGGCTCTTGACATGAGACAGAAACTCCAGAAACTCTGGGTTTTTCTCTTACTAACAGGCTTGGAATTGGAGAGGGACTGAGCCAGAGTCCAACTTCAAAACCAGCTTTATAAATTTAGAAATATGGTTTAATATTACTTACACAACCCATTCAGTTTTCTTGATATTTCCTATCGGGCAGGTATTTTTCCATCTGTCAGTATCCAAACATCCAGGGTCCCTTGAATTTCTCAAAGATGAGTGTTTTCCTGTGGAGATAAGAACAGAACCCTGCCCCCATTCTATATGTTTTTCTTACCACCTGTATGAATATCATCATTGTGGATAAGTTGTCATTTCTCCTTTCCAAGAGGTTTCTCCTCTTCAAATCGAAACTTTATTAATTTTGATGGTATCCACAATTTTTCTTCTCCTGTGGAAACAAGAGCAAAACCCCTTCCCCAACGTAGCACATCTCCTGGCTTCCACTGAGAGGTCAGCACATCTTTGAAATAAATCGGTTGATTTAGTTCAGCAGACTTTTCCATTATCCAATGTCTTTCTGCTGCTGTCGTTCCTTTCTCATTAGCGTTAAGAAAATTCAAGGTTAATAAAGCATTATGTAATCTATTTCTGGGGGTATTTTCGGTCCCTTTCTGTTTGTTCAGCATATCCTTTATAGTACGATTTGATCTTTCTATAACTGCCTGACCTGTAGGATTATTTGGTATACCTGTAATGTGTTTTATATTATAATAATCAAAAAAGCGTTTCATTTTCTTAGATACATATGCTGGACCATTGTCTGTCTTTATTTGTGCAGGTATACCCATGATGGCCATAACTTCCAATAAATGTGTGATTACTGAATCAGCCTTTTCTGAGCTCAGGGCAGTAGCCCATTGAAAACCTGAATACGTGTCTATGGTGTGGTGTACATATTTTAATTTACCAAATTCCATAAAGTGGAACACATCCATCTGCCAGATTTCATTTCTCTTAGTGCCCTTTGGGTTACTCCCTGCAGGCAACGGTGTTTGATTATAGAAAGAACAAGTAGGACATCTCTTTATAATGTCCTTAGCTTGTTGCCAAGTAATGGAAAATTCTTTCTTTAGGCCTTTACTATTGACATGATGCTTCTTATGAAATTCTGAGGCCTGCAACACACTTCCAATCAATAATTGATCAATCTCAGCATTGCCTTGGGCTAGAGGACCAGGCAGACCTGTATGGGAACGGATGTGTGTTATGTACATCGGACAAAGCCTGTTCCTGATTATGTCTTGTACCTGGATAAACAATGAAGTCAACTCTGTGCCATCTGGTATAAATTCAGCGGTTTCAATATGCAAGATAACTCTTTCTGCATATTGTGAATCTGTAACTATATTAAGAGGTTCTTTAAAATCCCTTAGCACCATAAGAATGGCATATAATTCTGCCTTCTGGACAGAATTATAAGGGCTTTGTTCCACCTTACTCAATTCATCTGACTTGTAACCTGCTTTCCCTGATTTATTTGCATCAGTATAGAATGTACGGGCTCCAGTTATTGGAGCATCACGTACAATTCTAGGAAGAATCCAAGAAGTTCTTTTTATGAGGTTAAGTCTACCACTTTTGGGATAGTTGCTATTAATTTCTCCCAAAAAATTAGCACAAGCTCTTTGCCACGGTTCATTGTCTTCCCACAACTTTTTTATTTCTTCAGTAGTAAAAGGCACTATAATTTCTGCTGGGTCTATACCTGCTAGTTGACGAAGTCTCAGCTTACCTTTTATAATTAATTCAGAGACTTTTTCCACATAAGTTTTTAATTTTTTACTTGGTTTATTAGGTATAAATATCCACTCTAAAATAATATCTTCCCTCTGCATTAGAATCCCTGTAGGAGAAATTCTGGAAGGCAATATGACTAGGATGCAGCTAAGATTTGGGTTCACCCTATCCACATGTGCCTCCTGTAATTTTTCCTCAATCATTGTCAGTTCCTTTTCTGCTTCAGCTGTCAGTTCTCTTGGACTATTCAAATCTTTATCACCATCTAAGGTTTTGTTTAAATGAACTATTAGATCAGGTGTTATCCCAACAGCTGGTCGTAGACTGGAAATGTCTCCTAACAATCTTTGGAAGTCATTAAGAGTCTTTAAGCGGTCTCTCCTAATTTGTGCCTTTTGCGTTTTAATTTTCTCTAACCCTATTCTGTAACCTAGGTAATTAATAGAGTTTCCTCTTTGAATCTTTTCAGGGGCAATTTGTAATCCCCACCTAGGCAAGACTTTCTTTACTTCTTCAAACATCCTTTCTAAAGTATCTTTATTTGAATCAGATAACAAGATGTCATCCATGTAATGATAAATAATGGACTTGGGGAATTGTTTACGAATTATTTCCAATGGCTTACTTACAAAATATTGGCACAGTGTAGGACTATTGAGCATACCCTGTGGGAGGACAGTCCATTGATATCTCCTATTGGGCTGAGAATTATTATAAGTAGGCACTGTAAAGGCAAATTTTTCTCTATCCTTTTCTTGTAACGGTATAGTGAAAAAACAATCTTTCAAATCAATAACTATAAGAGGCCATCCTTTTGGTAACAGAGAAGGCAAAGGAATTCCAGATTGTAGTGAGCCCATAGGTTGAATTACTTTGTTGACAGCTCTTAGATCTGTCACCATTCTCCATTTACCAGATTTCTTTTTTACAACAAACACAGGAGAATTCCAAGGGCTGGTTGATTCTTCAATGTGGTGAGCATCTAGTTGCTCCTGCACCAGCTGTTCCAATGCCTGTAGTTTATCTTCAGCTAGAGGCCACTGTTTGATCCATATTGGCTTCTCAGTTAGCCATTTTAAAGGTAGGGCTGTTGGTACCTCTAAAGGTTTGGTATTTGCTGTATGTTCTTGTACAGCCTGAATGGCTAGTGACCTTTTTCCATAATACCTCATCATATACTTCCCAGAATTATGAGTTCCTGGAACTACAGGAATGTTAATCTGGGTATTCCATTGCTGTAGCAGGTCACGGCCCCATAAATTTATGGCAATATTGGCTATATATGGCCTTAGTCTTCCTATTTGCCCTTCGGGCCCTATGCATTCAACCCATCTTGTGCTTTGTTTTACACGAGATAGGGTTCCAATTCCCAGGAACTGAACATCTACCTCTTGAAGAGGCCAATTCGGATGCCAAGATTCTGGGGTAATGATACTTACATCCGCACCTGTGTCTAATAAGCCTTCAATAAAAGTGCCATTTATACAGACTTTTAGCTTTGGTCTTTGATCATTAATAGAAGTCTGCCAAAATATACGTTTACTCTGTCCAACTGGGTTTTTTGACTCATCCTCCACATGGATTTCATCATTTAGACCAGTATTACTTTTTACAGCAGAAATTGGAGCTTTTAATTTTCTTGGTGAGGCACGTTCTCCACTGTGACTGGGAATGACTGGGCCACTGTTGGCTTGGGGGCCTGCGAGAGGCCCCTCAAGGAGTTTCCCGACGGTATCGGGTTGCCTTGTTTATCTGTTGTTGACCTGCATTCATTGGACCAATGTCGGCCTTTACCGCATCTCCTACATATACCTGAAGGCCTAGGTCTCCTATCTTTGTCATTCCCAGAGGAGATAATATTCCTAGAAATTCTGTGCCTGCAATCCCTTTTCAGATGTCCTAATTTACCACAATTAAAACACCTGGCAGTTTGATGTCTCCTCATTGCTGTGGAAATCGCTTCTCCTACCCAAGATTCATCGTTATAGCTAAACGTCTCAACATTCATCGTATGCTGAATCCATTCATCCATAGGTGCTGATCTAGACTTTAAAGGCCCAATTATCTTTTTGCATTCTATGTTTGCATTCTCAAAAGCTAGAGATTCAAGAAGTATTCGTCTAGCTTCTGGGTCTGTTACCCCTATGTCCAGAGCCTTAATTAATCTTTGCAAAAAGTCAATAAAGGGTTCTCTCTGTCCCTGCCTAATTCTGGTATATGATTCAACCCTTTTTGCTGGATCTTGTATCCTATTCCAAGCATTTAAAGCTGCTTGGTGACATAGACACAGTACTTCATCATCATAAAGAGCTTGGACCTGTGGATCAGCATATTCTCCTGCACCAAGAATTTGATCTTGGGAAACCTCAATACCTTTTGCTCTTCCTTGCTGTTCCATATGTTTGGATTCTTCTCTGAAATAAATTCCAAACATCAAGGAAGGTCCATTATCTAAAACTGCAGACACTAACTGATGGAAATCATGGGGGGTAGCTCTAGCATTAGAAGCCCAAGTCCTTATCATTTCCTTTACGTATGCAGAGTGCAAGCCAAAATTAACAATAGCTTGCTTAATTTCTTTTAGATCATTCATTGCTATTGGCGTCCATCTAGCTTCTCTGACTCCCTTTGAGCCTTTAGAAGTTGACGCTTTGTCAGAATTAAGTATAGGGTATGCTGCTAAAACCTTTGGTAAGCCAGTTCTAATAGCTGGTGTTGGCATTGTATTCTGTCCTTGTGCCTTATTACTCTGTTCACCAGCTCCAATCATTTCTTCAATCATTTCAAGTCTTTTTATTATTGTCTCTTTTGAATCCTTAATCTCCTGACCTGCATGAGTTTCTAGTAAAGATTGTATGGTTCTTAGGAGTGCCATGATCTTCCTAAATGATAGAATATGCAAAAAAATACTGAAACCTAGTAACCAGTAAATTAAGTTATCCCCATAGTCATATAAACCTTGCATGATATAACCCATTGTATTGGTAACCAGAACAGTAAAATTCGCGTTGGAAACGGGAACTGCCATATTACCTATTATCCAGCAGGTGGCGCTGTTGCCAAGTCTCGACGAAAACACGGTCCTGTTTCAAAGTCCGCCTAGTATTTGTTAAAAACTGGAAAATGTAAGTTGCTCAACAAAGTAAATGTAATTAAATCAATTCCAGAGATGGAACCAGAAACCAGAATCCAGGGGTAGGGAAGAGCAACCTGGAAGCCGCTTATGCCTCCACGTGACAGAGTCACCCTGAGGGGTTGCAGCTTTCAGCAACCACGTGCTCTGGTTCGCGCCACTTAAGAGCTGTGCTTGCAAGGGAGATCTGAAAACGACTCAGAAAAGAGCAAATCACGCGGGCAGAGACTTCGCGGGCCTGTGGAGTTTAAATCCACAGGCAGCGGCTGAGGAAGCAACTGCTCCCGCCAAGCTGAACAAGCGCCCGCCAAGCCGAACTTGCGGCCGCCAAGCCGAACTTCCGGCCGCCAAGCCGAACTCGCGGCTGCGAGCCGGGAGAGGTTCTAAAACCAAACGTTGGGCGCCAAATGAAGGCGTAAGTCACAAACAATGCCAATTTGGGATTATGATTAATAGGGTGATATTTATTTAAAGGGGAAAAACTTACAGATCACTTTCAGCCCTCTGCGTAACCAGGAAGGAAGTCAAGTCACCGGCGGAGCAGGAAGTGAAGAGAGAGAGGAGAGGGAAGTGGCCGCTTTTTTAAAGGGAGAGAGACCACGCCCCAAGGGGCTGGTATCTCAGCGGCGATAGGCTGGAGGAGTGGGAGGACCTCCCGCAACATCTCTGGATAGGAGATCTGGTAACTGATTCCTCTAAGGGGTGTCTTTTACACACACACACACACACACACACACACACACACACACACAACTAAGGGTAAGAAATGGAGGTATATTGAATTTAGAAGCTTCTGTGATATCTCCTGCTTTGCTGTATGCCACTCCATAGGTGTCAAGGACAAGTATCAACGAAAATATCTCTAGCCAGGGAAAGGGCATGGGGATTAGAAATATAGTAAAAGGCCGGGCAGTGGTGGTGCAAACCTTTAATCCCAGCACTCGGGAGGCAGAGGCAGGCGGATCTCTGTGAGTTTGAGACCAGCCTTGTCTACAAGAGCTAGTTCCAGGACAGGCTCCAAAACCACAGAGAAACCCTGTCTCGAAAAAAAAAAAGAAATATAGTAAAGAATATGAAGATGTGAATGAAAATAATAAAATGGAGAAACATATAGGGTAATATCAGGAGGGAATTTTTGTAAGCACTGAAAACTCATCCGCATTTAATTTCCAACTGCTTAAAATACCGTTGATCCCAAAAGAATGGTCCCCAGTGAAAGTGGGACTAATTGGTGAACCCCCAAATGCACAGAAGTGTGGCCGGGATACAAGGGAGTATGTGAGGGATCCCACAAGAAAATTGCACAAGTGGAAAGGTAAAGACTGAGCCCTCAGAAATAAATAGTAGACATAAAAATGGAAAAAGAAAGGCAGGGCATAAAATCCGGAGTAAAAGTGTAAATATTTGTAAATATGGAACAAAGAATTAGCATTCACTATCTGTCCTGTCGCTTGGATGTGTATTGAAAGCTAGAGCTAAAATGGCATGGCTATGCCTAACTAAACTTGAGTTCTCACACGGAGGTCTCAGAGCAACTGGAATGGTGGCCACCTGCGAGCCTGTAAATTTGTCAGTCCGCCTCTAACATTAGCCTCTAATGGGACTGCTGAACATAAATGAAGGGACAAAACCAACTATTTTGTGCTAAGTCCCAAGGTGGCTGTCAGCAGAGTGGGAAGTTCCCTAGACTTGAGCGCAGCTGCTGAAGGCGGCTGTGAGCAGAGTAGAAAATCCCCTAGACTGGAGCCAATCAGAGAGTCACCTGTACCCCTTATGCCCATAACAATAGATTTGTGAGTTTTTTGCCTTTACAAACCCTGCCTAAGAACGATAAGATCCTCTTCCGACCACTGCTGCATCATTGTCCTAGACAAGGTCCCTATCACGATTTGTACTACAGGATTAAACCTTGCTTTTGCATTTCTGTGAGTCTGTGTCTCTT
The DNA here is from genome assembly GCF_037038515.1 of Microtus pennsylvanicus. Classification (NCBI taxonomy): domain Eukaryota; kingdom Metazoa; phylum Chordata; class Mammalia; order Rodentia; family Cricetidae; genus Microtus; species Microtus pennsylvanicus. The sequence goes on from NC_134579.1 coordinate 89,889,393, forward strand.
GTGGTCTTCTTGGGGTCCCTGCAACTTGGGCACTACAATAAAAAGCGCTGTCTGTGCCCAGGCAGAGCAGGCAATGAGCGACCGGCTGCCTGGTCCCAAGTACCCAGGCCAAGCAGTGGAGGCAGCATGACTTGTGCCCCACCATATGATCCAACATCAAGACCAAATCCCAGTTCCAAGCCTGACAGCCTTGCAAAGTAGTCTCAGGAAACCGCAGCTTCAGGCCAGTCAAGTGTCTGTGAAAATATAAATGAGCAAGTTAAGCCTGTCAGCTAGGCAGACTTGCAGTTTGGATTACAAAGATAGTTTAAAACTTTAAATAAAAATCCAATGATAAAACCTTTATTTAAAATATTCCATGGGAGACCTTGAAACACTCAGTGAAATTCTTAAAGGGAACAGTGATCCAAATTCCACTAGACAACTTACAAAAGCTGCCAGACAGGTACTTTCCCAGGTAGAGTAAGGTATACAGAAACAGCAAGTACATTATATTAATTATGATCAGCCTTGGCAAATATGTATATCACCTACAAAACTTACCCCTACAGCAGTGTTATGGCAACATGGTCTGTTTCTATGGTTGCACCTTCCTGTTTCATCAGTTAAGGCATTAAACCCTTATTTTGAAGCAGTATCTTGTTCAGCACAGAAAGGCAGGATGGAATCTGGGAAATATTTTGGTAAGGAACTCGATATGATCAATGTTCCTTATGCTAAGCAACAGATTGACTGGTTATTTCAATATAGTGATCAATGGATAACCGTATTTGCTTGGTTTGAAAGCCAGGTTAATAATCTTTTCACAATTGATCCGTTGCTACAATTCATTCAACTACATTCCTTTATTTTTCCTAAAGTTTTAGCAAAAAGATCCTTTAAAGGATGCTACACTAATTTTTGCAGATGTTTCTTCCAATGAAAGAGCTGCATATGTGGTTAATGGTGAAGAACATGTAGAACAAACAGAACTGACCTCAACTCAAATAGTTGAGCTGCAAGCTGTATCCGTAGTGTTTCAACTTTTTGCAACAAAAGGCATTTAATCAATATACTAACTGCTGATATATATTTAATGCTGTCCAGGTCCTAGGGACTGTTCCTTATATTGGGGCTAGCAATAAACAGGTTAAGATGCTAGTCCAGCAAATTCAAAATGCCATACAACAATGTAGATTGCCATGCTTTGTAGGTCATAGCAGAATGCATTCAAATCTTCCCGGTCCATTAGGTGAATGTACTGCTTCAGTTGATAATCTTACAAAAATAATTGCTGTATCTCTGGTGGGGCTAGCTCAGGAGTCACATGCTCTACATCATCAAAACAGTATAAATTTAAGAAAACAATTTAGATTAACAAGAGAAGTTGTCTGCCAAATTATTAAGCAATGTGATATGTGCTCATATCACATAAGGACTTGCATAATTGGAATACATGTTCTGAAGATGGGTAAGTCTGGGAAATGAAAAGTGTTCACATGAGGCAGATGCAAACATCTGTACTGTTGCAGAAGTATAGGCTTTATTAAAGTTAATAAGAAGGGACTGTTAAGAAAAAATAATAAGAAAAGGGCAGCACCACCGGCACAAGAAATCTAATCAAAACCAAATCAAAATTCGCATCTTTTTATTAAGTATGATACTCTCGGGTGGCTAAGCCCTTGGCGGGGACACAGAAAAGCAGGGAGCCAATGCAGACCTGAAAACCACTTGTTTATCCTCTGGGTGGCCACTTACATACCCTGTGGAAGTGATCCTAAACGCCCCCCCCCCTCAGGGAGGGGCCAGGATCTGACATGCTGGAATTTGAAGTCAAGAGCAATGCATCTCCCAGGCCAGGTTGGCTGGGATGGATGCCAGTGGCTGGAGGTTGCGCTCCCAACCTAACAGGAAGGAATTGTGGAGGCCAAAAAATGTGAGCCTATTTCCAAGTTGACAGAAGGTCAGCAAGCTGGAACTTACCTCTAGTTCCTTCAAAGTTATTATGTTTCTACCTCAATCAATGGTCCCACCTAGAATTAGATCAGAGAGTTCTGCTCTCTCAAGGTTATTGTCAATAGGTGTAACTAATAGCCAGACCTTGTATTGCAGGAATAAAGAAGTAGATATGTTTTCTACCTCAAACAAAAGCCTATGTATCTCAATAAAGAAAGTAACTAGTACATAAAAGAAATTGTTAGAGGAATCTAAAAATAGAATTGGCCTTAGCAAAAGATCTTAAATTTCTTAAATTAATAATGACTGGATGGTACCAGAATAAAGAGACCAGAAAGGTTTGACAAGTTATGGAGGACTGGGTAAGTTATTTAAGGTACATAAAGGGTGAGACTTAGAAGCCACATATTGTATTAAAATTGGTAAGGTCAGATATCATCTATATCAATGACTGGATAAAATGTATGTCAAACAAACATTTGCTGAGTTATTTCTGGCTTTTGAAATATTGTACAGAAGGTAAAAATATAAAACTGGTGTATAGCTGATATTCTGGGTATTTAATAATCATGTTTGGAGTCTATCCTACTGCATTTAGAGGAATTAAAAACATAAGTATTTCTCCCCTTTCCACATAAGGTCATTAAGGTCAATGAAAATGAGACTATTTATCACTTGTTGTCTTTTTCATATAGGATATCATGATGCCACTCAAAGAATGAACTTGAAACATTATCCAATATATAGAAAGGAGGGTCATTATAGGAAATGTTTACTCAACACTTCAGAGGAAGTAGCAGTTCATAAAACAAAGCCTTTGGTTATTATCATATGGATGGAGACCTGACTAGAGAAATCTAGAAAAGTCTGAGGTTCCTTTCAAGGCCAAGTGACCCATGAGGTCTAGTTGCTCAACTGGCTTTGACAACACAGAAGAAAAAACTAACTTTGGCGACCTTCATAGTCTTCAACACTCAGCAGGAAAGTTCAATCAAAAACTAGAACTGATCACAGCCCAAGGGATCACACTCAACAGACATTAGATATAAGTGTACATGGTCAGTTGTTTAGACAACCAATATCACTAATAATTTCCTCATTGTAAGTAATTGTGGCTCAGATGTGAGACGTCAGACTTTTGCTCACTGAACACCTGCCTATAGCCAAGGAAGACAGGCACATAATTATTTTAACTCCTAAATTACACGATGCTAAATAGCTCTACTGTCCCTAGATAGAAGCCACATGTGAAGGGCATCATGCTGACTTTTGGCTGATGAAAAGCTATGATAGTGTGTGAAACCTGACTGTCCATTCATCACTCAGAAGACCAACTCTAGAGATCAAAAGACACATCTACTAGACAGCTTTTTAGTTCTTTTGATGCCTTATAAAAATAATGCCATCAGATACCTCAAAGCCAACTGGATTAAGCCAGATCAACCATTGCTCTAAGCAGATAATGGCATTTATGGTTACCTATGCAGAGAGAAGTGGGCTAAGAAATGGAGCTGGAAATTGACTAGGTTGTTTAGGATAAAACACTCCAAAGAAAAGTAACCAGTAGATTTCCAGACCAAATGTCAAGAGTCACTGCAACTCTGAGTGATTACATCCTTGCCAAAGGCCAAAGATTCTGAAAGTGTTTTGTTTTTGTTTATATTTATTTTATTTTATTTATTTATTTATTGGTTTTTGGAGACAGCGTTTCCAAGCCTGTCCTGGAACTAGTTCTTGTAGACCAGGCTGGTCTCAAACTCACAGAGATCTGCCTGCCTCTGCCTCCTGATTAAAGGCGTGCGCCACCACAGCCTGGCTGAAAGTGTTTTGGGAGCTCTGATCTCTGATCCTATGGGATTCTTCTGGCCTTAGAAGGAGGAAAGTTAATAGTAGTACTGAATGTCTGTTAAGAGAAAAAGGCCCTTGGCTAAGAGAACAGCATTTCTTTTCAGTCCTGGAGGCAGACCTAACATTTCAGTGGTGACATGCCAGTGTCCTGGTCAAGAAGCCTGGTCTGTGGAGCCTAATAAATGCCCATGTGGGACATTTATAGATCACATAGTAATGATTAAATCATTAATTTGATTCGATTGACTTATTTGTCTGCAATAATCCTAATGTCACACAAAATTGGGAAACACTCAACTTCTTTTGTGTCCTCCTTTTCTGTACTTTGATCATAACATTTTGTAATGTGGGAATAATGAATTTCCAATCTTATACAAGTGCCTTGGCATTGCCACTGACCAATAAAATGTTGGACTGCTCTAGAAAACTCGATCTACTGTCTCTTTTTCTTCTCATTGGCTAGTCAAGGCCCATTTTGGAATAACTGTCATACATGGGCTTGGAAGTAGGAAGGGGATGGTGGAAATGATGCAATAATAATCTAAAAAAGTTCATATTAAAAATTTGCAACAGCTTTATGGCCATGTTTTATAAACTATGCAAAAACTAGAGATTTGTATTAGAGCCTACCAAGTATTACTCAAGCCTTCTCTTTCAGGCTGTGAATCAAAAACATGGAAAATTACAGTCCTGCTAGCCAGGGTCATAAAATTTTACCTAAAATTTCTTTTTTGAGTAACAATAGTATTTTGGTTTCATGATAAGTTCAGTTCTTTATCGTGATCTGGATTTCCTACTTGGTGGCCAGTCAAGACACTTATCTGATAGGGAACCTCCTTCAGACAATGATTTTTAAGAGGTTGGACGAGGTTGTGGCGTGACTTTTTGGGTACTCAGAGAAAACTGCCTGCCCACCTACCCAACGCGCTCTGTCTCTCTCATTCCAATGTGCACATCCTCCTGAGGTTGGCCTTCGCATTCCTGTTCCATGAGTTTCCCCCTTGCAGTACAGGACAATATTAGCAACTTTTGGAGTAGCTTGGGATCATTTGACTCTGTGTTTTCCCCTGTTTACACATTCAGTTGCATCGGGTGCCCCATCACGGGTTGAGGGGACTGGTCAACTCTATTTTGAGGACCCTGAGGCACTCCCGTTTTGCCAGCCACATAGTGCAGTGGGCACTGACTCTCCCCGCCCATGTCACCAGCCGGTGGCTCCTGCTTCACAAACACTGCTGGGCCCTGTGTGTCCCGGGAATGCAGTGTGGCTCTCCTCATGTCACTGCCTCTCCAGCCAGTGATCCCCAGAGAGCACACAGTCCGTGATTCACACTGATGGAAGGCTCTGTGTTTTTTCTTTATCCTGATCACCAAATCTCTGAATTGCTTTGATCACTTTAATAGCTACTCTTAATTTGTTAAAGAAATCATATTTTCCAGTATCTAATGCATGTAATCCAATTAGGGATTTTCTGCTGCTTGCATCTCTCAGCCACGTGGCTGCAATGGTGACACCTGCTGGCTGGTATTTGTTATTACACATGCTCCAATTGACTATAACTGGGTAAACTACAAAAATGGGCCAATAATATAACAATCCAGAAGGTGCTGAGACATTGCCTGAGAGAATTAGTGTTGCTTAATATAATAATTATAATCTGTTGAACAATTATGATAGAATGACAGATAGGGTGTCTCTCCAGAAAGGTCATATGCATGACATCAAAGTTATGTTCAAGGATGAGATGTTATCTTTACTGGGAAAATTATGTATGTTGGAATTCTCAGTGAGCCATTAGAATAGATAATAGGATAGGAGATCCAGACATTACAAAAGGAAGTGGTTAGAAGATTTGAAAAATGAGGAATTAATTGAAACTGATGATCAGGGACAGAAGGTACAAAGACAGGATTTAGCCTCATCAGTACATGTCAGACTCTGGGATGACTTTTCCAGAGTTATAACTGCCTATGCAGTGATCTTCTCAGAAAGACCATCTAGCAACCAGTACCCTAAAGTAGTCAAAGAATAAACATGTGAACCTATATGTATGAAAGCTATAAAAGGCATTACACAAGCAATACTGGTTTATAGACTGCATTCACCTTTTGTAAGGAAAATTGTGAAAACATGGGCTTAAGGCAATAAGGCCATCCCACACAGGTGGCTTCAATTAATCTCAGTGGTCCTAGAAGATGGACCCCAGCTGCTTCTGAAGGGTTAATAGAGAGAAGGGGGGGCTGGAGAGATGGCTCAGTGGTTAAGAGCACTGGCTGCTCTTCCAGATGTCCTGAGTTCAATCCCCAGCAACCATATGGTGGCTCACAACCATCCATACTGAGATCTGGCACCCTCCTCTGGCATGTGGGCATACATGGAGGCAGAATGTTGTATATATAATAAATAAATAAATCTTTAATAGAGAGAAAAGGTTAAAACTTTAGAACAACAGAGAAAAGCAGAAGGATTTGTGACTTCCCAAGATCAAATTCTTGGTGAGGGACATTATTCTGTATCTCAGGACCAGCCTCTCTACAACAAACACACCTAGTCCCAATGTAGCACAGCAGCTTTAAATATTTGGGACACAATTTAGGAAAGAGAAAAGAGAATTGAATTATATATAAGTGTTAAACACTGCCAGAACCCTTTAGTGACTTTTTATAAAGATTAACTAAGGAGTACAGACCCAGAAGCTACATGTGTACTTATTAAATATTTGACTTTTGAAAATGCCAATTTAGATCTGGGTGGTGGTGGCACACGCCTTAAATCTCAGTACTTGGGTGGCAGAGGCAGGCGGATCTCTGTGAGTTTGAGACCAGCCTGGTCTACAAGAGCTAATTCCAGCACAGGAATCAAAGCTACAGAGAAACCCTGTCTCGAAGAGACAAAACAGAAAGAAAGAAAGAAAGAAAGAAAGAAAGAAAGAAAGAAAGAAAGAAAGAAAGAAAGAAAGAAAGAAAGGAAGGAAGGAAGGAAGGAAGGAAGGAAGAAAGGAAGGAAGGAAGAGTGAAAGGAAGGAAAAGGAAGGAAGGAAGGAAGGAAGGAAGGAAGGAAGGAAGGAAGGAAGAAAAAAAAAAGAAAATGCCAACTTAAAATGGAAAAGGATCCTTGGGCCTTTAAAGGTTAGATCAGTATCAATAGCTAACTGGACCTTGCATACAATGAATGTTGAGACATGTGACTACAGTACTGAAACTTGGGTAGGAGAAGCAATTTCCACTGGTATAAGGAGACACTAAAATTCCGTTTTTTAAAATTGTGGTAGAATGAGACATCTGAAACAGGATTGTAGACAAGGAATTCCCCGGAGCAATGTCACCTTTAGGAATGGCAAGAATAGGTGGACTCAGCCTTCTGATGTGTGTAAGAGGTGTGGCAAAAACTGACATTGGGACAATGTCACAGGCCCCCATGATCCACATGGTTCAACCATTCTCAGTCAGTGTGGAGAACATGCCTCACCAGGAAAATTAAAAAACGCAGTGCCTAAGGGGGGAAAAACATATTGTTTTGAGTGATGGAATAGACATTGTACATGAATCATAAACTTCAGAACGAAATAGGAAACATATATTCTGGCAGACTTCTATAAATGTTCAGAAACCAAAGCTAAGAGTGTGTATAGATAAAGTTGTGATTGAGGGATTAATAGACATGGGTGTGGACATGAGTATTATGACTCCAGAATCTTGGCATCTGAATTGGTGTCTTCAAGAGGCATATATTCAATTACTAGTAAATAGACCCCTATCTCAAGTGAAACAAATCATGAGATGTGTTGAATACATTAGGCCAGAAGGACAGAAAGGAAGGCTGAGGCCATATGTAGCTAATATTGTAGTGAATTTATGGAGTAATGATCCACGCAGCAATGGAATACCCAGATTAACATTCTTGCAGTCCCCAAAACTCATGTTTCTTGAGAAGATATTATGAGATATAAACAAAAGTTACCAGCCATTTAGACTGAACAAGAACACAAAGCATCTAGCAAACTTTCAAATGGACTAACAGCCCTGCATTAAAAATGGTTAACTGAGAAACTAATATGCATTAAACCATGGCTTCTAACAGAAGACAAACTGCAGGTTTTTGAACAGCTGGCATAGAAGCAACTTATTGTTCACCATATTGAAGAATCTACAAGCCTTGGGAATTCTTCTGTATTTGTTGTGAAAATAAATCTGGAAAATGGTGAATGGTGACAGATCTTAGAGCTGTCAACAAGGTAATTCAACCAAAGAGTCCTCTAAAGTCTGGAATTCCTCTGCCTTCTCTATTACCAAAAGGGTGGCCTTTCATTGATGTAAAGGATTACTTCTTACACTATACCTTTATAAGAAAAGGAGAGAAAAAATTGCCTTCACAGTGCCTACTTATAAACATTTTCAGCCTACAAGGAGACACCAAGGGACCATCCTCCCACAGGGAATGGTCAATAACCCACTTTGTGTAGGGGAGACCCAGCCAGTCACCTTGCTTGTAGGGCGGGGTCCCCTGAGGATATTTTTTACTTATAAAGATTGTGGGTGTGCTCCCCACCTTCTCTTCTGCTTTCCTGTTCTCCACTGGAATCACGCGTTCTGTGAGTTTTTCCCTAATTAAAGCTGAAAATATTCTTGTAATTTCTGTCTGCCTTCATTTACACCGATACACTTGGCACACCAACGTCGGGCTTTTTTACCCCCACCCTTGAGCAGCCCGGGAGGTAGGCTTGAATTTTAGTTTGAGAGAACTGCACACCCCAATCTCACAGCCCTCTGCCTGGGTCCTAAATACACAGCACACTCACGCTCACGGCCCAGCTGCCAGGCGCCCCGCTGTTTTTTTAGTACTCAGGCCCCAGTGGGAGAGTCCACATTACAGCCACCGCTCCTCAGATAGGCAACTCGGCCATGCACACCATAGCCTGCGGGCCCTGTCCTGCCCCGCCAGCCAGACTTGCTCGGATCTAGCAACAGTGGTAAAACATAGCACTAATATAAAAATTCATAGTTATGGGGGCTGGAGAGATGGCTCAGTGGTTAAGAGCATTGCCTGCTCTTCCAAAGGTTCTGAGTTCAATTCCCGGCAACCACATGGTGGCTCACAACCATCTGTAAAGAGGTCTGGCGCCCTCTTCTGGAGTGCAGACATGCACACAGACAGAATATTGTATACATAATAAATAAATAAATAAATATTAAAAAAAATTCATAGTTATTATGGCATGCTGTAGTTAAGTGTATCTAGACGTTGCAGTATTGAGTTATTAATGATAGGATTGTTAGTTTAGAATGTTATTTTGTCTATTGGTCATTGATTATTAGAATGTACTTTGAAAAGAATTTTTAGGCAGAGATTACTTGGTATGCATCTGTGGGACCATGGTTGCAGTTGAAATAAACCTGATAAGTAAAGTTTGTGATTAAGAAAATAATAATCCATTTTATCTATGACAGAGCATTACCAACTGTATCAAAACATTCATAGCAAGATTATGAAAGGAGATCAGTTTTCAAAAATACATTAGGAGAGTGTCTGGTAACATATACATTACAGGCTCATAGGCAGAATATAGACATTAATGATAGAATATTTTTAAAGGCAGTCTAGTCTCTGGGGCATAGAGTTTACCACAGTAAAAGGTGACATAAGATGTGAAGTTCTCACATAGTTGCTTCCTGCTGATAAGGGGAGAAGTTGTAGGTCTTTTCTTGAAGTCTGGAACATAGGGGAATCCCATGGAGACCAGGGAAGAGCAGGCTGCCTCAGACTCTGTGAGGCCTGCATGCAGCCTTGGAGCAGTCTGTGTCAGGAGAATGCAATAGGGATTCCTTGGGTGAGAGCTGCAGAGAGAGCTGGAGGGCTAGGTGCACAGCTGTGGGAAGGAAGCTGCCTAGCAATCTCTAACTCCTTAAATGTTTATAAACCTGGTGGAATAAATACATGTTAATGGAAGAATATGAGGTTAAGGAATCTTAAAGAAGAAATTTTATCTCTTAGGTGCACACTTGAAATGTTTAAGTGCACAGTTTTGGCAGATGAGAAAAAGGCAAACCAGGCCAGGGAGATAGGGAAAGTTCCTCTCCCCCACAAAAGAATTAGGCAGGTAGAAAACAAATTACAAACAAATAATACTTAGTTGAGTTTATTTTTAGTTGTGACAATGTTGTTGGATCTAAACTGATCTCTTGAATCTCATAAGAACCATTCTTAAGAGGCAAAAATGTCATATCTACCAGGTTATTACTGTTTGTGGTCTGTATTGAGATCGATATTGTAGAAGAAGCAAAGAGACAGCTATTCTGAAGCTATATTTTATCTATACCTGTAGGGTAAATAACACTTAATAAGAAGACAACTATACAGGTGAAGAAATAGGTCCCTAGAATTAGAATGAAAAAAATGTTTAGAGATGTTTTGAGTTAAATGAAGAGTGTAGGTTTTAAACTTATTGAGCGAGCAGCACCATGGTTTTTTTTTTTTTTTTTTTTTGAGGGCTGGGATGGCCATGAGTGTAGGAGAGCATCAGGTTGCTGATACCTGAGCAAGCTGGGATAGACAGTGAAAGAGCAAATCTATCATTTAGACCATACATTATGATCTGCACTGAGGAGAAGCAGTATGACATTTCAAAGATGTACCACTGCCACAATCCTCACACATATGAAAGGACATAACACAAAAACAGGGAAAAACCAAAGAAAATTCCCCAATCCCCACTGTGAATGCTGTTATTAAATGAACAGCCTTGCTGAGCTCTTCAAATGTTGGATTAAGGCTGCCATTTCCTCTGAGAGGGCTAGTTAGATTTTAAAGTCATAGTTGCCTCCTTGCAGAACCAGGAGTTCAGTTTTCCAGACCTGCCCTCTGTCTGTCTCAGGCTTCATTATGTTTACAGTATGTCGGGTTTTGCCTGCCATTTTCTGTGCACAACCTAAGAGGCCATAAAAGGCCATCAGATCCCTTGGGACTGGAGTTAAGGGAGATGGTTAGCTACCATGGTTTCTTGCAATGTATCGTTTCTCTTTTTAACAACAGATAGTGTTCTTAGCTGATAAGCTGTCTCTACAGTGGCTTTATTATATAAAATTTATTTTTATACATTTTATTTAAAATATATTATATCATTTTCATTCTTCTTTGCTCTCTCTTCACCTGTTCATAAATTATTTCCTTCCAATTTTCTCCTTGCTAAGCATGTGTGACTAAGTGTGTGCAAATACATGTATAAAACCTGCTGAGGCCATTTCTGTTGGTTGTGTATATATAGTTCCAGGGCTGAAGATATTCCATTGGATATCAGTTAGTTAGCTCATCCCTGCCTGAGTCAAATCCTCCCACTTAAATGTAAACTCCAGTCACTACAGAACAAAATAATCTGATCCCACAGTGACCTAGGCTTCCTTCGGTAGGAAACATGAGGAAAACCCTTGGTGAAAATACCTCATCAGACCTTTGCTGGTATAATTAATGACTTTGAAATTCTAGCCCCGCAGCAAACACTCTGAACGTTGATCTCAGCCAATCACAGTCTTCATTGGAACTCTGGGCCTCCCTCCACACCCTATTCACCATTCTCATCTGAGAAAACTTAAAAATCCTGAAGTTCCTGCCTCCACTTTCTTAGTGCCATGACTACATATCTGTGCCATCATGTTTGACTTAGATTGCTCCAGCTTCATTTAGTCAAGCATAAAAAAGATGGGATGAGTAAAAAGAGCATTACAGTTAACTACATTATAAAATCACTGATCTCTGTAAGCCTGGGTTTTACTATCTTTTGAATAAATTCAGAACTATGTGCTAGTCCCTTGATTAGTTATAATTGACTCAATGATAAAGAAAAACTTTCAATTTAATATTTGAAAACAGTAGACGTTATGGAAGAAGTATTGTGTTTGATGGGAGCCATTTTGTGACTTGAATTAGGACCAGAGTCTCTGCCCTGGCTTCCTAAACTAACCGGGCTCAGACAATCATCCTCATTAAGCCAATTTCAAAAACATGTTATCCAGGCCGGGCGGTGGTGGCGCACGCCTTTAATCCCAGCACTCGGGAGGCAGAGGCAGGCGGATTTCTGTGAGTTCGAGACCAGCCTGGTCTACAGAGCTAGTTCCAGGACAGTCTCCAAAGCCACAGAGAAACCCTGTCTCGAAAAACCAAAAAAAAAAAAAAAACATGTTATCCAGATGTGCTGTGCGCATGTATTATGCATACACTCTGGAGACAGTGTGTGAAGACTTCATTTATCTCCTAGGATGGTTTAGACTACCAAGTGAGGTTTGGGACGACCAGAAATTCATAAACACACACTTAAAATTAAATATATATATAAATTTGATTATCAAAATTTAAATTAAGAAAAATTTAAAAACTAAAAGTCAAAAATATAACTCAAAAATCTAGTCATAAAATACCTAATAATCCAATTAAAAATAGATAGGAAAAGATAATCACAGAGAATTCCCAAGTGAAGACTCTTAATTGGCAAAGACTTTGAGAAATCGCTCAACATACTTAGTCATTAGAGATACTATTATATACCTGTTAGAGTAAATAAGATCAAAAACGCTGAGGACAGCTTTTGTTGGAGAAGACGTGGGACATTCCTCCATTGCTGGTGGAAGTGCATAATTGTGCAGTCAACTTGAAATCAATATGGTGGTTTATCAGAAAATTGGGAATCAATCTACTCTCAAGATCCAGCATTATCACTATTGGGTACATACCTAATGTATTCTCAATCATACCACAAGGATACATGCTCAACTATGTTCATAGCAGCACTATTCTTAATATCCAAATCTTTATATAACCTAAATACCTCTCACCACAGTTGAGTGGATACAGAGAGCACAGTAGGAGTGAGCCTGTGCTCAGGTACACCCCAAGCATTGCCTCTGCCTATTTGATTGGGTTTTAATGGGCAAAGGTTCCTCCCTAACAATTCAATACTCGACAGCTCTCTCTCTACAAATGCCTGATTGTCCAAGCCTTACAGTGACTTCTTTTTAGGTACCAGAATTTTTTGAAAATCTGTGCATCATTTGAAGTCACCACCATTCAAGTCTCCTAATTGAAAGTTTTACAGTCATCAGGGAAGCAGACTATGATCACTCTCAGAAAATTCATTCTTCATGCCTGTAAGTTCCCTTTATCTCCTTAAAGGAGGCAAAAACTCCAGCAGGGCTCCACCTGATCTGTATACTTGGGGTCTCCCATTGCTGACTATTTACCAACTTTGGGCTAAACTCAGGTTTGTGATTTCATTAAGAGTTTGTTACTTTTTTTTTTTTTTTTGGTTTTTCAAGACAGGGTTTCTCTGTAGCTTTGGTGCCAATCCCAGAACTAGCTCTTGTAGACCAGGCTGGCCTCGAACTCCCAGAGATCCGTCTGCCTCTGCCTCCCGAGTGCTGGGATTAAAGGCGTGCGCCACCACCGCCCGGCCAAGAGTTTGTTACTTTTTAAACACTTATATTTTCAGTTTCTCTCCTGAATAATTTTTGTCCTGTTCCATTGTTTTATGGAGATTTGGGCTCAAAGACTCTTTGGGCATATTTCTAGGTTGGTTTCTGATGCTGCCCATTTTTGTATTTCTTTTGGGTCATAAGAGGTGAGGCAAAGAAGAACTTAGGATCACCCATTCACACCTCACTGCTACAATGACATGTTCACTAGGCTGAATAGATGGCTCAGCAGATGAGAACACTGGTTGCTCATCCACAGGGCCTGACTATGTTTTCCAGAACCCACAAAACAGCTCACAATTCTCTTTAACTCCAGTGAAAGGGGATCAGATACCCTCTGATGGCCTCCACTTTTACCTCCACTTCATACTCAGTATAATCAGTGACAAACTCAAGTCATCAAACAGCAGCAAAAACCTTTCTGTAGTGAGAAATACTATGGTATTCACTGAGGTTCTGAGAAAATGTGACCAACAAGTGTTTATTTAAGTTGTTGTCTTTCCTCTTTTCTTCAATTAAATCATGTTTACAATCTTAAAAATGGCAATAATTTTCTGATAGAATATTTCAATTAATCAGAGTACTCACTTAGTGGGAAATGTGTGCGGTGTGCAAGCCTGGTAACATAATCTTGATTACCATATGAGGAAAGCCAAGAGTCCACCCCAAAAACTTGTCTTATGGTCTTCACATGTGTCAGGGCTAAAATTTCATAATTATATCACACTTACATATAACAGAAACTTTTTTCAAATAAATCTCATTGATGTTTTATTACTTGGCATCTTTGGATAATTCCCTTAGAAGGAAGCACTTCATGATGAAATGACCAATTGATAACAAATGGGGACAGGAAGATGCATAGAACTTCAAATAACGTATACATATCCACAGGACATCAAGTTATACTCTGAAATATTCAATAGATTACTGATTATCCAATATTTCATATCTCTACCAGTCTGATGAAAATGATGCTGTGGACACACATATGAGGTAATGTTTCTTATAATCTATCCTATTATGCATTTTAACATTAATTCTGATAAGATATGTAGACAAAACAGCAAGTGTTGGGGTCTAACATGCACCCTTGGACTTATATTCAATAGACTGACCCATGATGATTATGAGTTCAGATGTATTCATAATTAGTTAATGACATAAAGCTAAACTGGATAGCAACTGACAACTCATGGGAATTTCTGAAAATATGAAAAACAAATGCAGGAAAAAATTTCATCACCCTTTCACAGACAGCATTACTTAAAAGGAACCAATATACACTGTCTAACATTAAACAAATGTTTCACTTAGATGATGGATATCTCATTCTATATATTTAAGCAGAAAAATACCTATCACTTAGTGAAAGCACAGTGGGAGATGTACAAAAATCACAGAGAGAAAACAAAGAGCACAAAATAAATTTCATTGAAAGGATTTGCTAAATGTATAGAACACTTTAATATCTCTCACTAACCAGAAATTGTAATGGAGAAATGTCCACCATCAGACTTGAGTGAAGATAGTAAATGACTAACCTTCATGATGAAAAATATATAAAGAATTTCTGGACAATGAAGACTATTGTGATGTCTAAAGTCTTTACCATATTATTTACACAAAGTTTTTTCTCTTTCATGAGTTCTTCCCTATTATCTGATTTTAAGATGATAAAAAATAATGTCTTTAACATATATACAGGACAAAGACATAGACAAGCAGTTAGGACAAGTTCATCGTCAGGATGAAGGTTAGGTTTTTTTAGAACTTTCTGTAGTCCTGCCTGCAACAGGAATACCCAATAGTCTAACATTCCGAGGAGCAAGCATGAATATTTATTTTCCAAAAACCAAGGCACACTAAAATAACATGATTAAAATTAAATAAAATCTTTAAACAATTTTTCACTCATGAATATTTTCTCCTCTAAGCATTCATTCCTGTAACCCAGGTGTTGAGGTATTACAGGCTTATTTCCACAGTTTTTTGTAGTAATAGGAGCGGTGGGGCTGCGTCCCAAGCAACCTGGCTGCCTGGCTAGCTTATGCCCGAAATAACACACAAACTGTATTCATTTAATCACTGCTTGGCCCATTTCTATCTAGCCTCTTCTACGCTAATTCTCACATATTAATTTAGCCTATTTCTAATCATCTGTGTAGCACCGGTCTTACCGGGAAGATTCTAGCCTATGTCCATCCTGGGTCGGAGCTTCATCGCGTGCGTCTGCCTGGGAGTGTGGAGCATGGCGTCTCTCTCTGAGGCGTCTGCTCCCGAGAGGAGAGCTGTGGAGTCTGAGCTCACTTCCTCTTCCTCCCAGCGTTCTGTTCTGCTTACTCCTCCCACCTATCTTCTAACCAATGAGGGCCAAGAGGTTTCTTTTCATTTAACCAATAACCTTCCTCCAACATTTCCCCTTTTTCGGTTTAAACAACAACAAAAAAAGGCTTTAACTTCAACATAGCAAAATTACATATGACGAAACAGTTATCAAGCAAAAGTTACAATAATCTTTATCATAACTAAGGAAAACTATAACTATAACTAACTATTCTTAAGTCCATCAAAGACTCCAGAAAGATATAATACTACCGAAGCAAACAGGAAAAAAGCAACTTTTAAAACTCTAGAAATGACAGAGACATCTCGCTGCCTGGACAGTCACCCAAAGTTCCTCTGTACCGTTGGGGCATCCATCGTCAGCCTTCAGGCCCATGGTATCCAGCAGACATTTCCATAAAGCAGGAAAATTCAAAGTCAGTTCAGTCACTATCTGTTGTGTCCTGCAGAATGTCTCGCAGACTCTTTCACGAATCAGGAACCCCGAAAGATCATCTCACCTTAGGCAAGTTCAGTAGTCCTCTCTCTGTGGGTTCTATGTGTCCAGTTTATGCAATAGTCCAGGCAAGAGCAGTTTCTTGCCAAAATGGCTATCAAACTCCATAACGAGCCTCTCCGATGCCCATCTTCCTCTTGAAGTAGATTGGTGCTGCCAGGAGCAGATATGTCTCATTGTCATGAAAAGTCCTAAGTTATTAAAACATTTAAAATGCCATATTCTATAATCTTTGCAAAATATGAAGAATGCCTATCTAAAATATATCTACGCACATCTAGAAAATATTAACTAACATCCATCAACAACCTATATTTCCTAATTATACATTACATTTTAATAATGAACTACACAATTACAATACCTTAATCAATATCAGAAATACATATACATATGACAAAATTGACCATAAATCTCTATCAATAAAGCAAAATCTATACTAATGCAAATTATTCACACCTATATCATATCCCCCTTTAAATGTAAAAGAACATTTATAAACATTTTTTGGGAACATGGGCGAAGTTATTTCTCTCCAAACTGCTTCCTGCTGAATGGGGGCGTCGTTAATTAGGTCTTTCATGGTATAACCTGTGTGCTAGTTTCATCTCAGTCGGCAGTTGAGCGAAGCAATTTTCTGAAGGTGTTCACACCAACCCTTCAGGAGGGTGTGGTCCATCATACCAAATCGGAATAGAAGAAATGAACAGGGTCTCATCCTCTGTGAAAACAAAATAAGAAACTCCTTTACAAAGCATCATGTCCTTAGATCCAAATTTCAAAGTCAAGGCATCAAAATATCTATGTTGGATTAGTTCAGCAGCATTTATAAATAAATATCTTTTAGCATCTGTTGCTCTTTCTTCAGCATTCAAATAATTCAAACAGATCACAATAGCATACAGTATCAAAATTCTCTGTGTATTTTCCATCTTTGTGCATTTTATTTTAACCTCTATTTTGTTTATTTTTACTTTTAACTTTTTGCTTTTTGAGACGGGTTCTCTGTATCTTTGACCTGAAGTAACTCTGTAGACCCGGCTGTCCTTTAACTCTCAGAGATCCGCCTGTCTCTGCAACCCAGGCATTGGGATTAAAGGTGTATGCTACTAGACCTTGAACCCACAGAGATCTGTTCGCCTCTGCCTTCTAGGCACTGGGATTACAGGTGTGTGCTACCACACCTTGAAGTCACAGAGGTCAATCTGGCCTCTGCCTCCCAAGTGTTGGGATTAAAGGTGTGAACTATCACACACAACAACTCTCTTAATTTTTTTTTTACTTTAAGAATTTTAACTTTTAGTCTGCATATATTTTTAACACGCTGTAAATCATTTAAAAATTTTCTTTCTCTTTGACGCTCTCTTTACTGTATATGTCTCTTTTTTGACCACATGAGTCCTTAATTTAGCAAACAATATCAGTACGATTAAAGCCGTGGCTTTGCCAGCTAGATCTAGTCCATTCCTTAGCTTTCCAACATCATGGCTGAGGTACTGGCTGTAGCCATGTTTACTGCCACAACTCTACGGCATTTCAAGGTCCCTGCCAGCAAGCAAGCTTCAGCAGCCTGTGCTTGCAAACCGCACGAACCGCCTGCATAAAAGAGTCAGAGTTTGCCGGCCGGTGGTGGCACACGCCTTTAATCGCAGCACTCAGGAGGCAGAGGCAGGTGGATCTCTGTGAGTTCGAGGCCAGGCTGGTCTACAAGAGCTAGTTCCAGCATAGGCACCAAAAACTTCAGAGAAACCCTGTCTCGAAAATAAAAAAAAAAGTCACAGTTTGCCCTGGCAGGAAAGCCTAGAAAGCTGGCATTTTTAAATGGCCGAGCTTCTAACAAATGAGGGCCAAGCAGTTTCTTTTTATTTAACCAATGTCCTTCCTCCATCAGTTTTTCTCAGTGATGATTTGGTTCATGCAATAAGAAGAAAGAATGTAGATTTGAAGTAACAGAAATTAATCATTTTCAATTAGTTGCATCATTTGGGAAAATTTAGAACATATTGTCATACTGGAAGAAATGTCATGGGCCTTTTACTGAGCGTATACATTCACACACCGTGAACTACACCTGGTTCATGTTACAGCTAAGTATATGAGTCCTTCGCTTCCCGGTGTAGGTGTCATGTCTGAGACATCTTGTGACAACACTGTCAAAGTAATCATGTAACCGTCTGGAACCCAGAGTCACATTAAACGCCTTTATTAAGAGACTTAGACATTATGATTCATCACAGACACAGGAGAGGCACTCATACCCATCTACCAAATTTTACATCTGGATAAGTAATAGGGGAAGCTTTGTTAACCAATCATCTTAAAGAAGTGGAATCTAGTTAAGGTGTGGCTTCCTGGAGCCCAGGAGAAAAAATTTGAATAGACCAGGTGCTTGCTATCTGGGTGATTCCCATGGAACACAGTGGAACTTGTACTTTCCATTCTTGTGGCATGAGTTTCCTCTTATAATAAGTAAAAATATAATTGTTTATCTTTAAGGTAGCCTCGTTATTTCCCAAAGTCAGATAATTTCTAGAGATAACTGAATTTATATAATTGAAGAAAAGTGCAAAATCAAAAATAGTTACCTTATCAGTGAATTCATAGGACTTCTGTCCATATAATTTTGCAGGTGCGAACAAAATAGAGTCTTCATGATGCTTGAACAGATATGATACTTGTAGACTTGTTTTCTTCTCAGTCTTATGTAAGTAAATGTGTATTGGATGAAGATATTTCAAAAACATTTACAGTTACAGTTCCTTTAGTAGGAATCTTCTGAGGACCTCAGAGTACTGTGATATGCAAAGGCCTTAATAGACCTCTTTTCCACCAAACGATTACTCTTGTATAAAGACTACCAAGAAAAAGAAAACTTTACCACACTGATTGCACTTAAAGCGTTTGACAGGCTGAACTGTAGAGGCACACCACTGTAATCCAGCACTTGGGAGACAGACAAATCTCTGTGAGTGTAAGACCAGCCTCTTCTATACGTGAGTTCCACAACAGACTCCAATGTTACAGAGAAACACTGTCTCAAAAATTCAAAAATAAACGTTTCTTTGTAGTATGATTTTTTCTCAAGATTTAAAGCCTGATGGCACATACAAAGGCTCTACCACATTTGCTAAAATTTTAGGGTTTCTATTCAGCATGTGTTCCTTTATGGATGCGTAAACTTCTATGACATGCAAAGGCCTTAGTACATTGATTACATTTATAAGGTTTCTCTCCAGTATGTGTTCTTTTATGTGATTTTAGACTACTGCATAGTGAAAAGGCTTTATCACATTGATTACATTCATAGGGTTTATCTCCTGTATGAAGTCTTTTATGTGTTTTTAGAAGACTGACTTGTGAAAAGGCTTTGTCACATTGATCACATTCATATGGCTTTTCTCCAGTATGTGTTCTTTTGTGAACTTGGAGACTATGGGTATATGAAAAGGCTTTACCACATTGATTACATTCATAGGGTTTCTCACCAGTATGTGTTCTTTTATGTCGTTGGAGACGATCTTGTCGTGAAAATGCTTTACCACATTGATTACATTCATAGGGTTTCTCTCCTGTATGAATTCTTTTATGTGTTTGTAGAATACTGAGTCGTGAATAGGCTTTACCACATTCGTTACATTGATAAGGTTTCTCTCCAGTATGTGTCCTTTGATGTACTCGAAGACTACCTTTCTGTGAAAAGGCTTTACCACACTGATTACATATGTAGGGTTTTTCTCCAGTATGTGTTCTTTTATGAATTTGGAGATTACGTTTACGTGCAAAGACTTTACCACATTCATTACATTCATGGGGTTTCTCTTTAGTATGTTTTCTTTTGTGTATTTCAAGTTCATAGCATTTTGAAAAAGCTTTATCACATTGATTACATTTGTAGGTTTTCTCTCCAGTGTGTAATCTCTTGTGAACTTGGAGACTTCTTACATATGAAAAGTTCTTACCACCTTGATTATATTCATTTGGTTTCTCTCCAGCTTGTGTTCTTCTTTTAAGTATTTGGAGACAACTGGTATTTCCAAAGGCTTCAGCATATTGAATACCATCATATGGCTTCTCTGCAAAATAATTGTTTTCATGCCTTTGAAGATGACTATAACATGCAAATGATTTAACGCATTGAGCATACTCAGAGAGTTTCTTTCCATTATGGATTCTTTCATACCTGCAAAGATAATTGGCAAATGCAAAAGTTTTACCATGTACATTACCCTGATGAATCTTAGTATCTATATGAATTAATTTTATAATTTTGCTTTATTGTAAAGAGAAATAAGATTTTAAGTTTTATATTCATGGTGCTCTCCTTCAGTATGAGATGTTTTGTGTCTATGAATAACCTTTGATGGTAAGGGTCTTTTTCCAAATGACCCACATTTATAGCATGATTTTATATGAATTTTTTTTACATATTTGAAAGGAACTAGACTAACTCAGCTTTAAATAACCTTACATTTCTTTTGGATTCTTATGTTTTCCTGTATTGCAATATCTACCACAAGAAAGTGTATGAGGACAAACAAAAGTAAGTACACAGTCCAACACTCATAGGTCTTACATTCAGTGTGAGTTTGCTGATATCTTCCCAATAAAATTTGAAAATGAATTACATATAATCTTATAGCACATTCAACAAATCTACCCAGTGTTGAAATACTAAATATCTTTCATATCTTCTCATTACTCTGAAGGAGATAGTCTCTCTTTCCATTTTGGGAAGCTCACTTGTGCCATATGACATTCTTATTAAATGAAGAAGAAATAAATTGTTTTCAATTGAATTTACAGAGTTTCATCACAGACATGTAGTATAGGAATTAAGCTTTCTCAAGATGAGACTTTTTGACTCTCAAACTAACTCATTTAATAAGTTTGGCAAAGTCACAAGTACATGAGTAAACTGGCTTTACTACTGAGTATTTATTTTTGGTCAGTTTTAAACATATACTTATTATCTAATCAATGTGTGTATGTGTGTTCCTTGTGCAATATCTGAGTGGTATGAAACTAAATGGATTGGCAGCTGTACAGCATAGTTCTCATGGGACGATGACCCAAATGGTGGTATCAGGTAAGGAATCATTTGTTTCTCTTCTGTTTTTAAAGGAATGCCTTGGAAACATAGACCAGTTATGTCATATTGAGGCATATGATTTTATGAGAAATTAACACACATCAATATACTTTAAGCTGTGTTCATTTATATTATTGTTTTTCTTTAAATGTTCCGGGATAAATTAAAACTTCTTCAGAGACAAATATATACCAAGTTGCAAATAAAAATTACCTTCCATGTTTGTTAGCACTTTGAAAATACTCTTCAAAATTATGGTCTTCCCAACTGTAGCCTAATACAGTAACAAAAAGTAAATAATATATTAATCAATATGTACAACATTGAATATCTTAAGTGACCTATGCCTTAATTGTTTGACTCATTTTTACTCTTTCTCAAACACATATACCAAAAGTATCAATAAATAATACAGAGTAGTCCCCTTATTTTTAAATGTAAAGGAAAGTTCACAGTCCTACCAGTAGCAGTGAGGTTCCTGTATGTCTCCAGCATCACATCTTTGTAGAGACTCTTTTGGGAAGGATTCATCAAAACCCACTCATCCTCAGTGAAGTCAATGTGCACATCCTCAAAGGTCACTGAATTCTAGAATAATCCAACCAACAGTAAAACAAAGTGTGATCCTGACATTGGATACTTCTTTTAAAATGGGATATTTGTATAATGTTGCAGCTTCCCATGCTTCTTCCATGCCATTACATTATAATGTAATTACCAGTCAATTTAGAAGGAAACTGAAGAAGAGGTTCATATGTGCCATTTCTTGGCCCTTTAAGTAGGATACAGCTTTAAGAAAGAAATGCCAATGAACAGACATAAAGACACAGAGAAGCAAGCAGATCAACACTACTGAGAAAACATTACAGAAATAGTAAGAACAATGATTATCTAAAAAAGAGATGGGGAAATTTGGTATACTGACACTTGCCTTTACCCAGCAATCAATATAAAAGTAGATGAATTAAATTGAGTTGGATGTCAGTCAAAACCTATGCAATGAGTTAAAGGTAAGCCAGAGTTACAAACTAATAAAAACCAGTATCTATCCAAAAATCACTCAAATAAAAAATGTAAGAGGAAATCAGAGGATCTACTGAAGAACTTACAAAAACTTTTTTTTTGAGACAGGGTTTCTATGTGGCTTTGGAGCCTGTCCTGGCACTAGCTCTTGTAGACCAGGCTGGTCTCGAACTCACAGAGATTTGCCTGCCTCTGTCTCCTGGGATTAAAGGCATGCGCCACCACCGCCCAGCTAGAAACTTTTGTATTCACTTTAGTTCTACATTCATCTTCGAGAACCTGTAGTTGCCCAGTTTAAACTGTTGCATACTAAGATCTGAATAAAGGGAGTGCATGTTTATTTAAACAGTTATAAATGGACCAAAGAAAACATCAGCCCCGCAAATGATGATCATAAACAACATAGAGTAAGGGAGATGGGTCAGTAATTAAGCAGTCTTGCTGTCCTTGCAGATGAGCGGGAAAATTGCCAGTACTAAAGGGGACTTGTAATTATCCATTACTTCAACTTCATAGGTGATGAGGCTTATGGTGACTACCACGAGGAACAAGCACACAGGTGGTACACACCCTTGTATATAGATACAACCTCATATTCATTGAAAGCATTCAAAAGAAAAAAATTAGAGGCAGGTAGAAAGTCACACTCCTGCACTGCAATGATTCACAAGGCAGAGGTATTAATGTCATGCATACTACTCTTCTGGGAAATAGAATGATACCCTTCACCAAACTTCGAATTTCAAGATGTAGGTGAAGTTTAGTATGGATGTTTATCATTGAAATATATCAAAATCTACATTCCAGGCTCATCAGACAATCAAACAATACACACACAAACACAAACACACACACAAACAACAATGTTGTTCCCTCATTAATCCCTCTGTGCAGAAGCCAGAATCATTTGTATTTGTGAGTAAGGACAGCATCGTTTAAGGAGCTACATTAAGTACCCAGAGCTACACAGAAAAATATCGTCTTTGAAAAACAAACGCCTTTAATCCCAGACCTCAGGAGGCAGAGGCAGATAGATCTTTGTGAGTTCAAGGCCAATCTGGTCTACTAGAGCTAGTAACAAGAGAGGCTCCAAAGCTAGAGAGAAACCCTGTCTCAAAAAACCAAAAAAAAAAAAAAAATTACTGAAACCACCTGTGTTAGTTAAGAATTTTATGTATGTGAAGAGATACAATGAGATACCCGTATTATAAAACATTTAATCAGGGTGGCTATTTTAGACTTCCAGAAGTTTGTACAGTCTATTGTCATTATGGTGGGGAGAATTATGTTGTGCAGGACAATTTTGCTGGTGGCCACAGGAAGTTGACTGAAATGCTTGGCAGTATCGAGAACATAGGAATTCTCAAAGCCCATCCCCAGTGCCACACTTCTTTCAACAAGACCATACAGACTCCAACAAGGCCACACTTTGTAATAGCACCAATCCCTATGATATTATAGAAGCCAACAACATTGACTATCACACTGCCACAATCAGGTCCTTTCTCAGACTGGTGACTCCAGCAGCTGATTTCCTCCCATTTCCCCTGTAGTGTACTCCGTTAACTATTCTTTCAATTCTGATCTGAAGGCAACACCACGTGC
This sequence comes from Microtus pennsylvanicus, assembly GCF_037038515.1. Taxonomy (NCBI): domain Eukaryota; kingdom Metazoa; phylum Chordata; class Mammalia; order Rodentia; family Cricetidae; genus Microtus; species Microtus pennsylvanicus. The sequence goes on from NC_134579.1 coordinate 89,913,194, forward strand.
CACATGCAGGTCCTTCTCCTGTGAGTTATTGAATAGTGGAATTCATGACTCAAGTGTGTAATTTTAAAAGTCTGAGGCCACACAGTCATTTAAAAATTTTGAATCATTACCGGGTGGTGGTGGCACACGCCTTTAATCCCAGCATTTGGGAGGAAGAGGAGAGCAGATCTCTTGGAGTTCAAGGCCAGCCTGATTTACAAAAGCTTGTTTTGAAACAGGCACCAAAGCTACAGAGAAACATTGTCTCAAAAAAAAAAAAAAAGAATTTAAATCAAGACAGCAAGGTCATTGACCAGGAATGCCACAGAATGAAATCGAGGTCTCATATAAAAACATGAGAGACCTCATCTCACCAATATTATTCTACAATGCTGGAAGGGCAGCTATTCTAGAATATACCTTTCCAGTGAGAAAACACTGTACACACTTAAGAGATTAATAAATAAAAATCTGCACAATGGTAGCATATATCTATCTCTGGCAAATGCTCAAAGAGGAGAGAATCTAGAATAAACAATGCATTCCACATACACTACCATCCTTGAATTTCTTTTAGGTTCAGACTCTAGCTTACACTTTGAAGAAATTAAATAGCCATGGGAAACTGCAAGTCTTGCCAGTTAGGGAATTGGGAAACTTACACAGCAAGGATATTGCCACAATTATGTCAAAAGTATGTAAGTGACCTGAGCAGCAGGTCATACTTTACTGACAGGGCCCTACGTGCAGTGCCAGAAGGTGAGAAAGGCAGGAAAACTGGAACAAAGGTATGATAAAAACTGAGACAGAGTTGTCTTCTTTAAGCTATGTCTTATTCCGAGTAACCTTCTTAAGATGAAAAGCTTCTTGTATACCATTTGTAAGAAGAAATGGGAGGAAATAGGAGACGTCCAGGAAATCAGCAGAAATTACAACACAATGGGACAAACTCAGAATAAGGGTAATCAAGCAATGGAACACAATAGCAGGGTGGTGGTAGAGCAAGACTTTCATCCCTGCACTGGGCAGGCAGAGACGGGTGGCTCTCAGGAATTTCGAGGCCAGCCTGGTCTCCAAGAGCTACATCCAGGACAGATTCTAAAGCCACAGAAAAACCCTATCACAAAAAAAATGCAACACAAGAAATACAAAGGCGATCTCAAGAATATTATGGACTATGCCCAAAGTGGCCTTGGGACCATAGCTCACTGTGGTGGGAAGAGTTGGGTTCACAGGATCTAAAGAACCTCTCCAGAATGGCACTGGTTCCAGATCCTTACCATCTCTCCCAAACATATTCCAGGTTTCAATGAAGGAGTTCTATTTTATTCTCTATAACTCAGGACCTTAGGAAAAACCCCAAGGGCTAGACACTCACTAGGCTGTTCCTGGCTCTACCAAGAGTATTCCTGGTTTTGAGAAGGAGCTAAGTTCCTTCTCCATGAGTTGGACCCTAAATGGAAAGACATCATTGATACGGCCAGCTCTCAAGACAACAGCATTTTCCTTTTCAAATGACTGTCACTTCTCTCAGCATATACATCTGACAGAACTATCATTTTCTCTAAAAAGAATTGGGACTTTAAGTCACACCATACCCTAATGTTCATTATGATCCCATAATGACCTTGAGCATTGACCTTCTTCATTGATTTGGGACAGGAGTAGTGGCTGTTTATAAATCAGTGTTGTCTCTGTCATGGTCTAGAGCCATTTGTTGGAACAATCCTTGTAAACAATTTTGTATCCTAGCATCTTAATCTCTAACAGGCCTAGTTAGCACACTACTTTGCTATCTTTGGGTAATTTAGAGGCAGGCTTCCTCAGGTAATATCTCCTAAGCACTCGTGATGCCTTTATGTCAAATTTCTGCTCTTCTGCACCACCAGTTAGTGGTAGAGTGGGAAGGAAATCAAGAATGCCATTTACAAACTCCACAAAATTAACTCCAAAGGGATCTTACTCCTAAATGTTAAATGCAAAGGGAAAAGCTTCTGAAAGATAATAGAAAAACTAGACATCTCCAAGTTTGGGATCCTGCCTTCCATACGTATCAAAGCCACATTGATGTGGACCACAAAGCTTTTTTTTTTTTTTTTTTTTTTTTTTTTTTTTTTTTTTTTTGGTTTTTCGACTCAGGGTTTCTCTGTGGTTTTGGAGCCTGTCCTGGAACTAGCTTTTGTAGACCAGGCTGGTCTCGAACTCAGAGAGATCAGCCTGCCGCTGCCTCCCAATTGCTGGGATTAAAGACGTGCGCCACAACCGCCCGGCTCACAAAGCTGTTTCTACACACTTCCCTGCTGGAAATGCTTTTCACAGATGCAGCCCACAGAAGGAAGGTATTCAGAGGCCAAGACCTGGATCTGGGGAGTTGCACGGACCATATGGTACCTCAGAGAACACTGATGGTAGCAGTGGGTTCCTATACTCGCTCCCATGGCTTACGATCCTCTCTTTCTCATCTGGGAACAGCAACCCCTTACTCACCGTGTCCTGGCTTCCAGGCTCACCCATGTTCTCCTCAGAGCTCGCTGCACTGAACACAATCCACTGGCGTCTGCTCAGCTTTAAAATCAATCCAGCAGCATGGCGCCAGGAAGTGCCCTGCCTGATTTCTGACTGACAGGTCGGCATGGATGTCTTGATTGGCTAGTGAGGCTTGAGTGACAAGAGCACCTCCCTGAGCCTTACAGTGCATTTAAAGACACAGCCCAGGATTCCTTGGCTCTGGCTTCCACACCAGACCCAGACTTTTACAGATCGGCAGACATATGAATTTCTTTTCTTTTCTTTTTTTTTTTTTTTTGGTTTTTCGAGACAGGGTTTCTCTGTGGTTTTGGAGCCTGTCCTGGAACTAGCTCTTGTAGACCAGCTGGTCTCGAACTCACAGAGATCCTCCTGCCTCTGCCTCCCAAAGACATATGAATTTCAATATCACTTATGCCTCAATCAGATAGATGACACAGCTATCCTCCTGCAATCCACAACCACACTGCCTTCATCCTCATGGACATGACGTGGCTAGCTACACAGCCCATTACACAATATGGAGTAGACTGATTCTCCTGTTCAAAAGATGCAAGGGTGCACAGAATACTAATGAGTACAGATTTTAGGAAACCAAAGATGATGTTTGTTCTGTGGCTTCAGGCTGACATCAGGAGTCACAGGCACTTCTGACAGCCATGAGAGCAACCCAAGCACCAAGTGACAACTAAGCTGATATCTCTTTCTCCTGCCAGAAGATTGTGTGATAGCTACAGACTATGTCCCATTACAGACTATGACCAGCTGGCAAATTTAGCTCAGGTTCTCAGGTGTCCACCATTAAAGAGGCTTTGAGACTGCCACATTCTTAAGCTTAAGTGGGTACAGTCATACCGACTTTTACTATACTTACTTTATTATTTTATCTTTTGTAATCACACAATTAGAAGAATTCTGAATCCTCTCCTCTTTTAAAAGCCATAGATTTATCTATTATAGGCTTTTTGTCTTCATGGGTCAATTATCCTATAGGTATTTCCATTGGCTGATTCTGTGTGCTGACTGTGGGAGGTATAGCTCTTTAAACTTTCCTGTCTGCCTTTCCTGGCTCCATGGCACAGCATGGGTCAGACTCAGCTAGCCACAGCTTATATGCTTGTACTATTCCAATCTTAGCAGTATTGTGCTTGGACTACCCCAATCTCAGCAGTAAGCTAGGCCAATTCTAACCTTGAAACTACCACACTGCCACAATCAGGTCCTTTCTCAGACTGGTGACTCCAGGAGCTAATTTTCTCCCATTTCCCCTGTGGTGCACTCAGTAAACTATTCTTTCTATTCTGATCTGAAGGCAGATAACATGTTCCAGATGCAGGTCCTTCTCCTGTGAGTGTAATGAATAGTGAAATTCATGATTGAAGTGGGTAATTTTTTTAATTAATTTATTTATTTTGGCTTTTCGAGACAGGGTTTTTCTGTGGTTTTGGAGCCTGTCCTGGAACTAGCACTAGTAGACCAGGCTGGTCTCGAACTCACAGAGATCCGCGTGCCTCTGCCTCCCGAGCGCTGGGATTAAAGGCGTATGCCACCATCACCCGATCAAGCAGGTAATTTTAAAAGTCTGAGGAAACACAGTCATTTAAGAATTTTGAATCATTACTGGGTAGTGGTGGCACACGCCTTTAATCCCAGCACTTGGGAGGCAGAGGCAGGTCCATCTCTTGGAGTTCGAGGCCAGCGTGATGTACAAAAGCTAGTTCTGAAACAGGCACCAAAGCTAAGGAGAAACCTTGTCTCAAAAAAAAAAAAGAATTTTAAATCAAGACAGCAAGGTCATTGACCTGGAATGCCACAGAATAAAATCGAGGTCTCATATAAAAACATGACAGACCTTATCTCACCAATATTATTCTACAATGCTGGAAGGGCAGCTATTCTAGAATATACCTTCCCAGTGAGAAAACACTGTACAGACTTAAGAGATTAATAAAGAAAAATCTGCACAATGATAGCATGCATCCATCTCTGGCAAATGCTCAAAGAGGAGAGAATCTAGAATAAACAATGCGTTCCACATACACTACCATCCTTGAGTTTCTTTTTGGTGCAGAGTCTAGCTTACACTTTGAAGAAATAAAATAGCCATGGGAATATATACATATCAGAGTACTACTCAGCAGTAAAAAACAAGAACTTCTTGAATTTTGCATGCAAATGGATGGAAATAGAAAACACTATCCTGAGTGGGGTAAGCCAGACCCAAAAAGAGGAACATGGGATGAACTCACTCATATTTGGTTTCTAGCCATAAACAAAGGACATTGAGCCTATAATTAGTTATCCTAGAGAAGCTAAATAAGGAGAACCCAAAGGAAAACATATAGGCATCCTGCTGAATATTAACCTTCATCAGGCGATGAAAGGAGACAGAGACAGAGACCCTATTGCACGTACTGGCTTTGTGGAAGCCTAGGCAGTTTGGATACTCACCTTACTAGACCTGGATGTAGGTGGGTGGTCCTTCGACTTCCCACAGGGCAGGGAACCCTGATTGCTCTTTGGGCTGACGAGGGAGAAGGACTTGACTGGGGGAAGGGGAGAGAAATGGGACGCAGTGGCGGGTAAGAGACAGAAATCTTTAATAAATATATAAATTTAAAAAAAAGAAAAAATTAAGAAAAATCTGCACAATGATAACATGCATCCATCTCTGGCAAATGCTCAAAGAGGAGGGAATCTAGAATAAACAATGCATTCCACATACACTGTCATCCTTGAGTTTTTTTTAGGTTCAGACTCTAGTGTACACTATGAAGAAATTAAATAGAGATTGAAATCTGCAAGTCTTGCAGTTAGGGAATGGGGAAAGTTACACAGCAAGGATATTGCCACGATTATGTCAAAAGTATGTAAGTGACCTGAGCAGCAGGTCATACTTTACTGACAGGGCCCTACATGCTGTGCCAGAAGGGGAGAAAGACAGGAAAACTCGAACAAAGGTATGATAAAAGCTGGGAAAGAGAAGTCTTGTATAAGCTATGTATTATTCCAAGTAAGCTTCTTAAGATGAATAGATTCTTGTATACCATTTGTAAGGGGAAATGGGAGGAAATAGGAGACTTCTAGAAAATCAGCAGAAATTACAACACAATGGGACAAACTCAGAATAAGGTTAATCAAGCAATGGAACACAATAGCAGGGGGGTGGTGGAGCAAGCCTTTCATCCCTGCACTGGGAAGGCAGAGACAGGTGGCTTTCAGGAATTTCGAGGCCAGCCTAGTCTCCAAGAGTGAGTTTCAGGATAGACTCCAAAGCCACAGCAAAACCCTGTCACAGAAAAAATGCAACACAAAAAAAACAAAGGCGATCTCACCAATTTTATGGACTGGCCGGGTGGTGGTGGCGCATGCCTGTAATCCCAGCACTTGGGAAGCAGAGGCAGGTGGATCTCTGTGAGTTCGAGGCCAGCATGGTCTACAAAGAAAGTTCCAGGACAGGCTCCAAAGCTACAGAGAAACCCAGTCTCAAAACGCCCAGCACAAAAAAAAGAATATTATGGACTACACCAAAAGTGGCCTTGGGACCATAGCTCACTGTGGTGGGAAGAGTTGGGTTCGCAGGATCTGAAGAATCTCTCCAGAAAGGCACTGATTCCAGATCCTTACCATCTCTCCCAAACATATTCCCGGTTTCAATGAAGGAGTTCTATTTTATTCTCCATAACTCAGGACCTTAGGAAAAACCCCAAGGGTTAGACACTCACTAGGCTGTTCCTGGCTCTGCCAAGAGTATCCTTGGTTTTGAGAAGGAGCTAAGTTCCTTCTCCATGAGTTGGACCCTAAATGGAAAGACATCATTGATATGGCCAGCTCTCAACACAATAGCATTTTCCTTTTCAAATGACTGTCACATTTCTCAGCATATACATCTGACAGAACTATAATTTTCTCTAAAAAGAATTGGAACTTTAAGACAGAGGATACCCTAATGTTCATTATGATCTCATAATGACCTTGAGCATTGACCTTCTTCATTGATTTGGAACAGGAGTAGTGGCTGTTTATAAATCAGTGCTGTCTCTGTCATGGTCTAGAGCCATTTGTTTGAACAATCCTTGTAAACAATTTTGTATCCTAGCATCTTAATCTCTAACAGGCCTAGTTAGCACACTACTTTGCTATCTTTGGGTAATTTAGAGGCAGGCTTCCTCAGCTAATATCTCCTAAGCACTGATGATGCCTTTATATCAAATTTCTACTGTTTTGCACCACAGGTTAGTGGTAGAGTGGGAAGGAATGCAAGAATGCCATTTACAAACTCCACAAAATCAACTCACTTCAAAGGGATCTTACTCCTAAATGTTAAATACAAAGGGCGAAGCTTCTGAAAGATAATAAAAAAACTAGGCATCTCCAAGTTTGGGATCCTGCCTTCCATATGTATCAAAACCACGTTTATGTGGACCACAAAGCTGTTTCTACACAAAATTCCCTCCTGGAAATGCTTTTCACAGATGCAGCCCACAGAGGTAAGTCATTCAGAGGCAAAGACCTTGTTATGGGGAGTTGCAAGGACCATATGGAACCTCAGAAAACACTGATAGTAGCAGTGGGTTCCTACATTGCTCAAGGAGAGCGTGCTACACTGTCTCCCATGGCTCACCATTCTCTCCTCCTCGTCTTAGAACAGCAACCCCTTACTCACCATGTCGTGGCTTCCAGGCTCACCCATGTTCTCCTCAGAGCTCCCTGCAGTAGCACTCACAGCACAGAACACAATCCACTGGCGTCTGCTCAGCTTTAAAATCAGTCCAACAGCATGGCGCCAGGAAGTGCCCTGCCTGATTTCTGACTGACAGGTCGGTCTGGAGGTCTTGATTGGCTAGTGAGGCTCCAGTGACAAGAGCACCTCCCTCAGCCTTACATTGCACTTAAAGACACAGGACAAAATTCCTTGGCTCTGGCTTCCACCCCAGACCCAGACTTTTACAGATCTGCAGACATATGAATTTCAATATCACTTATGCCTCAACCAGATAGATGACACAGCTATCTTCCTGCAATCCACAGCCACACTGCCTTCATCCTCCTGGACATGACGTGGATACCTAGCACAGCCCATTACACAATGTGGAGTAGACTGATTCTCCTGTTCAAAAGATGCAAGGGTGCACAGAATCCTAATGAGTACAGATTTTAGGAAACCAAAGATGATGTTTGTTCTGTGGCTTCAGGCTGACACCAGGAGTCACAGGCACTTCTGACAGCCATGAGAGCAATCCAAGCACCAAGTGACAACTAAGCTGATATCTTTTTCTCCTGCCAGAAGATTGTGTGATAGCTACAGACTATGTCCCATTACAGATTATGACCAGCTGGCAAATTTAGCTCAGGTTCTCAGGTGTCCACCATTACAGAGGCTTTGAACTGCCACATTCTTAAGCTTAAGTGGGTACAGTCATACCGATTTTTACTATACTTGCTTTATTATTTTATCTTTTGTAATCACAAAATTAGAAGAATTCTGAATCCTCTCCTCTGTTAATGGCCATAGATTTTTCCGTTATAGGTTCCTTGTCTCATTTGTCAATTAGCCTATAGGTGTTTCCATTGGCTGACTCTGGGTGCTGACTGTGGGAGGTATAGCCCTTTAAGCTCTCCTGTCTGCCTTTCCTGGCTCCAAGGCACAGCATGGGTCAGACTCAGCTGGCCACAGCTTATATGCTTGTACTATTCCAATCTTAGTAGTATCCTAGGCCAATTTAGGGCAAACACCATACCCCCTTCATTATTTTCACTCAATCAGAAGTGGGAGAAGCTGTGGCTTGGTGAGCACAGCACTGCTGGTTGCAAGGGTGAAGGCAAAACTTATTTTGGTCTCTCCAAGTCTTGGAGCTGTCTGAAGATGGTAGTGGATACACTATCAGTGCTGTGGCAAAACTATAATATTTAAAAACTCTAAAAATTTCTCCCTTTGTCTCTGCTTCTTTTCAGCTCCTCTGGCCATTAAAATCCATCTAAGTAACTGTTCAGATACTTATGTACTATTTCCTTGTGTCTTATTTACAAATATTTGCATTTTTACTCCCAATTTTATGCCCAGCTTAACTCTTTCCTTTTTATATCTACTACTAATTTCTGAGCACTCATCACTTACCTCTCCAACTGTGGTGCAGTTTTATTGTGACATCCCTCACATGCTCCCTTGTACACAAGACCACACTTCTATATGTTTTGGGGTTCACTGGTCAGACCCACATTTAGGTGCCATTTGTGGGCTGACTTTGGCTTATTGGGCTGCCATTTGTAGACAATGACACCTTGCTTTCTAAAAGGTTTTAGAGTCACTTTATGCACGTCATTAGGATTCTCAAATGCTAGCTCTTTAACTATCGAAAACCCTGCTTCTGTACCTCCAATTAATTTATTAAATGCCAGTGTCAGCCTGGAGACAAGTCTTGAAATAATTTATCTGGTCCCTCTCTTATACTCGACAACACCCCAGCCTGTTCTTTAGAAGACAAAAGTCTATGCCAGGCCTTCTTGGCAGCTGCATTCACTTGGACATATGCTGTCATATCAAAGTCTAATTGTTGATCTTTGTATCTCCTTTACACACTCCTGCCTAGCCTTAATCAGCCTAACTATAGGCCGATTCTGGTATATTATTAACCAATGAAAGGAATACATATTCAAAGAATACATACGCATTATCTCACAGCAGTATGAATTTGTGTAATGTGAGCTGATTTCGATCTGTGACATGAAACCACTGCTACAGTCAATGGCCTGTGTCTGAAACCTTGGGATGACCCAGTTGTGTCAATCAGGATTATACACATTTGTAGTCAGAGATTTCCTCTTCTGACAGTTTCCAAAAACTGACATGGAGACTTAATATTAATTGTAAATGTTTGGCAGAGAGTTTAGGCTTCTTACTAGGTAACTCTAACATTTCAAATTAACCCATATTTCTTATCTATGCTCAGCCATGTGGCGGTACATTTACTAGCATAACACATTCATCTCCTTATATGTCTGCATTTGGTTTGTGAGTTCTCTGACTCTGCTCTTCTCTTTCCAGAGTCCTCAGATTGGTTTTCCTTCCTATACTTTGTTACTAATAATGACACCAACACATTGTCATGGTATATAGGAGTATTCCACAGTACCTATTTGCAAAACAAAACAAAAATCTACAAAAACCCTTTTCCTTAAATATTCATTTGCTCAAGAGAATACCCCCAATTGTATACCCAGTAATCTGGTCTGTCTTCATTCACATGACATGCATTAATACATGCTGGGAAATTACAGAATCACTCCCTACTGTGAGCCACAGGATTATGCAGTAATTATACAGTTATCATTTTTTAGGATCTACCCATCAGAATCAATGATTCTGTTGTGAAGGCTTTAATCAAGACGTGAGGCATATCGGCATAATTGCCTTGTAAATGAACTGGATGTTTCCTGGCTACAGAATTCTCCCATAACTTACTCTCATCTGTTACCTTTTTGGGACATATTGCCCATAGTTTAGTATGATTTGATCTCATTTTGGGCACAATTTCCCCTATGTGCAAAAGCAGGCACAGTGTCACAAAGCACCTGTTCTTCATTACCCGATCTTCATTCTTTTTTGCAATGAGTACACAGCACTATAACTTCCTGTGATTATCTTTATTGGCAGTCATTTGGCCAGCATTAAGTGTCCAAGCAAAAGTACTTCATTAAAACCATTCATACAATTTCTGAAGGCAAGTTCTCCCTTTCCACTATGGGCTCTGGTGGATCAAACTCAGGTCTAAAAGTTTCTAAACCAGAGCCTTCCCCTGCTATTAAGATGCCCAACATCAAATCGAATAAATATTTATTTTTTTTAATTTGTTTATTATGTGTAGTGTTCTGTCTGCATATATGCCTGCAGGCCAGGAGAGGGCACCAGATCTCATTATGAATGGTTGTGAGCCACCATGTGGTTGCTAGGAATTGAACTCAGGACCTCTGGAAGAGCAGCCAGTGCTCTTAACCTCTGAGCCATCTCTCCAGCCCCCTTGATCATCATATGAAGAGAGCCAAGAGTCTACCCCAAAAAAAGTTGTCTTATAGTTTTCACATATCTGTCAGGACTAAAATTCCATAATCATATAACACATACATATAAAAGAAACTTTTTTCAAATGAATCTCATCAATGTTACATTAGCTAGCATTTCTGGATAATTCCCTTAGAAGGAAGCACTTCATGATGAAGTGACAAATGGATAACTAATGGGGACAGGAAGTGCAAAGAACTTCAAATAATGTACACATATCCACAGGACATCAAGCTATACTGTGAAATATTCAATTAATTACTGATTATCCCACATTTTACATCCCTACCAGTTTGATGAAAATGATGCTGTGGACACACATATGAGGTAATGTTTCTTATACTCTATCCTATTATGCATTTTAACATTAATTTTGATAAAATATGTAGAGAAAACAGCGAGTGTTGGGGTCTAACATGTACCCTTGGACTTACATTCAAGAAACTGACCCATGATGATTATGAATTCAGACGTATTCATAACTAATTAGTGACATAAAACAAGACTGGATAACAAACATCTCAAGGGAATTTGTGAAAATATGAAAAACAAAACCAGGAAAAAATTTAACCACCCTTTCACAGTCACCATTACTTAAAATGCATGAATGTACACTGCCTAATATTAAAGTAAATAATGTTTCACTTAGATAACGGACATCTCATTCTATATATTTCAGCAGAAAAATATCTATCACTAAGTGAAAGCACCGTAGGAGATGTACAAAAGTCATAGAGAGAAAACAAAGAGCACAAAACAAACTTTATTGAAAAGATTTGCTAAATGTATAGAACACTTTAATATCTCTCACAAACCAGAAACCACAATAGAGAAATGTCCACCATCAGGCTTGAGTGAAGATAGTAAATGAGTAACCTTCTTCATGATGAAAATTATATAAAACAAAAATTTCTGGACAATAAAGACCACTGTGATGTCTAAATTCTTTACCATATCGTTTACTTGAAGAAGAGTTTTCTTTTGCAGGAGTTCTTCCCTATTACCAGATGTGAAGATGATTTAAAAGAAAGTCTTTAAAATATCTACAGGGCTATGGATAAGGACAAGCAGTGATGACAAGTTCACTGTCAGGATGAAGGTCAGGTTTTTGAGAACTTCCTGTAGTCCTGCAACAGGAATACCCAAGAGTCTAATAATGTTCCTGGGAGCAAGCATGAATAATCATATACCCACACAAAGGCACACTAAAATAACATAATTAAAACTAAATAAAATCTTTGACTAAATATTTTTTCACTCATGAATATTTTCCTTTTGTAAGCATTCATTTCTGTAACCCAGGTGTTGACTCATTTAAAGGCTTACTTCCAGAGTTTTCCTTAATTGTGATTTAGATCGTGCAACAGAAAGCAAGAATGTAGACTTGAAGTTACCAAAGTTAATCATTCTCAATTAGTGGCATCATTTGGGAAAATTTAGAAATTATTGTCTTCCTGTAAGAATTATGTCATGGGTTTTTTTTCCTGAGAGTATACATTCACACACCATTCCAAGTTCCTACACCTGGTTCATGCTGTAGGCTGAGAATGTGAGTTCTTAGCTTCCCAATGTAGCCGTCATGTCTGACACTTCTCGAGACAACACTGTCAAGGTTATCATGTAACTGTCTGGAACCCAGAGTCACATTAAGCTCTTTTACTAATTGACTTAGGGATTTTATTTTATCATAGGCACAGAAGAGGCACTCATACACATCTACAAAATTTTAAATCTAGATAAGTTATGGGGAAAGCTTTGTTAATCAATCATCTTAAGAATTGGAATGTAGTTACGGCGTGGCTTCCTGTAGCCTAAGAGAAAATGGGGATGGACCAGGTGCTTGCTCTCTGGATTATTTTTGCAGGACACAGCAGAATTTGGAAATTTCATTCTCATGCCATGAGTTTCCACTTATAATAAGTAAAAATATAATTGCTTATCTTTAAGCTAGCCTGGTTATTTCTCAAATAGTGCTAAGTTGTACAGATAAGTGTATTTACATAATTGAAGAAAAGTGCAAAATCAGAAAGGGTTACCTTATCATTGAATTCACATGACTTTTGTCCATGTAATTTTGAAGGTACAAACAAAATAGAGACTTCATAATGCTTGAACAAATTGGTTTTCTTCCCAGTCTTATGTAAGTAAATGTTTGTTGGCTGAAGATATTTCCAAAACATTTATAGTCACATTCCCTTTAGGATGAATCTGCTCAGGTCCTCAGAGTACTGTGACTTAATAGACTTCTTATCTGCTACAAGTTTATTCTTGTATAAAGACTACCAAAAAGAGGAAAACTTTACCACACTGATTGCACCTAAAGTGTTTGTCAGGCTTACTGTGGTGGCACATCCCGTTAATCCAGCACTTAGGAAACAGAGACAGACAAATCTCTGTGAGTTAAAGACCAGCCTCAAATATGAATGAGTTCCAGAATAGACTCCCACAGTACAGAGAAAACCCTGTCTCAAAAGACCAAAATAGAAAAAAAGTTTCTTTGCAATATGATTTTTTCTCAAGATTTTAAAGCCTGATGACACCTACAAAGTCTCTACCACATTGGCTAAAATCGTAGGGTTTCTATTCAGCATGTGTTACACTTCTATGATATACAAAGGCTTTACTACACTGATTAAAGTAATGAGGTTTCTATCCATTATTTCTCTCAAATACATAAGGTTCTTTGATGTATTTGAGACTACATTGATGTGAAAAGTCTTTACCACATTCTTTACATTCCTAGAGTTTTTCCTGCAGTGTGTGTACTTTTATGTTTTCTCAGATTGCTGAGTTTTGAAAAGGCTTTTCCACACTGATTACATTCATAGGGTTTCTCCCCAGTATGTGTTCTTTTATGTACTATTAGACTACTGAGTTGTGGAAAGGCTTTATCACATTGATCACATTTATAAGGTTTCTCTTCTGTATGAAGTCTTTTATGTGTTTTTAGAGTACTGAGTTGTGAAAAGGCTTTACCGCATTGATTACATTCATGGGGTTTCTCTCCAGTGTGTGTTCTTATGTGAAGTTGGAGACTACTGATACATGAGAAGGCTTTATCACATTGATTACATTCATAGGGTTTCTCTCCTGTATGAAGTCTTTTATGTGTTTTTAGAGTACTGAGTTGTGAAAAGGCTTTACCACATTGATTACATTCATGGGGTTTCTCTCCAGTGTGTGTTCTTATGTGAAGTTGGAGACTACTGATACATGAGAAGGCTTTATCACATTGATTACATTCATAGGGTTTCTCTCCTGTATGAAGTCTTTTATGTGTTTTTAGAGTACTGAGTTGTGAAAAGGCTTTACCACATTGATTACATTCATGGGGTTTCTCTCCAGTATGTGTTCTTTTGTGCATTTGGAGATTAGAGTGCGATGAAAAAGCTTTATCACATTGATCACATTCAAACGGCTTCTCTCCAGTATGTGTTCTTTGATGACTGTGAAGCTCACCACAACTCACAAAAGCTTTATCACATTGATTACATTGATAAGGTTTCTCTCCAGTATGTAGCCTTTGATGTACCCGAAGACTACTTCTTACTGAAAAGGCTTTACCACATTGACTACATGGGTAGGGTCTTTCTCCAGTATGTGTTCTTTTATGTGTTTGGAGATTGCGTTGACTTGAAAAGGCTTTACCACATTCATTACATTCATAGGGCTTGTCTCCAGTATGTGTTCTTTTGTGAAGTAGGAGATTACTGATACATGAAAAGGCTTTAACACAATAATTACATTCATAGGGCTTCTCTCCAGTATGTGTTCTTACGTGTGTTTGGAGGTTACAGCGTTCTGAAAAAGCTCTATCACATTGCTTACATTTAAAAGGCTTCTCTCCAGTATGGGTTCTTATATGTCTGTGAAGCCCACCATAACTTACAAAAGCTTTATCACATTGATTACATTGATAAGGTTTCTCTCCAGTATGTGTCCTTTGATGTATTCGAAGACTATTGCTCAGTGTAAAGGCTTTACCACATTCATTACATTCATAGGGTTTCTCTCCAGTACGTTTTCTTTGGTGAACTTGGAGACTACTGACATATGAAAAGTCTTTACCACACTGATTATATTCACAGGGTTTCTCTCCAGCTTGAGTTCTTTTAAGTATTTGGACACAGCTGATACCTGCAATGGCTTCATCATATTGAATACCATCATATAGCTTCTCTGCAGAATAATTTTTTTCATGACTTTGAAGATGATTATAACATGCAAAGGCTTTATCACACTGAGTATATTCAGAGGCTTTCTCTCCATTATGGTTTCTTTCATGCCTGCAAAGATAATTGGCAAATGCAAAAGTTTAACCGTGTACATTACAATGATATCTGTAGGTATTAATTTTATAATTTTGTTTAATTGTAAAGAGGAATCAGATTTTAAGTTTTACATTCCTCGTGCTCTTCTCCAGTATGGTATGTTTTGTGTCTTTGAAGAACTTTTGACAGTAAGGGTCTTTTGTCAAATGACCCACATTTATAACATCATTTTCTATGAGTTTTTTTACACATTTAAAAAGAACTAGACTAACTCAGTTTTAAATAACCTTACATTCCTTTTGCATTCTTATGTTTTCCTGTAGTACAATACCTACCACAAGAAAGTGTACTAGGACAAACAAAAGTAAGTACACAGTCCAACATTCATAGGGCTTATCTTCGCTGTGAGTTTGCTGATGTCTTCCCAAGGAAGTTTGAAAACCAATTAAATATAATCTTATAGCACATCCAACAAATCTACCCAGTGTTGAAATACCAAATGTCTTTCCTATCTTCTCATTATTCTGAAAGAGATACAGTCCCTCTTTCCATTTGGGAAGCTCACATGTGACATATGACGTTCTTATTAAAGGAAGACAAATTGTCCCTTGAATTCACACAGTTTGACTTTCACTTCCTCACAGAAATGTGGTATAAGAATGAAAGTTTCTCCACAAGAGCCTTTGTGACTCTCATAAACTAACTCTTTCAATAAGTTTGGTAAAGTCACAAGTACATGAGTAACACTGGCTTTACTACAGACTATTTATTTTTGGACAGTTTTAAACATATACTCATTATCTATTCAATGTGCATATGTGTGTTCCTTGTGCAATATCTGAGTGCTATGAAATGAAATTAATTGGCAACACTACAGCATAGTTTTCATGGACTATGACTCAAATGGTGGTATAGGGTAAAGAATCATTTGTTTCTCTTCTGTTTTTAGAGGAATGTCTTGGAAACACAGACCGGTTACCTCATATTGAGGCATATGATTTTATGAGAAATCAATAATCATCAATAAACTTTAAGCTGTGCTCATTTATACTATTGTTTTTCTTTAAATCTTCCAGAACAAATTAAAACTTCTTCAGAGACAAATATATACCAAGTTGCAAATAAAAATTACCTTCCATGTTTTCTAGCAGGTTGACTATGTTCTTCAAAATTATGGTCTTCCCAACTGTAGCCTAAAATATAGGAACAGAAAGTAGATAATATATTAAAGGATATTGTACAAAATTGAATATCTTAAGTGAACTATGCCTTAGTTATTTGGCTCATTCTTACTCTTTCTCAAACACAAATATACAAAAGTATCAATAAACAATACACATTTGTCCCCTTATTTTGAAACATGAAGGAAAGTTCACAATCTTACCAATAGCAGTGAGGTTCCTATATGTCTCTAGCATCACATCTTTGTAGAGACTCTTTTGGGAAGGATTCAGCAAAATCCACTCATCCTCAGTGAAGTCAATGTGCACATCCTCATAGGTCACTGATTTCTAGAATAATCCAACCAACAATAAAACAAAGTGTGATCCTGACATTGGATATTTCTTTTTAAATGATATATTTGTATAATACTACTGCTTCCTATAGTTCTTCCATGATATTACATTATAATGCAATCACCAGTCACTTTAGAAGGGAACTGAAGAGGAGGTTCATATGAGCCATTCATTGGCCCTTTAAATGGGTTACACCCTTGAGAAAGACATGCCAATGAACAGACACACAGAGACAGACAAGAAATTAACACTACTGAGAAAAAATTACAGAAATAATAAGAACAATGATTATCTCAAAAATTGGTGGGAAAATTGGGTATATTGACTCTTGCCTTTAATCCCAGCAATCAATGTAAAAGCAGATGAATTAAATTGAGTTGGATGTCAGCCAAAGCCTATGCAATAAGTTACAGGTAAGCCAGAATTACAAATTCATAAAACCCAATATCCATAGAAAAATCTTTCAAATAAAAAAGGTAAAAAGAAATCAGAGCATTTACTGAAGTTCTTACAAAAAATATGTATTCACTTTAGTTCTATATTCATCTTTTAGAATCTACAGTGGCCCAGTTTAAACTGTTTCATAATAAGATCTTAATAAAAGGGAGTGCATGTTTAAACAGTTACAAATGGACCAAAGGAAACATCAGCCCTACAAATAATGATCATAAATAACATAGAGTAAGAGAGTTGGGTCAGCAATTAAGAGGCTAGTTATACTTGCATATAAGTGGGTACAGTTGCCAGTACAAAAAGTGGGCTTGTAATTATGCATTACTTCAACTTCATAGGTTCTGGGGCCTCTTGAGATCTAACACGAGGAACAGGCTTGCATGTGATACATACTTTTGTATGTAGATACAACCTCATATTCATTCAAAGCATTCAAAACAAAAAAATTTAGAGGCAGGTAAAAAGTTATACACATGCAGTACAATGATTCAGAAGGCAGAGGTATTAATGTCATGGATACTACTCTCCTGGGTAAGAGAACGAAAGCCTCCACCAAACTTCAAATTTCAAGATGTACGTGAAGTTCAGCATAGAAACTTATCCTTGATATGTACAAAAACCTACATTCCAGGCTCCTCAGACAATAAAACAACACACACACACACACACACCAAAAACATGTATGCTGCTTAGCCATTAGTCCCTCTGTGCAGAAGCCAGGATCATTTGTATTTCTGAGTTGAGGAAGCATGGTCTAAGGAGCTACATTCAGTACCAGAGATACACAGAAAAACATTCTTTCAAAAACAAAAGAAAGAAAAAAATTAAAATAGAAATCAGGATAGCAAAAGGCTTAAGAGTGAACAGAAATTGCTTCAACTGCATGTTTTGTCATTGAGTGATACCATTTATGATGGTGGTGAAGTCATAACATCAGGACACACATAACCAGAAATGGGTTGTGGCTATAAACATGCAAATCCAATCCTCAATATAGATATTTCATCCAAACGATTTCTCCTACTCAATGTTCTACAAATACAACAAAGAAGAGCACCCTGGAAAGATAAGTGTTAAACCACTTCTTCTAATCCGGGACCTTTGATAAACAACATTCTAATCCTGATCCATAAATATTCATGGTCATCTCATGATAAAAATTGTATTTAGTCTAACTTCAAAGATGGTCATAGGCTGAAACAATTGTTTCAGTGTGAAGTCTCTTATAACAATCATGATATCGACTTGATTGGCCATAACACAGCCTAATAAAGCCACACCTAATACTGCCACTCCCTAGGAGATTATTGAGTCTCACTACATTCAAACTACCAGAGTGGTTTATCTGAGTCTTAAGGTAGATAGATTCCCAATTATCTGAGGTACTGCCATATAGGTTTCCATAGTGGCTACACAGCTTTGCTCTCCCAGCTCAAAGCTACACAGCTTTGTTCTCCTTACTCAACATCTTTGCCAGGATAAGTTGTCCCTTGATATTTTTGAACCCAGCTATACTGACCAGTATAAGGTGAATTCAAAAGGCTCTTTTGATGAATATTTTATTGATGGCTAAGTATATTGATCATTTAGTTAAGTGTTTCTAAGACAGTTTAGATTCATCTATTTGGAATTTTTTTATTTAAATCTTAACCACAATTTTATTCAATTAATTTATTTCCTGATGTGTTCCTTCTTGAGTTTTTTTTTTTTTTGAGCAAGTAAACCCAAACTATACAGACAAACATGATGTGTACTCATTGTAAGTGGATTTTAGCTGTTGAGTAAAGACTAATCACAGTACAATCCACAGACCCAGATTGGGTAAGTGACAAAGATGGCTGTAGCAGGGGGTGCATGGATCCCAAACAGATTAAATAGACTAGATCTGTGAGTGTACTCAGAGCAAGAACAGGAAGGATCATGGGAGCAAATGGAGGTATGGAGCAGGAAAACACAGCATGAAATTAATAGAATAAGAAAGCTTTCAAGGGTTGATGTTGAAACAATGCAATAACGACTCTCTGCAACCTTTGAGGGTCATTATAGTGTGGACTCCCTATAACTCAGAAATATGGAGCCTGTACTGGCCATCTTCTGTAATCACATATGGCTCTCAGTGGTGGGAATACGAAACCAATCCATCCATAAAATATTTGACACACACTTGTTGTGTATGGAAGATATATCAGGAAAATGGTGGCTCAAGATTTGTATAGTGGCTAACCAATGACTGGCCCAACTTGAGGACCAGGGTTGCTAGGAAAAGTGCCTAGATGTGCAGGATCTATAAGTTGGATGGCTAAGAGAACTAGGGTAGAACCAAATACAAGTAACAATATAGAAAATAGTCAATGTAATGATACCTAATTCCATGTCCAATAGATCTCCAGGTTTCCAATCCTGTTCTGCTTTGTTGAGAACATCACACTTCTTTTTCTTTGGCTGGTGCCATTGCACATTAGTAGCTTTCCTTGGCAGGTAACCTATGACCCTGGGATCTCTAACATCTTGGTTAATTAAAGAATTTCAACCTTCCAATATTAAGATGCACTCTTTCCCATCTTCCTCTCGGAGAGGCAGCTTCACTTTTGCCTCTCTCCCCACTTCTCTGCTTCCCCCCCTTCTCTGTCTCTTTCTCTTCTCTCTCTCTCTCTCTCTCTCTCTCTCTCTCTCTCTCTCTCTCTCTCCTTCTCTGTCCCCCCCCTTCACCCTTCCTCCTCCATAACCCCCTGAATAAACATTCAACCTCACCCTGCAAAAAAAAAAAATATTAAGATCCACTCAAGATCTTCTGTACTCTTTCATAGGCTCTGGGTCAATACACCGACTCTGCCCTCTGCAGTACACACACCTGGTCTTCTAGACTCTGGCTGGCTCCATTCCACTGTCACTGCTGTTTTGGTGGTCATCTCACACTGCTGGCCTCTTCATAACACTGGGGTCCTCTGTTGCAACTGGGTTTCACCTTCACCAGTGTTTCTCATAGAATCTCCTCAGGGAGCTGCACCTCTTGGCCTGACCCTTACAGTCCTGGGCATTCAATGACACTGCACCTTCAGTGATTTCCTTTCCTGGCCTCTCACAGGGCCAAGCCTTACATCCATCAATACCTTCAAAACCAATACCACCTGTTGAGACACATTACATACTGCATCTACCAGCATGAGGTAGAACCTTGGCTACCTCTGGAAGACAGCTTCTCTGTGCTCTTAGAAAACACTTCCCTGACATTTTCACATCGGTGATGCTGGTCTCGTAATCATCACTAAATTTTTAGCTCTAGCCGTCCAGCATTAAGTACCCAGTAGAGCAATATTTCGCTTAAATACTTCAGATAACTTGCTCATCACAGCTGATTCTTCAGCCCAGGCTAACCAGAAACATGATTTAATGTCTTTCTTTTATCCTTAAGTCTTAAGTGAGAAGCATGTGTCCCAAGCTGTCAGGTTCTGCTGCTTACTGGGGTTGGAACATGGCACCTTGTATAATTATGTCTTTACCAACTTTCTGTCTTTCATTGTATAAGCTTGGCTGTCCTGAAACTTGATCTGTAAACTAGGCTGTGCTTGAACTAACAGAGTATGCAGGCATCTGTGTTCTGAGTGCTAGGGTTAAAGTCAATGTGCCACCACCCCCTCAGGCCAACAATCCCTTTATTCTATTTCTTTTTTTTTTTTTTTTTTTTTTTGGTTTTTCGAGACAGGGTTTCTCTGTGGCTTTGGAGCCTGTCCTGGAACTAGCTCTGTAGACCAGGCTGGCCTCGAACTCACAGATATCCGCCTGCCTCTGCCTCCCAAGTGCTGGGATTAAAGGCGTGCGCCACCATCGCCCGGCTATTCTATTTCTTAATCTGTTTATGTCCTTGAGCAGATGATTTAGACACATTCCACTTTTGGAGGTCCTTATCTCCTCAAGTATGATTCCTTGCTCAGCTGCTCTTTTTATTATGTATCTTCAATAGAGTTACCACTAACATACACTCGGCAGAGTCTATTTTATGCTGTGTTGAGATTTTTTTCTACTAATGAAATAAATCAAAATATCCTTATTTTATCCTCAGGCAGATTCTTTAACCCAAGGCATGTCCTTCACCAAAACATCATAAGAGTAATTTCTAAAAAACATGGTAAAATACTTGTCTGAAACCTCTTGTGCTGGCTCCTGATATTTCATATCACTATCAAGGTCACTCTATCCAATCCTCCTCCTAGTAGGATCCTGTATCCAGTGCCAAATGCATTTTGTCCTTTTCTTAAGCCAAAGAATCAAGGACCTTATCATTCAAAACAAAAGCATGGTTAGGACTAGCACAGCAATACTCAAGTCCCTGGGACAAACTTCTGTTTTAGTTTTTTATTTTTTTTGTAAGGAGACAGCATGACCAGAGAAACTCTTATAACAAAAACATTTAATTGAGGGGGCTCACGTACAATTTCTGAGGTTGAGTTAATTATCATCATGGCTGGAAGCCTGTAGGATGGCAGGCAGATGTGATACTGGAGCTGAGAGTCCCTTATCCTTGACTCAGAGGAAACAGGACATAGTCTGACACACTGGGAAGTATCCTGAGGATAAGAGAACTCAAAAACCCACAGTGACATACTTCCTCTAACAAGACCATGCCAACTCCAAAATGGCCACACCTCCCACTACTTCCATTCCCTAAGAGATCATGGTGCCAAATATATCCAAACTACCACAGTGGTATAGCTGAGTCCTGATGTAGATAGATTACCAATTATCTGAGGAATTGCCATACTGATTTCCATACTGGCTATAAAGGTTTGCATTGCCAGCAGCAATGGGAGAGCATTCCCTTTTTCTATATTTTTGCCAGTCTGACAGGTATAAGATGAATCATTAAAGTAATTTTGATTTGTATTTCCTTGAGAGCTGAGTATGTTGTACATTTATTTATGTGTTTTAAGCCAGTTAATTTCTTTTATTTAGAATTCTTAATTTTGATCTGTACCATATTTTTACTTGATTATTTGATTTGTTGATGTCTAGTTTCCTCAGTTCTACTTTATTCTTAGCAAGTAAATCCAGAACCACATAGACATACATGATACAAACTCATATATATGTTGGTATTAGCAGCTAAGTAAAGAATAACCACAGTACAATCCACAGACTCAGGGTAAGAAACAAGAATGGCTGTAGCAGGGGATCCATGGAGCCCACATAAAAAGAGGAAATAGACTAGATTTTGTGAGTGAACAAGGAATCACAACAGTAACAATCATGGGATAATGGGGGGATGGAGGGAGAATATACAGGGAGAGATGACTGGGATAGGAAATGTTAAAAGGTGATGTGGAAACCTAATGTAGTAGAAACTTTTTGCTAGCTAAGAGGGCAACCTTAGTGAGGACTCCCAGCAACTAAGAATATGGAGCCTGAACCTGTCATCTTCTCCAATGACATATGGCTCCCTGTGGTGGGAATAGAAAAGAAAGCCAGCTATAAAATATCTGACACACGGTGTGTTTTCTGGAAGATATACCAGGAAATTGGTGGCTTAAATTACTGTAGTGGCAAACCAAGGACTGGACTAACTGAGGCCTAAGTGAAAAGAGACAACCCATGACCAACACTGCCTGGATGGCAGGAACAAGAAGTTCAATGGTTCAGAATTTAGAGTAGAACAAAATACAAATAACATAAAAGGGATCAATGGTCAATATAAGGATCCATAGCTTTATTCTAATACAATTATAATTGTTTCCTTGACTAATTTTCAACAGAGAGCCTTCCTCTGAAAATTGATTATGGCAGATGCAAAGAACTTCATTCAAACACTAGCTGAATCACTTTAATCAAGCAGAAATTTGGGTGAGGGTTTTTAGAAGCCATAGGTGTCAAGGACACCAAAAAACCCCACAATTTATGGAATCAACTAATCAGGGATCATAGGGGTTTAGAGAACCTGACAGAGCAATTATAGAGCTTGCAGTGTCTGAGTTCGATCCTCTCAATGTGCACTTTGGTTGCTTTGCTTGGTGTTTTTCTGGGAGTGCTAACTGTAAGAGTGTTTCTGACTCTTTTGCTTGCTCTTGGGACTATTTTCCTTTTAAAGGGTTGTGTAATCATGCATGGATATGATGAAGGTTTGTGTCTACTCTTAGTGTATCTTGTCATGTTCATTGACATTCTTAGGAGCCCTGCTCTTTCTGAAGGGAATCAGAGGAACAGTGGATCTGGGCCAGTGGGAATGTTGGGGACTAGGGAGTTTACACAGGGTTGAGGCTGTGGTCAGATTGTACTGTATTACAGAGAAGAATAAAAAGAATAAACAAAAAGAAATGAAAATGCTTTGAATCTAACTTCATAGTCTTCAACAGCCAAAACGTTGTTCAAATATCCAAAGTCTCTTCTGAGACTCAAGACAAAATATTGTCTTGTGACATCTTTTAAAATCAACAAGCAAAGTAAACTTTTCAGACATAAAATGACACAGGATATAATCCATTTAGAAAGAGAGGAATATATCTGTCTGTGTTCCAGTCCTGAATTCAGGCAGACATCCCTACTCACATTCAGACCACACCAGGCATAAAAACAAGTAGGCCACCATTTCATAAAACTTCTTCATTCCTTTAGATTCCACAGTCACAATCCCAAACAACTCTCTAGCCATCTCCCCTGAGACATATCCCCACCCCTCAAGAGCAGGCCAGGCCACCAAGAAGAACAGGTAGTTGAACTCAGGCAAAGACTCCCTGATAAAGCAGAGTCCACACCAGCCATTAGAAATCCAGGCAGCCTGTCCAGCACTGGGTTCCTCCACTCTTTGAGTACCTCCTCCAAACACTATCCCCATCCCAGCTGCCTTCTTGTCACTGTGTACTAGCCTCCAAAATAGGTAGAGATGTTCTGTTTGAACAAGACACACCAGCTGTCAGAAGTCCATGTAGGCCACTGGTGCACTGACATGTCCACTCCCAAAGTCCCTCACACCATGTCCACTCCCGAAGTCCCTCACACCATGTCCACTCCCAAAGTCCCTCACACCATGTCCACTCCCGAAGTCCCTCACACCATGCAGTCCCCAATCCAGCACCCCCCTTCATGTAATCTTAGCCACCAACTTGCACAAAAGACTTCCTGGCAGAAGAGAGACCACATCTGTCAACTGATTTCTAGTCCCAAACATGGTTGTGAAGGAGCTCTGTTGAACCATAGGCCACACAGACCAGAAGAACAGACAGCAAATAGAAACCAAAGAATAAAACACACTGTCAATATAGACTGAATGAGCTTCGGATCACACTGGACTCTCTGAAGGTGGCTCACAATTGAGGCAGACTGAGAAGCCAACGATAATGCCACTGGGATTTGTCTCTACTACATGTACTGGCTTTTTGGGATCCTATTCTATTTGAATGCATATCTTCCTAAACCTGGATATAGGGGGAGGGCCTTGGACTTCCCACAGGAAAGTGTACCCTTCCCTCTCATAGGACTGGAGAGGGAGGGGGAAGTGTGAGTGGAGGAGCAGCAGGACGGAAGTGGGAGGAGGGGAGGAAGTAGAAATTTTGAATATTATTATTTATAAAGAAATAAAAATTTATTAGAAACAAAAATTTCCTGCCTCTGAAAATAGTCTGCCAGTTACTCTAGGTTTTAGCCAAATTTGGTTGCTCCAACGTTACAAATAAGACTTTGGGTGATTGCCCAGGTAGCCAGTTGTCTCTGTCATTTGTTGCACATTTTAGAAGTTGCTTGATTGCATCTCCTGCTTATTAAAGAAATATTATTTCCTTTCTTGGGTCTTCAATGGGGTTGAAGACTAGATAGCTATAGTTACTTTCCTCACAGCTGACTTTACGGAGTCAAGCAGGATTGAACACATCTGCACAGGACAGTTACCTAACTGGAAACTCAATATTCACTGGCTCAAGCACTTTTAAAAACAATTTATTTTAAAAACAATAAGATATACCTCAGGTATATTGACTTTGAAAAAGATTAGGTCGTTTCATTGTAGATTCAATGCCACTAATAATAGACCAATTACATTCAATGCTACAATCAGGTTCTTTGTCATACTGGTAACTCCAGCAGCTGATTTCCTACCATTTCCCCCTGCAGGTTACTCGATAAACTATTCTTTCTACTCTGGTCTGAAGGCAGAAACCATGTTCTACATGCAAATCCTTCTCCTGCGACTGTAATGGATAGTCCACTACATGACTCAAGTGGGTAATTTTAAAAGTCTGAGGTTGCAGTCATTTAATTTAAGAATTTTGGAGGTGTAATCAAAAGGATAGCAAGGTCACTGACTAGAAAGCCAGAGACTGGGATAAAGGTCACCTATGTAAATATAGGAGAGCTTGTCTCAGAAATATTTTTCTAAAAGGCTTGGAGTGCAGCTGTTCTAGAGTAGTCTTTCCAGTGAGTAATCATTCCATTCACTTGAGAAATTAATAAAGAAAAAGCTTTGTAATGATAGCATGCACCCATCTCTGGTAAATGCTCAAAGAGGAGAGAGACGAGAACAAACACTGCTTTCCACATGTGCCGCCATTCTTAACTTTCTCTTAGGTTCAGACTCTTGCTTACACTCAGAAGACTTTAAAAAGTAACAGGAAATTTAAGTCTAGCCAGTTAGGCAAATGGGAGACTTACAAAGCAAAGATATTACTCTAATTATTACATAAGTTTATCAGAGACCTGAAATAGCAGTTCATACTTTAGTGATACGGCCTGAGGTGGAGGTTCCAGAAGGTGAGAAAGATAGAAAAAGTAGAACAAAGAAAAGATAAAAGCCGAAGTCTTATGATATGTCTTCTGATATGTCTTATTCCAAGTAAGCTTAAGATGAATAGCTTCTTGTATACTACTTCCAGAGGAAAATCAAAATCAGCAGAAATTACCATACAATGGGACAAACTCAGGAGACAGTGAATCAAATACCACAGCACAAAGGGATCACAGGATATCTCTAGAATATTGTGGACTAAGCCCCCAGTGGCCTTGGGACTGATAACTGTAGCCCTGTGTGAAGTGAAGAGTACTGTTCTCAGGATCTGAAGACCCTGCTCACAAGGACACAGGCTCCAGACCATTACCACCTATCCCTAGCACATTCTTGCTTCCAATATAGGAGCT
Organism: Microtus pennsylvanicus; assembly: GCF_037038515.1. Taxonomy (NCBI): domain Eukaryota; kingdom Metazoa; phylum Chordata; class Mammalia; order Rodentia; family Cricetidae; genus Microtus; species Microtus pennsylvanicus. Next base: position 89,939,113 of record NC_134579.1, read on the forward strand.
CTGTCTTATTTTGTATAGCTCAGGGACTTAGGAAAAACTACTAACGCCTATACACTAGGCTGTTCCTGGCTCTACCAAAAAGTCCCTGGGTTTGAGAAGGAGCTATGTTCCATCTCCATGAGGGAGAACTGAAATGAAAAGTGTTGCTTGATCAGCCCAGTCCTCTGCACAACAGTGTTTTCCTTTTCAAACAGCTGAAACCTGCTCTCATCGTGTGCATTTGGCAGAACATTAATTTTCCATAAGAGAAGACTGGTTATTTATGGCAGACCATGCCCTCAAGTTCATTGTGACCCTGTAACGGCCCCTTGAGCAGCTTGTGAGAGGCCTGTTCTTTGACAGGGGAATAGGCCAGGTGGCTGTTTGCAAATCAGCAGTGTCAACTGTGTCCTGGATTAGAGCCAAATGTTTGGGCAATCCTAGAGAACAAATACTTCTCTTAGCACCTTAATCTCTAGCAGGCCTAGTTAGCATACGACTTATCTTTGGGTAATTTAGAGGCAACTCTCCCTCAGCTAAATATTTCCTAGGCATTGGTCAAGCCTTTATTTCAACAATTCTACTCTTCTGCATCAAGGTTAGTAGTGAAGTGGGAACGAATGCAAAAATACCATTTACAAACTCCACAAAATTAACTCCAAATGGATCTTACTACTAAGTGTTAAACACAAAACGCCGAACTTCTGGGAGAACCTAGAAAAACTCTCCAACAGCTTGGCTTCCATATGCATCAAAATCACGTTGATATTGACTACAAAGAAGTTTCTACACACAACTCCCTCCTCGAAATGCTTTTCCCAGATGCTGCCCACAGAGGAATTTTTTCGAGACCAGAAACTGTGCCTGGGGAGTTGCGAGTACCACGTGGGACCTAAGAGAACCCTGACTGTAGGCTTAGGCTCCCACCCAGCCTCCCGGAAGATCTGCAACGCTGTCTCACATAGCTCACCATCCTCTCCTCCCCATCTTGGGACAGCAGCCCCTTACTCACCATGTCGTGGCTTCCATGCTCACCCATGCTTTCCTCCAAGTTCCCTGCCATATCACTCACAGCACAGCACACAATCCACTGAGGCATGCTCTGCTTTAAAATCAAGCCTGTAAAATGGCGCCAGGAAGTCCCACCTGACTTTTGACTGACAGGTCAGCTTGGAGGCAGTGATTGGCTACTGAGACTTGAGTGACAAGAACACCTCTCTCAGGGTTACAGTGTATTTAAAGGCATAGCACAGCAGTTCTTGGTTCTGGCTCCCATACTCGATCCAGAATTTATGGACCTGCAGAAATATGAATTTTAATATCATTTACTCTGTCTGCAGTAGATGCCCCAACTCTCTTCCTGCAGCCCATAGGCACATGGCCTTCTTCCTCTCGGACACAATGTGCCTGGCTTGCACAGCCCAGTACACAATATGGAGTGGAGTTATTCTCCTGTTCAACAGATGGAAGGGTGCCCTGAATATTACAAAATTACACATTTAGGACACAAAAGATGAAGTTTGTTCTATGGTTTCAGGCTGACATCAGGAGAACTAAGGGTAATTTTTGTCTGGTTGTCACAGATACTTCTTACAACCATGAGAACAATTCGGGAACCACATCACCAACAACACAATATTTTTCTCCTGAAAGAAAACTAGTTGATACATCCAGGATTTTAATCCTGAATTTGAGGTCCAAATCTTGAGAAAAGAATAATAATTATAATTGTCGTCTCATAGTAGTTGAACACCTGGAGAGACCAGGGCTAGAAGAATGCCTTTATGGGCAGTATGATGAGTCAGCACATCTTCCTCAATGAGCAGGTGAAAAAAATCCTTGCATTTTTCAGGGTTCTTTACTTGAACAGGACTGGTAGAATGAAATTCTTCATATATGTAGAAGGTGGATTTATCAGAATGTCTCACGGGTTGTGGTCCAGCTATTCCAACAATGGTTACCTACTAATAGAAAGCTGAATGAAAATCCATGAACTAGATGACTCAGCAGACTTACAGTATACATGAGAATTCCAAAGATGAAGGCTCTAAATCTATTAAAGGAATAAACTTCCTAGCCAGATATGGAACAAGCAGGTAGAGAGAGAGAGAGAGAGAGAGAGAGAGAGAGAGAGAGAGAGAGAGAGACTGAGTTATGACAGACAAATAGAGACAGTGCTTTTTTTCTTCAATATTCCTATTAAGTAGACTGCCACCAGGATTTTTGTTTGATTGGTTTTCTTGATTTTTTTGGTAACATTGTTATACTGTGTTGACCTGGATCATATTCTCTATACCAGGCTGGTCACAAACTCAGAAAATTCAACTACTTCATTTTCCCAAGTGCTGGGATTAAAGATCCTCACCACCAAGAATTGTTGATGATGGATGCTTTCACCTCAAAAGATTCTGATAAAGGTGAGTTTTCCCATTTCAAAACCTTAAATAAGAAAAACCCCCATAGGTGTACCCAGCTTTTTGAGTTTTTTTGTTTGTTTGTTTGTTTGTTTTTGTTTTTCGAGACAGGGTTTCTCTGTGGTTTAGGAGCCTGTCCTGGAAGTAGCTCTTGTAGACCAGGCTGGTCTCGAACTCACAGAGATCCGCCTGCCTCTGCCTCCCAAGTGCTGGGATTAAAGGCGTGCGCCACCACCCCCTGGCTTTTGAGTTTTAATTAATCGAGAGGTAGACAGATTGACTACCTAGAACAGACTTCACAGCAGGCAAAACTGAAGAAATGAGGCAGCTTACTTACCTCAGCTGACAAGGAGAACATGGGTATATTTCCAAAGCACAGCTGTTCCTAAAGAAGGAAAGCATGAAGATTTTACTTATAGAATCTGGACATGTTCCTGTGGAATTCTGCCTAATTCCTAACCATAGTCTGTCAACAAATCCACAACTAAACATGATCAACATGATCACAGTGTAAAAAGAGAGATATTTAGGGACATTCTTATCTAAAACTCATGCAGGAACCTATGTAAATTTTTAAAAAATGAAAAGAAATTCCCTGGCAAGTTTATCTTACACTAAAACTTCTTAGTTGAGAATCAAATAAAAGAGACTGTGAAGCAGAATGCTTGGATCCCTTTTGTTATATTTGATAACATAATTGTGATGTTAAATCTAAAAGTTAAATGTGGCAATGACACAATTGGATCCCTTTTGTTATGTTTGATAACATAATTGTGATGTTAAATCTAAAAGTTAAATGTGGCAATGACACAATTGGATCCCTTTTGTTATGTTTGATAACATAATTGTGATGTTAAATCTAAAAGTTAAATGTGGCAACGACACAATTCACCATATCCAAAGGACGAAGAATACAAACACAGATAACATCAAGGATGAGGTACCCATCACTAATCTGTTATTAGGCGAACAGCTCTAGTGATCTACTTTAACCTGAGCACCAGCTGCTTTAGTCTCTGAGCATGTTGGCTCAGAAGAAGGTCATAGCTGCTTCCATGGAAGAACAGAATTAGTTTATTTAACTAACCCTGCCTGCTTCTTTTTTTTAATATTTATTTATTTATTATGTATACAATATTCTGTCTGTGCATATGCCTGCAGTCCAGAAGGGGGCAGCAGACCCCATGACAGATGGTTGTGAGCCACCATGTGGTTGCCTGGAATTGAACTCAGGACCTTTGGAAGAGCAGGCAATGCTCTTAACCTATGAGCCATCTCTCTACCCCCCCCCCCTCCTGCTTCTTGCCTCAGGTTGTAGCATTACTCTAGCGAGTTCGACTCTCTATTTTTTCTAAACTTTTTAGAAAATTATAGTTATACATATATATGTTTGCGTGTGTATGTTCACAGTAATTACAGAGCCCAGAAGAAGGGACAATAATCCAGAGACTACAGTTATGCCAAGTCTTACCTCCCATGTGGGGTACGGAATGAAACTTCAGTCTTCTGTAACAGTACCCAGTACTCTTAATTGCTGAGCCATCTCTCAAGACCCACTTCTTTCATTTAAAATTTATCTCTATACATTATTAATTAAAAGACATAACGTCACGTTCCTCTCTTTGGTCTTCCTCCACCTCTTCCCAAATATTTCCCTTGTAGTGTTTTACTTGTTAAGTATGTGTGAACAAATAAGCTGAAATATCAGATTACAATATGATAAATTTGTATTATTAGTTGTACTTTTATGGCTTGGGGACTGACAATACTGTATTTGTTAAACAATTAGGAAGTTCACCCCCTACTGGTGGCTTATACACATGGAGGGGAGTTCAGCTGTTTTAAATCAGTATCAGGGGTCTGACTGTGATTAGGTTATCTTGCACAGGAAACAATGAAGAAGAGAAAACTTGGGGTGGAAAATACCTTAGTAGTGAAGTGGACTGAAGATTTTTCCAGAGTAAACAGGTTTCATTTCCAGTACATACTGAAGCTTAGTACTTTCTGTATCTCCAGTACCACCTCCTGGCCTCTTAAACACCATACATGAATGGGACACAAAGGCATGTATACTGGAAAAAATCCAATACATATGAAATAATGATAACAATTAGTTTGTAAAAGTAACCACAACAAATACATAAGACAAATGATATACAACATAAAAACTATTTCTCCAGCATTCTTTAAGTACCAGTACTCCAGACAGAGTGAGGAGAATATCATTGTGAGTTTCAAAATTTGTGCTACATAGTCTATATAGACATAAACACACACACACACACACAGAGAGAGAGAGAGAGAGAGAGAGAGAGAGAGAGAGAGAGAGAGAGAGAGAGAGAGAAGAAAGCACAAGACTGAATAAAATTTCAGAAAAGCAGAATTAGAATATTGGGGCAATATAATACTTTTTAAAATCATTTCAGGTGTGAGATGGGGAATATTTAATGTTAGGCTGAGGCAGGAGAGTTGAGATAGTAAAAGGTGGGCAGCATCGGAAACTGAGAGAGGCGTCTTCTACTAGTGCCACCTGTAGGGAAAGAACTTGGGAAGGGGATAAGGGGTGTAAGTCTTTGTAAATTAACAGATGGGATGGATTGTGGTGGGGGAAGGCAGTGGTTGGTGCCCCAAAAGATAGTTTCTTTGACTCATGAATAAGAAGCTCAGTGGTCTCTAAAGCACATATGCAGGGTGCCCAGCGCTGTCTAAAGAGATCCAGCCTCTTTGACAGGTACACCACAGGTGAAAAGGAAGGTCCCAGCTGATGTCCTAGGAAACCAAGGACATATCCCTCCTTCTCTGTTACGTAGAGGGAGAAAGGCCAAGTTAAATCTGGAAGACGAAGAGCTGGGGCCTGGATAAGAGCTTGGCGGAGTCTCTGAAAGGTTTAGTAATGGGATGGAGAAGGAGCTCATGCAGAGATTCAAAAGGCCTTCAAAAGGAAGCTGGAAAACTCCCAGACCAGCAAAGTTGTAGGTCTTGTCTTAAAGGCTGGAACACAGTAAAAATGCATGGAGACCAGGGAAAAACAGGCTGTCTCAGACTCTGTGAGACCTGCAGGCTGCTTTGGAGCAGTCTGTGTCAGGACAATGTACAAGGGCTTCTTGCAGGGAGAGCTGGAGATCAAAGCACACAACTGTTGAGAGGAAAGTGCCTGGCCAGAGCAAGAGCAAACACTAACACCTCAAATGATTTTAAAACTGGTGGAATAAATATATGTTAATAGAAGAATATGAAATGACAGAATCTAACAGAAGAAACTCTCTCTTTGGTGTATACTTGAAATTTTGGGAGAGGAAAGAAAGGCAATCCAGGCCAGGGAGACAAAGAAAGTTTCTCTCCCCTGTAAAAAAAACATACAGAGTTGGGAAAAGAAACTGTAGAAAAATAATACATACTTGGGATTATATTTACCTGTGATGATGTTGTAGAATCTAAACTGACCACTTGAAGCTCATAAAAACCTTTCTTAAATTTAGGTATGTTGCCGGGCGGTGGTGGCGCACGCCTTTAATCCCAGCACTCGGGAGGCAGAGGCAGGCGGATCTCTGTGAGTTCGAGACCAGCCTGGTCTACAGAGCGAGTTCCAGGACAGGCTCCAAAGCCACAGAGAAACCCTGCCTCGAAAAACCAAAAAAAAAAAAACCATAAATTTAGGTATGTTGTGTGGTCATTTTCATTGAATTTTAAAAAATCTTTAATTTCTTAATTTATTTTTTCCTTGACTCATTGATGATTCAGTTGACCATTTTTTAATTTCCATATGTTTATGGACTTTCTGTAATTAGTATTGCTGTTAAATTTTAATATAATTCATGGTCATCCAATAAGATACCTGGAGTTATTCCAATTTCTTTATATGTTGAGGTTTGCTTTGTCAATTTTTGAGAAGGCTCCATGAGGTGCTGAAAAGAAGGTATATTCTATTATGTTTGGATAGAAGCTTCTATAGATGTTTGTTAAGTCCATTTAAGTCATAACATCTCTTAGTTCCCTTATTTCTATGGTCATTTTCTGTCTGAGAGACCTGTCCAGTGGTGTGATTAGGTGTTAAAGTATCTCACTATTAGTGTGTGTGGTTTACTTGTGATTAAAGCTTTAGTAGTGTTTCTTTTATTTATGATGATGCCTTTGTATTTGGGGCATAGATGTTCGGCATTGAGATTTCCTCTTGATGTATTTTCCTCTGAGCAGTATAAAATGTCATTTTTTGTCCCTTTTGATTGATTTTAGTTTGAAGTCTATTTTGTTAGATATACCAGCATGTTTCTTAGGTCCACTTGATTGAAAAATTTTCCCCAACCCTTTTCTCTGAGGCAATATCAGTCTTTGAGGTTTAGGTGTGCTTCTTATATGCAGTGAAGGATGTATTCTATTTTCATATCCAATCTGTGAACCTGTGTCTTTTTATAGATAAGCTGAGTCCATTTATATTAAGGGTTTTAATGACCAGTGATTGATTATGGGACATAATGAAAGCAGTGTTAAGAAGAAAGTTCATAGCTCTAATGGCCTTCAAAAGGAAGCTGGAAAACTCACACACTAGTGAGTTAACAGGACAGCTGAAAATTAACCAAAAGATAAAGAGAGAATATTCAAATTAACAAAATCAGAAATTAAAAGGGAGGCATAAGAACAGCCATGGAAGAAATTCAAAGAATCATTAGGCCACATTTCAAAAACTTGTACTCCACAAAATTGGAAAAATTAAAGAAAATGGACAATTTTCTGGATAAATATAACTTACCAAAATTAATCATGACCAGATAAGCAAATTAAATAGATTATAACTGCTAAAGAAATAGAAATGGTCATCAAAAGTCTCCCAACCAAAAAAGCACAGGGCAATATGGTTTTAGTGCAGAATTCTATAAGATATTCAATGTAGAACTAATACCAAAATCCCTCAAACTGTTCCACACAATGGAAATAGAAGGAACATCACCAAACACTTTTTATGAGACTACAATTACCCTGATACCCAAACAACACAAAGACATTACTAACAAAGAGAATTACACACTAAACTCACTCATGAATATTGATGCAAAATTACGCAGCAAAATACTGGCAAACCGAATCCAAGAACACATGAGAAAAACCATCAAGCATGATCAAGTCAGCTTCAACCCAGAGATGCAGGGATGGTTCAACATATGATAATCTGTCAATGTAATCCACCATATAAACAAACTGAGGAAAAAACCCACATGATGATTTCATTAGATGCTGAAAAAGCCATTGACAAAATACACCATTCTTTCATGGTAAGGGTCTTGGAGAGAGCAGGGATAAAGTAACATATCTAAACATAATAATTGCAATATACAGCAAGCCAACAGCCAACATCAAACTAAATGGAGAGAAATTCCCAGTGATTCCATTGTAATCAGGAGCAAGACAAGGTTGTCTACTCTCTCCATATCTAGTCAATATAGTACACGAGGTTGAGCAATAGCCAACAAAAGGAGATCAAAGGGATACAAATCAGAAAAGAAGAAGCTGAATTCTCATTATTTCCTGATGATATGATAGTTTACAAAAGCCAACCCAAAAATTCTACCAAGGAATTTTAACAACTCATAAACACCTTCAGTAATGGAGCAAGATACAAGATTATCTTGAAAAACTCAGTAGCCCTTTTTTACACAGCTGATAAATGGGCTGAGAAAGAAATCAGAGAAGCATCACCCTTTACAACAGGCACAAATAACATAAAATATCTTGGAGAAATTGTAACCAAACAAGTGGAAGTCATGACAAGAACTTCAAATTTTTGAAGAAAGAAATTGAAAAAGAAACCAGAAAATGGAAAAAACTCCCATGCTCTTGTGTAGGTAGAATTAACGTAGTAAAAGTGGCAATGTCGCCCGGCGGTGGTGGCGCAGGCCTTTAATCCCAGCACTCGAGAGGCAGAGGCAGGTGGATCTCTGTGAATTCGAGACCAGCTTGGTCTACAAGAGCTAGTTCCAGGACAGGCTCCAAAACCACAAAGATACCCTGTCTTGAAAAACCAAAAAAAAAAAAAAAAAAAAAAAGTGGCAATGTTACCAATAGCAGTCTAAAGATTCAATACAATGCTCATCAAAATCCCAGCAATTTTTTTACAGACCTCAATAGAACAATCCTCAAATTCATATGGAAAAGCAAAATAAATAAATAAATAAAAATAAACAAACCTATAACCAAAACAATAAAAGAACAATAAAGGAACTTCTAGAGGCATCACAATCCCTGACTTCAAACTCTACTACAGAGTTACAGTACTGAAAACAGCATAGCATTGGCATAAAAACAGAGAGGAGGATCAATGGAACCAGATAGAAGACCCAGATATCAATCCACACACTGACAAACACCTGATTTTTAATAAAAAGCAAAAATTATAAAATGGAAAAAAGGAAGCATATTCCCCAAACGCTGCTGGCATAACTGGATATCAATATGTAGAAGAATAAAAATAGATTCATAACTATCACCACGCACAAAACTCAAGTCCAAATGGATCAAAGACTTCAACTTACAGCCAGGCACACGGAACCTCATAAAAGAGAAAGTGGGAAGTACACTTGAACTCATTGGCACAGGAGACCACTTCCTAAATATAATCCTAGTAGCACAGACACTGAGAAAATGAATTAATAAATCGACCTCCTGAAACTGAGAAGCTTCTGTAAAGCAAAGGACATGGTCAACAAGACTACAGCAGCCTACAAAATGGAAAATGATCTTCACCAACCCCACATTGCACAGAGAGTTGGTCTCCAAAATATAAAAAGAACTCAAAAAATTGGTCATCAAAAGAACACATAATCCAATAAAAATGGAGTACAAATCTAAACAGAGAACTCTCAGTAGAGTAACTTAAAATGGCTGAAAGACACTTAAGGAAATGTTCAACATCTTTAGCTATCATAGAGATGTAAATCAAAACAGCTCTGAGATACCATCTTCTACCTGTAAGAATGGCCAAGATCAAAAACACTGATGACAACTTATGCTGGAGAGGATGTGGGGTAAAGGGAACACTCCTCCATTGTTTGTGTGAGTGTAAACTGGTACAGCCACTTTGGGTATCAGTATGGCAATTTCTCAGAAAATTAAAAAACAACCTACCTTAAAACCCAGCAATACCACTTTTTGATATATACCCAATGGGTGTTCAATCATACCACAAGGACCTGTTCTCAATTGTGTTCATAGAAGCATTATTTTTCATAACCAGGACCTGGAAACAACCTAAATGCCTCTTGACTGAAAAATGAATAAGTAAAATGAGGTTCATATTCACAATGGAGTACTACACAGCAAAAAAAAATTATAATTACATCTTGAAAGTTACAGGCAAATAGATGGATCTAGAAAACATCATATTGTCTGAGATAACCCAGACTCAAAAAGACAAATATCATATGTAGTCTCTCATAAGTGGCTTTTAGACATATATAAAGAAAAACTAGCCTATAATTCACATTTCCAAACAACTTAAACAAAAAGAGGACCCTAAGAGCAAAATACATGGATCTAATCTACACAGGAAGTAGAAAAAGGCAAGAACTTTTGAGTAAATTTGGACCATGGGGACCATGTGAGTGGGTAGAAGGGGAGAAGAAAGGATAGGAGAGGGGTGGAGAAAAATAATAGCTCAATAAAAGAAAGAAAAATTAATAAAAAAGAACCTTTCCTAAGTGGCAAAAAAGTTAGGTCTATGAGATTATTATTATTTGTGTTTTGTAATAAAATCCATGTTGTGGAAGAAACAAAGAGACACATTTTTCAGTGATAAAAAAGTTTGAAATTCCAAAATTAATTTTGGTTAAAAGCAGAAATATCCCCTTTCTTATTCAGAAGGTTGTGTGTGTAAATTAAGAGATGTCTCCATCAAAATCAGAATTTTTTAACTTTTATATTTTAAAAAATATTGAAATGGAATATAGAAAACTAAGCTTGGGTCTAAACAGTATACTTAGCTATAGCTTTATAAGGGGCAAGAATTATAGATGTTAAATTTTTAAAATTATTTTTACAAATGGGGAACTTGGAAAATTTACCCTGTCTTTTTAACAGGTAAAGGTGTTTTTTGACTTTCAAGCATACATAATTAAAATAAATTCTATAGCAGAAACTAAAAAAATGCATAGCTTTGCCGGGCAGTGGTAGCGCACTCCTTTAAGCCCAGCCCTTGGGAGGCAGAGGCAGGCGGATTTCTGTGAGTTAGAGACCATTCTGGTCTACAAGAGGTAGTTCCAGGACACGTTCCAAAACCACAGAGAAACCCTGTCTCGAAAAACCAAAAAAAAAAAAAAAGCATAACTTTGCTTATGTGGAATTATTTATAACAATAGTACATTTATAAATACAGTTTTCAATATATGAGATAATATTTTCAAAGATTATTTGAATATGTTAGAATAATTTAGACTGGCCAATAGCTTGTATTTTTAAATAATAATATTTATAAATTATGTAAACAAATTTTTTTAAATATTTATTTATTTATTATGTATACAATATTCTGTCTGTGTGTATGTCTGCAGGCCAGAAGAGGGCATCAGACCTCATCCCAGATGGTTGTGAGCCACCGTGTGGTTGCCAGGAATTGAACTCAGGACCTTTGGAAGAGCAGGCAATGCTCTTAACCACTGAGCCATCTCTCCAGCCCCCATGTAAACAAATTTTCACCTATAAATTATATAAAAATTTTTATAATCAGTTGTAAATTTACAGTAAAATAGATTGATTTTTAGAGTTTAAAATAATACGTATTATGTGTAATGAGTATGGAAACAGATCCCTTTGAATGAGTAACAAGGGGGAATCTACAGTGTAGGTAAAGTAGGAAATCTATAGTATAAGGATCAGTATAATATAGAAAATAGAAAGTTAAGCAAGAAAACTGTGTAAAGTAGAAAATTATTAAGGAGAAATATTAAGAGAACATTTTTCCCCATTTGGAGGCTCTGCCAGATGGGAAGGCTGCATCGAGTAACCGTGGTAACAAAAGCAGTCTTGCCACACAAGAAGAACCCCACCCTTGTCTGTCCAGTCGATACCGTTAGCCTAGGACACCTGGCTATCAGAAGGATCAGACCGGAGACAGGTTCAAACTGGAATAAAAGGAGAGGCAGAAGCAAGGCAGTCACTCACCATCACGATGGCCTCGTACGCCAGGTGACGTCACAGGCTGTCAGTGCTGCTGCAGGTGCTCAGCTTGCTGCTAGTCCTGCTGCAGCTGCGGGGCCTTGTAGGGAGATCCTCTGAATGTCCTGCCTCTGAAGAGCACAACATCGCCAGACCACACAGCCTGAATTATCAAGAGGTAAGTTTTGTGGTCAAGCACCTGGTGTGGTCAGGCATCCAGCCTGAAGAAACCCAAAACTCCTTTTTAGGGCTGAAGAAACCCAACAGTCCTTTTCAGGACTGAAGAATCCTTAGAGGAGATATCAGGTTATATGATGCTATTTACACGCAAGAATGGAACGTCCTAAATCTGAGATGAATGCACTAATGACAAGAGAAGAGCGCAAATGTACTTAAGCACGTGTTTAGTGTGTGAAATGTTAAGAGATATTTTATGGATAATTGATAAGTTGAATGGAGGTTAGGAATTGGTTAATGTAGTAGGATTAATTAATTAATTAATTGTGGTATTCAATTATTTGTGTGTTGCCTATCACGGCCCTCCCATGCATGCTAAGAGTGTGAACCCCCTTAATGCATTGGATATAGAAGCTATTAATAAAGAATCATTATAAAGACAGTTCTCTTGCTTGGTCTGGTTACTCATCGATCTCTGGGAAGAATGGCACTGAGTCCTCATAGCACTACTGGCAAAAGAACCTTGAGCTGAGGAAGTTTACAGGGATTGAAGTGGCTAAACAAAATAGCTCGTGACATTATGGTATTTATATTTTCATATACCATGCACATTTATATATATATATATCATATATTGTATAATATTATGTACTTATATATATAATGTTACAATAACTACATAAATTATCCAAACAATTGTTTAGATAATTAATCTTTAGACTGTATCTTTTAATTTCTCTTACTTATGTTAATAGATAATGATTTAACTAAAGTTTTTCTTTATAGTTTATAAGTTACTTGTCTTATACAGATGGGACTTGTGCTTTATATATGTTAAATTGAGCCTAAAAATTGATAAAGAATGTGAAGACCAGACAGCCATGATAATCTAAATTGGGGCAGAAAGCAAGTTCTTTACTTCCTCCAACCATTATCACCTGGGACTCTGACCATCTATAAGTTTAAATGGAGTCTATTGTCTCTATAGTTTACTCTGAGACAATGCCTGGCAGGCTGAGATTACCTGAACCCCCACCCAAGAGCAGACAATTCAAAGGAAATTCCTGGCATTCCAGGCACTGTAAATAGAAATATTTGCCAGCACTTCACCAGGACACCCCTAGACAAATGTCAGCCAATCAGGGGTCCTGAACCTCAGAGACTCCTCACCCCCACCTTTACTCCTATAAAAACCCAATTCTAATTGAGCTTGGGGCTCTCCAGATATTCCAATACGCTGGACTTGTGGAGAGACCGAGTTTGCTGACTTGATTAAAATAAAGGCTCAGTGTTCTTTGTTGGCTTTTGTGGGGACACACAGATTTGGGCATAACAGTAAATTTATTTAATATAGAAATGAAAATTCTTAATCAGAAATGTAATATACATATACATGGAGGTGTTTAATTATGAATCCTTTACAATGTATTATGAGACAATTTAGGCATTATAAAGTGAACAAAATAGCTGCTTATGGATGTAGAATAAGGGCAAAGTGTATTTTAAACTCTTATGGAGATAACAGGAAAAGGGAGAGAAATGCTGAAAGACCTGGATAAATCCAGACCCCGCCAGCAGAAAAAAATAGAGCCAAAAAACTAAGCAGGAAGAAAAGAATCAGAAATCTAGGATTAGCTGATTCAGTGACTGTGTTTCAGGAACTAGCTGAAGATAAAGTTAGATTGTAATCTTAAGAATAATCTTGAGAAACAGGGAGTTTCCCCCTTGTGATTATCATTGGTATTTTTGGAATACTGTGTTTCAGGAACTAACTGATTATGGCCTTGAGAGTGATCTTGAGAGGCAGAGAGTTGTCCCCTCGTGATCATCACTTGTATTTTTGGAATTTTCTACGATGTTCTCCCCACCCCTTTGGAATACTGGGCTGTGGGTCCTTCTCTTAAAAACCCCTTCTCCCGGCTACTAGGTGTCGAACTCTTCCCCTTCCTGGGTTATGAGTCTCATCTCATCATTTAAACCTCATGTGATTACAGCAAGTACAGAATCTACTGAGTTACTGGGGGGGGGGGGTCATGTTATCCCGAGTCTTGAGTGAGAGTCTCCCCACACTGGGGGTCTTTCAACGTGAGTGCAGATAGTTTAAAATTCAGTTAAAAAGAGAAATATATTTGGTGGCTGTATTTTGAACTATACCTGTGAGGTAGGTGGCACTTAATAAGAAGACAAATACAGAGTTGGAGAAATAGGTCCCTAGAGTTAGAATGAAAATTTTGTAGAGTTAAATGAAGACTGTAGAATTTAAATTTAAAGAGAAAATAGGAGTATTTTTTTTTTCTTGACTGGCTGGCTGGGAGGGCAGGCAGCACAGGAGAGTGGCAGTTGCTGACATCTGAACAAGCTGGGAGATGAGTGAAAGAGCAGGGGAAGGGGCAGAGACACAGCTGCACAGGAGAGTGCAGACAATTAGACAGATGCAGAGAGATAATAAGCATTATAAAGTAATTTTTATTGAGTTATCTTGAATGTCTACAACTGAAATTTAAAAAAAAATCCTGTAGAGTTTTTACAAATCATCAGAGAGAGTACCCTCTCTTTAGAATTTGGTCTTGGATTGGCTAAAGGCAGCTTTCTGTATGTGGCCACTGATATTATGGAAACATGACTGGGGCAGGATAGCCTTATTCAGAAAGAGAGAAGGACAGGATTTAGTTTAGTAACAGGAAGAAAAGTTGTAGGAATAGTTTATGCAATGTTGAGAAATCATCACATGGGTTTTTAAAGTAGCTGAAATGTCTCTCCACAGAGCCTAATGCTGTGGGCCCCTTAGGGAAACTTGCTCTGTCATTAAAACACCAGGGGTAGGCACCTGGGCTGCCTACAAGGCAGTTTTAAAGTTTAAAGCACAAGTTTGACCATTTAGATTTTAGTGGGTTACAGTAAAGAAATATGTTCACAGTTCACAGGAATCCAAATGCCACGCCTTAATCCTAGGTGATAGCATGGCAAAATATTTTCGACTGAAACATGATTAATAAAACTCAGAGAAAGTAATTGGGGTTCAAGCTGAAGGTCAGAGAAGTAAAGCAGGCAACCACTGGCTCTTACCTCTACCTCAGTCCAAAATGGTGATCTTGCCTCCAGGAATTTTAGAATTTATTAGAATACAAATAAAATACCACTATATTTCTGCCTTTTTCTAAAATAAAAAAGAAGTAAATAACTAATATAAGAACAAATATAATAAGAATTACAATAAGTATATGTAATATGTACAGTCAATAAATACATCAACAATGTCGAATCCATTAGCATTTGAAAAAAATAGAGAAAATACTTCATATCTGTTCTATCTTGGTAAGTCCAAAATCTTTTTTTTTTTTTTTTGGATGTTTTTCGAGACAGGGTTTCTCTGTAGTTTTTGGTGCCTGTCCTGGAACTAGCTCTTGTAGACAAGGCTGGCCTCAAACTCACAGAGATCCGCCTGCCTCTGCCTCCCGAGTGCTGGGATTAAAGGCGTGCGCCACCACCGCCTGGCAAGTCCAAAATCTTTTCTTTCTTTTTTTTTTTTTTTGGTTTTTCGAGACAGGGTTTCTCTGTGGCTTTGGAGCCTGTCCTGGAACTCGCTCTGTAGACCAGGCTGGTCTCGAACTCACAGAGATCCGCCTGCCTCTGCCTCCCGAGTGCTGGGATTAAAGGCCTGCGCCACCATCGCCCGGCCAAAATCTTATACATAATTTGTATTCTATCATAACTTGCTTTCTGTAACTGATAAACTATTGCTATAAGTATCTAATCTTCAACTCCCCCAGAGACCAAGAAGGAAATAATATTAACTGAGTAAGCAGAAAGTACAGGATGTGACTTCCAAAAAAATGTGAGTAATGACAAAAACAGTTCACTGCCTGAACAGTCACCCAAATTCCTTTGAAACATTGGGGCATCCATCTTAGGCCTACAGGCCTTCACAGATGATTCTATAAAGCAGGAAATTCTGAAGGGCTTTTTCTCCTTGTCTTGACCATGGTTGGCAGTCATTTTCTTTTGTGTCCTGCTTGTCCAATTAGGACAGTATATTATCAGCAGTCGAGACAAGGACATTTTCTTGCCCAGAGGTTTACATTTTGACCCAAAGAGAGTAGATTCCATGTGGTCTTTCTTTACTGTCCATTATTTTCTAGAAAGTACCTTGGTGCTGACAGGAGCAGACAGGTTTCATTTTCATAAAAAAGAACAACCTAGGCAATTAAATCATTGTAAGTATCATATTCTGTAGATCTCTGGAGTGTTTGAAAATGACCTGTCCATCTAAATTATATCTCTGTGTGACCTGGAAAAATACCTAATGTGACTACAAGTTCAATTATGATAGGTGACTAATTATTAAACTGCATTTCCTAATTATCTTAAACAGTTGGTAATAATAATGTTCAAGGACTAGGGATGCATGACATTGGTAAGTACAATACCTTGAACAGAATTAGAAATATATGTGTAGGAGTCAGCCCAGGATAAGCTAAATAGAAACAGACAAGCCAAAAGAAGTATCACCTGCCCAAGTAAGAATCAGCCATCGATAAGTTTAATGGAGGCATGAATCTCACTCAGTAGTTGACCCTGAAGCAATACATGGTTGCAGGAAGAACCACCGAGATTACCTGAGTACCACCCAAGAACAGACCATCCAAAGGAAATGCTTAATGTTCCCACTATTATATAGACAGGATCACTTGCCAGCACACTCACCAGGACACCCCTAGACAAATGTCATCCAATCAGAGGTCCTGAACCTCAGAATACCCTCACTCCCACCTTTACTATTATAAAAACCCAACTTTATCTAAGGCTGGGCTCTCCATTTATTCCAATATGTTAGACATGTGGAGAGACTAAGTTTGTAAACTTGCATAAAATAAAGGCCTTTGCTTTTACATATGGGACTCAGTCTCCTTGTTTGTTTTTGGGGAAACATTGCAGATCAGGGCATTACGTGCATACAGTATATTTTAACAAAATTAATCTCAAATTTCTATAAATATACAAAATTTGTATACAATACAAAAATCCAATCCAATGTAAAACATTTAAAACTAATAGTTGATTTTTAAATGAGGTTCAATAATCGACCTTTTAACTTATCATATCTATGTCCTCCCTTTTTCACAGGAGATTCAATAATCTACCGTTTTACAGTCTCATATCTATAAAATACATAATCTGTTGGATAACCAAAAATCAACAACACCATCTCTAGGGAATGTGGGTGTCATATTCTTCTTAAATTTCCTGCTGTCTGATGGCAATGATATTTTTAGGGTATCCTGAAAGAAAAAAATGGTTTAATTGCTAAGTCATGGAATAGGCAGCTATATCATTTTTTTGCAGTCTATGTATAATGAATATGGCTTGTCTCAAGTCCTGGCTAGAGTAGTTTGTGAGGCTGGATCATCTCAGCTAGACACCTCTGCTGTGCACATCTAGAGAGATCCAACCTCAGTCTGCCCTGAGGATAGAACATCTACCCCAGGATCCTGGTTCTGAAATGAGAGACTTCTGTTAGAGACTGACCTGACTTTCATATAAGATAAGATGCACAGATGAGCAAACTTGATTAGCTGTGAATTATGCACAATAAATTCCACATTTTCCTTTTGGAACTAATGTCCCGGAAAATTTATGAAGTTGCCTTCAACCATGAGAAAATTCTAGTAGTGTTTGGTGAAGCTTAGTTTCCTTCCTAAGAGCTGATTTCTCTCTGGATAGGAGATCTGGTAACTGATTCCTCTAAGGGGTGTCTTTTACACACACACACACACACACATACAACTAAGGGTAAGAAATGGAGGTATATTGAATTTAGAAGCTTCTGTGATATCTCCTGCTTTGCTGTATGCCACTCCATAGGTGTCAATGACAAGTATCAACGAAAATATCTCTAGCCAGGGAAAGGGCATGGGGATTAGAAATATAGTAAAAGGCCGGGCAGTGGTGGTGCAAACCTTTAATCCCAGCACTCGGGAGGCAGAGGCAGGCGGATCTCTGTGAGTTTGAGACCAGCCTTGTCTACAAGAGCTAGTTCCAGGACAGGCTCCAAAACCACAGAGAAACCCTGTCTCGAAAAAAAAAAAAAATATAGTAAAGAATATGAAGATGTGAATGAAAATAATAAAATGGAGAAACATATAGGGTAATATCAGGAGGGAATTTTTGTAAGCACTGAAAACTCATCCGCATTTAATTTCCAACTGCTTAAAATACCGTTGATCCCAAAAGAATGGTCCCCAGTGAAAGTGGGACTAATTGGTGAACCCCCAAATGCACAGAAGTGTGGCCGGGATACAAGGGAGTATGTGAGGGATCCCACAAGAAAATTGCACAAGTGGAAAGGTAAAGACTGAGCACTCAGAAATCAATAGTAGACATAAAAAAGGAAAGAGAAAGGCAGGGCATAAAATCAGGAGTAAAGGTGTAAATATTTGTAAATATGGAACAAAGAAATAGGATTCACTATCTGTACTGTCGCTTGGATGTGTATTGAAAGCTAGAGCTAAAATGGCATGGCTATGCCTAACTAAACTTGAGTTCTCACACGGAGGTCTCAGAGCAACTGGAATGGTGGCCACCTGCGAGCCCGTAAATTTGTCAGTCCGCCTCTAACATTAGCCTCTAATGGGACTGCTGAACATAAATGAAGGGACAAAACCAACTATTTTGTGCTAAGTCCCAAGGTGGCTGTCAGCAGAGTGGGAAGTTCCCTAGACTTGAGCGCAGCTGCTGAAGGCGGCTCTCAGCAGAGTAGAAAATCCCCTAGACTGGAGCCAATCAGAGAGTCACCTGTACCCCTTATGCCCATAACAATAGATTTGTGAGTTTTTTGCCTTTACAAACCCTGCCTAAGAACGATAAGATCCTCTTCCGACCACTGCTGCATCATTGTGCTAGACAAGGTCCCTATCACGATTTGTACTACAGGATTAAACCTTGCTTTTGCATTTCTGTGAGTCTGTGTCTCTTGTGGTCTTCTTGGGGTCCCTGCAACTTGGGCACTACAATAAAAAGCGCTGTCTGTGCCCAGGCAGAGCAGGCAATGAGCGACCGGCTGCCTGGTCCCAAGTACCCAGGCCAAGCAGTGGAGGCAGCATGACTTGTGCCCCACCATATGATCCAACATCAAGACCAAATCCCAGTTCCAAGCCTGACAGCCTTGCAAAGTAGTCTCAGGAAACTGCAGCTTCAGGACAGTCAAGTGTCTGTGAAAATATAAATGAGCAAGTTAAGCCTGTCAGCTAGGCAGACTTGCAGTTTGGATTACAAAGATAGTTTAAAACTTTAAATAAAAATCCAATGATAAAACCTTTATTTAAAATATTCCATGGGAGACCTTGAAACACTCAGCGAAATTCTTAAAGGGAACAGTGATCCAAATTCCACTAGACAACTTACAAAAGCTGCCAGACAGGTACTTTCCCAGGTAGAGTAAGGTATACAGAAACAGCAAGTACATTATATTAATTATGATCAGCCTTGGCAAATATGTATATCGCCTACAAAACTTACCCCTACAGCAGTGTTATGGCAACATGGTCTGTTTCTATGGTTGCACCTTCCTGTTTCATCAGTTAAGGCATTAAACCCTTATTTTGAAGCAGTATCTTGTTCAGCACAGAAAGGCAGGATGGAATCTGGGAAATATTTTGGTAAGGAACTCGATATGATCAATGTTCCTTATGCTAAGCAACAGATTGACTGGTTATTTCAATATAGTGATCAATGGATAACCGTATTTGCTTGGTTTGAAAGCCAGGTTAATAATCTTTTCACAATTGATCCGTTGCTACAATTCATTCAACTACATTCCTTTATTTTTCCTAAAGGTTTAGCAAAAAGATCCTTTAAAGGATGCTACACTAATTTTTGCAGATGTTTCTTCCAATCAAAGAGCTGCATATGTGGTTAATGGTGAAGAACATGTAGAACAAACAGAACTGACCTCAACTCAAATAGTTGAGCTGCAAGCTGTATCTGTAGTGTTTCAACTTTTTGCAACAAAAGGCATTTAATCAATATACTAACTGCTGATATATATTTAATGCTGTCCAGGTCCTAGGGACTGTTCCTTATATTGGGGCTAGCAATAAACAGGTTAAGATGCTAGTCCAGCAAATTCAAAATGCCATACAACAATGTAGATTGCCATGCTTTGTAGGTCATAGCAGAATGCATTCAAATCTTCCCGGTCCATTAGGTGAATGTACTGCTTCAGTTGATAATCTTACAAAAATAATTGCTGTATCTCTGGTGGGGCTAGCTCAGGAGTCACATGCTCTACATCATCAAAACAGTATAAATTTAAGAAAACAATTTAGATTAACAAGAGAAGTTGTCTGCCAAATTATTAAGCAATGTGATATGTGCTCACAGTATTTATTTGTACCTCTCTGGAAGTTAATCACTGAGGCCTACTTCCTAATCATTCATGGCAAATGATTGTTACTAACATTGCAGAGTTTGGAAAATTAAGCAATGTGCATGTGACAATTGATACATACTCAGATTCTTGATGGCCACTCAACAAACTGGAGAAGCCACTAAGCATGTAATAATTCATTGCTTAAAAGGCTTCCCATAGGGCTGGAGAGATGGCTCAGAGGATAAGGGCATTGTCTGCTCTTCCAATGGTCCTGAGTTCAATTCCCAGCAACCACATGATGGCTCACAATCATCTGTAATAGGGTCTGGTGCCCTCTTCTGGCCTGCAGGCATACACACAGACAATATTGCATACATAATAAATAAATTAAAAAAAAAAGGCTTCCCATATATGGGAACCCCACAAATCATAAAGATGGATAATGGGTCTGGATATGTTTGTAAAGCAGTGTAGCAATTTTGTTCCCAATGAAATATTCAATTTAAGACAGGTATTTCTTATAATCCTCAAGGATAAGCAATTGCAGAACGTGCCCATGGCTCCTAGAAAGGGTAACTTGAAAAAAATAAAAGCAGAAGAATTATATTCTAAAATGCCACATAATGCCTTGAATCCTGTACTTTTTACACTAAACTTCTTGAATATGGATGTCCAATAGCAGTCTGCTGTGGGCAGATTTTGGCATGATGGCACAAAGGCAACCTTTGCTATAGAAAGGTGGAGAAACTCTTGCACTGGATTATGAAAGGGACCAAATCCTGTGTTAATATGGGGTTGAGGGTATGTCTGTGTTGTCTCACAGGATAAGTATCAAGCAAGATTGCTTCCAGAATATTTAGTTAGATGCCTCCAACACAGGTGTACCAGCCTGATGATATTGCACCTTCTGATGACTCCACAAGAGAAGCAGAAAGAGATTCCTGACCCCATGGTCACAACCTCCTCATATCACCATGCTGCAGGCCAAGGAAAGGAATACCGGAACCAGTGTTCCTGACTCACAACACCATGCTGCAGTCTGACAAGTGAAAGACCTTGGTGATGACTGGTGATTCCTAGATTTTTGATAATATTGCTACACAAACTCCCAGAAGTAGCGAGTCCTGTTTACTTTGGAACCAGAGCAGAAACACAGACTGAATACTTGACTCTTTTTACTTCTGGACGAAGAACTCAGATTGCCAATGAAGTATTAAGTCTGTGGTTGAAATGGTGAAAGAACCTGAGAACTGAGACCTCAATTTTCACCTGAGGGGAAAAAAAGACATATTACAAGTAGTGACCAGAGCCCCTCATCTGATATGAGGAGAGTAGCATAAGGATTTTGCTGCTACTCAGCAACTGAGACATATGCTTAAAAGAAGCATTGACTTGGACCTTCACCTATTATAAAAACCTTTTGTTTAGGATGGATTTAAGACAATCATGATTTGACAAATTGTATTATGATATTGTCCTGTTTCATTGTGTTATGGTATTGACCTGTTAATGTTTTAGTTCACTATAAGATGCTAATGACTAGAAAATTGTTATAACTTGTCTAAGAAAAGTTTGAAATTTCCAATGAATTGTTGAATTTGACATGTTTGATAAGACACATTTAGATTTTGATACAACTGAATACTAACAAGACACACTATAGACCAATTCAAAGTGGGCATTCCCAACCCTGGTGATCCTCCACTCCTTTAAGTAGGAGATTTATGAACATAAAAGTAGGCATAGCACAAAGTATTAACTGCTGATGAGCTCTCTTGAAAGGAACTTGGCTCAGAGACACAGAGCCCAGTGCTTTATCTCTTAACCCTGTGATTACAAAGGTCAGCAGTCACTGATGGGTTTAATCCTTTTTCCACCCAAGTACCAAACATAAGGACTTGCATAATTGGAATACATGTTCTGAAGATGGGTAAGTCTGGGAAATGAAAAGTGTTCACATGAGGCAGATGCAAACATCTGTACTGTTGCAGAAGTATAGGCTTTATTAAAGTTAATAAGAAGGGACTGTTAAGAAAAAATAATAAGAAAAGGGCAGCACCACCGGCACAAGAAATCTAATCAAAACCAAATCAAAATTCGCATCTTTTTATTAAGTATGATACTCTCGGGTGGCTAAGCCCTTGGCGGGGACACAGAAAAGCAGGGAGCCAATGCAGACCTGAAAACCACTTGTTTATCCTCTGGGTGGCCACTTACATACCCTGTGGAAGTGATCCTAAACGCCCCCCCCCCTCAGGGAGGGGCCAGGATCTGACATGCTGGAATTTGAAGTCAAGAGCAATGCATCTCCCAGGCCAGGTTGGCTGGGATGGATGCCAGTGGCTGGAGGTTGCGCTCCCAACCTAACAGGAAGGAATTGTGGAGGCCAAAAAATGTGAGCCTATTTCCAAGTTGACAGAAGGTCAGCAAGCTGGAACTTACCTCTAGTTCCTTCAAAGTTATTATGTTTCTACCTCAATCAATGGTCCCACCTAGAATTAGATCAGAGAGTTCTGCTCTCTCAAGGTTATTGTCAATAGGTGTAACTAATAGCCAGACCTTGTATTGCAGGAATAAAGAAGTAGATATGTTTTCTACCTCAAACAAAAGCCTATGTATCTCAATAAAGAAAGTAACTAGTACATAAAAGAAATTGTTAGAGGAATCTAAAAATAGAATTGGCCTTAGCAAAAGATCTTAAATTTCTTAAATTAATAATGACTGGATGGTACCAGAATAAAGAGACCAGAAAGGTTTGACAAGTTATGGAGGACTGGGTAAGTTATTTAAGGTACATAAAGGGTGAGACTTAGAAGCCACATATTGTATTAAAATTGGTAAGGTCAGATATCATCTATATCAATGACTGGATAAAATGTATGTCAAACAAACATTTGCTGAGTTATTTCTGGCTTTTGAAATATTGTACAGAAGGTAAAAATATAAAACTGGTGTATAGCTGATATTCTGGGTATTTAATAATCATGTTTGGAGTCTATCCTACTGCATTTAGAGGAATTAAAAACATAAGTATTTCTCCCCTTTCCACATAAGGTCATTAAGGTCAATGAAAATGAGACTATTTATCACTTGTTGTCTTTTTCATATAGGATATCATGATGCCACTCAAAGAATGAACTTGAAACATTATCCAATATATAGAAAGGAGGGTCATTATAGGAAATGTTTACTCAACACTTCAGAGGAAGTAGCAGTTCATAAAACAAAGCCTTTGGTTATTATCATATGGATGGAGACCTGACTAGAGAAATCTAGAAAAGTCTGAGGTTCCTTTCAAGGCCAAGTGACCCATGAGGTCTAGTTGCTCAACTGGCTTTGACAACACAGAAGAAAAAACTAACTTTGGCGACCTTCATAGTCTTCAACACTCAGCAGGAAAGTTCAATCAAAAACTAGAACTGATCACAGCCCAAGGGATCACACTCAACAGACATTAGATATAAGTGTACATGGTCAGTTGTTTAGACAACCAATATCACTAATAATTTCCTCATTGTAAGTAATTGTGGCTCAGATGTGAGACGTCAGACTTTTGCTCACTGAACACCTGCCTATAGCCAAGGAAGACAGGCACATAATTATTTTAACTCCTAAATTACACGATGCTAAATAGCTCTACTGTCCCTAGATAGAAGCCACATGTGAAGGGCATCATGCTGACTTTTGGCTGATGAAAAGCTATGATAGTGTGTGAAACCTGACTGTCCATTCATCACTCAGAAGACCAACTCTAGAGATCAAAAGACACATCTACTAGACAGCTTTTTAGTTCTTTTGATGCCTTATAAAAATAATGCCATCAGATACCTCAAAGCCAACTGGATTAAGCCAGATCAACCATTGCTCTAAGCAGATAATGGCATTTATGGTTACCTAAGCAGAGAGAAGTGGGCTAAGAAATGGAGCTGGAAATTGACTAGGTTGTTTAGG
The DNA here is from genome assembly GCF_037038515.1 of Microtus pennsylvanicus. NCBI lineage: Eukaryota > Metazoa > Chordata > Mammalia > Rodentia > Cricetidae > Microtus > Microtus pennsylvanicus. Next base: position 89,963,143 of record NC_134579.1, read on the forward strand.
ATAAAACACTCCAAAGAAAAGTAACCAGTAGATTTCCAGACCAAATGTCAAGAGTCACTGCAACTCTGAGTGATTACATCCTTGCCAAAGGCCAAAGATTCTGAAAGTGTTTTGTTTTTGTTTATATTTATTTTATTTTATTTATTTATTTATTGGTTTTTGGAGACAGCGTTTCCAAGCCTGTCCTGGAACTAGTTCTTGTAGACCAGGCTGGTCTCAAACTCACAGAGATCTGCCTGCCTCTGCCTCCTGATTAAAGGCGTGCGCCACCACAGCCTGGCTGAAAGTGTTTTGGGAGCTCTGATCTCTGATCTATGGGATTCTTCTGGCCTTAGAAGGAGGAAAGTTAATAGTAGTACTGAATGTCTGTTAAGAGAAAAAGGCCCTTGGCTAAGAGAACAGCATTTCTTTTCTGTCCTGGAGGCAGACCTAACATTTCAGTGGTGACATGCCAGTGTCCTGGTCAAGAAGCCTGGTCTGTGGAGCCTAATAAATGCCCATGTGGGACATTTATAGATCACATAGTAATGATTAAATCATTAATTTGATTCGATTGACTTATTTGTCTGCAATAATCCTAATGTCACACAAAATTGGGAAACACTCAACTTCTTTTGTGTCCTCCTTTTCTGTACTTTGATCATAACATTTTGTAATGTGGGAATAATGAATTTCCAATCTTATACAAGTGCCTTGGCATTGCCACTGACCAATAAAATGTTGGACTGCTCTAGAAAACTCGATCTACTGTCTCTTTTTCTTCTCATTGGCTAGTCAAGGCCCATTTTGGAATAACTGTCATACATGGGCTTGGAAGTAGGAAGGGGATGGTGGAAATGATGCAATAATAATCTAAAAAAGTTCATATTAAAAATTTGCAACAGCTTTATGGCCATGTTTTATAAACTATGCAAAAACTAGAGATTTGTATTAGAGCCTACCAAGTATTACTCAAGCCTTCTCTTTCAGGCTGTGAATCAAAAACATGGAAAATTACAGTCCTGCTAGCCAGGGTCATAAAATTTTACCTAAAATTTCTTTTTTGAGTAACAATAGTATTTTGGTTTCATGATAAGTTCAGTTCTTTATCGTGATCTGGATTTCCTACTTGGTGGCCAGTCAAGACACTTATCTGATAGGGAACCTCCTTCAGACAATGATTTTTAAGAGGTTGGACGAGGTTGTGGCGTGACTTTTTGGGTACTCAGAGAAAACTGCCTGCCCACCTACCCAACGCGCTCTCTCTGTCTGTCTCTCTCATTCCAATGTGCACATCCTCCTGAGGTTGGCCTTCGCATTCCTGTTCCATGAGTTTCCCCCTTGCAGTACAGGACAATATTAGCAACTTTTGGAGTAGCTTGGGATCATTTGACTCTGTGTTTTCCCCTGTTTACACATTCAGTTGCATCGGGTGCCCCATCACGGGTTGAGGGGACTGGTCAACTCTATTTTGAGGACCCTGAGGCACTCCCGTTTTGCCAGCCACATAGTGCAGTGGGCACTGACTCTCCCCGCCCATGTCACCAGCCGGTGGCTCCTGCTTCACAAACACTGCTGGGCCCTGTGTGTCCCGGGAATGCAGTGTAGCTCTCCTCATGTCACTGCCTCTCCATCCAGTGATCCCCAGAGAGCACACAGTCCGTGATTCACACTGATGGAAGGCTCTGTGTTTTTTCTTTATCCTGATCACCAAATCTCTGAATTGCTTTGATCACTTTAATAGCTACTCTTAATTTGTTAAAGAAATCATATTTTCCAGTGTCTAATGCATGTAATCCAATTAGGGATTTTCTGCTGCTTGCATCTCTCAGCCACGTGGCTGCAATGGTGTCACCTGCTGGCTGGTATTTGTTATTACACATGCTCCAATTGACTATAACAGGGTAAACTACAAAAATGGGCCAATAATATAACAATCCAGAAGGTGCTGAGACATCATTGCCTGAGAGAATTAGTGTTGCTTAATATAATAATTATAATCTGTTGAACAATTATGATAGAATGACAGATAGGGTGTCTCTCCAGAAAGGTCATATGCATGACATCAAAGTTATGTTCAAGGATGAGATGTTATCTTTACTGGGAAAATTATGTATGTTGGAATTCTCAGTGAGCCATTAGAATAGATAATAGGATAGGAGATCCAGACATTACAAAAGGAAGTGGTTAGAAGATTTGAAAAATGAGGAATTAATTGAAACTGATGATCAGGGACAGAAGGTACAAAGACAGGATTTAGCCTCATCAGTACATGTCAGACTCTGGGATGACTTTTCCAGAGTTATAACTGCCTATGCAGTGATCTTCTCAGAAAGACCATTTAGCAACCAGTACCCTAAAGTAGTCAAAGAATAAACATGTGAACCTATATGTATGAAAGCTATAAAAGGCATTACACAAGCAATACTGGTTTATAGACTGCATTCACCTTTTGTAAGGAAAATTGTGAAAACATGGGCTTAAGGCAATAAGGCCATCCCACACAGGTGGCTTCAATTAATCTCAGTGGTCCTAGAAGATGGACCCCAGCTGCTTCTGAAGGGTTAATAGAGAGAAGGGGGGGCTGGAGAGATGGCTCAGTGGTTAAGAGCACTGGCTGCTCTTCCAGATGTCCTGAGTTCAATCCCCAGCAACCATATGGTGGCTCACAACCATCCATACTGAGATCTGGCACCCTCCTCTGGCATGTGGGCATACATGGAGGCAGAATGTTGTATATATAATAAATAAATAAATCTTTAATAGAGAGAAAAGGTTAAACCTTTAGAACAACAGAGAAAAGCAGAAGGATTTGTGACTTCCCAAGATCAAATTCTTGGTGAGGGACATTATTCTGTATCTCAGGACCAGCCTCTCTACAACAAACACACCTAGTCCCAATGTAGCACAGCAGCTTTAAATATTTGGGACACAATTTAGGAAAGAGAAAAGAGAATTGAATTATATATAAGTGTTAAACACTGCCAGAACCCTTTAGTGACTTTTTATAAAGATTAACTAAGGAGTACAGACCCAGAAGCTACATGTGTACTTATTAAATATTTGACTTTTGAAAATGCCAATGTAGATCTGGGTGGTGGTGGCACACGCCTTAAATCTCAGCACTTGGGTGGCAGAGGCAGGCGGATCTCTGTGAGTTTGAGACCAGCCTGGTCTACAAGAGCTAATTCCAGCACAGGAATCAAAGCTACAGAGAAACCCTGTCTCGAAGAGACAAAACAGAAAGAAAGAAAGAAAGAAAGAAAGAAAGGAAGGAAGGAAGGAAGGAAGGAAGGAAGGAAGGAAGGAAGGAAGGAAGAAAAAAAAAGAAAATGCCAACTTAAAATGGAAAAGGATCCTTGGGCCTTTAAAGGTTAGATCAGTATCAATAGCTAACTGGACCTTGCATACAATGAATGTTGAGACATGTGACTACAGTACTGAAACTTGGGTAGGAGAAGCAATTTCCACTGGTATAAAGAGACACCAAAATTCTGTTTTTTAAAATTGTGGTAGAATGAGACATCTGAAACAGGATTGTAGACAAGGAATTCCCAGGAGCAATGTCACCTTTAGGAATGGCAAGAATAGGTGGACTCAGCCTTCTGATGTGTGTAAGAGGTGTGGCAAAAACTGACATTGGGACAATGTCACAGGCCCCCATGATCCACATGGTTCAACCATTCTCAGTCAGTGTGGAGAACATGCCTCACCAGGAAAATTAAAAAACGCAGTGCCTAAGGGGGACAAAACATATTGTTTTGAGTGATGGAATAGACATTGTACATGAATCATAAACTTCAGAACGAAATAGGAAACATATATTCTGGCAGACTTCTATAAATGATCAGAAACCAAAGCTAAGAGTGTGTATAGATAAAGTTGTGATTGAGGGATTAATAGACATGGGTGTGGACATGAGTATTATTACTCCAGAATCTTGGCATCTGAATTGGTCTCTTCAAGAGGCATCAAATGGTTACTTCTTCTGTGTCTGGTCCTGGAGTTATTTTCATTAGATCCTGTTTACAATATTCAAGCAGAAAGTTCTTGGATAAAAGCTATGTGCTAGGTCTGAAGGTGTGGAAGATCCTTCTGTCTGTGTGTTGTTTTTCTTGGTTGATGAATAAAAAAAAACCTGCCTTGTCCTGTTGATAGGGCAAAACTTATGTAGATGGGGAGGAGCCAACTTAATGCTGGGAGAAGGAAGGCAGAGGGAGAGACGCTATGGAGCTGCCGCCAGAGTCAGACATGCTGAATATTTGCTGGTAAGCCACTGCCACATGGCGATATACAGATTAATAAAAATGGGTTAAATTAAGATGTAAGAGTTAGCCAGTAAGAAGCTAGAGCTAATGGGCCAAACAGTGATTTATTTTGTACAGTTCCTGTGTGATTATTTCAGGGTTAAGCAGCCAGGAACCAACAAGGTCCTCTCCTGTAACAGTCTGAAACACAACACAGCTAGAGTCAGGTTTCTCCAGAAAATAACTAAATCCAAGGGTTCACAGTAAAATCAAATACCTGCAATATTATAATTTCAGAGGGTTTAGTCCATTTCATCATGGCAGGAAGTATGGCAGTGTGCATGCAGACATGGCCTAGAGAAAAAGCTTATAGGTCTAAATCCAGATCAGCAGGAAACACAAAGAGACTGTGATACATTTCCTCCAACAGGGCCATACTGCCTAGTAGTGCCACTACCTATGAGACTATAGGGAGCATTTTGATTAAAACCACCACAGTATTCAAATATAACTGAAAAAACATGAAGCTATCCTACCTTTGGAAAAGAGAAGGCCACTCCCTGGTGGAGTACTGGCATTAATAAGAGATCATTTGATGTAAACCAAGGCAGTTTTGCTTTGTCTCGACTGCCCAGTCTTTTTTTTTTTTTTTTTTTTTTTTGAGACAGGGTTTCTCTGTAGCTTTGGAGCCTGTCCTGACACTAGTTCTTGTAGACCAGGCATCCGCCTGCTTCTGCCTCCGGAGTGCTGGGATTAAAGGCGTGCGCCACCACCGCCCGGCTTGACTGCCCAGTCTTTAATAATCATACAATTCTTATATGTATATTTGTGTTTTTGGGAGAGGGTTTCTCAGCAGCTTTGAACCTATCCTGGAAGTAGCTGTTGTAGACCAGTCTGACTTTAAACTCACTGAGATCTGCCTGCCTCTGCCTCCTGAGTGCTAGCATTAAAGACATGCATCCACACCTCAAAGCACCTTATATTAAATAGAAAACCTGTGACCTATACTTCAGGCTTATTACTAGCTAGTTGTTATAATTAAATTAGACAATTTCTATTAATCAACATTTTGGCACCTGACAACATGACTTTACCTGATTTCATATATGTCTTGTTCCTCTGGTAGCTGGTTTGCATCTCTCCTTAATCTGCCCTTCTTTTTTCCCTGTATTTCCTTTGGAGACTCCTGCCCAGCCTCATTCTGCCTAATTATAGGACAATTCAGGTATACTTTTAACCAATGAAAGGAATACATATTCAAAGAATACAGAAGAATTATGCTACAGCAGCTTGAACTTATGTAATATTAGCTGATTTAGACATGTAACATGAAACACATCGCTATAGTCAATGACCTGTGTCTGAAACCTCTGGGGTGACACAGCTGTGTCAATCAGGATTACACATATTTGTAGGCGGAGATTTCCTGCACTGACAGTTTCCAAATAATTGACATAGAGACTTAATTTGATTGTAAATGCTTGGCCGACAGCTTAGGCTTATTGCTAGCTAACTCTAACATTTAAAATTAACCCACATTTCTTATCGATGCGCTGCCATGTGGTGGTACATTTATTAGCATGACAGATTCATCTCCTGATACATCTGCATTTGGTTTGTGAGTTCTCTGACTCTGCCCTTGCTCTACCCAGGGTCCTCAGTTTGGTTTTCCTTCCTATACTTTGTTACTAACAGTGACAGCAACACATTGTCACAGTGTATAGCAGTATTCCACAGTACCTATTCGCAAAAAAAAAAACCCTTCCTTAAATATTCATTTGCTCAAGAGAAGTCCCCCCAATTGTATCCCCAGTAATCTGGTCTGTCTTCATTCACAGGACAAGAATTAACACATGCTGGGAAATTACAGAATCGCTCCCCTACTACGAGCCACAGAATTATGCAGTAATTATACAGTCATCATTTCATGAGATCGACCCATCAGAATCAATGATTCTATTGTGAAGGATTTAATCAAGACTGGATGTTTCCTGGCTCGCTCTCTGGATGATTCCCGTGGAACACAGAGGAACTTGGAATTTCCATTCTTGTTGCATGCTTTCCCTTATGATAAGTAAAAATATAATTGCTTATCTTTAAGCTAGCCTGGTTATATCCCAAATTGAAGTATTTCTACAGATAAGCATATTTATATAATTGAAGAAAAGTGTGACATCCAAAAGGGTTACCTTATCATTGAATTCACAGGACTTCTGTCCATATAATTTTGCAGGTGCAAACAAAATAGAGACTTCATAATGCTTGACCAGATTTGACATTTGTATACTTGTTTCTTCCCCCTCTTATGTAAGTAAATGTGTGTTGCCTGAAGATATTTCCAAAGTATTTATAGTCACATTCCCTTTAGTGTGAATCTTCTGAGGTCCTCAGAGTACTGTGATATGCAAAGGCCTTAATAGACCCCTTATCCACTAAAACTTTACTCTCTTAGAAAGACTATCAGGAAGAGGAAAACTTTACCACACTGATTGCCCCTAAAGTGTTTGATAGGCTGGACTGTGGTGGCACACCCCTTTAATCCAGCACTTGGGGAACAGAAAGAGACAAATCTCTGTGAGTTAAAGGGCAGCCTCATCTATGAGTGAGGTCTAGAACAGACTCCAATGCTACAGAGAAACCCTGTCTTGATAATACAAAAAACAAACAAAAGAATTTCTTTGCAGTATGATATTTTTTTCTCAAAATATTAAAGCCCGATGACACATACAAAGGCTCTAACACATTGGCTAAAATTGTAGGGTTTCTATACAGCATGTATTCTTTGATGGATTTGTACACTTCTATTACTTGCAAAGGCTTTATTACATTGATTACATTCATAAGGTTTTTCTCCAGTATGTATTCTTTTATGTGATTTTAGATTACTGTGTTGTGAAAAGGCTTTACCACATTGATTACATTCATATGGCTTCTCTCCAGTATGTGTTCTTTTGTGAAGTTGGAGATTACAGTGTTGTAAAAAGGCTTTACCACATTGATTACATTCATTGGTTTTATCTCCAGTATGTGTTCTATTATGTCTGTGAAGGTCACTATAACTCGCAAAAGCTTTATAACATTGATTACATTTATAAGGTTTCTCTCCAGTATGTCTTCTATTATGTCTGGAAAGGTAAGTATGACTCGCAAAAGCTTTATCACATTGATTACATTTATAAGGTTTCTTTCCAGTATGTGTTCTTTTATGGCTGTTAAGCTCACTATTACACACAAAAGCTTTATTACATTGATTACATGTGTAGGGTTTCTCTCCAGTATGTGTTCTTTTATGTATTTTGAGATTATATTGAAATTCAAATACTTTACCACATTCATTACATTCATAGGGTTTCTCTTTAGTATGTGTTCTTTCATGTATTTGGAGTTTAGAGCATTTTGAAAAAGCTTTATCACATTGATTACATTCATTCCTTTTCTCTCCAGTATGTGCTCTTTTGTGAACTTGGAGACTTCTGACATATGAAAAGTCTTTACCACATTGATTGCATCCATAGGGATTCTCTCCAGCATGTATTCTTTTAAGTATTTGGAGACAATTGGTACCTGCAAAGCCTTCATCATATTGAATACCACCATATGGCTTCTCTGCAGAATAAATTTGTTCATGCCTTTGAAGATGATTGTAACATGCAAGGGGTTTAACACACTGAGTATATTCAGAGGCCTTCTCTCCATTACAGTTTCTTTCATACGTGCAAAGATAATTGACACATATAAATGTTTTACCATGTACATTACACTGATGAATCTTAATATCTGTCTGAATTAATTTTATAATTTTGTTTAATTGTAAAAAGGAATCAGATTTTAAGTTTTACATTCATGGTGTTCTTTTAGTATGGGATATTTTATGCCTTTGAATAACCTTTCATAATAAGGGTATTTTTTTAAATGACCCACATTTATAGCATTATTTTCTCTTAAATTTTTTTCTATATTTGAAAGGAACTCAGTTTTAAATAACTTGACATTCATTTTGTATTCTTATGTTTTCCTGAAGTACAATACCTACCACAAGAAAGTATACTAGGACAAACAAATGTAAGTATACAGTCCAACACTCATAGGCCTTATCTTCAGTGTGAGTTTGCTGATGTCTTCCCAAGGAAGTTTGACAACCAATTAAATATAATCTTATAGCATATTCAACAAATCTACACAGTGTTGAAATACTAAATATTTTTCATATCTTCTCATTATTCTGAAAGAGATACAGTCCATCTTTCCATTTTGGGAAGCTCACTTGTGACATAAGATTTTCTTAATAAAGGAATAATAAATAAATGGTTGTCCATAAAATTCACAGTTTCACTTTCTGTCCCTCATAGACATTTGGTGTAGGAATGAAGGTTTCTCCACAAGAGCCTTTTTGACTCTCATAAACTAACTCTTTCAATAAGTTTGAAAACGTCACAAGTACATGAGTAACACTGGCTTTACTACAGACTATTTATTTTTGGACAGTTTTAAACATATACTTATTATGTATTCAATGTTTATATGTGTGTTCCTTGTGCAATGTCCCTCTCATCTGTTTTTAGAGGAATGTCTTGGAAACACAGGCCAGTTACCTCATATTGAGGCATATGATTTTATTAGAAATTAATAATCATAAATATTCTTTTAGCTGTGCATATTTATACTATTTTTTAAATATTCCAGGACAAATTAAAATTTCTTCAAAGACAAATTTATACCAAATTCTAAATAAAATTTACCTTCCATGTTTTCTAGCATTTTGACAATGCTCTTCAAAATTATGGTCTTTCCAACTGTACCCTAAAATATAGTAACAGAAAGTAGATAATATATTAATGGATACTGTAGAAAATTAAATATCTTAAGTGAATATGCCTTAGTTATTTAGCTCATCCTTACTATTGATCAAACACAAATACACAAAAGTATCACTAAATAATACACAGTTGTCCCCTTATTTTAAAACATGAAGGAAAGTTCACAATCTTACCAAGAGCGGTGAGGTTCCTGTATGTCTCCAGTATCACAACTTTGTATAGACTCTTTTGGGAAGGATTCAGCAAAATCCACTCATCCTCAATGAAGTCAATGTGCACATCCTCATAGGTCACTGAATTCTAGAATAATCCAACCAATAGTAAAGCAAAGTGTGATCCTGACATTGGATACTTATTTTACAATGATATATTTGTATAATGCTACTGCTTCACACACTTCTTCCATGACATTACATTAATATAATCACCAGTCACTTTAGAAGGAAACTGAAGACAAGGTTCATATGTGCCACTCGTTGGCCCTTTAAATAGGATACAGCCTTGAGAAAGAAATGGCAGTAAACAGACATACAGAGACAGACAAGCAAGCAGATCAACACTACTGAGAAAACATTACAGAACTAGTAAGAACAAAGAATATATAGAAAAAGGATCGCAATTTGGGTATATTCACTTGTGACTTTATACCCAGTGAACAATATAAAAGCAGATGAAATAAATTGAGTTGGATGTCAGTCAAAACCTATGCAATGAGTTACAGGTAAGCCAGAGTTACAAAGTAATAAAACCCAGTATCCATTCATAATCATTTAAATAAAAAACATAAAAAGAAATCAGAGGTTTGACTGCAGTTCTTACAAAAAGTTTTGTATTTATTTTAGTTTTACATTTATCTTCCAGAGCCTGCGGTGGCCCAGTTTATAATAATAATAAATCTTATTTATTAATAAGATCTTAATAAAAGGGAGTGCATGTTTAACAGTTACAAATGGACCAAAGAAAACATCAGCCCTACAAATGATGATCATAAATAACCTAGAGTAAGGGAGATGGGTCAGCAATTAAGTGATCTTGTTGTCCTTGCAGATAACTGGGCACAATTGCCAGTACTAAAGGGGCTTCTAATTATCCTTTACTTCAACTTCATAAGTGCTGAGGCCTCTTGGGACTACCTTGAGGAACAGGCATGTGTGTGGTACATACCCTTGTGTGTGTGTGTGTGTGTGTGTATGTGTATATATATATATATATATATATATATATATATATATATATATAACCTTATATTCATTGAAAGCATTCAAAACAAAAAAATTAGAGGCAGGTAGAAAGTCACACACCTGCAGTGCAATGGTTCAGGAGGCAGAGGTATTAATGTCATGATATTATTCTTCTGGGAAAAAGAATGATACCTTCCACCAAACTTCAAATTTCAAGATGTAGGTGAAGTTCAGCATAGAAACTTATCCTTGAAATGTACAAAAACCTACATTCCAGGATCATCAGACAATTAAAAAATACACAAATATAACAAGTATGTTGCTTCGCCATTAATCCTTCCTTGCAGAAGCCAGGATCATTTGTATTTTTGAGTTGAGGAGAGCGTGGTCTAAGGAGCCACACTGAGGACCCAGAGCTACACAGAAAAACATTGTCTTTCAAAAACAAAAATAAAAACAAAAAATTAAAATAGACATCAGGATAGCAAAGGATTAAGAGTAAATAACAATTGTTTCAAATGCATGTTTTGTCATTTAGTGATATTATCTATAATGGCGGTGAAGTCATAACAGTAGGACAAACATAACCAGAAATGGGTTGAGGCTATGAAGATGTAAATCCAACCCCCAATATAGGAATTTCATCCAAAATATTTCACCTACTAAATGTTCTACAAATACAACAAAGAGGGGCACCCCGGAGAGACAAGTGTTCAACTACTTCTTCTAATCTGGGACTTTTTCCTTCAATGAACTACATTCTGACCCTGTTCCATAAATATTCATAGTCATCACAAGGAAAAAAAAGTATTTAGTCTAATTCAATGCTTGTCACAGGCTGCCAGAGTTCCTAAAGTGTTTAATGTGAAGGCTCTTATAACAATCTTGATATTGACTTGACTTGGCCCGTCAAACTTGTACAACCATGTTGGAAATCAGTATTTCAGTTTCTCATAAAATTGTGAATCGTCCTAAGTCAAGAACCAACAACACCACACTTTGCCATGTACCAAAGGATGTCAATCATACCACAAGGGCCTTTGCTCAACTATGTCCATACCAGCATTATTTTATATTGCCAGAACCTGGAAATATCGATGCCCCTCAACCAAAGAATGGATAAAGAAAATGTGGTACATTCACACAATGGAGTACTACCCAGTGTTAAAAAAAATGACATCTTGCAATGGAAATTGAGGGAACTAGAAAATCCCATCCTGTTTGCGGAAACTCAGATTCAAAATCAAGAAAACAGTATTACTTACTCAAAAGGAGATACTACTTTTAAAGCATAAGAAAACCAGTCTATAGGTCACAACCACAGAGAAGCTAGGTAACAAAAAGAACCTAACAGAAACATATATGGATCCACCTGGAAAGGAGAATTAGACAAGATCTCCTGAGTATATAGCGACAATAGTCCTTTAGGCAATGTCGTTACAGTTTACAGATATCTTGTATTTTGGTTGAAGCAGTAAAATGACAGCAATTGGGCTTCATGATAAAGTCAGTTATTTATCCAGGTTTTGTTTTGTTTTGTTTTTCGAGACAGGGTTTCTCTGTGGCTTTGGAGCCTGTCCTGGAACTAGCTCTTTAGACCAGGCTGGTCTCGAACTCACAGAGATCCGTCTGCCTCTGCCTCCCGAGTGCTGGGATTAAAGGTGTGCGCCACGATCGCCCGGCTTTATCCAGATTTTAAATTGCTTTTGTCTGTGAATTCCAAGAAATGGCCAGTCATGGCATTTATCAATCATCTAAAACTGAATTCAAAACTCTACACTAGTAATTTTTATTGGAAGCCTTGAGTACCAGCCCAAGTACCCCTCAGGTTTCAGAACTGGATATCTATGGCAAGCAAGGATCTCAGGGTAAAACATTTAACTCAAGTATATTACCTCGGCATCTTCTTTATTTTCCATGCTGGAGGAAAAATGAAGTGAAGGGGGCATGGAGTAGAGGAAGAATAAGGAGAAGAAAGGAGAGTAAGGGCAAGTAGTAGAATTAGTGGAGGTGAAAAAGAAGAGTAAGAGTAAGGGCAGATCTCCATAAGAATTCTAGTTTTTACAACATGGTTGGAAAAATCCCTAGGCAAGGAGATTAATAATATGCATATCAAGATCACAAAAAGTGGCAGGTAGGGGGCTGGAGAAATGGCTCAGTGGTTGAGAGCATTGCCTGCCCTTCCAAAGGTCCTGAGTTCAATTCCCAGCAACCACATGGTGGCTCACAACCATCTGTAATGAGGTCTGGTGCCCTCTTCTGGACCGCAGAGATACACACAGACATAATAAATAAATAAATAAATAAATAAATAAATAAATAAATAAATAAATCTATCTCAGGTGGGCAGTGGTGGTACACACCTTTTAAAAAAAAGTGGCAGGTAGAACTTGACAAAGCAGTACTCCAGAACAGGTGACGTGACCTAGGAAAGAGCCAGCATCCACAGGGAAGATTCTGACATTCTAAGCCCTTAGAAAAAGTTATTGAACATTTCTGAATCCTTGATTCCCCCTTAGTCCTCATCTAATGTCTGCTGTGATACACACCTCTGAGAACACCCAGATTTGTTTGTTAGCCAAGAGGAGGGCATGCTGCCTTCCTGCTCAGTGCTTGTCTTTTATAGAAATTTCTAGGTGGTCTGTTAGCAGGTAATTTTGTGGGACTGACTCTATGTAAATTTGAGTGCTAGAATAAAGAGTGAACGCCATTGCTCCAAGGCCTCCTTGTGTGGGGAACTGGAGCAAGGTCAGTCCACTGATCAAGCAGAGGTTGCTCTGCTGTGGTGTTCTGGGAATGAGGCCCATTTCAAAGGGAAGAATCTTGGCTTAACAAGGTTTTTAACGATAAGATGGTGACTTTTACAAGACAAGTGTTCCCACAGCTCTGCAAAATAAGTTGTTCCATGTGGATGAGCACATACTTTCCATGGATCTCCCTATTGGTCTGCATTGACTGTAAGTCTCTCATGTTGCTTCCTTCCCTCCCCTTTCTGCACTCTGCCTTCAACAGCTACAGAGTAGGTAAATGGACTCAATTCTTTCACGTATCTCTCTTCAATTATGAGTCCCCAGAAAACGTCAGACGGATTAGAGGACTCACATTAACTGGTCTATTTTTCCTTCACAATGTCCAGTCAAAGCCCAGCCTGGAAAAAATTGCAAGAGTGTTTTCCCAGCACTGGGTAACAGAAGCAGAATTATCTGTGTTCAAAGCAATCCTCAGGTACACAATGTGGGGGCAAGCCTGAGCTAAAAAACACACTGATATAAAAGAAATAAAAAGAAAATCAGTAACACTCAGGAAAAACACGAATATAATGTTTAATAAAAACAAAATAATGTTTTGTTGGGAAGAGAACAAAATAGTCATCAGAACAGTAATGCATTGGGGGCTGGAGAGATGGCTCAGAGGTTAAGAGCACTGCCTGCTCTTCCAGAGGTCCTGAGTTCAATTCCCAGCAACCACATGCTGCCTCACAACCATCTGTAATGATACCTGGTGCTCTCTTCTGGCCTGCAGGTGTACATGCAGGCAGAACGCTGTATACATAATGAATAAATAAATCTTTTCTTTTTAAAAGAACAGTAATGCATTTAAGAAATGAAATTTGAAAGAGAATACAAATAATGGGCTTTTTAAAAAGATGAAAATAATGTATTTTAAAATCAGTAAGATAGGAGCTGGAGAGATGGCTCAGCGGTTAAGAGTACTGGCTGCTCTTCCAGAGGACCCAGCGTCAATTCCCAGCACCCACATGGCAGCTCACAACTGTCTGTAACTCCTGTTCCAGGGGATCTGACTTCACACCAATGCTCATAAAGTTAAATAAATCATAATAAATCATTTTTAAAAATTAGTAAGATAAACCTCAGGTATATTGACTTTGAAAAGGAGTAGGCCATTCCCTTTTAGATGGCATGCCTCTGATAAAAGACAGAATGATATTGCTCACATGCTCATGTTTGCTGCTGAGATCTGGAACCTGAGATACAGAGTTACAGTCAATGGCCTGTTTCTCAATCCTCGGTGATGTATTAACTGGATAAAGCAGGATTGAACATGTCTTCACAGGACAGTTACCTAATTTGAAATTCAATATGCACTGGCTCAAGCCAACCTTCCAATTATAAACTCACAAATCAGGACTGTCTTCATTCACATGACATGAATTAGTACATCCTGCAATATTAAAAAAAATATTACTTAGCTGGGCAGTGATGGCACAGGCCTTTAATCCTAGCACTGGGAAAACAGAGGCAAGTGGATGTTTGTGAGTTCAAGGCCAACCTGGTCAACTAGAGCTAGTTCCATGAGAGGCTCCAAAGCTAGTGAAAATCCCTGTCTCTAAAAACCAAAAAAAAAAAAAAAAAAAAAAACAAAATTACTGAAAGTACCCGTGTTAATTATGAGTTTTATGGATGTGAAGAGATACAATGTGCACCAAAACTCCTATAAAAAACATTTAATCAAGGGGGCTCATTTAGACTTCCAGAAGTTCAGTCCATTGTCATTATGGTGGGGAGAATTATGTTGTACAGAACAATTTTGGTGCTTGTTACATCTTGATATGCAGGACACAGGAAGTTGACTGAAATGCTTGGCAGTATCCAGAACATAGGAATTCTCAAAGCCCATCTTCTGTGCCACACTTCTTTCAACAAGACCATACAGATTCCAAAATTCCACACCTTGTAATAGCACCAATCCCTATGAGATTATAGAAGCCAATAACATTGAATCTACCACACTGCCACAATCAGGTCTTTCTCAAGACTGGTGACTCCAGCAGCTGATTTTCTCCAATTTCCCCTGCAGTGCACTGAGTAAATTATTCTTTCTACTCTGGTCTGAAGGCAAAAACCAAGTTCCACGTGCAGATCCTTCTCCTTTGAGTGTAATGAATAGTTGAATTCATGACTCAAGTGGGTAATTTTAAAAGTCTGGGGCCTCACAGTCATTTTAAAACTTTGAATCAAGCCGGGCGGTGGTGGTGCACGTCTTTAATCCCTTAACTAGGGAGGCAGAGGCAGGCAGATCTCTGTGAGTTTGAGGCCAGCCTGGTCAATGAGAGCTAGTTCCAGGAAAGGAACCAAAAGCTAAGTAGAAACCCTGTCTCGAAAATCCCTATCCCCCCCCCAAAAACAAAAAGTTTGAATCAATATCAGGTGGTGATGACACACACCTTTAATTGAAGGCGTAAGTCATAAACAATGCCACACCAGTTTGGAATTATGATTAATAGGGTGGTATTTATTTAAAGGGGAAAAAACTTACAGATCACTGTCAGCCCTCTGCGTAACCAGGAAGGAAGTCAAGTCACCGGCGGAGCAGGAAGTGAAGAGAGAGAGGAGAGGGAAGTGGCCGCTTTTTTAAAGGGAGAGAGACCACGCCCCAAGGGGCTGGTATCTCAGCAGCTATAGGTTGGAGGAGCGGGAGGACCTCCCGCAACACCTCCCCCTTTTGTTTAAATAAGAGAGTTCTAAACCTACTATGAAATTATATACAATAAGTACAAATATCCTATTCTAACTAGCTTAGGTCTTGTATAATAAATAACTTGGCCAAGTCATGAGAGAAAAGTAACTACATCTATATAGTCTTCAACCCCATCGAAGATCTGAGAAGGGAAATAATGTTACCTGGTTAATTAGGAAGTTCAGTAAAACAACTTCCAAAACATGCAACAAATCACAGAGACAACTAGCTACCTAGGCAATCACCCAAAGTCACATTAGCAGCGTTGAAGCAACCAACTTTGGCTAAGGCCTAACATAACTGACACACCATTTTCAAAGGCAAGCAACTTTTCAAAACTATCTTACCCTGTCTTGGCAGGATAAGACAGCCCTGTTTTATCCATTGATGCATGCTCTGTATCTTTGTCAGTGGTTGAGGTATGGGCATTTCTTTGCCCCAAGGCCAGTTCTGCCAAAAGGAAAGGCTCCAGGTGGAGTGTCTTTGGTGCTCAACATTCTCTCGGGAATAGAGTGGTGTTGCCAGGAGCAATTGGGTCTCACTACCACAAAACTCTGAGTTAGATTAAAGGCCATTTTCTACAGCTCTTTGAAGAAGTTGAAGACTATCTATCTATACTGAGTATAATCTCTATATATCTAAAGAACCTGATTAGTCTAATTATAAATGACAAACTTAGATGACTATTAGTCTATATAATTCTCAATATCTATCTAACTTAAAGATTAAGACAATAAACAACTGTGAAACAAATGAGGACAATGACCTCCAAATATAAACAATGTACAAATATACATTGCAGTAGGTAAATATATATCAATACACAAACATTATATAAGTATCTTAATCAGAGGTAGAAATGTACACAGCAATATGGTAAATATATACAATACAATATATGTCAATACATAAAAATGTTTTAAACAAGGTAGAAACATGCATGCATCCAATAGTCAATATAATTTAACTTTGTATCAATATACAAGAATCTATACCAATATATTTGTCTAAAAACAGTAACTCACAATTACAAATCTATTATCCCATCATCCCTCTTTTTTTTTTTTTTCAAAATGATCCCTGAGCTTATAAAATTCCTCCCCCAACCCTCAATCGTATACTAATTATAATCAACCCCTAAATGATGTCCCTAAACCCAAGGGCAAACTTTACTGGGAGAGGGGACGTCGTCCTCTAGAATTACTTCCAGCTGTCATGGGGGCGACGTTCTTTCTGGGGGATCCTGTGAAAGTAAAATGATGGTTAAATTTCAAGATCAATGTCTTTTAAAATTGCCAATAGTCTCTGAGTATTTTGTGCAGGTCTGGCCAAAATGTTGTATAAGATATGCACCATTTCAGCTAACCAAGTTGGAACTGTCTTGTGCAGCTGGTACCCAAAGCAGGTCTTGTTGTAGCGCTATCAGTATCATGACGTCATATCAACCAGGTGGAGTTGTTGTTATGGGGCCCCATCTTCTTCCTGGAAACTTCAAATGTCACTTCAGGAAAAACTCATTGTTCATTATGAGAAACTTAAGCATTAATCATATAGACATATGTATATATATTCAATGAAAGACATGATAGATATATTCAATGAAAAGTGTGATAGATATGAGGAAAAGCAAAGATGTTTTCTAAACTCATATTTCTTTCTGTCCCACATCATGGCTCTTGACATGAGACAGAAACTCCAGAAACTCTGGGTTTTTCTCTTACTAACAAGCTTGGAATTGGAGAGGGACTGAGCCAGAGTCCAACTTCAAAACCAGCTTTATAAATTTAGAAATATGGTTTAATATTACTTACACAACCCATTCAGTTTTCTTGATATTTCCTATCGGGCAGGTATTTTTCCATCTGTCAGTATCCAAACATCCAGGGTCCCTTGAATTTCTCAAAGATGAGTGTTTTCCTGTGGAGATAAGAACAGAACCCTGCCCCCATTCTATATGTTTTTCTTACCACCTGTATGAATATCATCATTGTGGATGAGTTGTCATTTCTCCTTTCCAAGAGGTTTCTCTTCTTCAAATCGAAACTTTATTAATTTTGATGGTATCCACAATTTTTCTTCTCCTGGGGAAACAAGAGCAAAACCCCTTCCCCAACGTAGCACATCTCCTGGCTTCCACTGAGAGGTCAGCACATCTTTGAAATAAATCGGTTGATTTAGTTCAGCAGACTTTTCCATTATCCAATGTCTTTCTGCTGCTGTCGTTCCTTTCTCATTAGCGTTAAGAAAATTCAAGGTTAATAAAGCATTATGTAATCTATTTCTGGGGGTATTTTCGGTCCCTTTCTGTTTGTTCAGCATATCCTTTATAGTACGATTTGATCTTTCTATAACTGCCTGACCTGTAGGATTATTTGGTATACCTGTAATGTGTTTTATATTATAATAATCAAAAAAGCGTTTCATTTTCTTAGATACATATGCTGGACCATTATCTGTCTTTATTTGTGCAGGTATACCCATGATGGCCATAACTTCCAATAAATGTGTGATTACTGAATCAGCCTTTTCTGAGCTCAGGGCAGTAGCCCATTGAAAACCTGAATACGTGTCTATGGTGTGGTGTACATATTTTAATTTACCAAATTCTATAAAGTGGAACACATCCATCTGCCAGATTTCATTTCTCTTAGTGCCCTTTGGGTTACTCCCTGCAGGCAACGGTGTTTGATTATAGAAAGAACAAGTAGGACATCTCTTTATAATGTCCTTAGCTTGTTGCCAAGTAATGGAAAATTCTTTCTTTAGGCCTTTACTATTGACATGATGCTTCTTATGAAATTCTGAGGCCTGCAACACACTTCCAATCAATAATTGATCAATCTCAGCGTTGCCTTGGGCTAGAGGACCAGGCAGACCTGTATGGGACCGGATGTGTGTTATGTACATCGGACAAAGCCTGTTCCTGATTATGTCTTGTACCTGGATAAACAATGAAGTCAACTCTGTGTCATCTGGTATAAATTCAGCGGTTTCAATATGCAAGATAACTCTTTCTGCATATTGTGAATCTGTAACTATATTAAGAGGTTCTTTAAAATCCCTTAGCACCATAAGAATGGCATATAATTCTGCCTTCTGGACAGAATTATAAGGGCTTTGTTCCACCTTACTCAATTCATCTGACTTGTAACCTGCTTTCCCTGATTTATTTGCATCAGTATAGAACGTACGGGCTCCAGTTATTGGAGCATCACGCACAATTCTAGGAAGAATCCAAGAAGTTCTTTTTATGAGGTTAAGTCTACCACTTTTGGGATAGTTGCTATTAATTTCTCCCAAAAAATTAGCACAAGCTCTTTGCCACGGTTCATTGTCTTCCCATAACTTTTTTATTTCTTCAGTAGTAAAAGGCACTATAATTTCTGCTGGGTCTATACCTGCTAGTTGGCGAAGTCTCAGCTTACCTTTTATAATTAATTCAGAGACTTTTTCCACATAAGTTTTTAATTTTTTACTTGGTTTATTAGGTATAAATATCCACTCTAAAATAATATCTTCCCTCTGCATTAGAATCCCTGTAGGAGAAATTCTGGAAGGCAATATGACTAGGATGCAGCTAAGATTTGGGTTCACCCTATCCACATGTGCCTCCTGTAATTTTTCCTCAATCATTGTCAGTTCCTTTTCTGCTTCAGCTGTCAGTTTTCTTGGACTATTCAAATCTTTATCACCATCTAAGGTTTTGTTTAAATGGACTATTAGATCAGGTGTTATCCCAACAGCTGGTCGTAGACTGGAAATGTCTCCTAACAATCTTTGGAAGTCATTAAGAGTCTTTAACCGGTCTCTCCTAATTTGTGCCTTTTGCGTTTTAATTTTCTCTAACCCTATTCTGTAACCTAGGTAATTAATAGAATTTCCTCTTTGAATCTTTTCAGGGGCAATTTGTAATCCCCACCTAGGCAAGACTTTCTTTACTTCTTCAAACATCCTTTCTAAAGTATCTTTATTTGAATCAGATAACAAGATGTCATCCATGTAATGATAAATAATGGACTTGGGGAATTGTTTACGAATTATTTCCAATGGCTTACTTACAAAATATTGGCACAGTGTAGGACTATTGAGCATACCCTGTGGGAGGACAGTCCATTGATATCTCCTATTGGGCTGAGAATTATTATAAGTAGGCACTGTAAAGGCAAATTTTTCTCTATCCTTTTCTTGTAACGGTATAGTGAAAAAACAATCTTTCAAATCAATAACTATAAGAGGCCATCCTTTTGGTAACAGAGAAGGCAAAGGAATTCCAGATTGTAGTGAGCCCATAGGTTGAATTACTTTGTTGACAGCTCTTAGATCTGTCACCATTCTCCATTTACCAGATTTCTTTTTTACAACAAACACAGGAGAATTCCAAGGGCTGGTTGATTCTTCAATGTGGTGAGCATCTAGTTGCTCCTGCACCAGCTGTTCCAATGCCTGTAGTTTATCTTCAGCTAGAGGCCACTGTTTGATCCATATTGGCTTCTCAGTTAGCCATTTTAAAGGTAGGGCTGTTGGTACCTCTAAAGGTTTGGTATTTGCTGTATGTTCTTGTACAGCCTGAATGGCTAGTGACCTTTTTCCATAATACCTCATCATATACTTCCCAGAATTATGAGTTCCTGGAACTACAGGAATGTTAATCTGGGTATTCCATTGCTGTAGCAGGTCACGGCCCCATAAATTTATGGCAATATTGGCTATATATGGCCTTAGTCTTCCTATTTGCCCTTCGGGCCCTATGCATTCAACCCATCTTGTGCTTTGTTTTACACGAGATAGGGTTCCAATTCCCAGGAACTGAACATCTACCTCTTGAAGAGGCCAATTCGGATGCCAAGATTCTGGGGTAATGATACTTACATCCGCACCTGTGTCTAATAAGCCTTCAATAAAAGTGCCATTTATACAGACTCTTAGCTTTGGTCTTTGATCATTAATAGAAGTCTGCCAAAATATACGTTTACTCTGTCCAACTGGGTTTTTTGACTCATCCTCCACATGGATTTCATCATTTAGACCAGTATTACTTTTTACAGCAGAAATTGGAGCTTTTAATTTTCTTGGTGAGGCACGTTCTCCACTGTGACTGGGAATGACTGGGCCACTGTTGGCTTGGGGGCCTGCGAGAGGCCCCTCAAGGAGTTTCCCGACGGTATCGGGTTGCCTTGTTTGTCTGTTGTTGACCTGCATTCATTGGACCAATGTCGGCCTTTACCGCATCTCCTACATATACCTGAAGGCCTAGGTCTCCTATCTTTGTCATTCCCAGAGGAGATAATATTCCTAGAAATTCTGTGCCTGCAATCCCTTTTCAGATGTCCTAATTTACCACAATTAAAACACCTGGCAGTTTGATGTCTCCTCATTGCTGTGGAAATCGCTTCTCCTACCCAAGATTCATCGTTATAGCTAAACGTCTCAACATTCATCGTATGCTGAATCCATTCATCCATAGGTGCTGATCTAGACTTTAAAGGCCCAATTATCTTTTTGCATTCTATGTTTGCATTCTCAAAAGCTAGAGATTCAAGAAGTATTCGTCTAGCTTCTGGGTCTGTTACCCCTATGTCCAGAGCCTTAATTAATCTTTGCAAAAAGTCAATAAAGGGTTCTCTCTGTCCCTGCCTAATTCTGGTATATGATTCAACCCTTTTTGCTGGATCTTGTATCCTATTCCAAGCATTTAAAGCTGCTTGGTGACATAGACACAGTACTTCATCATCATAAAGAGCTTGGACCTGTGGATCAGCATATTCTCCTGCACCAAGAATTTGATCTTGGGAAACCTCAATACCTTTTGCTCTTCCTTGCTGTTCCATATGTTTTGATTCTTCTCTGAAATAAATTCCAAACATCAAGGAAGGTCCATTATCTAAAACTGCAGACACTAACTGGTGGAAATCATAGGGGGTAGCTCTAGCATTAGAAGCCCAAGTCCTTATCATTTCCTTTACATATGCAGAGTGCAAGCCAAAATTAACAATAGCTTGCTTAATTTCTTTTAGATCATTCATTGCTATTGGCGTCCATCTAGCTTCTCTGACTCCCTTTGAGCCTTTAGTATTTGTCAGAATTAAGTATAGGGTATGCCGCTAAAACCTTGGATAATCCAGTTCTAATAGCTGGTGTTGGCATTGTATCCTGTCCTTGTGCCTTATTACTCTGTTCACCAGCTCCAATCATTTCTTCAATCATTTCAAGTCTTCTTATTATTGTCTTTATTATTGTCTCTTTTGAATCCTGAATCTCCTGACCTGCATGAGTTTCTAGTAAAGATTGTATGGTTCTTAGGAGTGCCATGATCTTCCTAAATGATAGAATATTCAAAAGAATACTGAAACCTAGTAACCAGTAAATTAAGTTATCCCCATAGTCATATAAACCTTGCATGATATAACCCATTGTATTGGTAACCAGAACAGTAAAATTCGCGTTGGAAACGAGAACTGCCATATTACCTATTATCCAGCAGGTGGCGCTGTTGCCAAGTCTCGACGAAAACACGGTCCTGTTTCAGAGTCCGCCTAGTATTTGTTAAAAACTGGAAAATGTAAGTTGCTCAACAAAGTAAATGTAATTAAATCAATTCCAGAGATGGAACCAGAAACCTAGAATCCAGGGGTAGAGAAGAGCAATCTGGAAGCTACTTATGCCTCCACGTGACAGAGTCACCCTGAGGGGTTGCAGCTTTCAGCAACCGCGTGCTCTGGTTCGCGCCACTTAAGAGCTGTGCTTGCAAGGGAGATTTGAAAACGACTCAGAAAAGAGCAAATCACGCGGGCAGAGACTACGCGGGCCTGTGGAGTTTAAATCCACAGGCAGCGGCTGAGGAAGCAAGGGCTCCCGCCAAGCCGAACAAGCGCCCGCCAAGCCGAACTTGCGGCCGCCAAGCCGAACTTCCGGCCGCCAAGCCGAACTCGCGGCTGCGAGCCAGGAGAGGTTCTAAAACCAAACGTTGGGCGCCAAATGAAGGCGTAAGTCATAAACAATGCCACACCAGTTTGGAATTATGATTAATAGGGTGGTATTTATTTAAAGGGGAAAAAACTTACAGATCACTGTCAGCCCTCTGCGTAACCAGGAAGGAAGTCAAGTCACCGGCGGAGCAGGAAGTGAAGAGAGAGAGGAGAGGGAAGTGGCCGCTTTTTTAAAGGGAGAGAGACCACGCCCCAAGGGGCTGGTATCTCAGCAGCTATAGGTTGGAGGAGCGGGAGGACCTCCCGCAACATTTAATAACATCACTAGGGAGGCAGAAGCAGGCAGATGCCTTGGAGTTCGAGGCCAGCCTGATGTACGAAATCTAGTTCTGAAACAGGCACCAAAGCTACAGAGAAACCTTGTCTTAAAAAAAAAAAAATTCAAATCGAGACAGCAAGGTCATTGACCTGGAATTTCACAGAATGAAATTGAGGTCTCAAAAAAAATAAGAGACCTTATCTCAACAATATTTTTCTATAGTGCTGGAAGTACAACTAGTCTAAAATATGTCTATCAGTAAGAAAACACTGTACACACTTAAGAGATTAATAAAGAAAAATCTGCACAATGATAGCATGCATCCATCTCTGGCAAATGCTCAAAGAGGAGGGAATCTAGAATAAACAATGCATTCCACATACACTGCCATCCTTGAGTTTCTTTTAGGTTCAGACTCTAGCTTACACTTTGAAGAAATTAAATAGCCATGGGAAACTGCAAGTCTTGCCAGTTAGGGAACTGGGAAACTTACACAGCAAGGATATTGCCACAATTATGTCAAAAGTATGTAAGTGACCTGAGCAGCAGGTCATACTTTACTGACAGGGCCCTAAGTGCAGTGCCAGAAGGTGAGAAAGACAGGAAAACTGGAACAA
Organism: Microtus pennsylvanicus; assembly: GCF_037038515.1. Lineage (NCBI taxonomy): Eukaryota > Metazoa > Chordata > Mammalia > Rodentia > Cricetidae > Microtus > Microtus pennsylvanicus. Next base: position 89,986,707 of record NC_134579.1, read on the forward strand.
AGGTATGATAAAAGCTGGGACAGAGAATTCTTGTATAAGCTATGTCTTATTCCAAGTAAGCTTCTTAAGATGAATAGCTTCTTGTATACCATTTGTAAGAAGAAATGGAAGGAAATAGATTTCTTCAAGGAAATCAGCAGAAATTACCATACAATAAGACAAACTCAGAATAAGGTTAATCAAGCAAAGCAATACAAGTGCAGGGCGCTGGTGGCACATGACTTTAATCCCAGCACTTTAGATGCAGAGGCAGGTAGCTCTCTGGGAATTCAAGGCCAGCCTGGTTTCCAGAGTTAGTTCCAGAAAGGGCTCCACAGCCACAGAAAAACCCAATCTCCAAAAAAAAAAAAAAAGGCAACACAAGAAAAACAAAGGCGATATCAAGAATGTAATGGACTATGCCCAAAGTGGCCTTGGGACCATAGCTCACTGTGGTGGGAAGAGTTGGGTTTCAAGATCTGAAGAACCTCTCCAGAAAGGCACTGGTTCCAGATCCTTACCATCTCTCCCAAACATATTCCTGGTTACAATGAAGGAATTCTATTTTATTTTCCATAACTCAGGACCTTCAAAACCCCAAGGCCTAGACACTCACTAGGCTGTCCCTGGCTCTGCCAAGAGTATCCCTGGTTTTGAGAAGGAGCTATGTTTCTTCTCCATGAGTTGGAACCTAAATGCAAAGACATCATTGATATGGCAATTTCTCAACATAACAGCATTTTCCTTTCAAATGACTGTCACTTCTTTCAGCATATACATCTGGCAGAAATATAATTTTCTCTAAAAAGTGCCTGATCTTTAAGTCACACCATACCCTAATGTTCATTATAATCCTTTAATGACCTGGAGCATCATATTAGAGGTCTGAACATTGATGTGGGGATGGCAGTAGTGGCTGTTTATAAATCAGTAGTGTCTTTGTCATGGTCTAGAGCCAAATATTTAAACAATCCGTGTAAATAATTTTGTATCCTAGCATCTTAATCTCTAACAGGCCTAGTTAGCACACTACTTTGCTGCCTTTGGGTAATTTACAGGCAGGCTTCCTCAGCTAATATCTCCTAAGCATTGCTGATGCCTTTATATCAAATTTCTACTCTTCTGCACCACCTGTTAGCTGTGGTGTGGGAACGAACACAAGGATGCCATTTACAAACTCCACATAATTAACTCCAAATGGATCTTACTCCTAAAAGTTAAATGCAAAGGGAAAAGCTTCCGAAAGATAATGGAAAAACTTGGCATCTCCAACTTTGGGATCCTGTCTTCCATTCATAACAAAACCATGTTGATGTGAACCATAAAGATGTTTCTACACACAATTTCCTGCTGGAAATGCTTTTCACAGATGCAGCCCACAGAGGGAAATTATTCAGAGGCCAAGACCTGGTTCTGGGGAGTTGCAAGGACCACATGGGACCTCAGAGAACGCTGATGGCAGCAGCGGGTTCCTACACTTGCTCAAGGAGGGCATGCCACACTCACTCCCATGGCTTACGATCCTCTCTTTCTCATCTTGGAACAGCAACCCCTTACTCACCATGTCGTGGCTTCCAGGCTCACCCATGTTCTCCTCAGAGCTCGCTGCAGTAGCACTCACAGCACAGAACACAATCCACTGGCATCTGCTCAGCTTCAAAATCAATCCAGCAGCATGGCTCCAGGAAGTGCCCTGCCTGATTTCTGACTGACAGGTTGGCCTGGAAATCTTGATTGGCTAGTGAGGCTTGAGTGACAAGAGCACTTCCCTGAGCCTTACAGTGTGCTTAAAGACACAGCACAGGATTCCTTGGCTCTGGCTTCCACCCCAGACCCAGACTTTTACAGATCTGCAGACATATGAATTTCAATATCACTTATGCCTCTCTCAGATTACAGAGCTATCTTCCTGCAATCCACAACCACACTGCCTTCATGCTCCTGGACATGACGTGGCTAGCTAGCACAGCCCATTACACAATGTGGAGTAGAATGATTCTCCTGTTCAAAAAATGGAACGGTGCACAGAATCCTAATGAGTTCAGATTTTAGGAAACCAAAGATGATGTTTGTTCTGTGGCTTCAGGCTGACACCAGGAGTCACAGGCACTTCTGACAGCCATCAGAGCAACCCAAGGACCAAATGACAACTAAATTGATACCTTTTTCTCCTGCCAGAAGATTGCATGAAAGCTACAGACTATGTCCCATTACAGACTATGACCAACTGGCAAATTTAGCTCAGGTTCTCAGGTGTCCACCATTACAGGGGCTTTGAACTGCCACATTCTAAAGCTTAAGTGGGTACAGTCATACCGATTTTTACTATACTTGCTTTATTATTTTATCTTTTGTAATCACAAAATTAGAAGAATTCTGAATCCTCTCCTCTGTTAATGGCCATAGATTTTTCCGTTATAGGTTCCTTGTCTCATTTGTCAATTAGCCTATAGTTGTTTCCATTGGCTGACTCTGGGTGCTGACTGTGGGAGGTATAGCCCTTTAAGCTCTCCTGTCTGCCTTTCCTGGCTCCAAGGCACAGCATGGGTCAGACTCAGCTGGCCACAGTTTATATGCTTGTACTATTCCAATCTTAGCAGTATCCTAGCCCAATTTAGGGAAAACACCAAACCCCCTTCATTATTTTCACTCAATCAGAAGTGGGAGAGGCTGTGGCTTGGTGAGCACAGCACTGCTGGTTGCAAGGGTGAAGGCAAAACTTATTTTGGTCTCTCCAAGTCTTGGAGCTGCCTGAAGATGGCAGCGGATACACTATCAGTGCTGTGGGAAAACTATATTTAAAAACTCTAAAAATTTCTGCCTTTGTCTCTGCTTCTTTTCAGCTCCTCTGGCCATTAAAATCCATCTAAGTAACTGTATAGATACTTGAGTACTATTTCCTTGTGCCATGTTTACAAATATTTACATTTTTACTCCCAATTTTATGCCCAGCTTAACTCTTTCCTTTTTATATCTACTACTAATTTCTGAGCACTCATTACTTACCTCTCCAACTGTGGTGCAGTTTTATTGTGACATCCCTCACATGCTCCCTTGTACACAAGACCACACTTCTATATTTTTTGGGGTTCACTGGTCAGACCCACATTTAAGTGCCATTTGTGGGCTGACTGGCATATTGGGCTGCCATTTGTAGACAATGACACCTTGCTTTCTAAAAGGTTTTAGAGCCGCTTTAGGCACAGCATTAGGATTTTCAAATGCTAGCTCTTTACCTATCAATTGCCCTGCTTCTGTGTCTCCAATCAATCTATTAGATGCCTGTGTCAGTCTGGAGACAAAGTCTTGAAATAATTTATCTGGTCCCTGTTTTATACTAGACAACACCCCAGCCTGTTCTTTAGAAGATGGAAGTCTATGCCAGGCCTTCTTGGCAGCTGCATTAACTTGGACATATACTGTCATATTAAATTCTAATTGCTGATCTCTGTATCTCCTTTGCACACTCCTGCCTAGCCTCATTCTGCCTAACTATAGGCCAATTCTGGTATGTTACTAACCAACGAAAGAAATACATATTCAAAGAAGAGAGAAGCATTATCCCACAGCAGTGTGAACTTGTGTAATGTGAGCTGATTTAGATCTGTGACATGAAACCACTGCTACAGTCAATGGCCTGTGTCTGAAACCTTGGGATGACCCAGTTGTGTCAATCAGGACTATACACATTTGTAGGCAGAGATTTCCTTTTCAGATAGTTTCTGAAAAATGACATGGAGACTTAATATTAATTATAAATGCTTGGCAGAGAGTTTAGGCTTCTTACTAGGTAACTCTAACATTTCAAATTAACCCATATTTCTTATCTATGCTCAGCCATGTGGCGGTACATTTACTAGCATAACACATTCATCTCCTTATATGTCTGCATTTGGTTTGTGAGTTCTCTGACTCTGCTCTTGCTCTTCTCAGAGTCCTCAGTTTGGTTTTCCTTCCTATACTTTGTTACTAATAATGACACCAACACATTGTCATGATATATAGGAGTATTCCACAGTACCTATTTGCAAAACAAAACAAAAATCTACAAAAACCCTTTTCCTTCAATATTCATTTACTCAAGGGAATACCCCCAATTGTATACCCAGTAATCTGGTCTGTCTTCATTCATGTGACATGCATAATACATGCTGGGAAATTACAGAATCACTCCCTAGTATGAGACACAGAATTATGCAGTAATTATACAGTTATCAGTTTTTGAGATCGACCCATCAGAATCAATGATTCTATTGTGATGGATTTAATCAAGACGTAAGGCATATCGGCATAATTGCCTTGTAAATGAACTGGATGTTTCCTGGCTACAGAATTCTCCCATAACCTACCCTCATCTGTTAACTTTGTGGGATATATCGCCCATAGTTTAGCATGATTTGATCTCATTTTGGGCACAATTTCCCCTAACTATGGGCAAAAGCAGGCACAGTGTCACAAAAAAACCTGTTCCCTATTACCCGATCTTCATTCTTTTTTTTCCAAAGTATACACAGAACTATAACTTCTTGTGATTATCTTCATTGGCAATCATTTGGCCAGCATTAAGTGTCCAGGCAAAAGTACTTCATTAAAACTTCTGATGAGAAGCCAAGGACAATGGCACGGGGTTTTGATCCTACTTAATGTGCTGGCTTTGTGGGAGCTTAGCCAGTTTCGATGTTCACCTTCCTAGATATGGACGGAGAGGGGAGGACCTTGGACTTTCCACAGGGCAGGGAACCCAGACTGCTGTTTGGACTGGAGTGGGAGGGGGAGAGGACTAGAGGGAGGGGGAGAAGGGTGGGAGGAGGGGGAAAAGGGTGGGAGGAGGGGGAGGAAAATGGGAGGCTGGGAGGAGGCGGAAACTTGGTTTCTTTTTTTCCTTTTCTCAATCAAAAAAAAAAAAAAAAGAAAAAAATTATGGGCTAAAAGAAAAAAAATAAAACCATTCATAGATTTCAAGGGCATAGAAATCTACATTCATAAGACTGTAGATTGATAGTCACTCAAATGACAGAAAAATAAGTATACTCTGGTTTTACCTCATTTACAGATAAAAGACTGGCCTAAAGTAACCTTTCATAGAGATTCTCTTCAGCATGTACACTTTGAAGTAATTGGAGAGAACTGGTATCTGCAAAGCCTTCATCATATTGAATACCATCATATGGCTTCTCTGAAGAATGAAATTTTTCAAGCCTTTGAACGTAACTATAACATGCAAACGTTTTATCACATTGAGTATATTCAGAGGGCTTTTGTCCATTATCGCCTCTGTCATCACCGCAAAAATAATTGGCACATGTAAAAGTTTTACCATGTTTATTACATTGATGAATCTTAATATCTATATGAATTAATCTTTATAAGTTTGTTTAGTGTAAAGAGGAATCACATTTTAACTTTTACATTCATGGTGCTCTCTTTCAGGATGGGATGTTCTCTTTCTCTGAACAACCTTTGATAGTATGGGTCTATTTTTAAATGACCCACTTTTATAGCATCACTTTATATGAATTTTTTACATATTTAAAAGGAACTAGACGAACTCAGTTTTAAACAACGTACATTTGGATTATTATGTTTTCCTGTAGTGCAATACCTACCACAAGAAAGTGTACTAGGACAAACAAAAATAAGGACACAGTCCAACACTCACAGGGCTTATCTTCAGTGTGAGTTTGCTGATGTCTTCCCAAGGAAGTTTGAGAACCAATTAAATGTAATCGTATAGCACATTCAACAAATCTACACAGTGTTGAAATACTAAATATCTTTCCTAACTTTTCATTATTCTGAAAGAGATACAGTCCCTCTTTCCATTTTGGGAAGCTCATTTGTGACATATGACATTCTTACTAAAGGAAGAAGATTTGTCCATTGAATTTACACAGTTTGACTTTTTGTAATTGGCAGACATGTGGTGTAGGAATTAATGTTTCTCCACAAGAGCCTTTTTGACTCTCATGACCCAACTCTTTCAACAAGTCTGGCAAAGTCACAAGTACATGAGTAACATGTGTTTTACTACAGAGTATTTTTGGGACGTTTTAAACATATACTTATTATCTATTCAATGTGTCTATGTGTGTTATCTGAGTGGTATGAAACTAAATGGATTAGCAGCTCTACAGCATAATTCTCATGGTAGTATCAGTTAAGACATTGTTTCCTTCTCTTCTGTTTAGAGGAATGCACACACCATTTACCTCATATTGAGGCATATGATTTTATGAGAAATTAATAATCAACCATATACTTTATGGTGTGCTTATTTTTTAATATTCATTTTTTTTAATATTATTATTTATTTATTATTAAAGATTTCTGTCTCTTCCCCGCCACCGCCTCCCATATCTTTCTCCCTCCCCCAATCAATTCCCCCTCTCTCATCAGCCCGAGGAACAGACTGGGTTCCCTGCCCTGTGGGAAGTCCAAGGACGTCCCACCTCCATCCAAGTCTAGTATGATGAACATCCAAACAGCCTAAGCTCCCACAAAGCCAGTACGTGAAGGAAGATCAAAACACAGTGCCATTGTTCTTGATTTCTCAGCAGTCCTCATTGTCTGCTATGTTCAGCGAGTCCGGTATTATCCCATACTTTTTCAGACCCAGTCCAGCTGGCCTTGCTGAGTTCCAAAAACAACATCCCCATTGTCTCAGTGTGTGTGTGTGCATCCCTCGTGGTCCCAAGTCCCTTGCTCCTGCTCTCTCTCCTTCTGTTCCTGATTTGGACCTTGGGATTGTAGTCAGGTGATCCAATGTGGGACTCTGTCTCCATCTCCTTTCATTGCCTGATGAAGGTTAATATCCAGGAGGATGACTATATATTTTTCTTTGGGTTCACCTTCTTATTTAGCTTCTCCAGGATCATGAATTATAGGCTCAATGTCCTTTATTTTTGGCTAGACCAAATATGAGTACATCCCATGTTCCTCTTTTTGGGTCTGGCTTACCTCACTCAGGATAGTGTTTTCTATTTCCATCCATTTGCATGCAAAATTCAAGAAGTCCTTGTTTTTTACTGCTGAGAAGTAATCTAATGTGTATATATTCCATACTTTCTTCATCCATTCTTCCATTGAAGGGCATCTAGGTTGTTTCCAGGTTCTGGCTCTTCGAAACAATGCTGCTATGAACATAGTTGAGCATATACTTTTGTTGTATAATAGGGAATCTCTTGGGTATATTCCAAAGAGTGGTATTGCTGGGTCCAGGGGTAGATTGATCCTGAATTTCCTGAAAAACCGCCACACTGCTTGCCAAAGAGGTTGCACAAGTTTGCATTCCCACCAGCAATGGATGAGTGTGCCCCGTTCTCCACAGCCTCTCTAGCAAAGGCTATCATTGCTGTTTTTGATTTTAGCCATTCTGACAGGTGTAAGATGGTATCTTAAAGTTGTCTTGATTTGCATTTCCCTGATCGCTAAAGAAGTTGAGCATGACCTTAAGTGTCTTTTGGCCATTTGAACTTCTTTTGTTGAGAATTCTCTGTTCAGCTCAGTGCCCCATTTTATAATTGGGTTGAATAGCCTTTTAAGTCTAGTTTATTGAGTTCTTATATATTTTGGAGATCAGACCTTTGTCAGTTGCGGGGTTGAGAAGACCTTCTCCCAGTCATTGGGTTGCCTTCCTGTCTTAGTGACAGTGTCCTTTCTTTACAGAAGCTTCTCAGTTTCAGGAGGCCCCATTTATTCAACGATGCCTTTAATGCCTGTGCTGCTGGGGTTATACGTACGAAGTGGTTTGCTGTGCCCATGTGTTGTGGAGTACTTCCCACTTTCTCTTCTATCAGGTTCAGTGTGTTCAGATTGATATTGAGGTCTTTAATGCATTTGGACTTGAGTTTTGTGCATGGTGATAGATATGGATCAATGTTCATTCTTCTACAGATTGACATCTAGTTTTGCAAGCACAATTTGTTGAAGATGCTCTTTTTTTCCATTGTATACTTTTAGCTCCTTCACCGAAAATCAGGTGTTCATAGGTTTGTGGGTTAAAGTCCGGGTCTTCTATTCGATTCCATTGGTCAACTTCTCTGTTTTTCTGCCAGTACCAAGCTGTTTTCAATACTGTAGCTCTGTAACAGAGTTTGAAGTCAGGGATGGTAATGCCTCCAGAAGTTCCTTTATTGTATAAGATTGTTTTGGCTATCCTGGATTTTTTGTTTTTCCATATAAAGTTGATTATTGTCTTCTCAAGGTCTGTGAAGAAATTTGATGAGATTTTGATGGGGATTGCATTGAATCTATAGATTGCTTTTGGTAGAATTGCCATTTTTACTATGTTGATCCTCCCAATCCAAGAGCAAGGGAGATCCATTTTCTGGTATCCTCTTTAATTTCTTTCTTCAAAGACTTAAAGTTCTTGTCAAATAGATCTTTCACTTCTTTGGTCAGTTACCCCAAGATATTTTATGCTATTTGTGGCTATCGTGAAAGGTGATGCTTCTTTGAATTCCTTTCTTGTTTCCTTATCCTTAGTGTATAGGAAGGCAATTGATTTCTTGGAGTTGATCTTGTATCCTGCCACGTTACTAAAGGTGTTTACCAGTTGTAGAAGTTCTTTGGTAGAGTTTTTGGGTCGCTTATGTATACTATCATATCATCTGCAAATTACGAAAGTTTAACTTTTTCCTTTCCAATTTGAATCCCCTTGATTTCCTTATGTTGTCTTATTGCTATTGCTAGAACTTCAAGCACTATATTGAAGAGGTATGGATACAGTGCACAGCCTTGTCGTGTTCCTGATTTTAGTGGGATGGCTTTGAGGTTTTCTTCGTTTAATTGAATGTTGGCTGTTGGCTTGCTGTAAGTAGCTTTTACTATATTTAGGTATGATCCTTGTATCCCTAATCTCTCCAAGACCTTTATCATAAATGGGTGTTGAATTTTGTCGAATGCTTTTTCAGCATCTAATGAAATGATCATATGGTTTTTTCTTTCAGTTTATTTATATGATGGATTACATTGATAGATTTTCATATGTTGAACCAGCCCTGCATCTCTGGGATGAAGCCTACTTGATCATAATGGATAATTTTCCTAATGTGTTCTTGGATTCGGTTTGCCAGTATTTTATTGAGAATTTTTGTGTCGATGTTCATGAGTGAGATTGGTCTGTAATTCTCTTTCTTGGTTAAATCTTTGTGTGGTTTTGGTATCAGGGTGACTGTAGCTTCATAAAAGGAATTTGGCAATGACTCTTCTGTTTCTATATTGTGAAATACATTAAGGACTATAGGTATTAGCTCTTCTTAGAAGTTCTGGTATAATTCTGCATTGAAACCATCTGGTCCTGGGCTTTTTTTGGTAGGGAGGTTTTTGATAACAGCTTTCAATTATTCGCGACTAACAGGTCTATATAGATTGTTCACCTTGTCCTGGTTTAACTTTGGTATATGGTATTTATCTAAAAAAGTGTCCATTTCTTTTACATTTTCCAGTTTTGTGTTATACAGGCTTTTGTAGTAAGACTTAATGATTCTCTGAATTTCCTCTGTGTCTGTGGTTATGTCCCCCTTTTCATTTCTGATCATATTTATTTGCATGCTCTCTCTCTTTCGTTTAATTAGTTTGGATAGTGGTATGTCTATCTTTTGATTTTCTCCAAAAACCAACTATTTGCTTCATTGATTCTTTGGATTGTTTTCTGTGTTTCTGTTTTGTTGATTTCAGCCCTGAGTTTGATTATATCCAGTCTTGGGCTGGTGAGATGGCTTAGCGGTTGGGAGCACTGATCGCTCCTCCGGAGGACCCAGGTTCAATTCCCAGCACCTACATGGCAGCTTGCAGCTGTCTGTAGCTCCAGTTCAAGAGAATCTGACATCGTTATACCAATGTGCATGAAATAAAGTTGTTGGTTTAAAAAAAAAAGATTATATCCAGTCTTCTACTTCTCTTGGGTGCATCTGCTTCTTTTTTTTCTAGAGCTTTCAGGTGTGCTGTTAAGTCTCCAATGTATGCTTTTTCTGTTTTCTTTAAATGGGCACGTAGTGCTATGAACTTTCCTCTTAGTACTGCTTTCATTGTGTCCCATAGGTTTGAGTATGTTGTCTCTTGATTTTGATTAATTTCAAGGAAGACTTTAATTTCTTTCTTAATTTCTTCCTTGACTCAGGTGTGGTTCAGTAGTTGACTGTTCAGTTTCCATGAGTTTGTCGGCTTTCTGGGGGTAGTATTGTTGTTGCCTTCTAACTTTAATCCGTGGTGATCTGATAAGACACAGGTGGACACTGATATTTTTTTTGTATCTGTGGAGGTCTCCTTCATTACCGAGTATGTGGTCAATTTTCGAGAAGGTTCCATGATCTGCAGAGAAGAAGGTATATTCTTTCCCATTTGGGTGCAGTGTTCTGTTAAGTCCATTTGCTTCATTACCTCCAATAATTCTCTTAGTTCTCTATTAGGTTTCTGTCTGATTGACCTGTCCATTGGTGAGAGAGGTATGTTGAAGTGAGAAATCAAAAAGTGCTACATTATCACTAAATGTGCAGGACTTCTGTCCATATAATTTTGCATGTACAAAAAAAAATAGAGACTTCATAATGATTGAACAGATTTGACACTTGTAGACTTGTATTCTTCCCAGTCTTATGTAAGTAAATGTGTGTTGTCTGAATATATTTCCAAAACATTTATAGTCACATTCCCTTCAGTATGAATATTCCCAGGTAACCAGAGTACTGTGGTATGCAAAGGTTTGTAGACCCCTTATCCACTAAAAGTTTACTCTCATATAAAGACTACCAAGAAGAGGAAAACTTTACCACACTGATTGAACTTAAAGTGTTTGACAGGCTGGACTGTGGTGTCACACCCCTTTAATCCAGCACTTGGGAGACAGAGACAGACAAATCTCTGTGAGTTAAAGGCCAGCCTTGTCTACGAGTGAGTTCCAGAACAGACTCCAATGCTACAGAGAAACCATGTCTCGATAAACCAAAAAAAGAAAAAAAAAAGTTTTGTTGCAATATGATATTTTTTCTCAAGATGTTAAAACCTGATACAAAGGCTCTACCACATTGGCTGAAGTTTTAGGGTTTCTATTCAGCATGGGTTCTTTGATGGCGTTGTACACTTCCACGACATGCAAAGGCTTTACTACATTGAGTACATTCATAAGGTTTCTCTCCAGTATGTGTTCTTTTATGTGTTTGTATACAACTTTTTTGAGAAAATGCTTTATCACATTGATTACATTCATATGGCTTCTCTCCAGTATGTGTTCTTTTATGAAGTTGGAGTTTATCGCGCTGTGAAAAAGCTTTATCACATTGCTTACATTCAAAGGGCTTCTCTCCAGTATGTATTCTTTTGTGTCTTTGGAGTTTAGAGCACTCTGAAAAAGCTTTATCACATTGCTTACATTCAAAGGGCTTCTCTCCAGTATGTGTTCTTTTATGTATTTGGAGACTATGTTGACGTGAATAGGCTTTACTACATTGATTACAGTGATAAGGTTTCTCTCCAGTATGTGTCCTTTGATGTACTCGAAGACTACTGTTCTGTGAAAAGGCTTTACCACATAGATTACACTGATAAGGTTTCTCTCCAGTATGTGTCCTCTGATGTACTCGAAGATTACTGTTCTGTGAAAAGGCTTTACCACATTGATTACATGTGTAGGGTTTCTCTCCAGTATGTGTTCTTTTATGTATTTGGAGACTATATTGATATAGAAATACTTTACCACATTCATTACATTCATAGCGTTTCTCTTTAGTATGTGTTCTTTCATGTATTTGGAGTTTAGAGCATTTTGAAAAAGCTTTAATACATTGATTACATTCATCAGTTTTCTCTCCAGAATGTTGTCTTCTGTGAACTTGAAGACTTCTAACATATGAAATGTCTTTACTGCATTGATTACATTCATAGAGATTCTCTCCAGCTTGTGTACTCTGAAGTAATTGGAGAGAACTGGTACCTGCAAAGGCTTCATCATATTGAATACCATCATATGGCTTCTCTGAAGAATGAAATTTTTCAAGCCTTTGAAGGAGACTGTAACATGCAAAGACTTTATCACATTGAGGATATTCAGAGGGCTCTTGTCCATTATGGTTTCTCTCATCTCTGCAAAGATAATTGGCACATGTAAAAGTTTTACCACGTTTATTACATTGATGAATCTTAATATCTGTATGAATTAATTTTTATAATTTTGTTTAGTGTAAAGAGGAATCAGATTTTAAGTTTTACATTCATGGTGCTCTCTTTCAATATGGGATGTTTTGTGTATTTAAAGTACCTTTGATAGTATGGGTGTATTTTTAAGTGACCCACATTTATAGCATTGTTTTATAAGTGTTTTTTTTTTTACTTATTTGAAAGGAACGAGCCTAACTCAGTTTTAAATAACCTTAGATTCCTTTTGCATTCTTATGTTTTCCTGTAGTACAATACCTACCACAAGAAAGTGTACTAGGACAAACAAAAGTAAGGACACAGTCCAACACTCACAGGGCTTATCTTCAGTGTGAGTTTGCTGATGTCTTCCCAAGGAAGTTTGAGAACCAATTAAATATAATCTTATAGCACATTCAACAAATCTACCCAGTGTTGAAATACTAAATATATTTCCTATCTTCTCATTATTCTGAAAGAGATCACTCCCCTTTTCAATTTTGGGAAGCTCACTTGTGACATATGGCATTCTTACTAAAGGAAGAAGAGTTGTCCCTTGAATTCACACAGTTTGACTTTTTGTAATTGGCAGACATGTGGTGTAGGAATTAATGTTTCTCCACAAAAGCCTTTTTGACTCTCATAAACTAACTCTTTCAACAAGTTTGGCAAAGTCACAAGTACATGAGTAACATGCACTTTACTACAGAGTATTTATTTTTTTGGATAGTTTTAAACATATACTTATTATCTATTCAATGTGTATATGTTTGTTCCTTGTGCAATATCTGAGTGGTACTATACTAAATGGATCGGCAGCTCTACAGCATAGTTCTCATGGGGCTGTAATTCAAAAGGTGATATCAGATAAGACATTGTTTCCTTCGCTTCTGTTTAGAGGCATGCACACACCAGTTACCTCATATTGAAGCATAAGACTTTAATCAACCATATACTTTATGCTGTGCTTATTTATACTAATTTTTTCTTTAAATCTTCTATGGAAATTAAAATTTCTTCAGAGAAAAATATACACCATGTTGCAAATAAAAATTACCTTCCATGTGTTCCACCACTTTGACAATGATCTTCACAATTATGGTCTTCACAACTGCAGCCTAAAATATAGGAACAGAAAGTAGACAATATATTAATGGATATTGTACAAAATTGAATACCTTAATTGAACTATGTCTTAGTTATTGACTCATTCTTACTCTTTCTCAAACAAAAATACATAAACGTATCAATAAATAATACACAGTTTTCCCCTTATTGTAAAATGTGAAGGAAAGTTCACAATCTTACCAAGAGCAGTGAGGTTGCTGTATGTCTCCAGCATCACATCTATGTAGAGTCTCTCCTGGGAAGGATTCAGTAAAACCCACTCATCCTCAGTGAAGTCAATGTGCACATCCTCAAAGGTCACTGAATTCTAGAAGAATCCAATTAACAATAAAACAGGGGCTGGAGAGATGGTTCAGTGGTTAAGAGCACTGACTGCTCTTCCAGAGGACCCGGGTTCAATTCTCAGCACCACCATGGCTGCCCACAACTGTCTGAAGATCTAGTTCCAGGGGACCTGACACCGTCACACCAATGCATATAAAATAAAGTTAAATAAAATTTTTTAAAAAAAAGGGCTGGAGAGATGGCTCAGAGGTTAGGAGCATTGCCTGCTCTTCCAAAGGTCCTGAGTTCAATTCCCAGCAACCACATGGTGGCTCACAACCATCTGTAATGAGATCTGTGCCCTCTTCTGGCCTGTGGGCATATACACTGACAGAATATTGTATACATAATAAATAAATAAATATTTAAAAAAACAATAAAACAAAGTGTGATCCTGACATTGGATACTTATTTTACAATGATATATTTGTATAATGTGCTGCTTCCCACACTTCTTCCATTCCATTACATATAATGTAAATACCAATCACTGTAGAAGGAAACTGAAGAAGAGGCTCATATGTGCCATTCTTTGGCCCTTTAAATAGGATACAGCCTTGAAAAAGAAAGGCCAATAAACAGACATACAGAGACAGACAAGCAAGCAGATCAACACTACTGAGAAAACATTACAGAAATAATAAGACCAATAATTATATAGAAAAAGGATGGCAAAATTGGGCATATTCACTTGTGACTTTAATCCCAGTGATCAATGTAAAAGCAGATGAAATAAATTGAGTTGGATGTCGGTCAAAGCCTATGCAATGACTTGCAGGTAAGCCAGAGTTACAAATTAATAAAACCCAGTATCCATCCATAATCATTTAAATAAAAAACGTAAAAAGAAATCAGAGGTTTAAATGAAGTTCTTACAAAAATTTTTGTATTTACTTTAGCTCGACATTCATCTTCCAGAACTTGCAGTGGCCCAGTTTAAACTCTTTCATAGTAAGATCTTAATAAAAGGGAGTGCAACTTTAACAGTTACAAATTGACTAAAGAAAACTGTAGCCCTGCAAATGATGATCATAAACAACATAGAGTAAGGGAGATGGGTCAGCAATTAGCGGTCTTGCTGTCCTTGCAGAAAAGTGGGCACAATTAATTGCCAGTACTAAAGGGGACTTGTAATTATCCATTACTTCAACTTCATACGTTCTGACACCTCTTGTGACAACCATGAGAAACAGGCACGCCTGTGGTACATACCCTTGTATACAGATACAACCTCATATTTACTGAAAGCATTCAAAAAAATTAGAGGCAGGTAGAAAGTCACACACCTGCAGTACAGAAGGCAGAGGTATTAATGTCATGGATACTAGTCTCCTGGGAAAGGGAATGATACCCTCTACCAAACGTCAAATTTCAAGAAATTCCGCATTGGAACTTATTCTTGAAATGTACAAAAATCTGTATTCCAGGCTCATTTAACCGTAAAACAATACAGAAAAATAACAAGTATGTTGTTTTGCCATTAATCCCTCTGTACAGAAGCCAGGATCATTTGTATTTCTGTGTTGAGGACAGCAGGGTCTAAGGAGCTACATTGAAAACCAAGAGCTACACAGAAAAACGTTGTCTTTCAAAAACAAAAGTAAAAAAAATAGAAATCAGGATTGCAAAAGGCTTATGAGTGAATAGCAATTATTTCAAATGCATGTTTTGTCTTTTAGTGATACCATATATAATGGCACTGAAGTCATGATTGCAGGAAATACATAACCAGAAATGGGTTGTGGCTATGAACATGTAAATCCAATCCTCAATATAGGAATTTCATTTCCAAAAGATTTCACCTACTAAATGTTACACAAATACAACAAAGAAGAGCATCCTGGACAGACAAGTGTTCAACCACTTCTTCTAATCTAAAACCTTTTCCTTTAATCAACTACATTCTGACTCTGATCCATAAATATTCAGTCATCCCATGATAAAAAAGTATTTAGTCTAACTTCAATGACTGTCATAGGCTAGAACAGTCAGTCCCTGTAGTGTTTCAATGTGAAGTCTAATATAACAATCATAATATTGACTTGATTGGCCATAACCCAGCCCAATAAAGCCACACCTAATAGTGCCACTCACTCCCTGGGAGATTATTGGGTTTCACTACATTCAAACTACCAGTGTGGTATAGCTGAGTCTTAGATAGATACCAATTATCTGAGGAACTGACACATTGGTTTCCATAGTGGAAACTGCCATATTTGTTTCCATAGTGATTTACAACATGGCTGTAGCAGGGGGTGCATGGATCCCAAAGATTCTATTAAATAGACTAGATTTTGTGGGAGTACACAGAGCAAGAACAGGAAGGATCATAAGAGTAAATGTAGGTATGTAGGGGAAAAACACAGCAAGAAATTAACAGAATAAGAAAGATTTCAAGGGTTGGTGTTAAAACTGGGCAGTAACAACTCTATGCAATCTGCGAGGGTCATTATAGTGAGGATTCCCTATAACTCAGAAATATGGAGCCTCTACTGGCCATCTTCTGTAGTCGCATATGGCTCCCAGTGGTGGGAATAGGAAACCAAGCCAGCTATAAAATATTCAGCACACACGTGTTGTGTCTGGGAGATACACCCGAAACATGGTGGCTCAAGATTTGTGCAGTGGCTAACCAATGACTGGCCCAAATTGAGGACCAGGGTTGCTAGGAAACGTGACTACATTTGCAGGATCGAGAAGTTGCATGGCTCAGAGAACTAGGGTAGAACCAAATACAAGTAACAATAAAGAAAAAAAATCAATGTAATGATACCTAATTCCACGACAAATAGATCTCTAGGTCTAAATCCTGTTCGCCTTTGTTGAGAGCAGCATACTTCTTTTTCCTGTGTTGGTTTCATTCCCCATTAGTAGCTCTCCTTGGCAGGTAACCTATGACCCTGGGATCTCTAACATCTTGGGTAATTAAAGAATTCCAACCTTCCAATATTAAGATCCACTCAACCATAGGCTCTGGGTCAATACACTGACTCTGCCCTCTGCAGTACACACACCTGGTCTTCTAGACTCCGGCTGGCTCCATTCCACTGTCACTGCTGTTTTGGTGGTCATCTCACAGTGCTGGCCTCTTCATAACACTGGGGTCTTCTGTTGCAACTGGGTTTCACTTTCACCAGTGTTTCTCATAGAATCTCCTCAGGGTGCTGCATCTCTTGGCCTGACCCTTACAATCCTGGGCATTCAACTGCCAATGACACTGCACCTTCAGTGATGTCCTTTCCTGGCCTCTCACAGGGCCAAGCCTTACATCCATCAATATCTTCAAAACAAATATCACCTGGGTAAAACACATTATAAACTCCATCTACCACCATGAGGTACAACAATGGCTACCTCGGAAGATAGCTTCTCTGTGCTCTTAGAAAACACTTCCAGACATTTTCACATCGGTGATGCTGGTCTTGTAATCATCACTAAATTTTTAGCTCTAGCCGTCCAGCATTAAGTACCCAGTAGAGCAATATTTCGCTTAAATACTTCAGATAACTTGCTCATCACAGCTGATTCTTTAGCCCAGGCTAACCAGAAACATGATTTAATGTCTTTCTTTTATCCTTAAGTCTTAAGTGAGAAACATGTGTCCCAAGCTGTCAGGTTCTGCTGCTTACTGGGGTTGGAACAGGGCAACTTGTATAATTATGTCTTTACCAGCTTTCTGTCTTTCATTATATAAGCTTGGCTGTCCTGAAACTTGATCTGTAAACTAGGCTGTGCTTGAACTAACAGAGTATGCAGGCCTCTGTGTTCTGAGTGCTAGGGTTAAAGTCAATGTGCCACCACCCCCTCAGGCCAACAATCCCTTTATTCTATTTCTTAATCTGTTGATGTCCATGGACAGGTGATTTAGACACATTCCACTTTTGGGGGCCTTTTATCTCCTCAAGTATGATTCCTTGCTCAGCTGCTTTTTTTATTATGTATCTACAGTAGAGTTACCACTAACATACACTCGGCAGAGTCCATTGTAAGCTGTGTTGAGATTTTTTCTACTAATGAAATTAATGAAAATCTCCTTACTTTAGCCTCAGGCAGATTCTTTAAACCAAGGCAAACCTTCACCAAAACATCATAAGAATAATTTCTAAAGAACTTGGTAAAATACTTGTCTGAAACCTCTTGTGCTGTCTCCTGATATTTCATATCATTAACAAGGTCACTCGCTCCCATCCTCCTCCTAGTATGAGCCTGTATGCAGTGCCAAATGCATTCTGTCCTGTTCTTAAGCCAAATAATCAAAGACCTTATCATTCAAAACAAAAGTAT
The DNA here is from genome assembly GCF_037038515.1 of Microtus pennsylvanicus. Lineage (NCBI taxonomy): Eukaryota > Metazoa > Chordata > Mammalia > Rodentia > Cricetidae > Microtus > Microtus pennsylvanicus. The sequence continues at coordinate 90,004,551 of NC_134579.1, forward strand.
GGTTAGGACTAGCACAGCAATACCCAAGTCCCTGGGACAACTTCTGTTTTAGTTTGTTTCTTTTTTTTTTTTTTTGTAAGGAGACACTATGACCAGAGAAACTCTTATAACAAAAGCTTGTAAGTTGGCAGCCAGATGTGATACTGGAGCTGAGAGTCATTTGTCCTAGACTCAGAGGAAACAGGACCTAGTCTGACACACTGGGAAGTATCCTGAGGATAAGAGAACTCAAATCCGCAGTGACATACTTCCTCTAGCAAGACCATGCCAACTCCAAAATGGCCACACCTCCCACTACTTACACTCCCTAAGAGATTTTGGTGCCAAATATATCCAAACTACCACAGTGGTGCCGGGCGGTGATGGCACGCGCCTTTCATCCCAGCAGTTGGATCTCTGTGAGTTCGAGGTCAGCCTGGTCTACAAGAGGTAGTTCCATGACAATAACCAAAAACAATGGAGAAACCCTGTCTCGAAAATTCCAGAAAAAAAAGGAAAAAAAAAACCTACCACAGTAGTATAGCTGAGTCTTGAGGTAGATAGATTAATAATTATCTGGGGAATAGCCATATTGATTTCCATACTGTCTATACAGGTTTGCATTCCCAGCAGCAATGGGGGAGCATTCCCTTTTTCTATATTTTTGCAAGTATGTCACTTGTGTTATTGATCCTAGCCAATCTGACAGGTATAAGATGAATCATTAAAGTAGTTTTGATCTGTATTCCCTTGATAGCTAAGTATGTTGGACATTAATTTATGTGTTTAAGCCAGTTAAATTCATTTATTTAGAATTTCTTAATTTTGATCTGTACTATATTTTTATTTGATTATTTGATCTGTAGATGTCTAGTTTCCTCAGTTCTATTTTATTCTGAGCAAGTAAATCCAGAACCACAAACGCAAACATGATATGTACTCATATATATGTGGGTATTAGCAGTTGAGTAAAGAATAATCACAGTACAATCCACAGACTCAGAGAAGGAAAGTAACAAGAATGGCTATAATAGGGAATGCAAGGAGCCCACATGAAAAGAGGAAATAGACTAGATTTTGTAGGTGAACAAGGAATCACAACAGTAACAATCATGGGATAATGGAGGGATGGAGGGAGAATATACAGGGAGATATGACTGGGATAGGAAATGTTTAAAGTTGATGTGGAAACCTAATATAGTAGAAACTTTTTGCTAGCTAAGAGGGCAACCGTAGTGAGGACTCCCAGTAACTAAGAATATGGAGCCTGAACCTGTCATCTTCTCCAATGACATATGGCTCCCTGTGGTGGGAATAGAAAAGAAAGCCAGCTATAAAATATCTGACACACGGTGTGTTGTCTGGAAGATATACCAGGAAACTGGTGGCTTAAATTACTGTAGTGGCAAACCAAGGACTGGACTAACTGAGGCCTAAGTGAAAAGAGACAACTCATGACCAACACTGCCTGGATGGCAGGAACAAGAAGTTCAATGGTTCAGAATTTAAGTTGAACAAAATACAAGTAACAGAAAAGGAAACAATGGTCAATTTAAGGATTCCTAGCTCTATTTTAATAGAATCATAATTGTTTCCTAGACTAATTGTCAACAGAGGGCCTTCCTCTGAAAATTGATTATGGCAGATGCAAAGAACTTCACTCAAACAGTAGCTGAAGTACTTGTGAGCAAGCAGAAATTTGGGTGACGGTTCTTTGGAAGCCATAGGTGTCAAGGACACCCAAAAACCACAATTTACAGAATCAACTAAGCAGGGATCATAAGGGTTTAGAGAGCCTGACAGAGCAATTATGGAGCTTGCAGTGTCTGAGTTCGAACCTCTCAATGTGCACTTTGTTTGCTTTGCTTTGTGTTTTTGTGGGACTGCTAACTGTAAGAGTGTTTCTGACTCTTTTGTTTGCTCTTGGAACTATTTTCCTTTTACTGGGTTGTGTAATCATGCATGGATATGATGAAGGTTTGTGTCTAGTCTTAGTGTATCTTGTCATGATGTTCATCGACATTCCTAGGAGCCCTGCTCTTTCTGAAGGGAATCATAGGAACAGTGGATCTGGGCCAGTGGGAATGTTGGGCACTAGGGAGTTTAGACAGGGTTGAGGCTGTGGTCAGGATGTACTGTATGAGAGAAGAATAAAGAGAGAACAAACAAAAAGAAATGAAAATGCTTTGAATCTAACTTCATAATCTTCAACAGCCAAAATGTTGTTCAAATATCCAAAGTCTCTTCTGAGACTCAAGACAAAATATTGTCTTGTGACATCTTTTAAAATCAACAAGCAAAGTAAACTTTTCAGACATATTATGACACAGGATATTTTCCATTTAGGAAGAGAGGAATATATCTGTCTGTGTTCCTGTCAATAATTTGGGCAGACATCCCATACTCACATTCAGACCACACCAGGCAAAAAACAAGTAGGCCACCATTTCATAAAACTCTTCATTCCTTTAGTTTCCACAGTCACAATCCCCAAACAATTCTCCAGCCATCACCCATGAGACATATCCCCACCCCTCAAGAGCAGGCCAGGCCACCAAGAACAGGTAGTTGAACTCAGGCAAAGACTCCCTGATAAAGCAGAGTCCACACCAGCCATTAGAAATCCAGGCAGCCTGTCCACCACTGGGTCTCCTCCAGACTTTGAGTACCTCCTCCAAACACTATCCCCATCCCAGCTGCCTTCTTGTCACTGTGTCCTAGCCTCCAAAATAGGTGGAGATGTTCTGTTTGAACAAGACACAGCAGCTGTCAGAAGTCCATGTAGGCCACTGGTGCACTGACATGTCCACTCCCGAAGTCCCTCACACCATGCAGTCCCCAATCCAGCACCCGTCTTCATGTCATCTTAGCCACCAACTTGCACAAAAGACTTCCTGACAGAAGAGAGACCACATCTGTCAAGTGATTTCTAGCCCCAAACATGGTTGTGGAGGAGCTCTGTTGAACCATAGGCCACACAGACCAGAAGAACAGACAGCAAATAGAAACCACAGAACAAAACACACTTTCAATATAGACAAAATAAGAAATAGGAACCTAGACTCATAAACACCACAAACCCAGATACGTAGATGACGGTTTAAGAACACAAACAAGAGCCATGGAAATATGTCCCCACCTGAGCCCAGCTATCCTACTACAACAAGTCCTCAATACTCTATCACAGCTGCAACACAAGTAATACTGTGTGAGAGGTGTCTCTTACTCTTTTCCTTAGTCTTGAGACCCTATTTCTCCTACTGGGTTACCTCTTCAAGCCTTGAGATGAGAGCTTATGTCCAGTCTTATTTAACTTCACATGTTGTAGTGTAGTGCCTGCACTGTGAGAAGGCTCAGAAGTCAGGCAAGGGGCTGGAGATTGAAAAACACACAGAGACATGAGCCACTCTTAAAACAAGAAGGCCGATTATATTGTGTTCCAGGGCAGCTTATATAGGGTTCGTCTTAACTAATGGCCACATCCCAACTACTGGGATTTTTTCCTGCAAACCTACCAGAAATCACTCCCCTGCCATCAGGAACTTATGGAGGTCTCGTGCTCAGAGCAACTGCAAGCATAGGAAAACAAGCTGTTCACTTGGGCAAGCAAAGGGTCATAAAAAACTCAAGGTCTGAAGGTCTGCAGTTCCAAACAATATGTCATGTTTTGTTTATATCCTGGGAGATCTTCTCTTTAAGAAGGAAAATGGAGGAGAAAATATAGAGGAGAGGGCGTCAGGGGAGGGGAATGAAAGAAGCAAATGTAGGGCAAATTGTAGTGCAGATATACTGTATGAGAGAAAAATTTTTAAGAAAAGAAAGAGGAATGTGAACACTGTGGGGGAACACTGGACCAAAGCAAGATTAAAACTCAGCAGGATGAAAACAAAATTCTTCAATTCCATATCTAACTCAAGGGGCTTCATTCTAAAACAACTTAGATAGCTCCGTCACTGTAACTGTTCATTCACGTCACTCAGTTGCTAGTTCCACTCTCTGTATGCAGCTGCCCATGGCAAATGCCTCCTAGCTTGGGTATGTCACTATCCTGTGTTCTCAAAAGAACACAAACTTCTTCAGAACTTCAGGCAATAAACTCTCAAAGGCTCCTCACTATGTTCCCGACCCTGCCAAATGCAGCAAGATACAGCAATGTTGAGCTAAACCCACAGAGGGAGAATTGACGACCTTTACAGTTGATATCTTTATTGTTTCCAGGATCAGTACATGGGGGATCATGGCAAGTTTGGCTTCTAAGTTGGGATGGAACCCACCAGAGTTGCATGGACCAGAGACACAGTAGGTTTTGAATGAAGTTGACTCCTGGATCTAGGAATCAGTTTGCTTACTCCTTCCATCAATAGATGGTTTAGCTAGATGGAATCTTACCTTTAGAGTACCATGCTAGGCTTCCTCGCTAGAGCACGGAATTTCCTTTAATGGTGAAAATCTACTTGAAAGTTTCTGCCACCTGAATCTACCCAAAGCTTTATTTCATTATCAATAAGACTTTTGCATTTCATTCTGTCCCACTTGTTTAGTTTTTTTTTATTAGAAACCCGAATCAGTCATCTGTAAAAACTCTCCATCAGAATCAATACTTTAAGAAATCAGCCTCTACTTTTTAATTTTGGCTTACTCAATTTTCAGGTAATGGAGAAAGTAAGAATTGTTTGGGACAAAAATATAATCCAATGACCTCTAGCTTAATTTTTCATGCAATCTACTTCCGACTGAACTCCTATGAAGTCCACCTTCACTGTCTGCATTCCTCTCAACACTCCCATCTTTTCAGTCCCGTAAGAATGACTGGTGAAGCTCTGTGTATTCGTTTCTAGGGATTTTGCCATCTCAATCTTAATATCTTCAACAATCCTCCAAAATCATCAATTCAAAATCCTTTGCAATAACAACATCACTCTGTTGTACCACATTTTCTTATAACTTCCTTGTTATTTGCTGTGACTTAATTCTAATCAAAAGCATCTCCATATTTACTTGACTGATATTACAAGATCACAAACCCATCATCATGGGAGCTTAGGATAGAAATACAAGATAGCACATGAAGTAACAAAAAAAAAAAAGGAAAAGTTTTATTCGCTTTTCTCTCATTTGGTCACTGTCTCAAGCTCAGCTAGCCCTCTTATCCAGTCAAGTTCCATTTGCTTATGAGTATTGCCGGAGTCGGGGGAAGAGTCTTCCTATATCAATCATCAATCGACACAATTTCTCACAGACATAGTAACTAGTGATTCTGAGTGGCCATGCCATCAACTGATGTTCCCTCAGATGACTCTAGGCTACATCATGTTGACAGGTGAAACTGAGACAAAGAGACAATAATATGTGAAAATGTTTTAAAAACACAAAACTAGTTCATTGACTGTATCAATCACTTAAACAGCAGAAATACAGACATGAAGACTGCAACAACTGGAAAACACAGATATACATATAAATTACAAAAGGCAAGCCGCTAAGATCAAGAAGAGAAAACTAAAACTGTCCCTTTACAGACAGCACCCAAAGCAACAAAAGTTTATGGAATTCTTAATAAAATAGTACATTTCTTGAATACAAAAACTGTCTTATGCTGTACAGAATGTGTAGTAAGGGGAAACACTCCTTCATTGCCTGTGGGCATGTAAACTTGGAAATCAGCCAATCTGGAAAACTGTACGACAGTTTCTTTTAAATTTGGAAAAAAGCTGCCTCAAGACTCAGTAATATCACTCTTAGGTACATACCCAATTGATGCTCAATAATACTACATAGACTTTTGCTCAGCTATGTTAATAGAAGCGTTCTTTATAATAGCCAGAACCTGAAAACAACCTAGTGGTCCCTCAACCAAAAAATTTACAAAGAAAATATGGTACATTTACACAGTGCAATAGTACTCAGTGGGAAAAAAAAACTGACATCTTTAAATCTGCATGCAAATGAATGGAAGTAGAAACAAATCTTCCTGAGTGAGGTAACCCAGACCCAGAAAAAAGAAGATGGTGCGTATTCACACATAAATGGATATTAGATATCAAGCAAAGGATAACAATCCCACAGGCCACAACCCCAGAGAAGCTAGCTAATAATGAGAAAATTAAGAGAAACATACATTGATCTCTCTGGGAAGGGGAAATAAGATAAAATCTCCTAAGCAAATTGAGATAACAGTTCTGTTAGGCATAGCCAAACCATTTTACATAGATCTTCTATTTTGGTTGAACTAGTATAACTACAGCAATTTGGTCTCATGATAAAGTCAGTCTTTTATTAAGCTTTTTTTTATGACCCTTATCTGCCTTTATTTTTTAGCTGCTAGCTTGTAGCAACTCCCTTAAGAGAGGTCTTTCTGATTTAGCAGTTTGGGGGGCAGAGTTTCAAAACAGTGGCTTCCTGGTTTGCCAGCTGAGTCTGGCACTTTTGGGAGGTCTGGCTATGGAACATTTAAATTTGATTTTTACTTGTGAACAACAGGCAATTTCCATTGGTATAGATTCTTGTATATTAATACAAACTTAAATTAATTTGAATATGTTCCTATTTTCATCTACAATGTTTGTATACCTAAGCAAAATTATTTTGTCATATTGCATGTATGCATGCTTCTACCTCTGCTGTAGACATTTTGTATATCGATACAAGTTTAGGATGTATTTATCATATTGCAATATACCTTTCTACCTCTGATTAAGATACTTATAGTTGTTTACATTTTGAGGTCATTGTCCTCATTTCTTGGACACTTGTTTAAAGATTGTTTACTGATCTTACTACAAAAGCCTGTATGCCAGAAAACTGGAAAATGCAAAAGAAATTGACTTTTTTTAGATAAGTACCATATACCAAAGTTAAATTAAGACCAGGTGAACAATCTAAATAGACCTGTTAGTCGCGAAGAATTAGAAACTGCTATCAAAAACCTCCCTTCTAAAAAAAGCCCAGGACCAGACGGTTTCAATGCAGAATTCTACCAGAACTTCCAAGAAGAGCTAATACCTATACTCCTTAATGTATTTCACAATATAGATACAGAAGAGTCACTGGCAAATTCCTTTTATGAAGCTACAGTCACCCTGATACCAAAACCATACAAAGACTCAACCAAGAAAGAGAATTACAGGCCTATCTCTCTCATGAACATCGATGCAAAAATTCTCAATAAAATACTGGCAAACCAAATCCAAGAACACATTAGAAAAGTTATCCATTATGATCAAGCAGGCTTCATCCCAGAGATGCAGGGCTGGTTCAACATATGCAAATCTATCAATGTAATCCATCATATAAATAAACTGAAAGAAAAAACCATATGATCATTTCATTAGATGCTGAAAAAGCATTTGACAAAATTCAACACCCCTTTATGATAAAGGTCTTAGAGAGATTAGGGATACAATGGTCATACCTAAATATAATAAAAGCTATTTACAGCAAGCTGACAGCTAACATCAAGTTAAACGAGAAAAACTCAAAGCCATCACACTAAAACCAGTAACATGACAAGGCTGTGCACTCTCCGTACCTCTTCAATATAGTGCTTGAAGTTCTAGCAACAGCAATAAGTCAACATAAAGGGATCATGGGGATTCGAATTGGAAAGGAAGAAGTTAACTGTCCTTATTTGCAGATGATATGATAGTATACATAAGCAACCCCAACTCTACCAAAGAACTTCTGCAGCTGATAAACACCTTTAGTAATGTGACAGGATACAACATCAACTGCAAAAAATCAGTTGCCCTCCTATACATTAAGGATAAAGATGCAGAGACAGAAATCAGAGAAGCATCACCTTTCACGATAGCCACAAATAGCATAAAATACCTTGGGGTAACTCTAACCAAGGAAGTAAAAGATCTATTTGACAAGAACTTTAAGTCTTTAAAGAAAGAAATTGAAGAGGATACCAGATAATGGAAGGATCCCCCTTGCTCTTGGATTGGATCAACATAGTAAAAATGGCAATTCTACCAAAAGCAATCTATAGATTCATTGCAATCCCAATCAAAATTCTTTACATACCTTGAGAGGACAATAATAAACTTTATATGGAAAAACAAAAAACCCAGGATAGCCAAAACAATCTTATACAATAAAGGAACGTGTGGAGGCATTACCATCCCTGACTTCAAACTCTATTACAGAGCTACAGTATTGAAAACAGCTTGGTACTGGCAGAAAAACAGAAAAGTCGACCAATGGAATCGAATAGAAGACCCAGACTTTAACCCACAAACCTATGAACACCTGATTTTTGATGAAGGAGCTAAAAGTATACAATGGAAAAAAAGAGCATCTTCAACGAATTCTGCTTGCAAAACTGGATGTCAATCTGTAGAAGAATGAAAATAGATCCATATCTATCACCATGCACAAAACTCAAGTCCAAATGCATTAAAGACCTCAATATCAATCTGAACACACTGAACCTGATAGAAGAGAAAGTGGGAAGTACTCCACAACACATGGGCACAGCAAACCACTTCCTACATATAACCCCAGCAGCACAGACATTAAGGGCAACATTGAATAAATGGGGCCTTCTGAAAGTGAGAAGCTTCTGTAAAGCAAAGGACACTGTCACTAAGACAAAAAAGCAACCCACTGACTGGGCAAAGATCTTCATCAACCCCGCAACAGACAAAGGTCTGATCTCCAAAATATATAAAGAACTCAAGAAACTAGACTTTAAAATGCTAATTAACCCAAATAAAAAATGGGGCACTGAACTGAACATAGAATTCTCAACAGAAGAAGTTCAAATGGCCAAAAGACACTTAAGGTCACGTTCAACCTCCTTAGCGATCAGGGAAATGCAAATCAAAACAACTTTGAGATACCGTCTTACACCTGTCAGAATGGCTAAAATCAAAACCACCAATGATAGCCTTTGCTGGAGAGGATGTGCAGTAAGGGGTACAATCATCCATTGCTGGTGGGAATGCAAACTTGTGCAACCACTTTGGAGAGCAGTGTGGCAGTTTCTCAGGAAATTTGGAATCAACCTACCCCAAGACCCAGCAAAACTACTCTTGGGAATATACCCAAGAGATGTCCAATCATACTACAAAAGCATTTGTTCAGCTATGTTCATAGCAGCATTATTTGTAATAGCCACAATCTGGAAACAATCTAGATGCCCCTCAATGGAAGAAAGGATAAAGAAAGTGTGGTACATCTACACATTAGAGTACTACTCAGTGGTAAAAACAATGACATCTGAAATTTTGCAGGCGAATGGATGGAAATAGGAAACACTATCCTGAGTGAAATAACCAAGACCCAAAAATATCAATATGGTATGTACTCACTCATTAGTGGATTCTAGCCATAAACAAAGGACATTGAGCCTATAGTTCATGATCCTAGAGAAGCTAAATAATAAGGTGAACCCAAATAAAAACATATATAGATCCTCCTGGAAATTGGAAGCAGACAAAATCGCCAGGCAGAAGCTGGAGCATGGGGGTGGGGGGAAGGGGAGAGGGGGACAGAGAAGGAAGAAGGGGAATGTTGGGGAGAGCTTTGGAAAGTGGGATGGTTGAGATGGAGGAAGGATGGATATGGGAGCAGGGAAGAAGATATCTTAATTAAGGGAGGTATTGTGGGGTTTGCAAAAGCCTTGACTCTAGAGGGGTTCTCAGGTGTCCACAGGGATGTCCCCAGCTAGGACCCTGCACAGTGGAAGAGAGGGTACCTGAACTGGCATTGTCCAATAGTCAGACTGATAATTACCTTGAATATCACCATAGAACCTTCATCTGGTGACAGATGGAGATAGAGACAGAGACCCACATGGGAGCACTGGACTGAGCTCCCTAAGTCCAGTTGAACAGCAGAGGAGGGGGAATATGAGCAAGAAAGTCAGGACCGCGAAGGGTTGGTCCACCCACTGAGACAGAGTGCCTGATCTAATGGAGCTCACCAAAGCCAGCTGGACTGGGACTGAATGAGCTTGGGGATCAAACTGGACCCTCTGAAGGTGGCTCACAATTGAGGCAGACTGAGAAGCCAACGAAAATGGCACTGGGATTTGTCTCTACTGTATGTACTGGCTTTTTGGGATCCTGTTCTATTTGAATGCATACCTTCTTAAGCCTGGATATAGGGGGAGGGCCTTGGACTTCCCACAGGAAAGCATACCCTGCCCTCTCATAGGACTGGAGAGGGAGGGGGAAGTGTGAGTGGAGGAGCAGCAGGACGGAAGTGGGAGGAGGGGAGGAAGTAGAAATTTTGAATATTATTATTTATAAAGTAATAAATATTTATTAGGAAAAAAATGTCCTGCCTCTGAAAATAGTCTGTCAGTTACTCTAGTCCTTAGCCAAATTTGGTTGCTCCAACGTTGCAAATAAGACTTTGGGTGATTGCCCAGGTAGCCAGTTGTCGCTGTCATTTGTTGCACAATTTAGAAGTTGCTTGATTGCATCTCCTGCGTATTGAAAAAATATTATTTCCTTTCTTCGGTCTTCAATGGGGTTGATGACTAGATAGCTATAGTTACTTTCCTCTCATGACTTGGCCAATTTATTTAAAATACAACACTTAAACTTCTTAGGATAGGATAATTATTGAAACATTTATCATATGTTTCTTGCTTGATATTGTTTATGCTTATTGTAATTCTAATTTTTATACCTGATATTTGTTCTATTGTATATAATTTTGTATTAGGCTTAGAACTCTCTTATTTAAATAAAAGGGGGAAGTGCTGTAGGAAATCTTACAGCCAGTAGCCTTTAAGTTACCCAATCAATTGGGCGTGGCCTCTATACTATAAGTGCTGAGGTAAAGCATGCACTCACTCTCACATCAGGCTGCAAGATTTGTTTGCTGTTCCCTGTTCGAGCAGAAGACTGTGATCTAAGTAAATAACCCTGTATTATCCTCAATTCTGAGCTAGTGTAGGATTTCGTTTTAGCGTCCAATTTCAAATTTCCAACTGCATCATGTGGGGGCAAGCCTGAATGAAAAAATGCCTTGCTCTAAAGATAAACAAATAAATAGTGCTTGAAAAAATAAGAAGGAAAATCATAATAACCAAGTAACAGTAGGGAACATAACTAAATAGAAAATAGTGAAGGAATGCATTTGAAGAAATGAATTTGAAAAAGGATACAAATAATGCATTTTTTATAACAAATAAAAACAATTTATTTTAAAAACAATAAGATAGCCGGGCGTTGGTGGCACACGCCTTTAATCCCAGCACTCAGGAGTCAGAGGCAGACGGATCTCTGTGAGTTCGAGGCCAGCCTGGTCTACAAGAGCTAGTTCCAGGACAGGAACCAAAAGCTACAGAGAAACCCTGTCTTGAAAAATTCAAAAAAAAAAAAGAAAGAAACAAAAACAATAAGATATACCTCACGTATACTGACTTTGAAAAAGATTAGGTCGTTTCATTGTAGATTGAATGCCACTAATAATAGACTGATTGGTATTCCTCAAATACACATGTTGGCTGCTGAGATGTGTAGCCTGATACACTTACTTACTGCCAATGACTGTTTCTCAGTCCTCACAGCTGACTTTACGGAGTCAAGCAGGATTGAACACATCTGCACAGGACAGTTACCTAACTGGAAACTCAGTATTCACTCGCTCAAGCTAATCTTCCCAAATTATAAAATCACAAATTAGGTCTGTCTTCATTCATATGCCATAAATTAATATGTCCTGGCATGTTAAAAAAAAATCACTAAAAATGTCTGTATTAGTTTTCATTTTTATTGATGTGAAGAGACGACATGACCATCATAACCTGTATAAAGAAAATATTTAATGAAGTTTGCTCATTTCCAGTTCAGATTTCGGTGAATTTTCATCATGGTGGGGGCAGGATGATGTGCAGGATGATGTGGTGCTGGTTACGACGTGGAATGCAGACCACAGGAAGTTGACTGACATGCTTGGCTGTATCCAGAACACAGGAAGTCTCCAAGACCATCCACATTGACACACTGGTTTCAACAAGACCGTATCCATTTCAAAAATCCCACACTTCCTAATAGTACCACTCCCTATGAGAATACAAGGGCCAATTACATTCAACGCCACAATCAGGTCTTTGTCATACTTGTGACTCCAGCAGCTGATTTCCTACCGTTTCCCCCTGCAGGTTACTCAATAAACTATTCTTTCTACTCTGGTCTGAAGACAGAAACCACGTTCTACATGCAAATCCACCTCCAATGACTGTAATGGATAGTCAACTACATGACTCAAGTGGGTAATTTTAAAAGTCTGAGGTTGCAGTCATTTAATTTAAGAATTTTGGAGGTATAATCAAAAGGATAGCAAGGTCACTGACTAGAAAGCCAGAGACTGGGATAAAGGTCACCTATGTAAATATAGGAGAGCTTGTCTCAGAAATATTTTTCTAAGGGGATGGAGAGATGGCTCAGAGGTTAAGAGCACTGACTGCTCTTCCAGAGGTCCTGAGTTCAATTCCCAGCAACCACATGGTGGCTCACAGCCATCTATAATGAGACCTGGTGCCCTCTTCTGGCATGTAAGCATACGTAGAAAGAATGTTGTATACATAATAAATAAATAAAACTTTAAAAAAAAAGAAATAGTTTTCTAAAAGGCTGGGAGTGCAGCTATTCTAGAATAGTCTTTCCAGTGAGAAATCATTCCATTCAATTGAGAGATTAATAAAGACAAAGCTTTGTAATGATAGCATGCACCCCTCTCTGGTAAATGCTCAAAGAGGAGAGAGACGAGAACAAACACTGCATTCCACATGTGCCACCATTCTTAACTTTCTCTTAGGTTCAGACTCTTGCTTACACTCAGGAGAATTTAAATAGTGACAGGAAACTGTCTAGCCAGTCGGGCAAATGAGAGACTTACAAAGCAAAGATATTACCATAATTATTACATAAGTATACCAGAGTCATACTTTAGTGATACGGCCTGAGGTGGAGCGCCAGAAGATGAGAAAGATTAAAAAAAAAAAAGTAAAACAAAGAAAAGATAAATGCTGAGGCAGGAGTATTGCATATATGTCTTATTCCGAGCAAGCAATTGGAATAGCTTCTTGTATACTACTTCCAGAGGAAAATCAAAGTCAGCAGAAATTACCATACAATGGGACAAACTCATGAGACAGTTATTCAAATACTACAGCACAAGAGGATCACAGAATATGTCAAGAATATTATGGATTAAGCCCACAGTGTTCTTGGGACTGATAACTGTAGCTCCACGTGGTGGAAAGAGTATTGTTCTCAGGACTTGAAGACACTGTCCACCCAGACACAGGCTCCAGACCATTACCACCTCTCCCAAGCACATTCTTGCTTCCAATATAGGAGCTCTATTTTATTTGGCATAGCTCAGGAATTTAGGAAAAACTACTAATACCTATACACTAGGCTGTTCCTGGCTCTACCAAAAAGTCCCCGGGTTTGAGAAGGAGCTATGTTCCATCTCCATGAGGGAGAACTGAAATGAAAAGTGTTGCTTGATCAGCCCAGTCCTCTGCACAACAGTGTTTTCCTTTTCAAACAGCTGAAACCTGCTCTCATCGTGGGCATCTGGCAGAACATTAATTTTCCATAGAAGAAAACTGGGTATTTATGGCAGACCAGGCCCTCGAGTTCACTGTGACCCTGTAATGGCCCCTTGAGCAGCTTGTGAGAGGCCTGTTCTTTGACAGGGGAATAGGCCACGTGGCTGTTTGCAAATCAGCATTGTCTACTGTGTCCTGGACTAGAGCCAAATGTTTGGGCAATCCTAGAGAACAAATACGTCTCCTAGCATCCTAATCTCTCATACGACTTATCTTTGGGTAATTTAGAGGCAGCTCTTTCTCAGCTAAATATCTCTTAGGCATTGGTCAAGCCTTTATTTCACAATTCTACTCTTCTGCATCAAGGTTAGTAGTGTAGTGGGAACGAACACAAGAATGCCATTTACAAACTCCACAAAATTAACTCCAAATGGATCTCACTACTAAGTGTTAAACACAAAACGCCGAACTTCTGGGAGAACCTAGAAAAACTCTCCAACAGCTTGGCTTCCATATGCATCAAAATCACGTTGATATTGACTACAAAGAAGTTTCTACACACAACTCCCTCCTCGAAATGCTTTTCCCAGATGCTGCCCACAGAGGAATTTTTTCAAGACCAGAAACTGTGCCTGGAGAGTTGCGAGTACCAAATGGGACCTAAGAGAAACCTGACTGTACGTTTAGGCTCCCACCCAAGTTCCGCAAAAATCTGCAACACTGTCTCACATAGCTCACCATCCTCTCCTCCCCATCTTGGGACAGCAGCCCCTTACTCACCATGTCGTGGCTTCCATGCTCACCCATGCTTTCCTCCAAGTTCCCTGCCAAATCACTCACAACACACCACACAATCCACTGAGGCCTGCACTACTTTAAAATCAAGCCTGTAAAATGGCGCCAGGAAGTCCCACCTGACTTTTGACTGACAGGTCAGCTTCGAGGCTGTGATTGCCTAGTGAGACTTGAGTGACAGGAACACTTCTCTCAGGGTTAAAGTGTATTTAAAGGCACAGCACAGCAGTCTTGGTTCTGGCTCCCATACTCGATCCAGAATTTATGAACCTGCAGAAATATGAATTTCAATATCAATTACTCTGTCTGCAGTAGATGCCCCAGCTCTCTTCCGGCAGCCCATAGGCACATGGCCTTCTTCCTCTCGGACACAATGTGCCTGGCTTGCACAGCCCAGTACACAATATGGAGTGGAGTTATTCTCCTGTTCAACAGATGGAAGAGTGCCCTGAATATTACAAAATTACACATTTGGGACACAAAAGATGAAGTTTGTTCGATGGTTTCAGGCTGACATCAGAACTAAGGGTAGTTTTTGTCTGGTTGTCACAGATACTTCTGACAACCATGAGAGCAATTCAGGAACCAAATCACCAACAACACAATATTTTTCTCCTGAAAGAAAACTAGCTGATACATCCAGGAATTTAATTCCTGAATTTGAGGTCCAATCTTGAGAAAATATTACTAATACTACTACTAATAATAATAATAATAAGCGTTGTCTCATGTTAGTTGAACACCTAGGGAGAACAGGGCTAGAAGAATGCCTTTATGGGCAGTACATCTTCCTCAGTGAGCAGGTGAAAAAAATCCTTGCATTATTCAGGGTTCTTTACTTGAACAGGACTGGTAGAATGAAATTCTTCATATATGAAGAAGGTGGATTTATCAGAATGTCTCACAGGTTGTGGTTCAGCTATTCCAACAATGGCTACCTACTAATAGAAAGCTGAGTGAAAATCCATGAACTAGATGTCTCAGCAGATTTGCAGTATACATGAGAGTTCCAAAGATGAAGGCTCTAAATCTATTAAAGGAATAAACTTCCTAGCCAGATATGGAACAAGCAGGTAGAGAAAGAGAGAGAAAAAGAGAGAGGGAGACTGAGTTATGGCAGACAAATAGAGACAGTGCTTTTTTCTTCAATATTCCTATTAAGTAAACTGCACCAGAAGGGGGGATCCAGATAATAAATAGGGATTTTTGTTTGATTGATTTTCTTGATTTTTTCTTTTTGTGACATTGTTAAACTGTGTTGACCTGGATCACATTCTCTAGACCAGGCTGGTCACAAACTCAGAAAATTCAACTACTTCATTTTCCCAAGTGCTGGGATTAAAGATCCTCAACACCAAGAATTGTTGAAGGTGGATGTTTTTACCTCAAAAGATTCTGATAAAGGTGAGTTTTCCCATTTCAAAACCTTAAATAAGAAAACCCCCTATAGGTGTACCTAGCTTTTTGGGTTTTAATTAATACCAGAGGTAGACAGATTGACTACCTAGAACAGACTTCACAGCAGCCAAAACTGAAGAAATGAGACAGCTTACTTACCTCAGCTGACAAGGAGAACATGGGTATTATTTCCAAAGCAAAGCTCTTCCTAAAGAAGGAAAGCATGGAGATTTTACTTATAGAATCTGGACATGTTCCTGTGGAACTCTGCCTAATTCCTAAGCATAGTCCATCAACAAATCCACTTCTAAACATGATCAACATGATCACAATGTAAAAAGAGAGATATTTAGGGGCATTCTTATCTAAAACTCATGCAGGAACCTATGTAAATTTTTTAAAAATGAAAAGAATTTCCCTGGCAAGTTTATCTTACACTAAAACTTCTTAGTTGAGAATCAAATAAAAGAGACTGTGAGGCAGAATGCTTGGATCCCTTTTGTTATGCTTGATAACATAATTGTGATGTTAAATCTAAAAGTTAAATGTGGCAATGACACACAATTCCCCATATCCAAAAAACAGAGAACACAAACACAGATAACATCAAGGAAGAGGTACCCATCACTAATCTGTTATTTGAGGAACAGCTCTAGTGATCTACTTTAACCTGAGCACCAGCTGCTTTAGTCTCTGAGCATGTTGGCTCAGAAGAAGGTCATAGCTGCTTCCATGGAAGACCAGAATTAGTTTATTTAACTAAACCTGCCTGCTTCTTGTCTCAGGGTTGTAGCATTACTCTAGAGAGTTTGACTCTCTATTTTTTCTAAACTTTTTTGAAAATTATAGTTATACATATATATTGTTTGCATGTGTATGTTCACAGTAATTACAGAGCCCAGGAGAAGGGACAATAATCCAGAGACTACAGTTATGCCAAGTCTTACCTACTACGTGGGGTACGGAATGAAACTTCAGTCTTCTGTAACAGTACCCAGTACTCTTAATTGCTGAGCAATCTCTCAAGATCCACTTCTTTCATTTAAAATTTATCTCTGTACATTATTAATTAAAAGACATAACATCACGTTCCTGTATTTGGTCTTCCTCCACCTCTTCCCAAATATTTCCCTTGTAGTGTTTTACTTGTTAAGTATGTGTGAACAAATAGGCTGAAATATCAGATTACAATCTGATAAGTTTGTATTATTAGTTGTAGTTTTATGGCTTGGGGACTGACAATACTGTATTTTATAAACAATTAGGAACTTCACCCCCTACTGGTGGCTTATTCACATGGAGGGGAGTTCAGCTGTTTAAAATCACTATCAGGGGTCTGACTGTGATTAGGCTGTCTTACACAGGAAACAATGAAGAAGAGAAAACTTGGGGTGGAAAATACCTTAGTAGTGAAGTGGACTGAAGATTTTTCCAGAGTAACCAGGTTTCATTTCCAGTACATACTGAAGCTCAGTACTTTCTATATCTCCAGTACCATCTCCTGGCCTCTTAGACACCATACATGAATGGGACACAAAGGCATGTATACTGGAAAAATTCCAATACATATGAAATAATGATTACAATTAGTTTGTAAAAGTAACCACAACAAATACATAGGACAAATGATATACACCATAAAAACTATTTCTACAGCATTCTTTAAGTACCAGTACTCCAGACAGAGTGAAGAGAATATCATTGTGAGTTTCAAAGTTTGTGCTACATAGTCTACATAGACATAAACACACACACACACACACACACACACACACACAGAGAGAGAGAAAAAAAGCACAAAACTGAATAAAATTTCAGAAAAGCAGAATTAGGATATTGGGGCAACATAATACTTTTTAAAATCATTTCAGGTGTGAGATGGGGAATATTTAATGTTAGGCTGAGGTAGGAGAGTTGAGATAGTAAAAGCTGGGCAGCATCGGAAACTGAGAGAGGCGTCTTCTACTAGTGCCACCTGTAGGGAAAGAACTTGGGAAGGGGATAAGGTGTGTAAGTCTTTGTAAATTAACAGATGGGATGGATTGTGGCGGGGGAAGGCAGTG
Organism: Microtus pennsylvanicus; assembly: GCF_037038515.1. Lineage (NCBI taxonomy): Eukaryota > Metazoa > Chordata > Mammalia > Rodentia > Cricetidae > Microtus > Microtus pennsylvanicus. The sequence continues at coordinate 90,022,308 of NC_134579.1, forward strand.
GTTGGTGACCCAAAAGATAGTTTCTTTGACTCATGAATAAGAAGCTCAGTGGTCTCTAAAGCACATATGCAGGGTGCCCAGCCCTGTGAAATGAGATCCAGCCTCTTTGACAGGTACACCACAGGTGAAAAGGAAGGTCCCAACTGATGTCCTAGGAAACCAGGGATATATCCCTCCTTCTCTGTCACATAGAGGGAGAAAGGCCAAGTTAAATCTGGGAGATGAAGAGCTGGGGCCTGGATAAGAGCTTGGAGGAGTCTCTGAAAGGTTTAGTAATGGGATGGAGATGGAGCTCATGCAGAGATTCAAAAGGCCTTCAAAAGGAAGCTGAAAAACTCCCAGACCAGCAAAGTTGTAATTTTTGTCTTAAAGGCTGGAACACAGTAAAAATGCATGGAGACCAGGGAAAAACAGGCTGTCTCAGACTCTGTGAGACCTGCAGGCTGCTTTGGAGCAGTCTGTGTCAGGACAATGTACAAGGGCCTCTTGCAGGGAGTGCTGGAGATCAAAGCACACAACTGTGGAGAGGAAAGTGCCTGGCCAGAGCAAGAGCAAACACTAACACCTCAAATGATTTTAAAACTGGTGGAATAAATATATGTTAATAGAAGAATATGAAATGACAGAATCTAACAGAAGAAACTCTCTCTCTTAGGTGCATACTTCCTTTTGGGAGAGGAAAGAAAGGCAATCCAGGCCAGGGAGACAAAGAAAGTTTCTCTCCCCTGTAAAAAAAAAATACAGAGTTGGGAAAAGAAACTGTAGGTAAATAATACATACTTGGGATTATATTTACCTGTGATGATGTTGGAGAATCTAAACTGACCACTTGAAGCTCATAAAAACCTTTCTTAAATTTAGGTATATTGTGTGGTCATTTTCATTGAATTTTACAAAATCTTTAATTTCTTAATTTATTTTTTCCTTGACTCATTGATGATTCAGTTGACCATTGTTTAATTTCCATATGTTTATGGACTTTCTGTAATTAGTATTGTTGTTGAATTTTAATATAATTCATGGTCATCCAATAAGGTACCTGGAGTTATGCCAATTTCTTTATATGTTGAGGTTTGCTTTGTCAATTTTTGAGGGGGATCCATGAGGTGCTGAAAAGAAGGTATATTCTATTATGTTTGGATAGAAGGTTCTATAGATGTTTGTTAAGTCCATTTAAGTCATAACATCTCTTAGTTCCCTTATTTCTATGGTCATTTTCTGTCTGAGAGACCTGTCCAGTGGTGTGATTAGGTGTTAAAGTATCTCACTATTAGTGTGTGTGGTTTACTTGTGATTAAAGCTTTAGTAGTGTTTCTTTTATTTATGATGGTGCCTTTGTATTTGGGGCATAGATGTTCGGTATTGAGATTTCCTCTTGATGTATTTTCCTCTGAGCAGTATAAAATGTCATTTTTGTCCCTTTTGATTGATTTTAGTTTGAAGTCTATTTTGTTAAATATACCAGCATGTTTCTTAGGTCCACTTGATTGAAAAATTTTTCCCAACCCTTTTCTCTGAGGCAATATCAGTCTTTGAGGTTAAGGTGTGCTTCTTATATGCAGTGAAGGATGTTTTCTATTTTCATATCCAATCTGTGAACCTGTGTCTTTTTATAGATAAGCTGAGTCCATTTATATTAAGGGTTTTAATGACCAGTGATTGATTATGGGACATAATGAAAGCAGTGTTAAGAAGAAAGTTCATAGCTCTAACGGCCTTCAAAAGGAAGCTGGAAAACTCCCACACTAGTGAGTTAACAGAACAGCTGAAAATTAACCAAAAGACAAAGAGAGAATATTCAAATTAACAAAATCAGAAATTAAAAGGGAGGCATAAGAACAGCCATGGAAGAAATTCAAAGAATCATTAGGCCACATATCAAAAACTTGTACTCCACAAAATTGGAAAAATTAAAGAAAATGGACAATTTTCTGGATAAATATAATTTACCAAAATTAATCATGACCAGATAAGCAAATTAAATAGATTATAACTGCTAAAGAAATAGAAATGGTCATCAAAAGTCTCCCAACCAAAAAAGCGCAGGGCAAGACGGTTTTAGTGCAGAATTCTATAAGATATTCAATGTAGAACTAATACCAAAATCCCTGAAACTGTTCCACACAATGGAAATAGAAGGAACATCACCAAACACTTTTTATGAGACTACAATTACCCTGATACCCAAACAACACAAAGACATTACTAACAAAGAGAATTACACACTAAACTCACTCATGAATATTGATGCAAAATTACGCAGCAAAATACTGGCTAACTGAATCCAAGAACACATGAGAAAAATCATCAAGCATGATCAAGTCAGGTTCAACCCAGAGATGCAGGGATGGTTCAACATATGATAATCTGTCAATGTAATCCACCATATAAACAAACTGAGGAAAAAACCCACATGATGATTTCATTAGATGCTGAAAAAGCCATTGACAAAATACAACAATCTTTCATGGTAAAGGTCTTGGAGAGAGCAGGGATAAAGTAACATATCTAAACATAATAATTGCAATATACAGCAAGCCAACAGCCAACATCAAACTAAATGGAGAGAAATTCCCAGTGATTCCATTGTAATCAGGAGCAAGACAAGGTTGTCCACTCTCTCCATATCTATTGAATATAGTACACGAGGTTGAGCAATAGCCAACAAAGGAGATCAAAGGGATACAAATCAGAAAAGAAGAAGCTGAATTCTCATTATTTCCTGACGATATGATAGTTTACAAAAGCCAACTCAAAAATTCTACCAAGGAATTTTAACAACTCATAAACACCTTCAGTAATGGAGCAAGATACAAGATTATCTTGAAAAACTCAGTAGCCCTTTTTTACACAGCTGATAAATGGGCTGAGAAAGAAATCAGAGAAGCATCACCCTTTACAACAGGCACAAATAACATAAAATATCTTGGAGAAATTGTAACCAAACAAGTGGAAGTCATGTATGACAAGAACTTTAAATTTTTGAAGAAAGAAATTGAAAAAGACACCAGAAAATGGAAAAAACTCCCATGATCTTGTGTAGGTAGAATTAACATAGTAAAAGTGGCAATGTTACCAATAGCAGTCTAAAGATTCAATACAATGCTCATCAAAATCCCAGCAATTTTTTTACAGACCTCAATAGAACAATCCTCAAATTCATGTGGAAAAGCAAAGTAAATAAATAAATAAAAATAAACAAACCTATAACCAAAACAATAAAAGAACAATAAAGGAACTTCTAGAGGCATCACAATCCCTGACTTCAAACTCTACTACAGAGTTACAGAACTGAAAACAGCATAGCATTGGCATAAAAACAGAGAGGAGGACCAATGGAACCAGATAGAAGACCCAGATATCAATCCACACACTGAAAAACACCTGATTTTTGATAAAAAGCAAAAATTATAAAATGGAAAAAAGGAAGCATATTCACCAAACGCTGCTGACCTAACTGGATATCAATATGTAGAAGAATAAAAATAGATTCATAACTATCACCATGCACAAAACTCAAGTCAAAATGGATCAAAGACTTCAACTTACATCCAGGCACATGGAACCTCATAAAAGAGAAAGTGGGAAGTACACTTGAACTCATTGGCACAGGAGACCACTTCCTAAATATAATCCTAGTAGCACAGACACTGAGAAAATGAATTAATAAATCGACCTCCTGAAACTGAGAAGCTTCTGTAAAGCAAAGGACATGGTCAACAAGGCAAAACAGCAACCTACAGAATGGAAAATGATCTTCACCAACCCCACATTGCACAGAGAGTTGATCTCCAAAATATAAAAAGAACTCAAAAAATTGGTCATGAAAACAACACATAATCCAATAAAAATGGAGTACAAATCTAAACAGAGAACTCTAAGTAGAGTAACCTAAAATGGCTGAAAGATACTTAAGGAAATGTTCAACATCTTTAGCTATCATAGAGATGTAAATCAAAACAGCTCTGAGATAATATCTTCTACCTGTAAGAATGGCCAAGATCAAAAACACTGATAACAACTTACGCTGGAGAGGGTGTGGGGTAAAGGGAACACTCCTCCATTGTTTGTGTGAGTGTAAACTAGTACAGCCACTTTGGGTATCAGTATGGCAATTTCTCAGAAAATTAAAAAACAACCTACCTTAAAACCCAGCAATACCACTTTTTGATATATACCCAAAGGGTGTTCAATCATACCACAAGGACCTGTTCTCAATTGTGTTCATAGAAGCATTATTTTTCATAACCAGGACCTGGAAACAACCTAAATGCCTCTTGACTGAAAAATGAATAAGTAAAATGTGGTTCATATTCACAATGGAGTACTACACAGCAAAAAAAAAAAAAAAAAAGATAATGACGTCTTGAAAGTTACAGGCAAATAGATAGATCTAGAAAACATCATATTGTCTGAGATAACCCAGACTCAAAAAGACAAATATCATATGTACTCTCTCATAAGTGGCTTTTAGACATATATAAAGAAAAACTAGCCTATAATTCACATTTCCAAAGAAGTTAAACACAAAGAGGAACCTAAGAGCGAAATACATGGATCTAATCTACACAGGAAGTAGAAAAAGGCAAGAACTTTTGAGTAAATTTGGACCATGGGGACCATGTGAGTGGGTAGAAGGGGAGAAGAAAGGATAGGAGAGGGGTGGAGAAAAATAATAGCTCAATAAAAGAAAGAAAAATTAATAAAAAAGAACCTTTCCTAAGTGGCAAAAAAGTTAGGTCTATCATATTATTATTATTCGTGTTTTGTATTAAAATCCATGTTGTGGAAGAAACAAAGAGACACATTTTTCAGTGATAAAAAAAAGTTTGAAATTCCAAAATTAATTTTGGTTAAAAGCAGAAATATCCCCTTTCTTATTCAGAAGGTTGTGTGTGTAAATTAAGAGGTGTCTCCATCAAAATCAGAATTTTTTAACTTTTATATTTTAAAAAATATTGAAATGGAATATAGAAAACTAAGCTTGGGTCTAAACAGTATACTTAGCTATAGCTTTATAAGGGGCAAGAATTATAGATGTTAAATTTTTAAAATTATTTTTACAAATGGGGAACTTGGAAAATTTACCCTGTCTTTTTAACAGATAAAGGTGTTTTTTGACTTTCAAGCATACATAATTAAAATAAATTCTATGGCAGAAACTAAAAAAATGCATAGCTTTGCTGGGCGGTGGTAGTGCACACCTTTAATCCCAGCCCTTGGGAGGCAGAGGCAGGCGGATCTCTGTGAGTTAGAGACCATCCTGGTCTACAAGAGCTAGTTCCAGGACAGGGTCCAAAACCACAGAGAAACCCTGTCTCGAAAAACCAAAAAAAAAAAAAAAAGCATAACTTTGCTTATGTGGAATTATTTATAACAATAGTACATTTATAAATACAGTTTTCAATATATAAGATAATATTTTCAAAGATTATTTGAATATGTTAGAATAATTTAGATTGGCCAATAGCTTGTATTTTTAATTAATAATATTTATAAATTATGTAAACAAATTTTCACATATAAGTTATATAAAAATTTTTATAATCAGTTGTAAATTTACAGTAAAATAGATTGATTTTTAGAGTTTAAAATAATACTATTATGTGTAATGAGCATGGAAACAGATCCCTCTGAATGAGTAACAAGGGGGAATCTACAGTGTAGGTAAAGTAGGAAATCTATAGTATAAGGATCAGTATAATATAGAAAATAGAAAGTTAAGCAAGAAAACTGTGTAAAGTAGAAAATTATTAGGAGAAATATTAAGAGAACATTTTTCCCCACTTGGAGGCTCTGCCAGATGGGAAGGCTGCATTGAGTAACCATGGTAACAAAAGCAGTCTTGCCACACAAGAAGGACCCCACCCTTGTCTGTCCAGTCGATACCGTTAGCCTAGGACACCTGGCTATCAGAAGGATCAGACCGGAGACGGGTTCAAACGGGAATAAAAGGAGAGGCAGAAGCAAGGCAGTCACTCACCATCACGATGGCCTCGTACGCCAGGTGACGTCACAGGCTGTCAGTGCTGCTGCAGGTGCTCAGCTTGCTGCTAGTCCTGCTGCAGCTGCTGGGCCCTGTAGGGAGATCCTCTGAATGCCCTGCCTCTGAAGAACACAACATCGCCAGACCACACAGCCTGAATTATCAAGAGATAAGTTTTGTGTTCAAGCTCCTGGTGTGGTCAGGCATCCAGCCTGAAGAAACCCAAAACTCCTTTTTAGGGCTGAAGAAACCCAACAGTCCTTTTCAGGACTGAAGAATCCTTAGAGGAGGTATCAGGTTATACGATGCTATTTACACGCAAGAATGGAACGCCCTAAATCTGAGATGAATGCACTAATGACAAGAGAAGAGCGCAAATGTACTTAAGCATGTGTTTAGTGTGTGAAATGTTAAGAGATATTTTATGGATAATTGATAAGTTGAATGGAGGTTAGGAATTGGTTTAATGTAGTAGGATTAATTAATTAATTAATTGTGGTATTCAATTATTTGTGTGTTGCCTATCATGGTCCTCCCAAGCGTGCTAAGAGTGTGAACCCCCTTAATGCATTGGATATAGAAGCTATTAATAAAGAATCATTATAAAGACAGTTCTCTTGCTTGGTCTGGTTACTCATCGATCTCTGGGAAGAATGGCACTGAGTCCTCATAGCACTACTGGCAAAAGAACCCTGAGCTGAGGAAGTTTACAGGGATTGAAGTGGCTAAACAAAATAGCTCGTGACATTATGGTATTTATATTTTCAAATATCATGTACATTTATATATATTGTATATTATAAGACTATATTATGTACTTATATATATAATATAATGTTACAATAACTACATAAATTATCCAAACAATTGTTTAGATAATTAATCTTTAGACTGTATCTCTTAATTTCTCTTACTTATGTTAATAGATAATGATTTAAGTAAAGTTTCTGTTTATAGTTTATAAGTTACTTGTCTTATACAGATGGAACTTGTGTTTTATTTTTATTTTTTTGATTTTTTGAGACAGGGTTTCTCTGTAGGTTTGGTGCCTGTCCCGGAACTAGCTCTTGTAGACCAGGCTGGCCTCGAACTCCCAGAGATCCGCCTGCCTCTGCCTCCCCAGTGCTGGGATTAAAGGCGTGTGCCACCATTGCCCGGCGGAACTTGTGCTTTATATGTGTTAAATTGAGTCTAAAAATTGATAATGAATGTGAGGGCCAGCCATGATAATCTAAATCGGGACAGAAGGGAAGTTCTTTACTTCCTCCAACCATTATTGCCTGGGACTCTGACTACTGATAAATTTAAATGGAGTCTATTGTCTCTATAGTTTACTCTGAGACGATCCCTGGCAGGCTGAGATTACCTGAACCCCCACCCAAGAGCAGACAATTCAAAGGAAATTCCTGGCATTCCAAGCAAGTAAATAGAAATATTTGCCAGCACTTCACCAGGACACACCTAGACAAATGTCAGCCAATCAGGGGTCCTGAACCTCAGAGACCCCTCACCCCCACGTTTACTCCTATAAAAACCCAATTCTAATTGAGCTTGGGGCTCTCCAGATATTCCAATACGCTGGACTTGTGGAGAGACCGAGTTTGCAAACTTGATTAAAATAAAGGCTCAGTGTTCTTTGTTGGCTTTTGTGGGGACACACAGATTTGGGCATAACAATGAATTTATTTAATATAGAAATGAAAATTCTTAATCAGCAATATAATATGCATATATATGGAGGTGTTTAATTATGAATCCTTTACAATGTATTATGAGACAATTTAGGCATTATAAAGTGAACAAAATAGCTGCTTTATGATTGTAGAAAAAAGGGAAAGTGCATTTTAAACTCTTAATGGAGATAACAGGAAAAAGGAGAGAAATGCTGAAAGACCTGGATAAATCCAGAACCCCCAGCAGGAAAATATAGAGCCGAAAATCTAAGCTGGGAGAAAGAATCAGAAATCTAGGATTAGCTGGTTCAGTGACTGTGTTTCAGGAACTAGCTGAAGATAAAGTTAGATTGTAATCTTGAGAATTATCTTGAGAAACAAGGAGTTTCCCCCTTGTGATTATCATTGGTATTTTTGGAATACTGTGTTTCAGGAACTAGCTGATTATGACCTTGAGAGTGATCTTGAGAGGCAGGGAGTCGTCCCCTCGTACTCACTGCTTGAATTTTTGTAATTTCTATGATGCCCTCCCTACCCCTTTGGATTACTGGGCTTTATAGTTCCTTCACTTAACCCCTTCTCCTGGTTACTCAGGGTCGAACTCTTTCCCTGCATGGGTTATGAGTCTCGATTCCAGTGCACTGGTTCCCATCTCACCAATTAAACCTCATGGGATTGCTCGTGAGTTACTGGCTGGGTGGCAGGGTGGGGGGCGGGGATCGTGTTATCCCGAGACTTGAGTGAGAGAGTCTCCCCACATCGGGGGTCTTTCAATGTGAGTGCAGATAGTTTAAAATTCAGTTAAAAAGAGACAGATATTTGGTGGCTGTATTTTGATCCATACCTGTGAGGTAGATGGCATGTAATAAGAAGACAATTACACAGTTGGAGAAATAGGTCCCTAGTGTTAGGATGAAAATTTTGTAGAGTTAAATGAAGACTGTAGAATTTAAATTTAACTAGAAAGCAACAGTATGTTTTTTTCTTGACTGGCTGGCTGGGAGGGCACGGGAGCACAGGAGAGTGGCAGTTGCTGACATCTGAACAAGCTGGGAGATGAGTGAAAGAACAGGGGGAGGGGCAGAGACACAGCTGCACAGGAGAGTGCAGACAATTAGACAGATGCAGAGAGATAATAAGCATTATAAAGTAATATTTAATGAGTTATCTTGAATGTCTCCAACTGAAATTTTAAAAAAAATCCTGTAGAGTTTTTACAAATCATCAGAGTACCCTCTCTTTGGAATTTGGTCTTGGATTGGCTAAAGGCAGCTTTCTGAATGTGGCCACTTATATTATGGAAACATGACTGGGGCAGGATAGCCTTATTCAGAAAGAGAGAAGGACAGGATTTAGTGTAGTAACAGGAAGAAAAGTTTTAGGAATAGTTTATGCAGTGTTGAGAAATCATCACATGGGTTTTTAAAGTAGCTGAAATGTCTCTCCACAGAGCCTAATGCTGTGGGCTCCTTAGGGAAACTTGCTTTGTCATTAAAACACCAGGGGTAGGCACCTGGGCTGCCTACAAGGCAGTTTTAAAGTTTAAAGCACAAGTTGGACCATTTAGATTTTAGTGGGTTACAGTAAAGAAATATGTTCACAGTTCACAGGAATCCAAACTGCCAGGCCTTAATCCTACGTGATAGCATGGCAAAAATATTTTCGACTGAAACATGATTAATAAAACTCAGAGAAAGTAATTGGGGTTCAAGCTGAAGGTCAGAGAAGTAAAGCAGGCAACCACTGGCTCTTACCTCTCCCTCAGTCCAAAATGGTGATCTTGCCTCCAGGAATTTTAGAATTTATTAGAATACAAATAAAATACCACTATATTTCTGCCTTTTTCTAAAATAAAAAAGAAGTCTATAACTAATATAAGAACCAATATAACAAGAATTACAATAAGTATATGTAATATGGACAGTCAATAAATACATCAACAATGTCGAATCCATTTGCATTTAAAAAAATAGAGAAAATACTTCATATCTGTTCTATCTTGGTGAGTCCAAAATCTTATACATAATTTGTATTCTATCATAACTTGCTTTCTGTATCTGATAAACTATTGCTATAACTATTTAATCTTCAACTCCCTCAGAGACCAAGAAGGAAATAATATCAACTGAGTAAGCAGAAAGTACAGGATGTGATTTCCAATAAATGTGAGTAATGACAAAAACAGTTCACTGCCTGAACAGTCACCCAAATTCCTTTGAAGTATTGGGGCATCCATCTTTAGCCTACAGGCCTTCACAGATGATTCTGTAAAGCAGGATATTCTTTTTTTTTAAATATTTATTTATTTATTATATATACAATATTCTGTGTGTATGCCTGAAGGCCAGAAGAGGGCGCCAGACCTCTTTACAGATGGTTGTGAGCCACCATGTGGTTGCTAGGAATTGAACTCAGGACCTTTGGAAGAGCAGGCAATGCTCTTAACCACTGGGCCATCTCTCCAGCCCGAAAGCAGGATATTCTGAAGGGCTTTTTCTCCTTGTCTTGACCATGCTTGGCAGTCATTTTCTTTTGTGTCCTGCTTGTCCAATTAGGACAGTATATTATCAGCAGTCGACCCGGACATTTTCTTGCCCCGAGGTTTACATTTTGACCCAAAGAGAGTAGATTCCATGTGGTCTTTCTTTACTGTCCATTATTTTCTAGAAAGTACATTGGTGCTGACAGGAGCAGACAGGTTTCATTTTCATAAAAAAAGAACAACCTAGGCAATTAAATCATTGTAAGTACCATATTCTGTAGATTTCTGAAGTGTTTGAAAATGACCTGTCCATCTAAATTATATCTCTGTGTGACCTGGAAAAATACCTAATGTGACTACAAGTTCAATTATGATAGATGACTAATTATTAAACTGCATTTCCTTATTATCTTAAACAGTTGGTAATAATAATGTTCAAGGACTAGGGATGCATTACATTGGTAAGTACAATACCTTGAACAGAATTAGAAATATATGTGTAGGAGCCAGCCCAGAATAAGCTAAGTAGAAACAGACAACCCAAAAGAAGTTCTTTACTTCCAACCGTTATCACCTGCCCAAGTAAGACTCCGCTATCGATAAGTTTAATGGAGGCCTGAATCTCACTCAGTAGTTGACCCTGAAGCAATTCATGGTTGCAGAAAGAAACACCAACTGAGATGACCTGAGTACCACCCAAGAACAGACCATCCAAAGGAAATGCTTAATGTTCCAACCATTATAGACAGGATCACCTGCCAGCACACTCACCAGGACACCCCTAGACAAATGTCATCCAATCAGAGGTCCTGAACCTCAGAAAACCCTCACTCCCACCTTTACTACTATAAAAACCCAACTTTAACTAAGTTTGGGCTCTCCATTTATTCCAATACGTTGGACATGTGAAGAGACTGAGTTTGCAAACTTGCATAAAATAAAGGTTTTTTGCTTTTACATATGGGACTCAGTCTCATTGTTGGTGTTTAGGGAAACATTGCATTTCTGGGCATTATGTACATACAGTATGTTTTAACAAAATTAATCTCAAATTTCTATAAGTATACAAAGATTGTATACAATACAAAAATCCAGTCCAATGTAAAACATTTAAAACTAATAGTTGATTTTTAAATGAGGTTCTATAGTCGACCTTTTAACTTATCATATCTATGTCCTCCCTTTTTCACAGGAGATTCAATAATCTACCATTTTACAGTCTCATATCTATAAAATACACAATCTGTTGGATAACCAAAAATCAACAACACCATCTCTTGGGAATGTGGGTGTCATATTCTTCTTAAATTTCCTGCTGTCTGATGGCAATGATATTTTTAGGGAATCCTGAAAGAAAAAAATGATTTAATTGCTAAGTCATGGAATAGGCAGCTATATCATTTTTTTGCAGTCTATGTATAATGAATATGGCTTGTCTCAAGTCCTGGCTAGAGTAGTTTGTGAGGCTGGATCATCTCAGCTAGACACCTCTGCTGTGCACATTTATAGAGATCCAACCTCAGTCTGCCCTGAGGATAGAACATCTACCCCAGGATCCTGGTTCTGAAATGAGAGACTTCTGTTAGAGACTGACCTGACTTTCATATAAGATAATATGCACAGGTGATCAAACTTGATTAGCTGTGAATTATGCACAATGAATTCCACATTTTCCTTTTGGAACCAATGTCCCGGAAAATTTATGAAGTTGCCTTCAACCATGAGAAAATTCTAGTAGTGTTTGGTGAAGCTTAGTTTCCTTCCTAAGAGCTGATTTCTCTCTGGATAGGAGATCTGGTAACTGATTCCTCTAAGGGGTGTCTTTTACACACACACACACACACACACACACACACACACACACACACACACACACACAACTAAGAGTAAGAAATGGAGGTGTATTGAATTTAGAAGCTTCTATGAAATCTCCTGCTTTGCTGTATGTCACTCCATAGGTGTCAAGGAGAAGTCTCAACAAAAATATCTCTAGCCAGCAAAAGGACATGGGGATTAGAAATACAGTAAAGAATATGAAGGTTTCAATAGTGTGCCCAAGGCGATGTCCCCAGTTAGCTCCTTGGGCAGCTGAGGATAGGGAACCTGAAATGACCCTATCTGATGAATATCTTGCATATCACCATAAAACCTTCATCTGGCGATGGATGGAGGTAGAGACTGAGACCCACACTGGAGTATCGGACTGAGCTTCCAAGGTCCCAGTGAAGAGCAGAAGGAGGGAGAACATGAGCAAGGAAGTTAGGACCACGAGGGGTGCACCCACCCACTGAGACAGTGGGGCTGATCTATTGGGAGCTCACCAAGGCCAGCTGGACTGTGACTGAAAAAGCATGGGATAAAACCGGACTCTTTGAACATGGTGGACAATGAGGGCTGATGAGAACCCAAAGACAGTGGCACTGGGTTTTTTTTTTTTTTTTTTTAAATATTTATTTATGTATTATGTATACAGTGTTCTGTCTGTGTGTATGTCTGTAGGCCAGAAATGGGCACTAGACCTTATTACAGATGGTTGTAAGCCACCATGTGGTTGCCGGGAATTGAACTCAGGACCTTTGGAAGAGCAGGCAATGCTCTTAACCACTGAGCCATCTCTCCGGCCCGGCACTGGGTTTTGATCCTACTTAATGTGCTGGCTTTGGGGGACCCTAGCCAGTTTGGATGTTCACCTTCCTAGATATGGATGGAAGGGGGAGGACCTTGGACTTTCCACAGGGCAGGGAACCGTGACTGCTCTTCGGACTGGAGAGGGAGGGGGAGAGGAGTGGGGGGAGGAGGAGAAGCATGGGAGGAGGGGGAGGGAAATGGGAGGCTGGGAGGAGGCGGGAATTTCTTTTTTCTTTCAATAAAGAAAAAAAAGAATATGACGATGTGAATGAAAATAATAAAATGGAGAAACATATAGGGTAATATCAGGAGGCAATTTTTGTGAGCACTGAATTTAATTTTAAGCATTTAATTTCCAACTGCTTAAAATACCGTTGATCCCAAAAAGAATGGTCCCCAGTTAAAGTGGGACTAATTGGTGAACCCCCAAATGCACAGAAGTGTGGCCGGGAGTACAAGGGAGTATGTGAGGGATCCCACAAGAAAATTGCATCACAAGTGAAAAGGTAAAGACTGAGCACTCAGAAATCAATAGTAGACATAAAAAAGGAAAGAGAAAGGCAGGGCATAAAATCAGGAGTAAAACTGTAAATATTTGTAAATATGGAACAAAGAATTAGCATTCATTATCTGTCCTGTCGCTTGGATGTGTATTGAAAGCTAGAGCTAAAATGACATGGCTATGCCTGCCTAAACTTGTGTTCTCACACGGAGGTCTCAGAGCAACTGTAATGGCGGCCACCTGCGAGCCTGTAAATTTGTCAGTCCGCCTCTAACATTAGCCTCTAATGGGACTGCTGAACATAAATGAAGGGACAAAACCAACTATTTTGTGCTAAGTCCCAAGGTGGCTGTCAGCAGAGTGGGAAGTTCCCTAGACTTGAGCGCAGCTGCTGAAGGCGGCTCTCAGCAGAGTAGAAAATCCCCTAGACTGGAGCCAATCAGAGAGTCACCTGTACCCCTTATGCCCATAACAATAGATTTGTGAGTTTTTTGCCTTTACAAACCCTGCCTAAGAATGATGAGATCCTCTTCCGACCACTGCTGCATCATTGTCCTAGACAAGGTCCCTATCACGATTTGTACTACAGGATTAAACCTTGCTTTTGCATTTCTGTGAGTCTGTGTCTCTTGTGGTCTTCTTGGGGTCCCTGCAACTTGGGCACTACAATAAAAAGCAGAGCAGGCAATGAGCGAATGGCCGCCTGTTCCCAAGGATTCAGGCAGTACAGCCAAGCAGTGGAGAGGGAGCATGACTTGTGTGCCACTATATGATCCAACATCAAGACCAAATCCCAGGGCTGGAGAGATGGCTCAGTGGTTAAGAGCATTGCTTGTTCTTCCAAAGGTCCTGAGTTCAATTCCCAGCAAACACATGGTGGCTCACAACCATCTGTAATGAGGTCTGGTGCCCTCTTCTGGCCTGCAGGCATACAGACAGAACATTGTATACATAATAAATAAATAAATAAATATTTAAAAAAAAAAAAAAAGACCAAATCCCAGTTCCAAGCCTGACAGCCTTGCAAAGAAGTAGTCTAAGGAAACTGTGGCTTTAGGCCAGGCAAGTGTCTGTGAAAACGTAAATGAGCAAGTTAAGCCTGTCAGCTAGGCAGACTTGCAGTTTGGATTACAAAGATAGTTTACAAACTGTAAATAAAAATCCAATGATAAAACCTTTATTTAAAATATTCCATGGGAGACCTTGAAACACTCAGTGAAATTCTTAAAGGGAACAGTGATCCAAATTCCACTAGACAACTTACAAAAGCTGCCAGACAGGTACTTTCCCAGGTAGAGTAAGGTATACAGAAACAGCAAGTACATTATATTAATTATGATCAGCCTTGGCAAATATGTATATCGCCTACAAAACTTACCCCTACAGCAGTGTTATGGCAACATGGTCTGTTTCTATGGTTGCACCTTCCTGTTTCATCAGTTAAGGCATTAAACCCTTATTTTGAAGCAGTATCTTGTTCAGCACAGAAAGGCAGGATGGAATCTGGGAAATATTTTGGTAAGGAACTCGATATGATCAATGTTCCTTATGCTAAGCAACAGATTGACTGGTTATTTCAATATAGTGATCAATGGATAACCGTATTTGCTTGGTTTGAAAGCCAGGTTAATAATCTTTTCACAATTGATCCGTTGCTACAATTCATTCAACTACATTCCTTTATTTTTCCTAAAGTTTTAGCAAAAAGATCCTTTAAAGGATGCTACACTAATTTTTGCAGATGTTTCTTCCAATGAAAGAGCTGCATATGTGGTTAATGGTGAAGAACATGTAGAACAAACAGAACTGACCTCAACTCAAATAGTTGAGCTGCAAGCTGTATCTGTAGTGTTTCAACTTTTTGCAACAAAAGGCATTTAATCAATATACTAACTGCTGATATATATTTAATGCTGTCCAGGTCATAGGGACTGCTCCTTATATTGGGGCTAGCAATGAACAGGTTAAGATGCTAGTCCAGCAAATTCAAAATGCCATACAACAATGTAGATTGCCATGCTTTGTAGGTCATAGCAGAATGCATTCAAATCTTCCCGGTCCATTAGGTGAATGTACTGCTTCAGTTGATAATCTTACAAAAATAATTGCTGTATCTCTGGTGGGGCTAGCTCAGGAATCACATGCTCTACATCATCAAAACAGTATAAATTTAAGAAAACAATTTAGATTAACAAGAGAAGTTGTCTGCCAAATTATTAAGCAATGTGATATGTGCTCACAGTATTTACTTGTACCTCTCTGGAAGTTAATCACTGCGGCCTACTTCCTAATCATTCATGGCAAATGATTGTTACTAACATTGCAGAGTTTGGAAAATTAAGCAATGTGCATGTGACAATTGATACATACTCAGATTCTTGATGGCCACTCAACAAACTGGAGAAGCCACTAAGCATGTAATAATTCATTGCTTAAAAGGCTTCTCATGTATAGGAACCCCCAAATCATAAAGATGGATAATGGGTCTGGATATGTTTGTAAAGCAGTTCAGCAATTTTGTTCCCAATGGAGTATCAAATTTAAGACAGGTATTTCTTATAATCCTCAAGGATAAGGAATTGCAGAGCATGCCCATGGCTCCTTGAAAGGGCAACTTGAAGAAATAAAAGCAGAATTATATCCTCAAATGCCACACAATGCCTTGAATCCTGTACTTTTTACACTAAACTTCTTGGATATGGATGTCCATGAGCAGTCTGCTGTGGACAGATTTTGGCATGATGGCACAAATGCAACCTTTGCTACAGAAAGGTGGAGAAACTCTTGCACCGGATTATGAAAGGGACCAAATCCTGTGTTAATATGGGGTTGAAGGTATGTCTGTGTTTTCTCACAGGATAAGTATCAAGCAAGATTGCTTCCAGAACATTTAGTTAGATGCCTCCAACACAGGTGTACCAGCCTGATGATATTGCAGCTTCAGATGACTCCACAAGAGAAGCAGAAAGAGATTCCTGACCCCATGGTCACAACCTCCTCATATCACCATGCTGCAGGCCAAGGAAAGGAATACCGGAACCAGTGTTCCTGACTCACAACACCATGCTGCAGTCTGACAAGTGAAAGATCTTGGTGATGACTGGTGATTCCTAGATTTTTGATATAATTGTTACACAAGCTTCCAGAAGTAGTGAGTTCTGTTTTTTGGAACCAGAGCAGAAACACAGACTGAATACTTGACTCTTTTTACTTCTGGACGAAGAACTCAGATTGCCAATGAAGTATTAAGTCTGTGGTTGAAATGTTGAAAGAACCTGAGAACTGAGACCTCAATTTTCACCTGAGGGGAAAAAAGGAAATATTATAAGTAGTGGCC
Source organism: Microtus pennsylvanicus (assembly GCF_037038515.1). Classification (NCBI taxonomy): domain Eukaryota; kingdom Metazoa; phylum Chordata; class Mammalia; order Rodentia; family Cricetidae; genus Microtus; species Microtus pennsylvanicus. The sequence goes on from NC_134579.1 coordinate 90,038,916, forward strand.
AGAGCCCCTCATCAGATATGAGGAGAGTAGCCTAAGGGTTTTGCTGCTGCTCAGATACTGTGACAAATGCTTAAAAGAAGCTTTGACTTGGACCTTGACCTATTATAAAAACCTTTTGTTTAGGATGGATTTAAGACAATCATGATTTGACAAATTGTATTATGGTATTGTCCTGTTTCATTGTGTTATGGCATTGACCTGTTGATGTTTTAGTTCATTATAAGATGTTAATGACTAAATTGTTATAACTTATCTAAGAAAAATTTGAAATTTCCAATGAATTGTTGAATTTGACATGTTTGATAAGACAAATTTAGATTTTGATACAACTGAATACTAACAAGACACACTATAGACCAATTCAAAATGGGCATTCCCAACCCTGGTGATCCTCCACTCCTTTAAGTAGGAGATTTATGAACATAAAAGTAGGCATAACACAAAGTATTAACTGCTGATGAGCTCTCTTGAAAGGAACTTGGCTCAGAAACACAGAGCCCGGTGCTTTATCTCTTAACCCTGTGATTACAAAGGTCAGCAGTCACTGATGCGTTTAATCCTTTTTCCACCCAAGTGCCAAACACAAGGACTTGCATAGTTGGAATACACGTTCTGAAGATGGGTAAGTCTGGGAAATGGAAAGGTGTTCACACGAGACAGATGCAAACATCTGTACTGTTGCAGAAGTATAGGCTTTATTAAAGTTATTAAGAAGGGAATGTTAAGAAAAAATAAGAAGAAAAGGGCAGCACCACCAGCACAAGAAATCTAATCAAAACCAAATCAAAATTCCCATCGTTTTCTTAAGTACGATACTCTCTGGTGGCTAAGCCCATGGTGGGGAGACAGAAAAGCAGGGAGCCCATGCAGACCTGAAAACCACTTGTTTATCCTCTGGGTGGCCACTTACATACCCTGTGGAAGTGATCCTAAACGCCCCCCCTCAGGGAGAGGTCAGGACCTGACATGCTGGAATTTGAAGTCAAGAGCAATGCATCTCCCAGGCCAGGTTGGTTGAGATGGATGCCAGGGGCTGGAGGTTGCGCTCCCAACCTAACAGGAAGGAATTGTGGAGGCCAAAAATGTGAGCCTATTTCCAAGTTGACAGAAGGTCAGTGAGTTGGAACTTACCTCTAGTTTTTTCAAAGTTATTATGTTTCTACCGCAAACAATGGTCCCACCTAGATTTAGATCAGAGAGTTCTGCTCTCTCAAGGTTATTGTCAATGGTGTAACTAATAGCCAGACCTTCTATTTCAGGAATAAAGAAGTAGATATGTTTTCTACCTCAAACAAAAGTCTATGTATCTCAATAAAGAAAGTAACTAGTACATAAAAGAAATTGTTAGAGGAATCTAAAAATAGAACTGGCCTTAGTAAAAGATCTTAAATTTCTTAAGTTAATAATGACGGGATGGTACCAGAATAAAGAGACCAGAAAGGTTTGACAAGTTATGAAGGACTGGGTAAGTTATTTAAGGTACATAAAGGGTGAGACTTAGAGGCCACATATTGTATTAAAATTGGTAAGGCCAGATATCATCTGTATCAATGACTGGATAAAATGTATGTCAAACAAACATTTGCTGAGTTATTTCTGGCTTTTGAAATATTGTACAGAAGTTAAAAGTACAAAACTGGTGTATAGCTGATATTCTGGGTATTTATTTATTTTTTTTTAAATATTTATTTATTTATTATGTATACAATATTCTGTCTGTGTGTATGTCTGCAGGCCAGAAGAGGGCACCAGACCTCATTACAGATGGTTGTGAGCCACCATGTGGTTGCTGGGAATTGAACTCAGGACCTTTGGAAGAGCAGGCAATGCTCTTAACCACTGAGCCATCTCTCCAGCCCCTATTCTGGGTATTTAATAGTAATTTTTGGAGTCTATCCTACTGCATTTAGAGGATTAAAAAGATGAGTATTTCTCCCCTTTCCACATAAGGTCATTGAGGTCCATGAAAATGAGACTTTTTACCACCTGTTGTCTTTTTCCTATAGGACATCTTGATGCCACTCAAGGAATGAACTTGAAACATTATCCAATATATAAAAAGGAGGGTCATTGTGGGAAATGTTTACTCAACACCTCAGAGGAAGGAGCAGTTCATAAAACAAAGCCTTTGGTTTATTGTCATACGGATGGACACCTGACAAGGGAAATCTAGAAAAGTCTGAGGTTCCTTTCAAGCACAAGTGACACATGAGGTCTAGATGCTCAACTGGCTTTGACAACACAGAAGAAAAACCTAACTTTGGCGACCTTCATAGTCTTCAACACTCAGCAGTAAAGTTCAATCAAAAACTAGAACTGATCACAGCCCAAGGGATCACATTCAACAGACATTAGATATAAGTGTACATGGTCTGTTATTTAGACAACCAATATCACTAATAATTTCCTCATTGCAAGTAATTGTGGCTCAGATGTGAGACGTCAGACTTTTGCTCACTGAACACCTGCCTATAGCCAAGGAAGACAGGCACATAATTATTTTTAACTCCTAAATTACATGATGCTAAATAGCTCTATTGTCTTTAGATAGAAGCCACATGTGAAGGGCATCATGCTGACTTTTGGCTGATGAAAAGCTATGATAGTGTGTGAAACCTGATTGTCCATTCATCACTCAGAAGACCAGCTCTAGAGATCAAAAGACACATCTAGTAGACAGCTTTATAGTTCTTTTGATGCCTTATAAAAATAATGTCATCAGATACCTGAAAGTCAACTGGATTAAGCCAGATCAACCACTGCTCTAAGCAGATAATGGCATTTATGGTTACCTATGCAGAGAGAAGTGGGCTAAGAAATGGAGCTGGAAATTGACTAGGTAGTTTGGTGTAAAACACTCCAAAGAAAAGTAACCAGTTGTTTTCCAGACCAAATGTAAAGTGTTACTGCAACTCTTAGTGATTACATCCTTGCCAGAGGCCAAAGATTCTGAAAGTGTTTTGGGAACTCTGATCTCTGATCCTATGGGATTCTTCTGGCCTTAGAAGGAGGAAAGTTAATAGTAGTACTGAATGTCTGTTAAGAGAAAAAGGCCCTTGGCTAAGAGAATAGCAATTCTTTTCTGTCCTGGAGGCAGACCTAACATTTCAGTGGTGACATGACATTGTCCTGGTCAAGAAACCTGGTCTGTGGAGCCTAATAAATGCCCATGTGGGACATTTATAGATCACATAGTAATGATTAAATCATTAATTTGATTTGATTGACTTATTTGTTTGCAATAATCCTAATGTCACAGAAAACTGGGAAACACTCAACCTCTTTTTTGTCCTCCCTTTCTGTACTATGATCAAAACATTTTGTAATGTGTGAATAATGAATTTCCAATCTTTTTTAAAATATTTATTTTTTATTATGTATACAGTATTCTGTCTGTGTGTATGCCTGCAGGCTAGAAGAGGGCACCAGACTTCATTACCGATGGTTTTGAGACAACATGTGGTTGCTGGGAATTGAACTCAGGACTTTGGAAGAGCAGGCAATGCTCTCAACCACTGAGCCATCTTTCCAGCCCATGAATTTCCAATCTTATACAAGTGCCTTGGCATTGCCACTCACCAATAAAATGTTGGACTGCTTTAGAAAACTCGATCTACTGTCTCTTTTTCTTCTCATTGGCTAGTCAAGGCCCATTTTGGAATAACTGTCATACATGGGCTTGGAAGTAGGAAGGGGATGGTGGAAATGATGTAATAATAATCTAAAAAAAGGTCATGTTAAAAATTGTAAACAGCTTTATGGCCATGTTTTAAAAACTATGCAAGGACTAGAGATTTGTATTAGAGCCCACCAAGTATTACTCAAGCCTTCTCTTTCAGGCTGTACATCAAAAACATGGAAAATAACAGTCCTGCTATCCAGGGTCATACCATTTTACCTAAATATTTTTTTTTCGGTTTTTTGAGATAGCGTTTTTCTGTGGCTTTTGGAGCCTGTCCTGGAACTAGCTCTTGTAGACCAGGCTGGCCTCGAACTCACAGAGATCTGCCTGCTTCTGCCTCCCGAGTGCTGGAATTAAAGGCGTTAGCCACCACCGCCCTGCTAAAATTTCTTTTTTGAGTAACAATAGTATTTTGGTTTCATGATAAGTAATGTTCTTTATCATGATTCTGGATTTCCTACTTGGTGACTAGTCAAGACACTTATCTGATAGGGAACCTCCTCAGACAATGATTTTTAAGAGGCTGGATGAGGTTGTGGTGTGACTTTTTGGGTACTCAGAGAAAACTGCCTGCCCACCTACCCAACGCGCTCTCTCTCTCTCTCTCTCTCTCTCTCTCTCTCTCTCTCTCTCTCTCTCTCTCTCATTCCAATGCTGCACATCATCTTGAGGTTGGCTTGGCCTTCGCATTCCTGTTCCATGAGTTTCCCCCTTGCAGTACAGGACAATATTAGCAACTTTTGAAGCTAGCTTGGGATCATTTGACTCTGTGTTATCCCCTGTTATACACATTCAGTTGCATCAGGTACCCCATCATGGGTTGGGGGAACTAGTCAACTCTATTTTGAGGACCCTGAGGCACTCCCATTTTGCCAGCCACATAGTGCAGTGGGCACTGACTCTCCCCGCCCATGTCACCAGCCGGTGGCTCCTGCTTCACAAACACTGCTGGGCCCTGTGTGTCCCGGGAATGCAGTGTGGCTCTCCTCATGTCACTGCCTCTCCAGCCAGTGATCCCCAGAGAGCACACAGTCCGTGATTCACACTGATGGAAGGCTTTGTTTTATCTTTATCCTGGTCACCAAATGTTTGAATCACATTGATCACTTTATTTTTTTTTTTTTTTTTTTTTTTTTTTTTTTTTTTTTTTTTTTTTTTTGGTTTTTCGAGACAGGGTTTCTCTGTGGTTTTGGAGCCTGTCCTGGAACTAGCTCTTGTAGACCAGGCTGGTCTCGAACTCACAGAGATCCGCCTGCCTCTGCCTCCCGAGTGCTGGGATTAAAGGCGTGCGCCACCACCGCCCGGCTACATTGATCACTTTAATAGCTACTCTTAATTTGTTAAAGAAATCATATTTTCCAGTGTCTAATGCATGTAATCCAATTAGGGATTTTCTGCTGCTTGCATCTCTCAGCCACGTGGCTGCAATGGTGACACCTGCTGGCTGATATTTGTTATTACACATGCTCCAATTGACTATAACTGGGTAAACTACAAAAATGGGCCAATAATATAACAATCCAGAAGGTGCTGAGACATTGCCTGGGAGAATTTGTGTTGCTCAATATAATAATTATAATCTGTTGAACAGCTATGATAGAATGACAGATAGGGTGTCTCTCCAGAAAGGTCATATGCATGCCACCAAAGTTATGTTCAAGGATGAGATGTTATCTTTACTGGGAAAATTATGTATGTTGGAATTCTCAGTGAGCCATTAGAATAGAACACTGGATAGGAGATCCAGACATTACAAAAGGAAGTGGTTAGAAGATTTGAAAAAAATGAGGAATTAATTGAAAGTGATGATCAGGGACAGGAGGTACAAAGACAGGATTTAGTCTCATCAGTACATGTCAGACTCTGGAATGACTTTTCCAGAGTTATAACTGCCTATACAGTGATCTTCTCAGAAAGACCATCTAGCAACCAGTACCCTAAAGTAGTCAAAGAATAAACATGAGGACCTATATGTATGAAAGCTATAAAAGGCATTACACAAGCAATACTGGTTTATAGACTGCATTCACCTTTTGTAAGGAAAATTGTGAAAACATGGGCTTAAGGCAATAAGGCCATCCCACACAGGTGGCTTCAATTAATCTCAGTGGTCCTAGAAGATGGACCCCAGCTGCTTCTGAAGGGTTAGTAGAGAGAAGAGGTTGGGCCTGGAGAGATGGCTCAGCAGTTAAGAGCACTGGCTGCTCTTCCAGAGGTCCTGAGTTCAATTCCCAGCAACCATATGGTGGCTCACAACCATCTATACTGAGATCTGGCACCCTCCTCTGGCATGTGAGGCCTGCATGCAGCCTTGGAGCAGTCTGTGTCATGAGAATGCAATAGGGATTCCTTGGGTGAGAGCTGCAGAGAGAGCTGGAGGGCTAGGTGCACAGCTGTGGCAAGGAAGCTGCCTAGCAATCTCTTACAGTTTAAATGATTATAAATCTGGTGGAATAAATACGTGTTAATGGAAGAATAGGAAGTTAAGGAATCTTAAAGAAGAAACTTTATCTCTTAGGTGCACACTTGAAATGTTTAAGTGCACAGTTTTGGCAGATGAGAAAAAGGCAAACCAGGCCAGGGAGACAGGGAAAGTTCCTCTCCCCCACAAAAGAATTAGGCAGGTAGAAAACAAATTACAAACAAATAATACTTAGTTGAGTTTATTTTTAGTTTTGACAATGTTGTTGGATCTAAACTGATCTCTTGAATCTCATAAGAATCATTCTTAATAGGCAAAAATGTTATATTTATCAGGTTATTACTATTTGTGGTCTGTATTGAGATCGATATTGTGGAAGAAGCAAAGAGACAGCTATTCTGAAGCTATATTTTATCTATACCTGTAAGGTAAATAACACTTAATAAGAAGACAACTATACAGGTGAAGAAATAGGTCCCTAGAATTAGAATGAAAAAAAAGTTTAGAGATGTTTTGAGTTAAATGAAGAGTATAGGTTTTAAACTTATTGAGCGAGCAGCACCATGTTTTTTTTTTTTTTTGGAGGGCTGGGATGGCCATGAGTGTAGGAGAGCATCAGGTTGCTGATACCTGAGCAAGCTGGGATAGACAGTGAAAGAGCAAATCTATCATTTAGATCATACATTATGATCTGCACTGAGGAGAAGCAGTACGACATTTCAAAGATGTACCATTGCCACAATCCTCACACATATGGAACGACATAACACAAAAACAGGGAAAAACCAAAGAAAATTCCCCAATCCCCACTGTGAATGCTGTTATTAAATGAACAGCCTTGCTGAGCTCTTCAAATGTTAGATTAAGGCTGCCATTTCCTCTGAGAGGGCTAGCTAGATTTTATTTTATTTTTATTTATTTATTTATTTTTTAATTTATTTATTTATTAAGGATTTCTGCCTCCTCCCCGCAACCGCCTCCCATTCCCTCCCCCTCCCCCGATCAAGTCACCCTCCCTCATCTGCTCCAAGAGCAATCAGGGTTCCCTGACCTGTGGGAAGCCCAAGGACCGCCCACCTCTATCCAGGTCTCCTAAGGTGAGCATCCAAACTGCCTAGGCTCCCCCAAAGCCAGTACGTGCAGTAGGATCAAGAACCCACTGCGATTGTTCTTGAGTTCTCAGTATTTCTCATTGTCCTCTATGTTCAGCGAGTCCGGATTTATCCCATGCTTTTTCAGACCCAGGCCAGCTGGCCTTGGTGAGTTCCCGATAGAACATCCCCATTGCCTCAGTGTGTGGGTGAACCCCTTCGCGGTCCTGAGTTCCATGCTTATACTCTCTCTCCTTCTGCTCCTGATTTGGACCTTGAGATTTCTGTCCCGTGCTCCTCTGTCTCTGTCTCCTTTCATCGCCTGATGAAGGTTAATATTCATGAGGATGCCTATGTGTTTGTCTTTGGGTTCACCTTCTTACTTAGCTTCTCTAGGAACATGCATTATAAGCCCAATGTCCTTTATTTGTGGCTAGAAACCAAATATGAGTGAGTACATCCCATGTTCCTCTTTTTGGGTCTGGCTTACCTCACTCAGGATAGTGTTTTCTATTTCCATCCATTTGTATGCAAAATTCAAGAAGTCCTTGTTTTTTACTGCTGAGTAATACTCTAATACGTATATATTCCATACTTTCTTCATCCATTCTTCCGTTGAAGGGCATCTAGGTTGTTTCCAGGTTCTGGCTATTACAAACAATGCTGCCATGAACATAGTTGAGCATATACTTTTGTTGTATGATAGGGCCTCTCTTGGGTATATTCCCAAGAGTGGTATTGCTGGATCCAGGGGTAGGTTGATTCCGAATTTCCTGAGAAACCGAAACACTGCTTTCCAGAGTGATTGCACAAGTTTGCATTCCCACCAGCAATGGATGAGTGTCCCCCTTTCTCCACAACCTCTCCAGCAAAGGCTATCATAGGTGTTTTTTTATTTTAGCCATTCTGACAGGTGTAAGACGGTATCTTAAAGTTGTCTTGATTTGCATTTCCCTGATCGCTAGGGAAGTTGAGCATGACCTTAAGTGTCTTTTGGCCATTTGAAGTTCTTCTGTTGAGAATTCTCTGTTCAGCTAAGTGCCCCATTTTATAATTGGATTGATTAACCTTTTACGGTCTAGTTTCTTGATTTCTTTATATATTTTGGAGATCAGACCTTTGTCAGTTGCGGGGTTGGTGAAAATCTTCTCCCAGTAAGTGGGTTGCCTTTTTGTCTTAGTGACAGTGTCCTTTGCTTTACAGAAGCTTCTCAGCCTCAGGAGGTCCCATTTATTCAATGATGCCCTTAGTGTCTGTGCTGCTGGGGTTATACGTAGGAAGTGGTCTCCTGTGCCCATGTGCTGTAGAGTACTTCCCACTTCCTCTTCTATCAGGTTCAGTGTGTTTGGACTGATATTGAGGTCTTTAATCCATTTGGACTTGAGTTTTGTGCATGGTGATAGATATGGATCTATTTTCATTCTTTTACAGATTGACATCCAGTTTTGCCAGCACAATTTGTTGAAAATGCTGTCTTTTTTCCATTGTATACTTTTAGCTCCTTTATCGAAAATCAGGTGCTCATAGGTTTGTGGGTTAAAGTCCGGGTCTTCTATTCGATTCCATTGGTCGACTTCTCTGTTTTTATGCCAATACCAGGCTGTTTTCAATACTGTAGCTCTATAATAGAGTTTGAAGTCAGGGATGGTAATGCCTCCAGACAATCCTTTATTGTATAAGATTGTTCTGGCTATCCTGGGTTTTTTGTTCCTCCATATAAAGTTGATTATTGTCTTCTCCAGATCTCTGAAGAATTTTGATGGGATTTTGATGGGGATTGCATTGAATCTATAGATTGCTTTTGGTAGAATTGCCATTTTTACTATGTTGATCCTCCCAATCCAAGAACAAGGGAGGTCCTTCCATTTTCTGGTGTCCTCTTCAATTTCTTTCTTCAAAGACTTATAGTTCTTGTCGAATAGGTCTTTCACTTCCTTGGTCAGGGTTACCCCAAGATATTTTATGCTATTTGTGGCTATCGTGAAAGGTGATGCTTCTCTGGTTTCCCTCTCTGCTTCCTTATGCTTAGTGTAAAGGAAGGCCACTGATTTTTTGGAGTTGATCTTGTATCCTGCCACATTACTAAAGGAGTTTATCAGCTGTAGGAGTTCTTTGGTAGAATTTTTGGGGTCACTTATGTATACTATCATATCATCTGCAAATAACGAAAGCTTAACTTCTTCCTTTCCAATACAAATCCCCTTGATCTCCTTATGTTGTCTTATTGCTATTGCTAGAACTTCAAGCACTACATTGAAGAGGTATGGAGAGAGTGGACATCCTTGTCGTGTTCCTGATTTTAGTGGGATGGCTTTGAGTTTTTCTCCGTTCAATTTAATGTTAGCTGTTGGCTTGCTGTAAATAGCTTTTATTATATTTAGGTAGGATCCTTGTATCCCTATTCTCTCCAAGACCTTTATCATAAAGGGATGTTGAATTTTGTCGAATGCTTTTTCAGCATCTAATGAAATGATCATATGATTTATATCTTTCAGTTTATTTATATGGTGGATTACATTGATAGATTTTCGTATGTTGAACCAGCCCTGCATCTCTGGGATGAAGCCTACTTGATCATAATGGATAATTTTTCTAATGTGTTCTTGGATTCGGTTTGCCAGTATTTTGTTGAAGATTTTTGCGTCGATGTTCATGAGTGAGATTGGCCTGTAATTCTCTTTCCTGGTTGAGTCTTTGTGTGGTTTTGGTATCAAAGTAACTGTAGCTTCATAGAAGGAGTTTGGTAATGACCCTTCTGTTTCTATATTGTGGAATACATTAAGGATTATAGGTATTAGCTCTTCTTGGAAGTTCTGGTAGAATTCCGCATTGAAACCATCTGGTCCTGGGCCTTTTTTGGTAGGGAGGTTTTTGATAACCTCTTCTAATTCTTCGTGACTAACAGGTCTGTTTAGATTGTTCACCTGGTCCTGGTTTAACTTTGGTATATGGTATTTATCTAAAAAAGTGTCCATTTCTTTTACATTTTCCAGTTTTGTGTTATACAGGCTTTTGTAGTAAGATCTAATGATTCTCTGAATTTCCTCTGTGTCTGTGGTTATGTCCCCCTTTTCATTTCTGATCTTATTTATTTGTGTGTTCTCTCTCTGTCGTTTAATTAGTTTGGATAGGGGTTTGTCGATCTTGTTGACTTTCTCCAAGAACCAGCTTTTTGTTTCATTGATTCTTTGGACTGTTTTCTGTGTTTCTATTTTGTTGATTTCGGCCCTTAGTTTTATTATTTCCAGTCTTCTACTTCTCCTGGGCGTGTCTGCTTCTTTTTTTTCTAGAGCTTTCAGGTGTGTTGTTAAGTCCCCAATGTATGCATTTTCCGTTTTCTTTAAGTGGGCACTTAGTGCTATGAACTTTCCTCTTAGCACTGCTTTCATTGTGTCCCATAGGTTTGAGTATGTTGTCTCTTTATTTTCATTAAATTCAAGGAAGACTTTAATTTCTTTCTTAATTTCTTCCTTGACCCAGTAGTTGACTGTTCAGTTTCCATGAGTTTGTCGGCTTTCTGTGGGTAGCATTGTTGTTGCCTTCTAACTTTAATCCGTGGTGATCAGATAGGACACAGGTGGACACTGATATTTTTTTGTATCTGTGGAGGTTTCCTTTGTTTCCAAGTATGTGGTCAATTTTTGAGAAGGTTCCATGAGCTGCAGAGAAGAAGGTATATTCTTTCCTATTTGGGTGGAATGTTCTATAGATGTCTGTTAAGTCCATTTGCTTCATTACCTCCAATAATTCTCTTAATTCTCTATTAGGTTTCTGTCTGATTGACCTGTCCCTTGGAGAGAGAGGTGTGTTGAAGTCTCCTACTACTAGTGTGTGTGGTTTGATGTCTGCTTTGAGTTCTAGTAATATTTCTTTTACATAAGTAGGTGCTTTTATATTGGGGGCATAGATATTCAGAATTGAGACGTCATTCTGATGAATTGTTGCTGTTATGAGTATAAAGTGACCATCTCGGTCTCTTTTGATTGATTTTAGTTTGAAGTCAGTTTTGTTAGAAATTAATATGGCCACACCTGCTTTTTTCTTAGGACCATTTGCTTGAAACACCTTTTCCCAACCCTTTACTCTGAGTAGGTGCCTGTCTTTGTGGTTAAGATGTGTTTCTTGCAAACAGCAGAATGTTGGATCCTGTTTTTGTATCTGATCTTTTAGCCTGTGCCTTTTTATAGGTGAATTGAGCCCATTAATATTAAGTGATATTAATGACCAGTGGTTGTTTACTCCGGTTATTCTTATTGCTTTTGGTAGTAGAGATTGTGTGTCTCCCTTCTTTGAGATGTGCTGGTGAAGGGTCACTAGATGCCTGGGTTATTGTAGGCTGTGTTGGGAGTGTTGGATTCCTTGGGTTGCGATTTTCCTTCTATTACTTTCTGTAGGGCTGGATTTGTGGCTACGTATTGTTTAAATTTATTCTTATCCTGGAATGTCTTGTTTTCTCCATTGATAATGAATGATAGCTTGGCTGGGTATAGTAGTTTGGGTTTGCATCCATGGTCTCTTAGCTTCTGCAGTACATCTATCTAGGACCTTCTGGTTTTCATAGTTTCCATAGAGAAGTCAGGTGTAAGTCTGATCGGTTTACCTTTATAAGTTACTTGCCCTTTTTCCTTTGCAGCTCTTAATATTCTTTCTTTAACCTGTATATTTTGGGTTTTGATTATTATATGGCGAGGAGATGTTTTTCTTTGATCCAGTCTGTTTGGTGTTCTGTATGCTTCTTGAATATTTAAATGAATATCTTTCTTTAAGTTGGGAAAGTTTTCTTCCATAATTTTGTTGAATATATTTTCTGGGCCTTTGAGCTGTGACTCTTCTCCTTCTTCTATTCCTATTATTCTTAAGTTTGTTTTTTTTTATTGTGTCCCATATTTCCTGAATGTTTTGTGTTGAGAATTTGTTGGCTTTGCTGTTTTCTTTGATCTGTTCATTTATTTTCTCTATGGTGTCCTCAGCATCTGAGATTCTTTCTTCTATCTCTTGTATTCTATTGATTATGCTTGTTTCTGTAGACTCTGCTCGTTGACCTAGATTTTCCATATCCGGCTGGTCCTCAGTTTGTATTTTCTTCCTTGCCTTCATTTCAGTTTTCAATTCTTGAACTGTTTCCATTACCTGTTTGATCGTTTTATCTTGGTTTCCCAGGGTATCATGTACATATTTACTCATTTCTTCAAACTTTTTGTTATACTTCTCATCCATTTCTATAAGGGCATTTTTTACGTGTTGTTTAAGGGACTCTATTGCATTCATAAAGTCAATTTTTTCCACTTCTTCTGTGTTAGATTGTTCAAATACTTCTGTTGTAAGATCCTTGGGTTCTGGTGTTTTCATGTTGTTTTTCAGATTATTGGGTGAGTTCTTGCCTTGGCGTCTGCCCATCTCCTCCTATTAATCCTATCTAATGGGTCTTTTAAAAACCGGATCAGGTTTCCCTGCTGGCCCAGGGCTCCGCTTACAAAATGCCCTCGCTCTGTTTCCTGGTTCCTGCCGCAGGCCAAGAACCCTCTCACCCCTCCGAAGGGTCTTCAGGACAGGACCAGGCTCCCCGTTTGCCAGTGACCTGGCCAACCAAAGGCCTACCTCTTTGATTTGATTGTAGTAGGGCGATCTGCTCTCCTTATTGCACGCCTGACCCTGCCGCTTGCGTCTGCTGCCGGGCTGGTCTCCCAAAGCCTCTTCCTGAATGCGGTGTCGCTCCGCAGCAGCTTCTGGCCGCCGCTTCCCTTCTGTGCGTCTGGCCGCTCTGCGGCTTCTGGCTGCCCCCGCTCCGCCTCTGTGCGTCTGGCCGCCGCTGCCCCGCCTCTCCTAGCTAGATTTTAAAGTCATAGTTGCCTCCTTGCAGAACCAGGAGTTCAGTTTATCCAGACCTGCCCTCTGTCTGTCTCAGGGCTTCATTATGTTTACAGTATGTAGGGTTTTGCCTGCCATTTTCTGTGCACAACCTAAGAGGCCATAAAAGGCCATCAGATCCCTTGGGACTGGAGTTAAGGGAGATGGTTAGCTACCATGGTTTCTTGCTATGTATCGTTTCCCGTTTTAACAACAGATAGTGTTCTTAGCTGATAAGCTGTCTCTACAGTGGCTTTATTATATAAAATTTATTTTTATACATTTTATTTAAAATATATTATATCATTTTCATTCTTTTTTGTTCTCTCTTCACCTGTTCATAAATTATTTCCTTCCAATTTTCTCCTTGCTAAGCATGTGTGACTAAGTGTGTGCAAATACATGTATAAAACCTGCTGAGGCCATTTCTGTTGGTTGTGTATATATAGTTCCAGGGCTGAAGATATTCCATTGGATACTCAGTTAGTTAGCTCATCCCTGCCTGAGTCAAATTCTCCCACTTAAATGAAAACTCCAGTCACTACAGAACAAAATAATCTGATCCCACAGTGACCTAGACTTCCTTCGGTAGGAAACATGAGGAAAACCCTTGGTGAAAATACCTCATCAGACCTTTGCTGGTATAATTAATGACTTTGAAATTCTAGCCCCGCAGCAAACACTCTGAACGTTGATCTCAGCCAATCACAGTCTTCCTTGGAACTCTGGGCCTCCCTCCACACCCTATTCACCATTCTCATCTGAGAAAACTTAAAAATCCTGAAGTTCCTGCCTCCACTTTCTTAGTCCCATGACTACATATCTGTGCCATCATGTTTGACTTAGATTGCTCCAGCTTCATTTAGTCAAGCATAAAAAAGATGGGATGAGTAAAAAGAGCATTACAGTTAACTACATTATAAAAGCACTGATCTCTGTAAGCCTGGGTTTTACTATCTTTTGAATAAATTCAGAACTATGTGCTAATCCTTTGATTAGTTATAATTGAATCAATGATAAAGAAAAACTTTCGTTTTAATAGTTGAAAATAGTAGACGTTATGGAAGAAGTATTGTGTTTGATGGGAGCCATTTTGTGACTTGAATTAGGACCAGAGTCTCTGCCCTGGCTTCCTAAACTAACCGGGCTCAGACAATCATCCTCATTAAGCTAATTTGAAAAACATGTTACCCAGATGTGCTGTGCGCATGTATTATGCATACACTCTGGAGACAGTGTGTGAAGACTTCACTTATGTCCTAGGACGGTCTAGACTACCAAGTGAGGTTTGGGACGACCGGAAATTCATAAACACACACTTAAAATTAAATATATATATAAATTTGATTATCAAAATTTAAATTAAGAAAAATTTAAAAACTAAAAGTCAAAAATATAACTCAAAAATCTAGCCATAAAATATCTAATAATCCAATTAAAAATAGATAGGAAAAGATAATCACAGAGAATTCCCAAGTGAAGACACTTAATTGGCAAAGACTTTGAGAAATTGCTCAACATACTTAGTCATTAGAGATACCATCGTACACCAGTTAGAGTAAATAAGATCAAAAACACTGAGGACAGCTTTTGTTGGAGAAGATGTGGAGTAAGTGGGACATTCCTCCATTGCTGGTGGAAGTGCATAATTGTGCAGTCAACTTGAAATCAATATGGTGGTTTATCAGAAAATTGGGAATCAATCTACTCTCAAGATCCAGCATTATCACTATTGGGTACATACCTAATGTATTCTCAATCATACCACAAGGATACACGCTCAAGTATGTACATAGCAGCACTATTCTTAATATCCAAATCTTTATATAAACTAAATACCTCTCACCACAGTTGAGTGGATACAGAGAGCACAGTAGGAGTGAGCCTGTGCTCAGGTACACCCCAAGCATTGCCTCTGCCTATTTGTTTTTTTTTTTAATTTATTTATTTATTAAGGATTTCTGCCTCCTCCCCGCAACAGCTTCCCATTTCCCTCCCCCTCCCCCAATTAGGTCCCCCTCCCTCATCTGCTCGAAGAGCAATCAGGGTTCCCTGACCTGTGGGAAGCCCAAGGACTGCCCACCTCTATCTAGGTATCGTAAGGTGAGCATCCAAACTGCCTAGGCTCCCACAAAGCCAGTACGTGCAGTAGGATCAAAAAACCCACTGCGATTGTTCTTGAGATCTCAGTAGTCCTCATTGTCCGCTATGTTCAGCTAGTCCGGGTTTATCCCATGCTTTTTCAGACCTAGGCCATCTGGCCTTGGTGAGTTCTGCCTCTGCCTATTTGATTGGGTTTTAATGGGCAAAGGTTCCTCCCTAACAATTCAATACTCGACAGCTCTCTCTCTACAAATGCCTGATTGTCCAAGTCTTACAGTGACTTCTTTTTAAGTACCAGAATTTTTTGAAAATCTGTGCATCATTTGAAGTCACCACCATTCAAGTCTCCTAATTGAAAGTTTTACAGTCATCAGGGAAGCAGACTATGATCATACTCAGAAAAGTCATTCTTCATGCCTGTAAGTTCCCTTTATCTCCTTTTAGGAGGCAAAAACTCCAGCAGGGCTCCACCTGCCCTGTATACTTGGGGTCTCCCATTGCTGACTATTTACCAACTTTGGGCTAAACTCAGGTTTGTGATTTCATTAAGAGTTTGTTACTTTTTAAACACTTATATTTTCAGTTTCTCTCCTGAAAAATTTTTGTACTGTTCCATTGTTTTATGGAGATTTGGGCTCAAAGACTCTTTGTGCATATTTCTAAGTTGGTTTCTGATGCTGCCCATTTTGTATTTCTTTTGGGTCATAAGAGGTGAGGCAAAGAAGAACTTAGGATCACCCATTCACACCTTACTGCTATAATGACATGTTCACTAGGCTGAATAGATGGCTCAGCAGATGAGAACACTGGTTGCTCATCCACAGGGCCTGACTTTGTTTTCCAGAATCCACAAAACAGCTCACAATTCTCTTTAACTCCAGTGAAAGGGGATCAGATACCCTCTGATGGCCTCCACTTTTACCTCCACTTTATACTCAGTATAATCAATGACAAACTCAAGTCATCAAACAGCAGCAAAAACCTTTCTGTACTGAGAAATACTATGGTATTCACTGAGGTTCTGAGAAAATGCGACCAACAAGTGTTTAGTCCTAAGGATAACATATTCTACAATAAAGGGAAAAACAAAAGAAGAGATAGCAGTTTATCTGTTTCCTTGAACATATGCTTTATTATTTAAGTTGTTGTCTTTCCTCTTTTCTTCAATTAAATCATGTTTACAATCTTAAAAATGGCAATAATTTTCTGATAGAATATTTCAATTAATCAGAGTACTCACTTAGTGGGAAATGTGTGCGGTGTGCAAGCCTGGTAACCTAATCTTGATTACCATATGAGGAAAGCCAAGAGTCCACCCCAAAAACTTGTCTTATGGTCTTCACATATGTGTCAGGGCTAAAATTTCATAATTATATCACACTTACATATAACAGAAACTTTTTTCAAATAAATCATTACTTGGCATCTTTGGATAATTCCCTTAGAAGGAAGCACTTCATGATGAAATGACCAATGGATAACAAATGGGGACAGGAAGATGCATAGAACTTCAAATAATGTATACATATCCACAGGACATCAAGTTATACTCTGAAATATTCAATAGATTACTGATTATCCAATATTTCATCTCTCTACCAGTCTGATGAAAATGATGCTGTGGACACACATATGAGGTAATGTTTCTTATAATCTATCCTATTATGCATTTTAACATTAATTTTGATAAGATATGTAGACAAAACAGCAAGTGTTGGGGTCTAACATGTACCCTTGGACTTATATTCAATAGACTGACCCATGATGATTATGAGTTCAGATGTATTCATAATTAATTAATGACATAAAGCTAAACTGGATAGCAACTGACATCTCATGGGAATTTCTGAATATATGAAAAACAAATGCAGGAAAAAATTTCATCACCCTTTCGCAGACAGCATTACTTAAAAGGAATGAATATACACTGTCTAACATTAAACAAATGTTTCACTTAGATGATGGATATCTCATTCTATATATTTAACCAGAAAAATACCTATCACTTAGTGAAAGCACAGTGAGGGATGTACAAAAATCACAGAGAGAAAACAAAGAGCACAAAATAAATTTCATTGAAAGGATTTGCTAAATGTATAGAACACTTTAATATCTCTCACTAACCAGAAATTGTAATGGAGAAATGTCCACCATCAGACTTGAGTGAAGATAGGAAATGACTAACCTTCATGAAGAAATATATATAAAGAATTTCTGGACAATGAAGACTACTGTGATGTCTAAAGTCTTTACCATATTATTTACACAAAGGTTTTTCTCTTTCATAAGTTCTTCCCTATTATCTGATGTTAAGATGATAAAAAATAATGTCTTTAACAAATATACAGGGCAAAGACATAGACAAGCAGTTAGGACAAGTTCATCGTCAGGATGAAGGTTAGGTTTTTCAGAACTTTCTGTAGTCCTGCCTGCAACAGGAATACCCAATAATCTAACTTTCCTAGGAGCAAGCATGAATATTTATTTTCCAAAACCAAGGCACACTAAAATAACATGATTAAAATTAAATAAAATCTTTAAACAATTTTTCACTCATGAATATATTTCTCCTCTAAGCATTCATTCCTGTAACCCAGGTGTTGAGGTATTATAGGCTTATTTCCACAGTTTTTTGTAGTAATAGGAGCGGTGGGGCTGCGTCCCCAGCACCCCGGCTGCCTGGCTAGCTTATGCCCGAAATAACAACACACAAACTGTATTCATTTAATCACTGCTTGGCCCATTTCTATCTAGCCTCTTCTAGGCTAACTCTCACATATTAATTTAGCCCATTTCTAATCATCTGTGTAGCACCGGTCTTACCGGGAAGATTCTAGCCTATGTCCATCCTGGGTCGGAGCTTCATCGCGTGCGTCTGCCTGGGAGCTGGGAGCATGGCGTCTCTCTCTGAGGCGTCTGCTCCTGAGAGGAGAGCTGTGGAGTCTGAGCTCACTTCCTCTTCCTCCCGGCATTCTGTTCTGTTTACTCCTCCCACCTATCTTCTAACCAATGAGGGCCAAGCGGTTTCTTTTTATTTAACCAATGACCTTCCTCCATCATTTTCCCTTTTTTGGTTTAAACAACAACAACAAAAAAAAAAGGCTTTAACTTTAACATAGCAAAATTACATATAACGAAACAGTTATCAAGCAAAAGTTACAATAATCTTTATCATAACTAAGGAAAACTACAACTATAACTAACTATTCTTAACTCCATCAAAGACTCCAGAAAGATACAATACTACCTAAGCAAACAGGAAAAAAGCAACTTTTAAAACTCTAGAAATGACAGAGACATCTCGCTGCCTGGACAGTCACCCAAAGTTCCTCTGTACCATTGGGGCATCCATCTTCAGCCTTCAGGCCCATGGTATCCGGCAGACATTTCCATAAAGCAGGAAAATTCAAAGTCAGTTCAGTCACTATCTGTTGTGTCCTGCAGAATGTCTCGCAGACTCTTTCATGAATCAGGAACCCCGAAAGATCATCTCACCTTAGGCAAGTTCAGTAGTCCTCTCTCTGTGGGTTCTCTGTGTCCAGTTTATGCAATAGTCCAGGAAAGAGCAGTTTCTTGCCAAAATGGCTATCAAACTCCATAACGAGCCTCTTCGATGCCCATCTTCCTCTTGAAGTAGATTGGTGCTGCCAGGAGCAGAGTGTCTCATTGTCATGAAAAGTCCTAAGTTATTAAAACATTTAAAATGCCATATTATATAATCTTTGGAAAATATGAAGAATGCCTATCTAAAATATATCTATGCACATCTAGAAAATATTAACTAACATGACTACAAACTTGACTATTATTTATGATTATCCATCAACAACCTATATTTCCTAATTATACATTACATTTTAATAATGAACTACACAATCACAATACCTTAATCAATATCAGAAATACATATACATATAACAAAATTGACCATAAATCTCTATCAATAAAGCAAAATCTATACTAATGCAAATTATCCATATCTATATCATATCCCCCTTTAAATGTTAAAGAACGTTTATAAACCATATTTGGGAACATGGGCGCAGTTTTTTCTCTCCAACCTGCTTCCTGCTGAATGGGGGTGTCATTAATTAGGTCTTTCATGGTATAACCTGTGTGCTAGTTTCATCTCAGTCGGCAGTTGAGCGAAGCAATTTTCTGAAGGTGTTCACACCAACCCTTCAGGAAGGCGTGGTCCATCATACCAAATCGGAATAGAAGAAATGAACAGGGTCTTATTCTCTGTGAAAACAAAATAAAAAACTCCTTTCCAAAGCATCATGTCCTTAGATCCAAATTTCAAAGTCAAGGCATCAAAATATCTATGTTGGATTAGTTCAGCAGCATTTATAAATAAATATCTTTTATCATCTGTTGCTCTTTCTTCAGCATTCAAATAATTCAAACAGATCATAATAGCATACAGTATCAAAATTCTCTGTGTATTTTCCACCTTTGTGCATTTTATTTTAACCTCTATTTTGTTTATTTTTACTTTCAACTTTTTGCTTTTTGAGACCAGTTCTCTGTATCTTTTACCTGAAGTAACTCTGTAGACCAGGCTGTCCTTGAACTCTCAGTGATCCACCTGTCTCTGCCTTCTAGGCACTGGGATTAAAGGCGTGTGCTACCACACCTTGAAGTCACAGATGTCAATCTCCCTCTGCCTCCCAAGTGTTGGGATTAAAGGTGAGTACTACCACACACAACAACTCTCTTCCTTTTTTTTTACTTTAAGAATTTTAACTTTTAGTCTGCATATATTTTTAACACACTGTACATCATTTAAAAATTTTCTTTGTCTTTGACGCTCTCTTTACTGTAAATGTCTCTTTTTTGACCACATGAGTCCTTAATTTAGCAAACAATATCAGTACGATTAAAGCCGTGGCTTTGCCAGCTAGATCCAGTCCATTCCTTAGATTTCCAACCTCGTGGCTGAGGTACTGGCTGTAGCCATGTTTACTGCCACAACTCTACAGCATTTCAAGGTCCCTGCCAGCAAGCAAGCTTCAGCAGCCTGTGCTTGCAAACCGCGCGAACCGCCTGCGTAAAAGCGTCAGAGTTTGCCCTGGCAGGAAAGCCCAGAAAGCCGGCATTTTTAAACGGCCCAGCTTCTAACCAATGAGGGCCAAGCAGTTTCTTTTTATTTAACCAATGACCTTCCTCCATCAGGTTTTCTCAATGATAATTTGGTTCATGCAATAAAAAGAAAGAATGTAGATTTGAAGTAACAGAAATTAATCATTTTCAATTAGTTGCATCATTTGGGAAAATTTAGAACATACTGTCATACTGGAAGAAATGTCATGGGTCTTTTACTGAGCGTATACATTCACACACCATGAACTACACCTGGTTCATGTTACAGCTAAGTATATGAGTCCTTCGCTTCCCGGTGTAGGTGTCATGTCTGAGACATCTTGTGACAACACTGTCAAAGTAATCATGTAACCGTCTGGAACCCAGAGTCACATTAAACGCCTTTATTAAGAGACTTAGACATTATGATTCATCACAGACACAGGAGAGGCACTCATACCCATCTACCAAATTTTACATCTGGATAAGTAATAGGGGAAGCTTTGTTAACAAACCATCTTAAAGAAGTGGAATCTAGTTAAGGCGTGGCTTCCTGGAGCCCAGGAGAAAAAACTTGGATAGACCAGATGCTTGCTATCTGGGTGATTCCCATGGGACACAGTGGAACTTGGACTTTCCATTCTTGTGGCATGAGTTTCCTCTTATAATAAGTAAAAATATAATTGTTTATCTTTAAGGTAGCCTCGTTATTTCCCAAAGTCAGCTAATTTCGAGAGATAACTGTATTTATATAATTGAAGAAAAGTGCAAAATCAAAAATAGTTACCTTATCAGTGAATTCATAGGACTTCTGTCCATATAATTTTGCAGGTGTGAACAAAATAGAGTCTTCATGATGCTTGAACAGATATGATACTTGTAGACTTGTTTTCTTCTCAGTCTTATGTAAGTAAATGTGTATTGGATGAAGATATTTCAAAAACATTTACAGTTACAGTCCCTTTAGTAGGAATCTTCTGAGGACCTCAGAGTACTGTGATATGCAAAGGCCTTAATAGACCTCTTTTCCACCAAACGATTACTCTTGTATAAAGACTACCAAGAAGAAGAAAACTTTACCACACTGATTGCACTTAAAGCGTTTGACAGGCTGAACTGTAGCAGCACACCCCTGTAATCCAGCACTTGGGAGACAGACAAATCTCTGTGAGTGTAAGGCCAGCCTCTTTTATACGTGAGTTCCACAACAGACTCCAATGTTACAGAGAAACACTGTCTCAAAAATTCAAAAAAAAAAACGTTTCTTTATAGTATGATTTTTTCTCAAGATTTAAAGCCTGATGACACATACAAAGGCTCTACCACATTGGATAAAATTGTAGGGTTTCTATTCAGCATGTGTTCCTTTATGGATGTGTACACTTCTACGACATGCAAAGGCCTTACTACATTGATTACATTTATAAGGTTTCTCTCCAGTATGTGTTCTTTTATGTGATTTTAGACTACTGCATAGTGAAAAGGCTTTATCACATTGATTACATTCATAGGGTTTATCTCCTGTATGAAGTCTTTTATGTGTTTTTAGATGACTGAGTTGTGAAAAGGCTTTATCACATTGATCACATTCATATGGCTTCTCTCCAGTATGTGTTCTTTTGTGAACTTGGAGACTATGGATATATGAAAAGGCTTTACCACATTGATTACATTCATAGGGTTTCTCACCAGTATGTGTTCTTTTGTGAACTTGGAGACTGTGGATATATAAAAAGGCTTTACCACATTGATTACATTCATGGGGTTTCTCACCAGTATGTATTCTTTTGTGAACTTGGAGACTGTGGATATATAAAAAGGCTTTACCACATTGATTACATTCATGGGGTTTCTCACCAGTATGTGTTCTTTTGTGAACTTGGAGACTATGGATATATGAAAAGGCTTTACCACATTGATTACATGTATAGGGTTTCTCACCGGTATGTGTTCTTTTATGTCGTTGGAGACAATCTTGTCGTGAAAATGCTTTACCACATTGATTACATTCATAGGGTTTCTCTCCTGTATGAATTCTTTTATGTGTTTGTAGAATACTGAGTTGTGAATAGGCTTTACCACATTCGTTACATTGATAAGGTTTCTCTCCAGTATGTGTCCTTTGATGTACTCGAAGACTACCTTTCTGTAAAAAGGCTTTACCACACTGATTACATATGTAGGGTTTTTCTCCAGTATGTGTTCTTTTATGTATTTGGAGATTACGTTTACATGCAAAGACTTGACGACATTCATTACATTCATGGGGTTTCTCTTTAGTATGTGTTCTTTTGTGTATTTGGAGTTCATAGCATTTTGAAAAAGCTTTATCACATTGATTACATTTGTAGGTTTTCTCTCCAGTGTGTAATCTCTTGTGAACTTGGAGACTTCTTACATATGAAAAGTCCTTACCACTTTGATTATATTCATTTGGTTTCTCTCCAGCTTGTGTTCTTCTTTTAAGTATTTGGAGACAACTGGTATTTCCAAAGGCTTCAGCATATTGAATACCATCATATGGCTTCTCTGCAAAATAATTGTTTTCATGCCTTTGAAGATGACTATAACATGCAAATGATTTAATGCATTGAGCATACGCAGAGAGTTTCTTTCCATTATGGATTCTTTCATACCTGCAAAGATAATTGGCAAATGTAAAAGTTTTACCATGTACATTACCCTGATGAATCTTAGTATCTATATGAATTAATTTTATAATTTTGCTTTATTGTAAAGAGAAATAAGATTTTAAGTTTTATATTCATGGTGCTCTCCTTCAGTATGGGATGTTTTGTGTCTATGAATAACCTTTGATGGTAAGGGTCTTTTTCCAAATGACCCACATTTATAGCATGATTTTATATGATTTTTTTTTTACATATTTGAAAGGAACTGGACGAACTCAGTTTGAAATAACCTTACATTTCTTTTGGATTCTTATGTTTTCCTATATTGCAATATCTACCACAAGAAAGTGTATGAGGACAAACAAAAGTAAGTACACAGTCCAACACTCATAGGTCTTACATTCATTCAGTGTGAGTTTGCTGATATATTCCCAATAAAATTTGAAAATGAATTACATATAATCTTATAGCACATTCAACAAATCTACCCAGTGTTGAAATACTAAATATCTTTCATATCTTCTCATTATTCTGAAGGAGATAGTCTCTCTTTCCATTTTGGGAAGCTCACTTGTGCCATATGACATTCTTATTAAATGAAGAAGAAATAAATGGTTTTCAATTGAATTTAC
Organism: Microtus pennsylvanicus; assembly: GCF_037038515.1. NCBI lineage: Eukaryota > Metazoa > Chordata > Mammalia > Rodentia > Cricetidae > Microtus > Microtus pennsylvanicus. Next base: position 90,062,405 of record NC_134579.1, read on the forward strand.
AGAGTTTCATCAAAGACATGTAGTATAGGAATTAAGCTTTCTCAAGATGAGACTTTTTGACTCTCAAACTAACTCTTTTAATAAGTTTGGCAAAGTCACAAGTACATGAGTAACACTGGCTTTACTACTGAGTATTTATTTTTTGGTCAGTTTTAAACATATACTTATTATCTAATCAATGTGTGTATGTGTGTTCCCTGTGCAATATCTGAGTGGTATGAAACTAAATGGATTGGCAGCTCTACAGCATAGTTCTCATGGGACGATGACCCAAATGGTGGTATCAGGTAAGGAAGTATTTGTTTCTCTTCTGTTTTTAAAGGAATGCCTTGGAAACATAGACCAGTTATGTCATATTGAGGCATATGATTTTATGAGAAATTAATACACATCAATATACTTTAAGCTGTGTTCATTTATATTATTGTTTTTCTTTAAATGTTCCGGGATAAATTAAAACTTCTTCAGAGACAAATATATACCAAGTTGCAAATAAAAATTACCTTCCATGTTTGTTAGCACTTTGACAATACTCTTCAAAATTATGGTCTTCCCAACTGTAGCCTAATACAGTAACAAAAGTAAATAATATATTAATCAATATGTACAAAATTGAATATCTTAAGTGACCTATGCCTTAATTGTTTGACTCATTTTTACTCTTTCTCAAACACATATACCAAAAGTATCAATAAATAATACAGAGTAGTCCCCTTATTTTTAAATGTAAAGGAAAGTTCACAGTCCTACCAGTAGCAGTGAGGTTCCTGTATGTCTCCAGCATCACATCTTTGTAGAGACTCTTTTGGGAAGGATTCATCAAAACCCACTCATCCTCAGTGAAGTCAATGTGCACATCCTCAAAGGTCACTGAATTCTAGAATAATCCAACCAACAGTAAAACAAAGTGTGATCCTGACATTGGATACTTCTTTTAAAATGGTATATTTGTAAAATGTTGCAGCTTCCCATACTTCTTCCATGCCACTATATTATAATGTAATTACCAGTCAATTTAGAAGGAAACTGAAGAAGAGGTTCATATGTGCCATTTCTTGGCCCTTTAAGTAGGATAGAGCTTTAAGAAAGAAATGCCAATGAACAGACATAAAGACACAGAGAAGCAAGCAGATCAACACTACTGAGAAAACATTACAGAAATAGTAAGAACAATGATTATCTAAAAAAGAGATGGGGAAATTGGGTATACTGACACTTGCCTTTACCCAGCAATCAATATAAAAGCAAATGAATTAAATTGAGTTGGATGTCAGTCAAAACCTATGCAATGAATTACAGGTAAGCCAGAGTTACAAACTAATAAAACCCAGTATCTATCCAAAAATCACTCAAATAAAAAATGTAAGAGGAAATCAGAGGATCTACTGAAGAACTTACAGAAACTTTTTTTTTGAGACAGGGTTTCTCTGTGGCTTTGGAGCCTGTCCTGGCACTAGCTCTTGTAGACCAGGCTGGTCTCGAACTCACAGAGATCCGCCTGCCTCTGCCTCCTGGGATTAAAGGCGTGCGCCACCACCGCCCGGCTAGAAACTTTTGTATTCACTTTAGTTCTACATTCATCTTCGAGAACCTGTAGTTGCCCAGTTTAAATTGTTGCATACTGATCTGAATAAAGGGAGTGCATGTTTAAACAGTTACAAATGGACCAAAGAAAACATCAGCCCCGCAAATGATGATCATAAACAACATAGAGTAAGGGAGATGAGTCAGCAATTAAGCAGTCTTGCTGTCCTTGCATATGAGCGGGAAAATTGCCAGTACTAAAGGGGACTTGTAATTATCCATTACTTCAACTTCATAGGTGTTGAGGCTTATGGTGACTACCACGAGGAACAAGCACACAGGTGGTACATACCCTTGTATATAGATACAACCTCATATTCATTGAAAGCATTCAAAAGAAAAAAATTAGAGGCAGGTAGAAAGTCACACTCCTGCACTGCAATGATTCACAAGGCAGAGGTATTAATGTCATGCATACTACTCTTCTGGGAAATAGAATGATACCCTCCACCAAACTTCGAATTTCAAGATGTAGGTGAAGTTTAGCATGGATGTTTATCATTGAAATATATAAAAATCTACATTCCAGGCTCATCAGACAATCAAACAATACACACACAAACACAAACACACACACAAACAACAATGTTGTTCCCTCATTAATCCCTCTGTGCAGAAGCCAGAATCATTTGTATTTGTGAGTAAGGACAGCATGGTTTAAGGAGCTACATTAAGTACCCAGAGCTACACAGAAAAATATTGTCTTTCAAAAACAAACGCCTTTAATCCCAGCACTCAGGAGGCAGAGGCAGATAGATCTTTGTGAGTTCAAGGCCAACCTGGTCTACTAGAGCTAGTAACAAGAGAGGCTCCAAAGCTAGAGAGAAACCCTGTCTCAAAAAACCAAAAAAAAAATTACTGAAACCACCTGTGTTAGTTATGAATTTTATGTATGTGAAGAGATACAATGAGATACCGGTATTATAAAACATTTAATCTGGGTGGCTATTTTAGACTTCCAGAAGTTTGTACAGTCTATTGTCATTATGGTGGGGAGAATTATGTTGTGCAGGACAATTTTGCTGGTGGCCACAGGAAGTTGACTGAAATGCTTGACAGTATCGAGAACATAGGAATTCTCAAAGCCCATCCCCAGTGCCACACTTCTTTCAACAAGACCATACAGACTCCAACAAGGCCACACTTTGTAATAGCACCAATCCCTATGATATTATAGAAGCCAATAACATTGACTATCACACTGCCACAATCAGGTCCTTTCTCAGACTGTTGACTCCAGCAGCTGATTTCCTCCCATTTCCCCTGTAGTGCACTCTGTTAACTATTCTTTCTATTCTGATCTGAAGGCAGACACCACGTCCCACATGCAGGCCCTTCTCCTGTGAGTTAGTGAATAGTGGAATTCATGACTCAAGTGTATAATTTTAAAAGTCTGAGGCCACACAGTCATTTAAAAATTTTGAATCATTACTGGGTGGTGGTGGCACACGCCTTTAATCCCAGCATTTGGGAGGCAGAGGAGAGCAGATCTCTTGGAGTTCAAGGCCAGCCTGATTTACAAAAGCTTGTTCTGAGACAGGCACCAAAGCTACAGAGAAACCCTGTCTCAAAAAAAAAAAAAAAGAATTTTAAATCAAGACAGCAAGGTCATTGACCTGGAATGCCACAGAATGAAATCGAGGTCTCATATAAAAACATAAGAGACCTCATCTCACCAATATTATTCTACAATTCTGGAAGGGCAGCTATTCTAGAATATACCTTTCCAGTGAGAAAACACTGTACACACTTAAGAGATTAATAAATAAAAATCTGCACAATGGTAGCATACATCTATCTCTGGCAAATGCTCAAAGAGGAGAGAATCTAGAATAAACAATGCATTCCACATACACTACCATCCTTGAGTTTCTTTTAGGTTCAGACCCTAGCTTACACTTTGAAGAAATTAAATAGCCATGGGAAACTGCAAGTCTTGCCAGTTAGGGAATTGGGAAACTTACACAGCAAGGATATTGCCACAATTATGTCAAAAGTATGTAAGTGACCTGAGCAGAAGGTCATACTTTACTGACAGGGCCCTACGTGCAGTGCCAGAAGGTGAGAAAGGCAGGAAAACTGGAACAAAGGTATGATAAAAACTGAGACAGAGTAGTCTTCTTTAAGCTATGTCTTATTCCAAGTAACCTTCTTAAGATGAAAAGCTTCTTGTATATTATTTGTAAGAAGAAATGGGAGGAAATAGGAGACTTCTAGGAAATCAGCAGAAATTACCACACAATGGGTCAAACTCAGAATAAGGGTAATCAAGCAATGGAACACAATAGCAGGGTGGTGGTGGAGCAAGCCTTTCATCCCTGCACTGGGCAGGCAGAGGCTGGTGGCTCTCAGGAATTTCGAGGCCAGCCTTGTCTCCAAGAGCTACATCCAGGAAAGATTCTAAAGCCACAGAAAAACCCTATCACAAAAAAAAAAATGCAACACAAGAAAAACAAAGGCGATCTCAAGAATATTATGGACTAAGCCCAAAGTGCCCTTGGGACCATAGCTCACTGTGTTGGGAAGAGTTGGGATCACGGGATCTAAAGAACCTCTCCAGAATGGCACTGGTTCCAGATCCTTACCATCTCTCCCAAACATATTCCAGGTTTCAGTGAAGGAGTTCTATTTTATTCTCCATAACTCAGGACCTTAGGAAAAACCCCAAGTCCTAGACACTCACTAGGCTGTTCCTGGCTCTGCCAAGAGTATTCCTGGTTTTGAGAAGGAGCTAAGTTCCTTCTCCATGAGTTGGACCCTAAATGGAAAGACATCATTGATATGGCCAGCTCTCAACGCAACAGCATTTTCCTTTTCAAATGACTGTCACTTTTCTCAGCATATACATCTGACAGAACTATAATTTTCTCTGAAAAGAATTGGAACTTTAAGTCACACCATACCCTAATGTTCATTATGATCTCATAATGACCATAATGTGACAGAAGTTGTGGCTGTTTATAAATCAGTGCTGTCTCTGTCATGGTCTAGTGCCATTTGTTTGAACAATCCTTGTAAACAATTTTGTATCCTAGCATCTTAATCTCTAACAAGGCTAGTTAGCACACTACTTTGCTATCTTTGGGTAATTTAGAGGCAGGCTTCCTCAGCTAATATCTCCTAAGCACTGGTGATGCCTTTATGTCAAATTTCTACTCTTCTGCACCACCGGTTAGTGGTAGAGTGGGAAGGAACTCAAGAATGCCATTTACAAACTCCACATAATTAACTCCAAAGGGATCTTACTCCTGAATGTTAAATGCAAAGGGAAAAGCTTCTGAAAGATAATAGAAAAACTAGGCATCTCCAAGTTTGGGATCCTGCCTTCCATACGTATCAAAACCACGTTGATGTGGACCACAAAGCTTTTTTTTTTTTTTTTTTTTTTTTTTTTTTTGGTTTTTCGAGACAGGGTTTCTCTGTGGCTTTGGAGCCTGTCCTGGAACTAGCTCTGTAGACCAGGCGGTTTTTCGAGTCAGGGTTTCTCTGTGGTTTTGGAGCCTGTCCTGGAACTAGCTTTTGTAGACCAGGCTGGTCTCGAACTCAGAGAGATCAGTCTGCCTCTGCCTCCCGAGTGCTGGGATTAAAGGCGTGGGCCACCACCGCCCGTCTCACAAAGCTGTTTCTACACACTTCCCTGCTGGAAATGCTTTTCACAGATGCAGCCCACAGAAGGAAGTTATTCAGAGGCCAAGACCTGGAACTGGGGAGTTGCACGGACCATATGGTATCTCAGAGAACACTGATGGTAGCAGTGGGTTCCTACACTCGCTCCCATGACTCACCATCCTCTCCTCCTCATCTTGGAACAGCAACCCCTTACTCACCATGTCCTGGCTTCCAGGCTCACCCATGTTCTCCTCAGAGCTCGCTGCAGTAGCACTCACAGCACAGAACACAATCCACTGGCATGTGCTCTGCTTGAAAATCAATCCAGGAGCATGGCGCCAGGAAGTGCCCTGCCTGATTTCTGACTGACAGGTCGGCCTGGAAGTCTTGATTGGCTAGTGAGGCTTGAGTGACAAGAGCACCTCCCTGAGCCTTACAGCGCATTTAAAGACACAGCGCAGGATTCCTTGGCTCTGCCTTCCACACCAGACCCAGACTTTTACAGATCTGCAGACATATGAATTTCAATATCACTTATGCCTCTATCAGATAGATGACACAGCTGTCTTCCTGCAATCCACAGCCACACTGCCTTCATCCTCCTGGACATGACGCGACTAGCTACACAGCCCATTACACAATGTGGAGTAGACTGATTCTCCTGTTCAAAAGCTGCAAGGGTGCACAGAATCCTAATGAGTACAGATTATAGGAAACCAAAGATGATGTTTGTTCTGTGGCTTCAGGCTGACACCAGGAGTCACAGGCACTTCTGACAGCCATGAGAGCAACTCAAGAACCAAATGACCACTAAGTTGATATCTCTTTCCCCTGCCAGAAGATTGTGTGATAGCTACAGACTATGTCCCATTACAGACTATGACCAGCTGGCAAATTTAGCTCAGCTTCTCAGGTGTCCACCATTACAGAGGCTTTGTGACTGCCACATTCTTAAGCTTAAGTGGGTTCAGTTATACCGATTTTTACTATACTTGCTTTATTATTTTAACTTTGTAATCACACATTTAGAAGAATTCTGAATCCTCTCCTTTTTTAAAAGCCATAGATTTATCCATTATATGCTCCTTGTCTCATTTGTCAATTAGTCTGTAGGTATTTCCATTGGCTGACTCTGGGTGCTGACTGTGGGAGGTATAGCCCTTTAAACTTTCCATCTGCCTTTCTTAGCTCCACAACACAGCATGGGTCAGGCTCAGCTGGCCACAGCATGTATGCTTGGATTACCCCAATCTCAGCAGTAACCTAGGCCAGTTCTAGGGCAAACACCATACCCCCTTCATTCTTTTCATCCAGACAGAAGTGGGAGAGGCTGTGGCTTGGTGAGCACAGCACTGCTGGCTGCAAGGGTGAAGGCAAAACTTATTTTGGTCTCTCCAAGTCTTGGAGCTGTCTGAAGATGGCAGTGGATACACTATTAGTGCTGTGGGAAAACTATAATATTTAAAAACTCTAAAAATTTCTGCCTTTGTCTCTGCTTCACTTCAGCTCTTCTGACTATCAAAATCCATCTTAGCAACTGTACAGATACTTGAGTACTATTTCCTTGTGCCATGTTTACAAATATTTGCATTTGTACTCCCACTTTTATGCCCAGCTTTACTCTTTGCTTTTTAAATCTACTACTAATTTCTGAGCACTCATTACTTACCTCTCCACCTGTGCTGCACTTTTATTGTGGGATCCCTCACATGCTTCTTGTACACATGACCATTCTTCTGTGTGTTTTGGGGTTCACGGGTCAAACCCACATTGAGGTGCCATTAGTTGGCTGACTGTGGCATATTGGGCTGCCATTTGTACACAATGACACCTTGCTTTCTAAAAGGTTTTAGAGCCGCTTTACGCACGGCATTAGGATTCTCAAATGCTAGCTCTTTACCTATCAATTGCCCTGCTTCTGTGTCTCCAATCAACCTATTAGATGCCTGTGTCAGTCTGGAGACAAAGTCTTGAAATAATTTATCTGGTCCCTGTTTTATACTAGACAACTCCTCAGCCTGTTCTTTAGAAGATGGAAGTCTATGCCAGGCCTTCTTGGCAGCTGCATTAACTTGGACATATACTATCATATCAAAGTCAAATTGCTGATATCTCCCTGTATAAGGTCCCTTGCTCCTCCACACTCTATGTCTGATTTTTTTTTCTTTTTTTGGTTTTTTGAGACAAGGTTTCTCTTTAGCTTTGGAGCCTGTCCTAGAACTAGCTTTTGTAGACCAGGCTGGCCTCAAACTCACAAAGATCTGCCGGCTTCTGCTTCCCAAGTGCTGGGATTAAAGGCCTGCACCACCGCCCAGCTTTGGTCTGAAATTGTAAATGAACCAACTCAATTGTTATGATAGGTAGTAAGGAAGAGGGTGCACTCCCTAAGGTGAAAATGAAAAGTTTTTGATTAATTTCATTGACAGAAGTAATCTCAAAGGAGCTTCATCTAGATTCTATCATGTGGATATTAGTGGTAACTCTGATGGAGATATATAATGAAAGGAGCAAGGTGAACAAAAAATATTTGAGAAGAAAGGAGGCACGCGAAAGTGGATTGTAGCTAACTCCCCTGTTCAAGGAGATAAACAGATTAAGAAAAGGAACGAAGGGAGAGAAGATCTGAGGGGATGGTGGCACACACCTTTAATCCTAGTACTCAGAACCCGGAGGCACTCACAGCCCTATCTCTGTGAGTTCAAGGCCAACCTGGTTCACCGAGGAAGTTTCCGGGTAGCCAAGCTTAGGAAGTTAAAGATAGAAAGCTAGTAAAGATAGAATTAAACAAGGGGCCATGTTCCAGCCCCAGTAAGCAGCAGAACCTGACAGCTTTGGCCATGTGGCTCTGGACTTAGAGCAAAGGACAGAAGAAAGGAGTTCTGATCCTCTAGTTCTGTTTCGCTGTGGCTGAAGAATCAGCTGTGATGAACAAGATATCAGAAGTACTTAAGCGAAATTCTGCATTGCTGGGTATATGACACTCAGTGGCTATAGCTAAGAAATAAGAAATGGTTAATCCGCATTAATTAATTATTTAATTTAATAATTAATTAATTAATTAATTAATGCTTAAGCAACCAGCATCACTGATGTGAAAGTGTCTGGGAAGTGCTGAAAAAGAGCACAGAGAAGCTGTCTTCTGGAGGTAACCAAGGTTGTAAAGCATGCTGCCAGCTGGACTTAGTAATGTGTGTCACCCAGGTGGCACCGATTTTGAAGGCATGGAGGGGTTTGAGGCTTGGCACTGTGAGAGGCCAGGAAAGGCCATCACTGAAGGTGCAGACTTATTGGCAGTTGAATGCCCAAGCCTGTAAGGGTCATGACAAGAAACTGAGGCTGGGCTCCCTGAGGGGAGCGTATAAGAGACTATTAGCGAAAGTGCCACCCTGTTGCAGGAGAAGCTCCCAGTCTTTGGAGATAACAGTCCTGTGAGATGACCCCCGAGAACGGAGGTGGCAGTAGAATTGAGCCAGTCTAGGCGACCAGCGGTGTGTACCGCAGAGGGAAGACTCAGAGAACTGAAGCAAGGCCTGTGGAGGAGCCCAGAAGACTCTGAGTGGATCTTAGCTATTGGACAGTGGAATTTTGTAATTCCCCAAGACATTAGAGATGCCAGGGTTTTAGGTAACCTGCCAAGGAGAGCTGCTAGTGGTGAATGGAACCAGACAAAGAGAAAGAAGCTGAATGAAATTGGAGACCTGGAGAGCCATTTGACAACGAGATGGGAACCATTACAATGAACTTTTTTTTTCTTTTTTGTTACTTGTATTTGGTTTTACCCTAGCTCTCTGGCCCATCCAACTTCTGGTCCTGCTCATCTAGGTGCTTATACTGGCCATTTGGGCCTTAAGTTGAGCCAGTCATTTGTTTGACACTACACCAATTTTGAGCCACCTTTTCCTTTGAATATCTTTTATATAGAACAAGTGTGTGTTCAATATTTTATGATTGCCTTGGTTTCCTAGTTTCAGCGCTGGGCACTGGATGTGATTAAAGAAGATGGCCAGTTCAGACTCTATACTTGTCGTCACTGCCAGTCCTCACTAGAGTCACCCTCATGGTTGCAGGCTGTTTCTACTGCACTAGGTTTTCACATCACCCATGATATAAAAAAAAAAGGTTTGTAAAATATTTACAGGGCTTGAAACATGGACAAGCAGTTATGTCAAGTTTATTGGCAGAAAAAGAGGGTCAGGTGTTTGAGAACCTCCTGTAGTTCCTGCTACAGAAATACACAAGGGTCTAACCTTCTTGGGATCAAGCATGAACATTCACATACCACAAAAAGACACATGGACTTCACATAATTAAAATAATTAAATTAAATTTTTACCAAACAAATTTTCAGTCATGAATGTTTTTCTTTAATAGGTATTCATCCTGTAACCCAGTTGTTGAGGCATTTAAACGCTCACAGAGTTTTTCTTTAACAAGAATGGGATCATGGAAAAAAAAAATCAAGCATGTATACTTGAAGTTGTGGAAATTAATCATTCTCAAATGTTGGCATCGTTTAGGAAGATTTAAGAAATACTGTCCTCCTGGAAGAAATATGTCATGGGGGTTGTGCCTGAGAGGGTACATCCACACACCATTTCATGTTTTTTTTTATTGATATTTAGTTTTATTATTTATTTATTAAAAATTTCTGCCCCTCCCCTTTCATTTCCCCCCCTCCCCCCATCAAGTCCCCTACCCTTGTCAGCCCAAAGAGCAATCAGGGTTCCCTGCCCTGTGGGAAGTCCAAGGACCACCCACCTCCATCCAGGTCTAGTAAGGTGAGCATCCAAACTGCCTAGGCTCCCACAAAGCCAGTACGTGCAGTAGGATCAAAAACACATTGCCATTGTTCTTGAGTTCTCAGTATTCCTCATTGTCCGCTATGTTCAGCGAGTCCGGTTTCATCCCATGCTTTCTCAGACCCAGGCCAGCTGGCCTTGGTGAGTTCCCGATAGAACATCCCCAGTGTCTCAGTATGTGGGTGCACCCCTGGTGGTCCTGAGTTCCTTGCTAGTGCTCTCTCTCTTGCTCCTGATTTGGACCTTGAGATACCATTTCACGTTTCTATCCCTGGTTCATGCTGTAGGCTGAGGATGTGAGTTCTTAGCTTCCCAAAGGAGCTGCCAAGTGTGACACTTGTTGCCATAACACTTTCAAGTTGATCGTGTAACCACCCTGAAGCCAGAGTCAAATTAAAGTCTTTTATATATTGACTTAGACATTATGTTTTTATAACAGACACACTCATACACATCTACAAAATTTTACATATTGAATAAGTGTATTTATGTTATTGAAGAAAGGTGTGCGCCAGGCGGTGGTGGTGCACGCCTTTAATCCCAGCACTCGGAAGGCAGAGGCAGGCGGATCTCTGTGAGTTCAAGGTCAGCCTGGTCTACAAGAGCTAGTTCCAGGACAGGCTCCAAAGCTACAGAGAAACCCTGTCTCGAAAAACTAAAAAAAAAAAAAAAGGTGTGAAATCAAAAAAGGTTACCTTATCATTGAATTCACAGGACTTCTGCCCATGCTTATGCAGGTGCAAACAAAATAGACACTTTATTTATTTATTTATTTATTGGTTTTTTGAGACAGGGTTTCTCTGTAGCTTTGGAGCCTGTCCTGGAATTAGCTCTTGTAGATCAGGCTGGCCTCGAACTCCCAGAGATCCTCCTGCCTCTGCCTTTCGAGTGCTGGGATGGGATAAAGGCATGCGCCACCACCGCCCGGCTAATAGACACTTTATAATGCTTGAATAGATGGTTGACACTTGAAGGCTTTTTTCATCACAATCTTATGTAAGTAAATGTGTGTTGGCTGAAGATATTACCAACACATTTATAGTTACATTCCCTTCAGTATGAATCTTCTCAGGTCCTCAGATTACTGTGATATGCAAAGCCTTTAACTGACCTATTATCCTCTAAAAGTTTTACTCTTGTATAAAGAAAACCAAGAAGAGGAGAAACTTTACAACACTCCTTATGTTTAAAGACCTTTTCTGGTCAGACTGTGATGACACACCCCTCTAATTAAGCACTTGAAAAGGATGTTTAATTTAACAAGAGAACGGGCTAGGCAAATTGTAAAGAACTGTAAACATTGTCCGGATGTATATCATCCATTGAAAATGGGCGTTAATCCAAGAGGCCTTAAATCACAGGTTTTATGGCAAATGGATGTGACACATATCCCAGATTTTAGAAAATTGGTCTATGTACATGTTACTATAGATATTATTCTCATGTGGTTATGGACACTGTAAGAACGGGGAAAGCTGTAAAGGATGTTATAAAACAGCTTGTTATATGCTTCTCCTTCTTAGGTGTGCCAAAAGAATTAAAACTGATAATGTTCCAGCTTATATTTCTCAAGCTTTTGCAAAGTTTTGCATTCAATGGGGTATAGAACATACAACAGGAATTCCATATAATCCCCAAGGCCAGGGTATTATAGAAAGGATCAACAAAATCTTAAAATACAACTTTAAAGATTAAAATCTAGTGGTCATTTCTATTCACCTCATCAATTATTAAGTCATGCTTATTTACTATTAGTCATTTTAATACAGATGATAAAGGTCTTACTCCTATGCAAGAGCATTGGGTTCCTTTACAATGGACTGTTCCTCCTTTAGTAATCTGGAAAGATCTTTTAACAGGCACTTATTTAGAAAGGGCCAGATGTACTAATCACCCCGGGAAGAGGATTTGCATGTGTTTTTCCACAGGATGCAGAAAACCCAATCTGGGTCTCAGACAGGCTTATTAGACCTTTCCACCAAAAAGACTCTATCAGGAACTCAGAAGAGAAGGAAGAGACGGAAGGATTAAAGTATTAAAGAAAACGAGGAAGTTTGATCTCTCTTCTTTGCAGGCGTCTTCACCTCCCCCTGCATGGTCATCCACTGTGAGAATAAATCCACCTACTTGGGGGCAGTTGAAGCAACTCACCAGGAAAGCTCAGCAAATGGTCTCTAACACCGGAAAGCCACCATCAGTTGCGAATATGTTTCTTCCTATGCTTGCTGTCATTGCTATGCAAGTATATCCCACCTCTGCAGACTTGTTTTGTATTTCCGTTCCCCATCCTCCACTTCATCCCATGGGTTGAGGAGATGATGTGAACATCAGGGTGATGACTGGGCTGATGGAGGGACATGCTGATTTCTCCTCCTATATGACCTCCACTTAATTAAATATGAAGGAATGTCTTATTCTGCTCCAATTTGTACTGCTATAAAGGGAACACCTCTCATGGGTTGCCTTTACAATTACTTATAGAACTTTTCTTTCTGATGTTCCAGATGCATTGCCTCCATATCATTAGAAGGTTTATGTGAAAAATTAAAATAAAGATTTTGGGGAATAGTTACAATAATGGTACTGAGGTCAGATTACTAGAAACAGAAACCATTCACATGGAATCATGTGTAAAAGAATATTGAGACAAAGATAAGATATGAGAATCGTCTCTGCTCAGAGATGTAAGGCCAAATTGGCTTAAATGTGGGTTTGAACATTGGGCTACAGCATATAATCCTTGGGAGACTCACGAAACAATTTATGATTATTCTGTAGTTTCAAAAGTTGTTATAGAAAATATTTATCTAATGAAGAATTACTTTACCATGGATATAAGCCTGAGGTATTTACGGAAGAGCCTATCATAGATGGTTCACACCAGGATGGGTGGAACCTATTTATGCCAATCATTCTCCTTCAGGTGAAATGTTGAAAGTTTTTCCAGGATTATTCAGACCTTTTGCTGCAACTGACTTAGTTTATTTTAAAAAGCCTCTGCAAACTAAGAGCACTCCTATAAGAATTAGATCCTGTTTAGGCTATCCTTATGGTATACTTGCTGGACAATCTTCAGATTGAAAAATTATTAAATCAGAACAATCTTATCAAGTTAGCTGTTCCAGGTGTATTTTAACTAATTGTGTTGATTCAAGTTTAGCTGAGACTTATTCAGTCATTTGGATATTATAAAGACCTTCCTACATTATGCTTCCTGTAGATTTGAAAGATGATGCTTGGTTTGGCAATGAAGCCTTACAAACACTTCAAAAAATGAATGAGGTCATTAGACCAAGACATTTTCTAGAACCCTTGATGTTAGGTATCAGTCAGTGCTTTAATAGCTATTGTAACTTCACTGTCGCTCTAGTCTCAAAGATAAAGACTGCACATTTTGTTAATGATTTAAATAAGAATGTTTCTTTAGTATTAGCAAGGCAACAAATTATAGATCAAAAACTAAAAGCAAAGCTTGATGCTTTAGAGGATGTCATATTAGAATTAGAACAAGAGATAAAAAATATTAAGGTTCAGCTTTCTACCAGGTGCCATGTCAGCTTTCGATACATATATGTGTAATACCATTAATTTATGATAAAAATCATAATTGGAACCTTACTAAAAATCATTTGTTGGGAGTTTGGAAAAACAACGATATTACTCATGCTATGGCTCAATTAAAAACTCAAATTTCAGCTATGAGCAAGGCCTACAATGGGTCTATTGGTCTAGAGGATTTGGCTCAGTCTATTAGTTCTGGTTTGTGGTCTTTGAACCCTATAAGTTGGTTACATTGGATTATTGTTATTGCTGTGGCTACAGGAATAATTTCTCCTTTTCTCCTTGTTCTTCCATTTATTTTAAGACTAGTCTTCTACTCCATTTCCACTGCCAAAGAGATATTTACAAGCTTCAATTAAAAAATTAAAAAGGGATCTATCGCCATGCACAAAACTCAAGTCCAAATGGATTAAAGACATCAATATCAGTCCGAACACACTGAACCTGATAGAAGAGAAAGTGGGAAGTACTCTACAACACATGGGCACAGGAGACCACTTCCTACGTATAACCCCAACAGCACAGACATTAAGGGCCTCCTTGAATAAATGGGACCTCCTGAGACTGAGAAGCTTCTGTAAAACAAAGGACACTGTCACTAAGACACAAAGGCAACCCACTGACTGGGATAAGATCTTCACCAACCCCGCAACTGACAAAGGTCTGATCTCCAAAATATATAAAGAACTCAAGAAACTAGACCGTAAAAAGCTAATCAACCCAATTATAAAATGGGGCACTGAGCTGAACAGAGAATTCTCAACAGAAGAACTTCAAATGGCCAAAAGACCCTTAAGGTCATGCTCAACCTCCTTAGCGATCAGGGAAATGCAAATCAAGACAACTTTAAGAATGGCTAAAATCAAAAACACCAATGATAGCCTTTGCTGGAGATGTTGTGGAGAAAGGGGTACACTCATCCATTGCTGGTGGGAATGCAAACTTTTGCAACCACTTTGGAAAGCAGTGTGGCGGTTTCTCAGGAAATTCAGGATCAACCTACCCCTGGACCCAGCAATACCACTCTTGGGAATATACCCAAGAGAGGCCTTATCATACAACAAAAGTATATGCTCAACTATGTTCATAGCAGCATTGTTTGTAATAGCCAGAACCTGGAAACAACCTAGATGCCCTTCAATGGAAGAATGGATGAAGAAAGTATGGAATGTATACATATTAGAGTACTACTCAGCAGTAAAAAACAAGGGCTTCTTGAATTTTGCATACAAATGGATGGAAATAGAAAACACTATCCTGAGTGAGGTAAGCCAGACCCAAAAAGAGGAACATGGGATGTACTCACTCATATTTGGTTTCTAGCCATAAACAAAGGACATTGAGCCTATAATTAGTGATCCTAGAGAAGCTAAATAAGGAGAACCCAAAGAAAAATATATAGGCATCCTCCTGAATATTAACCTTCATCAGGCGATGAAAGGAGACAGAGACAGAGACCCAGTTTGGAGCACGGGACAGAAATCTCAAGGTCCAAATCAGGAGCAGAAGGAGAGAGAGTACAAGCATGGAACTCAGGACCGCGAGGGGTGCACCCACATACTGAGACAATGGAGATGTTCTATAGGGAACTCACCAAGGCCAGCTGGCCTGGGTCTGAAAAAACCTGGGATAAAACTGGACTCGCTGAACATAGCGGACAATGAGGACTACTGAGAACTCAAGAACAATGGCAATGGGTTTTTGATCCTACTGCACATACTGGCTTTGTGGGAGCCTAGGCAGTTTGGATGCTCACCTTACTAGACCTGGATGGAGGTGGGTGGTCCTTCAAATTCCCACTGGGCAGGGAACCCTGATAGCTCTATGGGCTGACAAGGTAGGGGAACTTGATTGGGGGAGGGGGAGGGAAATGAGAGGAGGTGGCGGGGAAGAGACAGAAATCTTTAATAAATAAATAAATGGGAAAAAAATTAAAAAGGGAGAGATGCCACACTAACCCCAGTAGAATCTGTGTGACAAGTTCAGACTGAGGTGTTTGACTGTAAAAGGAGAAGGTCTCCTGGACTGGTTGTGGAACTCTCTAGCTGGAGAGAAATTATTGAGCCATAGTTCTCATGACAGTCTGTCTGCTTCTATTTCCTTTCTATACTTAGGAGATGTTCATGATAGCCTGGGCTGAGAATAAGCCACCCCCTTGAAATGGTGTCACTGGCCATGACCTCTTCTCTAAGAGATTCAGTGCTTTGCTTCATAATCATTTACATAATTATAAAATAATACTTTGATAGACTATCCTCCCGACAATATATGAATTTGTATGGCTATGCATGTGTAGATGAGGTTGGCATTGACATTGTGCATCTGGCAGAACTATAATTTTCTATAGAAGAAAACTGGAACTTTATGTCACACCATATAGTAATGTTCATTGTGACCTGATAATGCCACCTTGAGTAGATTGTTAGAGGCCTGTTCTTTCATATGGGGATGGGCCTAGTGGCTGTTTATAAACTTGGGCTGTCTACTTTGTCATGGTTTACAGCCAAATGTCTGAACAATGCTGCTGAACAAATGTGCATCTCTCACAGACCTAGTTAGCAAACTACTTATCTTTGGGTTATTTTTTTCAGGTTTTCATCATCATCATTATTATTTTATTACTTTAAAAAATACTAACTCAAATTCCCCCTTCCTCTCCTAACCCCACTCCTTCCCCACACCCTCCCACCTTCCCAACTCCAATCTTAAGGGAAAACAAGGCACCCTGCCCTGTGCCAAGTCCAAGGCCCTCCCTACTACATCTAGTAGGAATCTATTACATCTAGTAGAGAACAGGATCCCAAAAAGCCAGTACATGCAGAGAGACAAATCCCAGTGAACGAACATGGGATCAAACTAGTCTGAATGTGGCTGGGATTTGTCCCTTTGGGTTATTTTAAAGGCAGCCTACCTCAGCTAATATCTTCTAAGCATTGGTAAAGCATCTCTTTCTTTTTTTTCTCTTTTTTTTCTTTTTTTCGAGACAGGGTTTCTCTGTGGTTTTGGAGCCTGTCCTGGAACTAGCTCTGTAGACCAGGCTGGTCTCGAACTCACAGATATCCGCCTGCCTCTGCCTCCCGAGTGCTGGGATTAAAGGCGTGCACCACCAACGCCCGGCAAAGCATCTCTTTCAACAATTCTACTCTTCTATATCAAACTTAGAAGTGGAGTGGTACCCAACACAAGAATGCCATTTACAAACTCCACAAAATTACCTCCATATGGATTTTACTCCAAAATATTAAATGCAAAGCACAGAATTTCTGAAAGATCCTAGAGAACCTAGGCCTCCCCAAGTTTGGCTACTTGCCTTCCATATGCATCAAAATCACGTTGATGTTGACTACAAAGATATTTCTACACACAGCTCCTTGCTCGAAATGCTTTTCACAGATGCAGCCCACAGAGGAAGTTATTCAGAGGCCAGCACCTGGGTCTGGGGAGCTGCAGGGACTACATGGGACTTCACAGAACACTGACTGTGGGCGCAGCTTCCCACGTAGCCTCGGAGAGGGCCTGCCACACCATCGCCCTTGGCTCATCATCCTTCCCTCCCAAACTTGGGACAGAAGCCCCTTGCTCACCATGTTGCTGCTGCCAGGCTCACCCATGCTCTCCTCAGTTTCCTGCAATAGCACTCACAGCGCAGCACACAATCCACTGGGACCTGCTCTGCTTTAAAATCAAGCAGGCAGCATGGCGCCAGGAAGTGTAGGCTTAGAGGCCCTGATTGGCTAGTGAGGTTTGAGTGACAAGAGCACCTCCCTTGCGGTTACCGTGTGCTTAAAGACACAGCACAGGGTTTCTGGGATCTGGCTTCCACCTCAGAACCAGACAGCTTCCTGATCTGCAGAGATATGAATTTCAATATCACTTACCCCTGTCTCAAATAGATGATCCAGCTCTCTTCCTAAAGTCCACAGCCACATTCCCTTTTTTCTCCTGGATTCCATGTGCATAGCTACCGCAGCCCATTACATGATGTGGAGTGGAGTGATTCTCCTGTTCAACAGGTGGAAGGGTGCACAGCCTACTAAAAATACAGATTTTAGGACACAAAAGATGATGTTAATTCTGTGCCTCCAGGCTGACATCAGGAGAACTTAAGGCACATTTTACCTGCTTGTACAGACTCTTCAGACATCAAGCGAAAACAACCCAGGAACCAGATCACAAACAAGATGATATATTTATCTCCTTCCAGAAGACAGGATTATGACTCCATAACATTAGGATTTTTATTTTAGAAATTCAGGTCAAACCCCTAGGAAATTAATAAAAATAAAAAGTGTAGTCTGCGTGGTAAGTTGAATACTTAGAGTGAATGGGGTCAGGAAGCATGCTTTTATGAGCACTATGGTGAGCCAGGATATCTGCCTCAGTGGGAAGGTAAAGAAAACATCCTTGCATTATTCCAGGTTTTCTACCCTGAACATGGCTGGTACAATGAAACTTCCCGTGTTTTTAGAAAGTGGATTTATGAGAATATCACAGAGACCGTGATCCAGTTATTCCAACAATGGCTGTCTACCAATGGAAAGCCAAAGAATCCAGTAGTCTTTTGGTCCATAAGTCTGGATGTCTCAACGTGTTTTCAGTATACTTGAGAATTCTGAAGAAGCAGGTACTAAAGATATTAAAGGAATAACTTTGATAGCCAGAGCTATGGCAAACAGGCAAATAGAGAGAGGTTTTTCTTCTTCAATATCCCTATATAAGTAAGGTGTGATCCAGATTATAGATAGAATTTTTCGGTTTATTGATTGTTTCCTTGTTTGTTTTCTTTCTTTTTTTGTTTGTTTGTTTGTTTTGAGACCCTATTTATCTGGATCACATTCTCTACACCAGTCTGGTCGCAAACTCAAAAAATAAAACTGCTACTGCTACCTGAGTGCTGAGATTAAAGATGTGCACAACTCTCAAGCTGGTTAATTGGATCTTATCACATCAAAAGATCATGGTTAAAAGATGGGTCTTCCCATTTCAAGACCTTTAATTAGAAAAACCCCTTCTAGGCATACCCAGCGGCTTCGTTTTTAGTTAAATCCAGAGGTAGTCAGTTTGACTACCTAGAATAGCCATTACAGCAGCCAATACAGAGGAAATGAGAAAGACTTGTTAACTCAAGTGACAAGGAGATCATGAGTATTATTTCCAAAGCAATGCTTTTGCTAAACGAGGAAAGCATGGGGATTTTATTTAGAGAGTCTCGACATGTTTCTGTGGAGTTCTCCCTAATTCCTGAGCATCTTTGTTTAACAAATCCACTTCTGAACACAATCAACATGATCACAACGTAAAAGTAAAGACATTTGGGGACATTTTTATCTCAAAGTCATGCAGGAACATACATAAACTTTAAAAATAATGGAAAGGATGCCTCTGGCACTACAACTTCTTAGTCGAAAACCAAGTAAAAGACACCATGAAAGCAGAATGCTGAGGAGCCTGTGCCACCTGTCAATCATGATGTTAGATCTAAAAGCAGATGTTCCAATGCCACAATTCCCCAAATACAAAAGACAGAGAATGCACAGAAAATTTCAAGGAAGAGTCACCTATCAGTTATCTGTTATTAGATGGATGTCTCTAGTGATCTGTTTTAACCTGAGAACAAAGCTGCTTTAGTCTCTGAGCATGCTGGCTCATAAGAAAGCCACAGCTGCTTCCATGCAAGACCAGAAGGAGTTCATTTATCTGACACTGACAGCTTCTTGTCTCAGGGCTGTGACATCACTGTAGAGAATTCCATTCTTTTTTTTTTCCTAACCTTTAAAAAAACTTTTAGTTATATGTGTGCTTTGTCTGCATGTTTATGGCCATGGTAATTACAGAAGTCAGAAGAAGTGACAAGAATCCTGAGACTAGAGTTACAGGTAATGGTTAGCTACCACATGGGGTCTGGGAATGGAGCCTGAGTCTTCTATAACAACACCCAGTGCTCTTAATTGCTGAGCCATCTCTCTAGTCCCACTCATTTTTTTTGTAAAAGCCCAATTATTAGATCATCCATATAGGAGGATATTATCTTTGTCTAAATAAAGAGAGAGGATATTATACAAATGTTGAGAAAAGGCTGGACTATAGGCCATCCCCCATGAGGGAACAGTCCATTCATATCTCTCGTCAGGTTGAGAGGAGTTAACTGTAGGAATGGAAAAGCTGAACTTTTCACTATACACCTCATGAAGAGGAATTGAGAGGTAGTCCTTTAGATCAAGTCCAGTGAGGTGAAACTGGGAGGGGATAGTTGGGATCCAAGGTAAGCCTCTTGAAGGGGTTGCTACTAGCTCCATACAGCCTCAAAGCCCACTCACTTGTGCACAACTCTTTCAGAAAGTCACAACTCTACTCTTTCCTAAAATATTCTATCAACTGGTCAAACAAGTATTCAAAAATGTGGGGCTATGGCTGCCAGTCTCATCTAACAAACACATTTTTCCAACTCTTAGATACTGACAAGTACTTCTTATCTGACTACACTCTACTGTATGCTTAAGGGAGACTATTGTTTCCGACAAGCAATGGTGCTGAATGAACATTCCTAGTTCACAAAGAATGAACCTGAGTATAAGAATTGAACAGTCCAAAGCTAGAACAAAATCAGGAAGGAAAAATATCAAATCTTGTAGCACCTTGTCAATAGGAGCCCTCGAGGTGCCATGATAGATTATGGGAAATATTCAACCTGTATTTGACCAAGATAGGAATAATGACAATGTTGCTTCTTGTCCTCCAATTGGACAGGAAGTCATGTGAGACATGTTTTAATACCAGTTATGTGTTATTTTGTGGGGATTTTAAATTTTTGTTTTGTTTTTCAAGAAAGGGTTTCATGGTGAAACATTCTGACTTTCCTGGAACTCACTTTGTAGATTAGGCTGGCCTTGAACTCACAAAGAACCTCCTGCCTCTGTCTCCCAACTACTGAAATTAAAGATGTGTACAGCCACTTGCCAGTCCAGTTACGTGGTTTTATTTGTTGTTATTACCTTGATTTCATAACTGCCAATGGCCATGTTAGAGGAGCAGCAGGTGGTAATTGAAATTCGAGGTGTCAATCAACCAAAAGGAGAATTTCTGATGGATGAATCTTGTATAAGCAAGGCCTCTAAACCTAGAATGCAGAATGTCTATTCTTCTGTGAAAGGTTTGCTGTTGCTATAATGTAGTGCGTTTGGCTCATGGAATTCCATTCTATTGGAATTACTACCTGTGAATTACTTTGAAGATTGTATCTTCTTATACTGTACTGTCTAATTGATAACACTCATCTAAATAAAGTTTTGATGATAAAAATATTAGCAAGTGTCACACTGCCTAAACACATAACATATGGGTTTCCATTGAGGATGTGTATAGACTGAGATTTAGGTTAATACTTAAGAAAACAATCAAGTCTCAGGAGCCCAACTAGTTTAAATTATTATAACCTTACCATTGAGAGATGAGTTCACAGGTTTTGGGGTGCAACACAGCTGAAACAAAGCTTTAAATATGACTTAAAGTGAGACTAAGATGTTTTCTCAAATAGGTTTGGGGTGAAATACCCAAGAAGACAATCTAAAGTTTTAGAAAGGTACAGAGTTGAATGAAGAACTTTTTAAGGTCAGGGAGCAAGAACAAAGCAGCCCAATTAATATTAGCTGACATGCTTTTCTTGTTAGGATTGGTTAATTATCAAAAGTAGTGATTAATTTTAAATAACCACTTTTAGCTTCAATCTGAAATGACCCTATCCTATAGCTATACTGATGAATATCTTGCATATCACCATAGAACCTTCATCTGGCGATAGATGGAGATAGAGACAGAGACCCACACTGGAGCACTGGACTGAGCTCCCAAGGTCCCAATGAAGAGCAGAAGGAGGGAGAACATGAGCAAGGAAGTCAGGACCATGAGGGGTGCACCCACCCAATGAGACAGTGGGGCTGATCTATTGGGAGCTCACCAAGGCCAGCTGGACTATGACTGAAAAAGCATGGGATAAAACCGAACTCTTTGAACATGGCAGACAATGAGGGCTGATGAGAAGCCAAAGACAATGGCACTGGGTTTTGATCCTACTTCATGTTCTGGCTTTGTGGGAGCCTAGCCAGTTTGGATGTTCACCTTCCTAGTCCTGGATGGAGGGGGAAGGACCTTAGACTTTCCACAGGGCAGGGAACCGTGACTGCTCTTCAGACTGGAGAGGGAGGGGGAAAGGAGTGGGGGAAGGAGGAGAATAGTGGGAGGAGGGGGAGGGAAATGGGGGGCTGGGAGGAGGTGGGAATTTCTTTTTTCTTTCAATAAAAAAAATCTATTGAAGAAATGGATATGCACACTAAAGATTTAAAGTAGAGCTGACTGATTCTATTTCACATATAGAAGTTTTGATATTTGATTTCTTTAATATTTATCATAAGATTACCTCTCAAGAACAGTAATAAAGTATTTGATCCTTTCTTTGTAAGTGCAAAACGCAGCCTGCCAGTGAAAGACATGATGGAGAAGAATATCTTGTTTGCCTACAGGGTTAAACTATAATATAAGTTCCTTTGGTATGAATGTATGAGGGCACTTGAGATATTTTTCACCTGTAATATGAAAATGTTTAATCATGTAAGGAATATGGAAACATGCTTTTACCTGTATTCATTATAATCATTCACTTAAAGGATACAATGTAAATACATTGTAATTCCTATATTGCTTGGAAACTTTGCTGGATTATATAAGCTGTAGAGAACAGTATTCAGTAAAATTTTATGCTGAAGGGGGGTTGTCAGATATCTGTGTTATTCTGGGTGTAGTTAGCTTCCTTGAGTTGAGGTTTTCCTTCTAGTACTTTCTGTATGGCTGGGTTTCTGGATACATATTGTTTAAATCTTTTTTTTTTGTCCTGGAATATCTGTTTTCTCCATTGATGGTGAATGAAAGCTTTGCTGGGTTTAGTAGTCTGGGCTTGCATCCAAAGTCTCTTAGTGTCTGTAGCACATCTATGCAGGACCTTCTGGCCTTCATGGTTTCCATTGAGAAGTCAGGTGTAATTCTGATAGGTTTCCCTTTATATGTTACTTGAACTTTTTCCCTTCCAGCTCTTAATATTCGCTCTTTATTCTGTATGTTTTGGTTTTGATTATTATATGGATTTTTTGATCCAGTCTATTTCGTGTTCTATATGTTTCTTGTACCTTCATAGGAATATCCTTCTTTAGGTTGGGAAAATTTTCTTCTATAATTTTGTTGAATATATTTTCTGGGCCTTTGAGCTGTAATTCTTCTCCTTCTTCTATCCCTATTATTCTTAGGTTTGGTCTTTTCATGGTGTCCCAGATTTCCTGGATGTTTTGTGTTAAGAATTTGTTGGATTTGTTGTGGTTTCCTGCCTGGGACGTGGCTGCCTTTATGGCCTGCTATGGTCTCGAGATCTGCTCCTCCAGCAACTTGGGGATCCACAGCATTTATACTTAAACCATAACAATGGTGCTGTTACTTGGGCAAACTCTCCACATTCCCTCTGGCCTGCAGGTGGGCTGGCTTGGGATGTGTGGGACCCTGGGCTTGGGAACCATGTTTCTTTACAACAGCTCTCCATCCCATCTGCCTGAGAAAAGTTTCTACACACACCACTGGCTTCAGTTGGTGAGTTTCCACCATTCTTGTCAGCTTAACTCTTTCTCTGAACCCAAGGAATTGACTAGTGGGCTTCTGGCAATCTTCTGGTATTCCTAGAAATGGGGGCACAGCCCCCAACCATCATCTTCACAGCTATGGTTGAGCCCTTCACTGATATGCATCTCTAGATTGCTTCCCTTAGTTAAAATTGTTTGGATGACCTGGGGTCAGTCATCTTGCCACTGAAGGACAAAGGTCTCTCAGGTTTTTCTTTCTCCTTTTCTCTTTTGCTTTTTCCCCCCATGCTGTGAAAGGCCACTCAGAGTGGCCTCTGGCCTCTCTGGCTTCTGAGCCACCCTGACCAGAATCAGTTAGGCTTTAGTATCCTGGCTGTAGGCAGAGGACACTCTCCTACAATCCATGCAGTATTCATAGGAGACGTCTTCCTATAGGCCTTGTGGTATCACCGCTTTCACAGGTTTACATGGTTTCGGCTATGGTTAGCAAGCAATCAATGCCCATCTTAACTAAGGTTAGGTGACTTCACTGCCAACTTACCTGAGAGCCTGGTCAGATGACCAAGTCCCATCATCTTTACTGAGGTATCCCCAGTTTACTTATGTTTTTGTCTCTAAATTCCTCTTGATGACTCTGTTGCATGTGTGTTTTGTGCAGTGGCATGCCTTTGGTAGGACCCACAAAAAGCATCCACTTAGTCCAATTCCTGTTCACTGTGTATGTGTGTGTGTGCATACATGTGACTTAAATGCACCTGTTTACTGTTAAATATTATAATTGTTTGTTCATTGCATCTCATTTCAGACTATAAAAAAATTAAGCCTTATGTTTTAAACTAATAGGTACTTTTAAGTTTCTTACAAAAATACTTTATATTTAATCCAACCCTCATTTAAAATATATTAAGATGTTCTCTATATTGTCAGTTCTGCTGCAAGCAGTTTTGTCTTCTTTCCATCTTTTTATGAGTGTAAGTCTTACCAGTTAAGTTAATAACCAGTACAGTCAAGCTCAGACCCAGCTCTCCAGGCAGATTCTATACTGTAGTTAAACCTGATAAACAGCCCTCAACTGCTCAGAGATCTGGGGAATATTTCATTTAAATATTTAATTATGAAAAAACTTTTTATAACACAAAGAGACAGTTTGGCTCCTAGTAGTACTCTACTTTCTCCAAAGAAGACAGAAGATGAATGGGCACAGAATTACATCCTTCTGCAATTCGCTTCAACTGCCAAGCACTGACCACTGGGAAAAACTGCCTTTCATCAGAACCGAAGATCACCAGACAGTGGAAAGAATCACTGGAATCAACAGCCTCACTGCTCAGGTCAAGGTAGGCTTGTCTTTCTACATATTTCTAATCCCACAGGATCTTCTGGAGCCTGGCAGGCCCTGTGCCAAACAGCAAAAGGCAAATGACCTTCAGCAACCATGGTGGACCCTGAGAAGTAGATCTAGGTACCAACCACGTAAGTTCTCTTTAATTTTTTATATAAAGATTACTATGAAGAGTAAAACTTTACCATATTCATTACACATTTTCTCTGGCCAGACTATGGTGTCACACGCCTTTAATCCCTGAACTTGAAAGGAATAGACAGGCACTTCAAGGCCAGCATGGTCAATGAAAAATTTCCAGGACAGACTCCAATACTGTCAAAGAAATTCTGTCTCAGAAATTTTTTAAAAAGTTTCTCAGAAACTGAGAAGGGAAGGAGGGGGGGAACTTGGGGAAAAAGGATGATTAGGATAAAGGAAGGTTGGATAGGGGAGCACAGAAGCACAATTCTTAGTTAAGGGAGCCACCTTAGGGTTGACAAGAGACTTGAACCTAGAGTGGCTCCCAGGAGCCCAAGCCGATGTCCCCAGTTAGTTCCTTGGGCAGCTGAGGATAGGAAACCTGAAATGACCCTATCCTATAGCAATACTGACGAATATCTTGCATATCACCATAGAACCTTCATCTGGTGATGGATGGAGATAGAGACAGAGACCCACACTGGAGCACTGAACTGAGCTCCCAAGGTGCCAATGAGGAGCGGAAGGAGGGAGAAGATGAGCAAGGAAGTCAGGACCACGAGGGTTGCACCCACCCACTGAGACAGTGGGGCTGATCTATTGGGAGCTCACCAAGGCCAGCTGGACTGTGACTGAAAAAGCATGGGATAAAACCAGACTCTCTGAACATGGCGGACAATGAGGGCTGATGAGAAGCCAAGGACAATGGCACTGGGTTTTGATCCTGCTTCATGTTCTGGCGTTGTGGGAGCCTAGCCAGTTTGGATGATCACCTTCCTAGACATGGATGGAGGGGGGAGGACCTTGGACTTTCCACAGGGCAGGGAACCCTGACTGCTCTTTGGACTGGAGAGGGAGGGGGAGAGGAGTGGTGGGAGGGGGAGAAGGGTGGGAGGAAGGGGAGGGAAATGGGAGGCTGGGAGGAGGCTGAAACTTTGTTTTCCTTTTCTCAAAAAAAAAAAAAAGTTTCTCAGCAGCCAGGGAGAGAAGCCCCTGCAGAATGACCAGAAAATTTAGCGGGTTGAGGAGTGTCCATGCTCCCTATCCGGGGCTTCTGCCGGCCAGTCAGGAACACACTCACCTGATCTTCTGATCAGGGCTACTTGCTGGCCAGGGACCTCACAGACAAAAGGACTAGCTTGCTGCCTGCAGGCTCAGTGAAACAAAGAAAACCCTGCCCAGCCCCAAAACAGGCTGAGCTGGGGGATCTTATGACCCCGAAGAAAGGAAAGGGGTACGTGGGAGCAAGCTGGGACGGGATAGAGAGAGGCAATAGCAGGGGACAGAAGCCCCTGCAGAATGATCAGAAAGTTAAGGGGGTTGAGGAATGTCTGTGTTCCCTTTCTGGGGGCTTTTGCCGGCTTGTCAGGAACACACTCACCCCTCCGATGGATCTTCTGGCACAGGATCAGGGACCCTTGCTGGCCATGGACCTCGCAGACAAAAAGACTGGCTTGCTGTGTGCAGGGTTAGTGAAACAAAGGAACTCCTGCCCAGTTGCACTCACCACCCCGTCCCAGCCCCAAAACAGGCTGAGCTGGGGGATCTTATGACCCCGCAGAAGGGAAGGGGTGCAAATGGATGGAAACAGAAAACACTATCCTGAGTGAGGTAACCCAGACCCAAAAAGATGAATATGGTACATACTCATAAGTGGATTCTAGCCATAAATAAAAAATATTGAGCCTATAATTCATGATCCTAGAGAAGCTAAATAAGGTGACCCCAAAGAAAAACATAGTTATCCTCCTGAATATTTGAAGTAGACAAGATCGCCAGGCAAAAATTGGGAGCTTGGGGGTGGGGGTGGGGGTAAGGGGAGATGGGGAGAGAGAAGGGAGAAGGGGAAAATGGGGAGAACTTGGGGGAATGGGATGGTTGGGATGAAGGGTGGATATGAGAGTAAGGAAGTAGATATCTTAATTAAGGGAGCCATTTTATGGTTGGCAAGAGACTTGACTCTAGAGGGGTTCCCAGGTGTCCTAGGAGATGTCCTCAGCTTGTTCCTTGGGCAGCTGAGGAGAGGGTGCCTGAACTAGCCATATCCTATAGCCACACTGATGAATATCTTGCATATCACCATAGAACCTTCATCTGGCAATGGATGGAGATAGATACAGAGATCCACATTGGAGCACTGGACTGAGCTTTCAATGTCCCAATGAGGAGCAGAAAGAGGGAGAACATGAGCAAGGAAGTCAGTACTGTGAGGTGTGTGCCCACCCACTGGCACGGTGGGGTTGATCTAATGGGAGCTCACCAAGGCCAGCTGGAGCATGTGATCAAACCGGACTCTCTGAATGTGGCTGACAATGAGGGCTGGCTGAGAAGCCAAGGACAATGGCACTGGGTTTTTATTCTACTGCATGTACTGGCTTTGTGGGAGCTTAGTCTGCTTGGATGCTCACCTTCCTAGACCTGGATGGAGGGGAGAGGACCTTGGACTTCCCACAGGGCAGGAAACCCTGACTGCTCTTAGGACTGGAGAGGGAGGGGGATGAGGATGGGTGAGGAGGAAGGAAATGAGAGGAGGTGGAAATTTTTTAATAACAAGAAAAGAAAGTAAAAAAAAGTTTCTCAGCAGTGTGATTCTTTCTCATGATTTTAAAAGTGATAACACATACAAAGGTTTTACAACATTGGCTAAATTTGTATTGTTTCTATTAAGTATGTGTTCTTTCATGGATGTAAAGACTTCTGTGACATACAAAGCCTTTACTACACTGATTATATTTATAAGGTTTCTCTACAGTATGTGTTCTTTTCTGATGTTGGAGAATACTGACATATAAAATGGCTTTACTGTATTGATTACATTGATAAGAATTCTCTCCAATATGTTTTCTTTCATGCATTTGGAGTTTAGAGCATCATGAAAAACCTTTATCACATTGATTGCATTAAAGAGCTTCTTTGTCTATGTGTTCAATTATGTCTGTGAAGCTCACAATGAATTGCAAAAGCCTTACTGCATTGATAACATTAATAAGACTTCTCTCCATCATGTGGTTTTTTTTTTATTATTTTGGTTCCTACTAAGTTGTGAAAAAACTTTACCACATTGATTACATTCATAGGTTTTATCTTCAGTATATGTTCTTTTGTGAAGTTAGAGACTACTGACCTATGAAATGGCTTTACCACATTGATTATATTCATAGTGTTTTTCTCTAGTATGTGTTCTTTTGTGTATCTGGAGTTGAGAGTGCCTTGAAAAAGCTTTACCACATTGATTACATACAAAGGGCCTCTCTCCAGTATGTGTTCTGTTATGTCTGTGAAGCTCACCATGGCTTGCAAAAGCTTTATCACATTGATTACATTGATAAGGTTTCTCTCCAGTATGTGTTCTTTGATGTACTCGGAGATTACAATTCTGTGAAAAGGCTTTATCACATTGATTACATTTGTAGGGTTTCTCGCCAGTATGTGTCCTTTGATGTACTCGGAGATTACTGTTCTGTGAAAAGGTTTTATCACATTGATCACATGTGTAGGGTTTCTCACCAGTATGTGTTCTTTTATGCACTTGAAGATGATGGTGATATGCAAAGACTTTACCACATTCATTACATTCATAGGGTTTTTCACCAGTATGTGTTCTTTTGTGTATTTGGAGTTTATAGTTTCGTGAAAAGGCTTTATCACATTGATTGCATTCAAAAGTATGTCTTCTTTTATGTTTTTGAAGCTGAAGATGACTGACAAGAGCTTTACTGCATTGATTACATTCATGGGGTTTCCCTATAGCATGTGTTCTTTTAAGTATCTGGGGATGACTGGGACATGTAGACACTTCATCATATTGAATACCATCATATGGTTTCTGTCCTGCAGGAATTTTTTCACATCCTTGAAGATGACTGCAACATGAAAAGGCTTTAACACACTGAGTATATTCATAGGGTTTCTTTCCAGTATGGCTTCTTTCATACCTGCAAAGAAAATTGGCAGAGGAAAAGCTTTCCACATGCTTTAAACAGATGAATCTTAATATCTGTATGAATTAATTTTATTATTTTGTCTAATTGTAAAGAATACTCGGATTTTAAGTTTTGTATTCATGGTATACTACTTCATTAAGTAGTGTTTTGTGTCTTTAAAGAACCTATAATGATAAGTGTAGTGAGCCGGACAGGATTGCCATTACAAGATGGCGCCGACATCCTGTCTTGTTGGAAATAAACAACTCCATATTTGGCTAAGCCTTTGAGAGCTGCTTGTCCCCCGCTTCCCGCATGCATGCTGGATAAGGGTCTCTGGGCCTATCCCGATGCAGTCTGGTGTCAGCTGTTGGTGGCAGCCAATCACAGGGCAACCCGTGTGCCATTTCCATATATAAGCAGCTGCCTTAGGGCTCTCGGACCCCTTCGCTTCATTTTCTCTCTCTCTCGTTTCCTGCCCCTCGTTTCCTGCCCCTCTCGCTTCCTGCTCTCCATCAATCAAGGGCACTTCAGTAAAGCGTGATCTGAGTAGAATCCTGGTGTGGTGGTTGTTCTTTCTCGCTAGTCGAGAGGTTTGCCGCAGATGAGAGCCTTTATTTCATGCCCACATTTATGGAATCTTTTCATATGATTTTTTTAATATTTGAAAGGAACTGGAGCAACTCAGTTTTAAATAAACATTACCATATGTATTACATTGTTATGTTATTTTATAGTGCAACACATACTACATAAGTAAGTATACCAGGACCAACAAAAGTAACTAAACAGTCCAAAATTCATAGGACTGATTTTCATTGTGAGTATGTTGATGTCTTCCAAATGAAGTTGGAAAAGCAATTAAATATAAACTACTATCATATTCAAAAAGTCTAATCAATGTTGGAATATCAAATATCTTTTATATCTTCTCATTATTCTGAGAGAGATCCAGTCATTTTTCCATATCCCCATGGTCACTTGTGTGTATCCAGAGTGACATATGATATTCTTATTAAAGGAAGAACAAATAAAAGATTTCTCCACTGAATTCACACAGTTTGACTTTCTATTTCTCACAAATATGTGGTACAGAGATTAAGATTTCTTCACAAGAGGCTTTTTAAGTCTCATAAACTAACCCTTCCAATACGGTCAGCGAAGTAACAAGTATATGAATGACACTGGTGTTACTGCAGACCTTTTATTTCTTAGACAGTTTTGGATATGGAGTTATCATCTAGTCAATCTGTATACCTTGTTCAGTTTCAGAATGGTATAAAACTAAATGAATTGGCAGTTCTACAGCATAGTTCCCATGGGGCTATGATTCAATTGGTGGTATCAGGTAAGTCATTGTTTACTTGTCTTGGTTTTTAGAGGTAAGCCCTAAAAATACAGATTAGCTACCTAATAAGCAAACATATGATTTGGTAAGAAATTAATAATCATCAATATATGTTAAGCTTATTAATACTGTTGTTTTTCTTTACCTCTTCTGGGATAAATTTTTTCAGAGACAAATTCATATCAAGTTGCACATAAAAATTACCTTCCATGTCTTCTAGCACTTTGACAATGTTCTTCAAAATTATGCCTTTCCCAACTGTAGCCTAAAATATAGTTCCAGAAAATGTATGATATATTATTGGAAATTGTTCAAAATTTAATATCTTAAGTAAAGTTATTCACCTCATCCTTACACTTTCTCAATCAAATACACAAGAGTATCAATAACCAAGACACAGTTGTCCCCTTAATTTAAAATGTGAAGGAAAATTCACAGTCTTACCGATAGAAGTGAGGTTTCTGTACGTCTCCAGCATCACATCTTTGTAGAGACTCTTCTGAGAAGGATTCAACAAAGCCCACTCATCTAAAGTGAAGTCGATGTGCACATCATCATAGGTCACTGCATTCTAGAATAATCCAACCAATGATAAAATAATGTGTGATTCTGCCATTGTAACTGGATACTTCTTTCAAATAATATATTCATATAATTCTGATGCTTCCCTCATTTCTTCCATGATGAAGGCATTATAATGGAAGCACCACGTCACATTAGAAGGAAAATGAATAGGAAGGAGTTTCACATGTGCCATTTTTAGGCCCTTTAAATAGGATACAGCCTTGAAGAAGAAGTGCCAATGAGCACACATACAGAGAGAGATATGCAAACAGATAAATGCTACTGAGAATTCATCAGAGAAATAGTATGGACAATTATTATCTAGAAAAGAGATGGGAAACTTGGGTATATTTTCTCATGCCTTTAATACCAGCACTTAATGTAAAGGCAGATGAATTAAATTGAGTTGGGTGCCAATCAAAACCTATGCAGTGAGTACAGGTAAGCCAGAGTTACAAATAATAAAACATCTTCTCCACCCAAAAAACATCATTCAAACAAAAAATGTAAAAAGAAATCAGATGTTTTTACTGAGGTTCCTACAAAAAGTTTTGTATTCACTCTAGATTTGCATTCATCTTCCAGAACCTGCAATGGCCCAGTTTAAACTGTAACATAATAAGATCTTGCTAAAAGGGAGTGCATGTTTAAACAGTTACAAATGGTCCAAAAAACATTAGCACTATAAATGTTGATTATAAATGACATAGGGCAGGAGAGATGGCTCAGAAATTAAAAGGTCTTGCTGGTCTGCAGATAGGAAGGGTCAATTCCCAGTACTTACATCAGGCTTATAAATATCCATTACTTCAACTTCGTGGGTTCTGAGGCCTCTTATGACTACTCTGAGTAACATGCACACATACAGTACATACCCATGAATGTAGGCAAAAACTCTTATTCATTCAATAGAATTGAAACAAAAATAACAGGCAGGTAGAATGTCATACACCTGCAATGATGAAGAAGGCACAGGTTTTAATGTCATGGATACTGTTATCCTCAGAAAGAGAATGATACTCTCCACCAAACTTCAAAATTCAAGATATAGGTGAAGTTCAGCATACCAAAATATAATTAAAATGTACAAAAATCTACATTCCAGGCTCATTAGCCAATATTAAATACATAAAAACAAGTATGTTGTTCTACCATTAATCCCTCTGTTGTGGATCTCTGAGTTCAGGTCAGCATGGTCTCAGGAGCTCCTTTCAGAACAGCCAGAGATACACAGAAAAGCATTGTCTTTAAAAATAAAACTTAAAACAAAAAATTAAAATAAATATCAAGATAACACAAAGGGTTAACAATGAATAACAATTGTGTCAATTGTATGTTTTGTCATTTAGTTATACAGTCATGACAGCAAAACACAAATAACCAGAAATAAGTTGAGACTATAAACGTGTAAATCTTATCCCCAATGAGTAATTTCATCCAAAAGACTCCTCCCACTAAAGGTTTGACAAAAAAACAAAGAAGAGCATAAAGGAGAGACAGATGCTTCATTCTATCTGGGATCTTTTTCTCCAATCAACTGCATTATGACCCAGATCCCAGAATGTTCACAGTCATCTCATGATGGAAAAGTATTTAGTTTAACTTCAATGATTGTCATAGGCTAGGACAGTCCCTAAAATGTTTAAATATCAAGTTTCTTAAAACACTCATAATAGTGACTTATTTGGCCATAACCATTCCTAAGAAGTCATCCCTGCTAACAGTGCCACTCCCTAGGAGATTATGGGGACCACTTACATACAAACTATCACAGTTGTATAGCTGAATCTTGAGGCAGATAAACTCCCAATTATCTGAGGAACTACCATATTGATTTTGATAGTGGCCTTAAGATTTGTATTTCCAGCAGCAATGGAGGAGTCTTCTCCTTGCTCCACATCCTTGCCAGAATGAGTTGTCCCTTATGCTATTAAATCTAGTAATTCTGTGTGGCATAAGGTGAATTCTAAGAGATGTTTTAATTTACATTTTTTGATGGTTATGAATGTTGAACATTTAGTTAAATGTTTCTAAGCCACTTTAGATTTATCTATTTAGAATTCTTTGTTTAGATCTGTACCACATTTTTATTCATTAATTTATTTGTTGATGGGTAGCTTCTTGATTTTTTTTCCTTTTCAGCAAGTAAACCCAAACCACATAGACTAACGCGATATATACTCATTGTAAGTGGATATTAGCTGTTGAGTAAAGAATAATTACAGTACAATCCACAGACCCAGATAGGGTAATTAGCAAGAAAGGGTACAGCACGGGGTGCATTGATCTTCCATGGGAAGAGAAAATAGACTAGATTTTGCGGGTGAATTCACAGCAAGAATAGAAAGGATCATGCGAGTAAATGGAGGGACAGAGCAGGAAAGCAAAGGGAGAGATGACTGGAATAGCAAAGCTTTCAAGGAGTGATGTTGAAACAATGCATAGCAACCCTCTGAAAGCTATGAGGGTGACTCTGGTGAGGAATCCTTGTAACTCATAATATAGAGCCTGAACGGTCATCTTCTGAAATCACCTACAACTCCCAGTTGTGGGAGTAGGAAACTTAGCCAACCCTAAAATATTTGAAACACACTTGTCTGTCTGGAAGTTATACAGGGAAATGGTGGCTCAAGGTTGGTATAGTGGCAAACCAATGACTGGCCTAAACTGAAGCACAATGTTGCCAGGATGATCATATAGTTCAGTAGGAATCAGTAGCTGGATGACTCAGAGAATCAGGGTAGAACCAAATACAAGTAACAAAAGAGAAAAAAATCAATATAATGATACCTAACTCTATGTTCAATGGCTCTCCAGGTCTCCTACTGTATTCAGCTATGTTGAGTGCAACACTTTTTGTTTCTTGGGCTGGTTCCACTTCTCATTAACAGTTCATCTTGGCAGGTAACCTATGACCCTGGCATCTCTAACATCTTGGGTAATGAAAAAATTCCAATGTTCCAATATCTTAGATTCATTCACGATCTTCTGGACTTTTTCACAGGTCTTGTGTCAATACACTGTCTCTGCCTTCTGCAGTGCACACAGCTGGTCTTCTAGAATCTGACTGGTTCAATTCCACCGCCACTGCTGTTTCGGTGATCATTTCACAGTTCTGGCATCTAGAAACGCTGGGGCCTGTTGATGCAACTGGGCTGCACTTTCACCAGTGGTCTCTCCTAGGCTCTTCTCAGGGTGCCGCATCTCTACTTCTCGGCATAACATTCACAGTTTTGGGCATTCAACTGCCAACGAGACTGCACCTTCAGTGATGTCCTTTCCTGGCCTCTCACAGTGCCAAGTCTTACATCCATCAACCTTCAAAACCAATACCACCTGGGTGAGACACATTACAAACTCCATCTATCAGCATGAGGTACAACCTTGGCTACCTTTGGAAGACAGCTTCTCTGTGCTCTTAGGAAACACTTCCCAGACATTTTCACATCAGTGATGCTGGTCCCTTATTCATCACTGATTTCTTAGCTCTGGCCAACCAACATCAAGTACCCAGCAAAACAAAATTTCATTTAAATACTTCTGATAACTTGATCATCCAGCTGATACTTTAGCCCCAGCTAACCAGAACCAGAGGATCTGAACGTATTTCTTCTATCCTTAGCTCTCAAACCAGAACCACAAGGCCAAATCTGTCAGGTTCTGCTGCTTACTAGGGCTGGAACATGGCCACTTGTTTAATGACACCAGCTTTCTGTCTCTCACTGCTTAAGCTTGGCTCCCCTGAAACTTGCTCAGTAGACTAGACTGGCCTTGAACTAATGGAGATAGCCTGCCTCTGTGTTCTGCCTGCTAAGATTAAAAGCACGTGCCACCACCCACTCAGATCACCACTCCCTTTATTTCATTTCTTCATCCGTTTATGTCCTTGAACAGAGGATTTAATTGCATTCCACTTTCAAGAGCCCCCTTTCTCCTCAAGTATTTTTCCTTGATCAGCTGCTCCTTTCATTATATATCTTCAGTAGAGTTACCACTAATATCCACATGAAAGAGTCTATCCTAGGCTGTTTTGAGATTTTTTTTTTTCTGCCAAGGGTATTAATCAAAACTTTTCACTTTAGCCTCAGGCTGATTCTTTGGACCAAGGCAAAATTCAGCCACTTCCTTCACCAAAATGTCAGGAGAATGGTTTCTAGGCAACATACAAAAATCCTACTCTGATAATGATAGAGGTGTTTCCCAACATTTCACATCATTATCAAGGTCTCCCATGCTTCTAATATGACCCAGTATGAAGTGTTTAGTGCATTTAATACCTTTCCTAAGCCAAAGTCCAAAAGTCCATCTTATTCCAGGCAAAACTATGGTCACATTGATCAGAGCAATACCCCAGTGCCTGGAACCAACTTTTGTTTTAGTTAAGTTTTTATTTCTGTGAAGAGACACCACGACCACAGAAATTCTGAAGAAAAATAAATACTTAATTGAAGTGGCTCACTTAAAATTACAGAGGATGAGGCAATTATCATCGTGGCTTGGGACATGTACACAGGCAGCCAGATGTAGTGCCGGAACTGAGAGTTCTTATATGTTGACTCAGAGACAACAGGAAGTTATCTGTCACACTGGGAAGTATCCTAAGAATAAGATGCTTCAACAACTGACAGTGACACACCTCCTCTAACAAGGGCATGTTCACTCCAAAATAAGCACACTTCTACTATCGCCACCCTTTAAGAGATTATGGGGTCCAACTACATTCAAACTACCACAGTGGAATAGCTCATTCTTGATGTCAATAGATTCCCAGTTATCTGAGGAACTGCCATATTGATTTCTATAGTGGCTATAAAGGTTTCTGCTCCAAGCAGCACTGGAGGAATGTTCCCATTTTCTACATCCTTGTCAGCATAAGCTGTCACTTGTGTTATTGATCCTAGCCACTCTGGCAGGTATGAAAGTAAGTCTTAAAGGAGTTTTGATTTGCATTTCCTTGTTGTCTATGGATGCCAACCCTTTATTTAATTGTTCTTAAGCCAGTTTAAAGTCACCTATTTAGAATTCTTTGTTTTGATCTGTACCACATTTTTATTGGATTATTTGATTTGGTGGTATCTAGTTTCCTGACTTCATTTTATTCTGAGCAAGTAAATTTGAAACCACATAGACGACCATGATGCATACTCACTTGTAAGTAGATTTTAGTTGTCAAGTAAAGAATAATCACAGTATGATCCACAGACCCAGAGAGGGTAAGTAACAAACATTGATGTAGCAGGGGACGCGCTGATCTTCCATGGGAAGAGAAAATAGACTAGATTTTATGGGTGGACTGGGAGCAGCAACAGGAAGGATCAGTGGAGGGACAGAGGGAGAGACGACTAGAATAAGAAAGGTTTTAGGGTTAATGTGGAAGCCTAGTGCATTGGAAAATATTACAAACTATGAGGGTGACCCTAGTGAGGACTAGGGTCCCAGTAACTAAGAACAGGAAACCTGAACACATCATCATCTGTAATCACATATAGCTATCTCCCAATGGTGGGATTAGGAAAAAAAGCCCGTCATAAAGTATTCAACACACATTTGTTCTGTCTGGAAGTTATCCCAGGGAATTGGCTTAAATGGGTGTAGTGGCATAGCTATGACTGAACAAACTTGAGGCCCAAGCCTAAAGAGGAAACTAACACCCAGCATTGCCTGGATGGCAAGGAACAAGGAGTTAGATCGCTCAGAGATTTAGAGCAGAACAAATTCCAAGTCATAAAAAAAAGAAAAAATGGCCAATACAATGATTGCTAGATCAATTCTGATACAATCATAGATTGGGTCCTAGCCTAATTGTCAACAGAGGGGCTTTCTCTAGCAGCTGATCGTAGCAGATGCAAAGATCTTCACCCAAGCACTAACTGGAGCTCTTGGAATCCTGCCGAAACTTGGGAGGGAGATTCTAGAAACCATAGGTGTAAAGGACACCAGAAGAACACAGCCCACAGAAAGAACTAAGCAGGGATTATATGGGCTCACAGAGCCTTAAACAGCAATTGTGGATCTTGCAGAGTCTGGATCCCGGCCTCTGCATGGATGTTGTGGTTGCTTAGCTTGATATTTTTCTGCAACTCCTAACAGTAGGAGTGTGGGTGTTTTTCACACTTTTGCCTGCTCGTGAGACCCTTTTCCTCCTAATCCTGTCTGGATATGGAGGTTTCTGCCTAGAGTAATTGTATCTTGTTATAATACGTTCATTTGATATCCCTGTGAGGCCTGCTCTTTTCTGAAGGGAAAAGGGGGAACAGGGCATCTGAGGGAGAGGGGGAAGTTTGGGGAGGGACTAGGAGAGGTAGACCAATTTGAAGCTGTGGCCAGAATGTACTGTATGAGAGAGGAACAAATACAAAGAATAAACAAAAAGAAATGGAAATGCTTTAAATCTAACATCAGTGATCCTCACAATCTTTAACAGCCCTAACACTGTTCAAATATCCAAAGCTTCTTTGGATACTCAAGACAATATTTTGCCTGTGTCATCCTACCCATGGATCTTCTTCTCTCTTTGAGTAGCTCCCCCAAACACTGTTCCCAATCCCACTTGCAGTCTTGTTATATTTTTCTAGCCCTCAACATAGGTGGAG
This sequence comes from Microtus pennsylvanicus, assembly GCF_037038515.1. Classification (NCBI taxonomy): domain Eukaryota; kingdom Metazoa; phylum Chordata; class Mammalia; order Rodentia; family Cricetidae; genus Microtus; species Microtus pennsylvanicus. The sequence continues at coordinate 90,099,525 of NC_134579.1, forward strand.
GTACTGTTTATAAAAAAGTCACACGAGCTGTGAAAGGTCCATGTAGGCCACCTGCCTGCAGACATCCCCACTCTCCAAGTTCCCCACACCACACTGTCCCCATGCCTTCTTCACATTTTCTTATCCCCCAACTTGCGCAAAGACCTCCTGAAAGCTTGACAGAACACAGGCCACACCTGTCACTAGAGGGTTTACACATAGCATAGTCTTATTGTAACTTGATATGACATATTTGGTTGATATCACTGGGAGATATCACTTGAGAATGGAAATGGAGGAGGATGGGATCTGAAGGAGAATGAAGCAGGGAAGGGCACTGAGAGGAGTGAAGGGGGGAAGCTGTAGTTCAGATGTAATCTATGAGGGAAGAATTTTAAAACGAAAAGAAAGCAGAATGTGGAGATGGTGGGGGAAGATTGGATCAAAGCAAGATTAAAAACCAGCAGGACAAAATCCTGTATTTGTGTCTCAGAGACAAGGGGTTTCATTTTCAAAGAATTTAGAAAGCTCTATCCCTGTAACTTTTCACTCATGTCTCTCATTTGCTATTTCCTCCGTCTGTATGCAGCTATCCATAGCATATGTCTCATGGCTTAGGTATATTACTATCCTATTTTCTCAAAAGAACAGAAGCTTTATCTTCACAGCTTCATGCAATGAACTCTCAAAGAGTCCTCACTAGGTTGTTGACCCTGCAAAATGCAAATGGGTGCAACTGTCCTGAAATGAAAGCACAGAGGAAGAATCCATGACCTTTACATTTGGCATCTTTATTGTTCCTAGAACCAGTACGACAGGGTGATCAAGCCAAGTTTGGCTGCTAAGTTGTAATGGACCCTACCAGAGTTGCGCAGACCAGAGTCACAGTAGGTTTGCATGAAGTTGATTCATTTAACTTGAAATCACTTTGCTTACTCCTTCTGTCAACTGAAGGTTTATCAGGAAGGAGTCTTACTCTTAGAACACCTTGCTAGGCATCCACTCTGGAGCAATGGGTTTTTCTTTAATGGTGACAACCTACTTGAAAGTTTCTTCCTGTTTCTCCACAGGACTGCCACATAAAACTATCCAGTGCTTTTTTCCTCTACCAAACAGACTTTTTATTTCTTTCTGTCCCACTTGTTTCAATACTCATTGTAGACCTGAGTGAGTCATCAGTAAAAACTACCCAACTGCATCAACATTTTGTCTAAGAAATCAACCCTTGGGCTGGAGAAATGGCTCAGAGGTTAAGAGCATTGCCTGCTCTTCCAAAGGTCCTGAGTTCAATTCCTAGCAACCACATGGTAGCTCACAACCATCTGTAATGAGGTCTGGTGCCCTCTTCTGGCCTGCAGACATACACACAGACAGAATATTGTAAACATAATAAATAAATAAAATATTTTTAAAAAAAGAAATCAACCCTTTAATTTTTTTTAATTTAGTCTTACACAAATTCTCAGACATAATAGAAAGAAGAATTATTTGGGACAAAAAAATAGATAATATAAATATAATACAAATGACCTCTAGCTTAATTTTTCATGGAGTCTATTTCCCACTGAAATCCCCTGAGTTCAACCTTCACTGTCTGCATTATTCTCCAGATTCCCATCTTTGTAGTTTCCTAATAATAACTGATGTAGCACTGTGTACAATTTTTAGGGCTTATACCAAGTAAAGACATAATATCTTCAACAGTCCTCCAAAAGTCATCGATCCTAGGTCCTTTGCAGCAAGAAAATCACTCTACTGTACCACATTTTGTTATAACTTGCTTTTTACTTACTGTGATTACATTCTAATCAAAAGCATCTCAGGGTTTATTTGGTTGATACTGTCATCACATTCCATCATTGTGGAAGCTTAGGATAGAAACTCAAGTTAGCAACTGAAGTAAAATAAAATGTGGGGAAACAGTTTCCTTAGCTTTCTCTCCCACTCTGTCACTCTCTCAAGCTCAGCTAGCTCTCTTACCCATTTCAGGCCTACTTGCTTATGAATATCGCCACACTCAGTGGACGAGTGTTCCTACATCAATCACCAACCAACCCAATTTCTCACAGACATAGTAACTAGTGATTCTGTGTGGTCATGCCGTCAAATGAGAAGAGGAAGAATAAGAAGCATTAGTAGAAGAATAAAGAAAGGAAAGAAGGAGAGTAAGAATAAGGGCTGGTTTCCAAGAGATTTCTAGTTATTACACACAAGGTGGGAAAATTCCATGGGCATATATATAAAAATCACAAAAAGTGGCAGGTAGAACCTGACAAAGCAGTACTCCAGAACAGGTGGCCTGACCCTAGGAAAGAGCCAGCATCCACAGGGAAGTATCTGACGTTCCCAGCCCTTAGATAAAGTTAGTACTTAGATAAAGTTAGTAAACATCACTGAATCCTTGATTGGCCCATACTCCTCATCTAATCTCTGCTGTGGTACACACCTCTAGGACCACCCAGATTTGTTTGTTAGCACAGGTGGGGCCTGCTGCCTTCCTGCTCAGTGCCTGTCTTCTAGAGAAATTTCTATGTGGTCTGTTAGCAAATAATTTTGTAGGATTGACTCTATGTAAATTTGAGTGCTAGAACAAAGAGTGAAAGCCATTGCTCCAAGGCCTCATTGTGTGGGGAAATGGAGCAAGGTCAGTCCACTGATCAAGCAGAGGTTGCTCTGCTGTGGTGTTCTGGGAATGTGGCCCATTTCAAAGGGAAGAATGGTGGCCTAATGAGGTTTTTACAGATAAGATGGTGGCTTTTCCAAAAGACCAGTGTTCCCACAGCTCTGCAAACTAGGTTTTCCATGTGGATGAGTATATATACACTTCCCATGGATCTGCCTATTGGTCTGTGCATTGACTGTATACTCTTATGGGCTCCAATAAATTTTAACAGCTACAAAACAGGAAACCTCTCATGTTGCTTCCTTCCCTCCCATTTCTGCACTCTTCCTTCAAGAGCTTCAGAGTAGGTAAATGAACTCAATTCTTTCACATATCTCTCTTCAATAGTAAGTCCCCAGAAAAAGTCAGATGGATTAGAGGACTCTCATTAACTGGTCTATTTTTCCTTCTCAATGACCAGTCAAAGCCCAGCCTGGAAGGAGTTGCAAGAGTGTTTTCCCAGCAGAGGACAGCAAAGGCAGAATTAGCTGTGTTCAAAGCAATCCTCAGGTACAGAATGTAGGGGCAAGCCTGAGCTAGAAAACACACTGGTATAAAGAGAAATCAATAAATCAATAGCACTTGGGAAAAAACAGGAATATAATCCTTAATAACACTAGGCTGTTTCTGACTCTGCAAGGAGTGTCCCTGATTTTGAGAAGGAGCTATGTTCCATCTCCATGAATTGGATCCTAAATGTAAAGACATCATTGATCAAGCCAGCTCTCAACACAACAGTTTTTTTTTTCTTTTCAAATAGTTGTCACTTTGTCTCATCCTGCACATTTGGCAGAACTATAATTATCTCGGAAAAAAAACTGGACATTTAAGTCACACCACGCCCTAATGTACATTATGATCCTATAATGCCCCCCTTGAGTAGCAGGTTAGAGGTCTGTTATTGATATGGTGATGGGTGTGGTGGCTGTTTATAAATCATTGCTGTCTTTGTCATGGTTTAGAGGCCAAATGTTTGAACAATCCTGTAAACAACTTTGTATCCTAGCATCCTAATCTCTAACAAGCCTCATTAGCATCCTACTTATCTTTGGGTAATTTAGAGGTAACTCTACCTCAGGTAAATATCTCCTAAGCATTGGTGAAGCCTTTATATCAACAATTCTTACTCTTCTGCACCACAGGTTAGTAGTGGAGTGAGAACGAATACAAAAATGCCATTTACAAACTCCACAAAATTAACTCCAAATGCATCTTACACCTCAATGTTAAATGCAAAGGGCAGAGCTTCTAAAAGATATTAGAAACACTAGGCATCTCCAAGTTTGGGACCTTGCCTTCCACATATGTCAAAATGCAGTCCACAAAGATGTTTCTAACACACAGTTCCCTGCTGGAAATGCTTTTCACAGATGCAGCCCACAAAGGGAAGTTATTTAGAGGCCAAGACTTGTTTCTGGGGAGTTGCAAGGACCACATGGGACCTCAGAAAACACTGAAGGTAGCAGCAGATTCCTACTCTGACTCTGCAAGGGCCTGCCACACTGTCTCCCATGGCTCACGGATCTCTCCTCCCACATCTTGGAACAGTCACCCCTTACTCACCATGCGGTGGATTCCAGGCTCACCCATGTTCTCCTCACAGCACCCTGCAGTAGCACTCACAGCACAGAAAGCAATCCCCTGGCGCCTGCTCTGCTGTAAAATCAAGCTCGCAACATGGCGCCACTTGACTTCTGACTGACAGGTCTGCATGGAGGCCCCGATTGGCTAGTTAGGCTTGAGTGACAGGAGCACCTCCCTGAGCCTTACAGTACAGTACAGGGTTCTTTGGCCTGGCTTCCATCCCAGACCCAGAAGGTTACAGATCTGCAGACATGAATTTCAAAATCTCTGATGCATCTCTCAAGTAGATGACACAGCTATCTGCCTGCAATCCACAACCAAATTGCCTTCATCCTCCTGGACATGACGTGGCTAGCTAGCAAAGCCCATTACACAATATGGAGTAGACTGATTCTCCTGTTCAAAAGATGGAAGGGTGCACAGAATCCTAATGAGTACAGATTTTAGGAAACCAAAGATGATGTTTGTTCTGTGGCTTTAGGCTCACACCAGGAGTCACAGGCACTTCTGACAGCCATGAGAGCAACCCAAGCACAAATTCCATCCATGATGACATATTTTTATTCTGCCAGAAGACTGGGTGAAAGCTCCATTGCATTGCTATATTTTTTCTGAATTTCTGGTCAAACTCTTCACTAAACATTAATAATAAAAAGTGTAGTCTATATGGTAAGTTGAATACTTAAAGAATACTGGGCTAGGAACAATGATTTCATGGGCACTACGGTGAGCCAGCACCTTTTCCTCAGTGGGCAAGTGAAAAATTACTTGCATTTTTCCAGGTTCTCTACCTGAACAGGACTGGTAGATGGAACTTTCCGAGTATGTAGAAAGTAGATTTATTAGAATGTCTCAGAGGCTGTGGTCCAGTTGTTCTAACAATGGCTTCCTACCAATGGAAAGCTGAAGAATTCAGCAGTCTTTTGGACCATGAATCAGGTGTGTCAGGAGGTTTTCAGTATCCAGGAGGATTCTGAAGAAATAGGCTCTAATGCTATGAAAGGAATGAATTTGTAGCCAGAGTATGTCAAGCAGGAAAAAGAGAGAATGCTTTCTTCTTTAATATCCCTATATAAATAGACTGCCACCAAAAGGTGTGATCCAGATTACAGGTGGAATTTTTTTGATTGATTGATTTCTTGATTTTTGTTTTCTTGAGACATTGTTTATCTTTGTAGGCCTGTCTCACATTCTCTAGACAAAGCTGGTCACAAACTCAGAAAATCCAACTGTTCCTGCTTCCAGAGTGCTTGGATTAAAGATGCACATTACCATCAAGCTGATAAAGGTGGTTCTTATCACCTCAATAGATCCTGAATGAAGATGGGCCTTCCCATTTCAAAACCTTAAATAAGAAAAAAATCTTTATTGGTGTACCCTGTTGTTTGGTTTCAGATCCAGAGGTAGTTAGCTTGACTAGACAGAATATCCAACACAGCAGCCAAGACAAAAGAAATGTGTATGATTTCTTACCTCATCTGACTAGTAAACCATGGGTATTATTTCCAAAGCAATGCTTTTCCTAAACAAGAAATGCATGGGGATTTTACTTAGGGAGTCTGGGCATGTTCCTGTGGAGTTCTCCCTAACTCCTAAACATAGTCGGTCAACAAATCCACCTCAACAAATCCATGACAAACATGATGACTATGTAATAGCAGGGACATTTAGGGACATCCTTATCTCAAAGTCATACAGAAATATGTAAATTTTAAAAATAATGGAAAGAAATGCTTCTGGCAAGTTTTTCTTGTACTACAAGTTCTTAGCTGAAAATCAAGTAAAAGTCACTATGAAAGCAGAATGCTTTGGACCATATCCTCCTTGTTTATCAGGATGTTAGATCTAACAAGAAAGTGTGCCAATGTCACAATTCCACAAGTGTAAATTACAGAGAACACACACACAGAGAGCATCAAGGAAGAGTGACCAATCAGTAATCAGTTATTAGGTGGATGTCTATAGTGATGAATTATAATCTGAGAAAAAGACAGTTTTAGTCTCAGAACAAGTTGGCTCAGAAAAGGCCACAACTCTTCCACTCAAGACCAGAAGGAGTTCATTTAACTAACTCTGGCAGCTTCTTGTCTCAGGGCTGTGACCTCACTAGAAAGAATTCCATGCTTTCCTTTTCCTAACCTTGTCTTAAAATTTTAGTTGTCTGTGTGCTTTGTCTGCATGTGTAAGTGCACAGTGCTTTCAGAGGACAGAAGATATAAGATGCCTGAAACTAGAGTTATAGCAAATGGTGAGCTATCATGCGGTATCTGGGAACTGAACCTGAGTCTTCCGTAACAACACACAGTTCTATTAATTGCTGAGCCATCTCTCTAGCCATACTTCTTTCATTTAAATTTGTCTCTGTGACTTTTAATTGAAAGTCATTACATCACATCCCTCTATTTTGTCTTCCCTTCATCCCTTCGCATATATTTCCCTTCCAATGTTTTACTTGTTATGTATGTGTGAACGTGTCCACTGAAATATTGAAATAAAATCCAATGAGTCTGTTTTATTAGTTGTATTTCACAGTTCAGGGGCTGACAATAATCTATTCGATGAATACTATGGAACTTCACCCCTACCTGGGATCTTTTTCTCACCTGGAGGAGAATTCAAGTCTTTTAAATAAGCTTCAGGCATCTGACCATGACTAGGCTGCATTGGACAGAAAATGATTAACAACAGGAAACTTTGGTGGGAAAATATCTAAGTAGTTAAGAGGACTGAAGATTCTACCAGAGTACACAGGTTCCATTCCTAGTACATACAAAAGCTCAGTAACTCTAGTGCCTGGTGTTCTACCACCATCTACTGGCTTCTTTGGACACCTGGCATGAGGGGACACAAAGATGTGCACACAGGAAAAATACCCATACACATGGAATTATGAATGAAATTAGATTCATAAAAAATAACCAAAGCTAAACCACAAGAAGAAATGATATGAACCATAAGAAATATTTCTCCAGCTGTGCATAGTACTGCGCTCTTTTAGTACCAGCACTTAAGACACCGTGGCAGAAAGATCACTGTGAATTTTAAATCATGTGCTACATAGTCGATATCAGCACACACACACACACACACACGCACGAACGAAAAGTACAAAACTAATTAACACAGCTAAAAAGAAGAATTGGAACATTGGAGCAATGCAATACCTTTTAAAATCATTACAGTTGTCTACCACTGATGCTGACAGAAAAAATTTCAAAGCTAAAAATTGCAAACATGATAACTCAGGCTATAAATCCCAGGCTTTGGTAGACAAAATCAAACTGGTACCTGTAAATCTGAGTCAATTTTATATATTCACTTCCAAATATGGTTCATCACTGAAAATCCTAAAACTATTTGTAAATAAGTATATAATTGTGATTTATTTTCTTTGATTAAAACAGGGACTCATTTGATGCCCCCAGTTGATACTGATACACTAAGAATAATACTGCACATTTTGAGGTTTTTAAAAAATATTTATTTATTCATTTATTATGTATACAGTGTTCTGCTTGCATGTATGCCTGCAGGTCAGAAGAGGGCACCAGATCTCATCATAGATGGTGGTTAGTCACCGTGTGGTTGTTGGGAATTGAACTCAGGACCTCCAGAAGAGCAGCCAGTGCTCTTAATCTCTGAGCCATCTCTCCAGCCCACATATTGAGTTTTAAAAGGTACTCATACATATTTAATTCTGAGCCTTTGGACCATCATTCTTAGCATGGCACTCTGCTGAAAAAGAGAGATTTTCCAAATAATTTCATGTTGGCTGAATAAAAATAAATTAGAATGCTTATTACAGTATAGTTTCTTCATCGAAGTCTTGCAATTCTTGGGATCACTTCTATCTTCAAAGGCATGAGATTTGCTCTAAAACTAAATTTACGAAAAAGCTCCTCCCTGGTTTCTATAGTTGGAATGGGAGATTTTCTGTGATCTGATCTTCCACAGAACACTTCTGTATAAAATACACCATGTCCAAGACAATGTATAAAATAAAGCATTAAATTAGGTCTAGAGATCTAGACAGCTAAAACCAATGATTGCCTAGAAAACAAAGAAGAAAAAATTTGAGAGCCTACATGTGGAAGCTCAAGAAGGACATAAGGAGTAACTGTGCATGACTCCAGGATTTTGAAGTCTTAAAGTCCACCCACTTGGGCACACCTTTTTCAAAAAGTCACAACACTACTCATTCCTAAAAATGTCTATCAACTGGGGAAACACGTATTCGAAAATAATCTGGCTATGGATGCCATATGTTCTAACCAACACATTTATCCAAGACTTAGACAGTGACAACTACTTTTTATCTGACGTCACTCTACCTTATACTTAAGTGAGACTACTGTTTCCAAAATGCTATGACACAGAATGACCATTCCTAGTTCACAAAGAATGAATCTGAGTATGATAAGAATTGATCACATCAAAGCTAGACCAAAACCGGGAAGGAAAATTATCAAATCTTGTAGCACCTTATTAAGGGGGACCCACCTGAGTTCCCAGGATAGATGTGAAGTAATCAGCTTACAGTTGACAAAATATAGGAATAATGGCAAGGTGGCTCCTTGTCTTCCAAATGGACAGGGAGCCAAATGAGACATTACTTTACTTCCAGTTATGGTTTGTTTTATAGGGCTTTTAAAATTTTGTTTCCAAGACAGGCTTTCACAATATAACAATCCTGACTGTCCTGGAACTCACTTTGTAGATTAGGCTGGCCTCAAACTCATAGAGATCCTCTTGCCTCTGCCTCCCACGTACTGGAAAGAAAGACGTGTGCAACCACTTCCCAGTCCAGTTAGCTCTTTTTGAGATGACTGTTTTAATGATTGCCTGTGGTCATGTTAGAGGAGCAGCAGGTGGCAATTGTAATATAAGGCATCAGCACACCAGAAGGAGAATTTCTGATGGGTGAGTCTTATATAAGCAAAGCCCCTACACCAAGGATCCCAGCATGTGTTTCTCTTCTTCTGTGTCTTTACATGTTTGCTGCTGCTATCATTCTGTGGGATCTGGCATGGTGAGAATGTGTGTGTGGAGATCACTGCTGTGTATAATGTAGTGTGTCTGGCTCATGGAAGCCTCCCATTCTATAGGAATTACTACCTGTAAATTACTATGAAGAGGATTTCTTCTTATGCTATACTGTATATGTGATAATAATAATGTTAAATAAACAAGAATTTTGATGATACAAATATAAACAAGTGTCACACAGCTAGAACATATGAGTTTCTTTTCAGGACTGTATAGACTGTGACATAGGGTAATAATTAAGAAAACTGTCAAGTCCCAGTAGCCCAACTAGTTTAAATTCTTTCATTCTTAATACTGGGAGATGTGTTTTGGGGTGCAACACAGCTGAAACAAAGCTTTAAAAACAACTGAATGTTACATGAAAATATTTTCTCAAATAGCTTTGATATAAAGTACTGAAAAAGATAATCTAAACATTTAAAAGGGAACAGAGTTTGGTGAGGAGATGTTTATGGTCAGGATGTTTAAGGTGGGGGAGGAACGGAGTGGGAGAGAAATGAAAAAGATATCTTCAAAGAGGGACCAATAATGAGTTTATGGAGAAATATGGTGCTGGATAAATTTTCAGCAATTTAAAAGTATGACCCCTGCTAAGAATCTTAGCAATGGTGGAGAGGGTGTCTGAATTGACCTACCCTTGCATTTAGATTGGTGACTACCCTAACTGTCATCAAACACTCTTCATCCAGTAATTTGTAAAGAGAAAGTTCATAGATCCACAGCCAAGCACCAGACGGAAGTCTGGAAGAGCGGTCAAAAAGAGGGAGAAACGATAATGTGAACAAGTGGGGGTATTAAGATCATGGTGGGGACATTCATGGAGAGAGCTGATCTGAGCTCATGGGAACTCATGGACACTAGAACAACTGTTGGAAAGATTGAATGATACTAAACTAGACCCTCTGCATGTGGGCAACAGATGTGTACCTTGGTCTGTTTGAGGGGTCCATGGTAGTGGGACCAGGATCTACCCCTGATGCATTAACTGGCTTCTTGGAAACCATTCCCTATGGTGGGACCCTTTGTTCAACCTTGATGGAGGTGGGGGGTGCTTGTTCCTTCCTCAACTTAATGTGCTAGGCTTTGTTGACTCCACATAGGAGGCCTCAGCCCTTTAGGCGGAGTGAGTGTGGAGTGAGGTGGAGGGCAGATGGGCTGGAGCAAGATGACGGGAGGAGGGGCACCTGAAGTTGGTATGTAAAATGAATAACAAATTTCAAGTAAAGAATTTTTGAAAAATAAAAACAGTAGAAAAGACCAAAGCAAATTCTTAATAACAATTAAAACGTGGTCTTTGTCCAGTTTGACTAATTTGGAACAGTGATGAAAATGTAAGTTAACAAGTTCACCCTAGGTGTCCTAACAGGTTTAGATAGAATGTAAAATACATGCAAAAAAGCAATTTAATGAAGTCTTATAATGATTATTCCCATCTCTCCTTGATTTTCACCTCCTGTTTCCCTTGCAAGGAGGTCAGATAAGGTGTAATGTTCTTCATTCAGGAAATTTTTACCCTGCGTTCTCACTCAGTCTTTTCCCAGAATGAGAATCCTAAGCAAATTTAAACTTAATGGGATCCACAATTTCACTAGCTGTTAGCCACGGGGAGAGATAAGTCTCTTTATAAAATCCTTCTTCCCAGCAAGCTGGTCCAGTACAGGGATTGAAAGGGTGGGGTCCTACCTAGAGTTAGGTCCTACCTAGAGGTAGGTCAGACAGAGAGTTCAGCTCTCTCAAGGTTATTGTCAACAGGTGTGGCTAATAGCTAGTTATTGTAGTCCGTGGAGAAGTAGATCTATTCCTAACACAAACAAAAGTCTAAAGATCAAATTAAGTTTCAGTTCCCTTAAGAAGTTACATTTGGATTCCACCAAGGGAGTGGTTTGCCTACAGAATATTTTGGTCTAGGGTGTAAGTGTGACTTTCTTTGTTCTATCAACAAAATGTGTAACTATGAATGTAGGTCGCAACTGTCAATGGGTGTTTATTTCCTTGTATCGTGTTGATGTAGTCTTTTGTCTTTCTCCTCAGGGGTATTTAAAGCAATTGGAAATTAAACATGGGAGAATGTCAGTACTCACAGGAATTCCCTTTCAATCTTATCCTATATGTTTCCCACTTTATTATTTTCATTCATGTCTTTATATTCTTCACTAATATTTCCTGAATCCTCATGCCTCTAATCTGGCAAGAGGTATTTTTGTCGAGGCTGGTCCCTGACACCCAACAACTGAGTGGATTCAGAGAGCACAGTAAGAATAAACTTGTCCTCAGGTACACCCCAATATTGCCCTCTGGCCATTTGATCTGGCTTCCATAAGCAAAGCAACCCCACTAACCATTCAATACTCCATAGCTCTTTGTAAATGCCTGATTGTCCATAATGTAAATGACTGACTATTTACATTATCCTATCTGTACACATTTGATGAAAAGGTTGCTCTGGATACACATATGAGGTATTTAATGTTTCTTATATTAAGAATATAAGAAATATTCTTATATTCTCTTCTATTAAGCACCTTAACACTAACTTTGTGAAAAGGTGTCAACATAGCAGCATATATTGGTGTAGGTCATCTACCTTGGACTTACACTCAAGAGACTTACACATGATGATTATTAGTACAAATATAGCCATAACCAATTATTAACATACAAGATAGGCTGAATAACAAACAACATCTCAAGAGAATTTGAAAAATATGAACCCTGACTGTTCTTTGGACTGGAGAGGAAGGGGGAGGGAATGGGGAGAGGGGGAGGGAAATGGGAGGAGGTGGAAATTTTTAAGTAAAAATAAAAAAAAAATAAAGCCGGGCGGTAGTGGTCCACGCCTTTAATTCCAGCAATTGGGAGGCAGAGGCAGGCGGATCTCTGTGAGTTCATGACCAGCCTGGTCTACAGATCTAGTTCCAGGACAGGCTCCAAAGCCACAGAGAAACCCTGTCTCAAAAATCCAAAAAAATAAAAAAAGAAAAAGAAAACTAAATAAATAAATAAATAAAATATACATTCTATTACCAAAAAAAGAAAAATATGAAAAACAAAACCAGCAACAACAATTGCTACCCTTTCACAGACAGCCTTACTTGAACAGCATGATCACACACTGCATGGTATTTAAATGAACAATGTAACACTTAGATGATGGGCATCTTATTCCATATATTTCAGTAGAAGAGTACCTATCACTAAGAAAAAGCACAATAGGAGAGGTAGAAGACTCTGAGAAGGAACACAAAGACCACAAAAAAAAAAACCACTAGTAAATAGATTTGCTAAATGTAGAGAACATTTTAATATCTGTGTCAAATGCTGCAATTTAGATACAACAACAATCTCCATAAGTCTTGAGTGATGATAGTAAATAATTAACTTTCTTCAAAATGAAAAAGACATGAAACTAGAATTTCTTGAAACTACCAACAACTGTGATGTCTAAAGTCTTTGCCAAATAATTCACACAAAGATGATGTTTCTCTTGCAGTAATTTTTCCTTTTACCTGATATCAAGATAACAAAAAGTTGTTAAAATATTTACAGGCCGATATACATGGACAAGCAGGTATATCAAGTTCATTGCCAGACAACATGGTCCAATTTTTGTAATATTTATTTTTTATTATGTATACAGCATTCCTTCCATGTGTGCCCACAAGCCAGAAGGGGGCGCCAGGTCTCATTATAGATGGCTGTAAGCCACCATGTGTTTGCTGGGAATTGAACTCAGGACCTCTGGAAGAGCAGTCAGTGCTCTTATCCACTGAGCCATCTCTCCAGCCCCTCTATGGTCCAATTTTTAAGAATATCCTGTAGTTCATGCTGCAGGAATACACAAGGGTCTAACCTTTTTTGGGAACAACCACGACCATTCGCATACCTCACAAAGACACAATGACATCACATAATTAAATAAATCCAATGTTTAAGCAAACAAATTTTCACACATGAATGTTTGTCTTCTATGAACATTCTTTCCTGTAACCCAGGTGTTGAGGCATTTAAAGGCTTACTTACAGAGTTTTTCTGCATTATGAATGGGCTCATGTAGACTTGAAGTTAGAGAAATAAATCTTTTTCAACTGGTGGCAACATTTGGGAAGATTTAGAAAACAATGTCCTCCTGGAAGCAATATGTCATGAAGGTTATACCTGAGAAAGTATCCCCACACTGTTTCAAGTTCCTGTCCCTGGTTAATGCTGAATGCTGAGGATGTGATTTCTTAGGCTCCCAATGTAGCTGCCGTGTGACACTTGTAGACCAGGCTGGCCTTGAACTCAGAAAGATTATTTTGTCTCTTCCTCCTGAGCGCTGGGATTAAAGGGTTATGCCAATACAGTCTGGCCAGAGCATCTTTTTAAGGGTAACCAGTGTGATAAAGTTTTCTTCTTTTTGGCTTTCTTTATACAGGAGTAAAACCTTTAGTGGGTAATAGGTTAGTTAAAGCCTTTGCTTTCAAAGTGGTCCTGTAAACCCCTGGAACCTAGGGACAAATTAAAGTCTTTCAGAAATTGACTTAGACATTTTGTTTTATCATAAAAAAGAAGAGGCACTCATACATATCTACAAAATTTTACATCTGGATACGTATGTTTATGTAATTAAAGAAAAGAGTAAAATAAAAAAAGGATTACCTTATCATTGAATTCACAGGATGTGGGGAAATGACCACTGCCTATAATGTAGTGATTTGGCTCATGGAATCTTTTCATTATATAGGAATTTTAACAGGTGAATTACTATGAAGATGATTTCTTCTCATGTTGTCCTGTCCAATTGATAATGATGCTAGTTGAAAAAGAGTTCTGATGATAAAAATATAAAAAAGTGTCACGTAGCTTAAATATATGTGATCAACGGCAGATCCAGCCATGTAAGCAGTCATAAATTCTGTTACTGCTTCATCCACTGCTCTCCACCATGTACCTAATTTCCCCCCCAGAAATATTGAAGGAAAGGTAAGCAATGAGTAAGACCTATAACAGAAATTATAACATGGAACAAAAAGACAAGAAAAGTCAATAGATGCAGAAATAGTAGGTTCATGACCTTCCTTTAATTAAATGACCATTCTTTTAATTATTGACATAAGAATCAATCTATACATTTAATCTGATTACAGTCAATAGCAGTGGTATCGTTTATGTCAATGTCCCTATGCAGGTTTGATACAGCCTGAAAACAATACACATTGGTGATAGGGAGATGGCTGTCAGTATGCTGCCTGCATAGAAAGCATAGGGACATAATATGGAAAGCCAGCACCCATATTTTGAATAATGTTATGGTTGTTTGCATCTGTTATCGTATATGCTGGAAGTTTGTTTTTCTTTTCCAGCTTGATACAAGGTAGGGTCGGGTGGAAGAGGGAACCTTAGTCAAGCAAATACCTCTATCAGAGCGGTCTGAAAACAAGTCTATGGAGCATTTTCTTTTCCAGTGCTTAACTTGGGATGGGCAGCCCTCTATGAGCGGTACTACACCTGCACTGGTGATTTGGGGTGGTTTAAGAGAGTAAGCTGAGCAAACCATGAAGAACAGGACAGTCAGCTGGAGGGGAATGCCATTTTAAGGTGGGTTTTATTTTTTCTGCTGTGGAACATTTGTTTTAATGTTGCAAAGGTTTACTGTTGCTTTTATTTATGTTGCATTTATTTTACTCTTTAAGGCTGTGATTCTTTGCCTTGTCTAAAATCCCTGATGGACTAATAAAGAACTGAATGTCAAAAAGCTAGAGAGGAAAAAGAATGGCCCTGGCATAGGAGAGAATGCATAGAAAGAGAAATCTGGGTGCAGAGGAGAAAGGAACAAGGTAGAACAAGAAGAGGACATCACGGGCCGGTCTCCCAGCTACACAGCAAAACACAGAATAAGAGGGAAAGCAAGGTTTACAGAAATAAGAGAAAGATAAAAGCCCAGAGAAAAAAGGTAGTTGAGATAATATAAGAGAACCTGAGAAGAAACAAGCCAAGATGAGGCCAGATGTTTATAACTATGAATCGGTCTCTCTCTGTGTGAGATATTTGAAAGCTGTGTAGTTGTATTGGAATTTCATTTTTATTTCAATAAATAAACTTGTCTTAAGATTAGAGAGTAAAACAGCCTCACTCGTCAGCATTATAGACCAGTCAGTGGAAAGAGACACCCTTTATCCCAGTAGCCATACTAGTTGCCATAGGAACCGAACAATGTATGCCTTTAATCCCAGTGGAGCACGCCTGTAATCCCAGATCTAGAGGATTATAAAATGGGAGAATATGGCTCTCTGACAGTCTCACTCTGCACTTGCTGGAAGCTGGATCGCCATTGCAGATTTAGGTCAAGGTAAGAGCCAGTGGCTACCTGTTTTGCTTTTCTGACATACAGGTTGAAACCCAACTTCGGTGTGTGACGTTTTATTAATCATGCTTTAGGTGGTGGATCCCCCAAAATTAAAAAGTAAAGAGGAAAATACCAACAACTTTTTGTCATTCCAATAGGGGGCTAGATTAAAAAAAAATCTAACTATTCTCAACAGTGTTTCTCCATGGTCTCTGCTTCACTTCCTGTCTTCAGTTACCTGCCTGAGTTTCTGCCATAACTTCTATTCACGATGGAAATTAAATTATAAGGTTTAATGTATATGTGCTTTTCTGAAGATGTTTTTAGTCAATGTTTTTTTTTTCAGCAAGGAAAGGAAAACTAAGACAATGTAGGAGACACAAGGGCCCCAGACCTTATTGATGAGCAAGTATTGTAAGCTGCAGGTGAGTACTGCATTCAAGGAGAGAATGGCAAATGCAGCAACAATAAAAATCCTCAAATGAATAAGGATTAAGGAAGATACATGATGTCAAACTCATGCTTCCACCTAAGAAAATGTGATACATATACACAATGGAGTTATGGCTGTTATATTGGTGTTTCTGTGGAACTTATAATGGTGCGAATGGGTGCATCTCTGACTTCTTCACCTGCTTGTTAGAGTCTTTCTCTCCTATTTGGTTGCCTTGTCCAGACTCAATATGAAGGATTTCATTTTGGATTTTTGTATCTTTTTGTCTTATTTGGCCACTCTTGGAGTCCTGTTCTTTTCTGAATAGAAACCTCTGGGGGGATGGATCCGGGGAGGAGAAAAGCTTGGTGGAAACCAGGACAACTGGAGAGAGGGGAGACTCTTGTTCGTGATGAGTATGAGAGAATTTATTTTCAATTTTCAAATATTAATACAACATTTCCTAAATGAAAATGCAAAGAATGGAAACAAAATGAACTAAGAGAAGCACAATAGTGAAGACTGAGAAAGAATGATTTTGAGAGATACAGTTCTTTGTATGTGTACAATATGACCATTACACAAGAGCTTATGAAAGCTCACACTTGCGTGTTGAATAGATCTGTGAAATCATGAGTTTTTTGCTCATCACTGTGAAATATATATCATGCAGGAAACAAATCCATGTCATTTTCGTTGTGTTATGTTTCACTAGTTTGAAATGTGTGATTACAGTGTATCTTCCTCATTTAATTCAAAAAGAATATTCTTGCCACTCTTGAGAAAATCAAATGTTTGCATAATATCCAAATAATAAATACATATGCAATATGATGGAGCATTGCTGCACCAATTATATGCTGTATTAAAAACTAATATATAAAAATCTTAAATTTTTAAATACATTCTTCAAAGCAAAAATGAAGTTCTTACTATTTAAGGTAGGTAAATTTATTATTAAAAAATGAAGAGAAACTTCACTTGTCTAGTACTTTACATATTTGTCAAACTAAAATTTTGTGTCATTATTTAAATAAAAACAAAACAAATTTTTCTGCTGCTTATTTTTACTGTTCCATTCATCATGGTTCATTGACAGAAAGTTCACATACCAGCAAAATAAATAATAATACATTTGCATCTTATTTCTGTAACAACTTTTCCTACATGAAGCTTCATATTTAATGTTTCTTCTTCACATACCACTGAGCAGAATATTATAAAGACCCTTTGAAGTTGATTGCTTCTGCGTGTCCTTTTGTGTGTTCTTTTGCCCTTCATTTTCTGTTGTTACCAATAGTACAGGAATGATACATGAAGATCTCCCAAATAACCCTCTTCTTACTGAGTGGTCTTCGTTTATATTCCTTGTGCATCTCACCATCCTTCTTCCCAATTCATCCAAACTCTATAAAATTTTCCTCCTGTCAAATGGTTACTTGTTCTGTGTCTGGTCCTGGAGTTATTTTTATTTAATCCTGTTTACAATATTCAAGCAGAAAGCTCTTGGATAAAAGGTGTGTGCTAGGTCTGAAGGTGTGGGAGTTCCTTCTGTCTGTGTGTTGCTTTTCTTGGTTAATGAATAAAGAAACTGCCTTGGCCTTTTTGTAGGGCAAAACTAAGGTAGGCATGGAAAAGGAAGCTGAATGCTGGGAGAAGGAAGGTAGAGGGAGAGATGCTGTGGAGCTGCCACCAAAGTCAGACATGCTGAATCTTTGCTAGTAAGCCACTGCCACATGGTGATATACAGATTAATAAAAATTTAATTAATAAATTAAGATGTAAGAGTTAGCCAATACAAAGCTAGAGCTAATGTGCCAAACAGTGATTTAATTAATATAGTTCCTGTGCGATTATTTCAGAGTTAAGTGGCCAGGAACCAGCAAGGCCCTCTCTCCTGTAACAGTCTGAAACACAACACAGCTAGATTCGGGTTTCTCCAGGAAATAACTAAATCCAAGGGTTCACAGTAAAATCAAATACCTGCAATATTATAATTTTAGAGGGTTTAGTCCATTATCATCATGACAGGAAGTATGGCAGCATGCATGTAGACCTGGTTTAGAGAAAAAGCTAATATTTCTAAATCCAGATCAGCAGGAAACACAAAGAGACTGTGATATATTTCCTCCAACAGGGCCACACATTCTCCAATAAGGCCCCACTGCCTAATAATAATACTACCTATGAGACTATAGAGAGCATTTTGATTAAAACTGCCACAGTATTCAAACTCCTATAAGTATCTCCTCAACCGTGTTCATTAATAACTTCAATAAAATCATTGGTTCCCCGGGATGGATTTTGGTGAAGTTGTACTTTGCAATGCTATTGGTACTTACAGGGATGGGATAGACAACTGCTTTGCTCCCTTTGCTGGGGAGAAAATTCTCACAACATATCATGAATCGTAAAGACATTTGTTAATATCTCTGTATGTCATGTTGATGGCAAAATGAACCAGTATATAAAAGAACATGTTAGAAGAATCTAAGTATGAAAATTGCCTTAGTAAAAAGGCTGTAGATGCATGAAAATAATAATGACTTGATGGTATCAGAATAAATATACCCAATAGATTTCCAATTTAAAAAGAACTGAGTAAGTTATTTATGATTCACAAAAATGAGATTTAAAGATGATATACAGTACTAAAATTGGTAAGATCAGGTTTCAACTGTTCCAACAACTTGACAAAATGTACGTCAAACAAAAAATCATTGAGGTATATCTGACTATTTAAATATTGCACAGTAGTTAAAAGTACCAAATGGTGTACAGCTGATCTTCTAAGTGTTTAATAATCAGTTTGGAGGCCATCCTAAAGTGTTTAGAGGAATTAAAAGGAATTGTATTTCTCCCATTTCTCTATAGGGTCAATGAAATCCATGGGGACTGAGGTTATTGATCTCTTGTTTTGTCCATGCAGACCTTCAAATCCCCACTCAATGAATTTGAAACATCCACTCAATAAAAAGGAGGGCCGTTGTGGGAAAGGTTTACTCAGAGATACAAAAGAAATACAGAGACATAGGATAGTAGTGAGAGGGCAATTCTGTGAATTCTGAATATTCAATTCACTCCTGCTTAATTTTCATGTTCTTTTGTAATACAATAAATAAAGGGAGAAGAAGGCAAAAGACTGCTTTAACATGACACAAAGGATAACCAGAAGAGTTACTTGTTTCAATCCTTGAGACATCAAGCAATTATTTCCTGAGTGAAACATTTGATGTTTTGGGCAGGATATGCAGCAAATACACCCTAGACCAAATATTCTGTAGAAACAACTCTTTATGTCGAACCTCCTATTTTAAAATGAAGGACCAGGAATAGATTTTAATTTTGTGACCTTTGTTCAGGGTCATTCTCTGCAATGGACCATCTTAATGTCCAAAACACAAAGTAACTACACACTAGGTCAATATTTCTTGTTTGTAGCCACACTTGTCGTCAAGAACTTTGAAATAGTAAAAATAAGCTCGATCTCTCTGACTTTTAGTCAAAGCAGAACAGGCTCACATTTATGTGCCTTCACAGTTTTCTTCCCAGCTCTGTACAGCGGATACAGGAATAAATGTTCAAAGCAATTCTCAATTACGTAATACAAGGCAAGCCTGATCTTTAGAAGAAACCATTCTAAATAGAAAAAAAAATCAAACGTGCCTGAGAAAATGAAAAGAAATTATTAATGACTAGGAAACACTGGAGAATAAAAGCACTTAAGAGATTACAACAGTGCCGGGCGGTGGTGGCGCACGCCTTTAATCCCAGCACTCGGGAGGCAGAGGCAGGCGGATCTCTGTGAGTTCGAGACCAGCCTGGTCTACAGAGCTAGTTCCAGGACAGGCTCCAAAACCACAGAGAAACCCTGTCTCGAAAAACCAAAAAAAAAAAAAAAAGAGAGAGATTACAACAATGATGCACTTAAAGAAAATCAAATTTAAACCATGAAACTAATAATCAGCTTTTTAAATTGAAAAAACACATAGCTATCCTACCTTTGGAGATGAGAAGGGCACTCCCTGGTAGAGGAATGGCATTAATAAGATACCATATGATGTAAACCAAGGCAGAGTTTTTCTTTGTCTGGACTGCCCAGGCTTAAATAATCATATAATGCTTATACATATATTTGCTTTTTTGAGACAGGGTTTCTCAGCAGCTTTGAAGCCTATCCTGGAAGTAGATCTTGTAGACCAGTCTGACTTTGAACTCACTGAGATCTGCCAGTCTTTGCCTCCTGAGTGCTAGGATTAAAGATGCACCCACACTTCCCAGCACCTTATATTAATAGAAAACCTTTGACCTTTAGTTCGGGCTTATTACAAGCTAGTTCTTAGAGTTAAATTAGCCAGTTTCTAATTAATTAATCTAATTAATCTACATTTTGGCACCTGACAACATGACTTCACCTGTTCTCCTACATGCCTTGTTCCTCTGGGAGCTGGCTTGCATCTCTCCTTAATCTGTCCTTCTTTTTTCTCTGTATTTCCTTTGGAAAGTCCTGCCTACCCTTATTCTGCCTAACTATAGGCCAATTCAGGTATATTATTAAACAGTGAAAGGAATACATTTTCAAAGAGTACAAAAGCATATCCCACAGCAGTTTGAACTTGTGTAATGTGAGCTGATTTAGATCTGTAACATAAAACACACTACTACAGTCAATGGCCTGCATATAAAAACTCTGGTTGACCCAATTGTGTCTATCATGATTATACACATTTGTAGGCAGAGATTTCCTGTTCTGACAGTTTCCAAATAACTGACGTGGAGACTTAATATTAATTATTAATGCTTGGCTGAGAGCTTAGGCTTATTGCTAGCTAACTCTAACATTTAAAATTAACCCATATTTCTTATCTATGCTCTGCCATGTGGTGGTACATTGATTATCACGACACATTCACCTCCTGATACATCTGCATCTGGTTTGTGAGTTCTCTGACTTTGCCCTTGTGCTTCCTAGAGTCCTCAGTTTGGTTTTCCTTTCTATAATTTTTTTTAATAACAATAACAGCAACACATTGTCATGGTGTGTAGGAGTATTCAACAATACCTATTTGCAAAAAAAGAAAAAACAACAGAAAACCCCTTCCTTAAATATTCATAAGCTCAGTAGAAGCCCCCAAATTGTTTGCCCAGTAATCAGGTCTGTCTTCATTCACATGACATGAATTAATACATGCTGGGAAATTACAGAATCACTCCCCTACTACAAGCCACAGAATTATGCAGTAATTATACAGTCATCATTTTGTGAGATCGACCCATCAGAATCAATGATTCTGTTGGGAAGGAGTTAATCAAGACATAAGGCATATTGGCATAAGTGCCTTGTAAATGAACTGGGTGTTTTCTGGCTACAGATTTCTTCCATAGCTTACTCACATCTGTTACCTATTGGGATATATCTCCCACAGTTTAGTACTATTTGATCACTTTTGGGCACATTTTCCCCTAATTAAGTGAAAACACACACACACTGTCAAAAAAAAAAAAAAAAAAACCTGTTCCCCTACCAGATTTTCATTACTTTTTTCCAATGTAAACACAGAACTATAACTGTCTGTGATTATCTTTATTGGCAGTCATTTGGCCAGCATTAAGTGTCCAGGCAAAAGTACTTCATTAAAGCCATTCGTAGATATTCAATAGCATAGAAATACTGCATTCATAAGACTGTAGACTGATAGTCACTCAAATAGATAGAAAATAAGTATACTCTGGTTTTACCACATTTACAGATAGGAGAATAGATTGGCCTAAAGTAACGTTGCTGTGGAAGATTTCTAAATCTTTATACTCACCTTTACCTCAATTTATAGATGACTTTAGGTCATGAGTTATACTACTTATGTTTTACTCTCCCAGATAGCAGGAAAAATAATTAAAAATATCTGCCCACTGCCCAGAGAAGACAATCCATCTTTTTCTGGGGCCTCCAGACTTACACTACCAATGACCAGAGTGGCAAAGAGGCATCGAGAACCACATCTGATCATTTAGAGCTTCAATACCTCTTATCAAGGTTTATTTTGGGGGTAAACCCCACTAAACCATTCAGCATTCAGAAAGATTTGATATAGCAGTGAAAAATCTGACTAATAGAATCTGAGCACAAAAATAAATAAATAAATAAATAAATTAACTCACATACATCCTTTATCATGTCCTGTTTATTCTTTCTATGGCCTCTCTATTACCCACGCTGTTCATAGTTCTTTGCTGTTCCTGGTGGTTGTGTTGTGCTTGCTGTTCCCACCCACCATGAGGTTTCAGGCTACATAACCCACACAGACATTAACAGTCATCTCGACATGGACTACAGAATCATAAAAAACAGGGAGGAAGGACCTGACAAAGCAGCACTGCAGGAAAAGTGACACCACACAAGAAGGGCCAGTATCCAAGGGGACATATCTGACATTCCGAACCATTGGATAGGATCAGTAGACATCCACAAACCCTGAACTCACCCACTCCCCTCACTCCAGTCTCTATTGATGACACCCAGACCTGTTTGCCAACAAGGGTGGACATGCTGTCTTCCTATATTTTTGGAATTCCTCCATGGTTGTGCTTGCTGGTTGTGTATATATAGTCCAGGGCTGAACATGTTCCATTGGATACTCAATTAGTTAGTTCATTCCTGCTAAAGTCAAATTCTCCCACTAAATGAAAACTCCAGTCATTAAAGAACAAAATGATCTGACCCTACAGTGTCCTAGGCTTCTTTGGGTAGGAAACATTTTCAAAATTAGAAAACCCTTGGTGCAAATACCTCATCAGACACTTGCTGGTGTAATTAATGACTCAGAAATTCTAGCCCCACAGCAAACACTCTGAACGTTGATCTCAGCCAATCACAGTCTTCCTTGGAACTCTGGGCCTCCCTCCACACCCTATTCACCATTCTCATCTGAGAAAACTTAAAAATCCTGAAGTTCCTGCCTCCACTTTCTTAGTTCCATGACTACGTATCTGTGCCATCATGTTTGACTTAGATTGCTCCAGCTTCATTTAGTCAAGCATAAAAAAGATGGGATGAGTAAAAAGAGCATTACAGTTAACTACATTATAAAAGCACTGATCTCTGTAAGCCTGGGTTTTACTATCTTTAGAAAAAATCAGAAGTATGGGCTAGTCACTTGATGAGTTAAAAGAGACTCAATGATAAAGAAAAACTTTGTTTTTAATAGTTGAATGACAGTAGACTTTAAGGAAGGATTGCATTTGATGGGAGCCATCCTGTGACTAGAATTAGAACTTCTTTTTTCTTTTCTTATTTATTTATTTAAGATTTCTGTCTCCTCCCTGCCTCAGGCTCCCATTTCCCTCCCTCTCCCCCGATCAAGTCCCCTCCCTCATCAGCCCCAAGAGCTATGAGGGTTCCTTGCCTTGTGGGAAGTCCAAGGACCATCCATCTCCAACCAGGTCTAGTAAGGTGAGCATCCAAACTGCCTAGGCTCCCATAAAGCCAGTGTGTGCAGTAGGATCAGAAACCCATTGCCATTGTTCTTGAGTTCTCAGTAGTCCTCACTGTCCGCTATGTTCAGCGAGTCCGGTTTTATCCCAGGCTTTTTCAGACCCACGCCAGCTGGCCCTGGAGAGTTCCTGATAGAATTTCTTGAAAACCTTCATGTCATTTGAAGTCACCACCATTCAAGTCTCCTAACTGAAAGTTTTACAGTCATCAGGGAAGAAGACTATGATCACATTCAGAAAAGTCATTCTTCATGCCTGCAAGTTCCCTTCTCTCCTTACAGGAGTCATAAACCAAAAAAGAAAAAAAAGACTTTCTTTGTAGTAGGATTTTTTTCTTAAGATTTTAAAGCCTGATGACAAATACAAAGTCTCTACCACATTGGTTAAAATTGTATGGTTTCTATTCAGCGTGTATTCTTTGATGGATGTGTACACTTCTATGATATGCAAAGGCTTTACTACACTGACTAAAGTAATAAGGTTTCTATCCATTATTTCTCTCAAATACATAAGGTTCTTTGATGTATTTGAGACTACATTGATGTGAAAAGTCTTTACCACATTCTTTACATTCCTAGAGTTTTTCCTGCAGTGTGTGTACTTTTATGTTTTTTCAGATTGCTGAGTTGTGAAAAGGCTTTACCACAATGATTACATTCATAGGGTTTCTCTCCTGTATGAAGTCTTTTATGTGTTTGTAGATTACTGAATTGTGAAAAGGCTTTATCACATTGATTACATTCATATGGCTTCTCCCCAGTATGTGTTCTTTTATGTACTTTTAGACTACTGAGGTGTGAAAAGGCTTTATCACATTGATCACATTTATAGGGTTTCTCTCCTGTATGAAGTCTTTTATGTCTTTTTAGACTACTGATACATGAAAAGGCTTTACCACATTGATTACATTCATAGGGTTTCTCTCCAGTATGTGTTCTTTTGTGCTTTTGGAGATTAGAATGCTTTGAAAAAGCTTTATCACATTGATTACATTTAAAGGGCTTCTCTCCAGTATGTGTTCTTTTATGACTGTGAAGCCGATCATGACTCCCAAAAGCTTTATCACATTGATTACATTGATAAGGTTTTTTTCCAGCATGTGTCCTTTGATGTACTCGAAGATTACTGTTCTCTAAAAAGGCTTTACCACATTGACTACATGTGTAGGGTTTCTCTCCAGTATGTGTTCTTTTATGTCTTTGAAGCTCACAATGACGCACAAAAGCTTTATCACATTGATTGCATTGGTAAGGTCTCTCTCCAGTATGTCTCTTTTCATGTTCTCGAAGACTACTGCTCACTGTAAAGGCTTTACCACATTCATTACATTCATAAGGTTTCTCTCCAGTATGTGTTCTTTTGTGAAGCTGGAGATTGCGGATATATAAAAAGGTTTTACCACATTGCTTACAATCAAAGAGCTTCTCTCCAGTATGTGTTCTTTTATGTCTTTGAAGCTCACAATGACGCACAAAAGCTTTATCACATTGATTGCATTGGTAAGGTCTCTCTCCACTATGTCTCTTTTCATGTTCTCGAAGACTACTGCTCACTGTAAAGGCTTTACCACATTCATTACATTCATAAGGTTTCTCTCCAGTATGTGTTCTTTTGTGAAGCTGGAGACTGCGGATATATAAAAAGGTTTTACCACATTGCTTACAATCAAAGAGCTTCTCTCCAGTATGTGTTCTTTCATGTCTGTGAAGCTCACCATGACTCGCAAAAGCTTTATCACATTGATTACATTGATTAGGTTTCTCTCCAGTATGTGTCCTTTGATGTATTCGAAGACTATTGCTCAGTGTAAAGGCTTTACCACACTGATTACATTCATAGGGATTCTCTGCAGCTTGTGTTCTTTTAAGTATTTGGACACAGCTGGTACCTGCAAAGGCTTCATCATATTGATTACCATCATATGGCTTCTCTGCAGAATGAATTTTTTCATGCCTTTGAAGATGACTATAACATGCAAAGGCTTTAACATATTGAGTATATTCAGAGGGTTTCTCTCCATTATGGTTTCTTTCATACCTGCAAAGATAATTGGCACATGTAAAAGTTTTACCATGTATATTACACTGATGAATATTAATATCTGTAGGAATTAATTTTATAATTTTGTTTAATTGTAAAGAGGAATAAGATTTTACGTTTTACATTCATAGTGCTCTCCTCCAGTATGGGATGTTTTGTGTCTTTGAAGAACTTTTGACAGTAAGGGTCTTTTGTCAAATGACACACATTTATAGCATCGTTTTCTACAAGATTTTTTTTTTACATATTTGAAAGGAACTAGACGAACTCAGTTTTAAGTAACCTTACATTCTTTTTGCATTCTTATGTTTTCCTGTAGTACAATACCTACCACAAGAAAGTGTACTAGGACAAACAAAAGCAAGTACACAGTCCAATACTCGTAGGGCTTGTCTTCAGTGTGAGTTTGCTGCTGATGTCTTCCCAAGGAAATTTGAAAACCAATTAAATATAATCTTATAGCACATTCAACAAATCTACGCACTGTTGAAATAATAAATATCTTTCCTGTCTTCTCATTATTCTGAAAGAGATACAGACCCTCTTTCCATTTTGGGAAGCTCACTTGTGACATATGACATTCTTATTAAAGGAAGAACAATTGCCCCTTGAATTCACACAGTTTGATTTTCTCTTCCTCACAGAAATGTGATATAAGAATGAAAGTTTCTCCACAAGAGCCTTTGTGACTCTCATGACCCAACTCTTTAATAAGTTTGGCAAAGTCACAAGTACATGAGTAACACTGGCTTTACTACAGACTATTATTTTTGGACAGTTTTAAACATATAGTGATTATCTATTCAATGTGCATATGTTAGTTCCTTGTGCAATATCTGAGTACTATGAAACTAAATGGATTGGCAGCTCTACAGCATAGTTCTCATGGGACTATGATTCAAATGGTGGTATCAGGTAAAGAATCATTTATTTCTCTTTTGTTTTTGGAGGAATGCCTTGGAAACACAGGCCAGTTACCTCATATTGAGGCATACGATTTTATGAGAAATCAATAATCATCAATATACTTTAAGCTGTGCTCATTTATACTATTGTTTTTCTTTAAATCTTCCAAGACAAATTAAAATTTCTTCAAATATACACCAAGTTGCAAATAAAAATTACCTTCCATGTTTTCTAGTACTTTGACAATGCTCCTCAAAATTATCATCTTCCCAACTGTAGCCTGAAATATAGGAACAGAAAGTAGATAATATATTAAAGGATATTGTACAAAATTGAATATCTTAAGTGAACTATGCCTTAGTTATTTGGCTCATTCTTAATCTTTCTCAAACACAAACATAGAAAAGTATCAATAAATAATACAGAGTTGTCCCCTTATTTTAAAACGTGAAGGAAAGTTCACAATCTTACCAATAGCAGTGAGGTTCCTGTATGTCTCTAGCATCACATCTTTGTAGAGACTCTTTTGGGAAGAATTCAGCAAAATCCACTCATCCTCAGTGAAGTCAATGTGCACATCTTCATAAGTCACTGAATTCTAGAATAATCCAAACAACAGTAAAACAAAGTGTGATCCTGACATTGGATACTTCTTTTTAAATGATATTTGTATAATGCTGCTGTTTCCCACACTTCTGCCATGACATTACAATTAATGTAATCACCAGTCACTTAAGAAGGAAACTGAAGAGGAGGTTCATATGAGCCATTCATTGGCCATTTAAATGGGATACAGCCTTGAGAAAGAAATGCCAATAAATAGATATACAGAGACAGACAAGAAATCAATACTACTGAGAAAAAAATTACAGAAATAATAAGAACAATGACTATCTCGAAAAGTGATGTGAAAATTGGGTATACTGACTCTTGCCTTTAATCCCAGCAATCACTATAAAAGCAGATGAATTAAATTGAGTTGGATGTCAGCCAAAGCCTACGCAATGAGTTACAGGTAAACCAGAGTTACAAATTAATACAACCCAGTATCCATAGAAAAATCATTCAAATAAAAAAGGTTAACAGAAATCAGAGGTTTGACTGAAGTTCTTACAAAAAGTTTTTATTCACTTTAGTTCTATATTCATCCTCCAGAACCTACAGTGGTCCAGTTTAAACTGTTTCATAATAAGATCTTAATAAAAGGGAGTGCATGTTTAACAGTTACAAATGGACCAAAGAAAACATCAGCCCTGCAAATGATGATCATAAATAACACAGAGTAAGAGAGTTGGGTCAGCAATTAAGAGGGCTTGCTGTACTTGCAGATAAGTGGGTACAGTTGCCAGTACTAAAAGGGGGCTTGTAATTATCCATTACTTCAACTTCTGGGGCCCCTTGGGACTAACATGAGGATCAGGCTTGCATGTGGTACATACCCTTGTATATAGATACAACCTCATATTTATTGAAAGCATTCAAAACAAAAACAAATTAGAGGCAGGAAGAAAGTCACCCCCCTGTAGTGCAATGATTCAGAAGGCAGAGGTATTAATGTCATGGATACTACTCTCCTGGGAAAGAGAATGATACCCTCCACCAAACTTCAAATTTCAAGATGTATGTGAAGTTCAGCATAGAAACTTATCCTTGATATGTACAAAAACCTACATTCCAGGCTCATCAGACAATAAAACAACACACACACACACACACACACACACACACACACACACACACACAAGAAAAAAAAACAAGTGTGCTGCTTAGCCATTAATCCCTCTGTGCAGAAGCCAGGTCATTTCTATTTGTGAGTTAAGGACAACATGGTCTAAGGAGCTACATTCAGTACCCGAGCTACACAGAAAACATTCTCTTTCAAAAACAAAAGTAAAAAAAAAATTAAAATAGAAATCAGGATAGCAAAAGGCTTAAGAGTGAACAGAAATTTCTTCAACTGCATGTTTTATCATTTAGCAATACCATCTATAATGGCAATAAAGTCGTAACAGCAGGACACACATAACCAGAAATGGGTTGTGGCTATAAACATGTAAATCCAATCCCCAATATAGGAATTTCATCCAAAAGATTTCTCCTACTCAATGTTCTACAAATAAAACAAAGAATAGCACCCTGGAAAGATAAGTGTTCAACCACTTCTTCTAATCTGGGACTTTTTCCTTTGATCAACTACATTCTAATCCTGATCCATAAATATTCATGGTCATCCCATGATAAAAAATGTATTTAGTCTAACTTCAATGATGGTCATAGACTGAAACACTTGTTTCAGTGTGAAGTCTCTTATAACAATCATGATATTGACTTGATTGGCCATAACCCAGTCTAATAAATCCACACCTAATAGTGCCATTCCCTAGGAGATTATTGGGTCTAACTACATTCAAACTACCAGAGTGGTTTATCTGAGTCGTAGATAGATTCCCAATTATCTGAGGAACTGCTATATTGGTTTCCATAGTGGCTACACAGCTTTGCTCTCCCAGCTGCAATGGAGGAATGTTCTCCTTACTCAACATCCTTGCCAGCATGAGTTGTCCCTTGTGTTATTGAACCTAGCTATTCTGACCGGTATAAGGTGAATTCAAAAAGTTCTTGTGATTTACATTTTATTGACGGCTAAGTATATTGAACATTTAGTTGTTTCTAAGACAGTTTAGATTCATCTATTTATAATTTCTTATTTAAGGGGCTGGAGAGATGGCTCAGAGGTTAAGAGCATTGCCTTCTCTTCCAAAGGTCCTGAGTTCAATTTCCAGCAATCACATGGTGGCTCACAACCATCTATAATGAGATCTGGTGACCTCTTTTGGCGTGCAGGCATACACACAGACAGAAAATTGTATACATAATAAATAAATATTTTTTAAAAAAGAATTTCTTATTTAAATCTTTACCACAATATTATTCAATTATTTTATTTCTTGATGTGTTCCTTCTTGAGTTTCTTTGCTTCTGAGCAAGTAAACTCAAACTATAGAGACAAACATGATGTGTACTCATTGTAAGTGGATTTTAGCTGTTGAGTAAAGACTAATGATAGTACAATCCACAGACCCAGATTGGGTAAGTGACAAAGATGGCTGTAGCAGAAGTTCATGGCTCCCAAACAAGAAGATTAAATAGACTAGATCTGTGAGTGTACTCACAGCGAGAACAGGAAGGATCATGGAAGCAAATAGAGGTATGAAGCAGGAAAACACAGCAAGAAATTAATAGAATAAGAAAGCTTTCAAGGGTTGATGTTGAAACAGTGCAGTAACAACTTTCTGCAATCTTTGAGGTTAATTATAGTGAGGACTCCCTATAACTCAGAAATATGGAGCCTCTACTGGCCATCTTCTGTAATCATATATGGCTCCCAGTGGTGGGAATAGGAAACCAAGCCAGCTATAAAATATTCAGCACACACTTGTTGTGTCTGGGAGATACACCAGGAACATGGTGGCTCAAGATCTGTGCAGTGGCTAACCAATGACTGGCCCAACTTGAGGACCAGGGTTGCTAGGAAAGGTACCTAGATTGCAGGATCCAGAAGTTGGATGGCTCAGAGAACTAGGGTAGAACCAAATACAAGTAATAATAAAGAAAAAAATCAATGTAATGATACCTAATTCCACGACAAATAGATCTCTAGGTCTCAAATCCTGTTCTCCTTTGTTGAGAGCAGCATACTTCTTTTTCCTGTGTTGGTTTCATTCCCCATTAGTAGCTCTCCTTGGCAGGTAACCTATGACCCTGGGATCTCTAACATCTTGGGTAATTAAAGAATTCCAACCTTCCAATATTAAGATCCACTCAAGATCTTCTGTACTCTTCCATAGGCTATTATAGATCTTCTATTTTGGTTGAACTAGTATAACTCCAGCAACTTGGTCTCATGATAAAGTCAGTCCTTTATTAAGCTTTTTTTGACCCTTATCTGCACTTTATTTTTTTAGCTGCTGGCTTGTCACAACTCCCCTAAGAGTGGTCTTGCTGATTTAGCAGCTTGGGGGCAGAGTTTCAAAACATGGCTTCCTGGGGGCTGGAGAGATGGCTCAGTGGTTAAGAGCATTGCCTGCTCTTCCAAAGGTCCTGAGTTCAATTCCCAACAACCACATGGTGGCTCACAACCATCTGTAATGAGGTCTGGCGCCCTCTTCTGGCCTGCAGGCATACAGACAGAACATTGTATAAATAAATAAATAAATATTTTAAAAAAAAAAACATGGCTTCCTGATTTGCCAGCACAAATGAGTTTGGCACTTTTGGGAGGTCTGGCTATGGAGCACTTAAATTTGATTTTTACTTGTGAGCAACAGGCTATTTCCATTGGGATAGATTCTTGTATATTGATATAACCTTAAATTAAATTTGAATATGTTCCTATTTTCATCTATAATATTTGTATATCTAAGCAAAATTATTTTGTTATATTGAATGTATGCATGCTTGTACCTCTGCTAAAGACATTTTGTATATCGATACAACTTTAGGGTGTATTTATCATATTGCAATATACATTTCTACCTCTGATTAAGACACTTATAGTTGTTTCCATTTTGAGGTCACTATCCTCATTTGTTGGACAGTTGTTTAAAGATTGTTTACTATTCTAATATGAAGTCTTAGGTTATATAGGTATTAAGAATTAAAGGTCAGTAGTCATCCATATTTGTCATACTTATAGTTAAACTAATCAGGTTGTTTCGATACATAGACGTTGTATTTTGCCTAGATAGGTAAGTAGTCTTCAACGACTTCAAAGAGGTGTAGAACATCACATTTAAATAACTTATGGCTATGTTGACGTGAGAAATGATTTATCAAATCTATACCTGAGAGAATGTTGAGCATGGAAGTCACCCCTCTTGGAACTTCTTTTTTCTTGGCAAAACTGGCCTTTGGGCAAGGAACTGCCCAGGCATGAACCACTCACAAAATGCATGATGTCCAGACAGGACAAGCAGGATAGAAAAAAGACTGTCAACTCTTGCCAAGACAGGGTAAGATCGTTTTGAAAGATTTCCTGCCTCTGAAAATAGTCTGCCAGTTACTCTGGGCCTTAGCCAAATTTGGTTGCTCCAACATTGCAAATAAGACTTTGGGTGATTGCCCAGGTAGCCAGTTGTCTCTGTCATTTGTTGCACATTTTAGAAGTTGCTTGATTGCATCTCCTGCTTATTGAAGAAATATTATTTCCTTTCTTGGGTCTTCAATGGGGTTGATGACTATATAGCTATAGTTACTTTCCTCTCATGACTTGGCCAAGTCATTTAAAATACAAGACTTAAACTTCTTAGGACAGGATAGGATAATTATTGAAACATTTATCATATGTTTCTTGCTTGATATTGTTTTTGCTTGTTGTAATTCTAATTTTTATACCTGATAGTTGTTCTATTGTATATAATTTTGTATTAGGCTTAGAACTCTCTTATTTAAATAAAAGGGGGAAGTGCTGTAGGAAATCCTACAGCCAGTAACCTTTATGTGGCCCACTCAATTGTTCATGGCCTCTTATACTATAAGTGCTGATGTTAAGCATGCACTCCCTCTCACTTCTGGCTGCAGATTTGTTTGCTTTTCCCTGTTCGAGCAGAGGACTGTGATCTAAATGAATAACCCTGTATTATCCTCAATTCTGAGCTAGTGTAGGATTTCTTTTTAGCGTCCAATTTCAAATTTCCAACTACATACTGTGGGGGCAAGCCTGAATGAAAAAATGCCTTGCTCTGAAGATAAACAAATAAATAGTGCTTGGAAAAATAAAGAATGAAATCTGTAATTACCAAGTAACAGTGGAGAATAGAGCCAAATAAAAAATAGTGTCAGAATGCATTTAAAGAAATGAAATTTGAAAAAGGATACAAATAATGCACTTTTTAAAACAAATAAAAACAATTTATTTTTAAAACAATAAGATATACCTCAGGTATTTTGGCTTTGAAAAAGATTAGGTCGTTTCATTGTAGATTGAATGTCACTAATAATAGACTGATTGGTATTCCTCAAATGCACATGTTCGCTTCTGAGATGTGTAGCCTGATACACTTACTTACTGTCAATGGCCTGTTTCTCAGTCCTCACAGCTGACTTTACGGAGTCAAGCAGGATTGAACACATCTGCACAGGACAGTTACCTAACTGGAAACTCAATATTCACTGGCTCAAGCTAATCTTCCCAAATTACAAACTCACAAATCATGTCTGTCTTCATTCACATGCCATAAATGAATACATCCTGGCATGTTAAAACAAAATCACTAAAAATGTCTGTATTAGTTTTCATTTTTATTGATGTGAAGAGACGACATGACCACGATAACCTGTATAAAGAAAATATTTAATAAATTTTGCTCATTTCGAGTTCAGAGTTCAGTGAATTTTCATCATGGTGGGGGCATGATGATGTGGTGCTGGTTACGACGTGGAATGCAGACCCCAGGAAGTTGACTGACATGCTTGGCAGTACCCAGAAAATATTAAGTTTCCAAACCCATCCACATTGACACATTTGTTTCAACAAGATCATACCTAATTAAAAAACGCACACTTCCTAACAGTACCACAACCCTATGAGAATATAGGGGCCAATTACATTCAATGCCACAATCAGGTTCTTTGACATACTGGTGACTCCAGCAGCTGATTTCCTATCATTTCCCCCTGCAGTTTACCCAATAAACTATTCTTTCTACTCTGGTCTGAAGACAGAAACCATGTTCTACATGCAAATCCTTCTCCTGCGACTGTAATGGATAGTCGACTACATGACTCAAGTGGGTAATTTTAAAAGTCTGAGGTTAGCCGGGCAGTGGTGGCGCACGCCTTTAATCCCAGCACTCGGGAGGAAGAGGCAGGCGGATCTCTGTGAGTTCGAGACCAGCCTGGCCTACAGACCTAGTTCCAGGACAGGCTCCAAAGCCACAGAGAAACCCTGTCTTGAAAAAAACAAAAACAAAAACAAAAACAAACAAAAAAAAAACGCCTGAGGTTGCAGTCATTTAATTTAAGAATTTTGGAGGTATAATCAAAAGGATAGCAAGGACATTAACTAGAAAGCAACACACTGGGATAAAGGTCACCTATGTCAATATAGGAGAGCTTGTCTCAGAAATAGTTTTCTAAAAGGCTGGGAGTGCAGCTATTCTAGAATAGTCTTTCCAGTGAGAAATCATTCCATACACTTGAGAGATTAATAAAGAAAAAGCTTTGTAATGATAGCATGCACCCCTCTCTAGTAAATGCTCAAAGAGGAGAGAGACGAGAACAAACACTGCTTTCCACATGTGCCGCCATTCTTAACTTTCTCTTAGGTTCAGACTCTTGCTTACACTCAGAAGAATTTAAATAGTGACAGGAAACTGTCTAGCCAGTAAGGCAAATGAGAGACTCAAGGTTAGTAGTGGACTGGGAACAAACACAAGAATGCCATTTACAGCCTGGCGGTGATGGCACACGCCTTTAATCCCAGCACTCGGGAGGCAGAGACAGGCGGATCTCTGTGACTTAAGCAAAGATATTACCATAATTATTATTACATAAGTATACCAGAGACCTGAAATAGCAGGTCATACTTTAATGATATGCTCTCAGGTGGAGGTGCCAGAAGGTGAGAAAAATAGAAAAAGTAGAACAAAGAAAAGATAAAAGCTGAGGCAGAGGAGTCTTGCATATGATGTGTCTTATTCCAAGTAAGCTTCTTAAAAGGAATAGCTTCTTGTATACTACTTCCAGAGGAAAATGGAAGCCAGCAGAAATTACCATACAATGGGACAAACTCAGGAGACAGCGAATCAAATACCACAGCACAAAGGGATCACAGGATATCTCTAGAATATTGTGGACTAAGCCCACAGTGGCCTTGGGACTGATAACTGTAGCCCTGCATGATGTGAAGAGTACTGTTCTCAGGATCTGAAGACCCTGCTCACAAGGACACAGGCTCCAGACCATTACCACCTCTCCCTAGCACATTCTTGATTCCAATGTAGGAGCTCTATTTTATTCTGCATAGCTCAGGAACTTAGGAAAAACTACTAACGCCTAGACACTAGGCTGTTCCTGGCTCTGCCAAAAAGTCCCTGGGTTTAGGAAGCAGTTATGTTCCATCTCCATGAGGGAGAACTTAAATGAAAAGTGTTGCTTGATCAGCCCAGTCCTCTGCACAAGTGTTTTCCTTTTCAAACAGCTGAAATCATGTGCATTGGGCAGAACATTAATTTTCCCTAAAAGAAAACTGGGTATTTATGGCAAACCAGGCCCGCGAGTTAATTGTCACCCTCTAATGTCCCCTTGAACAGCTTGTAAGACGCCTGTTGTTTGATATGGGAATAGGCCACGTGGCTGTAAATCAGAGTGTCTACTGCGTCCTGAATTACAGCCAAATGTTTGGACAATCCTAGAGAACAAATACGTCTCCTAGCATCCTAATCTCTAACAGGCCTAGTTAGCATAAGACTTATCTTTGGGTAATTTAGAGGCAGCTCTCACTGAGCTAAATATCTCCTAAGCATTGGTGAAGCCTTTATATCAAATTTCTACTCTTCTGCATTAAGGTTAGTAGTGGAGTGGGAACAAACACAAGAATGCCATTTACAGCCGGGCGGTGGTGGCGCACGCCTTTAATCCTGGCACTCGGGAGCCAGAGACGGTCGAATCTGTGAGTTCGTGGCCAGCCTGGTCTACAAGAGCTAGTTCCAGGACAGGAACCAAAAAGCTACTGAGAAACCCTGTCTCGAGAAAAAAATGCCATTTACAAACTCCACAAAATTAACTCCAAATGGATCTTACTACTAAGTGTTAAACACAAAACGCCGAACTTCTGGGAGAACCTAGAAAAACTCTCCAACAGCTTGGCTTCCATAAGCATCAAAATCACGTTGATATTGACTACAAAGAAGTTTCTACACACAGCTCCCTCCTCGAAATGCTTTTTACAGATGCAGCCCCCAGAGGAATTTTTCAGAGACCGGAAACTGTGGCTGAAGAGTTGTGAGTACCACATAGGGCCTAAGAGAACCCTGACTGTGGCCTTAAGCTCCCACTCAGGCTCGGTGAGAGATCGGCAACACAGCCCCACATAGCTCACCTTCCTCTCCTCTCCATGTCGGGACAGCAACCCGTTACTCACCATGGCGTGGCTTCCACGTTCACCCATGCTCTCCTCACAGTTCCCGGCTGTTGCACTCACAAAACAATGCGCAATCCACTGAGGCGTGGTCTGCTTTAAAAATCAAGCCTCTTATATGGCGCCAGGAAGTCCCACCTGACTTTTGACTGACAGGTCAGCTTGGAGGCTGTGATTGGCTAGTGAGACTTGAGTGACAAGAACAAATATCTCAGCAGCAACACGTGTTCTTAAAGGCACAGCGCAGCAGTCCTTGGTTCTGGCCTCCATGTTAAAACCAGAATTTATGGATCTGCAGAGATATGAATGAAAATATCATTAGCTTTGTCTCCAGTAGATGGCCGAGGTATCTTCCTGCAGCCCATAGGCACATGGCCTTCTTCCCCTCGGACACAATGTGCCCGGCTTGCACAGCCCATTACACACTATGGAGTGGAGTGATTCTCCTGTTCAACAGATGGAAGG
Source organism: Microtus pennsylvanicus (assembly GCF_037038515.1). NCBI lineage: Eukaryota > Metazoa > Chordata > Mammalia > Rodentia > Cricetidae > Microtus > Microtus pennsylvanicus. The sequence continues at coordinate 90,135,595 of NC_134579.1, forward strand.
GTGCCCTGAATATTACAAAATTACGCATTTAGAATACAAAAGTTGAAGTTCATTCTGTGGCTTCAGGCTGGCATCAGGAGAACTAAGGGTAATTTTTATCTGGTTGTCACAGATACTTCTGACAACCATAAGAGCAATTCAGGAACCACATCACCAACAACATACTATATTTTTCTCCTGAAAGAAAACTAGTTGATACATCCAGGATTTTAATTCCTGAATTTGCGGTCCAATTCTTGAGAAAATAATAATAATAAACTTTGTTTCATGGCAGTTGAATACCTAGAGAGAACAGGGCTAGAAGAATGCCTTTATGGGCAGTATCATGAGTCTGCACATCTTCCTCAGTGAGCAGGTGAAAAAAATCCTTGCATTATTCAGGGTTCTCTATTTGAACAGGACTGGTACAATGAAATTCTTCATATATGTAGAAGGTGGATTTATTAGAATGTCTCACGGGTTGTGGTCCAGCTATTCCAACAATGGCTACCTACTAATAGAAAGCTGAATGAAAATTCATGAACTAGATGTCTCAGCAGATTTGCAGTATACATGAGAATTCCAAAGATGAAGGCTCTAAATCTATTAAAGGAATAAACTTCCTAGCCAGATATGGAACCAGCAGGTAGAGGGAGAGAGAGAGAGAGAGAGAGAGAGAGAGAGAGAGAGAGAGAGAGAGAGAGAGACAGAGAGAGAGAGACAGAGAGAGACAGACAGAGAGAGAGAGACGAGAGAGACAGAGAGAGACAGACAGAGAGAGAGAGACAGAGAGAGAGAGAGAGAGAGGAGAGAAACTGAATTATGGCAGACAAATAGAGACAGTGCTTTTTTTCTTCAATATCCCTATTAAGTAAACCGCCACCAGAAAGGGGGGGATCAAGATAATAAGTGGATATTTTTGTTTGATTGATTTTCTTGATTTTTTTTGAGACATTGTTTATCTGTGTTGGCCTGGATCACATTCTCTGGCTGGTCACAAACTCAGAAAATCCAATTACTTCATTTTCCCAAATTCTGGGATTAAAGATCCTCACCACCAAGAATTGGTGAAGGTGACTGATTTTTTTGGAGTTAATCTTGTATCCTGCCACAATACTAAAGGTATTTATCAGCTATCGGAGTACTTTGGTGGAGTTTTTGGGGTCGCTTATGTACACTAGCATATCATCTGCAAATAATGAAAGTTTAACCTCTTCCTTCCCAATTCGAATCCCCTTGATACCCTTATGTTGTCTTATTGCTATTGCTAAAACTTCTAGCACTATATTGAAGAGGTATGGAGAGAATGGACAGCCTTGTCGTGTTCCTGATTTTAGTGGGATGGCTTTGAGTTTATCTCCGTTTATTTTTGATGTTAGCTGTCGGTTTGCTGTATATAGCTTTTATTATATTTAGGTATGACCCTTGTACTCCAAAAAAATCAGTCACCCTCCTATACACAAAGGATATGGAAGCAGAGAGAGAAATCAGAGAAGCATCACCTTTCACAATAGCCACAAATAGCATAAATTATCTTTGGGTAACTCTAACCAAGGAAGTGAAAGATCTATTTGACAAGAACTTTAAGGAATTGAAGAAAGAAATTGAAGAGGATACCAGAAAATGGAAAGATCTCCCTTGCTCTTGGATTGGGAGGATCAACATAGTAAAAATGGCATTTCTACCAAAGGCAATTTATACATTCAATGCAATCCCCATCAAGGTCCCATCAAAATTCTTCACAGATCTTGAGAGGACAATAATCAACTTTATATGGAAAAACAAAAAACCCAGGATAGCCAAAAGAGTCTTATATAATAAAGGAACTTCTGGAGGCATTACCATCCCTGACTTCAAACTCTACTACAGAGCTACAGTATTGAAAGCAGCTTGGTATTGGTATAAAAAACAGAGAAGTCGACCAATGGAATCGTATAGAAGACCCAGATTTAACCCACAAACCTATGAACACCTGATTTTCGATAAAGGAGCTAAAAGTATAAAATGGAAGAAAGAAAGCATCTTCAACAAATGGTGCTGGCACAACTGGATGTCAACCTGTAGAAGAATGAAAATAGACCCATATCTATCACCATGCACAAAAGTCAAGTCCAAATGTATCAAAGACCTCACTATCAGTCAGAACACACTGAACCTGATAGAAGGGAAATTGGGAGGTACCCTACAACAGATGGGCACAGGCGATCGCTTCCTAGGTATAACCCCAGCAGCACAGACATTAAGGGCAACATTGAATAAATGGGACCTACTGAAACTGAGAAGCTTCTGTAAAGCAAAGGACACTGTCACTAAGACAAAAAGGCAACCCACTGACTGGGAGAAGATCTTCACCAACCCCGCAACAGACAAAGGTCTGATCTCCAAAATATATAAAGAACTCAAGAAACTAGACTTTAAAATGCTAATTAACCCAATTAAAAAATGGGGCACTGATCTGAACAGAGAATTCTCAACAGAAGAAGTTCAAATGGCCAAAAGACACTTAAGGTCATGCTCAACCTCCTTAGCAATCAGGGAAATGCAAATCAAATAAAATTTGAGATATCATCTTACACCTGTCAGATTGGCTAAAATCAAAAACACCAATGATAGCCTCTGCTGGAGAGGTTGTGGAGGAAGGGGTTCCCTCATCCATTGCTGGTGGGAATGCAAACTTGTGCAACCACTGTGGAAGTCAGTGCTTCGGTTTCTCAGGAAATTCGGGATCAACCTACCCCTGGACCCAGCAATACCACTCTTGGGAATATACCCAAGAGATGCCTGATCATATGACAAGGGCATTTGTTCAACTATGTTCATAGCAGCATTATTTGTAATAGCCAGAACCTGGAAACAACCTAGATGTCCTTCAATGGAAGAATGGATGAAGAAAGTGTGGAATATATACACATTAGAGTACTACTCAGCGGTAAAAAAAAAATGACTTCTCAAATTTTGCATGCAAATGGATGGAAATAGAAAATAGTATCCTGAGTGACGTAACCCAGACCCAAAAAGATGAACAAGGGATATACTCACTCATAATTGGGTTCTAGCCATAAATAAAAGTCAGTGAGTCTATAATTTGTTATCCTAAAGAAGCTAGATAAGAAGGTGAACCCAAAGAAAAACATATAGCTATCCTCCTGGGTATGGGAAGTAGACAAGATTGTCAGGCAAAAATCGGCATCTTAAGGGTGGGGTGGGAGGGGGGTAAGGGGAGCTGGGGAGAGAAAAGTGAGATGGGTAGGATGGGGAGAACTTGGGGCAACGGGATGATTGGGATAAAGGAAGGTTGGATAGGGGAGCAGGGAAGCACATATCTTAATTAAGGGAGCCATCTTAGGGTTGGCAAGAGACTTGGACCTAGAGGGGCTTCCAGGTGCCCAATGCGAGGTCCCCAGTTAGTTCCTGGGGCAGCTGAGGATAGGGAACCTGAAATGATCCTATCCTATAGCCATACTGATGAATATTTTGCATATCACCATAGAACCTTCATCTGGCGATGGATGGAGATAGAGACAGAGACCCACACTGGAGCACTGGACTGAGCTCCCAAAGTCCCAATGAGGAACAGAAGGAGGGAGAACATGAGCAAAGAAGTCAGGACCAAGAGTGGTGCACCCACCCACGGCGACAGTGGGGCTGGTCTATTGGAGCTCACCAAGGCCAGCTGGACTGTGACTGAAAAAGCATAGGATAAAACCGGATTCTCTGAATATGGCGGACAATGAGGGCTGCTGAGTAGCCAAGGGCAATGACACTGGGTTTTGATCCTACTTCATGTCCTGGCTTTGTGCGAGCCTAGCCAGTTTGGATGTTTTCCTTCCTAGACCAGGATGGAGGGGGGCGGATTTTGGACTTTCCACAGGGCAGGGAACCCTGACTGCTCTTTGGACTGGAGAGGGAGGGGAAGAGGAGTGGGGGGAGAAGGGAGAGGGAGGCTGGGAGGAGGCGGAAATTTTTTTTCTCAATAAAAAAAAAGAATTGGTGAAGGTGGATGCTTTCACCTCAAAAGATTTTGATTAAAGGTGAGTTTTCCCATTTCAAAACCTTAAATAAGAAAAACCCCTATAGGTGTGCCCAGCTTTTTGAGTTTTAATTAATTCCAAAGGTAGACAGATTGACTACCTAGAACAAATTTCACAGCAGCCAAAACTGAAGAAATGAGACAGCTTACTTACCTCAGCTGACAAGGAGAACATGGGTATTATTTCCAAAGCAAAGCTCTTCCTAAAGAAGGAAAGCATGGAGATTTTACTTATGGAATCTGGACATGTTCCTGTGGAATTATACCTAATTCCTAAGCATAGTCCGTCAACAAATCCACTTCTAAACATGATCAACATGATCACAGTGTAAAAAGAGAGATATTTAGGGGCATTCTTATCTAAAACTCATGCAGGAACCTATGTAAATTTTTAAAAAATGAAAAGAAATTCCCTGGCAAGTTTATCTTACACTAAAACTTCTTAGTTGAGAATCAAATAAAAGATACTGTAAAGCAGAATGCTTGGAGCCTTTTTGTTATGCTTGATAATGTAATTGTGATGTTAGATCTAAAAGTTATATGTGGTAATGACACAACTCTCCATATCCAAATGACAGAGAACACAAACACAGATAACATCAAGGAAGACTTACCTATCAGTAATCTGTTATTAGAGGAACGGCTCTAGTGATCTACTTTAACCTGAGCACCAGCTGCTTTAGTCTCTGTGCAGGCTGCCTCAGAAGAAGGCCACAGCTGCTTCCATGGAAGACTAGAATTAGTTTATTTAACTAACCCTGCCTGCTTCTTGTCTCAGGGTTGTGGCATTACTCTAGAGAATTTGACTCTTTACTTTTTCTAAACTATAAATTATAGTTATATATGCATTGTTTTCATGTGTATGTGCACAGTAATTACAGAGGTCAGAAGAAGGGACAATAATCCAGAGACTAGACTAGAGTTATGCCAAGTCTTACCTACTGTGTGGGGTACGGAATGGAACTTCAGTCTTCTGTAACAGTACCCAGTACTCGTAATTGTTGAGCCATCTCTCATGACCCACTTCTTTCATTTAAAATTTATCTCTGTACATTATTAATTAAAAGACATAACATCACTTTGCTCTATTTTGCCTTTCCTCCATCTCTTACCAAATATTTTTCTTGTAGTGTCTCACCTGCTAAGTATGTGTGAACAACTATGCTGAAATATCAGATTACAATCTGATGAGTTTGTTTTATTAGTTGTAGTTTGATGGAGGAAGGTCATTGGTTAAGTAATAAAGAAACTGCTTGCCCTCATAGGTTAAAACATAGGTGGGTGGAGTAAACAGAACAGAATGCTGGGAGGAAGAGGAAGTGAGCTCAGAGAGGCCATGCTCCCCTCTCCCGGGCAGACGCACATGATGAGCCTCCAGGTCAGACATGCTGAATTTTTCCTGGTAAGACCGGTGCTACACAGTTTATTAGAAATGGGTTGCTCGGGATATCAGAATTAGCCAGTAAGGGCTAGAGCTAATGGGCCAAGCAGTGTTTAAATTAATACAGTTTCCATGTAATTATTTCGGGTAAAGCTAGCTGTGTGGGCGGCCGGGTACCAGGAACAACAGAGTGGCGCCCAGCGTGATGAACTAAATCCACTTAAAAACCTGAGAAGGCTTAAAAATAAGGGAGAGAGAGTTTAACACAGATTTTTGCTGTTTGTTGGTGGCATGCTGTAGAGAGATTTCCTGGTTCAGGAACAGCAGCAGAAAAAATGCTTCTTGGGGCTGTTCTGCCAGCGTGAACTCTGGCTTTAAAGCATTTTAATGGCTTTTATGGGACTGGATGTTTGTGTTCCCACTTGGAATCGGAAGGAGAGTGCTCTGAGACCTTGCTGATGGCTCAGCGCTCCCTATCTGCACCTGGGCAGAGGGCAGAATCAGGCTAAGGCAGGCAGGAGAGCATGGCGAATTCCTGCCACCATACAGAGACGTGTTTTCAGACTGCACAGTGCTCTGCGTGTCAGATTTGGATGTAACTTAGATGAAAAGAATTTCTGTGCTGCAAGCTCATTCTCAGAATTAAAGGCTGAGTGCTGCTCTACCTGGCGGCACCAGAGCTAGCACAAAACGGTATGTCCTCCATTTTGAAATTTTCCTGACACAGCAGCAGGAAAAAAAAAAAACCTGTGTTGTTTTAAAATGCCGGCTTTCTGGGCAGTCCTGCCAGGGCAAACTCTGACTGTTTGAGGCAGGAGGGCTGGCTGTGTTGCCTGTTGTAGCTTGCTTGATGGCAAGGACCTTGAAACACTATAGACTTGTGGCACTGAATGTGGCTCTGGCCGGTACCTCAGCCACAAGGTTGGAATGGCAGAAAGCTAAGGAATGGGTTACATCTAGCCGGCAAAGTCACGGCTTTAGTCCTACTGACATTGCTTGGTAAATTGAAGACTCATGTGTTCAGAAAAAGAGAGATATATAGTAAAGAGAAATTCAAAGACAATGAAAATTTCTAAATGGCTTACCGTGTATTAAAAATATATACAGGCTAAAAGTTGAATTTCTTAAAGTAAAAAAAAAAAGAAGGAAGAGAGTTGTTGGGTGTGGTAGTACACACCTTTAATCCCAACACTTGGGAGGCAGAGGGAGATTGACCTCTGTGACTTCAAGGTGTGGTAGCATATGCCTTTAATCCCAGTGCCTAGAAGGCAGAGACAAACAGATCTCTGTGAGTTCAAGGTGTAGTAGCATACACATTTAACCCCAATGCCTGGGAGGCAGAGACAGGCGGATCTCTGAGAGTTCAAGGACAGCCTGGTCTACAGAGTTATTCCAGGTCAAAAATACAGAGAACCTGTCTCAAAAAGCGAAAAATAAAAGTAAAAATATACAAAATAGAGTTAAAATAAAGCCACACAAAGATGGAAAATACACAGAGAATCTTGATACTGTATGCTATTATGCTCTCTTTGAATTGTTTGAATGCTGAGAAAAGAGCAACAGCTGCTAAAAGATATTTGTTTATAAATGCTGCTAAACTAATCCAACATAGATATTTTGAAAATTCCTTGACTTTGAAATTTGGATGTAAGGACATGATGCTTTGGAAAGGAGGTTCTTATTTTGTTTTCACAGAGCGTGAGATTGCTTCTATCCCAATATGGTATGATGGACCACGCCCTCCTGAAGGGTTGCTGTGAACACCTTCTGAAAATTGCTTCGCTCAACTGCCAACTGAAATGGATCTAGCACACAGGTTATACCATGAAAGACCTAATTAACGATGCCCCCATTCAGCAGGAAGCAGTTTGGAGAGAAAAGACTGCACCCATTTTCCCAAATATTGTTTAAAAATGTTCTTTTACATTTAAAGGGTGATATGATATAGATATGAATAATTTGCATTGGTATGGATTTTTTTTTTGATTTTTTTCGAGACAGGGTTTCTCTGTAGCTTTTGGTTCCTGTCCTGGAACTAGCTCTTGTAGACCAGGCTGGCCTCGAACTCACAGAGATCCGCCTGCCTCTGCCTCCCGAGTGCTGGGATTAAAGGCGTGTGCCACCACCGCCCGGCCATTGGTATGGATTTTAAGGTCAATTTTGTTGTATGTATATGTATTTCTGCTCTTGATTAAGGTATTGTGATTGTGTAGTTCACTTAAAATGTAATATATATAGCTTGTTAATAGGTAATCATAATAGTCTCGAAAAAGAAAAAAAACCGGTGTTGATGAAAAGCTGAACACATGCCTTTCGGTTTTCAGCTGTAGCAGGAAAAAAGCTGTGCCATTTAAAAATGCCAGCGTACTGGGCCATTCTGCCAGGACAGACTCTGAATGTTTGAGGCAGGAGGGCCGGCTACAGAGAGAGGACTTGAGTGTTGTCTGTGGACATACTATTGCAGCTTTCTTGCTGGCAGGGACCTTGAAATGTCATAGAGTTGTGGCAATAAACATGGCTCTTGCGGGTGCCTTCGCCATGAGGCTAGAAAGCTAAGGAATGGGCTGGATCCAGCTGTCAAAGCCACGGCTTTAGTCCTACTGATATTGCTTGGTAAATTAAAGACTCGTGTGGTCAGAAAAAGAGAAATATACAGTAAAAAGAGATTCAAAGACAAAGAAAACCATTAAATAATTTATATATGCATGCTAAAAGTTAAAGTTCTTAAAGTAAAAAACCAAAAAAAAGAAAGAGAGTAGTTGGGTGCGGTGGTACACACCTTTAATCCCAACACTTGGGATGCAGAGGGAGATTGACCTCTGTGACTTCAAGGTGTGGTAGCACACGCCTTTAACCCCAATGCCTGGGAGGCAGAGACAGGTGGATCTCTGAGAGTTCAAGGACAGCCTGGTCTACAGAGTTATTCCAGGACAAAGATATACAGAAAACCTGTCTCAAAAAGTAACAATAGACAAAACAGAGTTAAAATTAAGCCTCACAAAGATGGAAAATAAACAGAGAATTTTGATACTGTATGCTATTATGCTCTCTTTGAATTGTTTAATGGTGAGGAAGGAGCAACATCTGCTAAAAGATATTTGTTTATAAATGCTGCTGAACTAATCCAAGATAGATATTTTGAAAATACTTTGACTTCAGAATTTGGATCTAAGGATATGATACTTTGGAAAAGAGATTATTCTTTTGTTTTCACAAAGGGTGAGAGTCTGTGGATTGCTTCTATCCCAATATGGTATGATAGAACACGCCCTCCTGAAAGGTTGCTGTGAACACCCTCAAGAAATTACTTTGCTCAACTGCTGACTGAGATGAATCTAGCACACAGGTTATACCATGAAAGACCTGAATAACAGCGCCCCCATACAGCAGGAAGCAGTTTGGAGAAAAATAACTGTGCCCATTTTCCCAGATATTGTTTATAAATGTTCTTTTACATTTAAAGGAGGATATGATATAGATATGGATAATTTACATTGGTATAAGTTTTGCTTTGTTGATATAAATTTAAGGTCCATTTTGTTATATATATATATATATATATATATATATATATATATATATATATTTCTGATATTGATTAGGGTATTGTGATTGTGTAGTTCATGTAAAAATGTAATGTGTATAGGTTGTTAATAGATAATCATTAATAATAATCAAGCTTGTAGTCATGCTAGTTAGATTTTCTGGATGTACGTGGACATATTTCAGATAGGCATTCTTCATATCTTTCAAAGACTACAGAATAGGACATCTAATGTTTTAATAACTTAGGGATTTTTCATTACAATGAGACACTCTGCTCCTGGCAGCACCAATCTACTTCAAGAGGACGATGGGCATTGAAGAGGCTCCTTATGGAGTTTGATAGCCATTTGAGCAACAAACTGCTCTTGCCTGGACTATTGCATAAACTGGACACAAAGAACCCACAGAGAGAAGACTGCTGAACTTGACTAAAGGTGAGATGACCTTTTGTGGTTCCTGACACATGAAGGAGTCTGCGAGACATTCTGCAGGACACAGCAGATAGTGACTGAACTGACTTTGAAATTTCCTGCTTCATGGGAAATGTCTTTGGATACTATGGGCCTGTTGGCCAAAGATGGATGCCCCAATGGTACAGAGAAACTTTGGGTGACTGTCCAGGCAGCGAGATGTCTCTGTCATTTCTAGAGTTTGGAAGTTGCTTATTTCTTGTTTGCTTAGGTAATATTGTATCTTTCTGGAGTCTATGATGGAGTGGAAGAATAGTTAGTTATAGTTTTAGTTTTCCTTAGTTATGATAAAGATAAAATAGATGTAAATATTGTAATTTTTACTTGATAACGGTTTCTTAAAAGATCAGAGATAATATGCTTAAGTCCCCTAAGACTCTGGAGAGAGAGGGGGGTACTGAGCTTGGGTAATGTACTTAGTAGGATCTTGTAATTGGGTAACAATGGGGAATGGTGTTTAGCAACAGAGGGATTTTGGGTGTCCCAGACTTGGGGGTCCACCTGGGAGGCTGGTAGAGGAAAACATTGATAGAGGTAGACATTGGGGCTGGGAGGTTGGGAGGCTTGAAGGAGGAGTGGAGCTGCTGGCAAGTTGGTATAAAGTGAGTGGAAGGAGCAAATGAAATGGAAGCTCCTACTTTTGCTAATAATAAATCTCTTCCTGCAAGAGGTACTGGGCAAGCTGGCACGACTAAAAATGAATGAGTGAGAAAAATACCCCTAAAAACACAGTTGAGTGGTGAGCTTCACTGAAGGAGATAAGGCTGTCCCCTTACTCCAACAATAAGAAAACTAGAAGGAAAGGTAGGCCCCTAGAACTCCCTCGGTACTGAGCATGTGACTCTGGTGTTCACGAGAAAGAAAATGGACCTTCTTAATACTGTGATCTTTACCCATGGCTCTCTGTTACAGATGATGGTTGAGGTTGGGTCAAAGGAGCCTGGGCAGCCTTACTCATCCATAGCCAGACCTAGAAGGTCAACTTGAGAATTGTCTGGGTTTGATGTCTCCATGCCACTATGTGCAGGAGGACAATTGACTGCCCAATTATCCTTCCCTATGGCATCTCAGATGAGGTCTCTAGGGACCACGATGAGGATTAGGGCATGGTTGAGCCCAGTGACCAGTTCTACCACATTTAAAACATGGGCCTGGTGATTCTTGAATCCTGGGGTCAAGGGAGAATCATGGACAACACAGATCAGGTAGTCTGTCACCTTGGTCAGTTCGAGAGGCCATGATTGTGATTGTGGCCTTTGTCATGCCTCACATGGTACACCTTAAAAGCCAACTCTAAGACTTCTGCCTGTGGTGTCAATGGGCCTTTCTCCAAATGTCTAAGTTTAGCCTTACTGTCAGGGTAGCAATGAGAAAAAAAAAAGGAGTCTTGAGGAACTGTCTGCCTTCTGTGGTTTCTGGATCTAAGTTAGTATATTGTAACTGAGCTTTAGTAAGGCATTCCAAAAAACGTGGAAAGATTTTTCCTTCATATTTTGAATGACCTTTGAGAGCTTAGTATAGTTTATTGGATTGGGGGCAGCCTTACAGAGACCTGCCAGGAGGCAGGTCAAAAACTGGTCCCTAGCTAAAATCTCACCCCCAGTGTTATAGTCTCAGTGAGGTTCATGCTCAGGGACTCCCTTGTGCCCCCAGAGGGTGGGTTGCATGAGTTTGGTAAATCTCAGCTACATATAGTCTGGCCTGTTCCCAAACTTGCCTGTGCTCTTCTGGAAGTAGGTTATTTGTTAAGATCATATAGATATCATGATGGTGGGATTATAAGACTGGGTAACGCATTGGAATTGTTTTATGAATGTGGTAGAATTAAATATATAGGACCCCAGTTTTTGTTCTATGTGGTAGAGTTCTGAGAGTCAGAAAGGAACGTGTACCCTAATCAATCTCTCTATGCCAACCACCTCTCACAATGGGAGAAATGCAGTGGGCTTGGGTTGGTTTGGTTTGGGTTCCATAGCAGCACATGAGCATGTAAGAAGAGGATAAATGTGGGTGCCAGTGCTGGGCAACTACTGCAGCAAGGCACTGGAGAGAAAGAATGATTCAGCGGGACTGCTGGTATAGTTAGTGGGGGTGAGAGAGCTGAAGAGCGAGTGGAGGGAGGTGGCGAAGCAGTGGGGAGTAAAGGAATGGAAGTATCTGTCTGCTGAGCTCATGAAGGTGTGGATTGCTTAGCAGCCTCGAGAGCAGTAGCTGAAGGAACTGTGGTATGAACTAAAGGAGCAGGGCTAGAGACTGGGACTGAAGGAACTGTGGTATGAACTAAAGGAGCAGGGGTAGAGACTGGTTCTGAAGGAACTGTGGTATGAACCAAAGGAGCAGGGGTAGAGACTGGTTCTGAAGGAACTGTGGTATGAACTAAAGGAGCAGGGCTAGAGACTGGGACTGAAGGAACTGTGGTATGAACTGAAGGAGCAGGGGTAGAGACTGGTTCTGAAGGAACTGTGGTATGAACTGAAGGAACAGGGCTAGAGACTGGTTCTGAAGGAACTGTGGTATGAACTGAAGGAGCAGGGCTAGAGACTGGGACTGAAGGAACTGTGGTATGAACTGAAGGAACAGGGCTAGAGACTGGTTCTGAAGGAACTGTGGTATGAACTAAAGGAGCAGGGCTAGAGACTGGGACTGAAGGAACTGTGGTATGAACCAAAGGAGCAGGGGTAGAGACTGGTTCTGAAGGAACTGTGGTATGAACTAAAGGAGCAGGGCTAGAGACTGGTTCTGAAGGAACTGTGGTATGAACCAAAGGAGCAGGGGTAGAGACTGGTTCTGAAGGAACTGTGGTATGAACTAAAGGAGCAGGGCTAGAGACTGGGACTGAAGGAACTGTGGTATGAACTGAAGGAACAGGGCTAGAGACTGGGACTGAAGGAACTGTGGTATGAACTGAAGGAACAGGGCTAGAGACTGGGACTGAAGGAACTGTGGTATGAACTAAAGGAGCAGGGGTAGAGACTGGGCCTGAAGGAAGAGTGGTAGGAACTAAAGAGACAGGAGTAGGAGTGGGGGCTGAAGGAAGTGTGGTAGCAGCCAAAGGGACAGGAGCAGTGACTGAGGAAATGGGGGTGTCTGCCCCCTGAGTTCAAAATGGTGGGGATTCCTTAGTTGGGTACAGAGTGGAAGTGGAGGGTTCTTCCAATACAAATGGCATAGCCAGGAACATGTGAGCAGGCAAAAACTTGCAAGGACAGAAGGGTTAGGCTTAGAGCCTATATAGTAAAAGACGTGGATGTAAGAAAACTCCTTCCACTTGCCTGTGTGCTGACAGTAGTTAGAAAGCTCCCGAAAAATATCGGGATCAAAGGTGCCATTAGGGCGGTTGCTTTAGGTTGCCATCTAAATTGTAACAAGGCCATTTTTTGAACAAAGATGGAAAAGTATGGAAATCTGTAGGTAGGACATTAAAACCTGGAGTTTTAGGGCCTCTAAAAGGCATCTCAAAGGGGAGGCTGGATTGCTGGGCTTTGAGGGCCTGCTATCCATAACTGAAGCAGTGAAAACCCACGAAAAATGGTGACACGACAAGGCGCACAGTGAGACATCTCTCGACTAAGGGTGGGGTGTGAATCGGTGCACAAATCATCGCAGGACCCATGGGAGAGTGTCCTCTGCCCAGGAGTTGGATGTTATAGCCTGGATGGACCTGGCAGTGGTGACTCAGATACCAGAGGGCCAGAGGCCACTCTGAGCAGCCTTTCATGATGAGGGAAGAAAAGGAAAGGAAAAAAAAAGAGAGAAAGAAGAATCTGAGTCACTGTTGGACCAGCCCCACGCCATTCCCAACACAATTTCAACAAGTGAAACAATCCAGAGAGGAATGTCAGCAAAGGGCTCAACCATAGCCTTGAAGACTTTGGTTGGGGCAGTCCCCCAATTTTTAGGAACCCCAGAAGATTTCCAGAGCTCAATGGTGATTTCCTTGGGTTTGAAGAAACAATTAAGCTGACCAGAATGAGGAAACTCACTAATTGAAGCTGGTGTTGTTCAGAAAAATCACACTTAGGCATATGGAACATGTGGTTGTTGTGGAGAAAATACCTGACCCTGGGAGAGGGACTTGGGGCGGGAGAGCCTCCTGAGTCTCACAGCACCAATGAAATTACCTGGATGTGAGTGAGAAGGGAACATGGAACACGCAACAAATGCACTTAGGAGGTTTTTAGAGGGTGTCTAACTGCTCCAGTGATAGTTAGTCAAAGGACAAGATGCTTTTATTGTGAGTTTATATTACAAACTCACAATAAAAGTAGAAAAAAATAAAAAATGAGAACATCAATACAAGTTGTAAGGATTTGAAGGCATAAACGCTTGGAGATTATATGGGTCTTAGAGAATATTCTAAAAATATAAAATTTATAAGAAATAATGGATTTAGGTGTAAATAAAAAAATTACAAGACTTCTTTCCCCTTCCTTAATTATTAAGAATATGAATAAACAAACTTCAAATGAGTCCATAAATTTAACCTCTGTTCCCAAATTGTATCTGTTTTACCAGGTTTCCACTTGGCTAACAAATGCATCCAAGCATCAATTGCTGAGAAGAACCTGCTCCAAATGACTGAGTCCTGAACTTGCTGAAACCTGATGTGGACCAATGTAGCCAATGTGATTGCTGGTTTGTTTGTTTGTTTGTTTTTCCAGCTTGTCAATGAGCCAGATTCTTCTTTGTTCCCTCATTGCTTTTGACAAAAATTCTAGCCTTTCAGGGAGGCTCTGAGGAAAACATCCTAAGGTCAGCAGGAAGTAATTACAGAAATGAACATATCATCCCTGTTCCCACCACCCTGGAGTGTTGGATAAAAGGGAAATTTCTCTTTCAGTCATCACAGATATTTTGGTCATTAATGCCCTCAAAAAATAATACTTAGCCGGGCGGTGGTGGCGCACGCCTTTAATCCCAGCACTCGGGAGGCAGAGGCAGGAGGATCTCTGTGAGTTCGAGACCAGCCTGGTCTACAAGAGCTAGTTCCAGGACAGGCTCCAAAACCACAGAGAAACCCTGCTCGAAAAACAAACAAACAAAAAAAATAATACTTCATTAATTTCTATCTGTGTGCCTTTAACTAAAGTTACTTAAAATCTCAATATCAGCCTCTGGAATAAATTCATCTCAAGGATTTGAGATGATGTACTAAGCAGGAGCAAAGATTTTTTTTTTAAGAACAGCATTTTGTCATTAAGAACCTTTTAGCTGAACTGCCCCTTTCATGAGCTTGACCTATCTTTATTGATAATTCTAGAACTTATGCCACTTATTGTACTGAATCAAAGCTTTGGTCACAATTATCTCTTTATACATCGATACAATAGAATGAATTATGAACAGTCATCCAGGTATTATGGAATATTCCTACTGAAGCATTTAATATAGAGGCTGATTCCAAATATGTAGTTGGGGTTGTAAAGACCATTTACATTCCTTCTATTCATGTTGATAATACTATTCTGCAAGGGTTATTCTTAACATTACAAAAGCTGCTGCAAAAATGAAATCATATAGTATTTATTTGGATACCTAGCAAAGGGGAAATAATCTAGCTGATGCTCTTGTATACTTTGCTTCAGCTGAGGATGAGCATCAGAATTTGCACACCAATGCTCCTCATTTACATGTTCAATATAAAACTCCTTACAGACAAGCTAAGTATATTATTCTTAACTATCCTATCTGCTGTCCCCTACATTTAAGACAAAATATCTCTGGTACCAATCCTTGGGGGTTGGATTCCAACCATATTTGACAGAAGAATGTAACTCATATGCAAAGAATTTGGCTGGTTATCTTATGTTCATGTGACCGTAGATACATTCTCCTCCATGATATTGGCTATGCCATTATCTGGAGGGGCAACTTAATCATGCCATTACCCATTTATTTGAAGCTTTTGCAGTATTGGGGATGTCAACCATAATAAAGACAGAAAATGGGCCTGCATACTCCTCTACAAAATGTCAGAAATTCTGTAAACAATATTAAACCTGTGGCTGGCATAGAATATAACCCCCAAGGTCAAGCCATTGTAGAAAGAGCCCACTCTAGCTAGAAGCAACAATTTTAAAAAGTAATAAGGAGAAAAATGCAGGACATGGGTATGAAAGACATTTGGGCTTTACAGAATAATCCTAGAGCTATTATGCATCAGAACTTATTTTAAACTTTTTGAATTTACCACAGGGAGACATTCTAACTAGAGCTGAGAAGCATTTTGTAACTGAAAAGTTTCAGGCTTTGGAGCCAGCTTCTTTTAAGGAAATTTGGGCAAAAACTTCTGCTGATGCTGAATGAGTTCAAGCACAGTTGTTGGTAGATAGGCAGGGGTACAGTCTTGTGTCTTTTCAGGTTGGCCCCGAGCAGTAAGTTCCAGGCCATTGGATCAAGGTCTGAAGGCCCGATTGAAATGGCTGTGCAGAAAAGATTGACATCGAGAGGAAATGAGGACAATCTTGAAGTTCCGGTGGCAGCAATGGCTCAATTATCTATCATTGGCCAGAAAACGTCCTAGTCCTCCTCGTTAAAGCTCCTGGTATTAACGTCACTGCATCATGAACACAGTTACAGAAGTTGTCTGCCTACTCTTTTAACCAGATGTGGCAAAATGCATTATCTTTCAATTTCACCTTATGCAAAGGTTTCAGTTACATTTCTTGGCAATATAAACCTTTTATTTGGAAAGAGTATTTATGTAAATTTGGAAAAATTATTAATAACACTTGGATTAATTGGGGACCATATGAGATGTTTATTAATACATATTCTGAATGGAATAGTACTGCCTGTGGTCTGTTTGATGTTACTAGGATGGCTCCAGCTATGAGGAACAATGAGACAGTTAACAGTTCTTGGATTATGGCCTGGGGAGATGAAGGGGTAAGTGGATCTCGGATGGCTACGCTACAATTTTCTGACACTGTTCCGAAGCATATTTGGAAGCCTGCTGCTGCCTTAAAGACTGTGTACTTCTATAATGGATCATTTTCTGGAACTGCTTCCAGTGCTTCTGTGTATAATTTCACTATGTATAAAAGCTGGAATGTTACAGCTTGTGTTCCTTTGCCTTATTTACTGTTAATTGTGAATTTTGTTTTTTTCTGGAAATATTTCTTGTGTCAACTGTACCTTATACACCTGCTTAAATATTTCTATTCCTTTAAATGGTCTGTCCATCATGATTGTGAAACAGCGACTCTACATTGGTTACCTGTAAAATTAAATAGACTTTGGTCATCTAATTCTTTAAATCAGTTAACAGTAGAGTTTATTTATTTCTTTTAAGGATTTGCTTGTTTGTAGTAAAAGATTTATTGGGACAGTTGTTGCTGAATTATTAAGTCTAATATCAGTTGTGATGCTAGCCACAGTATCTGGAATAGCCATTCATTGCAGACTAAACATTATGTTGAAGCTTGGCATAAAGATTCTCATGAACTTTGGTCCCAGCGAGCTGGAATAGATGCCAGATTATAGAATGAAGTTGATGCCTTAAAACAGATGGTATCCTAGAGAAAAGGGGATAATGTTAGAAAATGAACAAAGATTACATTGTGATTGGAATTCCACTATATTTTTCATTACTGATTTAACTTTTAATGAATCTGTGTTAGCCAGGGGAAATTATTTTTGGGGCAACAAATCTGTAAGACAGGAAACTGAAAGATTGCATTTTGATATTGAATCTACATTCATGCAGAGGTTTCCATAATGAAAGATGCTGATATTGCTGAACAGATAAGTGAGAAATTAGAGTGGTTAGATGCTAAGGCTTGGGTTCAAAGTTTGACCCACACTGCTGGCGGTATAGGGATAGAAGTTATTGTTATGGGTTTGCTCATGCAACTGTTTTATTTACTGCTTATTAAGCCTCATCAGTCAAGCATGTAAGAATTGCTGTTAAATATGTGGATTAACAAACTAACATATTATAAAAGGAAAAGGAGGAAGACATGGAGGGTCATTTTTGAACTGCAGAAAAACCTCTGTGCAAGGGTGACTTGAGGCATTATTCTGGCTGACATGTTTGGCAAACCAAGTTAGGAGGAGGCAAACCTCTCCCATCAGTAGAATGCCTTGCCAATGGTCAGTCCTTGGAAACACAGATGCACACTCTAATTCAATGGTTCTGATTAGGTTGTGGTTTGTCTTGTGATGAGGTGTTTTTATATATTATATTATAGCAAAGGTTATTCCCATAACACCAGGTTTTTTATTTAGATTAACTAGGGCACGAAGCTCTTAAAATTATTTGCAACCAAGGTACTAGTTAATGAAACTATTTTCACGTATTATGGGAACCTAGTTTGAATCGTGATTTGAGTATTATAAAAGAGCACTGGCCTTGCCATCAAGTATGCAGAAGTATCTCCTACTCTGCATTGTCTGTGTCCTGATTTCTGCAGCACTACCCAGGGTCATCCATAACCGTGGAAATTGGGGAAGGGTCCCCAACAATTGGTGCCTGAACAGGGACCCCGAAAGAATGTTAGAAGTGCCAGATAACAATGTAAGAAATTACGGAGTAATGCGACAAGCAAACTCTTCTCCATTTCTGTCAATGCTTAAGCATTTGCTGAAAACTCATGGTGTTCATGTATCTCGATCAGACTTAGAGATGTGTCTTGAATTTATCTAGGCCAGCCTGGTTTATAGATTGATTTCCAGGACAGTCAGGGATACATAGGGAAACTCCATCTTGAAAGAAAAAAGCAAACAAAGAAGAAGAAAAAGAAAAAGAAGAATGCATTTGTCCTTGAACACATTTATTTGCATATATGTATAACCTCAAGTTTGTAGAATTGGCTTTGCTCTATCAAATGCTACACTTTCAATTTCCTTGTGTCCCATATCATTGTCTTCAGATAACTTCTTCTTATCAGCTGTCCCACTATAAATGCCTGACTCTAGCCGCGGTCACAGTCTTGCCTTTAGAATGTTAAAGTTTTTGAAAATTGTCAATCATTTAAAAAGCAAAGTGCTTTCTTGAAGATTTTGTTTTTCACTCTTTCATTATAATGGGACTGAAGACCTTTTCATGAATTAGAAGGCAGAATGTCCTCCTCTGGGAGCTGTCTGTGACCTTTACCAATTTGAAAAATTACATTGGGTTCTAGGCATGGTGCCTCACACCTGCTAAACCAAGCCTTGGGATATGGAGGCAGTAGGATCAGAGTTCAAGTTTACCTCTGATACATAGTAAGTTTGAGGCCAGCCTCAGCTACAGGAGAGCCTGTCTCAATATTTCCCATCCCTCTTACTGCTCTAGAGGTGGTGGGACCTGGGACAACGAAGCCCATAAATGAGGGGGCCTAAAGTCTCATGCAATAGCCAATTCTTTATTCCGAGCACCAGAGAAATTTTACTGTGGGGGTTAAGAGGAATCACATGAGTCAAGCATGCAGTCCCGAGGGCAAAGCACATGTGGCTGACAAGCCAAACTCAGCAGAAACGTGTCTTTCCGCAGAGGCATAGAAACTAATAACCACAGCTGGTTGTAATGAATCACCTGAAGCAAACTCCCTCCTATGCGCTACACCTGGGAGGGGCTTGAAAGCATAACCCAAGAAAAAAAATCAGTCGTTTAAAGAAACTGAGGTCACGAGACCCTTGGTTTGGTTTCGTGTTTTCTCACAAGGACTTGGAAACCTCACACATCTCCATTCTTGGACACTGCTTTGACAACCCCCGCCCCAGTGGAGAAAAGATTTATAAAAATCACACTGAGTGCTAGAAGGCAAGTGCACTCACCTAGCAGGTGTGCTAGCCTGGGGTTTAATCCCCAGGATTAAGGTTTGTTTAGAATAATTCATTTATTTGTATTTTATGTGCATTGGTGGTTTGCCTGCCTGTATGTCTCTATGAGGTTGTCAGAGCCCCTGACACTGGAGTTACAGGTAGGTGTGAGGTGCTGGAAATTGAACTTTGGTTCTCTGGAAGAGCAGCCAGCACACTTATCCACTGAGGAACCTCTCCGGCGTCCCCAGTATCAAATTTTTATTTTTATTTTTTTTGTTTTTTTTATTTTTTGGTTTTTCGAGACAGGGTTTCTCTGTGGCTTTGGAGCCTGTCCTGGAACTCACTCTGTAGAGCAGGCTGGTCTCCAACTCACAGAGATCCGCCTGCCTCTGCCTCCAGAGTGCTGGGATTAAAGGCGTGTGCCACCATCACCCAGCTGTATTAAATTTTTAAAAAGAAGCTCGTCTTACAAATTCTTTGGTTTTGTGAACAAAGAAATGTTAAGCCTTTATCTGCTTCAGCCAGGTAGGTTTCATGATATTCGTTTGGTATTTGTTTATCTATATTATCAAAAAATCTAATCCCCTTGAGCACAAGTTCTAACTATAAACGTCTCTGTCTTCCTTTCTGTTACATAGCCCAGTCTGGTCTCCTTCAGTCGCAGACTCTGGGTCTCCACATACTCTTCTTGCATTCTTATTCATTTGGCTGGTGGAGGATTTTTTTTTTTTGCTTGTTTTTTAGACAGGAACTCAGTCTTCACTCCAGGCTGTTCCACAACCCCTGATTTCCCCTAGGCTGGCCTTGAATTTGTGGTTGCCTGCCTTACCCAGCCTCCCAAGGGCCTGAAGCTGTAGCCACAATCCACCACACCCAGGTTTTCTTCCTCTTCAGTGCTGAAAATCACATCTGTGCTGTGTGTGTTTCTGCCTGTGGGCACACCTGAGCCCTCACACATCAAGTGGAGATCAGAGGACAATTTGTGGAAACCGGTTCTTAATTCCCCTGTGGAGCCCAGGCATTGAATTTACATCCTCAGGCTTAGTGGCAAGCACCTTTACCCTGAGCCACTTCAATGGCCCTGGCCTTTCTCTTCTTAATTTCACATATCTGGTAGGTAGGTGCCAGACAACTGTCTGTTGAGAGAAGAGAAGAAGAAAATAGCAAACACTTGGAAGATTTTGGAGAACTGTACTTACACTTGATTGGCTTAAACCAAATATAGGCCCTTGACCACTGGGCCAGTTGGGGCTCCTATCACAAACCAAATAGCAGAAGCTAACTCAAGTATATTAAACCAACAACAAAATCAAACAAGTTTAAAAAAAAAAAAACCCAAGCCCCATATTAAACCATTTCCCTCTCCCGAAATTACCCTCAAATTAGCAGCGTATGGCGCTTACATTGATTCAGTAAGTGCAGGGGCTGGCAGTCAAACCCCAGCAAGCAGCAGCAGCACCAAAGGTCCCCTCTTTCTGCTGCTATGATCCTCTGCCTTCAACATGGAGACTGACACTTCCTCCTTCAGGCGCAAGAGGCCGCTGCAAGCCCCATGGCAACCTGCACCGCAGGGAAAGAAAATCTTAACCACCTTCTCTTCTCCCTGTTTTGCTCCAGATTTGAAGTCCCACTTACCAATGGCACCTCACTGGCAGAGCTCATGACTTGTGCTCGTACCCTCAGACCGGGGAAGTGTGTGAGAGCCTCAAGGTTCCCTGGGAGATGCCGCATCTCTTATTAGGGCTGAAACAATGAAAGTTCCCTAGATGCGGTAGGAATTTTCCAAATGTAGGCAGGTATTTCAGAAGGTGGGCAGGCAGGAAAACTGGAAGGGCGATTGGTGCCTTCTTCTCTTATGTCCTGCTCAAGCTGTTTTTTGATGTGGTGTCCCCAGGTCTCTCATTCTGACCGGGTTCATATAACTCTTACTGCTTGGGTCAAGTATGACCCCAGAAAGCACTGTGCTAGCTAATAACACCTTCTATAAAGCATACTTCAGATGAAGACTTTCAAACAACTCTAGATGCTGCCTATGTTTAAGGAAGAAAACAGTACTCGCTTGTTCCCAAGCCACACAGCAGCAACCAATTGCAAAGCCAGGTATCCCTGCTCTTAGAGTCCTGAGGTTCCCAGGGGACACTGCTTACAGGCTGCTGTCTTAGCAGGTACTAGGTCATGTTCTGTGCCCCCTCTCCTTACCTCTCTCCCAGTGCTGGGAACTGAGGCTAAGAAAGGCCTGATGTTTGCTAGGCAAGTACTCTATCCATCCCCTTCCCCATCCCCATTCTTGGTACATTCTGGTAGCATCCACTAAATAGAAGATACTCCACTAATGCCCAGGAATTGGTGAGACAGAATAAAGCAAGAGCTGGTTCTGGAAGTTTCCCACTTTCATGAGGTCTGAATCCAGGAATCATTTTCATGTGGAATAGATCTATTCATTGCCAGCTGTAGAAGGAAAACTTTGAATTTAGTAATTTCCTTTTATTAGGCCCTCACCTTTCCTATGTGCCAAATTGTTATCAAGAATCTTCCTAGTATTATTTAGCCATCCAAGTGATATTTTTCAACTCTATCTGAAGACTAAATGTGGGGGGGTGATGATAAGGAGGATGCAATTCTTTTTTTTAAAATATTTATTTATTATGTATACAATATTCTGTCAGTGTATATGCCCGCAGGCCAGAAGAGGGCACAGATCTCATTACAGATGGTTGTGAGCCACCATGTGGTTGCTGGGAATTGAACTCAGGACCTTTGGAAGAACAGGTAATGCTCCTAACCTCTGAGCCATCTCTCCAGCCCGAGGATGCAATTCTTACCCTGGGAATGTACATTCTAGTGGAGGAGGTGGATAATCATCAAATAAATCTTATTTTGTGGTTCTGAAAAGAGTGGAGAAGGAAATGCTATAAACGAGATGCTATATAAAGGAGGTCTGACCTACTCAAGAGACAGGGCAGCCTCTTTTGAAGACATAGGGCTGGAGCTAGGCTATGAAAAAGGGGAGGAGTCAGGCCCAGAGGAGACTAGGTGAGTCCTGGAGGTGATGGTCTAGGGGGAGTACTCAGGGATCAATAAAGTATATTTCGACAACAGCGACAGAAGGACAAGGGGCCCGGCACCTAGTTTTCGGCTGGCCTCTCTGCCTGTGTTTGAGGGCGTGCATCAAGGCTGGAAGGATGTTGTAAACTTCAGCCTTCCAAGTCCCACCTGGGAATGACTTTGACTGGGTGCAGAACTAAAATAGATGGATCCTCCCCGATTCCCAGCAGTCCCTGCAGCACTCCCCCCCCCTCCTTCTCCAATGTTACCTGCAGAGCTGGCCCTCTCTAGGTCTCTAGTACTTTCTGCAGCGCTGATGCATGCGTGCGCACACAAGCCAGCCTGGCAAGTCACAAGCAGTAGCCTCACGGTCTGTCAGTGCCAGGTGGACCCCACCCCGGAGGGGGGCAGGGGTGAGACGTTCGGCAGAAGTGTGGCCCCAGCCTCTGGCTATAATATAGTGGTGGCCACCTCTGCCCAGCCACCACTAGCATGGCAGAGTATCATCAGCCCTTGTTACTTACTCTGCCTCAACCCATCCCACACTTCTCTGCCCCATCACAACCCAATGTAGGGTCCTGTGTGATACCATTAAATGAGTTCTTGCTCCACAAAACTCTTGTGTATAAAATATACTATGTCCAAGGCAATTTATAGAATAAAGCATTATATTGGGCTTACGTTTCTAGAAAGGAATTGATGGCCTAGTAAACAAAGAAGAAAAAGCTGAGAATCCTCAAGAAGGAGGTAAAGTACATACCAGTATGATTCCAGGCTTTTGAAGACTCAAAGCCCATGCACTTGAGCACACCCTTTGCAAAAATCCACAACACTACTCATTCCTAAAAAAATTTATCAACTAGGGAAATAATTATTTAAAAATATGGGGCTATGTTGGCCATTCTCATCTTACCAACAGGTTTCTCCATCTCTTAGACAATAACAACTACATTTTATCTGACCACATGCTACCTTATGCTTAAAGGAGACATTTCCTTTCAATGTGCAGTGGCACAGGAGCAACATTCTTTGTTCCCAATGAATGAATCTAAGCATAATATCAATTGATCAGACAACATCCAGGCTGAAATCAGGAAGGAAAATCATCAAATCTTGAAGCACCTTCTTAAGGCCCCAGGATAGATTATGTGAAGTAATCAGTTTACATTTGACAAAATGTAAGAATAATGACAAGATTGTTTCTTGTCTTCCCATTGGACAGAAAAGAAAGTGAGATATTTCTTTAATACGAGTTATGGTTTCTTTTGTGGAGCTTTTTAAATTTTGTTTTTCGCGACAGGTTTACATAGTGTGAAAATCTTGACTATCCTGAAACTCACTTTGTAGATTAAACTGGTCTTTAAATCACAGAGATCTTCTTGCCTCTGCCTCCCAGGTACTGGGAACAAACATGTGTAAAACCACCTTCCAAACCAGTTGTTTTTCTTGAGTTGCCTGTTTTAATATCTGCCATCACCTTATTAGAGGAGCAGTAGGTGACAATTGAAGTTAGACCACCAGAAAGAGAATTTCTGATGGGACAATCTTTTATAAGCAAGGTCCCTAGATGAGGGATCCCAGATCTTTTTCCTCTTTTGTGTCTTTTCATGTTTGCTGTTGCTATCTTTTTTCTGGTATCTGGCTTGGTGTGAATGGGTGTAGGGAGATCACCACTGCCTGTAATGTGGTGTGTTTTGCTCATGAAAACGTCCCATTCTATTGGAATTACTACCTGTGGATTACCATGAAGATGATTTCTTCTTTTGTTGTACTGTCTAATTGAAAATAATGTTAGTTTAAATAGTTTTGATGAAAAAAATATAAATAAGTGTCACACAGCTAGAACATATTAGTTTCTGTTGAGGACACGTATAGACTGTGGTATAGGGACATAATTAAGAAAAACAATTGAGTCCCAGTTAGCCCAGTTAGTTATTTTAAATTCTTTTAACCTTAATATTGGTAGATTTTTCACATGTTTCAACATAGCTAAAACAAAGCTATAAAAATAATTTAAACTTAAGATTAAGCTGTTTTCTCAAAGACCTTTAAGGTGAAATTCTCAGGAAGACAATCTAAAGTTTTAAAAAGGCACAGAGTTGAGGGAGGAACTCTTTAAGGTGAGGGAGCAAGTACAAAGTAGCCTGACCTGCCTTTCTTGTTAGGACTGGTTGATTACCAAAGGTGATGATTAATTCCTTATACCAATTTTACCCTAAATCTCCTGATATAAAATAATCTACGGATGAATGGGTATGCACCCTAAAGATTTAAACAATGCAATAACAACAATTTAGAAAGAAAGATTTAAATTAGAGCTAACAGATGATTTTTCATATATAAAAGTTTAGATTAGTTATTTTTTTTTTTTTGAGACAGGGTTTCTCTGTAGCTTTGGAAACTATCCTGGAACTAGCTCTTGTAGATCAGTATAGGGCCCATAAGTCTACCACTGTTCCAGGGTTTCATCTTAAGAACAGTTTCTGGCCAACCAGCTAAACATCCTGTTTGCTCCTGTGCTCCCTCTGGATCACCAGTTGGTTAGCTATAGGGCCATTATTTACTCTACCTTGGGCGTGGTATTTTCCCACCTGCCTGGGGGATATCTCATTGTGTAGCAGCCAGGTATTTAAGGTTTTTCCTAAATTTGAATAAATGGCATTCGGCTAATCTCCTTATCGAATGATCCAGGTCTCTTGTGTGTTCTTTAATTCCAGGCCCTTGCCTGGCTCACTAATGGTACAGTGGCGTTACATTACAGACCAGGCTGGCCTTGAACTAACAGAAATCCACCTGCCTCTGCCCACCAAGTGCTGAGATTAAAGGTGGGCACCACCACTGACCAATTGATTAGTTATTTTTTTAAAAATTTCTTAAAAGATTCCTTTCAAAAAGTAATAAAGTAATTGGTGCTTTCTTTGTAACTTCAAAGTATAGCCTGTCAGTAAGAGTCCTGACTGAAAAGAATACCTTGCTTGCTTACATGGTTGAATTATAAAAAGTTGATTGGGTATGTGTTGAAATAAGAGCGGCGGGGCTGCGTTCCCAGCACCCCGGCCGCCTGCTTGGCTAGCTTATGCCCGAAATAACAACACACAAACTGTATTCATTTAAACATTGCTTGGCCCATTTCTATCTAGCCTCTTCTAGGCTAACTCTCGCACCTGGACTAGCCCATTTCTTATCATCTGTGTAGCACCGGTCTTACCGGGAAGATTCTAGCCTACGTACATCCTGGGTCGGAGCTTCATTGGGTGCATCTTCCCGGGAGCGGGGAGCATGGCGTCTCTCTGAGGCATCTGCTCCCGAGAGGAGAGCTGTGGAGTCTGAGCTCACTTCCTCTTCCTCCCAGCATTCTGTTCTGTTTACTCCACCTACCTATGTTCTAACCAATAAAATGGGCCAAGGCAGTTCCTTTATTAGCCAATGACCTTCCTCCATCAGGTATGAATGTATGGGGGTCCTTAGGATAATTTGTTTTTCACCTGTTAAACATGAAATGTTTACTCATGTAAGGAAGACTTAAAAAAACATATTTTTGACTGTATTCATTACAGTCATTCACTGAAAAACACAATGTCACCACATTGCGCTTTGCATGTTGTTTGAAAAATTTGTTAGGTTACAGAATCTGTACAAAATGCATACAGTAGAAAGAGTGTGGAAGAACAGAGAGAATAGAGAAGGAAACCATCAGTAGAAAATGTGAGTGTCTTTCCCCTAATATCCCTCAAATAGAAAATTCCAGTACATGCCAACTCTGGATTTTCTTTTGAGCCCTGCTGCTGGAGTCTGTCCCACAAGTCATCAATAAATAACTTTGTATCCAACAACCTGTACCCAGAAAGCTTTCAGTTTTCCAATGTTGCAGATTCCCTGTGAAAAGCCATACGATTATTATTTCAAGGCACCCTGGTTTATTATTTTGTATCCATGGCAAAGCATAAATACAATTCAGAATCCTTACTACACTGAACATAGTAAAATGCGTTTTAGACATGTAAAAACAGCTTAGTCAGGAAAGTGACTGCAGCCACGTTTGCACGTGATAACAAGAAGGCAGTAACATGACTTCCTCAAGATAACCAGAAACAGCATTGACACTGTATGCATGATGGCCCACTGGGCAGTCATAACCAGAGACCAAGAGCAGTGCTCAGATCTGCACATCTGGAGAGATCCCACCTCAGTCTGCCCTGGGGCTAGAGCATTTCTCCCAGTCCTGAAATTAGAGACTTCTGTTAGAGACTGAACCAATCTTTATATATATTTTGCACAAGTGAGCAACCTTGGGGAGACAGGCTTAGGAAACTAGTTAAAAATTTAGTATGTGAACCTTATGTGCTGACCATCAGCATAATAAAATATAACTTTTGGTAAACAAATGATGGAAATCTACCTCCATTCTTACTACAAAGGCTGCCACAATCCACCAACAGCTTGGGTGAGGAAGCTCCTCCCACAAGCATCCTATAAGGTTACTCCAGCCTTTAGGCTCCTCTTCCTTTGCAGCTCACTAAGGGGAACAAGGTTCTGGACTAGGTCACTACCTGAATGGCAAGGGTGACACCTTCTCTCGTAGCACAGTGTGGAAGTGGCCTATTCCTGGAGCTTAATTCACAGCTATACCTCTGTCCTCGGGGTCTCTGCAAGTAACGACAGACTACTCAAAGTCTTGTTTTCCCTATCATGGTTGCCACTGCTGTGGGGGCCCAAAAAGATATCTAATGTAGGTGGGTCTTCTATCTATCTGTTGTTTCCTTGGTTAATTAATAAAGAAAACTGCTTGGCCTGATAGGTCAGAACATAGGTGGGTGGAGTAGACAGAACAGAATGCTGGGAAAAAGGGAAGTGAGGCAGATGTGATGCACCAACCCAAGATGGACGTAGGCTAGAATCTTCCCGGTAAGCCACTACCTCATGGTGCTACATAGATTACTAAATATGGGTTAAAGCAAGATGTGAGAACTAGCCAATAAGAGGCTGAAACTAATGGGCCATGCAGTCTTTAAATGAATACAGTTTCTGTTTTATTATTTCCAGGGCTAAGCTAACCGTGCAGGAGCTGGGTGGCAGAAAGCGGCCTGCAGCACCTTCTACAGATATCTTTGTCAGGTGGCAGGTTAGAGATCAGAGGATACCTTGGAAGAATGTGGTTCATCCCCTTTACTATGTTCCTTACTATTTCTTAGTCCATTGGAAGCCACAGGTTTCAATCAGAAGAAGGGAAGTCAGGCTAGTGCAGAAACCAAGTTTGATCTCTGCCACCATGTTTTAGGATCATTAGAGTCTTTTCACTTTGTGGATGCTTCCTGCTCATTGCCTGGAGTTCTCTAGGTGTCCCAGATTAACTGTTAATTATGTACAATGCCTTCCCCATTTTCATTTAGAAACAAATGACCCAGGAAAATGAAGGATATTTCCTTGAACAATAAAAAAATCCTAGTGGTGGTTGGTGAGGCTCCATTTCTATCCTAAGAGCTCATTTCCCTCAGGAGAGGAGATTTGGTAACTGAATCCTCTAAGTAGAATCCTTTACTACACTCAACTAAAGGGAAGAAATGGAGGTTGCATAGATTTAGAAGCTTCTGTAAAACCTGTTGCTTTGCTGTGTGCCACTCCATAGGATGTAACAGATTTAATTTTATATCCTTTTTCATCCTGAAATACTTGGTTCAAATCTAGGACATTACGCAATTAGGTAAGTAATCTATCTCTGAATTACATGTGAGGCCCATAGACCCATTCATCTGCTACAGCTATTAAGGGAAAGGTGTCATCAAGACAGTGACTTTTCAATTTGGTCACCATTAGGTCCCTATTTCTGAAAACAAAACGATGGCCTGGTCTATCACAATACCCCAATCTTCTCTACCAAATTCTGTCTTAGTGTTTCTGTTGCTGTGAACAGACAGATGACCAATGTCAAATTTATAATGGAAAACATTTAACTGGGGTAATTACCAGTTCAGAGGTTTAGGGTATTATCAGGATGGTGAGATACAATGGCCGTATGCAGGCAGATATGTTGCTGGAGAAGGAGCTGAGAGTTCTATATCTTGATAAGAAGGTGGCATAAAAAACTGTTTGTCACACTTAACATAGCTTTAGCAAAGAAGTCCTTAAAGCCGCCCTTTACAGTGACACACATCTCTCATCATGGCCACCCCTACCTCAAAAATGCTACACCTTCTATTAAAGTCACACCCAAGGGGTGCCATTTTCTATCAAATTACCATAATGACCAATTAATATGTGTAGAAATCTTTGAGGAATTCACAGACCATTATCAGAACAAGTAGATAAATACAACAAAGTCACGAAAGAAAGGCCAACACACATCGTATGAAAGGAACTATCCACACAAGTGCCCAGCAGCCATGCACAGGAAGAACTCCAGATAAGAGTATCAACTTGAAGCCATATATCAGCAGGAAAAGAAGCAGATCCAGCCATTTAAGATGTTATAGATCCTGTTGCTGGTCTGTCCCCTGTTCTCCACATTCTATGTAATATTCCCTGCAGAAATACTGAATGAAATGTAAAAAATTAATAGGACATATGGCAGAAATTATAACATGTAACTAAAAAGTCAAGAAAAGTCAATTAATGCAGAAATGGGAGATTCATGGGCTAAAAGACCTTCATTTTCAACTGTTGACAAAGGAATTCATCTGCACATTCCATTCAGTTACCATCAACAGCAGTAAAAATGCTTATGTCAATGTCTATGCAGGATTTATATACCCTGAAAGCAATAGAGATTTGTGATAGAGAGACAGCTGTCACTTTGCTGCCTGCTGAGAAAGTGAAGGGACCTAATATGGAAACCCACCATGCATATTTTTGGAAAATGGCAAGGCTGTGGGTATTTGTTACCATATATGCTGGAAGTTCACCTTTTTATTCATCTTGATACAAGGAATGGTCAGTTGGGAAGAGGGAACTGTAGTTGACCAGTTACCTCCATCGGAGTAGCCTGAAGGCAAGTAGGTAGAGAATTTTCTTATTCAATCTTCCATTTTTCTTGGACAGCCCACTATGGGTGCTGCCACCCCTGCAGTGATATTTTAGATGGTATAAAAAAGTGAGCAGGGCAAGCCATAAACAGTAAGTCTGTCAGCTATAGTGGGTTATTATTTTAAGGTTTGTTACATTTTTATGTGGTGGAATGTTTGTTTTAATGATGGAAAAATTTAGTGTTTCATTTGTTTATGTTGCATTTGTTTAAGTCTGTGAACCTGTGATTCTTTGCCTGTCTAAAATACCTGAAGGTCTAAATAAGAGCTGAATGGTAAATAGCAAGACAGGACAAAGAACAGATGGGGATAGAAGGAGAGAGAATAAACATAAAGACAAATCTTGGAGTAGAGGAGGAAGGAGCAAACTAGAACACGGAGAGAAAGATATCAGGGACCAGTCACCTAGCTACCCAGTAAAACACGGAGAAAGAGTGAAAGCAAGATTTACAGAAGAGAAAGATCAAAACCCAGAGCCAAAAGATAGTTGGGATAATTTAATTTAAGAAAACTGCAAGAAACAAGCCAAAGTAAGTCCAGATATTTATAAGAGTAGATCTCTCTGTGTGTGATTTATTTTAGAGCTCAGTGGTTGAACTGATATTTAACTTGTTTTCTAATAAGTAAAGTTGGCCTTAAGATCAGAGAGTAAAATTTCCCAACTGATAAATCTTACAGACCAGGAAATGGTAACCCACTATTCCAGGAGAACTAGAACAAATTCTGGGTGTGGACAGGGAAGAACAAGAAATAGAGAACAATAAAGACATGCTGAGGAAAAACCATATGAGAGGGGAGTCATTTCTTTACCCTTAGAAATTTCCTTCATCAGCTGTAAGGCCTCAGTTGGACCCTGAAGAGTGCTGAGGAGTTGATACAATAAAAGACCCTGTTCACTTTACTTACCATAATCAGTAATTTTTTTTCATAATTTTGCCTTCAGAAAGTGATTGCCTTCCCTGTATCCCCCTGTGGTGTACTCAATAAACTATTCCTCCTTTTCTGATCTGAAAGAGAAACCATACTCCATATGCAAATCCTTTTCCTGTTAGTTCAAAGGACAGATGACTCGGATGGCTAATTTAAACTCTGTGGTGGTACAGGCTATGTTTAAAATATAATTGTATTAATCAAAGGGACAGAAAGGTCATTGCTGGGGAGAGTAACAGATTGGGATCAAGGCTCCCTGTGTCAACATAAGAGAGCCTGTCTCAAAAATATTTCTCTAAAAGACTTGATATACAGCTGCTGTAGAATTAATATGCCTTCCCAGAAATAAATTAAGTTAAACACTTCAAAGACAAACAAATAAAAATCTCAACAATAACATCATGTTCTGGTTAATGCTAAAAGAGGAGCCAGCTTAGAACAGCTTTTGCATTCCACATATGCTGCCATCCTTATGTCTTTATTTAGGTTCAGATCTTAAGATATACGTTGAACAATATAAATAAGGAAAGGAGATTGCAAGTCTAGGCACCCAGAACAATGAAGATTTAGAGAGCAAATCTTTCTTTTAGATCAAACATTATGATCTGCATTTAAAAGAAGCACTAAGACATTTAAAAGATGTATCACTGTCACAGTTCTCACACGTACGAAAGGCAAAGATCAAAAATACAAAAAAAAATTAAGGAAACATTCCCTGTCATCACTGTGAAAGCTGTTATTAAACAAACAGACGTGCTGAGCTCTTCTAACCTTAGAAAAAGGTTGCTTTTGCCTATGAGAGTTTCAGGGAGCACTCTGGACACTGACCTGAATCAATCACAATCATCCTTGGAAACCTGGGTCTCCCTCCATATCCAATTAACCATTCTCACCTCAGATAAATTAACAATCCCGAAATTCCTGCCTCTACTTTCTAAGTGCCATGGCTACAGGTCTGTGCCACCACACCTGACTTAGATTACTTCAGCTCCTCATTCTTTGGAGGAGCAAAAACAGTATTATGCTTAACTTTATTCAAAAAGGAGTTATCTCTATGAGGCTGGGTTTCACCATTTATAGAATAAAGTCAGAACTGTGCCCTGGTTCCTTGATGGGTTATAACAATAATAAAGGAAAACTATATTGTTCATAGTTGGAAGACTAGATTTTACAGCAGGAGGATTGCATTTGATAGTTGCCTTTTTGTTACAACAGTTAGAAACAGAGACTATGTCCTGGCCACCCTAACCACCCAGTTCAGCCACTCTTCCCTATTAAGACAACAAAAAGAACAAGTCATGTAGTTGTGATGGGTCCATCAATAACGCAGACACTCTAGAAATAAGGTGGGCAGATCTCTCTGATATTCTAGGTCAGTCTAGTCTACAGACTGATGTTAGGACTGTCAGAAATTCATAGTAACACTATTGCATATATATATATATATATATATATATATATATATATATATATATATATATCCAAAAAGTAAACATAAAACTACAAAGTAATTCTTTTAAATATAGGGTCCAGATTGAAACAGAAAATTCCCAAGAGAAAAATCTCAAGTGGCCAAGAGACATTTAAAGAATTGCTCCACATCTTAAGTCATCAGAGAAATTCAAATCAAAGGACTCTGAGACACAATCTTACACCTGTCAGAATGGCTAAGATCAAAAAGACTGAGGACACCTTTTGTTCAAAAACATGTGGAGTTAGGGGGATACAATTCCATTGCTGGTAGAAGTACAAATTTGTACAGCCACTTTGGAAATCATCTATTGTGGTATACCGGAAAATCGTGAATCAATCTACCCTAAAGACCCAATATTGACACTTTGAGTATATAGCCAATGAATGCAAAATCATACCACAAGGACACTTGCTAAACTATGTTCATGGTAGCACTATTCGTAATATCCAGAATCTTTAAAAAAAATCCCATCAACCAAAGAATGTTTAAGGAAAATGTAGTACATTTACACATGGAATATTACTTGGCTGTCAAAAAATGCCAAAATGAAATTTGCAGGAAACTAGATGGAACTAGAAAATAATCATCGTGAGTGAGGTAACCCATATCCAGAAAGAAAAACACACCATGTGCTCACTCATTAGTGGATACTAAATGTAAAGCAAAGGAATAACCAGACTATAATCCATATATCCAGATAAGCTAGGTAACAAGGAGGATCTTCAGAGTGATGCATAAATTGCCCTTGGAAGACGAATCAAATGAGATCTCCTGGGTAATCTGGGCATGGGCAAGGTAGTGAGGAGAAGATAGGGGATGAGAACATGATAGAAAAGGATGGTCAAGTTGGGGAGGAATGGAGTGGGAGAGCGATGAAAGAGTTATCTTCATAGAGGGAGCCATTATGAGTTTATGGAGAAATCTAGGGCTAGAGAAATTCCCAGCAATTCACAAAGTTTACCCCACCCCCATTTCTAAGAATCTTAAAATGGTGGAGAGAGTGCCTGACCTGCCCTTACCCTGTAACCAAACTGGTGACAACCCTGTTATCACACACCCATCATCCTGTAACTGATAGGAGCAAATGCAGAGATCCACAGCCAAGCACCAGACAGAGCTCTGGGAGTCCAGTCAAAAAGAGGCAGGAAAGATTATATTAACAAGAGGGTGGGGTTGTTAAGATCATGATGGGCAAATTCATGGAGACATCTGATCTAAGTAAATGGGAACTCGTGGACTCCAGACCAAGAGCTGGGGAGCCTGAATGGGACTAAACTAGACCCTCTGCATGTGCCAACAGATGTGTGCCCTGGTCTGTTTGAGGGACCAGGATGTATCCCAGGTGTATCAACTGGCTCCATGGAAACCATTCCCTATGGTAGGATGCCTTACTCAGCCTTGACATAGGGAGAGGGGCTTGTTAAAGTGCCAGGCTTTGTTGCATCATCTCCAAAGGAGGCTTCACCCTTTAGGAGCAGTGGATGCTAGGCGAGTTGCAGGGAAGAAGGGGGGAAGCAGGAAGAGGAGAGAAAAAACGAACTGTGTTGGTATGTCAAATGAAAAAAAAATTCAAGTAAGAAATTTTTGGAAACTAAAAAGAGTAGAAAAGACAAAAGCAAACTATTAATTACAATTAAAAGCATGATTTTTATTTAGTTTGACTAATTTGAAACAGTGATAAAAAGGTAAGGTAACAAGGGCACCCTAGGTAACAGGTTTAGATAGAAAGTAAAATAGATGCAAATCTAAGTAATTTAATGAAGCCGTATAATGATTATTCCCATCTGCAATCTCTCCCCCATTCTCTCCTCCTGTCTCCCCTGCAATGAGGTCAGATAAAGAGTAAATGTTTCTTCAGTGGGGAAATTCTCACTGTGATGACTTGGTCTTTTCCCAGAATGAGGCTAGGCAAATTTGAGTTTCAAGGGGTCCACAGTTTTACTAGTTGTTGGCCATAGGGAGACATTTGTCTCTTCAGAATTTTCTTAGTCCTTGGAGGCAGGCACATTATAGGGACTGAAATGATCAGGTCTTTGGAACTTTATCTTCCAAGTGGGGACCTGAAAGTATCAGTCTGTAGGAAACTGTCAATGATAGCTAAATATAGTTGTCAAAAAAAAAAAAGTAGACGATCAGAAAAGGGGTGAACCACCACAGCTGAGAGGATTCAAAGAGAACAGTAGAGCGAACTTGTCCTCAGGTACACCACAAGCATTGATTGCCCTCTGGCCATTTGATCTGATTTCCATGTGCAAAGCAGCCCCATTAACAATGCTCCACAGCTCTCTGTAAATGCCTGGTTGTCCAAGTCTTAGAGGGATTTCACTTTAAGTCCCAGAATTTCTTTAAAAAATCTGCATCTCATTGGGAGTCACCACTGTTCAAATGTGCTAACTGAGAGTTTTAGAGTCCTCAGGGAAGCAGTCTATGACCACATTCAGAAAAGTCATTCTTCATGCCTGCAAGTTCCCTTTTCTCCTTACAGGAGGTGTAAACTCCAGCAGGGGTCCTTGTGGTCTCCCATGGCTGACTATTTACCACTTTGGGGCAAAACTCAGTCTTGTGGTTTTTATCAAGTGTCAGTCACTTTTTAAAGACTTGTCAGTTTCTCTCCTCAAGAATTTCATACTCTTCCCTTGCTTTGTGGAGATTTGGGCTCAGAGACATCTTTCTGTACCATGTCTAAGTTAGTTTATGATGTTATTTTCCATCTTGTATTTATTGGGGGGGTGCTTACAAGTGGTGAGGTAGAGATGAACTCAGGATCATCCATTCACACCTCACTGCTATAATGACATGTTCACTTGGCTGAATAGATGGCTAAGCAGATGACAACACTGGATGTGAAAGACCCCCAGAGTGGGGAGACTCTCACTCAAGTCTTAGGATAACACAACACCCCCACCCCCCAGGAACTCACGAGAGCCCATCCTTGCTACAATCACATGAGGTTTATTGACAGGACAAGAACCCCGCACTGGGGCCAAAACTCATTTCCCACGCAGGGGTAGAGTTTGACCCCGAGTAGCTGGGAGAAGGGGTACTTAAGGGAAGAAACCATAACCTAATAACCCAAAGGGAATGGGAGGGTATCATTGGAAAGTTCTGAAAATACTAATGATGATCACAAGGGGTTACTCCCTGTTTCTCAAGATTATAATCTAACTTTTATGGTCAGCTTCTTCCTGAAACAGAGTCACTGAACTGGCTAACCAAGATTTTTGGTTCTTCTCTCCCTGCTATGTTTTTTTGGGTCTACTCTTTCTGCTAGAGGGGTCTGAATTTATTCGGGTCTTTCAGCTGCTCATCCACAGGGCCGGACTTTGAATCCCACAACCACCAGACAGTTTACTACTCTCTTTAATTCCACTTACAAATGCCCTCTTGTGGCTCCACTGATACCTGGCATCCACTTGGTATATACACTGAGAAACTCACGTCATCAGGGTTAGCAGCCACAAACTTTATCCCCTGAGACAATACTACAGCATTACTTTGGGGTTCTGAGAAATGATTATGAACAAGTGTTTAGCCCACAAAATAACACATTCCACACAAATGAATATAAAAGAGATACTCGTTTATCACTTTGAATTGTTAGATTTTATTATTCAAATTCTGTTTTCTTCTATCCTGCAAAGAAAACATGTTTACAATCTGAAAAGAAGGCAATATTTTACTGACTTAATGTTTCAACTTATCAGGGTGATGGCCCAGTGGAAAATGTGTATGGTGTACAAAGCTGGTGACCTAATCTTGATCACCATATGAAGTGAGACAAAAATTAACCACACAATGTTGTCTTATGGTCTCCACATATCTGTCAGGCCTAAAATTCTATAATCATATTACACATACATATAATAGAAGCTTTTTTCAAATACATCTTATTGATATTATATTATCTGGCATCTATAGATAATTCCCTCAGAAGAAAGCAATTCCATTAGGACTTCAAGCTGTACTGTGAAATATGCAATTGATGACTGATCATCCGACATTATTACATCTCTACCAGTCTGATGTAGAGGTTGGTTTGGATCCACATTTGAGGTATTTAAGATTTTTTATATTCTCTATTAAGCATGTTAATATTAACTTTGTTAAAATATGTTGACAAAACAGCAAATGTTTGGGTACATCATGTACCATTAGATTTACACTCATGAGACTAAAACTTGAGGTTTCTCAGTTCAAATATATCCTTAACTAATTACTGACATACAAGCTAGGCTGGGTAACAAACATTTCAAGGGAATTTGTAAAGATATGAAAAACAAAACCAGGAACAACAATCCTGTACCCATTCAGACAGCCTTACTTGAAAAGCATGATCATACACTGTCTGATACTTTAATAAGCAATGTAACACTTAGATGATGGGCATCTGATTCTTAACATTTCAGTAGAAAAATACCTATCACTAAGTGAAAACACCGTAGGAGATATACAAAAGTCACAGAAGAAATATGAAGACAACAAAATAAACTTAACTCAATGGATTTGCTAAATGTATAGAACACTTAAATATCTACTTCAAATACTGCAAAGTGAAAACCACAATGCAGTGATCTCCACCATCAGTCTTGAGTTAAGATAGAAAATAATTAACTTTCTTCACAATGAAAAACATGAGATAAATATTTCTTGAAACGACCGCCAACTGTGGTATCTAAGGACTTTACCAAATCATTTACATGAAGAGGATTTTTCTCTTGCAGGAGTTCTTCCCTGCTACCTAATATCAAGATGATAAAATAGGTTTTTAAAATATTTACAGGACTCAAAACATGGACAAGCAGTATGTCAAGTTCATTTGCAAAAAAAGAGGGGGGTCAGGTTTTTGAGAACTTCTTGCAGTTCCTGCTAGAGGAATACACAAGGGTCTATACTATTTGCTAAGAAGCATGAACATTAGCATACCACACAAATTCAAATGAAATCAAATCTTTTCCAAACAAATTTTCAGTCATGAATGTTTTTCTCCTATAGGTATTCATTGCTGTAACCCAGGTGTTGAGGCATTGAAAGGCTTACTTACAGAGTTTTTCTGCATCAAGAATGGGCTCATGGAAGAGAAAGCAAGCATGTAGACTTAAGTTATAGAAATTAATTCTTCTCAATTGGTGTCATCATTTGGGAAGATTTGGGAAATACAGTCTTCCTGGGAGAAATATGTCACAGGGGTTGGGCCTGAGACTGAACATCCACACATCATTTCAAGTTCCTACTCCTGGTTTATGCCGCAGGCTGAGGATGTGAGTTCTTGGCTTCCTAAAGTAGCTGCCATGTTTGACATTTTTTGCCTTGAGACTTTCAAGGTAATCCTGTAACCGTCTGTAAACCAGGGTTACATTAAATCCTTTCATAAACTGACTTAGACATTATGCAATAACACAGACAAAGAAGAGGCACTCATACACATGTACAAAATTTTCATTTGGATAACTGTTTATGTAATTGAAGAAAAGTGTGAAATCAAAAAGAGTTACCTTATCATTGAATTCACAGGACTTCTGTCCATATGATTTTGTAGGTGCAAATAAAAGGGAAACCTTATGATGCTTGAGCAGATTTGACACTTGTAGAGTTTTTTCCTTCCCAGTCTTATGTAAGTAAATGTGTGCTGGCTGAAGATATTTCCAAAACATTTATAGTCACATTCCCTTCAGTATGAATCTTCTCAGTACCTCAAATTGTACTGTGATATGCAAAGGCTTTAATAGACGTAAAAACCACTAAAAGTTTTACTCTTGTATAAAGACTACCAAGAGGAGGAAAACTTTACCACACTGATTGCACTTAAAGAGTTGCTCTGGCCAGACACTGGTGGCATACCCTTTAATCGAGCACTCAGGAGGCAGAGACAAGACAGACAAATCTCTGTGTGTTCAAGGCCAGCCTCGTCTATGAGTGAGGTCCAGGACAGACTTCAATGCTACAGAGAAACCCTGTCTTGAAAATCCAAAAAAGAAAAAAAAAAAAAGAGTTTCTCTGCAATATGATTTTTTGTCTCAAGATTTTAAAGCCTGATGACACATACAAAGTCTCTACCACATTGACTAAAATTGTAGGGTTTCTATTTAGCATGTGTTCTTTGATGGATGTGGAGACTTCTACAAGATACAAAGGCTTTACTACATTGATTACATTTATAAGGTTTCTCTCCAGTATGTGTTCTTTGGTGATATTGAAGAACACTAACATATGAAAAGGCTTTACCACACTGATTACATTCATAGGGCTTCTCTCCTGTATGTGTTCTTTCATGTACATGGAGATTACTCTTCTGTGAAAATGCTTTATCACATTGCTTACACGCAAAGGGCTTCTCTCCAGTATGTGTTCTTTTATGTACTTGAAGATTATCGAGATATGCAAATAATTTACCACATTCAGTACATTCATAGGGTTTCTCTCCAGTATGTATTCTTTCATGTATTTGGAGTTTAGAGCGTCGTGAAAAAGCTTTACCACATTGATTGCATTCAAAGGGCTTCACTCCAGTATGTGTTCTTTGATGGAAGCGGAGATTACTATTGTTTGAAAAGACTTTATCACATTGATTACATGCAAAAAGCTTTTCTCCAGAATGTGTTCTTTCATGTACTTGAAGATCATTATGATATTCAAAGAATTCTCTACATTTAGTACATTTATAGGGTTTCTCTCCAGTATGTGTTTTTTGATGTACACGAAGATTACTCTTCTGTGAAAATGTTTTATGACATTGATTGCATTCAAAGGGCTTCTCCCCAGTATGTGTTCTTTTATGAACTTGAAGATTATTGTGATCTGCAAAGGATTTTCCACATTCAGTACATTCATAGGGTTTCTCTCCAGTATGTGTTCTTTCATGTACTCGGAGATGACTTTTCTGTGAAAAGGCTTTACCACATTGGTTACATGAGTAGGGTTTCTCTCCAGTATGTGTTCTTTTATGTACATGAAGATCATATTGATTCGCAAAGACTTTACTACATTGAGTACATTCATGGTGTTTCTCTCCACTATGTGTTCTTTTATGTCTTTGGAGTTTAGAGGGTTGTGAAAAAGCTTTATCACACTGATTACATTCAAAGGTCTTCTCTACACTATATTTTCTTTTATGTTTTTGGAGCTTACCATGACTGGCAAGAGCTTTACTGAATTGGTTACATTCATAGTGTTTCTTTCCAGCATGTTTTTGGAGACAACTGGTACCTGCAAAGGCTTCATCATATTGAATAACATCACATGGTTTCTCTGCAGAATGGTTATTTTTGTGCCTTTGAAGATGACTGTAACATGCAAAGGATTTACCACATTGAGTATATTCAGAGCGTTTCTCTCCATTATGGCTTCTTTCATGCCTGCAAAGATAATTGGCACATGTAAAAGTTTTACCACATGCATTGCTCTGATGAATCTTAATATCTGTATGAATTAATTTTGTAATTTTGTCTAATTATAAAGAGGAAGCAGATTTTAAGTTTCATGTTTACGGTGTTCTCCATTATGGGGTGTCTTGTGTCTTTGAAGAACCTGTGATAGTAAGAGTCTTTATTTCATGGCCCACATTTATAACATCACTTTTTATGAGATTTTTACATATTTGAAAGGAACTGGATGAACTCAGTTTTGAATAAACTTTACCATACTTACTGAATTCTTAAGTTTTCCTATACTATAATACATACTGAATGAGAAAGTGTACTGGGGCAAACAAAATTCTCTTGGGGCTATGATTTAATGGTGGCATCAGTTAAGGCATTGTTTTCCTGTCTTCTTTTTTTAGAGGAATGCTTTAGAAACACAGAACAGCTACTGGACATGGAGGTATATGATTCTGTGAGAAACTGATAATGATCAATATATCTTTAGCTGTTCTTATTTTCACTGTTGCTTTGTTTCAAATCTGCCAGGAAACATTACAATTTCTTCAAGGAAAATTTGTATCAAGTTGCACATCAAAATTACCTTCTGTGTCTTCTAGCACTTTGACAATGTTCTTCAGAATTATGGTCTTCCCAACTGTAGCCTAAAATATAGAAACAGGAAAATGTATATTATTGGAAATTGTGCAAAATTTAATATCTTAACCATGGTTTAGTTATTCAGCTCATTCTTATTCTTTCTCAAAGAAAACTACACAAGAGAATCAATAAACAAGACAGTTGTCACTTTATTTTAAAATGGAAGGAAAGTTCACAGTCTCACCTATGGCTGTGAGGTTTGTGCGTGTCTCCAGCATCACATCTTTGTAGAGACTCTTCTGAGAAGGATTGAGCAAAGCCCACTCACCCTGAGTGAAGTCAATGCGCACATCTTCATAGGTCACTGCCTTCTAGAATAATCCAACCAACAGTAAAACAAAGTGTGATCCCGACAATGTAAATGGATACTTCTTATACAGTAATATATTTATCTAATTCTGGGACTTCCTACACTTCTTTCATGAAATAGACATTATAGTGTAATCACCAAGTTACTTTAGAAAGAAACTGATGTGGAGGCTCAGGTGCCATTCCTTTGTCCATTACATAGCATACATCCTTGAGAAAGAAATGGCCATGAACAGGCCTACAGACAGAGACAACCAGCAGACCACCACTAACGAGAACACATTAGAGAAATAGTAAGGACAATTATTAACTAGAAAAAAGATGGGAGGGGGCTGGAGAGATGGCTCAGTGGTTAAGAGCATCGCCTGCTCTTCCAAAGGTCCTGAGTTCAATTCCCAGCAACTACATGGTGGCTCACAACCATCTGTAATGTGTATGGCCTGCAGACATACACACAGACAGAATATTATATACATAATAAATAAATAAATAAATAAGATGGGAAATGTGGGTATATTGACTCATGCCTTTAATACCAGCACTTGATGAAAAGCAGATGGATTAAGTTGAGTGCCAGCCAAAGCCTATGCAGTGAGATACACTTTATTCAGAGTTACAAATTAGGAAAACTTGGTCTCCTCCCAAAAATAGTCATTTAAACAAAATATGTAAAAAGAAATCAGAGGATTTATTGAAGTTCCTACAAAATGTTTCGCATTCACTCTACATCTACATTCATCTTCCAGAACCTGCTGTGGTCCAGTTTAAACTGTAACATAGTAAGATTTTAATAAAAGGAGAGCCTGTTTAAACAGCTATAAAGGAAACAAAGAAAACATCAGCACTGTAAATGTTGATCATAATAACATGGGGAAGGAGAGATGTCCCTGCACTTAAACGGTCTTGCATATAGTGGGGTAGACTCAATTGCCAATAATTACATGGGGACTTATAATTATCCATTACTTCAATTTTGTGGGTTCTAAGACCTCTTCTGACCAATATGTGGAACAGACACACATGTGGTAAATACCCATGCATATAGAAAAAAACTCATATTCTTTGAATTGAATTAAAAAAAAGGCAGGTAGAATATAACACACCTTCAATTCAGTGATTCAGAAGACACAGGTATTAATGCTGTGAATACTGCTATCCTGGGAAAGAGAATGATACCCTCTACCACACTTCAAATTAAGATGTAGTGAAGTTCAGCATAGCAGCAAATGCTTGGAATGTACAAAAATCTACATTCCAAGAACACCAGTCAATAAAAAATACATAAAGACAAACATGTTGGCCCATCATTCATCCCTCTGCACAGAAGCCACAATCATTTATATCTCTGAGTTGAGGTCAGCATGGTCTAGGGAACTACTTTCAGGACAGTCAGAGGTACACAGAAAAACATTCTTCCAAAAACAAAGCAAAAAACAAAAAATTAAAATAAAAATCAGGATAGCAAAAAGGATTAACAGTGAATAGCAATTGCTTCAACTGCATGTTTTGTCATTTAGTGACACCATGGATAATGGTGGTGAAGTCCTGCCAGCAGGACACACATAACCAGAAATGGGTTGAGGCTATGAACATGTTAATCCAATCTTCAATGTGAAATTTCATCCAAAAGGCTCCTAATAAATATTACACATATACAACAAAGAAGGACACCAAGAAAAAAGAAGTGTTCAAATACTTCATCTTACCTGAGAGCTTTTTCTTCATTCAACTACATTCTGATCCATATATCTAAATGCTCAGTCATCTCATGATGAAAAAGTATTTTGTCTAAATTCATGATTGTCATAGGCCAGAACACTCCCTGACCTGTTTCAATGTGAGTCTCTCATAACATTCATGATAATGACATGACTTGGTTATACCCAGTCCAAAACAGTCACACCTCCTACTACTGCCACTCCATAGGAGACTATGGGGGCCAATCATATTCAAACTGCCACAGTGGTAAGGCTGAGTCTTGAAGTAGATAGACTCCCAGTTATCTAAGGAGCTGCCACGTTGAGTTCCACAGGGGCTGTACAGATTTTCATTCCCAGTAGCAATGGTGAAGCCTTCTCTTTGCTCCACAGCCTCGCAACAATGAGTCGTGATTTCTGTTATTGAACCTATCTATTCTGTCAGGTGTAGGATGAACTCTGAACCTGTTTTGATTTACATTTTATTGATGGCTGAGGATGTTGAACATTTACTTAAGGCTTTCTAAGCCAGTTTAGATTCATCTATTTAGAATTCTTTGTTTATATCTGTACCACATTTTCATTTGGGTAATTAATTTGCTGATGTGTAGCTTCTTGAGTTTTTTTTTTCTTTTCTGAGCAAGGAAACTTAAACTATGTAGACTAAGATGATATATACTTATTGGATATTGCCTTTGAAGAAAGAATAATCACAGAAAAATCCACAGACCAAGAGAGAGTGAGTAACAAGGATGGCTGTAGCAGGGGGTGCTTGGATACTCAAGGGAAAGAAGAAATAGACTAGATTTTGTGGGTATACTCAGGGCAAGAAAAGGAAGGATCAGGGGTGATGTGGAAAGAGTGCAGCAGCAACCTTCTACAAGCTAACAGGTGACTCTAGTGAGGACTCCCAGTAACTCAGATATGGAGCATGAACTGGCCATCTTCTGTAATCACATACAGCTCCCAGTGGTTGGACTAAGAAACCTAGGCAACCAGTAAATATATGATATACACTTGTTGTGTTTGGAAGATATACCAGGAAAATGGTGGCTCAAGTTTGGTGTAGTAGCAAACCAATGACTGGCCTAACTTGAGACCCAAGGTTGCCAGGATGAATACCTAGATGGGCAGAAATCAGAAGATGGATGGCTCAGGGCACTAGGGTAGATTCAATTACAAGTAACAAAAGAGAAAAAAATTCAATGTAATGATACCTAACTCTAGGTACAATGGCTCTCTAGGTCTCCAATTCTGTTTAGCTTTGTTGCCACACTTCTTTTCTTGTCTGGTTCCACTCCCCATTAGCAGCTCACCTCAGCAAGTAGCCAATGACCCTGGCATCTCTAATATCTTGCATAATTAAAAAATTCCATCCCTCCCATATCTAAGATCCACTTATGGTCTTTCAGGCTCCTCCACAGGTCTTGTGTCAAAACACTGACTCTGCCCTCTGCAGTCCACACACCTGGTCTTCTAGACTCTGCTTGACTCAATTCCACTACCACTGCTGCTCTTGCTCATCATCTCACAGTGATGGCAATTCCAAAACACTGGGGGCTTCTGTTGTACCTGGGCTGCACTTTAAACAGTAGTCTCTCATAGGGTCACCTCAGGGTGCCACATCTAAACTTTTTGGCATGATGTAACATTAGGGCCGGGATTGTTGTCCTGCCCAGTTCCCCAGTTGTTTAGTCCCAGACAAAATCACACAGAGAGTCTGCATAAGATTATAAACTGGCCCATTAGCTCAGGCTTCATATTAGCTCTTGTAACTTATATAGCCCATTATTCTAGTATATGTTAGCCACGTGGCTTGGTACCATTTTTCAGCTGGGCAGGTCACATCCTGCTTCTTCGGTGCTCTGGGCAGAACTCGGAGGAATGGACTTCCTCCTTCCTGGAATTTTCCTGTTTTCATCACTTTGCCTCTACTTCCTGTCTGGTTGATCCGCCTATACTTCCTGCCTGGCCAATCAGCATTTATTTAAAACATGATTGACAGAATACAAACAATTCTCCCACACCAGCATGACCCTTATGGTCCTGGGCAGTCATTCAACTGCCAATGAGACTGCACCTTCATTTATGGTCTTTCCTGGCCTCTCACAGTGCCATGCCTCACATCCATCCATACCTTCAAAACCTGTACCACGTGGGTGACACACATTACCAAGTCCATCTACCAGCATGAGGTACAATCTTGGCTACCTCTGAAAGACCATTTCTCTGTGCTCTTAGGAAATACTTCCCAGACATTTTCACATCGGTGATGCTGGTCCCTTAATTACCACTGATTTCTTAGCTCTAGCCAACCAGAGTCAAGCAAAATTTTGCTTAAATACTTCTGATAACTTGCTCATCACAGCTGGTCCCAGATAACCAGAACCAGAGGATCTATACATATTTCTTCGATTTTTAAGACTTAAGTCAGAACCACAAGACCAAAGCTGTCAG
This sequence comes from Microtus pennsylvanicus, assembly GCF_037038515.1. Taxonomy (NCBI): domain Eukaryota; kingdom Metazoa; phylum Chordata; class Mammalia; order Rodentia; family Cricetidae; genus Microtus; species Microtus pennsylvanicus. The sequence continues at coordinate 90,179,694 of NC_134579.1, forward strand.
GTTCTGCTGCTTACTGGGACTCGAACATGGTCCCTTATTTAATTACATCTTCACTAGCTTTTTTTCTTTCACTGCCTAAGTTTGGCGGTCCTGAACATTGCTCTGTAGACCAGGCTGACCCCCTCAGGTCCCCACTCCCTTTATTCCATTTCTTAATTTGTTTATGTCCTTGAACATGGAATTTAGCAATATTCTACTTGGGGGGGGTCTTTTTCCCAAATATTTTTTCTTGCTCAGCTGCTCCTTACATTATATATCTTCATAGAGTTACCACTAATATTTACATGACAAAGTCTATCCTAGGCTGTTTTGAGATTTCTTCTTCCAATGCAATTAATCAAAAACTCCTCACTTTAGCCTCAGGGAGGTTCTTTAAAACAAAGCAAAATTCACGCACTTCCATCACCACAATATCAAAAGATTTATTTCCCAGCAATATACTAAAATCCTACTCTGAAATCTCTTGAGCTGGCTCCCGATATTTTACATAATTATTGAGGTCACTGTCACCCACGCTCCTCCTAGTATGACCCAGAATGGGGTGTTTAATGCATTCTATGTTATTTTTAAGCCAAAGCCCCAAAGTTCATATTAATTCCAAACAAAAGTATGGTCAGGCCTAGCTCAGCAATACTCCCTGGGAACAAAGTCTGTTTTAATTAGGTTTTAATTTCCATGCAGGGACACCCTGACCATTCAAACTCCTATAATGAAAACATTTCATTGAGGTGGATCATTTAAAATTTCGGGGGTTGAGTCAATTATCAGCATGTCTAGGAGCATGTAAACAGGCACCCAGATGTGATGCTGAAGCCTTGAGTACTTTGATGTTGACTCAGAGGCAACAGGAAGTATCTGACATACTTCCTATTAACAAGACCACGTCCACACCAAAATAGCCACAACTTCCACTCCTGCCACTCACTACATGATTATAGATGTCAACTATGTTCAAACTACTACCATGGTATGGCTGAGTTTGGAGGTAGATAGACTTGCAATTATCTGAGGTACTACCATATTGATTTCCATAGTGGCTATAGAAGTTTGCATTCCCATCAGCAACGGAGGAGTGTTCCCTTTGCTCCACATCCTTGTCAGCATGAGTTTACACTTGTGTTTTTGATCCTAGCCATTCTGACAGGTATACAATGAATTTTTAAAGTAGTTTTGATTTTCATTTCCTTGATGGTTAAGGACAAACATTTATTTAAGTGTTTTCAAACCATTTTAAATTCAGCTATTTAAAATTCTTTGTTTTGATCTGTATCACATTATTATTGGATTATTTGAGTTATTGATGTCTACTTTCCTGTGTTCTTTATTATGAGAAAGTAAATCTGGAACCACATAGACAAACATAATATATACTCACATTTAAATTCATATTAGCAATTGAATAAAGAATCATCACAGTACAATCCACAAACCCAGAGAGGGTAAGTAACAAGGATGGCTGTAGCAGAAGATGCAATGATTTCCTATGGGAAGAGGAAATAGACTAGATTTTATGGGAGGACTGGGAGCACCAACAGGAAGTGATGGAGGTAGGTCATTGGTTAAGAAATGCCTTGGCCCTTGATAGGACAAAAAATTAGGTAGGCGGAATAAACAGAACAGAATGCTGGGAGGAAGTGAGGCAGACGCCATGCCGCTCCTCTCCGGGGCAGACATGATGAAACTCTGACCCAGGATGGATATACGCTAGAATCTTCCCAGTAAGCGCACCTCGTGGTGCTAAACAAATTACTAAACATGAGTTAAGCAAGATATGAGAGTTAGCCAAGAATAGGCTAGATATAATGGGCCAAGCAGTGTTTAAATGAATACAATTTGTGAGTTGTTATTTCAGGGCATAAGCTAGCCAGGCGGCCAGGAGCCAGGCAGCAGGAACGCAGCCCATAGCTCCTACTACAAGGAAGCATTATGGCAGCAATGGAGGGACAGAGAAAAATAAAACACTGAGAAATGACTGGAATAGGAAAGCTTTCAGGGTTGATGTAGAAACATAGTGTAGTAGAAACTTTCTACAAAATATGATGGTGACCCTAGTGTGGGCTCCCAATAACTAAGAATATGGAGCCTGCACCAGTCATTTTCTGTAATAACATATAACTCTCAGTGGTGGGACTAGAACAGAAAGCCAGCGATAATTTATTTGACACACACTAGTGCTGCCTGAAAGATATACCAGGGAATTGGTGGCTTAACTTAGTATGCAGGCAAACCAGTGCCTGGACTAATTTGAGGCCTAAGCCAAAAGAGGCAACCCATGACTAAGACTGCCTGGAAGGCAAGGAAGAAGAAGTTGGATGGCTCAGAGATTTAGACAGAACAAAATACAAGTAACGAAAAAGAAAATAATGGGCGATATAATGATTCCTAGAATTACTCTGATATCATAGATTGCTTCCTGGCCTAACTGTCATAAGAGAAGTTTCCTCTGACAAATGATTGTGGCAGATGCACAGAACTTCACCCAAACACTAGCTGAAGCACTTGGAAGAATGCAGAAATTTGTAGGGTTTTTTTTAGAAGCCATAGACATCAAGGACACCAGAAAAACACAACTCACAGGATCAACTAAGCAAGGATCATAAGGGCTCAAAGAGTCTGTAGAGCAATTATGGATCAAGCAGAGTCTGAGTCCTATCCTCCCCTTGCACATTATGGTTCTAATGCTTGGTCTTTTGTGGGGCTCCTAACAGTAAGAGTGTGATTGTTTCTGAATCTTTTGCCTGCTCTTGGAACTCTCGTCCTCCTTCTGGGTTGCCTAATCCTACATGGATATGAAGGTTTGTGCCTAGTCTCATTGTATCTTGTCATGATGTTCAGTTGATACCCCTGGGAGGCTTCCCATTTCTGAAGGGGAAGAAAGGAACTGTGGATCTGGGGCAGTGAAAAGGTTGGGGACTAGGAAGGGTAGTCAAAGTTGAGAATGTGGTCAGGATGTACTGTATGAGAAGAATAAATAAAGAGAATAAACAAAAAGAAATGAAAATGCTTTTAGTTTAACTTCATGATCCTCACAATGTTTAACAGCCCCAACACTGTTAAAATATCCAAAGTCCCCTCTGATACTCAAGACAAAATATTATCTTGTGACATCTGTTAAAATCAATAAACAAAGTAAACTTCTCAGACATACAAGAGCACAGGATATATTCCCCTCCAGAAAGAGAGAAACATGACTGCCTGTGTTCCAGCCCCAACTTGGGCAGTCATCCCATACTCACATACAGACCACATCTGCCGAAAATCAGTGATGTGGGAGTGATTTCTTTCTAATCTGTTGCTTTCATTGGTTAATTAATAAAGAAACTGCCTTGGCCCATTTTATAGGCCAACCCTTAGGTGGGTGGAGTAAACAGACCAGAATGCTGGGAGAAAGAAGCTGAATCAGGCAGTCGCCATTATTCTCCCACCAGACACAGATGCAGGTTAAGATATTCCCTGGTAAATTAGATCAATATGTAAGAGCTAGCCAATAAGAGGCTGGAACTAATGGGCCAGGCAGTGTTTAAAAGAATACAGTTTCCATGTAATTATTTCGGGTGTAAAGCTAGCTGTGCAGGCAGCCGGGTGCCAGGAACGTAGCCCCACCACTCCTATTTCAACAAATCAGGGCAGCAGTCCATGAAACTCCCCCATTCCTCAGTTCCCACAGACGCAATCCCATAACAATTCTCCAACCATCACCCATGTAGCCATATTTCCACACCGAAACTGGGTGTGAATTCCCTGCTTAGGAACAGGCCAGACCAGCCTGAAGAAGAGGTAAGTAAACTCAAACTAAGACTCCCTGATGAAACAGAGTCCACACAAGCTATTGTAAACCCAGGCAGACTGCCCACTGATGGATCTCCTCCACTCTGTGAGTACCTCCCCCAAAACTAATCCAAATCCCACTTGCCTCCTTATCACTGTGTTTTAGCCCCTGACATGGGTGCAGATGCTCTGTTTGAACAACAGATACACCAGCAGCTGGAAGTTCATGTAGGCTACCTGCCCACAGACATTCCCTCTGTCATAGTCCCCAATACTACGCTCCTCACATTCCCCCTTCACATTTTCTTAGCCACCAACTTGCACACAAAGACACCTCGAGAAAACAAAGGCCATACCTGACACCAGGTTTCTAGTACCAAACATGTTTATGGGGGACCTCTGTTGATCCATAAACCACACAGACCAGAAGAACAGAGAGAAGAACAAACAGAAACCAAAGAATAAAACACCCATTCTAAAGAGACTAAAGGAGAAATAGGAACCTAGACTCATAATCAACCCAAACCCAGATACAGAGATGTCAACTTAAGAAGACAAACAAAAATCAGGGCAATATATTCCCACCAGAGCCCAGTTATTCTACTACAACAAGCCATCAATACTCCAACCCAGCAGAAACACAAGTAAAAGGTCTTCAAACAAACTTTACAAATGTATGGTCCTGAGAGAGGATGTGAATAAATCCCTTAAAGAAGGCAATAAAAAGATAAATAAAATATTGCAGAAAATGGATGAATTCCTTGAAGAATACCAAGGAGAAATAAAATAGCCAAAGGAAATGGACAGAACCGGTCAAGACCTGAAAATGGACATAGAAGCAATGAAAAAGCATAAACTCAATGAATACTGGAAATGAGAAATCTAGGTAAGTGAACAGGGATTACAGAAGCGAGCTTCACCAAAATTATAGAAGATATAGAGGAGAGAATCTCTGGTGTTTAGAATATTATAGAAGAAAATTTAAAACCTAAAACACTCCTCAAACATAACATCTGGGAAATCTGGAAGACTATAAATACATCAAACCTTGCAATACTAGGAATAGAAGGAAAAGAATTCCAACTTTTATACCCAGAAAATATTTTCAAAAAAAATCATAGCCAAAAATTTTTCTTACCAAAAAGAAGGACACCAGGGAACACAGACCACAGAATCAACTAAGCAGGCCTCATGGGTGTCTATAGCAACTAAGCAATAATTATGTAGCCTGCATGGGTATGAGGCATGTTCTCTGCATATATGCTATGGTTGTGTAGCTTGGTGTTTTTGTAGAACTCCTAACACTGTGTGTGGGAAGTACCTCTCTGTCTCTTTTGTCTGGTCTTGTGACACTATTCCACATATTGGATTACTTCACCAGGCCTTGATATGAGGATTTGTGCTTAGTTATATTGTAACTTGACATGGCATGCTTGGTTGATATCCCTGGGAGATCTTCTCTTTTAGGAAGAGCAATGTAGGAGGTGGGGATCTGGAGGACAGGTGAGCAGGGGAGGAGCCTGAGAGGAATAAAAGGAGGGGAAACTGTAGTTGAGATGTATTGTATGAGAGAATAATTTTAAAAAGAAAAGAAAGAAGAATGTGGACACAAGGGGGGAAGACTGAAACAAAGCAAGTTTGAAACCCAGCAGGACATAAACCAAATCCTGTAGTTCTGTCTTAGATATATCAGGGCTTCATTCTCAAAGAGTTTAGATAGCTCTATCCATGGAAGTTTTTGTTCATGTGTCTCATTTGCTATTATCACTCTCTGTATGCAGCTATCCAAGGCAAATGCCTCATAGTTTAGGTCTGTCACTATACTATTTTCCCAACAGAACACAAGCTTCGTCTTCACAGCTTCATGCTATCAACTCTCAAAGGCTCCTCACTAGGTTTCTGACCCTGCCAAACACAGATGGGTTCACCAGTGCTGGACTGAACCCACAGAGGAAGAATCCATTACCTTTACATTTGGCATCTTTATTGTTTCCAGAACCAGTACAACATGGACGATCATGCCAAGTTTGGCTTCTATGTTGGGATGGACCCTACCAGAGTTGCATGGACAAAAGTTACAGTAGGTTTTTTATGAAGGTGATTCCTGGAACTAGGAATCACTTTCCTTACTCCTTCCATCATCTGAATATTTGGAAGAATGGAATCTTATTCTTAGAGCACCTTGCTAGGCTTCCACTCTAGAGCAATGGGCTTTTCTTTAATGCTGACAATCTACTTGAAAGTTTCTGCCTGTTTCTCCACAGGGCTGCCATCTGAAACTACCCAGTGCTTTTTCCTCTACCAAACAGACTTTTCATTTCTTTCTGTCCCACTTGTTTCATTTTTCACTATAGGCTTGAATGAGTCACCAGCAATAATCATCCAACAGAACTAATACTTTATCTAAGAAGACAACCATTTAGTTTTGAGTTATGGCTTATTCAATTTCACAGATAATAGAGAAAGTAAGAATTATTCAGCGCAAAATATAATAAAAATGATCTCCAGCTTAAATTTTCATGGAGTTTTTCCCACTGAGCTCCGATGAGTTCAACCTTCACAGTCTGCATCACTCCCAACCCTCCCATCTTCCCAGTTCCATAAGAATAACCGCTGTTGCCCTGTGTATAATATTCTAGGTATTTTGCCATCTAAAACCCTAATATCTTCAACAATCCGTCGAAAGTCATCAATCCCAGGTTCTTTGCAGTAATAACATCACTCTGATCTACCATATTTTGTTATAACTTGCTAGTTACTTACTGGAATAAATTCTAACCAAAAGCATCTCAGGGTTTATTTGACTGATACTGTCATCACAATCCATCATCGCGGAAGCTTAGGATAGAAACTAAAGTTAGCAGCTGAAGTAAAAATAACCAAGGGAAAATGTTTTTATTAGCTTTCTCCCTCACTTGGTCACTGTCTCAGCTTGCTCTCTTATCTAGTCAAGTCACACTTGCTAATGAGTATTGCCACTCAGTGGAGGAGCCTTCCTACATCAGTCATCAATCAACACAATCTCTCACAGGCATAGTAACTAGTGATTCGGAGTGTGCATGCCCTCAAGTGATGTTCCCTCAGATGATGATTGTAGGCAACATCCTGTTGACAGGTGATGCTAATTAAGACAAAGATACAATAATATACGAAAAAGTTTGAAAAACCCAAAACTAGTAGTGTATTAACCCTATCAATCACTTAAGTAGCCGAAACACAAACATGAAGATAGCAACAACTGGAAAACACAAAATAGCACAGAAATAACGAAAAACAAGCCTCTAAAATCAAGAAGAGAAAACTAAAGCTGTCTCTCTACAGAAAGCACTCAAACCATCAAAACCTCAAGGAAGTTATAAAAATATAGTAAATTTTCTGAATACAAAAATTGGCTTATGCTGGAGAAGATGAACAATAAGGAGAACACTCCTCCATTGCCTGTGGGAGTGTAAACTTTTACAGCCACTTTGTAAATCTGTATGTCAGTTTCTCAATAAAACTGGGAATCAAGGGGGCTGGAGAGATGGCTCAGCGGTTAAGAGCATTGCCTGCTCTTCCAAAGGTCCTGAGTTCAATTCCCAGCAACCACATGGTGGTTCACAACCATCTGTAATGAGGTCTGGTGCCCTCTCCTGGCCTGCAGGGATACACACAGACAGAACATTGTATATTATATATATAATAAATAAATATTTAAAAAAAAAACTGGGAATCAACCTACCTCAAGACCCAATGATACCACTCTTGGGCATATACCAAAGGATGCTCAGTTGTAGGGGAAGACCAGCCAATCACCTTGCTTGAAGGGCGGGGTCCCCTAAGGTTATTTTTTACTAATAAATATTGCGGGTGTGCTCCCTGCCTTCCCTTCTGCTTTTCTGTTCTCCACGGGAACCTCGGTTCTGTAAGTCTTTTCCTTATTAAAGCTGAATATTTTATCATAATTTCTGCCTGCCGTTCATTTACACCGTAACACTCAATCATACCAAAAGGGAATTTGCTCAACTATGTTCATACCAGAATTATTTTTAGGGACAGAAAGTGGAATGAACTTCAATGCCCTTAAACTGAAGAATGGATAAAGAAAATGTACCTTTACACAATGGAGCACTAGTTAGCGGTTAAAAAAAAAAAATGTCATCTTGAAATTTGCATGCAAATGGATCGAACTAGAAAAAAACACCCTGAGTAAGGTAACCTAGACCCAAATATAGAACATGGAGGACACTCATTAACTGGTCTGTTTTCCTTCTCAATTACCAATCAAAGCCCAGCCAGGCAGGAGTTGCAGGAGTATGTACCCAGGACTGGGCAGCAGAGGTAGTTAGCTGTGTTCAAAGCAATTCTCAACTACATAGTGTGGGGGCAATCCTGAGCTAGAAAATGCATTGCTCTAAAGAGAAATAAATAAATCAAGAGCAGTTGGAAGACAAAGGAATGAAATCCTTGATAAACAGGTAACAGTGAAGAACAGAACCAAATAGAGATTAGAACAGTAATGGATTTAAAGAGATGACATTTGAAAAGGGATATAAATAATGAGCTTTTTGAGAAGATCAAAGTAATTTATTTTAATAACAATAAGATAGACCTCAGGGATATTGACTTAGAAAAATAGAAGGCCATTCCCTTTTATCTGTAAGGCCACTAAGAAGTGACAGATTGATATTGCTCACATGCACCCCTGTTGGCTGCTGAGATCTGGAACCTGACATCCAGAGTTACAGTCAATGGCCTGTTTCTAATCCAAAGAGCTGAATTAACTGTGCCAAGCAGGATTGAACACATCTGCACAGGACAGTTACCTAATTGGAAATTCAGTATTATTGACTCAAGCTAACCTTCCTAAACTCACAAATCAGGTCTGTCTTCATTCTTAAAACATGAATTAATACATTCTGGAATTTAAAAATTATTACTAAAACTGCCTGGCTTAGTTATGATTTTTATTGATGTGAAGAGACAACATGAGCATCATAACCTTTATAATAAAACATTTAGTCAGGGTGGCTCATTTAGAGTTCCAGAGGTTAAATCCATTATCATCATGGTTTGCAGGATGATGTATTACAACTTGATATGCAGGCCACGGGTATTCGACTGGCATGCTTGGCACTATCCACAACAGAGGAAAGCTCCAAGCCTTCCCCAGTGACACACTTCTTTCAAGACCATACCCATTCCCACAAAGCCACACTTTGTACTAGTACCACTTCCTATGAAATTATACAGGCCAATTACATTCAAACTACCACATTGCCACAATCAAGTCCTGTTTCATACTAGTCACTCCAGCAGCTGATTTTCTCCCACTTCCCCCTGCAATGTACTCAATAAACTATTTTTTCTACTCTATTTTGAAGGTACAAACCATGTTACACATGCAAATCCATCTGCAACTGAAATGGATACTCGAGTATATGACTCAAGTGGATAATTTAAAAAGTCTGAGATCATACAGTCATTTAATTTAAGAATATTGCAAGTGCAATCAAGAGGACAGCGAGGTCATTGACCTAGAAAGCCTGGGATTAAGGTCACCTGTGTAAATTTTAGAGATCTTGTGTCAGACACTTTTTTCTACAAGGCTGGAAGTGCAGCTGTTCTAGATAAATCTTTCCAGGGAGAATCCATTCCACACACTTATGAGATTAATAAAGAGAAATATCTGTAATGATAGAGAGAAACCAATTCTGGAAAAATTCCAAAGAGGAGAGAGCCTAGAACAAATTTCACAGTCCACATATGCAGACATCCCTTAGGTTTCTTTTAGGTTCAGACTCTAGCTTACACTTTGAAGAATTAAATAGTGACAGGAAACTGTAAGTCTACCCAGTTAGGCAAATGGGAGACTTACACAGTAAAGCTATTACCATAATTATTTCATAAGTACATCAGTGACCTGAAACAGCAGGTCATACTTTACTGAGAGGCCCTGATGTGGAGCTGGCAGAAGGTGAGAAAGATAGGAAAATAGAACAAAGGAAAGGAAAAACCTGGGGAGAGGAGTCTTGCATAGGCTATGTCTTCTTCCAAGGAAGCTTCCTAAGAGGAATAGCTTCTTGTGTACTATTTCCAGGAGTCTATCAAAGGAAATAGGAGCCTTCTATGCAATCAGCAGAAATTATTATACAATGGGAGAAACCCAGGAGAAGGTTAACCAAATAATGCAGCACAAGGGGCACACAGAATATCTCAAAAATATTATGGGCTATACCCACAGTGGCCTTGGAAATGATAACTGTAGTTACAGGAGATGGGAAGAGTTGGATTCTCAGGATCTGAAGACCCTCTCCACAAATTCACTGGCTCCAGACCATCACCATCTCTCCCAAGCTTAAACCTGGTTTCAATGAAGGAGCTCTATTCTATTCTCCATAACATTGGGAAAACTCCTAAGGCTTAGACACTAGGCTGTTCCTGGCTCTGGCATGAATGTCCCTAGGTTTGAGAAGGAGCTGTGTTCCTTCTCCATGAGTGAGGACCTAAATGGAAAGTCTTGCTTGATCATTCCCTTTTCACATAGCTGTCACCTAGTCTCATATTGTGCACCTGGCAGGACTATAATTTTCTATAGAAGAAAACTGGGACTTTATGTCACACCATGCCCTAATGTGCACAGTGACCCGATAGTGCCCCCTTGAGCAGCTTGTTAGAGGCCTGTTCTTTGATATGGAGATCAGCCTAGTGGCTGTTTGTAAATCAGGGGTGTCTACTTTTTCATGGTTTAGAGACAAATGTTTGGTCGATTCTGGTGAACAAATGTGTATCCAGGCATCCAAATCTCTAACAGGCCTAGCTAGCATACTACTTATTTTTGAGTAATTTTTGAGGTAGCCCTCCCTCAGCTAAATATCTTCTAAGCACTGGCGAATCTTCATATTAACAATTTTACACTTCTACTTCACACATTGGTTGTGAAGTGGGATCTAAGGAGAGAACGCCTTTACAAACTCCAAAATTAACCTCACGTGGATTTTACACCAAAATGTTAAATGCAAACCACAGAACTTCAGGAAGATAGTAGGGAAACAAGGCCTCTCCAAGTTTGGCAACTTGTTCTCCATATGTATCAAAATCACATTGGGGTTGACTAGAAAGGTGTTTCCACACACAGCTCCATGCTCAAAATGCTTCTCCCAGATGCAATCCACAGAGAAAGTTATTCAGACGCCAGTTCCCGGGTTTGAGAATTTGTAAGGACCACATGGGACCCCAGAGAACACTGACTGTGGCCTCAGGATCCCACCCAGCCTCAGAGAGGGCCCCATCTCCCATGGCTCGCCATCCTCTTCTCTCCATCTTGGGACAGCAGCCCCTTGCTCACCATGTCGTGGCCTCCAGGCTCACCCATGTTCTCCTCACAGTTCCCTGCAGTAGCCCTCACAGCACAGAACAAAACCCTCCGGGGCCAGCTCTGCTAGAAAATCAAGCCCGTAACTTTGCGCCAGGAAATGTCCTGCCTTATTTTGACTGACAGGTCAGCTTGGAGGCCTGATTGGCTATTGAGACTTGAGTGACAAGAACACCTCCCTTAGGTTTACAGTGTATTTAAAGACACAGCACAAGGTTTCTCGGACCCGGCTTCCAACTCAAACCCAGACCTTTTACAGATTTGCAGAGATATATATATTTAAGTATCGCATACCCTTCTCTCAAATAGTTGACCCAGCAATCTTCCTGCGTCAACTACAATCCCCTTTGCCTCCTTGGCAGGAAGTCTGTCCAGAATATTTAAAATTAAAGAATTTAGGACACAAAATTTCTGTGGTTTCAGTCTGATGTCAGGAGAACCGAGGGTACTTTTTACCTTGTTATCAAAGGCACTTCAGACGTCCACGAGAGCAACCCAGGAACCAGATCACAGACAAAATGATAGATTTTTCTGCAGACAGAAAACTGGATGATAGATTCCATTGCACTAGGATTTTTATTTCTGAATTTCAAGTCAACTCTTGAGAAATGAATAACAATAAAAGTGTAGTCTGCGTGGGAAGCTGAATACTTAGAGAGAATGGGGCTAGCAATGATGCTTTTATAAGCTCCATGGTGAGCCAGCACATTTTCCTCAGTGGGCAGGTGAAAAAAAAAATCCTTTCATTATTCCAGGTTCTCTGCCTGAACAGAACAATTAGAATAAGTCTTTTTGTGTTTGTAGAAAGTGGATTTTTGAGAATCCCTCAGAGGCTGTGGTCCAGTTATTCCAACAATGGCTGTCTACCAATGGAAAGATTTCAGTAGTTTTTTGGTCCATGAGTCTGGATGTCTCAACAGATTTTCAGTATACATAAGAATTCCAAAGAAGTAGGCTCTAAAGCTAGTAAAGGAATGGCAAGCAAGCAAATAGAGAAAGATTTTTCTTCTTCAATATTCTTATATAAGTAGACTGCTACCAGAAGGTGTGATCCCGATTATAGGTGGATTTTTTGTTTGATTGTGTGTTTTCTTGATTTTTGGTTTTTTTTTTTTGAGTCATCATTTATCTGTGTATACTGAGATCACATTATCTAGACCAGAATGGTCACAAATTCAGAAAATAAAAGTGCTTCTGCTTGCTGAATGCTCAGATTAAACATGTGTAGCAACGCTAAGCTGATTAATGTGGATCTTATCACATCAAATAATCATGGTTAAAGATGGTTCTTCCCACTATAAAACCTTTAATAAGAAAAAACCCTTATAGGTATACCCAGGTTTGGGGGTTTTAGTTAATTCCAGAGGTAATCAGTTTGACTACCTACAATAGCCATCACAACAGCCAACGCAGAAGAAATAAGAAAGATTTCTTACCTCAAGTGACAAGGAGATCATGGGTATTATTTGCAAATCAATGCTTTTCCTAAACAAGTAAAACATGTGGGTTTTAATTGGGGAGTCTAGACAAGTTTCTGGGGAGTTCTTCTTAATTCCTAAGCAAACAAATCCACTTCTGAACATAACCAACATGATCACAATGTAAAAAGCATAGACATTGAGGGACATTCTTATCTCAAAGTCAGGAAGGAATGTTTGTTAATTTTAAAAATAATAAAACGCCTCTCGCATGTTTATCTTGCACTACAAGTTCTTAGTTGAAAATGAAGTAAAAGTCACTGTGAACGCAGAGAGCTTTGGAGCCCGCTCTACCTGTCAGTCATGATGTTCAATCGAAAAGTTGATTGTACCAATACCACAGTTCCCCAAATACAAAGGACAGAGAACACAAACACAGAAAGCTTCAAGGAAGAATCATCTATCAGTAATCTGTTATTATATCAATGGCTCTAGTAATCTGTGTTAACCTGAGAACAAAACGGCTTTAGTCTCTGAGCATGCTGGCTCAGAAGAAAACCACAACTGCTTCCATGCAAAACCAGAAGGAGCTCATATGAGTAACCCTGACAGCTTCTTGTCTCAGGGTTGTGACATCACTGTAGAGAATTCCATGCTTTCCTTTTCCTAACCTTCCTTTATTTATTTATTTATTTATTTATTTATTTATTTATTTATCCATTCAAAAATTTACACTTTCTCCTCTCTTTCCATTCCCCTCCCATTCAAACAAAGCACACATATAACTAAATTTTTTTTAAAAGGTTAGGTTTGATGAGCATGCAATCAAACCTAACCTTTTTTGAAAAACTTTTAGTTATATGTGTGCTTTGTTTGCATGGTTTTTGTGCACAGTAATTACAGAAGTTTGAAGAAAAGACAAGAATCCTAAGACTAGAGTTACAATAAATGTTTAGCAAGATCCTTTGTAGCAGAACAATAATGAGATTCTCTGATATCATATACAACACAGGCTTGTGGGGACAATCTGTACAATCAGTGACAGAATAGTTTTTAAAGGAGTTCAGTCTCTGGGCTTTAGAGTTCAACATTGTAAAAGGTGACATAGGATGTGAAGGTCTCTCATGCTTGCTGCCTGATGATAAGGAGCAAAGTTGAAGGTCTTGTCTTGAAGGCTGGAACATAGTGAAAACCCATGGAGACCAGGGAAAAACAGGCTGTCTCAGACTCTGTGAGACCTGCAGGCTGCTTTGGAGCAGGCTGTGTCAGGACAATGTACAAGGGCCTCTTGCAGGGAGAGCTGGAGGTCAAAGCACACAACTGTAGAGAGGAAACTGCCTGGCCAGAGCAAGAGCAAACACTAACACCTCAAATGATTATAAAATTGGTGGAATTTATGTTAATGGAAGAATATGAAGTTACGGAATCTTAGAGAAGAAACTCTCTCTCTCTTAGGTGCATACTTGAAATTTTAGGAGAGGAGAAAAAGGCAATCCAGGCCAGGGAGACAGGGAAAGTTTCTCTCCCCTGTAAAAAAATAAAAAAATAAATAAAATAAAAAATTACAGAGGTGGGAAAAGAAACTGAAGATAAATAATACATATTTGAGTTTATATTTACCTGTGATGATGTTGGAGGATCTAAACTGACCACTTGAAGCTCATAAAAATCTTTCTTAAATTTGGGTGTGTTGTGTGATCATTTTCATTGAATTTTAAAAAATCTTTAATTTCTTAATTTATTTTTTCCTTGACCTATTGATGATTCAGTTGACCATTGCTTAATGTCCATGTGTCTATGGACTTTCTATAATTAGTGTTGCTGTTGAATTCTAATATAATCCATGGTGATCTGATAAGATACCTGATGTTATTTCAATTTCTTTATCTGTTGAGGTTTGCTTTGTCAATTTTTGAGAAGGATACATGAGGTGCTGAGAAGAAGGTATATTCTTTTATGTTTGGATAGAAGGTTCTATAGATGTTTGTTAAGTCCATTTAAGTCATAACATCTCTTAGTTCCCTTATTTCTCTAATCATTTTCTGTCTGAAAGACCTGTCTAGTGGCGTGATTATATGTTAAAGTATCTCACCATTAGTGTGTGTGGTTTATTTGTGATTTAAGCTTTAGTAGTCTTTTTTTTTATTTATTTATGATGGTGCCTTTGTATTTGGGGCATTGATGTTTGGTACTGATATTTCCTCTTGATGTATTTTTCCTCAGAGCAGTATAAAATGTCCTGTTTTGTCCCTTTTGATTAATTTTAGTTTGAAGTCTATTCCATTAGATATTAGGATAGCTACACCAGCTTGTTTCTTAGGTCCACTTAATTTAAAAATTTTTCCCAACCCTTTTCTCTGAGGCAATATCAGTCTTTGAGGTTGAGGTGTGCTTCTTATATGCAGTGGGAGGATGTATTCTATTTTCATATTTAATCTGTGAGCCTGTGTCTTTTTATAGATGAGTTAAGCCCATTTATATTAAGGGATTTTAATGACCAGTGATTGATTATGGGACATAATGAAAGCAGTGTTAAGAAGAAAGTTGATAGCTCTACAGGCCTTCAAAAAGAAGATGGAAAACTCCCACACTAGTGAGTTAACAAAACAGCTGAAAATCAACCAAAAGACAAAGAGAGAATATTCAAATTAACAAAATCAGAAATTAAAAGGGAGACTTAACAACAGCCATGGAAGAAATTCAAAGAATCATTGGGCCACATTTCAAAAACTTGTACTCCACAAAATTGGAAAAAATTTTTAAAAATGAACAATTTTCTGGATAAATATAACTTACCAAAATTAAATCATGACCAGAAAAACAAATTAAATAGATTATAACTGCTAAAGAAATAGAAATAGTCATCAAAAGTCTTCCAAACAAAAAAAAAAAAAAAAAAAAAGCCCAGGACCAGATGGTTTTAGTGCAGAATTCTATAAGATATTCAAAGTAGAACTAATACGAAAACCAATCAACCTGTTACACAATGGAAATAGAAGGAACATCACCAAACACTTTTTATGAGACTACAATTACCCTGATACCCAAACAATATAAAGACATTACTAACAAAGAGAATTGCACACTAAATTCACTCATGAATATTGATGCAAAATTACTCAACAGAATACTGGCAAACCAAATCCAAGAACACATGAGAAAAACCATCAACCATGACCAAGTCATCTTCAAGCCAGAGATGCAGGGATGGTTCAACATATGAAAATCTGTCAATGTAATCCACCATATAAACAAACTGAGGAAAATTTCATTAGATGCTGAAAAAGCCATTGACAAAATACAACATTCCTTCATGATAAAGGTCTTGAAGAGAGCAGGGATAAAGGAACATATCTAAACATAATAATTGCAATATACAGCAAACCAACAGCCAACATCAATCTAAATGGAGAGAAACTCCCAGCGATCCCACTGAAATCAGGAACAAGACAAGGTTGTCCACTCTCTCCATAGCTATTCAATATAGTACACGAGGTTCTAGCTTGAGCAATAACCAAGAAAAGGAGATCAAAGGGATACAAATCAGAAAAGAAGAAGCCGAATTCTCACTATTTCCTGGTGATGTGATAGTTTACAAAAGCCATCCCAAAAACTCTACCAAGGAATTTCTACAACTCATAAACACTTTCAGTAATGGAGCAAGATACAAAATTATCTTGAAAAAATCAGGAGCCCCCCTTTTTTTTTTACACAGTTGATAAATGGGCTGAGAACCAAATCAGAGAAGCATCACCCTTTACAACAGACACAAATAACATGAAATATCTTGGAGAAACTGTAACAAAACAAGTGGAAATCATGTATGACAAGAACTTTAAATCTTTGAAGAAAGAAATTAAAAAAGACACCAGAAAATGGAAAAAACTCCCATGATCTTGTGGAGGTAGAATTAACATAGTAAAAGTGCCAATATTACCAACAGCAATCTACAGATTCAATGCAATGCTCAACAAAATTCCAGGAATTTTTTTACAGACCTCAAGAGAACAATCCTGAAATTCATATGAAAAAGCAAAAAAGAAAAACCAAAAAAAAAAAAACCACTATAGCCAAAACAATAAAAGAACAATAAAGGAACTTCTAGAGGCATCACAATCCCTGACTTCAAACTCTACTACAGAGTTACAGAACTGAAAACAGCATAGCATTGGCATAAAAACAGAGAGGAGGACCAATGGAACCAGATAGAAGACCCAGATATCAATCCACACACTGACAAACACCTGATTTTTGATAAAGAAGCAAAAATTATAAAATGGAAAAAAAGAAAGCATATTCAACAAACAGTGCTGGCATAACTGTATATTAATATGTAGATGAATAAAAATAGATCCATAACTATCACCGTGCACAAAACTCAAGTTCAAGTAGATTAAAGACCTCAACTTAAAACCAGGCACACTGAACCTCATAGAAGAGAAAGTGGGAAGTATACTTGAACTCATTGGCACAGGAGACCACTTCCTAAATATAATCCCAGTAGCACAGACACTGAGAAAATGAATTAATAAGTGGAACCTCCTGAAACTGAGAAGCTTCTGTAAAGCAAAGGACATGGTCAACAAGACTACAGCAGCCTACAGAATGGAAAAAGATCTTCACCAACCCCACATTGCACAGAGTTGATCTCCAAAATATAAAAAGAACTCAAAAAATTGGTCATCAAAAGATCACATAATCCAATGAAAAATGGAGTACAAATCTAAACAGAGAACTCTAGTAGAGTAATCTAAAATGGCTGAAAGACACTTAAGGAAATGTTCAACATCTTTAGCTATCATAGAGATGTAAATCAAAACAACTCTGAGATACCATCTTACACCTGTAAGAATGGCCAAGATCAAAAACACTAATGACAAGTTATGCTTGAGAGGAAGTGGGGTAAAAGGAACACTCCTCCATTGTTTGTACTAGTGCACACTGGTACAGCCACTTTGGATATCAGAATGGCAATTTCTCAGAAAATTAGAAAACAACCTACCTTAAGACCCAGCAATACCACTTTTTGATATATGCACAAAAGGTGTTCAATCATACCACAAGGATATGTGCTCAATTGTGTTTATAGAGCCATTGTTTTTCATAACCAGGACCTGGAAACAACCTAAATGCTCCTTGACTGAAAAAAAAATGACTAAATAAAATGTGTTTCATAGTCACAATGGAGTACTACACAGCAAAAAAAAATGATAATGACATCTTGAAAGTTACAGGCAAATAGACGGATCTAGAAAACATATTGACTGAGGTAACACAGACCCAAAAAGACAAATATCATACGTACTCTCTCATAAGTGGCTTTTAGACATCTATAAAGAACAACTAGCCTATAATTCACAATCCCAGAGAACTTAAACACAAAGAGGACCCTAAGAGAGAAATACATGGATCTAATCTACACAAGAAGTAGAAAAAGACAAGAACTTTTGAGTAAATTTGGAGCATGGGGACCATATGAGTGGGCAGAAGGGGAGAAAAGAGGATAGGAGAGAGGTGGAGAAAAATAATAGTTCAATAAAAGCAAGAAAAATTAATAAAAAAGAACCTTTCCTAAGTGGCAAAAAGTTAGATTTATCAGGTTATTATTATTTGTGTTTTATATTAAAATCCATGTTGTGGAAGAAGCAAAGAGACACATTTTTGAGTGATAATATGAGTTTGGAATTGTAAAAATTATTTTGGTTAAAGACAGAAATATCCCCTTTCTTATTCAGAAGTTTGTATGTGTGTAAATTAAAGAGAGTCTCCATCAGGATTTGGAGAATTTTTTAAAATTTTTATATTTTAAAAAATATTGAAAGGGAATATAGAAAACTGAGTTTGTGTCTAAATAGTATACCTAGCTATAGCTTTATAAGAGGCAATAATTATAGATGTTAAATTCCTTGAAATTATTTTTTGAAATGGGAACTTGGAAAATTTATCCTCTCTTTTCAACAGATAAAGGTGTTTTTTGACTTTCAAGTATACATAATTATCAAGAACAATGGCAATGTGTTTCTGATCCTACTGCACGCACTGGCTTTGTGGGAGCCTAGGCAGTTTGGATGCTCAACTTACTAGACCTGGATGGAGGTGGGAGTTCCTTGGACTTCCCACAGGACAGGGAACCCTGATTGCTTTTCGGGCTGGGGGGGAGGGGTGACTTAATTGGGGGAGGGGGAGGGAAATGGGAGGCGGTGGCGGGGAAGAGACAGAAATCTTTAATTAATAAATAAATAAAATAAAAAAAACAAGTATACATAACTAAAATAAATTCTATAGCAGACACTAGAAAAAATGCATAGTTTTGCTTATATGGAATTATTTATAACAATAATATATTTGTAAATACAGTTTTCAATATACGAGATAATATTTTCAAAGATTATTTGAATATATTGGAATAATTTAGATTGGTCAAAAACTTGTATTTTTAATTAATAATATTTATAAATTATGTAAACAAATTTTCACTTATAAGTTAAGTAAAAAATTTTTATTAATCAGTTGTAAATTTACAGTAAAATAGATCGATTTTTAGAGTTTAAAATAATACTATTATGTGTAATGAGTATGGAAACAGATCCCTCTGAATGAGTAAAAAGGGGGAATCTACAGTGTAGGTAAAGTAGGAAATCTATAGTATAAGTATAATATAGAAAATAGAAAATTAAGTAAGAAAACTGTGTAAAGTAGAAAATTATTAAGGAGAAATATTAAGAGAACATTTTTTTTTCCCCACTTGGAGGCCCTGCATCCCCAAGATGGGAAGGCTGCATCGAGTAACCTTGGTAACAAAAATAATCTTGCCACACAAAAAGGACACCACCCTTCTTTGTCCATTCGATACCGTTAGCCTAGGACACCTGGCTATCAGAAGGATCAGACCGGAGACAGGTTCAAATGGGAATAAAAGGAGAGGCAGAAGCAAGGCAGTCACTCACCATCACCTCGCACACCCGGTGACGTCACAGGCTGTCAGTGCTGCTGCAGGTGCTCAGCTTGCTGCTAGTCCTGCTGCAGCTGCAGGGCCTTGTAGGGAGATCCTCTGAATGTCCTGCATCTGAAGAGCACAACATCGCCAGACCACACAGCCTGCATTATCAAGAAATAGCTTTGTGGTCAAGCTCCCGTGTGGTCAGGCATCCAGCCTGAAGAAACCCAAAACTCCTTTTTAGGGCTGAAGAAACCCAACAGTCCTTTTCAGGACTGAAGAATCCTTAGAGGAGATATCAGGTTGTATGATGCTATTTACACGCAAGTATGGAACTTCCTAAATCTGAGATGAATGCACTAATGACAAGAGAAGAGCGCAAATGTACTTAAGCACGTGTTTAGTGTGTGAAATGTTAAGAGATATTTTATGGATAATTGATAAGTTGAATGGAGGTTAGGAATTGGTTTAATGTATTAGGATTAGTAGGATTAATAGTTGTGATATTCAATTGTTTTTTGTGTTGCCTATCACGGTCGGTCCTCCCATATGTGCTAAGAATGTGAACCCCCTTAATGCATTGGATATAGAAGCTATTAATAAAGAATCATTATGAAGACAATTCTCTTGCTTGGTCTGGTTACTCCTCGATCTCTGGGAAGAATGGCACTGAGTCCTCATAGCACTACTGGCAAAAGAACCTTGAGCAGAGAAAGATCACAGTGATTGAAGTGGCTAAACAAAATAGCTCATGACATTATGTTATTTATATTTTTATATACCATGTACATTTATATGTATCATATATTGTAGGACTACATTATATACTTATATATATATAATGTTACAATAACTAAATTATCCAAACAATTGTTTAGAAAATTAATCTTTAGACAGTATCTCTTAATTTCTCTTAATTATGTTAATAGATAATGATTTAAGTAAAGTTTCTGTTTAAAGTTTATAAGTTACTGGTCTTATACAGATGGAACTTGTGCTTTATATATGTTAATTGATAATGAATGTGAGGGCCAGCCGTGATCATCTAAGTCTGGGCAGAAAGAAAGTTCTTTACTTCCTCCAACCATTATCGCCTGGGACTCTGACCATTGATGAATTTAAATGGAGTCTATTGTCTCTATAGTTTACTCTGAGACAATGCCTGGCAGGCCGAGATTACTCGACCCCCAACCCAAGCAAGAGCAGACAATTCAAAGGAAATTCCTGGCATTCCAAGCACTGTAAATAGAAATATTTGCCAGCACTTCACCAGGACACCCCTAGACAAACGTAAGCCAATCAGGGGTCCTGAACCTCAGAGACCCCTCACCCCCACCTATACTCCTATAAAAACCCAATTCTAATTGAGTTCGGGGCTCTCTGGATATTCCAATATGTTGGACTTGTGGAGAGACCAAGTTTGCAAACTTGATTAAAATAAAGGCTCTTTGCTTGTACATATGGGACTCGGTGTTCTTTGTTGGCTTTAGTGGGGATCCACAGATCTGGACATAACAATGAATTTATTTAATATAGAAATGAAAATTCTTAATCAGAAATATAATATATATACATATATATGAAGATGTTTAATTATGAATCCTTTACAATGTATTATGAGACAATTTAGGAATTATAAAGTGAACAAAATAGCTGCTTTATGGATGTAGAAAAAGGGGAAAGTTCATTTTAAACTGTTATGGAGATAACAGGAAAAAGGAGAAAACATGTGAGTGCAGATAGTTTAAAATTCAGTTAAAAAGAGACAGATATTTGGTAGCTGTATTTTGATCTATACCTGTGAGGTAGGTGGCACTTAATAAGAAGACAATTAAACAGTTGGAGAAATAGGTCCCTAGTGTTAGGATGAAAAATTTTAAGAGTTAAACAAAGACTGTAGAATTAAAATTTAAATAGCAAGCAGCAGATGTCTTTTTCTTGACTGGCTGGCTGGGAGGGCAGGCAGCACAGGAGAGTGGCAGTTGCTGAGATCTGAACAAACTGGGAGATGAGTGAAAGAGCAGGGGGAGGGGCAGAGACACAGCTGCCCAGGAGAGTGCAGACAATTAGACAGATGCAGAGAGATAATAAGCACTATAAAGTAAGATTTATTGAGTTATCTTGAATGTCTCCAACCGAACTAAAAAAAAATCCTGTAGAGTTTTTACAAATCATCAGAGAGAGTACCCTCTCTTTAGAATTTGGTCTTGGATTGGCTAAAGGCAGCTTTCTGAATGTGGCCACTTATATTATGGAAACATGACTGGGGCAGGATAGCCTTATTCAGAAAGAGAGAAGGACAGGATTTAGTGTAGTAACAGGAAGAAAAGTTTTAGGAATAGTTTATGCAGTGTTGAGAAATCATCATATGGGTTTTTAAAGAAGCTGAAATGTCTCTCCACAGAGCCTAATGCTGTGGGCCCCTTAGGGAAACTTGCTCTGTCATTAAAACACCAGGGTTAGGCACCTGGGCTGCCTACAAGGCAGTTTTAAAGTTTAAAGCACAAGTTTGACCATTTAGATTTTAGTGGGTTACAGTAAAGAAATATGTTCAGAGTTCACAGGAATCCAAACTGCCAGGCCTTAATCCTAGGTGATAGCATGGCAAAAATATTTTCGACTGAAACATGATTAATAAAACTCAGAGAAAGTAATTGGGGTTCAAGCTGAAGGACAGAGAAGTAAAGCAGGCAACCACTGGCTCTTACCTCTATCTCAGTCCAAAATGGTGATCTTGCCTCCAGGAATTTTAGAATTTATTAGAATACAAATAAAATACCACTATATTTACCTTTTTTCTAAAATAAAAAAGAAGTCTATAACTAATATAAGAACCACTATATACAAGAAGTACAATAAGTATATGTAATATGTACAGTCAATAAATACATCAACAATGTCGAATCCATTTGCATTTGAAAAAAATAGAGAAAATACTCCATATCTGTTCTATATTGGTGAGTCCAAAATCTTATACATAATTTGTATTCTATCATAACTTGCTTTCTGTATCTGATAAACTATTGCTATAACTATCTAATCTTCAACTCCCTCAGAGACCAAGAAGGAAATAATATTAACTGAGTAAGCAGGAAGTACAATGAAGTGACTTCCAAAAATTGTGAGTAATGACAGAAACAGTTCATTGACTGTACAGTAACCCAAAGTTCCTCTGCAACATTGGGGCATCCATTTTTGGCCTACAGGCCTTCACAGACTATTCTGTGAAGCAAAATATTCTGAAGCAGGATATTTCTCTCCTTGTCTTGACCATGCTTGGCAGTCATTTTGTGTGTGTGTGTGTGTGCGTGCGTGCGTGCGTGCATGCGTGTGTGTGTGTGTGTGTGTGTGTGGCCTGCTTGTCCAATTAGGACAGCATATTATCAGCAGTCGAGACAAAGACATTTTCTTGCCCAGTGACTTACATTTTGGCCCAAAGAAAGTGGATTTCATGTGGTGTTTCCTACTGTCCATTATTTTCTATAAAGTAGATTGATGCTGCCAGGAGCAGACATGTTACATTTTCATAAAAAAGAACAACCTAGGTGATTAAATCATTGTAAGTACCATATTCTGTAGATATCTGAAGTGTTTGAAAATGGCCTGTCCATCTAAATTTTATCTCTGGGTGACCTTAAAAAGTACCTACTGTGACTACAAGTTCAATTATGATAGGTGACTAATTATTAAACTGCATTTCCTTATTATCTTAAACAGTTGGTAATAATAATGTTCAAGGACTAGGGATTTGCGTTGCATTGTAAAGTAAGCTGTTTAGGTACAATACCTTGAACAAGAATAGAAATATATGTGTAAGAACCAGCTCATAATAAGCTAAATAGAAACAGACCACACAAAGGAAGTTCTTTATTTCCAACCATTATCACCTGCCCAAGTAAGACTCAGCCATCAATAAGTTTAATGGAGGTCTGAATCTCAGTAGTTTACCCTGAAACAATACCTGGTTGCAGGAAGAAACACCACCTGAGATTACATGAGTACCACCGAAGAACAGACCATCCAAAGGGAATGCCTAATGTTTCAACCATTATAGATAGGATCACCTGTCAGCACACTCACCAGGACACGCCTAGACAAATGTCATCCAATCAGAGTTCCTGAACCTCAGAAACCCCTCACCCCCACCTTTACTACTATAGAAACCCAACTCTAACTGAGCTCGGGGCTCGCCGTTTATTCCAATATGTTGGACATGCAGAGAGACCGAGTTTGCAAACTTGCATAAAAGGCTCTTTGCTTTTACATATGGGACTCATTCTCTTTGTTGGTTTTGGGGGAACATTGCAGACCTGGGCATAAAATACGTACAGTATGTTTTAACAAAATTAATCTCAAATTTCTATGAATATACAAAATTTGTATACAATATATAAAAATTCAATCCAATGTAAAACATTTAAAACTAATAGTTGATTTTTAAATGTAGGCTCAACAATCAACCTTTTAACTTATCATATCTATGTCCTCCCTTTTTCTTTTCAGAGGAGATTCAATAATGTAACCTTTTACCCTATCATATCTATAATATCCATAATCTGTTAGATAACCAAAAATCAACAACCCCATCTCTTGGAAATGTGGGTGTCATATTCTTCAATTTATTTCCTGCTGTCTGAGGGTGATGGTATTTTTAGGGAATCCTGGAAGAAAAAAAAATGGGTTAACTGTCAAGTAATGGGATAGGCAGCTATGTCATTTTTTTTTCAGTCTATGTATAATGAATATGGCTTGTCTCAAGTCCAGGCTCGAGTAGTTTGTGAGGCTGGATCATCTCAGCTAGCTACCTCGAAACTGTTCTTAACAGTTTTTAGTCCAAAGCCAATCTTTAAGTGGTGTTATCAGCTGAATGACATTATAAGAACCAGGCAGAACTAGAGCTCCATCTTCTTCCTGGAGACTTCAAAGATTACTGTAGAAAAATAAATTATTGTTCACTGTGGAAAACATAAACATTATTTATATCAAAATGGAAAATTTAAATTTTAATAGACATATATTCAAAGAAAAGTACCAGAAAAATGAAAATATGTATGGGGAGAAGTAAAATTTTGAAATCAGAGTTTTGATAACCATAGTTCCTAGATTTTTTTCTTCCTTCTGTCCCATACCAGGTGTCTCCTATTATGAGAAAGAAGCAATAAATTTTTTTATCAACATGCTTGGACTAAAAGAAGGAGAGCCACCATCCAACTTTAAAGTCAGCTTCTATTTCTAAGTGAGTTACGACTACAATTATACTGAGAAGTAGAAAATATGTATGTTTAGAGGGTGAGCTCTTATACTGCAGAGGATATTGATATCATAAGTCAGATTTCACATTGCTTGGTAATTTTTTCTCGATAGGTATCATTTCTTCTTTAGGCATATAAATGTACCAGGTCTCTTGACATTTTGAAGATAGATATTTGCAAAGAGAAGAACAGAATCCAGCTGCAGATATGGGAATCCCCTCTGTATGCTGTGAATGTGTTTTATTGCCATTTGTTAATACAGAGCTTCTTTGATCCTATGGCTGAGCAGAATAGAGCAAGGTGGGAATTCCAAGCAGGCACAGAGAAGAATAGATGGCAGAACCAGGGAGACATCATCTAGCTGTTGAAGGAGACAGATGCCCCAGAACCTTACGAGTAAACCATGAACCTCGGAGAGAAATACAAATAATAAAAAAGGTATAATTTAAGATATAAGTGTTAGTTATTTTTAAAAAAATTTCCTATATTACTTATTAATAGCTTTCCAACTGTCAGGAATGAATGACCATTATTTCTGATTCTTTAGGAATTATTTTTTAAATTTTTTATTACTTTATAAATAATACCAATCAAAATTTTCACTTCCTCCCCTCCACCCACTTTCCTCCCACTCTCCTACACACCCTCCCTCCTTTCTCCTTCAGTACTAAGAGAGGGACAGGTACCCTGCACTGTGGGAAGTTCAAGTCCCTCCCCCCTACATCCAGGCTTAGGAATATATGCATTCAAATAGAATAAGATCCCAAAAAGCCAGTACATGCAGTAGAGACAAATCCAAGTGCCATTATTGTTGGCTTCTTAGTCTATTCCAATTGTCAGCCACATTTAGAGGGTCCAGTTTGATCCCATGCTCATTCAGTCCCAGTCCAGCTGAATTTGGTGAATCCCCATTAGCTCAGGTACACTGTCTCAGTGGGTGGACCAATAAGTGTGAGTTATTAAGAAGCCTGAACTAATGAGCCAAGCAGTTTTTAATTAATACTGCTTCTATGTGATTATTTCAGGTCTGGGTGGCTGGAAACAAACTAGCAGCATCCATAAACAAATTGACAATCCAATGTGAGTCAGCTATATGTACACAAAACCTGAGAGAGCATAGAAAATAATTCTAAACACACACACAGACAACAGAGTTTAATGCAGCTTCTTGGTAGTCACACTTTTTTTTGGATGAACTCTGTTTGCTGGCAGGGAGCAGAGATGCCATGTCTCCTTTAAGAGAGGTCTTCCTGTCTCAGCACAGGCAACAAAGGAGGTGCGGCTTCTTTAGGGGCAGACATCCTGGTTTGTGCTAGTTGCAAAAACATCTCTGCCTCTTTCAGGAAGCCAAACACTTAAATGGGATATGTGAGCCATGTGTTATAAATTGCTTAATGGTGGCATAGACCTGCTGCAACCCTGGCACTTTGGCAATGTATGTGGCTCTCAGAAGCAGTGAACATACCTCTGCTATGTTGGATTGGGCAGGACCAACAGGTAGGGCAGCATAGTTGGTCCTAGCCATGCCCGCTTAGCATTTTAAAAAAAAATATGCTCCTGGTCAAAAAATAATTACAGACACGTACACAAGAAAGACAATTTGAAATAAGAAGACCTCTAAATGGGTCACAGTGTTGGAAAAATGTACATAGGCTTGGAAGAGAGAAAAAATGAGTATATACAGTTATAAAAATAAATAAATGGTTTTAAAGAATGAAGCAAAAGTCTTTAAAAAGACAGAGTACAGACACTCATAGATGAAAGGAGTAAAGAAAATTAAGCCTCGTAAAGAATGAAAACACACACAGAGTAAGGATTAAGTACATTATTGTGTTTTCTTTGAATTTTTTGACTGTGAAGGAGCTAATTATAAAGAGATATTTCATTGTACTGGCTGCTAAGCTAAACCAACATATAAGTTTTAAAGGTATCTTTACTTCAAAATTTGCGTCTAAGTATATGTTGCTTTGAAAAGGGTTCTGCTTTTGTTTCCACAGAGGATAGAAAGCTATGGACTTCTCATCAGCTAATATGGTTTCATGAAACAAGGCTCCCTAAAGCAGTGGCCCAGATGGTTCTACATTCATGGCAGGACTGCTGGCTAAGAGGGAACTATCACACACGATACCCCACGAAAGACCTGACTATCAGCGCCCCCAATCACTAGGAAGTAGTCTAGAGACTAACACCTAAATTCTCTAAATAATTGTTTATAAATGTTTGTTTGCATTTAAAGGGGGGATATGATATAAAGATGAATACTTTGCATTTGTATGGATCTTGGTTTATTGATCCAAATTTAAGGTTAATTTTACTATATGCATATGTCTGGTCTTGATTAAGGGATTGTGCTTGTGCAGCTCATTTAAAAATGTAATGTATAGTTAAGAAATACAGGTTAATAGATAATCATCTATAATAGTCAAGCTTATAGTCATGTTACTTAGGTTTTCTAGATGCACAGATATATATTTCAGATGGATAGGTAGTTTTCAAACCTTTCAAAGACTTAAAGAATATGGCATGTAAATGTTTAAAATCTTAGAACTTTTCATGACAATGAGAAATATCTGCTCCTGGCAGCAGCAATCTACCTCTAAAGAATTAAGGGAATTGAAGATTCTCCTTATTGAGTTTGTTAGCTATATGGACAAGAAACTCTTCTTGCCTGGACTCCTTGATGGTATGTTGTATAAGCTGGACATGCAGGACCCACAGAAAATTGACTGCTGAAGTTGCCTAAAAAATGAGACAGTTTTTCAGGGTTACTGTTTTATGAAAGAGTCTGCCAGATATTCTGCAGGACACAGAAGAATGTGACTGACACATGGTCAATATAGGCAAAACTGTCTTTGAAATTTCCTGCTTCATGGAAAAGTTTGCCTGGTACTATGGACCTATAGGCTGAAGTTAGATGCCTCAATGTTATAGAAGAACTTTGGGTGACTGTCCAGGCAGCAAGACATTTTTGTCATTTCTAGAGTTTTGTAAGTTGCTTACAATGCACTTTCCACTTATTTAGGTAATATTTTATCCTTCTGGAGTCTTTTATGGAGTTGAAGAATAGATAGTTATAACTACAGCTTTTCTTAGTTACAATAAAAGATAAGATAGATATAGATATTATAACTGTAATTCTTGATACCTGTTTTATTATATTTCATTTTACTATGTTAAAGTTTAAACATGTCTTTTTATTTAGACAGAAAGCAGACGTGATGTGGAATTCCCCTTTGTGCTATGAATGTTTTATTACCATTGATTAATAAAGAAAATACTTTGTTCCTGTGGCAGGGCAGAACAGAGCAAAGTGGGAATTCCAAGCAGAGAAAGGGGTGGGGAGGCACAGTCAGGGAGAAACCATGTAGATGCTAAAGGAGACAAAAGCCACAGAACTTTACCAGTAAAAAATGAGCCTTGTGGAAAATACAAAATAATAGGAATTGGTTAATTTAAGATGTAAAAGCTAGTTAATAAGAAGCCTGAGCTAATAGTCCAAGCAGTTTTTTTTTTAAATTAATACCATTTCTGTGTGGTTATTTCAGGTCTGGGCAGCTAGAAATGAACAAACAGTGTCGGTTTTCTTACAATCTATAGGACTGTCATCTTTGTGGTTGAGATGTCATTTTTCTTAATCAAAGGTTTTCTCCTTTTCAAACCAAATCTTGATTAATTTTGATGGTATCCATAGCTTTCCTCCTGTGGAAACTAAAGCAAAACCTGTCTCTTAATGTAGCACATTTCCTGATTTACACTGAAAAGAATACATACTTGAAATATACAGGCTGATTTAATTCAGAAGATTTTTCTCTTTTATACAATGTCCCTCTGCAGCTATTATTCAATTCCCATTAGCATTAAGAAGATTCAAGGTTAATAAAGCACTATGCAATCTGTTTTTGGAGCTTTTTATAATTTCTTTCTATTTAATGTATTTTTTTAGTTTGATTTGTTCTTTTTTATAAATGCCTGATCTGTAGTATTGTGTGGTATACCTGTAATATGCTTAATATAATAATAAGCAAATGTCCATTTGGTTCTCTTAGAGACATATGCTGAGCCATTGTCTATCTTTATTTGTGCGAATATACCTATGATGGCCATAACTTCTAGTAAATATATGATTACCAAATCAGCTTTTTATGAGCTCTTACCTCAACCTTAATCCAAAATGTCTACTCTTCTTTCAGGAATATCAGAATGAGGTTTTCCTGAGAGAATTTTCTTCCTGTTTTATAATCCTCTCTAGTTCTGGTATTAAAGGCATACACCATTACTGCCTGGTTTCTATAGAAAGCAGATATGGTACTGAGATTAAAGATCTGTGCTATTGTTACCTGGTCTATAAAGCTGGCCAGTGTGGCTGGTTTATTTTTCTGATCCTAGGCAACTTTTATTCATTAAAATACAAATGAATTGCTGCTACCCTTTATCTTCATTCATGTTCTCAGGTGGTTTTTTTGAATGTATAGTTATAAATAATCTAAAATACCAAGTACAATTGTAAAGAGAACATGTAAAGAGGATTGGGGGAGAAATTCACTCATCTTAACAAAGCATTTATTTCTTTCAAAAGCAGTAGCTG
The DNA here is from genome assembly GCF_037038515.1 of Microtus pennsylvanicus. Lineage (NCBI taxonomy): Eukaryota > Metazoa > Chordata > Mammalia > Rodentia > Cricetidae > Microtus > Microtus pennsylvanicus. The sequence goes on from NC_134579.1 coordinate 90,209,008, forward strand.
TTTATGGAGGGGAGGGTGAAAGTGGAAAAGAGGGGGGAGTAAGGAGAGAGGCAGAAACTACATCTCCAGTAGAAGAGCAGATAGATAGATAGATAGATAGATAGATAGATAGATAGATAGATAGATAGATAGATAGATAGATAGAGCGAGCAGGTGGGAAAGGAGGCAGGAAGGGGGAGATTGGGAGTAGGTGGGGCTTATCTCTTATAGGGGCAGGGTACCAAGATGACAGGCCAGCCCAGCAGATTTGCTTTTCCAATATTCTTGCCTTTCTTCTATAATAGAAAGATGGGGAGTTATGCATGACAGGTTGAAGAGATTGGGACAAGAAGTTCTCAAAACTGATTCCTGCTTATTTGTGGGCATCAAAGCCCTTCTTGGGGAGCCTGTGAATGCTGGGTGCTCGTCACATCTTGGAGTAGCTGGTTCGCTTTACTTCTGTTCAGGATTTGTGATGTGGAACTTTCCAGTGTCTCTTGGCCTGGCAAGGTGTTGGCAGAGCAGAGAATAAATTTCAGTGCAGAAAGATTTTTTTTTTCAGGATCAGGAAATTGAAAGGGGTGTATCTGACCTGTTTAAGGGGTGAATCCTTCAATTCAGCTCCCTGGAACTCCCAAGAATTCTTTGAGTTTGTAAAACATAAATTTTAGACACATACATTGTATAAACAGCAGCATATTTATGTAAGAATGACTGTGACAGATGTTTTTGTACAATTAAAAGTATTTTTAGAGAATGACCAAAGAGAATTTTAAACCTGGATCTGGCAGTAGTGGTAGTACTCTGACAGAATTAGATTAATAGCTTACCAGCATTTTATTGATGATTTTAAGACTATGAAATATAGTGTGAGAGAGAAATTTGATAACTTGTATTTGTCCTCAGACCTTTATAACTTGCAGGTACACACTTTAATAACTTGCATTTGTATATCTTAAAACACCTTTCACTTAGAACATGTTAAGAAGTTGTACTGAAATTCGTTTGGTGAGACTGTCCTTTTAAACTAGCAAAAGCTCTGAGCTGTCAAGCTGCATCATAGGTATTTGAGAAGAATAAAATTTTACTTGAGTTATTGATTTTTTAAAAAATATTTATTTATTTATTATGAATACAATATTCTGTTTGTGTGTATGCTAGCAGACCAGAAGAGGGCACCAGGCCCCATTACAGATGGTTGTGAGCCACCATGTGGTTGCTGGGAATTGAACTCAGGACCTTTGGAAGAGCAGGCAATGCCCTTAACCTCTGAGCCATCTCTCCAGCCCCCTTGAGTTATTGATTTAAAAAATGACAAAGAACTTGCTTGATTGCTTACCTAGAGCCACTCCTCAGTCTTCCATGGTCATTGAGGGTAGGGAGATCCAGATTGTTTTTGCCTTCAGCTGTTTAGCACAGGGTCTTCCAGGTCATAGAAAATCCTGTGGTTTAGGAAACCTGTAGGAAGGCAAGCCTACTTTGCCCTGAGGAGCTAGTCCATTGATTCCATTTCATTCTTCATCCACATCTGGAGATCTTCAGGAGTTTAGATGAAAAGCAATTCTGTCCAATGGTTAGTGCTTTCAGTTGATGATGTGAGTCGCAAATGGATGATGTTCGATGGAAATTCTGTGCTCATTTGTCTTCTGTCTTTCTTGGAGGAGATGGGCTGCACCTGCTAAGAGTTAATCTGTCTCTCTGCTACGAAAAGTCTTTTAATAACTGAATATTTAAATGCCATATTCCCCAGACCTCTGAGCACTTGGAGGCTCTTTATTGGGTATATATAAGTTATGTCTAGAGTATAGGATCTGCCCGAAGAGCTGCGTCCAAGCTTGACTGTATTAGTTTTTAATTTAGCAGGTGAAATTTATACTTGTGAAAGACAAAGAAGACAAACCTTTGCAATAAATCTTTATGACAGAACTGGCAATAGTGGAGAACAGCTTAGAGAAAAGGCTGTAAGTTAGCTGTTAAAATATTTTTTCACAATAAGTACATGTACATATATATATAGTTGAATTTAAATTTTATATACATATACACAGAATTAAATCCAACTTATATTCATACATTTAGTTAATTCAAAGTCACATGCATACACTCACACAGATATTACATAGAAATTGGGCGAAGTAGATGCTTCAATGGGCACTTCTAAAAGCATACCACTGTGCAAAGCATACATGTAGCAGAGTCAGTAACAGGAATTTAAAGACAATAACATAAGTAAACATCGAGACTAGGCAAGGAATACCTTAGTAAAGAGGGCAACTTGGTTACCTGCTTTGCCTTTACTCAAGATAGTGGTGAGGCCATCTGACCTGCCCTTCGTCAAGATGATGGTGGTCATGTGTTGCATGGAGAAACCATATTTTCAGAGCCATGCTGGGAATTTTTTTTTTTTCGAGACAGGGTTTCTCCGCAGCTTTTGGTTCCTGTCCTGGAACTAGCTCTTGTAGATCAGGGTGGCCTCGAACTCACAGAGATCGGGAACTCTGCCTCCCCAGTGCTGGGATTAAAGGCATGCGCCACCACCGCCCGGCTCCATGCTGGGAATTTTAAACAGATACAAATAAGAAGAGAGACATAGTGCCCATGTAGAACATACATTTAAAATAGCATCAAATCCATGTGGCCACCACTCACAAATTATTTTGTACATGAAGTAGATAGGAAAATTACTCAGGGCCAGCAGCTGACATAAAGCCAGATGCCGTGCTGCTAGCCAGTGCACAGAACAGCCAGCTTATGCAGATTGACTTTTACAACAGAAACCATGCAAATCCTTTTCCTGTTATATCAGTGGACAGTTGACTACATGACTCAAATGGGGAATTTTAAGTGCAGTGGTGGGACAGTCATTTAATTTAAGAATTTAGTTGGATTACTAAAAAGGACAGGAATGTCATTTTCTGGAAGAGGCACAGATTACGATCAAGGCTACATGAGTCTACGTAAGAGAGCTTGTATCAGAAATACTTTCTAAATTACAGGATATACAGCTGTTTTAGAATTAATAGGTCATCCCAGGGATTGATCACTTTAAACACTTCAAAGACAAACAAAGAAAAATCTCTTTAATAATAGCATGCATGCAGCTCAGGCTAACGCTAAAAGAGGAACCAGCCTAGACCAGATTTTGCATTCTACAAATGCCGTCATCCCTATGTCTCTTTTATGTTCATGTCCCAAGTTATACATTGAGCAATATAAATAGGAACAGGAGACTGCAAGTCTAGCCACCTAGGAAGATGAAGATTTAGAGAACAAATCAATGTTTTAGTTGATATATTATGATCTGCATTTAAAAGAACTATTCAGACATTTAAAAGATATATCATTGCCACAATCCTAAAACATGAAATTTAGAGAACACAAATGCAGAAAAAAAATCAAGGTAAAGTCAGTTATTCACACTGTGAAAGCTGTGATTAAATGAACAGACTTGCTGAGCTTTTCTAACCTGAGAATAAGGCTGCTTTTGCCTCTGAGAAGACTAGCTATCAAGGAAGGTCACAGTTGCTTCCTTGCAGGACCAGAAGGAATTCAGTTCATCTAAACCTGCCCTCTGTCTCTCTCAGAGCTTTATTATTTTTTTTGGTATGTGGGTGTTTGCCTGCCATTTTCTGTGCTCAGTACCTAAAGAGGCCAGAAAAGGGCATCAGATGCTTTGGGACTGGAGTTACAGGAGATAGTTAGCTTTCCAATGGAACCTTTGTTCTCTGTAATAATAGCCAGTGCTCTTCACTGATAACCTGCCTCTACAGCTGCCTTTTGATTTAAAACTTATTTTCATACATTTTAATTAAAATATATTACACTATGGGCACTGACCTGAGACAATCACAGTCTTCCTTGGAACTCTGGGGCCACCCTTTATAGCTTACGCATCATTCTCAGCTAAGATAACTTAAAAACCCTGAAATTTTTGTCTCCAATTTCTAAGTACCATGGCTACAGGTCTCTGCCACCATGCTTGACTTAGATTGTTTCTGCTTCATTTATTCAGGCATAAGAAAGATGGGAGTAAAAAGAGCATTGCAGTCAACCATATTCAAAAATGACTTACCTTTGTGAGCCTGGATTTCTCCATCTGGAGAATAAAGTCTGAAATGTGTCCTAAGCCCTTGTTGAGTAATAACAGGCTCAGTGATAAAGAAGAACAGTATGGGTAAGAGTTGGAAGAAAGTAGACTTTAAGGCAGAGGGTTGCATTTGAGAGGAGTGAGTTGGAGGGGCGATAGGTGGAAGCAAAATGAGGGGAGGGAGATGGAATTGTGGTTGGTATGTAAAATAAATAAAAGTTTCTAAAAAATCAAAACAGTAGAATAAACAAACTTTTAATAAAAATTCAAAACATGGTTTTTATCCAGTTTGACTAATTTGGAACAGTGATGAAAATGTAAAGTAATGAACCTATTCTTCAGACATAACAGGTTTAGATAGAAAGTAAAATATGTGCAAAATTAAGTGACTTAATGAATCCTTATAATGATATTTTACCATTATACCTATAACGGATAGTTACACTATAGATAGTTTCTCCAAAACTATCCCTCATTCTCATGTCTGTCCTGCAATGTGATCAGATAAGGAATGAATGTTTCTTCAGCTGGAAACAAATCTCACAAAGAGGTCTCAGTCTTTTCCAGGACATGAGAATGAGGGATCCAAAAATTTTGCTGGTTGTTAGCCATAGGAAGAGATATAAATGTCTCTTTACAATATCCTTATTTCTGCCAGTCAGACATGTTACAGGGATTGAAAGAGAGGACTTCAGAACTTTAAAGTCCTAGTGGGGACTGGAAAGTGTGACTCTGTAGGAAACTCTCAGTGACGTCTACATATAGTTGCCAAAGAAAGAAACAGTAAGAGATCTGGAGAGGCCTGACCCACCATAGCTGAGTGGACACAGAGAGCACAATAGGAGTTAGCTTGTGCTCAGGTCCACCCCAGGAATTGCCCTCCGGAGATTTGATCTGGCTTCCATATGTAAAGCTTCCTCCCTAGCAATTCAATACTCCACAGCTCTCTGTAAATGCCTGTTGTCCAAACCTTAGAGGAACTTCTTTATAAGTCCCAGAAATTCTTAAAAATCTGCATGTCATTTGGAGTCACCACCGTTCAAGGCTCCTACTTGAAAGCTTTACAGCCATCAGCAAAGCAGACTAACCACATTCAGAAAAGTCATTCTTCATGCCTGCAAGTTCCCTTTCTCTCCTTACAGGAGGCATAACCTGCAGTGGGGTTACACCTGCCCTTTGGCCTTGGGATCTATCATTACTAATTATTTACCACATTGGAGCTAAATTGAGGCTTGTGGTTTCATCAAGGGTCAGTCACATTTTAAAGATTCTTTATGCACCAGAGTTAAAGATGAACTCAGGATAATCTATTCTACCTTACTTCTTTTTTTAAAATTTATTTATTATGTATACAATATTCTGTCTATATGTATGCCTGAAGAGGCCACCAGATCTCATTACAGATGGTTGTGAGCCACCATGTGGTTGCTGGGAATTGAACTCAGGACCTTTGGAGGAGCAGGCAATGCTCTTAACCACAGAGCCATCTCTCCAGCCCTCTACCTTACTTCTAAAATGGCGTGATCATTTGACTGAATAGATGGCTCAACAGCAGAGAATATTGGTTGCTCAACATAGGGTCTGACTTTCTTCCCAACACCCACATGACAGCTCACAATTCTCTTTAACTCCAGTTACAGGGGATCAGATACCTTTTTTAAGTCATTTCAGGTACGTGCCATTGGTGCTATAAAATCATTTTCAACACTAAAATTTGCAAACATGGTAACACAGGCTATTAATCCCAGCCATTCATTGGCAAATTCAGGCTGATGATTGCAAATCTGAGGCAATGCTGATTCACATAGTCACTTCAAGTGAGATCCATCTCAAAAAGACCTAAGACTTTTTTTTAAAATGTATATTTAATTCTGCTTCATTTTCTTAGTTTGAGCCAGGGACTCATTTGATACCTGAGTTGATGTTGACTTATTAAGTATGATACTATATTGTATCATACATATTGAGTTTTTAATACTCATTCACATTTAATGCTATGCTTTTGGATCATCATTCTTAGGATGGCACTTTGCTAGAGGAGAGAGATTTTCCAAATAATTTGGTACTCATCTGGTTAGAAATAAACTAGAATGTTCTTAAGAGCATTGTTTCTCTATAGAACTCTTGCCAATTTTGGGATCACTTCTACCTTCAAAGGCATGAGATTTGTGCTATCTGCTCTAGAACTAATGTTATAAAGAGCTGCTTGCTCCCTAGTTTTTACACTATGAAGTGGAGATTTTTCTGTGTTCTGACCTTCCACAGAACACTTGTATAAAAAGGACCATGTCCAAGGCAATTTATACAATAAAGCATTAAATTGGGCTTACAGCTAGAAAGCTAGATGGCCTAAACACAAAGAAGAAAGAGCTGAGGGCCCACATAGTGAACCTCCAAAGGAGGTAGAGAGCACACCATGCATTATCCAAGGCACATGATGCCTCGAAGCCCACTTGAGCACAATTCTTTCGGAAATTCACAACTCTACTCCTGCCTAAAATATTCTACCAACTGGGGAAACAAGAATTCAAAAATGTGGGGCAATAGTTGCCATTCTCTTCTAACCTACATGCTTCTCCAACTCATAGATACTGACAAGTGCTTTTTATCTGACTACACTCTACCTTATGCTTAAGGGAGACTATTGTTTCCTACAGTCAATGACAAAGAATGAACATTCCTAGTTCACAAAGAATGAATCTAAACATAATACGGATTGATCAGACCAAAGTGAGAATAAAATCCAGAAGAAAAATATCAAATCTTGAAGAACCTTTTCAATGGGGTCCCCCTTGAGGCCTTAGGATGGATTATGTGAAATATTCAACCTACATTTTTTTTTGTTTTTTCGAGACAGGGTTTCGATATTCTGTGTGTATGTCTGCAGGTCAGAAGATGGCACCAGACCTCATTACAGATGGTTGTGAGCCACCATGTGGTTGCTGGGAATTGAACTCAGGACCTTTGGAAGAGCAGACAATGCTCTTAACCACTGAGCCATCTCTCCAGCCCTCTGAGATGTTTTCTTGAGTAGCTTTAAGATGAACTGCCCAAGATCCAATCTGAAGTTTAGAAAGGCACAGAGCTGAATGAGAAACTCTGAAAGTCAGGGAGCAAGAAGAAAGCAGCACAACTAATATTAACTGACGTGCCTATCTTGTTAGGATTGGTTAACTAGCAAAGGTGATGATTAATTCCTTACACCCACTTTACCTTCAATTTCCTCATATAAAATTCTATTGATGAATAGAGGTATGCACACTAAACATTTAACGTAGAGCTGACTGATTCTTTTTCAAATATACAAGTTTAGACTTTTCACTTTTTTGAGATTCCTCATAAGATTATCTTTCAATAAAAGTAAGAAAGTAATTGGCCCTTTCTTTCTAAGTGCAAAATGCAGCCTGCCAGTGAAAAACCTGATGGAGAGAAAAATATTGCTTGCCTATAGGGTAAAACTATAACAAGTTGTTTGGGAATAAATGTATGATGGTTTTTGGGATAATTTGCTTTTTTTTCACCTGTAATATGTAAAATGTTTAACCACATAAGGGATATGGAAAACATGTTTTTACCTGTATTCATTATAATCATTCATTTGAAGAATACAGTGTAACCACGTTGCAATTCCTATATTTTTTGAAAAACTTTGCTGGATTATATAAACTGTAGAGGAAAGTATACAGTTGGAAGAATGTGGAGAAACAGAGAATAGAAAATAAAGAAGCCATCAAGAGAAAGTGTGAGTGTCTTTTTCCCTAACATTGCTCAGATAAAAAAGTCAAGTACATGCCAACTCTTTGGATTTCCCCTTGAACCCTACTGTTGGAGGCTGGCAAGAAGGCAGTGATAAATAACTTTGCATCCAATAACCTGTACTCAGAAAACTTTTATTTTTACAACGTTTTCAGTTGCCTTGGTGTCAGGGACCAGTCTCAACAAAAATATTTCTCCCCAGGGAAAAGGCATGGGGATTAGAAATATAGTGAAGAATATGAAGACATGAATAGAAATAATAAAATGGAGAAACATACGGGGTAGTATCAGGAGGGAATTTTTATGAGTACTGAAAATTTACCTGCATTTAATTTCCCACTGCTTAAAATACTGTTGACCCGCAAAAAAATGGTCCCCGATGAAAGTGGGACTAATTGATGAACCCCCAAATGCACAGAAGTGTGGCCGGGAGTACAAGGGAGTATGTGAGGGATCCCACAAGAAAATTGCACCACAAGTGGAAAGGTAAAGACTGAACACTCAGAAATCAATAGTAGACATAAAAAAGGAAAGAGAAAGGCAGGGCATAAAATCCGGAGTAAAAGTGTAAATATTTGTAAATATGGAACAAAGAATTAGGATTCATTATCTGTCCTGTCGCTTGGATGTGTATTGAAAGCTAGAGCTAAAATGGCATGGCTATGCCTAACTAAACTTGTGTTCTCATACGGAGGTCTCAGAGCAACTGTAATGGTGGCCACCTGCGAGCCTGTAAATTTGTCAGTCCGCCTCTAACATTAGCCTCTAATGGGACTGCTGAACATAAATGAAGGGACAAAACCAACTATTTTGTGCTAAGTCCCAAGGTGTCTGTCAGCAGAGTGGGAAGTTCCCTAGACTTGAGCGCAGCTGCTGAAGGCGGCTCTCAGCAGAGTAGAAAATCCCCTAGACTGGAGCCAATCAGAGAGTCACCTGTACCCCTTATGCCCATAACAATAGATTTGTGAGTTTTTTGCCTTTATAAAATAAGCCCGGCCTAAGAACGATGAGACACCTCCTCTGACCACTGCTGCATTATTGTCCTAGACAAGGTCCTTGCACCTTCCTGTTTCTTCAGTTAAGGTATTAAACCCTTATTTTGAAGCAGTATCTTGCTTAGCCCAGAAGAGCAGGATGGAATCTGGGAGATATTTTGGCAAGGAACTGGCTATGATCAATGTTCCTTATACTAAGGAACAGACTGACTGGTTATTTCAAAATAGTGATTTTTGGATAATTGCATTTGCTCGGTTTGAAGGCCAGGTTAATAATGTTTTCCCAGCTGATACATTGCTGCAGTTCATTCAACTGCATTCCTTTATTTTCCCTAAAGTTGTAGTAAAAGATCCTTTAAAGGATGCTACATAAATTTTTGCAGATGGTTCTTCCAATGAAAGAGCTGCATCTGTGCTTAATGGTGAAGAACATGTAGAACAAACAGAACTGACCTCAGCTCAAATAGTTGAGCTGTGAGCTGTGTCTATAGTGTTTCAACATTTTGCAACAAAGGCATTTAATCAATATCCTGACTGCTGATATATATTTAATGCGGTCCATGTCCTAGGGACCATTCCATATATTGGGACTAACAATAAACAAGTTAAGATGCTAGTCCAGCAAATTCAAAATGCCATACAACAATGGTAGATTGCCATGCTTTGTAGGGCATAGCAGAATGCATTCAAATATTCCTTAGCGGAAGGTAATGCTTCAGTTGATAAACTTACAAAAATAATTGCTGTATCTCAGGTTGAGCTTGCTCAGGAAGCACATGCTCTGCATCATCCAAAAAGTAAAAATTTAAGAAAACAATTTATATTAACAAGTAAAGCTGTTTGCCAAATTATTAAGCAATGTGATATATGCTAACAGTATTTACCTGTACCTCATTTGGGAATAAATCACTGAGGACGACTACCTAATCATTCATAGCAAATGGTTGTTACTAACATTGCAGAGTTTGGAAAATTAAGAGATGTGCATGTGACAATTGATACATATTCAGGATTCTTGATGGACACTACACAACCTGGAGAAGCCACTAAGCATGTAATAATTTATTGCTTAAAAGGCTTCTCGTGTATGGGAACCCCACAAATCATAAAGACAAATAATGTGACTGCATAAGTTAGTAAAGCAGTTCAGCAATTTTGTTCCCAATGGAATATCGAATATAAGACAGGTATTCCTTATAATCCTCAAAAATAAGGAATTGTGGAGCATGCCCATGGCTCCTTGAAAGCACTTGAAAAAATAAAAGCAGGAGAATTATATCCTCAAATGCCACACAATGGCTTGAATCATGCACTTTTTACACTAAACTTCTTGAATATGGAAGTCCATGAGCAGTCTGCTGTGGACAGATTTTGGCATGATGGCACAAAGGCAACCATTGCTACAGAAAGGTGGAGAAACTCTTGCACTGGATTATGAAAGGGACCAATCCCTGTGTTGATATAGGGTTGAGGGTATGTCTGTGTTTTTTCACAGGGTAAGGTTCAAGCAAGATTGCTTCCAGAACATTTAGTTCGATGCCTCCAGCACAGGAGTACCAGCCTGATGATATCACAGCTTCTGATGACTCCATAAGAGAAGCAGAAAGATTCCTGAACCCATAGTCATGGGTCATGATTTCCTCATACCACCATGCTGCAGGTCAAGGAAACGGATACCTGAACCAGTGTTCCTGACTCACAACACCATGCTGCAGTCTGACAAGGGAAAGAAGATCATGGTGATGACTGGTGATTCCTAGATTTTTTGATAAAATCGCTACACAAACTTCCAGAAGTAGTGAGTCCTGTTTACTTTGGAACCAGACCAGAAACACAGAGTGAACACTTGACTATTTTTACTTCTGGATGATGAACTCAGATTGCCAATGAGGTATTAAGTCTGTGGTTGAAATGTTGAAAGAACCTGAGAACTGAGACCTCAATTTTCCCCAGGGGGGATAAAGACATATTACAAGTAGTGACGAGAACCCCTCATCAGATATGAGGAGAGTAGCCTAAGGGTTCTGCTTCTACTCAGATACTGTGACAAATGCTTAAAAGAGGAATTGTATTTGGACTCTCACCTATTGTAAAAATATTCTCTTGTCTTTTGTTTAGAATGGATTTAAGAGAATCATGATTTGACAAATTGTATTATGGTATTGTCCTGTTAAATTGTGTTATGGTATTGACCTGTTAGTGTTTTAGTTTATTATAAGATGTTAATGACTAAATTGTTATAACTTGTCCAAGAAATGTTTGAAATTACCAATGAATCTTGAATTTGACATGTTTGATAAGACAAATTTAGATTTTGATACAACTGAATACTAACAAGACACACTACAGACCAATTCAAAGTGGGCATTCCCAACCCTGGTGATCCTCCACTCCTTTAATTAGGAGATTTATAAACAAAAAGTAGGCATAGCACAAAGTATTAACTGCTGATGAGCTCTCTTGAAAGGAACTTGGCTCAGAGACACAGAGCCCAGTGCTTTATCTCTTAACCCTGTGATTACAAAGGTCAGCAGTCACTGATGGGTTTAATCCTTTTTCCACCCAAGTGCCAAACACAAGGACTTGCATGGTTGGAATATATATTCTGAAGATGGGTAAGTCTGGGAAATGGGAAAGTGTTCACATGAGGCAGATGCAAACATCTGTACTGTTGCAGAAGTATAGGCTTTATTAAAGTTAATAAGAAGGGAGTGTTAAGGAAAAGTAAGAAAAGGGCAGATCCACTGGCGCAAGAAATCCAATTAGGTCAAATCAAACCAGATCAAAATGCCATCGTTTTATTAAGTACGACGTTCTCAGGTGACTGAATGCATGGCTGGGATACAGAAAAGCAGGGAGCCAATGTCGACCCGAAAACCACACGTTTCTCCTTTGGGTGGCAACTTAAATACCCTGTGGGAGTGGTCATGACCCTCCCAGGGAGGGGTCAGGACATGGCATGCTGGGATTTGGAGTCCAGAGCAATGCAACTCCCAGGCCAGGTTGGCTGGGATAAATGCCAGGGGCTGGAGGCTATGCTCCCAACTTAACAGGGAGGAACTGTGGAGGCCAAAAATTGTGAGCGTATTTCCAAGTTGACAGAAGGTCAGTGAGTTAGATCTTACCTCCAGTTCCTTCAAAGTTATTATGTTTCTGCCTCAAACAATGGTCCAACCTAGATTTAGATCAGAGAGTTCTGCTTTCTCAAGGTTATTGTCAACAGGTGTAACTAATAGCCAGAACATATACTTCAGGAATAGAGAAGTAGATATGTTTTCTACCTCAAACAAAAGTCTATGTATCTCAATAAAGAAAGTAACTAGTACATAAAAGAAATTGTTAGAGGAATCTAAATATAGAATTGTCTTTAGTAAAAAAGATCTTAAATCTTTGAAATTAATAATAACTTGATGGTACCAGAATTAAGAAACCAGAAAGGTCTGACAAGTTATGAAGGACTAGATAATTTATTTAAGGTACATAGAGTGAGACTTAGAGACCATATATTGTATTCTCTCTTTCTCCTCTCCTCTCCTCTCCTCTCCTCTCCTCTCCTCTCCTCTCCTCTCCTCTCCCCTCCCCTCCCCTCCCCTCCCCTCCCCTCCCTCCCTCCCTCCCTCCCTCCCTCCCTCCCTCCCTCCCTCCCTCCCTCTCTCTCTCTCTCTCTCTCTCTCTCTCTCTCTCTCTCTCATTCCAATGCTGCACACCTTGAGGTTGGCTTTCCCATTCCTGTTCCACAAGTTTCCCCTTGCAATACAGAATAATATTAGCAACTTTTGAAGCTAGCTTGGGATCATTTGACTCTGTGTTTTCCCCTGTTTACACATTCAGTTACATCGGGTGCCCCATCACGGGTTGAGGGGACTGGTCAACTCTATTTTGAGGACCCTGTGGCACTCCCATTTTGCCAGCTACATAGTACATTGGGCACTGACTCTCCCCGCCCATGTCACCAGCCGGTGGCTCCTGCTTCACAAACACTGCTGGGCCCTGTGTGTCCCGGGAATGCAGTGTGGCTCTCCTCATGTCACTGCCTCTCCAGCCATTGATCCCCAGAGAGCACACAGTCCGTGATTCACACTGATGGAAGGCTCTGTTTTATCTTTATCCTGGTCACCAAATGTCTGAATTGCTTTGATCACTTTAATAGCTACTCTTAATTTGTTAAAGAAATCATATTTTCCAGTATCTAATGCATATAATCCAATTAGGGATTTTCTGCTGCTTGCATCTCTCAGCCACGTGGCTGCAATGGTGACACCTGCTGGCTGGTATTTGTTATTACACATGCTCCAATTGACTATAACTGGGTAAACTAGAAAAATGGGTCAATAATGTAACAATCCATAAATTCAATAAGTTTTTACTTATGCTATGGATAGTATTCAGCAATGCTTATGTGATTTTTCTTATACACCCCTTCATTTGATTATAGGTATTAACTTTGCTTTCAATTATCTCATTAAAAATGGTTTGGTAATAGAGCAAAAAATAAGGCATTTTAGAAATGATACAGTCTTTACAGACTAATAATGAACAGCAAAAAGGGAAAATCAGCACTTTGGAGAAGAATATGACCAATTTGATGGGCAAAATTCAGTCAGTGATGGAAGGTGCTAAGACATTGCTTGAGAGAATTCATGTTGTTGAATTTAATAATTATAATCTGTTGAACAGCTATGATAGAATGGCAGATAGGGTGTCTCTAAAGAAAGGTCATATGCAGCCATCAAAGTTATGTCTAAGGATGAGATGTTATCTTTACTGGAATAATTATTTATGTTGGAATTCTCAGTGAGCCATTAAAATAGAACACTGGATAGGAGATCCAGACATTACAAAAGGAAGTGGTTAAAAGATTTGAAAAAACTGAAGAATTTACTGAAACTGATGAGCAGGGACAGAAGATACAAAGACAGGATTTAGCCTCATCCATACATGTCAGACTCTGGGATGACTTTTTCAGAGTTATAACTGCCTATACAGTGATCTTCTCAGAAAGACCATCTGGCAACAAATACCCTAAAGTAGTCAAAGAATAAACACGAGAACCTGTATGTATGAGTGACCTAAAAGACACTACACAAGCAATACTGGCTTATAGACTGCATTCACCTTTTGTAAGGAAAATTGTGAAAACATGGGCTTAAGGCAATAAGGTCACCCCACACAGGTGGCTTCAGTTAATCTCAGAGGTCCTAGAAGATTGACCTCAGATGCTTCTGAAGTGTTAATAGAGAGAAGAGATTAAAATTTTACAACAGAGAAAAGCAAAAGGATTTTTCCAAGATCAAATTCTTGGTGAGGGACGTTATTTTGAATCTCAGGACCAGGCTCTCTATAACAAATACACCTAGTCCCAGTTTAGCACAGTAGCTTTAAATACTTGGGACATAATTCAGGAACTAGAAAGGAGAATTGAATTATTTATTAGGGTTAAACACTGACAGAACTCTTTAGTTACTGTTTACAAAGATTAACTAAGGAGTACAGACCCAGAAGCTACATGTGTACTTATTAAATCTTTGGCTTTTGAAAATGACAATTTAGATCTGGGTGGTGGTGAAGCATGCCTTAAATCTCATCACTTGGGAGGCAGAGGCAGGCAGATCTCTGTGAGTTTGAGGCCAGCCTGGTCTAAAAAGTACTAGTTCCAGGATAGGCTTCAAAGCTACAGAGAAACCCTGTCTTGAAAAAAAATAAGAAACAAGCAAATGCCAACTTAAAATGTAAAAGGATCCTCGGGCCTTTAAAAGTCAGATTAACACCAATAGATAAATAGATCTTGCAAACAGTGAATGTTGAGATATGTGAATATACTACTGAAACTTGGGTAAGAGAAGCAATTTCCAATGGTAAAAGGAGACACCAAAATGTCATTTTTTTAAAAAAAAAATTGTGGTAGAATGAGACATCTGAAACAGGATTGGAGACAAGGAATTCCTGGAAACAAGGTCCCCTTAGGAAACAGGTGCTTGAGCTCTGGGTGATTTCCACGGGACACAGAAGAACTTGGACTTTCCCTTCCTGTGGCATGAGTTTCCCCTTATAATATGTAAAAATATAATTGTTTATCTGTAAGGTAGCCTGGTTATTTCCTGAATGAAGCTAATTTCTCCAGATGAGTGTATTTATATAAATGAAGAAAGGTGAGAAATCAAAAAGGGTTATTATCACTAAATGCACAGGATTTCTGTCCATATAATTTTAGGTGTGCAAAAAAAATAGAGACTTCATAATGCTTGAATAGATTTGACACTTGTAGACGTGTTTTCTTCCCAGTCTTATGTAAGCGAATGTGTGTTACCTGAAGATATTTCCAAAATATTTATAGTCACATTCCCTTCAGTATGAATCTTCTCAGGTCATCAGAGTACTGTGATTTGCAAAGGCCTTAGTAGACTCCTTATCTACTAAAAGTTTACTCTCATATAAGGACTACCAAGAAGAGGAAAACTTTACCACACTGATTGCACCTAAAGTGTTTGACAAGCTGGACTGTGGTGTCACACCCCTTTAATCCAGCACTTGTGAGACAGAGACTGACAAATCTCTATGAGTTAAAGGCCAGCCTTGTCTATGAGTGAGTTCCAGAACAAACTCCAATGCTACAGAGAAACCCTGTTGTAATATGAAAGGCGGGCTGCGTCCCGCCACCCGGCTAGCTTTACCCGAAACAATTACAAGGAAACTATATTCTTTTAAACACTTCCTGGCCCATTAGTTCCAGCCTCTTACTGGCTAGCTCTTACATATTGATCTAACCCATTTCTAATAATCTGTGTAGCCCACGAGGTGGCTTAGCAGGGAAGATCTTAACCTGCATCTGTGTCTGGTGGGAGAATCATGGCAGCTGCCTGACTCAGCTTCTTTCTCCCAGCATTCTGTTCTGTTTACTCCACCTACCTAAGGGTTGGCCTATCAAATGGGCCTAGGCAGTTTCTTTATTAATTAACCAATGAAAGCAACAGATTAGATACAAGACCCACCTCCATCAAAACCCTACCCCAATAAACCAAAAAAAAAAAAAAAGAGTTTCTTTGCAGTATGATTTTATTCTCAAGATTATAAAGCCTGATGACACATACAAAGGCTCTACCACACTGGCTAAAATTGTAGGGTTTCTATTCAGCATGTGTTCTTGGGTGGATGTGTACACTTCTACAACATGCCAAAGGCTTTACTACATTGAGTACATTCATAAGGTTTCTCTCCAGTATGTGTTCTTTTATGTGTTTTTAGACTACGGAGTTGTGAAAATGCTTTATCACATTGATTACATTCATATGGCTTCTCTCCAGTATGTGTTCTTTTGTGAAGTTTGAGAGTACTGGTATATGAAAAGGCTTTACCACATTGATTACATTCATAGGGTTTCTCTCCAGTATGTGTTCTTTTGTGTCTTTGGAGTTTAGAGCACTCTGAAAAAGCTTTATTACATTGCTTACATTCAAAGGGCTTCTCTCCAGTATGTGTTCTTTTATGTATTTGGAGACTACTGTTCCTTGAAAAGGCTTTACCACATAGATTACACTGATAAGGTTTCTCTCCAGTATGTGTTCTTTTATGTATTTGGAGACTACTGTTCTGTGAAAAAGCTTTACCACATTGATTACACTGATAAGGTTTCTCTCCAGTATGTATCCTCTGATGTACTCGAACTTTACTGTTCTGTGAAAAGGCTTTACCACAGTGATTACACTGATAAGGTTTCTCTCCAGTATGTGTTCTTTTATGTACTTGGAGATTATATTGACGTAGAAATACTTTACCACATTCATTACATTCGAAGCGTTTCTCTTTAATATGTGTTCTTTCATGTATTTGAAGTTTAGAGCATTTTGAAAAAGCTTTATTACATTTATTACATTCATCAGTTTTCTCTCCAGAATGTTGTCTTCTGTGAACCTGAAGACTTCTGACATATGAAATGTCTTTACTGCATTGATTACTTTCATAGAGATTCTCTTCAGCATCTGTACTTTGAAGTAATTGGAGAAAACTGGTACCTTGAAAGGCTTCATCATATTGAATACCATCATATGGCTTCTCTGCAGAATGAAATTTTTCAAGCCTTTGAAGGTGACTGTAACATGCAAAGACTTTATCACACTGAGTATATTCAGAGGGCGTTTGTCCATTATGGTTTCTCTCATCCCTGCAAAGATAATTGGCACATATAAAAGTTTTACCATGTTTATTACATTGATGAATCTTAATATCTGTATGAATTAATTTTATGATTTTGTTTAATTGTAAAGAGGAGTCAGATTTTAAGTTTTACATTCATGGTGCTCTCTTTCAGTATGGGATGTTTTGTGTGTTTGAAGAACCTTTGATAGTATGGGTCTATTTTTAAATGACCCACATTTATAGCATCGTTTTATATGAATTTTTTTTACATATTTGAAAGGAACTAGACGAACTCAGTTTTAAATAACCTTACATTGGGAATCTTATGTTTTCCTGTAGTGCAATACCTACCACAAGAAAGTGTACTATAACAAACAAAAGTAAGGACACAGTCCAACACTCATAGGGCTTATCTTCAGTGTGAGTTTGCTGATGACTTCCGAAGGAATTTTGAAAACCAATTAAATATAATCTTATAGCACATTCAACATATCTGCCCAGTGTTGAAATACTAAATATCTTTCCAATCTTCTCATTATTCTGAAAGAGATACAGTCTGTCTTTCCATTTTGGGAAGCTCACTTGTGACATATGACATTCTTATTAAAGGAAGAAGAATTGTCCCTTGAATTCACAGAGTTTGACTTTTTGTAATTGGCAGACATGTGGTGTAGGAATTAATGTTTCTCCACAAGAGCCTTTTTGACTCTCATGACCCAACTCTTTCAACAAGTTTGGCAAAGTCACAAGTACATGAGTAACATGCACTTTACAACAGAGTATTTTTGGGACGTTTTAAACATATACTTATTATCTATTCAATGTGTCTATGTGTGTTATCTGAGTGGTATGAAACTAAATGGATTAGCAGCTCTACAGCATAATTCTCATGGTAGTATCAGTAAAGACATTGTTTCCTTCTCTTCTGTTTAGAGGAATGCACACACCATTTACCTCATATTGAGGCATATGATTTTATGAGAAATTAATAATCAACCATATACTTTGTGGTCTACTTATTCATACTATTTTTTTCTTTAAATCTTCCGGGACAAATTAAAATTTCTTCAGAGACAAATATACACCAAGTTGCAAATAAAAATTACCTTCCATGTTTTCTAGCACTTTGACAATACTCTTCAAAACTATGGTCTTCCCAACTATAGCCTAAAATATAGGAACAGAAAGTAGATAATATATTAAAGGATATTGTACAAAATTGAATACCTTAAGTGAACCATGCCTAAGTTATTTGGCTCATTCTTACTCTTTCTCAAACACAAGTATACAAAAGTATCAATAAATAATACACAGTTGTCTCCTTATTTTAAAATGTGAAGGAAATTTCACAATCTTACCAAGAGTGGTGAGGTTCCTGTATGTCTCCTGCATCACATCTTTGTAGAGACTCTTTTGGGAAGAATTCAGCAAAATCCGTTCATCCTCAGTGAAGTCAATGTGAACATCCTCATCGGTCACTAAATTCTAGAAGAATCCAATCAACAATAAAACAAAGTGTGATCCTGACATTGGATACTTCTTTTACAATGATATATTTGTATATTGCTGCTGCTTCCCACACTTCTGCCATGCCACTGCTTTATAATATAAACAAAAGTCACTGTAGAAGGAAACTGAAGAAGAGGCTCATATGTGCCACTTGTTGGCCCTTTAAATAGGATACAGCCTTGAGAAAGAAATGCTAATAAACAGACATACAGAGACAGACAAGCAATCAGATCAACACTACTGAGAAAACATTACAGAAATAATGAGACCAATGATTATCTAGAAAAAGGATGGCAAAATTGGGTATATTCACTTGTGACTTTAATCCCAGTGATCAATGTAAAAGCAGATGAAATAAATTGAGTTGGATGTCGGTCAAAGCCTATGCAATGACTTGCAGGTAAGCCAGAGTTACAAATTAATAAAACCCAGTATACATCCATAATCATTTAAATAAAAAAAAATAAAAATAAATCAGAGGTTTTAAATGAAGTTCTTACACAAACTTTTGTATTTACTTTAGTTCTACATTCATCTTCCAGAACTTGCAGTGGCCCAGTTTAAACTGTTTCATAATAAGATCTTGAAAGGGAGTGCATGTTTAACACTTACAAATGGACCAAAGAAAACTCCAGCCCTGCAAATGATCATAAACAACATAGAGTAAGGTAGATGGGTCAGCAATTAAGCGGTCTTGCTGTCCTTGCAGATAAGTGGGCACAATTACCAGTACTAATAGGGACTTGTAATTATCCATTACTTCAACTTCATAGGTTCTGAGGCCTCTTGTGACAACCATGAAAAACAGGCACGCCTGTGGTACATACGCTTGTATACAGATACAACCTCATATTCATTGAAAGCATTCAAAACAAAACAAAAAAAAATAGAGGCAGGTAGAAAGTCACACGCCTGCAGTGCAATGATTCAGATAGCAGAGGTATTGATGTCATGGATATTACTCTCTTGGGAAAGGAAATGATACCCTCCACCAAACTTCAAATTTCAAGAAGTTCAGCATCGGAACTTATTCTTGAAATGTACAAAAACCTATCTTCCAGGCTCATCAGACAATAAAAGAATACAGAAAAATAACAAGCATGTTGCTCTGCCATTAATCCCTCTGTGCAGTAGCCAGGAACATTTTATTTCTGAGTTGAGAACAGCATGGTCTAAGGAGCTACACTGAGGACCAAGAGCTACACAGAAAAACATTGTCTTTCAAAATCAAAAGTAAAAACAAAAAATTAAAATAGAAATCAGGATAGCAAAAGGCTTAAGAGTGAACAGAAATTGCTTCAACTGCATATTTTGTCATTGAGTGATACCATCTATGATGGCGGTGAAGTCATAACAGCAGGACACACATAACCAGAAATGGGTTCAGGCTATGAACATGTAAATACAATCCCCAATATAGGAATTTCATCCAAAAGATTTCTCCTACTCAATGTTCTACAAATACAACAAGAATAGCACCCCAGAGAGACAAGTGTTCAACATCTTCTAATCTGGGACCTTTTCCTTCGATCAACTACATTCTGACCCTGATCAATAAATATTCATAGTTATCCCATGATTAAAACGTATTTAGTCTAACTTCAATGACTGTCATAGGCTGGAACAGTTCCTGAAGTGTTTCAGTGTGAAGTCTCTTATAACAATCATGATATTGACTTGACTTGGCCATAACCCAGCCCAATAAAGCCACACCTAATAGTGCCACTCGCTCCCTAGGAGATTATTGGGTCTCACTACATTCAAACTACCAGAGTGGTTTATCTGAGTCTCAAGATAGATAGATTCCCAATTATCTGAGGTACTGCCATAATGGTTACCATAGTGGCTATACAGGTTTACATTCTCAGCAACAATGGGGGAGTGTTTCTTTTTGTCCATATCTTTGCCAGTATGATATGTTATTGATCCTAGCAAATCAACGTTCTACTAATTCAACAACCTTGCCAGCATGACTTTTCTATTATGTTATTGAACCTAGCTATTCTTACAGGTATAAGGTGAATTCTAAAAGCTCTTTTGATGTACATTTGGTTGATGCCTAAGTATATTGAACATTTAGTTAAGTGTTTCTAAGACAGTTTAGATTCATCTATTTAGAACTCCTTGTTTAAATCTGTACCATATTTTTATTCAGTTAATTTATTTCTAGATGTGTTGCTTGAGGTCTTTTGCTTCTGAACAAGTAAATCTAAACTACATAGACAAACATGATGTGTACTCACTGTAAGTGGATATTAACTGTTGAATAAAGACTTATTACTGTACAATCCACAGACCCAGATAGGGTAAGTAACAAAGATGGCTGTAGCAGGGGTGCATGGATCCCAAAGATTCTATTAAATAGACTAGATTTGGTGGGAGTACACAGAGCAAGAACAGGAAGGATCATAAGAGTAAATGTAGGTATGTAGGGGAGAAACACAGCAAGAAATTACTAGAATAGGAAATCTTTCAATGGTTGATGGTCAAACAGTGCAGTAACAACTTTCTGCAATCTGTGAGGGTCATTATAGTGAGGACTCCCTACAACTCAGAAATATGGAGCCTGTACTGGCCATCTTCTGTAATCACATATGGTTCCCAGTAGTGGGACTATAAAACAAGCCATCCACAAAATATTTGACACACACTTGTGGTGTATGGAAGATATATCAGGAAAATGGTGGCTCAAGATTTGTGTAGTGTTTCTCATAGAATCTCCTCAGGGTGCCGCATCTCTTGGCCTGACCCTTACAGTCCTGGGCATTAAACTGCCAATGACCCTGCACCTTCAGTGATGTCCTTTCCTGACCTCTCACAGTGCCAAGCCTTACATCCATATATTCCTTCAAAATATTACCACCCGGTGAAACACATTACAATCTCCACCTACCTGTTGAGGTACAACTGTGGCTACCCCCGGAAGACAGTTGCTCTGTGCTCTTAGAAAACACTTCCCAGACATTTTCAGATCAGTGATGCTGGTCTCGTAATCATCACTAAATTTTTAGCTCTAGCCGTCCAGCATTAAGTATCCAGCAGAACCATATTTTGCTTAAATACTTCCTATAACTTGCTCATCACAGCTGATTCTTCAGCCCCAGCTAACAAGAAACAGAGAATATAACGCCTTCCTTTTATCCTTAAGTCTTAAACCAGAACCATGTGGCCCCAGCTGTCAGGTTCTGCTGTTTACTGGGGTTGGAACAGGGCACCTTGTTTAATTCTATCTTTACCAGCTTTCTGCTTTGGGCTGTATAAGCTTGGATGTTCTGAAACTTGATGTGTAAACTAAGCTGTCCTTGAACTAACAGAGGTGTGCAAGCCTCTATGTCCAGAGTACTAGGATTAAAGTCAATGTGCTACTACCCCCTCAGGCCACGAATCCCTTTTATTAAGCATCTTCAGTAGAGTTATCACTAACATCCACTTGGCAAAGTCTATCTTATGCTGTGTTGAGGATTCTTCTTCCCAGGGAATCAATCAAAATCTCCTTACTTTAGCCTCAGGCAGATTTTTTGAACCAAGGCACTTCCTTCACCAAAATATGACAAGAATCATTTGTAAGAAACATTAAAATTCTTCTCTGAAACCTCTTGAGCTAGCTCCTGATATTTCATTTCGTCATCAAGGTCACTGACCCTTGCTCCTCCTAGTATGACCCTGTATGCAGAGCCAAATGCATTCTTTCCTTTTTGTAAGCCAAAGAATCAAAGACCTTATGATTCGAAACAAAAGCATGGTTGGGACTATCACAGCAATACTCTAGTCCCTGGGACCAACTTCTGTTTTAGTTGTTTTTTTTTTTTTATAAAGAGACACCATGATCAGAGAAACTCTTTTTTTTTTTTTTTTTGGATTTTCGAGACAGGGTTTTTCTGTAACTTTTTGGTTCCTGTCCTGGAACTAGCTCTTCTAGAACAGGCTGGCTTCGAACTCACCGATATCCACGTGCCTCTGCCTCCTGAGTGCTGGGATTAAAGGTGTGCGCTACCATCGCCCGGCTCCAGAGAAACTTTTATAACAAAAGTACTTAATTGAAGAGGCTCACATATAATTTCAGAGGTTGAGTTAATTATCATCATGGCTTGAAGCTTGTAAACTGGCAGCCAGATGTGATACTGGAACTGAGAGTCCTTTGTTCTTGACTAAGAGGAAACAGGACATAGTCTGACACACTGGGAATTATCCTGAGAATAAGAGACCTCAAAAAACCACAGTAACATACTTCCTCCAACAAGACCATGCCAACTCCAGAACAGCCACACCTACCACTACTTCCACTCCATAAGAGATTATGGGGGCCAATTATATTCAAACTAACACAGTGGTATAGCTGAGTCTTGAGGTAGATAGATTCCCAATTATCTGAGGAACTGCCATATTGATTTCCATACTGGCTATACAGGTTTACAACCTCAGCAACAATAGGGGAGTGTTCCTTTTTGTCTGTATTTTTGCCAGTATGATATGTCACTTGTGTTATTGATCCTAGCCAATCTGACAGGTATAAGATTAATCATTAAAGTACTTTTGATTCATATTTCCTTGATAGCTAAGGTTGTTGAACATTTATTATCTGTTTTCCAGCCAGTTTTAGATTCATCTATTTAGAATTCTTTATTTTCGTCTGTAATATATTTTTATTTGATTATTTGATTTTAACATCTAGTTTCCTCAGTTTTTTTTTATTCTGAGCAAGCAAAACCAGAACCACATTGACAAACATGATATGTACTCATATATATGTGGATATTAGCAGTTGAGTAAAAATAATCTCAGTACAATCCATAGACTCAGAAAGGGTAAATTACAAGAATGGCTGTAGCAGGGGATGAATGGATCCCACATGAAAGAAGAAAATAGACTAGATTTTATGAATGAACAGAAAATGGCAAGAGTACCAATCATGGGATAATGGAGGGATGGAGGGAGAATATACAGGGAGAGATGACTGGAATAGGAAATGTTTAAAGTTGATGTGGAAACCTAATGTAGTAGAAACTTTTTGCTAGCTAAGAGGGCAACCGTAGTGAGGACTCCCAGTAACTAAGAATATGGAGCCTGAACCTGTCATCTTCTCCAATGACATATGGCTCCCTGTGGTGGGAATAGAAAAGAAAGCCAGCTATAAAATATCTGACACACAGTGTGTTGTCTGGAAGATATACCAGGAAACTGGTGGCTTAAATTGGTGTAGTGGCAAACCAATGACGGGACTAACTTGAGGACTAAGTGAAAAGAGGCAATCCATGACCAACCCTGCCTGGATGGCAAGGAATGAAAAGTTCAATGGTTCAGAATTTAGAGTAGAACAAAATACAAGTAACAAAAGAGAGAATAATAATCAATAATGATTCCTAGCTCTACTCTAATAAAATCATAGATTGTTTCCTGCCTGTCAACAGATGGCCTTCCTCTGAAAATTGATTATGGCAGATGCAAAGAACTTTACTAAACACTAGCTAAAGCATGTGGAAGCAAGCAGAAATTTGGGTGAGGATTTTTTAGAAGCCAGATGTGTCAAGGACATGGAAAAGACCACAATTTACAGAATCAACTAAGCAGGGATCATAAGGGCCTAGAGAGCCTGAGAGAGCAATTATGGAGCTTACAGTGTCTGAGTTCTATCCTCTCAATGTGCACTTTGGTTGCTTTGCTTGGTGTTTTTCTGGAACTACTAACTGTAAGAGTGTTTCTGACTCTTTTGCTTGCTCTTGGGACGATTTTCCTTCTACTGGGTTGTGTAATCATGAATGGACATGAAGGTTTGTGTCTAGTCTTATTGTATCTAATCATGATGTTTGTTGACATTCCTAGGAGGCCTGCTCTTTCTGAAGGGAAACAGAGGAACAGTGGATGTGGGCCAGTGGGAATGTTGGGGACAAGGGAGTTTAGACACGGTTGAGGCTGTAGTCAGACTGTACTGTATGAGAGAAGAATAAAGAGAATAAACCAAAAGAAATGAAAATGCTTTGAATCTAACTTCACAATCTTTAACAGCCAAAATGTTCTTCAAATATCCAAAGTCTCTTCTGATACTCTAGATAAAATATTGTCTTGTGACATCTTTTAAAATCAGTAAACAAAGTAAACTTTTCAGACATAAAATGATACTGGATATATTCCATTTAGAAAGAGAGGAATATGTCTGTCTGTGTTCCAGTCCTGAATTCAGGCAGAAATCCCATATTCATATACAGACCACGTCAGGCAAAGAACAGGTAGGACACCAGCTCATAAAACTTCTTCATTCCTTTAGTTTCCACAGTCACAATCCACAAACAACTCTCCAGCCATCACCCCTGAGACCTATCCCCAGGCCCCAAGAGCAGGCCAGGCCAGCAAGAAGAAGAGGTAGTTGAACTCAGGCAAAACTCCTGATAAAGCAGAGTCCACATCAATCATTTGAAATCCAGGCAGCCTGTCAACCCACGGATCTCCTCCACTCTTTGAATACCTCCCCCAAACATTATTCCCATCCTACCTGACTTCTTGTCACTGTGTCCTAGACCCCAAAAGAGGTGGAGATGTTCTCTTTGAACAAGACACAGCAGCTGTGAGAAGGCCATGTAGGCCTCTTGTGCACTGACATGTCCACTCCCAAAGTTCCTAGCAAGATGAAATCTTACCCTTAAAGCACCTTGCTAGGCTTTTTCTCTAGAGCAAGGGATTTTTTTAATGATGACAATCTACTTGAAAGTTTCTGCCACCTAATAGTACCCAGAGCTTTTTTCATTACCAAAAAGACTTCTTCATTTCTTTCTGTCCCACTTGTTTAATTTTCTATTGTAAACCCAAATCAGTCATTTATAAAAACTACACAACTGAATCAATACTTTTAAGAAATCAGCCTCTGCTTTTTAATTTCAGCTTACTCAATTTTCACGTAATGGAGAAAGTAAGAATTGTTTGGGACAAAAATATAATCCAATGACCTCTAGATTAATTTTTCATGGAATCTATTTCCGACTGAACTCCTATGAAGTCCACCTTCACTTTCTGCATTCCTCTCAATGCTCCCATCTTTTCAGTCCCATAAGAGTGACTGGTGAAGCTCTGTGTATTTGTTTCTATAGATTTTGCCATCTCCATCTTAATATTCTCATCAATCCTCCAAAAGTCATCAATTTCAAGTTCTTTGCAGTAACAATATCACTCTGTTGCACTACATTTTCTTGTAACTTCCTTGTTATTTGCTCTGACTTAATTCTAATCAAAAGCATCTCCATGTTTACTTAACTGATACTGCAAGATCACAAAGCCATCATCATGGAATCTTAGGATAGAAATTCAAGATAGCAACTGAAGTAAAAAAAAAATAATGGGGAAAGATTTATTAGCTTTTTCTCTCCGTTTTTCACTATCTCAAGTTCAGCTAGCCCTCTTGTCCAGTCAAGCTTTACTTGGTTTTGAGTATTGCCAGACTCAAGGACAGAGTCTTCCTACATCAATCAACACAATTTCTCACAGACATAGTAACTAGTGATTCAGAGTGGGCATGCCCTCAACTGATGTTTCCTCAGAAAACTCTAGGCTACATCATGTTGAGAGGTGAATCTAATTCAAAGAGACTGTAATATATGAAAAAGTTGTAAAAATCAAAACCAGTGCATTCACCATATCAATCACTTAAGGAGAAGAAAAACATTACAGAGATAGCAACAATTAGAAAACACAGATCTCCATTGAAATACAGCAAGCCTCTAAATTCAAGAGAAAAAAAAAACCTAAAACTGTCTGGCCACAGAGAGCACCCAAACCAACAAAACCTCAAGGAAGTCAGAATAATATACTAAATTTTCTGAATACAAAAATTGATTTATGCTGGAGGGGATGTGGAGTATAGAGAACACTCCTCCACTGCCTGTGGGTTTGCAAACTTGTACAACCGTGTTGGAAATCAGTATTTCAGTTTGTCAGAAAATTGTGAATCATCTTACCTCAAGAACCAACAATACCACGCTTTGCCATGTACCAAAGGATGTCAATCATACCACAAGGGCATTTGCTAAAGTATGTCCATATCAGAATTATTTGTAATAGCCAGAACCTGGAAACATAGATGCCCCTCAACCAAAGAATCGATAAAGAAAATGTGGTACATTTATACAATGGAGTACTGCTGAGTGGTAAAAAAAAAAATGACATCTTGCAATGGAAATGGATGGAACTAGAAAATGCCATCCTGTTTGTGGTAACCCAGACTCAAAATCAAGAAAACAGTATTACTCACTCCAAAGTAGATACTACTTATAAAGCAAAGGATAACAAGTCTATAGTCCACAACCACAGAGAAGCTAGGTAACAAGGAGAACATAACAGAAACATATATGGATCCACCTGGACAGGGGAAATAGACAAGATCTCCTGAGTAAATAGGGACAACAGTCCTGTTAGGCAAGGTCATTACAGTTTACAGAGATTTTGTATTTTGGTTGAAGTAGTAAAACTACAGCAATTGGGCTTCATGATAAAGTCAGTACTTTATCCAGATATTTTCATTGCTTTTGTCTGTGGACCCCCCAAAATGGCTAGTCATGCCATTTATCAATCATCTAAAACTGATTATAAAACTCTGTAGTACTAATTTTTATTGGAATCCTTGAGTACCAGCCCAAGTACCCCCTCAGGTTTCAGAACTGGGTATCTACGGCAAGCAAGGATCTCAGGGTAAAACATTTAACTCAAGTATATTACCTCGGCACCTTCTTTATTTTTCATGCTAGAGGGAAAATGAAGGGAAGAAGGCATGGAGAAGAGGAATAATGAGGAGAAGTAGTAGAAGTGAAGAAGAAGAGTAAGAGCAAGGGCAAATCTCCATGAGAATTCTAGTTTTTATAGACATGGTTGGCAAGGACAATAATATGCATTCAAAATCACAGAAAGTGACAGGTAGAACCTGACAAAGCAGTACTCCAGAACAGATAACTTGACCTACGAAAGAGCCAGCATTCAAAGGGAAGATTCTGACATGCCAAGCCCTTAGATAAAATTATTGAACATCCCTGAATCCTTGATTCACCCATGGTTCTCATCTAATCTCTGCTGTGCTACACGCCTCTGGAAACACCCAGAGTTGTTTGTTAGCAAAGGTGGGGCATGCTGTCTTCCTGCTCAGTGCCTGTCTTCTAGAGAAATTTCTATGTGGTCTGTTAGCAGGTAATTTTGTAGGATTGACTCTACGTAAATTTGAGTGCTAGAACAAAGAGTGAAGCCATTGCTCCAAGGCCTCATTATGTGGGGAAATGGAGAAAGGTCAGTCCACTGATCAAGCAGAGGTTGCTCTGCCCTGGTGTTCTGGGAATGTGGCCCATTTCAAAGGGAAGAATCTTGGCTTAACAAGGTTTTTACAGATATGATGGTGACTTTCCAAAATACAAGTGTTCCCACAGCTCTACAAACTAGGTTGTTCCATGTGGATGAGCACATATACACTTCCCGTGGATCTGCCTATTGGTCTGTGCATTGACTATATACTCTTGTGGACTCGAATAAATTTTAACAGCTGCGAAAGCAGTAAGTCTCTCATGATGCTTCCTTCCCTCCCCTTTCTGCACTCTGCCTTCAACAGCTACAGAGTAGGTAAATGGACTCAATTCTTTCACATATCTCTCTTCAATTATGAGTCTCTGGGAAAAGTCAGATGGATTAGAGGACTCTCATTAACTGGTCTATTTTCCCTGCACAATGTCCAGTCAAAGCCTAGCCTGGAAAAAATTGCAAGAGTGTTTTCCCAGCACTGGGTAACAGAGGCAGAATTATCTGTGCTCAAAGCAATCCTCAGGTACACAATGTGGGGGCAAGCCTGAGCTAGAAAACACACTGATATAAAGAGAAATAAAGAGATATAAAGAGAAAGTTTATCCTGTGGATAAACAGGAATATAATGTTTAAAAAAAGGGGGGAAGAGAATACAATAATCATTAGAACAGTAATGCATTTAAAGAAATGAAATTTGAAAGACAATACAAATAATGGTCTTTTTAAAAAGATGAAAATAATGTATTTTAAAATCAGTAAGATAAGATCTGTGGAGATGACTCAGCAGACAAGAACACTGTTCTTCCAGAGGACCCAGCTTCACTTCCCAGCACCCACATGGCAGCTCACAACTGCCTGTAACTCCTGTTCCAGGGGATCTGACAACTTCACACCAATGCTCATAAAGTTAAATAAATCATAATAAATCGTTTTTAAAAATCAGTAAGATAAACCTCAGGTATATTGACTTTGAAAAGGAGTAGGCCATTCCCTTTTAGATGGCATGCCTCTGATAAAAGACAGAATGATATTGCTCACATGCTCATGTTTGCTGCTGAAATCTGGAACCTGATATAGAGTTACAGTCAAGCCGGGCGGTGGTGGTGCATGCCTTTAATCCCAGCACTTGGGAAGCAGAGGCAGGGGGATCTCTGTGAGTTCGAGACCAGCCTGGTCTACAGAGCTAGTTCCAAGACAGGCACCAAATCCTACAGAGAAACCTGTCTTGAAATCAAAAATAATAATAATAATAAGGTTAGCTTGAGGAAGTGAATATTGAATTTCAAATTAGGGAACTATCCGGTGCAAATATGTTCAATCCTGCTTTATCCAGTTAATACAGATCCAAGGATTGAGAAACAGGCCATTGACAACTCTGTATATCAGGTTCCAGATCTCAGCAAGGATATTGCCACAATTATGTCAAAAGTATGTAAGTGACCTGAGCAGCAGGTCATACTTTACTGACAGGGCCCTACGTGCAGTGCCAGAAGGTGAGAAAGACAGGAAAACTGGAACAAAAGTATGAAAAAAGCTGGGACAGAGAAGTCTTGTATAAACTATGTCTTATTTTAAGTAAGCTTCTTAAGATGAATAGCTTCTTGTATACCATTTGTAAGGGGAAATGGAAGGAAATAGGAGATTTCTAGGAAATCAGCAGAAATTACCACACAATGGGACAAACTCAGAATAAGGGTAATCAAGCAATGGAACACAATAGCAGGGTGGTTGTGGAGCAAGCCTTTAATCCCTGCACTGGGCAGGCAGAGGTGGGTGGCTCTCAGGAATTTCGAGGCCAGCCTGGTCTCCAAGAGCTAGTTCCAGGAAAGACTCCAAAGCCACAGAAAAACCCTGTCACAAAAAAAAATGCAACACAAGGAAAACAAAGGCTATCTCAAGAATATTATGGACTATGCCCAAAGTGGCCTTGGGACCATAGTTCACTGTGGTGGGAAGAGTTGGGTTCTCAGGATCTGAAGAACCTCTCCAGAAAGGCACTGGTTCCAAATCCTTACCATCTCTCCCAAACATATTCCTGGTTACAATGAAGGAGTTCTATTTTATTCTTCATAACTCGGGACCTTAGGCAAAACCCCAAGGCCTAGACACTCACTAGGCTGTTCCTGGCTCTGCCAAGAGTATCCCTGGTTTTGAGAAGGAGCTATGTTCTTTCTCCATGAGTTGGACCCTAAATGGAAAGATATCATTGATATGGCCAGCTCTCAACACAACAGCATTTTACTTTTCAAATGACTAACACTTCTCTCAGCATATACATCTGACAGAACTATAATTTTCTCTAAAAAGAATTGGGACTTTAAATCACACCATACCCTAATGTTCATTATGATCTCATAATGACCTTGAGCATTGACCTTCTTCATTGATTTGGGACAGGACTAGTGGCTGTTTATAAGCCAGTGGTGTCTCTGTCATGGTCTAGAGCGAAATGTTTAAACAATCCTTGTAAACAATTTTGTATCCTAGCATCTTAATCTCTACCAGGCCTAGTTAGCACACTACTTCGCTATCTTTGGGTAATTTAGAGGCAACCTTCCTCAGCTAATATCTCCTAAGAATTGGTGAAGCCTTTATTTCAAATTTCTACTCTTCTGCACCATCGGTTAGTGGTAGAGTGGGAAGGAACTCAAGAATGCCATTTACAAACTCCACAAAATTAACTCCAAAGGGATCTTACTCCTAAATGTTAAATGAAAAGGGCAGAGCTTCTGAAAGATAATAGAAAAACTAGGCATCTCCAAGTTTGGGATCCTGTCTTCCATGCTGATGTGAACCATAAAGCTGTTTCTACACACAATTCCCTGCTGGAAATGCTTTTCACAGATGCAGCCCACAGAGGGAAGTCATTCAGAGGCCAAGACCTGGTTCTGGGGAGTTGCAAGGACCATATGGGACCTCAGAGAACTCTGATGGTAGCAGCGGGTTCCTACACTTGCACAAGGAGGGCGTGCCACACTGTCTCCCATGGCTCACCATCCTCACCTCCTCATCTTGGAACAGCAACCCCTTACTCACCATGTCGTGGCTTCCAGGCTCACCCATGTTCTCCAGAGCTCGCTGCAGTAGCACTCACAGCACAGAACACAATCCTCTTGCATGTGCTCAGCTTTAAAATCAATCCAGCAACATGGCGCCAGGAAGTGCCCTGCCTGATTTCTGACTGCCAGGTCGGCCTGGAAGTCTTGATTGGCTAGTGAGGTTTGAGTGACAAGAGCACCTCCCTGAGCTTTACAGTGCATTTAAAGACACAGCGCAGGATTCCTTGGTTCTGCCTTCCACACCAGACCCAGACTTTTACAGATCTGCAGACATATGAATTTCAATATCACTTATGCCTCAATCAGATAGATGACACAGCTATCTTCCTGCAATCCACAGCCACACTGCCTTCATCCTCCTGGGCATGAAGTAACTAGGTAGCACAGCCCATTGCACAATGTGGAGTAGACTGATTCTCCTGTTCAAAAGATGGAAGGGTACACAGAATACTAATGAGTACAGATTTTAGGAAACCAAAGATGATGTTTGTTCTGTGGCTTCAGGCTGACACCAGGAGTCACAGTCACTTCTGACAGCCATGAGAGCAACCCAAGCACCAAATGACAACTAAGTTGATATCTCTTTCTCCTGCCAGAAGATTGCATGATAGCTACAGACTATGTCCCATTACAGACTATGACCAGCTGGCAAATTTAGCTCAGGTTCTCAGGTGTTCACCATTACAGAGGCTTTGAACTGCCACATTCTTAAGCTTAAGTGGGTACAGTCATACCGATTTTTACTATACTTGCTTTATTATTTTATCTTTTATAATCACACGATTAGAAGAATTCTGAATCCTCTCCTCTTTTAAAAGCCATAGATTTATCTATTATAGGCTTTTTGTCTCATGGGTCAATTAGCCTGTAGGTATTTCCATTGGCTGACTCTGGGTGCTGACTGAGGGAGGTATAGCCCTTTAAACTTTCCTGTCTGCCTTTCCTGGCTCCACAACACAGCATGGGTCAGACTCAGCTGGCCACAGCATGTATGCTTGGATTACCCCAATCTCAGCAGTAACCTAGGCCAATTCTAGGGCAAACACCATACCCCCTTCATTCTTTTCACCCAGGCAGAAGTGGGAGAAGCTGTGGCTTGGTGAGCACAGCACTGCTGGTTGCAAGGGTGAAGGCAAAACTTATTTTGGTCTCTCCAAGTCTTGGAGCTCTCTGAAGATGGCAGTGGATACACTATCAGTGCTGTGGGAAAACTATAATATTTAAAAACTCTAAAAATTTTTGCCTTTGTCTCTGCTTCTTTTCAGCTCCTCTGGCCATTAAAATCCATCTTAGCAACTGTACAAATACTTGAGTACTATTTCCTTGTGCCATGTTTACAAATATTTGCATTTTTACTCTCACTTTTATGCCCAGCTTTACTCTTTCATTTTTATATCTACTACTTATTTCTGAGCACTCATTACTTACCTTTCCACCTGTGGTGCAATTTTCTTGTGGGATCCCTCACGTGCTCCCATGTACACGTGACCACACTTCTGTGTATTTTGGGGATCACTGCTCAGGCCCGCATTTAGGTGCCATTTGTTGGCTGACTGTGGCATATTGGGCTGCCATTTGTACACAATGACACCATGCTTTCTAAAAGGTTTTAGAGCCACTTTATGCACGTCATTAGGATTCTCAAATGCTAGCTCTTTAACTATCGATTGCCCTGCTTCTGTGTCTCCAATCAACCTATTAGATGCCTGTGTCAGTCTGGAGACAAAGTCTTGAAATAATTTATCTGGTCCCTGTCATACTAGACAACTCCTCAGCCTGTTCTTTAGAAGACGAAAGTCTACACCAGGCCTTCTTGGCAGCTGCATTAACTTGGACATATACTGTCATATCAAAGTCTAATTGCTGATCTCTGTATTTCCTTTGCACACTCCTGCCTAGCGTTATTCTGCCTAACTATAGGCCAATTCTGGTATATTATTAACCAATGAAGGGAATACATATTCAAAGAATACAGAAGCATTATCCCACAGCAGTGTGAACTTGTGTAATGTGAGCTGATTTAGATCTGTGACATGAAACCGCTGCTATAGTCAATGGCCTGTGTCTGAAACCTTGGGATGACCCAGTTGTGTCAATCAGGACTATACACATTTGTAGGCGAAGATTTCCTTTTCTGACAGTTTCCAAAAACTGACATGGAGACTTAATATTAATTCATAAATGCTTGGCAGAGAGTTTAGGCTTCTTACTAGGTAACTCTAACATTTCAAATTAACCCATATTTCTTATCTATGCTCAGCCATGTGGCGGTACATTTACTAGCATAACACATTCATCTCCTTATATGTCTGCATTTGGTTTGTGAGTTCTCTGACTCTGCTCTTGCTCTTCCCAGACTCCTCAGTTTGGTTTTCCTTCCTATACTTTGTTACTAATAATGACACCAACACATTGTCATGGTATATAGGAGTATTCCACAGTACCTATTTGCAAAACAAAACAAAAATCTACAAAAACCCTTTTCCTTAAATATTCATTTGCTCTAGAGAATCCCCCCAATTGTATACCCAGTAATCTGGTCTGTCTTCATTCACATGACATGCATTAATACATGCTGGAAAATTACAGAATCACTCCCTACTGTGAGCCACAGGATTATGCAGTAATTATACAGTTATCATTTTTTGAGATTGACCCATCAGAATCAATGATTCTGTTGTGATAGATTTAATCAAGATGTGAGGCATATCGGCATAACTGCCTTGTAAATGAACTGGATGTTTCCTGGCTACAGAATTCTCCCATAACTTACTCTCATCTGTTACCTTTTTGGGATATATCGCCCACAGTTCAGCATGATTTGATCTCATTTTGGGCACAATTTCCCCTAACTATGTGCAAAAGCAGGCACAGTATCACAAAAAACCTGTTCCCCATTACCCGATCTTCATTCTTTTTTCCAATGTATACACAGACCTATAACTTCTTGTGATTATCTTTATTGGCAGCCATTTGGCCAGCATTAAGTGTCGAGGCAAAAGTACTTCATTAAAACCATTCATAGATTTCAAGGGCATAGAAATACTACATTCATAAGACTGTAGATTGATAGTCACTCAAATAAACAGAAAAATAAGTATACTCTGGTTTTACTTCATTTACAGATAAGAGAAGAGATTGGCCTAAAGTAACCTTGCTGTTAAAGACTCCTAAATCTTTATACTCACCTTCACCTAAATTTATAGATGACTTTAGTCCATGAGATTTGCTACTTATATTTTACTCTCCCAGATAGGAAGAAAAAGAATTAAATATCTGCCCACAGCCCAAAGAAGACAATCCATCTTTTTCTGGGGCCTCCAGACTTACACTACCAATGACCAAAGTGGCAGAGAGGCATCAAAAACCAGATCTGTTCATTTAGAGCTTCAGTACCTCTTATCAAGGTTTATTTTGGGGGTAAATCCCACTAAACCATTCAGCGTTTAGAAAGATTTGATATAGCAGTGGGAAATCTGACTAATAGGATCTGAGCAGAAAGAATAAATAAATTAACTCACACACATCCTTTTATCGCGTCCTGTTTATTCTTTCTATGGCCTCTCTATTAACCATGCTGTTCATAGTTCTTTGCTGTTCCTGGTGGTTATGCTGTGCTTGCTGTTCCCACCTAGCATGAGCTTTCCAGCCTATATAACCCACACAGACATTAACAGTCATCTCTACATGCACTACAGAATCATAAAAAATAAGTA
Source organism: Microtus pennsylvanicus (assembly GCF_037038515.1). Taxonomy (NCBI): domain Eukaryota; kingdom Metazoa; phylum Chordata; class Mammalia; order Rodentia; family Cricetidae; genus Microtus; species Microtus pennsylvanicus. The sequence goes on from NC_134579.1 coordinate 90,243,506, forward strand.
GGAGGGACCTGACAAAGCAGCCCTGCAGGAAAAGTGACACCACACAAGAAGGGCCCGTATCCAAGGGGACATATCTGACATTCCAAACCTCTGGATAGGATCAGTAGACTTCCATAAACCCTGGACTCACCCACTCCCCTCAGCCCAGTCTCAACTGTAATCACCAGCTTATGATACCCAGACCTGTTTGCCAGTAAGGGTGGGCATGTTGTCTTTCTATCTTTTTCGAATTTCTACATGGTCTATTAGCAAGGGAAATTATGGGGTATTAATGTAATGTAGACTTGACTATTCAACATAGAGTGAAAGTTATTGCTCAAAAGTCGCGTGGCATTTGTGAATGAGAGAAGGTTATTTGGTACCCATATACTGCTTGGGTACTTTGGTGTGAATAACTTTTTGAAGGGGAGAAATGCCATGATTTCACAAGATTTCTGCAGAATTGACAGTGACTGTCCAAAACACAAGTGTCCCCAAAGCTCTCAATCCGGTTCTCCATATGGAGTGCATATTCCTGAGAATCGGCCTATAGGTCTGTCAGCTGTGCCTTCATTGTGTAACACTTGTGGCTGCAACATCGCCCCTTCCTTTTTTAAATCAAAACAGCATGTGCAGATTTTTCTGAGAAATAAATAATAATTTTAAAATTAATGCCAAATAGTCTATTGATGACAACCAGAGAACTAGTTTGTCTATCCTACAGATGAGTTTTACAGGTTTTTAGAATATCTCTCATCTATGGTAAAACACAGCACTAATATAAAAGTTGACAGTTATTATGACATGATGTAGTTAAGTCCATCTAAAAGTTGTAGAATTTCTTAAAGAAAGGATTGTAAGTTTAGAAGGCTAGTTTTGTCTATTAGTCATTGATTATTAGAATGTACGTTGATGAAGAATGGTTAGGTGGAGTTTACCTGGTGTGCATCTGTGGGACCATGCTTGCAGTTGAAATAGACCTGGTAAGTAAAGTTTGTGATCAAGGCAAAAATAACCCGTTTTATTCACGACAGGGCATTACCAACTTTCTCAAAACATACATAGCTAGATTTTCATAGCAGAACAGTTGTCAGAAATACACGAGGAGAGTGTCTGATAACATATACATTACAGTCTCATGGGCAGAATATAGACATTAGTGATAGAATATTTTTAAAGGCAGTCTAGTCTCTGGGGCATAGAGTTTAACACAGTAAAAGGTGACATAAGATGCGAGGTTCTCTCATAGTTGCTTCCTGCTGATAAGGGGAGAAGTTGTAGGTCTTGTCTTGAAGGCTGGAACATAGTGGAAACCCATGGAGACCAGGGAAGAGCAGGCTGCCTTAGACTCTGTGAGGCCTACAGGCAGCCTTGGAGCAGTCTGTGTCAGGAGAATGCAATAGGGATTCCTTGGGTGAGAGCTGCAGAGAGAGCTGGAGGGCAAGGTGCACAGCTGTGGCAAGGAAGCTGCCTAGAAATCTCTAACAGCTTAAATAATTATAAATACGGTGGAATAAATACATGTTAATGGAAGAATAGGAAGTTAAGGAATCTTAAAGAAGAAACTTTATCTCTTAGGTGCACACATGAAGTTTTTAAGTGCACAGTTTTGGCAGATTAAAAAAAGGCAAACCAGGCAAGGGAGACAGGGAAAGTTCCTCTCCTGTACAAAAGAATTATGCAGGTGGAAAAACAAATTACAAACAAATAATACTTAGCTGAGTTTACTTTTAGTTGTGACAATGTTGCTGGATCTAAATCGATCTCTTGAAGCTCATAAGAATCATTGTTAAGAGGCAAAAATGTTATATCTGAAAGACCCTCGTCGAGGACCTTTTGTCGGGAGGAGACCTCCCCAACACCAAGGAACAGGCCTAGACCGCAAGGATGCAAATCGCAAGAGGTTTATTGAGTAGACACAGGTACCTGCGGGCGGCAAGATCTCTCAGAAGACTTGCGCGCCTGCCAACTGGAGGGTGGGCTTTTTATAGGGAAGAGCAAAAAGCAAGTTTACAGAAGCAAAAGCGTGGTTATTGGAATGAGGCGGGGGGAGGGGGGGCATGAATGGTTTCCTCTCTCAGCATGGATGTCTGACAACAGTCATCCTGTTCCTATCTTATAGATATCCTGTTTTGCAGTCAACCTGCTTTGTTGATGTCCTATCTTATTGATATCCTGCCTTGCAGTCTTCCTATCTCATAGACATCCTGCTCTCTCAAGCACATGGGATGTTCTTACGAAAGCAAACAGGACCTTCCACCAGGAGCATGCTAGCTGCGGGTTTTGAGGAGGGGGTCTGTAGGGTCTTTCAATATCTATTAGGTTATTACTATTTGTGGTCTGTACTGAAATTCATACTGTGAAAGAAGCAAAGAGACAGCTATTTTGCAGCTATATTTTATCTATACCTGTAAGGTAAATAGCACTTAATATGACAGTTATACAGTTGAAGAAATAGGTCCCTAGTATTAGAATGAAAAAAAAATGTTTAGAGTTAAATGAAGAGTACAGGTTTTAAATTTAAAGAGCGAACAGCGGCATGTGTTTTTTTGTTTTGTTTTGTTTTTGTTCTTAGATGGCTGGGATGGCCTAGGACTGTAGGAGAGTGGCAGCTTGCTGATACCTGAGCAAGCTGGGATAGACAGTGAAAGGGCAGGGGTGAGGGGCAGAAAGAGCTGTCTGGGAGAGTGCACACAATTAGACTGATGCAGAGTTAATGTGCAATATAAAGTAAGATTTATTTCATTATCTTGAATGTCTCCAATCCAAGTGGAAAAATCCTGTAGAGTTTTCACAAGTCATCGGAGAGAACATCCTCTCAGGGACTTGGTCTTGAATGGGCTAGCAGGAACTCTCTGTGCCTGGCCACTTATTTTTTTGTAAACATTACTGAAGAAGGATAGCCTCACCCAGAAAGAAAGAGAGGTTTTAGACAGGTGACAGGAAGAAAAGCTGTAGGAATCATTTATGCAATGTTGAAAAATCATCATTTGGGTTTTTAAAGCATCTAAAATGGTCTCTCCACAAAGCCTAAGGCTGGGGGCGTGTTAGTGAAATTTGCTTTGTCATTTAAATGAGAAGCACCAGGGGTAGGTACCTGGGTTTCCTACAAGACAGTTTTAGGGTTTAAAGTACAAGTTTGATCATTTAGCTTTCAGCAAGTTACAGTAAAGAAATCTCTTCAGAGCAGGCAGGGATCTGAACTCCACTTAAGGTCTACTGACCTGGCAGCAGTACATTCATTCACTGGGCAGTGTTTGTGGCTCCAACATCCTCTCCTTGTTTCAACTGCTTAGAGAAAAAGGTGTAAACATCTGATGGAAACAACCCCTAGAGGCTGCTAATCTTTGGCAAAAGTGCTCTTGAACCAAGGGACAGATGTTTCCCCTGGTTGTTACATAGTTTGCCTTGTTACCCTCTACCCTATGCCTACTGGGGAGAAAACCAGTTCAGTAAAAAGGCAGCCTTGCCTTGCTCCTAATTTTTACTGATTCTAAATCCATTAACTTCTCATCTAATCACTTAAGAATATAGTGTAGCACACAAGTCCCCCTTCTAGATTTCAGTGATGATTTAATCTCTCCCTTAATAAACCTCTCCACTCACTATCCACAGCCACCTAGAGACATAAAGTAAGCTGGCAGCTACTGCTTAGTGTGTAAAAATCCTTCTCTGTCTTTTATGGCCATGAAAGAATTCCAGTCCTGGACTCTACTAGGGCTGGAGAATTGTAAGTGTATAACAACTGAAAATCTTTGCAGCACAAGAGAACAAGAAAGAGAGAACAATAAGGAGACATATATGCTCAGGAAAAATCACCAGTTAGTAAATGCATTTTTTTTAATCTTTCCAACATTTATTCTAAAATGAAAGGAATCCAAAGAAAGCCATGTTTCAGTACAAATCAAAAGTTGGTTTCTCAGTCTTGAGCAGGTTCCATGCCATGAGTGTTATGTTCTAATGAGGCATTAGGACATGGGGTGTTGGCGGTGGCCCTCCCACTTGACAGCATGGACAAAGATGATTGAGGAGAGGGTTCTTTCCATGCTACGTAATGGTGTGAGAAGCCAGGCCCATGCACATCCTGAGGAAAGGGGCTGTAACCTCCCCCAGTTCTGTGGATTCTCACAATCAGCCATGACGCACAGACTCATGGGAAGTTGCCTAATTTAAGAAGTTCTTGCCAGCACCTTTGTATCCCTATTCCTTGGTGAATTCTTTGGCTCCTTTAGACTTCAATGGCCGAGAGCAGTGTGAAAGCAATATGATTTTCATGAACATGGTGAACAATGGCCCCTGGTACCATCCCCTCCCTCCATCCACCTAACTTCCCCACTCTGCACAAGGGCAGATTTCACAGGGCCTGGGCAGGCTTTGCTGAGCTCCAGTGGAAGGCATCTGAGAGGAAGGTGGGCAGGTAGCTCATGGGGAGGTACAAGAGCTTAGCGTCCCAGCTGGTTGAGTACCGGGTGTGAGGATGACAGGAAGTCAATGCATGTTCCATGCAGCCCGTCACCAAAGTAAGGTCCTCTGAGCATGTTTCCACCAAAGACGTCACTGTTCGCAAGTAGGACTGCAAAAATTTCTCTCAATAGATCTCTTTGACCACTGAGCTGGCCTGGTCCCACAGCATCTTGATAATTGACGAATGCCTGTCATTCAGAGCAGTCTTAAAGCCTCCAGGCTCTACAATAGCCACCTTCATCCCAAAATAGGACAGCTCTCTCCTGTAGTCTGCCTGAAGGCCTAGCCACAGGCTCTAGATGCATTTTTTAAACTTAAAGATTTCCTTTACCAGTTGTAAAGCCTTAGCTGAATCCTAAAGGGATCTGAGGGGCTGGTACCCCCAAAAGACGCTGTTTACTGCCCTTACCAGAATCAGTAATTTTTTTTCATAATGGTCACTCCGGAAACAGACTGCCTTCCCTGTCGTGTCCCCCTCCCCCAAACCCCGCAGTGTACTCCGTAAACTGTTCTTCCTGTTCTGAAGGAGAAACCAGGTTCCATATGCAAATCCTTTTCCTGTTACTTCAATGAACAGTTGACTACATGACTCAAATGGGAAATTTTAAATTCAGTGGTGTTATAGTCATTTAATATAAGAATTTATTTGCATTCCCAGGGATAAAGCATATTTCACACTTCAAAGACAGACAAAAATCTGGTTAATAGCAGCATGCACTCAGCTCTGGCTAACGCTAGAAGAGGAGCCAGCCTAGAACTGACTTCGCATTCCACATATGCCGTCATCCTTTTTCTTCTTTTAGTTCATGTCCCAAGTTATACATTGAACAATATAGTGACAGGAGCCTGCAAGTCTAGCCATTTAGGAAGATGAAAATTTACAGAGCAAATCTTTTAGATCATACATTATGATCTGCAACAAGAGAAGCACTAAGACATTTCAAAGATGTACCATTGCCACAATCCTCACACATATAAAAGGGAAATAACACAAAAATGGGGAAAATCGAGTAAGTCCCCAATCCCCACTGTGAATGCTGTTATTAAATGAACAGCCTTGCTGAGCTCTTCAAATGTTAGAATAAGACTGCCTTTTCCTCTGAGAGGGCTAGCTAGATATTAAAGTCACAGTTGCTTCCTTGCAGAACCAGGAGTTCAGTTTATCCAGACCTGCCCTCTGCCTGTCTTAGGGCTTCATTATGGTTTTGGTATGTGGTGTTTGCCTGCCGTTTTCTGTGCACAGTACCTAAGAGGCCAGAAGAGGGCATTAGAACCCTTGGGACTGGAGTTACAGGAGATGGTTAGCCACCAAGATTTCTTGCAATGGATCCTTTTCCTCTTTAACAACAGACAGTGCTCTTAGCTGATAAACTGTCTCTACAGCTGCTTTTTTATTTAAAATTTATTTTCAGGGCTGGAGAGATGGCTCAGAGGTTAAGAGCACTGACTGCTCTTCCAGAGGACCTGAGTTCAATTCCCAGCAACCACATGATGGCTCACAACCATCTGTAATGAGATCTGGCGCCCTCTTCTGGTGTGTGGGAAGCAGAATGTTGTACACATAATAAATAAATTAATTAAAAAATTAAAAATTTATTTTCATACATTTTACTTTATATATTATATAACTTTCACCCTTCTTTGTTCTCTTCACATGTTCATAAATTATTTCCTTTTAATTTTCTCCTTTATATACATGTGTGACTAAGTATGTGCAAATACATGTATAAAACCTGCTGAGGCCATTTCTGTTGGTTGTGTATATTTAGTTCAAGGGCTGAACATGTTCCATTGGATACTCAACTAGTTAGCTCATCCCTGCCTGAGTCAAATTCTCCTACTTAAAGAAAATCTCCAGTAATTAATGAACAAAATGATCTGACCCCAGAGTGACCTAGGATTCCTTGAGTAGGAAACATTATCAAAATTAGAAAACCCTGGGTGCAAATACCTCATCAGATACTTGCAGGTGTAATTAATGACTCTGAAGTTCTGGACCTGCAGCGAGCACTCTGAACACTCATTTGAGCTAATCAGTCTTTCTTGGAACTCTGGGCTCCCTCTACAACCTAATGACATGTTCACTAGGCCGAATAGATGGCTCAGCAGATGACAACACTGGCTGATTATCCATCCACAGAGCCTGACTTTGCTTCCCATAACCCACAAAACAGCTCACAATTCTTTTACTCCAGTTAAAGGGGATCAGATACCCTCTGATGGCCTCCACTTTTGTACTCGGTATATACAATGACAAACTCAAGTTATCAGACAGCAGCAACAAACTTTATGTACTGAGAAATATTATGGTATTCCTTGCGGTCTTTGAGAAAATGTTATGAAAAATGTTTAGTCCTAAGGATAACATACTCTACAAAAAAAAGGAAAAACAAAAGAGACAGCAGTTTATCGTTTTCAAGTGAAAATAGGTTTTATTATTTAAGTTGTTGATTTTCCTCTATCCATCAATGAAAACATGTTTACAATCTGAAAAAAGGCAACATTTTCCTAGTAGAATGTTTCAATTAATCAGTGTGCAGATTTAATGGGAAATGAGTGTGGTGTGCAAGTCTGGTAACCTAATCTTGATCATCAAATGAAGAGAGCCATGAGTCTACCACAAAAACTTGTCTTATGGTGTAACACATATCTGTCAGGGCTAAAATTCCATAATCATATCACACATACATATAATAAACTTTTTCAAATAAATCTCACTGATGTTACATTACCTGGCACCTCTGGATAATTCCCTTAGAAGGAAGCACTTCATGATGAAGTGACAAATGGATAACTAATGGGGACAGGAAGATGCATGGAACTTCAAATAATGTACACATATCCACAGGACATCAGGCTATACTGTGAAATATTCAGTTGATTACTGATTGTCCTACATTTTACATCTCTACCAGTTTGATGAAAATGATGCTGTGGACACACATGAGGTAATGTTTCTTATACTCTATCCTATTATGCATTTTAACATTAATTTTGATAAAATATGTAGATAAAACAGCAAATGTTGGGGTCTAACATGTACCCTTGGACTTATATTCAAGAGACTGACCCATGATGATTATGAGTTCAGATGTATTCATAACTAATTAGTGACATAAAACTAGACTGGATAGCAAATGACATCTCAAGGGAATTTTTGACTATAGGAAAAAAGAAATCCAGGAAAAAAAATTCACCCCCCCCCTCTTTCACAGACAGCATTACTTAAAAAGCATGAATACACACTGCTTAATATTAAAATAATGTTCCACTTACATGATGGACATCTCATTTTATATATTTCAGCAAGAAAATATCTAAGGCTAAGTGATAGTAGAGTAGGAGATGTACAAATATCACAGAAGGAATACAAAGAGCACAAAATAAACTTCATTAAAAGGATTTGCTAAATGTATAGAACACTTTAATATCTCTCACTAACCAGAAACTGCAATGGAGAAATGTCCACCATCACATTAGAGAGAAGATAGTAAATGATTAACTTTGTTCATAATGAAAAAGATATGAAACAAGAATTTCTGACAATAAAGACCACTGTGATGTCTAAAGTCTTTACCATATCATTTACATGAAGAAGATTTTTCTCTTGCAGGAAATCTTCCCTATTATTTGATGTTAAGATTTTAAAAAAAATTCTTCAAAATATTTACAGAGCTAGGGACATGGATAAACAGCTAGGACAAGTTCATTGTCAGGATGAAGGTCAAGTTATTGAGAACTTCCGATAGTTCTGCAATAGGTAGACCCATGGGTCTACCCTTCCTGGGAGCAGGCATGAATATTCACATGCCCACACAAAGGCACACTAAAATAACATAATTAAATAAAATCTTTGACTAGACAATTTTTTCACGCATGAATGTTTTTCTCCTGTAAGCATTCATTCTTGTAACCCAGGTGTTTAGGCCTTTAAAGGCTTACTTCCAGAGTTTTTCTCGATCGTGATTTGGATCATGCAATAGAAAGCAAGAATGTAGACTTGAAGTTACGGATATTAATCATTCTCAATTAATGGCATCATTTGGGAAAATTTAGAAAATATTGTCATCCTGGAAGAAATATGTCATGAGTTTGTTCCTGAGAGTTAACATTCACACACCATTTCATGTTCCTATACTTGGTTCATGCTGCAGGCTGAGGATGTGAGTTCTTAGCCTCTCAATGTAGCTGTCTGACACTTCTTATGACAAAACTATCAAGGGGCTCACGTAACTATGTAGAATCCAGACTCACATTAAAATCTTTATAAATTGACTTAGACATTATGCTTTATCGCAGGCACAGAAGAGGCACTCATACACATCTACAAAATTTTACAACTGGATAAGTGATAGGGGGAGCTTTGTTAATCAATCATCTTTAAGAACTGGAACCTAGTTAAGTTGTGGCTTCCTGGAGCCCAGGAGAAAAACTGAGATGGACCAGGTGCTTGCTCTCTGGGTGATTCTCGTGGGACACAGTGAAACTTGAACTTTCCATTCTTGTGGAATGAGTTTCCCCTTATAATAAGTAAAAATATAATTGTTTATCTTTAAGCTAGCTTGAGTATTTCCTGAATTGAGATAACTTCTACAGATTTATATTTATATAAACTAATATTTGTATTTATATAACTGAAGAAAAGTGACAAATCAAAAAGGGTTACCTTATCATTGAATTCATAGAACTTCTGTCCATATAATTTTGCAGGTGCAAACAAAATAGAGACTTCATAATGCTTGAACAGATTTGACACTTGTAGACTTGTTTTCCTCCCAGTCTTATGTAAGTAAATGTGTGTTGGCTGAACATATTTTCAAAACATTTATAGTCACATTCCCTTCAGTATGAATGTTCTGAGGTCCTCAGAGTACTGTGATATGCAAAGGGCTTAATAGACTTTAAATCCACTAAAAGTTTACTTTTGTATAAACACTACCAAGAAGAATAAAACTTTACTACCCTGATTGCACCTAAAGGGGTTGTCAGGCTGGACTGTGGTGGCATACTCCTTTAATCCTAGCACTTGGGAGACAGAGACAGACAAATCTCTATGAGTTAAAGGTCAGCCTCATCTATGAGTGAGTTCCAAAATAGACTCCAATGCTACAGAGAAAACTCTATCTAGGTAAACCATAAAAGAAAAAGAAAAGAGTTTCTTTGCAGTATGATTTTTTTCTCAAGATTTTGAAGCCTGATGACACATACAAAGACTCTAACACATTAGCTAAAATTGTAGGGTTTCTATACAGCATGTGTTCTTTGATGGATGTGTACACTTCTATGACATGCAAACTCTTTACTACATTGATTACAGTAATAAGGTCTCTCTAGTATGTGTTCTTTTATGTATTTGGAGACTACCTCGGCGTGAAAAGGCTTTAACACATTGATCACATTCATAGGGTTTCTCTCCTGTATGAAGTCTTTTATGTGTTTTTAGACTACTGATTTGTGAAAAGGCTTTACCACATTGACTACATTCATATGGTTTCTCTCCAGTATGTGTTCTTTTGTGAAGTTGGAGACTACTGATATATGAAAAGGCTTTACCACATTGACTACATTCATACGGTTTCTCTCCAGTATGTGTTCTTTTGTGTATATGGAGTTTACAGCTCTGTGAAAAAGCTTTATGACATTGATCACATTCAAAAGGCTTCTCTCCAGTATGTGTTCTTTTATGTCTGCGAAGCTCACCAGGACTCCCAAAAGCTTTACCACATTCTTTACATTGATAAGGTTTCTCTCCAGTATGTGTCCTTTTATGTACTCGAAGACTACTGTCCAGTGAAAAGGCTTTACCACAGTGATTACATACAAAGGGCTTCTCTCCAGTATGTATCATTTTATGTACTCGAAGACTACTGTTCTGTGAAAAGGCTTTACCACATAGATTACACTGATAAGGTTTCTCTCCAGTATGTGTTCTTGTATGTATTTGGAGACTATACTGATGTGCAAAGGCTTTACTACAGTGATTACATTCATAGGGTTTATCTTTAGTATGTGTTCTTTTGTGTATTTGGAGGTTAGCACATTTTGAAAAAGCTTTATCACATTGATTACATTCATAGGGTTTCTCTCCAGCATGTGTTCCTTTAAGTATTTGCAGACAACTGGTACCTTCAAAGGCTTCAACATGTTGAACACCATCATATGGCTTCTCTGCAGAATGAATTTTTTCATGCCTTTGAAGATGACTGTAACATGCAAAGGCTTTATCACATTGAGTATATTCAGAGGGTTTCTCTCCATTATGGTTTCTTTCATACCTGCAAAAATAATTGACACATGTAAAAGTTTTACCACGAACATTACACTGATGAATCTTAATATCTGTAGGAATTAATTTTATGATTTTCTTTAATTGTAAAGAGGAATCAGATTTTAAGTTTACATTCATGGTGCTCTCCTTCAGTACGGGATGTTTTGTGTGTTTGAAGATCTTTTGATGTTAAGGGTTTTTTTTTTTTAATGACCCACATTTATAGCATCGTTTTCTACCAGATTGTTATTTTACATGTTTGAAAGGAACTAGACGAACTCAGTTTTAAGTAACCTTACATTCTTTTTGCATTCTTATGTTTTCCTGTAGTGCAATACCTACCTCAAGAAAGTGTACTAGGACAAACAAAAGTAAGTACACAGTCCAACACTCATAGGCCTTATCTTCAGTGTGAGTTTGCTGATGTCTTCCCAAGGAAATTTGAAAACCAATTAAATATAATCATTTAGCATATTCAACAAATCTACCCAGTGTTGAAATACTAAATATCTTTCCTATCTTCTCATTATTCTGAAAGAGATACAGACCCTCTTTCCATTTTGGGAAGCTTACTTGTGACATATGACATTCTTATTAAAGGAAGAATAAATAAATGGTTATCCATTGAATTCACAGTTTGACTTTCTGTTCCTCACAGACATGTGGTGTAGAAATTAATGTTTCTCCACAAGAGCCCTTTTGACTCACATAAACTAAGTCTATCAATAAGTTTGGCAAAGTCACAAGTACATGAGTAACACTGGCTTTACTACAGTCTATATATTTTTTGGACAGTTTTAAACATATACTTATTATCTATTCAATGTATACATGTGTGTTCCTTGTGCAATATCCGAGTGCTATGAAACTAAATGGATTGGCATTTCTACAGCATAGTTCTCATGGGGCTATGATTCAAATGGTAAGAATGATTAAGGTAAGAAATCATTTGTTTCTCTTCTGACTTTAGAGGAATGCCTTGGAAACATAGACCAGTTATGTCTTATTGAGGCATATGATTTTATGAGAAATCAATAATCATCAATATACGTTAAGCTGTGTTTATTTATACTATTGTTTTTCTTTAAATCATCCAGGACAAATTAAAATTTCTTCAGAGACAAATATATACCAAGTTGCAAATAAAAATTACCTTCCATGTTTTCTAGCACTTTGACAATGATCTTCAAAATTATGGTCTTCCCAACTGTAGCCTAATATATAGTAACAGAAAGAAGATAATATATTAATGAATATTGTGCAAAATAGAATATCTTAAGTGAACTATGCCTTAGTTATTTGGCTCATTCTTACTCTTTTTCCAACAAAAATATAGAAAAGTATCAATAAATAATACAGAGTTGTCCCCTTATTTTAAAACGTGAAGGAAAGTTCACAATCTTACCAATAGCCGTGAGGTTCCTGTATGTCTCCAGCATCACATCTTTGTAGAGACTCTTTTGGGAAGGATTCAGCAAAATCCACTCATCCTGAGTGAAGTTAATGCGCACATCTTCATAGGTCACTGAATTCTAGAATAATCCAACCAACAGTAAAACAAAGTGTGATCCTGACATTGGATTCTTCTTTTAAAATGACATCTTTTTATAATGCTGCTGCTTCTCACACTTCTACCATGACATTACAATTAATGTAATCACCAGTCACTTTAGAAGGAAACTGAAGAGGAGGTTCATGTGTGCCATTCCTTGGCCCTTTAAATAGGATACAGCCTTGAGAAAGAAATGCCAATAAACAGATATACAGAGACAGACAGTCAAGCAGATCAACAGTACTGAGAAAACATTAGAGAAATAAAAGAACAATGATTATCTAGAAAAGTGATGGGGAAATTTTGATATACTGACTCTTGCTTTTAATCCCAGCAATCAATGAAAAAGCAGAAGAATTAAATTGAGGTGGATGTCAGTCAAAGCCTATGCAATGAGTTACAGGTAAACCAGAGTTACAAATTAATAAAACCCAGTATCCATCCAAAAAGCATTCAAATAAAAAGTGTAAAAAGAAATCAGAGGATTTACTGAAGTTCTTACACAAAGTTTTGGATTCACTTTAGTCCTACATTCATCTTCCAGAACCTACAGTGACCCAGTTTAAACTGTTGCATACTAAGATCTGAATAAAGAGAGTGCATGTTAAACAGTTACAAATGGACCAAAGAAAACATCAGCGCTACAAATGATGATCATAAATAACGTAGAGTAAGGGAGATGGGTCAGCAATTAAGCAGTCTTGCTGTCCTTGCAGATAAGTGGGCACAATTGCCAGTACTAAAAGGGAGCTTGTAATTATCCATTATTTCAACTTCATAGGTTCTGAGGCCTCTTGTGAGTACCATGAGGAACAGACACGTGTGTGGTACATACCCTTGAATCCAGATACAACCTCATATTCATTGAAAGCATTCAAAAGAAAATAAATTAGAGGCAGGTAGAAAGTCACACCCCTGCAGTGCAATGATTCAGAAGGCAGAGGTATTAATGCCATGGATACTACTCTCCTGGGAAAGAGAATGATACCCTCCACCAAACTTCAAATTTCAAGATGTAGGTGAAGTTCAAGCATAGCAACTTATCCTTGGGGCTGGAGAGATGGCTCAGTGGCTAAGAGCATTGCCTGCTCTTCCAAAGGTAATGAGTTCAATTCCCGGCAATCGCATGGTGGCTCACAACCATCTGTAATGAGGTCTGCTGCCCTCTTCTGGTCTGCAGACACACACACACAGACAGAATATTCTATACTGTATAAATAAATAAATAAACAAACAAATAAATAAATAAATATTTTTTTAAAAAAAACCTTATACTTGACATGTACAAAAACCTACATTCCAGGCTCAACAGACAATAAAACAATAAACATAAAAAAAAAAAAACCCAAGCATGGTAACTCTGACCAAGGAAGTGAAAGATCTATTTGACAAGAACTTTAAGTCTTTGAAGAAAGAAATTGAAGAGGACACCAGAAAATGGAAGGACCTTGCTTGCTCTTGGATTGGGAGGATCAACATAGTAAAAATGGCAATTCTACCAAAAGCGATCTATAGATTCAATGCATTCTCCATCAAAATCCCATCAAAATTCTTCACAGATCTGGAGAAGACAATAATCAACTTTATATGGAAAAACAAAAAACCCAGGATAGCCAAAACAATCCTATACAATAAAAGATTGTCTGGAGGCATTACCATCCCTGACTTCAAACTCTATTACAGAGCTACAGTAATGAAAACAGCTTGGTATTGGCATAAAAACAGAGAAGTCGACCAATGGAATCGAATAGAAGACCCTGACTTTAACCCACAAACCTATGAACACCTGATTTTTGATAAAGGAGCTAAAAGTATACAATGGAATAAAGGAAGCATCTTCAACAAATGGTGCTGGCAAAACTGGATGTCAATCTGTACAAAAATGAAAATAGATTCATATCTATCATCATGCACAAAACTCAAGTCCAAATGGATTAAAGACCTCAATATCAGCCCGAAAACAGTGAACCTGATAGAAGAGAAAGTGGGAAGTACTCTACAACACATGGGCACAGGAGACCACTTCCTATGTATAACCCCAGCAGCACAGACATTAAGGGCCTCATTGAATAAATGGGACCTCCTGAGACTGAGAAGCTTCTGTAACTAAGACAAAAAGGCAACCCACTTACTGGGAGAAGATCTTCACCAACCCCGCAACTGACAAAGGTCTGATCTCCAAAATATATAAAGAACTCAAGAAATTAGACCGTAAAAGGCTAATCAACCCAATTATAAAATGGGGCACTGAGCTGAACAGAGAATTCTCAACAGAAGAACTTCAAATGGCCAAAAGACACTTAAGGTTATGCTCAACTTCCTTAGCGATCAGGGAAATGCAAATCAAGACAACTTTAAGATACCATCTTACACCTGTCAGAATGGCTAAAATCAAAAACACCAATGATAGCCTTTGCTGGAGAGGTTGTGGAGAAAGGGGTACACACATTCATTGCTGGTGGGAATGCAAACTTGTGCAACCACTTTGGAAAGCAGTGTGGCGGTGTCTCAGGAAATTCGGGATCAACCTACCCCTGGATTCAGCAATACCACTCTTGGGAATATACCCAAGAGAGGCCTAATCATACAACAAAAGTATATGCTCAACTATGTTCATAGCAGCATTGTTTGTAATAGCCAGAACCTGAAAACAACCTAGATGCCCTTCAATGGAAGAATGGATGAAGAAAGTATGGAATATATACATATTACTACTCAGCAGTAAAAAACAAGGACTTCTTGAATTTTGCATACAAATGGATAGAAATAGAAAACACTATCCTGAGTGAGGTAAGCCAGACCCAAAAAGAGGAACATGGGATGTACTCACTCATATTTGGTTTCTAACCATAAATAAAGAACATTGAGCTTATAATTCATGTTCCTAGAGAAGCTAAATAAGAAGGTGAATCCAAAGACAAACATATACGTATCCTCCTGAATATTAACCTTCATCAGGCGATGAAAGGAGACAGAGACAGAGACCCACATTGGAGCACCGGACAGAAATCTCAAGGTCCAAATCAGGAGCAGAAGGAGAGAGAGCAGGAGCAAGGAACTCAGGACCGCGAGGGGTGCACCCACACACTGAGACATGGGATGTTCTATTGGGAACTCACCAAGGCCAGCTGGCCTGGGTCTGAAAAAGCAAGGGATAAAACCAGACTCGATGAACATAGCGGACAATGAGGACTACTGAGAACTCAAGAACAATGGCAATGGGTTTTTGATCCTACTGCACGTACTGGCTTTGGGGGAGCCTAGGCATTTTGGATGCTCACCTTACTAGACCTGGATGGAGGTGGGTGGTCCTTGGATTTACCACAGATCAGGGAACCCTGATTGCTCTTTGAGCTGATGAGGGAGAGGGACTTGATCGGGGGAGGGGGAGGGAAATGGGAAGCGGTGGCGGGGAGGAGGCAGAAATCTTTAATAATAAATAAATTAATTAAAAAAGGAGCAAATGGCATTCTCAGAACCAGGAATGAAAAAGGAAGCCTGTCACCATTTCTCAGCCATGTTGCCTTGCCGTGTATGCTAAATGGTGACATGAAAGGAAAGAAAAAGTAAAGATAGCATACTAATAGTATGTGTGCAAATCACAACGCTAAGAAAGGCTTCCATTGCTTTGAACAAAGCACATAGCCTTAGAGAAGGTACAACAGGCAAATACTGTAACCTTGGTGATTCTACCTAAGGATTAAATAGTTATGAATTTGTATTAGTAGGAGCATTGCATATGACTTCAAAATTCATACTAACATTTATTATTTTTACCTTGGATTGTAATAAATATAAATTCTATGATTAAAAAAAAAACTCAAGCATGTTGCTTTGCAATTCCCTCTGTGCAGAAGAAAGGATCATTTGTATTTCTGAGTTGAAGGTAGCATTGTCTAAGGAGATACATTCAAGACTCAGAGCTACACAGAAAAACATGTCTTTCAAAAACAAAAGTAAAAACAAAAAATTAAAATAGAAATCAGAATAGCAGCCGGGCGGTGGTGGCGCACGCCTTTAATCCCAGCACTCGGGAGGCAGAGGCAGACGGATCTCTGTGAGTTCGAGACCAGCCTGGTCTACAAGAGCTAGTTCCAGGACAGGCTCCAAAACCACAGAGAAACCCTGTCTCGAAAAACCAAAAAAAAAAAAAAAAAAAAAAAAAAGAAAAGAAATCAGGATAGCAAAGGCTTAAGAGTGAATAGCAATTGCTTCATCTGCATGACCATTTATAATGGCGGTGAAGTCATAACAAGAGGACACACATAACTAGAAATGGGTTGAGGCTATATACATGTAAATCGAATCCGTGATGTAGGAATTTAATCCAAAAGATTTTTCCTACTAAATGTTTGAAAATAAAACAAAGAAGAGCACCCCGGAGAGACAAGTGTTCAACCACTTCTTCTAATCTGGGACCTTTTCCTTCAATCAACTACATTCTGACCATGATCAATAAATATTCATAGTCATCGCATGATAAAAACGTATTTAGTCTAACTTCAATAATTGTCATAGGCTAGAACAGTTTCTAAAGTGTTTCAGTGTGAAGTCTGTTATAACAATCATGATATTGACTTGACTTGGCCATAACCCAGCCCAATAAAGCCACATCTAATAGTGCCACTCCCTAGGAGATTATTGGGTCTAATTACATTCAAACTACCAGAGTGGTTTATCTGAGTCTTAAGGTAGATAGATTCCCAATTATCTGAAGAACTGCCATATTGGTTACCAGAGTGGCTATACAGGTTTGCATTCCCAGCAGCAATGAAAAAATGTTCTCTTTACTCAACATCCTTGTCAGCATGAGTTGTGTTATTGGACCCAGCTATTCTGACAGGTGAAGGTGAATTCTAAAAGCTCTTTTGATGTACGTTTTATTGATGGCTAAGTATATTGAACATTTAGTTAAGTGTTTCTAAGACAGTTTAGATTCATCTATTTAGAACTCCTTATTTAAATCTGTATCACATTTTTATTCAATTAATTTATTTCTTAATGTGTTGCTTCTTGAGTTCTTTGCTTATGAGTAAGTAAACCCAAACTACATAGACAAACATGATGTGTACTCATTGTAAGTAGATATTAGCTGTTGAGTAAAGACTAATCACAATACAATTTACAGACCCAGACGGGGAAGTGACAAAGATGGCTGTAGCAGGGGGTTCATGGCTCCAAACAGGAAGATTAAATAGACTAGATTTTGTGGGAATTATAGCAAGGATTATAGTAGTGGGGTAATGACTCTGGGACTTTTGGCTATGGAGCATTTAATTGGGTTTTTTACTTGTGAGCAACAGGCAATTTCCATTGGTTTAGAATCTTATTTATTGATATAAACTTAAATTTGAATATGCTCTTATTTTCATCTATACTATTTATATCCTAAGTAAAATTATTTTGTCATATTGTATGCATGCATGCTTCTACCTCTGCTTAAGACATTTTGGATATCAATACAATTTTAGGATGTATTTATCATATACATTTCTACCTCTGATTAAGATACTTATACACTGTTTACACTTTGAGAACATTATCCTCATTTGTTGGACAATTGTTTAAAGATTGTTTAATATTCTAATATGAAGTCTTATATAAGTATAAGTTATATATAGGTACCATATATGAAGTTATATATGAAGACACATATAAGTTATATATAGGTATTAAGAATTAAAGGCCAGGATCTCTGTAAGTTCCAGGCCAGCCTGGTCTACAAGAGCTGGTTGCAGGACAGGCTCCAAAGCCACGGAGAAACCCTGTCATGAAAAAAAAAAAGAACCCAAAATAAAACTAAAAAAAAAAAAAGAATTAAAGGTCATTAGTCATCCATATTTGTCATACTTATTGTTAGACTATCTCTGTCATTTGTTGTACCTTTTGGGAGTTGCTCGATTGCACTTCCTGCTTATTCAGGAAATATTATTTCCCTTCTCAGGTCTTAAATGGAGTTGAAGACTAGATAGCTACAGTTACATTCCTCTCCAATTTATTTATAACACAAGATTTAAACTCCTTAGGATAGGATAATTATTGAAACATTTATCACATTTCTTGCTTAATATTGTTTATGCTTGTTGTAATTCTAATTTTTATACCTGATATTTGTTCTTATTGTATATAATTTGGTATTAGGCTTAGAACTCACTTAAATAAAAGGAGGAAATACTGTAGGAAATCCTACAGTCAGTAGCCTTTAAGTTACCCACTCAATTGGGCGTGGCCTCTATACTATAAGTGCTGAGGTAAAGCATGCACTCACTCTCACATCTGGCTGCAGGATTTGTTTGCTGTTCCCTGTTCGAGCAGAGGACTGTGATTTAAATAAATAACCCTGTATTATCCTCAATTCTGAGCTAGTGTAGGATTTCTTTTTAGCGTCCAGTTTCAAATTTCCAACTACATCATGTGGGGGCAAGCCTGAATGAACAAATGCCTTGCTCTAAAGAGAAATAGATAAACCAACAATGCTTGAAAAAATAAAAAAATGAAATCTGTAATAACGAAGTAAGAGTGGGGAACAGAACTAAACAGAAAATAATGCAGGAATGCATTTAAAGAAATGAAATTCGAAAAAAGATACAAATATTGTGCTTTTTAAAAAAACAATTTATTGGGCTGGAGAGATGGCTCAGCGGTTAAGAGCACTGGCTGCTCTTCCAGAGGTCCTGAGTTCAATTCCCGGCAACCACATGGTGGCTCACAACCATCTGTACTGAGATCTGGCGCCCTCCTCTGGCATGTGGGCATACATGGTGGCAGAATGTTGTATATATAATAAATAAATCTTTAAAAAAAAATAATTTATTTTAAAAACAATAAGAAATACCTCAGGTATATTGACTGTGAAAAATATTAGGACATTTCATTGCAGACTAAATGTCACTAATAATAGATTGATTGGAATAACTCAAATGCACATACAGACTGCTGGGCTCTGTAACCCGACATACAGAGTTACAGTCAATGACTGTTTCTCAGTCCTCACAGCTGACTTTACGGAGTCAAGCAGGATTGAACACATCTGCACAGGACAGTTACCTAACTGGAAACTCAGTATTCACTGGCTCAAGCTAATCTTCCCAAATTATAAAATCACAAATCATGTCTATCTTCATTCACATGACAAAATTAATACATCCTGGCATGTTAAAAAATTACTAAAAATGTATTAGTTATGATTTTTATTGATGTGAAGAGACAACATGACCACCATAACCTGTATAAAGAAAATACTTAATGAAGTTTGCTCATTTCCAGTTCAGAGTTCAGTGAATTTTCATCATGGTGGGGGCAGGATGATGTGGTGCTGGTTACAACGTGGTATGCAGACCACAGGAAGTTGACTGACATGCATGGCTGTATCCAGAACACAGGAAGTCTCCAAGCCCATCCACATTGACACACTGGTTTCAACAAGACCATACCCAATTAAAAAAAAATACCCATACTTCCTAATAGTACCACTCCCGGTGAGATTATAGGGGCCAAATTACATTCAAACTACCACACTGCCAAAATCAGGTCCTTTCTCGTACTTGTGACTCCAGCAGCTGATTTCCTACCATTTTCCCTGCAGCGCTCTCAGTAAACTATTCTTACTACTCTGGTCTGAAGGCAGAAACCATGTTTCACATGCAAATCCTTCTCCTGTGACTGTAATGGATAGTAAATTACATGACTCAAGTGGGTAATTTTAAAAGTCTGAGGATAATACAGTCATTTAAGAATTTTGGAGGGGCTGGAGAGATGGCTCAGAGGTTAAGAGCACTGACTGCTCTTCCAAAGGTCCTGAGTTCAATTCCCAGCAACCACATGGTGGCTCACAACCATCCATAAGGAGATCTGGTGCCCTCTTCTGGCCTGCAGGCACACATGCAAACAGAATACTGACAATACTGTATACATAATAAATAAATAAATAAATATTAAAAAAAAAGAATTTTGGAGGTAGGGGCTGGAGAGATGGCTGGGGCTGGAGAGATGGCTCAGAGGTTAAGAGCATTGCCTGCTCTTCCAAAGGTCCTGAGTTCAATTCCCAGCAACCAGATGGTGGCTCACAACCATCTGCAATGGGGTCTGGTGCCCTCTTCTGGCCTGCAGGCATACACACAGACAGAATATTGTATACATAATAAATAAATAAATATTAAAAAAAAAGAATTTTGGAGGTATAATCAAAAGGATAACAAGGTCATTGACCAGAAAGCAACACACTGGGATAAAGGTCACCTATGTCAATATAGGAGAGCTTGTCTCAGAAATATTTTTCTAAAAGGCTAGAAGTGCAGCTGTTCTAGAATAGTCTTTCCAGAGAGAAATCATTCCATTCACTTGAGAGATTAATAAAGAAAAAGCTTTGTAATGATAGCATGCACCCCTCTCTGGTAAATGCTCAAAGAGGAGAGAGTCGAGAACAAACACTGCATTCCACATGTGCCGCCATTCTTAACTTTCTCTTAGGTTCAGACTCTTGCTTACACTCAGAAGAATTTAAATAGTAACAGGAAATGTAAGTCTAGCCAGTTAGGCAAATGGGAGACTTACAAAGCAAAGATATTACCATAATTTTACATAAGTATACCAGAGTCATACTTTAGTGATACGGCCTGAGGTGGAGCGCCAGAAGATGAGAAAGATTAAAAAAAAAAAAAGTAAAACAAAGAAAAGATAAACGCTGAGGCAGGAGTATTGCATATATGTCTTGTTCCGAGCAAGCAATTGGAATAGCTTCTTGTATACTACTTCCAGAGGAAAATCAAAGTCAGCAGAAATTACCATACAATAGGACAAACTCATGAGACAGTTATTCAAATACTACAGCACAAGGGGATCACAGAATATGTCAAGAATATTATGGATTAAGCCCACAGTGTTCTTGGGACTGATAACTGTAGCTCCACGTGGTGGAAAGAGTATTGTTCTCAGGACTTGAAGACACTGTCCACCCAGACACAGGCTCCAGACCATTGCCACCTCTCCCAAGCACATTCTTGCTTCCAATATAGAAGCTCTATTTTATTTTGCATAGCTCAGGAATTTAGGAAAAACTACTAATACCTATACACTAGGCTGTTCCTGGCTCTACCAAAAAGTCCCCGGGTTTGAGAAGGAGCTATGTTCCATCTCCATGAGGGAGAACTGAAATGAAAAGTGTTGCTTGATCAGCCCAGTCCTCTGCACAACAGTGTTTTCCTTTTCAAACAGCTGAAACCTGCTCTCATCGTGGGCATCTGGCAGAACATTAATTTTTCATAGAAGAAAACTGGGTATTTATGGCAGACCATGCCCTCAAGTTCATTGTGACCCTGTAATGGCCCCTTGAGCAGCTTGTGAGAGGCCTGTTCTTTGATAGGGGAATAGGCCACGTGGCTGTTTGTAAATCAGCATTGTCTACTGTGTCCTGGACTAGAGCCAAATGTTTGGGCAATCCTAGAGAACAAATACGTCTCCTAGCATCCTAATCTCTAACAGGCCTAGTTAGCATACGATTTATCTTTAGGTAATTTAAAGGCAGGCTTCCTCAGGTAAATATCTCCTAAGCATTGGTGAAGCCTTCATATCAACAATTCTACTCTTCCGCATCACAGCTTAGTAGTGGAGGAGGAACGAATGCAAAAATGCCATTTACAAACTCCACAAAATTAACTCCAAATGGCTCTTATTCCTAAATGTTAAACACAAAATGCCGAAGTTCTGGGAGAAGGTAGAAAAACTCTAGAAGTTTGACTGCTTGGCTACCATATGCATCAAAATCACGTTGATATTGACTACAAAGAAGTTTCTACACACAGATCCCTCCTCGAAATGCTTTTTACAGATGCAGCCCACAGAGGAATTTTTCAGAGACCGGAAACTGTGGCTGAAGAGTTGCAAGTCCCACATGGGGCCTAAGAGAACCCTGACTGTGGCCTTAAGCTCCCACTCAGGCTCAGTGAGAGATCGGCAACACAGCCCCACATAGCTCACCTTCCTCTCCTCTCCATATCGGGACAGCAGCCCTTTGCTCACCATGTCGTGGCTTCCACGTTCACCCATGCTCTCCTCACAGTTCCCGGCTCACTCACAAAACAGTGCACGATCCACTGAGGCATGGTCCGCTTTAAAAAATCAAGCCTATTATATGGCGCCAGGAAGTCCCACCTGACTTTTGACTGACAGGTCAGCTTGGAGGCTGTGATTGGCTAGTGAGACTTGAGTGACAAGAACAAATCTCCCAGTGGCACAGTGTTCTTAAAGGCACAGCGCAGCAGTCCTTGGTTCTGGCTTCCATGCTAGAACCAGAATTTATGGATCTGTAGAGATATGAATGTCAATATCATTAGCTTTGTCTCCAGTAGATGGCCGAGGTATCTTCCTGCAGCCCATAGGCACATGGCCTTCTTCCTCTCGGACACAATGTGCCCGGCTTGCACAGCCCATTACACACTATGGAGTGGAGTGATTCTCTTGTTCAACAGATGGAAGGGTGCCCTGAATATTACAAAATTATGCATTTAGAATACAAAAGTTGAAGTTCGTTCTGTGGCTTCAGGCTGGCATCAGGAGAACTAAGGGTAATTTTTACCTGATTGACACAGATACTTCTGACAACCATGAGAGCAATTCAGGAACTACATCACCAACAACATACTATATTTTTCTCCTGAAAGAAAACTAGTTGATACATCCAGGATTTTAATTCCTGAATTTGTGGTCCAAATCTTAAGAAAAGAATAATAATAATAAGAATAATAATGCGTTGTCTCATAGTAGTTGAACACCTGGAGAGACCAGGGCTAGAAGAATGCCTTTATGGGCAGTATGATGAGTCAGCACATCTTCCTCAGTGAGCAGGTGAAAAAAATCCTTGCATTATTCAGGGTTCTTTACTTGAACAGGACTGGTAGAATGAAATTCTTCATAT
This sequence comes from Microtus pennsylvanicus, assembly GCF_037038515.1. Taxonomy (NCBI): domain Eukaryota; kingdom Metazoa; phylum Chordata; class Mammalia; order Rodentia; family Cricetidae; genus Microtus; species Microtus pennsylvanicus. Next base: position 90,266,681 of record NC_134579.1, read on the forward strand.
ATGTAGAAGGTGGATTTATTAGAATGTCTCACGGGTTGTGGTCCAGCTATTCCAACAATGGCTACCTACTAATAGAAAGCTGAATGAAAATCCATGAACTAGATGTCTCAGCAGATTTGCAGTATACATGAGAATTCCAAAGATGAAGGCTCTAAATCTATTAAAGGAATAAACTTCCTAGTCAGATATGGAACCAGCAGAGAAAGAGAGAGAGAGAGAGAGAGAGAGAGAGAGAGAGAGAGAGAGAGAGAGAGAGAGAGAGAGAGAGAGAGAGAGAGACTGAGTTATGGCAAGCAGACAAATAGAGACAGTGCTTTTTTTCTTCAATATCCCTATTAAGTAAACTGCACCAGAAAGGGGGGAGGGGATGCAGATTATAAATGGATATTTTTGTTTGATCGATTTTCTTGATTTTTTTTTTTTTTAGACATTGTTTATCTTTGTTGACCTGGATCACATTCTCTAAACCAGGCTGTTCAAAAATTCAGAAAATCCAACTGCTTCAGTTTCCCGAATGCTGGGATTAAAGATCCTCACCACCACCAATTAGGAAAGGTGGATATTTTCACCTCAAAAGATCCAAATTATACGGCGGTGGCCCCGTGATAGGTTCGGCCTCGCACGCACCGCAGCCATGATGCCCAAGAGGGAGGTTAGCGCGGTTGGAGCGGCGAAGGCGGAGCCCAAGCGCTGCTCCGCGAGGCTGTTGGCCAAGCCCGCCCCAGCCAAGGTGGAAGCGAAGCCAAAAGAGGCCGCGGGAAAGGTAAATCATCTGATAAAAAAAAAAGGCAAGCAAAAGGGAAGCGGGGAGCAAAGGGCAAACAAGCTGAAGTGGCCGACCAGCAAACCACGGATCTGCCCGCAGAGAACGGAGAGACCGAAACCAGAGTCCAGCCTCTGAAGAAGAGAAAGAAGCCAAGTCCGACTAACCATCCATCATGTCTGTCAGTGTCCCCGCCTCCCTTCTTGTACAATCAATCCAGATGAATATTTTTATCAACTATTTTGTAAATGCGAGTATTTTAGTAGCTCTAGAAACATTTTTAAAAGGTGGGGAGAAATCCTGCCTCATCCCATTTTTTAAGTGTAAATGATTTTTTTAAGAGGTTAAATCACTTGCTGGTTGTTTATTTTTTGGTACAACCAGAAAATAGGATACTAAATCGAGAGAGGCTGTGACTGTCTCGGGGGTCACCATAACATTCCGTAGAGGGGCTAGTTTTATATCCTACAACACAAAGCATATACTAAGTGGTAATTTGGAGTCTCGGTTGTGCGTTTGTGTCTGAAATATTTTCTGTTATATCCGGTGTCGTGTTTTGTAGAACTGTTGGTTAAAAATCCACTCCTCGGTCCTTGCCCTGTCAGGACTGTCTGCCCATGGCAGTCCGTTTTCCTAACAAGTGTAACAATGTGCTGGGAAACATTGAACTTTAGAGGGTGCCTGTGTGTGGCATAAAATGGTGAGTCAGTGGAGTTGAGGATTGTGAGCATTTGATTGTTATGTGAGGTCTTGGGGAAGACTTGCCGAGTTTGGGGATGGAACATCTCTTGGAATAAGTTCAAAGAGAAACAATACATGGCTCTTTTGGGTACGTGAACACAATGTATGATTCCTCAGAGTTTGGGTACATGTTTTAAGAATTGAAATGTCTGTGTACTTTACTCCTCAACCAATAAAATCTCCGTTGTGAAAGAGTAAAACAAAAAAAAGATCCAAATTATAGGTGAGTCTTCCCATTTTGAAACCTTAAATAAGAAAAACCCCTAAAGGTGTACCCATGTTTTGAGTTTTAATTAATTTCATAGGTAGACAGATTGAGTACCTAGAACACACTTCAGCCAAAAGTGAAGAAATGAGACAGCTTACTTACCTCAGGTGACAAGGAGAACATGGGTATTACTTCCAAAGCAAAGCTGTTCCTAAAGAAGGAAAGCATGGAGATTTTACTTATAGAATCTGGACATGTTCCTGTGGAATTCTGCCTAATTCCTAAGCATAGTCCGTCAACAAATCCACTTCTAAACATGATCAACATGATCACAGTGTAAAAAGAGAGATATTTAGGGACATTCTTATCTATAACTCATGCAGGAACCTATGTAAATTTTTATAAAATGAAAAGAAATTCCCTGGCAAGTTTATCTTACACTAAAACTTCTGAGTTGAGAATCAAATAAAAGAGACTGTGAAGCAGAATGCTTGGAGCCTTTTTGTTATGTTTGATAACATAATTGTGATGCTCGATCTAAAAGTTATATGTGGTAATGACACAACTCTCCATATCCAAATGACAGAGAACACAAACACAGATAACATCAGGGAAGAGTCACCTAACAGTAATCTGTTATTAGAGGAACGGCTCTAGTGATCTTCTTTAACCTGAGCACCAGCTGCTTTAGTCTCTGAGCAGGCTGCCTCAGAAGAAGGCCACAGCTGCTTCCATGAAAGACCAGAATTAGTTTATTTAACTAACCCTGCCTGCTTCTTGTCTCAGGGTTGTGGCATTACTCTAGAGAATTTGACTCTTTACTTTTTCTAAACTAGAAATTATAGTTATATATGTATTGTTTGCATCTGTATGTGCACAGTAATTACAGAGGTCAGAAGAAGGGACAATAATCCAGAGACTACAGTTATGCCAAGTCTTACCTACCATGTGGGGTACGGAATGGAACTTCAGTCTTCTGTAACAGTACCCAGAGCTCTTAATTGCTGAGGCATCTCTCAAGACCCACTTCTTTCATTTAAAATTTATCTCTGCACATTATTAATTAAAAGACATAACATCACTTTCCTCTATTTTGCCTTTCCTCCATCTCTTACCAAATATTTCCCTTGTAATGTCTCACCTGCTAAGTATGTGTGAACAAATAGGCTGAAATATCAGATTACAGTCTGATGAGTTTGTTTTATTAGTTGTAGTTTTGTGGTTTAGGGGCTGACAACACTGTATTTTATAAACAATTAAGAACTTCAGCCCTACTGGTGGCTTATTCTATCACATAGAGGGGAATTAAACTGTTTTAAATCAATATCAGGAGTCTGACTGTGATTAGGTTGTCTTGGACAGGAAACAATGAAGAAGAGAAAACTTGGGGTGGGAAATACCTTAGTAGTTAAGAGGACTGAAGATTCTTCCAGAGTAACCAGGTGTCATTTCCAGTACATGTTGAAGCTCAGTACTCTCTGTAACTGTTCTTACAGCATCTGCTGGCCTCTTAGACACCATACATGAATGGGACACAAAGACATGCAAACTAGAAAAACACCCATACATATGAAATGAGTAAAAATAGTTTTTAAAAGTAATCACAACAAAACCATAAGACAAGTGATATACACCAAAGAAATTATTTTTTCCAAAATTCTTTTAGTACCAGTACTCCAGACAAAGTGAAAAGAATATCATTGTGAGTTTCAAAATATGTGCTATATAGTCTATATAGGCACACACACACACACAGAGAGAGAGAGAGAGAGAGAGAGAGAGAGAGAGAGAGAGAGAGAGAGAGAGAGACAGCACACAAAACTGAATAACATTCCAGATAGCAGAATTAGAAAATTGGGGCAATATAATACTTTTTAAAATCATTTCAGGTGTGAGATGGGGAATAATTAATGTTAGGTTGAAGTAGGAGATTTGAGAGATTTGAGATATTAAAAGGTGGACAACATTGGAAAGTCAGTGTGGCAACTTCTACTAATTCCACCTGGAGGGAAAGAACTTGGGAAGGGGATAAAGTTTATAAGACTTTGCAAATTAAGAGATGGGATGAATTGTTCTGGGAGAAGACAGTTTTGGGTGACCCAAAATTTAGTTTCTTTGACTCATGAATAAGAAGCTCAGTGGCCACTAAAGCACATATGCAGGGTGCCCAGCCCTGAGTAGTGAGGTCCAGCTTCTTTTATTTGTACCCTACAGGTGAAAAAGAAGATCCCAGCTGATGTCCTAGGACACCAAGGACATATTCCTTCTCTATTACATAGAGGGAGAAAGGACATGTTAAATCTGGGGTATGAAGAGCTGAGGCCTGGATATGGGCTTGCTGGAGTCTCTGAAAGGGTTTAGTAATGGGATGGAGAGGGAGCTCATGCAGAGAGCCAAGAGCTGCCTCATATAAGGGCAGGCGAGGAGAGAAAAAGAGGGGATACAGGAACGCAGGAAGCCAGCTATTCCTAACAATGATAAAACGTCTTCTTTTGTGGAAGAAACGGTAAGGGACTGAATTAGTTTCCTTCTGTCTAGGGTAATAGCCTTTTGAGTTGGAATTATAGTTAATCCCAAATAAATGACCTGAGGGGGTAGACAGTTGGGCCTTAGAAGGTGAGACTCGATAGCCCCTTTTGGACAGGAAATTTAAAAGAGCATAGGTATCGGTTTGCTGATCTCCAAAGATGGACTGCAAAGTAAAATATCACATACTGTTTGAGTTAAGACTTAGGGAGAGACAGTGAGAGAAGGTCTGAAGCTAAAGCCTGACCAAAGAGGTGTGGGCTGTCCAAGAATCCTTAGGTGAGTGTCAGGATCAGTCCAGGTGAAGGCAAAGATGTTTTGAGATTGTGAGCTGAGAGGAATAGAGAAAAAGGCATCCTTGAGATCTAGAACTGAGAAGTGGGAGGTGTCTGGGGGGATAGTGGGAAGAAGTGTGTAAGCATTAGGCACTGCGAAATGAAGAGGGACCACTGCAGAGTTAATAAGCTGGAGGTCTTTAACCAGGCAATAGGTTCCATTAGGTTTTTTAACCAAGTATAGGGGTGTTAAAGGAAGAAGAGGTGGGGCAAAGTAGGTTTTTTTTCTAAAGGTTAGAGAAAATAGGATTAAGTCTCTTAAGCCCCTGGAGAGAGAGGGGGTACTGAGCTTGGGTAATGTACTTAGTAGGATCTTGTAATTGAATAACGATGAGGGAATGGTGTTTAGAAACAGAGGGATTTTGGGTGTCACAGACTTGGGGGTCATCCTGGGAGGCTGGTAGAGGAAAACATTGGTAGAAGTAAACATTGGGGCTGGAGACTGGGAGGCTAGAAGGAGGAGGAGTAGAGCAGCTGGCAAGTTGGTGTAAGGTGAACAGGAGCAAATGAAATGGAAGCTCCTACGTTTGCTAAAAAAAAAAATCTCTTCCCATAAGAGGTACTGGGAAAGTTGGCATGACTAAAAATGAATGAATGAGATAAAAACCCCTAAAAACACAGTTAAGTGTTAGGGTCTGCTGAGGTAGGAAAACCAGGAGAGGTAGGCCCCTAGAACTCCTTCAGTACCAAGTATGTGGCTCTGGTGTTCAAAAGAAAAGAGATGGGCCTTCCTAATACCATGATGTTTACCCATGGCTCCCTGTTACAACTGACAGTTGTGGTTGGGTCCACAGTTTTACTAGTTGTTGGTCATAGGGAGAGATTTGTCTATTTAGAATATTCTTAGTCCTCCGAGACAGGCACATTATTGAAAGGATCGGGACTTTGAAAATTTATTGCCCATGTGGTGACCTGAAAGTATCAGTCTGTAGGAAAATATCAATGATAGGTAAATATAGTTGTCAAAAAAACAAAACAGTAGAAGATCTGAAGGGGGTGGATCACCACAGTAGAGCGAACTTGTCTTCAGGTACAGCACAAGCATTGCCCTCTCTCCATTTGATCTGATTTCCACATGCAGAGCAACCCCACTAACAACTCACTGCTCCACAGCTCTCTGTAAATGCCTGATTGTCCAAGTCTTAGAGGGATTTCACTTTAAGTCCCAGAATTTCTTAAAAATCTGCATTTCATTGGGAGTCACCACAGGTCAAGGCTCCTGCAAAACTGAAAACTTTACAGTCATCAGGGAAGCAGACTATGACCACAATCAGAAAAGTCATTCTTCTTGACGGCAACTTACCTTTATTTCCTTAAAGGAAGTGTAAACTCCAGCAGGGGACCCCCTGACGTTTATCCTTGTGCTCTCCCATGGCTGACTATTTACCACTTTTGGGCGAAATTCAGTCTTGTGGTTTTATCGTGTCAGTCACATTTGAAAGACTTGTATTATCAGTTTCTCTCCTCAAGAGTTTTCCTTGTTTAGTGGAGATTTGGGCTCAGAGACATCTTTGTGCACCATGTCTAAGTTCGTTTATGATGCTATTATCCGTCTTGTATTTCTTTTGGGTCCCAAGGAGTGAGGTAGAGATGAACTCAGGATCACCCATTCACACCTCACTGCTATAATGACATGCTCATAGGCTGAATAGATGGCTCAGCAGATGAGAACACTGGCTGCTCAGCCACAGGGCTGGACTTGGAATCCCACAACCACCAGAGGAGCTTACTACTCTCTTTAAATCCAGTTACAGGGGATCAGATAGCCTCTTGTGGCTCCACTGGTCCCTGGCATCCACTTGGAATATACACTGAGAAATTCAAGTCATCAGGGTTAGCAGCCACTTAGTCCACAGAATAACACATTCCACAGAAAAGGAAAAAAAAAAAGATACCAGTTTATCATTTTAAATTGTTAGATTTTATTATTCAAATTCTGTTTTCTTCTATCCTGCAAAGAAAACATGTTTACAATCTGAAAAGAAGGCAATATTTTACTGACTTAATGTTTCAACTTATCAGGGTGATGCCCCAGTGGGAAATGTGTATGGTGTGCAAAGCTGGTGACCTAATCTTGATCACCATATGAAGTGAGACAAAAATCAACCACATAATGTTGTCTTATGGTCTCCACATATCTGTCAGACCTAAAACCCTAGAATCATATTACACATACATATAATAGAAGCTTTTAAAAATACATATTATTGATATTACATTATATGGCATCTATAGATCATTCCCTCAGAAGAAAGCAATTCCATTAGGACTTCAAGCTGTACTGTGAAATATGCAATTGATGACTGATCATCCGACATTATTACATCTCTACCAGTCCGATGTAGAGGTTGGTTTGAATCCACATTTGAGGTATTTAAGATTTTTTTATATTCTCTATTAAGCATGTTAACATTAACTTTGTTAAAATATGTTGACAAAACAGCAAATGTTTGAATACATCATGTACCATTAGATTTACACTCAAGAGACTAAGTCTTGAGGTTTCTCAGTTCAAATATATCCATAATTACTGACATACAAGCTAGGCTGGGTAACAAACATCAAGGGAATTTGTAAAGATATGAAAAACAAAACCAAGAACAACAATCCTCTACCCTTTCACAGACACCCTTACTTGAAAAGCATGATCACACACTGCCTGATATTTAAATAAGCAATGTAACACTTAGATGATGGGCATCTGATTCTTAACATTTCAGCAGAAAAAATACCTATCACTAAGTTAAAGCACTGTGGGAGATATACAAAAGTCACAGAAGGAACACAAAGAGCACAAAATAAACTTCAATAAATGGGTTTGTGAAACATATAGAACACTTTAATATCTGTCTCAAATGCTGAAATGTAGAAATCACAATGCAGTGATCTCCACCATCAGTCTTCAGTGATAATAGTAAATAATTAACTTTCTTCATAATAAAAAAGACATGAAACAAGAATTTCTTAAAACTACAGACAATTGTGATGTCTAAAGTCTTTACCAAATCATTTATATAAAGAGGCTTTTTCTCTTGCAGTTCATTCCTTTTACCTGATATCAAGATGATACAAAAGTCGTTAAAATATTTATAGGGCTAGAGACATGGACAAGCAGTTATGTTCAGTTCATTACCAGCAAAAAAAATTCAGGTTTTTGAGAATTTCCTGTAGATCCTGCTACAGGAATACACAAAAGTCTAACCTTCTTGAGAACAAGCACAAAGATTCCCAGACCATACAATGACATCATATAATTAAAATCAAAACAAATCTACAAGCAAATAGACTTTCACTTGTCTCCTCTGAATATTCATTCGTGTAACACAGGTGTTGAGGCATTTAAAGGCTTACTATCAGAGTTTTCTTCGTCATTCATGGGGTCGTATAATAGAATGCAAGCATGGAGACTTGGAGTTAAAGAAATAAATCCTTCTCAATTGGTGGCATCATTTGGGATGTTTTAAAAAACACGGTTCTTCTGAAAGAAGTTTGTCATTGGGGTTCTGCCTGAGATTGTACATCCACACACCATTTCAAGTTCCTATCCCTGGCTCATGCTGCAGGCTAAGGATGTATGTTCTTAGCTTCCCAATGTGGCTGCCATGTCTGACATTTGACATGATACATTTATGGTGATCATATAACCCTCTGGAACCCAGGATCAACTTAAACTCTTTCATAAATTGACATACACATTATGTTTTATCACAGACAAAGATGAGGCACTCATACACATCTATAAAATTTTACATCTGGATAAGTGTATTTATGTAATTGAAGAAAATATTACACAATGCTTGAACCTACACCTGTAGATTTTTTTCTTTACAATCTTATATAAGTAACTATGTGTTGACTGAAGATATTACCAAAAATTTATAGTCATATTCCCTTCAGTATGAATTTTCTCAGTGCCTCAAAGGGTATTGCAATATGCAAAGGCTTTAATAGACCTACTATTCGAAAGTTTTACTCTTGTATAAAGAATACTAAAAAGAGGAAAACTTTACCACACTCATTACACTAAATTAGTTCCTCTAGCCAGAGTCTGGTGGCATACCCCTTTAATCCCAGCACTCAGGAAGCAGGGATGTGTGAAACTCTGTTACTTCAAGGCCAGTCTGGTCTATGACAGACTCCCAGTGCTACAAAGAAACCCTGTCTCAAAAAACTTAAAAAAAAAATTTCTCTGCAGTATGATTTTTTTTCTCATGATTTTAAAGACTGATGATACCTACATAGGCGTTATTGCACTGGCTAAATTTATAAGGTTTCTATTCAGTATGTGTTCTCTGTTGGATGTGAAGACTTCTACAACATACAGTGGCTTTACTACATTGATGGCATTTATAAGATTTCTCTCCAGTATGTGTTCTTTAATGTTTTTGGAGACTACTAAGGTGTGAAAAGGCTTTATCACATTGATTACATTCATAGGGTTTTCCCCCCATACGTGTTGTTTTGTGTCTTTGGAGTTTGCAGAGCTGTGAAAAAAAAGCATTATACATTGGTTACATTCAAAGGGCTTCTCTCCAGTATGTGTTCTTTTATGTCCGTGAAGCTTGCCATGACTTGCAAAAGCTTTACCACATTGATTACATTGACAAGGTTTCTCTCTACTTATGTGTTCTTTGATGTACTCGGAGATGACTGTTCTGGGAATAGGCTTTACCACATTGATTACAGGTGTAGGGTTTCTCTCCAGTATGTGTTCTTTTATGTATGGAGAGACAATAGAGATATGCAAAGAATTTACCACATTCAGTACATTCATAAGGTTTCTCTCCAGTATGTATTTTTTTATGCTTGTGAAGTGTGCCATAATCTGCAAAAGCTTTATCACATTGATTACATTGATAAGGTTTCTCCCCAGTATGTGTTCTTTTATGAATTTTGAGATGATGCAGGTGTGCAAAGGCTTTACCACATTCAGTACATTCATAGGGTTTCTCTCCAGTATGTGTTCTTTTGTGATTTTGGAGTTTAGAGTGTTGTGAAAAAGCTTTACCACATTGATTACATTCAAAGGGCTTCTCTCCAGTATGTGTTCTTTGATGTATGCGAAGATAATTGTGATATGCAAAGAATTTACCACATTTAGTACATTCATAAGGTTTCTCTCCAGTATGTGTTCTTTCATGTCTGTGAAGCATGCCATTGTCTGCAAAAGCTTTATCACATTGATTACATTGATAAGGTTTCTCGCCAGTATGTGTTCTTTTATGTGCTTTGAGATGACTCGGGTATGAAAAGGCTTTGCCACAATGATTACATTCAAATGGCTTCTCTCCAGTATGTGTTCTTTTATGTTTTTGGAGCTGATCATGACTGGCAAAAGCTTTACTGCATTGATTACATTCATGGGGTTTTTCTCTAGCATGTGTTCTTTCAGGTATTTGGAGACAACTGGTACCTGCAAAGTCTTCATCATATTGAACACCATCGTATGGTTTCTCTGCAGAATGGCTATTTTCATGCCTTTGAAGATGAATGTAACATGCAAAGGCTTTAACACATGCAGTATATTCAGAGGGCTTGTCTCCAGGATGGCTTCTTCCATCCCTGCAAAGATAATTGACACATGTAAATGTTTTACCACATGCATTAGACTGATGAATCTTAATATCTTTATGAATTAATTTTATACTTTTGTCTAATTATAAAGAGGAATCAGATTTTAAGTTTTGCACTCCTGGTACTTTCCTTCATTATGGAGTGTTTGGTGTCTATGAAGAATCTGTGATGGTAATAATAAGAGTCATCATTTCTTAGACCACATTTATAGCATCATTTTATATGAGATTTTTTACATATTTGAAAAGAACCAGATGAACTCAGTTTTAAATAAGCTTTACCATATTTCTATAATATAATACATACTATATAAGAAAGTGTGCCAGGACAAACAAAGTAAGTATACAGTCCAACACTCATAGGACTTTTCTTCACTGTGAGTTTGTCTTCCCAATAAAGTTGGAAAACTAATTAAATATAAACTTGAATCACATTCAAATAATCTATTCAATGTTGAAATACAAAATACCTTTCACATCTTCTCATTATTCTGAGTGAGGTCCAGTCCTTTCCATAACCTGAATGTTCACTTGCTCGTGTTCAGAGTGACATATGATATTCTTATTAAATGAAGAACATTTTTTTTTCATTGAATTCACACAGCTTCACTTTCTGTTCCTCCAGCTTATGTGGTACAGGGATTAAAGCTTCTCCCCAAGAGTCTTTTTGACTTTCATGATCTCACCCTTTCAATAGGGTTAATAATATCTCAATTATTTGAGTAACTCTACCTTTACTACAGACTGTTTACTTCTCAGACAGATTTTGACATGTACTTATTATCTATTCAATGCGTATGCCTTGTATAGTATCAGAGTTGTATGAAACTAAATGGATTCGCTGTTCTATAATATAGTTATCAAGGGGCTATAATTCAAATGGTGGTGTCAGATAAGTCATTGTTTATTTCTTTTCTTTATTAGAGGAATGCCTTAAAAACACTGATATTGCAGCATATGATTTTGTGAGAAATTGATAATGATCAATATACTTTAATCTGTTCATATTTATACTGTTGCTTTGCTTTAAATCTTCTAGGACACATTACAATTTCTTCAGAGGCAAATTTATATCCAGTTGTACATGAAAATTACCTTTCATGTGTTCTAGGATTTTGGCAATGTTCTTCAAAACTATGGTCTTCCCAACTGTAGCCTAAAATATAGTACCAGAAAAATATAGGATATATTATTGGGTATTGTAAAAAAAATAATAATTTAAGTGAACCATGCCTTGGTTATTCAGGTCATATCTCAAACTTTCTCCAACAAAATCACACAAGAGTATAAGTAACCAAGACACAGTTGTCCCCTTCTATAAAAATGTAAGGGAAAGTTTACAGTCTCACCTATAGCAGTGAGGATCCTGTATGTCTCCAGCATCACATCTTTGTAGAGACTCTTCTGGGAAGGACTTAGCAAAGCCCACTCATCCTGAGTGAAGTCAATGTGCACATCATCATAGTTTATGGTATTCTACAATAATAAAACCAACAGTAAAACAAAGTCTGATCCTGATATTGTAAATGGATACTTCTTTTACAGTAATATATTCACATAATTCTGGTATGTCCCACACTTCTTCCATGACATAGGTATTATAACTACCTATGTATATTACATAGGTCATTACCATGTTACTGTAGAAAGAAACTGAACAGGAGGACCACATGTGCCATTCCCTCGCCTTTAAATAGGATACAGCCTTGAGAAAGAAATGCCAATGAACAGACATACAGAGACAGACAAGCAAGCAGATCAGTGCTACTGAGAACACATCAGAAAGATTGCAGAGACAATTATTAACTACAAAAGAGATGGATAACTTTAGTATATTGGCTTATGCCTTTAATACCAGTATTCTATGTAAAAGCTGATAAATTAAATTGAGTTGGGTGCCAGCCAAAGCCTATGCACTGAGTTACAGTTTAGCTAGAGTTACAAATTGATAACACTAGGTCTCCCCGCCCCCCCAAAAAAAATCATTCAAATAAAAAATGTAAAAAGAAATCAGAGGTTTTTACTGAAGTTCCTACAAAAAGTTTTGCATTCCTTCTTGCTCTGCATTCATCTTCCAGAACCTGTGGTGGGCCCGTTTAAAGTGTAACAGAATAAGATCTTTCTAAATAGTGGGCCTGTTTCAAAAGTTACAAATGGACCAAAGATAACATCAGCAATGTAAATGTTGATCATAAATAACACAGGGCAGGAGAGATGGCCCTGCACTTAAGATGGTCTTGTTGGTCTTACAGATAGGTGGGCTCAATTGTCAGTACTTACACAGGGGCTTAGAACTATCCAGCACTTCAACTCCCCGGGTTCTGAGGCCTGTTCTGACTACTTTGGGGAACAAGAACACATGTGATACAAACCAATGAATAAAGGAAAAACACATGTTCATTCAATAGATTTCAAAACAGAAAAACAGGCAGGAAGCATGTAATATACCTCCAATCCAATGATTCAGAAGTCAAGGTATTAATAGCATGGATATTGCTATCTTGGGAAAGAGAAGGATACCCTCCACTAAACGTCAAAGTAAGATGCAGGGAAGTTCAGCATAGCAACAAATGCTTGGAATGCACAAAAATCTACATTCAAGGTCCATTAGCAAATAAAAATTGCATAAAAAGAAGCATATTGGCCCACAATTAATCCCTGTGTCCAGAGGCCAGAATCATTTATATCTCTGATTTGAGGTTAGTGTGCTCTAAGGAGCTTCTTTCAGGACAGCCAAAGATACAGAGAAAAACATTGTCTTTCAAAAACAAAACTGAAACCAAAAATAATTAAAATAAAAATCAGGATAGCAAAGAGGATTAATATTGAGTATCAATTACTTCAAATGTGTGTTTTGTCATTTAGTGATACCATCTATAATGGTGGTGAATTCATGAGAGCAGGACACACATAACCAGAAATGGGTTGAGGCTATAGACATGTAAATCCAATCCCCAATGAGGAATTTCATTCAAGAGGCTCCTCCTTCGAAAGGTTCTACAAACACAACAAAGAAGGGCATCAATAACAGACAAGGGTTCAAATGCTTAATCCAATTTGGGGATCTTTTCTGTCAATCAACTGTATTTTGATTATGGTCACTAAATATTCATAGTCATCTTATGATAAAAAAAAAGTATGTTGTTGCTGGGTGATGGTGGTGCATGCCTTTAATCCCAGCACTCGGGAGGCAGAGGCAGGCGGATCTCTGTGAGTTTGAGACCAGCCTGGTCTACAAGAGCTAGTTCCAGGACAGGCTCCAAAACCACAGAGAAACCCTGTCTCGAAAAAAAAAAAAAGTATGTTGTCTAACTTCAATGATTGTCATAGCCTGGAACAGTCCCTGAACTGTTTCAATGTGAAATTTCTTATAACACTCATGATATTGAGTTGACTTGGCCATACCCAATCCAAAAAAGCCAGACCTCCTAAAGCTGCCACTCCACAGGAGATAATGGGAGCCAACTACATGCAAAATACCACAGTGAGGTAGAGACTCCCAATTATCTGAGGAGCTACCATATTGATTTCCATAGTGATTATAGGGATTGCAATTTCATCAGCAATGGAGTAGTGTTCTCCTTGCTCAATACTCTAGCCAGAATGAGTGATCACTTGTGTTATTGAACCTAGCCATTCTCACATTAGAAGGTGAATTCTAAAAGCTGTTTTGATTTACGTTTTATTGATGGCCAAGGATGTTGAACATTTAGTTATGTGTTTCTAAGCTAGTTTAGATTCAATCTATTTAGAATTCTTTGTTTAGATCTCTACCATATTTTTAGTTGATTTATTTGTTGATGTGTAACATATTCAGTTCTTTTTCCTTCTAAGCAAGTAAACTCAAACCACATAGACTAACATGATATATACTCATTTTAAGTGGACTTTAGCTGTTAAATAAAGAATAATCACAGTACAATCCTAAGACCCAGAGATGGTAAGGAACAAGGATGTCTGTAGCAAGGGGTGCAATGAGGCCCCATGCAAACAGGAAATAGACTAAATTTTATGGGTGGACACAGAGCAAAAACAGTAAGGATCATGGAAGTAAATGGAGGGAGAGAGGGGAAGAAACAGCAAAAGATAACTGGAATAGAAAATCTTTCATTAGTGATGTGGAAACAGTGCAGTAGCAACTTTCTACAAGCTACGAGGTGACTCTGGGGAGAACTACCAGTAACTCAGAATATGGAGCCTGACCTGGCCATCTTCTGTAACCACATACAGTTCCCAAGAGTTGGACTAGGAAACTTAGCCAACCATAAAATATTTGACACACACTCGTTGTGTCTGGAATAGATATCAGGGAAATGATGGCTCATAATTGGTCTAGTGGTAATCCAATGATTAGCCTAACTGAGGCCCAAGTTGGCCAGGATGTATGCCTAGATAGGCAGGAATCAAAAGTTGGATATCTCAAAGAACTAGGGTAGAACTAAATACAACTAAGGAAGAAGAAAAAATAAGTCAATGTAATGATACCTAACTCTATGTCCAATGGCTCTCCAGGTCTCCAATTCTGTTCAGCCTTGTTAAGTACAACACACTTCTTTTTCTTGGGCTGTGCACTCCCCATTAGCAGCTCTCCTTGGCAGGTAACCTATGACGCTGGCATCACTATCATCTTACATAGTTAAATACTTGTAACCTTCCAATATCAAAGATCCACTTACGATCTTCCAGACTCCTTCACAGGCCTTGTGTCAATTACACTGACTCTGCCCTCTGAAGTACAGACAACTGGTTTTCTAGACTCCAGCTGGCTCAATTTCACTACTCCTGCTATTTTTGATGTTCATTTCACAGTGCTAGCATCTCCAAAACAATGGGGGCTTCTGTTACAACTTGGCTGCACTTTCACCAGTAGTCTCTAATAGGATCTCCTCAAGGTGCCACACCTCAACTTCTTGGCATGACTTCTAGAGTCCAGGGCTTTCAACTGCCAATGAGACTACACCTTCAGTGATGGCCTTTTCTGGTCCCTCACAGTGCCATGCCTCACATCCATCCATACCTTCAAAACCAGTACCACCTGGGTGATACACATTACCAAGTCTACCTACCAACATGAGATACAACCTTGGCTACATCTAAAAGACAGCTTCTCTGTGCTCTGAGGAAAATAATCCCAAGACATTTTCATATCTGTGGTGCTGGTCTCTTAATCAACACTAATTTCTTAGCTCTACCTGACCAGCCTCAACTACCCAGCAAAGCAAAGTTTCACTTAAATACGTCTCGTAACTTGCTCACTACAGCTGATTCTTCAGCCCCAGCTAATCAAAGCAGAGGATTTAATGCTTTTATTCTATTCTTAACTCTTAAGCCAGAACCATGTGTCCCAAGCTGTCAGGTTCTGCTGCTTACTGGGGTTGGAACTGGGCCCCTTGTTTAATTACATCTTCACCAGCTTTCTGCCTTTCACTGCCAAAGCTTGGCCGTCCTGAAACTTGCTCTGTAGACCACAATGGCATTGAACTCAGAGATATGCCTACCTCTCTTTTCTGCATGCTAGGATTACAGGCATGTGCCACCAACCCCTCAGGTCACTATACCCTTTATTCCATTTCTTAATCGTTTTATGTCCTCAAATTGTGAACGTAGCTACATCCCACTTTTGGATGCCCCCCTTTTCCTAAAGTATTTTTCCTTTTTTAGCTGCTCCTTTCAATATATATCTTCAGTAGAGTTACCACTAATATCCATATGACAGAGTCAATCCTACACTGTTTTGAGATTTTTTTCTTCAAATGGAGTTAATAAAAAACTCTTCACTTTTGCCTCAGGCAGATTCTTGGGACCATGGCAAAATTCAACCACATCCTTCACCAAAATATCACAAGAATGACTTCTAAGCGACATACTTAAATCCTACTCTGAAACCTCTTGATCTGGCTCCTGATATTTCACATCATTATCAAGGTCACATGTCAGTGGATATTAGCAGCTGAATAAAGAATCATCACAGTACAATCCACAGACCCAGAGAGGAAGGTTGTAGTAGGGGATGCATTGATTTCCCATGGGAAGAGAAAACAAATTAGGTTTTTATGAGTGGACTGGGAGCAACAACAGGAAGGGTCATGGGAGTAATTGAGGATCAGAAGGAGAGGTGACTGAAATAGAGAAAATTTTAGGGTTGATGTGGAAATTTAGTACAGTAGAAACTTCTGCAAGCTATGATGGTGACATTAGTGAGGACTCTCAATAACTAAAAATGTGGATGCGTCATCATCTGTAATTGCAGACATATGGCTCCAAGTAGTGGGACTAGAAAATAAAGCCAGTCATAAATTATTCAACACATACTTGTGTTGTCTGGAAAATATATCAGGGAACTGGTGTCTTAACTTGGTGTAATGGCAAACAAGTGACTGGACCAAATTGAGGCCCAAACTAAATCAACACTGGCTGGATGACAAGAAAAGAAGTTGTTGGATGGCTCAGAGATTTAGAGTAGAACAAAATTTAAGTAACAAAAAAGAAAATAATGGCCAATAATGATTCCTAGCTCTACTCTGCATGATAAAATCATAGATTGTTTCCTATCCTAATTGTCATCAGAGGGGTTTCCTCTGACAATTGATTGTGGCAGATGCAGAGAACTCCACCCAAACACTAGATGAAGCACTGGAAGGATGCAGAAATTTGGATGGGAGTTTGTATAGTGGCCAGAGATGTCAAGGACACCAGAAAAAAACACAATCCACAGAATCAACTAAGCAGGGATCATAAGGGCTTAAAGAGCCTGACAGAGCAATTATGGAGCTTGCAGGGTCTGAGTCCGATCCTCTCTACGCATACTGTGGTTGCTTTGCTTGGTGTCTTTGTGGGACTCCTAACAGTAAGAGTGTGTGCATTTCTGACTCTTTTTTATTGCTCTTGGGACTCTTTTCCTTCTACTGGGCTGCCTAATGTCCCTAAAATATGAAGGTTTGTGTCTAGTCTTATTGTATCCTGTCATAATATTCAGTTGATATCCCTGGGAGGCCTGCTGTTTCTGAAGAAAACAGAGGAACAGTGGATCTGAGGCAGTGGGAATCTTGGGGACTAGGAAGAACAGACAGAGTTTAGGCTGTGGTCGGGATGTATTGTATGAGAGAAAAACAAATAAAGAAAATAAACAAAAAGAAATGAAAAAGCAGCTTTAATTCTAACTTATGATCCTCATACTCTTTAACAGCCCCATGCTGTTCAAATATCCAAATTCACCTCTGATAATCAAGAAAAAATATTGTCTTGTGATATCTTGTAAAATAATAAACAAAGCAAACTATTCAGATATATAATGGCACGGGATATATTCCCATTTAGAAAGAAAGAAAGGTGACTGGTGGTGGTCCAGGCTCCAATTTGGGCAGACATTTCATACTCATATACAGACCACAACAGACAGAAAAACAGGTCAGCAGTCCATGAAACTCCTCCTTTCCTTTAGTTCCCATAGACACAATCCCACAGCAATTCCACAGCCTTCACCCATGAAGCCATATCCCCACACCCAAACTGGGTGTGAGACCCCTGCTTATGAGCAGGTCAAACAAGCCAGAAGAAGAGGTAGGTGAACTCAGACTGAGACTCCCTGATGAAACAGAGTCCACATGAGCCATTATAATTCCAGGCAGACTGCCCACGAATTGATCTCCTCCACTCTTTGAGTACCTCCCCCACACTACTCCAAATCCCACTTGCCTCCTTGTCACTCTGTTTTAGTGCTCAACATCTGTGGGGATGCTCTGTTTGAACAAAAAAGACACACCAGCTGCTAGAAGTCCATGTAGGCCGCCTGCCCACAGACACCCCCACTCTTAAAGTCCCCAACACCACACTGTTCACATCCACCATTCACATTTCCCCAGTCTGCAACTGTCACAAAGACACCCTAAAAGAACAAAGGGCACATCTGCCCCCAGATTTCTGGTCCCAAATATGGATAAGGGGGACTGTTGTTGAACCATAGGCTAGCCACACAGACCAGAAAAAGAGAGGAGAACAAATAGAAACCAAAGAACAAAACATCCATTCAAAAGACACAAAATGAGAAATAGGAATGTAGACTCACAATCACCACAAACCCAGATACACAGATGCCAGTTAAAGAACACAAAGAACAGCCAGGGCAATTTGTACCCATCAAAGCCCAGCTATCCTACTAAAAGTCCTCAATACTCCAACACAGCAGAAGCACAAGTAAAAGACCTTAAACAAATTTTATAAAGATGATATCAGTCCTGACAGGGCATATGAGAATAAATCCCTTAAAGAAGGAAAGAAAAAGCCGGGCGATGGTGGCGCACGCCTTTAATCCCAGCACTCTGGAGGCAGAGGCAGGTGGATCTCTGTGAGTTCGAGACCAGCCTGGTCTACAGAGCTAGTTTCTGGATAGGCTCCAAACATGCTTTACAACTTCATGCTATCAACTCCCAAAGGCTCCTCATGAGGTTTCTGACCCTGCCAAACACAGATGGGTTCACCAGTGCTGAACTGAACCCACAGAGGGAGAATCCATGACCTTTACATTTGCATCTTTATTGTTTCCAGAACCAGAACAACATGGATGATCATGACAAGTCTGGCTTCTATGTTGGTGTAGGCCTATATTTCTGTATGGTGTACCAGCCAGGCATAAAAGCCACAGACCTAGTCTGAGCTGATCACGTAGCTCTGCAGACAAGCTGTGGCTGCGTAACAATAGCAAGGATGTACTGCTCCTTTCTTCTTTTGTTAGAAATGTAGATCTCCTGAGGAGAGGTGTTGGCTGAGACTGGTCAGGATGTTTGGTGCTTATTTCTTGGTAATTTGGAGGAAGTCTTATAGAGATGCTAATTCATGGCCTACACAGCTACCCTACAGGTAGTCGCGGAGGGACGTGACTAAAGGCCATTCACCAGGGTTACCTAGGATAGAGCCAAATGTGTTGTCCCCGCTCAATTTACGCGATTTATAAATTGTTTGGAGAATAAACGAGAGAGATCTTGCCCTTCCATGACAACCGTGTAAGTTGTGTCTGATTATTCCTCGTGACTACGTTTCAGTCCAGTTTGGGAATATAATTGTCTGTGTTGAACCCACATGGGCTCCAACATGTTGGAATGGACCCTAACAGAGTTGCATGGACTAGAGTTGCAGTAGATTTTTTTAGGAAGTTGATCCCTGGAACTAGGAAACATTTTGCTTACTCCTTCCATCAGTTGAAAGTTTAGCTGTATGGAATCTTACCCTTACAACAACTTGCTAGGCTTTCACTCTAGAGCAATGGGCTTTTCTTTAATGCTGACAGTCTACTTGAAAATTTCTGCCTTTTTCTCCATACGACTGGCATCTAAAACTTCCCAATGCTTTTTCTTCTACCAAACAAACTTTTCCTTTCTTTCTGTCCCACTTGTTTCATTTTTTACTGTAGACTTGAATGAGTCATCAATAATCACCATCCAACAGAAGCAACACTTTGTCTGAGAAATCAGCCCTTGTAATACAGGTCTTCATTTGTTTGGTTAGAGCTACTCTGAGATATTTTATGTTGTTTGTGGCTAACGTAAAGGGTGATGTTTTCCTGATTTCTTTCTCAGCTCATTTATCATCTGTGTAAAGGAAGGCTACTGATTTATTTTTAGTTATCTTGTATCCTGCTACATTACTGAAAGTGTTTCCCAGTTGTCGAAGTTCCTTGGTAGAATTTTTGGGGTTGTTTATGTGAACTGTCATATCATCAGCAAATAGTGAGAGTTTGACTTCTTTTCCAATTTGTATCCCCTGGATCCCCTTTTGCTGTCTTATTGCTATAGCTAGGACCTTAAGAACTATATTGAGAAAGTGGACAACTTTGTCTTGTTCCTGATTTCAGTGGGATTGCTTTGAGTTTCTCTCCATTTAGCTTGATGTTGGCTGTTTGCTTGCTGTATATTGCCTTTATTGTGTTTAGGTATGTTCCTTGTAACCCTGCTCAGTCCAAGACCTTTATCATGAAGGGTTGTTGAATTTTGTGTAGGGCTTTTTCAGCATCTAATGATATGATCATGTAGTTTTTTCTTTCTGTTTGTTTATATGATGGATTGCATTGACAGATTTTCATATGTTGAACCATCCCTGCAAGAAATTGAAGAATTCACCAGAAAACAGAAAGATCTGCCATACTCTTGAGTATACAGAATTAACATGGTAAAAACGGGAATCTTACCAAAAGCAATCTACAGATTCAATATACAATGCCCATTGAAATCCCAGCAAAATTTTTCATAGACGTTGAAAGAACAGTACTCAAATTCATTTAGAAAAGCAAAAAACCCAGGATAGACAAAACAATCCTGTACAATAAAAGAAATTTTGGAGGCATCACAATTCCTGCCTTCAAACTCAACTACAGAGCTACAATACTGAATACAGCCTGGTACTGGCATAAAAACAGACAGGAAAACTAAATAAAATGAACTAAAAACCCAGATATTAATCCACACACCTTCAAACACCTGATTTTTGACAAAGAAGCAAAAAAATATAAAATGGAAATAAAAACCATATTCAACAAATGGTGTTGGTATAACTGGATATCAACATGTAGAAGAATGAAAATAGATCCATACCCGTTACCATGCATAAAACTCATGTCCAAACAGATCAAAGCCAACCACACTGAACTTCATAGAAGAGAAAGTGGGGGGGGGGCTGGAGAGATGGCTCAGCGGTTAAGAGCATTGCCTGCTCTTCCAAAGATCTTGAGTTCAATTCCCAGCAACCACATGGTGGCTCACAACCATCTGAAATGAGGTCTGGTGCCCTCTTCTGGCCTTCAGGCATACACGCAGAAAGAATATTGTATACATAATAAATAAATAAATATTAAAATAAAAGAAGAGAAAGTGGGAAATACACTTGTATGCATTGGCAGGAGACCACTTCCTAAATACAATCCCAGTAGCACAGACACTGAGAGAAACAATTAATAAATGGAACCTCCTGAAACTGAGATGCTTCTATAAAACAAAGGACATGGTCAACAATACAAAATAGCAGCCTACAGAATGGGAAAACACCTTCAACAACCCCACACTGAACAGAAGAATGATCTCTAAAATATACAAAGATATCAACAAATTGGTCATCAAAAGAACAAAAAATCCAATTAAAAAATGAGGTACAAACCTAAACAGAGAACTCTAAACAGAGGAATCTAAAATGGCTGAAAGACACTTAAGGAAATGCTCAACATCCTTAGCCATCAAAGAAATGCAAAGCAAAACAACTGAGATTCTATCTTATACTTGTAAGAAAAGCCAAAATCTAAAAGACTGATGACAACTTGTGCTGGAGAGGATGCGGGGTAAAGAGAACACTACTGCATTGCTGGTGGGAGTGCAAACAGGTACAGTCCCTTTGGAAACTGATGTATGGCAATTTCCTCAGAAAATTAACAAACAACCTTCCTCAATGCTCAGCAATACCACTTTTGGATATATACCCAAAGGATACTCAATGGTACCACAAGTACATGTGCTCAACTATGTTCATAACACCATTGTTTGTCATATTCAGAACCTGGAAACAATCTAAATGCCCCTCAACTGAAGAATGGATAAGGAAAATGTGGTACATTTACACAATGGAGTACTACACAGCAGAGAAAATAGTGACAAATTGAAATTTGCAGGCAAACTAATGGATCTAGAAAACATCATATTGAGTGAGGTATCCCAGACTCAGAAACACAAATATCTTATGTATTTACTAATAAGTGGCTTTTAGACATAAAGCAAAGAAAACCAGCCTATAATTCACAGTCCCAGAGAACCCAGACAATAATGTGGACCCTCAGAGAGACATACATAAAACTAATTTACAATGGGAAGAAGAAAATGGTAAGATCTTGAGTAAATTGGAAACATGGGGACCATGGGAGAGTATAGAAGGGGAGGGGAGTAAGGGAAGGGAACAGAGAAAAATGTATAGCTCAATAAAATCAATCAATCAATCAATAAATAAAAGCAAAAAAAAGAAGAATGCAACAGTAAAAAATAAAATAAATCAGCCCTTTACTTTTGAATTTAGGCTTACTCAATTTCTCAGGTAATGGAATAAGTAAGAATTATTTGGGGCAAAAATATAATACAACTGACCTCTTGCTTAATTTTCGTGGAGTCTGATTCTCACTAAAATTCTATGAACTCTATCTTCACTGTCTGCATTACGTTCAACAATCCCATCTTCCCAGTCCCATAAGAACAACCAGTGGAGCTCCGTGTATAGGTTTCTAGAAATTTTGCCATCTAAACTCCTAATATCTTCAACAGTCCTCCAAAAGATATGAATCACAGGTCATTTGCAATAACAAAATCACTCTGGTGTACCACTTTTCATGATTACTTGCTATTTACTTACTGTGATTAAATTCTAACCTAAGCATCTCAGAGTTTATTTGGCTGATACTGCCAGATCACAGTCCATCATTATTGGAGCTTAGGACAGAAACTAAAGTCAGCAACTAAAGTAACAATAACCATGCCAAAATGTATTGATTAGCTTTCTCTCTCACTTGGTCACTGTCTCATGCTCAGCTAACTCTCTTATACAGTCCAGCTCCACTTGCTAATGAGTATTACCACACTCAGTGGAGGAGCCTTCCTACATCAGTCATCAATCAATACAATTTCTCACAAAGTAACTAGTGATTCTGAGTGTTCAATCCCTCAACTGATGTTTCCTCGGAAGACTCTAGGCCACATCATGTTGACAGGTGAATCTAATTCAAAGAGACAATAATATATGATAAAGTTTTAAAAATCAAAATCAGTGTATTAACCACATCAATCACTTAAGGAGCATAAAAACATCATAAAGATAGCAACAATTGGAAAACACAGATCTCCATAGAAATAATGAAAGGCAAGACTCTAAATTCAAGAAAAGGAAACTAAAACTGTCTCTCCACAGACAGCATCCAAACCAACAAAACCTCAAGGAAGTCACAAAAATATACTAAATTTTCTGAATACAAAAAATGACTCATGCTGGAGGGGACGTGGAATATGGGGAACACTCCTCCACTGCCTGTGGGTGTGCAAACTTGTACAACCATGTTGGAAATCAGTATTTGAGTTTCTCAGAAAATTGTGAATCATGCTATCTCAAGAACAAGTAATAACAGACATTGCCATGTACCAAAGGATGTCAATCATACCACAAGGGCATTCGCTCAACTATGTCCATACCAGCATTATTTGTAATAGCCAGAACCTGGAAACATAGATGCCCCTCAACCAAAGAATGGATAAAGAAAATGTGGTACATTCACACAATGGAGTACTACTTAGTGGTAAAAAACAAAACAAAACAAAACAAAACAAAACAATGACATCTTGCAATGGAAATGGATGGAACCAGAAAATTCCATCCTGTTTGCGGACACCAAGAGTCAGAATCAAGAAAACAGTATTACTCACTCAAAAGTAGATACTATTTATAAAGCAAAGAATAACCAGGCTATAGTTCACAATCACAGAGAAGCTAGGTAACAAAGAGAACATAAAATAAACATATATGGATCCACCTGGTAAGGGGAAATAGACAAGACCTCCTGAGTAAATAGGGACAATGGTACTGTTAGGCAATGACATTACAGTTTACAGAGATCTTGTATTTTGGTTAAAGTAGTAAAACTACAGCAATTGGATTTCACGATAAAGTCCATTTTTTATCCAGATTTTTCTTTGCCTTTGTGTGTGGATCCCAAGAAATGTCTAGTCATGCCATTTATCAACCACCTAAAACTGATTACAAAAAACCATATTACTAATTTTTATTGGAAGCCTTTGAGTACCAGCCCAAGTACCCTTCAGGTTTCAGAACTGGATATCTATGGCAAGCAAGGATCTCGGGGTAAAACATTTAACTCAAGTAAATTACCTCGGCATCATCTTTATTTTTCATGTGAGAGGAAAAATGAAGTGAAGGGGGCATGGAGGAGAGGAAGAATAAGGAGAAGAAAGGAGTAAGGGGAAGTAGTAGAAGTAGTGGAGGTGAAGAAGAAGAGGAAGAGTAGGTGCAGATCTCCATGAGAATTTTAGTTTTTACAGACATGGTTGGAAAAATCCATAGGCAAGGACAGTAGTAATATGTATATCAAATCCACAAAAGTGGCAGGTAGAACCTGACAAAGCAGTACTCCAGAACAGGTGACCTGACCTAGGAAAGAGCCAGCACCCAAAGGGAAGATTCTGACATTCCAAGCCCTTAGATAAAGATATTAAACATCCCTGAATTCTTGATTCACCCACAGTCCTCATCTAATCTCTGCTGTGGTACACACCTCTGGGAACACCCAGATTTGTTTGTTAGCAAAGGTGGGGCATGCTGTCTTCCAGCTCAATGCCTGTCTTCTAGAGAAATTTCTACTAACGCCGTTGCTCCAAGGCCTCATCACCTGGGGAAATGGAGCAAAGTCAGTCCACTGACCAAGCTCTGCTGTGGTGTTCTGGGAATGTGGCCCATTTCAAAGGAAAGAATCTTGGCTTAACAAGGTTTTTACAGATCTGACGGTGACTTTTTCAAAAGATAAGTGTTCCCACAGCTCTGCAAACTAGGTTGTTCCATGTGGATGAGTACATATACACTTCCCGTGGATCTGCCTATTGATCTGTGCATTGACTGTATACTCTTGTGGAATCCAATAAATTTTAACAGCTGTGAAAGCAGTAAGTCTCTCATGTTGCTTCCTTCCCTCCCCTTTCTGCACTCTGCCTTCAACAGCTACAGAGTAGGTAAATGGACTCAATTCTTTCACATATCTCTCTTCAATTATGAGTCCCCAGGAAAAGTCAGATGGATTAGAGGACTCTCATTAACTGGTTTATTTTTCCTTCACAATGACCAGTCAAAGCCTAGCCTGGAAGCAATTGCAAGAGTGTTTTCCCAGCACTGGACAACAGCGGCAGAATTAGCAATGGTCAAAGCAATTCTCAGATACTTAATGTGTGGGCAAGCTGGAGCTAGAAAACACAGATATAAAGAGAAATAAAAAAAATCAGTAACACTCAGGAAAAACAGGAATATAATGTTTTAAAAAAAAGTGGGGGAAAGAACAAAATAGACATTAGAACAGTAATGCATTTAAAGAAATGAAATTTGAAAGAGAATACAAATAATGGGCTTTTTAAAAAGATGAAAATAATGTATTTTAAAATCAGTAAGATAGGGGCTGGAGAGATGGCTCAGCGGTTAAGAGTACTGACTGCTCTTCCAGAAGACCCAGGTTCAATTTCCAGCACCCACATGGCAGCTCACAACTGTCTGTAACTCTTGCTCCAGAGGATTTGACAACTTCACACCAATGTTCATAAAGTTAAATAAATCATAGTAAATCATTTTTAAAAAATCAGTAAGATAAACCTCAGGTATACTGACTTTGAAAAGGAGTAGGCATTCCCTTTTAGATTGCATGCCTGTGATAAAAGACAGAATGATATTGCTGACATGCTCATGTTTGCTCCTGAGATCTGGAACCTGACATACAGAGTTACAGTCAATGGCCTGTTTCTCAATCCTCGGTGATGTATTAACTGGATAAAGCAGGATTGAATCTGCACAGGACAGTTATCTAATTTGAAATTCAATATTCACTGGCTCAAGCTAACCTTCCTATTATAAACTCACAAATCAGGACTGTATTCGTTCACATGACATGAATTAGTACATGCCGGAATATAAAAAAATATTACTGAGCTGGGCAGTGATGGCACACGCCTTTAATCCCAGCACTGGGAAGGCAGAGACAGGTGGGTCTTTGTGAGTTCAAGGCCAACCTGGTCTACTAGAGCTAGTTTCAGGTGAGGCTCCAAAGCTACAGAGAAACCCTGTCTCGAAAAACCAAAAAAAAAAAATATATTACTGAAGCCACCTGTGTTAGTTATGAATTTTATGGATGTGAAGAGATACAATGAGCACCATAGCCCTTATAAAAAACATTTAAGGGCTGGAGAGATGGCTCAGTGGTTAAGAGCATTGCCTGCTCTTCCAAAGGTCCTGAGTTCAATTCCCAGCAACCATATGGTGGCTCACAACCATCTGTAATAAGGTCTGGTGCCCTCTTCTGGCCTGCAGACATACACACAGATAGAATATTGTATACATAACAAATAAATAAATATTTAAAAAAAATTTAATCAGGGTGACTAATTTAGACTTCCAGAAGTTCAGTCCATTGTCATTATGGTGGGAAGAATTATGTTGTGCAGTACAATTTTGCTGCAGGCCACAGGAAGTTGACTGAAATGCTTGGCAGTATCCAGAACATAGGAATTCTCAAAGCCCATCCCCAGTGCCACACTTCTTTCAACAAGACCATACAGATTCCAACGAAGCCACACTTTGTAATAGCACCAATCCCTATGAGATTATAGAAGCCAAGAGCATTGAAACTACCACACTGTCACAATCAGGTCCTTTCTCAGACTGGTGACTTCAGCAGCTGATTTCCTCCCATTTCCCCTGCAATGCACTCTGTAAATTATTCTTTCTACTCTGGTCTGAAGGCAGAAACCATGTTCCACATGCAGATCCTTCTCCTGTGAGTGTAATGAATAGTTGACGTCATGACTCAAGTGGGTAATTTTAAAAGTCTGAGGCCACACAGTCACTTAAGAATTTTGAATCAATGCCTTTAATCCCAGCACTAGGGAAGCAGAGGCAGGCGGATCTCTTAGAGTTCGAGGCCAGCCTGATCTACAAAAGCTAGTTGTGAAACAGGCACCAAAGCTACAGAGAAACCTTGTCTTAAAAAAAAAAAAGAATTTTAAATCAAGAGAGCAAGGTCATTGACCTGGAATGCCACAGAATGAAATTGAGGTCTCATATAAAAACATAAGAGACCTTATCTCAGCAATATTTTTCTACAATGCTGGAAGGGCAGCTATTCTAGAATATACTTTTCCAGTGAGAAAACACTGTACACACTTAAGAGATTAATAAATAAAAATCTGCACATTGATAGCATGGCCGGGCAGTGGTGGCGCACGCCTTTAATCCCAGCACTTGGGAGGCAGAGGCAGGCGGATCTCTGTGACTTCGAGAACAGTCTGGTCTACAAGACCTAGTTCTAGGAGAGGCTCCAAAACCACATATAAACCCTGCCTCGAAGAACCAAAAAAAAAAAAAAACAACAGGACTTTAGCCAGGCGGTGGTGGGGTGGTGGCGCACGCCTTTAATCCCAGCACTCGGGAGGCAGAGGCATGCGGATCTCTGTGAGTTCGAGACCAGCCCAGTCTACAGAGCTAGTTCCAGGACAGGCTCCAAAACCACAGAGAAACACTGTCTCGGAAAAAAAAAAAACAAAATTTTTCTAACAATGATAGCATGCATCCATCTCTGGCAAATGCTCAAAGAGGAGAGAATCTAGAATAAACAATGCATTCCATTACACTGCCATCCTTGAGTTTCTTTTAGGTTCAGACTCTAGCTTACACTTTGAAGAAATTAAATAGCCATGGGAAACTGCAAGTCTTGCCAGTTAGGGAATTGGGAAACTTATACAGCAAAGATATTGCCACGATTATGTCAAAAGTATGTAAGTGACCTGAGCAGCAGGTCATACTTTCCTGACAGGGCCCTACGTGCAGTGGCAGAAGGTGAGAAAGACAGGAAAACTGGAACAAAGGTATGATAAAAGCTGGGACAGAGAAGTCTTGTATAAGCTATGTCTTATTCCAAGTAAGCTTCTGAAGATGAATAGCTTCTTGTATACCATTTGTAAGGGGAAATGGGAGGAAATAGAAGGCTTCTAGGAAATCAGCAGAAATTACCACACAATGGGACAAACTCAGAATAAGGTTAATCAAGCAATGAAATACAAGAGCAGGGTAGTGGTGAACGCCTTTAATCCCAGTACTTGGGAGGCAGAGGCAGGTGGCTCTCTGGGAGTTCAAGGCCAGCCTGGTCTCCAAGAGCTAGTTATACAACAGGCTCCAAAGCTACAGAAAAACCCTGTCACAAAAATAAATGCAACAGAAGAAAAACAAAGGTGTTATCAAGAATATTATAGACTATGCCCAAAGTGGCCTTGGGACCATAGCTCACTGTGGTGGGAAGAGTTGGGTTCTCAGGATCTAAAGAACCTCTCCAGAAAGGCACTGGTTCCAGATCCTTAACACCTCTTTCAAACATATTCCTGGTTTCAATGAAGGAGTTCTATTTTATTCTCCATAACTCAGGACCTTAGGCAAAACCCCAAGGCCTAGACACTCACTAGGCTGTTCCTGGCTCTGCCAAGAGTATCCCTGGTTTTGAGAATGAGCTTAGTTCCTTCTCCATGAGTTGGACTCTAAATGGAAAGACATCATTGATATGGCCAGCTCTCAATACAACAGCATTTTCCTTTTCAAATGACTGTCACATTTCTCAGCATATACATCTCGCAGAACTATAATTTTCTCTAAAAAGAACTGGACCTTTAAGTCACACCATACCTTAATGTTGATTATGATCCTATAATGACCTTGACCAGCATGTTAGAGGTCTGTTCATTGATATGAGGGCGGGAGTAGTGGCTGTTTATAAATCAGTGGTGTCTCTGTCATGGTCTAGAGCCATTTGTTTAAACAATCCTTGTAAACAATCTTGTATCCTAGCATCTTAATCTCTAACAGTCCTAGTTAGCACACTACTTTGCTATCTTTGGGTAATTTAGAGGCAGGCTTCCTCAGCTAATATCTCCTAAGCACTGGTGAAGCCTATACATCAAATTTCTACTCTTCTGCACCACCGGTTAGTAGTGGAGTGAGAACGAACACAAGAATGCCATTTACAAACTCCACAAAATTAACTCCAAAGGGATCTTACTCCTAAATGTTAAATGCAAAGGGCAGAGCTTCTGAAAGATAATAGAAAAATTAGGCATCTCCAAGTTTAGGATCCTGCCTTCCATACGTATCAAATTCACGTTGATGTGGACCACAAAGATGTTTCT
Organism: Microtus pennsylvanicus; assembly: GCF_037038515.1. Classification (NCBI taxonomy): domain Eukaryota; kingdom Metazoa; phylum Chordata; class Mammalia; order Rodentia; family Cricetidae; genus Microtus; species Microtus pennsylvanicus. The sequence goes on from NC_134579.1 coordinate 90,295,780, forward strand.
ACACACAATTCCTTGCTGGAAATGCTTTTCACAGATGCGGCCCACAGAGGGAAGTTATTCAGAGGCCAAGACCTTGTTCTGGGGAGTTGCGAGGACCACATGGGACCTCATAGAACTCTTATGGTAGCAGCGGGTTCCTACACTCGCTCAGGGAGGTCCTGCCACACTGTATCCCATGGCTCCTCATCTTGGAACAGCAACCCCGTACTCACCATGTCGTGGCTTCCAGGCTCACCCATGTTCTCCTCAGAGCTCCCCGCAGTAGAACTCACAGCACAGAACACAATCCACTGGTGCCTGCTCAGCTTTAAAATCAATCCAGCAACATGGCGCCAGGAAGTGCCCTGCCTGATTTCTGACTGACAGGTCTGCCTGGAAGTCTTGATTGGCTAGTGAGGCTTGAGTGACAAGAGCACCTCCCTGAGCATTACAGTGTGCTTAAAGATACAGCACAGGGTTCCTTGGTTCTGCCTTCCACCCCAGATCCAGACTTTTACAGATCTGCAGACATATGTATTTCAATATCACTTATGCCTCAATCAGATAGATGACACAGCTGTCTTCCTGCAATCCACAACCACACTGCCTTCATCCTCCTGGACATGAAGTAACTAGGTAGCACAGCCCATTACACAATGTGGAGTAGAATGATTCTCCTGTTCAAAAGATGGAAGGGTACACAGAGTATTAATGAGTACAGATTTTGGGAAACCAAAGATGATGTTTGTTCTGTGGCTTCAGGCTGACACCAGGAGTCACAGTCACTTCTGACAGCCAAGAGAGCAACTCAAGAACCAAATGACAACTAAGTTGATGATATATTTTTCTCCTGCCAGAAGATTGTGTGATAGCTACAGACTATGTCCCATTACAGACTATGACCAGCTGGCATATTTAGCTCAGGTTCTCAGGTGTCCACCATTACAGAGGCTTTGAGACTGCCACATTCTTAAGCTTAAGTGGGTACGGTCATACCGATTTTTACTATACTTACTTTATTATTTTAACTCATGTAATTACACAATAAGAAGAATTCTGAATCCTCTCCTCTGTTAAAAGTCATAGATTTATTCATTATAGGCTCCTTGTCTTATGAATCAATTAGCCTGTAGGTATTTCCATTGGCTGACTCTGGGTGCTGACTGAGGGAGGTATAGCCCTTTAAACTTTCGTGTCTGCCTTTCTATTTTTTTTATTTTACTATTAATTTCTCTTCCTCTGTGTCTCCAATTAACCTAATAGATGTTGTGTCAGTCTGGAGACAAAGTCTTGAAATAATTTATCTGGTACCTGTCTTATACTAGACAACTCCTCAGCCTGTTCTTTAGAAGATGGAAATATATGCCAGGCCTTCTTGGCAGCTGCATTAACTTGGACAGTTCTTTTTCCTTCTGAGCAAGTAAACTCAACCTACATAGAAAAACATGATACGTACTTACTTGTAAGTAGATATTATCTGTTGAGTAAAGAGTCATCGCAGTATAATCCACAGACTCATAGAGGCTAAATATCAAAGATGTCTGTAGTAGGGGACACATAGATATCCCATGGGAGGAGGAAATAGACTAGATTTTGTGGTTGGACTGGGAGCAGCAATAGAAAGAATCACGGAAGTAATGAAGGGACAAAAGGAGAGACTATGGGGAGAGATGAGAAGAATAGGAAAGCTTTTAGGGTTGATGTGGAACCCTAGTGCTGTAGAAATTTTCTGCGATCTATGAGGGTGACCCTAGTGAGGACTCCAGGTAACTAAGAATATAAAGCCTGAAGTACCCAACTTCTGTAATCACATATGGATCCCAGTGTGGACCTAGGAAAGAGAGCCAGACATATAATATTCAACACACATGTGTTCTGTCTGGAGCATATACCAGGGAATTGGTGGCTTATAATGGTGTAGTGGCAAACCAATAACTAGACTAACTTAAGGCCCAAGCCAAAAGAGGCAACCCATGCCTAACATTGGCTGTATGGAAAGGAACAAGAAGTTGGATGGCTCAGAGGTTTAGAGTGGAACAAAATACAAGTAACAAAAAAGAAAAAAATGGACAACATAATGATTCCTGGTTCTAACCTGATATAATCATAGATTGCTTTCCTAGCCTAATTGTCATCAGAGGGGCATTTTCCAGCAGCTAATTGTGGCAAATGCCGAGATAGTAACCCCAAAACTAGCTGGAGCTCTTGGAACTCTGCAGATATTTGGGTGGAGGATTTTTAGAAGCTGGAGGTTTAAAGGACACCAGAAGAACACAGCCCACAGAACCAATTAAGCAAAGATTATATGGGCTCAGATAGCCTGATACAGCAATTATGGATCTTCTAGATTCTGAGTCCAGTCCTCTGCATGCATGCTGTCGTTGCTTAGCTTGGAGGTTTTCTGGGACTCCTAACAGTAGGAGTGTGGGTGTTTCCTGACACTTTTGCCTGCCCTTGGGATGCTTTTCTTCCTATTGGGTTGGTTGCCTAATCCTACCTGGATATGAAGCTTTCTGCCTACTGTTATTGTATCTTGTTATTATATGTTCATTTGATATCCCTGTGAGGCCTGCTCTTTTCTGAAGGGAAAAAGAGGAACAGTGGATCTGGAGGAGTGGGAAGTTTGGGGGGGGGTAGGATGAGTAGACAGAGCTGAAGCTGTGCTCAGGATGTACTGTATGAGAGAAGAAGAAATAAAAAGAATGAAAAAGAAGAAATGAAAATGCTTTTAGTCTAACATCAATGATCCTCACAATCTTTAACAGCCCCAACACTGTTCAAGTATTCAAAGCTTCTTCTGATACTCAAGACAATATCTTGTGTGTGACATCTTGTAAATTCAAGAAACAAAGTAAATCTTTCTGACATACAATGGCACAGGATATATTCCTTGTCAGAGAGGGAGGAATGAGACTGGCTCTGTTCCAGCCCCCAACTTGGGCAGGCATCCCATACTCACATACAGACCACACAAACCAGAAGAACACTTAGGCTACCAGTCCCTGAAATTTCTCCATTCCTTTAGTTTCCACAGACAAAATCCCCCAACCTCTGTCCTAACACTACCCCTGAGTCATAACCCCACCCCCAACTTGGGTGCGAATCCTTTGCTCAAGAGCAGGCCACACAGGTCAGAGGAACAGGCAGGTGGACTCAAAGACTCCCTGATGAAACAGAGTCCACACCAGACATTAGAAATCAAGATAGACTGCCCACACATGGATCTCCTCTATTCTTTGAGTACCTCCTCAAACACTACCTGACGGCCGGGCGGTGGTGGTGCACGCCTTTAATCCCAGCACTCGGGAGGCAGAGGCAGGCAGATCTCTGTGAGTTCGGGACCAGCCTGGTCTACAGAGCTAGTTCCAGGACAGGCTCCAAAGCCACAGAGAAATCCTGTCTCGAAAAGACAAAAACAAACAAACAAACAAAAAAAACCCCACTACCTGATGCATGACTAATAAAAACTCAGGGTCAGAAATTGGAGTCTAACCTGAATATAAGAAAAGTAAAACAGTCAGCCACTGGCTGTTACTTTGACCTCAGTCTGAAATGGCTATCCTGCCTCCAGGAATCTCAGAATGAGACTGTGTGTCTGAGAGCTGTCTCCCTCTGTCTTATATTCCTCTCTAGGGTTGGTATTAAAAGCATGCACCACTGGGATTAAAGGTGGGATTAAAGGTGTGTGTTATTGTGGCCACTGGGATTAAATGCATGTTATTGTGGCTACTGGGATTAAAGGTGTATGTCGTTGTGGTGACTGGGATTAAAGGCGTGTGTTACCATAACCTGGTCTGTAAGGGTGACTATGGGACTGCTTTACTCTCAGATGTTCAGGTAGTCTTTATCTATTAAAATATAATTGAAATGCCACTGTAACTCTCCCTAGTCCTACTTGCCTTCTTGTCACTGTGTCCTAGTCCCCAACAGGGGTGCAGGTGTTCTGTTTGAACAGAAGTCACATCAGCTGTGAGAAGTCCATGGAGGCCACCTGCCCACAGACATCCCTACTCTCAGAGGCCCCCACACCACACTGTCCACATCTGCTTTCCCCTCTTCACATTTCCTCAGCCCTCAACTTGCACTGAGACTCACTGACAGAACAGAGACCACACCTGTAACCAGATTGCCAGCCCCAAACATGATTGTGAAAGACCTCTGTTGAACCATAGGCCCCACAGACCAGAAGAACAGAGAGTAAATAGGAACCAAAGAACAACACAGCCATTCAAAAGAGACAAAATGAGAAACAGGAACCTAGAATCATAATCACTACAAACCTAGATGCGTAGATGCCAGTTTAAGAACACAAACAACATCCGGGGTAGTATGTCCCCACGAGCACCCAGGAATCCTACTACAATGATCCTCAGTATTACAACACAGCTGAAGCACAAGCAAAAGGCCTGAAAACAAACCTTATAAGATTATAGAGGTCCTGGACAGAGAATTTGAAAAATTCCGTAAAGAAGCCAAGAAAATGATAAACAGAATATTGGAGAAAATGGATAAATCCCCTAAAGAAAGCCAAGAAAAAAACAAACAGTTGAAGAAAATGGACAAAACTGTTCAAGACCTGAAAACGGAAATATAAGCATTAAAAAAGCACAAACTCAATGAATTCTGGAAATGAGAAATCTAGGTAAGTGAACAGGGATTACAGAGGGAAGCTTCACCAAAATAACAGAAGAGATGGAGGAGAGAAGGTCTGGTGTGGAGAATATGATAGAAACGTTCTTAAATCTGAAATATTCCTGAAACATAACATCTGAGAATTCTGGAAAACTAGGAATAATAGAAATAGAAGGGAAAAATTGCAGCTCTTAGACCCAGAAAAATATTTAAAAAAAAAAAAAAAACTCAAGCCGGGCGTTGGTGGCGCACGCCTTTAATCCCAGCACTCGGGAGGCAGAGGCAGGCGGATCTCTGTGAGTTCGAGACCAGCCTGGTCTACAAGAGCTAGTTCCAGGACAGGCTCCAAAGCCACAGAGAAACCCTGTCTCGAAAAAAAAAAAAAAAAAAAAAACTCATAGCCAAAAGATTTTCTCTCAAAAAGAAGGACAGCAGAGAAACACAGCCTGCAGAATCAACTACGCAGGCCTCATAGGTGTCCACAGTAACTAAGCAGCAATCATGGAGCCCACATGGGTGTGTGCCATGTTCTCTGCATGGTATTTTGTAGCTTGGTATTTTGTAGGACTCTTAATAGTGTGTGGGAGGTGTCTCTGACTCTTGTCTGGTCTTGGGACCTTATTCCTCCTCTTGAGTTACGTCTTCAGGACTTGATATAAGAGTTTATCCCTAGTATTATTGTAACTTTATATACCACATTTGGTTGATATTCCTGGAAGATCTTCTCTTTTAAGAAGGGAAATGGAGGAGGAGGAAATTTGGAGGAGATGGGAGCAGGGGAGGGAAGTGAGAGGCCACTGACTCTTTCTTGCTGGCTGTATGTTCCTATGTGGGACGTACCAACTCTTGGTCCTTTTCATTAACTTGGACATTACATTTTTATAATTTTGTTTTTTTGTTTTCTTATTCCCAGTCGTCATCAAACATCTAGCCAACGGTGTTGGGTCTTGACAATTGAGTTCCATGCTTCACAACATAAAAGAAAAGGGAGAAACGGTGATGCCAAGCATCCTGGAGCTGCTGTTTGACCAAGATCACAGTGCTTGGATGACTTGGACTGATCCTTAACTGCCCTTGCTGGAAGTTGCTGCAAGGCTCTTGCCTATGACTTTGACATGTTTAATGTTTGACCCCTTTGCTATTTAGGGCCTCTCACCGAAGGCTAGACCTGGGACAATGTAACAATCCTTGTAAAAACTGATGTTAAGAATAAAATTTATAGTGATTCCCTGGGAGAATTAGCTGCATAAAAAATTGAGTCTTCTATAGAAATTAGTACTCAAGTGTACCAATGAGCATGACGTATAGGATCTGGAATAAATCATTTAAGAAGAAAACTTAGAGAAATTTTCAAAGTTGACAAATTATGACTGAATCATTAGTTTTTTGTTTTGTTTTGTTTTGTTTTTTGACTCAGAAACACAGAACTAGTATGAACAAGAAAAACATTCTTCATTACAAAGTTAATGACAGGCCTTGGTACCCTCCCGAAAGCAAAGTAAACAGTTTTACAGAACTTGATGTTCTTTGTTCTTTTACCTCCTTTATGTAAACTTAAAAAGGGATCCTGCAAGCTTCAGGTAGTTTACTTGATTCCACCTCTCACAGGTAACGGACTCCAGGTAAATACTAAGAGTCAACAGCCTGTTTCCCCACCTCCTTGGCCTGTGGAACAATTCTGAACTAGCTACAAACAAGCAGTCTTTGCATCAGCAAATGAGAGCCATTGAGTTCAGCTCAACTCAATGACACATTGGTTTCGAGATTACAAAAAAAAAAAATTACAATCTCTCACTTCTTTTGTTTCAGGACAGAGCTTAAGTTCACAAACAAAAAGTGGGGGGAGATGGCACAGCCCTATCTGATGGGAGTGGCACAGCTGTTTGACAAAGATCCAGCTACATGATGGCACCATGTCACCTTTGCTTTTCATCTTCACCTGTTGCATACTTGAGAGACTTTTAATATTTGTACAATTTAGTAATATTGGATTAACGGAAAATTTCTTATGAGTCATTTATGCCTTCTCCCAGGAATGCTATTTCCAAGCTTCCCCAAGACAGTATTGAACATACTACTTCCCCACCCCACTTTAGGGAGATATCCTTATCGACTTGAAGGTCTTCTTTACACCTTGGAGGTTGTGACACACATAAAGAAGCCAGAGGTCTCTTTATGAGGCTATGAGACATTTTTGAAACATCTGTCCCTGCGCTTACTCAGGAACAAGAGAACCAAAGCAAAGTAAACCTAAAAGGGTCAACAAGATTCAGTGGGCTAGAGGAGTTGACCACAGTTCAGATTACAAGCCTCTTCCTATTATACTATACTCCCAGGCAATTACATAGCATATACAGCAGGAAAGTTAGACTAGCTGAAGCTACCTCTGTCCAACACAGAGGCTTATAGTGATGAGCAAAGGGTCATGTAAAAAGATGATAAAAGTATTCTATAAAGATATAAAATATAAACATTATAATATCCCAAAATTTAAATAAAAATACAAACTATAAACATTATATTATGCCAAAATTTAACTAATAACAGCAGCAGCTTTGGCCTGAGGGTATTTCTTGGGCACTCTGATGATTAAAGGTTAATAATACACTGCTTGGGACATGGCAGTATGCCCGGATGGCTTGAACATTGTTTTGATCAAATATTCTTATAGTCACGGAAGCAACCCAGCCTGAGAAAAACTTGCCATATTCCTTAAAATTTGGGTTATGAATAAATGATAACTCTGTTCTGTCATAGTTTGCCCTTGATGATGACTAAAAGATGAGCAAAAGAAAGTGAAACACATATCCAAAACAAAAAATGAAACATATCATCTTCAAATGAACCTGCAGAATATTGCACTGGAGGGACACAGGTCAAAACACTAAGTTCCTTGTTAATCTGTTTCAGCGCCATAGCTATAGTCTGTGTTTTTCACCAGGGCTCCTCATCTTCTTGCTGATGCTCAAAGGTCAGACTAAAACTCCTGATTATCCTTGTGCGAGGAAGGAGTGTCTGTTCTTCTCACACTGGCCTGGCTAGGTACAGGCACAGCCATAGGCACAGTCTCTGAGCCCTTCACCAATGTCACCATTTATTGGTCCGCTAACACTGCCCCTATTGGCTCTCAAATGCTCTTGCATATCTATCTACCACTGTCAGTTCTAGGATGGTTGACAATTGAAGGGGGCGGTTTGGCTCCCTTGTTGGGGACCAGTGGGCCCACTACCCTCTTCCCAGGTCCCTGTTGAAACCGCATCTTGATACTAAACTGGTTATGATTTGCAGGGGACTGAGGTGGTATATGGGCTATGAGGGAGGGTAGACCTGGTGACTCTTCCAAAGCTAAATCACCTGCTCTCTAAGTATCTGAGCAGTTCCTCCAGGGCTTGTCCTTGAGCAGGCTCTTCTGGGAATTTGGAACCATTGTCAGGCTTTTTTTTTTTTTGACAGTTATCACACTGAAGGGAGTTGATACTTTTCTATTCTTTGGATAAACTAGTAAACAAATATTTTGCCTTAGTGGCTTAGCACACATGGGTCCCTTAGTCCAATCTATAACTGCGTAAAGTCAGGCATGGTAGCACAGACTGGTGATCCCATTGTGTAGCACACACCTGTAATCCCAGCATTTTGGAGGTAGCATAGAAACACAATATACACATGTGCTTCAGATGGTTCTAAAAGTACTGTACTATACACGTGTGCCGGACATCTCCCATGAGAAAAATATAAATGATTCTGTATAAAGTCTACTGCAGGGACTAGAGAATTGGCTAGAGTTAAAGTGCTTGCCACACCAGCATAAGGACTGGAGTTCAAATTCCTCTGAAATCCATGTAAAATGACTTGTGTGCCTCAAAGCCTGCCTGTAATTCCAACCTCAAGGCAGAGCCCAGTCTTACACGAGCATGAATAGCCATGTAGACAAGCTGGAGCTTGATGGAGAGACTCCACTTCAGTGAATAAGCTGGAAGAGCAATCAAGGACGACCTCCAATATTAACCCAGAGTGCTACAAGCACATACATGAATGCACATCCATGGTATGTGTGTGCATACACCTGCAAAAGCATGCATGCACATACATGTACACCATACACTTACTTACATGAAAATGGAAAATAATAAAGTGAACTGGAAATTGTGACTGCAGTGTTTCATGTTAAGGCTTCTTTGTTTGGAAAAGGCCAGTTTTCTCTCATCGAAGCATTTATAATATCATGTTTTTATAGCACACTCTTGGCCTATGGGAAGACACGTAAAAACATGGAGAGGAGGGGCTAGACAGACAAGTCAGCATTAAGAGTGTTTACTGCTGTCACTGAGGACTGGAGTTGGCACCTGAGCATTCACATCTGGCTGCTCACAAGTGCCTGGAACTCCAGATCCAAAGGATCTGGTGCCTCCTTCAGGCCTCTGTGAATACACATGTGTACATATACACAAACAAAAGAAAAAAAAGTTAATAATAATAAAGAACAGAAGGGTACTTACAAAGTAATAAAAAAAGAAATCTTCAATTCTGATTAAGGTAAGGGGCACACATTAACTCAGGGTTGCCTTGGAAAAACACCATTATGTGAATACGCCTCCCTTTCAGCTATCCATATTAAGTTCAGGGGCAACAGTTTATTCAGTGCGACTAAGTGAGGCTGGGAAACAGCTTACATGGGTAGCCCACAGACCTCTGAAGACATCTACACTTCAAAGATATGTCCAGAATCATCCTCCAGCTTTGAACCTAGAAAGTACCTCTCTGTTTTCATTAAAGTGTGCTTTCTAAAGCACCTGATTAGTCTAATAAAAATCTGAATGGCCAGTAGCTAGGCAGTAGAGGGATAGGCAGTGATGGCCTAAAGAGAGAGAATAAGTAGGAGGAGGAATGTAGGCTGGGGAAGGGGAAGAGAGAAGAGGGAAGAGAAAAGGAGAGGGAGACAACAGGAGCCAGCCAGGCAGACGGCCATCAGCCAGCTAGTCATGTAAGAAGCAGGAAAAGTAGAACATACAGAATGAAAGAAAGGTAAAAAGCCCCAAAGCAAAAATATAAATGAAGAGAAATAGGTTAAATTAAGTTATTAGAGCTAGTAGGACAAGCACAGGCTGAGCATTCTCAACTAATAATAGTCTGTGTCAAGATTTGGGAACTGATTGACAGCCTAAGGAAAGCCTGCTCCACTAACGTATGCACTACAGCTTGTCATAGACAGACAGATAGATAAATAGACAGAAGATAGATAGATCTATAGATTTATATATATATGTTTTGTTTGGTCACTAGGCAGTGGTTGATGTAAGTTATATCTAAACTTACTTATGTAAGATTCTTATTCTTTTTCATGTATTCTGTGCCTAAATTTACCATAGCTTTAATAATTATCACTTCATAATTTTAAAAGATTTAATTCCCCAAAGACGTAAAGATGCAAAGAGCTACAATGTCATATATATCCCACTTCCAAAAGGCAACATGATAATACATTTAATTTGCCTGGTTCCTAGTGGGAACCCCTCCCCGAGGTCTCTGTACCGTTCATCGTGAAACTCCTCAGGCGCTGGCAAGTACTCAGGGACCCATGAAGAGGATAGATTGGTACCATAACTATAGTCCCTTTGGGAATGAACATCCTTTTGATTTCCACTTCTTTCTTATAGATCCTGTCTAGTCTGTTAGCAACCAGATACAATACGAGAGTTTCACTCACTGGTCAGTGAGGAATCCTGCTGTCACTCTGGATGACTGAGAAAGTAGAAGCCAGTTGACATCCTTATAGAGAACCTTCCATTGGAAACTGAGCTGCTCAGGGAGGCAGAAGATAGGGACCAACCACAAGACAAGGAGGCTGAACTTAATGTGCCACAACCCTAGGGCAAAAGACTACCTGAGAAACAGTTGTGTAACGTGGGAGGGTTAGATGCTTAGGAGCTTAAAAGTACATTGGGCAGGAGGCTGAGGAAATAAAGTTCTCAGAGAAAGGTGTCCCCCTATTGATTGTCCTGACCAGGTCTCCTATACTGAGAATAATTGTAGAGTGTCACAGCCCTGAGCCCAAACTCAGCAGGCAGGTTTGTCTCTGCCCTAAAGCCCCTATAACAAAGCCTTAGTACTGTACTTGACAGGATGCAGTCTTCCGCAGGTGCTTGATACATAGGAGGTCTTGAAAGCGTAAAGGCAGACAGGCGCATTCCCACACAACTGCAGCTGAAACATTCATTAGCCACCTCATCAAGAACCTGCCCAGCACACTCACTGTAATGCATGCTATGGTCAGCAGAGGGCAGTAACACTCCAAGAAATTATGAAAGTGCTGTTACCTGCACTCAGGGCTACAAACAGCAAGGCCTCTGACACACTGAACACCACAGGAAAGAAAAGAATCCCCTAGTTGATTCACACACACACCCACATAAATACCATGCTATTGGACTGGACAGCAGAGCCATTGAGAGTAGTGTCAGGTCAGCCTGCAGGGACCAACAAGGCTTCCCCACCAGCATAGATAACTGGGACAACACCTGAGGACATCAGCAGAGATAACTGTCAAGACTCCTGAGAGACTGGTTATGAGACTAAACCCATCCTCCTGCCCTTATGGGCTGAAGAAACCATCTGGGGGAGGGGAGAGGATGCTCAGCTGTCACATCAAAGGCAGCAGCATTAGTCAAACAGCACCCATTCTTGTTTAAGCCTTCCCCTGTCATAGATTTGAGGTTACAGAATATACTTTATGCTCATAAGTGATGTGATGGAGAATTGACACTGAGTTATAGCTTCAGGAGATCAGAAATGTGATGTATTTTATGCATGTCAATTAGGAATGGCCTTTTCTTATTCTTCAGAGATTGGAAATTAGAGGTCAAATATCCTTTGTATTCCAAAAACATTTTGGAATTTTCATTTAAATTGTTTAATTTAGCACTGAATAAAATGATGTGAGTTGTCAATGGATGAGAAATCAACTAATAGCTCTCCTAGTAAGTGATTTATTTTTCTTCAATAAAGATGTATAAACCAATCAATAAAGAGAGAAGAGTCAGCAGCTCCACAGAGTGTGATGCGGCTGCAGGGATGATAGCCAGAGACAGGACTGAGAGGACCTGCGGCTGCCTCTGTCCTCAGTGAGGATGCTTCAGTCTTCAGAGAGGAAGCCTTCCAGGCCTGTGCCTGCATGTCACTGCCTGGAGGAACCCAGAGGCAAAGTCTAATCAAAGGAAGAATTACCTCACTTCCTTTCCATCTCACAGCCTATTTTTGAGGCAATTCAGGGCAAGAACCTGGAGGCGGGAGCCATGGAGGAAAGCTGCTTGCTGGCTCCATCTTTGACTTGCTCAGGCTCATGCTTATCTTCCTTCCTCGAGTTCCCCGGGCCCACCTGACTAAGGATGGCAGCACCCACAGTGGGCTGGGCTTTTTTGCATCATTTATCAAGACAATTTATCAATCACAGACACACCCACAGGCCAGTCTGAGCTAGTCGGGTCTTAAATTAGGGTCCCCTCTTCCTAGATGACTCTGGATTACTGTACAAAATTTACAATAAAATCTAGCCAGCACTGAATATGCATCTAGCGAAACAAACACAAAAATAGAACAAGAGAAGGAACTAAATTCCTGGGCCCATCTCCACATCAAAGTTTCTTTTCTTTCAAGAGATGGAGTATTGCTATTTGGTCCAGGAAATTTGAATATGATTTTTGAATCTTTACTCCACCTCCAGGGAAATTAAATTTACAACCACGACTTACATAAAGCTGTGCAATTAATAATCCCTAGTTTCTAATTCCTGAAGATCTGTCTATGTACTTTTTGTCTATGTCTACATAGTGTTTGTTGATTGTCTGTCTATTATTTTATCTATCTGTTCTACTTTTTGTCCATCCATCGTCCACCCCCCATGACAGCAACACCAGATTCAATTGATATTGTGAATAATTTTGTCCAAATGTAGTCCCTTTACATTGATTTTGAGGACTGATCCCCAGTTCAGCCATTCTGCACGGAGAATTTTCTCCCTTCATCCCAAGTGAGTGGTCTATTTATATCTCTAAGAAATGAAACATTTCTCTCCCAGTTTTACCCACAGCCCTCCTTTAGCAGAGTACCATAGTAGGTGGAGAGAAGTTTGGAGCATCTGATGAACAATGATTTGCTTTGAACTGACACATTCCCTCCTAGAGAAAGGAAGGAAGCTCCAAGGGTTCAGGAAGTAAACACTCTAATCCTGAAACTAAGAAGGTCTGCATGGCTCCTCTCCAAGAAAGAAAAATTAAACACTTGCTGAAGAGAGGAGAACTTTGGGACCAGCCACTCTTTCTGGAGGAGAGACTGACCTGTCCAATGTCTGCAAACTGTGCATTGTGCCCAGAGATGTGGTTTGTGTGAATTGTCACCTATCCCGGAGTGTGGTTTTGGATATGTAGCTGCCTTTGAGTGCAGCCTGATCCAGTAATCACCCCTCACCTGTATTTCTGTAAGTGACCCTAATAAGCTCGCTGCTTTACCAAGTTGCTCTGTGGAGGAATGTTTCTGCCATCTGTTCTTTGTTCGTCATATGTGGTGAGTAGGGGTTACCTTTGCCTTACACAACAGCATCTAAAACCAGAATCACCTCATCCACAGTTGAAACCCCTCTCTTGGATGAAAAGCTACTCCTGAAGTCCTTTATAGGGAGCACAGCTTCAGGAATAAGTTAACAGAGCAAAATACTCCAGAGGGAGCATTTGCCCCATGGGAAGAAACTATCTCAAATGCTTTACTGTTTATATCGCTGAATCATAAGAAATTCCATGAATTATTATTTAGGATTGTCATTTTGTTCAGGTGGTGAAAGTAAGTCTTAATGATGTGGAGGATTAGAATGATTTAAAATCCCCTGTTGTGCCTGTAGCTGTGAACAAGATGTACTGTATCCTGCTTCTGTAATGCCCTTACTTCTGGCATCAGTTAGGACACTCCCCCTCTTGCTTATCTTGACAAACAAGTTATAAAACAACGAACTCCAGCTCACTCATCTGAACATGGGGAGACAATTTTCAGCCACCCCCCCAATTGCTCTGTGACCCTTAGAACTACATTGTCTTACTTCCCAGGTGAGATACCAATAGTGTGAGAGAAGTGCAAAATGCCCAAAAAGGCTGCAGACTGAGGAGATGTGGCAGGGAAGAAGAAGATGGTGGTGGTGGTTAAGACCAGCAGTCAGCCAGAATATGTTGCAATTTGAACAAAATCAATAGCAACGCTTATCTCATATTTTCCTACAATACTAGCTCACTGTCAAAAACTTTGTTAAATATTAAACAAAAACTCAGCTAACCTTGTAAGTTTAATGTTATGGTGCCACTAAGCATTGAAAAGGGGACTTTAGTTCACCCTGGAAACTCAGGCCTTGGAAAACCTTTAGGGCTGGCCACTGACACTCAAGATCACTCTGATCCTTTCTCCCAGAAAACATAAATCAAACCAGAACCTTAAAAAGCAGTTGCTTTGTGTTAGCCAGCCACTCCTGATCAAGGCCCTGCCAGAGATGTGGTTAAATACTCAGGGAAACTTCATTGGAGAAAATGGATTTTTTTTTTTGCCAAGGGCTATCAATTGCAAATAGCTTCTTGGTTAGAGGTGGGAGCCCCTGTCTACTTCCCTCTCACAGTGCTTGAAGCCTCACAGGCACTGATTTGTTTTGTCTCTATGCTGAAGAGTTTCGTGTCACCTTGACACAAGCTAAGGTCATCTGAGAGGAGGGAGTCTCAGTTGAAAAATTAAAAAAAAAAAACGACTTCATTGTTATGACAAGCCATGCCCACTCCCTCCTCCATTGGCTGAGGCAGGCTGATCTTCAGCTTCCGGCCTGAGCTTGCTCTCTTTTCCACCTTCCTCTCAGAGAGGCAGCTTTGCTTCTGACTCTCCCCACTTCTCTGCTCCCCCTTTTCTCTCTCTGCCCTCTTCTCCTTCTTACCCCCCGCCTCTTTCTCCTCTAAGTAATAAATATCCAATTCTATTCTGTACAATGTGTCTGTCCTTCTCTCCTGCCCTGCCACCATGTGTCTCCCTACCTGGGACCAGCCACCACTCAGGGACTGGCAGTCATCTCTGCCTGGTACTGGCTGCTCCCAGGGCCCTCTGCCTGTCACCACATGGCCCATTAACACCATTTGGGAACCTATAGCATTTCTGCTGCCTACTGTTGCTGGGGATCTTGTAGCATTTTTTTTTTCAAAAATCATAACAGTTATGATATCCAGCTATAGGGATTTTCTTAATTAGTTATTGATGTATTAATGGGGCAGGGCCCAGCACATTCTGAATGGTGCCATCCCTGAGCTGGTGGTCTTGGGTTCCATAAGAAAGCAATCTGAGAAAGTCAAGTTGAAGAAGCTTGTAATCAGCATTCCTCCATGGCCTCTGCATCAGCTCCTGCCTCCAGAATTCTACCCTGCTTGAGTTCCTGTCCTGACTTCCTTTGATGACAAACAGTAAGCCAAATAAACCCTTTCCTCCCCAACTTGCTTTTTGATTATGGTGGTTCACTGTAGCAATATTAACCCTAACTAAGACAGTCTTTGTGGTAATTTAAAAAGTAATGGCCCCCATAGGGAGTATCACTACTAGGAAGTGTGTATTTGTTGGAGTAGGTATGGCCTTGTTGAAAGAAGTGTGCCACTTTGGGGGTGGGCTTTTTGGTCTCCTATGCTCAAACTACTCCCTGTGTAGGACACAGTTTATGTCCCTACCAGTGGGATATGAATTGGGTACCCGGACCCTGGAGGAGAGAAATGGAGATGAGAGACATGAGAAAATGGACAGCAAGTCTGTATTTTGATCAAGTTGCAAATTTAATTTTTTTCTCAGGAGTATTATATAGCAAAAGGGCAGAGGGTGGGTAGCTTGCTTTGCAATTGCTCTAACTGGAATGCCAAGTCTGGAGACATTCTTAGCTGACAGGAATAGATAAGGAAATGCTGAGGGTCTGGAAATGTTAACTAACAGGGGCAATGCTAATTACTTCTGGGGCCTGGGACCTGTAGGTCTGCAGGCATTCTTAACTCATGGGGAGAGATAAGGAAATACTGGGTTATTTCCTGGGCCTGGAACTTGCCCTACAGAGCTTCTGGTGAATAGCTTACTTAACTTGTGAACTAAGATGGCTTGACTATAACCAAATACAGGCCTTTGTTCCCGGCAAATTTACTACCCATTGCCTGCAGATTAAGATGTAGAAATCTCAGTTCCATCTCCAGCACCATGTCTGCCTGCTCACCACCATGAGGATAATGGACTAAACCTCTGAAATTGTAAGTCAACTCAAATTAAATATTTTTCTTTATAAATGTGGCCATGGTCATAGTGTCTCTTCATAGTAATAGAAACCCTAACTAAGGCAGTCTGTTTTTTTTTTTTTTTGAGAGAGAGAGAGAGAGAGAGAGAGAGAGAGAGAGAGAGAGAGAGAGACCATTGAAGTAGGGTGTGAAAGGAGAGGAGGGGGGATCAGAGAGGAATTGGGGAAGGAGAAAACAGGATCAAAATAAATTTTAAGAGAAAACTTTAATCAATTTTTAAGGAAAAGGTAGATGTTTAAATGCCAAAAACAAAACAGAAGAAAACTTCACCTACCTCTTGCTTTTTATAGTGCAGACTTGCACATAATTTGTTGAATATCAAAGTATGATGTCAGCTCATTCAGAAGCCTTGGTTAGTTCAGACTTTAGTCAGCCTATCTCAGGCAGGTGGACATGTTGAAATTGACTCTCCTCAAGAACAGACTAGGAATAACAACTATACTTAACATAAAAGGCATTTAATGGCATATCTATAGATTATTATTTTTTTAAAATATTTATTTATTTGTTATGTATACAATGTTCTGTCTGTGTGTATGCCGGCAGGCCAGAAGAGGGCACCAGACCTCATTACAGATGGTTGTGAGCCACCACGTGGTTGCTGGGAATTCAACTCAGGACCTTTGGAAGAGCAAGCAATGCTCTTAACCGCTGAGCCATCTCTCCAGCCCCCATATCTATAGATTATATATGCCAAAGATCCAGGCAGTGGTGGCGCAAGCCTTTAATCCCAGCACTTGGGAGGCAGAGGCAGGCGGATCTCTGTGAGTTTGAGACTAGCCTGGTCTACAAGAGCTAGTTCCAGGACAGGCTCCAAAGCCACAGAGAAACCCTGTCTTTAAAAACCAATATATATATACCAAAGAGAAGACCCTCTGAAACTGTAAGCGATGGAGGATGAGGGGAGAATACTTTGAAATGCTGTCTTTTAGATATGTCAGGACCATTCCAAATAATGGACACACAGCAACTGTGGCTAACTGCACAGGACCTGCATGCAAAATAGGCCCTGATATGTGAGAGAGGCTAGTTTAGAAGAAGTGAAGAACTGGAGAGATGGCTCTGCCATTAAGAACACTGACTGCTCTAGACAAAGACCCCCATTCAATTCTCAGCATGGACATGGCAGACCACAACCATCTTTAATCCCAGTTCCAGGGGATCCAATACTCTCATCTGGCCTCTTCTGGCACTGCATATACATGTTGCAAAAACATGCATTCAGGCAAGCTCTCATACACGTAATATTAAAATAAATTAATTTTAAAAGAATGAGTCAGTAGGAGTGGCAAAGGGATGAGAGTCATGGGAGATGATGGGGTGGGTAATGGGGGGAGTATGATTATTGAACATTTAAAGCGAATAAAAAAATACCAAACAAACTTGAAAGGAGGGAAGAGAAGGAGGAGGGAAGGAGAAGAAAGAAATTCTGAATCTCCTAAAGATTCGAGGCTGAGATCTTTGTTTCTTCATCAACGAAGACATGCCAGTGAGATTCTGTTATATGAAAGCATTAGCTCCATGTCATTATTGGTGGCTTTTCCATAACTGTCTTTAGGTTCCATTTCAATGTACACTGCCTAAGGAAAAGCTGTCAAAGGCATCTTTGCCAATGCCAGCACTGGAGTTGTTCCTAAGGCTGTGCATTTGGGCTGAGCCAAATCCCTCTCATCAGAGTTTCCAACACTGAGTGAAGACAAAGTGAATGTCATGAAGTTCGTGAGGTTAGATGAAGTCTTTGTTTAATATTTATGAAGGATTATCTCAGGCCTATGGTTCTACATGACAACAGTCAATACTTGTCATAATTAGTGTCTTAGCTCTAATTGCAAGAAGTTCTAGATGGCAGATAGCTTCAGTCACCTGCTGTGGTGCTTTGAAAGAAAATGGCTTCCAAAGGCTCAGATATTTGAGCACTAGGTCCCTAGCTAATGCAACCAGCAAATTGGGAAGGATTAGGAAGTGTGGCCTTTTTGGAGAGTAGTATTTGAAACTTCCTTCCTTCCTTCCTTCCTTCCTTCCTTCCTTCCTTCCTTCCTTCCTTCCTTCCTTCCCTCCTTCCTTCCTTCCTTCCATTCTTTTTTTTTCCTTTTGAGACAGGGTTTCTCTGGGTAGTCCTGACTGTCTGGTAACTCACTCTATACACATGACTATGCCTCCTGAGTGCTGGGATTAAAGGCATTATCCACCACCACCTAGATCCAGCTTTACGATTTCAAAAGTTCATGCCATTCTTAGCTTTCTCTCTGCTTTGCAGCTGTTGTTTTAATATGCAAGCTCTCACTTATTGCTTCAAATCTATGCCTGCCTACTGCTGCCTTGCTTCCTTGTCCTGATAGTCATGGACTAAGCCCCTGAAACTGTAGCCCCTGAAACTCTTTCTTCTATAAGTTGCCTTGGTCATAACATCTCTTCATTAGCAATAGCAAAGTAATGAAGACATCTACCTCCGACTGACGTCAAAGTCCACTTTCTTGGTCATTTTGAACTTAGCTCATAGCATCCTACTACTTGGGAATAGAGAATGTCCACACAATTTAACAATGGCTATTAAGATGTTCATGTGGATTTTGTGCTTACAAAGCCATTTTGTAACAATTTTGGCCACACTAGGAGTATTTTAGGAGGTGTACAGTGAAATATTTACATGGTGCGATGCTGACTCAATCAGCAAGGTTCTTAGGAGCCTATTCAAAGACAAGCACAATGCTATCTACAAAATTACAATTCATCAGAATTCTGTTTCCTGCCTTCGCGGTTCTGTTTGGATGCTTCTTTCACCTCTTCCTGTCTCTGTGTCTATAAAGTAATAATGAAAATACCACCATAACATACCCAACAGACTTGATAAGGCTCTATTAAAAGAGACATAGTGACTGCAAGTGTCTTGCTGTAAATGAGATGTGTCTATCAACTCTCCTATCCAGGGCTACAGTTCCCTAACACCTTAGAAAAGATGGAAGAAAGAAGGCAAGAGCTGGAGGATAGGAAAGAATGCCATGAAACGTCATAAAGAGAAAATAAATGTAAGAGTACAGGGAAAAACAATGGAATTTTGTGCCAAGGAACAAAGAAGTGGAGAATGGGAAGTGATTTTCAGTTGTGGGTTTCACATCTTCAGGAACACATGGGGACCTTAAAGGAAGAAGGCCTTGCATAGGCAAAGATCAGTATCTACAGTTTAACTGTGTGGACTTAATGTGTTTTGGAATTAGAACAGCCATGGACACAACTGCAAATTAGAAGAAAGTAGTACCAATAGATTTGAGCTTTTGAAAAAACAAGCACAGAATGCAAACTCAAAGGTCAGAGCAAGGAAATTCATGAACTTTGACACTTTCACAGTGCCATGTGGACAGACCACACCTCCAAGTTCAGACAGTGTGCCAGTGGCCCATCTACTGGCTGCAGCCCTGACACCTCCTCCTTTCCCAGAGCATTAAACACTGCAGACTAGCCTCGCTGAGCATTAAACACTGTATCTCACTGGATCTCAGCTGGGCACACCAAGACTCTCAGTTGGGAGGGAATCTTGGAGCCAGAACTACTGAAGGAGAGCTGAGATGGAGCTCATTCCCAACCTTTCCACAGAAACCTTGGTGCTGCTGGCTACCAGCTTGGTGCTTGTCTACATGTGAGTAGTGCCCAGGTTCCTCCCCTACCTGTAACTGGATTTGGTGGAATATGCAGGGCACCACTTCCTTTTCCTGTTGAAACAGCCAAAGAGATCATGGAGGGGAAGTGGCAAATCAGCACTTAGGTAGTTCCTATCATCGTTGGCCATCCGAGGAGCTCCCACTCAGAACTCTATCTAATCTTATTGCTCGGAGGGTTTTGTCTATTCTCTCTGTGCTCTTAGCTGTACTTGATACTCGAGTTTCTGTCTTAACTTCCCAGATACAATAGACTGCAACGCAGAACTGTCAGGAAAATAAGCCCTTTCTCCCTATGTTGCTTCTTATACATTAGCAGTCATGGCCTTTCCATGGATTTGAGACTCCAACAGCCTGTTTGTTTAGGTGTTTTTTTTCTCATTTTCTTTTCCTTCTCTCTTTTGTCAGCTTAAGTGATGTGTATATGACAGGTGCCCTGTGGATGTGGGTGTTTCTTTTTCTCATCTGTCACACCTTCCAACCTGATTTACACAAAGTCACACAATGCCTCTGTTCTAATTTTCTTTCTACTATTATGATAAATATCATCCATGAACAAAAGCAAATTGAAAAGGAAAGGCTTTGTTTCACATAACAGCTTACAGTTCATCAAGAAGAGAAGCCAAGGAAGGAACCTGAAGGCAGGAACTGAAGCATAAGCCATGGAGGAACACTGCTTATGGGTGTGTTCCCCATGGTTCACTCAGCTAGCTTTTTTACAACCCAGGAACCAATGACACCATAGTGAACTCAAGTCCTTCTACGTCAATCATTAATCAAGCAAATGCCCCGTGACTTGCCCACAGTTCAATCTGACAGAGGCAATCTCTCATTTAAGGTTGCCTCTTCCCAGATGACTCTAGCTTGAGTCAAGTTAATATAAAAGAAACAAACAAACAAGTAAACAAACAGAAAACCTAATTTGCACAATACCCAAGCTCTTGTAGAAAGGTCAACATCTGTTCTTCTCTTCTCTGGTCTTTATCTGGAACACAATTCCTTCTTACAACCCGTGTTTCTACCCTGCAATATGGAAACCACTTAACACTAAAAGCTTTTGTTGCTGTTTTCTCTGATTTATTGTTTATTTGTTAATAGCAAATGACATCCAGCACAATCTTAGGGGAAGAATCCCAGTGCTAATCAGGCCTTGATGAGGTGCTCTGTAGGCAGATTTTTCTGTCCCACCTGCCAGCTCCCAAATAACAACACAGAGACTTATTATTAATTCAGAAAGTTTAGGTGATAGCTAGCTCTTACAATTTAAATTAACCAGTTTTTATCAATCTACATTTTTTCCCTCAAGGCTTTATTACCTTTACTCTACACTCCCCCTGCTGCTTGCTTTCTGTCTGGTTGCCATCTCTCCTCATCTCTACCCTTCTTTCCAGTGTCCTCTCTGCCCTAAAAATCCTGCCTAGCTTTTGGCCATTCAGCTTTTGGGATTGTAGTTGCTTATGTTTTTACAGTTATTTGTTGCCTAGATGATATTTCAGGGGTTTGATTCTTGCAGCTATTAAGTCAATGACTGACACATGTCCACCTGTGTAAAGTCACAATGGCAATCCCGACAACTTGGATTTCTCTGTTACTTCACAGATATGGGACCTATTCTCATGGGATTTTTAAGAAACTTGGAATTCCTGGACCAAAACCTCTGCCTTTATTTGGCAACATTCTTTCCTATCATGAAGTGAGTAGTGTTTAAGTTTTTCTATTCATTTCTTTTCCGCTTTTGGTATTTCATGAAAGGGTTTCTCTGTCCAGCAGCCCTGATTGTCTGACTGTCCTGGAACATGCTTTATAGACCAGGCTGGTTTCAAACTCACAGAGATCCACCTGCTACAGCCCCTCAAGTGATATGGGAGAGTCTTCTGTTTTGTGTTGATTTCATTGGTTAAATAAAGAAACTGCCTTGGCCCTTTAATAGAACAGAAAATTAGGTAGGCGGAGTAAACAGAACAGGATGCTGGGAAGAAGGTAGTGAGGTCAGTCACCATAGTTCTCCTCTCTGAGATGGATGCAGGTTAAGAATCTTTCCTGGTAAGCCACCACCTCGTGGTGTTACACAGATTATTAGAAATGGGTTAATCAAGATGTGAGAATTAGCCAGTAAGAGGCTAGAGCTAATAGGCCAAGCAGTGTTTAAAAGAATACAGTTTCCGTGTAATTATTTTGGGTAAAGCTAGCCGTTGGCCGGGAGCTGAGCTGTGGGAAGCGGCCCACAGTTCCCCACTACACTCAAGTGCTGGAATTAAAGGTCGTATGCACCACTGCAGCTATTATCTGGCTTCTTTATCATTTCTTAGAGTTGCAATTCCTTCTAAAATTAGATTTATCTATTTTCTTTTTGGATTATGAGTATTTGTGTGCACTTACTTCTGTGCACCACATGTGAGCCTGGTGCTTGCAGAGGTCCAAAGAAGGTATCAGGTCTCCTAGAACTGGAGTTACAGATGGTTGTAAACTACCATGTGGGTGTTGGGAACTAAACTTGGTTCCTCTGCT
This sequence comes from Microtus pennsylvanicus, assembly GCF_037038515.1. Classification (NCBI taxonomy): domain Eukaryota; kingdom Metazoa; phylum Chordata; class Mammalia; order Rodentia; family Cricetidae; genus Microtus; species Microtus pennsylvanicus. Next base: position 90,317,885 of record NC_134579.1, read on the forward strand.
AGAGCAGCCAGTTACACCAACTGCAGAGCTATTTCTGGGACCTTTCTGGAGACAGGGTCTTACTATGTAGCCAACTTGGTTTAGAACTGTATGTCAATCAGACTGACTCTGAACTCTTAAAGATCCTCCTGCCTCTGCCTCCCAAGTGCTGGGATTAAAAGCATGTACCAACACACTCAGCCCAACTACAACTTCTTATGCATCCATTTATGGATCACTTCCATAGATACAAATGCCAGTCCTTGGGAGGAAGTTCTGGGGTGTCAGACCACTGGAAACTGTGTGTCCAACCAGGAGAGTGCTCAGGCTTCCTTTTTAGGGTTTGCTGACATCGCTTAAAACTTCCAACTTGCTTTGGTTAGAAAATTGTGACCACAGTTAGAGCCTGGTGTTCAGGACTTCACACACAGGTTGTAAGGAGCAGCAGAACTCTGGGTTTTTTTTCCAGTGGAGTCTCCAGGAAGGCATACGTTCCTAAGCCAGCACTTATGGGAAACCATGCCTGGTCACGGTAGCGCTGCACCAGCCTGTGTGCACTAGACTAGACTTCACACCTGACTCTGGAGCAGCATTTGTTTTCTTCCTGCTGGCCGGCTCTGCAGCATCCGGGCATCAGGTTGTCTGTATATTGACTACAGGGGACTCCCCCTTACCAGAAACCTCCCAGGGACTGCTAAGTCCCCTGCAGTTACTTCAATGGCTCCATGCAGGCTTTAGTACTCAGGGCATCTTTGGGGATTTGACAGAATAATAGTGTTCTGTGTTGCTGCTTTTTCTTCAAGGCAGCACGCTGAGAGCTAGTGTGAGCAGGATGTGGTTGCAACTGAGACGAAATGGTGCTTGCTTCCCACCCTCAGATACCACAGCAAATTTTGCTTTTCTATGCAAAGGTGAACTCACTTCATGGAATCACCATATGAAAGATGATTTAGCATCAATTACCAAAAATTTGGTACCATCTACAATGAATGACTGATTCTTGTGAATAGCCTGGTCTAACCCTGGCCCGAGGCTGAAGCCTGGCCAGAAAGTAATGAGATCAACTTCCAAGCGCATGTGGGCTGCTCTCTGCTAAGATTCTATGCCCCCAAAGACTCTAGTTGTCTGTCAGATTCTACATTTTATAGCTAGAAACTTACTGCAGGCCTGAATTCTAAATGAGGCCTCCATCACTTCATGGCTTCCCATTGCTTCATTCTTCACAAAAGATTGCATGTGTATATCCTGTGGGAAGGAAATACTTCTGAGTGAAAAAGTGAGAGGTAAAGCCAGGCCTTCAGGCACACATCTATAACTCCAGCCTTCTCAGGTGAACTCTCTAATAGACGTTCCCCCAAGAGCTAGAACACACTTGCTATAGTGCAACTTCTTTTATTTCCTTATGAGGTCTCACGTAACCAAGGTTTGGCCTGAAACTCACTATGTAGGGAAGGATGACTTGAATTTCTGATCCTCCTGTCTCCACCTTCCAAGTGCTGGGATTAAGTGCAGGAGTAGCCACAAGAAGCCTCCAAAGATGCAAACCAGGTCTTTGTGAGAGCTTGGCATGTGCTGTGCCCATTGCAGTACATCACAGCTGTACCTCAGTGATAGGAAGCCTTCATTTCTCATCTTTAGTACTGAAAAATAAGGCCCAGTGAGTTTCCTTTACTCTGCCCTCCTGTAGAAAGGGCATCTCCATTTGGCTGTGATTTTCATAGTCTTCACTCATTCTCTCACATTGACACCTTCTGTATTGTTTCTTTTTCACCTCTTTCTAGAGGTGTTTCCCCATTTCTGTATTCATCTATCTGCTTATTTATTTATTTTATAACTGTAGGTACCAAATATCACTGCACAGCCCATGGCAACTATCAAATTTGTGATACTCCTGCCTCCACCTCTGGAGTGCTAGGATTTGCAGGCATGTGTTACTCTCTTGCTTTATTTTTTAAAATGTATGAGTGTTTGCCTGAGGTCTGTCTGTATACCATCTGTGCACTATCTGAGGAGGCCAGAAGAGGGTCTCAGATCCCTAGAGCCGGACAGATGGCTGGGAATTAAACTTAGGTCTTCTGAAAGAGTAACCAGTGTTCTCTCTTTGTTTAGTTTTGTTTTTGTGTATTGCATTGTTTTTTCTTTTATTTTTCATTAGATTTTTTTTAAAAAAATACCAATCCAAATTCCCACTCCCTTCCCTCCTCCCATTCCCTCCACACACCCTCCTACCCCACCCCCTCCAGTCCTTAGAGAGGACAAGGCACCCTGCCTTGTGGACAATCCAAGGCCCTCCCCACTACATCCAGCATGAGCAAGGTATACATCCAAAGAGAATAGGATCCCAAAAAATGCCAGTACATGCAACAGAGACAAATCCAAGTGCCACTGCCAGTGTCTGCTCAGTCTGTCCCAGCCATACAACTGTCACCCACATTCAGAGGGACTGGCTTGGTCCTATGCTTGTTCCTTCCCTGTCTGGCTGGAGTTTGTGAGTTCCCATTAGCTCAGGCAAATTGCTTTAGTGAATGACCCCATCATGGTCTTGACCTCTTTGCTCATATTCCCATTCCTCCCACTCTTCAGCTGGACCTTGGGAGCTTAGTCCAGTGCTCCGATGTGGGACTCTGCTTCTGTTTCCATCTGTTGCTGGATGAAATTTCTTTGGTGATATTTAAGATAATCATCAATCTGAATACAGGGCAATGTCAGTCCAGGCATCTTCTCCACTATTGCCTAGGGTCTTAGCTAGCGCCATACCTGTGGACTCCTAGGAACCTCTCCAGAGCCAGGCTTCCCACCAATCCCACAATGGCTCCCCCAATCAAGATATCTCTCTCCCTTCTCTCATATCTGTCCCCGCCTCCATCTTGACTGTTCCATTCCCCCAAGCTCTCCTCAACCCTCCATCCCCCTACCCCCCCCCCACTCTCATGCTCCTCATCCTGTCAGGTGACCCTGTCTGTCTCCAACCCACAAGTGGTTCCATATATGTTTTTCTTTTATAACTTAGTTTCTGTAGGATCATGAACTATAGGCTCCATGTCCTTTCTTTATTACTATAGTGTTCTAAACCCCGGAGAAAGTGCAAGAACAGCTTAAACTCGTTATTCCAGACAACTCCTCTAGTCTCCCCATCCCTTCAGATATCTCTAATGATAACTTGCATCTGATTGCCAATGGGACAGGCAGCCCAATTTTGTGAGACTTGAGTCATTTGTGCCTTAGTTAGGAAGGGTTAGTAGGTAACAGAACAATAACAAATTTCATTTTACTTCTCTTACCAGGGGACATGGAAATTTGACGAATATTGCTATAAGAAGTATGGGAAAACATGGGGGTGAGTCTTCTGAAATTGGCTATTTGGAATACTTGTTAGGATAACACAACTCCCTTAGGAGGACAGTGTCAGGACACAGTTCTTGGGGTAAAGCCTTTGAAGGTTTGTTCTGATAAAGATGATACATATCACAGGCATCAAGTTGACCAGTGTGAATTCAGTTGTGAGTGTTGTCTGTCATGGCACCCTCTGGGATTTGGTGACCCTTGGGAACAGCTCATTGCCTCCTCCTTCTCAACATCAAGTCTATTTTTAAAAATAGAAAGTCCTATGCATACAGTCATGCCAGTGTCAGTTCAAATGCGGAATTGCACTGTTGGATCCAGAAAACAGTTTCTCCAGGGTCATTCCCAGCCTCCAGCTCTTACAGTTCTTCCAACCCCATCTTCCAAGATGATGCCTGAGCCTTGGAGAAGGAAGATGTGCTGGCTAGTTTTGTAGCAACTTGATACAAGTAAAGTCATCTGAAAGAAGAGAACCTTAGTTAAGAAAATGCCTCCACAACATTCAGTTGTAGGGCATTTTCTTAACTAGTTATTGATATGTGAGGACCCAGTCCATTATAGGTGGTGCCTCCTCTGGCTTGGTGATCCTGGGCTCTATAAGAAGGCAGGCTGAACAAGGCATGAGGAGAAAGCCAATAAGCAGCACCCCTCCATGGCTTCTGCAACAGCTCCTACCTCCAAAACCCTGCCCTGTGTGAGTTCCCGTCCTGACTTCCTTCAGTGATGAGCTGTAGCATGAAACTGTAAACCAAATAGACCCCTTCCTCCCTAACTTGTTTGGGTCACAGTGTTTCATCACAGCAATAATAGCCCTGACTAAGAGAGGGTGTGACAAGATGTCCCATTTAGGAGCAAGCACAGCACAATCTTATTCTATTCGTGTTGACTAGATGCTAGTCACTGTCTGCTGCTAAAGTAGCAGTTCTCAACTGTTGAGTCATGGCCATCAGAGAATAAATATTTCTGATTGTCTTAGGAACGTAAGTTTATTTTTGTTGCTACTTTATAACTTTCATTTTGCTACTGAGTGGTATTTCAGTTCCTAAGATCATTGAAAATATGTATTTTCTGATGGTCACAACCCACAATTTGAGAACCACTGTGCTAAAAGAAGCTTCTCTAATGAGGGTTGAGATCTGCCCTAATCTATAGGTGTAAAAAGACTTTTGGAAGTTGGTTTGTTATTGTCCATTTTGGGCCTGTGACTGGTCTAGCCACACAAGATCAAGTTAGACAAAATTCCAGCATGGTGGGGGGAGATGGTCATGAAGTCCCATCCCTAGCTGAGAAGTTGGTAAAGCATGGCTGATGAGAGAACAAGGATGGGGCCCCTGAATGGCTACCCCATGCTCCAATAGATGACCCTATGCACATCAATACATTGGCAGCATTAAGTAGACAGAGTAGCTTAGAATAAAGAAAGAGCGCATGAAATTGGAGGGGAGTAGAGATGGTAGGGATTGGAGGGGAGGAAATGGGAATGGTCTTCCAGCCATCGCCAATGGCTTGTCAGCTAGGGATGAGACTTCCGGCCCACCTCCCTTCTCTATGCTGGGACTTTTCTTCTGGCCTGAGTTTAAGAAGTACTTTTGCGTGTTGTCACAGCCACTCCATATGAGTCCAGAAGACAGTTTCCTTATTGTCTTCTGCCTCAAGCTCTTAGAATCTTTCTACACCTCCTCTGCTATCATCCTTGAGCCTTAGAAGAAGGATCTGCTACTATCACCATGCAAACTAGACATAGCACTGAATGTACTCCAGATGACTTGTCTGCAGGCCCAGAGATTAGTTCGCCTCTCAGTGCTCATCAGCAGAGCTCCTTGCTTCAGGAGGTCATGACTGACATAGAGACCCACATTGGTCAATATGCAGACAAGAGACTCCAGATTGCTCAACCTTATGTGGGGCGTCTGTATCACTATTCTGATTTTGGTCCATTATTAATTTCAAGATAAGAACTTTTGCTAGAATATATGGATACTTCCTGTCCATTTAATTCTGCTGACATTGAAGAAGAAGTGAAGGGAATGTTTAAGCCACTCTTTACTCCTTCAAAGTTAAGCCTTCAGCAGTTTTGCTGAGTGGCTGAGCTTGTGACAAAGCCCTTCCCTGTTAGAGGCTTGGAGGAAGTGCTGTGAGACATAAGTTAGTGGGAGGAGGCTCTGCCTCTTCATCTCCTTTCATCCATCCCCAGAAACCATAGATCTGGCCACAGGATCTTCGGAGGTGAAGCAATCCTTAGAGACCATGTGATTCAATGCTAAGCAAGGCTGTGCTGCCCTCTGGTGGCCCCAAGCAGCTGTTCCTGCAGCATTATTAGGAACAGTGATTAGTTTCCTCTGATACATTCTGTTTTGACTTCAGAATCATTTATTCAATTTTTCTGAATTGTTTATATCTCTTGGGGTGTCAAACCCAGTGCCACACACTTGACAGACAAGGGTTCTACCACTGAGCCGCATGCCCAACAGAGATAATGAACTATTTAAACATGAAAGAATGGTATTGGCAATAACCATGTATGTTTGCCTAGCCTAAACTGATGTACCGGTGTTTATTCTTTTTTTTTTTTTTTTTTTTTTGGTTTTTCGAGACAGGGTTTCTCTGTGGCTTTTGGCGCCTGTCCTGGAACTAGCTCTGTAGACCAGGCTGGTCTCGAACTCACAGAGATCCACCTACCTCTGCCTCCCGAGTGCTGGGATTAAAGGCGTGCGCCACCATCGCCCGGCTTTTTTTTTTTTTTTAAAGAATTACATTACGATTTTATTTTTTTATTTTTTTTATATTTATTTATTTATTATGTATACAATATTCTGTTTGCGTGTACGTCTCCAGCCCAGAAGAGGGCACCAGACCTCATTACAGATGGTTGTGAGCCACCATGTGGTTGCTGGGAATTGAACTCAGGACCTTTGGAAGAGCAGGCGATGCTCTTAACCACTGAGCCATCTCTCCAGCCCCCCGGTGTTTATTCTTAATAAGGACGTCTTTGAAGAGCTGTTTTCATCCTAAGTGTCTCTTTTCTGCTTTAGCCACACTACCCTTCATTTCACAAGACTCCAGTGGCTTCTATGGTCAGAATTTGAAGTAGGAGTTCAGGTTACTATGCTTTATAGGGCTTGGGGTGTGGCCTGTGCAGCCTCGGGGGTGGAGTCTGGCATCCCAGGTGTGAATCCAGGTGCAGAATCTGACTTCTGAGGTTCAATCCACCTGTTTTCCCACCTCAGGTTATACGATGGTCAACAGCCAGTGCTGGCTATCACGGATCCAGAGATCATCAAAACAGTGCTGGTGAAAGAATGCTACTCCATCTTCACAAACCGTCGGGTAGGCGTCCTTTGTGAAAAAATATAAATCTTTACTATTGTCTTAGTTTTAATAATGTGTTATTGCTGTGAATAGACATCATGACCACGGCAACTCTTAGTAAATAAAACATTTCGTTGGGGCTGGCTTACAGTTTCAGAGGTTTAGTCCATTGTCATCATGGTGGGAAGTACAGCAGCATGCAAGCAGACACGGTGCTGGAGAGGTAGCTGAAAGTTCTACATCCAGATTGACAGACAGTAAGAAGAAAGAAACACTGGGCCTAGCTTGGGCTTCTGAAACCACAGGTCTCACCCCTAGTGACACACCTCTTCCAACAAAGCCATACCTCCTAATCCCTGTCAAGCAGCACCATTCCTTGATGACCAAGCATTCAAAACTATGAGCCTATGGGGACCATTATTGTTCCAACCACAATTATCCACTTTTGTAGAATAATGGCTTAAGATGTGTTACATTTGTTTATGCTGTGGACCATTTGTTTAATGATGCAAAGATGTTTTTTTTTTGTTTTTTTTCCCCCTAGCAAGTATGTTATAGTGGCCATGGATCACCTGTCTTTTCCTTGTGAAGTCTCATCCATTTTTATTTTCATGGTTGTGCTTTTGGGGTCAAGTCTGATTATATTTTGTACAGTAGTCTTCTTTTAATAAGGTTTTATATGTCCCTGCCTCAACTTTCAACCTCTCAAGTGCTGCTATTGTGGGCTTGTGCCACTCTAGTTGGCGTATGCAGCTCTGAGGATCAAGCCCAAGACGTTATGCATACTAGGCAAGCACGCTGCCAACTGAGCTCCATCCTTAGGCACGCCTAACATTCTTGTCTTTTTAAACAACATGTGCCTATCGTTTCATACTTTACAATAATTACCTACGATGTGTTTGGGATTTGGGGTATAAAGTATGGAACCCAGGTAGGTTTCATGTTGCACCATCCCTGTCCTGTCCTTTACCTGTTTTCTGAGGCGAACTGTTCCCTCCATACAATTCTTTCTATAGAATTATCAAAGCTTATTCAGGGACTGAAGAAATGACTTAGTGGTTAAGACTATGATTCAATTCCCAGAACTCACCTGATAGCTCCCAACCATCTGTAACTCAAGTTCCAGGGATCTAATGCTGTCTCCTGGCATCTGAAGTCACTGCACACATGTGGTGTACAAACACACATACAGATTAGCACACACAAAAAATATAAAAATAAATGAATCTACAAATTTTTAACATGTTGACTCTATTTGTATATAACCTTTTCTTGTGCTATATTTTTTTCCATTGAGCAAATGTCTTTTTATACTCTAGGGCCATATCTTCTTGAGAATTGAATATTTACATCATGTGGACTCATTCTACCCAATTTTTTTGAAGAGTTTTTAGAACTATTATTGGACCTTTATCTTTGTAGCCAAAATCAGACCAAGCTTGTCTATATTGATAATGATCTCAGTTTGTTAAAAATTTGAAGTCTGACACGAGACAATGAACATTTTCTGTGTTGAATCTTCTAATGCATGACTATGTATTAGAAGTGTAGAAAAGAAATCTACACTTTTAGATTTCTTTTGATTGCCACATGGAAATTCTGTTTCAACTGAAAGGCTTGTACATATTTTGTTATACTAATATCTTAAGTATAAATGACTTATAATATGCCTGGATATGGTTGACAATTATGTATTATTCTTGAGATTTTTTTCAATATAATTGCAGATAAGTACACACACAATTGATTTTGAATTGCTGTTGTATCATAGAATAATTGCCAAACTCATTATTATTCCTACGAATTTTTTTCTGTGAGTTATTTGATGTGTCGTACACAGACAATTATGTTGCCTGAACATAAGAATAACTTTGCCTATTACTTTGGAATCCATATCCTTTCTAGCATTGTTGTATTAGTTGGTACTTCTAGGGTGGTACTGAATGACAGAGAAGACAGTAGACTATTTTGTTTTTTTGAGGCAGGGTTTCTCTGTATAGTTCTGGCTGTACTAGAACTCACTCTATAGACTAGGCTGACACAGCAGACTTTATAAAGTTGCTACAGATCAATGGATGGAACATTCAGAATTTCACCATTGAGTGTGAAGGTAATTGAAGAATTTTGTATCATCCTGTATCATGAAGAGGAAGAAGTCTGTGTGCATGTGCTATCCTAGACTTTTGTCATGAAAGAACATTGGGAATGTCCCTATTAGCACAAATTACAGTTCTGGGAGCCAGGTGTGGCAATGCATGACTTTAATCTCAGTGTTTGAGAGGCAAAGGCAGGAGGATCTCTGTAAGTTCAAGGCCAACCTGGTCTACATAATGAGTTACAGGACAGACAGAGCTACATAGTGAGACTCTGGCATAAAACAAAACAACAAAAAAACCCTGTGTGTGTGTGTGTGTGTGTGTGTGTGTGTGTGTGTGTGTGTGTTCCATTGATCCAATGTTCATAGATATACATGGTTGAAGAACATTTCTAACAGAGGATAGAAGTATTTTTTCCTCATGCTCTTATATAAGAAATTAAGATAAAACAATTTCTATCCCATGGCATTATTCCTTGAAATATCATATAAATATTTTATAGCATCTATAGCTTTTTTAAGAACTCAGCTTCAAAGCGTCCAATTGCTTGTACTGTTGACAGATGTCGAAGAGAAACTGACCTGAGCTAATACATTGCCAAGGCGAGTTGCTGTCTGTCACTAATCCATTTTTGTCTCCATAGCTTTGAAGGACGCTGTAGGTCTGTCCTATCTTTTCTTTTCTTTTTTTTCTTTTATTTTTTTTTAGAGAAAAGGAGAAAAGAAACCCCAAGTTTCCACCTCCTCCCAGCCTCCCATTTCCCTCCCCCTCCTCCCACCCTTCTCCCCCTCCTCTCACCCTTCTCCTCCTCCCCCCACTCCTTTCCCCCTCCCTCTCCAGTCCAAGGAGCAGTCAGGATTCCCTGCCCTGTGGGAAGTCCTAGGTCCTCCCCCCTCCGTCCATATCTAGGGAGGTGAACATCCAAACTGGCTAGGCTCCCACAAAGCCAGCACATTACATAGGATCAAAACCCCTTGCCATTGTCCTTGGCGTCTCATCAGCCCTCATTGTTCGCCATGTTCAGAGAGTCCAGTTTTATCCCATGCTTTTTCAGTTACAGTCCAGCTGGCCTTGGTGAGCTCCCAATAGATCAGCCCCACTGTCTCAGTGGGTGGGTGCACCCCTCGTGGTCCCGACTTCTTTGCTCATGTTCTCCCTCCTTCTGCTCCTCATTGAGACCTTGGGAGCTCAGTCCAGTGCTCCAGTGTGGGTCTCTGTCTCTATCTCCATCCCTCACCAGATGGAGGTTCTATGATGATATGCAAGATATTCGTCAGTATTGCTATAGGCTAGGGTCATTTCAGGTTCCCTATCCTCAGCTGCCCAAGGAACTAACTGGGGACCTCGGCTTGGGCACCTGGGAGCCACTCTAGGTTCAAGTCTCCTGCCAACCCTAAGGTGGCTCCCTTAACTAAGAATTATCTTTTCTTGTGTATTCTGTGAGGGTGACTTTCATTTAAAGTGAGACAGTCACAGAAAGATGTGAAGCAATGCCTGGTGTATGGTGTTACCTTCACAAATAGGAATTACAGGCAAATTAAATAAGATTGTTGAACATCTAGTAATGTCCAGACATTTAACAGTCAGAAATATTTGTTAAGCAAATTATGCTTGGTTAACCAACTTTATAGAATTGTAAAGATTACCATAACTTTAATATGATAAATATTCTTTCTGTTTGAACTCTAGTCTTTTGGGCCAGTGGGATTTATGAAAAAGGCCATCAGTATTTCCGAGAATGAAGAATGGAAGAGACTTCGAACACTGCTGTCTCCAACATTCACCAGTGGAAAACTCAAGCAGGTGATGATGGAAAGGGAATTTACTGAAATCTAGGGACAGGTAGAAAACTAGCCCATAGTCCTTTTCCAAGGGTCGGTCCTCTGCATTACAGTTCCTATAAGATGGTCTTTCATTTTCATACCCAGAGGATCCATTGTAAAATCCACTGTAACATCTGACTCATTGCTTTGTTACTGGGAACAAGTTGTCTTTCTAGTACCTGAGTTTCGACATTTAGCTACAAATGTTGTGTTTTATGCTTAGATGTTTCCCATCATTGGACAGTATGGAGATACGTTGGTGAAAAACTTGAGACGAGAAGAAGAGAAAGGGAAGCCCGTCACCATGAAAGAGTAAGTGATGATGTGGTTGATAGCAGTGCAAGCACTTAGCATCCCCTCAACCCTTGACTTCACTGCCGATGCAGCAGGAGGTTCTGACTGTGTGGCTCCCTGCCTGGGTAGCTCAGAAGGAAGAGCTGCCTCAGATGCAGATGTTGATTTCCATGTCTCTCTCCTCAGCATCCTTGGAGCTTATAGCATGGATGTGATCACCGGCACATCATTTGGAGTGAACGTCGATTCCCTCAACAACCCACAAGATCCATTTGTACAGAAAGCCAAGAAGTTCTTAAAGTTTTCAGCTTTTGATCCATTTCTTCTCTCCATATGTATGTACACTATTTCTTTCTTTCTTTTTTTTTTTTTTGGTCCTGGATCTTCTTCTGTAGACCAGGCTGGCCTTGAACTCACAAATAATTTGTCTGCCTCTGTCTCCCCGAATGCTGGGATTAAAGGTGTATACCACCACCACCCAGCTTCTTCTTTCTTTTTATTCCTCTCTCCCACACACCAATCAAAATAACACCATAATTGAGATATAGTTCACATGTAAAAAGTTCAACTATTTAAAGTGTATAATTCAATTTTTGTTCACCAAAGGGACATGAACCCATCACCCTTGTCAACCAGGAAGTGTGTTGTCCAAGCAAAATTACACCTTTTCATTCTCGTCTTCCATTCCTCTGCACCATAAGAAATGTTCCATTAACTGTCTGTTCCTGTAAAACTGCCTATTCTGAGCATAACATTAAAACATAATACAGATATTTTTTTACAGTATATGGAATTTGGCAACGAGTTTCTGTCACTTAACATCCTATATTCAGCAGACCCATTTGTTGCCACTCCTATGTTCCATCATATTCTGAACCATCTGATGGCATTTTTTCATGGTTTTTGAGTAGGAAATTGGGATTAATGAATTATAGAGGAATTTTTTTTATCTGACTTGTTGGGGAACTAATCTTTTTTCAGGACTTTTTGTTTGTTTTGCTGCCAGTAGTTCAGAAGGGTTCCATTTTCTCCAAATTTCACCCACATTGGGTGCCAGATGAAAATGGAATTTACAAATTAATCCCACATTAGCTCAGAACTGCGTATACTAAAGGGTTATTTATTTAGGGGTAGACTCACAGATCATAGTCCTCTGCACAAACAGGGAACAGGAACTGAATCCAGAAGTCAGGAGAGAGAGTGAACGCTTGCCTTACACAGGCATTTATAGTATAAAAGGCCACGCCTAAGTGGGCTGGTGTCTTAAAGGCTAGTGGCTGAAAGAGTTCTTACAGCACCATCCCATCTGAAACTTCACTTTTTCCTTCAGGATTTTTTATTATTGCCATCTTAGGGTACATTTAGGAGTCCAACTTTATGGGGGATTATTTACAGTTCTTATTTTTTTAAATTTTATACATGAGTATATATTTTCTTTATTTCTAGTACCTCTAACTCCACTCATGTCCCCAACTCCTTGAATCCATGACTCTTCCCTTATAACTATAATGGTTATATATAGATATATGCACATGTATATATCCTACAGAATCCATTTAGTGTTGCTCTTATGGTTAACTACTTGGAATTGGATTACCTATCTGGGACTCATCCTTGGGGAAAAAATCATTCTTTCTCTCAATAGTCATTAGTTCCCTGTGGCTCTTCATCTAGAGGTAAGAGCCAGTGGGATTTCTCCGTCTACATTGGCATGTCAACCAGTGTTATCATTGCACAGATATTATCTAAATAACACTATTATTGAGATTTCATGGGTCCAGTTTCTAGGCTGTGTCTAGAAGATGCAATCTCATAGCAGACCTTCTCATATTCTTGGTTTTATACCCTTTCTACCCTCTCATACATGATTTACCCTGAGCCTTAAATAAAGAGATTGCCTTGTAGACATATCAGTTGATGTTGGACGATCCTTAGTCACTTATTCTCTGCTTTTATTTTTTTCTCTGTAGTTCTGTTTCCATTCCTTACTCCAATATATGAGTTACTAAGTCTCTCCATTTTTCCAAGACAATCAGTGAACTTTTTCAAAAAATTTGTAACAAGCATGAAGAAAAATCGCCTTGATTCAAACCAGGAGGTAAATTTTGATGCTGCTTTCATGGTGCTCAGGGTTTGGTCACGATGCTCAGGGTTTGGTCACGATGCTCAGGGTTTGGTCACGATGCTCAGGGTTTGGTCATGATGCTTGGGGTTTTGGTCACAATGTTCAGGGTTTGGCCACAATGTTCAGAGTTTGGTCACAATGCTCAGGGTTTTGTCACGATGCTCAGGGTTTGGTCATATATCAGGCTGTGAGTATGTGATTTATGTACTTTACTCTGGGTTCTCTTAAAAATAAAGAAAACTATGCTTAGGGTAAGGCAATGTTTACATTTTAGGGAGAAGAAAAAGATAGAAGATGGGCGATTCTATATGAGAATGATTGAAAGAAACAGTTTCACATTTGTCAAAAGAGTAAATATACTATGCTCTACGATAATCACTAATTAAGTAAAAATATTGCCACCACACTTTATTGAATGAAGTAAAAAATAGAATTCATACTTAGAAAATATATCTACTACTGTTATTCTCCCCCTAAAGTTTATATCATCAAAAGGATGTTTTTAATTTTAAACCTCTTATTTTGATATAATCTTCAAAAGAAGTATGGTCATACCTGGTGGAGATTGGCCTATGTTAAATTTGAATGCCTCCTGCTTTGTGTATAGGTATTTTCTTGGCAGTGAGACCAGAAGCTACTCACCCAGTAGGTAAATACTTCCTCTGGACAATCAGTTTCCAGGCTGCTTACGTGGCTCTGCTCTATGTAGCCTGGAGGCCACAAAAAGGTTGTCTGGAGATTATGGAGGTGAGCACCTGTTATGACACCTAGCATTGTGTACTGCCTAGAGTGTGTGAGAGTCAGGAGATGCTCACCCAAAACTTGGCAGTGAGAGTAGAAATAGAATTAATAAAAAAAAAGTGCTGATGGCTGAGTACTGTGGTAAGAAAACAGAGAGAGTTGGTGTTCAGGGACTTTCCTGAGCAAGCATAATGAGAGAAGGATCCAACAGCTCTTTTGCCAGGAATCTGCTCAAAAGCCAGAGAAACATATCAGGAGAAAAAAAGACCAAAAGCTGCATTTCTCACAGGAAATGTATTGTTCTCCAAGGCTCGCTGATAGAGTCTTTAGTTTTCCTTTATTTTTTAATTGTATGGGTGTTTTGCTCATCTGTATGCCATGTGCAGTCTCTGTACAGGCCAGAAGAGGGCATGAGACCCCCTGGAACTGTAGTTTCAAGTGGTTGTGATTCACCTTGTGGATACTAGAAACTGAACCCAGGTCCTCTGCAAGAGAACTTAGTGCTCTTAACCACTGAGCAATTTCCTCACCCCATAAATGCTTTTATTCATTGGTAACTCAAACCATACTTGTGGCTTCAGGTAGCCATATTCTCAGAAGGGAGGTGAAGTTCTGAACCCTTGTTTGAAGTCTGACCTCTCAACTAAATATTTATCATTGACTTTTCTCTTTCTGTTTCCAGACACGAGTGGATTTTCTTCAGCTAATGATGAACACTCAGAATTCAAAAGGCGAAGAGTCCCAGAAAGGTAACCCAGGATACTTCACGGTGTGTGACTCAAGAAGCCCAGAGAGAAGAGGGTATCAGAATGTATACATGAGGTGGTCCAGGATGGAAGAAATTCTAACAAATTTCAGAAAGATGTGCACATTGATGATATCTATGGGGTCCAAGGTAGCTTTCTAGAAGCTCACTGGACCAGAGCTTGTAGGGCTGCCAGAAAGATACATTTTGTTTCAGGAAGTCCTCATTGGTACTGGGTTATCTGTCAGAGAAGAGTCTGATTCTCATTTCCATTCAATCCCACTAATTCTGTATCTCTGCTGGGAATTTGCATCTAGGCCCCCATCAAAGTGCACTGTCCAGCAATGAGGATAATACCTGGGAGAGAGTGGTACGATTGTGTTCAACAGCTTCATCTGCGATTTATTCTGCTCTGTGTAAATAGCATCCGGGAAACTCTATACCCTGTTCTTCTTCATTCTTTTAACCCCCTGATTTCTTATCTCTGTGAATACTTTGTGATGAAAACTATTATTATTGTTGTAGCTACAGAATAATGGCTTTTCTACTACCCTTTACTCTATGCTTACCAGCCATTACCTCGTGTAAAGGAATGTCCTCTTCTTTACTTTTTAAATTCTATCAGTTATCTAAATTTTGTTCAGTTGTTTCTATCACTGTGATCTCACGCATTCCCTGTTACTTTCCTTTAACCACTAGTTACTTTGCATTCAACTCTCTTATGCATATTCACTCCGGGCTCTTTTGTATGTCGTGGTGGGTCCTTTTTTCTCTCTGTGCGTGTCTGTGTCTCTGTGTGTGTGCATACATACATGCACATGGGCTCACAAAGACCAGAGGAGAATGTTGGCATTCTGCTATGTTAGTCTTATTCTTTTGGGGCAGGGGCTCTAGATTCATGTGGTATTCTGGTATCCAGAAAGCCCCAGTGACCCTCTTGGCTCCATTTCCCTTCCTCAATGGGGTTGCAAGAACACATGGTCACCTATTTATGTGAGTTCTGGTAATTTGAACTCAGAATCTTCCATTGGCACAAAAGGAACTCTTACTCACTGAACCATCTCTCCAGACCCCTTTAATTTAAATTTATTATTATTATTAATCATTTGTGTGGGGGTATGAGGAAGTACACCTGCTATGTTATGCATGTGGCAGTCACAGCGTAACTTGTAGAGTCAGGGTTTTCTGTCCACCTTCCATGGATACAGGAATCAAATTCAGTTCATCTGACTTGCTCAGCAAATACCTTTAATCACTAAGCCATCTTACCAACCCTTATTTAATTTTTGATTCCTATAAGAGAATAATATTTGTAGAGCAATTTCTGGTCATAGAGGAATTGAGAAGAAAACTAAAGATCTCCAATAAACTCTAGTGAGTACATGTACCGTCCACCACACTACCCACACCCCTCCACTACAGAGGTTTGCAATTGTGTGCCTCTAATAAGCTCCTAGATGCTGCTGATCCATGGACCACATTTGAATAGCAGGAGTTTCCCTGTAGCCACATGTTCTTCTTTGAGTCTCTTCTAAAGCATTTAAGGATTCCTATTTTTTAAAGATTCATGTCTAGTTTATAAGTATAAATGTTTACATGTATATTTATATACATTCACCACTTGTGTGCTGGTACCTGTGAATGTCAAAAGGAGACATTGGATAGCCTAGAACTGGAGTTATAGGCAATGTTGAACTGCCATGTGAAGAATGGGAATCAAATCCAGGTCCTCTGCAAGAACATCAAATGCTCTTAACCACTGAACCATCTCTCCAGCTCCCTCGGAGGTATTTGGAGGGAAAATTCCTGAATTTTCTCTCTATGAGTCATTGACACAACAAACAAACATTTGACACCTATATTTTAATGAAGATCATTTACATATTTTTCTTGGGTAGTAAAGGGATTCCATATTTTACTGGTAGCTACAGTATTTGAATTAGTTACTTATATTATTCCTCTGTCAAAATAATTGACAGAATCAATTTAAGGAAGGTTTTTTTTTTCCTCCTGACTCACACTTTGAAGGTATGGTCCATCATGGTGGAATAGTCATGGCAGCAGAAACTTGAGCCAGCTGGTCACACCACATCCACAGTCAGGAAACATGAACTCCAGTACTCGGCTTCTTCTCTCCTTTTTATTAAGCCCAGGAGGCTAGCTTATGGGATGGTGACACAATTAAGATAGATCTTCCAGGAGTGACGAGGTGACTCAGCAGTCATGGATACGTGCTGCTCTTTCAGAGGACCTGAGCTCGTTTGCCAAGGCCCATGATACACAGCTCACTTGTAACTCCAGCTCCAGGGATCTGACACCATTGTTTGGCCTGTGCACACACACACACACTCACACAAATAAAAATGAAAATAAACACTTAGAAACAAGATAGGTCTTTCCATGTCAGTTAAGCTAATAAAGATAAACCATACAGGCCTATCAGGAAGCAAGTTAATCTAGATAATATCACAACACCATGCCTGGAAGCTCGTCTTCTAGGTGATTCTAGACCTTGTCAAGTTGTCAGTCACTGTCAAGTACCGCAATACTTTTGTTTTCATTCCACACTATGATAATAGTATATGTTAGAGAGAATTATTTCTCTTCAAATTGCCCAGTTGTGATGATATGAATTTGGCCTAATATTTATTTTTTTCCTTTCTAAAAAAATATCTATTATTTATACAATATTCTGTCTGCATGTATGCCTGCAGGCCAGAAGAGGGCACCAGACCTCATTACAGATGGTTGTGAGCCACCATGTGGTTGCTGGGGATTGAACTCAGGACCTTTGGAAGAGCAAGTAATGCTCTTAACGACTGAACCATCTCTTCAGCCCCCTTGGCCTAATATTTCATAATATAGATCTTAGCTCAACCTGAATTAAAATAATTTGACCTTGGGACTGGAGAGACAGCTCATCAGTTAAGAGCACTGTCTGCTCTTTCAGCGGACCTAGATTCAGTTCACAACACCTACACAGCAGCTCAAAGTCACCTGTAATTCCAGTCACAAGGTATCTGGTGCCCTCTCCTTGCCTCCATGGACACCAGGGATGCGTGTGGTACACAGACATATGTACAGATAAAACACCCATAACCATAAAAATATATTTAAAAATAATTTGACCTTTCCCTGGCATATCAGAAAGACATCAGAGTGGAACTTAGCACTAATGACCCTGTTCTGCTTTTCTCTGTTCTTCCCCAGACAATGAGGAGTGCCATTTGAATTTCTTCTCATCTCAACTATGATGTTCTGCTTTGATCTTCCTTATCTGCAACGTTTTTTTTTTTTCCTTTTAGCTCTTTCTGATCTAGAAATGGTAGCACAAACTGTTGTTTTCATTTTTGCGGGCTATGATGCCACAAGCACATCCATTTCCTTCATCATGTATGAGCTGGCCACCCACCCTGATGTGCAGAAGAAACTTCAGGATGAGATTGACAGAGCTCTGCCTAATAAGGTGAGGGGATGATACCCAGAGAGGGAGGGCAGAGGTAAAGGACTAACAAGCACATGCAATGAAAATTTTTATGGAGGGCCATGCAATAGTTCTATAACCCAACAAGAGACTAAGAGAAACAAAGGGAGGGACATAGGAGATGAATGCAACCCATAGAAATATGCAATCTTTAGTACAGTACTGGCTCTGATATATCTTTATCTATTATGACAATAATACTAAGAGACACAAGGAAAACCTGTGTGACACTTGAGAAGAAGCAAAGTGTCTGAACAATTATTTCTGCTGATGTCCTTGGGGTGCTGTCCCTGCTATGTCTGTTAGTAGGCTGACCTTCACTGGTCTGTGCAGGTTCGCCTGACACTAGTCTCAATGGCTCTGTTGTCCAGTCCAATAGCATGGCATTTATGTATGTGGGTATGTGGGCCAACTAGGGGATTCTTTCCTTTTCTGTGGTTTTGATAGTGTATCAGACTACTTCTTCTCTGAAGCCTTGAGTGCTAACTCGAGTCACTTTAATAGACCCTTGCTTGTATTACAGCCAGTGTGCTGGACAGGTTCTCTCACCCTCTTGGAAGTCTCCAGGTCAAACCCTCACAGATAGCTAATGTTCTAGCATCAGCTGTATGGGAATACACTCAGTGGTGCAGTTAGAGGTAAAGGAGCCAACGATGAGCTTGTGTCTCTAGCTCCTAAGTAAAAATATTATTAATGAATTATTTTGATTATTCACATTCTGTGTGTGAGTGTGTGTGTGTGTGTGAAAGAGAGAGAGAGAGAGAGAGAGAGAGAGAGAGAGAGAGAGAGAGAGAGAGAGAGAGAGAGAGAGAATAAGTGTCCATACCATAGCACATGTATGGAAGTCAGAGAATAACTTGCAAGAATCATCTTTCTCTTTTCACAATTTGGTCTCTGGAGTTTCAGTTCAGGCCATCAGACTTGTCAGCAAATTCCTTTACCACCTAATCCATATCACTAGCAGCCTAAACCAAACTCTTTATATCTACAGGATAGTCTTTTGAATGTCACACTAAATGACAGCCATAATGCCCATACTGTCTTCATCTCTTTGCTCAAACTGCAAGGTTTGGAAATGTGAAGTTACCCAGGTCCTGTGTGACTATTTGAGCAGAGTAGTGCAGAATGCATCTCCTCCAGGGCCCACTCTCAAGTCCTGAAGCAACAACTGATCCATTGATCCAGTTACCAAGGATGGTAATGAGTGTGACTTTTGGTCCCCACTGGAAGATGCTTTAAACATTTTAAAATGTATTCCTTTTATAAAGTTAGCACACAAAGCAATGTGTTTCACTCTGGCATTTTTATATCCATGCCATTAAAATTGATTCATGTCCATCCTTCTCCAATTTTGCCCTTCCTCATTCTCCCTGATGTCTCTATCAGGCTTCTTCCTTCCCTTAAAGAGTTTGCAGAGCTGCCTTCATTTCACATATCCCTCCCTCCCTCTGTCCGCACTCTTTCTGAGTCTGGTTTGTCTTGCTTAACCTAAAGATCTCGACTTGTACCTGTTTCCAGCAAATTTTATGGTGTCATTCATCTCTGTGGTTGAAAAACTTTGTTTTGCATAAGTACCACATTTGCTTTCCTCATTCACCTGTAGCTGGACATCATGTTTGGTTCCTTTTCTTAGCTACTGTGAAGAGTGCAACAATAAACATCTGTTCACTAGTATCTCTGTACTGTGCTGGTTTAGAGACTTCTAGATATATACTAAGGGTGTGTGTGTGTGTGTGTTCCAGATAGTATTAACTGTCACCCATATATAGCCTAGAAGCACCTAAAGAATCCATGTCCTGTGGTTGTGCTCCATTGGTTGGCCCCAGTGACTGGTTATTTTGCAACAATAAGTTCTCTGCGTCATACTGAGTGACCGTGGGACTCTCAATGTGTCATAGAAACAATTGTTATCTCACCCAAATCCAAACTGGATTTTAGGCTTGTGAGGGCTAGGAGATTCTCTTGCAGATAGGGCCCCAGTTTCTTTCCATCAGAATGTCTGTTTTAACTTTTGGAGTATCCCTGACTTACTTTCCTCCCTATGTTAGGGCACAGGGCAGCTGGAGCCAACTTCAGCTTGGCTTCTTTCCCATGAGTTAAACCATTTTTCCCTCATACTTTTCAACTGTCTTGCCACTTCCTTTGTATGTTGCAGAAGTTCTTCTCTTTCTTTAGAAAAGATACATATTTTTTTCTCCTTCAAAATCTTCTCTATAACCAACTCACACAGAAGCAGCTTCTAAGTATGTCATCTTACCCAAAATCCTTTATGGTATCTTTCACTGAACTAATCCCATAATCAAAGGGGCTACCAAGATGTGGCATTGTCAATTTTAGCCTGATTGGACCAGGAGTGAGGAGTTTGTTCCTTGCCATGACATATTTCTTTGGTATAGACTGATGATCGATGGAGATGTCTGAGTATAACTGTCATAAGATGTTGGTTATATATGCTCACATGGGAAAGAAATCAGTGCATGACAATGAGGGGATCTGGATGGAGGAGTGCCCCAAATGGCTCCTGTGCTAAAAATTATACTTCACATCCTAATGGGCCAAATCAGGATGAAGGTCATCATCAGAGTAGAATGATTAAGGATAAGCTTTACTAATCGAGGTTAGCCCTTTGAGATTCTAATATATTTGAGATGACATGACTCCAAACCTCATCTGCAAACATGTTTCCTCTTCCCAGGCACCTGTCACCTATGATGCCCTGATGGACATGGAGTACCTGGATATGGTAGTGAATGAAACTCTCAGATTGTACCCTATTGCTAACAGGCTAGAGAGGGTCTCAAAGAAGGATGTGGAAATCAATGGAGTGTTCATTCCCAAAGGGACTATAGTTATGGTACCAACCTTTCCTCTTCATCGGGATCCTGAGTACTGGCCAGCGCCTGAGGAGTTCCGCCCTGAAAGGTACAGAGACTCTGTAAGAAGAGAGAGACCCCAGACTTGGCATGAGCTTTTGAAATCTCAAAGCTACTTCCAGTGACACTATTCTTCCAACAAGTCAACACCTAATAATCCTTCTAATCCTTTCAAATAGTGCCATTCCTTAGTGACTAAGCATTCAAATGTATACGGGCCATTATTATTCAAACCACCATAATTCCTCTTAAAGAAAAGCATATATATGTGATTTGGTACCCCTTTACATCTATGAATCCTTTTGGAATTATAGTATTTGTGTGTGTGTGTGTGAAATGTGTGTGCAGTTCGATAGCACATTCCAGGGATCTGATCATCTCCACCTCCTATCTTGCCACTGCTAGGATTACAGGCACACCCCACCATGCCCAGCTTTCTGTGTAGGTTCTGGGAAACAAACCCAGACTCTCACACTTACTGGACAAGCACCTTACTACGTAAGCCACCTCCCAAGTCCCATACAATTACTATAATACACTTCTTGTGTTCACCTATGTGAACTCTCTATCCACACACAACCTAATTTGTCCACACTCTCCTGTTATTTCATAGCATTTATATGTAAATACCTCTCTTTTCCCCCTACAAATTAACAAAACAGTTTTTAAAACACCGATTATTCTTGTTCTTGTCACTTTTTCACAATAATTTCTTTTCACTTATATAATCAAATAATGAAAAGTCAAATTTCAATATATTCAGGGCTACATGTTTAGTAGATATTTTTATCTTAGTGGAGAAGGTAGACTTGGATGTCATTCATGATGCTATAGTAGAAACTCATCCTGTGCACCAGAAAGGTAATTGGCTTTAGCCATTCTGTGGAGGGAGGCAGGGAAAGCAAAAGCAATTCTGAGGAAGAAGTGGACAAGGAAAATACAAATGGGGGAAGCTACAAAGAAAGGAATGTAATGAAAGGAAAGGGAAATAATGGGGGAGGGGAAATTAACATTTCCAATACTGACAGAGAGTGTTTATCTCCCCATTCCTAAGTGTGAGGCAGGAGACTACTTTGCCATCAGTTTGGCCAATCCCAATATGTCTTTCAGAATAGAACACTTCACCATCTGGAAAGGAATATTTTGTGTTTAAGGATGTGTTTTCTTTCAAAAAGCATTCATTTCCACTTGTCTTAACAACATAGAAAATACCTGTTTGGGGTGAAAGGGAAGGGCCTTTAGCTCACAATTCCTTTGTCAGACACCTGCAGCAAGGGTTCTGTTGCAAGTCCATAAATGTACGCTGAACCACTCTGGTTGAGGGTGTGAGGACTCCAAACAGAGCTCTTTGGATCAATGTTCCATAGCCTTGTTTTCGTCCTGACTGTGTCTTCAGGTTCAGCAAGGAGAACAAGGGCAGCATTGATCCTTATGTATACCTGCCATTTGGGAATGGACCCAGAAACTGCCTTGGCATGAGGTTTGCCCTCATCAGCATGAAACTGGCTGTCATCAGTGTCCTGCAGAACTTCACCCTCCAGCCTTGTGAAGAAACTCAGGTGAGGCAGAAAACTCTGAATAACTTATATTTAAAAGACTTACAGTGTTACATACACAAATAAATTGCTTGTCTTGGTTACTTTTCTGTTGCTGTGATAAAACACCATGACTAAGACAATTTATGTCTTAAAAGGTGCCTAAATTAGCTTATAGTTCCAGAGGATTAAGGTTTATGGTGGCAGAGTGAAGGTATGGCAGCAGGTACAGCTGAGAGTTCACAGAGGGAGAGGGAGAGAGAGAGAGAGAGAGAGAGAGAGAGAGAGAGAGAGAGAGAGAGAGAGAGGGAGGGAGGGAGGGAGGGAGGGAGGGAGAGAGAGAGAGAGAGAGAGAGAGAGAGAGAGAGAGAGAGAGAGAGAGGAGACTGTAAATGAATGGCACTAGTCTCCTAGAACCTCAAAGCCCACCCCCAGCGACACACCTCCTACAACAAGGCCACTCTTCCTAATCCTTCCCAAGCAACTGGGGGCCAAGTATTCAAACATACACCTGTGCGGGCCATTCTCATGCAAACCACCACACTGCTCACTGACATTTTAATAATGTATGCAACAAAGAATGTATTTACTGTCTGATATGAATCCTTTCATACTGAACTGAATCTGAATAAAACACAAATAAGGAATTCATTTAGAGTTAGTGCAGATTAGTGGAAGATGACTGAATGAAATCTCCTTGAAATTGAGTTCAAATTAACTGGAGATGTAGAGATAGTGTACACACAGCATGTAATAAAGACCTGATCATGATGTGTGACTGGTGGGCGTCACTAGGACTTAAGAGAAGTTTCCAGGTGTCGGGGGCTCCCAATCACTGGCTTTGCTTTAGAACTGCTAAAGAGCCTTAAACATTCACAATGTCTGGTCATATCAGATATGTTGAAATAATTCACCCAGAGTGTGGCTTTTAAAGATACAGGTTAGTCTCCTTTACAACCAAAGTTGAAAGTCACTGATGTGACACAGGATATATGTGTGTCACTAAGGGTGGTTTTTGAGGTTTTCAAAGTCCACACTAGGTCCAACGCTGCTAGTCTCTCTGCTTGTGCATCAAGATGTAGTTCTCAGCTCCTTTTCCAGCACTGTATCTGCCATGCCTGCTGCCATGTTCCCCACCATGATGATAATGGACCAAGCTTCTGAAATTGTACGCAAGTCCCCAATTAAATCCTTTCTTTTATCAGAGCGGTCATGGTCATGGTGTCTCTTCATAGGAAGACAATGGTGACTAAGACTATGAACATGCTATGTAAATCACTGCCTGATAATTATGTTCTAACACACATGCATGAAGTATGCAGTGCTTTCCTGTTCCATTGCCTTTCTTCATGGGAGGCGAGAAGGATATAAGCAGCCTACAGTTGCAATGTAGCTGTCCTGTAAATGTGTGCAGGGGGTTATTTAGATGAATAGATGGACAGAGCATTTGTCTTGGAAACAAACAAGGATCTGGGACAGCAGACAAGCTCCAGTCAACCACAGTTTGACACTCTTCTCTGATGACAGTTTTCTTTCCTTTCCTGAACTAAGACCAAACAGCTATGTTATAGGCTTCCTCATCCCCTCAAGACTGAAGAAACTGAGGCAAATGATTATATGAAAACATTGAATTACTCAAGGTTACCTTTCAAATTACCCTTAGAAGCTAAGAGGACAAGGACCGATGCTTTCTGGAGTCCTTGTCCACCATCAAATAGAATGTGCCAACCTGGTGTCCAGGCACTTTGATAACTGAGTCACTCCATAGGGACCAAATTGTGATATGTGCTCAGGATTACCTTATACTTCAATGAAAGCAAAATTAACTTTATACTGCTTTCAAAATTTATTTTCCATATGTTTATGAAATAATCTAAACTTTTTTTTTTGGTTTTTCGAGACAGGGTTTCTTTGTGGTTTTGGAGCCTGTCCTGGAACTAGCTCTTGTAGACCAGGCTGGTCTCGAACTCACAGAGATCCGCCTGCCTCTGCCTCCTGAGTGCTGGGATTAAAGGCGTGCGCCACCACCGTTCAGCTATAATCTAAACTTTTAACTGGGCGTTTTGACTTAAAATTTAAATCACTAAATAACACAAACCAACTTAACTTGTTCCCTGGCTCTGTACACACAATAGGTGCTCAGCTAATACTTACCTGATTAAGAAGATAGATAAGTGCTTTTCCCATCCAGTCTCAGTGAATATTTAGGTATAAGAGACTCAGGATATAGGATACTGATACATAGTGTTTTTAGGTATTTAAAGCATGTTCCTTAATGTATCTGTACTCTTTGCTTCTATCATTGCTGGTGTGTCACCCATTGCTTCTCATTGTGATTGTTGAACTACTACAGATCCCGCCAAAGTTGAGCAATCAACCAATTCTCCAACCAGAAAAACCCATCATCCTGAAGGTTGTATCAAGAGAAAAACCCATAACTGGAGCATGAATTTCCCTCAGGAACCATGTTATATTCTTCAGGAGGGCTGTGCCACAGAACACTAGCAAAGTTAATATACCATACAATGATTGAGTGTTCAATAATTCATTGAACATGCTCAGTGTCTATACAGAGTATCATCTATTGTGTGATTCAACATAAAAAATTAAGTGATTAATAGGTATGGAGATTCATTTTCTGATTCTCTTGGGACCATCTACACTGATTGCAATTGGTTATTTCCATTCTGAACTCTAAATGTAGTAACTGTTTCTCTAAAGTTCTATCAATAATTTTTAATGAAAATAGGGACTATCATGTTGACTGTTAGTAAAAGTATATCAAATTGTTTTTTGTAAAATTTTATGTTATTGAAAATATAAATAAAAATCTCTTTCAAAAATATATGGTGTTATATACATTAATGGGAAAACACTAAATCAACAAAACAAGATGCTAATCCTTTCCAATAAACATGGTCACTTATTGTTTGAGCCAATAGGGGATCCACACTTGACTCTTAAGATTGGTGACACTGACTCATTTTGAAATGGCACATTGCTTGAGAAATTTGCGCATAGTCCAATTCGGTAGTTCTTGAAGGATTTTTAATATAACTTAAGTGAAATGTTAATATTCTTTTTTAGGCTTGATCTATTTTATAATCTACATCTCCTCTCACTTCTCTGATAGTCTATGTTTCCTCAGTCTTCTTTGGAACACATGGTTTTTGCTATTATCAACTTCAGAGACACTGGAATCACCTAGGATGGATAAGAACCTCCAGGCATGCCTGTGGGTGACGGTTGTTTGAGTTGGCTAAGGTGTGAAGGCCTACCTGCTGTAGGTGGTGCCCTATGGTGTCCAGGATTATATAAGTAGAGAAAGGGAGCTGAACACCATGGACTCATTACCATCTGCTTCCTGATTATGGAGCACATGACCTGTCTTCTAGCTCCTGTCCCTGGCTTCCCTTCGATGACCTACTCTCCACTAGAACTGTGAGCCAGAGTAAACTCCTTTCCCCTTATCGTGCTTTTCTCAGGGTGCTTATCATACTAACATCAAGACAGAACCAATCTTTATCTCCTCTCTGTCCTATAACAGTGAACATAAATAACAATTTCTGGCTGATCAATGGATTGGGCAACAAAGATTGTTCCATCTTATCTAGTATCAGAAGCCTCACTGGATTCTTCCGCTTTAGTGTCCAACCTTCCATTCTCTTTCTGTGTCATTTACTCTAAAACCATTATGTGGGGCTCATGAAGGAGGCTACTGCTGACTCCAAATGAGACCCAGTGGTTTGGGGTAGAGGTCTACATGGAAGGCAGCCTGGCTGGGTGTGAGTCCAAGCCAGCTATAAAGCCTCCACTGAGACGTGTCCTTAACAAGAAGCTTGTGCTTCAGTGAGTAGAGAACCCACTGGTGACTTCAGTGCTAGAGTATCTGATGTTTCTTCTAGCCTCTGCAGGCACCAGTTCACACATGCACAGGACCATATAGGAACACACATACACAAGCACACAAATTTAAATAAAATGATTTTTTGAAGGGATGAGCATTTGTTTACTGGGGGAGAAATTTTTTCAATTGAAAATAATTTTTTTCATATAATATATCCTTCTTATTTTTCTTTTCCTACTACTCCTCCCAGTTCCGTATACACACACTTCCTATCTAGATCCACTGTATCTCATTAGGAAACAAATAGGTTTTCTAAAGGATAATAAAATATAATACAAAATAAACTAAAACCAAGAGCTTAAGAGAAGGTATAGGAGTCAGACTCTCTCATTCACACACCTAGGAATCCCATCAAAACACTAAACTGGAAGCCATGATGCATATAAAGAGGTCTTGGTGCAGAACAGTGCAGGCCCTCTTCGTGCAGCCTCAGTCTCTGTGAGTTCATACCTGCATTAGTAGAGGACCTTATTTTCTGGGCATCCTCCATATCTTCTGGCTCTTATACTCTTTCTACCTCCTCATTCACAGGATTCCCTGAGTCCTGAAAGGAGGGATTTGGTGGAGACATTTCATTTATGGATCAGTGTTCCAAGGTTTGCATAATGTTTGGCTGTGGGTCCCTGTATTTGTTCCCATCTGCTGCAGGATGAAGCTTCTCTGGATGATGGATGATCTGCTTGCCTGGCCAGACACAAAGTAACTTTCTAAAAATGAATTGATCCTAAGAGTAGACTATGAAGTGTCTAGGAAAATGAATAAGAGGGAGAAGAAAGGAGGATATGGCAGGAATTATGATCAAAGGACATTATATGCTTGAATGAAAATATTACTAGGTGCTATGTATAATGATTACATGACAGTAAAACATGAATTGACCTAGCCAGGTATGGTTGTACTTGCCTTAAATCCTAAGACTTGGGAGGCAGAAACAGGCAGATCTCTGTGAGTTCAAGGCCATTCAAGTCTACTAAGTGAGTTCTGGGACAACAGAGAAATCCTGTCTCAAAACCACAACAAAAAATAAACTGACCAATTTACAAAGAATATCTTGAATAATGAAAGCCAAGTTTCTCAGTCTTGGTAAAATGAGACATGTTCAGAGCCAAAAAGAGTCTTTGTAGGTAGGCAGTGTAGAGTAGGGTGTTTTGTGATAGAATCTTATTTCTCTAAATAGGTGGTAGATAAAAATGATAGAGAAGGGATGAGAAGATGCTCCCACGTCTCTGAAAGAGTTAGGAAGCAGTGATATTCTAGCTGGCATGAGCAGTACTATATCCCAACTCCTGGTTTATGTTGACTATGTTTCTGGTTCTTTGGAGAAATGACAGAGTCTGAGGTTGTGAAAATCCAAGAGGAGCTCAGAATTCCTTTCTGTAACAGAAAGTACACACACGCTCAAAGACAAGATGTAGTGATATAGAGGCAAAGATAGGGCCATCCGTGGAGCTTACTGGACAGATGATCTTGCCCAAGAAATGAGCTTCAAGACACTGAGAGACACCCATCTCAAGAGGTAAAGTGGAAGTCCTACAAGATGACTCAGTGGGTAGCAGTGCCAGCTATAAAGACTTACAACCAGGGTTCAGTCCCTAGACACCACACGGTAGAAGAAGTGAACCAACTCCTTCAAATTGTCTTATGACTTCTACACAGGCACCATGATACATATGCATGTGTGCACACACACTAAAATGCAATTTAAAATGCTAATAATAAAGTAAAGAACAATTGAGGAAGACGTCAGCACATCACCTTCTGGCCTACACACATGGACACACATATGTGAACACATAAATATATACACAAACATACAACATACACACAAGTAATGGCAGATGAATGGATATATTTCCAAGCAATAGGAAAAGTCAACAAGGGTTACACTCACCTCTACTAATAAGACTAGATCTCAACTAGATCGAACTCCATTGTTTATGAAGCCAAAAGCATTTAGTTTTTGGTGTCTTCTGGACCAGAGAGGACAATTGCACTCATGGAGCCACAAAAGTTCTGGTTACCTGCACAAGACCCACACAAGATCAGCCAGTCATCTTTCCATAATGGATGTGGAGGGGCTCTTCAGTCCTAACCACATAGCTGAGGAGCTCATGAGAGTTTATGGTTACTAGAGAAGGAAAAGCCATTTTTTTCTCAGAGATATAGCCCCAGATATTTGCATCTACTCCAGTTAATGACCCCATATTATGAACATATGGGCAACACTAATTAGACTCAGTTGTTTATAAGTGAAAAGAAGATATGACATTAGGAGGGGGATTTGGGAGGGCATTCAAAGAAATTTGATCACGAAACTAGGGGATGTACATGAACAAATTACATTGTATACATGTAAGAAAATCTCAAAGAATACAACTTTTAATTATATGTATAAAAAGTGTTTTATTTCTGGTTCTTCTTGGTTCAGATTTCTATCTTCCCTCTAGATATATATGAAAATATCATTTTACCTTGTAGTGTTCACAGTGCTTGAAGGTGCCATACACTATACTGGATGAGAAAAGTAATTTACAGTGTCATCCAAGTGTGAACCATGTAAGTAACAATAATTATCTGCCTGAAAGCTATGCCCATTGGTGCAATTGTGGCAGAAATGTTATGGGAATAGCCAAACACTTATTAAGTGATATTTCAGGACCATTCTATGAGATGGAATGCATATCCAACACTGAGTTCAATGAGATCAAGAATCCGAGACTAGATAAACCATGAGTCCTAGGAGAATACCTACTACTATCTATTAAATTAATACAGCAAAAAAAATGCCTAATGACATACTGCTATTTCCATAGAATTGGGCATCACTTAGCCCTTATCAGTAAAACTTCTTGTAGTAGACAGTGTTTGCAAAAACCCCTACAACTTGTCAAAATAAAGAGACTTTGGAATGCTCAGTTCTGACCATGATGTCTATATCATACTCTCCTCAAGGCTCTGGGATCTATGTAGAATAGAAGTCAGAAAGTTTGTATGAGCCAGAGGTAGTGGATGACTTCAAGGAAACAGCATTTTTCCAGACACAGCATGGCAAATGCACATATGAACTCACAGAGACCATGACAGAATTCACATGAAGTGCCTAAGCTCAAACCAGAGAAAATCCTAGTATATAGGAACTCAGTATCCCACCCCTATCCAAGAAAATATTGTCAACTTACAACCCCCGAGAGAGGGAAAGTCAGTTTTCTTCAATGGAGTGACAAAGGTTTGTCAGTTACACTCAAGAGCAGGCCTCACACCCAGGAATAGCTACTCAACATAAACTGGATGCCATGGTCTGGTGTGGTTTGGAACAGTTGGAGAGAATATAGGGTTGGGTGAGAGGAAATTAATTATTATAATCAAAATATGAAGCTTTGGCCCTGCTGTCTGCTAGGTCCTTTGCTCAAGAACAGTTTTCCACTCCTACACTAAGGCTACCCACCCAGAGCGGTGAGTGCCTGCCTACTGGGCAGGCCTCAAGGTCCCCTGCAAGGGAGCACGGGCACCCTCAGCTTGCGCTGCAGGGTCTCCTGTGCTCTACTCGACCCCACCCTGCCCCCCAAGTTCACCCTTTTGTCCGCGGGTCATTGGACTACCAGGTGTCCATGTTTCGGTGCTGAGGAGTCGCATCTGGACGGGAATGGTTCCTGCTTCTACACTGAAGAGATACACCCAGAGAGTCAGTCACAGCAAAGACTGGACCAAGACACCAGGCCTCTCCTGGCTCGATTTGAAGGAGGAGATGGGCAGGCGCCAATGCAAGAATTCCTCCAACAACCTGAAAGGCAACATGACATCACCAGAATCCAGGGATCCCGAAATAAGAAGAATTGTACACCCTACTCCAGAAGAATTAGAAGAAATCGACTCAAAAGTGAATTATATGAAAATAATAGAGGACCTTAAACAAGAGGTGAAAAACTGCCATAAACAATTAGAAATTACAAACAAAAAGGTAGAGGAAATGAATAAATCTCTCAAAGATACCCAAGAAAACCAAGAGAAACAAGAAAAAACAATCAAACAGGTTAGGGAAATGGTTCAAGACTTGAAGAATGAAATGGAAGTAATGAAGAAAACACAAACCGAGGGAAGGATGGAGATAGAAAATCTGGCTAAATGAACAGGAACTACAGAGACAAGTACTACCAACAGATTACAAGAGATAGAAGAAAGACTCTCAGACACTGAGGATCCCATAGAGAAAATAAACACACTGATCAAAGAAAACAGCAAAACCAACAAATTCTCATCACAAAACATTCAGGAAATCTGGGACATAATAAAAAGACCAAACCTAAGAATAATAGGGGTAGAAGAAGGAGAAGAAGTACAGCTTAAAGGTCCAGAAAATATATTTAATAAAATTATAGAAGAAAACTTTCCCAACCTAAAGAAAGGTATTTCTTTGAAGGTTCAAGAAGCATACAGAACACCGAATAGACTGGAACAAAAAAAAAAAAACATCTCCTTGCCATATAATAATCAAAACACAAACCATACAGAATAAAGAAAGAATATTAAGAGCTGCAAAGGATAAAGGTCAAGTTACTTATAAAGGTAAACCTATCAGACTTACACCTGACTTCTCTATGGAAACCACGAAAGCCAGAAGGTCCTGGATAGATGTACTGAAAAAACTAAGAGACCATGGATGCAAGCCCAGACTACTATACCCAGCCGAGCTTTTGTTCACTATAAATGGAGAAAACAAAATTTTCCAGGATAAAAACAAATTTAAACAAAATATGAAGCTTTCACTTAAGATAAAAGGGAATTTTACTTTTCTTTTTTTATTTTATTTATTAAAAATTTCCACCTCCTCCCTTCCTCCCATTTCCCTCTCCCTCCCCCACTTCCTCCCTCTCCAGTCCAAAGAACAGTCAGGGTTTTCTGCCCTGGGGGAAGTTTAAGGTCCTCTTCCCTCCATCCAGGTCTAGGAAGGTGAGCATCCAAACTGACTAGGCTCTCACAAAGCCAGTACATGCAGTAGAATCAAAACCCAGTACCATTGTCCTTGGCTTCTCAGTCATCCCTCACTGTCAGCCATATTCAGAGAATCTGGTCTGATCACATGCTAGTTCAGTCTCATTCTAGCTGGCCTTGGTGAGCTCCCATTAGATCAGTCCCACTGTCTCAGTGGGTGGGTGCACCCCTTGCTGTCACGACTTCCTTGCTCATGTTCTCCCTCCTTCTACTCCTCATTCGGATCTTGGAAGCTCAGTCCAGTGCTCCAATGTGGGTCTCTGTCTCTATCTCCATCCATTGCCAATGAAGGGTCTATGGTGATATGGAAGATATTCATCAGTGTGGCTATAGGACAGAGCCAGTTCAGGTGCCCTCTCCTCAGCTGCTGAAGAAACAAGCTGGGGACATCTCCTTGGACACCTGGTAACCCCTCTAAAGTCAAGTTTCTTTCCATCTCTAAAATGATTCCCTTAACTAAGATATCTTCTTCCCTGCTCCCATATCCACCCTTCCTCCATCCCAACCATCCCATTCCCCAAAGCTCTCCCCATCCTCCCCTTCTCACTTCTCTCTTCCCATCTTCCCTTATTCCCATCCCACCCCACCCCAAGTTCCCAATTTTTGCCTGGCAAGCTTGTCTACTTCCAATATCCAGGATAACTATATGTTTTTCTTTGGGTTCACCTTTTTATTTAGCTTCTCTAGGATCACAAATTATAGGCTCAATGTCTTTTGTTTATTGGCTAGAATCCACATATGAGTGAGGACATACCATATTCATCTTTTTGGGTCTGGATTACCTCACTCAGTATAGTGTTTTCTATTTCCATCCATTTTCAAGCAAAATTCAAGATGTTACTGTTTTTTTACCGCTGAATAGTACTCTAATGCATATATATTCCACATTTTCTTTATCCATTCTTCCATTGAGGGGCATCTAGGTTGTTTCCAGGTTCTGGCTATTACAAATAATGCTGCTATGAACATAGTTGAACAAATGCTTTTGTAGTATGCTAGGGCATCTCTTGGGTATATTCCCAAGAGTGGTATTGCTGGATCGTGGGGTAGGTTGATCCCTAATTTCCTGAGAAATCGCCACACTGCTTTCCAAAGTGGTTGCACAAGTTTGCATTCCCACCAGCAATGGATGTTCATAAAAGGGAATTTTAAATAAGTCTTTTTAAAGAAGATGCCCAGATATCTCTGGGAAGGGAAAATAGAAGAGATTTTGTAAGTGGACTGAGGGCAGGTGGGTAAGGGTTCATGAGCAGTCAGGTTGTGAAGCACAGAGTGGGAGAATATTAAAAGAAACTTCTGGAAAGAAAATGGCATTTCACGGTCAGGTCAAAACCTGATGTAAGGAAATCTCCCAGAAACCTACAAGGATGACCCTAGCTAAGACTCTTAGAAATAGCAGATATATACCCTGAACTGGCTTTGTCTGTGACCAGACTGGTATCTAGCCCAATTTTCATCAGAGAGGCTTCATCCAACAATAGATGTGAACAGATGCAGCCCCACAGACTAATATTAGGTGGAGTTTAGGGAGTCTTGTAGGAAAGGGGGAGAAAGGATTGTAGGAGCCAGAAGAGTCAAGGACACCACAACAACACTCACAGAATCAGCTAATTTGGCCTCATAGGAGCACACAAAGACAACCAGGGAACCTGCATGGGGCTGATCTAGGCACTCTGCATGTGTGTTAGAATTGTGTGGTTTGGTACTCTTGTGAGCCCCTTAAAAGGAGAGCAGGGGCTCCCTCTGATTCTTTTACTGACTTTTGGAACCCCACTCCTCATTCAACCCAGCCTGGATAAATGGAGAGGTGCTTAGTCTTACTGAAACTTCATATCCTTTGTTTTATTCATACTTCTCATGGGAGACCTGCCCTTTCCTAAACATAAACAGGGTAGGAGTGGACTGGGGAGGGGAACAGAGCAGTGTGGTAGGGGAATGGACTGGGAGGAGAGGAGGGAGGAGAAACTAGCCAGGATGCAAAATAAACAAGCAAATGAATTTATTTTTTTAAAGAGAAGTTTACATTTTCAGTGTAATGTTTATTGTAGAATATTGCAACTAAACCATCATATCAATTTTACAATAAGAGTTATTATAATGCTTCACATTTTCATTAAAAATGTATTATTGATCAAATGTAGAGGCAAGATTACTCTTGAAAAAGCTCAAAAGAACAGATGGAGGACCAGAGAAGATGAATTTCTCATTCTGTCACTGACTGTCACACTTTTTTACACTTTGTATTGACACTGAGAAAGCTCAATATATGTATGAAAGCTCATAATGATCCATCAAGGCCACTCAATTAAACTCCATTATCACCTGGGTTTTATTCATAAAGTAAATTAAAGATTTCAATGTTCTTAGAAATCACCTTCTTGAGGAATACAACAGAACTTCTTGATGGAAAGTCACGCTCCATTTGTGATTGCATCTCGTGGCACAACCTTTAGAACAATGGGTTTTTCCGGTTGAAGCATTGGTTTTTGGCTTAATTTCAGAGGGATCTGCAATAGTATAAGCAAAATAAGAAAATCAATGAGTGAACCAACAGCAATCCCCAAAGAAAAGCTTAAAGTATTCAGGATGATAATTTTTGCAGAAACCTAAAAGCTGCATTTAACATAAAATATTTTGACTTCCTTATTCTCCCAGATGTGTCAATTAGATGGTGAGAGCATATATCCACACTATTGGGTATAATGTTGATTGAGAATCTACTGTATATAGAACGTAAGATGAAGTTATGTTGGTTTATGCTATTTCTGTTCTGTGTTGATTTAGAGTAAAAAGACAAGTTTAGCATTTTTGAACCTGATTTCTAGTTATTATGTCATATTATTTTTCTAAGCCCTGAAATGCTATTTTTGGTTTGTTGATACTTGCAAGCTAACTCTGAGAAGATACATTTTCACATCTGTGGACAGTCCTCAGCTCCTAGACCATATGTCACCATGGCAATTGAACCTATTCTAGACAAGGCTTTAGGACTACAGATATTTGCTTGCTTTTCTAGAGTCTACTCTCGTCTTGTATGGATGGGGTACATGAAGAATTCCGAGTTCTCCAGTGTTTCTGTGGTGCTTTAGTCTCATGCTATACAGAGATGGTGGGAGAATGCCTCTTACAGAGTTATCTTCTGATCACAGGAGAGGGAAGGGGAGCAATGTTGTCATGAAGATATAGAAGTGTCAAATTTAATATGACTGGGGCTTCCCAGTGCTCCAGTCTTAGGTGTGTCCCCTCTTAGGTGTGTCATGGGCTCTCAAAGCTAGAACCTTGCTTTGTCCGTCAGAAACTGTGTACATGCTTATTGTTTAAATATTTTAGGAAGAAAACAGTAAAATAAGTGAGGTTGTATGGATGTAAAACTACACCACTTCCTTAAGCCACAAACCACAGAATAAACATTCCCATCCCTCTATTCATCCACAAATAAAAATAATTGACAAAGAGACGACATAGCCTAATATAGACGTCCTATAAATATTAGCTATCCCTTTACATCAACAGGAACATGCTTTTCAGAAAAGTACAAATTATTTCTCCAAATGCTCCATCATATTCCTTTTAGATTTTAAGAATTATACATGTGTTTTCCATAGAGGCATATAAAAGAGATGTATATAAAATCTGAGTATGTAATGGTGTGTATTAAAGGTTTATCTGGCTTAATGTTTTCTTGTAAGAATATTATAATTGTTAACCATACTTTAAACCATTTACTAAAGACTTTCAATGTACACACTCTCCTTAAAAACCATTTGGAGTTTGTGGAAGAAATAATATGAAATGACATACAAAAGAGAAATGATATTTTTCAATATAGAGAGAACAAACATAAACAAACTAGAGGCTTTAATGACAAAACATTGGCAAAAGGGTAAAACAGCCTTTGGAAGCCAAAAGAAGAGAATAAAATAAATGAGGAAAGAAGCCCAAGAACAATATTGATTTGGGGAATAAACAAGAACACAAGAGCAGAAAATAGGGTGAGAAACATGATTTATGGAAATATGACAACTACCTGTTTTCTTGTGAATGAACCCCAGAGATTTGAGGTAGAACTGTCAAGATGTCCCAAAAAGTTGGAGCTCATCATAAATTGGAACTTTGGAAAGATTTATTTAT
Organism: Microtus pennsylvanicus; assembly: GCF_037038515.1. Lineage (NCBI taxonomy): Eukaryota > Metazoa > Chordata > Mammalia > Rodentia > Cricetidae > Microtus > Microtus pennsylvanicus. The sequence continues at coordinate 90,353,258 of NC_134579.1, forward strand.
TTTTATTTTGTGCATATAAATGTTTTGTCTGCACAAATGCATGTATACCACTTATGTACAGACTCACAGAAGTAAGTAAAGCATATCAAAGCCCCTGTGCTTGAAGTCTCAAATAACTATTTGAGACTCCCACAGGTAAGCCACCATTTGGGAGCTTGGAACTGAACCAAGCTTCTTTTTGAGACCACCAAGAGTTCATAAGTGCTGAGCCATCTCTTGAGCCCTAGCAATTGTGCTTTAAAATAATAATTTTCAACTTGGTCTCACATCCTGAGTCAGCAATGCGCCTTTAAAGCCACACTATGGGTGAATTATTTTAGGGCTTCAGAAATGGCCAGGAACCACAAGTTTCTATTTTTCTTTTTGAGGCCAGATTTCATGTAATCCACGCTGGCTTCAAATTCACTGAGTGGCCAAGAATTACTTGGACTTCTGATCTTCTTGCCTCCACTTCATGTGTGCAAGGATTACAGGAATGCACCACCACAGCTACTTCATGCAGTACTATGCATGGGAAACAGGATTTTGTGAGTGCTAGGTAAGAACTTTGCCAACTGAGAAACATCTAAGACCCCATAAATGAGTTGTAAAGCTCCTCAGTGATACTGATGGACATGCAGTCATTGACAAGACTGTCATAGGAGGGCTTCTTTGAGCTCTTGAAGAAGAGAGCACCACCCAACAAGCATGAAGTCATGATCACAGCTCCTCTGGCTAGGACAGGACCTACTCAAACTCCAGTGGGCATGACTGGAATTTCAAACAGGATACATATAATCTTTTCATAGTGATCTGTACTAACTCTTCCAAATGTTACAGTTTGACTCTTTATTCACACAGAACCAAAAGTTCCTGAGTACAAATAACTCATTTAGCCATAAAACAAATTAGCAAAACTCAAAGAAGCAGATTCATTTTTCTGCACAGAACTTTCAATTGAGATCATTATTTATAGAGATAGTTTTCTCCCTCACCTGTGTTTCCTTAGAAGGCTGGAAGGAGAAATTCTGCAAGACTTTAGTGAGAGCAAGTTTCATGTTCATGAGAGCAAACCTCATGCCAATGCAGTTCCTGGGTCCATACCCAAAGGGCATGTATACATAAGGATTAATCCTGCCCTTGTTCTCTTTGCTGAACCTGGGGACACACAGTAATGACAAGTTAGAAAAGGGAAAGGCACGTAAGAGCTACATATGTGAAGTTTCCTTTAGACATCTAACACATAACATACATGAATTTTTTTGAGAAAGGTTCATTGAACTTCTGCTTCCAGGTATTTGACTCTGAGAATTGTACATTAAAAGTCCTTTCCATTTTCTTTGTCCTATAAGACTTTCCATATGGTAGATGAAACACATGATGAGAGAAAATGCATCCTGTGTACCCGATATACATACAATAGTGGTGTTACAGGTTAGGGGTAATCAACCATTGGATTGGAATTCCAATTTATAGGTGGAATTAATACCTGATACTGTAAATCTGATCAAATTCCTATGGCTAGCGTGCTCATCGGCTCTAGGAGAGAAAGTACTACTGTTGTTTTGATAAATGGACTTGATATCAAACTGTCTTCTAGATATTTGTTTATACACAAATATTAGCGCTGCTCTCAGTTTTGGTCAGAGAAGCTTCTGATTGCACACGGAAACAGTTAACAAAGAAACCATTAACTGGTCATAATGCTGAGAATAAGTGATGGTGGAATGCTCAGCATTCAATAGGATATCTAAATTATCCCCACCAAGGATAGAGAACATCTCAGAAGATGAAACAAAAAGATGTAAGAGCCAGGGAATGAAAGGGGTGCTGTGAAACACTATCTTCTGGACCTGACACAGCCATTGTACTCAGGAACTCCCAGCAGCTGTGGTTGCCTACACAAGGCTAGACCATGTTGGTGCATTCCATCATGGATGTGAAGGGAATTCAAGAAACCTCACGTCAGTAAAGAGCTTTTGACAATGAATAGTTGTTGGGAGAGGAGAAAATTCTCTTCAGTGGTGTCACTACTGGTGATTGGTACATACTCTAGTAAATAACTTCTATTTCTACACTTATGCGAGCAACCCTAATTAAACTCATAAGTCACAAGGAAAAAGGAACTTGTGAAAACAGGAGGAAGACTTGATGGGGACAAGTAGAGATTCAACCCGTGTGGGAGGGAGAAAAGACAAGGCAATGTCAGGTGGAAATGACCAAAAATACATTATTTATGCATGCGATTGTCAATGAATGAAAAAAAGAGAAAAAAATACATTTTTAAATTTAAAAGTTCATTCAGGATAATGCTGGGTTACATGCCTGAAAAGCACATATCAGTTAGACTGAAGGAAAATGGGTTCCTGTCTCACACTTCAGTCATTTGCTACTTGACGAAGGAGGAAAAACATCACTCTAAATTCAAATTGTCACATTTTTCCTGTCTCTCTTCCCCTCTTGTCGTTTTCTTCCCTTTCCTTGCCATTCTCATAGAATGAAAATGGTTGCAAAATCACATTCAAGTCATCTTCCCATAAGAGACACCATAGCATACACAGGCCATCATAGCTCACAGTGGGTTCCCATGCCTGATTTTCTGGTACCTTTCAGGGCGGAATTCTGCAGGCTCTGGCCAGTACTGTGGGTCATGGTGAAGAGCATAAACTGGTACATTCACAACAGACCCTTTGGGAACATGTACACCATCGATTTCCACATCCTGTTTACATACTCTCTCAAGTCTCAGACCAATTGGGTATACTCTGAGGGTTTCATTCAGCACCATGTCGAGGTACTCCATCTCCATCACTGTATCATAGTTGGGAGGTGCCTGGAAAGAAAGAAAAAGATTTGTGCTGGGATTTTACCTTAATGTTCAATAGGTCTTTGTTGTAACTTTGTGTTCTCAGTAGCTCCAAAGCTGAGCTCAGCATTTAAAAAGACTTAGGCACTTAAAATACATTTTGAATGGATCTTTAATTGTTTTATTTTATGTGTGGAGGTGTTTTGCTACTTATGTGTATATGAACCACATGAGCACTGTGCCCACAAAAGTCAAAAGAGAGTGCCGTATCTCTTGTAACTGGCATTACAGAGAGCTGAGAGCTGAAAATCAAGCCTGAATTGGTCCTCCAAAAGAGCAGCCATTGAGCCATCTACCCAGCCTCTTACAAGTTGTTAGAGTAACTAACTAACACTTAAGGCTGGGACGATGCCTCAATTAGTGAAATGTCTACTACACAAGCCTGAGGACCTGAGTGATGATACACACCATTCATAACCCAGACATAGTGGCAGACATCTTTAATCCTAGTGGGGGGGGGCAGGAAAAGGGAACTGGCCAGATAGCATAGCCAAACTGATAAGCTCAGGTTCAGAGAGAAAGCCTGTTTTAAAACATGGTGGAGAGTGATTAAGAATAATACACAGTATAGGCTTATGCTCTACAGACGTGTGCACGCACACACACACACAAACACACTCACACACATGCACACATACATAGATGCTCACATGCTTTTGCTCTCTATTTCTCTTTCACATACACACATACAGCATTGCAGGTAATGAGGAGGGTCTTCTTTTCACTCATCCTGCAAGCACCATCTGTTCACCTTATTGGGCAGAGCCACATCGATCTCATCTTGCAGTTTCTTCTGGATATCAGGGTGAGCGGCCAGTTCATGCAGGGCAAAGGCAAGGGTGCTGCTGGTGGTGTCATAGCCACCAATAATAAAGATAATTGCCTGGGCTGTGATCTCCATGTCAGTCAGAGCTGAAAGTAAGAAAATAATTCAGGAAAGTCCAGTCAGGGTGGACAATCAAAAAGGAGATGAGGAGAAAATCAAACGAGGCTCCAGTTTCCCTATAGATAAATATGGGGAAGCTGCTCAGTCACCCTGGGACTGTTATCACTTTGATGTTCATGTGACACAGCTAGAGAAAGGGACTATTGCTTTAGTCAGGATGTCCCATGGTTTATGTTTTGTTCCTCTTCATCATTAGATAACTTCAAGACACAGTATTTATTCTGTTTTTAAGATTTTTCATTTTTTATTTATGTGTATTCATTGTGTAGGGGTGCTGTGTGTGGAGGGGTGCCCATGAAGAACAGAAGAGGGTATCTGTTACCCAGGAGATGGAGTTTTAAAGTTTTGAGCTTTCAGGAGTAGGTTCTGGGTACTGAACTCCAGTCCTCTTTCAGAGCTTAAGTTTTACATATGTGTATGTGCACATACATGTGTATAAGTGCACACGGAGAACAGAAGATGGTTTTAGAGTCTATAGAGATTGAGTTACAGGCAGTTGTAAACCTATTGCCATGAGTGCTATGATTTTGTTCTTGGCAAATTCTTTCTACCAAATAGTGTAAATACTTGCTACTAAATTGAAAATGGACTATAAACCCACAATCAGAGGGTATCTTTAAAATTAATATTTTTTAGCTATCAAAAATGAAACATAAGGGCTGAGAAGCAGATGGGGAGCTAGCCTGGCATTTCTGAAGCATGTGTTCCATCTCCAGCACTTTATAAACTAGACATGGTAGCATAGAAGTTAAAAGGTCATTTTCAGGTACACCATGAATGTGAGGTCAGCCTGGGCTACATAAGACCTGGTCTCAAAAAGAGGAGATATAGAAGAATTTGGAGTTAGCTGAACAAATGAAAGGATGTCAAGTGAAAAGACTGGAGAATAATTTAACACAAAGCACATGATGAATTTATAAAGCAAATTTTGGGTCCTAGAAGATCATATTGCTATATATAAGTGATTGTGTGCACTAGAAATAAGAAGATAAGTAAGAACAGGAGATTCCCTTTACATTAGCTACTGATGCACACATGTAGATTTAAGCCTGGAATTGGGATTCTATCATTTTGCAACTATGATAGTGATAGTGATTTTAAATTAAAATGTAAACCTAGAAGAGAGGCTAGAGCGATGGCTCAATGCGTAAGAGCATGAGGACCTGAGTTTGAATCCTCAAGTTTCCATGTAAAAAGCCAAGTGTGGTAACACATGCCTGTAACTTCAAATCCATGGATCATTGGGACCTGCTGACTGCCAGACTAGCTCCAGGTTTAATAAGAGACCCTGTCTGGAGGAAATAAGGCAGAGAGTGATTGAACAAGACACTTGTTGCCTTCCTCTGATATCCATTCCCACACCTAGTGGTGTGCACATGTGCACATACACATGCACAGACGTAAATATGCCACCTGAAAAGATAAAATTCTTTAATTTAGATTTAAGTATGTAAAATAATGAAGATAACCAGTGTGTTTATTCAAAGAAGTTTTCCCCAGATGCCACTTATTCAACCCACAAAGAAAAGTAAATCTTCACTATAGATTAAGATGGAGTACTTGTACACCAGGGACTCTCAGAAAGCACCAGTACTATTTGGGTACATTTCTCTTTACTGGATGTAGACTCAGGTATCTAGGCATAGTTCCTAGTGAGTTCCTAGTCTGTCTTTCTGGGAAAGACATAAACAGCGTCTGTACATTCCTAAGTAACACAGAGAAACTAATGAAGACTCCTATCATGGCTACCCTTCCTTTTTAGAATGAACTTGTGCCCATGTGCTTCTAGAAAATTCCATGTAGATAATAGCCATGTCCTTCTTTCAGTAACCTGGCAGAGGGATTCTTCTGCTAAAAGAACCCTCCTACACATTTTCTGTACAATTTGTCCATTCCCTGAGATCTTCCTTGTCCCTAGACCAGGGAGTCATTGCTTACCTTTATGAGACTCTTTGTCTTTGGGATTATTTTGAGTGTTCATCATCAGCTGAAGAAAATCCACTCGGTGCTGGAAGCAGAAAGAGAAGTTGCAAAAATTGAAGGTCAATGGTGAGGTCAAAGGTGGACCAGGAGTGCAGAATCTTAACCTTCTTTCTGAGAATGTAGCTCCCTTAAATTCACAAGCATGGTTAGTGTTGTTTGAGTCATCAAAGAACAAAAACACCAGTGGCTAAACCAGGAAGCAATACACGTACACTATCAACCACTCTTTTAATAAATTACAATAGGACATTTTAAAACAATAAGTGATTCAAATGATTCTCTGTTGTAATAGGAGCAGCTGGGCTGTGTCCCCGGCACTCCGGCCGCCTGGATAGCTTATGCCCCGAAATAACAACACACAAACTGTATTCTTTTAAACACTGCCTGGTCCATTAGTTTCAGCCTCTTAACCCATTTCTAATCATCTATGTAGCACCACGAGGTGAGCTTACCAGGAAAGATTCAGCATGTCTGACCTGGTGGCTGGCTGCATCGCCGTCTGCCTCAGAGAGCAGAGCTATTGCGGCCCGGGAGAGGGGAGCATGGTGTCTCTGAGCTCACTTCCTTTTCCTCCCAGCAGTCTGTTCTGTTTACTCCACACACCTATGTTCTAACCAATAAAATGGGCCAAGGCAGTTTCTTTATTTTTTAACCAATGACCTTCCTCCATTAAAATGTTTCCCCTTTTAACCATTTTTGTCTATTCATAATTTCATAAACATATACAATGAAATATGGTCATATCTACCCCACCATTTCTTTCATTCAATTCCTATTATATCTCTTGTAATGTTTCTTCCAACAAACTTCATGACCTTTTCTTATTAATAACCCTATGAGTTCAATTGGTACTGCCTATATGTGTTTGACTGGGGGTTATACACTGGTGCATGGGTAACCTACTGCTGGACGCACCCACACTCCAGTCATCAAAAGCCAATAGTTCCTCAGTTAGGCATAGGGATTGAAAAGTTCCTCTCTCATCTAAGGTGGATATTTGGTAGTATTAATCTTTCACAGGTCTTCTGCTTTGTGGATATTTTATTTCAGTCCTTATGCAGGGCACTCTTGCTTTCATTCTTACTGCTAGGGGTTAACTTTCTGTATTATTCTCAATTTTTCAAAACTCTATCTTCTCATCCTCTGGAAAAAAGAAGTGTTCCTTCTAGCTCTCTAAATCTAGCCTTCTCTGAATAAATTTAGTGATTGATGAAGGGAAACACACAGCTGACATGTTCACAGCCCAACACATTATCAAATCCTATACCTCTCATGAGACCACCACATTTTACCTTCTGGTTAGAATCTAGGCGATTTTCTTTCATTCTGCCAACAAATTTTTTGAAAAATGCTACAGAATCCTTTGGAAATATGGAGACATTCAGCATCTCATATATTGGGATGAGAAATGGAAAGAGGTCTGGAAAAGAAAGATAAGAAATAAGTTTTAGTGGAAGTGCAAGTTTCCTTTAGAGAAATCATGAAGCAATCCAAATAATAAGTCAAGCAAATCATTCTCTCTGTGACCTTGCTCACACCGGGTCGCCATCATAATGCACCCTCTGCACTCTAGAGTAGCCACAGGAATAAATCTGACTCTTAGTTTTAACTCTGCTCCTGACATGTGTGTGGATCCAAAATACAGATAGGGCCACTGACTTGGTTCAATAGCTAAAGGGTCCTGCAGAAAAGTCTAACACCCTGAATTTGATCCCTGCATCCCACACTGTGGAAAGAGAGAACCAACTACTGTAAGTTGTCCTCTGATCTTCACATGTCACACACCGCACAAACACCAAGGCAGACAGACAGACAGATACACACACACATACACACACACGTTGTAGAATATTTGTTTACACGGTGTGAGGATATATAATTGTGGTTGTTTTGATGAAGAACTAATGGCCAATAGCTTGGCAGAAGAGAATAGGCAAGGCTTCTGGAGAAAGACATCAACTCTAAGAAGGAGTAAGGCAAAGAGCTGCCAGGAAAGCACTGGAGAAGTCAGACATACAGTATGGAGGATAGCTACCCGTGCCATATGACATGTTAATTTAAGTTGCAAAAGCTATCTGGGAAAAATCTAAGTTAAAGTCAAGTTTTCATTATTAATCCTAAGTCTCCCTGTCATTATTTGTGAGGTAGCAAGTCAAAGAAAATTTAACTGCACACACATTAATACACACACACACACACATACTCACACACACACAAATAAATAAATGAACTTATTATTATTGAAAAAAATAATAAAGAAAGTAGAGCCAAAATTGCATTTGTTTCTCAACTGACATGGTGGAGATTTGTTTAAATTGGCACCATATCCATTCTGGGAAAATTAATCATTACACTATGATCAAATAAAAATATGTCAAAGAACTCCAGGAGGTGATAGGAACATTTGTTGAGATACAGTTTCATGACAGAGTACATGCCTAGCATGAATGAGATTTTAGGATCTCCTCCACATAGCAAGGAATTGATCTCAAAAGAGTATAAAATGAAGATATACCAAGATCATGAAGAGAAAAGGCAGAGAGAGCCTTACAGTTTTAATCTCAAATATGGGAATAAAGTAAGAGCCGAGGAGGGGTGGAGTGAAATGTTATATCTAGGACATGGCACGGTCCACTTATTAACTGACAACCAGATTGAAATTGTACTAATTATATTGATCAGCATCCTAGCAGGCAGCACTGATTGAACTCAATGGGTCATTAAAAAAGAGTATGGGACATAAATTGGGAGGAAGATGTGTTGGGGTGTCTCAGGGAAGTGGAAGGTGAGAATTAGGGGAGGGTATAATCAAGATAGGCTGTATATCTGTATGATATTGTCAAAGGATACATAAAAGAACTCCAAAACAAAGCCAGGAGTAATGGTTTAAGCCTTTAATCCCAGCACTCAGTAGACAGAGGAGAAGGGATCACTTTAAATTCAAGGCTAACCTGGTCTACACAGTAGCTTTTAGGCAGGCTAGAGCAACACAGTTAGACCCTGTCTGAAATGAAAGTGAAGTTCCAAAATAAAAGTAATGGGCTACATATCTTTAAATGCATTAAAAATATTGGATTGTGCCATTAAGGGGGTGAATTTTATTCCAATAGAGCTGTTAGTTTTGGTAAATGTGGAAGAGAAAGACAGAATTGAAAAACATGGCTACAGATAAGAGCAGCGGGTCAAAAGACAGAAAACCCATCATACATACTTATTGACAAGAATAATGGATCAAAAAAATCTAGTTTTAAGAGATTCTTGGCCTTTTCCACAAAAGGGTCCTTTGGGTTGTTGAGGGAATCGACGCTCACACCAAATGCTGTGCTCGTGGTCACATCCATGCTGTAGGCCCCAAACACCCTGAGGAGAGAGAGACATGGGATTTAACACATGCAGCAAGAAGCCTGAAATATTCCGATCCTTGGCCAAGACAGGTTAAGCCACCTCATCTCGGTATTGACCAAGCACCTTCCCCTCCTCCCCACACTCGAGCTGGGCACTCTCATGTTCCTTTCTCAATTGTACATTTCTCACCCAGTGTCTAAACGGAAAGAAGGGACAGCTGGACATGTGGGACACACAGAGGGAGGACTCCTCTGCCCCAGTTGTCCTTCCTCTCCCAGAACCACAGTGGATGTACCACTACTCACTCTTTCACGTCAAGAGGCTTGCCTTTCTCTGCCTCTCTTCTCAAGTATTTTACTAAAATATCTCCGTACTGTTCAACGATGGGGAACATCTAGGCACAAAATACAAAGGCATCCATGGTTGTTAGGTGTGGAGACTCAAGTCACACAAACATTTCAGCTAGAAGTCCTTCTAGTCACCTCTTTGAGTTTTCCACTGGTGAAGGTGGGAGACAGCAAGGCTCGAAGTCTCTTCCACTCCTCATCCTTAGATATGGAGATGGCTTTACTCATTATCCCCACTGGGCCCATATCCTAGATTCCAAAAATATACAAATATTATTCTCTGTAAGTCCAGAACTTCCCATGGTTACAAAAGTGCTAAGTGGATATTGGTGTATAACAATTAGTTACTGACTGTTTACTGTGTCTCAGTCCTCATACCAGATGCAAAAATAGTCAGAATCTCCTATAATCTTTAGGAAATCAGGTGCTCACTGGGCTGCCTGTTGAGATCTCAAACCTTTTTATTTCAGGATCCTTCTAAATGTAGATCTCTCTGTGGTTGGAAAATTAGTTCCAGGGTTGAGGTAGAAGATGGGTACAAAAATTTAAGTAGCTTCTCCAGAGCTATGCAGATGGAAAATGGACAGACAGAAAGTTAACTTTGCATCAAACAAGTTCTCCAGCTCTGTATTTACAACATAAGCAATGTGAAAAGGGATTTACAAATATGGGGTGTGTGTGTGTGTGTAGACAAGAGTACCAATGTGTATGCTCATTTGGATACCAAAGGTCTGACATCTTCCTCTACGACTCTCCACCTCCTTGTTTGAGACAGGTCCCTCAGTGAATCTAGGAGGTTCTGGTTTGGCTAGGATAGCTAGCCAGCAAGCCTGTAGGATCAATCTACTTCCAAACAGATCTCTGAGGTAGCACAAACCTGCTGCTATGCCCAGTTTTTATCTGATGCTGGGATTCAGACTCTCATTCTTTATCTACTAAACCATCTCCCTGCCTGAGACACTTAAAGGATTTGGAGTTTGAGTTTTAAAGATGCATTTTAATATTTTATACATGTCTGTCTGTATGTGTGTATAGAATGTATGCATATGTGTGCACAGTGTATTCAGAGGCCAAAGAGAATTGGAACTTGTGAAGCAGGAGTTACAGGTACTTGTTAACCACTGGATGCAGATGTAGACAACAAACCCCCATCCTCTTTCAGAGCTGTTGGTCCCTAGGTCATCTCGCCAGACCCTGGTTTGTTTGGTTTTGGGTTGTTAGTTCATTTAGAAATAGTGCTGAAGATGTCTTTTTCCTTAATTTATTATGCAGTGATAAAAGGGACAATATAATTTCTCTGGTGGGAACTTCCTTCTATCTTCTGATGTGGGATTCCCCTCTGTATGATGTGAATACCATTGGCTGATAAAGAACTTAGGTAGGTGGGGAAATCTAAACTGAATGCTGGGAGGAAGAAGGCAGAGTAAAAGAGAAGCCACGGAGCTGCCACTGGAGACAGACATGCTGGAACATTGCGGGTAGGCCACGAGCCTTGTGATAAAACATAAAATAATGGAAATGGGTTAAATTAAGATATAAAAGCTAGCTAATAAGAAGTTAGAGCTAATAGGCCAAGCAGTGATTTAATTAATGTAGTTTCTGTGTGGTTATTTTGGGAGGCTGGGCAGCCGGGAAACGAACAAGCAGCCTCCTTACTACAATCTTCCACACTTTTATTTTATACAATGTGGAGTCTCCCAACTGCCTTTATATTAAGCACTCAGCACAACAGAAAGGAAGGAAAGTGACTTCCCTTGAAGAAGGGCAGATCCAAACTAGCCCTTCAGTCAACTTCATCAAATGACCAAAGGCTGAAAGAGGGGCAGAGAGATGAATCAGTAGACAAATGTGCTTGCTGACAAGCCCAACAACCTGAGTTCACTCCCCAGGATCTATGGCATTGAGAGAACCAACAGGTTCTACTCAGTAGAGTAGCCATAATTATAAAAAAAGAGAAAGAACACTGAGCTCAGTATTATATCTCACACAAAATTAACATTAAAAAAGCCAGAGTTTTGAGAGATAATCTCAAAAGGATATAATTTGTACACAAGCAAATCCACACAGACAGACCAGGTGAATAATCATCAGACTGCACACTGACTGCATAATCTACTGCCATGGGAGATGGATACAAAAGGAGAGAAGAAGGCAGGCCATATGTGGTATCTAATGGGCTAGCAAGAGGGAATGGCAGCTCAAGGAGCTGTTTTCTATTCTGAGTGTTTGTCACCACATAAACCTAGACCAGTAATAAACTGTACTGTACCACATGAACATAAGAAAGGACCCGTGAAACAGGAAATGTAAACACAATCTAGATGACAACAGTGTTCATTTACAACTTGATCAAAATAATATAGTATATTTACACTTCCTCAAGTCATCAGTATTAGCATGAATTCCTAGATCCTGCTTGTATATTATTATGAAAGCCACTGTGAATATATATTCATTTCGTTCTTTTAATTAAAGAAGTAGCCAGGTCATGGTGTTGTACAACTTTATACCAGGTATCGGGAGGTAGAGGAAGGTAGATCTCTGTGAATTTGAGGCCAGCCTAGTCTACAAAGTGAATTCCCGGGCAGCCAAGGCTGCATGAGAAACCCTGTCTTGAAAAAAAAAAAAAGAAACCAAATACCAAATCTTGTTAAGCAACACTGGCTCATGCCTTTAAGTCCAGCATTTGGAAAGCAGAGGCAGGTAGAGGCACGCAGATGACTAAGTTGGGGCAAGCTTTGTCTATACAGTGTGTTTCAGGAGAGTTGGGGCTACATGTATCTAAAAAAAATTCAGTAAGTAAAATATGAAGGTTTGCATTATTAAAGGGCTTATTATTATTATATGGCTTGGGAGATGGCTCAGTGGTTAAGGGTGCTTGTTGCTCTTCTGTGGGAGCCAGGTTCAGTTCCCAGCACCCATGTCAGGCCACTCACAACTGATTGGAATGCTAGATGCAGGGGATCTCACTCCCTCTTCTGGCCTCCACAGAATCCTACACACATGTGGCATTCGGCCATATAGACACATCAATAAATAGAACAAAATAAATCTTTCTTCTTTCTTTTTTAGTTAAAAAAGGAAGTTACTTACTGGTCGGTTTGTGAAGACAGAATAGGATTCCTTCACAAGTACATTCTTGATCATGTCTGGGTCTGTGATACTAAACAGGGGTGTTGGACCATCAAACAACCTGTGTGTGGGGAAAAAAACTAATTAACCTGTAGTGATATTTTATTTGCATTTTATAAATAAAGCTTGTCTGAACACCAGAAAATAAAACTAAGCCACTAGAGGTCAGGCCATAGTGCTGCATTCCTTTAATGCCAGGATTTGGGGGATGGAGGGAGATGGAGCTCTGTGAGTTTAAGGCCAACTTGGACTACATAAGATCAATGCAGAAACAGATCCAGGTGGTGGTGGCTCACACCTTTAATCCCAGCATTAGAGAAGAATATAAACCAGGATGACACAGAAACTTTCTCTCTTTCAGTCTGAGGATTTCTTAGAGTTAAGAGCTCTTTAGTGGTTTTGCTGCTTTGATTTTCTGATCCTCAGGTTAAACCAAAACCGGAATCTCTGAACATGGCAGACAATGAGGGCTGCTGAGAAGCCAAGGACAATGGCACTGGGTTTTGATCCTACTGCATGTACTGGCTTTGTGGGAGCCTAGCCTGTTTGGATGCTCACCTTCCTAGACCTGGATGGAGGGGGGAGGACCTTGGACTTCCCACAGGGCAGGGAACCCTGACTGCTTTTTGGACTGGAGGGGGGAGGGGTGGGAAGTGGGGAGAGGAGGAGGGAAAAGGAAGGTGGGGAAGAGGCAGAAATTTTTAGTAAAAAAAAAGAAATGAAAAAAATATAAATAAATCCCAATTATCTATCTCTGTTTTTTCTTTTAAATTATTCCTGCTACATTTGGTACCAAATGTTTTGGGTACAATTTCATGAAAAAGGTGTTTGCCTGAGACTTTTTAATGCTGTGGGACAGTGCTCTTGTACACTATAAGGATTTGTTACTTGTATTGGTTTAATAAAATGCTGATTGCCCTGTAGCCAGACAGGAAGTATAGGAAAGACAACCAGATTAGGAGAATTCTGGGAAGAGGAAAGGCAGAAAGTCAGTCACAAGCAAGACACAGAGGAAGCAAGATGAGAATGCCTGGCTGAGAAAAGGTGCTAAGACACGTGGCTAAACATAGACTAGAATTATGGGTTAATTTGAGTTTTAAGAGCTAGTTAATGATAAGCTTGAGCTAATAGTCCAAAACGTTCATAGTTAATATAAGCCTCTATGTGTTTCTTTGGGACTAAATGGCTATAGGACCAAGTGGGACAGAAAGTTCTGTTTGCATTAACCCAAGCCAGGTTCTGAGTGGAAACCCAAATCCAGACATTGATTCTCACTTTATATGACTTTCACTCTGGTTAAACAACATGTTCTCACAAGAGGTCCCAGTCTAATTTATGGAGTCTGATGAACAATACAGTGGAGTCTTTGTAAAGTGACAGGTCATTCAAGACCCAATGAGTCACTTAAAGACAAAACAGGTTCAGAAGACATCATAGTGAGAAATCACAAGTGGAAGTTTTAAGTCTCCATGTGAATATATGAATGTTGCCTATACCATTTACCTTGATTTTGTATATTTACAATACTGCAAGGGACTGGAGAGAAGGAACCACAATTAAGAGCACATATTGATCTTGCACAGGACCTCAGTTTTGGTTGCTAACACCCATGTTGGTTGGCTCACAACTGTCTGTAACTCCAGCTCCAGGCTAATCCAATGCCTCTGGCCTTCATCATCATCATCAATACTCATGTGCAGACACACACATACATACATGCACATATATATAATAAAAGTAATAGAAATATATGTTTAACAGTAAAATATTAAAATAAAATCCATAATTAAATGTTTAAGATAAAATGTTAATGTAAAATTCAATATTTTAAAGTGAAAATGAATCCTCAAAACATAAAATTTTAAATGAAAAATTAATCTTAATTAACCCAGATCCTGAAAGATGAGCATGGTATGTACTCACTTATAAGTGGATATTATCTACAAAACAAAGGATAACGAGCCTATATAGTCCAGGACCCCAGAGAAGCTTAGTAATGAGGAGAACTCCAAGAAAACATATATAGATTCCCCTGGGAAGAGGAAATAGACAAGATCTCGTGAAAAAATTGAGACCAGAGGGGTGGGGAGAGAAGGGAGGGTCAAAGAGGAGGAGAAGAGGAGAAAGATGGTGGGCTTGAGAGAATGGGAGAGTCAAGATGGGAGAAGGACAGAGACAGAGAACAAGAAATAAGATATCATGATTAAAGGAACTATTATGTGACTAGCATGGAACCTGTCACCAGGGAAATTCCCAGGAATCTACAAGGAAGACCACAGCTAAGACCCTAAGCAATTGTTGAGAGGGTGCCTGAACTAACCTTGCCCTGTAGTCAGATTGATGAATATCTTAAATGTCACCATAGTACCTTCATCCAGCAACTAATGGAAGCAGAGGCAGAGAGCCACAGCAGAGCCTTGAGTTGAGCTCCCAAAGTCCAGTCAAAGACTGGGAGGAGTGAGAATATGAACGAAGATGTCAAGACCATGATGAGTACACCCACTGAAACAGCTTACCTGAGCTAATGGAAGCTCGCCAACTCCAGTTGGACAGGGAAGGAACCAGCATAGGAACAAACTAGGCCCTCAGAATATGGGGGACAGTTGTAAGGCTAGGGCAGACTGAGGGGCCATTGGCAGTGGCACCAGGATTTATCCCTACTGCTTGTACTGGATTTTTGGAACCCATGCTCTTTGGGGGGATATCTTGCTCAGCCTAGATATAGTAGGGGAGGCCTTGGTCCTTTGTCAACGCAATGTGCCTTACCCTCTCTAAGGAGTGGATGGGGTTAAGATGGGGAGAAGGCCGGAGAAGGGGAAGGAGTGGGAACTGGGATTGGTATGTAAAATGAAAAAGAGCACACAGGTCCTGGTTTTGATACTGAGCTAAAACACAAATGAAAATACAGAATTTCAATGAGGATCCTATACCAACATCTCCAAGACTTAGATAACATAGAAGCGAGCACAGAAAAAAATATTAGAGTCAGTGGGTGGAGACCAAAGTTGCAATGCAATCTTCCATATCCTGGAGTTGCCTGCAGCTAGGACTACCTCCACAAACCCTGTGGGTGATTTGATGGTCAACACTCCAGTAGGAACCTCAAGGTCCTGAACCTGTCTGAAGACTTGCACACAGCTACCTCCTGGAATGGAAAAGCAAAATGACTCAATCAACATCAGTCCAATCCCTGGGATCTACAGGGTGGTGTGAGAGAACTGACTGCCACAAGTTGTCCTCTGACCTTTTCATGTGCTACATGGGAGACATGAGCATATATAATAGAAAATCAAAAAGAAAATAGTTGTTGGGGGAGGTCAAGAAGTCTATGTCAGTAGTGAGCCATTGGAAGTTGTTCATACTCCTCTAAATACCCTCTTGCTCACTCATGATTCTGTAAATTCAGTTAAATTCATTGTTATACATACAGACACACAAAACTTATAAGAATTGTTAAAAAATTTTCATAGGAAAACTTATTAGGTCCAGGCATGACATACAACTTTAATCTCAGCACTTGAAAGACAGAAGGAGATAGATCTCTGAGTTCAAGACAAGCCTGGTCTATGTAATGAGTGCCAGGACATCAGGGATACATAGAGAGATCCAGTTTTGTAAAAAGCCAATAAATGAATAAATGAAATAAAAATATAATAGGTCAGTGAAAAGCTAAAGAAAAACACTATCAAATGTTGACAAGCAAGAATACTGCAAGGAGACATTCCCACGGGGCCATTGCACAGATAACAAAGCCTGATGTTGACTCTGAGTGACATGGTCTTTATGGGGTGTGCCTCTCAGCAGATCCCTGTGTTAAGGATGGATGAGAAGAGATGAAGAGGCAGGAAGAGCCAGAGCCTCCTCCCACTTGTTTCTGTCTCATAGTGTAATGATAACACCTACTCCAAAGCGCTATACAAACTCCAGCATCAGTGATAGGGAACAGTTCCTGCCTCTGCTTCAGACACTTTACAGAACCATTAAGGACATAGACCCAAGGAAGAACATTTTGGTTTTTAAATACAATGGATCTCCAAAGTCAGCTCAAGAAGACAGGGCAAAGTGATATACACTTCTATCAAATGTCTTGCCTGGGGTAGTGCTGGCCCACACCTTTATTTAATTTCAGATATCAGGAGGCAGAGGCTGGTGGATCTCTGTGAGTTTGAGGCCACCCTGGTCTACCGAGCTAGTTTCGGAACAGCTAGGGCTGTCACACACAGAAATCCTGTCTCTGAAAAACAAAATCTTGACTGGGGATGATAGATAGCTCAGCAGAAAAAGGCCCTTGTACCTTGCCTGATCACCTGAGTTCAATACTCTAAAAGTAAAGGACCAACTACCACAAGTTTCCTCTGACTTACATATGTGCACCAGGCCATGTGACTCCCTCCCAGGAAGGATAAATCACCTTTGACTTAAAATAAAATATAAGCAACAATAAAAAATCTCTATGTTGTGAAGGAATATTTTAATGCTAAGCATTAATCTCTTCCCAAGTGCTTAGCTATGTCCTCCCATCCCTGCTGTCAATGGACATGCTAAAGTCAATATTGAATAAGGAGTAAGTGCTTCTAAAGTGAAATGAGTGAATGTGGCAAAGAGAAGGTATCACACCCTTGTGTAAACCAGGCTGGCCTCAAACTCATGATCTTCTTGACTATGTCTCCTTCAGCAAATCCTCCCAATATGCTCCACCAATATCAGTGATATCACACATTTATCAGAGCAGATTACAGGGACATAAAACAGTGCATTTCATGTAATGAAAAGGAAATTTCAGAAGAGAAAAGAACAATAGGCCTGCACTGGATAAAACGCAAGGCCTTGCTGGCCTTGGTGGCCCATATCTTTAATCCCAGCACTCAGAAGCAAAGGCAGGTAGATCTCTGTGACTTTGAGACCAATCTGGTCTACAAAGTGACTTCCAGGACAGCCAGGACTGTTACAGAATAACCCTGTCCCATAAAACAAATAAATAAAGTAAAATTAAATTTAAAAAAAACCCATACAGGATGCCCAGAGTCCACGGAGCTTCAAAGCCTGTCCAAAATCCACAGTATGTTCTAAAAATAATTAGACCTGTAATCCACGGTACTTGATGACACATGGTGTCACCATTACAACAGAAAGGTGAAATACTACATTTCTGAGCTGGCTTTTTCCTTGAACAAGTAGAGTACATCCTCTTAAAAAGAGTCAACTCATGGAACTTTGCAGAAATACTCACCCCCATATTTTTCCATACTTTTTGTAGCACTCGACATCAAATTTCCATACACCCTGGAAAGATAAATAACACGCAATCCATTATTGTCCTGTATGCAATAATCCTTCTGTAGCCAGGGAAGTAAGCCCTCAAATTCTGTGAAATGAGATTTACCATTTCTGACAGAGAAAAGTTCTTCAATTACATGTAGTGCAATTGAAGCAAAATGGCTCAGTGGGAAAAGGCAGAGTAATAGGGCAGGACATATCCCTTCCTGTGGCCTCTGCATGCACAGTCATAGACATACACATGTGCACAGCGCCAGATACACACCACACACACCTAATGATGATGATGGTTATGATTTTAATAACAACAACAACAACAATAATAATAATAAATTGTTTTAAAGAATGTGGTAGTTAAGCATAGAAAATTTAGGAAGAAAAAAACTGAGCAGACAGCAGAGTAAGCTTTGCCACTTGCCCTCCCCATGTGAGCTTGGGAAGGTCTGCTGTGGATTGACCATTGGTCAGGTATCAAATCAGGTTTGTTACAAATGATCCAACAAGACTTAAATGTGGCAAATGGCATGCTTATTACTGAAGTTTCTATTTTGTTAAACCATTCTTTTCCCAGTGGTTTTGCCTTTAATATTTTGAAATGAAAATACAAAGCACATAATATAGTGCAGTGTGTGAGGTGACTGACAGCCATCATCTTGTCTTAATGTTTTCAAACTGGCTGCTCACATGCATGCACAGGCTGCTGAAGCAGCTGTAGGTACATTTCAGTGTTAGAGCACTTGCCTGTCATGTCTAAAGTCCTGGATCCCATTTTCAGCACCACACAAACAAAACAGAATAGAAAATCTGTCAGTAGTGCTGGAGATGTGACTCCTAAGTTAAGAGCAGTTGTTGATCTTCCCAAGGGTCCAATTTCTGAACCCAAATCCCACACCCAACAACTTGTAACCATCTGTAACTCCGGCTCTAACAAATCCAGTGCCCTATTTTAGCCTCTGTACATATTCACTTATATACATAAATCCACTCACAGATACAAATAAAATATTTCTAAAAGAAACAATTACTAATCAGAACACAAGTTCCAATACGTAGAGACAAAAGCAAAATGCTAATTCTCAAGAAACTCCACCATGCCATGAAGATCTTACCATGGTGAGGTTAGATCTATATCTTCAAGGTACAATAATTATGCGAAGAACTCAAGTATATGAAAAGTTCCCCCAAAGATGTGTATGTGGGTCTGTGTTATGCTGATTCTTCAGAAATATTCAGCAAAAGAAGAAAATGTTGCTCATGAACCAGATACAAAAAGGAGAATTTTAATCTAGTGAATACAGATTGATGTCCTAGAAGCTTAAAACTCCCTCAAAATTTTCTTCAAATAAGTACAGAAGTGCCTTCCTGGAATCTGCATTGGGTAAGAAATAAACTTTCTTTTGTTCACAAAGTCTGAGCAACATGTCCTGAATATCAAGATTAAATGGACTGGAGATCCGTCATTTTACCTAATGCAAACTTGAGGCTCAATAAATTGACATGAGAGCCAGTGACATGGCTCCAAATGAAAACACACTTGTCACCAACTCTGACAACTTGAGTTTCATCCCTAGGAATCATATGGTGGGAAGAGAAAACTAACTCTCACAAATTGTCCTTCAACCTACAAATGTATGTGGCACATACACACTCACTCCAAAATTAATAAACATGGGGGGGATTGATTATGGTAGCTGTGGATATGGTTAAGTGGGAAGAACACACCATAAAAAACAGAGTTTGGGTCCCCAGTATCTGTGTAAATAACAATCAGAGGCTAAAGAACTCCTGATGGGGGATTTCCCTCTGTATGCTGTGATTACCATTAATGATTAAAGAAACTGCCTTGGCCTGTTGATAGGGCAGAACTTAGGTAGGCGGGGAAGACTAAATGGAATGTTGGGAAGAAGAAGGACAGAGTTAGAGAGAAATGATGGAGCCGCGAGAGTCAGACATGCCGAAACTTTGCTAGTAGGCCATGACCTCGTAGTGATGCACAGACTAATAGATATGATTTAAATTAATATAAAAGTTAGTCATAAAGAAGCTAGAACTAATGGTCTAAGCAGTGATTTAATTAATACAATTTCTGTGTGATTATTTTGGGCCTAAGCTAGCCAGGTGCCGGGAACTAAGTAGCAGCCTCCTCCTTCACACTCCAGTATCCCCACTTGTAAGAAGCAGAGTCAAGGGATCCCTGGAGTGAACTGGCCAGCTAAACTAGTCAATTCGGAGAGAGCTAAGTTCAAGTGAGAGACCCTGCCTCAAAGTAGGAAAGAAGATCAAAAATACCAACCCCTGGCTTCTACATGCAGATGCATATCCATATACACGTACCTGCATGCTCATGGCACTCATGTACATGCAAATACTTCAAAACACACACACACACACACACACACACACACACACACACACAATATTTTATAGTTTTAAGTTGGCAATAGATCCCTGATAAATCACTGGACATTATATAGCCTCATCAGAACACATAGTATGAGGACATGGAATCTCAGAGTTTCCTTCCAAAGAGCATTTAATAGAACTAACCATTATTGACTAACAGGAATCAACACTTACCTTGTAATAATTCAGCAGAGTCCCTAAAATTGGTAGAGGTTTGGGTCCAGGAATTCCCTGTTTCTTAAAAATGTCATGTTTTTTAGTCCCAAATCTATAAAGTAAAACAAAAAGACTTGTCACCACACATACAGAAAAGAAGAGATAAACATGACCAAAACCAAAACATGAAACAAACCAACAACTTAGCTGCCTCTCCAGTTCCCAGAGAGCTTATGAAAAAGGAGAGGGGTTCAGTGTGCATTTCAGCTCATGGTTTGTGTCTGTTTCTACTGAGTTCTGGTGGATGTAAGAAGAACCTGAAAGTCAATCAGTGGTGTGAGTGGTCCTTCTGTCTATGTGTTGATTTTATTGGTTAATGAATAAAGAAACTGCCTTGGCCTAATAGGGTAGAACTTAGGTAGAAGGGGAAGACTAAACCAAATGCTGGGAGAAAGAAGGGCAGAGTCAAGAGAAGCCATGGAGCCTCTGGAAACAGACACTGGGAAATTTAGCTGGTATACCACAGCTTTGTTGTGATATACAGATTACTAGAAATGAGTTAAACTAAGAAGTAAGAGTTACTTCTTAGTAAAAATAAGAAGTTAGAGCTAATGGGCCAAATAGTGATTTAATTAATACAGTTTCTGTGTGAATATTTTGGGGCTGAGCAGCCAGGAACCAAGTGACTTCTTGCAACAAATCAGATCGTACAAAGAGTAAATATTATCAGTAAACCTCCAAACCTCAACAAGATGGAGTTGGCAGTGTGTGAGGGTATCTCTAACAGATCTGTATAATGTCAATATTAACTTTAAGAGTTAGTATCACTAGGAATATATCTCTGTAGTACAGTGCTTGCCTAGCACATATAGGCTCTTATATGACTATTATTCCACCAAAAATAAAAATGTGCAATGAACTCAGTTGTCACTTCATTTCTGTCCTTCAAGCTGCCTGCACCATAAAGGCACTGGATACCAGTGTTCATAATCTGAGTTTCACCTGCAAGACTCACATGATAGGAGAGAAGTGACTTCCCAAAATTGTCTTCTGACCCCCCAGTACACACTGTCTCACATCTGACCCTAGCCCCAATAAATAAGAACATGTAAATTCAAAGTGTTTTTACAAGAGTTAATTTCAATTTCTGCTATTACTTTTAAATATTGTGTTCCAGTACCTGGGGAGGGCATGAGATCCCCTTGAAACTGTAGTTGTAGATGATTGTGAGCCACATGTGGAACACAGGATACAAAAATAGGTCCTCTAGAAGAGCAGTCTGTGTTCTTAATCACTGAGCCATCTCTCCTAGCCCTGAT
This sequence comes from Microtus pennsylvanicus, assembly GCF_037038515.1. Taxonomy (NCBI): domain Eukaryota; kingdom Metazoa; phylum Chordata; class Mammalia; order Rodentia; family Cricetidae; genus Microtus; species Microtus pennsylvanicus. The sequence goes on from NC_134579.1 coordinate 90,375,011, forward strand.
TCCTATGTCAGTTTTGACCTTCTAGTCAATACCAGAATGCGTGTCTGAATATAAGCCCATACCAAAGACACAGTGGGAGAGGGACTTTGGTGGTTACTCACAGGTATAAGAGCATCAAACTGATTGCCAGGAGCACCCAGGTTTCCAGTGAGACAGCTGAAGTCAGGTCCATCGTTATTTTTCTATCAGCAATGTACCACTCTGTGTTCTGCCTCCAGTTGTTGTGCTACACTTTGCAGGGCTTGCCTTCTGTCCTGTTGCGCTGAAGAGTTCCCAAACTGTGGTATTTATACCCTAGAAGGATGGGTGGGGAGAGGGCTCCAGCCAGTAGATGGCTCACATCTGCATTACCTGGAATTTGGTATTCTCTTAGCCTTGACAGATTATAAAGTACCTGTACTTGCTATTTTGATGTTCTGTGAGTTAACATCCTGGGAAGAATCAATAAACGATGTTGTCATTTTAGGAAGATCAAAGGTTCTTACTTTTCACCAAAAATTAAACAAAATCGTTGACATGAAATGCCCTCTCACCAAGACTTTCTTCATTCAAAAATACATGAAATAAAGCCAACATTTTGCCATCTGCATGGAGATCTTTACAGAATATCTTTGTCCCTCTCTAGAAGATATTTTGTCATTTTTGACAAGTCAGCTCAGCAAAACAATAGCAACCTGTTAGAATCTGTCCTTACCTCATTCCCTAACAAATAAAGTCACTTCACCAAAGGTATAACTCTCACAATGCATCTTCTTCCCTCTAGCTTGTCACAAAGTGTCTTCCTGTACACCCAACTTATAAGACTGTGAGAATATTCTTGGCAGTCCGCACCACTATGTAATAGAGTGTTGTATAGAGGTCATTCAGACCTTTCAAATTTAGTTGGAAGAAGTGACTGGGTCTCATATGTTCCAGGGGACGAGGTGCTTTACACATTAATAAGTGGGATCTCCTGAAACTTAAAAGCTCTGTAAGGCTAAGGACACTGTCAATAAGACAAAATGGCAGCCTACAAAATGGGCAAAGATCTTCACCAACCCCACATCTAAAAAAGAGCTGATCTCCAAAATATATAAAGAACTAAAAAAACTAGACATAAAAAACCCAAACAATCCAATTTTAGAAATGGGGTACAGATCTAAAAAGAGAATTCTCAACAAGAGAATGTCAAATGATCAAAAGACCAAGAATTGGGCTGAATAGATGGCTCAGAGCCTAAGAGCACTGGCAGCTTTTCTAGAGGACCTGAATTCAATTCCCAGCAACCATGTAGTGGCTCACAACCATCTGTCATGAGATCTGGTGCCCTCTTCTGGCATGGAGGTACATTGTATGCATGATAAATAAATACATCTTTGAAAATAAAGACCAAGAAGTGTTCAACATCATTAGCTATGAGGGAAATGAAAATAAAAATGATTCTGAGATTTCATCTTACCTCTTTCAGAATGGCTAAGTTAAGAAATACAAGTAACAGCTCATGCTGGAAATGATGTGGACCAAGAGGAACACTCCTCCACTGCTGGTGAGAGTGCAATCTTGCACAACCACTTTGGAAGCCAATATGGAATGCTCAGAAAATTGAGAATCAATCTACCTCACAACCCAGCTATACCAATCTTGGCCATATACCCAAAGGATGTTCAACCATAGAACAAGGACACTTGGTCAACTATGTTCATTGCAACATTATTCATAATAGCCAGGACCTGGAATCAACCCAGATGTCGCTAACCAAAGAGTGGATAAAGAAAATGTGGCACATTTACACAGTGGAGCATTATTTGGCTATTAAAAAGAGTATCATAAGGACATCTGAAGGCAAATAGATGGAACTAGAAAATAAAATCATCCCGAGTGAGGTACTCAGACCCAGAAAGATAAACTTTACATGTACTCATTCATAAGTGGTTATTAGCTATAAAGTAAAACAACCCAAAACCCTGGACAGGCTAGGTAAAAAGGGCAGCCCAAAGAGTCATAGATGGGTTTTCCTAGGAAGGGGAACTAGAAAAGATACCCTTGGTAAATAGCAGGCAGGTGGGAATGGGAAAATGAGGGATTACATTGGGAGTAAAACAAAGGGAGAGAGTAAAGAAAGAGATGTCTTGGTGGGGGTGGGGAGACAATATCCCCATGTCAGGTAGAAACCTGGGGCAAAGGAAACTCCCACAAACCTACAAGGATGATCTTGGCTAAGACTCCTAGCAATTGAGGATAAGTAGCCTAAATCTGTTATCTCTTGTAATCAGATTGGTGACTACACCAATGGTCATCAAAAATACTTCTTCCAGTAACTGATGGAATCAGATGCAGAGATCCACAGCCAAGTACTGGGCCTAGTTTTGGGAGTACTGTTGAAGAGAGAGAGGTATGAGACAGGTGGTCAAGGTCATCACAAGGAAACCAACAGAAACAGCTACTGGGACTCATAGAAGCTCACAGACACTGGACCAAGAGTGAAGGAGCCCACATGGGATTGAACTAGGCCCTCTACATATGTGTGACAGTTGTGTATCTTGGCCTACTTGTAGGACTCCTAACAGTGGGAGAGAAGCCTGTCCCTTAAGCTTTGGCAGGCTTTTGGGAACTGATTCCTCATAATGGGTTGCCTATCAAGCCATAATATGAGGGGAGGAGCTTAGATCCACCTCAACTTGATGTGCCATGCTTTCTTGACATCCATGGGAAGCCTGCACTTTCTGAACAGAAACAGAGAAAGAGTAGATTGGTTGAAGGGGACAGGTGGGAGGTGGTGGAAGGGAGTGGAAAGAGAGGAGTGAGTGGAAACTGTTGTTGGAAAATAAAATAATGAAATAAATTTAATTTTGAAATATTAAAATAACAAAACTACATAAAAAGAACTATACATAAATAGGCATTTATAGATGATTGAAACAAATAAATAAATAAGATCATACCCTACTGAAATTTAAAATTTTGCGATTTAGTTGTACTTTGTCCTATGAGAGCTGCTATATTAAAATTTTGATACTAAATCTCATGATAATAAGCAATAGTGAAACCTTGAAAGATATACAGCCGAAGTAGAGGCCAACCCTGAGTATCCCTGAGCTCTGCCCCCAGTTTTACCCCAGGAACACCTTGAGATTCAGCTCCTTGTTGCCCAGGTGATCAATGCTCAGCTGCAACCATGGTTCATATTGGCTTGAGCATAGTTTGTGCGGATGGCATTTGGAGGTATCTACATGGTGTTTGGTCTTTCAGATTGATGATGTCATGGAGTCATGGGGCTTCCACTGACATTTCCAAGGACATCTTGGCACGTCAGACAAATGTCTGCTGCAGTATTAGAGCCCCCAAAGAAGGCCCCAAATGGGTGATGCCTGGTAAAAGTATGCAAATGAAGCTGAGAGTACGAAAAGACAAGGGAGAGCAACCTGTACTATGGCAAACCTACATAGAAAAACTGTTGTTAGTGTAGGAAGTCACCTCAATCACGTAGGCAACCATGCAGCCTCTCACAAGCAATGTCACTAAAGCAGAGCTGTCAAGGCCTTGTGACCCTGCTGCAGTGTGCACAGAATATCATTCTTGAAGATTTAGGATTTAATATCACTCTTGGGAATATACCCAAGGGATGCCCAGTCATACTACAAAACCATTTGTTCAACTATGTTCATAGCAGCACTATTTGTAATAGCCAGAACCTGGAAACAACCTAGATGCCCCTTAATGGAAGAATGGATAAAGAAAGTGTGGCACATATACACATTAGAGTACTACTCAGTGGTAAAAAACAATGACATCTTGAATTTTGCATGCAAATGGATAAAAAGATAAAGGACTCTCCTGAGTGAGATAACCCAGACCCAAAAATACAAATATGGTACGTACTGACTCATTAGTGGATTCTAGCCATAAACAAAGGACATTTAGCCTAGAGTTCCCATTCCTAGAGAAGCTAAATAATAAGGTGAACCCAAAGAAAAGCATATATAGATTCTCCTGAAAATTGGAAGCAGACAAAATCACCGGGCAAAAGTTGGGAGCATGGGGGTGGGGGTAGGGTGCGGGAAAGTGGAGAAGGGGAGAGAGGAGGGAGAAGGGGAGGACTGGAGAGAGCTTGGGGAAGTGGGATGGTTGAGATGGAGGAAGGGTGGGTATGGGAGCAGGGAAGAAGATATCTTAATTAAGGGAGCCATTTTAAGGTTGGAAAGAGGATTGTCTCTAGAGGGGTTCCCAGGTGTCCACTGGGATGTCCCCAGCTAGGTCCTTGAGGAGAGGGTGCCTGAACTTGCCTTGTCCCATAGCCACGCTGATGAATATCTTGAATATCACCATAGAACCCTAGTCCACCGACAGGAAATAGAGACAGAGACCCACATTGAAGAACTGGACTGAGCTCTCAAGTTCCAGTTGAAGAGCAGAAGGAGGGAGAAGATGAGTAAGGAAGTCAGGACCATGAGGGTTTGGTCCACCCTCTGAGACGGTGTGACTGATCTAATGGGAGCTCACCAAGGCCAGCTGGACTGGGACTAAATGAGCATGTGATCAAACTGGACTCTCTGATGTGACTGACAATGATAATGGCACTGCGATTTGATTCTACTGAATGTGCTGGCTTTTTGGAATCCAAGTCTGTTTGGATGCACACTTTCCTAGGCCTGGATAGAGGGGGGAGGGCCTTGGACTTCCCACTGGGCAAGGTCCCCTGCATTCTCTTAGGACTGGAGAGGGAGCTGGGAGGATCAGTGGGGGAGTGGGAGGGAAATGGGAGGAGGGGAGGAGGTGGGAATTTTGAATGGTATTATTTATAAAGCAATAAAAAAGATTTAGGATTTAATGCTTGCATTGGTAGGCTTTGCCTTCCCTCTCAGTGTACCTTTAATTATGCAACAACTTGTTTTTCAGTTTTCAGACTGACAGCCAGGCGGTGTCCTTCAACACCTGAGATTCTCTCTTCCATCTCTTGTATTCTGCTGTTTATGTTTTCATATGTAACTCCTGATCATTTGCCCATATTCTCTGCATTCCAAAGCCCACATACACATACACTCACACATAAATAAGTAAGTATGAAGTAAATATGTTTGAAAACGATACACGAAGCTGGAGAGATGTTTCAGCACAGAGAGCACTTGTTGGGGATACAGATGGCCTGAATAGGATCTCAGAACCCATGTAATGTGGTTCATACCAGCTTTAACACCAGTTCCAGGGAAAGCAAATTGGCCTCCGTGGGCACTACTTTCTCACTCTCTCTCTCTCTCTCTCTCTCTCTCTCTCTGTGTGTGTGTGTGTGTGTGTGTGTCTCTCTCTCTCTGTGTCTCTCTCTCTCTGTCTCTGTCTCTGTCTCTCTGTGTCTCTCTCTCCTTCTCTCTGTGTGTATGTGTCTCCCCTCCCTCTCTCTTTCCCTCCCTCCCTCCCTCCCTCCCTCTCTCTCTTTCTCTCTCTCATACACACACACACATACACACACACAGAGACACACACACAGAGACACACACACAGAGACACACACACTAAAAATGGGTCTTTAAAATAATGAAAAATTCATTTCATCTCACAGTTCCATATATAATTTTAATAGTGATAATAACTAATTTTGTATATGAACAATTAAACTGTTAGGTTTCATTAACAAAAATATCCTCTAAATAAATGAAGAAAACCTTTTTTCACTTTTAAAAAGACTTTTATACTGACTACTGTATTTACATCATTTCCACCTTTCTGTCTCTGCCCTACATTTCCTCCCATTACCCCCACCCCTCTCAACTCCATGACTTCCTCCTGCACAGTCCAAGTAGTGTTGCCTGAGTATACATCAATTTTGCAGTGACCACTTACAGGTATGTCAACTTACAGACAACAGGATACACAGTCAAAGGTAACTCTGAACTCAGGCCAAAACAATCATGAAATTATTTAAAACATTTTAAGTTTAGAGCTTTGGGAGAAAATTCAATTTTTCAACTTGTAAGTCAGCTTGTGGTTCTGGGACATTAATTTTGGAGACAAAAATGCTGTGTTAAAATATGAAAAAGATGGACTCCCCTGCACTATCTGACAAGTTGATCATAATGACATCCAACTTTTTTTCTCCAGACATCTCCCACCACAAATTATTTCAAAACTGACCATCATTTTAACAGAAAGTATCTCAGTTGACTTTGCTGACAAAGCTTGTCTTTATTTCACAAGTCCACCATGTCATGCCAGAGTAATCAGGAGGCAAAGTTTGAAAATCACTGACGAAAATAAACATTTGCTCTACCTCCCTGTTCTTCTTGAACTCAACTAATATCTAGGCAGCAAGGGGCAAGAGAACTGAGTGTATCCAAAAGGTCATTTGCCCAGGATGAATTGGGTTCATGAGTTAAAGCTCTAGACCATTAACTGAGACAATGTCTCTCTTAATAATTAGCAAACAGAAATAATCAGCCGTAGAAATCCAGCAAACAGAAATCACTTCCAATATATTCTTTAAACTATATTTACTTGTTTATTGGAGGGTCATTCCATGGTACATGTGTGGGTCAGAAGACAATGTTGACTTATTTCTTTACCTTCACCATGTAATTCCTGGGGAGAGTTTAAGTCCTTAGATTTGCCAGCAATTTTCTTTACCACTGAGCCACATCACCACCCACACCCTTTCATAACATGATAAAAATTATACCATAATATAGCTGTCTTAGGTATTATTCACTTTTCATTTGGCACAGCCTAGAGTCACTTGAGAAAGGAATCTCAGTGAAAATCACATAATCCTGTGGGTATATCTTGGAAGGATTGTCTTCATTATTAACTAATGTAGCAGAATTCGATCAATTTTGCAAATCATCATTCCCTAGGCAGATGGTCCTTAGCTGTATGAAAGATAACTAAGCAATACTTCCTCTGATTTCTGGCTGGATGCAAAAGCTAATGCATTTAAAATATGGTACAACTTCCCTGTCTTGTCTACTTAATGGAGCAACAGGAAGACATGACAGAGATAGACAGAGATGATAGTTCTTCTTCTTGATTGCCCACATAATGGACTTTAGAGTCACCATGAAAACAAACTTAGCATGTCTGTTAGAGAATTTCTAGACAATGCTAAGTGACATAGGAAGATCCATCTGAACTGTAGATGACAATATCCCATGTGCTAGAATCCTGAATAGAGTCTCTCTCTCTGTCTCTCTTTCTCTGTCTCTCTCTCTCACTGGATACAGTGTGAAGTGCTGCCTCATGCTCCTGACACTATGCTTTCTCAACTGTGATAACTGCAGCTTTGAAGTGTGAGCTAGAATGAAGCCTTCTTCCTTAAGCAGCTCCTGTTTGTTATTGTGTCACATCCAAAGGAAGACAAAGAAAGCAGGGTTGGGATTCTGGTGTAGGTGGCTCTGGACTTTCTGTAGACTCTGAAGACAGCTTCATCTGTGTTATAGACAGCTAGTGAGTTGACATCCTAATATAAGATTGATGGTAAGACCCTTGGGTGAAATAAACTTTCTCAAGCTCAGTGGTCTACTTATAACATGGATGCCATATTGTACACACCTTCCCTTTCCAAAAGGGTCATCTCCTGGCCCATGACCTGTTGTGATTGTGAGTGCTAGATCCATGATTCTGGCCATGCTACTTTTTACTATGAGGAATGTGAACTGGCTTGCCTCTTTAACCTAGTGAAATAAGTTCAACTAGAAATCTAGAAAGGACAAAGTTATAGATTAACTTCACATTACCTAACAGATTTTCTTTATCAACAAAAATATATAGGGAAGCTGAAGAGACAGCAAAGCAATTGAGAGCACTTGCAATTCTTGCAGAGAACCTATTGTGGCTCCCAGAATCCACAGTGTTGACTCACAACCCTATGTAACACTAGCTCCGGGGATCCAAGCCTTCTTGTGACATTGGTTAGTACTAGAAAGAGACATGATGCAGGTGAAATGTTCATCCATGTTTTGATTTCTTTTGTTTTTGAGACAAGGTTTCCTCTGTGCATCCCTGATGTCCTGGAAATTGGTCAGTAAACCGAGTTGACATTGAACTCAGAGATTCAGCTGAATCTGCCTCCAGTATGCTGAGATTAGAAGTTGGGGGTGGGCACTGAGACAATGGGGCTGATCTATTGGGAGCTCACCAAGGCCAGCTGGACTGGGACTGAAAAAGCATGGGATAAAACCGGACTCTCTGAACATGGCGAACAATGAGGGCTGATGAGAAGCCAAGGACAATGGCACGGGGTTTTGACCCTACTTCATGTTCTGGCTTTGTAGGAGCCTAGCCAGTTTGGATGTTCACCTTCCTAGACATGGACGGAGGGGGGCGGACCTTGGACTTTCCTCAGGGCAGAGAACCCTGACTGTTCTTTGGACTGGAGAGGGAGGGGGAGAGGAGTTTGGGGGAGGGGGAGAAGGGTGAGAGGAGGGGGAGGGAAATGGGAGGCTGGGAGGAGGCAGATACTTTTTTCCTTTTCTCAATAAAAATAAAAGAAGTTGGGGGTGGGGTGGGATGGGGCTAAGGGGAAAGAGGGGGAGAAAAGTGAGTAGGGGAGGATGAGGGGAGCTTGGGTGAATGGGATGGTTGGGATAAAGGAAGGGTGGATATGGGAGCAGGGAAGTATATATCTTAATTAAGGGAGCCATCTTAGGGTTGGCAAGAGATTTGACTCTAGAGGGACTCCCAGGTGTCCAGGGAGATGTCTCCAGTTTATTCCTTAGGCAACTGAGGAGAGGGAACCTGAAATGGCCCTATCCTATGGCCATACTGATGAATATCTTACATATCACCATAGAACCTTCATCAGGCAATGGATGGAGATAGAGACAGAGGCCCACATTGGAGCACTGGACTGAGCTCCCAAGGTCCAAATGAGGAGCAGAAGGAGGGAGAACATGAGCAATGAAGTCAGGACCGCGAGGGGTGCACCCACCCACTGAGACAGTGGGGCTGATGTATTGGGAGTTCACCAAGGCCAGCTGGACTGGGACTAAATAAGCATGGGATAAAACCCGACTATCTGAACATGGCGGACAATGAGGGCTGAAGAGAACCCAAGGATAATGAATGGCACTGGGTTTTGATCCTACTGCATGAACTGGCTTTGTGGGAGCCTAGCCTGTTTGGATGCTCACCTTCCTGGACCTGGATGGAGGGGGAAGGTCCTTGGACTTCCCACAGGGCAGGGAACCATGACTGCTCTTCAGGCTGGAGAGGGAGGGGGGAAAGAGTGGGGGGAGGGGGAGAGGAATGGTTAAGAGGGGAGAGGAGTGGGAAGAGGGGGAAAAGGGAGGTGGGGAGGAGGCAGAAATTTTTTCAATAAAATAAATAAATAAACAAACAAACAAATAAATAAATAAAATGCATTGGTGCAGTCCCCAGCAGCCAGGAAGCAGGTCAGAGACCTCCCTGCCACCTAGGCCACAAACACCTCCATCCACTGAATTTTGTTCTGCTGGGACTTACTCCACTGACCAATTCTACCCACTTCATCATCCTCCCCAGGCCAGATGTTCCCCACAACTCAAACAGAAACCATAATTCCATAAGTCCAGTTTGGAACAAAGCACCCAAATTCCCATGAACCTCATCTCAGCACTCTACTGGACCCGAAGACCAGTTATATACTAATACTCTTGAATGTATAGGCCAGAAAACAATAAATGAAGCAGTAAATAAAGGAACTGAACACCTATGCCAAAAATACAAACAAAAGTCATAATATCCAGACCTATAAACATTCCAAATCCAGACTCTTGAAAATCAGCATAAGAACATTTGATAACAGGGGCAATATGGTACCACCAGAGCCCACTGATACTGAGAGAGCAAGACGTGATCATTCCAACATGGCTGAAGCCCAAGAAAATGATCCTGACAATAACTTTATGAACACGTTAGAGGCCCTTAACTATGAAATGAAAAATTCTCTAAAATAATTCAAGGAAGAGACAAACAAAAAATGGAGAAATCAATAAATTCCTTAAAGAATGACCTTCCATACTGGGTTGTATGTGAATAAAACAAATATAATTCATTTAGAGTCAGTGCAGAGTACTGGGACTTTATTAAATCTCCTTGAAATTGAGTTCAAATTAACTGGAGATGGGGAGCATGTAATAAAGACCTTATCATGATGTGTGACTGGTGGGCATCACTAGGACTTAAGAGAAGTTTCCAGGTGTCAAGGGCTCCCAATCACTGGCTGTGCTTTAGAACTGCTAAAGAGCCTTAAACATTCACAATGTCTGGTCATACCAGATATGGTGAAATGATTTACCCAGATTGTGGCTGTTAAACATACAGGTTAGTCTCCTTCACAACCAAAATTGAAAGTCACTGATGTGACACAGGATATGTGTGTCACTAAGGATGGCTTTTGAGGATTTCAAAGTCCACACTAGGTCCAGCGCTGCTAGTCTCTCTGCTTGTGGATCAAGATGTAGTTCTCAGCTCCTTTTCCAGCACTATATCTGCCATGCCTGCTGCCATGTTCCCCACCATGATGATAATGGACCAAGCTTCTGAAATTGTACACAAGTCCCCAATTAAATCCTTTCTTTTATCAGAGCGGTCATGGTTATGGTGTCTCCTCATAAGAGGACAACGGTGACTAAGACTATGAACATGCTATGTAAATCACTGCCTGATAATTATTTTCTAACACACATGCATGAAGTATGCAGTGCTTTCCTGTTCCATTGCCTTTCTTCATGGGAGCTGAGGAGGATATAAGCGGCCTACAGTTGCAATGTAGCTGCCCTGTAAATGTGTGCAGGGGGTTATTTAGATGAATAGATGGATAGAGCATTTGTCTTGGAAGCAGACAAGGCTCTGGGACAGCAGACAAGCTCCAGTCAACCACAGTTTGATAGCCTTCCACAATGACAATTTTCTTTCCTTTCCTGTACTAAGACCAAACAGTCTCCTCAAGACTGAAGAAACTGAGGAAAATGATTAAGAAAGTGTTGAATTGCTCAAGGTCCCCTTTCAAATTACCCTTAGAAGCTAAGATAACAAGGGACGATTCTTCTTGGACTCCTTGTCCACCATCAAACTGAATGGGCAAACCTGGTTTCCAGGCACTTTGATAACTGAGTCATTCTATAAGGTTGAAATTGTGATACATGCTCAGGATTACCTTATGCTTCAATGAAAGCAAAATTAACTTTATATTGCCTTCAAAATTCATATTCCATATACTTAAGATATTATCTAAAGTTTTAACTTGGCCTTTTGACTTAAAGTTTGAGTCACTGAAGAACACAAACCAACTTAACTTTTTCCCTGGCTCTGTACACACAGCAGATGCCCAACTAATACTTGCCTACTAAGAAGATAGAAAAGTGATTTTACTATCCAGTTTCAATGAATATTTAGGGATAAGGAACTCAGGATATAGAATACTGATATATAGTCTGTTTATGTGTATAAAGCATCATAGTCCTTAATGTATCTGTTCTCTTTGCTTCTTAATTGCTGGTGTATCACCCATTGCTTCTTATTGTGATTGTTGAACTATTGCAGATTCCACTGAAGTTGATCTGTCAACCAGTTCCCCAACCAAAATAACCCATCATTTTAAAGTTTGTGTCAAGAGGCAAACCCATAATTGGCACATGAATTTCCCTCATGTTATATTATTCAAGGGGGCTGTTTCACAGAATACCAGAAAATGTAATATACTGTACAATGAAACTCAGTTGAAATGGACTTAATGCATAGTCTTTGATGATTGAGTATTCAGTAATTCATTGATAATGCTCAAGGCCTGTAGAGAGTATCATCCATAGTGTGATTCAAAGAAAATAATAAAATCAATGATTGATATAGAGATTTGTTTTCTGAATATCTTGGGACCATCTATACTGATTCCAATTCCAGTTAGTTCTCTTCCATTCTGAACTCTAACTGTAGTAACTGTTTCTCTATAGTTCTATCAGTAATTTTAATGAAAATAGAAACTATCATGTTGACTATTAGTAAAAGTATATCAAATTGTTTCTTTGTAAAATTTTGTGATATTCAAAATATAAATAAATATCTCTTTCAAAAATATGGAATATCATTATACACATTAGTGAGAAACACACTGAATCAAAAAAAATAAGATGCCAATCCTTTCTAATTACCACAGTAACCCACTGTGTGAGTCAATTTGAGATCTGCGCTTGACTCTCAATGTTTGGTGATGCTGATCCAGTTTGAACTGACACATTCCTCAAGAAATTTATTCATAGTCTAATTCTGTAGTCTTTGAAGGATTTTTAATATAACCCAAGTGAAATGTTAATATTCTTTTATTAGACTCCATCTATTTTATCGTCTTCATCTTCTGTCACATCTCTGAAAGGCTTGCTGCTATTGTATGTTGTAGGGAGGCTGCTAGTTTGTTCCTAGCTGCTCAGTCCTGAAATAATTACACAGAAACTATATTATTTAAATCAGTATTTGGCCCAATAGCTCTATTTTCTTACTGCTAACTCTTACAACTTAATTTAACCCATTTCTATTAATCTGTGTATTGCCATGTGGCAGTGGCTTACCAGCAAAGTTTCAGTCTTTCTGTCACTGGCAGTGGCTCCATGGCTTCTCCCTGATTCTGCCTTCTTCCTCCTCCCAGAATTCAGTTTAGTTTTTTCCCCACATAACTCAACGGTCAATTCCAGAGATTCTAGAAACACCTGGGATGGATAAGGACCTCCAGGTATGCCTGTGGCTGATAAGTGTTTGTTTGAGTTGGCTATAGTGAAAGCCTACCCACTATAGGTGGTGCCATATGGTGTAGAGGACAATATAAGTAGAGAAAGGGAGCTGAGCAGCATGGACTCATTACCATCTGCTTCCTGATTGTGGAGCACATGACCAGTCTTCTAGCTCCTGTCCCTGCCTTCCCCTCCAAGACTAACTTTTAAGTAAAACTGTGCTTTTCTTGGGGTATTTATCATAGTAACACCAAGACAGAACCCATCTTCAACTCTTCCATGTCCTACAAGAGTGAAAATATATTCATTGCTAGGTGGTAAAAGGATTGGGCAAAAAAGCTAATGTGTTCCAGTCTTATCCAGTATCATATACCTCACTGGAATTTTTTTTTAACTTAGTGTCCAAACTATCATTCTCTTCCTGGGTCTTTTAGTCTAAAACCATTCTGTGGGGCTCATGAATGAGGCCACTGCTGACTCCAAATGAGACCCAGTACTTTAGTGAAGAGGTCTACATGGAAGACCTGTCCTTACACAAGAAGCTTGTGCTTTGGTGAGTAGAGAGCCCACTGGTGACTTCAGTGCCAGAGTATCTGATGTTTCTTCTAGCCTCTGCAGGCAACTGTTCACATAGGCACAGGCCAACAGAGGAATACACACACACACACACACACACACACACACACACACACACACACACGTGCGCGCGCATGTGCGTGTGTGCAAATTTAAATAAAATAGTGTTTTGAAAGGATGAGCATTTGTTTACTGGGGGAGGAATTTAACTGAAAATGTATTTTTACTCACATAATATATCCTTCTTATTTCTCTTTTCCCACTATTCCTTCCAGTCCCATAGACACACAACACTTCCTATCCAGATCCACTCGTTTTCCATCTCTCGTTAGGAAACAAACAGGCTTCTAAGGAATGATAAAATATAATACAAAATTAAAACAAAATAAGCAAGAAAAAAGAGCCTAAGAGAAGGAATAGGAGTCAGACTCTATCATTTACACACTCAGGTATCACAAACAAACACAAAATGCAGGACTATAATACATATAGAGAGGTCCTTGTGCAGAACAGTGCATGACCTGTGCATGTTACCTCAGTCTCTGGGAGTTCATACATGCTTCAATAAAGGGCCTTATTTTCTGGGCATCCTTCCTACCTTCGGGTTCTTATTGTCTTTCTGCCTCCCCTTTCACAAGGTTCCCTGAATCCATAAGGGAAATATTTGATGGAGACCTCCAATATAGGGATCAGTGTTCCAAGGTTTGCATACGTCTGGCTGTGGGTCTCTGTATTTGTTCCCATTTGCTGCAGGACGAAGCTTCTCTAGATTCTGACTGAGCAAGACACTGATCTGTTTGCCTGGCCAAAACAAAGTAATTTTGTATGTGAATTGATCATTAAAGTATGAGATGAACTGTCTAGGAATATGATTAATAAGAGGGAGAAGAAAGGAGGATATGGCAGGAATTATGATCAAAGGATATTATATGCTTGCAAGAAAATATTACTAGGTGCTATGTATAATAAACACATGACAGTAAAAAATGAATTGACCTAGCCAGGTATGGTGGTACTTGCCTTGAATCCCAAGGCATAGGAGGCAGAAACAGGCACATCTCTGTGAGTTCAAGGCCATTCAAGTCTACTTAGTAAGCTCTGAGACAACGTAGGCTATTACACAGGAAAATACTGTCGCAAAACAACAACAAAAAATGGATTGCCCAAATTACTATATCAAAAATAATGGAAGCCCAGCTTCTTAGTCTTCAAAAAATGACACCAATTCAAAAAGAAAGTAATCTTTGTAGTAAGTCAGGGTGGAATAGGGTGTTTTGTGGTAGATTCCTATTTCTCAAAATAATTATAGATTAAAATGAAAGGAGAGGGATGGGAAGATGGTACCACGTCTCTGAAAGAGTTAAGAAACAGTGATATTCTAACCACCATGAGCAGAATCCTCCACCATGGAGTCAAGAATCAGGCCATCCCTGGGGCTTACTGCATATATAGTCTTGACCTAGAAATGAGCTTCAAGACACTGAGAGACGCCCCCCCCCCCATTTCAAAAGATAAAGTTGAAGTCCAACAAGATGACTCAGTGAGTAAAGGTGCCAGCTGTCAAGAATTACAACCTGGATTCAATCCCAGGACCCACATGGTTGAAGGAGAGAACCAACTCCTTCAAGTTGTGTTATGACTTCTATACAGGCACCGTGATGCATATGCATGTGTGCCAACACACTAAAATGCAATTTAAAATGCTAATAATAAAGTGAAAAGCAATTGAGGAAGACACCATCACATCACCCTCTAGCCTACACAAATGAGCACACACATGTGAACACATTAATATATACACAAACATGCAACATACACACAAATAATGGCAGAATGAATGAATATATTCCCAAGCAATAGGAAATGTCAACAAGGGTTACTCTCACCTGTATTAATAAGACTAGGTCTCAGCCAGACCCAAACTCCAGGTACTATGAAGGCAAAACCATTTAGTTTTTGGTGTCTTCTGGACTGGAGAAGACATTTACACTCATGGTGCCACAAAAGTTCTGGGTACCTGCACAAAACCCACACAAGATCAGACAGACCATTTTCCAGAATGTACGTGGAGAGGCTCATCAGGCCCTCATAGCTGAGGAGCTAATGAGAGTTCATTGTTACTAGAGAAGGAACAGTCAACTTTTCCCATGGGTGTAGCCCCATATAGTCGCCTCTGCTCCATTGGATGACCCACACTATGAACACATGGGCAACACTAATTAGACTCAGTCATTTATAAACGAAAATAAAAGATGACATTGCAAGGACGATTTGGGAGGTTATTCAAAGGAATATGATCAGGGAAGTAGGGGATGTTTATGGACAATTTACATTGGGTATATATAGTAAAGTCTTGAACAAAATTTTTACTTATATTTATAAAAAGTATTTTATTTCTGATTCTTCTTGGTTTAGATTTCTTTCTTACCTCTTAATGTATATTTGAAAACTTCATGTTTCTTGAAGTGTTCATAGTACTTGAAGGTGCTATACACAATACTTGGATGATAAAAGTAATTAACAGTCTCATCCAGCTGTGAAGCATGTAAGCTACAATAAGGATCTGTCTGATAGATATTCCCACTGGTAAAATGGTAGCACAAATGTTATGAGTATAACCAATCACTTTTTAAATTGGATTACAGGCCCTTTCCATGACAAGGAATGCATACCCAACACTGAGACCAATGAGACCAAGAACCTGAAACTAGATAAACCATGAGTACTAGGAAAATACCTACTACTACTACTAATTTCTTAAGTGAATATAGTAATAAAAAAATCCTAATGATATACTTCTATTTCCGTAAAATAGAGCATCACTCAACCCTCAACAGAAAAGCTTCTTCTTGTAGTAGACACTTATTAACAAAAAAACCTACACCTTATCAAAATGAAGAGAGAAAAAGATTTTGGAATGCTAAGCTCTAACCAGGATGTTTCTGTCATACCTTCCTCCTCAAGGCTCAGGGATCCGTGTGGAATAGAAGGCAGAAAGATTGTAAGAGCCAGATGTAGTGGATGACTTCAGGAAACAACAAATTCCAGACACAGCACGACAGACACACATATAAACTCACAGATACGAGTACATAATTCAAACAAAGTGCACAAGCTCAAACCAGACAAAATGCTAGCAGACAGGAGCTTAGCATTCTACCACTAGCCAAGGAAATATTGTCGACTTATAAGCCCTAGAGAGGGAAGTCAGTTTTTTTTCTCACTGGGGTAAAATTGAGTATGTTAACTACACACCAAGGCAGGCCAGAGATCCAGGAATAGCTATCGAACATGAACTGGACACCATAGTTTGGTTTGGAAAAGTTGGAGAGAATATAAACTGGGATGGGAAGGAAGATAGAGGAGGATCTGGTAGGAGTTGAGGAAATTAATTATTATAATCAAAATATGAAGTTCTCATAAAACATAAAAAGGGATTTTAAATATGAGGAGGATGCCAAGATATCCTTGGGAAGTGAAACAGAAGAAATCTGTGAGAGGACTGAGGGCAGGTGCTTATATTAGTGGGAACATGAGTGATCCAGTTGCAGGGGCACAGAGTAGGAGAGTACCAATAGATACTATTGGAAAGTGGGGGCATTTCAGAGTCTGGTAAAAGTCTGATGCAACGTAATCTCCCAGAAATCTACAAGGACGACCCTAGTCAAGACCCATGGCAATAGCAGATATATAGCCTGAATTTGTCGTCACTTATGACCACCCCGGTTCCTAGCCCAATTGTCATCAGAGAGGCTTCATCATATACAACTGATTTAAACATTACAGACTCACAAAAAACATTAGGTGGCATTCAGAGAATCCTTCAGAAGAGGGAGAAAGGATTGTAGGAGCCAGAGGAGTCAAGGGCACCACAATAAAACTCACAGAATCAGCTAACTTGGCCTCATAGGAGCACACAGAGACTGACTGAGAACCAGGTAGCCTGCATGGGGTTGCCCTAGGCACTCAGCATGTTTGTTGGAGCTATGTAGTTTGGTGCTCTTGGGGAACTCTTAACATCAGGAGCAGGGGCTGTCTTGATTCTTCTACTGACTTTTGGAACTCTACTCCTCATTCAGCCCAGTCCTAATACACGGGAGGTGCTTAGTCTTACTACAACTTGATAGCCTTTGTTTTATTCACAATTCTCATGAGAGACCTGAGCTTTCCAAAACAGAAATGGAGGAGGAGTAGATGGGGAAATGGGAACAGATCAGGGTCTTAGGGGAAAGGATTGGGAGGAGAGGAGGGAGAAGAAACTGGCTAGGATGCAAATAAACAAACAAATGATTTTATTTTTTAAAAGAGATGCTTATATTTTCAGTGTAACGTTTATTGTAGAATATTGCAACTAAAACATCTGGTATTAGTTTTATAATAAGAGATGTCACAATGCTTCACATTTTCATAAAAATGTATTATTGATCAAATTGCAGAGGCAAGTTTACTCTCAAAAGGGTTCAAAACAACAGATGGAGCCAACCAGATGTACATTGAGGTGGTACCATGATGACCAGAGAAGATTAATTTCTCATCTGTCATTGACTTAGTCATTTTGTTTACACCGAGTATTGACACTGAGAGAGCTCAATGGGTGTATGAAAGCTCATAATGATCCCTCAAGGCCACTCAAGTAAACCCTATCTTCTCCTGGGTTTTATTCATGAAGTCAACTAAAGTTTCCAATGCTCTTAGGTTTCAGCTTCTTGAAGAACGCAACAGAACCCCTTGATGCCCCGTTATGATTGCATCCCGTGGCACAACCTTTAGAACAATGGGTTTTTCTGGTTGAAGCAGTGGTGTTCGGCTTAATTCCAGAGGTATCTGCAATAATGTAAAAAAAAAAAATAAGAAAGTCAATGAGTAAACTAACAGCAATCCAAGAAGAAAAGCTTTAAAAAAAAATCAGGATGGCTTGGGCGCTGGGTCCTAACCCAAAGCGGAGGGTAAAGGGGAGCTCGGTAGCTCCTTTGTCCCCATAGCCTGCCTGCAGCAAGCAGGGTGGGCCCTTTGTTTGGGAGCGAACCAAGCAGCAAGGAGATTCGATCAGGGCACCTAGTGAAACATCATTGTGGTGAGTGAGTGTTGCGGCACCCGGGAACAGCCCGCCTACACTTCCTGGTCATCCTACAGGGGCTATACTGCCCAGTACCTCCTCTCTCTTCCTATCCCATCCAGCTTACATCAAGACCCCCCCGCCCCCTGTCTCCCTCCCCCCCTCCCTTCCTTGGTGGCAGAGCGCCTCCCTGCTCTGCCTGCTTGGGCGCTGGGTCCTAACCCAAAGCAGAGTGTAAAGGGGAGCTCGGTAGCTCCTTTGTCCCCATAGCCTGCCTGCAGCAAGCAGGGTGGGCCCTTTGTTTGCGAGGGAACCAAGCAGCACGGAGTTTCGATCAGGGCACCTAGTGAAACATCATTGTGCTTACATCCAGATCCCCCCACCCCCTGTCTCCCTCCATCCCTCCCTTCTTGGGAGGCAGAGCACCTCCCTGCTCTGCCTGCTTGGGTGCTGGGACTGAACCCGAAGATGAGTGCAAAGGGGAAGGTGGTAGCTCCTTTGTCTCCATAGCCTGCTGCAGCAAGCAGGGTGGGCCCTTTCTTTGTGAGCTAACCAAGCAGCAAGGAGATCCGAACTGGACTCCAGGAGAAACATCACTGGGGAATGACATCACTGGGAAGGTACATCAGTCGGCAAGAAGACCTGATCCTGTAAAAGAAGATCCATAGGAGAATATTGGGAGGAAGAGATGGGGAGACGCCAATGCAAGAATTCACCGAACAATCTGAAAAACAACACGAAACCACCAGAAGCCAGCGACCTCACAACAGGAGGACATGAACACCTTAATCAAGAAGAAGGAGAAAAAACTGACTTCATGACACTGATTGACACCCTTAAACAGCATATAAAAAACGCCCTTATAGAAATGGATGAGAAGTATAACAGAAAGTTCGAGGAATTGAGTAAATCAGTGAATGATACCCTAGGAAAGCAAGGAAAAACAATCAAGCAGATAATGGAAACAGTTCATGACTTGAAAACTGAAATGGAGGCAAAGAAGAAAACACAAACAGAGGGCCGGCTGGACATGGACAATCTAGGTAAACGAATAGAGACTACAGAAACAAGCATAACCAGCAGAATACAAGAGATAGAAGAAAGAATCTCAGATTCTGAGGATAACATAGAGAAAATAAACGCACTGATCAAAGAAAACAGCAAGTCCAACAAACTCTCATCACAAAACATTCAGGAAATATGGGACACAATAAAAAGACCAAACCTAAGAATAATTGGAGTAGAAGAAGAAGAAGTGCAGCTCAACGGTCCAGAAAATATACTTAACAAAATTATAGAAGAAAACTTTCGCAACCTGAAGAAGGATGTACCTATGAAGGTTCAAGAGGCATACAGAACCCCAAATAGGCTGGATCAAAAAAAAAAAAACACCCCCTCGCCATATAATAATCAAAACACAAAATATACAGAATAAAGAAAGAATATTAAGAGCCGCAAAGGAAAAAGGCCAACTTACTTATAAAGGTAAACCTATCAGACTTACACCTGACTTCTCTATGGAAACCATGAAAGCCAGAAGGTCCTGGATAGATGTACTGCAAAAACTAAGAGACCATGGATGCAAGCCCAGACTACTATATCCAGCCAATCTTTTGTTCACTATAAATGGAGAAAACAAAATTTTCCAGGATAAAAACAAATTTAAGCAATACGTAGCCACAAATCCAGCCTTACAGAAAATAATAGAAGGAAAATCACTAACCAAGGAGTCCAACAAAGACCTCAATAACTCAGACATCTAGAGACCCTTCACCAGCGCAACTCAAAGAAGAGAAACACACAAACCCTACTACTAAAAAAGTGACCAGAGTTAACAACCACTGGTCATTAATATCACTTAATGTCAATGGGCTCAACTCACCAATAAAAAGGCACAGGCTAAGAGATTGGATACGAAAACAGGATCCAACATTCTGCTGTCTACAAGAAACACACCTCAACCACAAAGACAGGCACCTACTCAGAGTAAAGGGCTGGGAAAAGGCTTATCAAGCAAATGGACCTAAGAAACAAGCAGGTGTGGCCATACTAATTTCTAACAAAGTTGACTTCAAACTTAAATCAATCAGAAGAGATGGAGAGGGACATTTTATACTCATAACAGGAACAATTCATCAGGAAGAAATCTCAATCCTGAATATCTATGCCCCTAATATAAAAGCACCCACGTACGTAAAAGAAACATTGCTAAAATTCAAGGCAGCCATCAAACCGCACACACTAATAGTAGGAGACTTCAACACTCCTCTCTCACCAATGGACAGGTCAATCAGACAGAAACCTAACAGAGAAATTAGAGAATTATTGGAGGTAATGAAGCAAATGGACTTAACAGACATCTATAGAATATTCCACCCACAGAGGAAAGAATATACCTTTTTCTCTGCAGCTCATGGAACCTTCTCGAAAATTGACCACATACTCGGTAATAAAGCTAACTTACACAGCTACAAAAAAAAATTACTAACCACCTGTGTCTTATCAGACCACCATGGATTAAAGTTAGAATTCAACAACAATGCTACCCCCAGAAAGCCTACAAACTCATGGAAACTGAACAGTCAACTACTGAACCATACCTGGATTAAGGAAGAAATAAAGAAAGAAATTAAAGTCTTCCTTGAATTCAATGAAAATAAAGAAACAACATACTCGAACTTATGGGACACTATGAAATCAGTCCTAAGAGGAAAGTTCATAGCTCTAAGTGCCCACTTAAAGAAAACAGAGAAAGCACATATTGGAGACTTAACAGCCCACCTGAAAGCTCTAGAAAAAAAAGAAGCAGACTCACCTAGGAGGAGTAGAAGAGTGGAAATAATCAAACTGAGGGCTGAAATCAACAAAATAGAAACACAGAAAACAATCCAAAGAAACAATGAATCAAGAAGCTGGTTCCTGGAGAAAATCAACAAGATTGACAAACCCCTATCCAAACTAGTCAAACGGCAGAGAGAAAATTTGCAAATTAATAAGATCAGAAATGAAAAGGGGGACATAACCACAAACACAGAGGAAATTCAGAGAGTCATTAGATCTTACTACAAAAGCCT
This sequence comes from Microtus pennsylvanicus, assembly GCF_037038515.1. Taxonomy (NCBI): domain Eukaryota; kingdom Metazoa; phylum Chordata; class Mammalia; order Rodentia; family Cricetidae; genus Microtus; species Microtus pennsylvanicus. Next base: position 90,396,382 of record NC_134579.1, read on the forward strand.
GTATGCCTCTAAACTGGAAAATGTAAAAGAAATGGACACTTTTTTAGATAAATACTATTTACCAAAATTAAACCAGGACCAGGTGAACAATCTAAACAGACCTGTCAGTCGCGAAGAACTAGAAGCTGTTATCAAAAACCTCCCTACCAAAAAAAGCCCAGGACCAGATGGTTTCAATGCGGAATTCTACCAGAACTTCCAAGAAGACCTAATACCTATACTCCTCAATGTATTCCACAATATAGAAACAGAAGGGTCATTACCAAATTCCTTTTATGAAGCTACAGTTACTCTGATACCAAAACCAAACAAGGACTCAACCAGGAAAGAAAATAACAGGCCGATCTCACTCATGAATATAGACGCAAAAATCCTCAACAAAATACTGGCAAACCGAATCCAAGAACACATCCAAAAAATTATCCATTATGATCAAGTAGGCTTCATTCCTGAGATGCAGGGCTGGTTCAACATACGAAAATCTATCAATGTAATCCAGCATATAAATAAACTGAAAGAAAAAAACCATATGATCATTTCATTAGATGCTGAAAAAGCATTTGACAAAATTCAACATCCATTTATGATAAAAGTTTTGGAGAGATTAGGGATACAAGGGTCATACCTAAATATAATAAAAGCTATATACAGCAAGCCGACAGCTAACATCAAATTAAACGGAGAGAAACTCAAAGCCATCCCGCTTAACTCAGGAACACGACAAGGCTGTCCACTTTCACCATACCTCTTCAATATAGTGCTGGAAGTTCTAGTAATAGCAATAAGACAACATAATGGGATCAAGGGGATTCGAATTGGAAAGGAAGAAGTTAAACTTTCGTTATTCGCAGATGATATGATAGTGTACATAAGCGACCCTCAAAACTCCACCAAAGAAATTTTACAGCTGATAAACAGCTTTAGTAATGTGGCAGGATACAAGATCAACTCCAAAAAATCAGTCGCCCTCTTATACACAAAGGATATGGAAGCAGAGAGGGAAATCAGAGAAGCTTCTCCATTCACCATAGCCACAAACAGCATAAAATATCTTGGGGTAAATCTAACCAAGGAAGTGAAAGATCTATTTGACAAGAACTTTAAGGCATTGTAGAAAGAAATTGAAGGGGATACCAAAAAATGGATGGACATCCCTTGCTCTTGGATTGGGAGGATCAACATAGTAAAAATGGCAATTCTACCAAAGGCAATTTATAGATTCAATGCAATCCCCATCAAGATCCCATCAAAATTCTTCACAGATCTGGAGAGGACAATAATCAACTTTATATGGAAAAACAAAAAACCCAGGATAGCCAAAACAATCCTATACAATAAAGGATCTTCTGGAGGCATTACCATCCCTGACTTCAAACTCTATTACAGAGCTACAGTAATGAAAACAGGGTGGTACTGGCATAAAAACAGAAAAGTCGACCAATGGAATCGTATAGAAGACCCGGACTTTATCCCACAAACCTATGAACACCTCATTTTCGATAAAGGAGCTAAAAGTATACAATGGAAGAAAGAAAGCATCTTCAACAAATGGTGCTGGCACAACTGGACGTCAACCTGTAGAAGAATGAAAATAGACCCATATCTATCACCGTGCACAAAACTCAAGTCCAAATGGATTAAAGACCTCAATATCAGCCCAAACACACTGAAAATGATAGAAGAGAAAGTGGGAAATACCCTACAACAGATGGGCACAGGTGATCGCTTCTTAGGTATAACCCCAGCAGCACAGACATTAAGGGCAACATTGAATAAATGGGACCTCCTGAGACTGAGAAGCTTCTGTAAAGCAAAGGACACTGTCACTAAGACACAAAGGCAACCTACTGACTGGGAGAAGATCTTCACCAACCCCGCAACAGACAAAGGTCTGATCTCCAAAATATATAGAGAACTCAAGAAACTAGACTTTAAAATGCTAATTAACCCAATTAAAAAATGGGGCACTGAACTGAACAGAGAATTCTCAACAGAAGAAGTTCAAATGGCCAAAAGACACTTAAGATCTTGCTCAATTTCCTTAGCAATCAGGGAAATGCAAATCAAAACAACTTTGAGATATCATCTTACACCTGTCAGAATGGCTAAAGTCAAAAACACCAAGGATAGCCTTTGCTGGAGAGGCTGTGGAGGAAGGGGTACCCTCATCCATTGCTGGTGGGAATGCAATCTTGTGCAACCACTGTGGAAGTCAGTGTTTCGGTTTCTCAGGAAATTCGGGATCAACCTACCCCTGGACCCAGCAATACCACTCTTGGGAATTTACCCAAGAGATGCTCTATCACATGTCAAAAGCATTTGTTCAACTATGTTCATAGCAGTATTATTTGTAATAGCCAGAACCTGGAAACAACCTAGATGCCCTTCAATGGAAGAATGGATGAAGAAAGTATGGAATATATACACACTAGAATACTACGCTGCGGTAAAAAACAATGACTTCTCGAATTTTGCATGCAAATGAATGGAAATAGAAAACACTATCCTGAGTGAGGTATCCCAGACCCTAAAAGATGAATATGGGATGTACTCACTCATAATTGGTTTCTAGCCATAAATAGGGGTCACGGAGTCTACAATAGGCGAATCTAAAGAAGCTAAGTAAGAAGGTGAACCCAAGGAAAAACATATAGTTATCCTCTTGGATAAGGGAAGTAGACAAAATTGCCGGGGAGAAAATTGGGATCTTGCGGGTGGGTTGGGATGGGGGTAAGGGGAGATGGGGAGAGAAAAGGGAGAAGGGAAGGAGGGGGGACGTGGGGAAACAGGAGGATCGGGATAAAGGAAGGTTGGATAGGAGAGCACGGAACCACAATTCTTAGTTAAGGGACCCACTTTAGGGTGGGCAGGAGACTTGACCCTAGAGGGGTCCCAGGTGCCCAAGCTGAGGTCCCCAGTTAGTTCCTTGGGCAGCTGAGGATAGGGAACCTGAAATGACCCTATCCTAGAGCAATACTGACGAATATCTTGCGTATCATCCTAGAACTTTCACCTGGCGATGGATGGAGATAGAGACAGAGACCCACACTGGAGCACTGGACTGAGCTCCCAAGGTCCCAATGAGGAGCAGAAGGAGGGAGAACATGAGCAAAGAAGTCGGACCAGGAGGGGTGCACTCACCCACTGAGACAGTGGAGCTGATCTATTGGGAGCTCACCACGGCCAGCTGGACTGTTACCGAAAAAGCATGGGATAAAACTGGACTCTCTGAACATGGCGAACAATGAGGGCTGATGAGACGCCAAGGACAATGGCACGCGGTTTTGATCCTATGCAATGTGCTGGCTTGGTGGGAGCCTAGCCAGTCTGGATGTTCACCTTCCTAGATATGGACGGAGGGGGGAGGACCTAGGACTTACCACAGGGCAGGGAACTCTGACTGCTCTTTGGACTGGAGAGGGAGGGGGAGAGGAGTGGGGGGAAGGGGAGAGGGGTGGGAGGAGGTGGAGAAGAGTGGGAGGAGGGGGAGGGAAATGAGAGGCTGGGAGGAGGTGGAAATTTGTTTTTTTTTCTTTTCTTTATTCTCCTTTTATCAATAAAAAAATAAAATAAAATAAAAATCAGGATGAAAATGCTTTGAAGAAACATAAAAGCTGTGCTTAACATCAAATATTGTGTCTTTCTTATTCTTTCCAAGCTGTGTCAACTAGATGGTGAGATCATACATCCAAACAGTGCATTGGGTAAAATGTTGATTGAGAATCTACTGTATACAGGACCTGAGATGAAGTCATGTTGGTTCATATTATTTCTGTCCTGTGTTGATTTAGAGTAAAACAGACAAGTTTAATATTTTGAACCTAATTCCTAGTTATTATGTCTTATCATATCTCTAAGCCTTGAAATGCTATTTTTGATTTGTTGATGCTTGCAAGCTAACTCTGAGAAGAGACATTTCAAGTCTGTGGACAGTCCTCATAGATCATATGTCACCACTACAGTTGAACACATCTAGACAAGGCTTTAGGAGGACAGATATTTGCTTGCTTTTCTAGAGTCTACCTTTGTCTCACAAGGATGGGTTTAATGAAGGATTCTGAGTTCTCCAGGGTTTGCCATGCTGCTTTAGTCTCTTGCTATTCAGAGTTGGTAGGGAATGCCTCCAACAGTTATCTTCTTATCACAGGAGAAAGGGGAGCAAAGTTGTCCTGGATATAGAGAAGTGTCAAATTTAAGATGACTGGAGCTTCACAGTGTATCTTCCTCTGTCAGGTTTGTCATGGACTCTCAAAACTAGTACCATGCTTTGTCTGTCTAAATCCCTGTACATGCTTACGATTTAAATGCTTTAGTGAGAAAGTCATAAAATAAGTGAAGTTGTATGGAAGTAAAATGACACATCTGCCATAAGCCACAAATCACAAAATAAACATTCCCATCCCTCTAATCATCCATGAATAAAATTAATTGACAGAAAACAAATCCTAATACACAAGTCCTGTAAGTTTTACCTATGCCACTGAATGAAGAAAAACAATTGTGTTCAGAAAAATACAAACTCTTTTTCCAAATGTTCTATCATATTCCTTTAAAATATTATTAGTGTACACGTGTTTTGCATAGAAGCATTCAAAAGAGATGATGATAAAAATATACATGCAGGGTGGTGGTGGCATATGCTTTAATACAAGCACTCAGGAGGCAGAGGAAGGTAGATCTCTGTGAGTTCGAGGCCAGTCTGGTATACAAGAGCTAGTTCCAGGACACGGTTCAAAGCAACAAAGAAACCCTGCCTTTAAAAAAATCCAAAAATATATATACATACTAATGAAAACTATTAAAGATTTAATTGGCTTAAAGTTTTCTTCAAAGAATATTATAATTGTTAATCATACTTTAAACCATTTACTAGAGATTTTCAATGAACAAACTTTCCTCAAAGAACCAGTTATAGTTTGTACAAGATATAAGATAAGGTGATAAAAAAGGAGAAATGTTATTCTTCAATACAGAGAGAACAAACAGAACCAAACTGGTGGCTTTAATGATGAAGCATTAGCATAAGTTATGAAAAATGCCTGAAGGAGCCAAAAGTAGAGCATAAAATAAACGAAGAAAGAAACTCAAAAAGAAGAATATTGATTTGAGGAATGAATAAAAGCTTAAGGTAGAAAAGCAGAATAAAAGTGGGAAAGGTACATGATCTATGGAAATATGACAACTACCTGTTTTCTGGAGCAAGAACTCCAGAGAAGTGAGGCAGAACTGTTAAGATGCCCATTAAAGTTGGAGTTCATCATAACCAGCAACTATGGGAAGATTCATTAATTTTTATTTCATGTATAGAAATGTTTTGTCTGAGCCGGGCAGTGGTGGCGCACGGCTTTAATCCCAGCACTCGGGTGGCAGAGGCAGGCGGATCTCTGTGAGTTTGAGACCAGCCTGGTCTACAAGAGCTAGTTCCAGGACAGGCTCCAAAACCACAGAGAAACCCTGTCTCGAAAAAACTAAAAAAAAAAATTGTCTGCACTTCTGCATGTATAACATGTGTGCAGTCTCAACAGAAGTAAAAGAAGCACATCCTAGCCCTTGTAACTGTAGTTGAAAATGGTTGTGAGGCAGCATGTAGGGGCTAAGAACTGAACCCAAGGCCTATTCAAGAGCACCAAGTGTTCATAACTGTTGAGCCATCTCTTGAGCCCTAGCAATTGTTAGGCATCATGAGTTTTGTTTTTGTGATTGAGACCAGGTGTCGTGTAACGCACACTGGCTTCAAATTCACTAAGTGGACACTTGGACTTCTGATCTTCTTGCCTCTACCTCCTGTGTGCAAGGATTACAGGAATGCACCACCACAGCTACCTCATGCAGTACTATGGAGGAGAACCAGGGCTTTGTGAATGCTAGAGAAGAACTTTGCCAACTGAGAAACATCTCAGACCCCATATATGAACTGTAAAGGTCCTCAGTGAGTCTAATGAAGCCAGGCATTGACAAGACTGTCAGATGAGGGCTTCTTTGAGCTCTTGAAGAAGAGAACACCACCCAAAAATCATGAACTCATAATCACTACACCTCTGGCTAGCACATGATATACCCTAACTACAATGAACTTGACTGGAACTTCAAATAGAATGCATATAATCTTTTCATACTGACCTGCACTAATTCATCAGAATGCTACAGTTGTACTCTATATTGACATAGAACCAAAGGTCTCTGGGTGCAAATAACGGATTAGGCCATAAAAAACACTAAAATTCAAAAAAGCACATTTATTTTTCTACACAGAAGCTTCAGTTAAAAAGATCTCTCCCATAAAACATTACGTTTTGAGATAGTTTTCTCCCTCACCTGTGTTTCCTTACAAGGCTGGAAGGAGAAGTTCTGCAGGAGTTTAGTGAGAGCAAGTTTCATGTTCATGAGAGCAAACCTCATGCCAATGCAGTTCCTGGGTCCATTCCCAAAGGGCATGTACACATAAGGATTGATGCTGCCCTTGTTCTCCTTGCTGAACCTGGAGATACACAGTAATGACAAGTTAGCAAATGACAGAAACATAAGAGCTACATACAAGAATTTCCCTTTAGACACCTGACCAGTAGCATACAGATGAGAATTGTACACAAAATGTCCTTTCTAACCCCCTTGTCCTATAGACTTTCCATATGGTCAATGAAACAAATGCTGTCCGAGAGAAAATGCATCCTATGTGCCCACTAGTGTAATAGTGTTGTTATGGGTTATAGGCAATCAACCACTGCCTGATTGAATTGGAGTTCCAATTTATAGGGGGATATTAATGCCAGATACTATAAACCTGTTCAAACTCTGCTGGGTAGGGTGGTCATAGGCTCTATGGGAGAATGTACTACTGTTGCTTTGCTAAGTGGACACAGTATCAAACTGTCTCCTGAATATTCATGTTTATACAAAAAATGAGTGCTGCTATTAGTCTTGGTCAGAGAAGCTTCTGATTGCAGTGGAGACAGTTAACACATAGACTCATTACTGGTCAAGATGCTGAGAATGAGTGACGGTGGAGTGCTCAGAACTTCATGGGACATCTGTATCATCCCCTCCAAGGCTCATGGAACATCTCAGAAGACAGGGCAGAATGACATAAGAGCCAGGGAATGAAAGGGCGTGCTCTGAAACACTATCTTCTGGAGCCGACACAGCCAATGTACTCATGAACTCCCAGCATCTGTGGTTGCCTACACAAAGCTAGACCATGTTGATACAGTCCATCAAGAATGGTGGAGGGAGTTCAAGATATTTCACCTCAGTAAGCAATTTTGGACATGAATAGTTGTTGGGGAGTGCAGCCGGGCCCTCTGCAGGATTCCAATCAAATGTCCCTAAGGGAGTTGGCAGCAGGCAGGGAGGCGAGCGGGCCAATCAGCGGCGGCGGCTCGCGCCCCGCCCCCATGTTGGGCCCGGCGGCCCCGCCCCGCGCAGTTGTTTGCGGCTCAGTAGCGCCAGCCTGACCACTAAGGTCACTGTGCGGCGGCGGCGCGGCGGCGGCGGAGCTGCGAGCGCGAACCCGGGGCGGCCGCCCAGCGCCAAGTCGGTGAACACGGACTAGCTGCGGCACCAGGTCATGATCAACTAGTTCCTGCTGGCCGCGGGCTGCGCGGCCGACCAGGCGCAGCAGCTGCCGCAGGCGGCGCACTGGCAATTCAAGACTGCCCTGAGCACGTTCTTCCAGGAGAGCAACATTCCCAAGAGCCACCACCACCACCCGCAGATGATGTGTACTAACAGCAACACCCCTGCCACACCACCTAACTTCCCTGATGCACTAGCCATGTTCTCCAAGCTTCGAGCCTCTGAGAGCCTGCAGAACAGCAACAGCCCCATGACAGCGGTGGCCATCTCGCCCCCTGCAAACTTCAGCCCCTTCTGAGCAGCATCCCCACCCAACCACCAGACGTCCTGGATCCCACCCTCTTCCCCCAACTCCTTCCATCATCTGCACTGCCCACAGCCCACGTGGCCCCCTGGAGCAGCACAGGGGCCCACTCAGCAGAAAGCCATGGCAGCCATGGACGGCCAGAGGTGAGACTGGATGGCACTGGGCTGGAACAGGGGCAGTCCAGGGTTGTGGGGACACAGAGCAGGGCTAGGGAGGGGGGGGGGGGACACGAGGGCGGGGTTTCTTGAAGATCGCACTGGAAGATTTTATAAGAGAATTTTTGTGGGTGAGGGTACAGTAAACGTCATGAGCCACTTGGCTTCTTCAGGAGTTTCTCTTTGGAAAAGTTTTTTCCTCTTTTTAATATATAACTATAATATATATGAATATAAATGTATGTGAGAGGGGCCTGCACGTGAGGGAATCTCTCCTTGTCAACACCTTCCTCTGCCTAATTTGGGGTAACAAGGTTGCTTATAGTCAGATGGAGTGAGTTTGCAGCTGGGTGGATATGCTGCCTTTAAAGTCAGGTCGGCCATTAGGAGCCCCCCCCCCCAAACGGAGGTCCCAAAAGGGTCATGTTGGAATCATTGACTTTCCTACCCCATCATTGGTAGATGGCGTTTTCATCTCAGCTGGTGATGGCCTCGGTGGCTCTGAAACTCATCACCCTGTCCCCAGCTGAGTGTGCTGAGCTCCTAGGACTGAAGAGTTGGCTGACCTCTGAGTGGACACTTTGCTGTCCCATCCCTTACTGTCCTCGCTGTCCCACAGGTCTCCAGCCTCTGGCTATCCACAGAGGAGGAGAACTCAGGAGAGCCCTTTGGATTGAGTCCCTAGATTAAAAATCACATCTCACCAGGGTGCAATTTCTATTTAAAAACTTAAAGACTTTTCTAGCTTCAAAAAAAAAAAAATAGTTGTTGGGGCATGGGGATTTTCTCTTCAATGGTGTAGCCTTGGTGATTTGTCCATACTCCAATGAATAACTCCTAGACCTACACTTATACAAGCAACCATAATTAACTCATGAGTCACAAGCAATAAAGAACTCATGAAAACAGGAGGAAGTCCATATGGGGACAAGCAAGGATTCAGAAAGTGTGGGAGGGAGAAAAGACAGAGTAATGTCAGATAACAATGTCCAAAATACATTATATATGCATGTAGTTGTCCATGAACGAAAAAGGAGAGAAAACAAAATACATCTTTAAATCTGAAAGTTCATTCAGCATAATGCTGGGTTCCATGCCTAAAAAGCACATGTCAGTCAGACTGGTAGAAAATGGGTTCCTGTCTCACAATTCAGTCAGTTATTTGCTACTTGGGGAATGAGGGGAAAAAAACACACTCAGTATTTAAATTGTCACATTTTCCTGTCTCTCTTCCTCTATCCTCTTTTGCTTCCCTTTCTCTGCAAAATGCAAATGGGTGCACAATCACATTTAGAGCATCATCCCATAACAGACACCATAGCATATATAGGCCATCATAACTCAAAGTGGGTTCCCATTCCTGGGATCCTGGTACCTTTCAGGGCGGAATTCTGCAGGCTCTGGCCAGTACTGTGGGTCATGGTGAAGAGCATAAACTGGTATAATCACTACAGACCCTTTGGGAACATGTACACCATCGATTTCCACATCCTGTTTACAGAATCTGTCAAGTCTCAGACCAAATGGGTATAATCTGAGGGTTTCATTCAGCACCATGTCGAGGTACTCCATCTCCATCAATTTATCATAGTTGGGAGGTGCCTGGGAAGAAAGAAAAAGTTTTGTGCTGAGATTTTACATTAACATTCAATAGGTCTGCATTGTACCTTTGCGTTCTCAGTAGTTCCAAAATTGAGCGCAGCATTTAAAAAGACCTAGGTACTTACAATGCATTTTAAAGGGATTTTTAATAGTTTTATTTTATGTGTGGAGGTGTTTTGTGTACGTATATGTATATGAAACCTATGAGTGTAGTGCCCACAGATGTCAAAAGAGGATATCATAACCCTTGTGACTGGCATTACAGGCAGTTGAGAACTGCCACCTGGGTGCTGGAAATCAAACCTGAATGGATCCTCTAAAAGAGTAGTCATTGAGGCATCTATCCAGTCTCTTACAAAGTGGGTAGAATAACTATCACTTCGGAATGGGAATACATCTCAATTACTGAAGTGTCTGCTATGCAAGGCTGAGGACCTGAGTTTAGACACACGCCATTCATAAAGCCAGACACAGTGGCACACGTCTTTAATCCCAGTGGAGGGGCAGAGAAATTGTGTTGGCTAGATAGCATAGCCAAATTGAAAAGCTCCAGGTTCAGTGAGAAACTGTGACAAAAAGCATGGTGGAGAGTGATTAATAATAATGCCCGTTGTAGGAATATGGCCTACATACACATGAACACACACACACAGGCACATAATGCACACACATGCGCACATATAAAGTCACATACATTCTCTCTCTCTCACGCACACACACACACACATACACACACACACACACACACACACACACACACCGCTGCACGTGATGAGAAGTTGTCTCTTTTTCCTTCTACTCCAAGCATCATCCATTCACCTTATTGGGCAGAGCCACATCGATCTCATCTTGCAGTTTCTTCTGGATATCAGGGTGAGTGGCCAGTGAGTGCAGGGCAAAGGCAAGGGTGCTGCTGGTGGTTTCATAGCCAGCAAAAATAAAGATAATTGCCTGGGCTGCGATCTCCATGTCAGTCAGGGCTGAAAGTAAGAAAATATTTCAGGAAAGTCGGGTCAGGGTGGACCAACAGAAAAGAGGTGAGGAGAGAGTCAGGCTCCCGTTTCCCTATAGATATATATGGAGAGTCCTTCAGTCACCCTGGGACTGTTATCAATCTGACATCCATGTGACAGAGTCAGAGAAGGGGAAGATTGCTTCAGCCATGGTGTTCCATGGTTTATGTTCTGTTCCTCATCATCATTAGGTAACTTCAAGACACATAGTTTATCCTATATTTAAGATTTATTTTTATTTTTATTACATGTATTTGTGTGTATGTAGGGGTGCTATATGTGGAGAGGTACCCATGGAGGCCAGAAGAGGGCATCTGATCCTCTGGAGATGGATTTTAGAAGCTTGTGAGCTTTCAGGCATAGGTACTGGGAACTGAACTACACCTCTCTGTTAGAGCTTAAGTTTTGTATGTGTGTGTGAACATCCATGTGTACAAGTTCCCACGAAGAGCAGAAGATGAATTGAGATACAGACAGTTATAATCCTTTTGCCATGAGTGCTATGATTCTGTTCTTGATAAATGCTTTCAACCAATTAATTTAAGTACTTACTACTAAATTAAAATTGGAATATAAGCCACAATTAGGGGTATTTTTTAAATTAACATCTTTTTAGTTATCAAAAATGAAAAAGTGTAACAAGAGAGACTGAGGGAGGAGGGTCTGCTTTTGCCCAGGCCCCCGAATAGATTACACCTGAAATAACCAAAGAGAAACTGTATTAATTAATTTACTGCCTCTTATTAACTAACTCTCACATCTTGATTTAACCCATTTTTATTAATCTGTATTTCAGCACAAGGTCATGGCCTACTGGGAAAGATACAGCATGGCTCCATGGCATCCCTCTCTCTGACTCTGCTTTCTTTCTCCCAGAATTCATTTCTGTCTTCCCTGCCTACCTAAGTTCTGCCCTATCAAAAGGCCAAGGAACTTTCTTTAATCAACCAATGAAAGCAACACATAGACAGAAGGATCTCCTATACCACATAAGGGCTGAGGAGTAGGTGGAGAGCTAGCCCAGCATGTATGAAGCCATGTGCTCCATCTCCAGCACTGTAGAAACTAGGCATGGTAGCATAAAAGTTAAGAGGTCATTCTCAGGCACACCATGACTGTGATGTCAGCCTGGGCTACCTAAGACCTGGTCTCAAAAGGAGAAGGATCTATAGAAGAATGTGGAGTTAACTGAACACATGAAAGGGTTTCAAGTGCACAGTCTAGAGAAAATTTAAACATGAAACACATGATGACTTTAGAAAGCAAACTTGGGATTCTAGAAGATCATATTGCTATATATAAGCGATTGTGTGCACTAGAAATAAGAAGATATGTAAGAAAGGAAGATTCCCTTTATATTAGCCTTTGATGCACACATGGAGAATTAAACCTGGAATTGGGATACCACCATTTTCCAACCATGACAAAAATAATGGTTTTAATTAAAACGTAAACCTATAAGAGAGGCTAGAGAGATGGATCAATGGGTAAGAGCTCTTGTTGCGCAAGCATGAGAACCTGAATTTGAATCCTCAGTCCCCATGTAAAAAGCCAAGTGTGGTAACACATGCCTCCTGTTACTTCAAATCCATGGATCACTGGGACCTGCTGACTGCCAGACTAGCTTCAGGTTTAATAATAGACCCTGTCTTGAAGAAATAAGGCAGAGAGTGATTGAACAAGACACTTGATGCCTTCTTCTGATAGCTATTCACACACCTAGAGGTATGTGAATGCACACACATTCATATGCCATCTGAAAAGGTAAAATTCTATAATTGCTTTTAAGTCTGTAAAATAATGAAGAGAAGCAATGTGCTTGTACAAAGAAGCTTTTCCCAGATACCACTTATCCAACACACAAAGAAAAGTAAATCTTCACTATAGATTAGTATAGAGTACTTGTACACCAGGGACTCCCAGAAAGCATCGGCACTATTTCTGTACATGTCTCCCTACTGGATGTAGACACAGTTATCTAGGCAGAGTTCCTAGTCAGTTCCTACTCTGTCTTTGAGGGAAAGACAAAAACATCACCTGTGAAGACCTAAGGAATATATAGAGACCAATGAGGACTCCCATCATAGCAACCCTTCATGTTTGGAATGAACTTGTGCCCACATGCTTCTAGAAAATTCCATGGAAATAATATCCATGTCCTTCTTTCAGTAACCTGACAGAGGTATGCTTCTGCTAAAAAAAAACCTTTCATATCATTTTTTGAGTGACCTGCTCAATCCCTGAGAGCTTCCTTGTCCATAGACCAAGTAGTCCTTGGTTACCTTTATGAGACTCTTTGTCTTCGGAATTATTTTGAGTGTTCATCATCAGCTGAAGAAAATCCACTCGGTGCTGGAAACAAAAGAGAAGTTGCAAAAATAGAAGGTCAATGGTGAGGTCAGAAGTCAGAGTTGGATCAGGAGTGCAGAAGCTTAACTTCCTTCCTGCTAATGTAGCTCACTTAAATTTGCAATGTGGCTGGGGTTGCTTGAGTGATCATAGAACAAAAGCACCAGTGGCTAAACAAGGAAGCAATCCAACTGACCTATCAACCACTCTTACAATAAATTACAAAGGATACAACTTTAAACAATAACTTTGATTCTTTGAAACCAAAGTTTTTGAAGAAGATGAAAATAGGATTCCCCTTTTAATTATTTTTCTCTATTATTAGAGAATTTCATCGAAGTATACAATAAAATATGGCCATACGTACCCCACAATTTCCTCCGTTCAATTCCTAATATACCCTTATAAGATTTCCCCATGCAAACATCATGAATTTTTCTTTTTATAACCCAATGAGTCCAACTGGTGCTGTCAATATATGATTGACTGTATGAGAAACCTACGCAGGCCACACCCACCCTCTGAAGTCATCAAAAGCCAATAGTTTCTCAATTAGAGGTCAGACTTTGAAAGTTCCTCTCTCATCTAAGGTGGAGATTTGGCGATGTTGATCTTACATGGGTCTCGTACTTTGCCTTATTTTTAATTTCAATCCTTATGTAAGGCTCTCTTGTTTTCATTTCTATTGCTAAGGGGTAATTTCTGGATTGTTCTCAATCAGTTTTCAAAACTCCATCTCTTCATCCTCCAGAAATATAAATGCTCTTTCTATCTTTCTAAATCTGGTCTTCTCGGTCTACCTTTAGTGACAGAAGAAGGGAAACACATAACTCACATGTTCACAGTCCAACCCATTAACAATTCCTGTACCTCTCATTAGACAACCACTTTTTACCTTCTGTTTAGAATCCAGGCGGTTTTCTGTCATTCTGCTCACAAATTTTTTGAAAAATGCTATTGAATCTTTTGAAAACATGGAGACATTTAACATCTCATATATTGGGATGAGGAATGGAAAGAGAACTGGAAAAGAAAGATAAAGAATAAGTTTTACTGGAAATGCAAGTTTCATTTAGAGAAATCATGACGCAATCCAAAGAATAAGTAACCAGTGTCTCAAGCAAACCATTCTCTCTGTGACTTTTCTCACACTAGGTCACCACCATAATGCTCCTTCTGTACTTGGGAGTAGCCATAGGAATAAATCTGACTCTTGGTTTAAACTCTGCTCCTGAAGTTTGTGTGGATCCAAAATACAGACAAGGACCAGTGACTTGATTCAACAGCTAAAGAGTCCTGCAGAAAAGCCAAAGAGCCTTAATTTGATCCCTGCATTCCATACCGTGGAAGGAAAAAACCAACCAACTACTGTAATTGACCTCTAATCTCTACATGTCACACAAATACAAAGACAGTCACATGCACACACACAAACACACACACACACACACATGGGGAGAAGGAAAAGAGAGGGAGGGAGACAGAGGCAGACAGAGAGAAAATGTGGGATATTTGTATATACTGTGTGAAGATGTCATCATGGTTGGTTTAATAAAGAATTAAATGTCCAGTAGTTAGGCAGAATTGAATGGGCAAGGCTTCTTGGGAAAGAGAGGAACTCCAAGAAGAAGTAAGGAAGAGAGATGCCAGGGAAGCACTGAAGAAGTCAGATGTGGAATACAAAGGAGAGCAAATCCCAGCACTCGGGAGGCAGAGGCAGGCGGATCTCTGTGAGTTCGAGACCAGCCTGGTCTACAGAGCTAGTTCCAGGACAGGCTCCAAAGCCACAGAGAAACCCTGTCTCGAAAAAGCAAAAAAAAAAAAAAAGGAGAGGTAACCAACCCACAAGACAGAACATAGATTTAAAAAAACAGGTTAATTTAAGTAGTAAAAGATGGGAAAAATCTAAGCTACCACCAAGTTTTCATAATTAACACTAAGTCTCCATGTCATTATTTGTGAGGTGGCAAGTCAAAGAAAAGTTTAACTACACACATGCAAACACACACACACACAAATAAGTAAATAAAAAATTTATTGTTATCTAATAAATATGTAATAAAGAAAGAAAAGGCCAGATAGCATTTGTTTCTCAACTGACATGATATAGTTTTGTTTAAACTAGCACCAAAAAGGATCTGAGGAAAGTCAGAGGTATTTACAAATTAATCAATACATTCTTATTAAATAAAAAATATGTCAAAGAACTCCAGGAGGTGACTGGAAAATTTCTTGAGACACAATTTCATTATAGAGTACATGCCTAGCATGCATGAGATTCTAAAATCTCCTCCACAAAGCAAAGAAACTGAAAATGTCTTGAAAGAGTATGAAATGAAGATACCCCAAGATTGTGCAGAGAGGCTTACAGCCTTAAAATTTTAAATCTCAAATAATCAAACTTAACATTATAAAATAAAATTTTAACAATAACGAACTCTAGGGATGGAGAGAAGAATGAGTGATAAAATACTTGTTGTGCAAGCACAAGACCTGAATTTGGTACCCAGCACCTCTCTAAAGCCAAGTTCAAAAAAGGTGACCCAAACTCAGAAAGAGAGGAAAATCACATGATCTCCCTCACTTCCAGAGTCTAGCCTATAATGAATAAATGTAAATATGTGAACAGGTGTAAGTGGATACGGAATAATACTCAAAAGGAGACCAGGAAAGGATGATATTAGATGTTGAGGAAAGGTGGAATGTAGGCAAAAGGTCACATGAGATGTGGATAGAAAAGTAACTGACAGAGAAAGTATTAAATCCTAAATGAAATACCACTGTTAATGGTACCCAGAAAATACACAAAAAATACTACAAGGTCTGAAGAGATGGCTCCAAAGGTAGCACTGATGCTCTACAAATGACCCAGGTTTGATTCCCAGAACCCACGTGGTTGCTCTCAACCATGTGCAATTCCAGTTACATGGAATTCAATGCCCTTTTGTGGCCTCAGCAAGAACTTCATGCATGTGGTACACATTTACGCAAGCAAAACACCATATACATAACATAAAAATATATAAATCTTTTGAAAATGTCAAAGCAATTCAGCAATGTAAAAGACATCACCTAAAAGTAGAAAAAAAACACATCAACTTTTTTTTTTTAAATTGAAATGGGACTGGGGAAAAGCTCATTAAAACCACAGGTCAAGCATACAGGACATTCACTAAGTGGCAGTGATCAAAGTCTGGGAGAGCCAAGTGTTGAGTGGATCATGGAGAAACTGGAACTCGCCTACATTTCTAGAAGGCATAGAAAATGCTACTACTACTGTGGGAAAACATATGCTCGGTAGTTTAAGGTGTTAAACGTGGGATTACTTTGTGACTCAGCAACAATGATTCTGAAGGTATACCCCCAAAACATAAAAATTACAGAGCTACAGTACTGAAAACAGCCTTCTATTGGCATAAAAACAGGAAGACCAATAGAACCAAAAGAAAAAAAGACCCAGATACTAAACTACACACCTTCGAAAACCTGATGTTTGACAAAGAAGCAAAAAATACCAAATGGAAAAAAGAAATTATGTTTTTTAAGTGGTGCTGGCATAACTAGATATCAATATGTAGACCCATATCTATAACCATGCACAAAACTTAGGTCCAAATGGATCAAAAACTTCAACATAAAGCCAGCCACACTTATAGAAGAGAAAGTGGGAAGTGCACTTGAACAAACTGGCACAGGGACCACTTTCTAAATATAACCCCAACAGCACAGACACTGAGAAAAACAATTAATAAATGGGACATCCTGAAACTGAAAAGCTTCTGTAAAGCAAAGGACACGGTCAATAAGACAAAACCACAGCTTACAGAATGGGAAAAGATCTTCACTAACTCCAAATCAGACAGAGTTTTGATCTACAAAATATACAAAGAACTCGAGAAATTGGTCATCAAAAGAACAAATAATCCAATAAAAAATGAAATACAGACCTAAACAAAGAACCCTCCACAGAGGAATCTAAAATGGCTGAAAGAAATATTCAACATCCTTAGTCATCAGAGAAATGCAAATCAAAACAACTCTGAGATTGCATCTTACACCTGTAAGAATGGCCAAGATCAAAAACACGGATGACAATTTATGCTGGAGAGGTTGTGGGGTAAGGGAACACTTCTGCATTGCTGATGGGAATGCAAGCTGGTACAGCCCCTTTGGATTTCAGTGTGGCAATTTCTCAAAAAAAAAAAAGGAAATATCATTCCTCAAAACCCAGAAATACCACTTTGGGGTATATATCAAAAGGATACTTAACCGTGCCACAAGGATATGTGCTCAACTATGTTCATAGCAGCTTTGCTTGTCATAGTCAGAACCTGTAAACAACCTAAATGTCCTTTGACCAAAAAGTGGATAAGGAAACTGTAGTTCATTTACACAATGGAGTACTACACAGCAGAAAAAAAAAAACCAACACCTTGAATTTTGCAAGCAAATGGGTGGTGCTAGAACACATTATATTGAGTGAGATAACCCAGACCCAGAAATACAATTATCATATCTACTCACTCATAGGTGGTTTTTAAACATAAAGCAAAGAAAACCAGACCACAAATCACAATCCCAGAGAACCTAGATAAAAATGGGGATTCTAAGAGGGACATAAATAGATCTAATCTACATGGGTAGTAGAAAAAGACAAGGTCTCCTCAGAAAATTGAGAGTAAGGGTTTTTGGCAGAGGGTTGGATGGGAGGGGAGAGGCAGGGAGGGGAGAAGAGAAAAATGTAGACCTCAGTAAAATTCAATAAAATAAAAAAAAACAAAAAAAAACATATTCAAACAGACCCTCGTAAGCAAATGGTCATAGCAGCCAATTTCATGGCAAATAGGGAATACCAACATCACTTTCCATCACAACAGATATTAAATATTACTTATTAATAAACACAGGAGACAGTGACTCTTGCTTAAATTTGAGGGGTGCTAAATAATAAAGACTGCCACAGAAACGAAATAGTCTATGATCCCACTGATGTGAAATACTCAGAAAATGTAAATATACAGAAAGTGAATTGATGGTTGCTCAGGTCAAGGCTGCTTGAAGGATGATGGGGCAAACGTGCAGCATGACTAGAACAGAGTCCTCTGCAGGTGACATTGGTAACCGGCCGTGTAGATAGATCATCAGTCAGTGCAGAGTCCTAAGTGATCAACATGCTATGAATAAATGACTGTTGAGTGCTGAGCCCTATATGGAGCATCTGTATCAACACTCCCACCACTCCAGGCTCAAAGAACATCATGAAGGAAGGTGTGGGAATAATGTAAGGGCCAGAGAGGGATGGTGTGAAATGCCATATCCGAGACATGGCATGAACAATCTTGAACTGATCACCCATGAGATCATGCCAATAATATTTGTCAGCATCCTAACAGGCAGTATTGATTGGACTCACTAGGTGACCAAAAAAATGGGAAATAAACTGGGAGAAAGATGTGTTGTGTTGTCTGCGGGAATTGGGAGGTGAGAATGAGGGGAGAGTATAATGAAGGTAGATTGTATACCTATGTTATATTGTCAAAGGATAAATAAAAGAATTCTAAAACTAAGCCAGACAGGGCATCACTATGCATTCAAGACCAGCCTAGTCTATACAGCAACATTCAGACAAGCTATAGCAATATAGTGAGACCCTGCCTAAAAGAAAACTGAAGTTCTAAAACAAGAGTAATGGAATACATGTTTTTGAAACCACTATAAAATGTTGGACTGTGCCTTTAAGAAGGTAAACTGTATTCCAATAGAGCTGTTAGCTGTGAAGTGTGGGGACTAGACGGCAGAACTGACAAACATGGCCACACACAAGGTCAGTGGGTCAAAAGGCAGAGGAACCATCATACGTACTTATTGACAAGAAAAACGGCTCAAAAAAATCTATTTTTAGGAACTTCTTAGTCTTTTCTGTAAAAGGGTCCTTTGGGTTGTTGAGGGAATCGACGCTCACACCAAATGCTGTGCTCGTGATCACATCCATGCTGTAGGCCCCAAACACTCTGAGGAGAGAGAGACATGGGATTTACCACATGCAGCAAGAAGCCTGAAATATTCAGATCCTTGGCCAAGACAGGGTAAATCACCTCATCTCAGCATTGACCAAGTACCTTCCCCTCCTACCCAACCCCTATTTTTGTGAGCTGGGCACTCTCATGTTTCTTTCTCAAATGTACATTTGTCCCCCTGTGTCTAAAAGGAAAGAATGAGCGGCTGGACATGTGAACTACTCACTCTTTCATGTTGAAATGCTTGCCTTTCTCTGCCTCTCTTCTCAAGTATTTTACCAAAATATCTCCATATTCTTCAATGATGGGGAACATCTAAGCACAAAACACAGAGGCATCCACGGTTGTTACGTGTGGAGACTCAAGTCACACAAACATTTCAACTAACAGTCCTTTTAGTCACCTCTTTGAGTTTTCCACTGGTGAAGGTGGGAGACAGCAAGGCTCGAAGTCTCTTCCACTCCTCATCCCTAGATATGCCAATGGCCTTACTCATCATTCCCACCGGTCCTATAGCCTAGAGTCCAAAAAAATACAAATAATTGCTCTTTGTAAGACAAGAAGTCTCCATGGTTTCAAAAGTACTAAATGGATATTGTTGTATAACAACTAGTTACTGACTGTTTGCTATAGATCAAGCCTTACGCTAGATGAAAAAATAGTCAGAATTTACTCACATCCTGTAAGAAATCAGGTGATCACTGGGCTACTTCCTGTTGATATTTCAAACCTTTATATTACATGATTCTTCTAAACATAAATCTCTCTGTGGTTGGAAAATTGTTTTCAGAGGTGGGAGTAAAGATGGGAACAAGAATTTTAGTAGATTCTCCAGAGCTATGCAGATGGCAAATGGCTTGGTGATAGGATAGTAAGTTAACTGTGCATCAGACAATTTCACTTGCACAGTATTTAAATGGTTTTTTGATATGGTATGCGTGTGTTTGTGTGTATCAGTGTGTGTGTGTCTGTCTGTGTGTGTGTATCGGTGTGTGTGTGTGTGTGTCTCTCTGTGTGTGTGTGTGTGTCTCTCTCTGTGTGTGTGTGTGTGTGTGTGTAGGTTAGAGTGCAGTGTGCATGCCCATTTGGAGACCAGAGGCCTGGCATGTTCCTCTATAACTCTCTAGTAACTTTTTGAGCCAGAGTCTCTCAATGAATCTAGAATGTTCTAGCTTGGCTAGAGTACATTGGTAGCAAGCCCCTAGGGCCTATCTATTTCCAAACACAGCTCTGAAAGTTATGTCCAGGTTATATGTGATGTCAAAATCCAAACTCTGGTTTTTACCCACTGAGCCATCCCCTTAGTCTGAGACACTTAAAGGATTTTGTGTTTGAGTTTTCAAGATGTATTTTAATATTTTATACATGGCTCTCTGTATGTGTGTATGAATATATACACATGTGTGTGCAGTGTATTCAGAAGCTGAAGAAGCAAGTTGGAGCTCCTGCAGCTGAGTTACAGGTACTTATGAGTCCATGGATATGGATGAAGACAACCAACTCCTCATCCTCTTTCAGAACTTTCAGCCACTAAGTCATCTCTCTGAATCTGGTTTGTTTGGTTTGGGGTTGTTTGTTATTTAGAAATAGTGCCATAAATTTTTTCCTTAATTCTTTATGCAGTGATAAAAGAATAAACATCATTCCATTTTTCTGGTGGGAACTTCCTTCTATCTTCCACAATTTATAGAACGTGAAGTCTCCCAACTACCCTTATAGTAAAATATTTGTCACATTAGAAAGAAATGAAAATGGCTTCCCTTGATGAAGGGCAGCTGAAAACTAGCCCTTCAGCCAACTTCACCAGATGATCAAAGGCTGAATGAGGATTTAAGAGATGGCTCAGTAGGTAAATGTGCTTGTTGCTAAGCCCAACAACCTGAGTTCAATCTCTAGGACCTATGGCATAGAGAGAGCTAATAGATTTCCCCAGATAGAACAGTGGGATGGTTATGGTTTAAAAGAGAGAGGGGTGTGAGAGAGAGAACATTGAACAAAGTATCATATCTCACATTAAATTAACATAAATAAAGCTTTAGATTTAAGAGCTAATCTCAAAAAGATATAATTTGTACACAAGAAGATCCACACAGAAGGGCCAGGTTAATAATCATCAGATTTGACCCTGACAACACCATCCACTGAGAAGAGAAATGGATATACAAGGTGAAGAGAGGAAGGCAGGCTGTACATGGAAGCTAATGGATTACTAAGAGGGAAATGCAGGTAAAGAAGCAGCTCTCTTTTTTGAGTGTTTGTCACCACACAAATCTAGACCTGTGATAAACTGTACTAACCCACAGAGACATAAGAAAAGACCCATGAAACAAAAAGGGTAAACACAATTTAGATGACAACAGTGTCCATCTACAACTGGATCACAATAATTTAGTACATTTACACTCCTCACTAGCGAAATGACTACTTATATCCTGCTTGCATGTTATTATGGAGACCATTGGGAATATATATTTATTTCTTTCATTCAATTAAAGAAGTAGCCAGGTCATGGTGTTGTACACCTTTATACTATAACTCAGGAGACAGAAGAAGGCAGATCTCTGTGAGTTTGAGGCCAGCCTGGTCTACAAAGTAAATTCCAGGATAGTCAAGTTTATATTAGAAACCCTGTCTTGAAAGAGACAAAAAAAAAGTTCCACAACACAGTCTCAGTAGACAGCACTGGCACATGCTTTTAAATACAGCACTTGGAAAGCAGAGGCAGGCAGATCACTGAGTTAGGGCAATCTTTGTTTATAGAATGGGTTTCAGGAAAGTTGGGTCTACACAGAGAAAAACTGTCTCCAAAAATTCAATAAGTAAAATATAAAGGTTTGCATTATTAAAGGAGGTAGCTTGGGTGATGGCACAGTTGTTAAAGGTGCTTGCTGCTCTTTTGGGGGAACCAGGTTCAGTTCCCAGCACCCATATTAGGTTACTCACAACTGCTTGAAACAGCAGATAAAAAGGATCAACTCATATTCTCTTCTGGCCTCCACAGGAACCTATACACTTATGGCATTCAGCCATATGGACACAATACAAACACATCAATAAACAGAGCAAAAAATGAATCTTTCATTTTTTTTTAATTAAAAAAGGAAGTTACTTACCCGTCGGTTTGTGAAGACAGTATAGAATTCCTTTACAAGTACATTCTTGATCATGTCTGGGTCTGTGATAATAAACATGGGTGTTGGACCATCAAACAACCTGTATGGGGAAAACAACTAATTAATCAATAGTGATATTTTATTTATGTTTATAAAAATGCTTGACTGAAGGCCAGAAGATAAAACTAATCTACTAGAGGTAAGGTGGTGGTGTAACACACCGTTAATCCCAGGATTTGGGAGACAGAGGCAGATTGATCTCTGTGAGTTCAAGGCCACACTGGGCTACACAAGATCAATGCAGAAAGAGATCCAGGTGGTAGTGGTTCACACTTTTAATCCCAGCCTTAGAGAAGAATATAAACTGGTATGAGACAAGAATTTGCTCTCTTTCAGTCTGAGGATTTCATAGAGTTAAGAGCTCTCTAGTGGCTTGGCTACTTTGCTTTTCTGATCTTCAGATAAAAGTCCAATATCTATCTCTGGATTTTTATCATTCACACCACATTTGGCACCCAATATTTGGGATACAAATTCACACACAATAAAAAGCCATTTGCCCAAGGCTTTTTAATGCTGTGGAATAAGGATCTTGTACTGTAAAGATTTGTTACTCATATTGGTTTAATTAAATGCTGATTGAACAGTACCTAGGCAGAAAGCAAAGCTGGGACAACCAGATTAGGAGAATTCTGGGAAGATGAAAGGTAGAGAATCAATCACAAATCAGATGCAGGAGAAGCAAGATGAGAATGCCTTACAAAGAAAATGTACCAAGCCACGTGGCTAAATATAGACAAGAATTATGGGTTAATTTAAGCTGTAAGAGCTAATTAATAATAAGCCTGAGCTAATAGGCCAAACAGTTTATAAATAATATGAACCTCCATGTGTTTCTTTGGGCCTGACAGCTGTAGGATCAGGTGGGACAGAAACATCTGTCTACATTAACCCAAGCCAGGTTCTGAGTGGTAGCCCCAAATCTAGACATTGATTCTCACATTACATGACTCTCACTGGTTATAGTTATACATGTTCTCAAATGAGATTCTAGTTTAACATAAGAGTCTGATCATGGATACAGTGGAAGCTTTGTAAAATAACAGGTATGTCAATCAAGACAAAATGAGTCACTTAAAGAGAAAACATTTCTGAAAGACATCATAATTAGAAATCACAAGTGGAATTTTTAAGTCTACATGTGACTATATGAGAGTTGCCTATACCATTTTCTATGATTTTGCCCATTTAAATATGGCAAGGGCCTGGAGAGGTGGAACCTCAATTAAGAGCACATATTGTTTTTGCAAAGGACCTGAGTTTGGCAGCCGGACCCATGTTGGTTGGCTCACACCCACCTGTAACTCCAGCTCCAGGCTGATAATTCCTCTGGCCTTCCTGATAATCAGCAATCATGTGCAGACACACACACACACACACACACACACATGCACACAAGCACACACACATATATAATAAAAGCAATAGAAACATGTTTAACAATAAAATATTCAACTAAAATTCATAATTAAATCCTTAAAACAGAACATTAAATATAATATAAAATATTTTAAACTAGAAACAAATCCTTTACATTAAAACTTGAAATAAAAAATTAATCTTGAAAATAATAAAATATTTCGGTATCTGGGCCTGGGATACAGCTCAGTGGTAGAAGTATTGCCTAGAGTGCACCACGCGCTGGTTTTGATACATTGAGCTTTAAAACAAATGAAAGTACAAAATTTAAATGAGGCTCCTTTCCAACTTCTCAAAGACTTAGATAACATAGAAATGAGAGCAGATAAAACATTAGAGCCAGGAGGAGGAGAGAAGACCTGCAATACTATCTTCCATATTCTGGAATTCCCTGCAGCTAGGACAACCTCTGCAACCCCTGTGGTTGTCAACATAACTGTAGGAAGTTCAAGGTCCTGCACCTCTGAGGACTTGTACACAGCTAGCTTCTGGGGTGGGAAATGAAAATGGCCCAATCAAGACCAGTAAAATCCCTGGGATCTATAAGGTGGAGTGAGAGAACTGAGTGCCACAAGTTGTCCTCTGAGCTTTACATGTGCTCCATGGGACATATGTCCGCCTGTGATAAATGAACAAGTATAATAAAAAATAAAAAAAAATAGGTGCTGTGGGAAGGCAAGAAGTCTAGGTCACTGGTGGACCATTGGTAAATTGTTCACGTGCTTCTAAATAGCCTCTCACTCACTCATGGCTCTGTAAGTCAGTCCATTAAATTCATTGGCACACACAAAACTAATAAAAATGTAAGAGAAATATTACATATAAAAACTATATTGGGTCCAAGTATGACACACCCTTAATCATCACACTTGGAAGGCAAAAGGAGATGAATTTCTGAGTTCAAGACAAGCCTGGTCTACATAATGAGTGACAGAACAGCGAGGGCTACATATAGAGATTCACTTTTTATAAAAGCAATAAATGAATAAATAAAAAAGATATTAGGTCAGTGAAAAGCTTAAAAAAACACTATCAAGTGTTGACAAGCAATAATATTGCAAGGAGACAGTCACACAGGGTCATTGGACAGACAGCAAATCTAATGTTGGTACTGAATGACATGGTCTTTATGGGGTGTTCATCTCAGCAGATCCCTGTGTTAAGAATGGATGAGAAGAGATGAAGAGGCAAGAAGAGCCAGAGCCTCTTCCCACTTGTTTCTGTCTCATAACATAATGATGATACCTACTCCAAAGCTCTACCCAAACTCCAGCATCAGCAATAGGGAATAGTTCCTGCTGCTGGCTCAGCCACTTTACAGAACCATTAAGGACACTGACCCAAGGAAGATCACTTTGGGTTTTAAATACATTGGATCTCCAAAGTAAGTTCAATAAGATAGGACATACGGCTATGCACTTCTATCAAAATCCTGGCAGGCAGTAGTGATGCACACACTTTTAATTCCAGAACTCAGGAGGCAGAGGCAAGTGGATCTCTGTGAGTTCGAGGCCACCCTGGTCTTGTAGAGCTTGTGTCAAAATAGACAGGGCTGTTACACACAGAAACCCTGTCTCTGAAAAACAAAATCTTGGCAGTGTCTGATAAAATGGTTCAGCAGAAAAAAGCACTTGTACTATGCCTTGTAATCTTAGTTCAACATGCTGGAAGTAGAAAACCAACTACCATAAGTTTCCTCTGACCTACATATGTGCACCATGCTACATGTCTCCCCCAAGAAGGAAAAATTAAATATAAACAATAAAAATATCAACATTTGCAAATCAATTTTTTAATACTAAGTATAAAATATTGAACAAGTGGGTAGCTATGTCTTTCCATCCCTGTTATCAATGGACATGCTAAAGTCAACAGTGAGTAAGGAGTAAGCACTTCTATAGGGAAATGAGTGAATGTGGCAAAGAGAAGGTATCACACCCTTGTGTAACCCAGACTGGCCCCTAAGTCGTGATCTTCCTTCCTCTACCTTCTTCAGCAAATCCTCCCAGCATGCTCCACCAATACTAGCAATATCACACATTTATCAGAACAGACTAGAGGGACATAAAACAGTCCTTTTGATATAATGAAAAGGAAGTTTCAGAAGAGAAAAAAATAAGATACTGACACTGGATAAAATACAAGACTCTGCCAGGTGTTGTGGCCCATGTCTTTAATCCCAGCCATGACTTAGAAGCAAACGCAGGTAGATCTCTGTTACTTTGAGTCCAATCTGGTCTATGAAATGACTTCCAGAACAGCCAGGACTGTTACACAGAAACCCTGTCTCAATAAATTAAACACACACACACACACACACACACACACACACACGAAGTTCAGAGGCCATGGAGCCTCAAATTCTGTCCAAACTCCATAGCATACAATGTTCTCAAGATAATCAGACCTGTGAACCATGGCACTTATGATACACATTGTCACCTTCACAACAGAGAAGTCATTACTGCAATTCTCAGATCGCATAGTCATTGAACAAGTAGGGTCCATCCTCCTAAAAAGAATCAACTCACATAACTATCTAGAATACTTACCCCCATATTTTACCATACTTTTTATAAGACTCAACATCGAATTTCCATATACCCTGGAAAGAAAAGAGCATGAATTCCATTATTGTTCTGTATGAATCGATCCTTCTGTAGTCAGGTAACCAAATCCTCAAATCCTGTGAAACGAGGTTTACCGTTTCTGAGAGAGAAAATTTGTCAGATACAAATAGCAGCATCATCAAAAAAAAAAGGCAGAATGGTAGGGCAGGATGTTTGACATCTTCCCGTAGTCTCTGCACACACACTCATAGATATATACATGTGCACAGCACCAAATACACACCACGCACACAATAATGATGATTATTATGAATATAATAATAAATTGTTTTTAAAGAATGTGGTAGTTAAGTACAGAAAACTTTAGGAAGAAGACCTGAGGAGATTGCAGCACTAGTTTTGCCTCTTTCCCTCTGGATGTGAACTTGGAAAGGTCTGCTGAGGACTGATCATGGGCCAGGTATCAAATCAGGTTTGTCTCTGAAGATCCACCTAGATTTAAATGTGGCACATGACAGCTCATTGTTGATAACTTGTTTAAGCCATCCTTTTCCCAGTGGTTTTGCCTTTAATATCTTTCAAGGAAAATACAAAGCACATTGTGTAGACAAGTTGTGAGGTGACTGACAGCCATCATCTTGCCTCGGGTTTTCACACTTGCTGCTCACACTCATTCACAGGCTGCTGCCTTTGAAATAAGACAGGGTAGGTCCATGTCTGTGTTAAATCACTTGCTGGCATGTCTAAATCCCTGGATCCTATTTTCATCATCACAAAAACAAAACAGAATAGAAAACCTGTCTTTAGGGCTGGAGATGTGACTCTGCAGTTAAGAGCACATGCTGATCTTGCTGAGGGTCCAAGTTCTGTCCACAGAACTCACACCCAACACCTGACAGCCATCTGTGTCTCTGGCACCAGTGAATCCTGTATCCTCTTTTGGCTGCTGTATGTACTGCACTTATGTGCATAAACCCACATACAGATACTCTTACATACAAATAGAGTCCTTCTAAAAGAAGAAATCACTAACCTGGACACAACTTCCTACAGGAAGATCCAAAAAGAAATCATTATAATTCTCAAGACCCCCTCAACCTGCCATAAATAGTAAATGGTGAGTCTAGATCTATAGGAAAACGTTTCAAGATTCAATGGTTATGCAGAGAACCCAAGTACATGAAAAGTTCCCCCAAAGATGTGTATGTAGGTCTTTGTTATTCTGATGCTTCAGAAATATTCAGCAAAGGTAGAAAATATTGCTCACGATCTGGATACAAAGAGGAAAATTTTAATCTAGTGCATCCAGGTTGATGTCCTAGACACTGGAAACCCCCTCAAGATTTACTTCAAATAAGTACAGGAGTGCCTTCCCAGAATCTGTACTAGGTAAGAAACAAACTTCCTTGTGCTCACAAAGTCTAAGCATCCTGTCCTGAATATCAAGATTAAATGGGCTGGAGATCCGTGCATTTCACCTAAGGCAAACTTGAGGCTCAAAAAGCTGACATCAGGGCTGGTGAGATGGTTCCAAATGAAAAGGCATTTGTTAAAAACTCTGACAACCTGAGATTCATCCCTAGGACTCATATGGTGGAAAGAGAAAACTGAGTCCCACAAGCTGTCCCCTGACCTACATATGCATGCTGTGTCACATACACACTTACCCCAAAAATAATAGTATGGGGGAAGTTGACAATGGGAACTGTGAAAATTATCCATTATGATCAAGTAGGCTTCATCCCAGAGAAGCAGGGCTGGTTCAACATATGAAAATCTACAATGTAATCCATCATATAAATAAACTGAAACAAAAAACCATATGATCATTTCATTAGGTGCTGAAAAAGCATTTGACAAAATTCAACATCCCTTTATGATAAAAGTATTGGAGCGATTAGGGATACAAGGGTCATACCTAAATGTAATAAAAGCTATATACAGCAAGCCGACAGCTAACATCAAATTAAACGGAGAGAAACTCAAAGCCATCCCACTAAACTCAGGAACACGACAAGGCTGTCCACTCTCGCCATACCTCTTCAATATAGTGTGTGAAGTTCTAGCAATAGCAATAAGACAACATAATGGGGTCAAGGGGATTCGAATTGGAAAGGAAGAAGTGAAACTTTCGTTTTTGCAGATGATATGATAGTGTACATAAGTGACCCCCAAAACCCCACCAAAGAAATTTTACAGCTGATAAACACCTTTAGTAATGTGGCAGGACACAAGATCAACTCCAAAAAATTAGTCACCCTCTTATACACAAAGGATATGGAAGCAGAGAGGGAAATCAGAGAAGCTTCACTTTTCACGATAGCCACAAACAGCATAAAATATCTTGGGATAAATCTAACCAAGAAAGTGGAAGATCTATTTGACAAGAACTATAAGGCATTGAAGAAAGAAATTGAAGAGGATACCAGAAAATGGATGGACCTCCCTTGCTCTTGGATTGGGAGGATCAACATAGTAAAAATGGCAATTCTACCAAAGGCAATTTATAGATTCAATGCAATCCCCATCAAGATCCCATCAAAATTCTTCACAGATCTGGAGAGGACAATAATCAACTTTATATGGAAAAACAAAAAACCCAGGATAGCCAAAACAATCCTATACAATAAAGGATCTTCTGGAGGCATTACCATCCCTGACTTCAAACTCTATTACAGAGCTACAGTAATGAAAACAGTGTGGTACTGGCATAAAAACAGAGAAGTCGACCAATGGAATCGTATAGAAGACCCGGATTTTAACCCACAAACCTATGAACACCTCATTTTCGATAAAGGAGCTAAAAGTATAAAATGGAAGAAAGAAAGCATCTTCAACAAATGGTGCTGGCAAAACTGGATGTCAACCTGTAGAAGAATGAAAATAGACCCATATCTATCACCGTGCACAAAACTCAAGTCCAAATGGATTAAAGACCTCAATATCAGCCCGAACACACTGAACCTGATAGAAGAGAAATTTGGAAATACCCTACAACAGATGGGCACAGGAGATCACTTCCTATGTATATCCCCAGCAGCACAGACATTAAGGGCCCAAGAATAAATGGGACCTCCTGAGACTGAGAAGCTTTTGTAAAGCAAAGGACACTGTCACTAAGACACAAAGGCAACCTACTGACTGGGAGAAGATCTTCACCAACCCCGCAACAGACAAAGGTCTGATCTCCAAAATATATAGAGAACTCAAAAAACTAGACTTTAAAATGCTAGTTAACCCAATTAAAAAATGGGGCACTGAACTGAACAGAGAATTCTCAACAGAAGAAGTTCAAATGGCCAAAGACACTTAAGGTCATGCTCAACCTCCTTAGCAATCAGGGAAATGCAAATCAAAACAACTTTGAGATATCATCTTACACCTGTCAGAATGGCTAAAGTCAAAAACACCAAGGATAGCCTTTGCTGGAGAGGCTGTGGAGGAAGGAATACCCTCATCCATTGCTGGTGGGAATGCAATCTTGTGCAACCACTGTGGAAGTCAGTGTTTCGGTTTCTCAGAAAATTCGGGATCAACCTACCCCTGGACCCAGCAATACCACTCTTGGGAATATACCCAAGAGATGCCCGATCATATGATATAGCATTTGTTCAACTATGTTCATAGCAGTATTATTTGCAATAGCCAGAACCTGGAAACAACCTAGATGCCCTTCAATGGAAGAATGGATGAAGAAAGTGTGGAATATATACACATTAGAGTACTACGCTGCGGTATAAAACAATGACCTCTCGAATTTTGCATACAAATGGATGGAAATAGAAAACACTATCCTGAGTGAGGTATCCCAGACCCAAAAAGATGAATATGGGATGTACTCACTCATAATTGTTTTCTAGCCATAAATAAGGGTCACGGAGTCTACAATTGGTGAACCTAAAGAAGCTAAATAAGAAAGTGAACCCAAGGAAAAACATATAGTTATCCTCTTGGCTATGGGAAGCAGACAAAATTGCCGGGGAGAAAATTGGGATCTTGGGGGTGGTGGGGAGATGGGCAGAGAAAAGTGAGAAAGTCAGTATGTAAGGTGACTGACAGCCATCATCCTGTCTCAGGTTACACCTTTGCTGCTCACACTCATGCACAGCATGCTGCCTTAGAGGAAGAGAAGTAGCTGTAGGTCCATGTCAGTGTTAGAGCACTTGCTGGCATGTCTAAAGCTCTGAATTCCATTCTCAGCACCACAAAAATAAAAAAGAATAGGGCTGGAGATGTGACACCACAGTTAAGAACATTTGCTGATCTTCCCAAGGGTCCATGTTCTGTCCCCAGAATTCAAACCCAATACCTTACAACCATATGTATCTCTGGTCCTAGTATCCTTTTTTGGCCGCTGTACGTACTGCACTTATGTGCATAAACTCACATGTAGATACTCATGTATACAAATAAAGTCCTTCTAAAAGAAGCAATCACTAATCTGGACACAAATTCTACAGAAAGATCCAAAAAGAAACACATTATAATTCTCAAGTCTCCCTCAACCTGCCATAAATAGTAAATGGTGAGGCTAGATCTATAGAAATAGCTTCAAGTTTCAATGGTTATGCAGAGAACCCAAACACACGAAAAGTTCTCCCAAAGATGTGTATGTAGGTCTGCGATATGCTGATGCTTCTGAAATATTCAGCAAAAGGAAAAAATGTTGCTCATGATCTGGATACAAAGGGGAAAATTTTAGTCTAGTGCATCCAGGTTGATGTCCTAGACACTGGAAACCCCCTCAAGATTTACTTCAAATAAGTACAGAAGTGCCTTCCCATAATCTGCACTAGGTATGAAACAAACTTCCTTGTGCTCACAAAGTCTGAGCATCCTGTCCTGAATATCAAGATTAAATGGGCCAGAGATCTGTGCATTTCACCTAAGGCAAACTTGAGGCTCAGTGAACTGACATCAGGGCTCACAGTAAGATGGTTCCAAATGAAAAGGGATTTTTCACCAACTCCGACGACCTAAGAAAATTTATCCCCAGGAATCATATGGTAGAAGGAGAAAACAGACTCCCACAAGTTCTCTACATATGCATGCTATGGTATATATACACTTACCCCCAAATTAATAAATTTGGGGAGAGTTGACAATGGGAACTGTGGAGATGGTCAGTGGGAAGAGACATCATAAAAGTTAGAGATTGGATCCCTAGTATCTGTGTAAATGCCAGGCATGTGTTAAAGTCCTCCAGTATCACCACTTGAGGGACGCAAACACACGGGACCCCTGGAGGAAGCTGGCCAGCTAAACTAGTGATGCCAGAGAGGGCTGGGATTCTAAGAGGCCTTGCCTCAAATTATAAAGTGAATAGCAATCAAGAAGACACCTGCACCAAACTCTGACCTCAATATGCACACACATATATCCATGTATATGCATCTGCACTCACAAGGGCACTCATTCACAGGCAAATACATGCATCCACACTATAAAAACATGCAGGCAGGCATTTGATAGTTTGAAGTTGACAATTAGTCTCCCAGAAACCACTAGACATTCTCTAGTATCATGAGAACACACAGCATGAGGACAGGAAATCTCAGAGCTTCCTTCCAAGGAGCGTTTAATAGAAAACCAAACCATTATTGACTGTCAGTAATCAATACTCACCTTGTAGTAATATAGCAGAGTTCCTAAAAATGGCAGAGGTTTGGGCCCAGGAATTCCCTGTTTCTTAAAAATGTCATGGTTTTGGGTCCCCAATCTATAAGTGAAACAGAAAACACATAGAGAAAAGAGGAGATAAAAACGGCCAAAACATGAAACTAACCAATAACTTGGCTGTCCCACCATCTCCCAGAAAGGTTAAAGAAAAGGTGAGTAGTCCAGTGTGCACGGCAGCCCGTGGTTTGTACTTGTTTCTACTGAATTGTTGTGAATCTAGATGTAACCTGAAAGTCAATCAGGTCATACTGAGAGGAAATCTCATCTCCTTAGCAAGACAGAGTTGACAGTATGTGGGGGTGTCCTTAGCAGAGCTACATAATGTCAACATGAACTTCAAGAGTTCGTATCACTGGGGTTTACCACGGTAGCATATATATATATATATTAATATACATATATATTAGTATATATACTATATTATATATATAGGCCCTTGTTTGATGCTTATTTAGCCATAAATAAAAATGCAGAGTGAACTCAACTCAGTTGATACATCATTTCTGTCCTTTGGGATGACTGCACAGTAAAGGCACTGACTGAAAATTTTTGATATTCTGAATTTGACTTTCAAGACTCACATGATAGGAGAGAAAGTTTCCTTCTGACTTACACATACATTCACACACACACATGCACACATGTGGAGTCCCTCTGTAGACCCTGACGAAGAGTGGACTCAGTGGGGAGTTGAGTCAAGCAGAAACTTATTTATTTTCATACAACATGCAACATATAAAGCAAAACCCCACAAATCCCAGAAGAAGCAGAAGGAGCATTAACCAATCACATCAGCAGTCCCGTCCATATGAGCTGAAGCTCCTATCGCCCCTCGGATGATCACAAGGGTATCAGGCATTTTATGTCATCTTACCCCATCTTTAACTCCAGCGATTCTTTTTGTGAATAAGTCAGGTCTCCTCCACGCTTGCTCCCCTTCAGCACTATCTTGGCTCGGAATATTTTTTGTGGGCTTTGTAAGGTCACTGTTTTTGAATTTCATGCCCTTTTCCAGCTGTTACGCTCTTGGCATAGTTGTCATACTTTTGGTGTAACTATTTCTTTTTCTAACTGTCACAATTTTTGGTGTTAACTTGGTCACTCTAGCTTTCTATAAGCTTGATTCACCCCCCAACATGCACACACACAGACAGACACACACACACATACTGTCTGATGTGCTGCCCCTAGCCCCAATAAATAAAATCATGTAAATTCAAAGTGTTTTTACAAGAGTTAACTTCAACTGCTGCTATCAATTTATAAAATTGTATCCTAGTGCTTTTGGAGGACATAAGATCTCCTGCAACTGTAGTTTCAGATGATTGTTAGCCACATGTGGATGGTGGGATTCAAACATGGATCCTCCGTAAGAGCAGTCAGTGCTCTTACCACCGAGCCATCTCTCCTAGCCCCGCTTCCTATGTCACTTTTGACCTTCTGGTCATACAAGAATGCAGGTCTGAATATAACCCCAATCCCAAGGACACAGTGGAAGAGGGATTTTGGTGGGTACTCACAGGTACAGGAGCATCAAACTGATTGCCAGGAGCACCCAGGTTTCTAGTGAGAGAGCTGAAGTCAGGTCCATCATTGCTTGTCTGTCAGCAATGTGCCCCTCTGTGTTCTCCCTCCAGCTGTGTGTGTTATCCTTTGCAGGGCTTCCCTTCTGCCGGCTTGTGCTGAAGAGTTCCCAGCCTGTGGTATTTATACCCTGGAAGAATGGGTGGTGCCACAGCTCCAGCCAGTAGATGGCTCATGTCTGCATCACCTGGACTTTGATATTCTCTCAAACTTGATAGATTATAAAGTTCATGTAGAGCCTGAATTGATGTCCTTTGAGTTAATATTTTGGGAAGAATCAATAAATGATGTTGTAATTCAGGAAGACCAAAGGTTCTTTCATTTTGCCAAAATTTCTAGCAAATTCATTTATATGAAATGCCCTCTTCTCACCAAGGCTGGATCCATTCAAAAACTGAAATAAAACCAAGATTTTGCCATCTGCATGCAGATCTTTACAGAATGTCTTTATCTTTCCCTGAAAGATATTTTGTCATTTTTAACAAGTCAACTCAGCAAAACAATAGCAACCTGTTAGAATCTGCACCCCTAACAAATAAAGTCATTTCTCCTGTAAGTAAACCCAGACCCAGAAAGAATATATAATATGTACTCAAGCATAAGTGGCTTTAGTCCAAAAGCAAAGAAAAACCAATTTGCAGTCTACAAGCCCAGAGAACGTAGACAACAAAAAGGACCCTAAGAGAGACATATACGAATCTACACAGGAAAGAGAAAAGACAAGAGCTCCCGACTAAATTGGGAGCATGGGGATCATGAAAGAGGGCAAAAGAGGTGGAGGAAAAAGGGAGAGGAGCACAGGAAATGTATAGCTCAATAAAAATAATGAAAATCATCCCTCTGATCAATTGCTTGTAAAGGTTCAGGAGCTTTTCTGGACTGAAGAAAATGCTCTAAAAGGATCTGATAATGTGGAACAATATTAAAACCACTGAAATTTATACTGCGAATAGATAAAGCATGCAGTGTGTGAATTATGCGTACCATTAAAGCTGATTTATTGACTATAGTTTTTATTTTTTTTAGAGACCACTGGTGCTGGTTTGTTTGTTTGTAATTAGTTTGTGAAAAAGAAAATCT
Organism: Microtus pennsylvanicus; assembly: GCF_037038515.1. NCBI lineage: Eukaryota > Metazoa > Chordata > Mammalia > Rodentia > Cricetidae > Microtus > Microtus pennsylvanicus. The sequence goes on from NC_134579.1 coordinate 90,430,902, forward strand.
AGGAGTAGTGACAAGAATCAGCTGAGAGAGTGAAAGCTCAGCAGTCACAAAGTCCTGGCTCCATCGCCAGCAACACACAATTAGGGGTGCACTTCTATAATCCCTGAACTCAGAGTGTAGAGCCACGGGGATCACAAGTTCAAAGAGGAAGTTCAAAGCTACATAGGGAGATTGAGATCAGCCTGGGGCGCATGAGACACCGTCTCAGTGCAAAAATACCAGCAACAAAACCAAATTCTTCTACACTTTCAATATACCAAAATTCAGTACGTGCTGTTCCATGCCAGTGGTCATCATGAGAAAGAGACAGACCTTACCACTTACTGCTGAACTGTTGACACCTAACAGGTTCTGGGTGAGGGAGTAATTGTATGTATTTGTGTGTTAGCCCGCTGGTGAGTGGTGAGCCCGCAGACTCTAATGGACAGTTCTAAAACCATGGTCACACAGATGGCACTAGTTAAAGCCTGCAAAACACAGAAAAAAAATCACAAATATGGAAAAGAGATTTGCAAGTAAGAAGTAAGACTGACAAGGGTGAGATAGAAAAAAAGGTTTGGGGCCAATAGGCAGAATGCAAGGTCTGAGCCGTGAGCAGGTAGGAAGGCCCAAGCTACCTCCGGGAGCACAAAGTGATCAGAACCATATTCCCCACTTGACCTCAAGGAGTGACCATCTCAGCTTTGGACTCATTATTAATGAAGGAGTGATTACCAGAGAAACAGCCTCAGGATAGGCAACAAGGTAAGAACACACTGAGCAACAACAAAAGGCAACATGATATCACCAAAAATGGTGGTTCTACAAGAGCAAGACTTCAACACATCAACACAGATGAAGCAGAAGAAAATGATCTTAAAAATAACTTTAACAAAATGTTTGAGGCTCTTAAGGAGGAAATGAAAATTCCCTCAAAGAAGTGGACAAAAAGACAACTAAAAGGGAAAAAAATCAACAATACCTGTAAAGAAAACCAAAAAAACGCAATCAAACACATCAAACAAACAAAACACGTCAAACAATTCAAGACTTGAAAACCGAAATAGAGACAATTAAAAAAACATAAATGCCTGGCAATCTTGTCTACTTCCCATACCCAGGAGGATAGCTATGTGTTTTTCTTTTGGATTCACCTTCTTATCTAGCTTCTTTAGGATAACAAATTATAGACTCACTGACCTTTATTTATGGCTAGAACCCAATTATGAGTGAGTATATCCCTTGTTCATCTTTTTTAAGGGTGGGGTGGGAGGGGTGTAAGGGGAGATGGGGAGAGAAAAGTGAGAAGGGTAGGATGGGGAGAACTTGGGGCAACGGGATGATTGGGATAAAGGAAGGTTGGATAGGGGAGCAGGAAAGCACATATCTTAATTAAGGGAGCCATCTTAGGGTTGGCAAGAGACATGGACCTAGAGGGGCTTCCAGGTGTCCAGGGAGATGTCCCCAGCTACTTCTTTGGGCAGTTGAGGAGAGAGAACCTGAAATGGCCCGATGCTATAGCCATACTGATAAATACCTTGCTTATCACCATAGAAGCTTCATCTGGCGATGGATGGCGATAGAGACAGAGACCCACACTGGAGCAATGGACTGAGCTCCCAAGGTCCAAATGAGGAGCAGAAGGAGGAAGAACATGAGCAAGGAAGTCAGGGTCGTGAGGGGTGCACCCACCCACTGAGACAGTGGGGCTGATCTACTGGGAGCTCACCAAGGCCAGCTGGACTGGACTGAAAAAGCAAGGGATAAAACTGGACTCTCTGAACATGGCGGACAATGAGGGCTGATGAGATGCCAAGGACAATGGCACTGGATTTTGACCCTACTTCATGTTCTGGCTTTCTGGGAGCCTACCTTGTTTGGATGCTCACCTTCCTAGACCTGGATGGAGCGGGGAGGACCTTGGATTTCCCACAGGGCAGGGAACCCTGACTGCTCTTTGGACTCGAGAGGGAGGGGGAGAGGAGTAGGGGGAGGGGGAGAGGACTGGGGGAGGGGAGGGAAATGGGAGGCGGGGAGGAGGCGGAAATTTTTTTCAATATAAAAAAATATATCAAAAAATTTATAGTGTAGTACAGGTTGTTAAGGTATTTATTTCATATTAATCATTTCATGTGAATTGCATGGCTCAATTGATAAGGATTAGCATTTAATTTGCTACCTTGGGATTTCTTAAAAGAAACTGTGTGTGTGTGTGTGTGCATGTATGTGTGTCATGTTGTTCATGTTGTGTCTTTAAGGTTCTACTTTTTTATTTATCTATTTTTTTTTCTAAAAAATTACTTCCAGATGTTTTCTTGGTTGAATACTTAATATATTTTTACTAAGATGAGTGTGAGAAAATATGAACACCTTCTAAGAGCATAATGGGACAATATGTGTGACAATTCAGATCTGTATTTTCAGTACATACCAACAGTGAGAAAGGAGGACCCTGAGTTTGAAGCAAAGCTATGCTATTGATCAAGATATTCAGAATGAAACTTAGCATACTTATTCATAAATTTAAAATAAAATTTACTAAAACCTATGATGTTTTTCTGATTTGTTCTGTTGATGGGAAGGGGATGCATAAAAAAAGAAAGAAACTGCCTTGGCCTTTTGAGAGGGCAGCACTTAGATAGATGTGGAAGGCAGAACTGAATTCTGGGAGGAAAAAGGCAGTGTGGCAGACACCATGAAGCTCCTGACTGATGCTGGTTAGAATCTTTCCCAGTAAGCTACAACCTCGTGGTACACAGATTAGCAGAAATGGGTTAGATCAGGATGTGAGAGTTGGCCAAGAAGAGGCTAGATATAATGGGCTAGGCAGTAATTTAATTAATACAGTTTCTGTGTGGTTATTTCCTGGTATAAGCTAGTCAGGCAGCTGGGATGAAAAGCCCGCCCTCTCTCCTCCCTACACACAAAACGAGGTACTCAGAACACCAAAAGGTGCTGGTAGGATATGTTGCAGACACTTAAAGATCACTGCTTGAAGCCTAGACTACTGTAATCAGCAAAGCTTTCAATCACTGTAAATGGAGAAAACAAGATATTCAAGACAAAACTAAATTTAAACATTAACTATCCACAAATCCAGGATTGCAGAAAGTAATAGAAGGAAAACTCTAACCCAAGTAAAGGAACTGCACCCAAGGAAACACAGGCAACAAGTAACGTCACACCTCACACTAGCAAACCTCAAGAAAGGAAAACACACAAACACTATCACCAAAAAATAACAGGAATAAATAATCACTGGTAACTAATATCACTTAATATCAATGGGCTCAACTCACATATAAAAAGACACAAATTAACAGAATGGATACAAAAACAGGATCCATTCTTCTGCTGCATACAAGAAAAACACCTCAACCTTAAAGATAAACATTGCCTCAGAGGAAAGGGTTGGGAAAAGATTTTCCAATCAAATTGACCAAAGAAACAAGCAGGTGAAGCTACCCTAATATCTAACAAAAATATATTTCAAGCTAAAGTCAATCAAAAGAGATGGAGAAGGACACTTCATACTCATCATAGGAAAAATCCATCAAGATGAAGTCTTAATTCTGAGTATCTATATCCCAATACAAGAACACCCACATATGTAAAAAGAAACATTATTAAAGCTTAAATTGCAATCCAACCACACACACTAATAGTTGGAGACTTCAACATCTCTCTCTCATTAATGAACAAGTCTACAAGATAGAACTTTAACAGAGAAGAGAACTAATAGATGTCATGACCCAAATGGATTTAACAGACATCTACAGAAAAGTTCAACCAAACACAAAAGAATATACCTTATTCTCAGCACCTCATGGAACCTTTTCTAAAACTGACCACATACTTGGTCACAAAGCAAACCTCAACAGATACAAAAAATTATATGGAATAACCCCGTGTGTCTTATCATATCTCCATGGCTTAAAGTTAGAATTGAACAACAACATGAACTACAGAAACCTACAAACTCATGGAAATTAAACAGTATTCAGCTGAATCACCCCTGGATAGAAAGAAATTAAGGACTTGCTCGAATTCATGGAAAATGAATGCATAGCATACGTAAATCTTTGGGACACTTGAAAGCAGTCCTAAGAGAAAAGTTCAAAGCAGTAAGTGCCTACATAGAGAACCTGGAGAAATCTCATACAAGTGACTTAACAGCACATCTGAAAGCTCTAAAACAAGAAGAAGCAAATGCACCCAGGAAGAGTAAATGCCAGGAAATAATCAAATTGAGGGCTGAAATTGATAAAATAGAAACAAAGAAAGTAATACAAAGAACCAATGTAACAAAGAGTTGGTTCTTTGAGAAAATTAGTAAGATAGACAAATCCTTATCCAAAATAACCAGAAAGCAGAGAGGGAATAAGCAAATTAACAAATTCAAAAATGAAAAGGGGTTCATAACAACACACAGAGGAAATCCTGATAATCATCAAGTCATACTTCAAAAACCTGTACTCCATAAAATTAGAAAATTTAAGGGAAATGGGCAATTTTCTGGATAGGTACCTACCATATACCAAAAGTAAATCAAGAACAGGTAAACAGTTTAAATAGTACTTTAACACGTAAGGAAATAGAAGTAGACATAAAAAGTCTCCCAACCAAAAAAACATCCAGGGCCAGACAGTTTAAGAGCAGAATTCTACCAGAATTTCAAAAAAGAGGTAATTCCAATACTACTCAAAGTGGCCCACACAATAGAAACACAAGGGACTTTTTATGAGGCAACAGCTACCCTGGTACCCAAACCACACAAAGATGCAACTAATAAAGAGAATACAGGCCAATTTCTGTCATGAACATGGATGCAAAAGTAGTCAGTAAAATCGTAGCAAAACAAATTCAAGAATACATCAATAAAATCATCCACCATGATCACGCTGGCTTCACCTCAGACAAGCAGAGATGGTTCAACATATGAAAATCTATCACAGTAATCCACTATATAAATAAACTGAAAGAAAAAACATATGATCAACTTCTTAGATGCTGAAAAAGTATTCGACAATATTCAACACCCCTTCATGATAAAAGTCTTGTAGAGATCAGGGATACAGGGAACATATCTAAACATAATAAAAGCAATGCAGAGCGAGCTGGCAGTCAATATCAAATTAAATGGAAAGAAAATGAAAGCTATTCCAGGAAATTCAGGAACAACAAAAGGCTGTCTACTCTCTCCAAACCTATATGACACAGTACTCAAAGTTCTACTTAGAGCACTAACTATAAAAGGAGATCAAATTGAAAAGGAGATAAAAATTGAAAAAGAATAAGTCAAACTTTTGTTATTTGCAGATGATCTGTATACAGAATAAACTCAAAAATTCAGTAACCCTCATATATATAAATTTTAAAAGTGCTAAGAAAGAAATCAGAAAAATATCACCATTTACAATTGTCACAAAAAAATATAACATCTTGAAGTTTGCAGGCAAATGGATGGATCTAGAAAAAAAACCATATTGAGTGAGGTGAACCAGACCCAGAAAGACAAATATAATATGTACTTACTCATAAGTGGATTTTAGGCATAAAGCAAAGAAAAACCACTCTACAATCTACAACCGCAGGGAACCTAGACAACAAAGAGGACAATAAGATAGATATAGATGGATATAAACAGGAAGGAGAATAAGACAAGCTCTCCTGAGTAAACTAGGCGCATGGGGGTCACAGGAAATGGTAGAAGGGGGTGGGGAAGAAGGAAGGGAATCAAAGAAAGATGTATAGCTCAATAAAAACAATAAAAAGTTCAAATGCCCGCTGATTCCAATCATAATATCTTTTCAATACTGCTTGCCTCTCCCAAACTCTGGTCCAAGAAACTTCTGACACCCATTTCATTCTCCTTATTATGGTCCTATCTATCACTTAGGATCTCCCAAGTCCTCCAGCCCAAGCAGGATCCAAGAGCTTGTGAGTATAGAATGAATCACTAAGGAAGAAGGACAGTAGAACAGTCACCCAACATTGTGGCTTTGAGGTCTAAAAATTACATTGTTTTCTCAGCTGGAGTAAACACGCAATCACAGGTGCAATGAAGCTGGCATCAGACAATGATGTTAGCTAATGTTTGTGGTTCTAAGAACTTTGCTCACATTAGACATATCATCCACTCCTCAACCCTATGAAGGCAGCTCTATCACTAGTGAAGAAACCATACCCCAATGATAACTGACTCAACCCAGTTACATAATAAATGGGTTTCTGATCCTATTGCACGCACTGGCTTTGTGGGAGTCTAGGCAGTTTGGATGCTCAACTTACTAGACCTGGATGGAGGTGGGGGTTCCTTGGACTTCCCACAGGACAGGGAACCCTGATTGCTTTTCGGGCTGGGGGGGGGACTTAATTGGGGGAGGAGGAGGGAAATGGGAGGTGGTGGCGGGGAAGAGACAGAAATGTTTAATAAATAAATAAATTTAAATAAATAAATAAATAAATCTCTAACACAACCAGGATCCAAGCGATCATGCAGCATTACAGCTCAAAGTCTCCATCTTTTTATTTTTATTTGTAATTAAAATAAAATTACAACATCCCACTTCCTCTCCTCCCTCCCATTCCTCCCATAACCCACTCCATTTCAATACCATGACCTTTTTAAAATTATTATTGTTACACATATATAAGCATAAATAAATAAATAAAACCTCTGACTCCAATTAATGTGCTTTGCTGGTGTGTTTTAAGGGCTGACCACTTGGTTCTAGACAATCAATTAATAAGAGGCTAATCCCTAGGGAAGACTAATTCTCTTTTTGCCAGAAGTTACTAATTGGCTATAGGTATTCATCTAGAGATGAGGTCTTGTGAGATTTTCCTATCCATATTAATATGTCTATTGTTGATGTCAGTTTTCAGATCTTGTTTAGGTAATCACATTGTTGTCATTTCATGGTTATTACTTCCTGTCTTTTCTAGGAGACACCATCTCCCAGCAGATTTTCTGGTCTTCTGGCACTTACAATATTACTGTTCCCACTTCCTCAGTTTCCTTGAGACTTAGTTGTCGGGGTTGTGCTGTAGATGTCAGGGTCTTTATCTTTCAAAGTCTCAGCTGTGCCCAATGCCGTATAGGATCAGTGGGGTGAGCAGTAGCTCATTCCAACCCTTCCTAATAGGTAATACTTGGAGCTCTGTGCTCAAACCAGGGAGAAGGTAAGGACCTTCTAGAGAACCACAGTGATCGCTAGGGAAAGGGGAGGCAGGAATTCCTTCTGGCCCTTAAGGTAAAGTCTGTTGAATAGATACTAAACATATCAGTGAAGGATATCCACATGAATTGTTAATTTCCAGTCAGTCCCAGAACTCTTCTCACTAACATGCACATCACAGTTGGTACCTTCCTTCACACTCTCTCTGTGGTCCTCATGACAAACCTTGAGATAAGCAGGCTATTCTAGTCCCCATGCTGGCACTGATGCCATGGCTCATTGCTTATGGGTAGGGCTGCTCTTGAAAATGAACCTGGGTTCAATTCTGAACATCCACAAGGTGGCTCACAATGGTCTGTTACTCCAATACAAAAGGTTTTTGTGACCTGCTGGCCTCCAAGTGTACCAGGTATATATGTGATGCACAGATAGACAGGCAGGCAAGATACCCATAAACATTATTTTTTCTGAAATTTCTAATCCTAATGTTACATAACTTGAGGCCTACAGCAAGGAAACTTACCCAGGTGATTGTAACTGAATATTTTTTAGGAATAAAGCCAAAATGGTCCACAGTCCCACATCAACCAAGAGACTTCATAAGAAGGGCACCATATCACAGAAATTCTGTAATTTATGCCAATCCAAGCTCCAAAAATAGGATAACAAGGAAAATTTATGAATACAAACCACACACATGCAAAATACTGAGCAAAATAGAGGCAAACTAAACCCAGTAATAGTGCTCAAAAATGACACTCTGTGATAAGTTGGACTCAACCCAAATTCAAGTGTGCTTAGCCCAGTAAACATACTCATATTATCATTGAAAGACAATGTTACAGGCTGTCAAGATATGTCACCTGTCTCCAAACCTCACAACCTGAGTTCAGTTCCCATTACCCCATAGGAAGGAATGAGAGAATGGATTTAGTCAAACTATTTTCTGGTATCTGCATCCCATACGCAAATACACTCACACTTAAATAAGTAAGTATGAAAAAAATATGGGTGTAAAGAAATGCAAGTATATAGAGAGATGGCTCAGAACTTAGAGAACTTGCTGATGATACAGATGACCTGAATTGGATTTCAGCACCCACCTCTCATTGCTCATATCTGTGTTAACACCATTTCCTGATAAACCAAAAACATATACACACACATACTAAAAATGAGTCCTTAAAGAAATGAAATAGTCATTTCTTCTCAGAGTTCTGTAAATAAATATAATGGTGAACACCTATTTGAGTGCATTAACAATTAAACTGTTAGGTTTCATCAACATAAGAAAAAATTCTCTAGAAAAATGAAGAAAACTTTGTACACTTTTATCAGAATTTTATACCTGAGTACTGCATTTATATCATTGTCCACCTTTCTGTCTCTACCCTCCAACTCCTCCCATTACCCCAAACCCTCTCAATTTCATGAATTCATGTTGCTTGAGTGTCTATCAATTTGGGGATGATCACTGTGACAAGTCTGTCAACTAATAACCCACAGGATACACACACTCAAGGGAACTCTGAATTCAGGCCAACACAAAATCATAAACATACTGAAAACATTTTAAGATTAGTGATTTAAGTTAATTCAATTTCTTAATTTGTACCTCAGCTTGTGGTTCTGGGGCATGTATTTTGTAGAGGACAATGCTGTATTTAAATGCCAATTAGCTGGACTCCAGTGCACTATCTGACAAGTTCACTATCAGCACATCCAACATTTATCTCCAGACATCTTCCACACCAAATTATTTTAAAAAGGACACATCATTTTAACAGAAAGTCTTTCAGTTGACTTTGCTATCAAAGTGTGTTTTCATTTCGCAAGTCTGTCTTTTCATGCAAATAATCAGGAGGCAAAGTTTGAAAATCACTGAAGAAAATAAACATTTGTTCTACCTTCCAATTCTGCTTGAACTCAACTAATATCAAGTCAGCAAATGCAGAGGAAATGAGTGTGACCAGAAGGTCATTTACCCAGTATGAATTGGGTTTCATGAGTTAAAGTTCATGAAGTTAGCTACATCCACAAAAGCAGAGACAATAGATCTCAACAGTAGCAAATCTCAAAGAAGGGAAAAACACACACAATAACACCACCAACAACAAAAAACTAAAATAACAGGAGCTAGCAATCACTGATCATTAATATTTCTTAAAATAAATGGACTCAACTCAACTATAAAAAGACACAGGCTAACAGATTGGATATGTATACATCCTTCTGATGTATACAAGAAACATACCTCAACCTCAAAGACAGACATTGCCTCAGAGTAAAGGGTTGGGAAAAAAATTTTTCCAATCAAATAGACCTAAGAAATAAGCTTTTGTCAATATCCTAATATCTAACAAAATAGATTTCAAATTAAAATACATCAAAAGAGACAAAGAAGAAGATTTTATATATACTAATCACATGAAAAATCCATCAGGAGGAAATCTCAACACTGAACAGCTATGTCCCAATTACATGGGCATCCTCATAAAAAAAGAAACATTACTAAGGTTTAAAATACATATTAAACTCTACACACTAATGGTAGGACACTTCAACACCCCACTCTTACCACTGGACAGTTGCATGGCTGGGGCAGACTGAGGCACTGACTTTTTGGAAACTTATTCTCTTTGGATGAATAAATTTCTCTGCAACATGTGGGCCATTATTATTATCTATGTTAGCCACATTGATGGGGGAGTGTCATATATCAATCTGTTGATTTCATTGGCTAAGCAATAAAGAAACTGCTAGGCCCATTGGATAGGTCCACCCTTAGGTGGGTGGAGTAAACAGAACAGAATGCCGGGAGGAAGAGGAAGTGAGATCAGACTCCACAGCTCTCTGCTCTGGAGCAGACGCCTTCAGAGAGACGTCATGCTACCTGCTCCAGGGAAGATGCACGCTATGAAGCTCCGACCCAGGATGGACTTAGGCTAGAATCTTCCCGGTAAGCGCACCTAGGGGCGCTACACAGATGATTAGAAACGGGCTAAATTAATATGTGAGAATTAGCCTAGAAGAGGCTACATAGAAATGGGCCAAAGCAGTGTTTAAATGAATACAGTTTGTGTGTAATTATTTCGGGGCATAAGCTAGCCGGGCAGGGCAGGCGGCTGGGGTGTTTGGGGACACAGCCCTGCAAGCACCCTTATTACTACACCACATGGCTCGGGACCTTTTTCATCAGGGCAGGTGTGACATCCTGCTTCTTTGGTGTCTGGACAGGACTGCCGAAAGAGCTTCCTTCTTCCCAGAATACTACTGTTCTCATTTCCTCGACTCTACTTCCTGTCTTGTTGTCCCACCTATACTTCGTGCCTGGCTACTGACCAAGCAGTGTTTATTTAAAACATAATTGACAGAATATAGACAATTTTCCCACACCATGTCTCAGCCTAGGTATAGTACGGAGGGCAATAATCCTTCCCCCAAAAAATGTGTCTCTGGGGATTGGATAGGGGTGGGGTGGGAAGCATATGTAGAGGGAATGGGAGGAACACAGGGAGTGGGAACTAGGATTGGTATGTATAAGGAAAAAATATTGTTTGTATTCTTTTTAAAAAATAAGTAAAAGGGGTCTTGGTGAGTGAGCTCTGCTGGGTGGAGGCTCAGGCGGCATGGGGAGCTCCACTGGCTAGTGTTTTGTGCTCCCGATGCCAATCCTCACTTAGAGGTGAGTGAGTGGCCTCCGGGCTGCACAGTGCAGGGAACTCTAATTACCTAAGTTTTTCTGGCCATCCAGTGGGGTGTGATTCTGACTGCTGCCTTTCTTAACCACATTCGACCCTGCCCTGCCAAGCCCACTTTTTCATCTGCGGGATCCTTGAATCCACCAGCACAGCCAGCTTCAGGGCAGAAAGGATCTGAGAGCCTGCTCCAGTGCTGTGGGGACCTATGAGAGGGAAGACCAAGAAAAACTCCCAAGTACACAGTCAGCCACAGCAAAGATTGTACCAAGACACCAAGACTCTGCTGGCCTCATTTGAAGGAAGAGATGGACAGGTGCCAATGTAAGAATTCCTCAAACATCTTGAAAAGCATCATGATAACACCAGAATCCAGTGAACAGGCAATAAGAAGACATGAATATCCTAGCCCAGAATAAGCAAAAGAATTTGACTTTAAATGTAACCTTATGAAAATGATGGAAACCTTTAAACAGGAAGTGAAAAACTCCCTTAAAGAAATAGAAGAGAAGCCGGGCGGTGGTGGCGCACGCCTTTAATCCCAGCACTCAGGAGGCAGAGGCAGGCAGATCTCTGTGAGTTCGAGACCAGCCCGATCTACAGAGCTAGTTCCAGGACAGGCTCCAAAGCCACAGAGAAACCCTGTCTCGAAAAACCAAAAAAAAAAAAAAGAAAGAAAGAAAGAAAGAAAGAAAGAAAGAAATAGAAGAGAAGACAAAAAAAAAGTGAGAAGAAATTAAGAAATTTCTCAAAGATACCCAAGAAAATAAAGAAAAAGCAATCAAACAGGAAAAGGGAAACCGTTCAAGTCTTGAAGTACAAAATAGAGGTAATGAAGAAATCACAAACCGAGGAATGGCTAAATATGGAAAATCTGGGTACATGAACAGGAACTACAGAGACAAGTATAACCAACAGGATACAAGAGACAGAAGAAAGGCTCTAAGGAAACAGTAGAGGAAATAGACTCATTGATCAAAGAAAACAGCAAATCCAACAAATTCTTAATACAAAACATCCAGGAAATCTGGACACCATGAAAAGACCAAACCTAAAAATAATAGGGGTAGAAGAGGAATGAGAAGAATTACAGCTCAAAGGCCCAGAAAATATATTCAACAAAATAATAGAAGAAAACTTTCCCAAACTAAAGAACGATATTCCTATGATGGTACAAAAAGCTTACAGAACGCCAAATAGACTGTATCAAAAAAATTTACCCTTGCTATATAATAATCAAAACACAAAACATACAGAATAAAGAAAGAATATGAAAAGTTGCAAAGGAAAAGTGTCAAGTAACATATAAAGGTAAACCTATCAGAATTATACCTGATTTCTCAATGAAAACCATGAAAGCCAGAATGTCTTGGATAGATGTGCTGCAGACACTAAGATGCCATAGATGTAAGCCCAGACTACTAAAACTAGCAAAGAATTCTTTTACCATCAATGTAGAAAACAAGATATTCCAGGACAAAAACAGATTTAAACAATATGTATCCTCAAATCCAGCATTAAAGAAAGTACTAGGAAAAACACCTCAACACAAGGAAGCCAACAAAACCCACAATAGCACAGAAATCTGACAACCCTCTACCAACACAAGTCAAAGAAGAGAAACACACACACTACTACCAAAAAATAATTGGACTTAACAACCACTGGTCATTAATATCACTTAATATCAATGGACTCAATTCACATATAAAAAGGCACAGGTTAAGAGCATGGATACGAGAACAGGATCGAATATTCTGCTGTTTACAAGAAACACACCTCAACCTCAAAGACAGACACTACCTCAGAGTAAAGTGTTAGGAAAAGATTTTCCAATCAAAAGTACCTATGAAACAAGCAGATGTGTCTATCCTAAATCTAACAAAACTGACTTTAAACTAAAATCAATCAGAAGAGATAGAGAAGGATGTTTATACACATAACAGGAACAGTTCATCAAGATGAAGTCTCAATCCTGAATATCTATGTCCCTAATATATAAGCACTTACATATGTAAAAGAAACATTACTAGAACTCAAAGCACACATCAAACCCCACACACTAATAGTAGGAGATTTCAACACTCCACTCTCACCAATGGACAGGTCAATCAGACATAAACTTAACAGAGAAATAAGAGAACTAATAGATGTATTGAATCAAATGGACATAACAGGCATCTATAGAACATTCTACCCAAATAGGAAAGAATATATCTTCTTCTCTGCATCTCATGGAACCTTCTTGAAAATTGATCACACAATCAGTAACAAAGCAAACATCCACAGATACAAAAAAAATGTAGTAACCACCTTTGTCTTATTGGATCACCATGGAATAAAGTTAAAATTTAACAACTATTCTACTCTCAGAAGCAAACAAACTCATGGAAACTGAACAGTCAACTACTGAACCACCGCTGAGTCAAGGAAGAAATAAAGAAAGAAAATAAAGGCTTCCTTGAATTCAATGAAAATAAAGACACAACATCCCCAATCCTATGGGACACTATGAAAGCAGTACTAGGAGGAAATTTCATAGCAATAAGTACCCACATAAAGGAAACAGAGAAAGTTCACATTAGAGACTTAACAGAACAGCTGAAAGCTCTAGAAAAAAATCAGATTCACCCAGAAATAAAAACACAGAAAAAAAATCAAAAGAATCAACGAAACAAAGAGCTGGTTCTTTGAGAAAATCAAGAAGATTGACAAACCCCTATCCAAACTAATCAAAAGGCAGAGAGAGAACATGCAGATTAACAAGATCAGAAATTAAAAGGGGGACATAACAACAGACACTGAGGAAATTCAGAGAATTATGTCTTACTCAAAAAGCCTGCATGCCACAAAATTGGAAAATCTAAAGGAAGTGGAAATTTTTTTGATAAATAACATATACCAAAATTATATCAAGACCAAGTGAACAATTCAAATAGACCTATAAGTTGCAAGGAAATAGAAGCTCTCATCAAAAACTTCCCAACCAAAAAAAGCCCTGGACCATATGGTTTTAGTGCAGAATTATACAACAACTTCTAAGAATAGCTAATACCTATACTCATTAATGTGTTCCACATAATAGAAAGAAAATAGTCATTGCCAAATTCTTTTTATGAAGCTACAGTTACCCTGATACCAAAACCACACAAAGACTCAACCAAGAAAGAGAATTATAGACCAATCCCCCTCATGAACATGGATGCAAAAATTCTCAATAAAATAATGACAAAATAAATCCAAGAACACATCAAAAATCATCCATTATGATCAAGTAGACTTCATCCCAGAGATGCAGGGCTAGTTCACTATACGAAAATCTTTCAATGTAATTCATAATATAAATAAATGAAGAAAACCCAAATTATCATTTCATTAGATGCTGAAAAAGCATTTGAAAAAAATCAACACAACTTTATGATAAAGGTCTTGGAGAAATTAGGGATATAAGGATCGTATCTAAATATAATAAAAAGCAATATACAGCAAGCCGACAGCCAACATCAAATTAAACGGAGAGAAACACAAAGCCATTCCACTAAAATCAGGAACAAGACAAGCCTGCCACACTCTCCATACCTTTTCAATATAGCTCCTGAAGTTTTAGCACTAGAAATAAGACAACATAAGGAGATCAAGGAAATGTGAATTGGAAAGGAAGAAGTCCAACTTTCATTATTTGCAGATGATACGATAGTGTTCATGAGTGACCCCAAAAATAAGACCAAAGAACTCCTACAGTTGATAAATACTTTCAGTGATGTGGCAGGATATAAGATCAACTCAAATAGATTAGCAGCCCTCCTATACACAAAGGATAAAGAAGCAAAGAGGGAAATCAGAGAAACTTCACTTTTCACGATAGCCACAAATAGCGTAAAGTATCTTGGGGTAACATTAACCAAGGAAGTGAAAGATAGATTTGATAAGAACTTTAAGTCTTTGTAGAAAGAAATTGAAGAGGATACCAGAAAATGGAAGTATCTCCCATGCTCTTGGATTGGTAGCATTAACCTAGTAAAAAATGAAAATTCTACCAAAGGCAATCTATAGATTCAGTGCAATCCCCAACAAAATTCTTCACAGACCCTGAGAGAACAATAATCAACTTTATATAGAAAAACAAAAAACCCAGGATAGCCAAAACAATCTTATACAATAAAGGAAATGCCAGAGGCATTACCATCCCTGACATCAAACTCAGTAAGGAAAACAGCTTGATATTGGCATAAAAACAGAGACATTGACCAATGGAAGGGAATCAAAGACCCAGATGTTAATCCACAAACCTGTGAACACCTGATTTTTGACAAAGAAGCTAAAATTATAAAACAGAAGAAAGAAAGCATCTTTAACAAATAGTTCTGGCATAACTGGATGTCAACCTGTAGAAGAATGAAAATAGATCCATATCTATCACCATGCACAAAACTCAAGTTCAAATGGATTAAAGACCTCAATATAAGTCCTAACACACTAAACCTAATAGAAGAGAAGTTGGGAAGTAGACTGTAACACATGGGCACACGAGACAACTTCTTACGTTTAACTTTAGTAGCACAGAAAGTAAGAGCATCAAAGAATAAATGGGACCTCCTGAAACTGAGAAGCTTCTGTAAAGCAAAGGACACTGTCTTTAATAGAAAAAGGCAACCTACTGACTGGGAGAAGATCATCACCAACCTGACATCAAACGACCTACCTCCAAAATACATAAAGAACTCAAAAACTAGACATTAAAATTCTAAATAACCAAATTAAAAATGGGGTACTGAACTGAACAGAGAATTCTCAACAGAAGAAGTTCAAATGGCCAAAAGACACTTAAGGTCATGTTCAACCTCCTTAGCTATCAGGGAAATGCAAATCAAAACAACTTTGAGATGCCAACTTATACCTGTCAGAATGGCTAAAATCAAAAGCACCAATGATAACCTATGCTGGAGAGGATGTGGAGTAAGGGGAACACTCATCCATTGCTGGTGGGATGCAAACTTGTGCAACCACTTTGGAAAACAGTGTGTGATTTCTCAGAAAATTGGGAGTCAATGTACCTCAGGATTCAGCAATACCAATTTTGGGAATATACCCAAGAAATGCCCAATCATACTACAAAAGCATTTGTTCAATTATGTTCATACCAGTATTATTTGTAATAGTAAGTGGAAACAATCTGGACGCCCCTCAATGGAAGAATGGATAAAGAAAGTATGGCAATCTACACATTAACATACTACTCAGCGGTAAAAAAAAACAATGACATCTTGAATTTTGCATGCAAATTGGTGGAAATAGAAAACACTATCCTGAGTGAGATAACCCAGGCCAAAAATAAAAATATGGTATGTACTCACTCATTAGTGGATTCTAGCCATATACAAAAGACATTGAGCCTATAGTTTGCAATCCTAGAGAAGCTAAATAATAAGGTTATCCCAAAGAAAAACATATAGAGATCCTCCTGAAAATTAGAAGCAGATAAGATCATCAGACAAAAGTCAGGATCATAGGAGTGGGGGTCAGGGTGGGGGAAGTTGAGGGGGGAGAGACAAGGTAGAACGGGAGGGTTGGAGAGAGCTGGGAGGAGTGGGATGGTTGAGATGGAGGAAAGAAGGATAAGGGAGCAGAAAAGAAGATATCTTACTTAGTGGAGGCACTGTAGGGTTGGCAAAAGGCTTGACTTCAGAGGAGTTTCCAGGTGTCCACAAGGATATCCCCAGCTAGGACCCTGGGCAGTGGAGGATAGGTGTGCCTGGACTGGTCTTGCCCTGTAGTCAGAAGGATGACTATCTTGAATATCACCATATAACCTTCATCCAGTGATAGATGTAGATAGAGACAGAGACCTACACAAGAGCACTGGACTGAGCTCCCAAGGTCGAGTTGAAGAGCAAAAGGAGGGAGAATATGAGCAAGGAGGTCAGGACCATGAGGGGTTGGTCCACCCACTGAGACAGTGTTCCTGAGTTAATGGCAGCTCACCAAATCCATTGATCTGGGACTGAATGAGCATGGGATTAAACTGGACCCTCTCTGAATGGAATGGGAAAAGATCTTCACCAACCCCACACTGGACAGAGAACTGATCTTCAAAAATACAAAGAACTCAAGAAATTGGTGTTCAAAAGAAAAGATAATCTAATAAAAAATGGGGTATGGACCTAAACAGAATTCACAGCAGAAGGATCTAAAATGGCTGAAAGACACTTAAGGAAATGCTCAGAATCCTTAGTCATCAGAGAAATGCAAATCAAAACAACTCTGAGGTTTCATCTTACACCTGTAAGAATGGTGAATATCAAAAACACTGATGACAACTTTTTTTGAAGAGGATTTCTCAGGAAAATTTCTCAGAAAATTAAAAAACAACCTACCTCAAGACCCAGTAATACCATCCTTTGTGTATATATCCAAAGGATGATCAATTGTGCCACAAGGACATGTGCTCAACTATGTTCATAGCAGAATTGTTTGTCATAGCTAAAACCTGGAAACAACCTAAATCCCCTTCAACTGAAGAATGGATAAGAAAAATGTGGTACATTTCCACAATGGAGTACTACACAGTAGAAAAAATACTGACATCTTGAAATTTGTAGACAAATGGGTGGATCTAGGAAACATATAGAGTGAGGTAACCAAAAATCATAAAGACAAATACCATATGTACTCATTTATAAGTGACTTTTCGTCATAAAGCAAAAAGAAACCACCCTGAAATTCAAAATCCCAGAGAACCTAGACAACAAACATGGATATAATCTATATGGAAAGTAGAAAAACACAAAATCTTCTGAGTAAATTGGGAGCATGGGGACCATGAAAAAGGATAGAAGGAAAGTGGGAGAGGAAGGGAAAAGTGGAGGGAAACATAGCTGATGGAGGAAGGTCATTGGTAATAAACAAACTGCCTTGGCCCATTTTGATAGGCCATCCCTTAGGTGGGTGGAGTAGGCAGAATAGAATGCTGGGAGGAAGAGGAAGTGAGCTCAGAGGCCATGCTCCCCTCTCCCGGGCAGACATGATGAACCAAGCCACCAGGTCAGACATGCTGAATCTTTCCCGGTAAGACCGGTGCTACACAGTTTATTAGAGATGGGTTGATCGCGATATCAGAATAGCCAGTAAGGGCTAGAGCTAATGGGCCAAGCAGTGTTTAAAAGAATACAGTGTCCGTGTAATCATTTCGGGGCATAAGCTAGCAGGCGGCTGGGGTGCTGGGGACACAGCCCCACCGCTCCTAATACAACATATAGCTCAATAAAAACATAGAAAAAACTGAAAGAAGAAAAACACATGATCACCTCATTAGATGTGATTGACAATATCCAACACCCCTTTCTGGTAAACGTCCTGGAGATTTCAGGGATGTAGAAATATATATAAACATAATAAAAGCAATATAGGGCAACCTGACAGTGAACATAAAATTAAATGGAGAAAAATTCAAAGCAGTTCCAGCAAAATCAAGAACAAGAAAAGGATGTCCCACTCTCTCCATGCCTATTCATTACAGTTCTTGAAGCACTAGCTAGATCAATAAGACAAAGGATATCAAAGACATACAAACTGGAAAGAAAGAAGTCAAACTATCACTATCACAGATGACAATGTACTTAAGTAACCTCAAAAATTCTACCAGCAAACTTTCACAATTGATAAATACCTTCAGCTATGTGACTAAATATGAGATTAACAAAAAAAATCATTAGCCCATTTATTTCCAAATGACAAACTGCCTGAGAAAGAAATGAGGGAAACAACATCATTCACAATAACCACAAATAATATAAAATATTTTGAGGTAAATCTAGCCAAGCAATTGAAAGACCTGCATGGCAAGAATGTTAAATCTTTGAAGAAAGAAAGAAGAGAAGATATCAGAAAATGAAAAGATCTCCCACATTCATGGATCAGTAGGATTAACATAGTAAAAATGGTCATCTTAATAAAAGCAATGCCCATCAAAATTTCAGTACAATTCTTCACAGACATCAAAAGAATACTCTCAACTTCATGGGGGAAAACAAGCAAAAAAAAACCCTAGGATAACTAATTTAATCCTGTATATTAAAAAAAACTTCTGAATGTATCACCATTCCTGATTTCAAACACTAATACAGAGTTATGACAATAAAAACAGTATAGTACTGGCATAAAAACACAAAGGTAGATCAATGGAATTTAATCAAATACCCTTTCATAAGTGCGCACACCTATGAACACCAAAATGTTGACAAAGAAGCCAAAATTATACAATGGAAAAAGCTAGCCTCTTCAACAAATGCTGCTGGCATAGCTGGATTTAAGCATACAGAAGAATGCAGATGAACCCATGTCTATAACCCTGCACAAAACACAAGCCCAAGTTGGTCAAAGACCTCAACATAATCAAGTTACACTGAACCTGACAGAAGAGAAAGTGGAAAATATCCTTAAACACATTGGCACAGAAGTCAACTTTCTGAATATTCAGTAGCACAGATACTGAGTACCACAGACATTGATCAATAATTAATAAGTGAAACTTCCAGAAACTGAAAAGCTCTGTAAGGCTAAGGACACTGTCAATAAGACAAAATGGCAGCCTATGAAATGGAAAAAGATATTCACCAACCCCACATCTAAAAGACGGCTGGTCTTCAATATATATAAAGAAATAAAAAAAATGAGACATCAAAACCAACATAATCCAGTTTTAGAAATGGAGTACAGATTTAAACAGAGAATTCAACACAAGAATCTCAAATGATCAAAAGACCAAGAATTGTACAACATCCTTAGCCATGAGGGAAATGAAAATCAAAATGATTCAGATTCCATCTTACATCTGTCAGAATGTTTAAGTTCAAAATTACAAGTGGCAGCTTATTCTGGAAATGTTATGGAGCAAGAGGAACACTCCTCCAGTGCTGGTGAGAGTGCAAACTTGCACAGATGCTTTGGAAATCAATATGAATTTCTCAGAAAATTGAGAATCAATCTACCTCAAGACCCAGATATATCAATCTTGGGCATATACCCAAAGGATGTTCAAGCATACCATAAGGACACTTGGTCAACTATATTCATAGCAACATTATTCATAATAGCCAGAACCTGGAATCAACCCAGATGTCTCCCAACAATAGAGTGGGTAAAGAAAACTTGGGGCATTTAACTAATGGAGTGTCATCTGGCTATTAAAAAAAAGTGGCATCAGGAAATCTGAAGGCAAATAGATGTAACTAGAAAAAAAAATCATCCTAAGTGAGGTAACTCATATTCAGAAAGACAAACATTACATGTACTCATTCATAAGTGATTATTAGTTATAAAGTAAAAGATAACCATGAAACAATCCACAACCCCAGAGAGGCTAGGTAAAAACGACCACCCAAAGTGGAATGCATGGATTTCCCTGAGAAGGGGAACTAGAAGAGACCTCCTTGGTAAACAGCAGGCAGGAGGGAATGGGAAAATGAGGGATAGTGCTGGGGGTAAATTGAGGGAGAAAGTAAAGAAAGAGATGTCTTGATGAGGGTGGAGAGACAAAATCCCCATGTCAGGTAGAAACTTGGGGCATAGGAAACTCCCACAAACCTAAAAGGATGATCTCAGCTAAGACTCCTAGCAATTGTTGGTAAGGAGCCTGAATTGGTTATCTCTTGTAATAAAATTGGTGACTACCCCAATGGTCATCATAGAGCCTTCCTCCAGTAACTGATGGAATCAGATGCAGAAATCCACAGCCCAGCACTGGGCCTTGTTTTGGGAGTACTGTAGAAGAGAGGGAGGAATGATTGTATGAGACAGGTAGTCAAGGTTATCACAAGGAAACCCACAGAAACAACTAACTGGGGCTCATAGAAGCTCACAGACACTGGACTAAGAGCTAAGGAGCCCGCATGAGATTAGCTTAGGCCTTCTACATATGTGTGATAGTTGTCTACGTTGGCCTACTTGTAGGACTCCTAACAGAGGGAGAGGGGGCTGTTCCTTAAGCTTTGGCAGGCTTTTGGGAACTGAGTCCTCATAATGGCTTGCCTACCAAGACTTAATATGAAAAGAGGAGCTTAGATCCACCTCAGCTTGATGTGCCATGCTTTCTTGACATCCATGGGAAGCCTGCACTTTCTGAATAGAAACAGAGAAAGAGTAGATTGGCTGAAGGGGACAGACGGGAGGTGGTGGAAGGAAGTGGAAGGAGAGCAGTGAGGGGAAACTGTGGTTAGAAGTAAAATAATTTAATAAATTCAATTTTAAAGTATTAAAATCACAAAATACATAAAAAACTACAAATATAGACATAGATAGATGATAGAAACAAACAAATAAATAAGATAACAGCCTATTGAAATTTAAAATGTGATTTGTTTGTTCTTTGTCCTGGGAGAGGTGGTATATTGGAATTGATACCAAATCTGATGATCTTAAGAGACGGTGAAATCTTAAAAGACATACAGTCTAAGGAGAGGCCATCCCTGAGTATCCCTGAGCTCTGACCTCCTGTTTTACCCCAGAAACATCTTGAGATTCAGCTCCCTGTTGCCCAGGTGATCAATGCTCAGCTGCAACCATGGCTCATATTGACTTAAGCATAGTTTGTGTGGATGGTAGTTGGAGGTATCTACATGGTGTCTGGTCTTTCAAACTCACAGAATACAGGGGTGATGGAGTCATGGGGCTTCTACAGACATTTCCAAGTTCATCTTGATAGGTCAGACAAATGTCTGCTGCAGCATTAGAGCCCCTAAAGAAGGCTTCAAATGGGTGATGCCACGTAGGGGTAAGAA
This sequence comes from Microtus pennsylvanicus, assembly GCF_037038515.1. Taxonomy (NCBI): domain Eukaryota; kingdom Metazoa; phylum Chordata; class Mammalia; order Rodentia; family Cricetidae; genus Microtus; species Microtus pennsylvanicus. The sequence goes on from NC_134579.1 coordinate 90,452,535, forward strand.
AATGAAGCTGAGAGTGCTACCAAGACACGGGAGAGCATCCTGTAACGTGGCAAACCTACATAGGAAAGCTGTTGTTAGTCTAAGAAGTCATCTCGATCACGCAGGCAACCGCATAGCCTCTCACAAGCAATATCATTAAAGCAGATTTGTTCAGGGCCTTGTGACCCTGCTGCAGAGTGCACAGACTGTCATTCTTGACGATTTAGGATTTAATGCTTGCATTGGTAGGCGTCGCCTTCTCTCTCAGTGTACCTTTAAGTATGCAACAACTTGTTTTTCAGTTTTCAGACTGACAGACAGGTCAACACCCGAGATTCTCTCTTCCATCTCTTGTATTCTGCTGTTAATGTTTTCATCTGTGGCTCCTGATCATTTACCCATATTTTCTGCATTCCACAGCCCACATACGCATATACTCACAAATAAATAATTAAGTATGAAGTAAATATGTTTGAAAACGATACATGAAGCTGGAGAGATGGTTCGGCACATAGAGTACTTGTTGGGGATACAGATGGCCTGAATAGGATCTCAGAACCCATGTCACGTGGTTGATACCCACTTTAACACTAGTTCCAGGGTAATCTAATTGGCACTTTCAGGCTCTCTCTCTCTCTCTCTCTCTCTCTCTCTCTCTCTCTCTCTCTCTCTCTCTCTCTCTCTCTCATACATACACACACACACACACACACACAAATACTAACTAATAGTGAGTTTTTAAAATAATGAAAAGGTCATTTCTTCTCACAGTTCCTTAAATAAATATAATAGATATAATAAACAACTAATTTTGTATACGAATATTTAACTGTTAGGTTTCATTAACCTAACAAAAATATCCTCTAAATATATGAGGAATTTCTACCTTTCCGTCTGTATGCTCCTTCTCCTCCCATTACCCCACACCCTCTCAACTTCATGACTTCATCCTGCACAGTCCAAGTAATGTTTCTTGGGTGTACATCAATTTAGGGATGACCACTTCCAGCTGTGTCAACTCACAGCCCACAGAATACACAGTCAAGGGTAACTCTGAACTCAGGTCAACACAAAATCATGAAATTATCTAAAACAATTTAAGTTTAGTACTTTGGAAGGTAATTAAATTGTTCAGTTTGTAACTCAGCTTATGGTTATGGGACATGATTTTGGAGACAAAAATGCGGTGTTAAAATATGAAAAAGATGGACTCCCCTGCACTATCTGACAAGTTCATTATAACAACAATTTTTTTCTTCAGACATCTCCCTCCCCAAATTATACCAAAACTGACCCATCATTTTAACAGAAAGTCTCTCAGTTGATTTTTGCTGTCAAAGCATGTCTTCATTTCACAAGTCCACTATGTCATGCCAGAGTAATCAGGAGGCAAAATTTGAAAATCACAAATGAAAATAAACATTTGCTCTACCTCCCTGTTTTGCTTAAACTCAACTAATACCAAGGCAGCCAGGGGCAGGGGAAATGAGTGTATCCAAAAGGTCATTTACCCAGGATGAATTGGGTTCATGAGTTAAAACTTAGACCATTAATTGAGACAATGGTCTTCTGATAATAAACAAACAGAAATAATCAACCATAGAAATTCAGCAAATGCAAATCACTTTTTATATATTCTTTAAAGTACATTTACTTGTTTATTGGAGGGTCATTCCATGGTACATGTGTAGGTCAGAAGACAATATTGAGTTATTTCTTTACCTTCACCATGTAATTTCTGGGGAAAGATGAAGTCCTTAAATTTGCCAGAAATTGTCATTACCACTGAGGCACATCACCACCCACACACTTTTTTTAATATGAAAAAAATTATGCTATAATATATCTGTCTTAGGTAACATTAACTATCTTTTTGGCACAGCCTAGAGTACCTGTGGAAGGAATCTAAATAAAAAATCACATAATTCTGTGAGCACATCTTGGGAGGATTGTCTTCATTATTAATTAGTGTAGCAGAATTCAATCAGTTTTGGGAAACATCATTCCCTAGCCAGATGGTCCTTGGCTGTATGAGAAAGCTAACTAAGCATGAGTTCATCTGATTCCTGGATGGATGCAAAAGCTAATGCATTTACAATATGGTACAACCTCCCTGTCTGTCTACATAATGGAGCAACAGAAAGACATGCCAGAGATATACAGAGATGATAGTTCTTCTCCATTTTACCCATATAATGGGCTTTAGAGTGACCACGAAAGCAAACATGGCATGTCTGGGAGAGAGTTTCTAGACAATGCTATGTGAGGTAAGAAAATCCATCTGAAATGTAGATGACAATATCCCATGGGCTAGAATCGTGAATAGAGTATCTTTTTCTCTGTCTCTGTCTCTGTCTCTGTCTCTGTCTCTCTCTCTCTCTCTCTGCACTCACTCTCTCTCTCTCTCTCTGCACTCATAAAGTTTGAATATCTGCCTCATGCTCCTGACACTATGACTTCTCCACCATGATAATTGCAGCTTTAAAGTGTGAGCTAGAATGAACCCTTCTTCCTTAAGCAGCTCCTGTCTGGTATTGTGTCACAGCCACAGGAAAACAAAGGAAGCGGTTGGGATTCTGGTCTAGGTGGCTCCTGGACATTCTGTGGACTCTGAAGACAGCTGTTCCCTGCTCTATAGACAGCTAGTGAGTTGTCATCCTCTAGTATGATTGATGGGAATATCCTTAGGTAATATAAACTTCCTTACACTCAGTGGTCTAAGTAGGATGTGGATGCTACAATGTATATGCCTTTCCCTTCCAAAAGCATCATTCCCTGGCCTGTGACCTTTTGTGATTTTGGGAGCTAGATCCATGATTCTGGTCATGCTACTTTTCACTAGGAAGAATGTGAATGGGCTTGCCATTTGAACCTTAGTGAAATAAGTTTAAGTAGTAATCTAGAGTGGACAATGTTATAGAGTAACATCAGATTACCTAATGAATTTTCTTTATCAACAAGAACAGAGAGGGAAGCTGGAGGGATAGCACAGCAATTGAGAGCACTAGTGATTCTTGCAGAGGACCTGATGTGGCCCCCAGAAGGCACACTATTGACTCATAACCCTATGCAACTCCAGGCCCAAGGGACCCAAGCCCTCTTCTTTCATTGGTTAGTGCTAGAGACAGATATGACAAGGGAGAAATGTTCATCCATGTTTTAATTTGTTTTGTTTTATTTTTGAGACAGGGTTTCTCTGTATAGCTCTGGATATCCTGGAAACTGAGCAGTAGACCAGGCTGACATTGAACTCAGGGATTCACCTGACTCTGCCTCCAGTATGCTGGGATTAGAAATTTGTCACACTACATCCCTTCTTTATTTTTTAATATAAAATATGAGTGTGAGGAAGGCCAGACAGTGGTGGTGCATGCCTTTAATCCCAGCACCGGGAGGCAGAGGCAGGTAGATCTCTGTGAGTTCAAGACCAACATGGTCTACAAGAGCTAGTTCCAGGACAGGCTTCAAAGCTACAAGGAAACCATATCTTGAAAAACAAAACAAAACAACAACAAAAAAAAAAAGAAATAGAAGAATGTGAGGAAGAGGAGTAGAATGACCAATGTAGCTCACTCTCCTTATGATCACAGATTTTCAGGAAATTCCACACTTCACAGTCATGTCAAAAGTTGCTGCAGACTTGTGAACTAGAGTTAAGTCCTGTTTAGGTCCAAAGATGCATGGAATGTTCCATAAGGTCTTCAGAGGGGAGTGTGTCTCTAGCACCTCTACTGGTAGCTGAGGAACCACAGATGGGAACCATACCTGACTCCGGGTAAGACAAACACCTATAAAGAAAGAGAAAACTTCAGGCCCAGAAAAGGGTCAACAATTCAGAACTGAACTCACATCCTTCATTCTGTATGACCACCATGTAATAAAACTAGATATCAATAACCACAAAACCTGAGAAGCATACAAGCTCATGAAACTAAAGAGCTTATTACTGAATGAAAACAGAGCCAAGGAAAAAATCAAGAAGGAAATATGAATTTCCTAGACAGCAATGAAAATGAAAACACAGTGTACCCAAATCTATGGAACACAATGAAGTCATCCTAAGAGGAAAGTTTGCAGAACCTAGTGCCTACATTTATACACTGAAGACAGCTCATATTAATAAGTAAATGATGTGTTTGAAGTCCTTGAAAAAAATAGAGCAAACACTACCCAAGAAACAAGAAGGGTAGATAGAAAGAGAGAATCAAAATTGGGACAGTTAAACTCTAGGCAGAGCAATGGGAACCCAAAGAAGAGGTTTGGAAGAACTATAGGACTCCCAAGGACTCAGTCTAGAGAGTCTATTTAGCAGGGCTCATAGAAAGTGAAGAGATAAATCCTTCACTTAGATCCTATATGGGTCTAAGCTACATCCTATGCATATATGTTATGGTTGGAGGAGGGACTTGGAAGAGTGGAAGGAGGTTAAACTGAAATCAGGATGTAATATATAAGAGAAGCATAAAAAAGTAGGGCTGAAATTGGTGAAATAGGAGTACATATACACAAATTAGAAATTTAGAGGAGAGCATTACTTATAGCCAAGCTATCTGCAGGGTCCCTCACCTGAAATAATTTAGGGATCAGTGTTTCAAGGTTTGCATGTCTGAATGTGGGTCTTTATATTTGTTTTCATCTGCTGCAGGATGAAGCTTCTTTGGATGATGACTGAGCAAGATGCTGATCTGCTTGACTGGCCAGACACAAAGTAACTTTGTATGTGAATTGATCTTTAAAGTACAAGATGAAGTGTCTAGAAAAAAATGATTAATAAAAAGGAGAAGAAAGGAGGATATGGCAGGAACTGTGATGAAAGGACATTTTATGCTTGCATAAAAATATTACTAGGTGTTATGTCTAACGGATAAATTACAGTAAAAAGTGAATTGACATAGCCAGGCATGGTGGTACTTGCCTTCAATCCCAAGGCTTGGAGGGCAGAAATAGGCAGATCTCTGTGATTTCAAGGCCATTTAAGTCTACTAAGTGAATTCTGGGACAATTCAGGCTATTGCACAGAGAAATCCTGTCTCAAAACAAAAACAACAACAAAAAATGGATTGACCAAATTACTAAGAATATATAGAATAGTGGAAGCCCAGGTTCTCAGTCTTTGTAAATGAGACAGATTCAAAACAAAAAAAAAGAATCTTTGTAGGAAGACAGGGTAGAATAGTGTGTTTTGTGCTAGATTCCTATTTCTCAAAATAGGTGGTAGATGAAAATGATAGAGGAGGGATGGGAAGATGCTTCCACATCTCTGAAAGAGTTAAGAAACAGTGATATTCTGGACACCATGAGCAGAATCCTCCAACAGTGGAGGATTAATGCACAGATAGTCTTGACCTAGAAATGAGCTTCAAGACACTGGGAAACCCCACCATCTAAAAAGATAAAAAGTCCAATAAGATGACTCAGTGAGTAAAGGTGCCAGCTGTCAAGAATTACAACTGGGGTTAAATCCCCAGAATCCACATGATAGAAGGAGAGAGCCAACTCCTTCAAATTGTCTTATGACTTCTACACAGGCACCGTGGTGCATGATCATGTGTGCCAACACACTAAAATGGAATTTAAAATGCTAATAATAAAGTGAAGAGCAATTGGGGAAGACACCATCACATCAACCTCTGGCCTACACACATGTGCACACACATGAGAACACATAAATATATACACAAACATGCAACACACACACAAATAATGGCAGAATGAATGAATATATTTCCAAGCAATAGGAAAAGTCAACAAGGGTTACTATCACCTGTATTAATAAGACTAAGTCTCAACCAAACCCAACCTCCAGGTACTAAGAAGGCAAAACCATTTAGTTTTTGGTGTCTTCTGAAATGAAGAGGACATTTACACTCATGGAGGCACAAAAGTTCTGGTTACCTGAACAAGATCCACACAAGATCAGCCAGTAAACTTTCCTAAATTGATGTGGAGGGGTTTTTCAGTCCTAAATACATACCTGAGGAGCTCATGATAGTTTATGGTTACTAGAGAAGGAAGAGTCAATTTTTCCCAAGAGTATAGCTCCAGATAGTTGCCTCTGCTACAGTGGATGACCCTACACTATGAACATATGGGCAACACTAATTAGACTCAGTAGTTTCCAAATGAAAAGAAGACATGACATTGAAAGGAGGATTTAGGAGAGTATTCAAAGGAATTTGATCACGGAAGTAGGGGATATATATGAATAATTTACATTGGGTAAATGTAGGAAAGTCTCGAATAAAAATTTTAATTATATTTATAAAAAGTATTTTATTTCTGGTTTTTCTCAGGTCAGAGTTCTATCTTCTGTCTTAATATATATGAAAACATCACATTACTTGTAATATTTATAGTACTTGACATTGCTATACACACTACTTGATGATAAAAGTAACAATTTCATCAAACTTTGAACCATGTAAACTACAATAATGATCCATCTGAAAGATACGCTCATGGTGCAATTGTGGCACAAATGTTATGGGAATAAAAACCACATTTAAAATTGGATCACAGGCTCACTCTATGAGATGGAATGCATATCCAACACTGAGATCAATGAGAACAAGAACCTGAAACTAGATAAACCATGAGTACTAGGAAAATACCTACTACTACTACAACTAATTCCTTAAGTGAATATATTAATAAAAAATCCTAATGATATACTACTATTTCCATAAAATTGTGCATCAATCAACCCTCAACAGAAAAGTTTTTTCTTGTAGTAGACACTTATTAACAAAAAACTACAACTTATCAAAATGAAGAGAGAAAGAGACTTTGGAATGCTCAGCTCTGACCAGGATGACTAAGTCATAACTTACTCTTCAAGATTCAGGAATCTATGTGGAATAGAAGACAGAAAGAATGTAAGAGCCAGATAGAGTGGATGACTTCAAGGAAACAGCATTTTCCAGACACAGCATAAGAGGCACATATGAAATTACAAACACTAGTACATAATTCACACAAAGTGCACGAGCCCAAACCAGACAAAATGCTAGCAGACAAGAGCTCAGCATTCTACCACTAGCCAAGGAAATATTGTCAAATTATAAGGCCTGAGAGAGAGGTCACAGATCCAGGAATAGCTATCGAACATGAACTGGAAAATATGGTTTGGTTTGAAAAGTTGGAGAGAATATAAACTGGGGTGGGAAGGAAGATAGAGGAGGATCTGGTAGGAGTTGAGGAAATTAATAATTATAATCAAAATAAGAAGTTCTCATAAAACATAAAAAGGGATTTTAAATATGAGGAGGATGCCAAGATATCCTTGGGAAGTGAAACAGAAGAAATCTGTGAGAGGACTGAGGGCAGGTGCTTATATTAGTGGGAACATGAGTAATCCAGTTGCAGGGGCACAGAGGAAGAGAGTACCAATAGATACTATTGGAAAGTGGGGGCATTTCAGAGTCTGGTAAAAGTCTGATGCAACGTAATCTCCCAGAAATCTACAAGGACGACCCTAGTCAAGACCCCTAGCAATAGCAGATATATAGCCTGAACTTGTCGTCACTTATGACCACCCTGGTTCCTAGCCCAATTGTCATCAGAGAGGCTTCATCACATACAACTGATTTAAACAGAGCAGACTCACAGATAAACATTAGGTGTCATTCAGGGAATACTACAGAAGAGGGGGAAAAGAATTGTAGGAGCCAGAGGAGTCAAGGGCTCCACAATAAAACTCACAGAATCAGCTAACTTGGCCTCATAAGAGCACACAGAGACTGACTGAGAACCAGGTAGCCTGCATGGGGTTGACCTAGGCACTCAGCATGTATGTTGGAGCTATGTAGTTTGGTGCTCTTGGGGAAATCTTAACATCAGGAGCAGGGGCTGTCTTGATTCTTCTACTGACTTTTGGAACTCTACTCCTCATTCAGCCCAGTCCTAATACACGGGAGGTGCTTAGTCTTACTACAACTTGATAGCCTTTGTTTTATTCACAATTCTCATGAGAGACCTGAGCTTTCCAAAACAGAAATGGAGGAGGAGTAGATGGGGGAATGGGAACAGATCAGGGTATTAGGGGAAAGGATTGGGAGGAGAGGAGGGAGAAGAAAATGGCTAGGATGCAAATAAACAAACAAATGATTTTATTTTTTAAAAGAGATGCTTATATTTTCAGTGTAACGTTTATTGTAGAATATTGCAACTAAAACATCTGGTATTAGTTTTATAATAAGAGATGTCACAATGCTTCACATTTTCATAAAAATGTATTATTGATCAAATTGCAGAGGCAAGTTTACTCTCAAAAGGGTTCAAAACAACAGATGGAGCCAACCAGATGTGGATTGAGGTGGTACCATGATGACCAGAGAAGATTAATTTCTCATCTGTCTTTGACTTAGTCATTTTGTTTACACCGAGTATTGACACTGAGAGAGCTCAATGGATGTATGAAAGCTCATAATGATCCCTCAAGGCCACTCAAGTAAACCCTATCTTCTCCTGGGTTTTATTCATAAAGTCAACTAAAGTTTCCAATGCTCTTAGGTTTCAGCTTCTTGAAGAACGCAACAGAACCCCTTGATGCCCCGTTATGATTGCATCCCGTGTCACAACCTTTAGAACAATGGGTTTTTCTGGTTGAAGCAGTGGTGTTCGGCTTAATTCCAGAGGTATCTACAATAATGTAAAAAAAAAATAATCAAATCAATGAGTAAAGTAACAGCAATCCCAGAAGAAAAGCTTTAAAAAATAATCAGGATGAAAATGCTTTGAAGAGGGGCTGGAGAGATGGCTCAGTGGTTGGGAGCATTGCCTGCTCTTCCAGAGGTCCTGAGTTCAATTCCCAGCAACCACATGGTGGCTCACAACCATCTGTAATGAGGTCTGGTGCCCTCTTCTGGCCTGCAGACATACACACAGACAGAACATTGTATACATAATAAATAAATAAATAAATAAATAAATAAATAAATAAATAGAAAATGCTTTGAAGAAACATAAAAGCTGTGCTTAACATCAAATATTGTGTCTTTCTTATTCTTTCCAAGGTGTGTTAACTAGATGGTGAGATCATACATCCAAACAGTGCATTGGGTAAAATGTTGATTGAGAATCTACTGTATACGGGACCTGAGATGAAGTCATGTTGGTTCATGTTATTTCTGTCCTGTGTTGATTTAGAGTAAAACAGACAAGTTTAATATTTTGAACCTAATTCCTAGTTATTATGTCTTATCATATCTCTAAGCCCTGAAATGCTATTTTTGATTTGTTGATGCTTGCAAGCTAACTCCGAGAAGAGACATTTCAAGTCTGTGGACAGTCCTCATAGATCATATGTCACCACTACAGTTGAACCCATCTAGACAAGGCTTTAGGAGGACAGATATTTGCTTGCTTTTCTAGAGTCTACCTTTGTCTCACAAGGATGGGTTTAATGAAGGATTCTGAGTTCTCCAGGGTTTGCCATGCTGCTTTAGTCTCTTGCTATTCAGAGTTGGTAGGGAATGCCTCCAACAGTTATCTTCTGATCACAGGAGAAAGGGGAGCAAAGTTGTCCTGGATATAGAGAAGTGTCAAATTTAAGATGACTGGAGCTTCACAGTGTATCTTCCTCTGTCAGGTTTGTCGTGGACTCTCAAAACTAGTACTGTGCTTTGTCTGTCTAAATCCCTGTACATGCTTACGATTTAAATGCTTTAGTGAGAAAGTCATAAAATAAGTGAAGTTGTATGGAAGTAAAATGACACATCTGCCATAAGCCACAAATCACAAAATAAACATTCCCATCCCTCTAATCATCCATGAATAAAATTAATTGACAGAAAACAAATCCTAATACACAAGTCCTGTAAGTTTTAGCTATGCCACTGAATGAAGAAAAACAATTGTGTTCAGAAAAATACAAACTCTTTTTCCAAATGCTCTATCATATTCCTTTAAAATATTATTAGTGTACACGTGTTTTGCATAGAAGCATTCAAAAGAGATGATGATAAAAATATACATGCAGGGTGGTGGTGGCATATGCTTTAATCCCAGCACTCAGGAGGCAGAGGAAGGTAGATCTCTGTGAGTTCGAGGCCAGTCTGGTATACAAGAGCTAGTTCCAGGACAGGGTTCAAAGCAACAAAGAAACCCTGCTTTTAAAAAAAATCCATATATATATATATATATATATATATATATATATATATATATATATACTATGTATATAGTATATATATATACTAATGAAAACTATTAAAGATTTAATTGGCTTAAAGTTTTCTTCAAAGAATATTATAATTGTTAATTATACTTTAAAGCATTTACTGGAGATTTTCAATGAACAAACTCTCCTCAAAGAACCAGTTATAGTTTGTACAAGATATAAGATAAGGTGATAAAAAAGGAGAAATGTTATTCTTCAATACAGAGAGAACAAACAGAACCAAACTGGTGGCTTTAATGATGAAGCATTAGCATAAGTTATGAAAAATGCCTGAAGGAGCCAAAAGTAGAGCATAAAATAAATGAAGAAAGAAACTCAAAAAGAAGAATATTGATTTGAGGAATGAATAAAAGCTTAAGGTAGGAAAGCAGAATAAAAGTGGGAAAGGTACATGATCTATGGAAATATGACAACTACCTGTTTTCTGGAGCAAGAACTCCAGAGAAGTGAGGCAGAACTGTTAAGATGCCCATTAAAGTTGGAGTTCATCATAACCAGCAACTATGGGAAGATTCATTAATTTTTATTTCATGTATAGAAATGTTTTGTCTGAGCCGGGCGGTGGTGGCGCACGCCTTTAATCCCAGCACTCGGGAGGCAGAGGCAGGCGGATCTCTGTGAGTTGAGACCAGTCTGGTCTACAAGAGCTAGTTCCAGGACAGGCTCCAAAACCACAGAGAAACCCTGTCTCGAAAAAACTAAAAAAAAAAATTGTCTGCACTTCTGCATGTATAACATGTGTGCAGTCTCAACAGAAGTAAAAGAAGCACATCCTAGCCCTTGTAACTGTAGTTGAAAATGGTTGTGAGGCAGCATGTAGGGGCTAAGAACTGAACCCAAGGCCTATTCAAGAGCACCAAGTGTTCATAACTGTTGAGCCATCTCTTGAGCCCTAGCAATTGTTAGGCATCATGAGTTTTGTTTTTGTGATTGAGACCAGGTGTCGTGTAACGCACACTGGCTTCAAATTCACTAAGTGGACACTTGGACTTCTGATCTTCTTGCCTCTACCTCCTGTGTGCAAGGATTACAGGAATGCACCACCACAGTTACCTCATGCAGTACTATGGAGGAGAACCAGGGCTTTGTGAATGTTAGGGAAGAACTTTGCCAACTGAGAAGCATCTCAGACCCCATATATGAACTGTAAAGCTCCTCAGTGAGTCTAACGAAGTCAGGCATTGACAAGACTGTCAGATGAGGGCTTCTTTGAGCTCTTGAAGAAGAGAGCACCACCCAAAAATCATGAACTCATAATCTCTACACCTCTGGCTAGCACATGATATACCCTAACTACAATTAACTTGACTGGAACTTCAAACAGAATGTATATAATCTTTTCATACTGACCTGCACTAATTCATCAGAATGCTACAGTTGTACTCTATATTGACATAGAACCAAAGGTCTCTGGGTGCAAATAACGGTTTAGGCCATAAAAAACACTAAAATTCAAAAAAGCACATTTATTTTTCTACACAGAAGCTTCAGTTAAAGAGATCTCTCCCATAAAACATTACTTTTTGAGATAGTTTTCTCCCTCACCTGTGTTTCCTTACAAGGCTGGAAGGAGAAGTTCTGCAGGAGTTTAGTGAGAGCAAGTTTCATGTTCATGAGAGCAAACCTCATGCCAATGCAGTTCCTGGGTCCATACCCAAAGGGCATGTACACATAAGGATTGATGCTGCCCTTGTTCTCCTTGCTGAACCTGGAGACACACAGTAATGACAAGTTAGAAAAGGATAGAAGCATAAGAGCTACATACAAGAATTTCCCTTTAGACACCTGACCAGTAGCATTCAGATGAGAATTGTACACAAAACGTCCTTTCTAACCCCCTTGTCCTATAGACTTTCCATATGGTCAATGAAACAAATGCTGTCCGAGAGAAAATGCATCCTATGTGCCCACTAGTGTAATAGTGTTGTTATGGGTTATAGGCAATCAACCACTGCCTGATTGAATTGGAGTTCCAATTTATAGGGGGATATTAATGCCAGATACTATAAACCTGTTCAAACTCTGCTGGGTGGGGTGGTCATAGGCTCTATGGGAGAATGTACTACTGTTGCTTTGCTAAGTGGACACAGTATCAAACTGTCTCCTGAATATTCATGTTTATACACAAAAATGAGTGCTGCTATTAGTCTTGGTCAGAGAAGCTTCTGATTACAGTGGAGACAGTTAACACATAGACTCATTACTGGTCAAGATGCTGAGAATGAGTGACGGTGGAGTGCTCAGAACTTCATGGGACATCTGTATCATCCTCTCCAAGGCTCATGGAACATCTCAGAAGACAGGGCAGAAAGACATAAGAGCCAGGGAATGAAAGGGCGTGCTCTGAAACACTATCTTCTGGAGCCGACACAGCCAATGTACTCATGAACTCCCAGCATCTGTGGTTGCCTACACAAAGCTAGACCATGTTGATACAGTCCATCAAGAATGGTGGAGGGAGTTCAAGATATTTCACCTCAGTAAGCAATTTTGGACATGAATAGTTGTTGGGGAGTGCAGCCGGGCCCTCTGCAGGATTCCAATCACACCTCCCTATGGGAGTTGGCGGCCGGCAGGGAGGCGAGCGGGCCAATCAGCAGCGGCGGCTCGCGCCCCGCCCCCACGTTGGGCCCGGCGGCCCCGCCCCGCGCTGTTTGCGGCCTTGGCTCCGCAGCGCGAGCCGGATCACTACAGTCACTGTGAGGCGCCGGCGGCAGCGGCGGCGAAGCTGCCAGCGCGAGCCCGGGGCGGCCGCCCAGCGCCAAGTCGGTGAACACGGACTAGCTGAGGCACCAGGTCATGATCAACCAGTTCCTGCTGGCCGCGGGCTGTGCGGCCGACTAGGCGCAGCAGCTGCCGCAGGCGGCGCACTGGCAGTTCGAGACTGCCCTGAGCACGTTCTTCCAGGAGAGCAACATTCCCAAGAGCCACCACCACCACCCGCAGATGATGTGTACTAACAGCAACACCCCTGCCACACCACCTAACTTCCCTGATGCACTAGCCATGTTCTACAAGCTTCGAGCCTCTGAGAGCCTGCAGAACAGCAACAGCCCCATGACAGCGGTGGCCATCTTGCCCCCTGCAAACTTCAGCCCCTTCTGAGCAGCATCCCCACCCAACCACCTGACGTCCTGGATCGCACCCTCTTCCCCCAACTCCTTCCATCATCTGCACTGCCCACAGCCTACTTGGCCCCCTGGAGCAGCACAGGGGCCCACTCAGCAGAAAGCCATGGCAGCCATGGACGGCCAGAGGTGAGACTGGATGGCACTGGGCTGGAACAGGGGCAGTCCAGGGTTGTGGGGACACAGAACAGGGCTAGGGAGGGGGGGACACGAGGGCGGGGTTTCTTGAAGATCGCACTGGAAGATTTTATAAGAGAATTTTTGTGGGTGAGGGTACAGTAAACGTCCTGAGCCACTTGGCTTCTTCAGGAGTTTCTCTTTGGAAAAGTTTTTTCTTCTTTTTAATATATAACTATAATATATATGAATATAAATGTATGTGAGAGGGGCCTGCACGTGAGGGAATCTCTCCATGTCAACACCTTCCTCTGCCTAATTTGGGGTAACAAGGTTGCTCATAGTCAGATGGAGTGAGTTTGCAGCTGGGTGGATATGCTGCCTTTAAAGTCAGGTCGGCCATTAGGAGCCCCCCCCTCAAACGGAGGTCCCAAAAGGGTCATGTTGGAATCATTGACTTTCCTACCCCATCATTGGTAGATGGCGTTTTCATCTCAGCTGGTGGTGGCCTCAGTGGCTCTGAAACTCATCACCCTGTCCCCAGCTGAGTGTGCTGATCTCCTAGGACTGAAGAGTTGGCTGACCTCTGAGTGGACACTTGGCTGTCCCATCCTTTACTGTCCTGGCTGTCCCACAGGTCTCCAGCCTCTGGCTAGCCACAGAGGAGGAGAACTCAGGAGAGCCCTTTGGATTGAGTCCCTAGATTAAAAATCACATCTCACCAGGGTGCAATTTCTATTTAAAAACTTAAAGACTTTTCTAACTTCAAAAAAAAATAGTTGTTGGGGCATGGGGATTTTCTCTTCAATGGTGTAGCCTTGGTGATTTGTCCATACTCCAATGAATAACTCCTAGACCTACACTTATACAAGCAACCATAATTAACTCATGAGTCACAAGCAATAAAGAACTCATGAAAACAGGAGGAAGTCCATATGGGGACAAGCAAGGATTCAGAAAGTGTGGGAGGGAGAAAAGACAGAGTAATGTCTGATAACAATGTTCAAAATACATTATATATGCATGTAGTTTTCCAGGAACGAAAAAGGAGAGAAAACAAAATACATCTTTAAATCTGAAAGTTCATTCAGCATAATGCTGTGTTCCATGCCTAAAAAGCACATGTCAGTCAGACTGATAGAAAATGGGTTCCTGTCTCACAATTCAGTCAGTTATTTGCTACTTGGGGAATGAGGGGGAAAAAAACACACTCAGTATTTAAATTGTCACATTTTCCTGTCTCTCTTCCTCTATCCTCTTTTGCTTCCCTTTCTCTTCAAAATGCAAATGGGTGCAAAATCACATTTAGAGCATCATCCCATAACAGACACCATAGCATATATAGGCCATCATAACTCAAAGTGGGTTCCCATTCCTGGGATCCTGGTACCTTTCAGGGCGGAATTCTGCAGGCTCTGGCCAGTACTTTGGGTCATGGTGAAGAGCATAAACTGGTATAATCACTACAGACCCTTTGGGAACATGTACACCATCGATTTCCACATCCTGTTTACAGAATCTGTCAAGTCTCAGACCAAATGGGTATAATCTGAGGGTTTCATTCAGCACCATGTCGAGGTACTCCATCTCCATCAATTTATCATAGTTGGGAGGTGCCTGGGAAGAAAGAAAAAGTTTTGTGCTGAGATTTTACATTAACATTCAATAGGTCTGCATTGTACCTTTGCGTTCTCAGTAGTTCCAAAATTGAGCGCAGCATTTAAAAAGACCTAGGTACTTACAATGCATTTTAAAGGGATTTTTAATAGTTTTATTTTAAGTGTGGAGGTGTTTTGTGTACATATATGTATATGAAACCTATGAGTGTAGTGCCCACAGATGTCAAAAGAGGATATCATATCCCTTGTGACTGGCATTACAGGCAGTTGAGAACTGCCACCTGGGTGCTGGGAATCAAACCTGAATGGATCCTCTAAAAGAGTAGTCATTGAGGCATCTATCCAGTCTCTTACAAAGTGGGTAGAATAACTATCACTTCGGAATGGGAATACATCTCAATTACTGAAGTGTCTGCTATGCAAGGCTGAGGACCTGAGTTTAGACACACGCCATTCATAAAGCCAGACAGTGGCACACATCTTTAATCCCAGTGGAGGGGCAGAGAAAGTGTGTTGGCTAGATAGCATAGCCAAATTGAAAAGCTCCAGGTTCAGTGAGAAACTGTGACAAAAAGCATAGTAGAGAGTGATTAATAATAATGCCCGTTGTAGGAATATGGCCTACATACACATGAACACACACACAGGCACATAATGCACACACATGTGCACATATAAAGACACATACATTCTCTCTCTCTCTCTCTCTCTCTCTCTCTCTTTCACACACACACACACACACACACCGCTGCACATGATGAGAAATTGTCTTTTTTTCTTTCTACTTCAAGCATCATCCATTCACCTTATTGGGCAGAGCCACATCGATCTCATCTTGCAGTTTCTTCTGGATATCAGGGTGAGTGGCCAGTGAGTGCAGGGCAAAGGCAAGGGTGCTGCTGGTGGTTTCATAGCCAGCAAAAATAAAGATAATTGCCTGGGCTGCGATCTCCATGTCAGTCAGGGCTGAAAGTAAGAAAATATTTCAGGAAAGTCGGGTCAGGGTGGACCAACAGAAAAGAGGTGAGGAGAGAGTCAGGCTCCCGTTTCCCTATAGATATATATGGAGAGTCCTTCAGTCACCCTGGGACTGTTATCAATCTGACATCCATGTGACAGAGTCAGAGAAGGGGAAGATTGCTTCAGCCATGGTGTTCCATGGTTTATGTTCTGTTCCTCATCATCATTAGGTAACTCCAAGACACATAATTTGTCCTATATTTAAGATTTATTTTTATTTTTATTACATGTATTTGTGTGTATGTAGGGGTGCTATATGTGGAGAGGTACCCATGGAGGCCAGAAGAGGGCATCTGATCCTCTGGAGATGGATTTTAGAAGCTTGTGAGCTTTCAGGCATAGGTACTGGGAACTGAACTACACCTCTCTGTTAGAGCTTAAGTTTTGTATGTGTGTGTGAACATCCATGTGTACAAGTTCCCACGAAGAGCAGAAGATGAATAGGAGCACACAGAGCTTGAGATACAGACAGTTGTAATCCTTTTGCCATGAGTGCTATGATTCTGTTCTTGATAAATGCTTTCAACCAATTAATTTAAGTACTTACTACTAAATTAAAATTGGAATATAAGCCACAATTAGGGGTATTTTTTAAATTAACATCTTTTTAGTTATCAAAAATGAAAAAGTGTAACAAGAGAGACTGAGGGAGGAGGGTCTGCTTTTGCCCAGGCCCCCGGATAGATTACACCTGAAATAACCAAAGAGAAACTATATTAATTAATTTACTGCCTCTTATTAACTAACTCTCACATCTTGATTTAACCCATTTTTATTAATCTGTATTTCAGCACAAGGTCATGGCCTACTGGGAAAGATACAGCATGGCTCCATGGCATCTCTCTCTCTGACTCTGCTTTCTTTCTCCCAGAATTCATTTCTGTCTTCCCTGCCTACCTAAGTTCTGCCCTATCAAAAGGCCAAGGAACTTTCTTTAATCAACCAATGAAAGCAACACATAGACAGAAGGATCTCCTATACCACATAAGGGCTGAGGAGTAGGTGGAGAGCTAGCCCAGCATGTATGAAGCCATGTGCTCCATCTCCAGCATTGTAGAAACTAGGCATGGTAGCATAAAAGTTAAGAGGTCATTCTCAGGCACACCATGACTGTGATGTCAGCCTGGGCTACCTAAGACCTGGTCTCAAAAGGAGAAGGAGCTATAGAAGAATGTGGAGTTAACTGAACACATGAAAGGGTTTCAAGTGCACAGTCTAGAGAAAATTTAAACATGAAACACATGATGACTTTAGAAAGCAAACTTGGGATTCTAGAAGATCATATTGCTATATATAAGCGATTGTGTGCACTAGAAATAAGAAGATATGTAAGAAAGGAAGATTCCCTTTATATTAGCCTTTGATGCACACATGGAGAATTAAACCTGGATTTGGGATACCACCATTTTCCAACCATGACAAAAATAATGGTTTTAATTAAAACGTAATCCTAGAAGAGAGGCTAGAGAGATGGATCAATGGGTAAGAGCTCTTGTTGCACAAGCATGAGAACCTGAATTTGAATCCTCAGCCCCCATGTAAAAAGCCAAGTGTGGTAACACATGCCTCCTGTTACTTCAAATCTATGGATCACTGGGACCTGCTGACTGCCAGACTAGCTTCAGGTTTAATAATAGACCCTGTCTTGAAGAAATAACGCAGAGAGCGATTGAACAAGACACTTGATGCCTTCTTCTGATAGCTATTCACACACCTAGAGGTATGTGAATGCACACACATTCATATGCCATCTGAAAAAATAAAATTCTATAATTGCTTTTAAGTCTGTAAAATAATGAAGAGAAGCAATGTGCTTGTACAAAGAAGCTTTCCCCAGATACCACTTATCCAACACAAAAAGAAAAGTAAATCTTCACTATAGATTAGTATAGAGTACTTGTACACCAGGGACTCCCAGAAAGCATCGGCACTATTTCTGTACATGTCTCCCTACTGGATGTAGACACAGTTATCTAGGCAGAGTTCCTAGTCAGTTCCTACTCTGTCTTTGAGGGAAAGACAAAAACATCACCTGTGAAGAGCTAAGGAATATATAGAGACCAATGAGGACTCCCATCATAGCAACCCTTCATGTTTGGAATGAACTTGTGCCCACATGCTTCTAGAAAATTCCATGGAAATAATATCCATGTCCTTCTTTCAATAACCTGACAGAGGTATTCTTCTGCTAAAAAAAAAAAAAAAACCCTTTCATATCATTTTTTGAGTGACCTGCTCAATCCCTGAGAGCTTCCTTGTCCATAGACCAAGTAGTTCTTGGTTACCTTTATGAGACTCTTTGTCTTCGGAATTATTTTGAGTGTTCATCATCAGCTGAAGAAAATCCACTCGGTGCTGGAAACAAAAGAGAAGTTGCAAAAATAGAAGGTCAATGGTGAGGTCAGAAGTCAGAGTTGGATCAGGAGTGCAGAAGCTTAACTTCCTTCCTTCTAATGTAGCTCACTTAAATTTACAATGTGGCTGGGGTTGCTTGAGTGATCATAGAACAAAAGCACCAGTGGCTAAACAAGGAAGCAATCCAACTGACCTATCAACCACTCTTACAATAAATTACAAAGGATACAACTTTAAACAATAACTTTGATCCTTTGAAATCAAAGTTTTTGAAGAAGATGAAAATAGGATTCCCCTTTTAATTATTTTTTTCTCTATTATTAGAGAATTTCATCGAAGTATACAATAAAATATGGCCATACGTACCCCACAATTTCCTCCGTTCAATTCCTAATATACCCTTATAAGATTTCCCCATGCAAACATCATGAACTTTTCTTTTTATAACCCAATGAGTCCAACTGGTGCTGTCAATATATGATTGACTGTATGAGAAACCTACGCAGGCCACACCCACCCTCTGAAGTCATCAAAAGCCAATAGTTTCTCAATTAGAGGTTGGACTTTGAAAGTTCCTCTCTCATCTAAGGTGGAGATTTGGCGATGTTGATCTTACATGGGTCTCGTGCTTTGCCTTATTTTTAATTTCAATCCTTATGTAGGGCTCTCTTGTTTTTATTTCTCTTGCTAAGGGGTAATTTCTGGATTATTCTCAATCAGTTTTCATCCTCCAGAAATATAAATGCTCTTTCTATCTTTCTAAATCTGGTCTTCTCAGTCTAACTTTAGTGACAGAAGAAGGGAAACACATAATTCATATGTTCACAGTCCAAACCATTAACAATTCCTGTACCTCTCATTAGACAACCACTTTTTACCTTCTGTTTAGAATCCAGGCGATTTTCTGTCATTCTGCTCACAAATTTTTTGAAAAATGCTATTGAATCTTTTGGAAACATGGAGACATTTAACATCTCATATATTGGGATGAGGAATGGAAAGAGAACTGGAAAAGAAAGATAAAGAATAAGTTTTACTGGAAATGCAAGTTTTATTTAGAGAAATTATGACCCAATCCAAAGAATAAGTAACCAGTGTCTCAAGCAAACCATTCTCTCTGTGACTTTTCTCACACTAGGTCACCACCATAATGCTCCTTCTGTACTCGGGAGTAGCCATAGGAATAAATCTGACTCTTGGTTTAAACTCTGCTCCTGAAGTTTGTGTGGATCCAAAATACAGACAGGGGCCAGTGACTTGATTCAACAGCTAAAGAGTCCTGCAGAAAAGCCAAACAGCCTTAATTTGATCCCTGCATCCCGTACTGTGGAAGGAAAAAAACCAACGACTGTAATTGACCTCTAATCTCTCTAATACCAAGACAGTCACATGCACACACACACACACACACACACACACACACACAAACACACACACACACACACACGGGGAGAAGGAGAAGAGAGAGGGAGGGAGACAGAGACAGAGAGAAAATGTGGGATATTTGTATATACTGTGTGAAGATGTCATCATGGTTGGTTTAATAAAGAATTAAATGTCCAGTAGTTAGGCAGAATTGAATGGGCAAGGCTTCTTGGGAAAGAGAGGAACTCCAAGAAGAAGTAAGGAAGAGAGATGCCAGGGAAGCACTGAAGAAGTCAGATGTGGAATACAAAGGAGAGGTAACCAACCCACAAGACAGAACATAGATTTAAAAAAACAGGTTAATTTAAGTAGTAAAAGATGGGAAAAATCTAAGCTACCACCAAGTTTTCATAATTAACACTAAGTCTCCATGTCATTATTTGTGAGGTGGCAAGTCAAAGAAAAGTTTAACTACACACATGCAAACACACACACACACAAATAAGTAAATAAAAAATTTATTGTTATCTAATAAATAAGTAATAAAGAAAGAAAAGGCCAGATAGCATTTGTTTCTCAACTGACATGATATAGTTTTGTTTAAACTAGCACCAAAAAGGATCTGAGGAAAGTCAGAGGTATTTACAAATTAATCAATACATTCTTATTAAATAAAAAATATGTCAAAGAACTCCAGGAGGTGACTGGAAAATTTCTTGAGACACAATTTCATTATAGAGTACATGCCTAGCATGCATGAGATTCTAAAATCTCCTCCACAAAGCAAAGAAACTGAAAATGTCTTGAAAGAGTATGAAATGAAGATACCCCAAGATTGTGCAGAGAGACTTACAGCCTTAAAATTTTAAATCTCAAATAATCAAACTTAACATTATAAAATAAAATTTTAACATAACGAACTCCAGGGATGGAGAGAAGAATGAGTGATAAAATACTTGTTGTGCAAACACAAGACCTGAATTTGGTACCCAGCACCTCTCTAAAGCCAAGTTCAAAAAAGGTGACCCAAACTCAGAAAGAGAGGAAAATCACATGATCTCCCTCACTTCCAGAGTCTAGCCTATAATGAATAAATGTAAATATGTGAACAGGTGTAAGTGGATACGGAATAATACTCAAAAGGAGACCAGGAAAGGATGATATTAGATGTTGAGGAAAGGTGAAATGTAGGCAAAGGTCACATGAGATGTGGATAGAAATGTAACTGACAGAGAAAGTATTAAACCTTAAATGAAATACCACTGTTAATGGTACCCAGAAAATACACAAAAAATACTGCAAGGTCTGAAGAGATGGCTCCAAAGGTAGCATTGATGCTCTACAAATGACCCAGGTTTGATTCCCTACAAATGACCCAGGTTTGATTCCCAGAACCCACGTGGTTGCTGTCAACCATGTGCAATTCCAGTTACATGGAATTCAATGCCCTCTTGTGGCCTTAGCAAGAACTTCATGCATGTGGTACACATTTACACAAGCAAAACACCATATACATAACATAAAAATATATAAATCTTTTTAAAATGTCAAAGCAATTCAGCAATGTAAAAGACATCACCTAAAAGTAGGAAAAAAAAACACATCAACTTTTTTTTTTAAATTGAAATGGGACTGGGGAAAAGCTCATTAAAACCACAGATCAAGCATACAGGACATTCACTAAGTGACAATGATCAACGTCTGGGAGAGCCAAGTGTTAAGTGGATCATGGAGAAACTGGAACTCTCCTACATTTCTAGAAGGCATAGAAAATGCTACTACTACTGTGGAAAAACATATGCTCGGTAGTTTAAGGTGTTAAACGTGGGATTACTTTGTGACTCAGCAACAGTGATTCTGAAGGTATACCCCCCAAAACATAAAAATTAGAGAGCTACAGTACTGAAAACAGCCTTCTATTGGCATAAAAACATTAATACCAATAGAACCAAAAGATAAAAAGACCCAGATATTAAACTACATACCTTCGAACACCTGATGTTTGACAAAGAAGCAAAAAATACCAAATGGCCAAAAAATGGATGGACATCCCTTGCTCTTGGAATGGGAGGATCAACATAGTAAAAATGGCAATTCTACCAAAGGCAATTTATAGATTCAATGCAATCCCCATCAAGATCCCATCAAAATTCTTCACAGATCTGGAGAGGACAATAATCAACTTTATATGGAAAAAAAAACCCAGGATAACCAAAACAATCCTATACAATAAAGGATCTTCTGGAGGCATTACCATCCCTGACTTCAAACACTATTACAGAGCTACAGTAATGAAAACAGGGTGGTACTGGCATAAAAACAGAGAAGTCGACCAATGGAATCGTATAGAAGACCCGGATTTTATCCCACAAACCTATGAACACCTCATTTTCGATAAAGGAGCTAAAAGTATACAATGGAAGAAAGAAAGCTTCTTCAACAAATGGTGCTGGCACAACTGGATGTCAACCTGAAGAAGAATGAAAATAGACCCATATCTATCACCGTGCACAAAACTCAAGTCCAAATGGATTAAAGACCTCAATATCAGCCCGAACACACTGAAAATGATAGAAGAGAAAGTGGGAAATACCCTACAACAGATGGGCACAGGAGATTGCTTCCTATGTGTAACCCCAGAAGCACAGACATTAAGGGCAACATTGAATAAATGGGACCTACTAAAACTGAGAAGCTTCTGTAAAGCAAAGGACACTGTCACTAAGACAAAAAGGCAACCTACTGACTGGGAGAAGATCTTCACCAAACCCGCAACAGACAAAGGTATGATCTCCAAAATATATAGAGAACTCAAGAAACTAGACTTTAAAATGCTAATTAACCCAATTAAAAAATGGGGCACTGAACTGAACAGAGAATTCTCAACAGAAGAAGTTCAAATGGCCAAAAGACACTTAAGGTCATGCTCAACCTCCTTAGCGATCAGGGAAATGCAAATCAAAACAACTTTGAGATATCATCTTACACCTGTAAGATTGGCTAAAGTCAAAAACACCAAGAATAGCCTTTGCTGGAGAGGCTGTGGAGGAAGGGGTACCCTCATCCATTGCTGGTGGGAATGCAATCTTGTGCAACCACTATGGAAGTCAGTGTTTCGGTTTCTCAGGAAATTCGGGATCAACCTACCCCTGGACCCAGCAATACCACACTTGGGAATTTACCCAAGAGATGTTCTATCACATGTCAAAAGCATTTGTTCAACTATGTTCATAGCAGTATTATTTGTAATAGCCAGAACCTGGAAACAACCTAGATGCCCTTCAATGGAAGAATGGATGAAGAAAGTATGGAATATATACACACTAGAGTACTACGCTGCGGTAAAAAACAATGACTTCTCGAATTTTGCATGCAAATGAATGGAAATAGAAAACACTATCCTGAGTGAGGTATCCCAGACCCAAAAAGATGAACATGGGATGTACTCACTCATAATTGGTTTCTAGCCATAAATAGGGCTCACGGAGTCTACAATAGGTGAATCTAAAGAAGCTAAGTAAGAAGGTGAACCCAAGGAAAAACATATAGTTACCCTCTTGGATAAGGGAAGTAGACAAAATTGCCGGGGAGAAAAGTGGGATCTTGGGGGTGGGGTGGGATGAGGGTTAGGGGAGATGGGGAGAGAAAAGGTAGAAGGGAAGGAGGGGGGACTTGGGGAAACAGGAGGATCGGGATAAAGGAAGGTTGGATAGGGGAGCACGGAACCACAATTCTTAGTTAAGGGACCCACTTTAGGGTGGGCAGGAGACTTGACCCTAGAGGGGCTCCCAGGTGCCCAAGCTGAGGTCCCCAGTTAGTTCCCTGGGCAGCTGAGGATAGGGAACCTGAAATGACCCTACCCTAGAGCAATACTGACGAATATATTGCATATCATCCTAGAACTCGCATCTGGCGATAGATGGAGATAGAGACAGAGACCCACACTGGAGCACTGGACTGAGCTCCCAAGGTCCCAATGAGGAGCAGAAAGAGTGAGAACATGAGCAAAGATGTCGGGACCACGAGGAGTGCACCCACCCACTGAGACAGTGGAGATGATCTACTGGGAGCTCAGCAAGGCCAGCTGGACTGTTTCCAGAAAAAGCATGGGATAAAACTGGACTCTCGGAACATGGCGAACAATGAGGGCTGATGAGACGCCAAGGACATTGGCACGCGGTTTTGATCCTACGCAATGTGCTGGCTTGGTGGGAATCTAGCCAGTCTAGATGTTCACCTTCCTAGATATAGATGGAGGGGGGAGGACCTAGGACTTACCACAGGGCAGGGAACCCTGACAGCTCTTTGGACTGGAAAGGGAGGGGGAGAGGAGTGGGGAGAAGGGGAGAGGGGTGGGAGGAGAGGGAGAAGAGTGGGAGGAGGGGGAGAAGAGTGGGAGGAGGGTGAGGGAAATGGGAGGCTGGTGGGAGGAGGTGGAAATTTGTTTTTTTTTCTTTTCTTTATCCTCCTTTTATCAATAAAAAATATAAAAAAAAATTAAAAAAAAATTCAATAAAATAAAAAAAAAACAAAAAAACCATATTCAAACAGACCCTTGTAAGCAAATGGTCATAGCAGCCAATTTCATGGCAAATAGGGAATACCAACATCACTTTCCATCACAACAGATATTAAATATTACTTATTAATAAACACAGGAGACAGTGACTCTTGCTTAAATTTGAGGGGTGCTAAATAACAAAGACTGCCACCGAAACAAAATAGTCTATGATCCCACTGATGTGAAATACTCAGAAAATGTAAATATACAGAAAGTGAATTGATGGTTGCTCAGGTCAAGGCTGCTTGAAGGATGATGGGGCAAACGTGCAGCATGACTAGAACAGAGTCCTCTGCAGTTGACATTGGTAACCGGCCATGTAGATCATCAGTCAGTGCAGAGTCCTAAGTGATCAACATGCTATGAATAAATGACTGTTGAGTGCTGAGCCCTATATGGAGCATCTGTATCAACACTCCCACCACTCCAGGCTCAAAGAACATCATGAAGGAAGGTGTGGGAATAATGTAAGTGCCAGAGAGGGAGGGTGTGAAATGCCATATCCAAGACATGGCGTGAACAATCTTGAACTGATCACCCATGAGATCATGCCAATAATATTTGTCAGCATCCTAACAGGCAGTATTGATTGGACTCACTAGGTGACCAAAAAACATGGGAAATAAACTGGGAGAAAGATGTGTTGTGTTGTCTGCGGGAATTGGGAGGTGAGAATGAGGGGAGAGTATAATGAAGATAGATTGTATACCTATGTTATATTGTCAAAGGATAAATAAAAGAATTCTAAAACTAAGCCAGACAGGGCATCACTATGCATTCAAGACCACCCTAGTCTATAAAGCAACATTCAGACAAGCTATAGCCACATAGTGAGACCCTGTCTAAAAGAAAACTGAAGTTCTAAAACAAGAGTAATGGAATACATGTTTTTGAAACCACTACAAAATGTTGGATTGTGCCTTTAAGAAGGTAAATTGTATTCCGATAGAGCTGTTAGTTGTGAAGTGTGGGGAAGTGACGCCAGAACTGACAAACATGGCCACACAGAAGATCAGTGGGGCAAAAGGCAGAAGAAGCATCATACGTACTTATTGACAAGAATAACGGCTCAAAAAAATCTATTTTTAGGAACTTCTTAGTCTTTTCTGTAAATGGGTCCTTTGGGTTGTTGAGGGAATCGACGCTCACACCAAATGCTGTGCTCGTGATCACATCCATGCTGTAGGCCCCAAACACTCTGAGGAGAGAGAGACATGGGATTTACCACATGCAGCAAGAAGCCTGAAATATTCAGATCCTTGGCCAAGACAGGGTAAATCACCTCATCTCAGCATTGACCAAGTACCTTCCCCTCCTACCCAACCCCTATTTTTGTGAGCTGGGCACTCTCATGTTTCTTTCTCAAATGTACATTTGTCCCCCTGTGTCTAAAAGGAAAGAATGAGCGGCTGGACACGTGAACTACTCACTCTTTCATGTTGAAAGGCTTGCCTTTCTCTGCCTCTCTTCTCAAGTATTTTACCAAAATATCTCCATATTCTTCAATGATGGGGAACATCTAAGCACAAAACACAGAGGCATCCACGGTTGTTACGTGTGGAGACTCAAGTCACACAAACATTTCAACTAACAGTCCTTTTAGTCACCTCTTTGAGTTTTCCACTGGTGAAGGTGGGAGACAGCAAGGCTCGAAGTCTCTTCCACTCCTCATCCCTAGATAGGCCGATGGCCTTACTCATCATTCCCACCGGTCCTATAACCTAGAGTCCAAAAGAACACAAATAATTGCTCTTTGTAAGACAAGAATTCTCCATGGTTTCAAAAGTACTAAGTGTATATTGATGTATAACAACTAGTTACTGACTGTTTGCTATAGATCAAGCCTTACGCTAGATGAAAAAATAGTCAGAATTTACTCACATCCTGTAAGAAATCAGGTGATCACTGGACTACTTTCTGTTGATACTTCAAACCTTTATATTACATGATTCTTCTAAACATAAATCTCTCTGTGGTTGGAAAATTGTTTTCAGAGGTGGGAGTAAAGATGGGAACAAGAATTTTACTAGATTCTCCAGAGCTATGCAGATGGCAAATGGCTTGGTGATAGGATAGTAAGTTAACTGTGCATCAGACAATTTCACTTGCACAGTATTTAAATGGGTTTTTTGATATGGTATGTGTGTGTTTGTGTGTATCGGTGTGTGTGTGTCTATCTGTGTGTGTGTATCGGTGTGTGTGCGTGTGTGTGTGTGTCTATCTCTCTCTCTGTGTTTGTGTGTGTGTGTGTGTGTGTGTGTGTGTGTGTAGGTTAGAGTGCAGTGTGCATGCCCATTTGGAGACCAGAGGTCTGGCATGTTCCTCTATAACTCTCTAGTAACTTTTTGAGCCAGAGTCTCTCAATGAATCTAGAATGTTCTAGCTTGGCTGGAGTAGATTGGTAGCAAGCCCCTAAGGCCTATCTATTTCCAAACACAGCTCTGAAAGTTATGTCCAGGTTATATGTGATGTCAAAATCCAAACTCTGGTTTTTACCCACTGAGCCATCCCCTTAGTCTGAGACACTTAAAGGATTTGGTGTTTGAGTTTTCCAGATGTATTTTAATATTTTATACATGGCTCTCTCTCTGTATGTGTGTATGAATATATACACATGTGTGTGCAGTGTATTCAGAAGCTGAAGAAGCAAGTTGGAGCTCCTGCAGCAGGAGTTACAGGTACTTATGAGCCCGTGGATATGGATGAAGACAACCAACTCCTCATCCTCTTTCAGAACTTTCAGCCACTAAGTCATCTCACTGAATCTGGTTTGTTTGGTTTGGGGTTGTTTGTTATTTAGAAATAGTGCCATAAAATTTTTTTCCTTAATTCTTTATGCAGTGATAAAAGAATAAACATAATTCCATTTTTCTGGTGGGAACTTCCTTCTATCTTCCACAATTTATACAACGTGAAGTCTCCCAACTACCCTTATAGTAAAATATTTGTCACATTAGAAAGAAATGAAAATGGCTTCCCTTGATGAAGGGCAGCTGAAAACTAGCCCTTCAGCCAACTTCACCAGATGATCAAAGGCTGAATGAGGATTTAAGAGATGGCTCAGTAGGTAAATGTGCTTGTTGCTAAGCCCAACAACCTGAGTTCAATCTCTAGGACCTATGGCATAGAGAGAGCTAATAGATTTCCCCAGATAGAACAGTGGGATGGTTATGGTTTAAAAGAGAGAGGGGGGTGAGAGAGAGAACATTGAACAAAGTATCATATCTCAAATTAAATTAACATAAATAAAGCCTTAGAGTTGAGAGCTAATCTCAAAAAGATATAATTTGTACACAAGAAGATCCACAAAGAAGGGCCAGGTTAATAATCATCAGATTTGACCCTGACAACACCATCCACTGAGAAAAGAAATGGATATACAAGGTGAAGAGAGGAAGGCAGGCTGTACATGGAAGCTAATGGATTACTAAGAGGGAAATGCAGGTAAAGAAGCAGCTCTCTTTTTTGAGTGTTTGTCACCACACAAATCTAGACCTCTGATAAACTGTACTAATCCACAGAGACATAAGAAAAGACCCATGAAACAAAAAGGGTAAACACAATTTAGATGACAACAGTGTCCATCTACAACTGGATCACAATAATTTAGTACATTTACTCTCCTCACTAGCGAAATGACTACTTATATCCTGCTTGCATATTATTATGGAGACCATTGGGAATATATATTTATTTCTTTCATTCAATTAAAGAAGTAGCCAGGTCATGGTGTTGTACACCTTTATACTATAACTCAGGAGACAGAAGAAGGCAGATCTCTGTGAGTTTGAGGCCAGCCTGGTCTACAAAGTAAATTCCAGGATAGTCAAGTTTATATTAGAAAACCTCCCCACCAAAAAAAGCCCAGGGCCAGATGGTTTCAATGCAGAATTCTACCAGAACTTCCAAGAAGACCTAATACCTATACTCCTCAATGTATTCCACAATATAGAAACAGAAGGGTCATTACCAAATTCCTTTTATGAAGCTACAGTTACTCTGATACCAAAACCACACAAAGACTCAACCAGGAAAGAGAATTACAGGCCGATCTCACTCATGAATATCGATGCAAAAATCCTCAACAAAATACTGGCAAACCGAATCCAAGAACACATCCGAAAAATTATCCATTATGATCAAGTAGGCTTCATTCCTGAGATGCAGGGCTGGTTCAACATACGAAAATCTATCAATGTAATCCATCATATAAATAAACTGAAAGAAAAAAACATATGATCATTTCATTAGATGCTGAAAAAGCATTTGACAAAATTCAACATCCATTTATGTTAAAAGTCTTGGAGAGATTAGGGATACAAGGGTCATACCTAAATATAATAAAAGGTATATACAGCAAGCCGACAGCTAACATCAAATTAAATGGAGAGAAACTCAAAGCCATCCCGCTTAACTCAGGAACGCGACAAGGCTGCCCACTTTCGCCATACCTCTTCAATATAGTGCTGGAAGTTCTAGCAATAGCAATAAGACAGCATAATGGGATCAAGGGGATTCGAATTGGAAATGAAGAAGTTAAACTTTCGTTATTCGCAGATGATATGATAGTGTACATAAGCGACCCCCAAAATTCCACCAAAGAACTTTTACAGCTGATAAACAGCTTTAGTAATGTGGCAGGATACAAGATCAACTCCAAAAAATCAGTCGCCCTCCTATACTCAAAGGATATGGAAGCAGAGAGGGAAATCAGAGAAGCTTCTCCATTCACGATAGCCACAAACAGCATAAAATATCTTGGGGTAAATCTAACCAAGGAAGTGAAAGATCTATTTGACAAGAACTTTAAGGCATTGAAGAAAGAAATTGAAGAGGATACCAAAAAATGGATGGACATCCCTTGCTCTTGGATTGGGAGGATCAACATAGTAAAAATGGCAATTCTACCAAAGGCAATTTATAGATTCAATGCAATCCCCATCAAGATCCCATCAAAATTCTTCACAGATCTGGAGAGGACAATAATCAACTTTATATGGAAAAACAAAAAACCCAGGATAGCCAAAACAATCCTATACAATAAAGGATCTTCTGGAGGCATTACCATCCCTGACTTCAAACTCTATTACAGAGCTACAGTAATGAAAACAGGGTGGTACTGGCATAAAAACAGAGAAGTCGACCAATGGAATCGTATAGAAGACCCGGACTTTATCCCACAAACCTATGAACACCTCATTTTCGATAAAGGAGCTAAAAGTTTACATTGGAAGAAAGAAAGCATCTTCAACAAATGGTGCTGGCACAACTGGATGTCAACCTGTAGAAGAATGAAAATAGACCCATATCTATCACCGTGCACAAAACTCAAGTCCAAATGGATTAAAGACCTCAATATCAGCCCGAAAACACTGAACCTGATAGAAGAGAAAGTGGGCAATACCCTACAACAGATGGGCACAGGCGATCGCTTCTTAGGTATAACCCCAGAAGCACAGACATTAAGGGCAACATTGAATAAATGGGACCTACTAAAACTGAGAAGCTTCTGTAAAGCAAAGGACACTGTCACTAAGACACAAAGGCAACCTACCGACTGGGAGAAGATCTTCACCAACCCCACAACAGACAAAGGTCTGATCTCCAAAATATATAGAGAACTCAAGAAACTAGACTTTAAAAGGCTAATTAACCCAATTAAAAAATGGGGCGCTGAACTGAACAGAGAATTCTCAACAGAAGAAGTTCAAATGACCAAAAGACACTTAAGGTCATGCTCAACCTCCTTAGCGATCAGGGAAATGCAAATCAAAACAACTTTGAGATATCATCTTACACCTGTAAGATTGGCTAAAGTCAAAAACACCAAGGATAGCCTTTGCTGGAGAGGCTGTGGAGGAAGGGGTACCCTCATCCATTGCTGGTGGGAATGCAATCTTGTGCAACCACTGTGGAAGTCAGTGTTTCGGTTTCTCCGGAAATTCGGGATCAACCTACCCCTGGACCCAGCAATACCACTCTTGGGAATTTACCCAAGAGATGCTCTATCACATGTCAAAAGCATTTGTTCAACTATGTTCATAGCAGTACTATTTGTAATAGCCAGAACCTGGAAACAACCTAGATGCCCTTCAATGGAAGAATGGATGAAGAAAGTATGGAATATATACACACTAGAGTACTACGCTGCGGTAAAAAGCAATGACTTCTCGAATTTTGCATGCAAATGGATGGAAATAGAAAACACTATCCTGAGTGAGGTATCCCAGGCCCAAAAAGACGAACATGGGATGTACTCACTCATAATTGGTTTCTAGCCATAAATAGGGTTCACGGAATCTACAATAGGCGAATCTAAAGAAGCTAAGTAAGAAGGTGAACCCAAGGAAAAACATATAGTTATCCTCTTGGATAAGGGAAGTAGACAAAATTGCCGGGGGGAAAAGTGGGATCTTGGGGGTGGGGTGGGATGGGGGTTAGGGGAGATGGGGAGAGAAAAGGTAGAAGGGAAGGAGGGTGGACTAGGGGAAACAGGAGGATCGGGATAAAGGAAGGTTGGATAGGGGAGCACGGAACCACAATTCTTAGTTAAGGGACCCACTTTAGGGTGGGCAGGAGACTTGACCCTAGAGGGGCTCCCAGGTGCCCAAGCTGAGGTCCCCAGTTAGTTCCCTGGGCAGCTGAGGATAGGGAACCTGAAATGACCCTACCCTAGAGCAATACTGACGAATATATTGCATACCATCCTAGAACTTGCATCTGGCGATGGATGGAGATAGAGACAGAGACCCACACTGGAGCACTGGACTGAGCTCCCAAGGTCCCAATGAGGAGCAGAAGGAGTGAGAACATGAGCAAAGATGTCGGGACCACGAGGAGTGCACCCACCCACTGAGACAGTGGAGATGATCTACTGGGAGCTCAGCAAGGCCAGCTGGACTGTTTCCAGAAAAAGCATGGGATAAAACTGGACTCTCGGAACATGGCGAACAATGAGGGCTGATGAGACGCCAAGGACAATGGCATGCGGTTTTGATCCTACGCAATCTGCTGGCTTGGTGGGAGCCTAGCCAGTTTGGATGTTCACCTTCCTAGATATGGACGGAGGGGGGAGGACCTAGGACTTACCACAGGGCAGGGAACCCTGACAGCTCTTTGGACTGGAAAGGGAGGGGGAGAGGAGTGGGGGGAAGGGGAGAGGGGTGGGAGGAGGGGGAGAAGAGTGGGAGGAGGGGGAGGGAAATGGGAGGCTGGTGGGAGGAGGTGGAAATTTGTTTTTTTTTTTCTTTTCTTTATCCTCCTTTTATCAATAAAAAAATTAAAAAAAAAAGAAAAATAAAATACTATTGACTTAAAAAAAAAAAAAAAAAAAAGAAACCCTGTCTTGAAAGAGACAAAAAAAAAAGTTCCACAACACAGTCTCACTAGACAGCACTGGCACATGCTTTTAAATACAGCACTTGGAAAGCAGAGGCAGGCAGATCACTGAGTTAGGGCAATCTTTGTTTACAGAATGGGTTTCAGGAAAGTTGGGTCTACACAGAGAAAAACTGTCTCCAAAAATTCAATAAGTAAAATATAAAGGTTTGCATTATTAAAGGGGGTAGCTTGGGTGATGGTACAGTTGTTAAAGGTGCTTGCTGCTCTTTTGGGGGAACCAGGTTCAGTTCCCAGCACCCATATTAGGTTACTCACAAGTGCTTGAAACAGCAGATAAAAAGGATCAACTCATATTCTCTTCTGGCCTCCACAGGAACCTATACACTTATGGCATTCAGCCATATGGACACAATACAAACACATCAATAAACAGAGCAAAAAATGAATCTTTCATTTTTTTTTTAACTAAAAAAGGAAGTTACTTACCCGTCGGTTTGTGAAGACAGTATAGAATTCCTTTACAAGTACATTCTTGATCATG
Source organism: Microtus pennsylvanicus (assembly GCF_037038515.1). NCBI lineage: Eukaryota > Metazoa > Chordata > Mammalia > Rodentia > Cricetidae > Microtus > Microtus pennsylvanicus. The sequence continues at coordinate 90,484,741 of NC_134579.1, forward strand.
TCTGGGTCTGTGATAATAAACATGGGTGTTGGACCATCAAACAACCTGTATGGGGAAAACAACTAATTAATCTATAGTGATATTTTATTTATATTTATAAAAATGCTTGACTGAAGGCCACAAGATAAAACTAATCTACTAGAGGTAAGGTGGTGGTGTAACACACCGTTAATCCCAGGATTTGGGAGACAGAGGCAGATCGTTCTCTGTGAGTTCAAGGCCACACTGGGCTACACAAGATCAATGCAGAAAGAGATCCAGGTGGTAGTGGTTCACACTTTTAATCCCAGCCTTAGAGAAGAATATAAACTGGTATGAGACAAGAATTTGCTCTCTTTCAGTCTGAGGATTTCATAGAGTTAATAGCTCTCTAGTGGCTTGGCTACTTTGCTTTTCTGATCTTCAGATTAAAGTCCAATATCTATCTCTGGATTTTTATCATTCACACCACATTTGGCACCCAATATTTGGGATACAAATTCACACACAATAAAAAGCCATATGCCCAAGGCTTTTTAATGCTGTGGAATAAGGATCTTGTACTGTAAAGATTTGTTACTCATATTGGTTTAATTAAATGCTGATTGAACAGTAGCTAGGCAGAAAGCAAAGCTGGGACAACCAGAGTAGGAGAATTCTGGGAAGATGAAAGGTAGAGAATCAATCACAAATCAGATGCAGGAGAAGCAAGATGAGAATGCCTTACAAAGAAAAGGTACCAAGCCACGTGGCTAAATATAGACAAGAATTATGGATTAATTTAAGCTGTAAGAGCTAATTAATAATAAGCCTGAGCTAATAGGCCAAACAGTTTATAAATAATATGAACCTCCATGTGTTTCTTTGGGCCTGAAGAGCTGCAGGATCAGGTGGGACAGAAACATCTGTCTACATTAACCCAAGCCAGGTTCTGAGTGGTAGCCCCAAATCTAGACATTGATTCTCACATTACATGACCCTCACTGGTTATAGTTATACATGTTCTCAAATGAGATTCTAGTTTAACATAAGAGTCTGATCATGGATACAGTGGAAGCTTTGTAAAATAACAGGTATGTCAATCAAGACAAAATGAGTCACTTAAAGAGAAAACATTTCTGAAAGACATCATAATTAGAAATCACAAGTGGAATTTTTAAGTCTACATGTGACTATATGAGAGTTGCCTATACCATTTTCTATGATTTTGCCCATTTAAATATGGCAAGGGCCTGGAGTGGTGGAACCTCAATTAAGAGCACATATTGTTTTTGCAAAGGACCTGAGTTTGGTAGCCGGACCCATGTTGGTTGGCTCACACCCACCTGTAACTCCAGCTCCAGGCTGATAATTCCTCTGGCCTTCCTGATAATCAGCAATCATGTGCAGACACACACACACACACACACACACACACACACACATGCACACAAGCACACACACATATATAATAAAAGCAATAGAAACATGTTTAACAATAAAATATTCAACTAAAATTCATAATTAAATCCTTAAAACAGAACATTAAATATAATATAAAATATTTTAAACTAGAAACAAATCCTTTACATTAAAACTTGAAATAAAAAATTAATCTTGAAAATAATAAAATATTTCAGTATCTGGGCCTGTGATACAGCTCAGTGGTAGAAGTATTGCCTAGAATGCACCACGCCCTGGTTTTGATACATTGAGCTTTAAAACAAATGAAAGTACAAAATTTAAATGAGGCTCCTTTCCAACTTCTCAAAGAGTTAGATAACATAGAAATGAGAGCAGATAAAACATTAGAGCCAGGAGGAGGAGCGAAGAGCTGCAATACTATCTTCCATATTCTGGAATTCCCTGCAGCTAGGACTACCTCTGCAACCCCTGTGGTTGTCAACATAACTGTAGGAAGTTCAAGGTCCTGCACCTCTGAGGACTTGTACACAGCTAGCTCCTGGGGTGGGAAATGAAAATGGCCCAATCAACACCAGTAAAATCCCTGGGATCTATAAGGTGGAGTGAGAGAACTGAGTGCCACAAGTTGTCCTCTGAGCTTTACATGTGCTCCATGGGACATATGTCCGCCTGTGATAAATGAACAAGTATAATAAAAAATCAAAAAAAATAGTTGCTGTGGGAAGGCAAGAAGTCTAGGTCACTGGTGGACCATTGTTAAGTTGTTCACGTGCTTCTAAATAGCCTCTCACTCACTCATGGCTCTGTAAGTCAGTCCAGTTAAATTCATTGGCACACACAAAACTAATAAAAATGTAAGAGAAATATTACATATAAAAACTATATTGGGTCCAAGTATGACACACCCTTAATCATCGCACTTGGAAGGCAAAAGGAGGTGAATTTCTGAGTTCAAGACAAGCCTGGTCTACATAATGAGTGACAGAACAGCAGGGCTACACATAGTGATTCACTTTTTATAAAAGCAATAAATGAATAAATAAAAAAGATATTAGGTCCGTGAAAAGCTTAAAAAACACTATCAAGTGTTGACAAGCAATAATATTGCAAGAAGACAGTCACACAGGGTCATTGGACAGACAGCAAATCTAATGTTGGCACTGAATGACATGGTCTTTATGGGGTGTTCATCTCAGCAGATCCCTGTGTTAAGAATGGATGAGAAGAGATGAAGAGGCAAGAAGAGCCAGAGCCTCCTCCCACTTGTTTCTGTCTCATAACATAATGATGATACCTACCCCAAAGCTCTAACCAAACTCCAGCATCAGCAATAGGGAATAGTTCCTGCTGCTGGTTCAGCCACTTTACAGAACCATTAAGGACACTGACCCAAGGAAGATCACTTTGGGTTTTAAATACATTGGATCTCCAAAGTAAGTTCAATAAGATAGGACATAGGGCTATGCACTTCTATCAAAATCCTGGCAGGCAGTAGTGATGCACACACTTTTAATTCCAGAACTCAGGAGGCAGAGGCAAGTGGATCTCTGTGAGTTCGAGGCCACCCTGGTCTTGTAGAGCTTGTGTCAAAATAGCCAGGGCTGTTACACACAGAAACCCTGTCTCTGAAACACAAAATTTTGGCAGTGTCTGATAAGATGGTTCAGCAGAAAAAAGCACTTGTACTATGCCTTGTAATCTTAGTTCAACATGCTGGAAGTAGAAAACCAACTACCATAAGTTTCCTCTGACCTACATATGTGCACCATGCTACATGTCTCCCCCAAGAAGGAAAAATTAAATATAAACAGTAAAAATATCAACATTTGCAAATGAATTTTTTAATACTAAGTATAAAATATTGAACAAGTGGGTAGCTATGTCTTTCCATTCCTGCTATCAATGGACATGCTAAAGTCAACAGTGAGTAAGGAGTAAGCACTTCTATAGGGAAATGAGTGAATGTGGCAAAGAGAAGGTATCACACCCTTGTGTAACCCAGACTGGCCCCTAACTCGTGATCTTCCTTCCTCTACCTTCTTCAGCAAATCCTCCCAGCAGGCTCCATCAATACCAGCAATATCACACATTTATCAGAACAGACTAGAGGGACATAAAACAGTCCTTTTGATATAATGAAAAGGAAGTTTCAGAAGAGAAAAAAATAAGATACTGACACTGGATAAAATACAAGACTCTTCCAGGTGTTGTGGCCCATGTCTTTAATCCCAGCCATGACTTAGAAGCAAAGGCAGGTAGATCTCTGTTACTTTGAGTCCAATCTGGTCTATGAAATGACTTCCAGAACAGCCAGGACGGTTACATAGAAACCCTGTCTCAATAAATTAAACACACACACACACACACACACACACACACACACACACACGAAGTTCAGAGGCCATGGAGCCTCAAATTCTGTCCAAACTCCATAGCATACAGTGTTCTCAAGATAATCAGACCTGTGAACCATAGCATTTATGATACACATTGTCACCTTCACAACAGAGAAGTCATTACTGCAATTCTCAGATCGCATAGTCATTGAACAAGTAGGGTCCATCCTCCTAAAAAGAATCAACTCACATAACTATCTAGAATACTTACCCCCATATTTTACCATACTTTTTATAAGACTCAACATCGAATTTCCATATACCCTGGAAAGAAAAGAGCATGAATTCCATTATTGTTCTGTATGAATCGATCCTTCTGTAGTCAGGGAACCAAACCCTCAAATCCTGTGAAACGAGGTTTACCATTTCTGAGAGAGAAAATTTGTCAGATACAAATAGCAGCAGCATCAAAAAAAAAAAAGGCAGAATGGTAGGGCAGGATGCCTGACATCTTCCCGTAGTCTCTGCACACACACTCATAGATATATACATGTGCACAGCACCAAATACACACCACGCACACAATAATGATGATTATTATGAATATAATAATAAATTGCTTTTAAAGAATGTGGTAGTTAAGTACAGAAAACTTTAGGAAGAAGACCTGAGGAGATTGCAGCACTAGTTTTGCCTCTTTCCCTCTGGATGTGAACTTGGAAAGGTCTGCTGAGGACTGATCATGGGCCAGGTATCAAATCAGGTTTGTCTCTGAAGATCCACCTAGATTTAAATGTGGCACATGACAGCTCATTGTTGATAACTTGTTTAAGCCATCCTTTTCCCAGTGGTTTTGCCTTTAATATCTTTCAAGAAAAATACAAAGCACATTGTGTAGACAAGTTGTGAGGTGACTGACAGCCATCATCTTGCCTCGGGTTTTCACACTTGCTGCTCACACTCATTCACAGGCTGCTGCCTTTGAAATAAGACAGGGTAGGTCCACATCTGTGTTAAATCACTTGCTGGCATGTCTATATCCCTGGATCCTATTTTCATCATCACAAAAACAAAACAGAATAGAAAACCTGTCTTTAGGGCTGGAGATGTGACTCTGCAGTTAAGAGCACATGCTGATCTTGCTGAGGGTCCAAGTTCTGTCCACAGAACTCACACCCAACACCTGACAGCCATCTGTGTCTCTGGCACCAGTGAATCCTGTATCCTCTTTTGGCTGCTGTATGTACTGCACTTATGTGCATAAACCCACATACAGATACTCTTACATACAAATAGAGTCCTTCTAAAAGAAGCAATCACTAACCTGGACACAACTTCCTACAGGAAGATCCAAAAAGAAATCATTATAATTCTCAAGACCCCCTCAACCTGCCATAAATAGTAAATGGTGAGTCTAGATCTATAGGAAAAAGTTTCAAGATTCAATGGTTATGCAGAGAACCCAAGTACATGAAAAGTTCCCCCAAAGATGTGTATGTAGGTCTTTGTTATTCTGATGCTTCAGAAATATTCAGCAAAGGTAGAAAATATTGCTCACGATCTGGATACAAAGAGGAAAATTTTAATCTAGTGCATCCAGGTTGATGTCCTAGACAGTGGAAACCCCCTCAAGATTTACTTCTAATAAGTACAGAAGTGCCTTCCCAGAATCTGTACTAGGTAAGAAACAAACTTCCTTGTTCTCACAAAGTCTGAGCATCCTGTCCTGAATATCAAGATTAAATGGGCTGGACATCCGTGCATTTCACCTAAGGCAAACTTGAGGCTCAAAAAGCTGACATCAGGGCTGGTGAGATGGTTCCAAATGAAAAGGCATTTGTTAAAAACTCTGACAACCTGAGATTCATCCCTAGGACTCATATGGTGGAAAGAGAAAACTGACTCCCACAAGCTGTCCCCTGACCTACATATGCATGCTGTGTCACATACACACTTACCCCAAAAATAATAAGTATGGGGGAAGTTGACAATGGGAACTGTGAAGATGGTCAGTGGGAAGAGACATCATAAAAGTTAGAGATTGGATCCCCAGTATCTGCGTAAATGCCAGTCATGGGTTATAGTCCTCCAGTACCTCAACTTGCAAGAGGCAGAGTCAAGGGAACCCTGGAGGAAGCTGGCCAGATAAACTAGTGATGTCAGAGAGAGATGGGTTTCTAAAGGACCTTGCTTCAAAATATAAAGTGAAGATCAATCAAGACACCCAACACCAACCTCTGACCTCAATATGTACACACGTGTATCTATGTATATGCATCTGCACGCACATAGGTACTCATGCACAGGCAAATGCATGCATACACACTGTAAAAACATGTACACAAACATTTGATGGTTTTAAGTTGGCAATTAGTCTCCAAGCAACAAGGCCATGAAATCTGAGAGCTTCTTCCCAAGGAACATTTAAGAGAACCAAACCATTATTGGCTACAGGAATCAATACTCAACTGAGCCAGTGAACCAGAGCCAGAGACCACTGAGGGTCTGAAAGTAAATCTGAGACCTTCAAGGGAGTAGACCTAAGCCAGGACCCCGGTGGGTCTGGTTGTGAGTCTGGGACCTCCCAGGAACTAGGCCTGAGCCAGGACCTCTGCCAGTCTGGGTCTGAGTGAACCTGGGACCTCTGAGGGAATAGGCAGGAACCAGAGATCTTGGTGGGGCCAGGTGTGAGTCTGGGTCCTAAGTGGGAGTAGACCTGAACCAGAACTTCTTGGATCTGATTATTGGTCTGGGATGTTAAAGGGAATAGGAAGGGACCTGGAACCTCTTCGTGTCCAATCATGAATCTGGGATCTCTGATGGAGAAAGCAGGTCCTCTGTCAGTCTGGGTGCAACCTAGCCTGGGACCTCTGAGGCAGTAGACTGGAGCCAGAAACCTTTCTATGTCCAACTCCAACCCATGGACTTCTGCAGGAGGGAATCCAAACCAGTATTTACAGATACAGGTCAAAGACTGTATTGTAGGCCATATTTGCCCTGAGGCAAGGAACTCCACCTTGGGCAACAAATTCCACAGGAGTGGCTCTGAAGGAATTACTTAAGTTAGAGAGGGCTTGAGGACGCAAGCCCCAGTGGGAGCAGAAGCCAGGAGCAAATCCAGTCCCTAGACACTGGCAGATCCGGATTGATCCAGCAAACTGATTCAGAGTCAGCAATCTCCACTGGAACCCAAGTGGGACAGAACCAGCTACCTGGGAGAGAGAGTGAACAAGCTCCACTGGGAACAGAAGCCAGGAGCAAGTCCAGTCCCAGGACCCAACCCAGTCCTGATACACTGGCAGATCAGGATTGAGCCAGTGACCAGATCCAGAGTCAGCTCTCTCCACAGGAACAGGTATAGGGGAATTACCACTGAGCGAGTGAGCCAGAGCCAGAGCCCACAGAGGGTTCGGAAGTGAATCTGGAACCTTCAAGGGAGTAGACCTAAGCCAGGACCCCGGTGGGTCTGGGTGTAAGTCTAGGACCTCCCAGGATCTAGGCATGAGCTAGGGTGTCTGCAAGTCTGGGTGTGAGTGAATCTGGGACCTGTGAGAGAATAGGCAGGAACCAGAGATCTTGGTAGGGCCAGGTATGAGTCTGGGTACTCAGAGGGAGTAGGGTTGAGCCAGGACCTCTGTGGGTCCAGGCATTGGTCTGGGACATCAAAGGGAATAGGCAGGAACGTGAAACCTCTGTGGGTCCAAGCATGAGTCTGGGACCTCTGAGGGAGAAAGCAGGTCCTCTGCAGGTCTGGGAACACCCTAGCCTGGGACTTCTGAGGCAGTAAATGGGATCCAGAAACCTTTCCAGGTCCAACTCCAAGCCAGCGACTTCTGCAGGAGGGGTTGTGGACCAGAATTTACAGAAACAAGGCAAAGCTGGCAACCTAAGCCAAAGTAGACCCGAGACAGCAAACTCCAAGGAAACAGAGCAAAGCACAGGAGTACTGAACTACCTTCAGGAACACAGAGTGACCAATGGGGTAACTAGAATTGTGACAGTGACTGTAACATGGGGAAAAAACATCTGAGCTTTGGATTCACTGGCACCTAGAAGATTACTCAACAAAATCTCAGACAAAACCAACCATACCTATTAGAGGAAAAGATGAGTAGAAAAGGTAAGATCACATGCAACATTGCAAAGAACAAGACAACACCAGTAAAACCTAAAGACCCTACAACAGCAAGACCTGAACAAACAAATATGGATGAAGCAGAAGAAAATGACAAAAAAAAAAAGACTTCAAGAGAATGTTTGAAACTCTAAAAGAGGAAATGGGAAATTCTCTGAAAGAAATGGTGAGAAAAAAACCAAAAACTTGGAAATCAGCAAATCAATTAAAGGAGACCAAGAAAACGAAATCAAACATATGAAAGAAACTATTCAGGACATGAAAAATTAAATAGAGGCAATAAAGAAAACACAAACTGAGGCAATTATAGAGACAGAAATCATGAGAAAATTATCAGGAACCACAAACATGAGCATGAACAGCAGAATACAAGAGAAGGAAGAGAGAATCTCAAGCACTTAAGATACAATAGGGGAAATAGACTCATCAGTTAAAGAAAACATTAAATCTAACAAGAGCTTAACCTAAAATATCCAGAAAATATGGGGCACCATGCAAAGGCCAAATCTAGGAATAATAGGTATAGAAGAAGGAGAAGTTCAACTCCAAAGCACAGAAAATATATTTAACAAAATCATAGAAGAAAACACTCCCAACCCAAGGAAAGATATGCCTATGAAGATAAAAAAAAGCTTACAGAACACCAAATAGACTAGATCCAAATAAAAGGTACACTCGCCAAATAATAATCAAAACACTAAATATACAGATTAAAAAAAGAATATTAAGAGCTACAAAGGAAAAAAGGCAAGTAACATATAAAGGTAGACCTATCAGAATTATACCTGACTTCTCATTGGAAACAAGGAAAGCCAAAAGGTCATGGCCAAGATTTATGCAGACATTAAGAGACCATGGATGCCAGCCTACACTACTATACCCAGCAAAACTGTGAATCACCATAGAAGGACAAAACAAGATATTCTATTACAAAACCAGATTTAACCTATACCTTTCAACAAATCCAGCCCTACACAAAATGCTAGAAGGAAAACTCCAACCCAAGGAAGTTGGCTACACCAACAAAAACACAAACAATTGATGGTCTCATAGCATCAAATCCCAAGAAAGTGAAAAAAAATGCACAAATTAACATCACCAACAATGAAAACTAAATTAACAGTAGATCACAATCACTGGTCATTAATATCCCTTAATGTAAATAGGCTCAACTCACCTATCAAAAGGCACAGGCTAACAGACTGGATACAAAAAAATAATCCATTCTTCTTCTGCATACAAGAAACACATCTCAACCTCAAAGACAGACATCATTTCAGAGTAAAGGGTTGGGAAAAATATACCGATCACATGGATGTAAGAAACAAGCATCTGTAGCTATCCTAATATCTAACAAAATAGACTTCAAGCTAAAATCAGTCAAAAGAGACAAAGAAGGTCATTTCATATTAGTCACAGGAAAAATCCATCAAGAGGAAATTTCAATACTGAACATCTATACCCCAAATACAAGGGTACCCTCATATGTGAAAAAAAACTTCTTTTTTTTTTAATTGAAAAAATTTCCACCTCCTCCCCACCTCCCATTTTTCTCCCCTTTCCCCCACTCCTCCTCCCCTCCCCCCATTCCTTTACCCCTCCCTCTCCAGTCCAAAGAGCAGTCAGGGTTCTCTGCCCTGTGGGAAGTCCAAGGTCCTCCTCCCTCCCTCCAGGTCTATGAAGGTGAGCATCCAAACAGGCTAGGTTCCCACAAAGCCAGTTCAATAAGAAGGCGAACCCAAAGAAAAAAAAACACTTCTAAAGCTTAAACCATACATTAAACCTCACACACTAATAGTGGGAGACTTCAACACACCCCCACACTACCGAACAAGTCAACCAGACAAAAAATGAACAGAGTAATAAGAGAGCTAACAGATATTATGACTCAAATGGGCTTAACATCTATAAAATATTCTATCCAAACAGAAAAGAATATACTTTATTCTCAGCACCTTTTGGAACCTTCTCAAAAATTGATCACATACTCAGTAACAAAACAAACCTCAACAAATAAAAAAAATGGAATAACCCAATGTACCTTATCAGATCACCATGGTATAAACAACAATAACAATACCAGAAAACCCACAAACACAGGGAAATTAAACAATGTTCACCTGAATCATCAATGGGTCAAAGAAAAAATAAAGGGAGAAATTAAAGACTTTCTAAAATTCAATGAAAATGACCACACAACATACCCAAATTTATGGGACACAATGAAAGCAGTGTTAAGAGGAAAGTTCATAGTACTAAATGCCTAAATAAAGAAGGTAGAAAAATCCCACACTAGTAAATTAACAGAACATTTGAAAAGTTTAGGACAAAAAGGAATCAATAGTCACCTTGTAGTAATTCAGCAGAGTTCCTAAAAACGGCAGAGGTTTGGGCCCAGGAATTCCCTGTTTCTTAAAAATGTCATGATTTTGGGTCCCCAATCTATGAGTGAAACAGAAACATTGCGATTACACATACAGGAGAGAGGAGATAAACATGTCCAAAACATGAAACCAACCAACTTGGCTCCATTTCCCAGAGAGCTTAAGGAAAATGTGAGGGGTCCAGTGTGCAGGGCAGCCCGTGGTTTGTACTTGTTTCTACTGAGTTATTGTGGATCTAAATGTAACTTGAAAAGTCATTCAGGTCATACCAAGTGTAAATCTTATCACCTCAGCAAGAAGGAGTTGACATTATGTGGGGATGTCCTTAACAGAGCTGTATAATGTCAGTATGAACTTCAAGAGTTAGTATCACTTGGCCTATACCACAGTAGTGGAGTGCTTGCCTAGCACATATAGGCACTCATTTGATGCTTATTTAGCCAAAAATAAAAAGCCTAGTGAACTCAACTCAGCTGTTGAGTTCTTCATTTCTGTCCTTCGAGCTGATAGCGCAATAAAGGCACTGACTGCCAAGTTTTGTTATTCTGGGTTTGACTAGCAAGACTCACATGATAGGAGAGAAATGAATCCCCCAAAGTTTTCTTCTGACTCTCACACACACACACGCACACACACACACACACACACATACACGCACACACACACATGCACACATACAGGGTCCCTCTGTAGACCCCGATGAAGAATTGACTCAGCAGGGAGTCGAATCAAGCAGAAACTCATGTATTCCCTTACAGCATGCAACTTATAAAGCAAAAACCCATGAATTGTAGGAGAATGGAAGGGAAATTAACCAATCACACCAGCAGTCACATCCATATGAGACGCGGTTCCTATCGCCCCTAATGGAGATCACAAGGGCATCAGGCATTTTATATCATCCTACCCTATCTTTAACTCCAATTATCCTTTTTGTAAATAAGTCAGTTCTCCTCCCTGCTTGCTCCCTTCAGCACCATCTTGGCTGGGAATATTTTTCATGGGCTTTGTAACATCACTGTTTTTGAATTTCATGCCCTTTTCCAGCTGTCACGCTCTTGGCACAGCAGTCACAATTTTGGTGTAACCGTGCCTTTTTCTGTCACTATTTTGGTGTTAACTTGGCCACTCTAGCCTTCTATATGTTCAAATCACCCCCCACATACACACATGCACACACACACACACACACACACACACACACACACACTGTCTCATGTGCTGGCCCTAGCCCCAATAAATAAGAACATATTAATTCATAGTGTTCTTACAAGAGTTAACTTCAACTGCTACTATCACTTTTTAAAATTGGAGGGGGGAGGACCTTGGACTTCCCACAGGGCAGGGAACCCTGACTGCTCTTTGGACTGGAGAAGAAGGGGAAGGGAAAGTGGGGGAGGGGGGAAGGGGGAAGGAAATGGGAGGAGGTGAGGAGGTGGAAATTTTAATAAATAAATAAAAAAATGTATCCCAGGGCTTGTGGAGGACATAAGATCCTGTGCAACTGTAGTTTCAGATGATTGTAAGCCACATTCAAACATGTGTCCTCCAAAAGAGCAGTCAGTGCTCTTAACCCCTGAGCCATCTCTTCTAGCCCCGCTTCCTATGTCACTTTTGACTTTCCAGTCAATATCAGACTGCAGGTCTGAATACAATCCCAATCCCAAGGACTCAGTGGGAGAGGGATTTTGGTGGGTACTCACAGGTATAGGAGCATCAAACTGATTGCCAGGAGCACCCAGGTTTCCAGTGAGAGAGCTGAAGTCAGGTCCATCATTGCTTGTCTGTCAGCAATGTGCCCCTCTGTGATCTCCCTCCAGCTGTGTGTGTTATCCTTTGCAGGGCTTCCCTTCTGCCCTCTTGTGCTGAAGAATTCCCAGCCTGTGGTATTTATACCCTGGAAGGATGGGTAGGACCAGAATTCCAGCCAGTAGATGGCTCACATCTGCATCACTTGGACTTTAATATTCTCTTAGCCTTGACAGATCATAAAGTTCACTTCGAGCCTATTTTGATGTTCTGTGATTTAATATTCAGGGAAGAATCAATAAACAATGTTGTAATTTCAGGAAACCAAAGGTTCTTTCATTTCACTAAAATTTTAAGCAAATTTATTGACATGAAATGTCCTTTCACCAAGGCTGGCTCCATTCAAAAATACATGAAATAAAGCTGACATTTTGCCATCTGCATGCAGATCTTCATAAAATGTCTTTGTCTTTCCCTGAAAGATATTTTGTCATGTGTGCGTGTAAAGTTGTTAGGCCACAAAATTTATTAATTGAAAACAAGTGCACAATAGTACTCTGGGTTGGAGATATAGCTCAGTTGAGAGAGTACTTGCCATTTACTCACAAAGCCCTAGGCTGGATCATCTACACTGCAGAACAGTGCTGGGTGGTAATTTTAATACCTGCACTCCAAAGGTAGAGACAGGAAGATCAGAAGTTCAAAATGAAGTTGTCTACATAGCAAGTTTAAGTTAGCTAGCCTAGGCTACAGTATGGCACCCTGTATTTAAAAAAAAATGTCCATGACTCTTCAATAAGCAAATAAGTAGACAGAGTCTCCTGGTGTTTTAATACACAGTATTATATACAGTATATACATTTTTATACTTGTATATTTTAATACACAATATTGTATCTACATGCTCTCTATATAATTTCATCCTATGGACATAAACAACACAAATGTTGCTGGTGATGTGGCTCAGTAGAGTAAATGAGCAGCATGCATGATTTCCTAGATTCAATCCCTTTTTAGTAGGGGAAAAAAAATCTCAAATTCGCCAAGTTGAGGCTTCATTGGTAATTCTTTGGGTAGGTTAGATGACTCATCTGGTAAAGGTGCTTGCTGCCAAAATCTGATGACCTAAGTTTGACCTCTGGGTCCCAAATGGAAGAAGAGAACCAACTCTTGAAGGATGGCTTCTAACCTCCTAACCATGGGTGCCATTGCACAGTCAGACACACTCACAAAGTACATTTAATAAAAAAATTTCAAAATAGTACCATGACCATGGTTTCTGTTATTTTCCCTATAGAGAATGAACATGAACGTGTGTTAGAACATGCACCTGTCCTGCACAATGAGCAGGTAGTGGCTGTTGGCATGAATTCCAAGCACTCTGGCCATGTCCTAGAATGAGCAGGGCAGGTAAATGCTAAGAGTCTAAGGCCACATACATCCTGGTGAATCTGTTGTTTTCATACATTCAAATAAAAGAGGCTGAATGAAAGGAACTTATGAGTGACCAGGAGTCAGACCTAGAAATCAGAACATCTTAGTAAACATGTTTTTAAGAGGAAGGTCAAAGGAATTTTCACAAGGCAATGGCTTCTACAAAGAACCATGAACTTTTCGGGTTTAGATGAACATGTTAGGCTATTGACGGCTGCACGATAACACTCTCCTCTAACCTTCCTTGAGGGTATTCATTATTACTCTTCAGTTGGGAACATAGAAAGGGGTGAGCCCACTCACCCACACCTTAGTGTCCTCCTGATTCACATCCCTCTTTTCCCTCTGAGAAGTGATGCTTCCTGGGTTCTAGGCATGGAGAAGCCTGTATGTGCCAAGTACAAAGGAGAACAGAATCTCAAACTTTCCCCACATCTCTGGAAAGGGAGAGACTCTAAAAAAAATAGCAGCATATTAGTCAGCATGCTGACAGGCAGCAGTCATTGGACCCAGTGAGTTATTAAGTGTAGTTGGAAGTTTTCTCTCTGTCTCACCCCGGCCCACTGTACTGACTGGTTTCTCTCCTGTCCACCAGTCCCCACAACCACTGATACAATAATCAGTCATTCAGAAACTATTATTAATATAATCGCTTGGCCAATGGCTACTAGGGACTAGCTCTGATTTGTACATTAACCCATTTATAAAAGTCTGTATATCAAGAGTACCAAGTGGGTATATGATACACAAATATACCGGCAGACAAGACACCCATGCACATAAATTTTTACTAAACTCTAACCCTTATGTTACAAAAGTGAAGACCTACAGATAGATAGCTTACCCAAGGTGACTGTTACTGAATAATTTTTTTGGATAAAAGGCAAAATAATCCACAGTTCCACATCAACCAAGAGACTTCATAAGAAAGGCACCATGGCCAGTAAATTTGGTACTTGCTCTAATCAAACACACAGAAAAAAGGATAACAAAGGTAAATGTATGTACACACACACACACACACACACACACACACACACACACACAATCCTATGCAAAACAGTAGCAAACCAAACCTGGTAACAGTGGTCAAAAGATGACAATCTGTGATAAGCTGAATTCAACCCAAACTAAAAGGTGCTTGTCCCAGAAAACATATTCATATTATCATTGAAAGACAACAATACAGGCTGTCAAGATATCTCAGGGGGTAAAATCACCTGTCTTCAAACCTCACAAACTGAGTTCAGTTCCCCGCAGCCAGATGGAATGAGAAAATGGATTCTCTCAAGCTGTCTTTTCGTCGCCACAGCCCATGCACATATACACTCATAAATAAGGAAGTATGAAGTAAATACATTTGTAAAGAATGCAGGGATCTGGAGAGATGACTCGGCACATAGAGCACTTGGTGATCTCAGCACCCACATGACATGGCTCATACCTGCTTTAACACCAGTTGCAAGGAAACTTAATTGGCCTCAGCAGGCACTGCTTTCTCTCTCTCTCTCTCTCTCTCTCTCTCTCTCTCTCTCTCTCTCTCTCTCTCTCTCTCTCTCATACACACACACACACACACACACACAAACTAAAGAATCAGTCTTAAAAAATGAAAAAGTGGTTCTTTCTCACAGTTCTGTAAATAAATAAAATAATGAACAACTATTTGTGTATACTAAAGATTAAATGGTTAGGTTTCATCAACCGAACAAAAATATTCTCTAAATATATGAAGAAAACCTTTTTTAACTTTTTAAAAGAATTTTATACACGAGTATTGTATTTACATCATATCAAACTTTCTGTCTCTACCCTCCAACTTCTCCCCCGCTCAAGTTTATGACTTCATGTGGTGAAGTCCACTTAGTGTTGCTCGAGTGTACAACAATTTAGGGATGACCACTTGCAGATATGTCAACTCAGAGCCCACAGGATACACACAGTAAAGGGTAACTCATATTAAAGCCAACAAAAATCTATAAACTTATTTAAAAGATTCTAAGTTTAGCACTTTGGGTAAAAATTCAGTTTGTACCTCAGTTTGCGATTCTGGGGCATGAATTTTGTAGAGGACAATGCTGTGTTACGATATCAAAAAGTTGAACTGCACTGCACGCTCTGAGAAGTTCACCATAACAACATCCAACTTTTTTCTCCAGACATCTCCCACCCCATATTATTTCAAAACTGACCCACCATTTTAAAAGAAAAGCTCTCAGTTGACTTCGCTGCCAAAGCTTGTCTTCATTTCACAAGTCCATCGTGTCATTCAACGGTAATCAGGAGGCAAAGTTTGAAAATCACTGACGAAAATAAACATTTGCTCTCCCTCCCTATTCTGTTTGAGCTCAACAAATATCAAGGCAGCAAGGGGAAGGAAAAATGAGTGTATCCAGAATTCATTTGCCCATGATTAATTGGGTTCAGGAATTAAAGCTCAAGATCATTAACTGAGACAAGGACTTTCTTGATAATTAGCAAGCAGAAATAATCCACCATAGAAAGTCAGAAAACTCCAATCACTTGTTATATTTTCTTTAAACTACATTTACTTGTTTATTGGAGAGTCATGCCATGGTGCATGTGGAGGTCAGAAGACAATGTTCAGGAGTTATTTCTTGACCCTCACCATGTGATCCCCAGAGACAGATCAAGTCCTTAGGTTTGTCAGCAATTATATTTACCATAAAGACACAGCACCAGCCACACCATTTTTAATATGACAAAATTATGCTTTAATTTAAGATACATATCACAGGTAGTTTAACTGTCCATTTGACACATCCTAGAGTCACCTGAGGAAGGATTCTCATTAAAGATCACATAATCCTATGAGCATGTCTTGGGAGAATTGTCTTGATTATTAATTAATGTGGTAATATTAATTAATGTAGCAGAATTCGATAAGTTTTGGGAAGCATTATTCCCTAGGCGGATGGTCCTGGGCTGTACGAGAAAGCTAAATAAGCACGAGTCTCAGCCTGGCTGAATGCAAAAGCTAATGCACTTACAACATGGTACATACAACCACCATGTCTGTCTTTTAAATGGAACAGCAGGAAGACAGGCCAGAGATAGAGAGAGATTAAGGTGGTTCTTCTTGATAGGCTTTATAGTCACCATGGGGGGAAAAAAAACCTCAGCATGTCTGTGAGGGAGTTTCTAGATTCTGCAAATTGAAGCAGGAAGACTCATCTGAACTATAGATGACAACATCCCGTGGGCTAGAATCCTGAATAGAGACTCTTTGTCTCTCTGTCTCTCTCACACTCAATACAGTTTGAATATTTGCCTCATGCTTCTGACACTATGACTTCTCTACTATGATAACTGCAGCTTTGAAATGTGAGCTAGAATGAGCCCTTCTTCCTTAAACAGCTCCTGTCGGGTATTATGTCACAGCCACAGGAACACAAAAGAAGCAGGGTTGGGATTCCGGTGTAGGTGGCTCCTGTATTTTCTGTAGACCGTGAAGACAGCTGTTACCTGCTCTATAGACAGCTAATGAGGTGGCATCCTAGAATACGGTTGATGGGAAGACCCTTGGGTGATATTCCAAACTTCCTCAAGCTCAGAGTCTAATTAGGACATGGATGCTACAATGTATATGTCTTTCCCTTCCAAAAGTGCCATCCCCTTGCCTGTGACCTGTTGTGAGAGTGGGAGCTCGATCCACAATTCTGGTCATGCTACCTTTTACCGGGAATAATGTAAATCGGCTTTCCATTTGACCCTAGTGATACAAGTTGAACTAGTAATCATGAGAGGACAAAGTTATAGAGTAACATCAGATTACCTAATGAATTTTCTTTATCAACAAGAAGAGACAGGGAAGCTAAAAAGATTGCACAACAATTGAGAGCGTAGCCATCTTGCAGAGGACCTGCTGTGGCTCCCAGGACCCACAGTGCTGACTCGCAACCCTATGCAACTCCAGGTCCAGGAAACTCAAGCCCTCTTCTAACATAGGTATGATACAGGAAAAATTTTCATTCATATTTTTATTTCTTTTTTTCTTTTAGTTTGGTTTTGAGATGGGGTTTCTCTGTGTATGCCTAGATGTTCTGGAAATTGATCAGTAGATCGGGCTGACATTGAACTCAGAGATTCACCTGAATCTGCCTTCAGCATGTTGGCGTTAAAAGTATGAGGCACCACAGTCCTGTTTTATTTTTAAAATATAAAAAGAAGTATATGAGGAAGAGGAGGAGACAAGACAAATATAGTTCCTCCATAGGCCCACAGGTGCTCAGGAAATTCCACACCTCATAGTCACTTCAGCAGTTGCTGCAGACACATCTTGGCGACCAGAGTTAAATCCTGCTTAAGTCCAAAGATGCATGGAATGTTCCACAGGGACTTACAAGGTGGTGGGGGGTGGCTCTAGCAATTATACTGGTAGCTGAAGAACCAGGAAGGGGAGAAACCTGACTCTTGGTAAGGCCAGCAGGTGTGGAGAGAGGGAAAGCTGCAGGCCCAGACAACTGTCAACAATTCAGAACTGAAGGCACATACTTCATTCTATATGACACCATGGGATAAAACTGGATTATCAATAACCACAGAAACTACAAGAAGAACACAAGCTCATGGAAACTAAACAGCTCATTCCTGAATGGGAATTGAGTCAAAGAAGAAATCAAGAAGGAAAAATTAAAATTCCTAGCAATGAATAAAAATGAAAATACAACATAACCAAATCTATGGAATACAAAGAAGGCAGCCGAAGAGAAAGGTTTGTAGAACTAAAGGCCTACATTAATTCGTTGAAGAGAGCTCGTTTTAATAAGTTAATAATGCACTTGAAGTCCTTGAAAAAATAAGAGCAAACAGTACCCAAATACCAAGAACAGTAGACAGAAAGAGAATCTAAAGTGGGACAGACAAACACTGGCAGATTTGAGGGAACCTGACAGAAGAGAGGAAACAAGGACTGTAGAAGACAGAACAGTCAAGAACACCACAAGGACATAGTCTAGACAGTCTATTAAACAGGGCTCATAGTGCTCACAGGGGTAGAGAGACAAACATAGACCCTGTATGGGTCTGCGCTACACTGTGTGCATATATGTTATGGTTGGGGGAGGGACTGGAAAGAGTGGAATGGGGGTAAACTGAAAGCCAGATTAATGTATGAAAGAAGAATAAAAAGTCAGGGCTGAAATTTCTGAAACAGGAATACATTTGCGCAAACTGGAAGTTTAGTGCACAACATTACTAACAGCCAAGATGTCTGCAGGGTCATTCACCTGAAAAGCTTTAATAGACAGAGACTGAAACTAGATGAACCCATATCCAGCCTTTGTTGAGAAATGGACAAACATACATGGGGAAAACACAAAGACAAACCTGACTCATATGGTTGTAGCTGCCTAGGACTAAAGAGTGGTTAAAGCACTGGCTGCTCTTCCAGAAGACAAAGATTCAATTCCCAGCACCCTCGTGGAAAATCATTGTATCTCCCAACAGCACCCACCCTATCATCCTCCCCATGGCCATCTCTTCCCTGAAACTCCAGCAGACTTTCTAGGCACAAGCGCAGCTCACACCATTCTGATGAACAGGTGAGTGACTGGCCTCCCAGTTGAGTTACCATAATCTCTATACCAGGTGCCTAGGTTATAACCCCTGCCATTTCCCCTCTCATCTCAGCACAAGCAAGGCAACTGTGTCCTGATCCACACACTAGTGGAATTCCAGTGCACTGTTGCAATCCCCGCCAGTCAGCAAGTAGGTCAGAGACCTGCCTGCCGACTGAACATCATACACCTCCACCCATCTGGGACTCACTCCACTGCCAAAAACCACCCACTTCATCATCCCCCAAGGTCAAACCTACCTCACAACTCCAGCAGACTCCATAAGCCCAAAAATCCAGATTGGATCTAGACACCCAAATTCCCATAATCCTCAGCTGGAAAACAACTGAACCTGAAGGCATGCCATAAACCAGAACCCTTGACCATCTAGGCCAGAAGAAAATGAAAGAATTAAACACCTGTCAACAAAGACAAATAAAAGACTCAACATCCAGACCTATAAACATCCCAAATTCAGATGCCTAAAGGTCAGCATAAGAGCACATTCAGTAACAAATGGGCAACATGGCACCACCAAAACCCAGTGATACTAGAGAGCAAGACATAAACATTCCATTTGAAGCCCAGAAAAATGATCTTGAAACTATTTTTATGCAGATGTTAGAGGCCCTTAAAGATGAAATAAAAAAATCCCTAAAAGAATTCAAGGAAGAGAAAAAATGAAGAAATCAATAGATCCCTTAAAGAATGTCAGGGAAACCAATAAAAAGCTTTCAAACAGGTGAAGAAAACTTTTCAAAACATGAAAATTGAAATAGAACCAATACAAAAGAAAATACAAACGGAGGGAATCCTGGACATGGAAAAATTCAGTTATGTAAACAGGAACTGCACATGGAAGCATCACTAACAGAATACAAGAGATGGAAGAAAGAATACCAGGTGGTGAAGATATGATAGAAGAAATGGAATCATCAGCCAAAGAAAATATTAAATCTAAATTATCCCTAGGAGAAAACAACCAGGAAATCTGGGAGAGTAGGAAAAGACCAAACCTAAGAATAATTAAGGAGTGGGAGAAAAAGAAGAATCCCAGGTAAAAGGCAAAGAAAATATTTTCAGCAAAATTATACAAGCACATTTCCCCAACCTTAAAAAGGACATGCCCATAAAGTTTCAAAAAGCTTACAGAATACCAAATTGACTGAACAAAAAAAGAAAAGAAAAACTCCTGAAACCACATAGTAATCAAAAGACAAATCATACAGAATAAAGAAGAATATTAAGTTTGCAAAGGAAAAATACCAAGTAACATAGAAAGACAGTCCTATCAGAATTAAAGCAGACTTTTCAATGTAGGCTCTAAGAGCCAGAAAGTCTTGGACAGACATTTTGGTGGCACAAAGAGAATACAGATGCCAGCCCAGACTACTATACCAAGGAAAACTTTTAATCAACATCAATGGAGAAAACAAGATATTTCATGACAAAAGGCAAACTTAAACAATATCTATCCAACAGTCCAGCCCTTCAAAAGATACTAGAAGGTACAGAAAGCATGAAAAGTACTAGAAGGAAAACTGCAACTTAAAGAAGTTAGCTGTGCTCACAAAAACACAAGCAGTAGTTAATCTCACACCAACAAAACCTAAAGAAGAGAAACAACCAAAAGCATGCACACACACACATACACAAAACACCAAAAACAACAGAAGTAAGAGAAATTAACAATCATTGGTCATTACTATTTTTTAATATTAATGGTCTCAATTCACCAATAAAAAGACACAGGCTAACAAAATGACTATGAATACATGAATTCTCCTTCTACTACATATAAGAAACACACTTAAAACTCAAAGATAGACATTACCTCAGAGTAAAGCACTAGAAAAATATTTTCCAATCAAATGAACCTAAAAGATAGATTTCTAGCCAAGAGAAATCATAAGAGATGGAGAAGGACATTTCATATTCATCAAAGAAAAAAATCTATCAAGAAGTCTCTATTCTGAAAATTTATGCCTCAAATATAAATGCACCAACATTTATAAAAGAAATATTACTAAAGCTAAAGTCCCACACATTAATATTGGGATACATCAAGACTCCACTCTTACCAAAAGACAGGACTTCCAGAGAGAAGGTAAATAGGGGAAAAAAGGAACTAAAGATGTTGTGACTCAAAGGGACCTAACATGCATCTACAGAACATTTCATACAAACATAGAATTTATGTTCTCTCAGCACCTCAAGGAACCTTCAACAAAACTGACCTCATACTTGATCAAAAACCAAATCTTATCATATACATACCAAAAAGAAACCACAAAGGAATAACCCCCTGTATCATATCTAATCACCATGGAATAAATTTGGAGTTAAAGAAAAACATAAACAAAAGAAAGTTTACAAACTCAGAGAAACTGAACAACTCTCAACTGCATGACAACTAGGTTAAAGAAGAAGTAAAGAAAGAAATTAAAGACTTTTTTGAATACAATGAAAATTAAAATACAGCATGCCCAAAGTTCTGAGATGCAATGAAAACAATACTAAGTAGAAAGTTCATAGCACTAACTGCCTGCATAAAGAATTTGGACAAATCTCACACTAGCACACATGATCTCTAGAACAAAAAGAAACAAACACACCCAAGAAGAGTAGATGGTTGCAAATGATCAAACTAAGAACTAAAATTGATAAAAATAGAATCAAAGAGAGCAATGCAAATAATCAGTGAAACGAGTTGATTCTTCGAGAAAATCATAGACAAACCCTTATCTAAACTAACTAAAAGGCAGAGAGAGAATATTCAAATTAACGAAATCAGAAGGAAAATTGTGCACATAACAAACACTGAGGAAATAAAAAAATCATTAGGTCATACTACAAAAACCTGTACTCTATAAAATTGTTTTTTAAAAAAGATGATCTTGGAGAAAATCAACAAGATTGACAAACCCCTATCCAAACTAATCAAATGGCAGAGGGAGAACACACAAATTAACAAGATCATAAATGAAAAGGAGAAAATAACCACAGACAGAGAGAAAATTCAGAGAATCATTAGATCTTACTAAAACAGCCTGTATGCCACAAAATTGTAAAATGTGAAAGAAATGGACAGTTTTTTTTAGATAAGTACCATATACCAAAATTAAATCAAGACCAGGTGAACAATTTAAATAGACCTATAAGTCACGAGAAAATAGAAGTTGTCATCAAAAACCTCCCTACCAAAAAAGCCCAGGAACAGATGGTTTCAATGCAGAATTCTACCAGAACTTCCAAGAAGAGCTAATATCTATACTCCTTAATGTGTTTCACAAAATAGAAACAGAAGAGTAATTGATAAACTCCTTTTATGAAGCTACAGGTACTCTGATACTAAAACCACACAAAGACTCAACAATGAAAGAGAATTACATACCAATCACACTGATGAACATCAATGCAAAAATTCTCAATAAAATATTGGCAAACCAAATCCAAGAACACATCCAAAAAATTATACATTATGATCAAGTAGGCTTCATCCCAGAAATGGAGGGCTGGTTCAACATATGCAAATCTATCAATGTAATCCATCATATCAATAAACTGAAAGCAAAAAAACCATATGATCATTTTATTAGATGCTGAAAAAGCATTTGACAAAATTCAACACCCTATTAAAATAAAGGTCTTAGAGAGTTTATGAATACATGGTTCATTCCTAAATATCATAAAAGCAATATACAGCAAGCCAACAACCAACATCAAATTAGATGCAGAGAAACTTAAGCCATTCCACTAAAATCGGGAACAAGACAAGGCTGTCCACTCTCTCCATACATCTTCAATATAGTGCTTGAAGTTCTAGCAATAGCAATAAAACAGCATAAGAAGATCAAGGGGATTCGAATTGGAAAGAAAGAAGTCAAACTTTCATTATTTGCAAATGATATTATAGTGTACATAAGTGACCCCAAAAACTCTATCAAAGAACTCCTACAGCTGATAAACACATTTATTAATGTGGCAGGATACAAGATCAACTCCAAATAATCAGTAGCCTCCCTATACACAAAGAACAAAAAAGTAGAGAGGGAAATCAGAGACACATCACCTTTCAGGATAGCCACTAGTAACATAAAGTATCTTGGGATAACTCTAACCAAGGAAGTGAAAGATCTATTTGACAAGAACTTTAAGTCATCGAAGAAAGAAATTGAAGAGCATACCAGGAAATGGAAGGATCTCCCAATGCTCTTGGATTGATAGGATCAACATAGTAAAAATGGCAATTCTACCAAAAGCAATCTATAGATTCAATGCAATCCCCATAAAAAATCCCAACAAAATTCTTCACAGACCTTGAGAGAACAATAATCAACTTTATATGGAAAAGCAGAAAACCCAGGATAGCCAAAACAATCCTATAGAATAAAAGTACTTCAGGAGGCATTATCATCCCTGACTTCAAACTCTATTACATAGCTACAGTAATGAAAACAGCTTGGTATTGGCATAAAAACAGAGACGATGACCAATGGAATCAAATTGAAGACCCGGATATTAACCCACAAACCTATGAACACCTGATTTTCGACAAAGGAGCTAAAATTATACAATGTAAAAAAGAAAACATTTTTAACAAATGGTGCTGGCATAATGGGATGTCAACCTATAGAAAAATGAAAATAGATCCATATCTATCACCATGCACAAAACTCAAGTCCAAATGGATTAAAGACTTCAATATAAATCTGACCACACTGAACCTGATAGAAGAGAAAGTGGGAAGTAGACTGTTTCACATGGGCACAGGAGACCACTTCCTACATATAACCCCAGTAGCACAGACAATAAGAACGACAATGAATAAATGTAACCTCCTAAAACTGAGAAGCTTCTGTAAAGCAAAGGACACTGTCATTAAGTCAAAAAGTCAACCTACTGACTGGGAGAAGATCTTCACCAATCCCACATCAGATAAAGGTCTGATCTCCAAAATATATAAAGAACTCAAGAAACTAGACATTAAAATTCTGAATAACCCAATTTAAAAATGGGGCACTGAACCGAACAGAGAATTGCCAACAGAAGAAGTTCAAATGGCCAAAGGATACTTAAGGTCATGTTCAACTTCCTTAGCAATCAGGAAAATGCAAATAAAAACAACGTTGAGATACCATCTTACACCTGTCAGATGGCTAAAATCAAAAGCACCAATGATAACCTATGCTGGAGAGGATGTGGAGTAAGGGAAACACTCATCCTTTGCTGGTGAGAATGCAAACTTGTGCAACTTCGTTCGAAATCAGTGTGGCAGTTTCTCAGGAAACAGTGAGTCAACCTACCTAGGGATCCAGCAATTCCACTCTTGGGAATGTACCCAAGAGATGCCCTATCGTACTACAAAAGCATTTGTTCAACTATGTTCATAGCAGCACTATTTTTAATACCCAGAACCTGGAAGCAACCTAGGTGCCCCTCAATGGAAGAATGAATAAAGAAGGTGTGGCACATATACACATTAGAGTTCTACTCAGCAGTAAAAAAAAAAAAAAAACAACGACATCTTGAATTTTACATGCAAATGGATGGAAATAGAAAACACTTTACTGAGTGAGATAACCCAAACCCAAAAAGATGAATATGGTATGTACTCAGTCATTAGTGGATTCTAGCCATAAACAAATGACATTGAGCCTATAGTTCGTGATCTTAGAGAAGCTATATAAGAAGGTGAACCCAAAGAAAAACATATATTTTATCCTCCTGGATATTGGAAGTAGACAGGATAGCCTGGCAAAGTTGGGAGCATGGGGGTGGCGGTGGTTCCCAGGTGTCCAAGGGGATATCCCCAGCTAGGTCCGTGGGCAGCAGAGGAGAGGGTGCCTGAACTGGCCTTCCCCATGGCCACACTGATGAATATCACAATAGAACCTTCATCCGGTGATGGATGAAGATAGAGGTAGAGACCCACAGTGGAGCGCTGGACTGAACTCCCAAGGTCTAGATGAAGAGCAGAAGGAGGGAGAACATGAGCAAGGAAGTCAGGACCATGAGGGGTGTGTCCACCCACTAAGATGGCATGACTGATCTATTGGGAGCTCACCAAGGCCAGCTGGACTGGGACTGAATGTGCACATGATCAGACTAGACTCTCTGAATGTGGTTAACAATTAGGGCTGACTGAGAAGCCAAGGACAATGGCACTGGGTTTTGTTCCTACTGCATGTACTGGCTTTGTGGGAGCCTAGTCTGTTTGGGTGCTCACCTTCCCAGACCTGGATGGAGAGGGGAGGACCTTGAACTTCCCACAGGGCAGGGAACCCTGACTGCTCTTTGGACTGGAGGAGAGGGAGAGGTGTGGAGAGAGGGAGAGGGAAATGGAAGGAGGGTAAGAAGTGGAAATTTTTAATAAAAAAAAACAAAAATACAAACAAATAAAAAAAACAACAAAAAGAGGGTGACAAAAAGTGAAAATTGTCAAAGTACATTGTACACACATCTGAGAATGTCATAAGGAGACACATTTAATACAGTTGATATGCACTCATGAAAAAGACTGGCCTGGCAAGATGGTTCAGGGGATAAAAGCCCTTGTTTCCAGACCCGACAACCTTGGAACCCACACTATGAAAGGACAATTCTGTAAATTGTCTTCCACATGTACTTAATGAAAAGGCACACATACTCATACACAGTCACATACAAACACACACAAGTCTCACTCATACACAAAATTTAAGAATTTAAAATGGTAAAGAATACTGGTTGGACCTGTTAGTTCAAGCCTGTAATCCCATTTAGTTGGGAGGCAGAAGTAGGAAGGTCTCAAGTTCTGGGAAATTTTTTTCTGACTGAATGAAAAAAAAAAAGAGAGAGAAGAGTGGGAAAAGGCCAAAGGCATTCACAAGACCCTAGGCTGTCACCACCATACCAAGATAAAGAAAATGAAAGAATACGGAATACAACAATGAACCAAAACGTTTAAAGAATGCTAAACACATGCACTGTTGAGTACAATCAGAAAAAGAGGACTGCCACATATACAGCCCATCAAGGGGCTTCATAAGGCTAAAATCTACCTCCAACCCAGTTCAGCACTGTCAGCCTCTTGCTTTCAAACAGAGCCCAGTTCTTTGAAGGGGCTAAAACCATCCCCACAGGTGGTATTGTTGCACTGGTCAGACAGCCTTCTGGGAAGGCAGGCATCTGCTGCATATGGACCAGGGAGGCCAGCAGGGAATCTGAGGGATGGGAGTAGATATCTCAAGTCATGTTGGATGTGCCTCCTTTCCCTTGTGTGCTTGAAGACTTTTCTAGGTATGTCATTTCCCCCTTTCTGCCTTTCTACAGGAAGGGCTCCTACTGTTTGTTTTCCTTAGACTATTTCTATTGATTTGTTTTTATTTTTATATGCAGGTGTTTGGGTGAGCACTCCCACTCACATTGTGTCGAGTGCATACGTAGAGGTCAAAGGACAATTTGTGGGAGTCACTTCTCTCACCTTGCTGGTCCTGTAACTCCAACTCAGATCAAACTCGAGTGGTCAGGCTTGAGAGCAAGCGCCGTTATCTGCTGAGCCATCTCACAGGCTTGCTACTTATTTTTCTTTTACAGACAAGGAACTGAGACCCAGGAAGAGTTCATTTATCCATGGTCACCCTGCAGTTCATGGCAGCTGGGATTTGAATGCAGCAGATATGACTTTTGGCAACTCAGAACAAAACCCAGAGGCTGGGTTTCCTACCCAGTGCAGGTGAGCAGCTTCACTCCAGCTCCTGGCATAAGCCCCCTTCCCTGGGAGTTCCCTCAGTCCAAACCCCACTTCCAAGAAAGCCTGCCAAATAGTGACCCCTCCCCAGGGAAGGTCAAGACCACCCCCACAGGCTATTTACAGTGCCCCCCTCCAGAGAATGAATATATGGTCTCTGGGTTTTACACAGTCTCCTGTTCTCTCTCTTCCCCTCACCTTGTTTTTTCGGGGCCACCAGGGAGTACGGGCATTTTATTAAACATGGGCATCTTTAATTCAGTCTGCTTTGGTCTGATTGGTATTATTTGTGTTGGCATAGAGGCTCATCTAAGACAAAATACATAACATTTAGCGTTCCATGGGGGGCTGTTTTTCCCACAGGCCCAGGCCATGTGTTGGAAAATGACCTTATTGCATGTGCTCTCCACCAGGCTAAGATTGGCTTCATCTCGGTGAGTACCTCTTTTCAGTACGTGTGCCTCTAGGGTTCAGGGACCCATTTGTGCTTATTCGGTGTGACCCATTTGAGTCAGCAAAGAGACTTGACTAAGAAAAAATATCTAACACAGGGAGATGTGCAAGGTGTTCCATGTGTACAGGGAGGCACATGGCCCAGCAACAGGCAGAATGGATACTTAGATAATTTTATGAAAGGAAATGCAGGTTCATGGATGAGATGGATGTGTATAGGGGAAGGGAAGGGATCATAAACCCAAGGTTGGAGCCAGGAGGAGCAAAAGGACAGGAACAGGGAAGCTTTGAAGTTGTACCCAGATGGCTGAGATTGGGGTGGACCCATAGGATCAGCTATTAAATGAGATGGCCAATGTATTCAAACAAGACCAAGATGTAGCTTACAAGTCCATCCAGGTGAGGTCTAGAGTTAGACTTCTCAGGTTCTGGACCAGCCCACTCTATTCTTCTGAAGTAGGGGAAACTGAGGCCCTGAGGTTGACATTAGTGAGAGCTGGAGAGGAGGTGGAAGAGAAAAGTGGGGGAGGCAGAGAGGGCTCAGATTGGAAATGGAAAGTACATTAGAACATCTCAAGGTCTGAGGAAAGTGCTTGTCCATCCATGCATGGTGATTAGCATATCTGGATGTGGGGTGCAGAAGGAACACATCCTAGGACCCCCATCTCCAGGTCCACAAAGGTCAATAATATCCCTTGCTCCTGGCTATAGGGAGGGTTTGCATTGACGTGGTAGATGGGTGTCTGTGTCTGGCACCAAGTGTAGGTGTTTGTGGTGCTTGTGAAGGGGAAAATGAAGGAGCCAGCCACGCTAAGCTAGATATGAACAGATCCCCCAAAGGAAATCCTTTACTTCCAACCATTATCACCTGCCAGAGTAGGACTCAGGCATTAATAAATTTAATAGAGGCCTGAGTCTCAGTAGTTTGCCCTGAAGCAATACCTGGTTGTAGGAAGAACCACAAACTGAGATTACCTGAGCACCACCCAAGAACAGACCATCCAAAGGAAATGCCTAACATTCCAACCATTGTAGATAGGATCACCTGCCAGCACACTCACCAGGACGCCCCTAGACAAATGTCAGCCAATCAGGGGTCCTGAACCTCAGAAACCCCTCACTCCCACCTTTACTACTATAAAAACCCCCACTGTAACTGAGATTGGGGCTCTCGATTTATTCCAATACATTGGGCATGCGAAGAGACCAAGATTGCAAACTTGCATAAAATAAAGGCTCTTTGTTTTTACATACAGGACTCAGTCTCTTCGTTGGCTTTTTTTTTCCTTTTTTTTTTTTTATTGAGAAAAGGAGAAAAAAAAAACAAGTTTCCACCTCCTCCCAGCCTCCCAATTCCCTCCCCCTCCTCCCACCCTTCTTCCCCCTCCTCCCACCCTTCTCCCCCTCCCCCCACTCCTTTCCCCCTCCCACTCCATGAACATGGCGAACAATGAGAGCTGATGAGACGCCAAGGACAATGGCAAGGGGTTTTGATCCTACGTAATGTGCTGGCTTTGTGGAGGCCTAGCCGGTTTGGATGTTCACCTTCCTAGATATGGACGGAGGGGGGAGGACCTAGGACTTACCACAGGGCAGGGAACCCTGACTGCTCTATGGACTGGAGAGGGAGGGGGAAAGGAGTGGGGGAGGGGGAGAAGGGTGGGAGGAGGGGGAGGGAAATGGGAGGCTGGGAGGAGGTGGAAACTTGGTTTTTTTTCTCATTTTCTCAATAAAAAAAATAAAATAAAAATAAAAAAATAAAATAAAATTTTTCATTGAGAAAAAATAAATAAATAAAAAATAAAAGGCCCCTAATGATCTTGCTTCTTCTTATCAACAGACTTGATGGCTTTTGTTCGAGAACGGGTCAATACTGCTCGACTGATGGTATTGAGGTTCCAGTATCACCCCCTTGAGCCCCTGGACAGATAGGACCCATGATTGAGTCCTGTCATTGGGATTTGTGAAGGGGAAAAATGTAGGGCCCAGGGCAGCTTTCTGAGCGCAACTTGGTACACACCTGCCAAGATGGGTTCTATAGATCAGCAGGAAGGTAGGCCTGAGTCTCAGTTTGCCCTAGGGCAATGCTAGCTCTTAGATTCCCTCCTGTTCCCATTTCACCCTGGGACCTGTTCCTTGCCTTTGCTGGAGACAGCATTAACAGCTAGATATAATCTTGTTCTGTGTTTACCCTTGGAATGACTAATTCAGTTTCTTTATTAACATTAATTCAAAATCATTACAGAGTGTGGAGTTCTAGTCTTGTAAAAGCTGCTAGATTATTATAGACTGTTAGGAAATGCAAGTTAGTCTATCATCTTTAAAGTATTGATATAAGCCGGGCGGTGGTGGCGCACGCCTTTAATCCCAGCACTCGGGAGGCAGAGGCAGGCGGATCTCTGTGAGTTCGAGACCAGCCTGGTCTACAAGATCTAGTTCCAGGACAGGCTCCAAAACCACAGAGAAACCCTGTCTCAAAAAAACAAAAAAACAAAACAAAACAAAAAAGATTCTTTAAAGTATTGATATAATTAGTTACAGGGATAAGCCTTATTTAGTTTCCTGTATAGGTTTTCAAAGTCAAACTTAAAACAAGTAATGAGAATCAAAGTTTGTCCGATCAGACATACCTAGGCATCCCTCATACTTCAGAGATATACAGAATATAGCATTTAAAATAATGATTAAAAAGCTTATTATATTAGACAGAGACTCTGAGAAACTGGCAGTAGCCCCAAGGTCTCCAAAGAAGATTATGAGACACCATAATGTCTCCACCTGGATTATGATGATGCTGACCACTGGGTGAGATGCCCCAGTGCAACTCCTGCTGCCAGGACCTGGTCCAAACTGTGGACAAACAGCAGGACCTCGGAGAATTGATTGCACCACTTTTGCCTAGACAATATGAGGTCAGTCTTTTCCATGTCCCTCTTCCACAGAAAAAGAAAAATTCACCTTATGGGCCTGGCTTAGACAGTAAGACTGCAGTTCTGGATATTTCTGCCTCCAATGCTACAGAGACCTGAGTATGACTAACTGTATATGAACTCTGGTTCCTGTCATTTTAAATAGATTTGAAAACTATTTGGTCTGTACTCAGCTATACTTATTTGTCCTTCTGAGATCTCTGATAGTATTAATGGCTAGAGCAGTTATAAAGTCAGTTACAGCAAAAGGTATCCAGATTCTTCCACAAAGCTATAACCAACTTGTTAGCTCATTCTAAAGCTTCCATACATGCTTCTCCAGACAGCAGAAAAATATACATGCTTCTAACCAAAATCTATAGTTTTTGCTAGGACTCAAAAGTATGAGTCTGTTCCTTCTGTTTACAGATGCCTGTTATCTGCTCTTTTTCTAAATTTTAATTTCTGTTCCTAGTTTAAAATTATCTCAATTGGCTGGCAGACCGAGTTTGCAAACTTGCATAAAATAAAGGCTCTTTGCTTTTACCTATAGGATTCAGTCTCCTTGTTGGCTTTTCAGGGAACTTCACAAATTTGGGCATAACAGTGAGGTCTAGAGTTAGACTTCTCAGGTTCTGGACCAGCCCACTCTATTCTTTTGGAGTAGAGGAAACTGAGGCCATGAGGTTGACATTAGTGAGGGCTGGAGAGGAGATGGTAGAGGAAAGTTGGGGAGGCAGAGAGGGCTCAGATGGGAGAGGGAAAGTATATTAGAACATCTCAAGGTCTGAGGAAAGTGCTTGTCCGTGTATGCACGGTGATTGGCATATCTGCATGTGGGGTGCAGAAGGGACACATCCTAGGACCCCCATCTCCAGGTTCACAGAGGTCAAAGATATCCCTTGCTTCTGGCTATAGGGAGAGTTTGCATTGACGTGGTAGATGGGCCTCTGTGTCTGGCACTGAGAGTAGCTCTTTGCAAGGACCTGGGGAGATAAAATAGGAGCACTCCCTTTCTCATGGCCTCATCATCCACACTTCTCACATGTTTGAAAACCACAGTGCTGTCAAAGAGAACCCTGCATCAACAAGATCCCCCAGGCCTGCCTTTGAGTCGTTTGGGGGATTCCCCTCATCTGCCTCATTATTTCCCTCTTTCACCTTATTATCTCCCCTTGTATATTGCCAGATGGCCTGGCTTGCCACTGCCCATTGGAGGCCCTGCAACCAGGCCAGGCTTTCTTGCCAAATGCTGGGCTCCCAGCAGCCTGCTTGTCTTATCCTGTCAGCCCTTTGCCATTGTAGGAGAACCCCTCCCTGAGCTCCAGGCGGAGTTAAAAAGTATTAGTTAAAGAAATGTGCCCCAAAAGATGAATAGGGTGAATAGCTGCCTGCACGTCGCCCCTCCCCCTCCCTGCAGTTGAAAATAGAATCCCCACCACCACCACCAACTCCCCACCCCCCTCATGTTTCTGTAAAAGGCTCCTCCTAGACAGATGGGTCAGGCCAACCTGAACTTCAGCTTCCTCTGGCCAAAGGGCAGATCCCTGGGTTAGGGCCCCTGAGACCTCAGTCACTGTCTCCCAGAGGTCCTCATTTTGCAACCAAAAGGCAAACAGTTGACACAGCAGGGGGAGGTGGAAATGGCCTGCTGGTAACAGAGCTGAAGGTTTACTGAGGCAGTGCACAGGAGGCTATGGGCAGGACCTAGGCCAGCCTCCTCAGTTTTGCTAGATGAGGAAATTTGTCCTTAGAGATAGATGCCTAACACCACCTAGTGAGCTATCAGTAGATGACATTTCATGCAGGTTTTAGGTCAGTCCCAGAGGCCTGTAAAGCATACAGTTGACTGACAGCTGCCCTTGTGTGGTACATACAGACATCCCCTTTGCTCTGGGGATGGCTCACCCTACCATCACTTTTCCCTTGCACAGGTGGTGCTGACTCTAGACTCACCTGGGCCATCACCCTGACCTTGGCCTACCTGTACTGACTGCTTGGTTTCTAGTCTTTCCTTCTGAGTGAGGCTCGTGAATCAGGGGATCCAGGAAATGTTTTTTCAGTGGCCTGTTTGAGAACTGCTTCTATATCTCGTGTTGGAAGTCTTGACCCTTATCTAGCAAGGAGCAAGCAGGGAGGGGAGAAATGGGACACAGAACCAGTGTACGGACTAGGGGGCAGGGGACAAGGCAAAGCAGGTTGGGGGCAGAAGACAAAACTCAACAAGACCACAATGACCTTTTCTTTAAAAGTTGTAATTGAACTTATTTACTTGTATGCCTATGTGTAACACACAGTCACATCATTGCACGCGCATGAAAGTTAGGGGACAACCTTTCCAGAATTGGTTTTCTCTGTCCATCATCATATGAACTAAGCCCCAGGCTTGAACTCAGGTGGTCAGGGTTGGTGGCAAGTGCCATTATCTGCAGAATCATCTTGCCAGCCCCTTCAGAGCGTTTTCTCCACTCTCTTGGTATGGCAGGAAAACAGGAAGCCAAGAGGAGGCTAATCATATCAGGCATGTTGGTGAGATGGGAACAGCCATAGGCACAAATTTTCCTTCTGCATCAGTAGTGCTCTACGCAAGACTAAAGAAGGGTTCTTCTCTGGGAGGCTGGAGCTCCCAGCATCCAGATGCCACCCACAGTACCCACATGCACAGGCACAGCCCAGCCAAGAAGAGATCCCCAACTAGAGAACAGGATGTGGGTAGACTTTGGCCCTAACCAGCTGTGGGTGGTCCTCCACAGATAATGTGTTCAGGTATGGGCACACTTAAGAGGTAACACAAATATATTGAACTTGGGAGACAATGAAGGAAGTTGAATCTCTTTATTTCATTGTGTTAGTTCATATTTTGTTTTAGTTTATGTAGCCCACGCTACCCTTAAACTTGCTGCACATCCAAGAGTGCATTTCTTACCTGTCTGTTTCCTTCCTCTGAGTGCTGGGATCACAGTTAGGTGCACCACCATGCTTGCTTGCTTCCTTCCTTTCTTTCTTTCTTTCTTTCTTTCTTTCTTTCTCTTTCTTTCTTTCTTTCTTTCTTTTTTCTTTCTTTCTTTTTTCTTTCTTTCTTTCTTTCATTCTTGCTTGCTTGCTTGCTTATTTATTTATTTTAGGGAGGCCCACACTATATAAAGCAGGCTGGCCACAAACTCACAGAGATCCACTGGCCTCTGCCTCTCAAGTGTTTGAGCCACTACAACCAGCAGGGATGGATAATCTTTGATGTTTCTTGAAGTATCAGTAATATCATCCCTGCTTCTTTCTACCTACTAGTTGCTATAGCATCAGGGTCAGGTGTCCTCTTGGTTGTTAACAGTTACCTGTTAACAAGCTACCTAGAGGTGCTGAAGAATGCTTAAGATGCCCTGATTGAGGAACACTGACTTTACCCAAATGGAGATTTGGAAACGTCTAGGTCTTCTCTGATACCTTTTTGTTTGTTTGTTTCGCTTTGATTTGCTTTTGTTTGTTTGTGTTGTTTGTTTTTGAGATAGGGTTTCTCCACGTCACCTCAACTGATCTGGAACTTGCTCTGTAGACAAGACTGGCCTTGAACTTGGAGCTGTGCTCGCCTCTGCCTCTTAACTGCTGGGACCAAAGGTGTGTGCCACCACCTCCCAGCAACTAACTTTTTAATGATTTATTTTTGTTTTATCTTCATTGGTGTTTTGCCTGTAGGTGTCTGTTCAAAGGTGTTGGATATCCTCAAACTGGAATTACAGTTGTGAGCTGCCATTGAGTGCTGGGAATTGAACCCTGGTCCCTTCAGAAGAGTAGCCAGTGCTCTTAACTGTAAGTCCAAACTAATTCTTAAAATAGTTGTCACAGGGGGCTGGAGAGATGGTTCAGTGGTTAAGAGCATTGCCTGCTCTTCCAAAGGTCCTGAGTTCAATTCCTAGCAACCACATGGTGGCTCACAACCACCTGTAATGAGGTCGGGTACCCTCTTCTACAGGCATACATGTAGACAGATTTGTATACATAATAAGTAAATAAATATTTAAAAAATAGTTGTCACATAGCCCAGACAGGCTTCAAACCTGCTATGTAACTGAGGATGGCCTTGAATTTATCATCTTCCTGCTTCTACCTCTTGAGTTCTGAGATTAAAAGTGTTTTCTACCATGTCCAATTTATTTGGTGCTAGGGATGGAACCCAAGCCCTGAGTGCACACCAGGCAAGCACTCTATCAACCGAGCTACACTCCCAGCCTCAGACTCAATTTAAGGTTTTATTTTTACTTTTGATTAATATTTTACATTTTTCTTTACTTTGATTTTTAATTATATTGTATTTATATGTATATGTATGTATATATTGAATTATATTGCCTGGCTATGTGTGGGTTTGTGCGTGTGAGTACAGTGCCTAAGGAGATCAGAAAGGGCGATGGGTTCCCTCTGGTGCTAAAATTACAGGGGATTGTGAGCCACCATGTTGGTGTTGAGAATTGAACCTAAGTCCTGTGCAATAGCAGCCAGGCTCCTAACTGCTGACCTGTCTCTCCAGCCCTCCAAGACTAATTTTTATTATGGTCTGAATATGTGAAGAAGAAGCAACTAAAATCTCTTTGTTCCCATATTTAGCTCTGCATTCCCCCTACCCCAAATCTCTCTCATTTTTTCTCCTTCCTCTTCTTGTTGTTTTGTTTGGTTTTTTTTTGTGACACACATACATACACACACACACACACACACACACACACACACACACACACACACATATGGCTGTCCTGGAACTTGCTTTTAGACCAGGTTGGCCTCTCACAAAGATCCGTCTGCCTCTGCCTCCCAAATCTGGTATTAAAAGCACCGCCCAGCCTCTTTCACTTCTTTTATTAACTATGAAAATTAAATAAGGGTGATAAGTTCCTGTGGGGTGCAGTATACTTTTGACTTAATGGAGTCCTTATTTTCCATGGGTGGAGCTATTTTATCATAACTATGACAGAGGTGAGTAGTTACATTTGCACATGAAGCAAAATTTGTTTTTAATGTAAAAATACACCTTATTTACTCACATACTGGTGTGCCATGGTGCAAGCGTAGAGGCCAGAGAACAACTTGTGAGAGTTTGGTTGTCTCTTTCCTCCAAATGGGTCCCAGAAATTGACCTCAGGTTGTCAGGCCTACTGGCAGGCACCTTTAATCACTAAGTCATCTCAACCAACCACATGTAGCAAAATTTTACTAGGAGATTTTGGTTTTATTTTTGCTTATTTAACCTATTTTTTACAAGTTTTGACATAATTTTTATTGCTTTTGTGACAAGAGTCTTGCTTTGTAGCCCTGGCTAGCCTGGAACCTGGGCCTTTGGAGAGACAAACAGGCCAACTACCAGTATGTCAGCACTGCCTCATCCTGTCCTGAAGTCAGAGGGCTCCTGAGTGAGTGGATTCTGCCTGTCTGCCTGTCTGCCTGTCTGCCTGTCTGCCTGCCTGTCTGCCTGTCTGTCTATCACCTATCTCTCTTCCTCTCATTATATGCAATCCAAACTGGCCTCAGACTCACTATGTAGCACAGGCTGGATCTTATTTTCCTGTATAGCTCATGGCAGCCTGAGCTGATTGGGGATTACAGACTCACTATGTAGCACAGGCTGGAACTTGTTTTCCTGTATAGCTCAGGGCAGCCTGAGCTGATTGGGGATTACAGACTCACTATGTAGCACAGGCTGGATCTTATTTTACTGTATAGCTCAGGGCAGCCTGAGCTGATTGGGATTACAGACTCACTATGTAGCACAGGCTGGATCTTATTTTCCTGTATAGCTCAGGGCAGCCTGAGCTGATTGGGATTACAGACTCACTATGTAGCACAGGCTGGATCTTATTTTACTGTATAGCTCAGGGCAGCCTGAGCTGATTGGGATTACAGGCCTGCACCACCTTGCTAAGGCTTCTCTCTTCCATTGGTGAGTTTGGGAGACATGAAGTACATCAGCAATATTCTAACATAACCATTTCCCTCAAATATTGATGACTTTCCAGGCACTGGTCTCTTTCCATCTTATTATTTATTTCTTGTTTACTTACTTAATTTTTGATAGTTTGCAGAGTAGTAGTTTGGTCCTAAGTTGAGATCACAGAGATCTGCCTGTCTCTGCCCCTTGATTGCTAATATTAAAGATGTATACCGCCATGTCTGGCCTGCCTCATGTCGAACTAATCCCAACTGAAATGTCACCTGCTATAGACAACCTCCTTATCACAAGTTCTATCTTTCTTTTCCAAGAGAATCCATGTACTTGTCTTTTTTAGTAATTCTGTTATAGTTAAAATATTAAGCCATGCAGGTGGTGGTGGTGCATGCCGTTAATCCCATCCCAGCTCTTTGAAGGCAGAGGCAGGTGGATCTCTGAGAATTTGAGGCCAGCCTGATCTACAGAGAGAATGAGAGAATTCCAGGACAGCCAGGACTGTGACACAGACAGAGAAGCCCTGCTTCAAAAACAAACAAACAAAAAAAACAAAAAACAAAAAAAACACCAAACATACGGTCATTAGCCAGGCATGGTAGTGGTAGCATTTAATCCTAGCACAGGGAGACAGAGGCAGGCAGATGTCTGTGAGTTTGAGGCCAGCCTGGCCTACAGAGTGAGTTCCTTAACAGCCAGGGCTACATAGAAACTGTTTTGTCAAGCAAAAACAGCTTTGGGTAGATCGTGTTTATTTTGGCTTACAATTCCAGGTTACAGCCCTCACTGTAGGGAAAAGAGGCAGCATGAACTTGAAGCAGGTGGTCACATTCCACCCACAGTCGAGAGCAGGAAGATATTAGTTAATGTATGCGTGCTTACCACTCAGCTCCCTTTCTTCATTCTTTCACAGCCTAAGACCCAAACCCAGGGAATGGTGCCACCCACAGTAGTCTGTGTCTTTCCACATCATGCCCACAGGCCAACCTGACAGGGAGGGATTGTCTAACTCCTCGTTGAGACTTTGCTGGGTGATGCTAGATTGTCAAAGTGACAGTTAAAACTAACCATCATCTTTCCTAAAGGAACATATGTCAATCGCCTTCTAAATTATTTATGTTCAGGATCACTGAGGTGACTCAGTGGGTCAAGGAGCTTGGTCCCAAGCCCGGTGGTCTGAGTTCTATTCCGGGAACTACAAAGAGGAAGGTGAGACCTGACTCCTCAGGTTGTCCAGACACACAATAAATAAATACACGTAAAATGTTAAAATATTTATGCTTATACCCATAGACTAGCCTAGAGCAGAAAAGCCACTTTTTTGTAAAGATTCATTAAAAAAATAAATGTACGGAAGTGCGGTAGAGCCAGGAAATACATGGGGAGCCTGCGCTAATCATGACCCACCATAGAGATATGCCTCCTTCTGAGACCTCCGAGCGTCCTAGAGAGGAACCGGACGCGGGCCCTTTCATTAGGGCACCTGCCTGACAGCATCCGCCACTCACTTCCGGTCCGCGCTGGCCCGGGCAGGTGCTGAGCGCGCAGGCAGTCAAGGCCGCGGCCGGCTCTGGGCGGATCGGGCACGGAGCGGGTTGCAGCTCGGCAGGGCAGCTGCGGCCCGGAAGGTCGCCTCTCCACGCACAGCCGTGGTCCCAGGTAAGAACCGGGCGGAAGCCGGGCCAGGCGGAGAGAGCCTAATGCAGGGAGCCCACGCTCCGCGGGAAGACCTCGACCCTGCGCCTCTAAGAAGTGGGGCGATGTAGACGCGGATGCCGGGCAGTCGTTGGAAGAAGAGCCACGCGGCACCTTCTGTCTGCCAGAGGCCTGCGAGGAAAGACCTACGAGGGGCCTGTTGCCCGCAGGGCGCCGGCGGAACGAGCTAGGCAATAGCTGGCTCGTTCGAGAAAGCTCGATGTGGTAGAGAGACGAGTCCTGTAGGCGGAAAATGAGGGATCGGTTTAAGGGGCGGGTGGAGAAAAACACGAACAGCCAGTAGAATCTGTCGCCGAAGGTCGTGGCCTCTCGCCCGCTGGTTGCGCCAACAGTCTGAGCGCTTTTTGTGCTTTGGGGCAGGGGCCTGTCTCTCCAGCCTGCCCGCCCGGAAGTAAACGAGACTCATTTTACGGACTGCTTGGCTGCCTCTTTTTTCCTCAGGTGTAATGTTCGCTTCCCACCCGTTCTCCTCTCGCTTTCTTCCAGCTGTGTAACCACATTGCCCTAGAACTAACTCACCGTCTGCCAGCCTAAACCAGGTTCCGGGATTACAGGCAACTACTGCCATGGCTGTTAATCTTTCTTTTCGCGAGACGGGCTCACTGTGCAGTCTGTAGCTCTGGCTGTCCTGGAACTCACTATGTAGACCAGGATGGCCTCTAACTCATAGAGAACATCAGCCTCTTCATCCAAATGCTGAGAGATTAAAGATGGTGGGTGGGTTTTTTCTTTTCCTCTCATGTTTGTGTATGTACCACGTGTGAGCCAGGTGCCCACAGTGTCCAGAAGACACAGCAGATCTTCCGGAACTGGAGTTACAGCAGGTTATGAGCCACCGTCTGGGTGTTGGGAACGGAACCTGGGTCCTCTGCAAGAGCAATGGGTGCTCTTAATCACCGGGCTGCCTCTCCAGCCCATTCTTTCATCTTTTTAAACCTTCCATGTTTTTGGAGGGAGACGGTTCTATATTCTGCTTGCATATTCTTTCTGTGTCTCCTCTTTTACTTATTCTCTTGACACTTTTGTCCATGCATACAGCATGTCTTGACTATTGCTACCCAACTCCCCCCCACACTCCTCCCAGGACAGCCAAACACCCCTTTTCATATCCTCTTCATTTTGTTGGGATGCTGACTGATTTTACTGGCTTAGTCCTGTGCAGGTATATAAGCCATGTGTGGCAATAAATTCATGAATGCAGTGGCTGTGTCACATCGAAAGGACAGCACGTCACAGTACTCTTTCCCACCCTCTGGCTCTTAAATTCTTTCTGTCCTCTCTTCTGTGTTCCCTGAGCCTTGGCTGTGTAGGGGTGTTGACACAGTTGTCCCACATCGGGATGAACACCCAGCTTAGGCCAGTTATAAGTGTTTGTGCAAACTGTAAGCAGAAAGAGGCTTCCATGACTAAGGCCGAGAGTAGCCCATCTGTGGCTATAAACATAAATATTTAGAAGGTGGTTTGATGCTATGTCTGTTTAGCAAAACCATAGTTGTAAGTTCTCCCTTAGACCCAGTCTCCCTGGCTATGGGTTTTTGACCAGGTTTACAGTACCAGGCATGAATTCCCTCCTGTGGAGCAAGCCACAAATCCAGTCGGAAAGTAGTTGGTTACCTTCAAGCCACTATTAACAGCAATGGACATACCGTGTCTGGCAGGTTATTCCTTGTTAGAGCCTGAGGGCTTCCCTGCTATGTACTACCGGCAATAACTTTTCTCCTCCAGGGGCCTGGATAGCACCTTTCAGCACTATGAAAACTAGTTAATGGGGAGGAAAGTTGCAGGTCAGTTCCAGCTTGATTTCTCCAGGTGCTGCAACCAGAATGTATTGTGTCTTTAGCAGCAGGGCTTTACCATCTAGTTACACGGCAATCAAGAGCAGTGGCAATGGCCTGTGCAGCATTGTCTTTAGACCGAAAGCACCGTCACCGTCAGGCCACTAGTGGATTTGTTGGTGTTGACCTCAAAGTTTGTCTTGGTCTTGATTTTGCCTGCTTTGTTGTCTCCACCCTGACCAACCAGAGCCCCAGATCAGCTGATAGGATTTGAAGATCTGTATCAGCTTCCTGAGAACAAACAGAAAACTGGATGGGCTGACCTCCTGTGTGCGTTTTCTGTTCTCAGAAGGGCCCTCTCTGTTGTCATCCTCAGGCTTGCTGGAGCTTGAAGATGCTGAAAGAGCGCCTGGAGATGGCAGAAGATCCTCAGCAGCAGATGGGTGCTCCAGTGGTGAAACTGGAGAAGGAGCTGCCATGGGGCCGGGGAGGGGAGGACTCTAGTCCTGAGGCATTCCGGCTGAGGTTTCGGCAGTTCCGCTACCAAGAGGCTGCTGGTCCCCAGGAAGCCCTCAGGGAGCTCCAAGAGCTCTGTCGGCGGTGGCTGCAGCCAGAGCTGCACAGCAAGGAGCAGATCCTGGAGCTGCTGGTGCTGGAGCAGTTCCTCACCATCCTGCCCCGAGAGCTCTACACCTGGATCCGAGAGCACAGCCCAGACAGCGGCAAGGCTTTGGTGTCCATGGTGGAGGACCTGATGGAGAGCACACCGGAGGCCAAGGCGGTGGGTGAGAAGAGGGTGTCCAGGCCTTGTGCGGTTGGTGTGGGAATCAAAAGTGGAGAGGTTAAGGAAGTAGTGGGAATGGATGAGACTTAGAACCTGCTCCATCATCCCCTAGCCCCTAAACAGCCTTTCTAGAGAGTGGCTGCTGTTTAGCAAGAGTCAGAGTTGAAGAGATGGCTCAGTGGGTAAAGCACTTGCTCTGCAAGCATGAGGGCCCAAGTTCAGATCTCCAGGACCGTGTAAAGGTCACGTGAGGGAGTGTGCACGTGTACTCCCAGTGGTGAGATGGTGGACAAAGGAAGGGGAGTCCCCGGAAGTTTGCAGTCCAGTTAGGCAGACATTCTCAGCAGGGATGAGCAAGAGTCCTTGTCATAAGGTGGAAGATGAGAACCAGCGCTGGAAGTTGACCTCTGATCTCCACACATACTCAGGGGTGTACACGCCTGTACTCAGTACATGACATGAACACACTCATATGTATATATATACTTAGAAGATTTTTTTTTTTTAAGAGCCATCTCTAGGGAAGATATCCATGGTTTAGGCATCAGGGACCCCTGGGTGAGCTTCAAATCCAGTGAACGTGGTTTAGCTTGTATTCCAGGTCCACTGTGAGCTTTGCGTGCCCTTGGGGAAGAGGCTAGTGGCAGTGGTTCTGCCAGTGGCAACTGGGATTTAGGCTCAACCCCACTCTGTCACTCTGGGATTTCTTACTCAACTTTCGGTACCTCCACTCAGGCAAAACCAGATTTGTGGATTCACTTTGTTGCAAAAAGCAGTTTTAGAAAGAGCAGAGTGGGGTATATTAAAAGACCTTTTTTTTTTTTTTTTTTTTTTAGGGGCTGGGGAGATAGTTCAGTGGATGGAGCATTTGCTGTGAACGAATGAGAACTGGAGTTTGGTTTTCCAGCTCCCACATACATGCATAATGCTGGGTAGACTTGATAGTCTGTAATCCACTCAGGAGGTGGAGTTACTATCCGCCGTGTGAGCTGGCTAGGTAGACAGTGAAATCAGCAAGCAAGAAATCAGATGACAGACTTTGCCTAAATACATAAGATGCACAGTGATAAAGGTAGACACTGAAGTCACCCATTGTCCTCTGCATTTGCATGCACATGTACCCACATACATATCATACATGCATACCATACATACCAACACACATATCTACGCAAAGAAAAGACATTTTAAATAACTTGGAAATTTTTTGTTTTATTCTGTTTTGTGTATGGGTGTTTTGCCTGCAATTATATCTGTGGAGCATGTGCATGCAGTGTCTCTGGAGTCCAGATCCCCTGGAACTGGAGGTACAGCTACTTGTGAGCTGCCATGTGGATGCTCTGGAAGAGCAGCCAATACTCTTAATCACTGAACTATCTCTCCGGCTGTTAAATAACTACCGTAAGGCCAGGAGTTACCAGAGAGAGATGCTTACATTTTGTCTCACAGTTTTTTGGGAAAGTGTGGTGGCGAGATGATGAGACAGCTGACCACGCACATCTGCCTTCAGGAAGCAGCAATGAATGCTGCCGCTCAGCTCACTTTCTCCTTTTGTTTTAAAGATTAAAACATTTACTTCTTTTTATTGTGTGTATGTGTGTCTGTGTGTTAGAATGTGCACATATATTCGGGTATCCACAGAGGACATTGGATCCCCTGGCGCTACAAGCTGGTTGTGAGCTGCCTGGTGTGGGCACTAGGAACAAAACATAGGTCCTCTACAAAAACAGTATGTACTCCTTGCTACCGAGCTCTCTCCAGCCCCTCACTTTCTCTTCTGATTCAGTGTAGGACCTCAGCCCATGGGATAGTGGGGCTGCATTTAAGCTGGGGCATGCTACCTCAGGTAACCAAATCTAGACACATAACCCTCCCAGAGAAGTGCAGAGGTTTGTCTCATAGGTGACTCTAGAACTGTCAAGTTGATTATCATTATTAAAATCTATGAAAGAGAAGAAAAGGGAGCGGGGCTTGTTTCTATGAGAATGTCACTTCAAAGCTCCACTTTTTGTAGAGCCGCTCTTTCTCATTAGCTAGTTCATTTTAGAAGCATTTATTTATCTTTCTTCATGTGGAAGAAGTCAACAGCTTTCTTTCCTTTCTTCTTCCACCTTTTGTCTTTTTTCTCTTTTGCAACTCCCCTCCTTCCTTCCTCTCTCCTTCTTTCCTGCTCTTCTTTCTAGTCTTTTTTTTTTAAACAGGGTCTACTGGGTAGCCCCGGTGTGCCTGCAATTCACTAATTAAACCAGTTAGACCAGGCTGGTTTTGAATGCAGGGGTGGAGGGATCCCCCCTCTACTGGGTGCTAGGATTACAGCTTGGACCATCATACTGGGTTTATGTGGTGCTGGGGATGGAACTCAGGGCTTCAGGGCTTACAGGGCTTCATGCATGCAAGGCAAGCACTCTACTAGCTGATTTGCACCACTAGCCTTGCTTTCTTTTTCAGTTTTATTTCAGCTCTTTTTCTAACAACCTCCAGCAGGTCTCATTCTAACTGTTGTGTGCATTCTTCTTAGGTTCCATGCCATGCCCAGGGAGAACAGCTGGTCACAGCCCTTGGTGGAGGATCTTGGCAATCAGGCATCCACTTGGGGCCAGTAGAAGTCAAGCCTGAGTGGGGGATGCTGCAGGGGGAAGGAGTTCAAAGCCTGGGCCCAAGCACTGCAGAACAGCTGAGCCAGGGCCCTGGAGATGGGACACAGGCCTTCCAGGAGCAAGGTAAGATGCCAGTGATGAGTATGAAAGGTCAGCACTGGGCTAAGCAGTTACTAGTAAAGTATAATACTGAGTCTTCCAGGCTGCTTCCTTTACCCCAGTAGGAAACAGATGAAATAGTTTTTTACACCTTGACTGGTTTTATGGGACACATCTAGAATCATGTTCTCTTATCATTTCTTCTTCCTTCCCCTCATATCCCTTCTAGAACCACTAGGAACTATGCTGATGATATGGAAGAGTTAGTTATTAAGTGAGGAGACAAGCCATACCCACATGAGGCTTCATTATTACTGAGTCTCAGAAAGTTGTTTTCATGAGTGACTCAGGAGTGTGACTAACTCTGAGGGGACAGGGTTGGGATAGTCTTCTCAGCCAGAAAAGGGCAGGGGACTCCCAGACTCTTGGCTATAGGTCATTGTGGTACTGAACTAATTCTCTCTCTTTCGTTTTTATTATTATTATTATTATTATTGAGATAAAATTTCTCTCTGTAGCCCACACTGTTCTGGAACCTGCGTCATGGAGCAGGCTGGCTCGAACTCAGGGAGATCCACCTTCCTCTGCCTCCCAAGTACTGGGATTAAAGGCATGTGGCCACCACTGCCTGGCCTTGATGTAATTCTTTGTGATCTGTAGTTCTGAGATGGTGTGTATTGGGGTAAGGTGCTTTTGAATTGGTGGACAACAGCCCTGATCCTTTTTTGTGTTCTGCTCAGCACTGCCCATTCTTCATGCGGGTCCAGGTCTTCCCTCTGTGAGCACCAGAGACCAAGAAATTGCTGCAGGGTTCCTTGCAGCAACATCCCAGGTGAGCTAACATTTCTATTTTGGAGATTTTGTTGATTTGTTTATTTTTTGAGACAGGGCCTTACGTAGCCCAGGTTACCCTTAAACTCAATATGTAGCTCACAGGGCCAGAGAGATGAGTCAGCAGTTGAAAGTGTTTCCTGTTCTTCCAGAAGACACAAGGTAGGCGTCCAACATTTGTGTCTGATGGATTACAGCTTCCTTGTAGTTCCAGCTCAGCAGATCTGAGGCTCTTTTCTGGCCTCCCAGAGGGTTGCACATACGTCTCTTCCTCTTTAAGTAAATCGTTAATTTTTTTTTTAAAAAAAAGTAGAAGATGATGTCT
The DNA here is from genome assembly GCF_037038515.1 of Microtus pennsylvanicus. NCBI lineage: Eukaryota > Metazoa > Chordata > Mammalia > Rodentia > Cricetidae > Microtus > Microtus pennsylvanicus. The sequence goes on from NC_134579.1 coordinate 90,528,891, forward strand.
TTATGCTTCCAATCCTTGTGTTTCCACACCCTGAGTACTGGGATAATGGGCATGCAGAGACACCTTACTGTGTGTGTGATTCTGAGGATGGAGCCCCGGGCTTTGGACATGCTAGGCAAGCACTCTACCAGCTTATTCTTAAGTACCATACTCCATTTTGTTTATTTAACATGCTTTATTCTTTTAAATTAAAATGTATTATTTATCCTCTTGTGTGCATTTGTATAAGATAGATGTGTGGGTGTCCATGCCACTACACATGTCGAGGTCAGAGGACAGCTCCGTGTAATCATTTCTCTACCTTTCTGTTGGTCATCAGGCTTCACCTACTGATCAGTTCTTTAAAAAAGCATAACCTTAAGGTGGGGCTTGAGGGAACACACAGGCTTCTAGGCTCAAACTTGAGGTTGCTGAGATGGCGAGGGCAAGCAGGGTCATAATAGCAGGTTCTGAACGCTGTTGGAAGATGGCAGTTCTCCCAACTCATCCGGGGTCCAGTTACTTCTGTCTTTGCTGTGCTTGAGCCTGGTTTTGAAGCTACTGGTAGACTACCCCACCTTTTTTTGACAATGTATCTAGTGTATGTGTTGTGGGAGGTGTGCCACAGTGCTCATGTAGAGGTCGGAGGACAGCTTGCTAGAGCCAGTTCTCTCCATGCACCATTTCATTTCTAGGAGCTCAACTGAGGTCATCTTGCTTGGCAGCCAGCACCTTAACACACTGAGTTATTTCACCAACTCTAGAGTTCTTACTTTTTTCTCTCAATTTATTTTTATCTTTTTTAGGTGTATGAATGTTTTGCCTGCACATATATGTGTATGTATGTGCATCACACGTGTGCCTGGTGCACTCAGTCCAGAAAATGGTATCTGATCCCTAGGAACTGTTAGTTACAGGCAGTTATATTAGTTGTTATATAGGTACTAGGAACTTAACCCTGGTCCTCTAGAGGAGAGCAAGTGCTCTTAATGGTTGAGCCATCTCTGTAGCCTCCAGTGTTCTCTCTTTATCCATAGCAGTCTTTTGTTGTTTTAGGGTCTGGGGCCTTTTAAAGACATGGCTCTGGCTTTTCCTGAAGAGGAATGGAGGCACGTGGCCCCAGCTCAGATTGACTGCTTCGGGGAATACGTGGAATCACAAGACTGTGGGGTCCTTCCAGGTAAGATTGTTGCCTGGCACAGGTAAGAAAGGAGTTTTGAAAGCTTCAGTTTAAGAGTCTTGTCCTAGCCGTAGTGCTGCTGACCAGATAGTATAGGGAGTCTTGGAGGAGTGTGCCCATGACTAAGGGGCATCGAGCACTAGAGAGAAAGAAAAGGAGCAGAAGAGAAGTGCTTGGTCTGCTTCTCCAGCAAATGGTTACTGAACACCCCCTGCATGCAGGCCCTATGTATGCATGCAGGCTTTCCGTTGGAACAGGGAGTGCACTGGATGAGAGAACGTAGTGTGTGGGTGTGCTAATAAGTGTAGCGTAAGTGAGGGCTAACTGATTATATCAGTGTAAAAGAGGCCAGGGGAAGAGAACTCTAAGTTGTGCTCTTTATAGAAATCTGAGTTAGATTTGTGTATGTGTGGTGTATGTGCACATGTGTATATGTATGCACATAGCTGTGCTCATGCTCAGAGGAAAGAAGAGGGAGTGTTGGGTTTCTCCCTTTGTCACTCTTTCTTACTCCTTTGAAGCGGGGTCTCTCTCCCTAAACCTGGAGCTTGACTTTTTCAGCTAGACTGACAGTTCTAGTGATTTTCCTGTCTCTGCCACGACAATAGTGGTGTTAGAGGCATGTATAAGACCACACTGGGCTTGTTTTATGCATGCTGGGATCTGAACACAGAGCCCCTGGTTACACAAGTGCTCTTAACCACTGAGTTGTCTCTCCAGCCCCACTGAGTTAGATTTTTGAAGGAAGTAAAAGTCTGAACTAACAGAACCTTAAGTGGGGGGTGGGTATTAAAATCTGTCAGTCAGTTCAGTATCAGGGCAAGGAGGTGGTAAGGAGTAAAGAAAGGTCAGAGTTCAGGGTTCATGGTCATGAAAGGTGTTGAGGTTGTTGATCAAAGGAAAAGAAGAGGAGCCATTAATGGGACATATTAGGAAGCTGGGTATGGTTATGCAGGCCTAAGATTTCCCCCTTCAGGATTGCTTATGAAATTTGTCCGAGATAATTTGTCATCTTTGGACATAATTTTTATGGCATAAACTGTGCCTTTTTGTATTGATAATCTTTCCGCCAATCTGTCATAAGCTTTAGACAAAATTCGATTGTCATATTCAGCAGTTTTGATTCTCTTAGTTAATGTTTTAGTTTCTATAGAAAGGGACTGCTGGAACTTACGATCTAATTCAGTTGTTCCTTCTTCCATAGTAATGAATTTCTCCTTAATATCAGCCTGTACCTTTTTTAAATTTTGCTCAGTTAACCAAGTCATGTTAAACAAAGATCTGTTTTCTTCCTGGAGAACTTTAAACTGATTCTTGAGAAGATTGTTGTCATTCTTAATAGTTTTTAAATGTTCAACCTCTGCCTTAAGAGATTTCATCATTTTTCTATTGTCAAACCATATAGTGCTAAGGAAAATTATGAATCCCAGAAATATCCATAGATGTGGGGTGATAGACACCTCTTGTAAAATCTCCCATATGGTACATTCAAAAAAGCTGTTGAAATTTGAAACAGTCATGTTCTCAGACATTTTATTTATAAAAGAAAAAATTCTTTTATCTGCAATGACCGGTTCCTGCCAGTGGTGGCGAAAGAGTCCATTTGAGTCCACGTGGCCTAAGTCTGAAATAAATGACTCAAAAACAAAATTCCAGCACTCGGGAGGCAGAGGTAGGCGGATCTCTGTGAGTTCGAGACCAGCCTGGTCTATAGAGCTAGTTCCAGGACAGGCTCCAAAGCCACAGAGAAACCCTATCTCGAAAAACCAAAAAAAAAAAAAAACAAAATTGGAGCAGACACCAGGCTGATTAATAGCAATTGGGCCAGAAAAGGAACAGAGAGAAAGCCGTCAAAGGGACCGGCGTGTTTGAGCCGGCTCGCAGGGCCGCTGTCATGTGACCCGAGCGCAGGCGGAGGTGTGAGGGGAACAGAGACTGATCACGCTGTTACAGAGGCGCTTGTGCCACTGTCAGGCAGGGTGGGGCTGGGGAGTGCTAATACTCCCATCCCGTTTGACTTTTTAGCAGGCACCAGGAAAGATCGAGTTGCTCAGAATCTCAGCTGTGTCCCCAGCCGTAGTCGGACCGGCTGAAAGGGCATAGTCTGTGCACCCAGGGAGACCACCGCTGGGAGCTGGGAGCGGTGGCCCCAAAAGACTCCGATTTGGGGCGGGTCTCCGCAAAGCCCCACGTTGGGCACCAAATGTATTGGCGTAAATAAATGCAAGGCGAAAATTAAAGAATATATACAGTTTTAATGTTTAAATAAACTTACAGAACCGAGGTTCCCGCGTAGCATAGGAGATAGGAAAGAAAAAGGGCCAGCGGCCTCCCGTGTGCCCGATTTATTCATATGCATTCGCCCGAGGCAAACCCGCCCCCTAAAGGAGCTGGCTTAACCCTACACATATTAGGAAGCTGGGTATGGTTATGCAGGCCTAAGATTTCCCCCTTCAGGATTGCATGAGTTCAAAGCCAGCACGTGTTACAGAGCGAGATCCTATCCCAGAAAACCAAACCATCACCACCACCAAGATGAAAGGATGCATTTGGAGGAGAAGACGTGGTGCATGAAGTTCCCTGGGTGGTCACTGTTTGAGGAAGGCGGAAAGGGAAGTGAGAGGAGTCTCCTTTCAGATGTTTCTTTCTAGCAAGGCAATAGCATCACAGTGGGAGAACAGGCCTTCAGGTCTGAGGAGGAATGACATTACAAACAGCCTTAGATAATATGCTGGAACCTGAAAGCATAGGCAGCCATGGGGGGCCTGGAGAAGAGAGATGGCAGCCTGTAGGTCTCTTCATTCCTTTCAGATCCCCACAAAAAAGTAAACTTGTTCTTTTGTAGGTTTGGGGAATGGTGGTGGGAAGCCCATACCTAGTTCTGACCTAGCCTACCTCTCTCCCGGCATGCAGAAAACCTTAGATAAGAGTGGGAAGTTACAACAGGCGTTTGTGTCTGTCTGCCTGTGTGTGGAAGAGCTGGTCTTGCTCACATTTGCAAGTGGGAGAGGGTGAGGCTATAAGGTCACAGCAGCTCTTTAGAGCTGTCAGAGAAACAGGGACAGAGCGACAGAAAGACAGGGTTACACCTGATTTCTGGGTGTGAAGGAAAGTAGCAGTTGGAGGGTCTGTGCTGGAGCATCACCACAGTGTTGACCTCCTTTGCCATACAGGTGCTGGGAACAAGGAGAAGGAGGCCAAACCCCAGCAGGAAGATCTGAAAAGAGCATTTGTTGGGTTGACTTCCGATGGATTTGGAGAAACCGCCATCCAGGTTCCTGGACCAGTGGGTGCCTGTGAGCAGGAGCCTGGGGGATCTGGAGCCAGTTTACCTGGGCTCCCTGCTCCTCAGCATGGGGTCCCCCTGCCAGACACCCTTAACACCCACAATTCTTTCTGGAAACCTTTCCAGTGCCCTGAGTGTGGAAAAGGGTTTAGTCGCAGCTCCAATCTTGTCAGACACCAGCGAACACATGAAGAGGAGAAGTCCTTTGGCTGTGTGGAGTGCGGGAAAGGTTTCACCCTGAGGGAGTACCTCACCAAACATCAGAGGACCCACCTGGGCAAGAGGCCCTATGTGTGCGGTGAGTGCTGGAAGACCTTCAGCCAGAGGCATCACCTGGAGGTGCACCAGCGCAGCCACACAGGGGAGAAACCCTATAAGTGTGCGGACTGCTGGAAGGGCTTCAGCCGGAGGCAGCACCTGCTGGTGCATCGCAGGACACACACTGGGGAGAAGCCCTACACCTGCGAGTGTGGCAAGAGCTTCAGCAGGAATGCCAACCTGGCGGTGCACCGGCGTGCACACACTGGGGAGAAGCCCTATGGCTGCCAGGTATGCGGCAAGCGCTTCAGCAAGGGGGAGCGGCTGGTGCGGCATCAGAGGATCCACACGGGTGAGAAGCCCTATCACTGCCCCGCCTGCGGCCGCAGCTTCAACCAGAGGTCCATCCTCAACAGGCACCAGAAGACCCAGCATCGCCAAGAGCCCCCTGTGCAGTGAACATATCGTGGGCCAGCTCTGCCTCGGGGGTGACTTGCATTGTACCGAGTGTCCTGGGCAGTGCCCAGTGAAGGACAACAGAATGTGCTCAAGCAGGAGGAGGACAGAGCCTGGTGTATGGAGAGCTTCCAGAGGGCCCACAGTTGCCTTCACCTGTTGTAGGGACACACAATCCTAAGCTTCAGTTTTTTTGGGGGAGGGGAGGTTGTTGGGAACCCACCTCCTAAACAAGTTGCGGAGGTAAGGGCAAAATTTTATTGCATATTGGCAACTTGAAGCTCATTTTTTTTTCATTTTGAAAGATAAGGTCTCGTATTATTTAAGTTGGTCTCAGACTAGTTGTGTAGCTAAAGATGATCTTGAATTTCTGATACTCCTGCCTCCATCTTCCCAGTGCAGGGATTATTGGAATGTGCCACCATACCTGGCTTATGCTATGTTGAAGATGAAACCCAGGATTTTGTGCATGCTAGGTGGGGTACCCTACTGACTGAGGTATGTGCCCAGCCTTGAAGCTCAATTTTTAGAGAACTCTGTCTTGCCTGCGATATCTTTAGCTCAGGCCTGCCTTCCCTCTATTTTTCATTTGAAAATATTTATTAAGCACTTACTGTGCTCCTGGCTCAGAGAATGCCATGGTGATTGGGACCAGTGAGATCTTGGAGCTTGTGAGCAAAGCCGGAGCAGTAGCTTGTAAGTATCCCAAAGCACGTGTTATTGCAAGTGCCACATCAGAACCTTGGTACACTCCTGTTACGGTCTGTCCGTGTGTGAGGTCTAACATGCCCTCCACCTCAGGTGGGGACTTCTCTCATGCAGCCTTGTTTATTTAGCTTTCTTTGGCAGCCTTATTGTCGCGGACTAGAACGTACTACCCTCATCTGTAAAGTCTCCCCCTCCCACTACTCCTTGCACTGTAACCACAGCTACTAGGAAATTAATATTTTGCTACTGATCATTGAATAAACGTGAACATATTTTAAGACAATTAGTAACTTCCCTGAAAATACCTGATGAATTTAATCTGAAAGACAAACTAGTATTAATGCTCTGTATTTGATGACACTTTCGTATACATAATACCTCTGAGAGTGAGGGGCGTGTGTATGTGGTGTTGGGGATTAAACCTATAGCCTAACATGCTAGGCAAGCATCATGCCGCTAAGCTGTATCCCCAGCTCTACCTCTCCCCTTTTTTAGAAGTTAATTTTTTGTGTAAGTTGCTCAGGCTTTCCTTGGAATTGTTTTGTGATCCATGCAAGCCTTGAACCCTCCAGCTCCATCCTCTGGAGTAGGTAGAGTTCCACATCTGCTCCACCAGAGTGGCTGACCTTTTTGTTTTTATCTCGTTCATCCTGTGTTTATTGAGGTCCTGCAGTGTGGTGAAGCGTTTCTGTAATCTTAGGTTGCACCAGTGAATCAAACAGGGACTATCCTTGAGCTTGAGCTGAAGAGATGGCTCCATGGATAAGAGAGTTGCTACTCTGACAGAGGACCCAGGTTTGGTTCTGGCAGCTCACAACAGGCTGTAGCTGCCCCTCCAGGGGATCCAACACATTCTTGTGGGCTTCTGTCTTCCAGCTTCTGTGGGTACTTGATTCCTATACACAGACCTCTCATGAGTATGAACATAATTAAAAATAAATACTTACAGGCTGGAGAGATTATTTAGCCATTAAGAGTACATATTGCTCTTGCAAGAAGACCTGAGTTTGATTCCCAGCACTCACATTGCTCAATGTCTCCTGTAATTCCAGCTCCTGGGGATTGGACAACCTCTTCTGGCATCTGTACACAAGTGCATATCCACAAACAGACACATTGACATGTAAATAACATGTTTTAAGAAATCCCTGAGCTTGTAGGATTCTCAACTTTGCAGATGAACTATATCTTCAGAGCCTGTGGATAGCCCATGAATCCTCTGGGTCTGAGGATTTTTTGTGCGTTGTGTTTTTAAGATAATGGCCTCGTTATGTAGACCAGGCTGGTCTCCAACTCAGAGAAATCTGGCTGCCTTTGCTTCCTCAGTGCTGAGATTCAGGATGGGGTTTAACTTGGAGCTTCTTGCTCTGAGTTGCATTTCCCATCCACCTTATGTTCCTCTCCAGTCATTTGGACTCTTGTCATCTGACATTTAGGAACGTGAATACCAACTTCTAGTTTCATTTCTATTGCTGTGGTCATATAACCTGACCACCATCACCACCACCCCCCCCAAAAAAAAACAAACTAAGGGGGAAAAGGATGTAGCTCACAGTGGCAGGATGCAGTCAGTTACTGTGGGGAAGTCACAGCAGAAACTTGAAAGCAGCTGCTGGTCACATCATTCGGTCAAGATGAGAAGGCTGGAGAGGTGACTAAGTGCTTGAGAGCTGCTCTCAGAGGAGCAGGATTTGGGTCCCAGCTCCCATGTTGGGTGACTCAAAAACATTTCTAACTCTAGCTCCAACGGATCCAATGGCCTTTGTTGGTCTTTGCAAGTACCTGAGTGCACGTGTGCGCGCGCATACACACATACACACACACACACAGATTCTTTTACACATCTTAAAGAGCAAGTGGCAGGTAGATCTCTAAATTTGAGGCCAGCCCGGCCTACAGAGTGAGTTCCAGGACAGCCAGTCTCGAAAACCTGTCTTAAAAAATAAACAAAAAGCAGAGAGATGCACGCATGCTTATGCCTGCTGTGTTCAACTTTTCTTATTCAACAGGCTCAGAACCCCTGACCACAGTGTGGGCCACAGTTGTTGGCATCTTCCCACATCAATCAAGATAGTTCCCCACAGATAAGATCACAGGTCAAGCTGATCTCAACTGTGGCTAAGTGAAAGTTCCCAGGAGACCATTGGACTGTCAGGTTGACAGAAGAAGCACGCTGCAAGGTGAACCCCATTTTGCATGTATGTGCTGGCTCAGCAAAGTTGGGTTGTCTGTAGGCATTAAAAACACATTTCCTTAGTGACAACCTGGGGCAGGGGAGATCCTAGAGATAAAACATTTGCTGTGCAAGCATCAGGACTGGAGTTGAGATCCCCAGTACCAAGTGGGCTTGGCTGCTCTGCCTATCTGTAATTCCATTTTGGGGGAGGTGGAACCTGGTGACAGGTCCCGAGAGCAGGCTGGCTAGCCTGACTAGCTAAAGAGCTAGGTCTGGGTTTATCAATATACAAGATGAAGAAAGGGGGGAGAGAAACACCCAATATCAACCTTGGTCTTGCACACATGTGACCACCCAGACACTATATACATAAGCAAAAAGGGCAATGTAACTACATTTTCTTGTATTAATTCACTGGCATGAAAGGTTTTCCCTGCTGTTAAATTCTTCGAATTTTATTTTTACATGTGTGTGCACATGCATGTACACACAATTGCCATGGTACACATGTAGAGAGGTCAGAGGACAGTTTTCAGGAATTGGTGAGTTTTGGAAATTGAACACTGTTTTTCAGGCCTGATGGCAAGCACCTTTACCTGTTAAGACTTTTTTTTTTTTTTGCTATTCATAAATTTGAGAACTTAAGTAACATGAGTATCCCTCATGCCATGGCTTTGACTATGGGCTTTTGAGGCAATGTCTTGTTGACTGTGCTGTTATAATTGCAAGCTATAGTTTTGCTCAGAGTGCCTCCTGATAGCCTTTAACTGAGACTCATTTTGCATTGTAAATGAAGTAATTAGGGGCTGTGGGTATTTGCTGTGTGTGCATGAGGAATTGATGGGGTCACTCCTCAAAACCCATATGAGCCTCAGTTTGGTGGAGCTTACTGTCCAGCCGTCTTAGCTAATAGATGAGATTCAGGCTGGTGAGATTCCCAGTCTTAAAACAGAAGGTGGGTTCCATGAGGAATGGCCCCTAAGGTTAGCCCCTGGCCCCCATAAACATGTATACATGCACATGTGTCTCACACACGTATGTGTGTGTGTGTGCATACATACATATGACAAAGATACATGGTAATGACAGTTACATGTGATTTTTATTTCCCATTTCTTGGCAGGCAGCCGTGACTTATATTTTTGTTTTGGAGACAGGGTTGCTCTGAAACTCTGGAACTCTGTAGACCAGACTGACCTCAAATTCACAGAGATCTGCCTGCCTCTTCCTCCCTCCCAAGTGCTGGTACTAAGGACACCTGCCACCACTTCACCACGGCATTTAATTTGTTTTATTCTTTATTTGTGAGTCTCTGTGTATACTGTGACACAGTGTGTGTGTGTGTGTACTATGATTCTATTCCTAGGACAATGTAAACTGATGTCTACCTACCTCAGATAGGGAGCGAGCATCAAACCGGAGTACCAATACCACCAAGGTCCAACCTAGCAAACAAATGAGTTTATTGTGGTTTTCTATAATATAGGGGAGGGTGACCTACAGGAGCAGGTGCATCCCTGAAGCCCAACTCAGGATGGATGAGGGATCACTGCAGGACTTGCAGGCAGCTTGACAGACTCTGCATAACTTAAACTGATTCTGGAAGCTTGAGGAGGGAGGGCTTTGTGAATCTGGCCCATTTCAGAGACTTCCTGAGACTAGTGAGTTGCTGACTGAGTTTTAACCAGTTTCCCTTTAGAACTTACTGAGTCTCAACAAGTTTCTCTCTGAGATGGCATGTTCCAGTTTGGAGATAATTGCTACACAACCGTGTGTGCAGGCACACAAGTCCACAGCAGCTGCACAGGACAGAGGACAACTGGGAGGAGTTGGTTCTTTCATTTTACTGTGAATCTAATGAATGAGACTCTAGTTGTCAGACTTGGTAGCAAGTACCTTTATCTAAAACCTGTTTCACCAGTACCATCAAATTTACATTTTTAGATTAATTTTGTGCAGATGAGTGTTTTCTCTGCGTGTGTGTCTGTACCATGTGTGTACCTGGTACACTCAGATTCCCCGTGTACTAAGACAGATGGTTGTGAGCCACCATATAGATGCTTGGAATTCAACCTGGGTCCTCTGGAAGAGCAGACAGTATTCTTAACTACTGAGCAGTTGTTGAAGATATGGAGCAGCGGGCTACGTTCCTGGCACCCGGCCACTCACACGGCTAGCTTTATACCCGAAATAATTACACGGAAACTGTATTCATTTAAACACTGTTTGGCCCATTAGTTCTAGCCTCTTATTGACTAGCTCTTACATATTGATCAAACCCATTTTTAATAATCTGTGTAGCCCACGAAGTGGCTTACCAGGGAAGATCGTAACCTGCATCTGTCTGGAGTGGGAGAATCATGGTGACTGCCTGACTCGGCTTCTTTCTCCCAGCATTCTGTTCTGTTTACTCCACCCACCTGAGGGTTGGCCTATCAAATTGGCCAAGGCAGTTTCTTTATTAAATGAAAGTAACTCCTCCATCAAGCAGTCTCTGCATCCTCCCCTTCCCCATTATTATTTTTATGTGTATGAGTGCTTTGCATGTATGTATATGCACTGCGTGCATGTCTGATGCCCATGGAAGCCAGAAGAATGCACCAGATAGTGTTACAGACTGTATGGGTGCTGGGAACTGAACCCAGGTCCTCTACAAGAGCAGCAAGTGCTCTTAACCACTGAGCAACCTCTCCAGCTCTTATTGAATTTCTAATCAGCAAACCCCATTCCTATCTTTTTAAGTGTGTCCACAAGTTCATGTGAAGCAAGTGTAAATTTTATCTGAGATGCCCACAGTAAACAATGCTGAACTCTGTGTACTAAGTCAGCTTTTTCCATTCCAGATCTCAAACAGATTAGGCAATGCTGCTTCTGATATGGGGGAATGGCTAACTGGACCTCTGTGTGACACGTGTATTTCAAAACTAGGCAGGGACCAGGGTTTTATATACTAAACACAACAGTGTGTATGTTTCTCTGAATAATAATAACAAAAATATTAATGTGTACACGTACACCAGAGGACAACCTTGGCTGTTGTTTCTCAGGTGGCCATCTTTTTTTAAATAAATACATTTACTTATTTTGTTTGGTGTGTGTATGTGTGTGTGTGTAGACATCTTAAAGAAGTTGGTTCTCTCCTTCCACCATGTGGGTCTTGAGGCTTGAACTCAGTTCATTCAGGCTTAGTTGGAGGTAGACACCTTTACTGCTGAGCCATATTGATGTCCCCATCTTGTTGAACAAAAATTTGTTTTTAAATTTATTTTTGTGGGTGTATATATGTTTTTCCTGCCTTTATGTATGTCCTTGTGAGTGCCTGGCTCCTCTGGAGGTCAGAAGATGTTGGCTTCCCTGGAACTGGGGTCATAAATAATTTCAAGCTACCATATAGGTTTGAAATTGCACATGGGTCTTCAGCTAGAACAGTATTTTTTTTTTTTTACCACTAAGCAATCCAGCCCTCCATCTTGGGATGTAAAACAGGGCCTTTCATTTGTCAGGAACTCACCAAATAGGCTCAGCTGGCTTGTCAGCAAGCCCCAAAAGTCTTCCTGTTTCCACCGTACCACAGCACTGTGGTTACAGATGTGTGTGTAGTTATGCTCAGCTTTCTACCTGCATGCTGGAGATTTGAACCCAGGTCTTGATGCTTGCACAGCCAGTGTTCTTAGTTGCTGAGCCATCTATACAGCTCCTAGATTCCGTTCTTAAAAGAAATTCAGCTGGCCTTGGTGAGCTCCCAATAGATCAGCTCCACTGTCTCAGTGGGTGGGTGCACCCCTCGTGGTCCCGACTTCTTTGCTCATGTTCTCCCTCCTTCTGCTCCTCATTGGGACCTTGGGAGCTCAGTTCAGTGCTCCAGTGTGGGTCTCTGTCTCTATCTCCAACCATCGCCAGATGAAGGTTCTCACTCAGGATAGTGTTTTCTATTTCCATCCATTTGCATGCAAAATTCGAGACGTCATTGTTTTTTACCGCAGCGTAGTACTCTAATGTGTAGATATTCCACACTTTCTTCATCCATTCTTCCATTACCACAGGGCAGGGAACCCTGACTTCTCTTTGGACTGGAGAAGGAGGGGGAGAAGGGTGGGAGGAGGAGGAGGGAAATGGGAGGCTGGGAGGAGGTAGAAACTTGTTTTTTTTTTCCTTTTCTCAAAAAAAAGAAAAAAAGGAAATTCAGGATGAGGGGCTGGAGAGATGGTTTGGCAGCTAAGAGTTTTTGATGCTTTTTCTGGAGAATGCAAGTTCAGTTTCCAGCACCCACTGTAACTCCAGCTCTAGGGGATTTGATGCATCCATGGGTACTCACACATACCCACACACAATTAAAAATAAATCTTTTAAAGAAAACTGTGGGCTGAGTGATTTCTTACCCTTAATGACCTGTTTTCACAATAATCAACTATTTGTTGCTTCCTGTAAAGGCAATCAGGTTTTGTTTCGTACTCGGCATGGAATCCATACCTTGCTTATATTTGGTGCTGCTACAATTGTAGTGCTAGGCAGTCATTTATTAAAATTGGTGCATTTATTGATTTAAACATTTGATATTGAACAGTCCACATAGTTACAGAATCTGATGTTCAATATATTTCATCTTCAATCAGTTGAAGCCTCTTTAATTTGACTTTATTTAAAAAAAAATGTATGTGTGCATGTGTGTAGACCTGAAGTTGATACTGTCTTTCTTAGTTAATTTCCACTTTTATTTCACTAAGACAAGGTTATTTGCTGAACTCAAGAGTTTACAGATTTGGCTAGCCTTAGCTACACGGCTTTCCCAGAGGTCCTCCATCTCTGCCTCCTGACCAACCAGAACTGGACATTTTCCATTCATGTTCCCTAGATAAATTTCTTTTTTTTAGACAAGGTTTTTTTGTGTAACTCTGACCATCCTAGAATTTGCTCTGTTCCAGGCTAGCCCCAAACCCAAGAGATCTTCCTGCCTCTGTAAATGGAGACTGCTTGTTTTTTCCCAGCCACTTAGACCCAAATAATAACAGAGAAACTATATTAATTACAACACTGTTTGGCCAATGGTTTAGACATATTCCTAGTTACCTCTTACCTCTTAAATTAACCATTTCTATTAGTCTATGTATTGCCACGTGACTGTGGTGTAACCTCATTTTCTACATGTTCCTTGGCACCTGACTCGTCCTCCTTTGACAGCTATATGGCATCTGCCTGTCTCTGCCTTCTGTTACCCTTCAGTTTATATTCTCCCACTGACCTATATTCTGTCCAGCCATAGTCCAGAGTAACTTCTTTTGTTTAAATATATATATTAGGCTTGAAAAGAAGGTATTGAAACACCAGATGGTCAGTCTAAAACATTTGAAAACAAGCTTGCAATGTGTGCTATCAGACAGCAATGGGAATAAGGAAAACAAAATAGGGAGGTTTCCATAAAACAGCCTGTTAATTATCTGAGTTAGGTTTTGTGAAATACAGCATAGCATATACAAACAACTAAAAATGAGGTATCTGTAGTGAAGATTTTTTTCTTTTCTTTTTTTCCAAGACAGGGTTTCTCTGTGTTACAGCCCTAGCTGTCCTGGAACTAGCTCTTGTAGACCAGGCTTGTCTTGAACTCACAGAGATCCTCCTGCCTCTGCCTCCTGAGTGCTGGGATTAAAGGTGTGTGCCACCACCACCTGGCTGTAATGAACATTTTTAAAAAATAAAATGTAAAAATAAATAAATAAAAAATAGAATGTAGGACAGGGGGTGTGGCTCAGTTGGTTCAGTGCTAGCCAGTGTATACAAGGCTTTGGTTAGAGCCCTATCATTGTAAACCAGACATGGTGGCTCACAATGGTAATCCCAGCACTCAGAGATAGTAATAGGTTATCCTTGCTAAGAGCAATTCTGAGGTCAGTCTGGGGTACATGAGACCCTATCTCGGAAAATTAAAAATGAAAAACCAAAAATGCCAGGTATAGTGGCACATGCTTTTAATCCCAGCTCTTGGGAGACTGAAGCTTGTCAGGCTTCTAGGGTTGGGGACTATCCTAGTTTACATACTGAGTTCTAGGTCATCCACAGCTACATGGTGAAATCTTGTCTCAGAAACAACCCCCAACAGCCACATAAAACTTGACTACCTATAATATGCAAATATTTGTCCCATTCATACAGTGATGGAAATGCATATACTATTCTTTCATGAAATCCTAAAGCACCTAAAATTATCCCAATGATACAAAAAGAAAGTAGATAAAGTATTAAGAAATTTCATTACCTGAAATTTTGGCTGGCTTCTAGTGATGTGGTTTCTGCCCTTTTTATCTTCCTTTCATATGAAAAGCATCACAATCCTGCACTCAAGGAAAACCCCCATCTCCCTTACCAGTCCCCCACCTCTTGGCATCAAGAATAAACAAGACAGCTTGATCAGTCTCTTTGCAATGGATCTTTTATTCACCAGAGTTCTCCCTTAGAATTTAATTTCTTTGTAAGTCTGGCCTGTGAGATGTTATTGCTTTGTCATGGCTTCCTCTTCCTAGTCAGTGGAGCTCGCTCCAGGTCCGGCGGCGTCACAGCATCCTCTTCCTTATCAGTAGAGCTTGCCCCAGGTCCGTTTGCTTTTGTAGCTCTCACATTCTGGTCATTGTCTTGCTCAGAGTAGTGCATTTGTGGCTCTTGCTCATATGTGGTTTTTGCTCATCAAAAACTGTTTTAAAGGGTGTGTGAATAGCTTGACATCAAGACTTTGCTACTGATAATGCCTTTAAAATTGCACCTGCTGAATCAGGATGGTTAGTGTAGATTTCGCATCCCAGCCTGTATTGAATGCGATCCACATCAGAGGCAGCTTTCAGAAATATCAGTTCCAGGTTGTCTGCCTACCTCTGCACTGAATAGTTGACAGTCCTCAGTTTCATTTTTATTTTTAGTGTGTGTGTGTGGGGGGGGGGGGGGGTGTAAAATGCTCATGCATGCAGTACCCATGGATACCAGAAGGTGGCATCAGATTCCCCCTTGGACTGGAGTAACAGGTGGCTGAGAGCTGGTGCTGTGCATACAGTTCAGGTCTGTGTCTTTAGCCCCTGAGCTCTATCTCCCACCTTTCTTTTCTTTTTTCTTTCCTTCTTTTTTTTGAACATATTGGTAACTTTATGTATCTCCTGTAATTGTTTATTAATTTTCTGTATCGTTTCTGATCAGTTTTAATCTGGACTTCACTCTCCCTTCTTGGTTTGATTGGTATTTTATGACTAAGCCAAGCACTGTGAATCTTTGTAGACATGGAATATGCCAGATCTCTGTTTTTAAGGTGTGATATATTGGGGAGAACAGTACTTAGCCTGGGATGATTATCTACACGTTTACAGTCTCTAGAGCACTTTATGGGACTGGAGAGGTGGCTCAGTGATGAAAAGCATATGCTGTCCTTGTAGAGGACCTGGGTTTGGTTCCCAGCATCCACATCAGATAGCTTACAAAACACCTGTTATTCCAGCTCCATGGAAGTCCTAAGCCTCAGATCCATGGAAATGGAAAGCCTGGGGCCCCTGTGATCACAACTACCTGCACATGTCCACACATGGACACGAAACACACATAAGAGTAATGAGAGTAATCTTACAAAGCAGAGAATGCCACTCAGTGAACTGAGAATTTCAAGGTCCTCCAGGTTGACTGACGGTGACAGCTAATGAGCAGCAGTGGTGATGAGAGCAGATGATGTCTTCTTTGATTCCCAAAGGTTCTGCTCCTGACCACAGCATGTTTCCTCCCGCATGTACTGATCATCTAGCTGAACAATCTGAACACTGCACATTTCCAGGGTTCCCAAAGGTTCTGCTCCTGACCACAGCATGTTTCCTCCCGCATGTACTGATCATCTAGCTGAACAATCTGAACACTGCACATTTCCAGGCTTTGTACAGGGGTACAGGGTTTGTTTCTCACTCCCCCTTCTCTTACTTATGTTTTGTTCTGTATATGGGCAACAGGTGAAGGTCAGAGGACAGTGGGTGGGTGTCAGCTTTCTTCCTCCACCATGTGACTTCTGAGGATAATACTTGGGCCATCAGGTGTCATGCTTGGCTGCAAGTGCCTCTACCTGCTGACCCATTTCTGTAAGCCCAAGAGTCACCATTTATTAACCTATTATTAGTCATAGATTCTAAGCATGTGAGTTAAGAGAAAAATGTACTCAGAGGGAAAAAAAAACGAGAATTTTCAAGCCTTGGTATGGGCTTCTCAAAGGAGAGTGAATGAAAGCTTTGCTGGTTATAGTAGTCTGGACTTGAATCCGTGGTCTCTTAGTATCTGCAGAACATCTATCCAGGACCTTCTGGATTTCAAGGTTTCCATTGAGAAGTTGGGTTAACAAATAAAGGTTTACCTTTGTATGTTACTTGACCTTTTTCTTTGCAGCAGAGCAACTTCTTTATTACCAATGAGAATAAATCATAATCATAGCATACAGAGGGAAATTCCACATCATGCCTCTCTCTCCTAAGTACTGGGATTAAAGGCAACTGTCACCACACCTGACTCCCCAGATAACTTAATATATACAAATTTATTATTTTTCAGAAACTTTCACAGAATGTCTTTTTTTGGTAAATACATTATTGGGGAATTCAAATAACTCCTTGAGAACAGCTAGAATTCTGTCTAGTCTTGCACTCTGGAGAGAACACACTTCATGTCCTGAACATTCCTCAGTAATCCTATCACATGAACCTTCTAAGTTTTATGTGGTCAGTTAAGGTCTTTGCTTAATATTTAATAAGATTATGACAGCAAGGCAGTTCTTGGTAAACATCAGGTATGCCATCCTTGGCATGAAAGCCACTGCCTTTGTAGGTTGCTGTTCGGCAGTTGTGTTATCAGAAAATCGAACCCATTCAAGAAGTGTCAGCAGTTCTGATAGGTATGAGGACTGTTCCTAATAGTATTTTAGTCCTAAACGCTGACAAATTGCTATTACTTGCCTAAAGAGTTGTCTGAGTGTAGTCTGAACATTCTAAAGTTTATAGGGTCAGTTGTGGTCTTAGGTTAAATATTGAACAAGCCAGATTGTGAGGAAACAACTCATGAGTGTCATCGTTGTTTTTTTTTTTTTGTCTTTTTTGTTGTTGTTGTTGTGAAACAGTCACTAGCCCTGCCTTCAGTTTATCTCCCGTGTCAAGCATCTTCGAAGCTTTTGGGTCACAGAATGCTAGGAAACCACAGACCAAGCATATGTACTTCTGAGTGCCAAGTCAGATAACCAAGAGTGCTAATGTCTTTCCACAGTCAAGTGAGGTAGAGATGGGGCCTGGGGATATGGACCAGCCTTTAAGAGCACTTGCTTCTCTTCCAGAGGCTGCAAGTTTGATTCACAGTATCTGCTTCCCATGCTCACAACTGCCTGTAATTCCAGCTCTAGGGGAATCTGAAACCCTCTTCTGGCCTGTGTGGAAAACAGTACACAACACACACACTCACACACACACACACACACATAAATAAAAATAAAAAAGTCTTAAAAGTAAAGAATGAGTAATGGATCTGGAATGGGGCCATGAGATCTGAACTGCTATTATAACTTCTTCCAAACAACCCTGTTACTCTGTGCGGATTTTGAGACTTTTCACTAACTATATGCATAGTTACACTTTACAGATCAGCTTTGGATGAAACTAATAGTGGCCTGGGCTTTACCCAAGAAGGTGCTCAGGGAAAAATATGAGAATTTTTAACTCTGGGTATGGGCTTCTCAAAGGAGAGTCACAATTAAGTGTTTCAGTGATTGTCCCATCTACCATCTTAGGGACTTTAAAACTATATCACAAAAGGCTGTTTAAAAAGTTTCCTCTCACCTGGCATGGCGGTACACAGTCTTTGTTTCAGCATATGAGAGGCCGGGGCAGGCAGATCACTGTGAGCTTGAGTTTAGCCTGGTCTACAGAGCAAAATTCAGGACACTTAGGGCTGTTAAATAAAGAAACCCTGTCTTGAAAAATCAAAACCAAACCAAACCAAAGCAAATATTTCCTCCTCTTCTCTCATTAAATATATGAATTACTTTTTATTTATTGTGTGTGTGTGCATGCTTGGGAGTGTGCCACAGGCCACCTATGGGTCAAAGGACAACATTCAGGAGTCACTTGTCTCTTTTTAACATGTGGGTCCCAGTTCTGTACTCAGGTCTTCAAACTACACACTGAGCCTCCTCTCCAGCCCTTTCCATGTTTATTCTTTTTAATATGAGGTCATAAGATGGCCCGAGAGGTGTCTTGGGTAGGATTAAAATCCAGTAAGGTAGGATTAGGAGCCGGAGAAATGTGCAACATGTCTAGGGCAGTGATTCTCAGCCTTGCTAAAGCTGCGACCCTTTAATATAGTTCCTCATGCTGTACTGACCCCCAACCATAAAATAATTTTCATTGCAGCATCATAATGCAATTTTGCTACTGTTATGAATCATAATGTAAATAAGTTCTTTGATTGTACAGGACTGTTTTGGCTATCCCAGGTTTTTTGTTTTCCATATAAAGTTGATTAATATTTTTTCAAGGTCTGTGAAGGATTGTGTTGGGGTTTTGATAGGGATTGCATTGTCAATAGATTGCTTTTGGTAGGATTACCTTTTTTTTTTTTACTATGTTGATTCTACCTATCCAAGAGCATGGGAGATCTTTCCATTTCCTGATATCTTCTTCAGTTTCTTTCTTCAAACACTTAAAGTTCTTGTCAAAGAGTCTTTCAATTCTTTGGTTAGTGTTACCTCAAGATACTTTATGTTATTTGTGGCTATTGTGAAAGGTGATGTTTCTCTGATTTTTATCTCAGCTTCTTTATCATTTGTGTATAAGAGGGCTATTGATTTTTTCTGAGTTGATCTTCTATCCTGCCACATCACTGCAGGTATTTATCAGTTTGGGGAGTCACTTATGTACACTATCATATCATCTGCAAATAACAAAAGTTTGACTTTTTCTTGTCCAATTTGAATCCCCTGGATTTCCTTTTGCTGTCTGATTGCTATTGCTAAAACTTCAAGAACTATATGGAAGAGATATGGAGAGAGTGGCTAGCCTTGTCTTGTTGGTTGACCTGTCCATTGGTGAGAGAGGAGTGTTCAACTCTCCTACTATTAGAGTGTGGAGTTTGATGTATGCTTTGAGTTCTAGTAATGTTTCTTTTACATATGTGGGTGCTTTTATATTAGGGGCATAGATATTCAGGATTGAGACTTCCTCCTGATGAATTATTCCTGTTATGAGTATAAAGTGTCCTTCTCTATCTCTTCTGATTGATTTTAGTTTGAAATCAATTTTGTTAGATATTAGTATAGCCACACCTGCTTGTTTCTGTGGTCCATTTGATTGGAAAACCTTTTCCCAACACTTTACTCTGAAGTAGTGTCTGTCTTTGAGGTTGAGGTGTATTTCTTGTAAACAGCAGAATGTTGGATCCTGTTTTCATACCCATTCTCTTAATCTGTGCCTTTTTATAGGTGAATTTAGTCCATTGATATTACGTGATATTAATGACAAGTGGTTGTTAACTCCGGTTATTTTTTGGTAGTAGTGTTTGTGTGTTTCCCTTCTTTGTATTATGTGGGTAAAGGGTTATCAGATGCAGGTGGTATTGTGGGTACAATTAGCTTTCTTGGGTTGGGATTTTTCTTCTAGTACTTTCTATAAGGCTGGGTTTATGGATGTGTATTGTTTAAATCTGTTTTTGTCCTGGAATATCTTATTTTCCCCATCAATGGTGAATGAAAGCTCTGCTGGTTATAGTAGTCTGGGCTTTCATACGTGGACTCTCAGTGTCTGTAGCACATCTATACAGGACCTTCTGGATTTCAAGGTTGCCATTGAGAAGTTGGCTTAAATAAAGGTTTACCTTTATATGTTACTTGACATTTTTCCTTTGCAGCAGAGCCACTTCTTTATTACCAATGGCAATAAATCATAATCATAGCATATGGAGGGAAATTCCACATCATGCCTCTCTCTCCTAGTACTGGGATTAAAGGCAACTGTCACCACACCTAACTTCAAAGATACTTAATGTATAAATATCTATTATTTTGAGAAACTTTCATAGAATGTCTTTTTTTTTGGTAAATACATTTTTGGGGAATTCAAGTAACTCCTTGAGAACAGCTAGAATTCTGTCTAGTCTTGCACACTGGAGAGAACACACTTCATGTCCTGAACATTCCTCAGTAATCCTATCACATGAACCTTCTAAGTTTTATGTGGTCAGTTAAGGTCTTTGCTTAATATTTAATAAGATTATGACAGCAAGGCAGTTCTTGGTAAACATCAGGTATGCCATCCTTGGCATGAAAGCCACTGCCTTTGTAGGTTGCTGTTGGGCAGTTGTGTTATCAGAAAATCAAACCCATTCAAGAAGTGTCAGCAGTTCTGATAGGTATGAGGACTGTTCTTAATAGTATTTTAGTCCTAAACTCTGACAAATTGCTATTACTTGCCTAAAGAGTTGTCTGAGTGTAGTCTGAACATTCTAAAGTTTATAGGGTCAGTTGTGGTCTTAGGTTAAATATTTAACAAGCCAGATTGTGAGTGTCATCGTTGTTGTTTTGTCTTTTTTTTTTTTGTGAAACAGTCACTAGCCCTGCCTTCAGTTTATCTCCCGTGTCAAGCATCTTCGAAGCTTTTGGGTCACAGAATGCTAGGAAACCACAGACCAAGCATATGTACTTCTGAGTGCCAAGTCAGATAACCAAGGGTGCTAATGTCTTTCCACAGTCAAGTGAGGTAGAGATGGGGCCTGGGGATATGGACCAGCCTTTAAGAGCACTTGCTTCTCTTCCAGAGGCTGCAAGTTTGATTCACAGTATCTGCTTCCCATGCTCACAACTGCCTGTAATTCCAGCTCCAGGGAAATATGATGCCCTCTTCTGGCCTCAGTGGCAAACAGCACAAACACACACACACACACACACACACAGAGAGAGAGAGAGAGAGAGAGAGAGAGAGAGAGAGAGAGAGAGAGAGAGAGAGAGAGAGAGATACACATAAATAAGACTTAAAAAGTCTTAAAAGTAAAGAATGAGTGATGAATCTGGAATGGGGCCATGAGATAAGAACTGTTATTATAACTTCTTCCAAACAACCCTGTTACTCTGTGTGGATTTTGAGACTTTTTACTAACTATATGTATAGTTTCACTTACAGATCGGTTTTGGATGAAACCAATGGTGGTGGCTCAGGCTTTAACCAAGAAGGTGCTCAGGGAAAATATGAGATTTTTCAAGTCTTTGCATGGACTTCTCAAAGGAGACTCAAAATTAAGCGTTTCAGTCATTGTCACCTCTACCATCTTAGGAACTTTAAATCTATATCCTGGAGGCCTTTTAAAAAAACATTAACTCGCACCCAGCATGGCCGCACATCGACTTTAGTCTCAGTACATGAGGGGCAGGGGCAGGTGGATCTCTGTGAGTTTGAGATCAGCCTGGTCTACAAGAGCGAGATCCATGACAGCTGGGCTGTAACATAGAGAATCTCTGTCTTTGTGTGGTTTGGGTATCAGGGTGACAGTAGCCTCATAAAAAGAATGTGGCAATGTTCCTTCTGTTTCTATTATGTGGAACACTTTGAGAAGTATAGGTATTAGCTCTTCGAAGTTCTGGTAGAATTCTGCACTAAAACCATCCAGCACTATGCTTTTTTGGTTGGGAGGATTTCAAATAACAGCCTTTTTCCTTGCAGTATAGGTTTGTTTAAACTGCTCATCTGGTCTTGATTTAATTTTTTTTTATTTTTTTGGTTTTTTTTTTTTCGAGACAGGGTTTCTCTGTGGTTTTGGAGCCTGTCCTGGAACTAGCTCTTATAGACCAGGCTGGTCTCGAACTCACAGAGATCCGCCTGCCTCTGCCTCCTGAGTACTGGGATTAAAGGCGTGCGCCGCCACCGCCCAGCTTTTTTTTTTATTTAATTTTGGTATATGGTATCTATCTAAAAAATTGCCCATTTCTTTTACATTTTCCAGGTTTGTGTACTACAGGATTTGTAGTATGACCTAGTGATTCTCTGAATTTCCTCAATGTCTGTTGTTATGTCCACCCTTTCATTTCTGATTTTGTTAAATGGATGTTCTCTCTCTGCCTTTTGATTAGTTTGGATAATGGTTTGTCTATCTTGTTGATTTTTCTCAAAGAACCATCTCTTTGATTAATTAATTCTTTTATTATTTTCTTTGTTTCTATTTTGTTGATTCCAGGCCTCAATTTGATTATTTCCTGTTTTCTACTCCTCCTGGGTGAATCTGCTTCTTTTTTTCTAGAGGTTTTAGGTGTGCTATTAGGTCACTAGTGTGAGCTTTTCCCATTTTCTTTATGTGGGCACTTAGTGCTGTGAATTTTCCTCTTAGCACTGCTTTCATGGTGTCTCTTAGGTTTGGATATGTTGTGCCTTCATTTTCCTTGATTCAAGGAAGCCTTTAATTTCTTTCTTTATTTCTTCCTTGACCCAGGGGTGGTTCAGTAGTTCACTGTTCAATTTTTATGAGTTTGTAGGCTTTGTGGGAGTAGAATTGCTGTTAAATTCTAACTTTAATCCATGGTGATCCAATAGGACACTGAGGGTTACTCCAATTTTTATATCTGTGGATGTTTGCTTTGTTACCGAGTATGGGGTCAATTTCAGAGATGGTTCCATGAGACGCTGAGAAGAAGGTATATTCTTTTGTGTTTGAGTGGAATGTTCTATAGATGTCTGATAAGTCCATTTGATTTGTGACATCTCTTATTTCTCATATTTCTCTGTTAAGATTCTGTCTACTTGACCTGTCTATTGGCAAAAGTGGAGTGTTGAAGTCTTCTACTATTAGTGTGTGGAGTTGGATGTGCGATATAAGTTTTAAGAATGTTTCTTTTACATATGCGTGTGCTCTTACATTAGGGGAATAGATGTTCAGGATTGTGACTGCATCTTGATTAATTGTTCCTGTTATGAGTATAAAGTGTCCTTCTCCATCTCTCCTGGATAATTTTAGTTTGAAATCAATTTTGTTAGACATTAGGATATCTACACCTTCTTGTTTCTTAGGTCCATTTGATTGGAAAACCTTTTCCCAGCTCTTTCCTCTGAGGTAGTGTCTGACTTTGAGGTTGAGATGCGTTTCTTATATACAGTAGAAGGCTGGATCCTGTTATCATATCCATTCTCTTAGCTTGTGTCTTTTTTTTTGTCTATTTATAGGTGAATTGAGTCCATTGATATTAAGCAATCTGAATGACCAGTGGTTGTTAACTCCAGTCATTTTTCTATAGTAGTGTTTGTGTGTTTCCCTTCTTTGTGTTATGCTGGTGAGGGGTTATCAGATGCCGGTGGTTTTGTGGGTGCAGTTAGCTTTCTTGGGTTGGGATTTTTCTTCTAGTACTTTCTATAAGGCTGGGTTCAAGGATATGTATTGTTTAAATCTTTTTGTCCTGGGATATCTTGTTTTCTCCATTGATGGTAAATGAAAGCTCTGCTGCTTATAGTGGTCTGGCTTGCATCCATGGTCTCTTAGTGTCTGTAGCACATCTATACAGGACCATCTGGATTTCAAGATTGCCATTGAGAAGTTGGGTTAACAAATAAAGGTTTATCTTTATATGTTACTTGACGTTTTTCCTTTGCAGCAGAGCAACTTCTTTATTAACCAATGAAAATAAATCATAATCATAGCATACAGAGGGAAATCCCACAACATGCCTCTCTCTCCTAAGTACTGGGATTAAAGGCAACTGTCACCACACCTGACTCCCCAGATAATTTAATGTATACAAATCTATTATTTTCAGAAACTTTCATAGAATGTCTTTTTTTTGTTAAATACATTTTTGGGGAATTCAAATAATTCCTTGAGAACAGCTAGAATTCTGTCTAGTCTTGCACTCTGGAGAGAACACACTTCATGTCCTGAACATTCCTCAATAATCCTATCACATGAACCTTCTAAGTTTTATGTGGTCAGTTAAGGTCTTTGCTTAATATTTAATAAGATTATGACAGCAAATCAGTTCTTGGTAAACATCAGGTGTGCCATCCTTGGCATGAAAGCCACTGCCTTTGTAGGTTGCTGTTGGGCAGTTGTGTTATCAGAAAATCAAACCCATTCAAGAAGTGTCAGCAGTTCTGATAGGTATAAGGACTGTTCCTAACAGTATTTTAGTCCTAAACTCTGACAAATTGCTATTACTTGCCTAAAGAGTTGTCTGAGTGTAGTCTGAACATTCTAAAGTTTATAGGGTCAGTTGTGGTCTTAGGTTAAATATTTAACAAGCCAGATTGTGAGGAAACAACTCATGAGTGTCATCGGTTTTTTTTTTGTCTTTTTTTTTTTTTTGTGAAACAGTCACTAGCCCTGCCTTCAGTTTATCTCCCGTGTCAACAATCTTAGAAGCTTTTGGGTCACAGAATGTTAGGAAACCACAGACCAAGCATATGTACTTCTGAGTGCCAAGTCAGATAACCAAGAGTGCTAATGTCTTTCCACAGTCAAGTGAGGTAGAGATGGGGCCTGGGGATATGGACCAGCCTTTTAGAGCACTTGCTTCTCTTCCAGAGGCTGCAAGTTTGATTCACAGTATCTGCTTCCCATGCTCACAACTGCCTGTAATTCCAGCTCTAGGGGAATCTGAAACCCTCTTCTGGCCTGTGTGGAAAACAGTACACAACACACACACACACACACACACACACAGATACACATAAATAGAAATAAAAAGTCTTAAAAGTAAAGAACGAGTGATGGATCTGGAATGGGGCCATGAGATCTGAACTGTTATTATAACTTCTTCCAAACAACCCTGTTACTCTGTGTGGATTTTGAGACTTTTTACTAACTATATGTATAGTTACACTTACAGATCTGTTTTGGATGAAACTAATTGTGGCCCGGGCCTTAACCAGGTAGCATCACCTACTTTTGAAACCCATTTGGCCTGTTTAGCTTTAATTGTCACCTTTAGATATAGTAGAGTCACCTGAGAGGATATCCTCAATTGAGGCGTTGTCTAGATCAGACTGACCTCAGGAATGTCTGTGGGAGATTGTCTTGGTTATCAACAATGCAGGAGCATACCTCTTCCTTTAGATTACATCATATTTATCCAGGTAGTCTTGAGACATATAAGAGGGTTAGATAAGTGTGAGCCTGTGAGGCTGTGAGCAAGCAAGCCAGAGAACAAGCCAGCAAGCAGTGTTCCTCCAGGGTTTCTGCCATGGCTTCTTTCAACGATGGACTATGACCTAAAAGTGTTAAGTGAAATAAACCCTTTTCCTTCCAAGTTGCTTCTGGGTAGAATGTTTTATCTCAGCAGATGGGTGAAACTAGGCCATCATCACATTGCAAAGAGCTGATAAGGAAGGTCAGGTTGTACTCATGCTGATGTTGGAGGTTCCTGCAATCTAGTTTCTGCTCCTTTTACTTTATTTTCTTATAGCTAAACCAGGGTCTCTCCCAACCTGACAACTCTGCATGTCATTTTCCTGGGGGAATTTACGTCCAAAGATGTCCTGGAGTCCATAGAGGGAACTGTAAGTCTAAGGGAACAGCTTGCAGAAAAATCTAAGGCAGAAGGTAGGGAAACATGGACAACAGGCAGTCAGTACAGTCCCACTGAAAATGCTCGGAATGATATCAAGTTAGATTAACACTTCCTTGGAAGAATTTCTCAGCAGGTATAGTGCAAGAAGAAAAAGAAGAATTATATTAGAGACTGGAGATGTGCTTAGTTGATGACATGCTCAGGAATCACGAGAAAGTCTGAGTTTCATCTTTAGCACTGTTAAACAAACAGGGGTCTGGGGGTGCACTGCTGGAATCCCTGTACCCAGTAAAGAGTCCAAAAATAAGAATATAGAAATATAGCTTCCAGAAATAAGAATGTAAAAATTATGAAATGTAAAGTTGTAAACCTAGGAGAATGAGAACAGACTGTCAGCAGCTTTCTCAGCAACTTAAGGATTAACATTAATAGTGGGTTACTTTGCTTTACAACCCATGGCTCTGTCAGCAAGGCTGAAGCTGCCCTCCCCAAACTGAGAGTCCTTCTGCAAACTGAGGGTCAGCTTTTAGACAACCCCTCCCCACTACTCATGACCAGCAAATGATGTGAGCTGAGTTAACTTTGAAATGATGAGATGTACCTGACATTTTGGTTGTGCATTTTCCATTACCCTGCCCTGCTATCCAAAACTGGTAGTATCAGGGGACTATAAGGCTTTGGTAAATACAATCAGGAAGTACTAGAGAGAAACAATGGGCTAAATACACACACTAGTTTAATTTTTTAAAAAAAGTTAATGAAAATTGTAAAAAAAAAAGCAATTTGTATCTGAGTTTTACCTTAAGATTGTAAAAAAAAATCTTTTTTCTTTCTATGTAATGCATTTTCTTTTTATTTTCTTACATATTTAAAGTATGTAAATTGCTTTTTTAATTTTTTTATTTTTTATTGAGCTCTACATTTTTCTCTTCTCCCATCTCTGCCTCTCCCCTCCCCCTTAAACCCTCCACCAAGGTCCCCATGCTCTCAATTTATTCAGGAGAGCTTGTCTTTTTCTACTTCCCATGTAGATTAGATCTATGTAAATCTCTCTTAGTGTCTTCATTGTTGTCTAAGTTCTCTGGGATTGTGATTTATCGCTGGTTTTCTTTACTTCATGTTTAAAAACCACCTATGAGTGAGTACATGTGATAACTGTCTTTCTGTGTCTGGGTTACCTCACTCAAAATGATGTTTTCTAGCTCCATCCATTTTCCTGCAAAATTCAAGACCTTATTTTTTTTTTCTGCTGTGTAGTACTTCATTGTGTACATGTACCACATTTCCCTTATCTATTCTTCTGTTGAGGGGCATTTAGATTGTTTCCATGTTCTGTTTATGACAAACAAAGCTGCTATGAACATAGTCGAGCACACATCCTTGAGGCATGATTGGGCATCCTTTGGATATATACCCCAAAGTGGTATTAATAGGTCTTGAGGCAGGTTGTTTTCTAATTTTCTGAGAAATTGAAACACTGACATCCAAAGGGCCTATACCAGCTTGCATTCCCACCAGCAATGCAGAAGTGTTCCCTTTTACCCACAACCAATCCAGCATAAGTTGTCATCAGTGTTTTTGTCCTTGGCCATTCTTACAGGTATAAGATGGAATCTCAAAGTTGTTGTGATTTGCATTTCTCAGATGACTAAGATGTTGAACATTTTCTTAAGTGTTCCAAACCATTTGAGATTCCTCTGTTGAGAGTTCTCTGTTTAGGTCTGTACTCCATTTTTTTTTTCGATTATGTGTTCTTTTGGTGACCAATTTCTTGAGTTCTTTGTATATTTTGGAGATCAGACCTCTGTCTGAGGTGGGGTTACTGAAGATCTTTTTTTATTCTGTAGGCTGTCCCTTTGTCTTCTTTTTTTTCCTTTTGTCTTCTTGACTGTGTCTTTTGCTTTACAGAAGCTTTTTAGTTTCAGGAGGTCCAATTTAATTGTTTCTTTCAGTGTCCGTGCTGCTGGGGTTATATTTAGGAAGTGGTCTCCTGTGCCAATGTGTTCAAACATATTTACCACTTTTTCTATAAGTTTCAGTGTGACTGGCTTTATGTTGCAGTCTTTGATACATTTGGACTTGCATTTTGTGAATGGTGATAGATATGGGTCTATTTTCATTCTTCTACATGTTGATAACCATATATGCCGGCACAACTAGTTAAATATGCTTTCTATTAGATATTTTTTGCTTCTTTGTCAAAAATCTGGTATTTGAAGATATGTAGACTGATATCTAGATCTTCTGTTCCGTTCCATTGGTCCTCCTGTCTGTTCTTATGCCAATACCAAGTGTAGTATTGGGAGCAAGGCTGCATTCCACCACCCAGCTCCCACCACTGATGGGGGAGTGTCATATATCAATCTGTTGATTTCATTGGTTAAGCAATAAAGAAACTGCTTGGCCCTCATAGGTTAAAACATAGGTGGGAGGAGTAAACAGAACAGAATGCTGGGAGAAAGAAGCTGAGTCAAGGAGTTGCCATGATTCTCCCACTCTAGGCAGACGCAGGTTAAGATCATTACTGGTAAGCCAGCTCGTGGGCTGCACAGATTATAAGAAATGGGCTAGTCCAGGTGCGAGAGCTAGCCTAGAAGAGGCTAGATAGAAATGGGCCAAGTGGTGTTTAAAAGAATACAGTTTCCGTGTAATTATTTCTGGTAAAGCTAGCCGTGCAGGCAGCCGGGTACCGGGGACGCAGCCCACCGCTCCTATTACTACACGCCACCGGCTAGCTTTACCCGAAATAACAACACACAAACTGTATTCCTTTAAACACTGCTTGGCCCATTGTATCTAGCCTCTTCTCGGCTAACTCTCACACCCGGACTAGCCCATTTCTAATAATGTGTGTAGCACCCCAAGGTGCGCTTACCAGGAAGATTCTAGCCTACGTCTATCCTGGGTTGGAGCTTCATCGATCGCATCTGCCTGGGAGAGGGGAGCATGGCCTCTGAGCTCACTTCCTCTTCCTCCAAGCATTCTGTTCTGTTTACTCCTCCCACCTATGATTTAACCTATGAGACCAAGCAATTTCTTTATTACTTAACCAATGACCTTCCTCCATCAACCAAGCTGTTTTCAGTACTGTAGCTCTGTAGTTGAATTTGAAATCAGGGATTGTGTTGCCTCCAGAAGTTCTTTTAGTGTACAGAATTTTTTCAGGTATCCTTGGTTTTTTTGCTTTTCCATATGAAATTAAGTATTGTTCTTTTGAGGTCTATGAAGAATTTTGCTGGGATTTTGATGGGCATTGCATTGAATCTGTATATTCTTTTGGTAAGATTGCCATTTTTACTATGTTAATTCTGCCTACCCAAGAGCATGGGAGATATTCCCACTTTCTGGTGTCTTCTTCAATTTTCTTTCTTCAAACATTTAAAGTTCTTCTCATACAAGTCTTCCACTTATTTGGTTAGCATTACTCGGAGATATCTTATGCTATTTGTGGCTATTGTAAAGGGTGTTGAATCTGTGATTTCTTTCCCAGCCCTTTTATCATCTGTGTACAGGAGGGCTACTGATGTTTTGAGTTAATCTCATATCCTGCTACATTACTGAAATTGTTTATGAGTTGTAGAAGTTCCTTGGTAGAATTTTTGGGATCATATCATCAGCAAACAGTGAGAATTTGACTTTTTCTTTCCTGATTTTATCCCCCGTGATCTACTTTTGGTGTCTTATTGTTCTAACTAGGACCTCAAGAACTATATTGAATAGAAATGAAGAGAGTGAACAACCTTGTCTTGTTCCTGATTTCAGTGGAATTTCTGGGAGTTTCTCTCTATTTAGTTTGATGTTAGCTGTTGGTCTGATATATATTGCCTTTATTATGTTTAGGTATGTTCCTTATATCCCTACTTTCTCCAAGACCTTTATCATGAAGAGATATTGTATGTTGACAAAAGCTTTTTCGAAATCTAATGAGATGATCATGTGGTTTTTATTTTTCAGTTTGTTTATATGGTGGATTACATTGGCAGATTTTCGTATGTTGAACCATCCCTGCAACTCTGGGGTGAAGCTGGCTTGATCATGGTGGATGATGGTTCTGATGTGTTCTTGGATTCTATTTGCCAGTATTTTATTGAGTATTTTTGCATTGATATTCATGAGTGAAATTGGTCTGTAATTCTTTTTCTTAGTAATGTCTTTCTGTGGTTTGGGTATCAGGGTAATTATAGCCTCATGAAAAGAGTCTGGCAATGTTCCTTCTGTTTCTATTGTGTGGAATAATTTGAGGAGTATTGATATTAGTTCTTCTTTGAAAGTCTTGTAGAATTCTGAGCTGAAACCATGTGATTCTGGGCTTCTATTAGTTGGGAGGCTTTTGATGACTGTTTCTATTTCTTCAGCAGTTATAGGTGTGTTTGATTTGTTTATCTGGTCTTGATTTGATTTTGGTAAGTGATATTTGTCCAGAAAGTTGTCCACTTCCTTTAAGTTTTTCAATTTTGTGAAGTACAGGTTTTTGAAATATGACCTGATGATTCTCTGTATTTCCCCCATGTCTGTTGTTATGTTTCCGTTTTCATTTCTGATTTTGTTAATTTGAATATTCTCTCTCTGCCTTTTAGTTAGTTTGGAGAAAGCTTTGGCTATCTTGTTGATTTTCTTGAAGAACCAACTCTTTGTCTCATTGATTCTTTGTATTGTTTTCTTTGCTTCTATTTTGTTGATTTCAACTCTCAATTTGATTATTTCATGCCACCTAGTTCTCTTAGGTGAATTTGCTTCTTTTTGTTCTAAAGTTTTCAAATGTTCTGTTAGCTCACTAGTATGGAATTTTTCCAGGTTCTTTATGTACACGTTCAGTGCTATGAACTTTCCTCTTAACACTGTTTTGATGGTGTCCCATAACTTTGGGTATGTCGTGTGGTCATTTTAATTGAATTTTAGGAACTCTTTAATTTCTCCCTTTATTACTTCCCTGACCCATTAATGATTCGGGTGAGAATTGTTTAATTTTCATGTGTTTGTGGGCTTTCTGGAATTGTTATTGTTGTTGACTTCTAGTTTTAAACCATGGTTTAAAAGATACATTGGGTTATTCTAATTTTTTTTTTGTATTTGTTGAGGATTGTTTTGATTTTTTTTGTTTTTCTGGAATAAAGTTTGCTCATAGTTTATGAGACTTTAATGATCTGTTCCCCGTTTTTGTGCAACCCCATGGACCCAACACCAGGCTTTAGAGGCTGGAGGATTAATTAGAAGTTCAAGGTTATTCTCTACTACATCTTATTTTTAAAGCCAGTGTAGGTAGGGAATCCTACCAAAAAAACAAAAAACTTTTCAGCTTCTTTTTAAAAGATCTCTCTCTCTCTCTCTCTCTCTCTCTCTCTCTGTGTGTGTGTGTGTGTGTGTGTGTGTATGTATGTATGTATATGTGTGTGTGTGTGAATGCATGTGTGTGTGTTGACACATGAATACATGAGTGCAGGTGCTGAGGCCAGAAGAGAGTGTCAGATCCCCTGGAGCTGGAGTTACAGACACTTGTGAGTGGCCCAACATGGATGCTGGGAGCTAACTTCAGGTCCCCTGGAAGAGCAGTAAGTTCTCTTAACTGCTGATTCTTCTCTCTAGCCCCAATTTTCAATTTATTATTTATGAAATTCATTCTCCTGTGAGGTTGATGAAAATATAATCCAGTCAAAACAGGCCTTGAGAAAGGAAACACATGTTACACATCCATTAGAGATGACCTTTATATCTACCACAGTATCTTTATCTGAACTTTGGTATCCTGGATTTTAATTGGGTGTGTATCATAGATGCATGGAATCTTAGTTACTTCTCTGATGCTGCGACAAACACCATGACAAGGGTGACCTAAGAAGGAAGGGTTTATTTGGAGCTTATGGTACCAGAGGGATAGGAGCCTGTCACCATCACAGTGGAGAACATGGCAGCAGGCAGGCAGGTGTGGTGCTAGGGCAGCAGCTGAGAGCTCATCTCCATCCACAGAGCAGGAAGCAGAGAGAGCCGGCCTGAGATGACACACATCTTTTCAAAGGTTCCCAGTGACATATTTCCCCCCGCAAGGCCACACCTCCTGATCATCTCCAAACAGCCAACAACTGAGTACCAAATATTCAAGTACCCAAAGGCATCTCATTCAAACCACCTCACATAGCGTGCACACTTAGTTGACTTTGGTAATTCATTTTCTATGGTTGTGAAGGTTTTGGACAGCCCAGCCTGTGTTGATGCTTACTACACACTCTCTTCTCTGTCTTGCCACTCAAAACTCAGCACAATCAAAAAATATAGTTCTTTTTTTTAACTCTTTGCTCTTTGGGGCACCCGCCACCCAGCTCCCAAATAAGCACACAGAGACTTATTCTTCCTTATGCATACCCAACTTTAGCTTGGTTTGTTTCTAGATAGCTTTTCTTAAATTATGCCACCTACCTTTTGCCTTTGGGCTTTTATCTTTTTCTATTTTTGTATATCTTTTCTTTCCTTCATATTCCAAGTCTGGCTGTGTAGCTGGGTGACTGGCCCCTTGCATCCTCCTCACCTCCTTTTCTCACTCTTTTTTTTCTTCTCTCTTCTCTGTTTATTCTCTCTGTCTGGCAGCCCCACCTATTCCTCTTCTGCCTAGCTCTCAGCTATTCAGCTCTTTATTAGAACAGTTAGGTATTTCAGACAGGCAAATTAACACAACTTCACAGAGTTAGACAAATGCAATGTAAAAGAATGCAACACATTTTTGCATCATTAAACAAATATCCCAGAGCATAAATGAATGTAACACATCTTCAATTAATATTCTACTACAAAGACCTCTTAAGACCATCTAATGGGCATGTGTACACTGTGCATTGCCTACAGTAGCCCAGGATAGCCTACAACTCACTATGTAATGCAGGCTGAACTGAACTCACAATACGCCTATCTCACCTTACTGAATGCTAAGGATTAAAGACATGCACCACCATGCCTGGATGATTCTTTTCTTGAGTATGTGTGTGTCTGTGTGTGTGTTACATGTTTGTTATGTACATGTGTGCAGGTGTGCACATGCTGTGGTGTGCATGGAAGGACAGAGGACAACCTCCTATGCTGGCCCGCGCCTTTCACCTTATTTTGTGAAAGGGACTCTTTTTTTTAAGCACACTGTTTTAAATCTCTTGGTTTTAATGTAGAAAAACATATTTCCAAGACACCATTCGCTGCACCTGGAACACAGCCTGTAGAAACAAAGACCAGGTGATTTCGCAGAAGATGCACTAACAAGTGTGGGCATCTTTGGGACAAGTGTGCTCACAGCCCAGGATGCCCCCTCAAGCTCTAAGAGAATGCTATTTTAAAGGATTCAAAAACTGTGAGATCTCCAGTTAGAGGTTTTCCTTGTTCTCACTTGTAGACCTGATGTGTAATTAGCACAACACAGGCCAGGTGGAGCAGGCAGGTGAGATGGAAACCCTTCACCAACCAGGGACCCATGCTGGGAACTCTGTTTTGAAAATAGTGCTTGCTGCTAGCTGCCACTGTGCACACATACTCCGCTGCCATGCTCACAAGACTAGGGCAGAACTGAGAAGACTCTTTCTTACCCTGCATACAACAGTCTAGTTAGTCCACAAGCTCTGCCTTTTGTCTCACCATAGGAGCACTGGGATTGTAGACTTCCCCTACCATGCCTATCTTTACATGGGCACTGAGGATTCAAACTTGGGTCTTCAGGAATGTGCAGCAAGCATCTACCTACTAAGTTATCTCCCCAGCCCATGATTTCTTTTTCTCTCCTGGCTGGATGTTATGGTTTGCATCTGAAACATCCCCCTCAGGCTCATGTGTTTGAACACTTGGTCTCCATCTGTTGGTGCTGTCTTGGGAGGTCATGAAACCTTTGGAATGTAGAACCTAGCAAGGGCTGACCTTGAATGTTGTAGCCAGTTCTGCTTCTAGCCTAGGTCTCTGCTTCCTGACTCCCTCCATGATGAGACTAGGCACAAGCTTCTGTAACCATGAACTAAGTTGTTCTAGCTGCCATGCTTTCCCATTCCTTCTGGAACTGTGAGCCAAACAGACCTATCTTTCACTTAAGTAGGTTGCTGTCCATTATTCTGTCATAGAGCTGAGAAAAGTAGCTAAGCTAATAAAAATTCGCTAGGGGCTGGAGAGATGACTCAGAGACTAAGAACACTGGCTGCTCCTGAAGAGAACTCAGGTCCAATTTCCAGCACCCACACATTATCTATACCTCCAGTTCCCAGGGAGCTGATGCCCTCTTTTGACCTTTATGGGCACCAGACATGCACATGGTGCACAGACATATATGTTAGATTCCCAAAGCAGGCCCCAAAGTGGCAGTGTTTATGACAATGTTTCTACTCTCACATGAGCTGGGTTTCACCAGGAAACAAAAATCCAAAGCATTTCTCTGGAAGCCCTTAAAGGCTGGCTGAAGACTCTTAAACATCTATCAGCACCTTCTTCCTCTATCTGAAAAAGTCCCCAGTAACCGCCTGATTGTTCAAGTTTCTGAGCCCCCTCATCTTAATCCACCCATATAAAACCCAGCAAGCTTTGCACTGGTATGGTCCAAGATATCTAGACAGTGGATATTTTGTTATTGTTATTATTGTTTTTCTTATTGTTGTTATTTTAAGCTGCTTGGTAGTTTCTTGCTTACAACATGCAGACACAACACTAATAAATATCAATTAAAAATTTAAAAATCTAGCCAGGTGGTGGTGGTGCCCACCTTTAATCCCAGCACTCCAGAGGAAAAGGCAGGCAAATCTCTGAGGTCAAGGCCAGGATGGCCTAAAGAATAAGTTCCAGGACAGCTAGGGCTACACAGGGAAATTGTTTCAGACAAAAACAAAATTTAAAAATCTAAAAAAGTTATTAAAATTACATTTGTTTCTTTATTTTTCTCTATGTGAATGTGCATGAATGTCATGGGGGTACCTTGAAGGTCAGAGGACAACATGTGGGCATCAGGTCTATCTTTCCTCTATGTGTGTGTGGTGGTTTGGAAGAAAGATGCCCACCGAAAGGAGTGACACTATTAGGAGATGTGGCCCTTAATTTGATTATTTCCTGTCTTCTACTAGAAAAAACCCAGATCCAGAAAGATGAACATAGTATGTACTCAATCAAAAGTTGATACTAGCTGTAAAGCAAAGAATTTTGTGTCTGTAGTTCATGATCCTAGAGAAGCTAAGTAACAAGGTGAACCCTAAGAAAAACAAGCATAAATCCACCTGGAAAGGGAAAATAGACATGACCACCTGACAAAATTGGGAGCATGGGGATGGGGGCGGGGAGAGGGTGGAAAAGGAAGAGGAGGGGAGGATGGGAGGAGGAGGAGAACTTGAGTGAATGGATAGTCAAGATGGAGAAAGGACAGAGATGAGAGCAAGGAAAGAGATATTTTTGATTGAGAGAGCTATTATGGGGCTAGCAAAAAAACTTGACACTAGAGAAATTTCCAGGAATCCGTAAGAATGACCCCAAGTAAGACCCTAAACAATAGAGGAGAGAGTGCCCGAACTGGCCTTGTCCTGTTGTCAGATTGATGAATACCTTAAATGTCACCATAGAACCTTCATCCAGCAACTGATAGAAACAGAAACAGAGAACCACAGCAGAGCACTGGGCTGAGCTCCCAAAGTCCAGTTGAAGAGTGAGAAGAGTGAGAATATGAGCAAAGTGGTCCAGACTATGATGGGTACATCCACTGAAACAGGTTATCTGAGCTAATGGGAGCTCACCAACTCCAGCCAGACTGGGAAGCAACCAGCATGGGTCCAAACTAGTATCTCTGAATGTGTGGGACAGTTGTATGGCTGGGCAGACTGCAGGGCCACTGGCAGTGGCACCAGAATTCATCCCTATTCCTTGTACTGGATTTAGGGAACCTATTCTCTTGGGATGGATACCTTGCTCAGCCTAGATATAGTAGGGAGGGCTTTGGGCCTTCCCCAAAGCAATGTTCCTTACCTTCTCTGAGAAGTGGATGAGGGGTTGGGTGGGGATTAGGTGGAAGGAATGGGAGGAAGGGAGGGAGTGGAAACTTGGATTGGTATGTAAACTGAAAAAAAGATAGTTTGTTTTCTTTTAAAAAATAAATAAAATAAATTTTAAAAGATTGTTTTCCTTTAAAAATAAAATAAATTATTTAAAGGGGGATTGGATCTAGGAAATCATGTGTGCTGCTCATGTGCTTTACTACTGAGCTACATCCCCAGGAGCATTTATGTTGTTTATGTTCATAGAATGGAATTATATGTAGAGATAACATGTTGATGCAATACTTTTTATTAAAGTATACAAGTATTAAAATCACTGTATATGCTGTTTATAATACTATAATTTAAAAACCTGGAGTCTCTGTCTACTGATTTCTGTATTACAGGATCATGTATTTTTTTAAAAAAATACAGGGTCTAACACTGTAACCCAGGTTAGCCTCAAACTTGCTATGTAGCCAAGGCCCTGGTCTGTGGTGTTGGTGATTCAGTCTAGGGCTTTATGAGGACTAGGCAAGAGCTCTCTCAACTGAGCTACATCCCCAACCCAGAGTACCATACTGTACTTATTTTTGATTAATAATTTTTGCAGTCTGACAACTTTACACATGTATATAATGTATTCTAATTAATTTTTCCACCTTCTCTCTCTTTTCCTTCCCACCCTTGTCAGTCTTACTTCTTACCTGCAAATCTCTTTCCCATATTTGTGATTTCTTCTGTGTCCTGTAGACTTTAACTAGTGCCATCCGTGTGACTGTGGGTTTAGAACTGTCCATTAGAGCCTGTGGGCTCACCACTCCCCCAGTGGTCTAACACACAAATGCATGCACTGCCTCCATCTCTCCAAGAACCTGTTAGGTGTCAACAGTTCAGCAGTAACTGGTAAGGTCTGTCTCTTCTCATGATCACTTCTGTCAGGGAAGGCAGGTATTGAATTGTGTGGATAGAAGGGGTAGAAGAATTTGATTTTTATTGTTATATTTTTCCCCAAGACAGTGTCTCATGTGCCTCAGAATGGTCTCAAACTCTGTAGCTTTGAATTTCCTCTTTGAAAGTGTGATACCTCTGCCTCTATTCCCTGAGTCTGGGATTACAGAAGTGCACCACTAATTACGTGGTGCTGGAAATGGAGCCAGGGCTTTGTGACTGCTGAGCTGTCACTCTCCCAGCTGATTCTTATCAATACTCCTGGATTTTCTTTTTCTCAAACAAACGTCAGTGGTCTCAAATAAAAATAAAAGTTTTAAGCAATATATATCAGCTTTAATGGTATGCATATTCACACACTGCATCATTTATCCATCTGCAGTGTAATTTTCAATGTTTTAAACATGGTTCTATATGGTTATACAAGCTACACAGTCAGTGAGTTTTAGAACATTCTCATCACTCTCATCACTCCAAAACAGCTCCCCTAACATTTATTAGCAATGGAACAGAGGGATTTTAACACACACACACACACACACACACACACACACACACACCACTTCCTATTAGCGTTTAATACACTCTTTTTGTTATAACCCATAGTGTTCAGGGTCATCTGCAAGCTTGAGTCTCATTTCCTCCCTCTGTGAAACTTGACCTCATCAAACTGTGCCTAGCAACCTGTCCATTGGGATATACTAGATCCAGACACTTCTCCCAACTCAACTTGACTGGTCTAAATGACCACTCCATTACATTCTGTTACATAGTGGTGACTACTGCCAAAAATACTCTTACAGTCTAGTAAGAGCTATACAGGAAGACCCTCAGTGCTGGGATAGAGGGAATGGGGTGCATGCGCGGGAGTCATACCTTGGGAGAAGTGACTTTATTTGTTAGGGGCACAGATGAGGACAGATTCAAAGAGACTTTCTTTCTTTCTTTGTTTCTGTTTTTTGTTAGGTTTTGTTTTGCTGAGTTGAATTGTGAAAAAGGATGAAGTATCTTTCAGAGAGGCACCAAGACACTTTGTAAAGATCTGCATGCAGAATGCACAATGTTGGCTTTACTTCATGTATTTTTGAATGAAGTCAGTGGTGGTGAGGGGGCATTTCATGCAAATAAATTTATTTAATTTTTGGTGAAGAGATAGAACCTTTGGTCTCCTGAAATGACAACATTGTTTATTGATTCTGCACAGAATGTTAACTCACTGAAGGTCAAAATAGTCTGTGATGAACTTCATGATCCATCAAGGATAAGAGGATACCAAAGTTCAGGTGATGCAGAGGTGAGCCATCTACTGGCTGTAGCCCTGAACCCACCCATCTTTCCAATGTATAAACACCACAAGCTCTGCACCCTTCAGCACCATTGGTGGAAGGGAACCCCTGCAAAAAGGTAACACACAGCTGGAAGGAGAACACAGAGGGGAACATTGCTGACAGACAGGCAACGATGGACCTGACTTCAGCTCTCTCACTGGAAACCTGGGCCCTCTTAGCTATCACCCTGGTGCTGCTATACAGGTGAGGAACCACCAAAGTTTCTCTTCCACCATTTCCTTGGAATTAGGGTTGTATTCAGACCTCTATTCTGGTATTGACTGCAAGGTCAAAAGTGACATAGGCAGCAGGGGCTGGAGAGATGGTTCAGAGGTTAAGAGCATTGACTACGCTTCTAGAGGACCCAGGTTTGAATTCTGCCAACATGTGGCTCACAATCATCAATTATCTGTAACTATAGTTCCAGGGAATCTGATGCCCGCCACAGGCACTAGAATACAATTTTATTTTTTATTTTTTTTTGTAGAGGCATACATTTATTGTGAAGTATTTGTTTACACTGTGTGAAGATGTGTCACTGTGATTGCTTTAGTGCAGAGCTGATGGCCAGTAGGTAGGCAGGATGGATAGGTGGCATTTCCTGGAAGAGAGAGGAAGAGGAATCAAGGCACGTGATTGCGCAAGGCGACTCGAAGCAAGTCGGATGTACCATAATAAGAAGGGGTAACCGAGCCATGTGGCCGAATGTAGATTAAAACCTATGGGTTAATTAATTATAAGAACTAGTTGGGAAGCTACCTAAGCCAAGGCCAAACTTTACTAATTAATGATAAGTCTCCGGGTCATTTTTGCAGGCTGGCATTCCAAAGATAGTCTGACAAAAAATCTTACTACACACGTTCATCATGAGAAGAACATGTGTGAGAAACAGAGTTTTTGTAACATCTCTATTTTATAAATATAGAAACATAAACATAGCAAAAATGGTTCTATTTAATTAGACATTTTGCTTATACTGTAATTCTCTTTGAATTAATTGACAAGTTGTAAAATAAATGAACTTTTATTATCCCATTTTTTCAGTTAAAAAAAAACAAAAACCAAAAGTCCATTTGCTCCTGTAAGCTACTGCCACCCAGTGGACAGTTTGTGAAATGGCATCTTCTTGCTTATCCTTTGACGAACAGATGTTTAATCATTTATAACCTACCTTACCAGTTATATTCTAAATGACAGACACCCCAGTAAACAGAATTTCAAGTTGAAAAAATAGTAGGCAAAAACTTTAAAAGTATACATTTTAAAATAGAATACAATTTTAAAAATGGATAGCCGAAGTTGAATTAACGCCTATAAAAAACATTTTTAAATTACATATTTTTATATTTGGCCTAGCAGAAGCACATGAGATAGGTTTGTGTGTGGGGGAATCAGAAAAAACTTTGGGAAGTCAGTTTTCTCCTATCACATAAGATCCTGAAGTTCAAACTCAGATTATCAACATTGGCAGTCAGTGCCTTTACCTGTGCAGTTATCTTGAAGGCCCAAAATAAAATGACAACCAAATTCATTTTGCTTTTTTCTTTGGTGGAATGAGGAATTAAACCAGAGCCTATATGTGCTAGGCAAGCACTCTACTGCTGAGCCATATCTCCAGGGACACTAGCTCTTGAAGTTCACATTGATGTTAAACAGATCTGCTGGGCACACACACTCACTTTCAAATCCCTCTTGCTGAGCTGAGGGGGTTTTCTGAAAGGATTTACTTTTGGTATGACCTGATTGACTTTCAGGTTACCCCTAGATCCACCAGAACTCAGTAGAAATAGATGTACACAATGGACTGCCGTGCACGCTGGACCCCTCACCCTTTTTCTAAACTCTCTGGCAACCAAGTTTTTGGTATGTTTCATGGTATGACTTTGGTCACATTAATCTCCGCTCTTCTGTATGTGTGGTCACAAGGCTTTCTGTTTCACTTTTTAGATTTGGGACCCGTAAACATGATGTTTTTAAGAAACAGGGAATTCCTGGACCCAAACCTCTACCATTTTTAGGAACTCTGCTGAATTACTACAAGGTGAGTGCTTGTTGCAAGGAGGGCTGGCTTGTTTGTCCCGGCTGCCCAGCTAGCTTAGCCCCAAAATAACCACATAGAAATTGTATTCATTAAAACACTGCTTGGCCCATTAGCTGTAACTTCTTATTGGCTAATTCTTAAATCTTAATTTATCCCATTTCTATTAATCTGTGTATTGCCACATGGCAGTAGCTTACCGAGTAAAATACTCAGCGTCTGCCTCTGGTGGATCCATGGCATCTCTCCCTCCACGTTCCTCCTCCCAGCATTCTGCCTAGCTTTCCCCACCTACCTAAGTTCTGCCCTATCAACAGGCCAAGGCAGTTTCTTTATTCATTAACCAAGAAAAGCAACACACAGACATAAGGACCTCCTACACCAAATGTTGATTCTTGAGAGCCAATAATTGTTTAGTTCCATCAAATGCTGTTTGGAAGGTAACTCTGAGACTTCAGGCCCTCATACTGTGTGTTCTCATGATACTAGAGGCTGTCCAGTGGTTCTTTGGGGCTCTGTTGCCAACTTAAAGCTATAAAATAGTTGTGTCTATGCTTTTCTAGTGTGTGTGTGTGTGTGTGTGTGTGTGTGTGTATGTGTGCGTGTGTGTGCTGTGCATGTATTTGCATGTGTATGAGTGCCCATATGTGTGAAGGTGCTTATTCAGGATATGTGTACGCATGTAGAGGGCAGAGGTTGCTATTGGGTGTCTTATTGATTGCTCTTCACTTTATACTTTGAGGCAGGGTCTCTCAGTTGAACCCAGCTGTCTCTGACTTGACTAGTCTAGCTGGCCAGCTTGCTGCCGAGATCCTTTGTCTCTGCCTCCTGCAAGTGTGTCTGAGCTTGCTCCAGCATAAACCAGCTGGGGGTACACTGGAACAGGGCATTGAGACTGAGAAAATGTTAGATTAAGAGAAATGATGACAGAAATGTAGGATAGACTGGGAGAACTGAAGGTTGATACCAAACAGCCCCAAATTTATTTCTCAGCCAGCATATATATTAATTACAGGTAAAAGGCAGAACAAAGGGCAGTAGAGTCAGCTAACCACCTCCCTGCACTGTCCTTGGAAAGAAACTAAAGCAGGTGTATTATCTCAATACAAGAATACAGTTAGTAGCAAACAGCTCCCAATCATGAAGAAGGAGTGCCTCAGGCTGTCATACACCAGCCCTAATCTAATTAGATCGTGTGTTCTTTCATCTGAGCAAAAAATACTCTTTCTCATGGGCTTAATCACACGTGGTAGCTCACGTATGATTCAATTTCCATCTGGAGTCATGTTTGACTTAGAGAAATAATTTGAGTTCAGTATTGCCTTCTCTGCTTGCTCCAAATATCCTTGGGGACTGTGAGAAAGTTCTGATCAAGCCCATGAGAAAGAGCAAAACCACTGGGTAACGGATGATTTAACAAAATAGAAATTCAGCAATAAGCAGGTCATGTGCCACACTTAAGTCTAGGCGGATCATTTGTGACAAACCTGCTTTGGCCCATGTTCCGTCCACAACATACATTCCCAAGCTCACATCTAGAGGGCAAGTGGCAAAACTTGCAAGGGGTCTGCTCAAGTTTTCATCCTAGAGTTTCTATGTTTACCTTGAACACTCTTTAAAACAATTTTATCATCATCACTATTATTATTATTATTTGTGTGTGGTGTGTATCTGATGATGTTCACATGTACATGTCTAAGAATTTGCATGCAGAATCCACAGGAAGGGGTCAGGTGTCCTACCCTATCACACTACTTTCTCCCACTGAGCCATCTTGCTGGTGCCACTAAACATTACTAAGGACTCTTCTCTGTCAGAAACAGCAAACCTCATTTCATGGGATTTGAGGGTTTGGTGACCTGGATGCAGAAGGGTTGGTATGTAGTGATGAGGCGAGCAGGCCTGCTTTTCATCCCGTCTGGCTCCCGCATGGCTAGCTTTATACTGGGAAAGATTCAGCATGTCTGACCTGGCAGCTGGCTCCATGGCAGCTGCCTCACTTCCCTTCTTCCCAGCATTCTGTTCTGTCTACTCCACCCACCTCTGTTCTGACCTATCAAAGGGCCAAGGCAGTTTCTTTATTAAACAATGAAAGTAACACATAGACAGATGACCCTCCTCCATCATTGGTACATAGAGGACAGTAATGGATTTCATGCTATTTCTTTTTTCAGGGTTTATGGAAATTTGATAGCGAGTGCTACAAAAAGTATGGAAAAATGTGGGGGTGAGTATTCTGTAAAGTCCCATGGAGTTGACTCTTTTCAGGAGGATGTACTCTGCTTGTGCAGAACAGTGCCAGTCAAGAATTGTAGTAATGATCTCTCTGTTGTAAAGGTGATGCCATATGTCATGAAGTGCCATGGTTCACAGGTCTAATTATCATAAAAACATTGCATACTGTGGTTTTTTTTGACAGGCTTTGATGTTCCATGGACTCTGGACGTAGTGTTTTTGTTGTTTTGTTTTGTTTTTGAGACAGTGTTTCTCTGGGTAATAGTCTTGGTTGTCCCAGAACTCACTCTGTAGACCAGACTGACCTTGAACTCAGTTATCCACCCGCTGTCAGACATCTCCTGAGTTCTGGAACTACAGATGTGCACCCCCACCCCCACTAGCCCTGCCAAGACTTTGGAGATCCAATTTAATAACCGAAGGGTTTTTCCTTGGATCTATGTCCTTAATGGTTCTGTAAAGAAGCTGAGCCACCAGCAGTAACTGTTCCCTGTCATTGATGTGGAGTTCGGTTAGAGCTTTGGAGTAGGTGTCATCTTATACTATGAGAAAGGAACAAGTAGGAGGAGGTTCTGTTTCCTCCTGCCTCTTCATCTCTTCTCATTCATCCTTAGAAACCACAGACAGGGAACGCAACGCGGCCGGACCACCGGGCGGCGGAACGCAACGCGGCCGGACCACCGGGCGGCGGAACGCAACGCGGCCGGACCACCGGGCGGCGGAACGCAACGCGGCCGGACCACCGGGCGGCGGAACGCAACGCGGCCGGACCACCGGGCGGCGGAACGCAACGCGGCCGGACCACCGGGCGGCGGAACGCAACGCGGCCGGACCACCGGGCGGCGGAACGCAACGCGGCCGGACCACCGGGCGGCGGAACGCAACGCGGCCGGACCACCGGGCGGCGGAACGCAACGCGGCCGGACCACCGGGCGGCGGAACGCAACGCGGCCGGACCACCGGGCGGCGGAACGCAACGCGGCCGGACCACCGGGCGGCGGAACGCAACGCGGCCGGACCACCGGGCGGCGGAACGCAACGCGGCCGGACCACCGGGCGGCGGAACGCGGCCGGACCACCGGGCGGCGGAACGCGGCCGGACCACCGGGCGGCGGAACGCGGCCGGACCACCGGGCGGCGGAACGCGGCCGGACCACCGGGCGGCGGAACGCGGCCGGACCACCGGGCGGCGGAACGCGGCCGGAGGACGCCCAGCGCAGCCGGCGGGGACCCACTGGGACCAGAGCGGCAGCAGAGGACACAGGCTGCTGGCGGCGGGAACCGTCCCAGCAGGAGAAGCAGGCTGCAGGGACCGCGCGCGCAACACCAAGAACAGATCGCCCCACTACAATTAAACCAAAGAGGTAGGCCTTCGGTTGGGGAGGTCCCTGGCAAAGGAGGAGCCGGGTCCTATTCCTGAAGACCTTTCTGAGGGGTGAGAGGGATCTTGGCCCCCGGCAGGATCCAGGAAACAGAGCAAGGGCATTTTGTAAGAGGAGCCCCTGGCCAGCAGGGGAACCTGAACCAGTTTTAAAAGACCCCTTAGATAGCATCGATAGGAGGAGATGGGCAGGCGCCAAGGAAAGAATTCACCCAATAATCTGAAAAACAACATGAAAACACCAGAACCCAACGATCTTACAACAGAAGGTCTCCAACACCATAACACAGAAGAAGTGGAAAAAATTGACTTTATGAAAGCTGTAGAGTCCCTTAAACAACATGTGAAAAATGCCCTTATAGAAATGGATGAGAAGTATAACCAAAAATTTGAAGAAATGAGTAAATACGTACATAATACCCTGGGAAACCAAGAAAGAACGATCAAACAGGTAATGGAAACAGTTCAAGAATTGAAAACTGAAATGGAAGCAAGGAAGAAAACACAAACTGAGGCCCAGCTGGATATGGAAAATCTAGGTCAACGAGCAGAGCCTACAGAAACAAGCATAATCAATAGAATACAAGAAATAGAAGAGAGAATCTCAGATTCTGAGGACAACATAGAGAAAATAAATGCTCTGATCAAAGAAAACTGCAAAGCCAACAAATTCTCATCACAAAACATTCAGGAAATATGGGACACAATAAAAAGACCAAATCTAAGAATAATAGGAATAGAAGAAGGAGAAGAGTCACAGCTCAAAGGCCCAGAAAATATTTTGAACAAAATTATGGAAGAAAACTTTCCCAACATAAAGAAAGATATTCCTTTGAATATTCAAGAAGCATATAGAACACCAAACAGACTGGATCAAAGGAAAACATCCCCTCGCCATATAATAATCAAAACACAAAATATACAGGTTAAAGAAAGAATACTAAGAGCTGCAAAGGAAAAAGGCCAAGTAACTTATAAAGGTAAACCGATCAGACTTACACCTGATTTCTCTATGGAAACAATGAAAGCCAGAAGGTCCTGGATAGAAGTACTGCACAAGCTAAGAGACCATGGATGCAAGCCCAGACTACTATACCCAGCCAAGCTTTCGTTCACTATAAATGGAGAAATCAAGACATTCCAGGATAAAAACAAATTTAAACAATACGTAGCCACGAATCCAGC
This sequence comes from Microtus pennsylvanicus, assembly GCF_037038515.1. Lineage (NCBI taxonomy): Eukaryota > Metazoa > Chordata > Mammalia > Rodentia > Cricetidae > Microtus > Microtus pennsylvanicus. The sequence continues at coordinate 90,573,541 of NC_134579.1, forward strand.
CCTACAGAAAGTAATAGAAGGAAAATCGCAACCCAAGGAATCCAACATTGCCAACACTGCTTACAATAACTCAGGCATCTAGCGACCCTTCACTAGCACAACTCAAAGAAGGGAGACACACAAATTCTACTTCCAAAAACAATAAGAATATCTGGCGTAAATAACCACTGGTCATTAATATCACTTAATATTAATGGTCTCAATTCACCTATAAAAAGGCACAGGCTAAGAGATTGGATACAAAAACAGGATCCAACATTCTGCTGTTTGCAAGAAACACATCTCAACCACAAAGACAGGCATCTACTCAGAGTAAAGGGTTGGGAAAAGATCTTTCAAGCAAATGGTCCTAAGAAAAAAGCAGGTGTGGCCATATTAATTTCTAACAAAACTGACTTCAAACTAAAATCAATCCGAAGAGATCGAGATGGACACTTTATACTCATAACAGGAACAATTTGTCAGGATGAAGTCTCAATCCTGAATATTTACGCCCCTAATATAAAAGCACCCACGTATGTAAAAGAAATATTACTAAAACTCAAGGCAGACATCAAACCACACACACTAGTAGTAGGAGACTTCAATACACCTCTCTCAGCAATGGACAGGTCAATCAGACAGAAACCTAATAGAGAAGTAAGAGAACTACTGGAGGTAATGAAGCAAATGGACTTAACAGACATCTATAGAACATTCCACCCAAATAGGAAAGAATATACCTTCTTCTCTGCAGCCCATGGAACCTTCTCGAAAATTGACCACATACTCGGAAACAAAGGAAACCTCCACAGATACAAAAAAATATCAGTGTCCACCTGTGTCTTATCAGATCACCACGGATTAAAGTTAGAATTCAACAACAATCCTACCTCCAGAAAGCCGACAAACTCATGGAAACTGAACAGTCAACTACTGAACCACACCTGGGTCAAGGAAGAAATCAAGAAAGAAATTAAAGTCTTCCTTGAATTTAATGAAAATAAAGGGACAACATACTCAAACCTATGGGACACCATGAAAGCAGTGATAAGAGGAAAGTTCATAGCACTAAGTGCCCACTTAAAGAAAACGGAAAATGCATACATTGGGGACTTAACAACACACCTGAAAGCTCTAGAAAAAAAAGAAGCAGACGCGCCCAGGAGAAGTAGAAGATTGGAAATAATAAAACTGAGGGCTGAAATCAACAAAATAGAAACACAGAAAACAGTCCAAAGAATCAATGAAACAAAAAGTTGGTTCTTGGAGAAAATCAACAAGATCGACAAACCCCTATCCAAACTAATTAAACGACAGAGAGAGAACACGCAAATAAATAAGATCAGAAATGAAAAGGGGGACATAACCACAGACACAGAGGAAATTCAGAGACTCATTAGATCTTACTACAAAAGCCTGTATGCCACAAAACTAGAAAATACAAAAGAAATGGACATTTTTTTAGATAAGTACCACATACCAAAGCTAAACCAAGACCAGGTGAACGATCTAAATAGACCTGTTAGTCGCGAAGAGCTAGAAACCGTTATCAAAAATCTACCTTCCAAAAAAAGCCCAGGACCAGATGGTTTCAATGCAGAATTCTACCAGAACTTCCAAGAAGAGCTAATACCTATACTCCTTAATGTATTTCACAATATAGAAACAGAAGAGTCATTGCCAAATTCCTTTTATGAAGCTACAGTTACCCTGATACCAAAACCACACAAAGACCCAACCAAGAAAGAAAATTACAGGCCGATCTCACTCATGAATATCGATGCAAAAATTCTCAATAAAATACTGGCAAACCGAATCCAAGAACACATTAGAAAAATTATCCATTATGATCAAGTAGGCTTCATCCCAGAGATGCAGGGCTGGTTCAACATACGCAAATCTATCAATGTAATCCACCATATAAATAAACTGAAAGAAAAAAACCATATGATCATTTCATTAGATGCTGAAAAAGCATTTGACAAAATTCAACACCCCTTTATGATAAAAGTCTTGGAGAGATTAGGGATACAAGGATCATACCTAAATATAATAAAAGCTATTTACAGCAAGCCGTCAGCTAACATTAAATTAAATGGAGAAAAACTCAAAGCCATCCCACTAAAATCAGGAACACGACAAGGCTGTCCACTCTCTCCATACCTCTTCAATATAGTGCTTGAAATTCTAGCAATAGCAATAAGACAACATAAAGGGATCAAGGGGATTCGTATCGGAAAAGAAGAAGTTAAGCTCTCGTTATTTGCAGATGATATGATAGTATATATAAGCGACCCCAAAAACTCTACCAAAGAACTCCTACAGCTGATAAACACCTTTAGTAATGTGGCAGGATACAAGATCAACTCCAAAAAATCAGTGGCCTTCCTATACACTAAGGATAAGGAAACAGAGAGGGAAATTAGAGAAGCATCACCTTTCACGATAGTCACAAATAGCATAAAATATCTTGGGGTAACTCTGACCAAGGATGTGAAAGATCTATTTGACAAGAACTTTAAGTCTTTGAAGAAAGAAATTGAAGAGGACACCAGAAAATGGAAAGATCTTCCTTGCTCCTGGATTGGGAGGATCAACATAGTAAAAATGGCAATTCTACCAAAAGCAATCTATAGATTCAATGCAATCCCCATCAAAATCCCATCAAAATTCTTCACAGATCTGGAGAAGACAATAATCAACTTTATATGGAAAAACAAAAAACCCAGGATAGCCAAAACAATCTTATACAACAAAGGATCGTCTGGAGGCATTACCATCCCTGACTTCAAACTCTACTACAGAGCTACAGTATTGAAAACAGCTTGGTATTGGCATAAAAACAGAGAAGTCGACCAATGGAATCGAATAGAAGACCCTGACATTAACCCACAAACCTATGAACACCTGATTTTCGATAAAGGAGCTAAAAGTATACAATGGAAAAAAGAGAGCATCTTCAACAAATTGTGCTGGCAAAACTGGATGTCAACCTGTAGAAGAATGAAAATAGATCCATATCTATCACCATGCACAAAACTCAAGTCCAAATGGATTAAAGACCTCAATATCAGTATGAACACAGTAAACCTGATAGAAGAGAAAGTGGGAAGTACTCTACAACACATGGGCACAGGAGACCACTTCTTACGTATAACCCCAGCAGCACAGACATTAAGGACCTCAATGAATAAATGGGACCTCCTGAGATTGAGAAGCTTCTGTAAAGCAAAGGACACTGTCACTAAGACACAGAGGCAACCCACCAACTGGGAGAAGATCTTCACCAACCCCGCAACTGACAAAGGTCTGATCTCCAAAATATATAAAGAACTCAGGAAACTAGACCGTAAAAGGCTAATCAACCCAATTATAAAATGGGGCATTGAGCTGAACAGAGAATTCTCAACAGAAGAACTTCAAATGGCCAAAAGACACTTAAGGTCATGCTCAACTTCCTTAGCGATCAGGGAAATGCAAATCAAGACAACTTTAAGATACCACCTTACACCTGTCAGAATGGCTAAAATCAAAAATACAAATGATAGCCTTTGTTGGAGAGGTTGTGGAGAAAGGGGTACACTCATCCATTGCTGGTGGGAATGCAAACTTGTGCAACCACTTTGGAAGGCAGTATGGCGGTTTCTCAGGAAATTCGGGATCAACTTACCCCTGGACCCAGCAATACCACTCTTGGGAATATACCCAAGAGAGGCCTTATCATACAACAAAAGTATATGCTCTACAATGTTCATAGCAGCATTGTTTGTAATAGCCAGAACCTGGAAACAACCTAGATGCCCTTCAATGGAAGAATGGATGAAGAAAGTATGGAATTTATACATATTAGAGTACTACTCAGCAATAAAAAACAAGGACTTCATGAATTTTGCATACAAATGGATGGAAATAGAAAACACTATCCTGAGTGAGGTAAGCCAGACCCAAAAAGAGGAACATGGGATGTACTCACTCATATTTGGTTTCTAGCCATAAACCAAGGACATTGAGCTTATAATTAGTGATCCTAGAGAAGCTAAATAAGGAGAACCCAAAGAAAAACATATAGGCATCCTCCTGAATATTAACCTTCAGCAAGCGATGAAAGGAGACAGAGACAGAGACCTAAATTGGAGCACAGGACTGAAATCTCAAGGTCCAAATCAGGAGCAGAAGGAGAGAGAGCATGAGCAAAGAACTCAGGACCGCGAGGGGTGCACCCACACATTGAGACAATGGGGATGTTCTATTGGGAACTCACCAAGGCCAGCTGGCCTGGGTCTGGAAAAGCCTGGGATAAAACCGGACTCTCTGAACATAGCGGACAATGAGGACTACTGAGAACTCAAGAACAATGGCAATGGGTTTCTGATCCTACTGCACGCACTGGCTTTGTGGGAGCCTAGGCAGTTTCGATGCTCAACTTACTAGACCTGGATGGAGGTGGGGGTTCCTTGGACTTCCCACAGGACAGGGAACCCTGATTGCTTTTCGGGCTGGGGGGGAGACTTAATTGGGGGAGGGGGAGGGAAATGGGAGGCGGTGGCGGGGAAGAGACAGAAATCTTTAATAAATAAATAAATTAAAAAAAAAAAAAAAAAAAAAAAAAAAAAAAAAAAAAAAAAAAAAAAAAAAGAAACCACAGACAATAACAGGAATCTGCTGAGTTGACAAAGTTCTTAAAGACCATGTCATTCAATGCCAACAGCAGACTTTGCTTTTTGTCCAGTTGCTCCCCGCATGTGAAGGCCTCTGTGCAATATTATTGCTTGTCAGCACTTGATAGTGTCCTTTCAACTTTTCAGTGACCTAATATCTGTTTTATTTATTTATCCATTTATTAGTATTTATTTATTTGGGATAGAAACTCTTTATGTAGCCCTGACTGTCCCAGAACTACACATGCACATCAGCCTTGCCTTGAAATCAGAGATTTGTTTGATTCAGACTTCCAAATGCTGGGATAAAAGGCATTGCCACAGTGCCTGGCTCTAATATTCTTTTCTAATTAATTTTGTTATATGATATTGTAACGTATGTACTTTATATTAATTTTATTGATCATTTTTCTCTGCTCCCTCCCTGCTTCTCCCTTCCCCTTCAACCCTCTCCCATGGCCTCTATGCTCCCAATTTACTCAGGAGATTTTGTCTTTTTCTACTTACCATGTAGATTAGATCCATGTATGTCTCTCTCAGGGTCCTCATTGTTGTCTAAATTCTCTGGGATTGTGATTTGTAGGCTGGTTTTCTTTGCTTTATGTTTTAAAATGTCTGATGAATGAGTAATATGATAATTGTCTTTCTGGGTCTGGGATACCTCATCCAATATGATGTTTTCTAGCTCCATCCATTTGCCTGCAAATTTCAAGATGTCATTATTATTTTCTGCTGTGTAGTACTCCATTGTGTAAATTACCATATTTTCCTTATCCATGCTAAGTCGAGGAGCATTTGGGTTGTTTCCAGGTTCTGGCTATGACAAACAATGCTGCTGTGAACATAGTTGAGCACATGTCCTCATTGTATAATTGAGCATTTTTTGGGTATATATCCAAAAGTTGTATTGCTGGGTCTTGAGGTAGGTTGTTTCCTAATTTTTTGAGAAATTGCCATACTGATATCCAAAGGAGCTGTACCAGCTTGCACTCCCACCAGCAATGCAGGAGTATTCCTTTTACCCCACAATCTCTTCAGCATAAGTTGTCATCAGTATTTTTGATCTTGACCATTCTTACAGGTATAAGATGGAATCTCAGAGTTGTTTTGATTTTTATTTATCTGATGACTAAGGATGTTGAACATTTCCTTAAGTGTCTTTCAACAATATTAGGTCTATACTCCATTTTTTATGGATTATTTGTTCTTTTGATGACCAATTTCTTAAGTTCTTTCCATATGAAGTTGGGTACCATTATTTTGAGGTCTGTGAAGAATTTTGCTGGGATTTTGATGGGCATTGCATTGAATCTGTAGATTGCTTTTGGTAAAATTTCCATTTTTACTATGTTAATTTTACCTACCTAAGAACATGGAGATCTTTCAACTTTCTGATGTCTTCTTCAATTTCTATCTTCAAAGATTGAAAGTTCTTGTCATACAAGTCTTCCACTTGTTTGGTTATAGCTCCTCCAAGATATTTTATGCTATTTGTGGGTATTTATGCTATTGTGGGTATTTCTCTGATTTCTTCCTCAGGCCATTTATCATCTGTGTATAGGAGTTTTCAGGTATTCTGTTACCTCACTAGTATGGAATTTTTTCCAGATTCTTTATGTAGGCATTTAGTGCTATGAACTTTCTTCTTAACACTGCTTTCATTGTGTCCCATAAATTTGTTGTATGGTCATTTTTATTGAATTTTAGAAAGCCTTTCATTTCTCCGTTTATTTCTTCCTTGACCCATTGACGTTTCAGGTGATCATTATTTAATTTCCATGTGTTTGTGAGCTTTCTGATATTAGTATCACTGTTGAATTTTAATTTTAAGCCCTGGTGATCTGATAAAATACATTGGGTTATTCCAATGTTCTTTTGTTTTTGTTGAGGTTTGTTTTGTTACCGAGTATATGGTCAATTTTTGAAAAGGTTCCATGAGTTGCTGAGAAGAAGGAATATTTTTTTATGAAAGGATGGAATGTTCTATAGGTGTCTGTTAAGTCCATTTGAGTCGTAATACCTACAGATTCCCTTATTTCTGTGTTAATTTTTTGTCAGACTGACCTGTCTGTCCAGTGGTGAGATTGGAGTGTCCCACTATTTGTGTGTGGGGTTTAATGTATGATTTAATCTTTAAAAGTGTTTTTTAACATATGAGGGTGCCCTTGTATTTGGGGCATTATTGAGATTTCCTCTTGATGGATTTTTCCTGTAAATAATAAGAAATATCCTTCTTTGTTTCTTTTGATTTTAATTTGAAGCCTATTTAGTTAGATATTAAGATACCTACACCAGCTTGTTTCTTAAGTCCATTTGATTGGAAATTTTTTTTCCCAACCCTTTACTCTGAGACAATGTCTGTCTTTGAGGTTGAGGTATGTTTCTATTATGCAGCAGAAGGATGGATTCTGTTTTTGTATCCAATCTGTTAACCTGTGTTTTTTATAGGTGAGTTGAGTGCATTTATATTAAAGGATATTAATGACCAGTGATTGCTATCTCCTGTTAATTTAGTTTTCATTGTTGCTGATGTTAATTTGTGTGTTTTTCCCTTTTTTGGGATTTGCTGCTGTGAGATCATCAGTTGTCTATGATTTTGTTGATGTAGCCAACTTCCTTGGATTAAAGTTTTTCTTCTAGTACTTTGTGTATGGCTGGGTTTGTGGCTATGTATTGGTTAAATCTGGTTTTGTCATGGAATATCATGTTTTGTCCTCTTATGGTGATTGAAAGTTTTGCTGGGTATAGTAGTCTGGAATGGGATCCATAGTCTTTTAATGCTTGCATAACACTTGACCAGGCTTTCATTGTCTCCATTGAGAAATCAGGTGCAATTTTGATAGGTCTGCCTTTATATGTTACTTGGCCTTTTTCCTTTGCAGCTTTTAATATTCTTTTTTACTCTGTATGTTTAGTGTTTTGATTATTATGTGGCAAGGGGACTGCTTTTTTTTTGATCCAGTCTATTTGGTGTTCTCTAAGCTTCTTGTATCTTTATAGGCTTATCTTTCTTTAGGTTGGAAAGTTTTCTTCTATGATTTTGTTAAATATATTTTTTGTGCTTTTGAGTTGAACTTCTCCTTCTTTTATCCCTATTATTCTTATGTTTGTTCTTTTCATTGTGTTCCATATTTCCTGAATATTTTATGTTAGCTTTTGTTGGATTTAATGTTTTCTTTAAGTGATGAATCTATTTCTTTTATTGTATCTTCAGCACTTGAGATTCTCTCTTCTGTCTCTTGGATTCTGCTTGCATTTGTGGTTCCTGATCATTTTCTCTTGATTTCTGTTTCTATAATTTCCTCCGCTTGTGTTTTCTTTATTCCCTCTATTTCAGTTTTCGGGTCTCGAATGGTTTTTTTCATATGTTTGATTGCTTTTTCTTGGTTTTCTTTAAGGGGTTTATTGATGCCTCCTTATTTTTTGTTTGTCTTTTCCTCCATTTTTTGAGGGAATTTTTTATTTCCTCTTTAAGGGCCTCAAACATTATCCTAAAGTTATTTTTAGGTCATTTACTTCTGCTTCATCTATATTTGGTTGTTCAAGTCTTGCTGTTGTAGGCCACTAGATTTTACTGGTGTCATGTTGTTCTTTGTGGTGTTGCCTATGTCCTTACCTTTTCCACTCATCTTTTCCTCTAATTGGTGTAGTTGGGACTCTCTGTGACTCCGGTGATCAGTCTTTCAGATGCCAGTGGATCCAAGGCTCAGATGGTTGCTCCTTGTGGTGTAGTCAGTGCCACAGTTTCAGTCACTCCATTTGTCACTCTATGTTCCTGGAGTGGCTCAGCACTCCCAGGGTTTGCCCTGCTTTTGTGGAGTTTGCTGTCTCAGGCCTTCTCTGGCCTAGGTTGCTGGCTCAGTAATATTTCTGGTCTAGATCTGCTCCTGCAGAGGTCCCTGGCTTGGGGTTGGTCCTGCAAAGGTCTCTGCCTCTGATCTACTCCCTCAGAAGTCCCAGACTCACACCTGGAAGTCTCAGGTTCCTGCCTATTCTCTTGGAGGTCCCAGACTCACGCATGGACCTGCAGAGGTCCTGGCTCAGGTCTACTTCCTCAGATGATGTCCCAGACTCATGCCCAGACCTGCAGAAGTCTCTGGTTCCTCCCTACTCTCTTGGAGGTCCAAACTCATGCCTGGACCTGCAGAGTTCCTGGCTCAGGCCCACTCCCTCAGAGTCCTAGACTCATGCCCGGACCCACAGAGATCTCTGGCTCCAGCCCACTCCCTCAGTAGTTGCTTCCATGTACCTGCTCCTGTGGAGTTCGCTGTCTCAGGCCTGCTCCAGCCTAGGTCACTGGCTCAATCCAGTTTCCCCCTAATATTGTTTTTATATGAAACATTTTTCTTACATTTTGTGTGTGTGTGTGTGTGTGTGTGTGTGTGTGTGTGTGTGTGTGTGTACCAGTGAATTTAACTGGACTGACTTACATAAACATGAGTGAGCGAGAGGTTATTTACAGGAGTGTGAGCAACACAACAGTTATTCACCACTGACATAGACTTCTTTCCAACTATTTTCCTTTTGATTTTTTTTATTATACTTGTTTATTTACTTATCACAAAGGGACACGTGTTCCATGGTGAACATATAAAGGTCAGACAATAACTTTGGCAGTCAGTTCTCTCACTCCACCTTGTAGATCCCAGGCACTGAGCTGGTTTTCTTTGGGCCATTTTGCTTTCCCATCCTAGGAACTAGCTGTGGGTAAATACTCACACAGTCTCAGGACCTTGAGCCTCCCGCTGGAATGTTGACAATCAAATCACCCACAGGGATTGTTGAGGTAGTCCTAGCTGCATGAGTTCCAGAATATGAAAGACAACATTTTGCAGGTCTCTTCTCCACCACCTGACTTTCATGTTCTTTCTGAGCTTTATAGAAGTTGGTACTGGTGCCTCATATAAATTGTGTATTTTCATTTGTGTTTTTCTTCTCAAGGTATCAAAACCAGGGCCTGGTATACTCTAGGCTGTCCTTAGTCAGTCCTTCTACCACAAAGCTACATCTCAAGCCAAGATGTTGAAATATTTTATTATTTTAAATTTTTTTTAATTTAATATTAAAGGGTTTATTTTCATTTTCAATTATTTAATATTGATACTAATGTTTATTTTAACATTTATTATTAATTTTACTTGAATATTTTATTTATTTCTTTTAATTTTATTTTATATTCATTAGTGTTTTGCCTGCATGTATATCTATGTGAGGGCGTCAGCGTCCCTGGAATTGGAATTACAGTCAGGTGTGAACTGCCATGTGAGTGCAGGGAATTGAACCTGAGTCCTCTGGAAGAGCTGCCAGTGCTCTTAACCACTGAGCCATCTCTCCAACACCAATATTTTATTTTTAAACCTCTATTTATATTAGTTTTAATTACATATATTGCATGTGTGTTTGTGTTTCTGCACATTGAGCGCTGATGAGCATGGGGATCGGAGGCTTTGGGTCCTTCTGGAGCTGTAGCTATAATTGGTTGTGAGCCATCCTACATGGGTGCTAAGAGCCAAACACAGGTCCTCTGCAAAAACAATATGTGTTCTTAACTGTGATGGCATCTCATCGGTCTCTTGCAATATTTTAAGTAAGCAAAAATCACAAAAATGGTCTCAGCAGCTCTCACACATAGACATCTAGATTTGAAAATTCCATTTGTTATTTCTAATTATGATGTCTCTAGGAACTGATGATGGGTTTTTGTATTGTCCAAGACATTCAGGAGAGTCACTGGAGTTTAATTTTAGGCTCCTTGGCAGCAGGCAAAGCTTCTCTATTCATAAACCTATTTACCGATTGTACACAAAGGTAGTATTTGGAATTTAATAAGTTCCTCATATTAAAGCCCCTGTAATATATTCTATATGTTCTCTGAAAGAAATCATTACACCCCTGCAATTTCAGTCCTTATTGTACACTGTTTGCACTACCTAATAACTCAAGGTCTCCAAACAGGCCTGGATAGTATTGTGATTACAGTCATGTAACAGATTAAAGAAAACAAACAAAACTTCAGAAAAACCACTCTATAAATCATAGAAAATAATCACTGTTCTCTACTATGATATCTTCAAGGTCTTGGAACCTTCAATAAACAACTAATACATTCTCGCATTTCCCTACCTACAGTGAGAAACAACTTTTTCCTTCTAATGTTTACCCAAGATACAATGACTCTATTAGATTCCCACTATGAACTCTTTTGTCTTTAAGTGACTCATTGTTTATTGAATGTCCTCATCTGTCACTTTACAAAGACTCCATGGATCTGTGGTCAGACTCCCTAAGTTGGACTGGGAACTCCTGCGACAACATGTTGTATAATCAGAGTGAAAGTCATGTAACATTGGAGTCAAAGTGTGAACTTGGGGTTCCCCCTTCGTAACCTGATGGGCTAATCAGTTGTTTTCCCCACACAGGTTGTTTGATGGTCAGACACCTGTGTTAGCTATCACGGACACAGAGATGGTGAAGAATATACTAGTAAAGGAATGCTATTCTGTGTTCACAAACCGACGGGTAGGTAACGTTTTTAAATTTAAAAAATTTAAGGATTTATTTTTGTTATGTATTTATAACTATATATGTGTGTGTGTGATTAAATATGTATATTTATGAGTGAATGCTATATGTGCATAGGTTCCTATGGAGTCCAGAAAGGGGGATGAGTCCCCTGGAGCTGGTGTTTCAAGCAGTTGGAGGGGTCTGATATGTGTGACGTGAACTGAACCTCTCTCCTCCAGAAGATCAATAAGCACCCTAAACTGTTGAACCACCACCCAAGCCGCCCCATTTTAATAATTCAAAACAGTGTATTTTTCTTATTGAATTTATTTTGGTTGTTTATTTTGTTTTTTCAGAAACAGAGTTTCTCTGTGTAACCCTGACTGCCCTGGAATTCACTGTAGACTAGGTGGTCCTTGAACTCACAGAAATCTGCCTGACTTTTGAAACCATGGAAAATTCTTGTCTTACAAAGAGAAAATATTTGTATTTTTTTGGACTCTAGGATGTAGGACCAGTGGGTATGATGGGTAAAGCCATCTCCATATCTAAGGATGAGGAGTGGAAGAGAATTCGAGCCTTGCTGTCTCCCACCTTCACCAGTGGAAAACTCAAAGAGGTGACTAAAAGGACTGTTAGTTGAAATGTTTGTGTGACTTGAGTCTCCACACCTAACAACCATGGGTGCCTTTGTGTTTTGTGCCTAGATGTTCCCCATCATTGAAAAGTACGGAGATATTTTGGTAAAATACTTGAGAAGAGAGGCAGAGAAAGGCAAGCCTCTCGACATGAAAAAGTGAGTAGTGGTGCATCCACTGTGGTTCTGGGAGAGGAAGGGCAGCAGGGGCAGAAGGGTCATCCTGTGTGTCTCACATGTCCAGCTGCTCTTTCTTCCCTTTTAGACACAGGGTGACAAATGTACAGTTGAGAAAGAAATGTGATAGTATCAAGGTCGCAAGGGTAAAGGGTGGGTAGGAGGGGAAGGTGCTTGATCAATACCAAGGTGGTTTAGCCTATCTTGGCCAAGAATATGAATTATTTCAGGCTTCTTGCTGCATGTGTTAAATGTGTATGTCTTTATTTCATCAGAGTGTTTGGGGCCTACAGTATGGATGTCATCACAAGCGCAGCATTTGGTGTAAACGTCGATTCCCTCAACAACCCAAAGGACCCTTTCGTGGAAAAAACCAAGAACTTCATAAGATTTGATTTTTTTGATCCATTATTCTTGTCAGTAGGTATGTATGGTGGTTATTTTGCCTTTTGACCCACTGATCTTATGTGTGACCATGCTTGTCAGTTCTTTCTTCTCTTCTACACTTACTGAAAGTAGCAACTTTATTGGTATATAATTCAACTGACATGTAATTTACTATCTTGTTGGATTGTACTTATAGGCACTATCCAATAGGTTCAGTGCATTCAAAGACATGTAGTCCCTTACTTGTTTTCAATATTCATATTTCTTTTAGACAAGGTCTCACTATGTAGCTCTAACTGGCCTGGAAGTTGCTGTGTAGATCAGGCTGGCCTTGAACTCACAATGATCTCCCTACTTCTGCATCCTGAGTGCTGGAATTAAAGGTGTAAGCCACTATTCCTGGCTTTGATTTGGAATTCTTCTATTTTTCCTTTGATAGTGTCTTGATTATACCCACCCCTATCTCTCACCTCCCACTTGCCTTACATACCCTGATGGAGGAAGGTCATTGGTTAATTACAATAAAGAAACTGCTTGGCCCTCATAGGTTAAAACATAGGTGGGAGGAGTAAACAGAACAGAATGCTGGTAGGAAGAGGAAGCGAGCTCAGACGCTATGCTCCCCCTCTCTGAGCCAGACACAATGAAGCAAGCCGCCAGGTCAGACATGCTGAATCTTTCCCGGTAAGCGCACCTAGTGGTGCTACACAGAATATTAGAAATGGGTTAGATCAATATGTAAGAGCTAGCCAATAAGAGGCTGGAACTAATGGGCCAAGCAGTGTTTAAAAGAATACAATTTGTGTGTTGTTATTTCGGGGCATAAGCTAGCCAGGCGGCCGGGAACTGGGGCGGCAGGAATGCAACCCGCAGCTCCTACTACAATACCCTAAGACATCTTTCACTCAACTTTGTCCCCCCAGAGAGTCCAAAGAATGCCGCGTGCTAGGATGCTGACCAATATTATTGGCATGATCTCATGCAGGTGGTCCGTTCAGGAGTGGGTCATGCCTCGTCCTGGATATGGCATGTTGCATCACTACTCCCTGCCTCTTACTTTACTCCCACATCGACTTTCATGATGTTCCTTGAGCCTGTAGTGGTAGGGGTGTTGATACAGATACTCCATGCAGGGTTCAGCACTCAACAATCACTTATTCCCAACACTTTGACCACTTAGGACTCTGTATTGACTGATGATCTACATGGCCGGTTACCAATGTCAACTGCAGAGGACTCTGTTCTAGCCATGCTGCACATTTGAACAATCATCCTTCAGGCAGCCTTGACCTGAGCAACCACCAATTCACTTTCTCTATATTTACATATTCTGAGTATTTCCTACCAATGGGCTCATAGACTATGTCATCTCTGTGACAGGCCTCTGTCATTTAGCACATTATTAAAGGAAGTAAGCATTACTTCTTCTGTGTCTATGAACAATTAATATTCCATTTTAGTTGTTCAACTGAAGTTAGTTTTACATGTTTGCTATGAATTTTGCTGCTATAAGAATTTGCATGCAAGGTTATATTATATTTTTTTTGTTTGGGGTTATATGTTCAGAATTTTTGTTCCTGAGTTACAAAGTAACCCCATTTTAAACATATTAAGCAATTGAGCATTTATTTTCCATAGTATCTATAGCATTTTCTATGTCTTCTGGAAATGCAGTAGAGTTCCAGATTCTCCATGTTTCGCCCAACACTTGGCTCTCCCATGACTTTGATCATTGCCACTTAGTGGATATGCTGCAGGCTGAACCTGTGGTTTTGATTAGAATTTCCCTGGTCCTAGTGCAATTAAAAAGCTAAGCTAGATGTGTTAATGTCTGCTTTTAGATCATCTCTCTTACATAATAGAATTGTTTTAACATTTTTAAAAGATTTATTTCTTTTTATTTTATGTGTATGGGTGTTTTTACCTGGACATATTGTATCACATGGATGAAGTGCCTGCTCAGGCCATAAAGGGCATGGTTCTGGGAATCAAACCTGGGTCCTCTGTAGACCACCAATGCTACCTGTGGAGCCATCTCTCCAGTTCCTGTGGTATTTTTGTATATGTTCTGGGTGCAGTTAGCAGTGGTGCTTCAGTTAAAGGTTTAATACTTTCTCTGTCAAGTACTTTTCCATCCACAGCTCATGTGCCCTTTTGCCTACATTCCACCCTTTCTTAACACCTAATATCATCCTCTCCTTGTCTCCTTTTGAGCATTATCCCATATCCACACTTACACCTGTTCACATATTTGCATCTATTCATTATAGGCTAGACTCTGGACGTGAGGGAGATCATGTGATATTTCTTTATTTCTGAATTTGAATCACCTGTCTTTGAACTTGGCTTTACAAGGGTTCTGGGTACCAAATTCAGGTCTTGTGCATGCATGGCAAGTATTTTATCAGTCAAATCACCTCTCCTGCCCTGGAGTTAGTTGTTATAAAATTGAATTTATTACTGTAAAGTTTGGTTATTTGAGATTTTATAAATGAAGGCTGTAAGCCTATGGATGGACTGTATTTGGACTGCCAGAACACAAATAATGAATGACACAGAAACTTTTTATTAATTATGAAAGCTTGGTCTTAGCTCAGACTCGTTCCCAACTAGTTCATTTTTGTTTCTTTGTTTTTCAAGTCAGGGTTTCTCGGTAGTTTTGGTTCCTGTCCTGGACCTAGCTCTTGTAGACCAGGCTGGCCTCAAACTCATAGAGATCTGCCAGTCTCTGCCTCCTGAGTGCTGGAATTAAAGGCCTGTGCTACCACCACCTGGCTTCCTCTAGCTCTTATAGCTTAAATTAACCTATTTCTATTAATCAATGTTCTACCATGTGGCTCATTACGTTTATTCCTTATGTACATCTGATACTCCATTCCTACTACCTCCCCCAATCTTTTGTTTTGTTTATATCACACCAGTTGAGAAACAAATGCTATCTTGGCTCTTCTTTCTTTACTATTTATTTATTTATTATTCACTGATTGATTGACTTACTAGTTTAAGAAGAAATTTATTGATATATTTGTGTGTGTTGCACACATGTGCTTTGGTGTCTTGTGGAATGTGCAGATTAGAGAACAACTCACAGTAGTTCGTTCTCTGCTTCCACAATGTCTGATTAAGTTTTCAAACGCAGGTTGTTAGGCTCTTCTGCAGGACCCTTTAGCTATTGAACTATGTCAATGGCCATGTCTATATTTTGAATCCACAAAAACTACAAGAGCAGAGTTAAATCCAATAGTCAGATTTGTTCCTTTGAGTACCCCAGAATGCAGAAGAAGTATTATGATGGTGATCCAGCGTGAGAAAGGTCACAGAGAGACTGGTTGTTTGAGACCCTGGTGACTTGTTCTTTGGATTGTTTGTGATTTCTCTAAATGAAACTTGCATCTCCACTAAAACTTATTTTTTTATCTTTCTTTTCCAGTACTCTTTCCATTCCTCACTCCAATGTATGAGAGGTTAAATGTCTCCGTGTTCCCTAAGGATTCGATAGCATTTTTCAAAAACTTTGTGGAAAGAATGAAGGAAAATCGCCTAAATACTAAGCAGAAGGTGAATTTTTTCATGAGAGGTCCAGGGTTTGATAACATGTTGAGGTGTGAATATGTGAACTGTGTGTTTCCCTTCATCTATCACTAAAGGAAGATAAAGAAGACTAGGTTTAGAGAGAGAAAAAGAATATTTCTATTTCTGTGAGAGAGGTTAAAATTTTAAAAAATACTGAAAGTAAGTTAGGAATTAACTCTTAACAATCGAAATGAAACCAAGAGTACACTGCATAAGGATTGGGAAAAAATGGCAAGGGCAAAGACCTGTGCAACATCAAGACCACAAAATCTCCACTTTAGATGAGAGACAACCTCTCCAAGTTTCACTCCTTACTGAAGAAATACTGGCTGTTGATGACTGCAGAGGGAGGGTGTTGCCACCAGTCAGTTTCCCATGTACCAGCAAATAGTCCTACAGCCAAGTACTTATGGGCAGCATCATTTGAACTCAATGGATTATTAAAAAGAAGAGGTCATGAAGTCTGGAGGAAGAAATGTTACAAGGGATCTAGAAGGAACTGAATAGAGGAAATGGTGGAATGGGTATGACCATATCTCATTATATACATCTATGAAATTCTCTGAGGAAAGATAAAAGTGATTAAAATAAGGGAAATACTATTTTCACCTCCTTCAAAAAGATTTTCAAAAATCACTATTATTGTTTAAAATTATATCTGATGTAATTTATTGTAAAAGTGGTTGATAGGGTAGCTGGATTGCTTCCTGGCTTAGCCACTGGTGCTTTTGTTCTGTCATGGCTCAAGCAACCCTAGCCACATTTGTGACTTTAAGGTAGCTACATTCTCAGAAAGGAGGTTAAACTTCTACACTCCAGGTCCACCTCTGACCTCTGACCTATTTTTTTCAACTTTTTTTTTTTGCTTCCAGCACCGAGTGGATTTTCTTCAGCTGATGATGAACTCTCATAACAATTCCAAAGACAAAGAGTCTCATAGAGGTAACCAAGGTCTCCCTGGTCTATGAACAAGGAAGCCCGTGGGCAGTGGTCAGGTTGCTCAGAAAATATGTGGGAAGGTTGTTTAGCAGAAGAATAGTTCTGTCGGGTTACTGAAAGGACATGGCTATATCTACATGGAATTTTCTAGAAGCACATGGATACAAATTTGTTCCAAACATGAAGGGTAGCCGTGATGGAAGTCTTCAACGGTCTCTGTGTGTCACCTAGGTCTACACAGGTGCTATTTCTGTCTTTCCCAGCATACTAACTGGGAGCTCTACCTAGACATTTGAGTCTAAACATCCAGTCAGGAGGCATGTACCCAAATGGTACTTATACTTTCTGGAGCCTTTTGTATACATGTGTTCTCTACATGAATCTCTGGTAAAAAATTTACATTTATGTGTTAAATAAGTGGAATCTTGGGAAAGCCTCCTTGTACAAATACACCAGTTCTCTTCATTCTTTTACACACTTAAAATTACTTTTATATTTTTATCTTCTTAAGGTAGCATATGCATGTGTGTGTATGAGTGTGTTCACATGTGTATACCTCTATGTGTGTATGGATTCCTGAGGAAGTCACCAAGTGTTTTCCTCAATCAAACTCTGCCTTTTTTCCAGATAAAGTCTCTCATTAAACCTGTCTGGCAGCCAGCAGGTCCCTATGATCTAAGAGTTGGGGTTACATGGTTGTATTACCACACTTGATTTTTGACATGAGCACTGTGAAGATTCAAACTCAGCTCCTCATGCTTATGAAGCAAATTCTTTTACCCACTGAGTCATCTCTCGCGCCTCCCATCTATGTTTAAGTTTTAATTTAAAAGCATCATTACTATCATGGTTGCTAATTTATAGACTTTATTCTACATGTGTTTATCAGTAGCTAATGTAATGGGAGTCTTCCATTCTTACCTATTTCGTTATTTCTACAATTTATACAATTGTTTGTGTATAGCAATATGATCTTTTCGATCCCCAAATTTGCTTTTCAAAGTCATTATGTATTTTGTGTTTGAATTCTCTCCAGTTTATCTGCATGAAGCCCTTTCATATGATCAGCTAACTTCAAATTGATCTATCCTTTCTCCTCTTCCTTTTGAAACAGGGTCTCATTTAGCCCAGGCTGTCCTCACGTTCATGGTGTGGCTGAGGATGACCTTTTAACTTCTATACTATCATGATTAGTTTATTCAGTGATGGAGATTCAACCCATGACTTTATGCATGTCAGGTTAGCACTCTACCTATGGAGCTACATATCCTCAGCCCTTCTGTTTCAATTTTGATTGCTAAAACAGATATTAATATTAATTTTTAAAATATCCACTGATTGTGGGTTTATAGTCCAGTTTCAATTTATTAGCAAGTTATTTACACTAAATAGGAAAAACTTTACCAACAAAAGAGTCACAGCACTCATGGCAAAAGGTTTACAACTGCCTGTAACTCCGGCTCAATGGGGTCCATAGCCATCTTCTGTTCTCCATGGGCACTTGTACACATGTGAGTTCACATACACAAATAAATAAAAATTACAAATCTTAAGCTCTAGCGGAGGACTGGAGTTCAGTACTCAGAACCTACCTCTGAAAGTTCACAACATTCTAAAACTTTATCTCTAGGGGATCAAATACCCTCTTCTGGGTTCCACAGACACCCCTCCATACACAGAACCCATACACACACAAATACACATAAATAAAAATAAAAATAGTAAATTACGTGCCTTGAAGTTGTGCACTGATGGTGATGGTTTATGAAAAGAGCATAAACCATGGGACATCCTGGCTGAAGCAAACTTTTCCTTCTCTGGCTGTCACATGGTTGTCAGGGTGATAACAGTCCCAGAGTGACTGAGTGGCTTCTCCATATTTCTCTCTAGGGAAACAGGAACATCATTTGATTTTCCCCTCATCTTTTTTATGTTGGTACACCCTACCCAACTTTCTGAAATGTTTTTTTTACTTTCAGCTCTATCTGACATGGAGATGATGGCCCAGTCAGTTGTCTTTATTTTTGCTGGCTATGAAACCACCAGCAGCACCCTTGCCTTTGCCCTGCACTCACTGGCCACTCACCCTGATATCCAGAAGAAACTTCAGGAGGAGATCGATGTGGCTCTGCCCAATAAGGTGAATAGTTAGTGGTTGGAATATGAGGAAAAAGAGATACCTTCTCATCAACTACAGTGGGGTGTGTGTGTGTGTGTGTGTGTGTGTGTGTGTGTGTGTGTGTGTGTGTGTGTGTGGAAAGGGAGGGTTATAGATCATAGACCTATACTGGGATTTTTCTAAAGACAATTATCACATGTACTCATTCTATGTGGGTAGTAGGAAAAGACAAGATCTCCCGAGTAAATTTGGAGCATGGAGGCCTTGGGAGAAGGTTGAAGAGGAGGGGAGAGGCAGGGAGGGGAGCAGAGAAAAATTTAAAGCTCAATTAAAACATTAAAAACACATATGTAAGCAAAAACACCTATACTAAATTAAAACAATTTTAAAAACCCCTTTAAAATGTTGTAAGTACCTAGGACCTTTGCAATGCTGAGTTCAACTTTGGATCTACTGAGACCTCAACAATTTCATGCAGACCAATTTAAAGTTAATCTAAAATTCCAGCACAACCCTTTTTCTTTTTCCCAGGCACCTCCCAGTTATGATAAAGTGATGGAGATGGAGTACCTTGACATGGTGCTGAATGAAACCCTTAGACTATACCCAATTGCTAACAGACTTGAGAGAGTCTGTAAACAAGATGTAGAAATGGATGGTGTGTTTGTTCCCAAAGGCTCCGTAGTGATGGTACCACTTTATGCTCTTCACCATGACCCACAGTACTGGCCAGAGCCCATGGAATTCCGCCCTGAAAGGTACCAGGATCCCAGGAGTGGATATCGACTCTGAACTATACTGGGTGGTATATGGGTGTCTCTTATGGGAGGATGGTCTAAATGTGATTTTTACATCCATTTGTATTCTCTGAGGAGAATGACAGAGAAAGGGAAGAAAAAAGAGGAGAGGGAAAGAGACACAATAAGAAAAGATGAGAATTTAAATACAGAGTGTTTTTCTCATCTTTACTCAAGTAACAAACGATCAACTAAAGTGTGAGGCAGGAACCCACTTTCCTTCAGTCTAACTGACATGTGCTTTTCAGAGATGCAACCCAGCATTATCATGAAGGAAATTTTGGAGTTCAGAGTTAAATCCCTCTGCTTTTCTTTTTATTCTTTGACAATTGCATGTGTGTATAATGTATTTTCATCATTTTCACCTCACATTGTCCTGTCTCTTCTCTCTTATACACATCTTGAATCCCTACATATCCCCATAAAGTCTTCCTTCTGTTTTCATGTCTTTCTGTTTTCTTGTGACTTGTGGGTTTAATTAGGGTTGCTTTGTAAGTGTAGGTATAGGAGTTATTTATTGGCAAATGGACAACTCACCAGTAGCGGCACAACTGAAGAGAGTATTCCCCGAACCCCAGGAATCATTAGTTGTCAGTAGCTCTTTAGGGAAATGGCACTTCAGGAACTCTTTCCCTCATCCATGATGGAATATATCAACATGGTCCAGCCTTGTGCAGGCAACCAGAGATGCTGGAAGTTCATGAGGAAAACAGCTGTGTCAGGTCTAGAATATAGTGGTTCACAGCACCCTTTTCATTCCCTGGCTCTTACATCATCCTGCCCCTCTTCTGAGATGTTCCCTGAGCCCCAGAGGGGATGATATAGATATTCCATTAAGCACTGAGCACTACACAATCACTCATTCTCAGAAATTTGACCAGTTATGAGTCTCTGTATTAACTGGTTTCCACTGCACTCAGGAGAGTCTCTGACCAAGACTAAGAGCAGGACTAATTTGTGTGTAGAAACATAAATATATAGAGAATGGTTTGATACCATGTACACTTAGTGAAACAACAGTAGTACATTCTCACCTAGAGCCTAGGTCCTCACTAGCCTTTGGATTTTGATCCAGTACAGATTTACAGTACTCCCTCTATAAATGGAAAGTCCAATGCAATAAGATAATAGTTGGTTACCACTATCCCATAACACCATTATTGTATTACAGGACACATAGGTTGCTTTTTTCCCTCAAACAGCATTTGTCTCATCTAGCATATGGAAAGTCTTATAGGACAAGGGGGACGAAAAGGACTTTTAGTGTACGATTCTCAGAGCCAAATACCTGAAAGCAGAAGTTCAATGAACCTTTCCCAAACTACCCGTATGTTACTGGTTAGATGTATAAAGGCAACTTCATGTATATAGTTCTTATGCTTGTATCCTTTGCTAGCTTGTCATTACTGTGTGTCTCCAGGTTCAGCAAGGAGAACAAGGGCAGCATTGATCCTTATGTATACATGCCCTTCGGGAATGGACCCAGGAACTGCATTGGCATGAGGTTTGCTCTCATGAACATGAAACTTGCTCTCACTAAAGTCCTGCAGAATTTCTCCTTCCAGCCTTGTAAGGAAACACAGGTGAGGGGAAAAAGCTATCTCTGTAAATAATGTTGTATGGGAGACATTTTTCAATCGAATCTTCTGTCTATAAAAACTAATCTGCTTGTTTGAGGTTTGCCAATTCATTTTATGGCCTAATGAGTTATTTGTGAAGAGCTAAGGGGCCATTGGTTCTTTGTCAGTATAGAGTACAACTGTAGCATTATGAAGAGTTAGTGCAGGCAGTATGACAGGGTTATGTGCCTTCTATTTGATGTTCCAGTTATGTCCACTGGAGATTGGGTACGTCATGTGCCCTGAAGAGGTTCAGTGATCAGGTTTTCATGTTTGTTGGGTGGTGAACTCTTCTTCCAGAACTCTCAGAAGCCCTCCTCTGAGAGTCTTGTCAACTACTGGCTGTACATTAGAACCACCAAGGAGCTTTATAAATCCATATATGAGGTCTGAGATGTTTCTCAAATAGAAAAGTGCTTACCTTTCATGTACAAAGCCCTGGTTCCCATCCCAAGAACCGTGGCAGTAGCTCTGGTGAAGCATACTTGCAGTCCCTGTACTCAGGAAGTAGAGGAAATATGATCATAAATTCAAGTAATCCTTGGCCATAGAGTGAATTTGAAGCCAGAAAAAGCTACATGACACCTCATATCAATAGCAAAAACAGAAACTCATGATGTCTGGTTATTTCTGAAATCCTTAATTAATTTGTAGTTTTAAAAGCTCGTCGCCTGACTTCCCATGTGATGCCAAGTGGGGAGTCATCATTTTAAAACACAATTGCTAGGGCTCAAGAGATGGCGTAGTGTTTAAGAGCACAAGTTTCTCTTACAAAGGACCTGAATTTAGTCCTCAGCACCCATATGGTGCCTAACGACCATTTGTAACTCTTATGTCCTTCTCTGATTTCCGTTGAGACTGCACATATATACCTGCACATATATACACATGTGCAGGTAAAACACTCCTATACATACAATAAAAATAAATAAATCTTTACAAAGCTGCTGCTTATGATGAATTTCAACCTTATGGGGCATCTTCATGGTTTTGCCTCACTTCTCAGGACCTCTGCTTCAGAAAACAAGTAGCTGTCATGTTTCCATAAATAGTGTATCCTTTATTCCCTACATACTGTGTTCTCATACTTCAAATTCTTGTTCATTCCCCAAATGAATCTTCCTCTTGGGTTTATGACCTCATTACTCTGCTTTTGTCTTCTGTAGGCTGTATTTATCACCTATGCTAATACTTTGTCATTAAAGCCTTCAGTTTGATTGTGCTTTTTCTCTCAGGATTGAAGGATATCCCATATCTTTTCTATTGGTAAATGTTTTGAAGTAGAACCTACAATTATAATATTATTTCACAAAATTAAAACTAATTAAAAATGACAGATCACACTTGTGTATATATTTTATCTACATCTATTTTTTGCCTCCATTAAAAACACATGTATATTACTTAAAATTTTAAAAGAATAAATGTAAATGCATTTAGAGAAAGCATTTACATTTTCTGAACAACTCGTTCCTGTTTCATGCAAAGAGATGGCTAAAAATTTATGGTACTTGTGTGTTTAGAATGTGGCTTCTCTTTGACAAATAGTCTTATTGGATGAATAGAGGGATAGGAATATTTGTTCTTTTCTTTCTGGTTCAAGGCACTCATGTAGATTTATCAACACATAATCTCACTTCTTTTAACTACTTTCTCACTAAAACGTTTAAACCATAAGCATGAACAGAGATTAAAACAGACAAAGCAAGGTTCAAGTTTTTAGAGCCAATGGCACACCTGTCAAGGGCAGATTCTCTGGCAAGCTCCAGTCATCTTAAATTTAACACCTCTCTATCTCCATGACTACTTTGTTCCCCTTTCTTCTCCTGTGACCCAAAGATTATTCCTCCATTCCCCTCCATCACTGAATAGCATGATGCTAAACCATCACTGAAAATACTGTAAGACTCAGAATTCTTCATTTATCCCATCCTTGAAAGCCACAAATAGATGCCAAAAAGCAAGCAAATATCTGTCCTCCCAAAGATTTGTCCAGAATTAGCTCAACTATGCTAGTGGCATATGATCTAGGCTGTGAGGACTGTTCATAGAGGTGAAATGTATCCTCTCAGGGTTAATTTGCAAATGTCAACAAACCAAAAATAACTTTTCAGAACTTAAGAAAAACAATATGACATAGTAACTAAGAATCAGGCTCAAATATGTTATACTGGCTGGGCTTAGTGATGCTCGCGTTTAGTTCCAGCACTCAGGAGGCAGAAGCAGCTTAGATGTCCCTGCAAAGCATCACCATCCTGAGTGGTTTTTCCTTTTCTTTATGGGTCGTGGTTGGCTCACTCACTGATTCTCAATATTACTTGCAGATTCCTTTGAAATTAAACAGAAAACCAATTCTTCAACCAGAAAAACCCATTGTTCTAAAGGTTATACCACGGGATGTGATCATAACTGGAGCGTGACTTTCCCTCAAGGAGTCTGCAGAACATTGGAATCTTTAATTTACTTCATGAATAAAACCCAGATGAAGATGAAGGTTAATCAACTGGACTTGGTGCATGCTTAAGGATTCAGTGCATCCATTGAGCTTTCTCATCGTCAATACACAGTACAATCTAATGTAAAGGAAATGACTAAGTCAGCTGAGAGAATGAGAAATTCATCTTCTCTTGTCTTCCTGAGGCCATCTCTATCTCCATCAGATTGTCTCCATCAATTTCTTTTGAGCTCTTTGGAGAGAAACCATGTCTCTGTAATTTGATCATTAAATTTTTAATTAAAATCTGAACAATTGTAACAGCTCAAGTTGTAAAATTGTTATCATATGTTTTGGCTCCTAATGTTGCACTGAAATGATACACTAATGTTACACTGAAAATATAAATTAACATCCCTTTTTAAAAACCCAATTTAAAAAAAAGAAATGGGAAAAAACTTTATAACTGGCAGTCGGGCAATAGTGTACTCAAGTTATGGCCCTCTGTGCTGAGCAACATTATTCAGGGCAGTTAAATTTCTAATTATTAAGACCATGTGACCGCTTGGAAAATGCTTTGTATAAAAAACATAAACACTTAACTAGGAACCCTGGTCTACAAAGCTGACCTTTTATGGATTGCTGACACTGAGATTAATGAGATCTGTAAACCTAAGCTCTACAATCTTAAAAAACAAGTAGTTGATTCTCCACCTTCTTGATAATTGTCAATCAAAATAACCACAGTCATTAGAAAGGATATTGTCATCAAAACTCAGGTAGAAGAGTAGATCAAACACTTCTGGCATAAGAGAGACTGTTTACAAAACCCCTCATCATCCTTTCTCAGTCAAAGCAATAAAAGGCCCTATGAAAATTTGGCATGTTGACAATGGTCATTGCTAGCCTTAATAATAAATATTAATGCTTGTTAAATATTTCCCAAGTCCATTATATTACTAAGTAAAGTAAATGCCTTTCATATCTTCATATATTATCTTTGTACAAATGAAATTAAAGTTTAAAAATCTCTTAAAGACCAAAAAACCAATTTAAATACATTTTATATGCTTTTAGAGCTTACAATGTATTTTGGTCATATTAATTCCTTTCCTCAAACTCCTCCCAGATCTTTCCCCATCTCCCTTCTACCCAGCTTTATATTGTCTCTCACTATTTAAAAACAAAACATACTGTGGAGTCCAGTGCATGCTAGATAAAAATTCTTGAGTGTGAGGCTTGCCCTGGAGTGTGGTTGACAAACCCAGTGTCACCCCATTGAAGAAAACTGGCCTCCCTTCTCTCAACAACTACCAGTTGACAATATCTGCTTGGTTATGGGTAGGACTCTCAGCTTCTCTGCACTAAGATTTTGTCTGGTTTGAGCTTTTTCACTTCGTGTGAATTCTGCCACAGTCTCTGGGAGTTCATATGTGCAGCTGCCATGCTGTGTCTGAAAATGCTGTTTCTTTGAAGTCATCCACTACCTCTGGCTCTTAGACTCTTTCTTCCTTTTATTCTATTTGGATCCCTGAGCCTTGAGGAGTGAGGTATGACATAGACATCCTGGGCAGAGCCGAGCATTTCAAAGTCTCTTCCTCACTTCATGTTGACAAGTTGTAAGTTTTCTTGTTAGTTACAGTCTACCACAAGAAGATGCTTTTCTGATGAGGGTTGGGTCATTAGGAATCTTTTTACTGATATATACATTCAACATATTATCAGTAGTAGGTATTCTCCTGGGACTCATGATTTATGTAGTCTCAGGTTCTTGATATCATTGACCTCATTGTTGGGTACGGGTCCCATCTTATGGAGTGGACTTGAAATTCCCATAACATTTGTGTCACAGTTGCACCACTACTCCACCACTCTTGCATTCTGTGAGCCTAAAAGATCACACACCAGGTAGATGCCCCCTTTTGCCATCCACATCAACTATACTTAAGTCGTTCTGACTCATGGTTGCAACTGAGGAGCAGAAAGCTAAATCTCAAGGTTTCCCTTGGGTAAGACAGGAGACCACAGCTCAGGGATACACAGAGATGACCTCTCTTAGACTCTACCTCTTTCAAGGTCTTACTATCTCTTAATATCTTCAGATTTGTCACCAAGCTTCCAAAATATCAATTTTCATTGGACAAAGTAAAACCAAAACACAGTTTTAAATTTCAATGTTTAATACATATAAATTTTTCCTTAAAAAGTTGTAAGTGTACATGAACAACAATCTTCTCTTCGCAATAAGAGTACCTGGAACTCATGTGTGAAAGTGAAGCACTTTTTTTTTCAAACTCTTCCAAAATGCTAGGATGCTAGGTAGTTGACTGAGCATAGAAAATGGGTTCTAAACAACAACACATCTCTCTCTCTCTCTCTCTCTCTCTCTCTCTGTGTGTGTGTGTGTGTGTGTGTGTGTGTGTCTTAATTTGTGTTTTATTTTTTGTTTGAGACAAAATTTCATTGTGTAGCCCTGTGTAGGGATAAGTCCCACCCCTTAGGGGGCATGTTCACCTCGGGCTAATGTTTACCTATAAATCTGGTGAGCATGCTAGCAGCGCTTGCTTCTGCTTTCCTGGTGTCCGCGGGAACAGTGGTTCTGTAAGTCTATTTCACCATTAAAGCTGTATATATTTTACAATCTGTCTGCATTCGTTTACGCCGTTACAGCCCTGGCTGGCCTAAAACATGCTATGTAGACTCACTCATGAACATTGTGCAAAAATACTAAATAAAATACTGGCAAATTGAATTCAAGAATACACAAGAAACATCAGACACCGTAATCAAGTTGTCTTTATCCCAGAAATGCAGGGATGGTTCAACATACAAAAATCTGTTGACGTATTCCATCATAAAAAGAAACTGAAAAGTAAAAACCACTTGATCATCTCATTAGATGACATCTACAGCATAACCCCCACATCTAAGTCTCAAGAAACATTGAGGAAAAGGAAACAGTAATATTGTAAGAGTCAGAAGACTAGGAAGTCTGCTGTGAGATGGTGTCTCCTAGAAATGCTAGGAAAGCCACATGCATGAAATGGCAACAATATAGTGACCTAAACAAGATCTGAACACTGACATCACCAATAGACATATGGATGGAAAAAAATCTCACAAGACTTCAACCCTAGATGATTATCTATAGCCAATTAATAACTGCTGAGAGAAAGAGTTCTTCTCTAAGGATGAGTCCCTTAATTGATTGTCCAAAACCAAGTGATCGGCCCTGAAAATATACAAACAAGCCACATTAAATGGACTAAGCAGATTATTTTCATATATTTCTGCTTATATATGTGTAACAATAATAATTTTAAAAAGACCATGTTAAAAAAAACATGTTATTGAGATGTGATGGTGACATGGGAGGAACTAGAGGGAGGAGAAGGAAGATGATATAATTTTATTTTATTTTTTTTCTGTTCTCTTTATTATTATTATATTTATAAAAAGAAAACAAACTATCTTTTTCATTTTACATACCAATTCCAGATCCCTCTCCCTCCTCTCTTCCCATTCCCTCCACCTACCTCCCCAACCCACACCAGATCCACTCCTCAGAGCAGGTAAGGCACACTGCTTTGGGGAATGTCCAAGGCCCTCCCTACTATATCTAGGGTGAGCAAGGTATCCATTCAAAGAGAATAGGTTCCAAAAAAGCCAGTACAATCAGTAAGGATAAATCCTGGTGCCACTACCAGTGGCCCTGCAGTCTCCCCTAGCCATACTACTGTCACTCACACCCAGAGGGACAAGTTTGGACCTATGCTGGTTCCCTCCCTGTCTGGCTGGAGTTGGTGAGCCCCCATTAGCTCAGGTAAGCTGTTCCAGTAGATGCGTCCATCATGGTATGGACCCCTCTGCTCACATTCTTACTCCTCCCAAACTTCAACTAGACTTTGGGAGCTAAGTCCAGTGCTATGATGCAGGTCTCTGCCTCTGTTTCCATCAGTTGCTGGATAAAGGTTGTATGGTGAAATTTAGGATGTTCATCAGTCTGATTACAGGGCAAGGCCAGTTCAGGCATGCTCTCCTCTATTGCTTAGGGTCTTAAAGAGGATCACCAATTACACATTACTAATACTAGGAGACTTCAACATGCCAGTCTCCCCAATGGGCAGTCCTACCAAGCACAAAACTAATGGTAATAAGAGAACTAACAGATGTCATGACTCAAATGGACTTAACAGACATCTCCAGAACATTCCAACAAAATACAAAAGAATATACCTTATTCTTTTTTTTTTCTAACTTCTTTTTTTATGTATTTTTTTATTGATAAAAGGAAAATAAAGAAAAGAAAGAAAAAAAAAACAAATTTCCACCTCCTCCCAGCCTCCCATTTCCCTCCCCCTCCTCCCATTCTTCTCCCCCTCCTCCCACCCCTCTCCCCTTCCCCCCACTTTTCTCCCCCTCCCTCTCCAGTCCAAAGAGCAGTCAGGGTTCCCTGCCCTGTGGTAAGTCCTAGGTCCTCCCCCCTCCGTCCATATCTAGGAAGGTGAACATCCAAACTGGCTAGGTTCCCACCAAGCCAGCACATTGCGTTGGATCAAAACCGCGTGCCACTGTCCTTGGCGTCTCATCAGCCCTCTAAGTTCGTCATGTTCAGAGAGTCCAGTTTTATCCCATGCTTTTTTTGGTAACAGTCCAGCTGGCCTTGGTGAGCTCCCAGTAGATCAGCTCCACTGTCTCAGTGGGTGGGTGCACCCCTCGTGGTCCCGACTTCTTTGCTCATGTTCTCCCTCCTTCTGCTCCTCCTTGGGACCTTGGGAGCTCTATCCAGTGTTCCAGTGTGGGTCTCTGTCTCTATCTCCATCCATCGCCAGATGAAAGTTCTAGGATGATATGCATGATATTCGTCAGTATTGCTCAAGGATAGGGTCATTTCAGGTTCCCTATCCTCAGCTGCCCAAGGAACTAACTGGGGGCCTCAGCTTGGGCACCTGGGATCCCCTCTAGGGTCAAGTCTCCTGCCCATCCTAAAGTGGGTCCTTTAACTAAGAAATGGGGTTCCGTGCTCCCCTATCCAACCTTCCTTTATCCCGATCCTCCTGTTTCCCCAAGTCCCCCCTCCTTTCCTTCTACCTTTTATCTCCCCATCTCCCCTTACCCCCATCCCACCCCACCCCCAACATCCCACTTTTCTCCCCGGCAATTTTGTATACTTCCCTTATCCAAGAGGATAACTATATGTTTTTCCTTGGGTTCACCTTCTTACTTAGCTTCTTTAGATTCGCCTATTGTAGACTCCGTGGCCCATATTTATGGCTAGAAACCAATTATGAGTGAGTACATCCCATGTTCATCTTTTTGGGTCTTGGATACCTCACTCAGGATAGTGTTTTCTATTTCCATCCATTTGCATGCAAAATTTGAGAAGTCATTGTTTTTTACCGCAGCGTAGTACTCTAATGTGTATATATTCCATACTTTCTTCATCCATTCTTCCATTGAAGGGCATCTAGGTTGTTTCCAGGTTCTGGCTATTACAAATAATACTGCTATGAACATAGTTGAACAAATGCTTTTGACATATGATAGAGCATCTCTTGGGTAAATTCCCAAGAGTGGTATTGCTGGGTCGAGGGGTAGGTTGATCCCGAATTTCCTGAGAAACCGAAACACTGACTTCCACAGTGGTTGCACAAGATTGCATTCCCACCAGCAATGGATGAGTGTACCCCTTCCTCCACAGCCTCTCCAACAAAGGCTATCCTTGGTGTTTTTGACTTTAGCCATTCTGACAGGTGTAAGATGATATCTCAAAGTTGTTTTGATTTGCATTTCCCTGATCGCTAAGGAGGTTGAGCATGACCTTAAGTGTCTTTTGGCCATTTGAACTTCTTCTGTTGAGAATTCTCTGTTCAGTTCAGTGCCCCACTTTTTAATTGGGTTAATTAGCCTTTTAAAGTCTAGTTTCTTGAGTTCTCTATGTATTTTGGAGATCAGACCTTTGTCTGTTGTGGGGTTGGTGAAGATCTTCTCCCAGTCAGTAGGTTGCCTTTGTATCTTAGTGACAGTGTCCTTTGCTTTACAGAAGCTTCTCAGTTTTAGTAGGTCCCATTTATTCAATGTTGCCCTTAATGTCTGTGCTTCTGGGGTTATACCTAAGAAGCGATCACCTGTGCCCATCTGTTGTAGGGTATTTCCCACTTTCTCTTCTATCAGGTTCAGTGTTATCGGGCTGATATTGAGGTCTTTAATCCATTTGGACTTGAGTTTTGTGCACGGTGATAGATATGGGTCTATTTTCATTCTTCTACAGGTTGACATCCAGTTGTGCCAGCACCATTTGTTGAAGATGCTTTCTTTCTTCCATTGTATACTTTTAGCTCCTTTATCGAAAATGAGGTATTCATAGGTTTGTGGGATTAAATCCGGGTCTTCTATACGATTCCATTGGTCGACTTCTCTGTTTTTATGCCAGTACCACCCTGTTTTCATTACTGTAGCTCTGTAATAGAGTTTGAAGTCAGGGATGGTAATGCCTCCAGACAATCCTTTATTGTATAGGATTGTTTTGGCTATCCTGGGTTTTTTGTTTTTCCATATTAAGTTGATTATTGTCCTCTCCAGATCTGTGAAGAATTTTGATGGGATCTTGATGGGGATTGCATTGAATCTATAAATTGCCTTTGGTAGAATTGCCATTTTTACTATGTTGATCCTCCCAATCCAAGAGCAAGGGATGTCCATCCATTTTTTGGTATCCTCATCAATTTCTTTCTTCAATGCCTTAAAGTTCTTATCAAATAGATCTTTCACTTCCTTGGTTAGATTTACCCCAAGATATTTTATGCTGTTTGTGGCTATCGTGAATGGAGAAGCTTCTCTGATTTCCCTCTCTGCTTCCATATCCTTTGTGTATAAGAGGGCGACTGATTTTTTGGAGTTGATCTTGTATCCTGCCACATTACTAAAGCTGTTTATCAGCTGTAAAATTTCTTTGGTGGAGTTTTGGGGGTCGCTTATGTACACTATCATATCATCTGCGAATAACGAAAGTTTAACTTCTTCCTTTCCAATTCGAATCCCCTTGATCCCATTATGTTGTCTTATTGCTATTGCTAGAACTTCCAGCACTATATTGAAGAGGTATGGTGAAAGTGGACAGCCTTGTCGTGTTCCTGAGTTAAGCAGGATGGCTTTGAGTTTCTCTCCGTTTAATTTGATGTTAGCTGTCGGTTTGCTGTATATAGCTTTTATTATATTTAGGTATGACCCTTGTATCCCTAATCTCTCCAAGACTTTTA
Organism: Microtus pennsylvanicus; assembly: GCF_037038515.1. Lineage (NCBI taxonomy): Eukaryota > Metazoa > Chordata > Mammalia > Rodentia > Cricetidae > Microtus > Microtus pennsylvanicus. The sequence continues at coordinate 90,604,626 of NC_134579.1, forward strand.
ACATAAATGGATGTTGAATTTTGTCAAATGCTTTTTCAGCATCTAATGAAATGATCATATGGTTTTTTTCTTTCAGTTTGTTTATATGCTGGATTACATTGATAGATTTTCGTATGTTGAACCAGCCCTGCATCTCAGGAATGAAGCCTACTTGATCATAATGGATAATTTTTCGGATGTGTTCTTGGATTCGGTTTGCCAGTATTTTGTTGAGGATTTTTGCGTCGATATTCATGAGTGAGATCGGCCTGTAATTCTCTTTCCTGGTTGGGTCTTTGTGTGGTTTTGGTATCAGAGTAACTGTAGCTTCATAAAAGGAATTTGGTAGTGACCCTTCTGTTTCTATATTGTGGAATACATTGAGGAGAATAGGAATTAGGTCTTCTTGGAAGTTCTGGTAGAATTCTGCATTGAACCCATCTGGCCCTGGGCTTTTTTTGGTAGGGAGGTTTTTGATAACAGCTTCTAATTCTTCGCGACTTACAGGTCTGTTTAGATTGTTCACCTGGTCCTGGTTTAATTTTGGTAAATGGTATTTATCTAAAAAAGTGTCCATTTCTTTTACATTTTCCAGTTTAGTGGCATACAGGCTTTTGTAGTAAGATCTAATGACTCTCTGAATTTCCTCTGTGTTTGTGGTTTTGTCCCCCTTTTCATTCCTGATCTTATTAATTTGCGTGTTCTCTCTCTGCCGTTTGATTAGTTTGGATAGGGGTTTATCAATCTTGTTGATTTTCTCCAGGAACCAGCTTTTTGTTTCATTGATTCTTTGGACTGTTTTCTGTGTTTCTATTTTGTTGATTTCAGCCCTCAGTTTGATTATTTCCAATCTTCTACTCCTCCTAGGTGAGTCTGCTTCTTTTTTTTCTAGAGCTTTCAGATGGGCTGTTAAGTCTTCAATATGTGCTTTCTCTGTTTTCTTTAAGTGGGCACTTAGTGCGATGAACTTTCCTCTTAGCACTGATTTCATAGTGTCCCATAAGTTTGAGTATGTTGTTTCTTTATTTTCATTGAATTCAAGGAAGACTTTAATTTCTTTCTTTATTTCTTCCTTAATCCAGGTATGGTTCAGTAGTTGACTGTTCAGTTTCCATGAGTTTGTAGGCTTTCTGGGGATAGCATTGTTGTTGAATTCTAACTTTAATCCATGGTGATCTGATAAGACGCAGGTGGTTAATGTTCTTCACATAGTCAACAGAAAACACTAACAACATATGAACCATGGGGAAAGACCTCAGCAAAGATCTGGAATGTACGGTATTGTCCTGGTCAAACTACACAACAGCCATGTGAACACAATTCACGGGGATGGGAGGGTAACTGAGCTTTGTTAACAGCCTAACCGGAAAGCAAACAAGCAACCATTTCTTCTACTTGTGTCCAGGATAAGAAATGTGAATCGTGGAACTTCTAGATCTTTCTTAGAAAGCGGCTTTAGAAGGGAGTCGGTAAGAGGGTGCAACTGCCCACAGCAGGGGACAGTCATGCACAAAGTCATGGGCTGAACAAACACTAAAAGCATCGACAGAACTGTCTCATTAGAAATACAAAGGCATAGATATAAATTGTACGGTATTAAAATCAGACCCACTATGTAAGCACTCATAGCGTATGTCACTTTTATCTTGCTATGAGAATAGCACAGATTCAAAATGCTCGCTGTTGACTTTAACCAAGAGCTACAGAACCCAGAAAACTCACTGCTGTCAGATCCAGCACATGCACTCCAACCTCCTTGGGGTATGCTCCTGTGAACCCAAAAATAACTAATCAATTCGGCAGAACAAAGTCCGAGGCTAGGACTGCGATCCACCTAGGGAACGAAGCCAGGCTGGATTCGTTAGAAAAGCAACAGGAAAGCTTTGAAAGTGCCTCCGGGTCAAGTCAAAATGAAGGTGGCCATCAGCTGGGAGTCCCATCAGCTCTGCAGAGCCCTGGATGGTTAGGTGTTATTCTTTGAAGAAGAGTCTGTGTTAAGCATGTACTAGGGGAAATCCACATCTGTTACTGTAGCCGATCTGAAGGTACTCTGAACGCCGCATGGTGCTCACAGCATGGAGCTGGTCACGCTCACAGCTGATGCATCTCCAAGAAGTTCTTCATGAAGGCAGCCAGCTTCTCAACATCTTCAATGGTGACAGCATTATACAGAGAGGCACGGATGCCTCCCACTGACCTGTGCCCCTTCAAGGAGATCATGTTGAGTTCCACTGCCTTATCAAGAAACCGCTTCTCTAAAGCTTCATCTCCTTTGGCATTGCCAATGCGAAATGGAATATTCATCCTGCTTCTATTCTGGCGCTCCACTGGACATACATAAAATCCTTGAGAATTGTCAATTATCTCATAAATCATTCGGGATTTGATGGCGCTGAGCTTCTCCATGGCTGCGGCTCCACCATTGTTCTTGATCCATTCCAGGACCATGCCCATGACGTAGATGCTGAAACACGGAGGTGTGTTATACAAAGAGTTGTTGCCAGCCTGCACTTTGTATTCAAGGACTGAAGGACACTCTCTGAGGGCGAACCCCAGCAGGTCATCACGGACGATCACCACCGTCACCCCAGCAGAGCCAACATTCTTTTGAGCACCAGCAAAAATCACACCAAACTTGGAAACGTCCACTGGCCTGGATAAGAAGTTTGAGGACATGTCACAGACCAGCACGGCTCCCTTGACGTCAGGTATGAAGTCGAACTCCACCCCGTGCACAGTCTCGTTTGCACAGAAGTACACGTAGGAGGCGTCCGGGTTGAGGTTCCAGGTGCTTGGGTCTGGAATCTTTGTATAACTTCCGAGTTTAGGGTGGACGACATTCACAGTCCCAAACTTCTTGGCTTCTTCTGCAGCCTTAGCTGACCAAGCTCCGGTCACCACGTAGTCAGCACACCTTCCAGCTTTCAGGCCAATCAGATTTAAGGGGACAGCACTGAACTGGCCAGACCCACCTCCTTGCACAAAGATCACCTTGTAGTTGTTGGGAACATCTAGTAATTCCCTCACAAGATTCTCTGTGTTGTTAATAATCTTGGCAAAATCTGATGACCTGTGACTCATTTCAAGCACACTGATGCCGAGTCCTTTGTAGTCTAGTAGCTGCTTCTGTATCTCTAACAACACCGAGTGTGGCAGCTTGGCAGGCCCGGGCCCAAAGTTAACCACTTGCTTGGCGGCGTCCATGGTGCTGAGGCGACAACGGGGGAAGTCAATATACCTTATTCTTACCACCTCGTGAAGTCTTGCCTAGAATTGACCACATACTCAGTAACAAACCTCAACAAATACAAAAATTGGAATAAACCAATGTATCTTATCAGATCACCATGGTTTAAAACTAGAAGTCAACAACAGTACTAATTCCATAAAAACCACAAACACATGGAAATTAAACAATGCTCACCTGAATCATCAATGGGTCAAGGAAGAAAAAAGGGGGTAAATTAAAGACTTCCTAAAATTCAATGAAAATGACCACACAAGATACCCAACTTTATGGGATACAATGAAAGCAGTGTTAAGAGGCAAGTTCAGGGCTGGAGAGATGGCTCAGAGGCTAAGAGCACTGACTGCTCTTCCAGAGGTCATGAGTTCAATTCCCAGCAACCACATGATGGCTCACAACCATCTGTAATGAGATCTGGTGCCCTCTTCTGGTGTGTGTGAAGCAGAATGTTGTACACATAATAAATAAATAAATTAAAAAAAAAAAGAGTGCTTACTGCTTTTGAAGAGGACCTGGGTTTTTCCCCCAGCACCTCTATCATGGCTCAAAACCTTAAAAAAAAAAAAAAAGAGGCAAGTTCATAGCACTAAATGCTTATGGAAAAAGCTAGAAAACCCCCACACTAGTGAATTAAGAGAACATTTGAAAACTTTAGAACAAAAGGAAGCAAACTCACCTAAGAGAACTAGATGGCAGGTAATAATCAAATTGAGAGCTGAAATCAACAAAATAGAAACAAAGAAAATAATACAAAGAATCAATGAGAGAAAGAGTTGGTTCTTTGAGAAAATCAACAAAATAGACAAACCTTTATCCAAACTAATCAAAAGGCAGAGTCAGAATATTCAAATTAAAAAAAATCAGAAATGAAAAGGGGGACATAACAACAGACATGGAGGGAATACAGAGAATCATCAGGTCATATTTTGAAAACCTGTACTTCACAAAATTGGAAAACTTAAAGGAAATGGACAAATTTCTGGGTAATTATCACTTACCAAAATTAAATCAAGACAAGATAAGCAAATTAAACAGACCTATAACTGCTGAAGAAATAGAAACAGTCATTAAAAGTCTCCCAACCAAAAAAGCCCATGACCTGATAGCTTCAGCTCAGAATTCTACAAGACTTTCAATGAAGAACTAATATCAATACTCCTCAAATTATTTCACACAATAGAAACAGAAGGAACATTGCCAAACTCTTTTATGAGGCTACAATTACCCTGATACCCAAACCACAGAAAGACATTACTAAGAAAGAGAATTATAGACCCATCTCACTCATGAACATTGATGCAAAAATACTAAATAAAATACTGGCAAATCAAATCCAAGAACACATCAGAAAAATCATCCACCCTGATCAAGTCAGCTTCACCACAGAATATCAGAGATGGTTCAGCATATGAAAATCTGCCAACATAACCCACCATATAAACAAGCTGATTTAAATTTGGTAAATGGTATTTATCTAAAAACAAGTCCATTTCTTTTACATTTTCCAACTTTGTGGCATATAAGCTTTTGAAGTAAGATCTAATGATGCTCTGAATTTCCTCAGTGTCTGTTGTTATGTCCCCCTTTCATTTCTGGTGGGTGATTTATCCAGAGTCTTTCTTCTTTCTCAGTGCTCCAGGAACTCTTGGATCATGGTGGGCCTGGAGGATTTGGGAGATCCTAAGTGATAAATAGGACCAGAGTAATGAGAAAGAAATGAGTGTCAGAAACACCTCAGTGTGGGGAGAAGTTAAAAGAGGCAAGCAGTATCAAAAGGTTGTTGATTGGCATAAGCAGTCATTTACACTTCTCAGGTTAATTCTTTTCCATTTCTATTTTACAGGCATGAAGACACAAGTCTAGGAATACCAGAGACCATATACATTTGCTATTCTTCATGCCAAATCTTTATATCTGATCTTGTTAATTTGCATGTTCTCTCTCTTCCTTTTGATTAGTTTTGGATAAAGGTTTGTCAATCTTGTTGACTTTGGCAAAGAACCAGATCTTTGTTTCATTGATTCTTTGGATTGTTTTCTGTGTTTCTATTTTGTTGATTTGAGCCCTCAGTTTGATTGTTTCCTGTCTTCTACTACTCCTGGGTAAGTCTGCTTATTTTTTTCTAGAGTTTTCAGCTGTGCTGTTAAGTCTCTAATGTGAGCTTTCTCCATTTTTTTTAATGTTGGCACTTAGTGTTATGAACTTTCCTCTTAGCACTAGTTTCATAGTGTCCCATAGTTTGGGTATATTGTGTCTTTATTTTCATTGAATTCAAGGAAGACCTTAATTTCTTTATTTTTTCCCTGACCCAGTGGTGGTTCAGTAGTTGACTTTTCAGTTTCCATGAGTATGTAGGCTTTCTGGGGGTAGAATTATTGTTAAATTCTAACTTTATTCTATGGTGATCCAATAAGACACAGTACTTTTTTATAACCGTGGAAGTTTGCTTTGTTACTGAGTATGTGGTCAATTTTCGAGAAGGTTCCATGAGATACTGAGAAGAAGGTATATTCTTTTCTATTTGGGTGGAATATTCTATAGATGTCTGTTAAGTCCATTTGATTCATTACCTCCATTAATTCTCTTATTTCTCTTTTAGGTTTCTGTCTGATTGACCTGTCCATTGGTGAGAGAGGAGTGTTGAAGTCTCCTACTATTAGAGTGTGGGGTTTGATGTATGCCTTGAGTTCTAATAATGTTTCTTTTACATAAGTGGTTGCTTTTATATTAGGAGCATAGATATGTATGCATTGAGTTCTAATAATGTTTCTTTTACATAAGTGGGTGCTTTTATATTATGGGCATAGATATTCAGGATTGAGACTTCATCCTGATGAATTGTTCCTGTTATGAGTATAAAGTGTCCATCTCCATCTCTTCTGATTGATTTTAGTTTTTAGTCAATTTTGTTAGATATTAGTATAGCCACACCTGCTTGTTTCTTAGGTCCATTTGATCAAAAAAACTTTTCCCAACCCTTTACTCTGAGTAAATGTCTGTATTTGTAGTTGAGGTGTGTTTCTTGTAAACACCAGATGTTGGATCCTGTTTTCACATCCAATCTTAGCCTGTGCGTTTTTATAGGTGAATTGAGTCCATTGATATTAAGTGATATTAATGACCAGTGGTTGTTAACTCCAGTCACTTTTTTAATAGTAGGGTTTGTGTGTTTCCCTTCTTTGAGTTGTGCTGGTGAAGGGTCACTAGATGTCTGAGCTATTGTGGGCATTGTTAGATTCCTTGGGTTGTGATTTTCCTTCTATTACTTTCTGTAAGGCTGGATTTGTGGCTACGTGTTGTTTAAATTTGTTTTTATCCTGGAATATTTTGTTTTCTCCATTGATGGTGAATGAAAGCTTGGCTGGGTATAGTAGTCTGGGCTTGCATCCATGGTCTCCTAGTTTTTGCAGTACATCTATCCAGGACCTTCTGGCTTTCATGGTTTCCATAGAGAAGTCAGGTGTAAGTCTGATAGGTTTACCTTTATAAGTTACTCGACATTTTTCCATTGTAGTTCTTAATATTCTTTCTTTATTCTGTATGTTTTGTGTTTTGATTATTATATGGCGAGGGGATTTTTTTGATCCAGTCTATTCAGTGTTCTGTATGCTTCTTGAACCTTCATAAGAATATCCTTCTTTAGGTTGGGAAAGTTTTCTTCTATAATTTTGTTGAATATATTTTCTGGTCCTTTGAGCTGTAATTCTTCTTCTTCTTCTACCCCTATTATTCTTAGGTTTGGTCTTTTAATTGTGTCCCAGATTTTCTGGATGTTTTGTGATGAAAATTTGTTGGATTTGCTGTTTTCTTTGATCTGTGCATTTATTTTCTCTACAGTGTCTTCAGCATCTGAGATTCTTTCTTCTATCTCTTGTATTCTGTTGCTTATGCTTGTCTCTGTAGTCTCTGTTTGTTTACCTAGATTTTCCATATCTAGCCGTCCCTCAGTTTGTGTTTTCTTCATTGCCTCCCTTTTATTTTTCAAGTCTTGAACTGTTTCCATTATCTGTTTGATTGTTTGTTCTTGGTTTCCTAGGGTATCTGTTAGGGATTTACTCATTTCTTCAAACTTTTTGTTATTCTTCTCATCCATTTCTTTAAGGGAGTTTTTCATATCCTGTTTAAGGGACTCTATCACTTTCATAATGTCTATTTTTTCTCCTTTTTCTGGATTAGGGTGTTCAAGTCTTCCTGTTGTATGTTCGCTGGGTTCTGGTGTTATCATGTTGTTTTTCAGATTGTTGGAGGAATTCTTGCATTGGTGCCTGCCAGTCTCTTCCTTCCAATGCTCTCCGATGGATCTTCGTGTACAGGATCAGGGCCACTTGCTAGCCAGGACCTAGCTTGCTGTGTGCAGACTTAGTGAAACAAAGGAACTCCTGCCCAGTTGCACTCACCACCCTGTTACAGCCCCAAAACATGCTGAGCTGGGGGATCTTATGACCCCTAAGAAGGGAAAGGGTGCCTGGGAGCAAGCTGGGATGAGATAGGAAGAGAGAGGTAGTAGCCAGGGAGAGAAGCCCCTGCAGAATGACCCGAAATGTCATGTCTTAAACTATTTTTTTCACTTGTTTGATTGGTTTTCTTGAGTTTCTTTAAGAGATTTATTGATTTCTTTCAATTATCTTTTTGTCTTTTCCTCCATTTATTTAATGGAGATTTACATATCCTCTTTAAGGGCCTCTATCATTTTCATAAAGTTATTTTTAAGGTCATTTTCTTCTGCTTCATCTCTGTTGGAATGTTCAGGTCTTGCTGTTGTAGAACCACTATTTTCTGGTATTGCCGTATTGTGTTTTATGTTGTTGAATATATTCTTACACTGAGTTCTAACCATCTATTCCTCCAGTTGTTGTTGGTGAGGCTTTTGGCTCCAATGGTCACTCTTCTTCCAGTGTAGACAGGGCCTGTAGCTCTGGTGGCTGATGATGCAGCAGAAGATGGTTGGAATTGGCGGGAAAGATGTTTCTGCCTGGTTGCTGCGGATTGCAATAGGTGGAGGTGAGGCACAGGATATGTCCCTGGGGGATAGGCATGAGAGCACAGGACTCATAAACTCACCTCTTCCTCCAGGTGTAGGTGAGGCCTATGCCCCTTCTTTTTTTTTAACTGGGAAAATTCCTTTTTATGTTTCTTTTCTTTTCCTCTTTTCTACCAGGAAGAATCCTTTTTTAATTTCTCTCTTTTTTTTTTGTCTCTAGAGTTTGTCCATTTGTATACTTAATTCTTACAGCTGTGCAGCTGGTGTTTCAACCTTTTGCATCTCTAAGTCCTTTTCACCTAAAGAAGGAAAAGGAGGTTTATCTGCATTATCTGGACCCTCATCACTTTCTTCTTCCTCTGAAACAACATTCCTGTTTTCCTGTGAAGAAACAGTCTCTGCTGACTGACAATTGCTAGCATGAATGTTTTCCTATTTACTTCCCCAATTCTACTTAACATGAAGTTTTCTGTGATTCCTCACTCTGCAGTGGATCCAGAGCATTTGAGATCAAATTACATAAAGAGCAAATCTTGACTCCTCTCTGGGATGTATAGGCTCCTCTCTCAGATGAACTCATTAGGTTCTCAACACTGGCTTCCATACCACTAGTTTTCATTGAACATAGGAAGTTGCATGAGACCAATAGCAATGTTTGTTAACTAATACCAAAAGTTCTGTAAACTGTTTTTCTCTCACATTCACTCCATTTCCTTTTAACAAACACTAAAATACCAGCATATTGCTACTCCTGAGATGGGGAAATCCCCAAGTCCTGATCCTATCCTGAAGACCTGCCTGTTCTGAGCATACTGTACCTGCAGTGTCCATACCTCTCTCATCTATGAACCCACAACACTGAGCACCAAATGTTGGTGCTTCCTATTGTGTGGGATGTTCAAAGGAAAGAAACCCCAGAATTTAATTTGGGGCTCTCTGGCAGCAGTGAGGAACAGTTTCTGTGAACTGAACCTCAAACCTCTGTTTAGAAGCATAGTTATTGATTCTACACAAAGGTTGTGTTTGGGGTGCAACAAGTTCTTCATGCCAAAATCCCATTGAGCTATACTATAGGTTCCCCCCCCCAAAAAATCATTACACCCATGCAGTTTCAGTCCTAATTGTGCATTGTTTGTGGTACTCAATAATTCAAGTCCTCCAAGTGTGCCTGGATAGTCTTGTGACTAAAGTCATGCAACAGATGGAACCACCCTCTTTGGGAAAACAACTCTATAAATCACAGAAAATAATCACTGTTCTCTAGTATGATTTCTTCAAGGTCTAGGAACCTTCAATAAACAACTAATACATTCTGCTATTACCCTACATACAGTAAGAAACAAACATCCTTTTTATTCTAATGTTTAGCCGAGATACAATATCTCTACAAGATTCCCACTATGAACTATTATGCCTTTAAGTGACTCATTGTGTCTTCAATGACATCACCTGTCACTTTACAAAAACTCCATGTGATTAGACTCCCTAGGTTGGACTGGGACTTCCTGTGACAACATGTTGTATAACCAGAGTGAGGGTCATGTAACATTGGGATCAAAGTCCAAATTTTGGTCTCTCACTTCAGAACCTGGCTTGATTTAATCAGCTGTCTTCCCAACACAGGTTGTTTGATGGTCAAACACCTGTGTTAGCTATCATGGACACTGAGATGATTAAAAAATGTACTAGTGAAGGAATGCTATTCTGTGTTTGCAAACCGACAGGAAGGTAACTTTAATTTAAAAAATTTAAAAAATTACTTTTGTTATTTTTATTTATCTTTATAGATGTATATCTTTATGAGTGAATGTCATATGTATGTAGGTTCATGTGGAGACCAGAAAAGGGGTTGAGAGCCCCTGGAGCTTGTGTACCAAGCAAATGGAGGGGCCTGATATGGGTGTTGGGAACTGATTAACAAGCACCCTTAACTGTTGAACTATCACCCAAGCTTCCCCATTTAATAATACAAATCATTATATTTTAATCATTGGATTTATTTTTTTTTGATTGTTTTGGATTTTCAGAGACAGGGTTTCTCTGTGTAGCCCTGACTGTCCTGGAACTCACTCTGTAGACCAGGCTGTCCTTGAACTCATAGAGATTTGCCTTCATTTGCCTCCTGAGTGTTGGGATTAAGTACATGAACTGCCACCTCCTCACTACTTACTAAATTTAAAAAGAAAATAAATATAGATTCATGTGGCTTCCACAATAATGTACAAGCAGGGTCTAGACATTCATTTTGCTAATTAGGAAGTGTAAATGTACTATATTATTGTGATCCAGTTTTAAATGGACACTGTTGTCATCTAGATTGTGTTTACATTTCCTATTCACAGGTCCTTTCTTGTGTCTGTGTACAGTTTATCACAGGTCTAGATTTGTGTGTTGATGAACACTCAGAATACAGAGCTGCCCCTTAACCTGCATAAAAACTAAGAAAAAATGATGTGGGTTTTCCCTCTGTATGCTGTGATTACCTTTAATGAGTACAGAAACTGCTTTGGACATATTGCAGGGCAGAAGTTAGGTAGGTGGGGAAAACTAAACTGAATGCTGGGAGAAAGAAGGAGGAGTCAGACGAGAAGCCATATAGCCCTGCCAGAGAGAGACACTGGTTGGAATCTTGCCAGGAAGCCACAGCCACATGGCCATACACAAATTACTAGAAATGGGTTAAATTTATATGTAAGAGTTAGCCAATAGGAAGTTAGAGCAGTGATTTAATAAACATAGTTTCTGTGTGATTATTTTGGGGTTAAGCAGCCAGAAAGCAACAAGAAACTTTCCTGCAACAGAAAAAAAGATTTCTATCATATTATTCTTAAACAAACAAACAACACTTGAACCAAAGAAACCAGGGGCTAGAGAGATGGCTTAGTGGCTGAAAGCTCTAAAAGAGGATGTGGGATTGATTGCCTACCTCTACAACCACCTATGACTCCTGCTGTAGAAGATCCAACTCCCTCCTCTGACCTATTGCACTGCACAAACATGTGCATACGTTCATACACACACACATACATAGATAACACACATACATACCATACTAAAATAAATCTTGAAAAACTCAAACATCAAATCCTCTGGACTAGGGAGATGGCTCGGTGGTTAAAGGACCTGAGTTTGCATCCCCAGAATCCACACAAAAGCTGGGCATAGGAGCAGCCATGTGTTACTTCAACACTGTGTTTGGGAACAGGTAGATCCTTGGGTCTTGCTGGCTAAATTATCAAGACAAACCAGAGCCTTCTAGTTTCAATTACACCCTGCCACAGGAAAATGCAGTAGAGGATTATAGAGGAAGATGCCAGACCCCTGGTCTCCAAATGAGTATGCACACCAGCGCTCTAGTCTACACACACACAAATACACAAACACATACACCATATCAAGACATACATTTTTACATTGCTTATGTTATAAATACAGAACTGGATAACTTATATGATGTAAAATTAGCTTTCTATACCCAAGTCATTTGCCATATGCATAGCACTGGAAAATCTTTTATTTCTATTTCCCATCTTCTCCCCCACCTATGGAACTAATTTTCCAGTCACAGAGATATGCATTTAGAAAGATCCTGGAATAAAAAAGTTTGAAAGCTAAGCAGACATCCCAGTAAGCACTTAATTTTGGGGGGGGTGAGTTTAAGGCAGTGTTTCTCTGTGTAGCTTTGGAGCCTGTTGAAATAACCAAGCTAGCTAAAGATAAAACAATTATGTTTCATTTATTGTAAAAGAAAAACTCATGAAACAGAAAAAAAGAAATTCTAGCACAGCAATGTCCCATGGGGAAAGGTGCAGAGAGAGGGCACCCTATTATCCAACCATGTTTTTAAAGAGAAAATATGGAGTCCAAAACTAATTCCCAGAATCAAATATAATGATGTAGGAGGGAAATCATATAAGTCTTCTATGACCTCATACATTGTATAGTAAAAAGGCTATTGAAACCCTGAATGGTTAAGTTGTCTGCAATCTTTCCCCTTTAAATTATAAATTTATAATTAATATTTTTGATATTAAATCTTACTTTTGATTTAGTTGGGGAAGGTGCAATAACTGTTACCTGCCAGTAGGTGTCACGAAGCACTTGGAGACATGTGGCTGGTCTGAATCTGATTTAAGAGTTAAATGCTATGCAAATGGGTGGAAATAGAGAACACTATCCTGAATGAGGTAACCCAGACCCAAAAAGATGAATATGGTATGTACTCACTTATTAGTGGATTCTAGTCATAAATAAAGGACATTGAGCTTATAATACATGATCCCAGAGAAGTTAAATATGAAGGTGAACCCCAAAAAACCATGTAGTTATTCTCCTGGATATTGGAAGTATACAAGATTTCCAGGCAAGGGTTGAGAGCTTGGGAGTGAAGGTGGGACAGGGATAAGGCGAGACGGAGTGAGAGAACTGAGAAGGGGAGGGTGGGGAGAGCTTGGGGGAATGGGACAATTGGGATGGAGGAGGAGTGGATATGGGAGCAGGGAATTATATATCTTAATTAAGGGAGCCATTTTAGGGTTGGCAAGAGACTGGACTCTAGAGGGGTTCCCAGGTGTCCAAGGAGATGTCTCCAGCTTGTTCTTTGAGCAGCTGAGGAGAGGGTTGATGGAGGTGGGTCTTGTATCTTTTCTGTTGTTTTCATTGTTTAACTAATAAAGAAAACTGCTTGGCCTGATAGGACAGAAAATTAGGTAGGTGGAGTAGACAGAACAGAATGCTGGGAGAAAGAAGCAGTTGCCATGATTCTCCCACCCAACACAGCCGCAGGTTAAGATCTTCTCTGGTAAGCCACCTCAGGGGGTACACAGATTATTAGAAATGGGTTAGATCAATATGTAAGAGCTAGCCAATAAGAGGCTGGAACTAATGGGCCAGGCAGTGTTTAAAAGAACACAGTTTCCTTGTAATTATTTTGGGGCATAAGCTAACCATGTGGGCAGCCGGGTGCCGGGGACGCAGCCCCGCCACTCGTATTACAACAGAATGGCACCCAGATGTGATGGACTAAAGCCACTTAAAAACCTGAAAAGGCTTTTAAAAAAAGGGGGGGGGGAGAGTTTAACACAGCTTTTGGCTGTTTGTGGGTGGGTTGCTGCAAAGAAATTTTCCTGACTCATCAGCAGGAAAAAACTGGCTGTTTTAAAATGCCAGCTTTCTGGGCTGTGCCGCCATTGCAATCTCTGTCTGGCTCCTGCGGGAGACAGAGCTTTTGAATGGAGCATTTGGAGTAAAGTGCTACAGCTTGTTTGATGGCAATGTGGACTGCTGTGTGCCTGGAACTGTGTGTGGCTCGGGCACCAAATGGCTCTAAGGCAGGAGCAACTGCTCCGTGCTGAACTGTGCTGGTCTCAGGCAGAAACTACCATAATTACCATAATAACAGCGCAGTTAAGATTCAGACTGGTCAAGACACAGGTGGTACCATATTACCTGTACATGGTGCAACTTGAGTTTTTAAGAAGTGCTTAACATTTTAAGAAATGCTCCTGGATAGTAAAAAAATTACAGATTCACAATAGGACAGATTCAGACATAAAAGACACAGTGTTGGATGAGTGTACGTAGGCTTGGGAGAAAGAAGAAAAAGAATAAAGTTAATGCCTTTAAAAAGGGGGGGTAAAGTCTTTAAAGAGACAAAATAAAGTGATAGAGTAAAAATAAGCCACGCAAAAATGGAAAATTCACAGAGAATCTGGATTATGTACATTGTATTTTCTTTAAAATTTTGGACTGTGAAGGAGCTAAGTACAGAAAGACACTTCATTATATGGGCTGCCAAGCTAAACCAGAATGGATATAAGGGTATTATGATTTCAGAATTTGGGTCTAAGGATATGATGCTTTGTAGAGGGTCTTCTTTTGTTTTCACAGAGGATGAGACCCTGTGGATCACTTCTATCCCAATATGGTATGATAAATCACGCCCTCCTGAAAGGTTGCTGTGAACACCCTCAAAAAATTACTTGCTCAACTGCCAACTGAGATGAACCTAACAGACAGGTTATCCCATAAAAGACCTGAATAACAGTGCCCCCATTCAGCAGGAAGCAGTTTGGAGGAAAAAAACTACGCCCATGTTCCCAAATATTGTTTATAAATGTTCTTTTACATTTAAAGGGGGAAATGATATAGGTATGAATAATTTGCATTGGTATGGATTTTAAGGTCAATTTTGTTATATGTATATGTAGTTCTGATCTTGATTAAGGTATTGTGATTATGTAGTTCATTTAAAAATGTAATGTATATAGGTTGTTCATGGATAATCATCTATAATAGTCAAATTTGTAGTCATGTTAGTTAGATTTTCTAGATATATAGAGATATATTTCAGTTAGATAGGCATTCTTCATATCTTTCAAAGACTACAGAATATGGCATTTTAAATGTTTTAATAACTTGGGGCTTTTCATGACAATGAGACATGTCTGCTCCTGGCAGCACCAATCTACTTCAAGAAGAAGATGGGCATCGAAGAGGCTCCTTATGGAGTTGGTTAGCCATTTGAGCAAGAAACTGCTCTTGCCTGGACTGTTGCATAAACTGGACACAAAGAACCCGCAGAAAGAGGACTGCTGAACTTGCCTAAAGGTGAGATGGTCTTTCAGGGTTCCTGATTCATGAAAAAGTCTGCAAGACATTCTGCAGGACACACCAGAAAATGATTGAACTGTCTTTGAAATTTCCTGCTTCATGGAAGAGTCTGCTGGATACTATGGGCCTGTAGGCTGAAGATGGATGCCCCAACGGTACAAAAGAACTCTGGTTGACTGTCCAGACAGCAAGATGTCTCTGTCATTTCTAGAGCTTTGAACTTCTTGTTTGCTTAGTAATATTATATCCTTCTGGAGTCTTTGATGGAGTTGGAGAATGGTTAGTTATAGTTTTCCTTAGTTATGATAAAAGATAAAATAGATATAAATATTGTAACTGTAATTCTTTCTTGATAACTGTTTTGTTATATGTAATTTTACTATGTTAAAGTTAAAGCGTTTCTTTTTTGTTTAAACAGAAAAAGGGGAAATTATGGAGACGGGTCTTGTATCTTATCTGTTGCTTTCATTGGTTAACTAATAAAGAAAACTGCTTGGCCTGATAGGACAGAAAATTAGGTAGGTGGAGTAGACAGAACAGAATGCTGGGAGAAAGAAGCCAAGTCAAGCAGATGCCATGATTCTCCCACCCAACACAGCCACAGGTTAAGATCTTCTCTGGTAAGCCACCTCATGGGCTACACAGATTATTAGAAATGGGTTAGATCAATATGTAAGAGCTAGCCAATAAGAGGCTGGAACTAATGGGCCAGGCAGTGTTTAAAAGAATACAGTTTCCTTGTAATTATTTTGGGGCATAAGCTAACCATGTGGGCAGCTGGGTGCCGGGGACGCAGCCCCGCCACTCGTATTACAACAGAGGGTGTCTGAACTGGCCCTATACTATAGCCACTCTGATGAATATCTTACCTATCACCATAGAACCTTCATCTGGCAATAGATGAAGCTTGAAACAAAAACCCACACTGGAGCACTGGATTGAGCTTCCAAGGTCCAAATGAGGAGCAGAAGGAGAGAGAACACGAGCAAGGAAGTCAGGGCCATGAGGGGTATGCTCATCCACTGTGACGGTGGGGTCGATCTAATGGGAACTCACCAAGGCCAGCTAGACTGGGACTGATGGAGCATGTGATCAAACCGGACTCTCTGAATGTGACTGACATGGAGTGCTGACTGAGAAGCCAAGGACAAAGGCACTGGGTTTTGATTCTACTCCATGTACTGGCTTTGTGGGAACCTAGTCTGTTTGGATCCTCAACTTCCTAGACCTGGATGGAAGGGGGGAGGACCTTGGACTTCCCACAGGGCAGGGAACCCTGACTGCTCTTTGGATTGAAGAAAAATGGGAAGAGGGAATGTGGGGAAGGGGAGAGAAATGGGAGGAGGTGAAAATTTGTAATAATAATAATAATAATAAAAAGAAAAAGTTAAATGTTAAAAGATATGCTCAGATTAGAAACAGTTATTTAATATAAATCACAGACTGTGTGTTCCGCAGTAGTCCCTGGTTGGTCAGCAGCTACAGGAGCACAGGAATAACAATATTACAGAGGCACCTGGGAATGCCCGTGTTCCACCTGATCAGGAGGAGGGGCCTTGAAGCTGCTCTGAGAAAATATAAAGAACTGCGGTCAATCTGTAGTAAGAAAGGCCATTGCATGACAATTCATATCGAAATGAGCTGCTGGTTCTGTGCACAGGCCACAGCTGAGGACAGACCCGCTCCAAGCCTGGCAGGCACTCAGGGCCAGGAATTCTATATCCAAATACACTGGGCACCAAGTGTTGAAATAACCAGACTATCTAAGGATAAAACAATTGTATTTTATTTATTATAGGAGGGAAACTCATTAAACAGGAAACAGGAAATCTAAGCACAACAATATCCCATGGGTAAAGATGCAGAGAAAAACCTGGAGATGCACACGTTTTACCCTGGGTCCCAGTGAAACCACACCTTAACTAAGACCCACCTCTTAAAGATGATTGGCTAACAAGGTTCCCCATCAGATGCCTGTCCTGGGACTCACTCTGTAGACCACAAAGATCCTCTTGAACTCACAAAGATCCTCTTTCCTCTGCCACCTGAGGCCTGGGATTAAAGGTGCGCACCACCACTTTCCGGTGAGCACCTGATTCTTATAGGTTGTGAAGAAATTCTGACTTTTTTTGCATCTGGTATGAGGCTTGATCCATAGTACACAGTCAGCAACTAATTGTTATACATCATTATCCACCTCTACACTTTGCAACCACAGAAAGATCTGGAGTTCAGAGAGCAATATTTGTAATTTATTTTTGGTCTCTAAGATTTTGGCCCAGTGGGGATAATGAGTAAAGTCATCTCTGTATCTAATGATGAGTGGAAGAGAATTCGAGCCTTGCTGTCTGCCACCTTCACCAATGGAAAACTCAAAGAGGTGACTAAAAGGACTGTTAGTTGAAATGTTTGTGTGACTTGAGTCTCCACACCTAACAACCATGGGTGCCTTTGTGTTTTGTGCTTAGATGTTCCCCATCGTTGAACAGTGCAGAGATATTTTGGTAAAATACTTGAGAAGAGAGGCAGAAAAAGGCAAGCCTCTCACCATGAAAGAGTGAGTAGTGGTACATCCACTGTGATTCTGGGAGAGGAAGGGCAGCTGGGGCAGAAGGTTCATCCTTCTGAGTATCTCACATGTACAGCTGCTCCTTCTTCCCTTTTAGACACAGGGTGACAAATGTACAGTTGAGAAAGAAACACAAGTGTGCCAAGCTCACAAGGGTAGAGGATGAACAGGAGGGAAAGGGGCTGGGTCAATACTGAGGTGAGGTGGTTTACCCTGTCTTGGCCAAGAATGTGAATATTTTAGGCTTCTTGCTACATGTGTTAAATTTCCATGTCTCTCTCTCCTCAGAGTGTTTGGAGCCTACAGCATGGATGTGATCACAAGCACAGCATTTGGTGTGAGCGTCGATTCTTCCTACAACCCAAAGGACCCTTTCGTGGAAAAAACATGAAGCACTTAAGATTTGAATTTTTGATCTGTTATTCATGTCAGTAGGTATGAATGATGGTTCTTATCTATCCCTTTTGATCCAGTGCTCTTGTCTGTGGCCATGTTTCCCAGTTCTTTCTTCTCTTCCACACTTACCAAAACTAGCAGCTCTATTGGTACATAATTCACCTGACATACAATTCACTATCTTATTGGATTGTACTTAAGGGCACTATCCAATATGTTTTTAGTGCATTCAAAGATATGTATGCCCTTACAAACTTAATTTTTCTTTTAGAGAGGGTCTCACTATGTAGCTCTAACTGGCCTGGAAGTTGCTGTGTAGACCAGACTGGCCTTGAACTCACAGTGATCTCTCTACTTCTGCATCCGGAGTGCTGAGATTAAAGGTGTAAGCCACCATTCCTGGCTTTGATTTGGAATTTTTTTATTTATCCTCTGATGATATCATATAGGTATACAATCTAACTTAATTATAAGCACCCCTAACTCTCACCTCTCACTTGCCTCAGACACCCCAACATATCTTCCTCTCAACTTGTGTCCCTCTAACTTTTCTGTCACCTAGTGAGTCCAAAAGTTCTGCCACCGAATATAACTGGCGTGATCTCATGCAGATAATCCATGATGATGACTCAACAGTCAATTATCTCAGCATTTTGATCACTCAGGACTCTGCACTGACTGATGACCCACATGGCCCATTACCAATGTCAACTGCAGAATACTTTGTTCTAGGCATGTTACACATTTGAAGCATTGTGCTTCAAGCAACCTTGACTTAAGCAACAACCAGTTCGCTTTCTGTATATTTACAAATTCTGGGTATTTCACATCAGTGGGATCATAGACCATGTCATCTCTGTGTCAGGCATCTGTCACTCAGCATACCATTAAAGGAAGGAAGTATCACTGTCTTCGGTGTCTATGAAGAAATGATTTTAGTATTAATGAAGTTAGTATTACATGTTTGCTATAATTTTGCTGCTATGAGAATTTGCATACAAGATTGTATTTGAATATTTGTTTTTGGGGGGTTATATGTTCAGAATTGTTGTTCCTGAGTTACAAAGTAACCCCATTTTTAATGTATTAAACAACTGAGCATTCATTTTCCATAGTAGCTACAGCATTTTCTATGCAGGAGAGTTCCAGATTCTCCATGTTTCACCCAACACTTGGCTCTCCCATGACTTTGATCATTGCCACTTAGTGGATATGCTGCAGGCTGAACCTGTGGTTTTGATTAGAATTTCCCTTGTCCTAGTGCAGTTAAAAAACTAAGCTAGATATTTTAATGTCTGCTTTTTTGTTCATCTCTCCTACATAGTTAAATTGCTTTATCATTTTTAAAAGATGTATTTTGTTTTGCACACGCCTTTAATCCCAGCACTCGGGAGGCAGAGGCAGGCGGATCTCTGTGAGTTCGAGACCAGCCTGGTCTACAAGAGCTAGTTCCAGGACAGGCTCCAAAACCACAGAGAAACCCTGTCTCGAAAAAACCAAAAAAAAAAAGAAAAAGATGTATTAAGTTTTATATATGTGTGAGTGTGTGTGTGTATTTGTGTGTGTGTGTGTGTGTTTTACCTACACATATATGCACTAAATGCACGAATTGCCTGTTGAGGCCATAAGAGGGCATTGAATCCTCTGAAACTGGAGTTATACATGGTTGAGAGCAGCCATGTGGGTTCTGGGAATCAAACCTGGGTCCTCTGTAGAGCACTGGTGCTAAATGTGGAGCCATCTCTCCAGACCCTATAGTATATTTTGTGTATGTTCTGGGTACAGTTACCAGTGCTGCTCATTTAGGGTTTAATACTTTCTCTGTTAATTACTTTTCCATCCACAGCTCATGTGTCCTTTCCACCCTTCCTTAACACCTATTACCATCCTCTCCTGATCTCCTTTTGAGAATTATTCCATATCCACACTTATGCCTGTTCACATATTTGCATTTATTCATTATGAAATAGACTCCATGTGATTTTTTTCCTTTCTTGCTTAGTTTGGTTACCTGTCTTTGAGCTTGACTTTACAGGGGTTCTGGGTACTGAATTCAGATCTTGTGCTTGCACAGCAAACATTTTATGGAATGGATCATCTCTCTTGCCCTAGAGTTAGTTGTTTTAAAACTTTATTTTGTAATATAAAGTTTGATTATTTGAGATTTCAAAAAATGAAGGCTGTAAGACTGTGGCAAAATTTTCTTTGGATGGCCAGAACACAAATAATGCCATGGAGACTTTTTATTAATTATTAAAGCTTGGCCTTACTGCAGACTTGTTTCCAACTAGCTCTTATAACTTAAATTACCCTATTTATATTAATATGTATTCTGATAAATTGTTTGTTACCTCTCCTCCATACTGTACATCCAACTCCCCATCCCTTAGCCCCACCACCTCTTCTTACCAAAAGTGCCTCTCTCCTCTCATGAATCAGGAACGCCAAAAGGCCATCTCACCTTTAGGAAAGTTCAGGAGTCCTCTCTCTGTGGGTTCTCTGTGTCCAGTTTATGCAACAGTCCAGGCAAGAGCAGTTTCTTGTCCAAATGGCTAACCAACTCCGTAAGGAGCCTCTTAGATGCTCATGGTCCTCTGGAAGTAGATTGGTGCTGCCAGGAGCAGACGTGTCTCATTGTCATGAAAACCCTAAGTTATTAAAACATTAAATGGCATATTCTGTAGTCTTTGAAAGATATGAAGAATGTCTATCTAACTGAAATATATCTCTATATATCCAGAAAATCCAACTAACATGACTACAAGCTTGACTATTATCGATGATTATCTGCTAACAACCTATATTTTCTAATTATACATTACATTTTTAAATGAACTACACAATCACAATACCTCAATCAAGAGCAGAAACACATATACATATAACAAAATTGACCTTAAATCTCTATCAATAAAGCAAAATCTATACAATGCAAATTATTCATATCTACATTCTATCCCCCTTTAAATGTAAAAGAACATTTATGAACAATATTCGGGAATATGGGTGCAGTTATTTCTCTCCAAACTGCTTCATGCTGAATGGAGGCGCTGTTATTCGGGGCTTTCATAGTATAACCTGTGTGCTAGATTCATCTCAGTCAGCAGTTGAGTGAAGTAATTTTTTGAAGGTGTTCACAGCAACCTTTCAGGAGGGCGTGGTCCATCATACCATATTGGGATAGAAACAATGCACAGGGTCTCATCCTCTGTGAAAACAAAAGAAGGACTTTTCCAAAGCATCATAACCTTAGATCCAAATTTTGAAGTCAAGATATTTTCAAAATATCTATCTTTGATTAGTTCAGCAGCATTTATAAACAAATATCTTTTAGCAGCTGTTGCTCCTTCCTCAGCATTCAAACAATTCAAAGAGAGCATAATAGCATACAGTATCAAGATTCTCTGTGTATTTTCCATCTTTAGGTGGTTTTACTTTACCCTCTATTTCTTTTATTTTTACTTTTACTTTTTGAGACAGGTTCTCTGTGTATCTTTGTCCTGCAATAACTCTGTAGACCAGGCTATCCTTGAACTCTCAGATGTCCATCCGTCTCTGCCTCACAGGCATTGGGATTAAAGGTGTGTCTTGCCACACCTTAAAGTCATAGAGGTCAATCTACCTCTGCCTCCCAAGTGTTGGGATTAAAGCTGTGTACCACCACACCCAACTACTCTCTTTTTTTATTTTTTTACTTTAAGAACTTTAACTTTTAGCCTGCATATATTTTTAACACACTGTAAATCATTTAGAGGTTTTCTTTGTTTTTTAATCTCTCTTTACGGTATCCCCCTTTCTCTTTTTCTGGCCACATGAGCCTTTAAATTATTAAGCAATATGGGTAGGATTAAAGCCGTGGCTTTGCCAGCGGGATCCAGCCCATTCCTTAGCTTTCTGAGATTTCAGCCTTGTGGCTAAGGTACTGGCCAGAGCCGTGTTCATTGCCACAACTCTACAGTGTTTCAACGTCCCTGCCAGCAAGCAAGCTGCAGCATTCTGCTCACAGATCACACTCAGTTGGACTGCCTGACTGAAAGAGTCAGAGTTTGCCCTGGCAGGATGGCCCAAAGAGCCAGCATTTTAAAACAGTGCAGCTTTTTTCCTGCTACAGCTGAAAACTGAAAAGCATGCAGTCAGCTTTTCATCAACAACATTTAAGTGTTTCGTGGCAGGACCTCTTAAAAGGGCTGCAAGGTTTTGCAGCTAAAGCTGAGTCAGGAAGTCTCTCATAGATGAGAGTGCTTGCTTGCCTCTAGCAAGCAGAGCAGACCCGAGAAATTGCTGAACAATGAGTGACCTCCAGGGGGACTGGAACCATGGCCCTGAATGCACCATGAGGAAAAACCATATAAGCCTTAGATCCACTGGCACCTGGAAGACTGATCACAAGGGTCAAAGTCCCAACTACACCAAGCAGAGGAAAAGATGTGTAGACAAGGTAAGAACACTCAACACCACAAAGAACAACACCAATAAAAAAAACAGTGTCTCCACAACAGAATAACAGGAAAATCACAACCCCAGGAATCCAACATTGCCAACACTGCCTACAATAACTCAGACATCTAGCGACCCTTCACCAGCACAACCCAAAAAAGGGAAACACACAAACTCTACTACCAAAAAAAAATAACTGGAGTTAACAAACACTGGTCATTAATATCACTTAATATCAATGGTCTCGATTCACCCATAAAAAGGCACATGCTAAGAGATTGGATACGAAAACAGGATCCAACATTCTGATGTTTGCAAGAAATACACCTCAACCACAAAGACAGACATCTACTCAGAGTAAAGGGAAAAGGTTTTTCAAGCAAATGGACCTAAGAAACAAGCGGGTGTGACCATACTAATTTCTAAAAAAGTTGACTTCAAACTAAAATCAATCAGAAGAGATGAAGAGGGACATTTTATACTCATAACTGGTTCCTTTTAAGACATCTTGCAGTGCGATACATATCAAGTGTCCCCTACCACACCTCTTTTTGAGACAGGGTCTCTATAATTCCCCGGGTTGTCCTGAAACTCTCTCTGTAGACCAAGCTGGCTGGAAACACAAAGTTCCACTTGCCTCCACCTCACAAGGGTTGGGATTTTAGACATACACCACCATGCCTGGCCCAGTGGCTCTCTTGGTGCTGGTCTTGTTCACATGTCAGCTTACTGTTTATCCCCACAGATGCATTCAAGCTCAGGGCAAGTGAAGACTCAATTTGGACCAACAGAAGGGACTCAAGGTTCTAGAGATAACAATGAGGTAAGACTAGAGTACCAGGGCCTGATCAAGGCTGGGAAGAACCCCTGAAAAAGTCTCATTAGATGACAGGCACCATAGCCACTTGTTTCCTTGGGCTCCCTTTACATCTGAATGTAAAAGTGAATGCAAGCTGGGTGAGGTGACTATAGGCTATAATACTGGCACATGAGAGGCTGAGGAAGAGGACCACAAGTCTGAGACCAGCCTGGACTATAGAGTGAGCCTTGTGCTATTCTAGGCTATCATTCTGGTTTCCTATCTATTAATGTGGTAAATAAATAATCTGAACAAAAGCAACTTCAGGAAGAAATGACTTTTATTTATGATTAAAGGTTACTTCCCATTACTAAAGGAAGTCAGGGCAGGAACTCAAGCAGGAACTTAAGTAAAAACCATAGAGGAATGCTGCTTGCTGGAGGGCTCAGACTCGAACTTAGTTTTCTCATGCAGCACAGGACCATCTGCCTGGAGAATGATGCTTTCCAAAACTGGTTTAACTCCACTACATTAATTAATAATCAAGACAATCTCCCAAGATGTACCCACATGCCAATATGACCTGGACAATGTCTTTACTGAGATTCCTTCCTCATTTTACTCTAGGGTATGAGAAATTGATATCTAAAGTTACTGTGGTAGTTTTGATGTAATTGGCCCCATAATCTCCATGGGAATAGTACTATTAGGAGGTGTGGCTTTGTTGGAGTAGATGGGGTCTTATTGGGGGAAGTCTGTCACTATAGAGGTGGGATTTGAGGTCTCAAATATATTCAAGCCACACCCAATTATACAGCAAATTCTAATTGGTCTTAATAATAAAAACCTGGAGTCAGATATTAGGGGGTAAAAAAAGAAAGATAAGAGCAGCCTAGAAGTCAGTCACTAGTTCTTACCTCCACAAAATCCTCAGATTGAATGTTGTATCCTGTCTCCACAAGACCTCATACTGAATGCTTTCTTTCCAAAACCTCAGACTAAAAACTAAGCTCCTGTCACCTCCTACCTTATATCCCTCTCTCTTCCCAGTCATATCACTGCCCATCTCTACCTCCCCAGTTCTGGGATTAAAGGTGTGAGCCACCAACAGTTGGCTCTGTTTCTCTTTTAGACTGATTCAATCTTATGCAGCCCAGGGTAGCCTTGAACTCACAGAGATTCATCTGCCTCTGTCTCCCGAGTCCTGGGATTAAAGGTGTGTGACACCACTGCCTAGCCTCTATGGCTAAATAGAGGCCACACTCTGATCTTCAGGCAAGCTTCATTTATTAAAGCACAAACAAAATATCACCATATTTCCCCATTTTTGTCTAAAATATAAAAGTTTATAACTAATACAAGAAAAACTATACACAATAACTATAATAACTATATGCAATATATACAGGCAATAGGCAATAAGTACAATACCAATGTCTGTTTGCATTTGACAAATTTTAAAAAATACTCTATTATCTATCCTATCTTGGTGAATCAAAAGTGTTGTAGCTAATTCACTTTTATTCTAACTTGCATTACCAACCCAAAATTATCTTTTGAAGTCCCTCAAAATTATACAATTTATATTTCCTTTTCTATCAAAAGTCTTATAGCCAGTGGTTACCTGCTCACTAGGTCATAGCCTCTTATACTAAAGAAGCTGACATAGAGCATGTGTCCCCTCTCTTTTTCCAGCTGCGGGATTCAGTTTCTGATCATCGTTCAAGCAGAGGATTCTAATTTGTGAGTCTACCCATAAATAAAAAAAAAACATCTATTTCTCAATTATGTGCTAGTGTGGGATTTTTTAAGCATCTTTCTTCATTTGGCACCCATGTGGATACAGACTCCATGCCTACTGGGTGGATGGCCTAATGGCCTAGCCAGTCCAAGGCCCAGACAGTCTCCCAACCCTGCCCACTTGGCTTGCTTTTACCTAAGTGGTTTTGTGTAGAATCCCTGCCACAGTAGAGTTTACTGCATGTGACAACTTGGAAATTTCCCAAGTGCACACACTACTGCTGCATTCCCTGGGGTGGTTCCTTGCTGCATGTCGACTTCTGCAGCTTCCAGTTTCTGCTCTCTGCCTGTGTGAAGGCGTAAGTCACAAACAATGCCACACCAATTTGGGATTATGATTAATAGGGTGATATTTATTTAAAGGGGAAAAACTTACAGATCACTGTCCCAGGCAACAGCCCTCTACGCGACCAGGAGTCTAGTCACCAGCGGAGCAGGAAGTGAAGAGAGCGAGAGGAGGGAAGTGGCCGCTTTTTTAAAGGGAGAGAGACCACGCCCCAAGGGGCTGGTATCTCAGCGGCGATAGGCTGGAGGAGTGGGAGGACCTCCCGCAACACCTCCCCCTTCTGTTTAAATAAGAGAGTTCTAAACCTACTATGAAATTATATACAATAAGTACAAATATCCTATTCTAACTAGCTTAGGTCTTGTATAATAAATAACTTGGCCAAGTCATGAGAGAAAGTAACTATATTTATATAGTCTTCAACCCCATCAAAGATCTGAGAAGGGAAATAATGTTACCTGGGTAATTAGGAAGTTCAGTAAAACAACTTCCAAAACATGCAACAAATCACAGAGACAACTAGCTACCTAGGCAATCACCCAAAGTCACATTAGCAGCGTTGAAGCAACCAACTTTGGCTAAGGCCTAACATAACTGACACACCATTTTCAAAGGCAAGCAACTTTCAAAACTATCTTACCCTGTCTTGGCAGGATAAGACAGCCCTGTTTTATCCATTGATGCATGCTCTGTATCTTTGTCAGTGGTTGAGGTATGGGCATTTCTTTGCCCCAAGGCCAGTTCTGCCAAAAAGAAATGCTCCAGGTGGAGTGTCTTTGGTGCTCAACATTCTCTCGGGAATGGAGTGGTGTTGCCAGGAGCAATTGTGTCTCACTACCACAAAACTCTGAGTTAGATTAAAGGCCATTTTCTACAGCTCTTTGAAGAAGTTGAAGATTATCTATCTATACTGAGTATAATCTCTATATATCTAAAGAACCTGATTAGTCTAATTATAAATGACAAACTTAGATGACTATTAGTCTATATAATTCTCAATATCTATCTAACTTAAAGACTAAGACAATAAACGACTGTGAAACAAATGAGGACAATGACCTCCAAATATAAACAATGTACAAATATACATTGCAGTAGGTAAATATATATCAATACACAAACATTATATAAGTATCTTAATCAGAGGTAGAAATGTACACTGCAATATGGTAAATATATACAATATATATATATCAATACAATATATGTCAATACATAAAAAATGTTTTAAACAGAGGTAGAAACATGAATGCATACAATAGTCAATACAATTTAACTTTGTATCAATATACAAGAATCTATATCAATATATTTGTCTAACAACAGTAACTCACAATTACAAATCTATTATCCCATCATCCCTCTTTTTTTTTTTCAAAATGATCCCTGAGCTTATAAAATTCCTCCCCCAACCCTCAATCGTATACTAATTATAATCAACCCCTAAATGATGTCCCTAAACCCAAGGGCAAACTTTACTGGGAGAGGGGACGTCGTCCTCTAAAATTACTTCCAGCTGTCATAGGGGCGACGTTCTTTCTGGGGGATCCTGTGAAAGTAAAATGATGGTTAAATTTCAAGATCAATGTCTTTTAAAATTGCCAATAGTCTCTGAGTATTTTGTGCAGGTCTGGCCAAAATGTTGTATAAGATGTGCACCATTTCAGCTAACCAAGTTGGAACTGTCTTGTGTAGCTGGTACCCAAAGCAGGTCTTGTTGTAGCGCTATCAGTATCATGACGTCATATCAACCAGGTGGAGTTGTTGTTATGGGGCCCCATCTTCTTCCTGGATACTTCAAATGTCACTTCAGGAAAAACTCATTGTTCATTGTAAAAAACTTAAACATTAATCATATAGACATATATAGACATATATAGACATATTCACTGAAAGGCATGATAGATATGTTCAATGAAAAGTATGATAGATATGAAGAAAAGCAAAGATGTTTTCTAAACTCATATTTCTTTCTGTCCCATATCATGGCTCTTGACATGAGACAGAAACTCCAGAAACTCTGGGTTTTTCTCTTACTAACAGGCTTGGAATTGGAGAAGGACTGAGCCAGAGTCCAACTTCAAAACCAGCTTTATAAATTTAGAAATATGGTTTAATATTACTTACACAACCCTTTCGGTTTTCTTGATATTTCCTATTGGGCAGGTATTTTTCCATCTGTCAGTATCCAAATATCCAGGGTCCCTTGAATTTTTCAAAGATGAGTGTTTTCCTGTGGAGATAAGAACAGAACCCTGCCCCCATTCTATATGTTTTTCTTACCACCTGTATGAATATCATCATTGTGGATGAGTTGTCATTTCTCCTTTCCAAGAGGTTTCTCCTCTTCAAATCGAAACTTTATTAATTTTGATGGTATCCACAATTTTTCTTCTCCTGTGGAAACAAGAGCAAAACCCCTTCCCCAACGTAGGACATCTCCTGGCTTCCATTGAGAGGTCAGCACATCTTTGAAATAAATCGGTTGATTTAGTTCAGCAGACTTTTCCATTATCCAATGTCTCTCTGCTGCTGTTGTTCCTTTCTCATTAGCGTTAAGAAAATTCAAGGTTAATAAAGCATTATGTAATCTATTTCTGGGGGTATTTTCGGTCCCTTTCTGTTTGTTCAGCATATCCTTTATAGTACGATTTGATCTTTCTATAACTGCCTGACCTGTAGGATTATTTGGTATACCTGTAATGTGTATTATATTATAATACTCAAAAAAGCGTTTCATTTTCTTAGATACATATGCTGGACCATTATCTGTCTTTATTTGTGCAGGTATACCCATGATGGCCATAACTTCCAATAAATGTGTGATTACTGAATCAGCCTTTTCTGAGCTCAGGGCAGTAGCCCATTGAAAACCTGAATACGTGTCTATGGTATGGTGTACATATTTTAATTTACCAAATTCCATAAAGTGGAACACATCCATCTGCCAGATTTCATTTCTCTTAGTACCCTTTGGGTTACTCCCTGCAGGCAACGGTGTTTGATTATAGAAAGAACAAGTAGGACATCTCTTTATAATGTCCTTAGCTTGTTGCCAAGTAATGGAAAATTCTTTCTTTAGGCCTTTACTATTGACATGATGCTTCTTATGAAATTCTGAGGCCTGCAACACACTTCCAATCAATAATTGATCAATCTCAGCATTGCCTTGGGCTAGAGGACCAGGCAGACCTGTATGGAACCGGATGTGTGTTATGTACATCGGACAAAGCCTGTTCCTGATTATGTCTTGTACCTGGATAAACAATGAAGTCAACTCTGTGTCATCTGGTATAAATTCAGCTGTCTCAATATGCAAGATAACTCTTTCTGCATATTGTGAATCTGTAACTATATTAAGAGGTTCTTTAAAATCCCTTAGCACCATAAGAATGGCATATAATTCTGCCTTCTGGACAGAATTATAAGGGCTTTGTTCCACCTTACTCAATTCATCTGACTTGTAACCTGCTTTCCCTGATTTATTTGCATCAGTATAGAAAGTACGGGCTCCAGTTATTGGAGCATCACGTACAATTCTAGGAAGAATCCAAGAAGTTCTTTTTATGAGGTTAAGTCTACCACTTTTGGGATAGTTGCTATTAATTTCTCCCAAAAAATTAGCACAAGCTCTTTGCCACGGTTCATTGTCTTCCCATAACTTTTTTATTTCTTCAGTAGTAAAAGGCACTGTAATTTCTGCTGGGTCTATACCTGCTAGTTGACGAAGTCTCAGCTTACCTTTTATAATTAATTCAGAGACTTTTTCCACATAAGTTTTTAATTTTTTACTTGGTTTATTAGGTATAAATATCCACTCTAAAATAATATCTTCCCTCTGCATTAGAATCCCTGTAGGAGAAATTCTGGAAGGCAATATGACTAGGATGCAGCTAAGATTTGGGTTTACCCTATCCACATGTGCCTCCTGTAATTTTTCCTCAATCATTGTCAGTTCCTTTTCTGCTTCAGCTGTCAGTTCTCTTGGACTATTCAAATCTTTATCACCATCTAAGGTTTTGTTTAAATGAACTACTAGATCAGGTGTTATCCCAACAGCTGGTCGTAGACTGGAAATGTCTCCTAACAATCTTTGGAAGTCATTAAGAGTCTTTAAGCGGTCTCTCCTAATTTGTGCCTTTTGTGTTTTAATTTTCTCTAACCCTATTCTGTAACCTAGGTAATTAATAGAGTTTCCTCTTTGAATCTTTTCAGGGGCAATTTGTAATCCCCACCTAGGCAAGACTTTCTTTACTTCTTCAAACATCCTTTCTAAAGTATCTTTATTTGAATCAGATAACAAGATGTCATCCATATAATGATAAATGATGGACTTGGGGAATTGTTTACGAATTATTTCCAATGGCTTACTTACAAAATATTGGCACAGTGTAGGACTATTGAGCATACCCTGTGGGAGGACAGTCCACTGATATCTCTTATTAGGCTGAGAATTATTATAAGTAGGCACTGTGAAGGCAAATTTTTCTCTATCCTTTTCTTGTAACGGTATAGTGAAAAAACAATCTTTCAAATCAATAACTATAAGAGGCCATCCTTTTGGTAACAGAGAAGGCAAAGGAATTCCAGACTGTAGTGGGCCCATAGGTTGAATTACTTTGTTGACAGCTCTTAGATCTGTCACCATTCTCCATTTACCAGATTTCTTTTTTACAACAAACACAGGAGAATTCCAAGGGCTGGTTGATTCTTCAATATGGTGAGCATCTAGTTGCTCTTGCACCAGCTGTTCCAATGCCTGCAGTTTATCTTCAACTAGAGGCCACTGTTTGATCCATATTGGCTTCTCAGTTAGCCATTTTAAAGGTAGGGCTGTTGGTACCTCTAAAGGTTTGGTATTTGCTGTATGTTCTTGTACAGCCTGAATGGCTGGTGACCTTTTTCCATAATACCTCATCATATCCTTCCCAGAATTATGAATTCCTGGAAATACAGGAATGTTAATCTGGGTATTCCATTGCTGTAGCAGGTCACGGCCCCATAAATTTATGGCAATATTGGCTATATATGGCCTTAGTCTTCCTATTTGCCCTTCGGGCCCTATGCATTCAACCCATCTTGTGCTTTGTTTTACACGAGATAGGGTTCCAATTCCTAGGAACTGAACATCTGCCTCTTGAAGAGGCCAATTCGGATGCCAAGATTCTGGGGTAATGATACTTACATCCACACCTGTGTCTAATAAGCCTTCAATAAAAGTGCCATTTATACAGACTCTTAGCTTTGGTCTTTGATCATTAATAGAAGTCTGCCAAAATATACGTTTACTCTGTCCTACTGGGTTTTTTGACTCATCCTCCACACGTAATTCATCATTTAGACCAGTATTACTTTTTACAGCAGAAATTGGAGCTTTTAATTTTCTTGGTGAGGCACGTTCTCCACTGTGACTGGGAATGACTGGGCCACTGTTGGCTTGGGGGCCTGCGAGAGGCCCCCCATGGAGTTTCCCGATGATATCGGATTGCCCCGTCTATCTGTTGTTGACCTACATTCGTTGGACCAATGCCTGCCTTTACCACATCTCCTACATATACCTGAAGGCCGAGGTCTCCTATTTTTGTCATTCCCAGAAGAGATATTATTCCTAGAAATTCTTTGCCTGCAATCCCTTTGTAAATGTCCTAATTTACCACAATTAAAACACCTGGCAGTTTGATGTCTCCTCATTGCTTTGGAAATCACTTCTCCTACCCAAGATTCATCATTATAGCTAAACGTCTCAACATTCATCGTATGCTGAATCCATTCATCCATAGGTGCTGATCTAGACTTTAAAGGCCCAATTATCTTTTTGCATTCTATGTTTGCATTCTCAAAAGCTAGAGATTCAAGAAGTATTCGTCTAGATTCTGGGTCTGTTACCCCTATGTCCAGAGCCTTAATCAATCTTTGCAAAAAGTCAATAAAGGGTTCTCTCTGTCCCTGCCTAATTCTGGTATATGATTCAACCCTTTTTGCTGGATCTTGTATCCTATTCAAAGCATTTAAAGCTGCTTGGTGACATAGACACAGTACTTCATCGTCATAAAGAGCTTGGACCTGTGGATCAGCATATTCTCCTGCACCAAGAATTTGATCTTGGGAAACCTCAATACCTTTTGCTCTTCCTTGCTGTTCCATATGTTTGGATTCTTCTCTGAAATAAATTCCAAACATCAAGGAAGGTCCATTATCTAAAACTGCAGATACTAACTGATGGAAATCATGGGGGGTAGCTCTAGCATTAGAAGCCCAAGTCTTTATCATTTCCTTTACATATGCATTGTGCAAGCCAAAATTAACAACAGCTTGCTTAATTTCTTTCAGATCATTCATTGCTATTGGTGTCCATCTAGCTTCTCTGACTCCCTTTGAGCCTTTAGAAGTTGACGCTTTGTCAGAATTAAGTACAGGGTGTGTCGCTAGAACCCTGGGTAAGCCAGTTCTAATAGCTGGTGGAGGCATTGTATCCTGTCCTTGTGCCTCCTTACTCTGTTCACCAGCTGCAATAATTTCTCCAATCTTTTCAAACCTTTTTATCATTGTCTCTCTTAAATCCTGAATCTCCTGACCTGTATATATTTCCAGTGATTTCACTGAGGTATCAATTTTTTGGTCCCCATTCTGCACCTGTGATTCCAAAGCTTTAATTTTTTCCTTCAAAGATAACATGTCCTCCTTAAACTTTTCTTGTATATCATGTAGATTCCCATCTTGGAGGTACATTCTGTCTGTTACCTTATCAAAACTTTGTGATAAACTCTGAAGGTCAAATTCAACAGCCTGAACCCTTTCAGGTAACTTTCTAATACCCTTGGATATGGAATCAATTTTGTCTGTCATAGTATCCACTTGTTCAGATAACCTCTGATTTTCAATAATTTTAATCCTGTCAATTAGTTGTTCATTATTAGTTCGTAAAGATTCTATCATTCTTAGGAGTGCCATATTCTTCTGTTCATTATTAGTTTGTAAAGATTCTATCATTCTTAGGAGTGCCATATTTTTCTGTTCATTATTAGTATGTAAAGATTCAATCATTCTTAGGAGTGCCATATTCTTCCTTAATGATAGAATATGGAAAAGAAAACTGAAGCCTAGTAACAAGCAAATTAAGGTATTCCCATAATCATATAAACCTTGTATGATGTAATTCATTGTATTAGTAAATATAAAATTACTAATCCATTGTATTAGTGAAAACAAAGCAGTAAAATTTGCGTTAGAAACGAAAATTGCCATATTACCTATTGTCCAGCAGGTGGCGCTGTTGCAGAATCGCGATGAAAACATGGTCCTGTTTCAGTGCCTTAGTAGATGTTAAAAACTGGAAAACGCAAGTTTCTCAACAAAGTAAATGTAATTAAATCAATTCCAGAGACGGAACCAGAAACCCAGAATCCAGGGGTAGAGAAGAGCAATCTGGAAGCTGCTTATGCCTCCACGTGACAGAGTCACCCTGAGGGGTTCCAGCTTTCAGCAACCGCGTGCTCTGGTTCGCGCCACTTTAAGAGCTGTGCTTGCAAGAGAGATTTAAAAACAATTCAGAAAAGAGCAAACCACGGGAGGCCAAGGCCGCCGCTGCAAGGCACAGGCAGCGGCTGAGGAAGCAAGGGCTCCCGCCAAGCCGAACTTGCGGCCGCCAAGCCAAACTTGCGGCTGCCAAGCCGAACTCGCGGCTGCGAGCCGGGAGAGGTTCTAAAACCAAACGTTGGGTGCCAAATGAAGGCGTAAGTCACAAACAATGCCACACCAATTTGGGATTATGATTAATAGGGTGATATTTATTTAAAGGGGAAAAACTTACAGATCACTGTCCCAGGCAACAGCCCTCTACGCGACCAGGAGTCTAGTCACCAGCGGAGCAGGAAGTGAAGAGAGCAAGAGGAGGGAAGTGGCCGCTTTTTTAAAGGGAGAGAGACCACGCCCCAAAGGGCTGGTATCTCAGCAGCGATAGGCTGAAGGAGTGGGAGGACCTCCCGCAACACCTGTGAATCCTGGTTTTCTTGTTCTGTGTATGGAATTGATTTAATTGCTTTCAATTTGTCAAACAAAGCATATTCCTCAGTATTTAACCAGTACCAAGGCAGAAAACTAAAGCAGCTCAGAAACTAAAGCATCCCAAGACCATTCCTGTCGCCACCTGTTGCATTGCTTCTAGTT
Source organism: Microtus pennsylvanicus (assembly GCF_037038515.1). NCBI lineage: Eukaryota > Metazoa > Chordata > Mammalia > Rodentia > Cricetidae > Microtus > Microtus pennsylvanicus. The sequence goes on from NC_134579.1 coordinate 90,637,898, forward strand.
GCAAATCGGAAACCATAACAAAAAAGATTACAGTTTACTGGATCACATAACAGGAAATTAATAAATCAATATGGCAGACTACATTAATATTTCAACATTTAGTAACTTTTTTGATAATACTATAATTGTATTGTGTGAGTCTTATATGATTATGGTGATACTTCAATTTATTAGGTACTGAAACTCAGTTTTTTTCTCCATATTCTATCATTAAGAAAGAATATGGCACTTTGGGGAATAATACAGGCCTGGCCCCCCATTCATGTTACATCTCTCCACTATGGCAATCTGCACGTTATTCAAGTAATGACCAGGGATGAAATGCTATCTTTAAAGAAGAAACTTCAGACCTTGGAATGATATGTACAGAAAGAGAAACAGTGGCTAGGTGCCGCAATGAAATCACTAGAACTATATAGGCAAGGAGATTCAGGCTTTACAAAAGAAAATAATAAAAATATTTGAAATAATTGAGGAAATTATTGGAGCTGATGAAAAGGTAAAGAAGGCACAAGGACAGGATTCAACATTGCCAGTAGCTGTGAGAGATGACTTATCCAGGGTGTTAGCTTACTACTGTGTAATCTACTCTGAAAAAGCATCAACTTCTAAAGGTCCAAAAGGATACGAGGAAGGTAGATGGATACCTATAGGAATGTATGATCTAAAAGAAATTAAGCAAGCTGTTGTAGCTTATGGCTTGCATTCCACATTTGTTAAGGAGATGATAAAGTCATGGTCTTCTAGCATTAAAGCAATGCCACATGACTGGATTCAGTTAGTTTCAGCAGTCCTGGATGATGGGCCTCAATTAATGTTTAAAATTTATTTAATAGAAGAAGCAAAAATTTTGGAACAGGAAAAAGCAAAAGGCCTTCGATCAAATTCTTGGTGAAGGTCCTTATGCTGACTTACAGGTTCAAGCTCTTTACAATGAACAAATCTTGTCCCTATGCCACCAAGCAACCTTAAATTCAATTCGTTTTCCTAGTTCCTGAATTCAGGAACTAGGAAAACGAATTGAATCATATATCATGGTTAAACAGGGCCAGAGGGAACCCTTTACTGACTATTTACAATGATTAACTAAGGCTGTACAAATAGGAGTAACAGACCTAGATGCTAGATGAGTACTTATTGAATCTCTGGCCTTTCAAGATGCCAACATAGAATACAAAGAGTTACTTGGTCCTTTAAAGGTAAGATCAACACCTATGGATGAATGGATCCTGCATACAATGAACATTGAGACATTTGACTATAATACTGAATCTTGGGTAGGAAAAGCAATTTCCAAAGGAATGAGAAGACATCAAAATGCCAAATATTTTAATTGTGGTAGAATAGGACATCTGAGAATGTATTGTAGACAAGGAATTTCTAAAAAGAATATCTCCTCTTGGGAATGGCAAGAATAGGAGGACTCAGCCTTCAGGTACATGTAGAAGGTGTGACAAAGGCTGACATTGGACCGATGAATGCAGATCAACAAAAGACTGACAAGGAAACCCAATACCATCAGGAAACTCTTTGAGGAGCTTCTTGCAGACCCCCAAGACAAAAGTGGTCCAGTCCTGCTCTTCAGACTCGAGAGGAAGGGGGAATGGAGTAGGGGGAGGGGGAGAGGAGTGGGGACAGGGGGAGAGGAGTGGGGGGAGGGGGAGAGGAAGGGGAGGAGGAGGAGGGAAATAGGAGGTGGGGAGGGGGCAGAAATTTTTTTCAACAAAAATATATATATATAAAAGAATCTTTCCCAGTAAGCCACAACCTGGTGATACACAGATTGGTGGAAATGGGTTAGATCAGGATGTGATAGTTAGCTAAGAAGAGGCTAAATGGGCCAGGCAGTAATTTAATTAATACAATTTCTGTATGGTTATTTCAGAGGTTAAGCTAGTCAGGAGGCCGGGAGCTGGGTAGTGGGAAGCAGCCCACTTGTCCTGTAACAATATTTGCATACAAATATAGTAAAATCCTTATAACACACACACACAAAAGTGGTCCAGTCATTCCCAATAACTGTGGAGGACATGTCTCACCAGAAGAGCTAAAAAAAATCCAGAGCCTTCTTTAAAAGACCATGCTGTTCAAGATGATGGCATAAACATGGAGGATAAGTCAAAAATTCCATTAGGATAGGAAACATATATTCTGGCAGACTTCTATAAATGATCAAAGACCAAAGCTGAGTGCCTATAAATGGCATTGTAATTGTTGGTTTGATAGACACAGGCGCAGATGTGAATACCATCACTTCATAATCTTGGAATTCAAATTGGCCTCTATAAGAGGCAGATGTTCAATTACTAGGAATTGGAACCATATCTCAAGTTAAACAAAGCATGTGATGAGTTGACTGTATTGGGCCAGTAGGTCAAAGAGAGAAGGTGAGACCATATGTGGCTAATATATAAATAAATTTATGGGGTTGCCACCTGCTGCAGCAATGGAATACCCAGATTAACATTCCTGCTGTCCCCAGGTATTCATAAATCTGGGAAGGATATTATAAGGTACTATACAACCAGATGTTGAAATAACACCTGATCTAATAATTCATTTATACAAAACATTAGATGGTGATAAAGACTTGATTAGTCCCAGAGATGAATTGTTGAGAAGAAACATTTGTACAGAAGGCACAAGTGGATAGAGTAAATGCAAATCTTAACTGTATTCTAATCATATTACCTTCCAAAATTTCTCCTACAGGAATTTTAATGCAGAGGGGTGATATTATCTTAGAATGAATCTTTTTGCCACATAAACCAAGTAAAATAATAAAAACTTATATGGAAAAAGTCTCTGAATTAATTATAAAAGGTAAATTGAGACTTCATCAATTAGCAAGTATAGACCCAGCAAAGATTATAGTGCCTTTCACTACTGATGAAATAAAAAAGTTATGGGAAGACAATGAACCTTGGCAAAGAGCTTGTGCTAATTTGGGGGAGAAATTAATAACAATTATCCCAAAAGTGTTAGACTTAACCTTATAAAGAGAACTTCTTCAGTTCTTCCCCAAATTTTACATGATGCTCCAATAACTGGAGCCCATATATTTTATACTGATACAAATAAATCATGAAAGGCAGGTAACAAATCAGAAGAATTAAGTAAGGTGGAACAAAGCCCTTATAATTCTATCCATAAGGCAGAATTATATACTATTCTCACGGTGCTAAGGGATTTTAAAGAACCTCTTAATGTAGTTATTGATTCACAATATGCAGTTATCTTGCATATTGAAACTGCTGAATTTATACCAGATGATAAAGAATTGACTTTATTATTTATCCATGTGCAAGAAATAATCAGAAATAGGCTTTGTCTTACATACATAACACACATCTAGTCCATATGGATCTGCCAGGTCCTCTAGCACAAGGTAATGGAAAAATCGATCAATTATTGATTGGAAACATGTTGCAGACCTCAAAATTTCATTTAAAAAATCATGTCAATAGCAAAGGTTTAAAGAAAGAGTTTTCTATTACATGGAAACAAGCTAAGGAGATTATAAAGAGATGCCCTACTTGCTCTTTCTATAACCACACACCAATACCTGCAGGAACTAACCCAAAGAGCACTCAAAGGAATGAAATCTGGCAGATGGATGTGTTCCACTTTGCAGAATTTGGAAAATTAAAATATGTACACCACACCATTGACACTTATTTATGTTTTCAGTGGGCAACTGTTTTAGGCTTAGAAAAGGCTGATTCAGTAATTATACATTTGTTAGAAGTTATGGCCATCATGGGTATAACTGCACAAATAAAGACAGATAATAGTCCAGCACATGTCTCTAGTAAAATGAAACACTTTTTGCTTATTATAATATTAAGCATATTATAGGTATACCACACAATCCTACAGGTCAGGCAGTTATAGAAAGATCAAATCAAACTATAAAGAATATGTTAAACAAACAGAAAGGAGTGCAAATGCCCCCAGAAATAGATTACACAATGCTTTATTAACCTTGAATTTTCATAACACTAATGAGAAAGGGACAACAGCAGCAGAGAGACATTGGATAATAGAAAAGCCTTCTGAATTAAATCAACCAGTTTATTTCAAGGATGTGTTGACCTCACAATGGAAGCAAGATGTGCTACATTGGGGAAGGGGTTTTGCTCTTGTTTCCACAGGCACTGTCCCTCTCTAAATCCAAGCATGTTGTTAAAATAAAAATTCAGAGTTTCTGTCTTGTGTCAGGAGCCATGATATGGGACCAAAAGAAAAAAGCATTTAGAAAAAATTTTACTTTTCTTCATATTTACTTTTGTCTCTATCATACCTTTCATTGAAGATATATGTCTGTATATGTCTATATAAATAATGTTTAAGTTTTCCACAATGAACAATGAATTTTCCTGCAGTCATCTTTGGAGGTTTCAGGAAGAAGATGGGCCCCCACATCAACAGCTCCACCTGGATGATATGATGTCATGATGCTGATAGCATTATTACAAGACCTGCTTTGGGTACCAGCTGCTCAAGATGGTTCAAACTTGGTTAGCTGATATGGTGCACTTTTTTACAATGTTCTGGCCAGACCTCCACCAAATACTCAGAGATTATTTGCAATTATAGCAGACAGTAATCTTGGAACTATCATTTTACTTTCACGGGATCCCTTAGAAAGTACATCACCCCCATGACAGCTGGAAGTAGTTCTAGAAGATGATGTCCCCTCTCAAAACAAAGCTTTTCCTCAGGGTTAGGGACATCATTTAGGGGTTGATTATAATTGGTATGGGGTTAGGGGTTGGGGGAATTTTACAGGCTCAGAGATCTCTTTGGAAAAAAGGGGGAAAATTGGATGGGATAGTAGATCAGTATGAGCTTACTCATACTAATAATAATACTGAGTAATAGAGTGAATACTTGTTATTATTTATAGGCAATTACATTGGTATAAAATCTTGTATATTGATACAAAGTTAAATTATGTTGAATATTGTATGTATGCATGCTTCTACCTCTGCTTAAAACATTTTTGTATATTGATATATATTTATCATATTGCAATGTACATTTCTACCTCTGATCAAGATATACATTGTTTATATCTTGAGGTCATTGTCCTCATTTGTTACATAGTTGTTTGTTGTACAATATTTTAATATGAAGTCTTAATCTTTAAGTTATATAGGTATTAAGAATTATAGATCAGTAGTCATCTATGTTTGTTATACTTGTAGTTAGACTAATCAGGTTCTTTAGATACACAGAGTTTATATTCTGCATAGAATATCCAGAAATGAATAATCAGGACTGTCAAATCTTTTCAAGACAGGGTAAAATGGTTTTGAAAAATGTCCTTACTCTGAAAATGGTCTGTCAGTTATACTACACCTTAGCCAAAGTTGGCTGCTTCAATGTTGCTAATGAGACTTTGGGTGATTGCCCAGGAAGCCAATTGTCTCTGTCATTTTTTGCATATCTTGGAAGTTGCTTGATTGCGCTTCCTGCTAACTCAAGTAATATTATTTCCCTTCTAGGATCTTTGATGGGGTTGAAGACTAGATAGTTGTAGTTACTTTCCTCTCATGACTTTGCCAAGTTATTTATTAAACTAGTTAGGATAGGATATTTATTGTATGTAATTTTGTATTAGTATTAAAACTCTCTTACTTAAACAAAAGGGGGAGGTGTTGTAGGAAGTGTTACAGCCAGTGGTTATCTGCCCACTGGGGTGTGGTCTCTTATACTATAAAGCTGATATAGAGCATGCTTCCACTCTCTTTTTCCAGCTGCGGGATTTGGTTTCTGATCACCATTCAAGAAGAGGATTCTGATTTGTGAGTCTACCCCTAAATAAATAATCATGTATTTCTCAATTCTGAGCTAGTATGGGACTTCTTTTAAGAATACATCTTCATTCCCTAGTGAATTTCATCACTGAGTTTGGTAAACAAGGAAAACTATAACTATAAATATCTAGTCTTAACTGCCTCAGAGACCCTACAAGGAAATAATATTAGCAGAGTAAGCAGGCATTACAAACAAGTGAATTCCAAAAAAGATGTGAAAAATGACAGAAACACCTGGCTGCCTGAGAAGTCATTCTCTGTAACTTTGGAGAATCCATATTTAGCTGAAAGGCCTAGACTATTTGAGAGACTCTTCTATGAAGCAGGATTTTTGAAGGACTATTCCTCCTTGTATTGGCAATGTTTGGCAGTCAGTCTCTTTTGTGTCCTGCTTGTCAAATTTGGACAGCATAATGTCAGAAGTCAAGGCAAGAGCACTTTTTTAACAAGTGGCTTTCTTTTTCATTGTTAAATGAGTTGCATAGCCAAATACTTAGAATAAGATTAGTAGTAAGTACAGTATGTTTTAACTAAAATAATCTTAAATTTGTGTCAACATATGAAAATCCATATCAATGTAAAATATATAAAGCTTGTAGTTGCTACTTTAGTTTAAAAATAGATTCTACTATCTATCATATTTCTGTATATACACTTTCTTTTCAGAGTAGACTCAATAATCTACCCTAATATCCTATCATATCTCTATCCCCCTTCTTGCTTTGCAAAACAAAAAGGCTGAATTTAGATTTCTTTGTTCAACTTTTTCCTTGATCCTTAACAATATTAACTTGTAACCAACCACCCTAAATATGACAAATATCCATAACTCTCTGACTGTCGAAAAACTATCTACCCCACCTCTTGGGAATGTGGGTGTCATATTCTTAAATTTACTTCCTGCTGTCTGGAGGTGATGACAACTTTAGGGGAAAAGAAAATTTTTTGGTTAATTGTCAATTACCTGGGAGAGGTGGCTTTATCATTTGTTATTTAGACTCTGTGTAATGGGAAAGTGTAGGGCTTCTCTCCAATCCTGGCTGGAGTAGGCTATGAAGCTGAATTATCTCTGATAGCCAACTTAAAATTGTCCTGAATAGTTTGTAGTCCAAAGCTGATCTTCAGGTGGTGTTTTTCAGCTTAGTGATGTTATCATAGTCCTGATGAAATCATTGTTGTGGCCCCTCAAAATCCTTTTGGAGACTTCAAAGGTTTATGTTAAGTGTGGTCATGGTTCATTGCAGAAAACTTAAATACTTTAAATGTCATTTACAGCAGATCTTGAAGAGGTTAAAGGATCAATATTTGTTACATACATCTAGAGTACAAAAACTTAATTCCTAGTTATCTAATAGAGGCTCAAACCCAAATAATGTATAGGAAGCTAGATGAAGCCTTTTTTCTAGAATTAGTTAGTATACAACCTTTAATATCATGATAAAATGTTTAAACACACAGATATATATATATATATATATATATATATATATATATATATATATATATATATATATATATATATAATTTTCAATAGTATTCATATCTTAAGAAAAGCTGTTGAAGAGTCAAAATAAAACCAAAAGGTTAGGAGATTAGTGGCAATAAAAAAAAAAGGCCTTAAATTTTTGGTTTTCTTCTTTCCCATATGAGGTGGACCTTCTGAAATGATACAGAAATTTTGGATTTTACTTTAGTAAGAATGCTTGGGTTTAAAGAATGAGAGATCCACACTCCAAATCCAAAGTCAGCTTTAATTTTTAATTGGACTGTGAATCCCAAAATTTTCATTTGCATTATGTTGTAGAGAACAAGAGAAACAAACACTTGGGAATATTTGTGAAATTTTATACTCTTGAAAATGTGATATATCAATAAGCCAATTTACTTTTTCTTGGGACATTTTTTTCTGAATGATTTTTCCATTTTTCTTCCGATGTCTCATTTGTGCAGTGGTTTTCATATATCTTAGCTGGATTACTTGCTCTCCTGAAAAGAGAAACAAAACAATCCCCCAACTCTAATTTTGGGGAGGTTCCCTTTTGGCAAGTTATATCTGATCAAATGAAAATGATATCTTTAGCTTTATAAGTTAGTTTAGTTTAACGGCCATGCAGTTTGGTGATTTATCATTTATTTTAATTAAGAATTCTCCTCTTTTGCAACCCAGAACTCATTGTTCAATATGAGTTTTGATACATACAAGAAGGAATATATATAATTCAGCATCAAGGGATTATGGTATTGATGAGGCCCTGGTATGCCTTCACAATGATTAGTATGTTAGGAATGAGTAAGCAGAACTCTTCAAACACACTGGGTATCAACAAGTGAGAGGCCTGGTTTAAAACGGTTCCTAAAGTAAATTGGTTTGAAGAAGGCACCAGAATTGTTACGGTGAAAAACTGAATTAGTCATGAGTGTTCTGGATTAAATTCAAGGAGAGATGAGAACAAAAGGGCTAAAGAGTACAATCAGACAGAGTGAAAGAAATCTGGGAACCATGTGACTCAGGATGGAGAGCAATGGAATCAAATCCCTTAAATAAAAATTTATTTACAATAAATAAAAAAAAGAATTCCCTCTTGTTCAAATTGAATCTTTATCAATTTTGATGGTATCCATAGCTTTTCTTCTCCCGAATGTAACACATATTGGTTTCCATTCTGAGGTCAATATATCATTAAAGTATACCAAGAGATTTAATTCTGTAGTTTTTTTCTATTATCCAATGTCTCTCCACAGCTATTTTTCTTTTCTCACTAGCATTTAGAAAATTTAAAGTTAATAAAGCATTATGTAATATATATTCAGTGGTATTTAACATCCCTGTTTATTTAGCATATGCTTTAGAGTTTGATTTGAACTTTCCCTAATTGCCTGCCCTGTAGGATTGTGTGATATGCTTGTAATATGCCTTATATTATAATAAGGAAAAGGCTGTTTCATTTCACTAGAGATATATGCTGGAGCATTGTCTGTATACAGGTATACCCATGGTGTCTATAACTTCTAGCGTATGTGTGATTACTAAATAAGCCTCTTCAGAACTCAAAACAGTTTCCCACTGAAATACAAAAAAGCTTAAGGCTTTGGTCTACATATTTTAATTTTCCGAATTCTCAAATGGAACACATCCATCTGCCAGATTTCATTCCTTTAAGTACCTTTTGAGTTACTTCCGGCTGGTAGTGGAGTCTGGTTATATAAAGAACAAATAGGTCATTTCCTTATAATTTCCTTAGCTTGTTGACAAATGATGAAAAATCTTTTTTTAAAACTTTGCTATTGGCATAATGTTTCTTATGAAATTTTCAGACCTCCAGCACATTTCCTATCAATAGCTGATCAATTTTTTTCATTATCTTGTGCTAGAGGGTCTGGCAAAACCATTTGGGCTTGGATGTGTGTTATAAATTTGGGATTATTTCTATTACTTATCATGTCTTATAACTGAATAAATAATAAAGTCAATTCTGTATAATTTGCTATAAATTCAGTGGTTTCAATATGAAAAACAACTCCTTCTGCATATTGTCAATCAGTAACAATGGTGAAAGTTTCTGTAAAATCCACTAATAACTTGAGAAAAGCATTTAATTCTGACTTTTAGAAAGAACCATAAGGGCTTTGAGCCACTTTACTTAAATGTTCTGATTTGTAACTTGCCTTTACTGATTTATTTGCTTGAGTACAGAATATAGAGGGTTAAAATATTGGTGTCCCCATACAAGGCAAGGAGAAGTCCAGTCAGTTCTCTTTATACATTTAATTATTTTGCTTTTAGGATATTTGTAGTTAATCTCATATATATATATATATATATATACACACACATATATACACACACATATATATACACACATATATATACACATACATGTATATATACACACACATATATATACACATACATGTATATATATACATATATATATTTTAAGATCTTTTCCATGGTTTACACTCTGCCCATATTTTGTCCATCTCATCATTAGTTAAAAGGTACTATAATATCTGCTGGGTCTGTTACAGATAATTGACAAAGTCTCTATTTTCCTTTTATAATCAACTATGAGACCTTTCCCACATAAGTTTCCATTTTTTTACTCAGTTTATGTGGTAAAAAGATTAATTCTAAGATAATATGTTTTCTCTGCATTAATATTCCTGTAATAAAATGCTTTGAAGATAAAATAATCAGAATGCAATCAAGCTCTGAATACAAATGATCCAGATGTGCATCCTGTAATATCTTTTCTGCCAAAGCCAATTCTCTCTCAGCCTCAGCTGATAATTCTCTTGGAATATTTAAGTCCTGGTTCCCATCTAAGGCTTCATCATTTTCCAACCCAATAGTGGGCCAAATATTAAATGTCTCCTAGCAATCTTCAAAAGTCATTAAGAGTCTGCAATTGATCTCTCCTTACTTTCACATTTTCTATATCCTAAATAATTAATAGGTTCTAATCTTTATATTTTTCAGGAGTAATTTGTAATGCAAAACAAGGCAAAATTTTCTTTACTTCTACAATCTTTCTAAAGTATCTATGTTTGAATCAGTTGGTAAAATGTCATCCATATAATGGAAAACTATACATTGAGGAATTGTTTATGTAACATTTCCAAAGACTGCAGTACAAAATATTGGTGCAAGGGGGGCTATTTAATATTCTCTGTGGGAAAATCTTCCAGTAGCATCTTTTAGTGAGCTGAAAATTACTATAAATAGGCACCATAAAGACAAATTTTTCTTTCTTTTTCCTCTAAAGATATAGTGAAAAAATGAACTTTTAAATCAATAGCTATAAGAGGCCATCCTTTTGGTAACAGAGAAGGCAAAATATTCTAGATTGTCAAAAGCCCATTGTGTATATCACCATATTAACAGCTCTTAGATCTGTTACCAGTCTCCATTTCCCAGATTTCTTTTTAATAACAAATACAGGAGAATTCCAAAGCTGGTGGATTCTTCAAAATGGTAAGCATTTAGCTGCTCTTATGCCAGCTGTACTAAGACCTGCAGTTTCTCAGTTGATAAAAAGCCATTACTTAACCCATATTGGTTTGTCTTTCAACTATTTGAAAGGTAGGGCTGTTGGTGCCTTTGAAAAATCAGCAGCTGTTGTGCCCTGTTCTTGTACAACCTGAGTGATTAGTGATTGTTCTTTATAATAACATCTAATATTGTTCCCAGAAACATACATTAATTTATTGTCTGTTTCTAAGGTTGGGAAATGTTAATCTGAGTATTCCATTGCTGTGACGAGTCATATCCCCATAAGCTCTACATGGTAGCCACATACAGCCTTAATTTTCCTCTCTGTCCTCTGGTTCTGTACCTCTGACACGTCTCATTTATTTTACCTGAGACAAAAGTTCCAGTTCCTAAAATCTGAACATTTACCACCTGAAGAGATCAATTAGGATGCCAAGAATCTGGTACAATTATTTTTACATACACACCTGTGTCTACAAGACATTTAATGACAATGTAATTTACTCGTATTTTTGATTTTGGTTTTTGTTAATTTATAGGAGTTTGCCAAATTAATTGCTTTATACTTTCTTCTGAATTTATGGCTCTCTCTTCTATAGCTGTTCTATAATCTTGAGCAGTGTGGTTTTTTACATTATGCATTAGGTTTTTTTTTTATTGAGAAAAGGAAAAAAAGGTATCTGCCTCCTCCCAGCCTCCCATTTCCCTCCCCCTCCTCCCACCCTTCTCCCCCTCTCCCACACTCCTCTTCCCCTCCCTTTCCAGTCCATAGAACAGTCAGGGTTCCCTGCCCTGTGGAAAGTCCAAAGTCGGCCCCCTTCCGTCCATGTCTAGGAAGGTGAACATCCGAACTGGCTAGGCTCCCACAAAGCCAGAACATGAAGTAGGGTCAAAATCCCTTGCCATTGTCCTTGGCTTCTCATCAGCCCTCATTGTTCGCCATGTTCAGAGAGTCTGGTTTTATCCCATGCTTTTTCAGTCACAGTCCAGCTGGCCTTGGTGAGCTCCCAATAGATCAGCCCCCATTGTCTCAGTGGGTGGGTGCACCCCTCGTGGTCCTGACTTCCTTGCTCATGTTCTCCCTCCTTCTGCTCCTCATTGGGACCTTGGGAGCTCAGTTCAGTGCTCCAGTGCGGGTTTCTGTCTCTATCTCCATCTATCACCAGATGAAGGTTCTATGGTGATATGCAAGATATTCGTCAGTATTGCTATAGGATAGGGTCATTTCAGGTTCCTATCCTCAGCTACCCAAGGGACTATCTGGGGATATAACCATGGACTCCTGGGAGCCCCTCTAGGGTCAAGTCTCTTGCAAACCCTAAGGTGGCTCCCTTAACTAAGAATTGTGCTTCTGTGCTCCCTTATCCAAACTTCCTTTATCCCAATCCTCCTGTTTCCCCAAGTCCCCCCCCATCCTCCCCTTCTCACTTTTCTCTCCCCATCTCCCCTTACCCCCATCCCACCCCACCCCCAAGAACCCAATTTTCTCCCCGGCAATTTTGTCTACTTCCAATAGCCAAGAGGATAACTATATGTATTTCCTTGGGTTCAACTTCTTATTTAACTTCTTTAGGTTCACCAATTGTATACTCCATGACCCTTATTTATGGATAGAAACCAATTATGAGTGAGTACATCCCATGTTCATCTTTTTGGGTCTGAGATAACTCACTCAGGATAGTGTTTTCTATTTCCATCCATTTGCATGCAAAATTCGAGAAGTCATTGTTTTTTACCGCAGCGTAGTACACTAATGTGTATATATTCCACACTTTCTTCATCCATTCTTCCATTGAAGGGCATCTAGGTTGTTTCCAGGTTCTGGCTATTACAAATAATGCTGCTATTAGCATAGTTGAACAAATGCTTTTGTCATATGATAGGGCATCTCTTGGGTATATTCCCAAGAGTGGTATTGCTGGGTCCAGGGGTAGGTTGATCCCGAATTTCCTAAGAAACCGAAACACTGATTTCCACAGTGGTTGCACAAGATTGCATTCCCACCAGCAATGGATGAGGGTACCCCTTCCTCCACAACATCTCCAGCAAAGGCTATCCTTGGTGTTTTGACTTTAGCCATTCTGACAGGTGTAAGATGATATCTCAAAGTTGTTTTGATTTGCATTTCCCTGATTGCTAAGGAAGTTGAGCACGACCTTAAGTGTCTTTTCGCCATTTGAACTTCTTCTGTTGAGAATTCTCTGTTCAGTTCAGTGCCCCATTTTTCAATTGGGTTAATTAGCATTTTAAAGTCTAGTTTCTTGAGTTCTCTATATATTTTGGAGATCAGACCTTTGTCTGTTGCGGGGTTGGTGAAGATCTTCTCCCAGTCAGTAGGTTGCCTTTTTCTCCTAGTGACAGTGTCCTATGCTTTACAGAAGCTTCTCAGTCTCAGGAGGTACCATTTATTCAATGAGGCCCTTAATGTCTGTGCTGCTAGGGATATACATAGGAAGCGATCTCCTGTGCCCTTCTGTTGTAGGGTATTTCCCACTTTCTCTTCTATCAGGTTCAGTGTGTTCGGGCTGATATTGAGGTCTTTAATCCATTTGGACTTGAGTTTTGTGCATGGTGATAGATATGGGTCTATTTTCATTCTTCTATGGGTTGACATCCAGTTGTGCCAGCTCCATTTGTTGAAGGTGCTTTCTTTCTTCCATTGTACAATTTTAGCTCTTTTATCGAAAATGAGTTGATCATAGGTTTGTGGGTTAAAATTCGGGTCTTCTATATGATTCCATTGGTCGACTTCTCTGTTTTTATGCCAGTACCACACTGTTTTCTTTACTGTAGCTCTGTAATAGAGTTTGAAGTCAGGGATGGTAATGCCTCCAGACAATCCTTTATTGTATAGCATTGTTTTGTCTATCCTGGGTTTTTTGTTTTTCCATATAAAGTTGATTATTGTCCTCCCCAGATTTGTGAAGAATTTTGATGGGATCTTGATGGGGATTGCATTGAATCTATAAATTGCCTTTGGTAGAATTGCCATTTTTACTATGTTGATCCTCCCAATCCAAGAGCAAGGGAGGTCCTTCCTTTTTCTGGTATCCTCTTCAATTTCTTTCTTCAATGCCTTAAAGTTCTTGTCAAATAGATCTTTCACTTCCTTGGTTAGATTTACCCCAAGATATTTTATGCTGTTTGTGGCTATCGTGAAAGGTCAAGCTTCTCTGATTTCCCTCTCTGCTTCCATATCCTTTGTGTATAAGAGGGCGACTGATTTTTTGGAGTTGATCTTGTATCCTGCCACATTACTAAAGCTGTTTATCAGCTGTAAAAGTTCTTTGGTGGAGGTTTGGGGGTCGCTTAAGTACACTATCATATCATCTGCAAATAACAGAAGTTTAACTTCTTCCTTTCCAATTCAAATCCCCTTGTCCCCGTTATGTTGTCTTATTGCTATTGCTAGAATTCAAGCACTGTATTGAAGAGGTATGGAGAGAGTGGACAGCCTTGTCGTGTTCCTGAGTTTAGCGGGATGGCTTTGAGTTTCTCTCCGTTTAATTTGATGTTAACTGTAGGCTTGCTGTATATAGCTTTTATTATATTTAGGTATGACCCTTGTATCCCTAATCGCTCCAATACTTTTATCATAAAGAGATGTTGAATTTTGTCAAATGCTTTTTCAGCATCTAATGAAATGATCATATGTTTTTTTTTCTTTCAGTTTATTTATATGATGGATTACATTGTTACATTTTCGTATGATGAACCAGCCCTGCATCTCTGGGATGAAGCCTACTTGATCATAATGGATAATTTTTCTAATGTGTTCTTGGATTCGGTTTGCCAGTATTTTGTTGAGGATTTTTGCATCGATGTTCATGAGTGAGATTGGTCTATAATTCTCTTTCTTAGTTGAGTCTTTGTGCGGTTTTGGTATCAGAGTAACTGTAGCTTCATAAAAGGAATTTGGCAATGCCTCTTCTGCTTCTATATTGTGAAATACATTAAGGAGTATAGGTATTAGGTCTTCTTGGAAGTTCTGGTAGAATTCTGCATTGAAACCATCTGGTCCTGGGCTTTTTTTGGTAGGGAGGTTGTTGATAACCTCTTCTAATTCTTCGCGACTAACAGGTCTGTTTAGATTGTTCACCTATTCCTGGTTTAATTTGGTATATGGTATTTATCTAAAAAAAGTGTCCATTTCTTTTACATTTTCCAGTTTAGTGGCATACAGGCTTTTGTAGTAAGATCTAATGATTCTCTGAATTTCCTCTGTGTCTGTGGTTATGTCCCCATTTTCATTTCTGATCTTATTAATTTGCAAATTCTCTCTCTGTCGTTTGATTAGTTTGGATAGGGGTTCATCAATCTTGTTGATTTTCTCCTGGAACCAGCTTTTTGTTTCATTGATTCTTTGGATTGTTTTCTGTGTTTCTATTTTGTTGATTTCAGCTCTCAGTTTGGTTATTTCCACTCTTCTACTCCTCCTAGGTGAGTGTGCTTCTTTATTTTCAAGAGTTTTCAGGTGGGCTCTTAAGTCTTTAATACGTGCTTTCTCTGTTTTCTTTAAGTGGGCACTTAGTGCTATGATCTTTCCTCTTAGGACTTCTTTCATAGTGTCCCATACGTTTGAGTATGTTGTTTCTTTATTTTCATTGAATTCAAGGAAGACTTTAATTTCTTTCTTTATTTCTTCCTTAATCCAGGTATGGTTCAGTAGTTGACTGTTCAGTTTCCATGAATTTGTAGGCTTTCTGGGGTAAGCATTGTTGTTGAATTCTAACTTTAATCCATGGTGATCTGATAAGACACAGGTGGTTACTAATATTTTTTGTAACTGTGTAAGTTAGCTTTGTTACCGAGTATGTGGTCAATTTTCGAGAAGATTCCATGAGCTGCAGAGAAGAAGGTATATTTTTTCCTCTTTGGGTGGAATATTCTATAGATGTCTGTTAAGCCGATGTGCTTCATTACTTCCATTAATTCTGTAATTTCTCTGTTAGGTTTCTGATTGATTGACCTGTCCATTGGTGAGAGAGGAGTGTTGAAGTCTCCTACTATTAGTGTGTGCGGTTTGATGGCTGCCTTGAGTTTTAGTAATGTTTTTTTCACGTGCATGGGTGCTTTCATATTAGGGGCATAGATATTCAGGATTGAGACTTCATTCTGATAAATTGTTCCTGTTATGAGTATAAAATGTCCCTCTCCATCTCTTCTGATTGATTTAAGTTTGAAGTCAACTTTGTTAGAAATTAGTATGGCCACACCTGCTTGTTTCTTAGGTCCATTTGCTTGATAAGCCTTTTCCCAGTCCTTTACTCTGAGTAGGTGCCTGTGTTTGTGGTTGAGGTGTGTTTCTTGTAGACAGCAGAATGTTGGATCCTGTTTTCTTATCCAATCTCTTAGCCTATGCCTTTTTATAGGTGAGTTGAGCCCATTGACATTAAGTGATATTAATGACCAGTGGTTGTTAACTCCAGTCACTATTTTAGTAGTAGAGTTTGTGTGTTTCCCTTCTTTGAGTTGCACTGTTTAAGGGTCTCTAGATGTCTGAGTTATTGTGGTCATTGTTAGACTCCTTGGTTAGTGATTTTTCCTTCTATTATTTTCTGTAAGGCTGGATTTGTGGCTACGTATTGTTTAAATTTGTTTTTATCCTGGAAAGTTTTGTTTTCTCCATTTATAGCGACTGAAAGCTTGGCTGGGTATAGTAGTCTGGGCTTGCATCCATGCTCTCTTAGTTTTTGCAGTACATCTATCCAGGACCTTCTGGCTTTCATGGTTTCCATAGAGAAGTCAGGTGTAAGTCTGATAGGTTTACCTTTATAAGTAACTTGGCCTTTTTCCTTTGTGGCTCTTAATATTCTTTCTTTATTCTGTATGCTTTGTGTTTTGATTATTATATGGCGAGGGGATGGTTTTTTTTTTTGATCCAGCCTATTCAGTGTTCTGTATGCTTCTTGAACCTTCATAGGTACATCTTAATTCAGGTTTGAAAGTTTTCTTCTATAATTTTATTAAGTATATTTTCTGGACCATTGAGTTGCACTTCTTCTCCTTCTTCTACTCCAATCATTCTTAGGTTTGGTCTTTTTATTGTGTTCCATATTTCCTGAATGTTTTGTGATGAGAGTTTGTTGGACTTGCTGTTTTCTTTGATCAGTGTGTTTATTTTCTCTATGTTATCTTCAGAATCTGAGATTCTTTCTTCTATCTCTTGTATTCTGCTGGTTATGCTTGTTTCTGTAGTCTCTATTCATTTACCTAGATTTTCCATGTCCAGCCAGCCCTCTGTTTGTGTTTTCTTCTTTGCCTCCATTTCAGTTTTCAAGTCATGAACTGTTTCCATTATCTACTTGATTGTTTTTCCTTGGTTTCCTAGGGTATCATTCTCTGACTTACTCAATTCCTCAAACTTTCTGTTATACTTCTCATCCATTTCTATAAGGGCGTTTTTTACATGCTGTTTAAGGGCCTCTATAACTTTCATAAAGTCAGTTTTTTCTACTTCTTCTTGATTAAGGTGTTCATGTCCTTCCGTTGTGAGGTCGCTGGGTTCTGGTGATTTCATGTTGTTTTTCAGATTGTTGGGTGAATTCTTGCATTGGCGCCTGCCCATCTCTTCCTCTGAATGCTCCCCTATGGATCTTCTTTTACGGAATCAGGTCTTCTTGCCCACTGATGTACCTTCCCAGTGATGTCACTCCCCAGTGATGGCTCTCCTGGTGTCCAGATCGGATCTCCATGCTGCTTGGGTAGCTCGCAAACAAAGGGCTCACCCTGCTTGCTGCAGGCAGGCTATGGAGACAAAGGAACTACTGCCCTCCCATTTGCCCTCCCGATTCAGGTTCGGTCCCAGCGCCCAAGAAGGCTGAGCTGGGAGATGTTATGCCACCAAAGGTGGGGGGAGGGAGGGAGAGGGGGGTGTTGTGGATGTAAGCTGGGTGGGATAGGAAGCGAGAGGAGGTATCGGGCAGTATATCCCCTGCAGGATGACCAGGAAGTGTAGGAGGGATGAGGAACATCTGAGTTTCCTGTTCCCGGCTGCTGCCGCACTCATTCACCCCAATGCTGGCTCTCCTGGCGCCCAGATCGGAACTCCGTGCTGCTTGGGCAGCTCGCAAACAAAAGGCCCACCTTGCTTGCTGCAGGCAGGCTATGGAGACAAAGGAACTACCACCCTCCTATTTGCCCTCCCGATTCAGGTTCGGTCCCAGTGCCCAAGCAGGCTGAGCTGGGAGATGTTATGCCCATGCATTAGGTTCTTTAATTGCTCTGGGAAGGAGTTTCATCCATGATGACAGGAAATGACTGAACTAAACTGACATGGAGCCTCAAGGATTTTTCCAGAGACAAAGGGCTACCTTGACTTTCCCTTGTTTATATTCATTCATTAGCCCACTGCCTGCCTTTGCCACACCTTCTGAAGGGAGGAGTGTTCTGTTTGAATTATGCTTAGAAAGAAACATTATTTATAGGAATTCCCTGTTTACAAACCCTTTTTAGTTGCCCTTGTTTACAACAATTGAAACATTTGACATTTCATTTTTTCCCAAACTTCTGGAAATCATCTCTCCTATGCATGCATCATCATGGTCATGAGGTTCAATATTGATTGTTTCTTGAATTCAAAACTGCCAGGATGCTGGTCTTACCTTTAATGGCATAATTATCTTTTTGCATTGTGGATTATCATTTTCAGGAGCCAGAGATTCAATTATTATTTGTCTAGCTTTTGAATTTGGTATCATTCTATTTACTGCTGAAGTCAATCTTTGCAAGAAATCAATGAAGGTTTCTTTCATGCCCTGTATGGCTTTAGTAAATGACTCAATTTTCTTTCCTACACATTCAATTTTGTCCAACTGATATAGCTGTTATATGGAATACAGTCAGGATGTGGTCATCATATAAAGATTGTCTGTGTACCTTAGCATAATATCCCTCTCAAGAAGTTGATCTTAGGAAGAGTTCCCTCCCTCTAGTAGTCCTACATTGTTCAATAGTCTTAGCCTTTTACCGACTCTTCCATTGTAATTGAGGAACAGGCTCTGAAACTGCTATAACCAAGTCTCTGCAGTCTTTAGGGTAATTCTATTACAATTTGACCAAGAGTTTAACATCTGCTTCACAAACGGTGAATACATGACACCTTCGTTGAATCTCCTTAAATCTATCATTTCCACAGGATTGAAATGAGCACTTAAACAACCTTGGGAATAACTGTCATTTGGTACTTTCCTTTATGGTACTGAATATATTAAGACTGGTTGTTTAAAAACCTTAGGCTGTTCTTTTCTAATGTTATAATGCAACACTAAAACTGGTTCTCCTTTAAATTCCTCTGTCTCTATTTGAATGTCTCTATCATCTGTTTTAATAAGTTTTTCTAAGGCCTGTATCTTGGAACTCATATCAACCAATGTTTTTAGATATAAACAAAGAATTTCAAGATGATAAATAACATTGTCTCGATCCCAGTTAAGTTGATTAACCCTTCATTTAAAGGATTTAATTGTTCTGAAATTAAATAATGAATTGCATAATCATGAAAAGATTTAACTCTCCATCATAAATGTGCTTACCTTTTTTTTATTTTTTTCCTTTTGTGTGTATGGTTCCCATCTTTTAACATGGGAAAAAACTCTATCTTTTTTAAACTAATTCTTCCTGTGAACAATTCACAATTGTTTCACCAGTTCTACTGCTGATGACAATTCAGATGATGATGAAGGGTGAAATAGATTTCTGCTGCATAGAACAGTGGAAGTCCTAGCAGATTTAAAGGCAACTACCTAGTTGGGCAGCATCCCAAAAAGGAGATCCAGGGAAAGCTCAGAATCCACCTAGAGAAAATTAAAAAAAAATCTAGCTAGCAGGGTAGTGACTTCAGCCATGTGTTGCTTCAGGCTTTGCCAGTGGCTAATAAGCCATAGGCATACAGATTTTTTTCATGAATTCATGCCCTAAAGTAGGGTGCCCAATGTAGCACAAACAAAATATCACCACATCCAGGGAGACTGATGATTTCTTGTTGCCTTAGTCAAGATGTAGGAATGCCAGCTCCATCTCCAGTACCGTGTCTGCCTGCTCACCACCATGTTGCATCAAGGTAATGATTAAACCTCTGAAAATATGAGCTACCAAAATTACATGATTTTCTTTTCTAAGAATGTCCATGGTCATAGTGTCTCTGCACAGTTACAGAAACCCTAATTAAGACAGCTACCTGGAGAAATGTCCCTTCCCCTTCTCTTGTGGTAGGGTAGGAGAAGGGAAGTGGAGAACTGGAGTTGGTATTTAAAAAGAAAAATAAATTTTTAAAATAAAAACAATAAAAAAGAGAATACATGTATGCAATAACATATACTAAAATTACAATTATAAAAATACTGTATATAACATTTATACAATGGAGTACTACTCAACAGTAAAAATATGGCATCTTGAAATTTGCATGCAAATGGATAGGACTAAAAAATGAGTAAAGTAACCCAGGCCCACAAAGAAAAATATGGTCTGTACCCACTCATAAGTGGACATTAAACATAAAGAAAAGGATAACCAGCTTATAGTCCACAATCCCGAAGAAACTAGGTAATGAGGAAAACCCTAGGAGAGACATACATGGATCCCCATGGAATGGGAAAACAGATAAGACCTCCTGAGAAAATTAGGAAAGGGGGAGAAAGGAGGGTGGAAGAAGATGTGGGGAAGAAGGAGAGAGAAGAGGAGAACATGAGGAAATGGGATGCTCAAGAAGGAGGAAAGACAGTGAGGGAGAGAAAAGAAAGATATCTTGATTGAGGGAGCTATTAAGGATTATTCAGAAACATATCACTAGGGAAATTCTAAGGAATCCTCCAGGATGACCCAGCTAAGACTCTAAGCAACAATGGAGAGGATGCCTAAATTGGCCTTCACCTGGAATCAGACTGATGACTACCTTAACTGACATCAAAGAAACTTCAACCAGCAACTGATGGAATCAGCAACTACAGTGAAGCATTGGGCCTACTAGCTACATGAGAACAACTCAAGAGAGGGAGGAACGCTGATATGAGCAAAGGGGTCAAGAACATGATGGTGATACCCATAGAAATAGCTGACCTGAGCTAGTGAGAGCTCACTGACTCTGGACTGATAGTGAGCAAACGTGCATTGAAACACATTAGGCCCAGCACAAGTGGGAGACAGTTGTGAGGCTTGGACAGCTTGTGGGGGCCACTGGCAGTTTGACTAGGATTTATCCCTAGTGTTTGAACTGGCATCTTGGAGGACATCCTTTTAGTAGGGATACCTTACTCAGCCTAAATATGGAGAGACTGCCTTGGTCTTCCCTCAAAGTTAAGTGTGAGACTTTGTTGACTCCCCATGGGAAACCTTACTCTTCTGAGTAGTGGATGGGGAGGTGGGGTGGGGAAAAAGTGGAGGAAGAAGGAGGAGGGGAGGAAGTGAATATGGAGATACCTATGTAAAATTAGAAAAGATTGTATTATAAAAATTCTTAATAAAATAAATAAATAAATAAGAAAGCTACCTAGGACAGCTATGTTATGGCATAATTGTGTTATATAAAAAAAGTGTGGGGTGGTGATGTGGATCAATGGTAAAGACTAGTGCTTCCACACTTAGGGACTTGATCTGTCCCTGGGAATCACATGGTGAAAGTCAAGATATAACTCCTCAACATTGACTCCTGACCTCCACATGCACCATGGCATGACTCTCCAATAAACAAGTAAATGTAGTTTAAAGAAAATATAACACGTGATTGGAGATTTCTGACTTTCTATGGTGGATTAGTTCTATGTGCTAATTACCAAGAGAGCCCTTGTCCTAGTTAATAGTCTAGAACTTTAACTTAAGAACTCAGTTCATCCTGGACAAATGACCTTTTGGATATACTCATTTCCCCTGTCCCTTGCTGCCTTGATATTAGTTGAGTTCAAGCAGATTAGGGAGGTAGAACAAATGTTTATTTTCTTCAGTGATTTTCAAACTTTGCCTCCTGATTACTCAGGCATGACACAATGGACTTGTGAAATAAAGACAAGCTTTGACTGAAAGGTCAACTGAGAGACTTTCTGTTAAAATGATGGGTCAGTTTTGAAAAGTTTCTGGGTGGGAGAGGTCCAGAGAAATAAGCTGGATGTGTTAATGGTGGAAGTATCAAATATGCATTTCAGTCCAACTTTTTTTTAAAGATTGTAACATGGAAGAGATTTATCAGATAAAATGGAGGGTTTCCATAATACTGAAATATAAACCTGTAAGTCACCATAAATGCAACACCCAATAGTAAAAACCACAACAGCAAATTCCCACTGTTCTGTAACTGCCATGATCTGGTTTCACATGCTTTTGAGAGCTGGCTAATATGGCCTGCTAGATACAGAGCACACTGGGGCTTTGAAGTCACATTCATCTGACAGGGTTGTGGCATTGGTGGCTCAACTCAAGAAGCAAAGCGGGCTCAGCACTTCAAACAGTATATTGAACAAGCATCCTTTAAATATCAAAGCGAGAAATAAGAAAGCAACATAATCACACCATCAGAAAGATGGTAGGAAGCAAGGACAGCTGTGTCCTTGCTAGCTTCATTTTTTTCGCTTCTTGGGTAGTGGCCACCAGAACAGTAAGATGTGAGGTTCTGGTTCAAGGATCATATAATGGACCCATCCCTGACTCTGCTGAACACCAAGATTTCTCCATTCAGATTCAGACATCCAATGGGTTTTAGGGACCAGCTGGACTATGCCCTTGGGCAACATAACATGCCAGTACTCGAACGCCTCCTCTTATTTGTCTGAATAGTAAATTTGTTTGTGCAACATGACTGTTCTGCTTAGGGATGCTCAGCCCCTTTCTGCTGACATCCAGACAACCTCCAGCAGCTCCAAGTCAGACATTTGGCATTGTTTGACAACATAGTCATCTAAAAACATCCATGCCTTCAAACCAAAAATTGAGTTAGAAAAAATTGTATTTTTCCCTAAACCCCAAACTTCAAAGTTTTGAAAAAGTTTATGATTGGGGGACTGAATTCAGAGTTACTCTGACTGTGTGTGGCTTGTGGTCTATGAGCTAGCACACCTGAAAGTGATCATCCCTAAACTGATGTACACAGGAGCAACAATAAGTTGACTTAGCATGAAGAAGTCATGAAGTCATGAAGGTGAGAGGGTGAGGGGTAATGGGAAGAGTTTTAGTATAATTGCTTTGAGTTCTCTCCATTTAGTTTAATGTTAGCTGTAGTAAGAGCTGCGAGCTGTGTTCCTGCCACCCAGCTCCCAGATGCCTGGCTAGCTTATGCTCTGAAATAACAACACACAAACTGTATTCTTTTAAACACTGCCTGGCCCATTTCTATTAATGGTGCGCTTACCGGGAAGATTCTAGCCTATGTCCATCCTGAGTCGGAGCTTCATCTCATCTGCCCCAGAAAGGAGAGCTATCGAGTCTGAGCTCACTTCCTTTCCTCCCAGCATTCTGTTCTGCCTACTCCACCCACCTAAGGGATGGCCTATCAAAATGGGCCGAGGCAGTTTCTTTATTAGCCAATGACTTTCCTCCATCAGTTAGCTTGCTGTATATTACTTTTATTTTGTTTGAATATGGTCCTTATATCTTCAAGACCTTTATCAGAAAGGGGTGTAGGATTTTGGCAAAGGCTTTTCAGCATCTAGTGACATGATCACAAGTTCTTTTTCTTTCAGTTTATTTACATAGTGGATTATATTGACAGATTTTCACATGTTGAACCATCCCTGCATCTGAGATGAGGCCAATTTAATCATGGTAGGTGGTTTTTAATGTGTCCTTGGATTTGGTTTGCCAATATTGTATTGGGTATTTTTGCATCAATGTTCACGAGGGTGATGGTCTGTAATTTTCTTTCCTAGTTAAGTCTTTAAGTGGTTTTGGTATCAGGGTAACTGTAGCTTCATATAAAGAGTTTGGCATGTTCCTTTTATCTCTATTGTGTGGAACACATTGAGGAGTATAAGTATTAGCTCTTCTTGGACGTTCTGGTAGAATTCTGAGCTGCAATCATCTAGCCCTGGGGTTTTTATTTGTTTGTTTGATTTTTGGTTGGGAGACCTTTGATGATTGCTTCTATTACCTTAGAGGTTATAGGTCTATTTAAGTTGTTTATCTGGTCTTGATTTAGCTGTGGTATGTAGTAACTTACCAGGAAATTGTTCATTTCTTTCAGATTATTCAATTTTGTAGAATATCGGTTTTCAAAGTATGACCTAATGATTCTTTGCATTTCCTCAGTGTCTTTTGTTATTTCTTTATTTTTTATTTTGTTCATTTGGACATCCTCTCTCAGCCTTCTAGTTAGTTTGTATAAGTGCTTGCCTATCTTGTTGATTTTCTCAAAGAACCAACTCTTTGCTTCATTGATTCTTTGTATTGCTTTCTTTGTTTCTATTTTATTTATTTCAGTCCTCAATTTGATAATTTCCTGTCATCTACTCTGCTTGCATGAATATGCTTCTTTTTGTTTTTTAAACCCTTCGGTGTGCTGTTAAGTCACTAATGTGAGCTTTCTCCATTTTTTTTTTATGTAGGCACTTAATGCTGTGAACTTTCCTCTTAACATTGCTTTCATGGTATCCCAGAGATTTGGGTTTGTTGTGTACTCTTTCTTGTTAAAATTTAGGAAGTCTTTAATTTCTTTCTTAATTTCTTCCTTGACACCAGGGTGATTCAGTTGAGCATTGTTTATTTTCCATGAGTTTGTAGGCTTTCTGCAATTAGTGTTGTTGACTCTGATGAGATACAGGGGTTTTTTCCAATTTTTTTGTATCTGTTGATGTTTGCTTTATGACCATGTGTGTGGTCAGTTTTAAGGAAGGTTCCATAAGGTGCTGAGAAGAAAGTATATTCTTTTGTGTTTGAATGAAATGTTCCATAGATGTCTATTAAATCTGTTTCAGTCAAAATATTTATTCTCTTATTTCTCTGTAAAGTTGGTATCTGACAGACATGTCCATTGATGAGAGTGGGGTGTTGAAGTCTCCTACTATGAGTGTGTGGGATTTGCTGTCCAATTTAGGCTTTAGTAATGCTTCTTTTACATATCTGGGTGCTTTTATATTTAGGGCATAGATGTTTAGAATTGGATATTCATCTTGGTGAATTTTTCCTGTGATGAGCATAAAGTGTTCTTCTCTATCATTTTGACTGATTTTAGTTTAAAGTCTATTTCATGAGATACTAGCATAGCTACACCAACTTGTTTCTTAGGTCCATTTGACTGGAAAATCTTTTCCCAACTCTTTACTCTGAGGTAATGTCTGCCTTTGAGTTTGAGGTGTGTTTCTTGTATGCAGCAGAGAGATGGATCCTGTTTAAAAATAAAATAGTGGAGTAGAGGCACGGCTCTTCTGTTAAAAACTAGGCTCAAAATAAAATATTTATTTTTACTTTATGTCCATTGATGTTTTGGCTGCATGTGTAAGTTTGTGTGAGAGGGTCAGAAGCCCTGGAACTGGAGTTACAGACCAGTGTGAACTGCCATGTGGGCGCTAGGAATTAAACCTGCATCCTCTGAAAGAGCTACCAGTATTCTTAACTGCTGAGCTATCTCTCCACCCCAACATTTTATTTTTGAACATCTATTTTTAGTACTTTTATTTTGTATATGTGCATGTGTGTGTGTGTGTGTGTGTGTGTCCACATGAGTGCTGATGATTATGGGGCCCAAAGGTATTGGATCCCATTGGAGTTGGAGTTACAGTTGTTTGAGTGTTATCCAGTGCGGGTGATAGGAACCAAACTCAGGTCCTCTGCAAAAACAATGTATGCTCTTAATTGTGGTCCATCTCTCCACACCCTTTCAGTATTTTAAATATGAAAAAAAATCATAAAAATGGTAAGCAACTCCCATATATACACATCTAGACTTAAAACTTCCATTTGTTATTTCTAATTATGATGCCTTTGGGAACTGTTGTAGAGTGTTTTGTATTGTGCAGGATATTCAAATGAAGAGAGTCACTTAAGAGATTAATTTTAAGTTCTTTGGTTGCAGGGAGGACAGTTTCTGTGAACTGAACCTTGGCTCCCTGTTCAGTAGCATATTTACCATTATACACAAAGGTTGTATTTGGAGTACAACAAGTTCTCATACCAAAGCCCCTTTGATCTCTTTAAAATATTCTCTGTAAGAAATCATCACACCCCTACCCAGTCCTTATTGTGGACTGTTTGCATTTCCCAGTAAATCCAGGCCCCCAATATGCCGGGATAGTCTTGTGACAAAAGTAATGTCAACAACGCTAGAAAACATTTAAAAAAAAATCACCTTTCTCTATTATATATATTTCTTTTTGGTTTTTCGACACAGGGTTTCTATGTGGCTTTTTTGGAGCCTGTCCTCGAACTAGCTCTGTAGACCAGGCTGGACTCGAACTCACAGAGATCCGCCAGCCTCTGCCTCATGAGTACTGGGATTAAAGGCCTGCGCCACCATCTAGACACCTTGAACAAACAACTGAAACATTTGGTCATTACCCTACATACAGTGAGAAACAATTTTTCATACTCATGCTTATCTAATGCTTTCCCTAGATACAATGACTACCAGATTTCCAATACATCTCCCCGTTTTGTTTGAGCTTTTTAACTATGTTGAAGATTATGCAGTCACACAGTAAAGATAGACTTTTCTCTATCATGTTTTCTCACAATCTTATGTAGATAAATCAGAGTACATATTTTACTAGTCATCTTTTTTATTATTTTTTTATTTTTATTGAGAGCTACCTTTTTCTCTGTTCCCCTCCTTGCCTCTCCCATCCCTTTATACCCTCCCCCAAGGTCCTCATACACCAAATTTACTCAGGAGATCTTGTCATTTCCTACATCCCATGTAGATTAGATCTATGTATTAATTCTCTGGCTTAGTGATTTGTGGGCTGGTTTTATTTGCTTTATGTTGAAAAACCACTTATGAGTGAGTATGTGTGATAATTGTCTTTCTGTGTCTGAGTTACCTCACTCAAAATGATGATTTCTTGTTCCATCCATTTGCCTGCAAAATTCAAGATGTTGTTGTTTTTTCTGACATTGTGTAAATGTACCACATTTTCCTTATCCATTCTTTGGTCAAGGGGCATTTCGGGTGTTTCCAGGTTCTGGCTATGACAAAGAATGCTCTTGTGAACATAGTTGAGCACATGTCCTTGTGGCACGGTTGAACATCCTTTGGATATATGCCCAAAAGTGGTATTACTGGGCCTTGAGGAATGATTAAAGGCTTATACCGCCTTGTCTGACCTGGTGACTCTCTTGGTGCTGGCCTTGTTCACATGTCATCTTACTGTATATCCCCACAGATGAGTCCAAGCCCAGGACAAGTGAAGAATCAATTTGGACAAACAGAAGAGCCTCAGGTTCTAGAGAGAACCATAAGATAAGACTATAGTACTGGAACTTGATATAGGCTGGTAAGAACCCCTGGAAAAGTCTCTGTGGGCAGAAGGCACCATAACCACTTGTTTCCTTGGGCTTCCTGTACAGTTGAATGCAAAGTGGATGTAATTTAGGTGAGGTGACCATAGGGTATAATGCCAGAACATGAGAGGCTGAGGAAGAGGACCACAAGTTTGAGAGCAGCCTTGACTACAGAGTGAGTCTTAGGCTATTCTGGGTTATCATTCTGGCTTCCTTTCCATTATTGTAATAAAGCAATCTGAACAAAAGCAACTTTGGGAAGAAACAACTTTTATTTATGCTTATAGGCTACTGACCATCACTGAAGAAAGTCAGGGCAGGAACTCAAGCAGGAACTTCAGGAGAAGCCATAGAGGAATGTTGCTTGCTGGAGGGCTCAGACTCAAACTTAGTTTTCTCATACAGCACAGGATCATCTGTCTGGAGAATGATGCTTCCCAAAACTGGTTGAACTCTATTACGTTAATTAAAATGACAATCTCCCAAGACGTACCCATAGGCCAGTGTGACCTGGACAATATCTTTACTGAGAGTGTTCCCTCATTTGACTCTGGGCTGTGCCAAATTGAAACTTATAAAGCTGTGGTAGCTTCAGTGTAATTGGCCCCCATAATCTCAAAGGGAAGGGTATCAGAAGATGTGGCCTTGTTGGAGTAGGTGAGATCTTGTTGGAGGAAGTCTGTCACTGTAGAGGTGGGATTTGAAATCTCAAATATACTCAAGCCACACTTACTAATACAGATACTTTCTTGGTGTCTACAAATCGAAACGGAGAAATCTTAGCTCCTTTTCCAGCACTATGACTGCCTGAACAACACCATGTGGCACCATGATGATAAGGGACTAAATCTCTGAAAATGGAAGCCACCACACTTACATGATTTTCCTTTCTAAGAGTTGCCATGCTCGTGATGTCTCTGCACAGCAATAGAAACCCCAATTTAGACAGCAATGTTATTGCATAATTATGTTGTATTTAAGTAGTGTGGAGGTGTTGATGTGGCTCAGTGGTAAAGACAATTGCTTCCAAACATAGAGACTTGATCTGTCCCTGGGGATCACATGCTCCTCAACATTGAATCCTGACCTCCACATCTATCATGGTATGACTCTCTAATAAGCAAGTAAATGTAGTTTAAAGAAAATATAACAAGTGATTGGAGTTTTCTGACTTTCTATGGTGGATTATTTCTATGTGCTAATTACCAAGAGAGCCCTTGTCCTAGTTAATAGTCTAGAGCTTTAACTTAAGAACTCAATTCATCCTGGACAAATGACCTTTTGGATATACTCATTTCCCCTGTCCCTTGCTGCCTTGATATTAGTTGAGTTCAAGCAGAGTAGGGAGGTAGAACAAATGTTTGTTTTCGTTAGTGATTTTTAAACTTTGCCTCCTGGAAACTCTGGCATGACACGGTGGACTTGCGAAATGAAGCCAAACTTTGACAGCAAAAAGCCAACTGAGAGAGTTTCTGTTAAAATGATGGGTTGGTTTTGAAAGTTGCTGGTGGGAGAGGTCCAGAGAAAAAAGCTGGATATGCTAATGGTGAAAGTGTCAAATACTGCATTTGAGTTCACCTTTTTGACATTGTGTGACAACATTGTCATCTACAAAAGTCATGCCTTCAAACCAAAAATTGAGTTACAAGAAATTATATTATTTCTCAAGCCCCAAACTTACAATGCCTCGAATAAGTTTATGAATTTGGGGGCTGAATTCAGTGTTACTCTTGGCTGCGTGTGGCTTGTGGGTTGTGAGTCGACACTCCTGACAGTGATCATCCCTAAACTGATGTACACATGAGCAACACTAAGTGAACTTAGTGTCATTAAGTCATGAAGTTGAGAGGGGATGGGGTAATTGGAGGACTTGGAGGGAGGAGAGAGTAAGATGGAATTGATCCCAATTCAATACTCATGTATAAAATTCACAAGAAAATAGAAAAAGAATGTTTTCTTTATATTTTTAAAGGATACTTTGTTAGGTTGATGAGATATAACAGTTTAATTATAAACACACATAGTTGTTACCTATTAGATTTATTTACAGAACTGCTGGGAAGACATAACTTTTTATTATTTAATGAATCATTATTAGTGTTTGAATGTGAGAGAGACACAGTGTGTGTGACTGTGTGTATTGAGTGAGCATATGTTCTGTGCACTGGGTGTGCCTGCATGCATGAGAATGTAGGCATGACTATGAGTGTGTGAGAATGTGTGTGTTTCTGTGTGTGTGTGTGTGTGTAAGAGTCAGAGGACCAGGAAGTCTACTATAAGATGGTGTCTCCTAGAAATGGTAGGAAGTAACACGTGTGAAATAACAAAATATTGTTATCTTAACAAGATCTGAACACTGGCATAACTAATAGACATGCTAATACAAAGAGGGGAATCTCACAAGACCTCACCCCTAGATGATTATGATGACCTATAGATAGATGATGACCTATAGGCAATTAATAACTGCTGAGAGAGGGAGAATTAGTCTTCCCTAGGCATGGGTCTCTTAATTGATTGTCCGGTACAGAGTGGTCAGCCCTGAAACCATGCAAACAAGCCACATTAAATGGACTCAGCATGTTGTTTTTATATATTTATGCTTACATATGTGTAATCACAACAATTACAAAGAGATCATAATATTGACATGGAGTGAAGGAATGGGAGGAAAGAGAGTAAGGGTGATGATGCATTTTTTTCTTCAAAATTGCAAATAAAAAAAGATGGAGACTGTGAGCTTTGCAGCCACATGATCTCTTGGATCCTTGTTGCATTAGAGATTAATTACCTAACCTGAGATGAATATTGATCATTTGGACATAGTTTGAGAAATAGATGCTATCAATTAATGTGGACAAAGTACATAGAACAGTAAACTTTAGATATCATTGTCTGATGTAAGCTTTGTTGGCATAGGGTGCACATGTGTGCATGCACTTGTGGTTGAGTGATCTTCCACACTCTCTACTGCTGTTGATAAAATAATGTAATCTTTAGACCACAAAGCCACAATGGTTGGTGAATTCTGTAAAATCCTTCCTTCTTAGTGCTCCGTCCTACAATCAGGAGCTCTTGGAGCCTGATTGAGTTGGAACACCTGGGAGATCCTGAGTGATAAATAGGACCAGAGTAATGAAAAAGAACTGGGTGTCAGTAACTTCTCCAGGAAGTATGCAGCCTTAGGCCCATTTCCAGCCATCTGCCCTTCTCATCACAGGACATGACCAGAGCACTTGGAATCCATGCCAACAGTCATCACATGGTCAGTGTGTTAGACAGGTATATAACCCATGTACATGGTTTTTCTCTACAGGGAAAATAACAGAGTACATGGTTTTGACGTTATTTTAATTTTTTATATTATTTGTTCTTTCTTCATCTTTCTGACTGTTATGGCATGCAGGACGGGGAGGTCAGAAGACATCCTGCAGGAGTTGATTCTCTATTCCCACAGGTACAACCTCAGGTCATCAGGATTTGGCAGCAAGCACCTTTACCAGCTAAGCCATCTCACCCACCCAAAGT
This sequence comes from Microtus pennsylvanicus, assembly GCF_037038515.1. NCBI lineage: Eukaryota > Metazoa > Chordata > Mammalia > Rodentia > Cricetidae > Microtus > Microtus pennsylvanicus. The sequence goes on from NC_134579.1 coordinate 90,668,660, forward strand.
TTTACCAATGCTGCCTCAACTTAGTGGATTTGGAATTTTTTCCCCTGCTAAAGGGGATTGAATCTAGGACATCATGCATGCTACTCATATGCTCTACTGAGCTACATCCCCAGCAGCATTTGTTTGTTTACATCCACAGAATGAAATTATATAGAGAACATGTAGATAAAATAGTGCATGCTAAAATATACATGTAAATATATGTAAAAATACTGTATATACTGCATATAGTACTGTATATTTAAAAATCTGGAGTCTCTCTCTACTGATTTCCTTATTAAAGGACCATGTACTTTTTTTTCAACAGGGCTGGGTTCATGGAGATCATTTGAAGAGGCAGAGGAGGGATCATATGAACAAGGGGGTCAGGAGCATGATGGGGAAAACCACAGATACAGCTGAATTAAGCTAGTGGGAGCTCACAGACTATAGACTGACTGGGGGACCTGCACAGGACTGAACTAGGCACTCTGAATGTGGGTGACAGTTATGTGACTTGATATGTTAACGGGGAGCTAGCAGTGGCACCAGGACCTATGCCAGGTGCATGAACTGGCTTTTTGGAGCCCATTCCCTTGGGTGGGATACCTTGCTCAGCCTTGAAACGGAGGAAGGGGCTTGATCCTGTCAAATCCTAGTATGCCAGACTTTATTGACTCCCCAAAAAAAGCTTTGCCCCACCTGAAGAGACGATAAAAATGGGAAGGGGAGGCTGGAAGGCAGGAGAAGGAGAAAGTGGAGTAGGTATATAAAAATAAAAAATAAATTTTTAAATCAATAATAAAGAAAAAGAACATGTTAATGTGATACTGTATATTAAAATATACAACTATTAAAAATGTTGTATATAATGTTGTAGATTGAAAAACATGGAGTCTCTGTCTACTGATGTGAGACCCTCATACCTTATTTTTAAAGGGACGAGTTGGAATTTCCTTCCAGAATGTTTTAAAATCAGAAAGTGCAAACTAACTTCTTGTTCCCAGTAAGATAACGGCCTTGGAATTTGGAAAGCACAAGGACGCCCAGCCACGTGGCTGATAAAGATGGCCTGACTCAGGGGCAGGGTGACTTGCTCTGAAAACAAAGAACAAACTGACTAAACAGGATAGGAGAGAAAGCAAAGCCATTACACCCATGCCAACCCCACCACCACCCAGAAGGGCTGCTTGTGATTTTTGCCTTTAAAAAAGCAAACCCCAGCACTCGGGAGGCAGAGGCAGGTGGAGTTCGAGGCCAGCCTGGTCTACAAGAGCTAGTTCCAGGACAGGAACCAAAAGCTACGGAGAAACCCTGCCTTGAAAATCAAAAAAAAAAAAAAAAAACAGGAAACCCAACAAAAAAACTCTTAACTCCTCTCTACCTCGCTGCGACTGGAAGTTGCAGATGGATTCTGAGATAACTTGCAATAAAAACCTTGCTTTTTACAATCTGGTGTTGTGTGGTTTGTGGTGGTCTCTCTGGGGGTCGTAATCTGGGCACAACGTTGATATCCTTATTGGAGGGCTATGTGCTTTTTTTAATACAGGACCTATCACTGTAGTTCAGGTTAGCATCAGACTTGCTAAGTAGACAAGAATGGTCTTGAACTTCTGATCTTACTGTCTCTACCTCTGGAGGGCAGGGATTAGAACCACCACCCGGCCATATTCGGTGATATTGGTGATCCAGCCTAGGGCTTACTGAGTACTAGGCAAGAACCCTCTCAACTGAGCTACATCCCCAACCCAGAGTCCTGCACTTATTTTTACTTAATAAATTTTGTTGTCTGACAACCTGTATATAATGAATTCTGGATAATTTTCTCTACTCTCACTTATTTCCCTCCCAACCTTGTCAATCTTACTTCCTGCCTGCAAATCTCTTTACCATATTCATGATTTCTTCTGTGTCCTACAGGCTTTTACTAGTGCCATCTGTGTGACCATGGGTTTAGAACTGTCCATTAGAGCCTGTGGACTCACCACTCACCAGTGGGCTAACACACAAATGCATACAATTCCTCCCTCTCACCTAGGACCTGTTAGGTGTCAACAGTATTATGGATTTGTTGCGGGTCCCGGAAGCTTGCTGCAGGGTCGAGACAAGCAGCAGGTCAAAAAACAAAGGTTGCTGGTCCCCTGGACATCCCCAGCGGCTGGCTAGCCATGTGAGTGGCAGGTGGGCAAGGGGCAGACAGATAGGCACACCATGCAGATGGGTTTCCTGAAAGCTGCTGGGGTCCCAAAAGCGTCCAGTTCCAAGCAGGGATGTCACAAGAGACCACGTGGCAGGTCTCCATTTGACTGCGGCAGTTGGGCAAAAGACACAGATAAATATACCATACAGAGTAAAGTTAGACATTTATTAGGTGGATTATGGAGGGGAAGGAAAAAGGGGAAGAGAGAGAGAGGATGCCTCTCCAAGAGAGGGGACAGGAAGAAGAGAAAGTGGGGCTCTGAGGCTACAAGCAGGAAGGGAGTGGGCTTGGCTTGTCTCTTAAAGAGACAGAACAATCATTACAAACAGTTCAGCAGGAAGTAGTAAGGTCTGTCTCATCTCATAATGACCACAAACATGGAGCAGCAGGTAATAAATTTTGGTATATTGAAGGAGTCGACGAATTTGGTTTTGTTGGTGGTTTTTGTTCCCCAAGACAGGATCTCATGTGCCCCAGGCTGGTCTCAAACTCCTTATGTAGCTTTGAACTTCCTCTTTGAACTTGTGATCCCCTTTCCTCTACTCCCTCAGTTCTTTGATTACAGAAGTACACCACCAATTACGTGGTGCTGGGGATGGAACAAGGGCTTTGTGACTGCTGAGATGCAACTCTCCCAGCTGATTCTTACCACTACTCCTGGATTTTCTTTTTCTCAAACAAACAAACATTAGTGGTCTCAAATAAAAATAAAAATTTTAAGCAATACATAAGATTTAATTAATTCATCAGAATATGAATACACACATATTCGTACACTGCATGATTTATCCATTTACAGTATAATTTCCAATGCTTTACATGTGGTTCTATGTGGTTAAACGAGCTACACAGTCAGTGAGTTTTAGAACATTATCATCAATCAAAAAAGGGTCTCCTAACGTTTACTAGAAACTAATCAAAGACATTTTAACACATAATTGGAACCTGCTCAACCCAGCACCTCTCCCAACTTAAATTGACAGGTCTGAATGACCAATCCATTACATAGTGGGTGACTGCTACTCAGAATATTCTCACAATCTAGTAAAGGTGCTGTACAGGAAGACCCTCAGTGCTGGGCTGGAGGGAAAAAGATGCATGTGAAGGAGACATACCTCAGGAGAAGAGGTTTTATTTCTTAGGGACACAGGTGAGGACAGATTCAAAGAGACTATTTTTCTTTCTAAGTTGAGTTCTGAAAAATAATGAAATATCTTACAGGGAAGGAGAAAGACATTCTGTAAAGATCTGTACACAGATAGAACAATTTTGACTTTATTTCATGTGTTATTGACATAAGATATCCTTGGTGAAAGGGAATTTCATGTCAATAAATTTGCTTGAATTTTTGATTAAAAAATAATCTTTGGTCTTCCTGAAATGACAACACTGTGTATTGACTCCACACAGAATGTTAACTCACAGAAGGTCAAAATAGGATATGATGAACTTCATGATCTATCCAGGAGACCAAAGTCCCGGCCATGCACAGACCTGGACCACATCTTCCCAGAATATAAACACCCCAGGCTGGTCACACTTCAGCACCATTAGTGGAAGAGAAGCCTTGCAACGGGTAGCACACAACTAGAGGGAGAACACAGAGGGCACATTGCTGACACCAAGCAACGATGGACCTGACTTCAATTCTCTCCCTGGAAACCTGGGTCCTCCTGGTAATCAGCCTGGTGCTCCTATACCGGTGAGTCACCACCAAAGTTACTCTTCCACCGTGTCCTCGGGTTGGGGTTGTATTCAGACCTGTATTCTGGTATTGAGTGCAAGGTCAAAAGTGACAAGAAAAGCAGGGGCTGGAGAGATGGCTCAGTGGTTAGGAGCACTGATTGCTCTTCTATTTGACCCAGGCTAGAATCCTGCTATCCACATGGCTCACATCATCTGTAACTACAGTCCCAGGAGACCTAATGCCTTCCACAAGCACCAGAATACAATTAAGAAACGTGATAACAGAAGTTAAAATTAACTCTTGTAAATACTTTGAAATTGCATGTATTTATTTAATGGGAATAGAGGAAGCACATGAGACAAGTGTGTGTGTGTGTGTGTTTGTGTGTGTGTGTGTGTGTGTCTGTGTCTGTGTCTGTGTGTTTGTGTTTGTCTTACAAGAAAACTTTGAGGAGTCTTTTCTTTCCTTTTATGGGGATCCTTGAGTCAGACTAAGGTTGTCAAACTTGGAAGTCAATCCCTTTACCTGTGCAGATCATCTTGAAGGCCTGAAATGAAATAATTGTGTTCATTTTGCATTTCTCTTTATGGCAGAAAGAGGTCTCAAACTAGAGCCTATATGTGCTAGTCAAGCACTCTACCACTGTACTAAAGCCCCAGTGACACTGACTATTAAAGTTCATGTTTATGTTATGCAGATCTGCTGGGCACACATACACACTTTCAACTCCCTCTTGCTGAGGTGAAGGGGCTTTCTGATAAGATTTACTCTTGATATGACCTGAGTGACTTTCAGGTTACACCTAAAGCCACCAGAACTCAGTAGGAGCATATACAAACCATGGGCTGCCTTGCACACTGGACCCCTCACCCCTCACCTAAGCTCTGGGAACTGAAGGGACAGCCATGTTGTTGGTATGTTTCACGATTTGGCTTTGTTCATGTTTATCTCCTCTCTGCTGCATGTGTGGTCACAAGACTTTGTGTTTCTCTCTATAGATACGGGACCCGTAACCATGATGTTTTTAAGAAACAGGGAATTCCTGGACCCAAACCTCTGCCATTTTTAGGAACTCTGATGAATTACTACGAGGTAAGTGTTGATTCCTGATGGACAAAAAATGGTTTAGTTTTGTTAAATGCTCCTTGATAGAAAATGATAGTGTGATTTCAGGCCCTCATACTGTGTATTCTCATGATACTAGAGAATGTTCAGTGATTTTTTTAGGGCTCTATTGCCAACTTAAAACTATCAAATGTGTGTGTGTTTGTGTGTGTGTGTGTGTGTGTGTGTGTGTGTTTATAGTGTGTATGCCTGTACTTACATGTGCATGAGTGCCCATATGTGTGCAGGTCCCTATGCATTGATATACGTGTGAATGTAGACGCCAGAGGTAGGTATTGTGTGTCGTCTTGATTGCTCTTCACTTTATACTTAAGGCAGGGTCTCTCACAAACCCAGTTCCCTCTGACTTGACTAGTTTAGCTAGTCAACTTGCTCCAGTGATCCATTGTCTTGGCCTCCTGCAAGACAACTTTAACCCTGATTTGTCATTTATGCAGATATTGGGGAATTCAAACTCTGGTTTTTATGGTGTGCTCTTCCCACTGAACCATTTCCACAGCTCCCATTGTCAACTTCCCCCATACTTATTAATTTTGGGGTGAATGTGTATGTAACAATGCATGCATTTGTAGGTCAAGGGACAATTTGTGGGAGTCAGTTTTCTCTTTCCACCATCTGAGTCCTAGGGATGAATCTCAGGTTGTCAGGGTTGGTGGCTAGTGCCTTCTCATCGGAGCCATCTCACTGGCCCTGATGTCAGATTATTGAGCCTCAGGTTTGTCTTTGGTGAAATGCAAAGATCTCCAACCCATTTAATCTTGACATCCAGGAGCTCAGACTTTGTGAGCAGTAAAAGAAGTTTATTTCTTACCCAGGGCAGGTTCCAGGAAGGCACTTCTGTATTTATTTGAAGAAAATCTCGAGGGGGTTTCCAGCTTCTAGGACATCAACTGTATGAACTAAATAAAATTCTCTTTGTATCCAACTCATGGGCATCATTTTCTCCTTCTGCTGAATATTTCTGAAGCATCAGATTGTCAGAGACATAAATACAGACCTTTGGGGGACAAGTCTTGTACTTGGGTTCTCTGCGTAATTATTGAATCCCTGAAACAACTTCTATAGCTCTAGTCTCACCATTTACTCTTCACGACATGGTGGTGGTTCTTGAGTTTAGCGTATTTTGCTTTTGTCTCTTTTGTAAGATCTAGGGTCCAGGTTAGTGATTGTTTCTGTTAGAAAGAAGATTTTATATATATATATATATATATATATATATATATATATATATATATATATATATCCACGTGGGTTTATACACATAAGTGCAGTCAGTATATACAGAGGCCAAAAAGGGCACAGGATTCTCTGGTGCCAGATAAACAGATGGTTGTGAGGTGTTGGGTGTGAGTTCTGTGGACAGAACTTGTACCCTCAGGAAGGTCAGCAAGTGCTCATATCTGCGACGTCACATCTCCAGCCCTAAAGACAGCTTTTCTGTACTGTTTCTGTTTTGTAGTGCTGAGAATGTGATCTAGGGATTTAGACATGCCAGCAAGTGATTTAACATGGACGTGGAACTACCTTCTCTTCCTTTAAAGGCAGCAGCCTGTGAGAGAGTGTGAGCAGCAAGTGTGTAACCTGAGACAGGATGGTGGCTGTCAGTCACCTCACATACTGGACTGCACAATGTACTTTGTATTTTCATTTAAAGATATTAAAGGCAAAACCACGGGGAAAAGGAAGATTCAACTAAACAACTGAAGTTAGAAACTTCAGTATTAAGCATGTCATGTGCCACATTTTAGTCTATGTGGATCATTTGTGATGAACCTGCTTTGACACCTGGCCTACAGTCAGTACACAGAAGACATTCCCAAGCTCACATTCAGAGGGCGAGAGGCAAAGCTCATACTGCCGTCAGCTCAGATTTTCTTGTAGACATTCTATGTTTTGATTGCAAATTCTGCAAAACAATTTCATTATTCTTATTAAGATTATTATTATTACTATGTGTGTATCTGCTGCTGTGCACATGTGTATGACTATGACTGTGCATGCAGAGTCCACAGGAAGGGGTCAGGTGTCCTGCACTGTCACTCTGCCTTCTCCCACTGAGTCATCTTTCTGGTGCCACTAAACGTTACTGAAGAACTTTTCTCTGTCAGAAACAGTAAACTATTTCATGGGTTTTGAGGGTTTGGTTCCCTGGCTACAGAAGGGTTGGTACATACAGAACAATAATAAATATCATGCTATTTTTCATTCCAGGGTATATGGAAATTTGATGCTATGTGCTACAAAAAATATGGAAAAATGTGGAGGTGAGTATTCTGGAAAGTCCCATGGAGTTGACTCTTTTTAGGGGGATGTACTCTGCTTGTGCAGGAGAACGCCAGCCCAGAATTGTCGTAATGGCCCCACTGTCATAAAGGTGATGCCATGTGTCATGAAGAGCCATGGTTCACAGGACTAATTATCTTGAGAACATCGTATATTGTGGCTTTTTGAAAGGCTTTGATGTTCCATGGACTCTGGACTTCGTGTTTTTGTTATTTTGTTTTGTTACGTTTTCAAGACAGGGTTCTCTGTGTAACAGTCCTGGCTGTCCTGGAAGTCACTCTGTAGACCAAACTGATCTCAAACTCACAGAGATCCACCTGCCTCTGGCTCCTGAGTTCTGGAATTACAGGCATGCACCATCACCATCTGTTGCCAAGAATTTTGATAGAAGTGTATATCATTTTGTACTGTCTTGTTGAACTGACTTTGGAGATTCAATGTATTTAAAACCCAAAATGAGCCGGGCAGTGGTGGCATACGCCTTTAATCCCAGCACTTAGGAGGCAGAGGCAGGCAGATCTCTGTGAGCTCAAGGCCAGCCTGTTCTACAAGGACAAAAAGAATTACAACTTGTCTCAAAGCATCTATTTCATTGACTTCCTTGGTATCTATTTTAGTTGTCTAAGTCCAAAGTTCTGCAGCATGTTTATGCCACACTTTAATCAATTCAGCAGTCTCAATGACCTCATGCTAGTCCCGGCATGACAACAGTTACAGTCAATACAATAATTTCCATACCACAACAACCATCAATCCAATCATTCTATGAGTTCTTCTTAATATTCTTTCAGAGAGTTTCTGGACTGGAGACATCATAGGTGTCTTGCAATGGCGTCAACAACTCACTGGCATCCAAACCATTGGCCTTGCTCTAAAAATAAAGACTTTCAGAAGTGGCACCTAAATGACATCTCTTTTAAAGTGTGATTAGAGCTTCCAACAATTGTTTGTCCAGGATTATGTGCTATCCCCGTATTGTGTTTAGCTATAATTACACAAGATGTTTTATTTTACTGAAAATGTAAGCAGGTGCTTATGTTTAATTTGCATTAATTTTCCCTTTTTAGCCATTGTTTCTAATAAAGGAGTAATTACAGAATCAGCCCTTTCAGAACTTAGGCAGATACTCATTGAAATCCTGAGTATGTATCAATAGTATGATGTATATATTTTATTTTTTACTAATTCTGTTAAGTGAAATATCTACATTTTCCAAATTTCATTTCTTTGATTATCCTTAGGATTAATTCTTACAGGTAAAGGAATTGAACTATACCAAAAACAAGTAGGATAATTTTTTATACTTTCTTTAGCTTATCACCAGGTAATATAAATTTTTACTTTAGAACTTTACTAGTAACATAATGTTTTATAAAATTCTGAGGATTATAAAATAATTTCCATTAATATTTTATCAATTTCTTCATTTCCTTTTGCTTATGGCGCAGTCAATACTGTATAAAACAATGGGAATGATAAAAAATGGATAATTACCATCCTGATATGCAATTGTATGAAAAACAGAGTAAATTCTGAATAATCATGAACAAGTTGAATAAAATACAGCTAATCTTGAATATTGAAAATCAGGAATTATATTAAGAGACTGACCCATCAAACTCTAATAAAATCTTTAGAAAAGCATATGATTCTGATTTTTTGACTGAAGTATATAGACTTTGGAATACTTTACTTCTTTCGTGCTGGAGAACCAGCATCAGTATAAAATGTAAGAGCTGCAGAAGTAGATTTACTAAATGGGGAAGAATCCATTCAATTCTTTTTGTAAATTGAAGTTATTTACTTTGGGGGAATATGTTGCTGATTTCACCTAAATAATTGCTACAGGCTCTGTCAGTCATCATGGATTACCCATCATCGTATTATTTCAACATTTGTATAACATACTGCAATCTCAGCTGGATCCGTTTCTGACAATGGATCTTATTCTTCCTTTTATATTTAATTTAGAAACTTCTTCTGTAGTGGTTTTTAAATTTTCATTCTGATTATGATATACATTCTAAAATAATATTTTCCCTTGGGATAATGAGTCCTGTAGAGGAATAAGTAGAATGTAAAATTAATAAAATACACTCAATGTGTGAGATCTAATTGATTTATGTAGATACCTTGCAATTTCTGTTCTACTTAGGCCAACTCCTTTTCTGCTTCAGTTGTTAAATATCTGGGACTGTTAAAATCTAAGTCACTTTGTAAAATTAAAGATAAACTACTTAATTCTTGAGTAGGCAATCTAATTGTAGCATACAACCAATTAATATCTCTCAATAAATTTTTCAAACTCATTAGGCATATGTTATTAATCTCTCCAAATCTTGTTTTTGTGGCTAGTTTCTCTGTTTACTTAATTTAAACCTAAATAATTAAGAGAGCTTCCTCTTAGAACTTTTCAGGAGTAATTTCCAATGTCCATTGAGGGAAAATCTGTGGTACCTCAGTAAACACGTTTTCAAGGATATTGACATCCGAGGTAGCTATTAAGGCATTATCCGTATAATGATGCTCTTTTTAAACTAAATCTGAATCTTATAATTTTACCAATAAATACTCACAAGTCAGATTCTTTGGTGAAAACCTGCTAGCTCAAAAAGACAGAGAAGCAACCAGCTGACCATTCACCTCAGCTGCAGTCTCAGAAAGGGAACACTGCTTTCTCTGTCCCAAAACAAAGAGGGCCATCATAATTAAAGTGTCCCCCACTCTTACTATTTCCTGTGCATTTATCTGTTGGCCAGACTCACTATAACTCTGTGTGACTACTTCCTGCCAACTAGCTGTTGGCTCTGACTCTTGACCAAAGGTTGATTTTATTTAATACAATCTCGGGGTTCACACTGTGATCAATGATCCTTCAACAGAATAATAAACAATGGATTAAGGACATTGTTGATGAACTACTTCCAATGGTTTATTTATTTTTTTAATTTATTTATTCATTAAAGATTTCTGTCTCTTCCCCGCCACTGCGTCCCATTTCCCTCCCCCTCCCCCTATCAAATCCCCTCCCTCGTCAGCCCAAAGAGCGATCAGGGTACCCTGCCCTGTGGTTTATTTTTAAAAATGGACATAAAGTTGGACTGCTTAACATATCCGAGGGAAGTACTTATACCCTTTTTTGTTTTGTTTTGTTTTTCAAGACATGGTTTTTCTGTATCTTTGGAGCCTGTTATGGAACTAGCTCTTGCAGACCAGGCTGGCCTTAAACTCACAGAAATATGCCTGCTTCTGCCTCACCAGTGCTGGGATTAAAGGTGTGTGCCACCACCTCCCAACTCCATTTATATCAGGCTGGGCATTATTATAAGTAGGAACTGTAAAAGCATATTTTCTCTTTATCTAGTTGCTGCAAAGAAATAGTAAAAAAAATCAGTCTTTTAAATTAACAACTATTCTAACCCAAGCTTTAGGCAATTAAGAAAATAATGGAATTCTAGACTATAAAGGACCCATAGGTTGAATTACTTGGTTTACAGCTTTTTAAATAAGCCATCACCACAATTTTTAAGGTTTATTTTATTACAAATAGAGGAGAATGACAAGTATTTGTAGGTTTTTCATGTGTTTAACATCTGACTGTTTTGTCCTAGTTGCTCAAGTGCCTGTAATTTGTTTTAATTAAGGGCCACTGCTCCACCCATGTAGGCTTATTAGTGAATGATTTTAAAGGCAGAGCAGTTGGGAATCCAGCATTGGCCCCTAATCAAAATTTGTGTAGACAGTTTCTGCCTTGTCTTGTTTCTGTACAATCTAAATAGCCTATGTTTTTATTGACATTTTTTTCAATATGAATTTTAGAAATTTATCTCATGTCTAGCATCATTCATGAGTGGGTGCTGAAATTGTAGGAATATTAATTTGGGCTGTATAACTCAGAGTGGGTACAATCATTTTGAGGAATATGTGTAACTTGTATATGAACATATTCTTTGTCCTTTTTACAAAGTCATGTATAAAAGCATTTTTAAAAATTCTCTATCTGATTTTAAGAGTTAACTTAATGCAATAACCATGGAGTATTTTTTATAAATCTTAAAAAGATGATCCTTTTTGTAGATCCCAAGAAACATGTTAAATTGGACTGCCAATTATTAACAGGGTAGGACAATTTACCTGCATTTTATGTAGTGGAAAAATAGTTTTTGTAGGCTCTTTTTCAGTAAGATATTATTTCCATGAGCTTCACCTCCACAGCCATATTAGTTAAGAAATTAAAAAGCTGCTCTGCTTCAGGTACTACATTTTATAGAATTTAACCAAGAGTATCTTGAACGCAATGTAAAGAGCTGAATCAAATACCCACTAGTGATAACTAGACAAGATTATACCCAGTAAAATAGCTCAAAATTATAAATTTTTCTTTAAGTCATTTACTATAAAAATTGAACATTCATTTAAGCATTAATCAGATGATCAAGAGAAGAGAACAACCTCTATATAGTGAATGATTAATACATCTGGAAATTTAAACAGCATTGGCCTAGTACTTCATACCATGATTACAACTGTTTTCTGTACTACAAGTTAAGCTGGTTCAATTGTTTTCTCCCATGAATGGATACTTGATAATGAGTTATTTCCATTATCAGAAGAAAAAACATTTCCCATGAAGGAACATTTCATATTGAGTTATTCCCTCTCCGAGGAAAAAGCAAAAAAAAAAATTAAACTAAAATTAAACAAGAAAATTCTAAGTTCTGAGCCAACTGTGCTAGCGCAGGCTGCAGCAGCAGAGCCCACCCATCATTCTCTGGAATTCAGATGTTGTCTCTCCGCACTTCCTGGCCCTTGCAGCAAGCACTGACAGGCATCACCCAGCCAGAGAGCTCTGGGTTCCAGCAGATCTCAATTCTTTTTTCTATTGGATATGGCCTTTGCCCTTCCTCTATCCACAGGAAAGAGGATTTTCTCTCCCTTCATTATTCATCTCTTAAGCCTTCTTATTTGTAGGCCTTGATTATATACTTTCCCTTCTTCTATAGGGAAAAGCCTTTTAATTAAACACTACCCTTATTTACTGGGAAAATTTCTTTTCAAGTTTCTTCTCTTTTCCTTTTTTCTCATGGGAAGTTTTCTCCTTTAATTTCTCTTATTCTTTGTCTCTGGAGTTGGTCTATTTGCATCTTTAATTTTTGATCTGTGCACCTAGTGTTTCAATCTTTTGAATCTCTAAGATTGTTTTATCTAAAGAAGGAAGAAAATAGGAATCTCCGTTATTTTTATTTTTTTCTTTTCTCTTTATAATTTAATTTTTAAAAAAATCATTTTACACTCCAACCCCAGTTCCCTATCAATTTCCTTCTCCCACCTCCCAAGATCCCCCCATCTGAGCCTCCATTCACCCCTCAGAGGAGATAAGACTTCCCTTAGAGAGTCAACAAAATCTGGGATACCAAGTTGAGACAGGACCAAGTCCCTCGCCCCTGAGTCTTCCTGGGAAAGATAATCCACCATTGGTAATGGGATCTAAAAACCAGATCATAAACACAGGATAAGTTCTGGTCCCACTGCTAGGGTAACCCCAAACAGAGCAAGCCACATAACTGTCACCCACTTTCAGATGGCCTAGTTTGGTCCCATGAAGGTTCCCCAAATGTCAGTCGAGAGTCAGTGAACTACTGCTAGCACAAGTTGGCTGTCTCCGTGGTTTTCCTCATGATGATCTTGACCATTCTTGTTCATATGATCTTTCCTCCCTCTTTCAACTGAACTCCAGGAACTCAGCCCAGTGCTTAGCTGTGAATCATTGCATCTTCTTCCATCAGTTACTGGATGTAGATTTTATGAGGGGTCTTAGGGAGATCACTCATCTACTTACAGGGCAAGGCCAATTCAGGCATCCTCTCCACTATTGCTAGGAGTCTTAGCTGGGGTCATCCTTGTGTATTCCTAGGAGTTTCCCTAGCAACAGGCTTTTCTCTAAACCCATATTGACTCCCTCTATCACAGTACTCTTTTATTGCTCTCCTTCTCTGTCCCTCCCCCAACTTGGCTATCTCGATCCCTCATGTTCCTATCCTCGATCCCTCCCTCATATCCCCTCTCAGTTCACCAATTAGATCTTCACTATTTCTCCTTCCTGGTGTCCTACACGTGTGTCCCTCTTAGAATCCTCCTTTTAACCTAGCTTCTCTGGGCTGAGGAAAGGAACTTATTTATCCTTTGCTTTATGTCTAATATCCCCTTCTAAGTGACTACATATCATGTTTCTCTTTCTGTGTCTGTGTTAACTAACTCAGGACACTTTTTTCTAGTTCATCTATATGTCTGCAAATTTCAAAATGCCATTGTTTTTTACTGCTGAGTAGTTCTTCACTGTGTAAATGTACCACATTTTCTTTATCCACTCTTCAGTTGAGGGGCCTCTAGGATGTTTCCAGGTTCTGGCTATTATAAATAATGCTGCTATGAACATAGTAGAGCAAATACCCTTAGGGTATGATTGTGCATCCATTGGGTATATGACTAAGGGTGGTATGGTAAGGTCTTGAGGTAGGTTGATGCTGAATTTTCTGAGAAACAGCCATACTGATTTCAAAAGTGGCTGCATGAGTTTGCATTCCCACCAGCAATGGAGGAGTTTCCACTTACATCCTCTCCAGTATAAGCTGTCAACCGTATTTATGATCTTAGCTATTCTGACATGGTTAAGATGGTATCTCAGAGTTGTTTTGATTTGCATTTTTGTGATGACTAAGAATGTTAACAATAATCTTTAAGTATCTTTCAGTGATTTTAGATTCTTCTGTTGGGAATATTATCTTTAGATCCACATACCAGTTTGCAATTAGATTACTTAGTATTTTGATATCTAGTTTCTTGAGTTCTTTATGAATTTTGGAAATCAGTCCTCTGTCCAATGTGGGGTTGGTGAAGATCTTTCCCCATTTTATAGGCTACCATTTTGTCTTTTTGGCCATGTCCTTTGCCTTACAGAAGCTTCTCAGTTTCAAAAGGTCCCATTTATTAATTGTTACTTTCAGTGTCTCATCTCCGTAACCTTGACCCTCCTCACTTTCTTCTTTCTCTGAAACAACATTTCTGTCTTCCTGTGAGGAAACATTCTCTTCTGCTGACTGACAATTGTTAGCCTGGATGTTTTCCTTTTTACTTTTCTGTTCAAATTCAAATGGACCTTTCTGTGATTCCTCACTCTGCAGTGGATGCAGAGCATTTGAGATCAAATTACATAAAGAACAAATCTTGACTCTTCTCTGGGATGTATAGGCACCTCTCTCACATGAGCTAATTAGGTTCTCAACACTGGCTTCCATACCCCAAGTTTTCATTGAAGGGAGTTGCATGAATCCAATAACAATGTCTGGTAACTATTACCAACAGTTCTGTAAGCTGTTTTTCTCTCACATTCACTCCATTTCCTTTTAACAAACACTAAGTGACCAGCATATTGCTGCTCCTGAGATGGTGAAATCCCCAAGTCCTGATCTTATCCTGAAGAACCGCATGCTCTGAGCATCCTCTATCACCAGTCCTGGAGTATCAAGACCTCTCTCATCTCTGAACCCATGACACTGGGCACCAAATGTCTGGTGTTTCCTGTTGTGTGGGATGTTCAGAGGAAAGAAATTCCAGAATTTAATTTTAGGCTCACTCGCAACAGGGAGGAACAGTTTTTGTGAACTAAACCTCAAATCTAAGTTCAGAAATGTATTTATTGATTCTACACAAAGTTGTGTTTGGGGTACAACAAGTTCCTCATGCCAAAGCTGCTTTGATCTATTCTATATGTTCTCTGAAAGAAATAATCACACCCCTGCGATTCCAGTCCCTATTGTGCATTGTTGCAGTAGCCAATAATTCAAGCCCTCCAAGCGTGCCTGGATAGTACTGTGACAAAAGACATGCAATGGATGGAAATCCCATAGAGAAAACAACTATAAGTCAAAGAAAACAATCACTGTTTCTGACTATGATTTCCTCAAGGTCTTGGATCCTTGAACAAGAAACTAATATATTCTGTCATTATCATACATACAGTGAGAAACAACTTTTTCATCGTAATGTTTACCCAAGATACAATGACTCTACGAGAATCCCACTACAAACTGTTTTGTCTTTAAGTGACTCGTTGTGTCTTCAATGACATCACCTGTCACTTTACAAAGACTCCATGGATCTGTGGTCAGACTCCCTAAGCTGGACTTGGAATTAGTATGACAACTTGTTGTTTAACCATAGTGAGGGTCATGTAACATTGGAATCAAAATGAGGATTTGGGACTCCCACTTAAGAACCTGGCTTGGGTTAATCAGCTGTGTTCTTTGCACAGGTTACATGATGGTCAAACACCTGTATTAGCTATCACGGACACAGAGATGATCAAAAATGTACTAGTGAAGGACTGCTATTCTGTGTTTACAAACCGACGGGTAGGTAACTTTTTTAAGTTAAAAAATTTAAAGACTTGTTTTTGCTATTTTTATTTATATGTATATATGTATGTCTGTTGACAGAGGTTCTATCGTGCCGCTCCTGCAGCAGCACAGTGCCAAAGAAACACACAGAGGCTTACATTAATTATAAACTGGTTGACATATTATCTCAGGCTTCCTTGTTAACTAATTCTTACACTTTACAGTAATCCATAATTCTTGTCTGTGCTAGTCTTTTGGCTTGGTACCTTCTATTAGTGAGGCAGTCTCATCCTGATTCCTCTGTGTCTGGGTGAGGAATGCAGACTGAGTCTTTCCTCTTCCCAGAATTCTCCTCTTCTCATCACCCCGCCTCTACTTACTTGGCTGGTTGCTTCAACTATACTTTCTGCCTGACTACTGACCAATCAGCATTTTATTAAACCAGTACAACTGACAACTTTTAAAGAGTACAAGACCATTGTCCCACTGCATGTGTCTATAAAAGTAAATGCCATACATGTGTAGGTTCCTGTGGAGGCCAAAAAAAGGGGTTGAGATCCACTAGACTAGTGTTCCAAGCAGTTGAAGGGGCCTGGCATGGGTGCTGGGACCTGGCTCTTCCAGAAGATCAGCAAGCACCCTTAACTGTTGAACCATCACCCAGGACTCCCCTTTTAAGAATACAAACCTTTATTTTTACCTATTGAAATTATTTTGTTTGTTTTCTTTGGTTATTTTAGAGACAGTGTATCTCTGTGTAGCTCTGACTAATCTGGAACTTACTCTGTAGGCCAGGCTGTCTTAAACTCATAGAGATCTGCCTGTCTCTGCCTCCTGATTGCTGAGTATAAGAGTATGCACTGCTACCTCTTTGGCTACTTAGTGAATTTTAAAAAAGAAATAAATGTTGATTCACAGTGGTTTCCACAATAATATACAAGCAGGGTCGGGGTATTCATTTTACTAGTGAGGAAGTATAAATATACTATATTATTGTATCTACTTGTAGATGTACACTGTTGTCATCTAGATTGTGTTTACATTTCCTATTTCATGGGTCCTTTCTTATGTCTGTGTGGTACAGTGCAGTTTTTCACAGATCTATACTCGTGCAGTGGCAAACATACATAATAGAGCGCGGTTCCTTGCCCTCCATATACAGCCTGCCTTCTTCTCTCTATTTGTATCAATTTTCCTTCTCAGTGTATTGTGTGGACAGTGTCAAGTTGATGACTAATCACCTGGCCTTTTGTGTGGGTTTTCTTGTGTAAAAAATATCCTTTTCATACTACTCTTCAGTGTAGAAGCAGGAACCGTCCAGTCCTGATGAAACACCTCAGCACCGAATCATAGATGCCTGGTAGTCCAATGACCCATGGACAAAAGGGAGAACTTGGGGGGCAGGGCAGGGATGAGTAGAACACAGGACACCCTGCCGCAAAAGCTGAAGGTGTGCGTGCTCCCTTTCGGGGGGGTCCTTGAGGCCTGCCCGGTAGGCAGGCACTCACCTCTCTGGGTGGGTAGCCTTAGTGGAGGAGCAGAAAACTGTGGCTGAAAGTTCTTAAAGAGGATGGGGGATTGGTTGCCTACATCTACATCCAGCAGCTCAAATCGCCTGTAACTCCTACTTTAGGAGATCCAACTCATTCCTCTGACCTCTGATTACACTGCATACATATGTACATACTTTCATACACACATGCATACATACGTATACACAATACTAAAATAAATCTAGAAAAAAAACCCAAAGATCAAATCCTTTAAGTATCTCAGGCTAGGGAAATAACTCTGTTGGTAAAAGACCTGAGTGTAGATCACCAACATAAAGCCTGGACAGAGCAGCACGTATATGCTATTTCTGAGCAGTATTTGGAAATAGGTGAGTCCTAGGAACTTGCTGAATGGCTACTCTAGCCAAACCAGACCATTCTGTATTCATTGAGACACCCTGC
The DNA here is from genome assembly GCF_037038515.1 of Microtus pennsylvanicus. NCBI lineage: Eukaryota > Metazoa > Chordata > Mammalia > Rodentia > Cricetidae > Microtus > Microtus pennsylvanicus. The sequence continues at coordinate 90,686,285 of NC_134579.1, forward strand.
CTAAAACAATACAGTAGAGGTATAGAGGAAGATGTCAGACCTCTGTTCTCCAAATGAAAATGCACACCAGTGTTCCACTCTAGACACACACACATACAGACACAGACAAACACATACATGAGCATGCATATGCACACACGATCACAAACCATAACAAAGCATCAATTTTCACATTGCCTATGCTGTAAACATAGAGCTGGAGAACTTGTGTGATACAAAGTTCACTTTCTATTTGTCCCCAAGCCATTTGCCATCTACATTACTCTGGAGAATCTACTATGTTTGTTTCTGTCTTCTCTAACCCCTCCCCAACCCTGGAACGAATTTTTAAACCACAGGGAGATTTAAATTTACAAGGATCATGGAATAAAAATGTTTAAAAGTTCAACAGGCAGCCCAGTGAGCACCCAATGTCTTAAAGATTGTGAGGAAATTCTGACCATTTTTGCATGTAGGTGAGGCTTGATCTATAATAAACAGTCACAAACAAATTGTTATAAACCAATATCCCCCTAGCACTTTGCAACCATAATAAGGTCTGGACTTACAGAGAACAATATTTATATTTTTTGACTCTAGAGTTTTGGCCCAGTGGGGATAATGAGTAAAGCCCTCTCATCAGCTAAGGATGAGGAGTGGAAGAGAATTCGAGCCTTGCTGTCTCCCACCTTCACCAGTGGAAAACTCAAAGAGGTGACTAAAAGGACTATTAATTGAAATGTTTGTGTGACTTGAGTCTCCACACCTAACAACCATGGGTGCCTTTGTGTTTTGTGCCTAGATGTTCCCCATCATTGAACACTACGGAGATATTTTGGTAAAATACTTGAGAAGAGAGGCAGAGAAAGGCAAGCCTCTTACCTTGAAAGAGTGAGTAGTGGTACATCCACTGTGGTTCTGGGAGAGGAAGGGCAGCAGGGGCAGAAGGGTCATCCTGTGTGTCTCACATGTCCAGCTGCTCCTTCTTCCCTTTTAGACACAGGGTGACAAATGTACAGTTGAGAAAGAAATGTGATAGTATCAAGGTCGCAAGGGTAAAGGGTGGATAGTAGAAGGTGCTTGGCCAACTGAGGTGGTTTCAACAGTCTTGCCCAAAATATAAATTATTTCAAGCTTCTTTCTGAATGTGGTAAAGTCCCACATCTTTATCTCCTCAGAGTGTTAGGTGCCTACAGCTTGGATGTCATTACGAGTACGGCATTTGGTGTGAACGTCGATTCCCTCAACAACCCAAATGATCCTTTTATGGAAAAAACCAAGAAGCTAATAACATTAGATTTTTTTAGTCCATTACTTATGTCAACAGGTATGTATGGTGGTTTTTCTTCCTTTAGACCCAGTGCACTTGTCTGTGGCCATGCCTTTCTCTTCCACACTTACCAAAGCTAACAGCTCTATTGGTGTATAATTCACCTGACATGTAATTCACAAACTTATCATGTTGTATATAAAGGCACAATCAAATATTTAAGGCACAAAGACATGTACTGCCTTTCTTTTGTTTCTGAACTTAATTTTCCTTTAGAGAAAGTCTCACTGGGTAGCTCAACTTGCCTGAAAGTTGCCGTGTAGACCAGGCTGGCCTTGAACTCACAGTAATCCCATTACCTCAACCTCCTGGAATTAAAGGCTTAAGACACTGTGGCTCTTTATTTTAGAATTCTATTATTTATCCTTTGACAACATCATAAAGGTATACAATCTATCTTGATTATACCCTCCTCTAATTCTCACCCCCACTTCCCTCAGATACACCAACACATCTTTCTCTCAATTTAATGTCCCATCCCTTGTTTTGGCCAAACAGTAAGTCCAGCAATCTCTGCCTCCTAGGATGTTGACCAGTATTATTGGTGTGATCTCATGTAGGTGACCAGATCGAGACTGGGCCAGGCCATGTCTAGGATATGGTATTTCACACTGTAAACAGAGACTACTTGTTCGTTTCCTGACCACACAGATTCAAGTAATGACACAGAAACCATATTAATTATATTACTTCCTGGCCTATTAGCTCTGGCTTCTTATTAGTTAGCTCTTACATCTTAAATTAACCCATTTCTATTATTCTGTATTCCACTACAAGGCTGTGGCTTACCAGGTAAAGTTCCAGGGTCTGTCTCCTTTGGCACAAACATGGCGTCTCCCTGACTCCTCCTACCCTCTCTATATATCTCTGTTTAGATTTCCCATCTGGCTATATTCTGCCCTGCCATAGGCCCAAAGAAGCTTCTTTATTAACTGATGGTAATAAAACATTCATAGTACACAGAACAGAATCCCACATCATCACACAACCTGTCCTGGCCCTTACTTTACCCCCACATCTGTTTTTGTGATGTTCCTTGAGCCTGGAGTGATGGTGGACTTGATAAAAATGCTCCATGTAGGACTCAGCACTCAACAGTCACTTATTCTCTGTACTTTGATCACTCAGGAGTCTGCACTGACTGATGATCCACATGGTCTGATACCAATGTCAACTGCAGAGGACTCTGTTCTAGCAATGCTGCACATTTGAACAATCATCCTTCAAGCAGCCTTGACCCAAGCAACCACCAATTTACTTTCCCTATATTTACATATTCTGAGTATTTCACATCATGGGATCATAGACTGCACAGTCTCTGTGACAGGCCTCTGTCATTTAGAACACTATTAAGTAACACTACTGTAACTGTCTCCTATTCTATGAATGAGTAATAATATATATTAGTTTATAGACATTGAAGTTAGTTTTATATGTTTGCCATGAATTTTGCTGCCATGAGCATTTCAATACAAGGTTACATTTAAATATTTGTTTTGGGATATATTCAGAATTGTCGTTCTTGCATTACAAAGTAACTCTATTTTAACATATTGAACAACTAAACATATGTTTTCCACAGTAGATGCAGCTTTTCATATGTCTTCTGGAAATGCAGGAGAGTTCCAAGTTCCCCATGTCCCACCCAAAACTTGGCTCTCCTATGACTTTGATCATTGCTGCTTAGTGGATATGCTGCAGGCTGGACCTGTGGTTTTGATTAGAATTTCCTTAATCCTAATGCAATTAAAAAACTAAGCTAGATATATTAATGTCTGCTTTTAGATCATCTCTCTCACATAGCTGAATTGTTTTAACATTTTTTAAAGATTTGTTTATTTTTATTTTATGTGATTGGATGTTTTACCTACACATATGTGTACCATATGAATTAAGGACCTGCCTAGACCATAAAAGGGAATTAAATCTCCTGGAATTGGAGTTATGAATGGTTAAGGGCAGCCACATGGGTGTTGGGAATCAAATCTTGGTTCTCTGCAAGTGCAGCCAGTTCTAACTGTTGATCAATCTCTATAGGCCCTGTAGTGATTTTTTGGTGTGTGTATGTGCTCGGTACAGTTGGCAGTGGTGCTTCTTTGGGAGTTTTAATATTTTCTCTGTCAATTACTTTTCCATACACAGCTCTTGTGTCCTTTTCCCTACATTCCATCCTCAACACCAAGTTTCATCCTCTCCTTGTCTCCTTTTGAGCATTATTCCATATCCACACTTATACCTTTCACATATTTGCATTTTTCACTATAGGCTAGACTCTGGAACTGAGGGAGATCATGTGATTTTTTTTTTATCTGAGATGGTCACCTGTCTTTGACCTTGGCTTTACAGGGGTGCTGGGTATCAAACTCAGATCAGGTGCTTGCACAGCAAGTATTTTACCAATGAGTCATCTCTCCTGCCCTGGAGTTAGTTGTTTTAAAATTTTATTTTACACTGTAAAGTCTGATATTTGAGATTTAAAAAATTAAGGCTGTGGGGCTAGGAAGATGGCTTAGAGATTAAGAGCACTGATTGTTCTTCCAGAAGCCCTGAATTCAATTCCCAGCAACCACATAGTGGCTTACAACCATCTGTAATGAAATCTAGTGCCCTCTTCTGGCCTGCAGGCACACATGCAGACAGACTACTGTAAACAAAATAAATAAATAAATAAATCTTTTTAAAAGATTAAGGTTGTAAGCCTTTCCCTAGATTTTTTCTTTTTATATATTTATTTATTTTTAGTCTTACCATTCAAATATTTACATTCCTTCCCTCCTCCCAATCCTCTCCCGCTCCCCCACACCCTCACTTCCCTCTCCCACCATGCTTGAGAGAGGCAGGGAACCCTCCCTGCACAGTAGGAAGTCCAAGGCCCTCGCCCCTACATCCAGGCCTAGGGAACTGTGCATCCATATAGACTAGGGTCCCAAAAAGCCAGAACATGGCATAAAAACAAGTCCCAGTGCCTTTATCAAGAGCTTCTCAGTCAGTCCCCATTGTCAGCCACAATCAGAGAGTCCGGTTTGATCACATGCTCATTCACACCCAGTCCAGCTGGGTTTGGTGAGCTCCCATTAGAACAGGGCCACTGCCTTAATTCGTGGAGCAACTCCTCGCGGTCCTGATTCTTTGCTCATCTTCTCCTTTCTTCTGCCTTCAACTGAACCTTGGGAGCTCAGTCGTTCCTCTGATGAGGGTCTCTGTCTCTATCTCCATCCGTCGCTGGACAAAGATTCTATGGTGATATTCGAGATAATCATCAGCGTGCTAGTGGGGCAAGGACCATTCAAGTACCCTCTCCTCTGCTGTCCAAGGACCTAGCTGGGAGCATCCCCATGGATTTTATTTGGACGGCCAGAAGACAAATAAAGACATGGAGACTTCTTATTAATTATGAAAGCTTGGCCTTAGTTTATACTTGTTTCCCACTAGCTCTTATAACTTAAACTAATCCATTTCTATTAAACCACCTTCTACCACATGGTTCATTACCTATGCTCCATATGTACATCCCTACCAAAAAAAAACCAGGACCAGATGGTTTCAATGCGGAATTCTACCAGAACTTCCAAGAAGACCTAATACCTATACTCCTGTTAGCTCTTGAACCATGTCAATGGACCTGTCTATATTTTGGATCCACACAAACTACAGGAGCAGAGTTAAATCCAAGAGTCAGATTTGTTCCTTTTACTACTCCTCAATGCAGAAGGAGCATTATGGTGGTGACCCAGTGTGAGCAACGTCACAGAGAGAATGGTTTCGTTGAGACACTGATGACTTATTCTTTAGATTGTTTCATGATTTCACTACATAAAACCTGTATTTCCACTAAAATTTATTATTTGTCTATCCTTTCCAGAACTCTTTCCATTTCTTACACCAATATATGAGATGTTAAATATCTCCAGATACCCAAAGGATTCGATAGCATTCTTCAAAAAATTTGTGGATAGAATGAAGGAAAACCGGCTGAACGCTGATGAGAAGGTAAAAAGTGATGGTCTCCTGAGAGGTACAGGGTTTATACTATGTTGAGCTGTGAACATGTGAGCTGTGTGTTTCACTTCATCTATCAATAAAAGTAGATAGAAAAGGTTATATTTAGAGAGAGAAAAGGGATATTTTTATTTCTGGGAGAGGAAAATTTGGAATTTTGAAACACTGGTTGAGAATAAGTCAGGAATTAATCTTTAGCAAAACAAATGAAATGAAGAGTGCCCTTTGAAAGGATTAAAACTAAGAAAAAATGGCAAGGCACAGGACCAGCACAAGCTAACACCACCAAATCTCCAACATAGATGAGGAAGAACCTCTCCAAATGCTGCACCTCCGTGGGAACTCTTGGCACTTAATGGCTGCAGAGAGAGGGTATAACCACCAATAGGTTTCTCGTCCACCAGTGAATGACCCCACATAGAGGGAAATATGGGCAGCACTTGGACTCAGTGGGTTATAAAAAAAAAGGGGATCATGAAGTTTGGAAGAAGAAATGTTACAAGGGATCTAGAAGATTCAAATGGAGGAAATGATGGGGTGGGTATGACTATATCTCATTGTATACATCTATGACAATCTCTAAGAATAGATAAAACTGATTAAAACAAGGGAAATACTATTTTCATCTCCTACAAAAACATGTTCAAAAAATCAATGCTATTGTTTAAAATTATATCTATTGTAATTTATTGTAAAGTGTTTATAAATAGCTGGATTGCTTCCGGGTTCAGCTACAGTTCCTTCTGTTCTTTAAGAAATCAAGCAAGACTAACCACATGTGAATTTAAGGGATCTACATTCTCAGAAAGAAGTGTGAGCTTCTGCACTCCTGATCTACCTCTGACCTCTGACCTTATTTACCATTGACCTTCTATTTTTGCAACTTCTCTTTTGCTTCCAGCACAGAGTGGATTTTCTTCAGCTGATGATGAACACTCAAAATAATTCCAAAGACAAAGAATCTCATAAAGGTAACCTACGACTCCTTGTTCTATGGACGAGGAAGTTGTCAGTGAGTGGTCATCGCTGGGAAAATGAGTGTGAAAATTTTCTTTTTTATTATATTTTTTTAATTACTTATTAAAAATTTAAACCTCCTCCACTCCTCTCATTTCCCTCCCACTCCCGTTAACCACCCTCCCCCTCCCTTTCCAGTCTTAAGAGAAGGCAGGTTGTCCTGCCCTATGGGAAGTTCAAGGCCCTCCCACCTCCATCCAGGTCTAGGAGGTGTGTATCCAAACAGACTAGGTTCCCAAAGGCAAGCACATGCAGTAGAATCAAAATCCGGTGCCATTATAATTGGCTTCTCAGTCAGCCCTCATTGTCAGCCACATTCATAGAGTATGGTTTGATCACATTCTTGTTCAGTCCCAGTCCAGCTGGCCTTGGTGAGCTCCCATTAGATCAGTCACACCATCTCCATGGGTGAACGCACCCCTCGTGGTCCTGAATTTCTTGTTCATGTTCTCCCTCCTTCTGCTCATCATCTGGACCTTGGAAGCTGAGCCCAGTGCTTCAATGAGGGTCTCTGTCTCTATCTCGATCCATCACCAGATGAAGGTTCTATGGTGATATGCAAGATATTCATCAGTGTGGCTATGGAAGAAGGCCAGTTCAGGCACCCTCTCCACTGCTGCCCAAGGACCTAACTGGAGACATCTCCTTGGACACTGGGGAACCCCTCTAGAGCCAAGCCTCTTGCCAACCCTACAATGGCTCCCTTAATTAAGATATCTTCGTCCCTTCTTCCATATCCACCCTTCCTCCATATCAACCATCCCATTCCCCTAAGCTCTCCCCAATCCTCCCCTTCTCCCTTCTCTTTCCCCATCTCTTTTTCCCCCAACCCGCCTCCACCCCTGTGTTCCCAACTTCTGCCCAGCGATCTTGTCTACTTCCAATATCCAGGAAGATAAATATATGTTTTTCTTTGGGTTCACCTTCTTATTTAGCTTCTCTAGGATCATGAATTATAGGCTCAATGTCCTTTGTTTATGGCCTGAATCCACTTATGAGTGAGTACATACCATATTCATCTTTTGGGTTTGGGTTATCTCACTCAGTAAAGTGTTTTCTATTTCCATCCATTTGCATGCAAAATTCAAGATGTCATTGCTTTTTACCTCTGATTAGAACTCTAAAGTGTATATGTGCCACACATTCTTTATCCATTTTTCCATTGAAGGGCACCTAGGTTGTTTCCAGGTTCTGGCTATCACAAATAGTGCTGCTATGAACATAGTTTAACAAGTGCTTTTGTAGTATGATTGGGCACCTCTTGGGTATAATCCCAAGAGTGGAATTGCTGGATCCTGAGATAGGTTGATTCCCAGTTTCCTGAGAAACTGCCACACTGATTTCTAAAGTGGTTGCACAAGTTTGCATTCCCACCAGCAAGGGATGAGTGTTCCCCTTACTCCACATCCTCTCCAGCATTGGCTATCATTGGTGTTTTTTATTTTAGCGATTCTGACAGGTGTAAGATAGTATCTAGCAAAACAGGAGCCTCGTTTGATTATCTTCTTATTTCTTCTGTATTGGTACACCCTGACCTGACTTTCCTGAAATGTTTTCTTATTTTCAGCTCTGTCTGATGTAGAGATCATGGCCCAGTCAATTATCTTTATTTTTGGTGGCTACGAAACCACCAGCAGCACCCTTGCCTTTGTCCTGTATTTACTGGCTACTCACCCTGATATCCAGAAGAAACTGCGGGAGGAGATCGATGTGGCTCTGCCCAATAAGGTGAATGGATGGTGCTTGGAATAGAAGAGAAGAAGACATACCTTCTTTTCACAAAAAATGCTGTGTGTGTGTGTGTGTGTGTGTGTGTGTGTGTGTGTGTGTGTGTGTATGCATAGATCATAGACCTGTACTGGGTATTTTTCTAAATCACTCTCCACCATGGTTTTTGACACAGGTATTCTCACCGAATCTGGAGATCATCAAATTGGTTAGGCAGTTTGGAAAAGGATCACCAGGCATTTCCTGTCTCTGTCCCTTCCCCCATCCTTCTGGGATTATAGATGTTAGCCACTATGTCTGGCTTTATGAATGATATGTATCTGAACTCAGGATTGCATACTAGACAGTTCATAAATTGAGATATCTTTAAAGCCCAAGTGATAGTTATTCTAACCATTCTGTAAGAGACTGGATAGCTAGCTCAATGGTTAAGAGCGTTGGTTGCTCTTTCAGAAAATCCATCCAGGTTTGATTCCCAGTACCCAAGAGTCAACCCTCGACTATATGTAATGTCAGTCACAAGGGATGTGATGCCCTCTCCTGACTTCTGTGGACATTGTGTGTATGTGGCACAATACACATATGTAGGCAAAACAGCTACACTCATAAAATAAAACAATTTTAAAATCTTTTAAAATGTATTATAAGTGCCTATGACCTTTGCAGTGCTCAGCTCAACTTTGGACTACTGAGAACTCAACAGTACAATACAGATTAATTGAAAGGTAATCTAAAATCTCAGAACAAAACTTTTTCTTTCTTCCCAGGCACCTCCCAGCTATGACAAAGTGATGGAGATGGAGTACCTCGACATGGTGCTGAGTGAAACCCTCAGATTATACTCAATTACTGACAGACTTCAGAGAGTCTGTAAACAAGATATGGAAATGGGTGGTGTGTTTATTCCCAAGGGGTCAGTAGTGATAATACCAATTTTTTCTCTTCACCGTGACCCACAGTACTGGCAAGAGCCTGAAGAATTCCGCCCTGAAAGGTACTAGAATTCCAGTAGTTGGAACCCACTTTGAACTATGCTAGGCTGTGTATATTATAGTGTCTCTTATGAAAAGATGATCTAAATGGGATTTAATATCCATTTGCATTCTGTGAAGAGAATGACAGAAAGGGGAAAAGGGACAGGGAAAGAGAGATGGGAAGAAAAAATGAGAATTTAAATACAGTGTTTTAATCCTCCTTCATCAAGTAACAAATGACCAACTTAAGTGTGAGGCAGGAACATGCTTTCCTTCAGTCTAACTGACACATGCTTTTGAGAGATGGAACCCAGCATTATATTGAAGAGTCTTTAGGAGATTAGACATGTATTCCCCCATTTGCTTTTATTCTTTGACAATGGCATGTATGTAAAGAGTATTTTGGTTATTTTTTATTCTTTGACAATTGCATGTACATATAAGAAATTTTTGTCATTTTCGCCTCCTACCACTTCTCCCTTGGACACTTGTTGAAGCCCTGCTTGTCCCCATCAAGTCTTCCTCCTCTATTCATGTCGTCCTGTTGTCTTGTGACTCATGATTTTAATTGTGGTTGCTTGCATAAGTGCAGGTCTAGGAGTTATTTACTGCAGAATGGACAACTCACCAAGAGCTACGCCATTAAAAAGAATCCCCCCACTCCAGGAACCATTGCTTGTCAATAGTTCCTCACAGAGGTGATGTTTCACAAACTCCCTCCCCAATCCTTGATGGAGTGTATCAACATGGTCTAGCCTTGTGGAGGCAACCACAGTTGCTGTGAATTCATAAGTACAATGGCTGCGTCAGGTCCAGAAGATAGTGTTTCACAGCACCCCTTTCATTCTTGGGTCTTATGTCATTCTGCTCCCTCTTCTGAGATGTTCCATGAGCCTTGGAAGGGATGATACAGATGTCCCATTAAGCACTGAGCACTCCACCATCACTCATTCTCAGCATTTTGAGCAGTTATGAGTCTCTGTGTTAACTGTCTCCACTGCAATCAGAAGCTTCTCTGACCAAGACTAATAGCAGCACTCATTTTTGTGTATAAACATGAATATTCAGAAGACAGTTTGATACCGTGTCCACTTAGCAAAACAACAGTAGTACATTCAACCCTAGTGCATATAACCTCCAGATTTACAGTATCAGGCATTAAATACCACTGTAAATTGGAACTCTGATCCAATCAGACAGTGGTTCATTATCCCTACCACATAACACTAGTGGGCACATAGGATACATTTTCTGTCTAAAGCATTTGTCTTATCTCAGATATGGAAACTTTTTTAGGCCAAGGGGGACAAAAAGAACTTTTAGTGTACAATCCTCAGAGTCAAACACCAGGAATCAGTTCAGTGAACCTTTACTATTCTACCTGTATGTCTGGTTAGATGTCTGAAGGTAAATTCATGGATGTAGATCTTATGCTTCTATCCTTTTCTAACTTGTTATTACTCTGTGTCTCCAGGTTCAGCAAGGAGAACAAGGGCAGCATCAATCCTTATGTATACATGCCCTTTGGGTATGGACCCAGGAACTGCATTGGCATGAGGTTTGCTCTCATGAACATGAAACTTGCTCTCACTAAACTCCTGCAGAATTTCTCCTTCCAGCCCTGTAAGGAAACACAGGTGAGGGAAAAATATATCTCTGTAAATAGTATTTTATGGGAGACGTTTTTCAACTGAAGGTTCTGTGTGTAAAATTGAATCTGCTTGTTTGAGGTTTGCTAACTTGTTTTATGGCCTAATGAGTTATTTGTATCCAGGGAAGAATTGAGGGGCCTCTGGTGCTGAATCAGTATAGAGTACAACTGTAGCATTATGAGGAGTTAGTGCAGGCAGTATGACAGGATTCTTTGCGTTCTCTTTGTAGTTCCAGTCATGTCCTTGGAAAACTGTTATGCCATGTGCTATAAAGCGGCTCAGTGATCATGGCTTCATGTTTGTTGGGTGGTGCACTATTCTTCCAGAACTCACAGAAGCCCTCCTCTGACAGTCCTGTCAACTACTGGCTGTATATTAGAATCACTGAGGAACTTTACAACTCATATATATATATATTTCGCAAATGGCAAAGTGCTTACCTGGCATGCACAAAGACCTGGTTCCCATCCCCAGAAATGCATGAAGCAGCTCTGAGGAAGCATACCTGCAATCCCTGTACTCAAAAGGACAAGGCCCGATGATCAGAAATTCAAGTAATCCTTGGCTGCATAGTGAATTTGAAGCCAGCAGGAGCTACAGAATACCCCACGTCAGAAGCAAAAACAGAAATTCATGATTCCTGGAGATAATGTCTGAAATCCTAAAATAATTTACCAGAGCATGGCTTTAAAAGCCCATATCTGGCTTTCAATGTGATGCTAAATTGAGAATCATTATTGTAAAACATAAATGTTAGGACTCAAGTGATGGCTCAGTGGTTAAGAGTACTAGCTGCTCTTACAAAGTACCTGAGTTCATTTCCCAGTACACAAAAGTTGGCTAACAACCATTTGTAAATCCACTTCCAGGGCTGCTTGTGTTCTTTTCTGGCTTCCATTGAGACTGCACATATGTGGTATACAAACACATGTGCAGGTAAAACATTCCTACACATACAATAAAAAATAAATCTTAACAAAGTTGCTGGTTATGGATGATTTTCAACCTTATGAGACATATTGCTGGTTCTGCCTCACTTCTCAGGACCTCTGCACCAGAAACAAATATCTGTCATGTTTCCATAAACAGTGTATTCTTTTTTCCTCCATATTCTTCTCTCATATTCATGTTCTTGTTAATTCTGCAAATGAATCTTCTTCTTGGATGTATTTCCTCATGTGCTTTATATTCTACTTTTGGTTTTGCAGGCTGTATTTATCACCTGTGCTAATACTTTGTCATTAAAGCCTCCAGTTTGGTTGTGCTTTTTCTCTCAGTATTGAAGGATATTTTGTATCTTTCCTATACCACCTCATATCATTCCTTCCACCAACTCCAATGATCCTTTGTGGAGAATTTGTGCATTGAAAGCCTTGGGTAAATGTTTTGAAGTAGAGCTTACAATTTTAATATTCTTTCATAAAAACATCAAAACTAATTTTAAAATAACAGATAACACTTGTGTATAAATTTTATGCACATCTCTTTTTTATGCCTCATGGAAAACAAATGTATACTACTTAATATTTTAAAAGAATATGATAGGACATTTAGAGAAAGCATTTGCATTTTCCTGAACAATTTGTTCCTGTTTCATGCAAAGGTATGGCTAAAACTTAAGAGATTTGTGTGTTTAAAATGTGCCTTCTCTTTGTCAATTAGTTTTATTGAATGAAGAGAGGGATGGAAATATTTGTTCTGTGATTTGTGGTTTAAGGAAGTTATGTAGATTTGTCAACCCACAACCTCACTTATTTTACTACTTTCTCCCTAAAGCATTTAAGTCATAAGCATGTACAGAGATATAGACAGACAAAGCAAAGTTCAAGTTTTGAGAGCCAATGGAACATCTTTCAAAGGCAGATGCTCTGGCAAGCTCCAATCCTCTTAAATTTGACTCATCTCTGTCTCCATGACAACTTTGTTATCCTCCCTTCTCTTGTGAACAAAAGATTATTCCACTGCTCCCCTCTGTCTCTGACTAGCATAGGACTAAAGCACCACTGAAAACACAGGAGGACTCAGAATTCTTCATTTATCCCATCTTTCAAAGTCATAATAGATGCTAGGAAAGCAAGCAAATATCTGTCCTCCTAAAGACTTATCTGAATGGACACACTGTACTAGTGACATATGATCTAGGCTGTGAGGACTGTTCATAGAGTGGAAATGTATCCTCTCATGGTTAACTTGCAAATGTCAACAAACAAAAAATAACTTTTCAAGACTTACAAAAAAACAATATGACATAGTAACTAAGGCTCAAATATGTAAAATTGGCCAGGCTTAGTGGCTCATGTATTTAATACCAGCACTCACGGGCAGAGCTCATCTCTGTGACTTCAAGGCCTGCCTGGTCTACATAATGAGATGTAGGGCAGACTCAGGTACAGAATGACACCCTGTTTTGAAAAAATTAAAACAAAACAAAAATTAAAGTTTAAAAATTTTAACAGTTTTGCTCTAAAGTAGTATAGAACTGAAATAACATAAATAAGCATGGCTTCATCTCAGTCCCTGTCTACTATAGAGTCTCAATAAATATACTGCCTTATGCATATTTGGAAGCATGTTTTCACCATCTAATGGACCAAGTATATGACCTCAAATGCAGCTTAGATGTACCTTCAAAACATCATTCTGAATGGTTTTTACCTTTCAATATGGGTTGTTGTTGGCTCACTCATTGATTCTCAATATTTTTTCTTCCATGGTTGCAGATTCCCTTGAAATTACACAGAAAACCACTTCTTAAACCAGAAAAACCCATTGTTCTAAAGGTTGTTCCACGGGATGTGCTCATAACTGGAGCATGACTTTCCCTCAAGGACTCTGCAGTGTTCCTCTTCAGGTGGTGTCCAAGAACATTGGAATCTTTAATTTACTTCATGAATAAAACACAGATGAAGATAAGGATTAATCAACTGGACTTGGTGCATGGTTAAGGATTCAGTACATCCATTGAGCTTTCTCATTGTCAAAATAAAGGAGAATGTAACAAAACAATCCCACACCAGTTTGGAATTATGATTAATAAAAGGGTTATTTATTTAAAGGGGAAAACTTACAGATTACCGTCCTGGACAACAGCCTCCTGCATGACCAGGAAAAAGAGTCTGGTTGTCAGAAGCCGAGTCTGAAGCAAGAGAGGGAGCACATGGCTACCACTGCTTTTGCAAGCCAAAGAAACCATGCCCAAGTGGGCTGGTATCTTTTTTTTAATTGAGAAAAGGAAGAAAAAAAAACAAGTTTCCACCTCCTCCCAGCCTCCCATTTCCCTACCCCTCCTCCCACCCTTCTCCCCCTCCTCGCACTCCTCTCCCTCTCCCTCTCCAGTCCAAAGAGCAGTCAGGGTTCCCTGCCCTGTGGTAAGTCCTAGGTCCTCCCCCCTCTGTCCATATCTAGGAAGGTGAACATCCAAACTGGCTAGGCTCCCACAAAGCCAGCACATTGCATAGGATCAAAACCCCGTGCCATTGTCCTTGGCTTCTCATCAGGTGGGCTGGTATCTTAAACGCTATTGGCTAAAGGAGCAGAAGGAGCTCCTGCAGCACCTCCCTCTTTTGTTTAAGTAAGAGAGTTCCAAACCTACTACAAAATTATATACAATAAGAGCAAATATCCTATTCTAACTAACTTAAGTCTTGTATAATAAATAACTTGGACAAGTCATGAGTGAAAAGTAACTACATTTATATAGTTTTCTACCCTATCAAAGATCTGAGAAGGGAAACAATGTTATTTGAGTAATTAGGAAGTGCAATCAAACAACTTCCAAAACATACAACGAATCACAGAGACAACTGGCTACCTGGGCAATCACCCAAAGTTACATTTGCAACGTTGAGGCAAACAATTTAGCTAAGGCCTAGAATAACTGACAGATTATTTTTAAAGGCAAGAAAATTTTCAAAACCATATTGCCCTGTCTTAGCAAGATTTGACAGTTCTGCTTATGTATTTCCAGATACTATGTATTTTGTCAGTAGTTGAAGTATGGGCAGTTCCTTGCCCAGAGGCTGGTTTTGCCAAGAAGAAGACAAGCTCCAAGTGGAGTGTCTTGAGTGCTCAACAGTCTCTCAGGAATAGATCGGTGTTGCCAGGAGCGATTGTGTCTCACTACCACATAACTCTAAGTTAGATTAAATGTCATTTTCTACAGCTCTTTGAAGAAGTTGAAGATTATCTATTTATATGGAATATAATATTTATGTATCTAAAAAGACCCAATTAGTATAACTATAAATATGACAAACATAGATGACTATTGCTCTATAATTCTTAATACCTATCTAACTTAAAGATTAAGACAGTAAACAACTATGCAATAAATGAGGACAATGACTCCAAATGTAAACAATGTACAAGTATCTTGATCAGACTTAGAAATGTACACTGCAAGATGGTAAATACTACATATATATATATATATATATATATATATATATATATATAAATGTTTTAAACAGAGGTAGAAGCATGCGTGCATACAATATTCAATATAATTTAACTTTGTATTCATATACAAGAATCTATGCCAATGCAATTGTCTATTAATAATAACTCACAAATACCAATCTCTTATGACATTATCCAATTTTCCCTCTCTTTTTTCAAAAATATCCCTGAGCTTATAAAATTCCTCCCCCAACTCTCAACCATATATCAATTATAATCAACCCCTAAATGATGTCCCTAAACCTGAGGAAAAACTTTGCTGGGAGAAGAGACATCGTCCTCTAAAATTACTTCCAGCAGCGGGAGCTGGAGAAATGGCTCAGTGGTTAAGAGCACTGCCTGTTCTTCCAAATGTCCTGAGTTCAATTCCCAGCAACCACATGGTGGCTCACAACCATCCGTAAGGAGATCTGGTGCCCTCTTCTGGCCTGCAGGCACACATGCAGACAGAATACTGACAATACTGTATACATAATAAATAAATAAATCTTAAAAAAAATTACTTCCAGCTGTCATGGGGGCAACGTTCTTTCTAGGGGATCCTGTGAAAGTAAAATGAATGTTAAATTTCAAGAATAATGTCTGGTAAGACTGCAAATAGTCTTGGAGTATTTTGTGGAGGTCTGGCCAGAATGTTGTAAAAGATGTACACCATTTCACCTAACCAAGTAGGAACCGTCTTGTGCAGCTGGTACCCAAAACAGGTCTTGTAGCAGCACTATCAGTATCATGACATCATATCTTCCAGGTGGAGTTGTTGTTATGGGTCCCCATTTCTTCCTGGAAACTTCAAAGATTACTGCAGGAAAATTCATTGTTCATTGTGGAAAACTTTAACATTAATTATATAGACATAAACAGGCATATATATTCAATGAAAGGCATGATAGATATGAAGAAAAGCAAAGATGTTTTCTAAATTCTTTTTGCCTTCTGGCCCACATCATGGCTCTTGATATGAGACAGAAACTCTGGGTTTTTCTCTTAACAACAGGCTTGGAATTAAAGAGGACTGAGCCAGATTTCCAACTCCAAAACCAGCTCTATATACTTATGAATATAAGTAAAAAAGATTGTGTGGTATACATGTAAAATGCTTAATATTTAAGAAAAAAAACCACTTCATTTTCCTAGAGACATAAGCTGGACCATTATTTGTTTTAATTTGTGCAGGTATACCCATGATGGCCATAACTTCTAATAAATCTATGATTACTGAATCAGCTTTTTCTGAGCTTAAAACAGTTGCCCAATGAAAGCCTGAATAAGTGTCAGTGGTATGATGTACATATTTTAATTTTCCAAATTCTGCAAGGTGGAAAACATCCATCTGCCAAATTTCATTTCTTTGAGTACCCTTTAGGTTAGTCCCTGCATGTAGTGGTGTTTGGTTATATAAAGAGCAAGCAGAACATCTCTTTATAATCTCCTTAGCTTGTTGCCATGTAATACAAAACTCTTTCTTTAAAACTTTGCTAATGATGTGATTTTTTATGAAATTCTGAGGCCTGCAACATGCTTCCTATCAACAATCAATTTCTGCATTACCTTGTGCTAGAGGACCTGGCATACCCGTATGGGATGGAATGTGTGTTATGTACATCGGACAAAGCCTATTTCTGATTATGTCTTGTGCCTGAATAAACAATTAATTCAATTCTGTATCATCTTGTATAAATTCAGTGGTTTCAATATGCAAGATAACTCTTTCTGCATATTGTGAATCAGTAACTGTATTAAGAGGTTCTTTAAAATTAACTCTTTTATTTCACCAGTAGTGAAAGGCACTATAATTTCTGCTGGATCTATACTTGCTAGTTGATGAAGCCTCAGTTTAACTTTTATAGTTAATTCAGAGACATTTTCCACATAAGATTTTAATTTTTTACTTGGTTTGTGTGGTAAAAAGGTCCATCTAAAATATCTTCCCTCTGCATTAAAATTCCTGTAGGAGAAATTCTGGAAGGCAATATGACTAGAATACAACTAAGATTTGGATTCACCCTATCCACATGTGCCTCCTGTAATTTTTCCTCAACCATTGTCACTTCTTTTTCTGTTCAGCTGTTAATTCTCTGGGACAATTCAAATCTTTATCACCGTCTAAGGTTTTGTTTAATTATTAAACAATTATTGAATTATTAAATCAGGTGTTATCCCAACAGACGGTCATAGACTGGAAATGTCTCCTAACAATCTTTGAAAGTCATTAAGAGTCTGTAATCAGTCTCTCCTTCTGTGTTCTAATTTTCCGTAAACCTATTCTGTAACCTAGGTAATTAACAGAATTTCCCATTTGAATCTTTTCAAGAGCAATTTGCCCATTTAGGCAAAACTATATTTATTTCCTCAAACATTCTTGCTAAAGTATCTATGCTTGAATCCAATAGCAAAATGTCATCCATGTAATGGTAAATTATAGACATAGGGAATTGCCTACGTATTATTTCCAACAGCTGACTCAAAGTATTGACACAGGGTTGGGCTATTGAGCATCTCCTGTGGGAGGATAGTCCCCTGGCATCTCCTAGTAGGCTGAGCGTTATTGTAAGTAGGCACTGTGAAGGCAAATTTTTCTCTATCCTTTTCTTGTAAAGATAGAGTGAAGAAGCAATCCTTTAACTCAATAAATATAAGAGACCATCCTTTTGGTAACAGAGAAGGCAAAGGAATTCTAAACTGTAGAGGGCCAATCGGTTGAGTTACCTTGTTGACAGCCCTTAGATCTGTCATCATTTCCCATTTACCAGATTTCTTTTTACAACAAACACAGGAGAATTCTGAGGCCTAGTTGACTCCTCAATATGTCGAGCATCTAATTGCTCCTGTACCAATTGTTCTAAAGCCTGATATTTCTTTATTAGCCAATGACCTTCCTCCATCATTTCCCCTTTTTCTGTTTAAATAAAAAGGAAAGGCTTTCACTTTAACATAGCAAAATTACATATAACAAAACAGTTATAAAGCAAGAATGACAGTTACAATATTTACATCTACTTTATCTTTTATCATAACTAAGGAAAAATATATCTATCTATTCTTCAACTCCATCAAAAACTCCAGAAGGATATAATATTACCTAAGTAAATGAGAAGTAAGCATCTTACAAAACTCTAGAAATCACAGAGACGTCTCGCTGCCTGGACAGTCACCCAAATTTCCTCTGTACCATTAGGGCATCCATCTTCAGCCTACAGGCCCGTGGTTTCCAGCAGACATTTCAATGAAGCAGAAAATTTCAAAGGCAGTTCAGTCACTATCTGCTGTGTCCTGCAGAATGTCTCGGACACTCTTTCATGTATCAGGAATCCCAAAAGGTCATCTCACCTTTAGGCAAGTTCAGCAGTCCTCTCTCTGAGGGTTTTCTGTGTCCAGTTTATGCAACAGTCCAGGCAAGAGCAGTTTCTTGCCCAAATGGCTATCAAACTCCATAACGAGCCTCTTCGATGCCCATCTTCCTTTTGAAGTAGCTGGTGCTGCCAGGAGCAGACGAATATCATTGTCATGAAAAGCTCTAAGTTATTAGAACATTTAAAATGCCATATTCAAAGACATAAATGTAGTCTTTGAAAGATATGAAGAATGTCTATCTAACTGAAATATATCAATGCACATCTAGAAAATCTAACTAACATGACTACAAACAACTATTATTGATGATTATCCATTAACAACCTATATACATTACATTTTTACATAAACTACACAATCATAATACCTTAGTCAAGGTCAGAAATACATATACATATAACAAGATTGACCTTAAATTTATATCAATAAAGTCAAATCTAAATCCACACCAATGCAAATAATTCATATCTGTATCATCTCCCCCTTTAAATATAAAAGAACATTTATAAACAATATATGGGAACATGGGTGCAGTTATTTCTCTTCAAACTGCTTCCTGCTGAATGGGGGCGCTGTTAATCAGGTCTTTTATGGTATAACCTGTGTGCTAGATTCATCTCAGTCAGCAGTTGAGTGAAGTAATTTTTTGAAGGTGTTCACAGCAACCCTTCAGGAGGGCGTGGTCCATCATACCATATTGGGATAGAAGCAATCCACAGGGTCTCATCCTCTGTGAAAACAAAAGAAGAAACTCTTTTCCAAAGTATCGTATCCTTAGATCCAAATTCTGAAGTCAAGGTATTTTCAAAATATCTATGATGGATTACTTCAGCAGCATTTATAAACAAATATCTTTTAGCAGCTGTTGCTCCTTCCTCAGCATTCAAACAATGCAAAGAAAGCATAATAGCATACAGTATCAAAAATTCTCTGTGTATTTTCCATCTTTGTGTGCTTTGTTTTAACCTCTATTTTGTTTATTTTTACTTTTATTTTTTGCGTTTTGAGACAGATTCTCTGTATATCTTTGTCCTGGAATAACTCTGTAGACCAGGCTGTCCTTGAACATTCAGAGATCCTTCTGGCTCTGCCTCCTCAATGCTGGGATTAAAGATGTATGCTACCACACCTTGAACTCACAGAGATCTGTCTGTCTCTGCCTCCAAGGCATTGGGATTAAAGGCGTGTGCTACCACACCTTGAAGACACAGAGGTCAATCTCCCTCTGCCTCCCAAGTGTTGGGGATCAAAGGTGTGTACTACCACACCCAACTACTCTCTTTCTACCTTTTTTTTGTTTTTTACTTTAAGAACTTTAACTTTTAGCCTGCATATATTTTTAACATATTGTAAATCATTTAAAGGTTTTTTTCTTTTAATCTCTCTCTTTTTCTAACCACACGAGACTTTAAATTACTGAGCAATATCGGTAGGATTAAAACCGTGGCTTTGACAGCTAGATCCACTTTATTCCTTAGCTTTCCAGCCTCATGGCAGAGGTACCGTCTGTAGCCATTTTTATTGCCACAACTCTATGGCATTTCAAGGTCCCTGCAAGAAAGCAAGCTTCAGAAACATGTGCTTGCAAACCACATGAACCGCCTGCGTGAAAGAGTCAGAGTCTGCCCTGGCAGGACAGCCCAGAAAGCCGACATTTTCAAACAGCACAACTTTTTTCCTGCTATGGCTGAAATCAAACAAGCATTCAGTCAGCTTTTATCAACACCATTTAAGTGTTTCATGGCCGGACCTCTTAAAAGAGGTGCAAGGTTTTGCAGCTAAAGCTGAGTCAGGAAGCCTCTCTTAGATGAGAGCACTTGCCTGCCTCTAGCAAGCAGAGCATGTAGTAATAAGGGCGGCGGGGCTGCGTCCCCAGCACCCCGGCTGCCTGGCTAGCTTATGCCTGAAATAACAACACACAAACTGTATTCATTTAATCACTGCTTGGCCCATTTCTATCTAGCCTCTTCTAGGCTAATTCTCACATATTAATTTAGCCCATTTCTAATAATCTGTGTAGCGCCCCTAGGTGCGCTTACCGGGAAGATTCTAGCCTATGTCCTTCGTGGGTCAGAGCTTCATCGCATGCATCTGCCTGGGAGCTGGGAGCATGGCGTCTCTCTGAGGCGTCTGCTCCCGAGAGGAGAGCTGTGGAGTCTGAGCTCACTTCCTCTTCCTCCCAGCGTTCTGTTCTGTTTACTCCGCCCACCTAAAGGCTGGCCTATCAAATGGGCCAAGGCAGTTTCTTTATTAGCCAATGAACTTCCTCCATCAGGGTGGTGGTAGAACAAGCCTTTAATCCCAGCACTTGGGAGACATAGGCAGGTGGGCCTCTGAGTTAAAGACCAGTCTTGTCAACAGAGTGAATTCTAGAACAGTGAAGGCTATACAAACATTCATACATATCAAATAAAATTTTTAAATATTAAAAATGTTTTTTAAATTTTATTAATTTCTTTACTTCTCTCTGTGAATACGCATGAATACCATGCTGTGTCTGTGGAGGTCAGAGGACAACCTGTGGGCATTGGTTCTATCTTTCCTCTATGTGGTTTATCAGGGATTAAGCTCAGGTCCTGAGACTCAGCAGCAAGCACCCACTGGGCCATCTCTCTGGCCCATAAACTAGATTATTTCAGATACAAGAAGGATCTATTTTCCTATAGACAGAAATATTCCACCCTGAGTTTCTGTGTCAGGTGTTCCCTTTGCACTAAAGCATCCACATAGCAGGATTAGGGAATAGCAGAAACATGGAGAAAGCTGCCAGATGCAAAATTTTGTTCCTTCTCAGATGTCTCATGCCCTGAACACTTTCCTGCCTCCCTTTCTTTGTTTTGCTCATATCATCCATGAGTCACCATACCATTTATCTGACCTATGGTTGCTCTACCCCCTCCTCATATTTCCACCTTAACCTCTGTGTTCACAACATTGGCTTCTTTTGAGCGGAAAAGCCATGGTCTCCAAAGCCCTCATTACCTTACAACTTAAACATAGCAGGAAGTTCAGCAGGCCACCTAGGGAAATAGAAGCTGTTTGTCCTCCCAATCCTTTCCCTTCACAGTGCAGTTGATATTCTAAAGCTGGCACTACAAATTACATCAAATAGCATAAACTTGGACTGGAGAGAAGGCTCATGGGTTAACAGTGCTTATACCCACTGCTAAATGTAGCTTTCTCCCCTCATCAAAAACAGCTTCATTTGCAGCAGATGGGCGCTGCTACAGAGATGCACAACATGTTAAAATGCAGAGTAAGTGACCGTAGGGTGCCCATCCCGAGTTGGTTTTATATTTTATACTTATATTACATTTATTGCAACTTCTACATCTGGGGTCCAAGAAGCATCACAGTAAAAGAGGCATGTAGGGATAAGTCCAGCCCCTTAGGGGCCATGTTCGCCTCGGGCTAATGTTTACCTACAAATCTGGCGAGCGTGCTCCCAGCTGTCTCTTCTGCTTTCCTGGTCTCTGCGGAAACGGTGGTTCTGTAAGTCTATTTCCCCATTAAAGCTGTATATATTTTTACAATCTGTCTGCATTCATTTATGCTGTTACATTTTGGCGTCCAACATTGGACTATTTTGCCCCCACCCCAGCACGGAGGGCGCAAGCTCGATCTTTCATAGCCTTTGCAAGCAAGATTAGCTACCGGAGCTGAGGAAATGCGATTGGACTCAAGCACGTAGCCGACTAGCTAATACAGCACACTCCCGGGTGCCGTTTTTCAGTTCGTGACTCAGGCCCCAGTGCTGAGTCCGAGATACACTTGGCCACACACACCCATTCTGCCCTGCCTGCTTGCCAGAGCAATTAACCCCTCCCAGCCTGCCTTGGGTAAGTTTGCAGTGGAACCCCGCTGCCTGAATTAGCAGAAGCTCAAGTACCTGCAGTTTTGCAACAAAAGCCGCCACAGTGGAAGCTTTTGTCTGATACAAAGTGACTTCGCCGGGCCAGGTGGCGCATGTGTCTAATCACAGCACTCGGGAGCCGGGAGGTGGTGGCGCATGCCTTTAATCCCAGCACTTGGGAGGCAGAGGCAGGCGGAAATCTGTGAGTTCGAGGCTAGCCTGTTCTACAAGAGCTAGTTCCAGGACAGGCTCCAAAGCCACAGAGAAACCCCGCGACCACTCTAACTTCTCAGGCAGAACAATAACTTTCGGTTTTGAGTTGTTTCAGACTGGCTCTGGCCTCGGCCACGTGGACTCAAGTGCATTTCTTTTGCCACCACTGGTGGGAACTGGTCTTTGCAGGTAAAAAAAATTTCTTTTATAAAAAAAAAAATGTCTGAACATGTTACCATTCAAGACTTTCACAGTTTTTTTGATTGTACCATGCGGGAGATTTTACAAGAGGTGTCTATCACCCCACATCTATGGATCCTTCTGGGATTCGTAGTTTTCCTTGGCACTATATGGTTTAATAATAGAAATATGATAAAGTCTTTAGGAGACAAATCCAGGATTCTTAAGGCAGAGGTTGAATGCTTGAAAGCAATTGAGAATGACAACAATCTTCTCAAGAATCAGTTTGACGTTCTCCAGGAAGAGAACAGATCTTTGTTTAACATGACTCAATCAACTGAGCAAAATTTTAAAAAGGTACAGGCTGATGTTAAGGAGAAATTCGTTACTATGGAAGAGGGAACAGCTGATTTGGATCATAAGCTTCAGTCCCTTTCTGTAGGAAATGAAACATTAGTGGCTGATATTAAGGAGAAATTCATTACTATGGAAGAGGGAACAGCTGATATGGATCGTAAGCTTCAGTCTCTTTCTGTAGGAACTGAAACATTAACTGAGAGAATCAAAACTGCTGAATGTGACAATCAGATTTTGTCTAAAGCTTACGACAGATTGGTGGAAAGATTGTCAATACAGGAAGGCATGGTTTATGCCATAAAAATTATGTCCAGATGAGATCAGGCATGTTCAGGGTGGTATGGCGTTAAACAGCATGTAAAGAATGCCCTTATAGAAATGGATGAAAAATATAACAGAAAGTTTAAAGAATTGAATAAATCAGTGAATGATACCCTAGAAAACCAAGGAAAAACAATTAAACAGATAATGGAAACAGTTCAAGACTTGAAAACTGAATTGGAAGCAAAGAAGAAAACACAAACAGAGGGCCGGCTGGACTTGGAAAATTTAAGAAAACAGACAGAGTCTACAGAAACAAGCATAACCAACAGAATACAAGAGTTAGAAGATAGAATCTAAGATTCTGAAGATACCATAGAGAAAATAAACACACTGATCAAAGAAAACAGCAAGTCCAATAAACTCTCATCACAAAACATACAGGAAATATGGGACACAATAAAAAGACCAAACCTAAGAATAATTAGAATAGAAGAAGGAGAAGAAGGGCTGCTCAATGATCCAGAAAACATATTTAACAAAATTATAGAAGAAAACTTTCCCAACCTAAAGAAAGATATACATATGAAGGCTCAAGAAGCATACAGAACACCGAATAGGCTGGATCAAAAAAAAAAAATCCCCGTGCCATATAATAATCAAAACACAAAGCATACAGAATAAGGAAAAAATTTAAAGAGCCGCAAAGGAAAAAAGCCAAGTCACTTATAAAAGTAAACCTATCAAACTTACACCTGACTTCTCCATGGAAACCATGAAAGCCAGAAGGTCCTGGATAGATGTACTGCAGAAACTAAGAGACCATGGATGCAAGCCCAGACTACTATACCCAGCCAAGCTTTCGTTCACTATAAATGTAGAAAATAAAATTTCCAAGATAAAAACAAATTTAAACAATACGCAGCCAAAAATCCAGCCTTACAAAAAGTAATAGAAGGAAAATCACTAACCAAGGAGTCCAACAATGACCACAATAACTCAGACATCTAGAGACCCTTCACCAACACAAATCAAAGAAGGGAAACACACAAACTCCACGACTAAAAAAGTGACCAGAGTTAACAACCACTGGTCATTAATATCACTTAATGTCAATGGACTCAACTCACCTATAAAAACCCACAGGCTAAGAGATTGGATAAGAAAACAGGATCCAACATTCTGCTGTTTACAAGAAACACACCTCAACCACAAAGACAGGCACCTACTCAGAGTAAAGGGCTGGGAAAAGGCTTATCAAGCAAATGGACCTAAGAAACAAGAAGGTGTGGCCATACTAATCTCTAACAAGTTGACTTCAAACTTAAATCAATAAGAAGAGGTGGAGAGGGGCATTTTATACTCATAATAGGAACAGTTCATCAGGATGAAGTCTCAATCCTGAACATCTATGCCCCTAATATAAAAGCACCCACGTACATAAAAGAAACATTGCTAAATCTCAAGGCAGCCATCAAACCGCACACACTAATAGTAGGAGACTTCAACACTCCTCTCTCACCAATGGACAGGTCAATCAGACAGAAACCTAACAGAGAAATAAGAGAATTAATGGAGGAAATGAAGCAAATCAGCTTAACAGACATCTATAGAACATTTTGCCCAATAGGAAAGAATATATCTTCTATCTGAAGCTCATGGAACCTTCCCGAAAATTGACCACATAGTCGGTAACAAAGCAAACATCAACAGTTACAAAAAAATATTAGTAACCACCTGTGTCTAATCAGATCACCATGGATTAAAGTTAGAATTCAACAACAATGCTACCCCCAGAAAGCCTACAAATTCATGGAAACTGAACAGTCAACTACTGAACCATACCTGGATTAAGGAAGAAATAAAGAAAGAAATTAAAGTCTTCCTGGAATTCAATGAAAATAAAGAATCAACATACTCGAACTTATGGGACACTATGAAAGTAGTCTAAGAGGAAAGTTCATAGCACTAAGTGCCCATTTAAAGAAAACAGAGAAGGCTCATTTTGGAGACTTAACAGCCCACCTGAAAGCTCTAGAAAAAAAGAAGCAGACTCACCTAGGAGGAGTAGAAGACTGGAAATAATCAAACTGAGGGCTGAAATCAACAGAATAGAAACACAGAAAACAATCCAAAGAATCAATGAAACAAAAAGCTGGTTCCTGGAGAAAATCAACAAGATTGACAAACTCCTAGCCAAACTAATCAAACGGCAGAGAGAGAATTTGCAAATTAATAAGATCAGAAATGAAAAGGGGGACATAACCACAGACACAGAGAAAATTCAGAGAATCATTAGATCTTACTATAAAAGCCTATATGCCACAAAACTGGAAAATGTAAAGGAAATGGACACTTTTTTGGATAAATACCATATACCAAAGTTAAGCCAGGAACAGGTGAACAATCTAAATAGACCTGTTAGTCGCGAAGAATTAGAAGCAGTTATTAAAAACCTCCCTACCAAAAAAAGCCCAGGACCATATGGTTTCAATGCGGAATTCTACCAGAACTTCCAAGAAGAGCTAATACCTATACTCCTTAATGTATTTCACAATATAGAAACAGAAGAGGCATTGCCAAATTCTTTTTATGAAGCTACAGTTACTCTGATACCAAAACTGCACAAAGTCTCAACCATGAAAGAGAATTACAGTCCAATCTCACTCATGAACATCGATGCAAAAATCCTCAACAAAATACTGGCAAACCGAATCCAAGAACACATTAGAAAAATTATCCATTATGATCAAGTAGGCTTCATCCCAGAGATGCAGGGCTGGTTCAACATACAAAAATCTATCAATGTAATCCATCATATAAATAAACTGAAAGAAAAAAACCATATGATCATTTCATTAGATGCTGAAAAAGCATTTGACAAAATTCAACATCCCTTTATGATAAAAGTCTTGGAGAGATTAGGGATACAAGGGTCATACCTAAATATAATAAAAGCTATATACAGCAAGCCGACAGATAACATCAAATTTGTGTAATAGCCAGAACCTGGAAACAACCTAGATGCCCTTCAATGTAAGAATGGATGAAGAAAGTATGGAATACATACATATTAGAGTATTACTCAGCAGTAAAAAACAAGGACTTCTTGAATTTTGCATACAAATGGATGGAAATAGAAAACACTATCCTGAGTGAGGTAAGCCAGACCCAAAAAGAGGAACATGGGATGTACTCACTCATATTTGGTTTATAACCATAAATAAAGGACATTGAGCTTATAATTCATGTTCCAAGAGAAGCTAAATAGAGGGTGAATCCAAAGACAAAAACATAGGCATCCTCCTGAGTATTAACCTTCATCAGGCGATGAAAGGAGACAATAACAGAGACCCACATTGGAGCACCGGACAGAAATCTCAAGGTCTAAATCAGGAGCAGAAGGAGACGAAGCACGAGCAAGGAACTCAGGACCGCGAGGGGTGCACCCACACACTGAGACAATGGGGATGTTCTATTGGGAACCCACTAAGGCCAGCTGGCCGGGGTCTGAAAAAGCATGGGATAAATTTGAACTAGCTGAACATAGCGGACAATGAGGAAGAATGGGAACTCAAGAACAGTCGCAGTGGGTTTTTGATCCTACTGCACGTACTGGCTTTGGGGGAGCCTAGGCAGTTTGGATGCTCACCTTACAAGACATGAATGGAGGTGGGTGGTCCTTGGACTTCCCACAGGGCAGGGAACCCTGATTGCTCTTCGAGCAGATGAGGGAGGGAGATTTGATCGGGGGAGGGGGAGGGAAATGGGAGGCGGTGGCAGGGAGGAGGCAGAAATCCTTAATAAATAAATAAATTAAAGCTGGTGGATCAAGAAGTTGGGGTTCACAATACATGTATAATAATAATAATGATCTCAATAAGAATAATGAAATTGTTTTGCAGAATTTGCAATCAAAACATAGAACGTCTACAAGAAAATCTGAGCTGATGGCAGTGTGAGCTTTGCCACTTGCCCTCTAAACGTGAGCTTGGGAATGTCTGCTGTGGACTGACCATAGGCCAGGTGTCAAAGCAGGTTCATCACAAATGATCCGCATAGACTTAAATGTGGCACATGACATGCTTATTACTGAAGTTTCTAACTTCAGTTGTTTTGTTGAATCTTTCTTTTCCCAGTGGTTTTGCCTTTAATATCTTTAAATGAAAATACAAAGTACATTGTGCAGTCCAGTATGTGAGGTGACTGACAGCCACCATCCTGTCTCAGGTTACACACTTGCTGCTCACACTCTTTCATAGGCTGCTGCCTTTAAAGGAAAAGAAGATAGGTCCACGTCCATGTTAAATCACTTGCTGGCATGTCTAAATCTCATTCTCAGCACCACAAAAGCGAGACAGAAGAGAAAGCCTGTCTTTAGGGCTCGAGATGTGACGCCACAGTTATGAGCACTTGCTGATCTTCCCGAGGGTACAAGTTCTGTCCACAAAACTCACACCCAACACCTCACAACCATCTGTTTCTCTGGCACCAGAGAATCCTGTGCCCTCTTTTGGCTTCTGCACTTATGTGCATAAACGCCATGGATATGTATAAAATCTTCTTTCTAACAGAAACAATCACTAACCTGGACCCTAGTTCTTACAAAAGAGACAAAAGCAAAATACGCTAAACTCAAGAACCACCACCATGTCGTGAAGAGTAAATGGTGAGACTAGAGCTATAGAAGTTGTTTCAGGGGTTCAATAATTACGCAGAGAACCCAAGTACACGAATTGTCCCCCAAAGGTGTATATTTGTGTTTCTGATAACCTGATGCTTCAGAAATATTCAGCAAAAGGAGAAAATGATGCCCATGAGTTGGATACAAAGAGAATTTTATTTAGTTCATACAGTTGATGTCCTAGAAGCTGGAAACCCCCTCGAGATTTTCTTCAAATAAATACAGAAGTGCCTTCCTGGAACCTGCCCTGGGTAAGAAATAAACTTCTTTTACTGCTCACAAAGTCTGAGCTCCTGGATGTCAAGATTAAATGAGTTGGAGATCTTTGCATTTCACCAAAGACAAACCTGAGGCTCAATAATCTGACATCAGGGCCAGTGAGATGGCTCCGATGAGAAGGCACTAGCCACCAACCCTGACAACCTGAGAGTCATCCCTAGGACTCAGATGGTGGAAAGAGAAAACTGACTCCCACAAATTGTCCCTTGACCTAAAAACGCATGCATTGTTACATACACACTCACCCCAAAATTATTAAATATGGGGGAAGTTGACAATGGGGGCTGTGGAAATGGTTCAGTGGGAAGAGCACACCATAAAATCCAGAGTTTGAATCCCCAATATCTGCATAAATGACAACCAGGGTTAAAGTCCTCCAGTATCCCCACTTGCAGGAGGCCAAGACAAGGGATCCCTGGAGCAACCTGGACACCTAAACTAGTCAAGTCAGAGAGAACTGGGTTTGTGAGAGACCCTGCCTTAAAGTATAAAGTGAAGAGCAATCAAGAAGACATCCAGTACCAACCTCTGGCCTCTACATGCACACGTATATCCATGCATAGGGACCTGCACACATATGGGCCCTTATGCACATGTAAGTACAGGCATACACACTATAAACACACACACAAACATTTGATAGTCTTAAGTTGGCAATAGAGCCCTAAAGAATCACTGAACATTTTCTAGTATCATGAGAATACACAGTATGAGGGCCTGAAATCACACTATCATTTCCTATCAAGGAGCATTTAACAAAACTAAACCATTTTTGTCCATCAAGAATCAACAATTACCTCATAGTAATTCATCAGAGTTCCTAAAAATGGCAGAGGTTTGGGTCCAGGAATTCCCTGTTTCTTAAAAACATCATGGTTACGGGTCCCGTATCTATAGAGAGAAACAGAAAGTCTTGTGACCACATGCAGCAGAGAGGAGATAAACACGACCAAAGCCAAATCATGAAACATACCAACAACATGGCTGTCCCTTCAGTTCCCAGAGCTTAGGGGCAGGGTGAGGGGTCCAGTGTGCAAGGCAGCCCATGGTTTGTATACATTCCAACTGAGTTCTGGTGGCTCCAGGTGTAACCTGAAAGTCACTCAGGTCATACCAAGAGTAAATCTGATCAGAAAGCCCCTTCACCTCAGCAAGAGGGAGTTGAAAGTGTGTATGTGTGCCCAGCAGATCTGCATAACATAAACATGAACTTTAATAGTCAGTGTCACTGGGGCTTTAGTACAGTGGTAGAGTGCTTGACTAGCACATATAGGCTCTAGTTTGAGACCTCTTTCTGCCAAAAATAAAAATGCAAAATGAACACAATTATTTCATCTCAGGCCTTCAAGATGACTGCACAGGTAAAGGCACTGGCTGCCGAAGTTGACAACCTTACTTTGACCCTCAGGATCCACATAATAGGAAAGAAAAGACTCCTCAAAGTTTTCTTTTACCACAAACGCACACACACAGACACACACACACACATGTCTCATGTGCTGCCTCTATTGTCAATAATTAAAAGCATGTGATTTCAAAGTTTTTTTACAAGATTTAATTTTAACTTCTATTATCACGTTTTATAATTGTATTCTGGTTCTTGTGGAAGGCATTAGGTCCCCTGGGACTGTAGTTACAGATGATGTGAGCCATGTGGATAGCAGGATTCTAACCTGGGTCAAATAGAAGAGCAATCAGTGCCCTTAACCACTGAGCCATCTCTCCAGCCCCTGCTTTCCTTGTCACATTTGACCTTGCACTCAATACCAGAATACAGGTCTGAATACAGCCCCAACCTGAGGACACGGTGGAAGAGGAACTTTGGTGGTTACTCACCGGTATAGGAGCACCAGGCTGATTACCAGGATGACCCAGGTTTCCAGGGAGAGAATTGAAGTCAGGTCCATCGTTGCTTGGTGTCAGCAATGTTACCCTCTGTGTTCTCCCTCCAGCTGTGTGCTACCCTTTGCAAGGCTTCTCTTCCACTAATGGTGCTGAAGTGTGCCCAGCCTGGGGTGTTTATACTCTGGGAAGATGCGGTCCAGGGTTGTGCATGGCCGGGACTTTGGTCTCCTGGATAGATCATGAAGTTCATCACAGCCTATGTTGATCTTCTGTGAGTTAACATTCTATGTGTAGTCAATACACAGTGTTGTCAATTCAGGAAGATCAAAGATTATTTTTTTAATCAAAAATTCAAGCAAATTTATTGACATGAAATCCCCTTTCACCAAAGATGGCTTATGTCAAAAACACATGAAATAAAGTCAAAATTGTTCTATCCGTGTACAGATCTTTACAGAATGTCTTTCTCCTTCCCTGTAAGATACTTCATTATTTTTCAGAACTCAACTTAGAAAAAAAGATAGTCCTTTTGAATCTGTCCTCACCTGTGCCCCTAAGAAATAAAACCACTTCTCCTGAGGTATGTCTCCTTCACATGCATCTCCTTCCCTCCAGCCCAGCACCGAGGGTCTTCCCGTACAACACCTTTACTAGATTGTGAGAATATTCTGAGTAGCAGTCACCCACTATGTAATAGAGTGGTCATTCAGACCTGTCAACTTAAGTTGGGAGAGGTGCTGGGTTGAGCAGGTTCCAATTATGTGTTAAAATGTCTTTGATTAGATTCTAGTAAATGTTAGGGGACATTTTTTTTGAGTGATGAGAATGTTCTATAACTCACTGACTGTGTAGCTTGTTTAACCACATAGAACCACATGTAAAGCATTGGAAAATACCCTGTGAATGGATAAATCATGCAGTGTATGAATATGCATATATTCACATTCTCATGAATTGCTTAAAGCTGATGTATTGCTTAAAATTTTTATTTTTATTTGAGACCACTGATGTTTGCTTGTTTGAGAAAAAGAAAATCCAGGAGTCGTGGTAAGAATCATTTGAGAGAGTGACAGCTCACCAGTCACAAAGCCCTGGCTCCATCCCCAGCACCCTGTAATTGGTGATGCACTTCTGTAATCCCAGACTCAGGGAGTAGAGGCAGGGGGATCACAAGTTCAAAGATGAAATTCAAAGCTACATAAGGAGTTTGATACTAGCCTGGGGGGCATGAGACCCTGTCTTGGGGAACAAAAACCACCAACAAAACCAAATTCTTTGACTCCTTCAATATACCATAATTCATTACCTGCTGCTCCATGCTTGTGGTCATTATGAGATGAGACAGACTTTACCACTTCCTGCTGAACTGTTTGTAATGATTGTTCTGTCTCTTTAAGAGACAAGCCAAGCCCACTCCCTTCCTGCTTGCAGCCTCAGAGCCCCACTTTCTCTTCTTCCTGTCCCCTCTCTTGGAAAGGCAGCCCCTCTCTCTCTCTCTCTCTCTCTCTCTCTCTCTCTCTCTCTCTCTCTCTTTCTCTCTCTCTCCTCCCGTTTTTCCTTCCCCTCCATAATCCACCTAATAAATGTCTAACTTTACTCTGTATGGTATGTTTATCTGTCTCTCTCGCCCAACTGCCACAACACATGGAGACCTGCCACGTGGTTTCTTGTGCCATCCCTGCTTGGGACTGGCCGCTTTTGGGACCCCAGCAGCTTTCAGGAAACCCATCTGCATGGTGTGCCTATCTGTCTGCCCCTTGCCCACCTGCCAGTCACATGGCTAGCCAGCCGCTGGGGATGTCCAGGGGACCAGCCACCTTTGTTTGTTGGCCTGCTGCTTGTCTCGACCCTGCAGAAGCTTCCGGGACCCGCAGCAAATCCATAATACTGTTGACACCTAACAGGTCCTAGGTGAGAGGGAGGCATTGTATGCATTTGTGTGTTAGCCCACTGGTGAGTGGTGAGTCCACAGGCTCTAATGGACAGTTCTAAACCCATGGTCACACAGATGGCACTAGTAAAAGCCTGTAGGACACAGAAGAAATCATGAATATGGGAAAGAGATTTGCAGGGAGGAGGTAAGATTGACCAGCATCCCTATCAACATCTATCTACCATTTTTGGCTCCCTTTGGACTTTAGAAGTTGATGCTTTGTCAGAGTAAATTACGGGGTATGTCACTAAAATCCTGGGTAGACTAGTTCTGACAGCTGGTGGTGACGGTGTACCCTGCCCTTGTGTCTTCTCACCCTAATCATCAGCTCCAATAATTTCCTCAATAATTTCAAATCTCTTAATCATAATCTCTCATAAAGCCTGAATCTCCTGCCCTGCAAATGTTTCTAGTGATTTCCCTAGGGTATCAATTTTATGGTCCTTATTCTGCACCTGTGATTCAAAGGTCTTAATGTTTCCTTTCAAAGATCACATCTCCTCCTTGAAATACTCCTAAATATCATGTAAATTGCCATTCTGGAGGTATAGTCTGTCGGTTACCTTATCAAAACTCTGTGATAATAACAGCCTGGACTCTCTCAGGTAAGTTCCTAGTACCCATAGATATGGAGTCAATTTTGCCTATCATGATATTAATCCTATCAATTAATGCCATATACTTCCATAATGATATAATATGAAGAAGAAAACTGAAACCTAATAACCAGTAAATTGAGGTATCTCCATAGGCATGTAGGCCTCTTATTATTTCTTCCATAGTGGCAGCAAAAACCATGGCAAAAGTCCCATAAGAAACAAAACCTGCCATTTTACCTGTTAACAAGCAGATGGCGCTGTTTCTTGTCCAGTTGGGAAATCAGGGCAGATTTTAAAACAGGATTTGTCGTGAAACTGTTGCATTGGTTCCTGTCCTGATCAATGGCACTGGGTTTTGATCCTACTGCACGTACTGGCTTTGGGGGAGCCTAGGCAGTTTGGATGCTCACCTTACTAGACCTGGATGGAGGTGGGTGGTCCTTGGACTTCCCACAGGGCAGGGAACCCTGATTGCTCTTTGGGCTGAGGAGGGAGGAGGACTTGATTGGGGAGGGGGAGGGAAATGGGAGGCGGTGGCAGGGAAGAGACAGAAATCTTTAATAAATGAATAAATTAACTAATTTTAAAAAAGGAAAAAGAAATAATACGCAGACAGTGGGCTGTGAGTAAAGGTGCTTGCTGCAAAGCCTACCAACTTCAGTTCAGTCCCTTAAACTCACAAAGTGGAAGGGAAGAACTGACTACAGTAAGTTCTCTGACCTCCACATGCTAATAAATAAACAATAAAAAGAAAAAAGATACAAAGAAAAAAACAAAAAAAATCTGCCCTGATATTTATTTAAAAACTGGGGAAAAATGAGTCACTTGAGAGGTTAGATGTAGTAGACAGAGGGAGAAAACCCAGAATCCAGGCACAGGGCACAAAAACCCAGGGAGCTTCTAGTGGCTGATAAACAGCACAGCCTGCCCTGGGAACACAGGGGAACACACGCTGCTGCTCCACACTGGGTTGTGACACAGCTTCTGCGAGAGCGGACTACTGCGCACCCAGCGTCCTAGGCTGGGACAGAGGGTCAAGCTGGAAATGTCACTGTGGCAGCGCTGCACACAGTTGCGGTGAGGATTTCAAACAGTGTATCTATTTGTGCAGAAACTTTACAGGGAGTTTTTGCCCCCAAGGGGTTAGCAGCAGTCAGCAAATGCTTATGCTTGCACTCTGACTTGCTCTGCCTAAGTGTGACGCTGCAAGGAAGGATTAAAAACAGCTCAGACATACTGTCCTTTTATGGATGCACACCTTCCTAGGCCTGGATGTAGTGGGGAGGGTCTTGGATTTCCCACAGGGCAGGGTTCCCTGCCATTTCTCAAGCAGTGAGGGAGAGGGAAGAGCAGTATGGGGGAGGGGGAGGGGATTAGGAGGAGGGAAGAAAGTGTAAATATTTGAATGGAAAAATAAAAATCTCAGAAAAAATCAAACCAAAAAAAAAAAGAAAGAAAAAATCAAACCAAGCAGGCAGAGAGAGTCCGGGCCCATGGATTCCAGGAGGTGTGGAGTTTAAATCCACGTTGGAAGGCAAATGATAGGGTATGTGGGGACTTGAAGCCAATCTGAGGAGAGTAAAGAATTGAGGCATGACTTTAAGTGTCCCTTGGCCATTTGAAATTCTTCTGTTGAGAATTCTCTGTTCAGTTCACTTCCCCCTTTTTAATTGGGTTAATTAGAATTTTAAAGTCCAATTTCTTAAGTTATTTATATATTTTGGAGATCAGGCTTTTGTCTGATGCGGGATTGGTGAAGATCTCCACCCATTCAGTAGGATGCCTTTATATCTTAATGACAATGTCCTTCGCTTTACAGAAGCTTCTTAGGGTCAGGAGGTCCCATTTATTCATTGTTGCCCTTATTGTCTGTGCTACTGGGGTTATATGTAGGAAGTGGTCTCCTGTGCCCATGTGGTGCAGTCTACTTCCCACTTCCTCTTCTATCAGGTTCAGTGTGGTCAGATTTATATTAAGGTCTTTAATCCATTTGGACTTGCATTTTGTACATGGTGATAGATATGGATCTATTTTCATTCTTCTACAGGTTGACATCCAGTTATACCAGCACCATTTGTTGAAGATGCTTGCTTTCTTCCATTGTATACTTTTAGCTCCTTTGTCAAAAATCAGGTGTTCATGGGTTTGTTGGTTAATAACCAGGTCTCTATATAATTCCACTGGTCGACTTCTCTGTTTTTATGACAAGCTGTTTTCATTACTGTAGATCTGTAATAGAGTTTGAAGTCAAGGATGGTAATGCCTCCGGAAGTTTCTTTATTGTATAGCATTGTTTTGGCTATCCTAGGTTTTTTTCGCTTTTTCCATATAAAGTTGATTATTGTTCTCTCAAGGTCTGTGAAGAATTTTGATGGGATTTTGATGGAAATTGCGTTGAATTTATAGATTGCCTTTGGTAGAATTGCTATTTTTAATATGTTGATCCTATCCATCCAAGAGCATGGAAGGTCCCTCCATTTTCTGGTATGCTCTTCAATCTTTCTTCAAAGACTAAAAGTTGTTGTCAAATAGATCTTTCACTTCCTTGTTTAGAGTTACCCCAAGATACTTAATGCTATTTGTGGCTATCGTGAAAGGTGAAGTTTTTCTGATTTCCCTCTCTGCATCTTTACCCTTTGTGTATAGGAGGGCAACTAATTTTTTTGAGTTGAACTTGTATCCTGCCACATCAGCTGTAGGAGTTCTTTGGTAGACTTTTGGGGATGAGTTATGTACACTTCGAGAAGTCATTGTTTTTTACCGCAGCGTAGTACTCTAATGTGTATATATTCCATACTTTCTTCATCCATTCTTCCATTGAAGGGCATCTAGGTTGTTTCCAGGTTCTGGCTATTACAAATAATACTGCTATGAGCATAGTTGAACAAATGCTTTTGTCATATGATAGGGCATCTCTTGGGTATATTCCCAAGAGTGGTATTGCTGGGTCCAGGGGTAGGTTGATCCCGAATTCCTGAGAAACCGAAACACTGATTTCCACGGTGGTTGCACAAGATTGCATTTTCACCAGCAATGGATGAGGGTGCCCCTTCCTCCACATTCATGTCATCTGTAAATAACAAAAGTTTGACTTCTTCCTTTCCAATTCGAGTCCCCTTGATCTCCTTATATTGTCTTATTGCTATTGCTAGAAATTAAAGCACTAATTGAAGCGATATGGAGAGAGTGGACAGCCTTGTCTTGTTCCTCATTTTAGTGGAATGGCTTTGAGTTTCTCTCCATTTAATTTGATGATAGCTGTTGGCTTGCTGTATATTGCTTTTATTATATTTAGGTATGATCCTTGTATCCCTAACCTCTCCAAGATCTTTATCATAAGGTGGTGTAGAATTTTGTCAAATGCTTTTTCAGCATCTAATGAAATGATCATATGGTTTTTTCTTTCAGTTTATTTATATTATGGATTACATTGATAGATTTTCATATGTTAAACCAGCCCTGCATCTCTGGGATGAAGCCTACTTGATCATAATGGATGATTGTTTTATGTGTTCTTGGTTTAGATTTGCCAGTATTAAGAATTTTTGCATTCATGTTCATGAGTGGGATTGGACTGTAATTCTCTTTCATGGTTGAGTCTTTGTGTGGTTTTTGTATCAGGGTAACTGTAGCTTCATAAAAATAGTTTGGCAATGACTCTTTTGTTTCTATTATGTTAAACACATTAAGGAGTATAGGTATCAGCTCTTCTTGGAAGTCCTGGTAGAATTCTGCATTAAAACCATCTGGTCCTGTGAAGGGGCGTGATGGATCGGCAGTTAGAATTAACCAGACTAGCCTTAATATCAAATATTCAGCTTTAATAAAGGAAAAAAGAGGAACTTACAAAACCAGGTTTCCAGCGATTCAGGAGCACAGGAAAACGAAGAGAAAAAACAAGTGCAATCGATGTCTTTATAGGCTATTTGGGACCCCCAGAGGGACACACATTATACAGCAAACGATTGGCTAAAGTCCCCCTCAGTTCTGGGCTTTTTGTGGTTGGAAGTTTTTTTTTTTTTATTGAGAAAAGGAAAAAAAAAACAAGTTTCCACCTCCTTCCAGCCTCC
This sequence comes from Microtus pennsylvanicus, assembly GCF_037038515.1. Lineage (NCBI taxonomy): Eukaryota > Metazoa > Chordata > Mammalia > Rodentia > Cricetidae > Microtus > Microtus pennsylvanicus. Next base: position 90,723,047 of record NC_134579.1, read on the forward strand.
CATTTCCCTCCCCCTCCTCCCACCCTTCTCTCCCTCCCCCCACTCCTCTCCCACTCCCTCTCCAGTCAAAAGAGCAGTCAGGGTTCCCTGCCCTGTGGTAAGACCCAGGTCCTCCCCCCTCTGTCCATATCTAGGAAGGTGAACATTCAAACTGGCTAGGCTCCCACAAAGCCAGCACATTACGTAGGATCAAAACCCCGTGCCATTGTCCTTGGCTTCTCATCAGCCCTCATTGTTCGCCATGTTCAGAGAGTCCGATTTTATCCCATGCTTTTTCAGTCACAGTCTAGCTGGCCTTGGTGAACTCCCAATAGATCAGCTCCACTGTCTCAGTGGGTGGGTGCACCGCTCGAGGTCCCAACTTCTTTGCTCATGTTCTCCCTCCTTCTGCTCCTCATTGGGACCTTGGGAGCTCAGTCCAGTGCTCCAGTGTCGGTCTCTGTCTCTATCTCCATCCATCACCAGATGAAGGTTCTATGATGATATGCAAGATATTCGTCAGTATTGCTATAGGCTAGGGTCATTTCAGGTTCCCTATCCTCAGCTGCCCAAGGAACTAACTGGGGACCTCAGCTTGGGCTCCTGGGAGCCACTCTAGGTTCAAGTCTCCTGCCAACCCTAAGGTGGCTCCCTTAACTAAGAATTGTGCTTCCGTGCTCCCCTATCCAACCTTCCTTTATCCCAATCTTCCTTTTTCCCCAACTTCCCCCCATCCTCCCCTTCTCCCTTTTCTCTCCCCATCTCCCCTTACCCCCATCCCACCCCACCCCCAAGATCCCAATTTTCTCCCTGGCAATTTTGTCTACTTCCCATAGCCAGAAGGATAACTTTATGTTTTTCCTTTGGTTCACCTTCTGACTTGTCTTCTTTAGGATCACCAATTGTAGACTCCGTGACCCTTATTTATGGCTAGAAACCAATTATGAGTGAGTACATCCCATATTCATCTTTTTGGATCTGGGTTACCTCACTCAGGATGGTGTTTTTTATTTCCAATCATTTGCATGCAAAATTCGAAAAGTCATTGTTTTTTTACCGCAGCGTAGTACTCTAATGTGTAGATATTCCATACTTTCTTCATCCATTCTTCCATTGAAGGGCATCTAGGTTGTTTCCAGGTTCTGGCTATTACAAATAATACTGCTATGAACATAGTTGAACAAATGCTCTTGTCATATGATAGGGCATCTCTTGGGTATATTCCCAGGAGTGGTATTGCTGGGTCCTGGGGTAGGTTGATCCCGAATTTCCTGAGAAACCGAAACACTGATTTCCATAGTGGTTGCACAAGATTGCATTCCCACCAGCAATGGATGAGGGTACCCCTTCCTCCACAGCCTCTCCAGCAAAGGCTATCATTGGAGTTTTTTATTTTAGCCATTCTGACAGGTGTAAGATGATATCCCAAAGTTGTTTTGATTTGCATTTCCCTGATCGCTAAGGAGGTTGAGCATGACCTTAAGTGTCTTTTGGCCATTTGAACTTCCTCTGCTGAGAATTCTCTGTTCAGATCAGTGCCCCATTTTTTTACTTGGATTAATTAGCATTTTAAAGTCTAGTTTCCTGAGTTCTCTATATATTGTGGAGATCAAACCTTTGTCAGTTGCGGGGTTGGTGAAGATCTTCTCCCAGTCAGTAGGTTGCCTTTTTGTCTTGGTGACAGTGTCCTTTGCTTTACAGAAGCTTCTCACTTTCAGTAGGTCCCATTTATTCAATGTTGCCCTTAATGTTTGTGCTGCTGGGGTTATACATAGGAAGCGATCGCCTGTGCCCATCTGTTGTAGGGTACTTCCCACTTTCTCTTCTATCAGGTTCAATGTGTTCTGACTGATAGTGAGGTCTTTAATCCATTTGGACTTGAGTTTTGTGCATGGTGATAGATATGGGTCTATTTTCATTCTTCTACAGGTTGACATCCAGTTATGCCAGCACCATTTGTTGAAGATGCTTTCTTTCTACCATTGTATACTTTTGGCTCCTTATCAAAAATGAGGTGTTCATAGGTTTATGGGTTAAAATTTGGATCTTCTATATGATTCCATATATATTTATCATAAAGGGATGTTGAATTTTGTCAAATGCTTTTTCAGCATCTAATGAAATGATCATATGATTTCTTTCTTTCAGTTTATTTATATGATGGATTACATTGATAGATTTTCATATGTTGAACCAGCCCTGCATCCCTGGGATAAAGCCTACTTGATCATAATGGATAATTTTTCTAATGTGTTCTTGGATTCGGTTTCCCAGTATTTTGTTGAGGATTTTTGCATCGATGTTCATGAGTGAGATTGGTCTATAATTCTCTTTCTTGGTTGAGTCTTTCTGCGGTTTCGGTATCAGAGTAACTGTAGCTTCATAAAAAGAATTTGGCAATGCCTCTTTTGCTTCTATATTGTGAAATACATTAGGAGTATAGGTATTAGGTCTTCTTGGAAGTTCTGGTAGTATTCCGCATTGAAACCATCTAGTCCTGGGCTTTTTTTGGTAGGGAGGTTTTGATAACCGCTTCTAATTCTTCGCGACTAACAGGTATATTTAGATTGTTCACCTGGTCCTGGTTTAACTTAAATATATGGTATTTATCTAAAAAAGTGTCTATTTCCTTCACTTTTCCAGTTTTGTGGCATATAGGCTTTTGTAGTAAGATCTAATGATTCTCTGAATTTTCTCTGTGTCTGTGGTTATGTCCCCCTTTTCATTTCTGATCTTATTAATTTGCAAATTCTCTCTCTGCTGTTTGATTGGTTAGGATAGGGGTTTGTCAATCTTGTTGATTTTCTCCAGGAACCAGCTTTTTGTTTCATTGATTCTTTGGATTGTTTTCTGTGTTTCTATTTTATTGATTTCAGCCCTCAGTTTGATTATTTCCAGTCTTCTACTCCTCCTAGGTGAGTCTGCTTCTTTTTTTTCTAGAGCTTTCAGGTGGGCTGTTAAGTCTCCAATATGAGCTTACTCTGTTTTCTTTAAATGGGCACATAGTGCTATGAACTTTCCTCTTAGGACTGATTTCATAGTGTCCCATGAGTTTGAGTATGTAGTTTCTTTATTTTCATTGAATTCCAGGAAGACTTTAATTTCTTTCTTTATTTCTTCCTTAATCCAGGTATGGTTCAGTAGTTGACTGTTCAGTTTCCATGAATTTGTAGGCTTTCTGGGGGTAGCATTGTTGTTGAATCTAACTTTAATCCATGGTGATCTGATAAGACACAGGTGGTTACTAATATATTTTTGTAACTGTGGATGTTTGCTTTGTAAGACCAAACTGTGGTTAATCCATGGTGATCTGATAAGACACAGGTGGTTACTAATATATTTTTGTAACTGTGGATGTTTGTAGTAAGACCAACTATGTGGTCGATTTTTGAGAAGGTTCCATGAGCTGTAGAGAAGAAGGTATATTCTTTCCTATTTGGGTGAAATGTTCTAGAGATGTCTGTTAAGCCGATTTGCTTCATTACCTCCATTAATTCTCTTATTTCTCTGTTAGGTTTCTGTCTGATTGACCTGTCCATTGGTGAGAGAGGAGTGTTGAAGTCTCCTACTATTAGTGTGTGCGGTTTGATGGCTGCCTTGAGATTTAGCAATGTTTCTTTTATGTACGTGGGTGCTTTTATATTAGGGGCATAGATGGTCAGGATTGAGACTTCATCCTGATGAACTGTTCCTATTATGAGTATAAAATGCCCCTCTTCACCTCTTCTGATTGATTTAAGTTTGAAGTCAACTTTGTTAGAGATTAGTATGGTCACACCTTCTTGTTTCTTAGGTCCATTTGCTTGATAAGCCTTTTCCCAGCCCTTTACTCTGAGTAGGTGCCTGTCTTTGTGGTTGAGGTGTGTTTCTTGTAAACAGCAGAATGTTGGATCCTGTTTTCTTATCCAATCTCTTAGCCTGTGGCTTTTTATAGGTGAGTTGAGCCCATTGAGATTAAGTGATATTAATGACCAGTGGTTGTTAACTCTGGTCACTTTTTTAGTCGTAGAGTTTGTGTGTTTCCCTTCTTTGATTTGTGTTGGTGAAGGGTCTCTAGATGTCTGAATTATTGTGGTCATTGTTGGACTCCTTGGTTAGTGATTTTCCTTCTATTACTTTCTGTAAGGCTGGATTTGTGGCTGTGTATTGTTTAAATTTGTTTTTATCCTGGAAATTTTTATTTTCTCCATTTATAGTGAACGAAAGCTTGGCTGGGTATAGTAGTCTGGGCTTGCATCCATGGTCTCTCAGTTTCTGCAGTACATCTATCCAGGACCTTCTGGCTTTCATGGTTTCCATGGAGAAGTCAGGTGTAAGTCTGATAGGTTTACCTTTATAAGTAACTTGGCCTTTTTCCTTTGCGACTCTTAATATTGTTTCCTTATTCTGTATGCTTTGTGTTTTGATAATTATATGGCGAGGGGAGGTTTTATTTTTGATCCAACCTATTCGGTGTTCTGTATGCTTCTTGAACCTTTTAGGTATATCTTTCTTTAGGTTGGGAAAGTTTTCTTCTATAATTTTATTTAATGTATTTTCTGGACCATTGAGCTGCACTTCTTCTCCTTCTTCTACTCCTATTATTCTTAGGTTTGGTCTTTTTATTGTGTTCCATATTTCCTGAATGTTTTGTGATGAGAGTTTGTTGAACTTGCTGTTTTCTTTGATCAGTGTGTTTATTTTCTCTATGGTATCTTCAGAATCTGAGATTCTTTCTTTTATCTCTTGTATTCTGTTGGTTATGCTTGTTTCTGTAGACTCTGTTTGTTTACTTAAATTTTCCATGTCCAGCCGGCCTTCTGTTTGTGTTTTCTTCTTTGCCTCCAATTCAGTTTTCAAGCCTTGAACTGATTCCATTATCTGTTTGATTGTTTTTCCTTGCTTTTCTAGGGTATCATTCACTGATTTATTCAATTCTTCAAACTTTCTGTTATATTTCTCATCCATTTCTATAAGGGCTTTTTTTACATGCTGTTTAAGGGCGTCAATCACTTTCATGAAGTCAATCTTTTCTACTTCTTCTTGATTAAGGTGTTCATGTCCTCCCGTTGTGAGGTCGCTGGTTTCTGTTGGCTTCATGTTGCTTTTCAGCTTGTTGGGCAAATTCTTGCCTTGGCATCTGCCCATCTCTTCTTCCAAATGCTCCCTTATGGATCTTCTTTTACCGCATCAGGTCTCCTTGCTCTACCCAACGCTGGCTCTTCTCAATGTTGGCTCTTCCCAACGCTGGCTCTCCTGGTGCCGAGAGATCAGGCCTCCGTGCTGGTTGGGCAACTCGCAAACAAAGCGCCTACCCTGCTTGGTGCAGGCAGGCCATAGAAACAAAGGAACTCTCGCCCGCTTGGGTGCCCCGAGGATTCGGACCCAGTGCCCAGACAGGCTGGCCTGGGTGATCGGTTGGAGGTTTTTTTATGACAGCTTCTATTTCCTCGCGACTTATAGGTCTATTTAGATTGCTCACCTGGTCTTGATTTAACTTTGGTATATGGTATTTATCTAAAAAATGTCCATTTCTCTTACATTTTCCAACTTTGTGGCATACAGGCTTTTGTAGTAAGACCTAATGATTCTCTGAATTTCCTCAGTGTCTGTTGTTATGTCCCGCTTTTCATTTCTGATCTTGTGAATTTGGGTGTTCTCTCTCTGCCTTTTGATTAGTTTGGATAGGGGCTTGTCAATCTTGTTGATTTTCTCAAAGAACCAGCTCTTTGTTTCATTGATTCTTTGGATTGTGTTCTGTGTTTCTATCTTATTGATTTCAGCCCTCAGTTTGATTATTTACAGTCTTCTACTCCTCCTGGGTGAGTTTGCTTATTTTTTTTCTAGAGATTTCAGCTGTGCTGTTAAGTCTCTAGTGTGAGATTTCTTTGTTTTTTGTTTTTTTTTTTTGATGTGGACACTTAGTTCTATGAACTTTCTGCTTAGCACTGCTTTCATAGTGTTCCATAAATTTGGGTGTGTTGTGTCTTTATTTTCATTGAATTCAAGGCAGAATTTAATTTCTTTCTTTATTTCTTCCTTGACCCAGGGGTGGTTCAGTAGATGACTGTTCACTTTCCATGAGTTTGTACTCTTTCTGGGGGTAGAATTGTTGTTAAATTCTAACTTTATTCCATGCTGATACAATAACACACAGGTGGTTACTACAATTTTTTGTATCTGTGGATATTTGTGTTGTTACCGAGTATATGATCAATTTTCAAGAAGGTTCCATGAGATGCTGAGAAGAAAGTATATTCTTTTCTATTTGGATGGAATGTTTTATAGATGTCTGTTAAGTCCATGTGATTCATTACCTCTGTTAGTTCTCTTATTTCTCTGTTAAGTTTCTGTGTGGTTGATCTGTCCATTGGTGAGAGAGGAGTGCTGAAGTCTCCTACTATTAGTGTGTGGGGTTTGATGTGTGCCTTGGGTTCTAGCAATGTTTCTTTTTCATATGTGTGTGCTTTTATATTATTGGCATAGATATTCAGGATTGAGACTTCATCCTGATGAATTGTTCCTGTTATGAGTATAAAGTGTCCTTCTCCATCTCTTATGATTGATTTTATTTTGAAGTCAATTTTGTTATATATTACTATAGCCAAACCCACTTGTTTCTTAGGTCCGTTTGATTGAAAAAACTTTTCCCAACCCTTTACTCTGAGGTAATGTCTGTCTTTGTGGCTGAGGTGTGTTTATTGTAAAAAGCAGAATGTTGGATAAAAATAGGGAACGCTTCACGAATTTGTGTGCCATCCTTGCCCAGGGGCCATGCTAATCTTCTCTGTATCGTTACAGTTTTAGGATATGTGCTTCCAAAGCGAGCACTGTATTTTCCTTTTATAATAATTCAGAGACCTCTGCCAAATGAGTTTCTAACTCTTTACTCAGTTTATGTGGTAAAAAAATTTATTCGAAGATAATGTGTTTTTTCTGCGTTAATATTCCATAAATAATATGCCTAGTGGGTAAAATAATCAGAATGTAATAAAACTCTGGATTCATATGATCCAGATGTACATCTTGTAATTTTTTTCCACCAATTTCTCTCGGCTTTGGCTGATAATTCTCTTGGAATATTTAAGTCCTGGTTCCCATCTAAGGTTTTTTTTATTTTATTTTTTTTTATTGAGAAAAGGAAAAAAAAGTTTCCCTCTCCTCCCACCCTCCCATTTCCCTCCCCCTCCTCCCATCCTTCTCCCCCTCCCCCCACTCCTCTCCCCCTCCCTCTCCAGTCCAAAGAGCAGTCAGGGTTTCCTGCCCTGTGGAAAGTCTATGTTCCTCCCCTCTCCGTCCATGTCTAGGAAGGTGAACATCCAAACCGGCTGGGCTCCCACAAAGCCAGCACATTACATAGGATCAAAACCCCGTGCCATTGTCCTTGGCTTCTCATCATCCCTCATTGTTCGCCATGTTCAGAGAGTCCAGTTTTATCCCATGCTTTTTCAGTCAGTCCAGCTGGCCTTGGTGAGCTCCCAAGATCAGCCCCACTGTGTCAATGGGTGGGTGCACCCCTCATGGTCCTGACTTCCTTGCTCATGTTCTCCCTCCTTCTGCTCCTCATTGGAATCTTGGGAGCTCAGTCCAGTGCTCCAGTGTGGGTCTCTGTCTCTATCTCCATCCATCACCAGATGAAGGTTCTATGATGATATGCAAGATATTCGTCAGTATTGCTATAGGATAGGGTCGTTTCAGGTTCCCTATCCTTATCTGCCCAAGGAACTAACTGGGTACATCCCCTTGGTCTCCTGGGAGCCACTCTAGGTTCAAGTCTCTTGCCAGCCCTAAGGTGGCTCCCTTAACTAAGAATTGTAAATTACTCAGCTCATCATTTTCACCCCAATAGTAAGCCAGATATTAAATAGTAAATTTCTACTAGCAATCTTCAAAAGTCATTAAGAGTCTGCAATTGATCTCTCCTTGTTTGCACCTTTGAGGGTCTGATTTTTTGTCAACATTTTCTATATCCTACATAATTAATAGAATCTCCTTTTCATATCTTTTAAGGTGTAATTTGTAATCTCAAACAAGGCAAAATATTCTTTACATCTATAAACAATCTTTCTAAAGTATCTATGTTTGAATCAGTTAGTAATATGTCATCCATATAATGGGAAACTATAGATTGAGGGAATAGCTTTTGCATCATTTCCAAAGGCTGCAGTACAACATATTGGCACAGGGTATGGCTATTTAACCTTCTCTGTTGGAGAATCTTCCATTGGTATCTCATAGCAAGCTGAAAACTATTATAAGGAGGTACCATGAAGGCAAATTTTTCTCTGTCTTTTTCTCATAAAGGTATAGTAAAAAATAATCTTTTAAATCAATAGCTATATGAGTCCATCCTTTCCAAAAAAGGCTCAATCATACTACAAAAGCATTTGTTTAACTATGTTCATAGCAGCATTATTTGTAATAGCCAGAACCTCAAAACAACCTAGATGCCCCTCAATGAAAGAATGGATAAAGAAAGTATAGAATATATACACATTAGAGTACTACTCTAATGCATAATTTTGTTATATTAAAAAAGTGTGGAGGTGGTGATGTGGATCAAGGGTAAAGACTAGTGCTTCCACACTTAGGGACTTGATTTGTTCCTGGGAATCACATGGTGAAAGTCAAGAAATAACTCCTCAACATTGACTTCTGACCTCCACATGCACCATGGCATGATTCTCCAATAAACAAGTAAATGTAGTTTAAAGAAAATATAACAAGTGATTGGAGTTTTCTGACTTTCTATGGTGGATAATTTCTGTTTGCTAGTTAGCAAGAGAGCCCTTGTCTCTGTTAATGGTCTAGAGCTTTAACTCATGAAGCCAATTCATCCTGGGCAAATGACCTTCTGGATATACTCATTTCCCCTGCCCCTGGCTGCCTTGGTATTAGTTGAGTTCAAGCAGAATAAGGAGGTAGAGCAAATGTTTATTTTCTTCAGTGATTTTCAAACTTTGCCTCCTGATTACTCTGGCATGACACAATGGACTTGTGAAATAAAGACAAGCTTTGACTGAAAGGTCAACTGAGAGACTTTCTGTTAAAATGATGGGTCAGTTTTGAAAAGTTTCTGGGTGGGAGAGATCCAGAGAAACAAGTTGGATGTGTTAATGGTAAAAGTGTCAAATATGCATTTGGGTCCAACTTTTTTTAAAGAATTAGTTATTTAATGTGTCTTCTGATTTGCCAGCATGTATATCTCTGTATGAGGGTGTCAGATCCCCTGGAACTGGGGTAATAGACAGTTATGAGCTGCCATGAGGGTTCTGGGAATTGAATCTGGGTCCTTTGGAAGAGCAGCCAATGCTCTTAACTGTTGAGCCATCTCTCCAGACCCTCAACAAATATTTTACAATAAGTCCAATTAAAATAGATTATAAATTTGTTATTACAACATCCAAGTAAAGTTCCTTTTTGCAAAGACCCATGTTTCACCACCCACCCAAAAGGCACAGAACCAGAATGATTCCATAGTATCACCTTGGTTGCAGTAGGGCTCAGAAGGAATAGAGGGGGCACACAATAACATGGAGACAGGATAATCTTATAACCACAGCTTTAAATTATAAAAACTTGCTTTAATCAAGGCTTGTAACATAGAAGATGTTTATCAGATAAAATGGAGGGTTTCCATAATACTGAAATATAAACCTATAAGTCACCATAAATGCAACACCCAATAGTAAAAACCACAACAGCAAATTCCCACTGTTCTGTAACTGCCATGATCTGGTTTCACATGCTTTTGAGAGTTGGCTAATATGGCCTGCTAGATACAGAGCACACTGGGGCTTTGAAGTCACATTCATCTGACAGGGTTGTGGCATTGGTGGCTCAACTCAAGAAGCAAAGCGGGCTCAGCACTTCAAACAGTATATTGAACAAGCATCCTTTAAATATCAAAGTGAGAAATAAGAAAGCAACATAATCACACCATCAGAAAGATGGTAGGAAGCAAGGACAGCTGTGTCCTTGCTAGCTTCATTTTTTTCGCTTCTTGGGTAGTGGCCACCAGAACAGTAAGATGTGAGGTTCTGGTTCATGGATCATATAATGGACCCATCCCTGACTCTGCTGAACACCAAGATTTCTCCATTCAGATTCAGACATCCAATGGGTTTTAGGGACCAGCTTGACTATGCCCTTGGGCAACATAACATGCTGGTACTCGAATGCCTCTTCTTATTTGTCTGAATAGTAAATTTGTTTGTGCAACATGACTGTTCTGCTTAGGGATGCTCAGCCCCTTTCTGCTGGCATCCAGACAACCTCCAGCAGCTCCAAGTCAGACTTTTTGACATTGTTTGACAACATAGTCATCTAAAAAATCCATGCCTTCAAACCAAAAATTGAGTTACAAGAAATAGTATTTTTCCCCAAACCCCAAACTTCAAAGTTTTGAAAAAGTTTATGATTGGGGGACTGAATTCAGAGTTACTCTGATTGTGTGTGGCTTGTGGTCTATGAGCTAGCACACCTGAAAGTGATCATCCCTAAATTGATGTACACAGGAGCAACAATAAGTTGACTTAGCAGGAAGAAGTCATGAAGGTGAGAGGGTGAGGGGTAATGGGAAGAGTTTTAGTATAATTGCTTTGAGTTCTTTCCATTTAGTTTAATGTTAGCTGTAGTAAGAGCTGCGGGCTGCGTTCCTGCCACCCAGCTCCCAGATGCCTGGCTAGCTTATGCTCTGAAATAACAACACACAAACTGTAATCTTTTAAACACTGCCTGGCCCATTTCTATTAATGTGTGTAGCACCGAGGTGCGCTTACCGGGAAGATTCTAGCCTCTGTCCATCCTGAGTCAGAGCTTCATCTCGTCTGCCCCAGAGAGGAGAGCTATCGAGTCTGAGCTCACTTCCTCTTCCTCCCAGCATTCTGTTCTGCCTACTTCACCCACCTAAGGGAATGCCTATCAAAATGGGCCGAGGCAGTTTCTTTATTAGCCAATGACTTTCCTCCATCAGTTAGCTTGCTGTATATTACTTTTATTTTGTTTGAATATGGTCCTTATATCTTCAAGACCTTTATCAGAAAGGGGTGTAGGATTTTGGCAAAGGCTTTTCAGCATCTAGTGACATGATCACAAGTTCTTTTGCTTTCAGTTTATTTACATAGTGGATTATATTGACAGATTTTCACATGTTGAACCATCCCTGCATCTGAGATGAGGCCAACTTAATCATGGTAGGTGGTTTTTAATGTGTCCTTGGATTTGGTTTGCCAATATTATATTGAGTATTTTTGCATCAATGTTCACGAGGGTGATGGTCTGTAATTTTCTTTCCTAGTTAAGTCTTTAAGTGGTTTTGGTATCAGGGTAACTGTAGCTTCATATAAAGAGTTTGGCATGTTCCTTTTATCTCTATTGTGTGGAACACATTGAGGAGTATAAGTATTAGCTCTTCTTGGACGTTCTGGTAGAATTCTGAGCTGCAATCATCTAGCCCTGGGGTTTTTATTTGTTTGTTTGATTTTTGGTTGGGAGACCTTTGATGATTGCTTCTATTACCTTAGAGGTTATAGGTCTATTTAAGTTGTTTATCTGGTCTTGATTTAGCTGTGGTATGTAGTAACTTACCAGGAAATTGTTCGTTTCTTTCAGATTATTCAATTTTGTAGAATATCGGTTTTCAAAGTATGACCTAATAATTCTTTGTATTTCCTCAGTGTCTTTTGTTATTTCTTTATTTTTTATTTTGTACATTTGGACATCCTCTCTCAGCCTTCTAGTTAGTTTGTATAAGTGCTTGCCTATCTTGTTGATTTTCTCAAAGAACCAACTCTTTGCTTCATTGATTCTTTGTATTGCTTTCTTTGTTTCTATTTTATTTATTTCAGTCCTCAATTTGATAATTTCCTGTCATCTACTCTGCTTGCATGAATATGCTTCTTTTTGTTTTTTAAACCCTTCGGTGTGCTGTTAAGTCACTAATGTGAGCTTTCTCCATTTTTTTATGTAGGCACTTAATGCTGTGAACTTTCCTCTTAACATTGCTTTCATGGTATCCCAGAGATTTGGGTTTGTTGTGCACTCTTTCTTGTTAAAATTTAGGAAGTCTTTAATTTCTTTCTTAATTTCTTCCTTGACACCAGGGTGATTCAGTTGAGCATTGTTTATTTTCCATGAGTTTGTAGGCTTTCTGCAATTAGTGTTGTTGACTCTGATGAGATACAGGGTGTTTTTCCAATTTTTTTGTATCTGTTGATGTTTGCTTTATGACCATGTGTGTGGTCAGTTTTAAGGAAGGTTCCATAAGGTACTGAGAAGAAAGTATATTCTTTTGTGTTTGAATGAAATGTTCCATAGATGTCTATTAAATCTGTTTCAGTCAAAATATTTATTCTCTTATTTCTCTGTAAAGTTGGTATCTGACAGACATGTCCATTGATGAGAGTGGGGTGTTGAAGTCTCCTACTATGAGTGTGTGGGATTTGATGTCCAATTTAGGCTTTAGTAATGCTTCTTTTACATATCTGGGTGCTTTTGTATTTAGGGCATAGATGTTTAGAATTGGATATTCATCTTGGTGAATTTTTCCTGTGATGAGTATAAAGTGTTCTTCTCTCATTTTGACTGATTTTAGTTTAAAGTCTATTTCATGAGATACTAGCATGGCTACATCAACTTGTTTCTTAGGTCCATTTGACTGGAAAATCTTTTCCCAACTCTTTACTCTGAGGTAATGTCTGCCTTTGAGTTTGAGGTGTGTTTCTTGTATGCAGCAGATAGATGGATCCTGTTTAAAAATAAAATAGTGGAGTAGAGGCACGGCTCTTCTGTTAAAACTAGGCTCAAAATAAAATATTTATTTTTACTTTATGTCCATTGATGTTTTGGCTGCATGTGTAAGTTTGTGTGAGAGGGTCAGAAGCCCTGGAACTGGAGTTACAGACCAGTGTGAACTGCCATGTGGGCGCTAGGAATTAAACCTGCATCATCTGAAAGAGCTACCAGTATTCTTAACTGCTGAGCTATCTCCTCCACCTTAACATTTTATTTTTGAACATCTATTTTTAGTACTTTTATTTTGTATATGTGCATGTGTGTGTGTGTGTGTGTGTGTCCACATGAGTGCTGATGATTATGGGGCCCAAAGGTATTGGATCCCATTGGAGTTGGAGTTACAGTTGGTTGAGTGTTATCCAGTGCGGGTGATAGGAACCAAACTCAGGTCCTCTGCAAAAACAATGTATGCTCTTAATTGTGGTCCATCTCTCCATTCCCTTTCAGTATATTAAATATGAAAAAAAAATCATAAAAATGGTAAGAAACTCCCATATATACACATCTAGACTTAAAACTTCCATTTGTTATTTCTAAATATGATGCCTTTGGGAACTGTTGTAGAGTGTTTTGTATTGTGCAGGATATTCAAATGAAGAGAGTCACTTAAGAGATTAATTTTAAGTTCTTTGGCAGCAGGGAGGACAGTTTCTGTGAACTGAACCTGGCTCCCTGTTCAGTAGCATATTTACCATTATACACAAAGGTTGTACTTGGAGTACAACAAGTTCTCATACCAAAGCCCCTTTGATCTATTTAAAATATTCTCTGTAAGAAATCATCACACCCCTACCCAGTCCTTATTGTGGACTGTTTGCATTTCCCAATAAATCCAGGCCCCCAATATGCCGGGATAGTCTTGTGACAAAAGTAATGTCAACAACGCTAGAAAACATTTAAAAAAATCACCTTTCTCTATTATATATATATTTCTTTTTGGTTTTTTGACACAGGGTTTCTATGTGGCTTTTTTGGAGCCTGTCCTCGAACTAGCTCTGTAGACCAGGCTGGTCTCGAACTCACAGAGATCCGCCACCCTCTGCCTCACGAGTACTGGGATTAAAGGCCTGCGCCACCATCTAGACACCTTGAACAAACAACTGAAACATTTGGTCATTACCCTACATACAGTGAGAAACAATTTTTCATACTCATGCTTATCTAATGCTTTCCCTAGATACAATGACTACCAGATTTCCAATACATCTCCCCCTTTTGTTTGAGCTTTTTAACTATGTTGAAGATTATGCAGTCACACAGTAAAGATAGACTTTTCTCTATCATGTTTTCTCACAATCTTATGTAGATAAATCAGAGTACATATTTTACTAGTCATCTTTTTTATTATTTTTTTTATTGAGAACTACATTTTTCTCTGTTCCCCTCCTTGCCTCTCCCATCCCTTTATACCCTCCCCCAAGGTCCTCATACACCAAATTGACTCAGGAGATCTTGTCATTTCCTACGTCCTATGTAGATTAGATCTATGTATTAATTCTCTGGCTTAGTGATTTGTGGGCTGGTTTTATTTGCTTTATGTTGAAAAACCACTTATGAGTGAGTATGTGTGATAATTATCTTTCTGTGTCTGAGTTACCTCACTCAAAATGATGATTTCTTGTTCCATCCATTTGCCTGCAAAATTCAAGATTTTGTTGTTTTTTTCTGACATTGTGTAAATGTACCACATTTTCCTTATCCATTCTTTGGTCAAGGGGCATTTCGGGTGTTTCCAGGTTCTGGCTATGACAAAGAATGCTTTTGTGAACATAGTTGAGCACATGTCCTTGTGGCACGGTTGAACATCCTTTGGATATATGCCCAAAAGTGGTATTACTAGGCCTTGAGGAAAGATTAAAGGCTTATACCGCCTTGTCTGACCTGGTGGCTCTCTTGGTGCTGGCCTTGTTCACATGTCATCGTAATGTATATCCCCACAGATGAGTCCAAGCCCAGGGCAAGTGAAGACTCAATTTGGACAAACAGAAGAGCCTCAGGTTCTAGAGAGAACCACAAGATAAGACTATAGTACTGGAACTTGATATAGGCTGGGAAGAACCACTGGAAAAGTTACTGTGGGCAGCAGGCACCATAACCACTTGTTTCCTTGGGCTTCCTGTACAGTTGAATGCAAAGTGGATGTAATTTAGGTGAGGTGACTATAGGCTATAATGCCACAACATGAGAGGCTGAGGAAGAGGACCACAAGTTTGAGAGCAGCCTTGACTACAGAGTGAGTCTTATGCTATTCTGGGTTATCATTCTGGCTTCCTTTCCATTATTGTAATAAAGCAATCTGAACAAAAGCAACTTTGGGAAGAAACAACTTTTATTTATGCTTATAGGCTACTGACCATCACTGAAGAAAGTCAGGGCAGGAACTCAAGCAGGAACTTCAGGAGAAGCCATAGAGGAATGTTGCTTGCTGGAGGGCTCAGACTCAAACTTAGTTTTCTCATACAGCACAGGATCATCTGTCTGGAGAATGATGCTTCCCAAAACTGGTTGAACTCTATTACGTTAATTAAAATGACAATCTCCCAAGACGTACCCATAGGCCGGTGTGACCTGGACAATATCTTTACTGAGAGTGCTTCCTCATTTGACTCTGGGCTTTGCCAAATTGAAACTTATAAAGCTGTGGTAGCTTCAGTGTAATTGGCCCCCATAATCTCAAAGGGAAGGGTATCAGAAGATGTGGCCTTGTTGGAGTAGGTGAGATCTTGTTGGAGGAAGTCTGTCACTGTAGAGGTGGGATTTGAAGTCTCAAATATGCTCAAGCCACACTTACTAAGACAGATACTTTCTTGGTGTCTACAAATCGAAACGGAGAAATCTTAGCTCCTTTTCCAGCACTATGATTGCCTGAACACCACCATGTGGCACCATGATGATAAGGGACTAAATCTCTGAAAATGGAAGCCACCACACTTACATGATTTTCCTTTCTAAGAGTTGCCATGCTCGTGATGTCTCTGCACAGCAATAGAAACCCCAATTTAGACAGCAATGTTATTGCATAATTATGTTGTATTTAAGAAGTGTGTAGGTGGTGATGTGGCTCAGTGGTAAAGACAATTGCTTCCAAACATAGAGACTTGATCTGTCCCTGGGGATCACATGCTCCTCAACATTGACTCCTGACCTCCACATCTATCATGGTATGACTCTCTAATAAGCAAGTAAATGTACTTTAAAGAAAATATAACAAGTGATTGGAGTTTTCTGACTTTCTATGGTGGATTATTTCTATGTGCTAATTACCAAGAGAGCCCTTGTCCTAGTTAATAGTCTAGAGCTTTAACTAAAGAACTCAATTCATCCTGGACAAATGACCTTTTGGATATACTCATTTCCCCTGTCCCTTGCTGTCTTGATATTAGTTGAGTTCAAGCAGAGTAGGGAGGTAGAACAAATGTTTGTTTTCGTTAGTGATTTTTAAACTTTGCCTCCTGGAAACTCTGGCATGACACGGTGGACTTGCGAAATGAAGCCAAACTTTGACAGCAAAAAGCCAACTGAGAGAGTTTCTGTTAAAATGATGGGTTGGTTTTGAAAGTTGCTGGTGGGAGAGGTCCAGAGAAAAAAGCTGGATATGCTAATGGTGAAAGTGTCAAATACTGCATTTGAGTTCATCTTTTTGACATTGTGTGACAACATTGTCATCTACAAAAGTCATGCCTTCAAACCAAAAATTGAGTTACAAGAAATTATATTATTTCTCAAGCCCCAAACTTACAATGCCTCGAATAAGTTTATGAATTTGGGGGCTGAATTCAGTGTTACTCTTGGCTGCGTGTGGCTTGTGGGTTGTGAGTCGACACTCCTGACAGTGATCATCCCTAAACTGATGTACACATGAGCAACACTAAGTGAACTTAGTGTCATTAAGTCATGAAGTTGAGAGGGGATGGGTAATTGGAGGACTTGGAGGGAGGAAAGAGTAAGATAAAATTGATCTCAATTCAATACTCATGTATAAAATTCACAAGAAAGTAGAAAAAGAATGTTTTCTTTATATTTTTAAAGGATACTTTGTTAGGTTGATGAGATATAACAGTTTAATTATAAACACACATGTTGTTCCCTATTAGTTTTATTTACAGAACTGCTGGGAAGACATAACTTTTTATTATTTAATGAATCATTATTAGTGTTTGAATGTGAGAGAGACACAGTGTGTGTGACTGTGTGTATTGAGTGAGCATATGTTCTGTGCACTGGGTGTGCCAGCGTGCATTAGAATGTAGGCATGACTATGAGTGTGTGAGAATGTGTGTGTTTCTGTGTGTCTGTGTGTGTGTGTAAGAGTCAGATGACCAGGAAGTCTAGTATAAGATGGTGTCTCCTGGAAATGGTAGGAAGTAACACCTGTGAAATAACAAAATATTGTTATCTTAACAAGATCTGAACACTGGCATCACTAATAGACATGCTAATACAAAGAGGGGAATCTCACAAGACCTCACCCCTAGATGATGACCTATAGGCAATTAATAACTGCTAAGAGAGGGAGAATTAGTCTTCCCTAGGCATGGGTCTCTTAATTGATTGTCCGGTACAGAGTGGTCAGCCCTGAAACCATGCAAACAAGCCACATTAAATGGACTCAGCATATTTTTTTATGCTTATATATGTGTAATCATAATAATTACAAAGAGATCATAATATTGACATGGAGTGAAGGAATGGGAAGAAAGAGAGTAAGGGTGATGATGCATTTTTTTCTTCAAAATTGCAAATAAAAAAGATGGAGACTGTGAGCTTTGCAGCCACATGATCTCTTGGATCCTTGTAGCATTAGAGATTAATTACTTAACCTGAGATGAATATTGATCATTTGGACATAGTTTGCTCACTTGTCATAGAGCAATACTCACGGGTTTGATAAATGGATGCTATCAATTAATGTGGGCAAAGTACATAGAACAGTAAATTTTAGATATCATTGTCTGATGTTAGCTTTGTTGGCATAGGGTGCACATGTGAGCATGCACTTGTGGTTGAGTGATCTTCCACACTCTCTACTGCTGTTGATAAAATAATGTAATCTTTAGACCACAAAGCCACAATGGTTGGTGAATTCTGTAAAATCCTTCCTTCTTAGTGCTCCATCCTACAATCAGGAGCTCTTGGAGCCTGATTGAGTTGGAACACCTGGGAGATCCTGAGTGATAAATAGGACCAGAGTAATGAAAAAGAACTGGGTGTCAGTAACTTCTCCAGGAAGTATGAAGCCTTAGGCCCATTTCCAGACATCTGCCCTTCTCATCACTTGGAATCCATGCCAACAGTCATCACATGGTCAGTGTGTTAGACAGGTATATAACCCATGTACATGGTTTTTCTCTACAGGGAAAATAACAGAGTACATGGTTTTGACGTTATTTTAATTTTTTATATTATTTGTTCTTTCTTCGTGTTTCTGACTGTTATGGCATGCAGGACGGGGGGGTCAGAAGACATCCTGCAGGAGTTGATTCTCTATTCCCACAGGGACAACCTCAGGTCATCAGGATTTGGCAGCAAGGATCTTTACCAGCTAAGCCGTCTCACCCACCCAAAGTTTTACCAATGCTAGCTCAACTTAGTGGATTTGGAAATTTTTTCCCCTGCTAAAGGGGATTGAATCTTGGACATCATGCATGCTACTCATATGCTCTACTGAGCTACATCCCCAGCAGCATTTGTTTGTTTACATCCACAGAATGAAATTATATAGAGAACATGTAGATAAAATAGTGCATGCTAAAATATACATGTAAATATATGTAAAAATACTGTATATACTGCATATAATACTGTATATTTAAAAATCTGGAGTCTCTCTCTACTGATTTCCTTATTAAAGGACCATGTACTTTTTTTTCAACAGGGCTGGGTTCATGGAGATCATTTGAAGAGGCTGAGGAGGGATCATATGAACAAGGGGGTCAGGAGCATGATGGGGAAAACCACAGATACAGCTGAATTAAGCTAGTGGGAGCTCACAGACTATAGACTGACTGGGGGACCTGCACAGGACTGAACTAGGTACTCTGAATGTGGGTCACAGTTATGTGACTTGATATGTTAACGGGGAGCTAGCAGTGGCACCAGGACCTATGCCAGGTGCATGAACTGGCTTTTTGGAGCCCATTCCCTTGGGTGGGATACCTTGCTCAGCCTTGAAACGGGGGAAGGGGCTTCATCCTGTCAAATCCTAGTATGCCAGACTTTATTGACTCCCCAAAAAAAGCTTTGCCCCACCTGAAGAGATGATAAATATGGGAAGGGGGAGGCTGGAAGGCAGGAGAAGGAGAAAGTGGAGTAGGTATATAAAAATAAAAAATAATTTTTTAAATCAATAATAAAGAAAAAGAACATGTTAATGTGATACTGTATATTAAAATATACACCTATTAAAAATGTTGTATATAATGTTGTATATTGAAAAACCTGGAGTCTCTGTCTACTGATGTGAGACCCTCATACCTTATTCTTAAAGGGACGAGTTGGAATTTCCTTCCAGAATGTTTTAAAATCAGAAAGTGCAAACTAACTTCTTGTTTCCAGTAAGATAATGGCCTTGGAAGTTGGAAAGCACAAGGACGCCCAGCCACGTGGCTGATAAAGATGGCCTGACTCAGGGGCAGGGTGACTTGCTCTGAAAACAAAGAACAAACTGACTAAACAGGATAGGAGAGAAAGCAAAGCCATTACACCCATGCCAACCCCACCACCACCCAGAAGGGCAGCTTGTGATTTTTGCCTTTAAAAAAGCAAACCCCAGCACTCGGGAGGCAGAGGCAGGTGGAGTTTGAGGCCAGCCTGGTCTACAAGAGCTAGTTCCAGGACAGGAACCAAAAGCTACAGAGAAACCCTGCCTTGAAAATCAAAAAAAAAAAAAAAAACCCAGGAAACCCAACAAAAAAACTCTTAACTCCTCTCTACCTCGCTGCAACTGGGAGTTGGAGATGGATTCTGAGATAACTTGCAATAAAAACCTTGCTTTTTATAGTCTGGTCTTGTGTGGTTTGTGGTGGTCTCTCTGGGGGTCCTAATCTGGGCACAACATTGATATCCTTATTGGAGGGCTCTGTGCTTTTTTTAATACAGGACCTATCACTGTAGTTCAGGTTAGCATCAGACTTGCTAAGTAGCCAAGAATGGTCTTGAACTTCTGATCTTACTGTCTCTACCTCTGGAGGGCAGGGATTAGAACCACCATCCGGGCATGTTCGGTGCTGTTCGTGATCCAGCCTAGGGCTTACTGAGTACTAGGCAAGAACCCTCTCAACTGAGCTACATCCCCAACCCAGAGTCCTGCACTTATTTTTACTTAATAAATTTTGTTGTCTGACAACCTGTATATAATGAATTCTGGATAATTTTCTCTACTCTCACTAATTTCCCTCCCAACCTTGTCAATCTTACTTCCTCCCTAAAATCTCTTTCCCATATTCATGATTTCTTCTGTGTCCTACAGGCTTTTACTAGTGCCATCTGTGTGACCATGGGTTTAGAACTGTCCATTAGAGCCTGTGGACTCACCACTCACCAGTGGGCTAACACACAAATGCATACAATGCCTCCCTCTCACCCAGGACCTGTTAGGTGTCAACAGTATTATGGATTTGTTGCGGGTCCCGGAAGCTTGCTGCAGGGTCGAGACCAGCAGCAGGCCAACAAACAAAGGTGGCTGGTCCCCTGGACATCCCCAGCGGCTGGCTAGCCATGTGGGTGGAGATGGGCAAGGGGCAGACAGATAGGCACACCATGCAGATGGGTTTCCTGAAAGCTGCTGGGGTCCCAAAAGCATCCAGTCCCAAGCAGGGATGTCACAAGAGACCACGTGGCAGGTCTCCATTTGACTGCGGCAGTTGGGCAAAAGACACAGCTAAACATACCATACAGAGTAAAGTTAGACATTTTTTAGGTGGATTATGGAGGGGAAGGAAAAAGGGGAGGGGAGAGAGAGGCTGCCTCTCCAAGAGAGGGGACAGGAAGAAGAGAAAGTGGGGCTCTGAGGCTGTAAGCAGGAAGGGAGTAGGCTTGGCTTGTCTCTTAAAGAGACAGAACAATCATTACAAACAGTTCAGCAGGAAGTGGTAAAGTCTGTCTCATCTCATAATGACCACAAGCATGGAGCAGCAGGTAATGAATTTTGGTATATTGAAGAAGTCGACGAATTTAGTTTTGTTGGTGGTTTTTGTTCCCCAAGACAGGGTCTCATGTGCCCCAGGCTGGTCTCAAACTCCTTATGTAGCTTTGAACTTCCTCTTTGAACTTGTGATCCCCTTTCCTCTACTCCCTCAGTTCTTTGATTACAGAAGTACACCACCAATTACGTGGTGCTGGGGATGGAACAAGGGCTTTGTGACTGCAGAGCTGTCACTCTCCCAGCTGATTCTGACCACTACTCCTGGATTTTCTTTTTCTCAAACAAACAAACATTGCTGGTCTCAAATAAAAATAAAACTTTTAAGAAATACATAAGATTTAAGCAATTCATCAGAATATGAATACACACATATTCGTACACTGCATGATTTATCCATTTACAGTATAATTTCCAATGCTTTACATGTGGTTCTATGTGGTTAAACGAGCTACACAGTCAGTGAGTTTTAGAACATTATCATCAATTAAAAAAGGGTCTCCTAACGTTTACTAGAAACTAATCAAAGACATTTTAACACATAATTGGAACCTGCTCAACCCAGCACCTCTCCCAACTTAAATTGACAGGTCTGAATGACCACTCTATTACATAGTGGGTGACTGCTACTCAGAATATTCTCACAATCTAGTAAAGGTGCTGTACGGGAAGACCCTCGGTGCTGGGCTGGAGGGAAGGAGATGCATGTGAAGGAAACATACCTCAGGAGAAGTGGTTTTATTTCATAGGGGCACAGGTGAGGACAGATTCAAAGAGACTATTTTTTTTGTATGTTGAGTTCTGAAAAATAATGAAATATCTTACAGGGAAGGAGAAAGACATTCTGTAAAGATCTGTACACAGATAGAACAATTTTGACTTTATTTAATGTGTTTTTGACATGAGCCATCCTTGGTGAAAGGGCATTTCACATCAATAAATTTGCTTGAATTTTTGATTAAAAAAAATAACCTTTGGTATTCCTGAAATGACAACACTGTGTATTGACTCCACACAGAATGTTAACTCACAGAAGGTCAAAATAGGATATGATGAACTTCATGATCTATCCAGGAGACCAAAGTCCCGGCCATGCACAGACCTGAACCACATCTTCCCAGAATATAAACACCCCAGGCTGGGCACACTTCAGCACCATTAGTGGAAGAGAAGCCTTGCAACGGGTAGCACACAACTAGAGGGAGAACACAGAGGGTAACATTGCTGACACCAAGCAACGATGGACCTGACTTCAATTCTCTCCCTGGAAACCTGGGTCATCCTGGTAATCAGCCTGGTGCTCCTATACCGGTGAGTCACCACCAAACTTCCTCTTCCACCGTGTCCTCGGGTTGGGGTTGTATTCATACCTGTATTCTGGTATTGAGTGCAAGGTCAAAAGTGACAAGAAAAGCAGGGGCTGGAGAGATGGCTCAGTGGTTAAGAGCACTGATTGCTCTTCTATTTGACCCAGGCTAGAATCCTGATATCCACATGTGGCTCACATCATCTGTAACTACTGTTCCAGGAGACGTAATGCCTTCCAAAGACACCAGAATACATTTAAGAAACGTGATAACAGAAGTTAAAATTAACTCTTGTAAATACTTTGAAATTGCATGTATTTTTTAATGGGAATAGAGGAAGCACATGAGACAAGTGTGTGTGTGTGTGTCTGTGTCTGTGTCTGTGTGTTTGTGTTTGTCTTACAAGAAAACTTTGAGGAGTCTTTTCTTTCCTTTTATGGGGATCCTGTGAGTCAGACTAAGGTTGTCAAACTTGGAAGTCAATCCCTTTACCTGTGCAGTCATCTTGAAGGCCTGAGATGAAATAATTGTGTTCATTTTGCATTTTTATTTATAGCAGAAAGAAGTCTCAAACCAGAGCCTATATGTGCTAGTCAAGCACTCTACCACTGTACTAAAGCCCAGTGACACTGACTATTAAAGTTCATGTTTATGTTATGCAGATCTGCTGGGCACACATACACACTTTCAACTCCCTCTTGCTGAGGTGAAGGGGGTTTCTGATAAGATTTACTCTTGGTATGACCTGAGTGACTTTCAGGTTACACCTAAAGCCACCAGAACTCAGTAGGAGCATATACAAACCATGGGCTGCCTTGCACACTGGACCCCTCACCCCTCACCTAAGCTCTGGGAACTGAAGGGACAGCCATGTTGTTGGTATGTTTCATGATTTGGCTTTGGTCATGTTTATCTCCTCTCTGCTGCATGTGTGGTCACAAGACTTTGTGTTTCTCTCTATAGATACGGGACCCGTAACCATGATGTTTTTAAGAAACAGGGAATTCCTGGACCCAAACCTCTGCCATTTTTAGGAACTCTGATGAATTACTACGAGGTAAGTGTTGATTCCTGATGGACAAAAAATGGTTTAGTTTTGTTAAATGCTCCTTGACAGGAAATGATAGTGTGATTTCAGGCCCTCATTCTGTGTATTCTCATGGTACTAGAAAATGTTCAGTGATATTATAGGGCTCTATTGCCAACTTAAAACTATCAAATGTGTGTGTGTGTTTGTGTGTGTGTGTGTGTGTGTGTGTGTGTTTATAGTGTGTATGCCTCTACTTACATGTGCATGAGTGCCCATATGTGTGCAGGTCCCTATGCATTGATATACGTGTGAATGTAGATGCCAGAGGTTGGTATTGTGTGTCATCTTGATTGCTCTTCACTTTATACTTAAGGCAGGGTCTCTCACAAACCCAGTTCCCTCTGACTTGACTAGTTTAGCTAGTCAACTTGCTCCAGTGATCCATTGTCTTGGCCTCCTGCAAGACAACTTTAACCCTGATTGGTCATTTATGCAGATATTGGGGAATTCAAACTCTGGTTTTTATGGTGTGCTCTTCCCACTGAACCATTTCCACAGCTCCCATTGTCAACTTCCCCCATACTTATTAATTTTGGGGTGAGTGTGTATGTAACAATGAATGCATTTGTAGGTCAAGGGACAATTTGTGGGAGTCAGTTTTCACTTTCCACCATCTGAGTCCTAGGGATGACTCTCAGGTTGTCAGGGTTGGTGGCTAGTGCCTTCTCATCGGAGCCATCTCACTGGCCCTGATGTCAGATTATTGAGCCTCAGGTTTGTCTTTGGTGAAATGCAAAGATCTCCAACCCATTTAATCTTGACATTCAGGAGCTCAGACTTTGTGAGCAGTAAAAGAAGTTTATTTCTTACCCAGGGCAGGTTCCAGGAAGGCACTTCTGTATTTATTTGAAGAAAATCTCGAGGGGGTTTCCAGCTTCTAGGACATCAACTGTATGAACTAAATAAAATTCTCTTTGTATCCAACTCATGGGCATCATTTTCTCCTTCTGCTGAATATTTCTGAAGCATCAGATTGTCAGAGACATAAATACACACCTTTGGGGGACAAGTCGTGTACTTGGGTTCTCTGCGTAATTATTGAACCCCTGAAACAACTTCTATAGCTCTAGTCTCACCTTTTACTCTTCACGACATGGTGGTGGTTCTTGAGTTTAGCGTATTTTGCTTTTGTCTCTTTTGTAAGATCTAGGGTCCAGGTTAGTGATTGTTTCTGTTAGAAAGAAGATTTTATATATATCCACGTGGGTTTATACACATAAGTGCAGTACATACAGAGGCCAAAAGAGGGCACAGGATTCTCTGGTGCCAGAGAAACAGATGGTTGTGAGGTGTTGGGTGTGAGTTCTTTGGACAGAACTTGTACCCTCGGGAAGGTCAGCATGTGCTCATAACTGCGACGTCACATCTCCAGCCCTAAAGACAGCTTTTCTGTACTGTTTCTGTTTTGTAGTGCTGAGAATGGGATCTAGGGATTTAGACATGCCAGCAAGTGATTTAACATGGACGTGGACCTACCTTCTCTTCCTTTAAAGGCAGCAGCCTGTGAAAGAGTGTGAGCAGCAAGTGTGTAACCTGAGACAGGATGGTGGCTGTCAGTCACCTCACATACTGGACTGCACAATGTACTTTGTATTTTCATTTAAAGATACTGAAGGCAAAACCACGGGGAAAAGGAAGATTCAACTAAACAACTGAAGTTAGAAACTTCAGTATTAAGCATGTCATGTGCCACATTTTAGTCTATGTGGATCATTTGTGATGAACCTGCTTTGACACCTGGCCTACGGTCAGTCCACAGAAGACATTCCCAAGCTCACATTCAGAGGGCGAGAGGCAAAGCTCATACTGCCGTCAGCTAAGATTTTCTTGTAGACATTCTATGTTTTGATTGCAAATTCTGCAAAACAATTTCATTATTCTTATTAAGATTATTATTATTATTATTATGTGTGTATATGCTGCTTTGCACATGTGTATAATTATGGCTGTGCATGCAGAGTCCACAGGAAGGGGTCAGGTGTCCTGCACTGTCACTCCGCCTTCTCCCACTGAATCATCTTTCTGGTGCCACTAAACATTACTGAAGAACTGTTCTCTGTCAGAAACAGTAAATTATTTCTTGGGATTTGAACCCCTACAGAAGGGTTGGTACATACAGGACAATAATAAATTTCATGCTATTTTTCATTCCAGGGTATATGGAAATTTGATGCTATGTGCTATAAAAAATATGGAAAAATGTGGGGGTGAGTATTCTGGAAAGTCCCATGGAGTTGACTCTTTTTAGGGGGATGTACTCTACTTGTGCAGGACAACGCCAGCCCAGAATTGTCGTAATGGCCCCTCTGTTGTAAAGGTGATGCCATGTGTCATGAAGTGCCATGGTTCACAGGACTAATTATCTTGAGAACATTGTATATTGTGGCTTTTTGAAAGGATTTGATGTTCCATGGACTCTGGACTTCGTGTTTTTGTTATTTTGTTTTGTTACGTTTTCGAGACAGGGTTCTCTGTGTAACAGTCCTGGCTGTCCGGGAAGTCACTCTGTAGACCAAACTGATCTCAAACTCACAGAGATCCTCCTGCCTCTGGCTCCTGAGTTCTGGAATTACAGGCATGCACCATCACCATCTGTTGCCAGACTTTTGATAGAAGTGTCTATCATTTTGTACTGTCTTGTTTAACTGACTTTGGAGATTCAATGTGTTTAAAACCCAAAATGAGCCGGGCAGTGGTGGCATATGCCTTTAATCCCAGCACTCAGGAGGCAGAGGCAGGCAGATCTCTGTGAGCTCAAGGCCAGCCTGTTCTACAAAGACAAAAAGAATTACAACTTGTCTCAAAGCATCTATTTCATTGACTTCCTTGGTATCTATTTTATTTGTCTAAGTCCAAAGTTCTGCAGCATGTTTATGCCACACTTTAATCAATTCAGTAGTCTGAATTACCTCATGAATGCCTAGTCCTGGCATTACAACAGTTACAGTCAATACAATAATTTCCATACCACAGCAACCATCAATCCAATCATTCTATGAGTTCTTCTTAATATTCTTCCAGAGAGTTTCTGGACTGGAGTCATCATAGGTGAGCTTGCAATGGTGTCAACAACTCACTGGCATCCAAACCATTGGCCTTGCTCTAAAAATAAAGACTTTCAGAAGTGGCATCTAAATGACATGTCTTTTAAAGTGTGATTAGAGCTTCCAACAATTGTTTGTCCAGGGTTATGTGCTATCCCCGTATTGTGTTTAGCTACAATGACACAAATGTTTTATTTTACTGAAAATGTAAGCAGGTGCTTATGTTTAATTTGCATTGATTTTCCCTTTATAGCCATTGTTTCTAATAAAGGAGTAATTACAGAATCAGCCCTTTCAGAACTTAGGCAGATACTCATTGAAATCCTGAGTATGTATCAATAGTATGATGTATATATTTTATTTTTTACTAATTCTGTTAAGTGAAATATCTACATTTTCCAAATTTCATTTCTTTGATTATCCTTAGGATTACTTCTTACAGGTAAAGGAATTGAACTATACCAAAAACAAGTAGGATATTTTTTTTATACTTTCTTTAGTTTATCACCAGGTAATATAAATTTTTACTTTAGAACTTTACTAGTAACATAATGTTTTATAAAATTCTGAGGATTATAAAATAATTTCCATTAATATTTTATCAATTTCTTCATTTCCTTTTGCTTATGGCCCAGTCAATACTGTATAAAACAATGGGAATGATAAAAAATGGATAATTACCATCCTGATATGCAATTGTATGAAAAACAGAGTAAATTCTGAATAATCATGAACAAGTTGAACAGTTGTTATATAAAATACAGCTAATCTTGAATATTGAAAATCAGGAATTATATTAAGAGACTGACCCATCAAACTCTAATAAAATCTTTAGAAAAGCATATGATTCTGATTTTTTGACTGAAGTATATAGACTTTGGAATACTTTACTTCTTTCGTGCTGGAGAACCAGCATCAGTATAAAATGTAAGAGCTGCAGAAGTAGATTTACTAAATGGGGAAGAATCCATTCAATTCTTTTTGTAAATTGAAGTTATTTACTTTGGGGGTATCTGTTGCTGATTTCACCTAAATAATTGCTACAGGCTCTGTCAGTCATCATGAATTACCCATCATCGTATTATTTCAACATTTGTATAACATACTGCAATCTCAGCTGGATCCGTTTCTGACAATGGATCTTATTCTTCCTTTTATATTTAATTTAGAAACCTCTTCTGTAGAGGTTTTTAAATTTTCATTCTGATTATGATATACATTCTAAAATAATATTTTCCCTTGGCATAATGAGTCCTGTAGAGGAATAAGTAGAATGTAAAATTAATAAAATACACTCAATGTGTGAGATCTAATTGATTTATGTAGATACCTTGCAATTTCTGTTCTACTTAGGCCAACTCCTTTTCTGCTTCAGTTGTTAAATATCTGGGACTGTTAAAATCTAAGTCACTTTGTAAAATTAAAGATAAACTACTTAATTCTTGAGTAGGCAATCTAATTGTAGCATACAACCAATTAATATCTCTCAATAAATTTTTCAAACTCATTAGGCGTATGTTATTAATCTCTCCAAATTTTGTTTTTGTGGCTAGTTTCTCTGTTTACTTAATTTAAACCTAAATAATTAAGAGAGCTTCCTCTTAGAACTTTTCAGGAGTAATTTCCAATGTCCATTGAGGGAAAATCTGTGGTACCTCAGTAAACACGTTTTCAAGGATATTGACATCCGAGGTAGCTATTGAGGCATTATCCGTATAATGATGCTCTTTTTAAACTAAATCTGAATCTTATAATTTTACCAATAAATACTCACAAGTCAGATTCTTTGGTGAAAACCTGCTAGCTCAAAAAGACAGAGAAGCAACCAGCTGACCATTCACCTCAGCTGCAGTCTCAGAAAGGGAACACTGCTTTCTCTGTCCCAAAACAAAGAGGGCCATCATAATTAAAGTGTCCCCCACTCTTACTATTTCCTGTGCATTTATCTGTTGGCCAGACTCACTATAACTCTGTGTGACTACTTCCTGCCAACTAGCTGTTGGCTCTGACTCTTGACCAAAGGTTGATTTTATTTAATACAATCTCGGGGTTCACACTGTGATCAATGATCCTTCAACAGAATAATAAACAATGGATTAAGGACATTGTTGATGAATTACTTCCAATGGTTTATTTTTATTTTTTTAATTTATTTATTCATTAAAGATTTCTGTCTCTTCCCCGCCACCGCGTCCCATTTCCCTCCCCCTCCCCCTATCAAATCCCCTCCCTCGTCAGCCCAAAGAGCGATCAGGGTACCCTGCCCTGTGGTTTATTTTTAAAAATGGACATAAAGTTGGACTGCTTAACATATCCTAGGGAAGTACTTACACCCTTTTTTGTTTTGTTTTGTTTTTCAAGACATGGTTTTTCTGTATCTTTGGAGCCTGTTATGGAACTAGCTCTTGCAGACCAGGCTGGCCTTAAACTCACAGAAATATGCCTGCCTCTGCCTCACCAGTGCTGGGATTAAAGGTGTGTGCCACCACCTCCCAACTCCTTTTATATCAGGCTGGGCATTATTATAAGTAGGAACTGCAAAAGCATATTTTCTCTTTATCTAGTTGCTGCAAAGGAATAGTAAAAAAAATCAGTCTTTTAAATTAACAACTATTCTAACCCAAGCTTTAGGCAATTAAGAAAATAATGGAATTCTAGACTATAAAGGACCCATAGGTTGAATTACTTGGTTTACAGCTTTTTAAATAAGCCATCACCACAATTTTTAAGGTTTATTTTATTACAAATAGAGGAGAATGACAAGTATTTGTAGGTTTTTCATGTGTTTAACATCTGACTGTTTTGTCCTAGTTGCTCAAGTGCCTGTAATTTGTTTTAATTAAGGGCCACTGCTTCACCCATGTAGGCTTATTAGTGAACGATTTTAAAGGCAGAGCAGTTGGGAATCCAGCATTGGCCCCTAATCAAAATTTGTGTAGACAGTTTCTGCCTTGTCTTGTTTCTGTACAATCTAAATAGCCTATGTTTTTATTGACATTTTTTTCAATATGAATTTTAGAAATTTATCTCATGTCTAGCATCATTCATGAGTGGGTGCTGAAATTGTAGGAATATTAATTTGGGCTGTATAACTCAGAGTGGGTACAATCATTTTGAGGAATATGTGTAACTTGTATATGAACATATTCTTTGTCCTTTTTACAAAGTCATGTATAAAAGCATTTTTAAAAATTCTCTATCTGATTTTAAGAGTTAACTTAATGCAATAACCATGGAGTATTTTTTTATAAATCTTAAAAAGATGATCCTTTTTGTAGATCCCAAGAAACATGTTAAATTGGACTGCCAATTATTAACAGGGTAGGACAATTTACCTGCATTTTATGTAGTGAAAAAATAGTTTTTGTAGGCTCTTTTTCAGTAAGATATTATTTTCATGAGCTTCACCTCCACAGCCATATTAGTTAAGAAATTAAAAAGCTGCTCTGCTTCAGGTACTACATTTTATAGAATTTAACCAAGAGTATCTTGAACGCAATGTAAAGAGCTGAATCAAATAACCACTAGTGATAACTAGACAAGATTATACCCAATAAAATAGCTCAAAATTATAAATTTTTCTTTAAGTCATTTACTATAAAAATTGAACATTCATTTAAGCATTAATCAGATGATCAAGAGAAGAGAACAGCCTCTATATAGTGAATGATTAATACATCTGGAAATTTAAAC
Source organism: Microtus pennsylvanicus (assembly GCF_037038515.1). NCBI lineage: Eukaryota > Metazoa > Chordata > Mammalia > Rodentia > Cricetidae > Microtus > Microtus pennsylvanicus. The sequence goes on from NC_134579.1 coordinate 90,753,074, forward strand.
AGCATTGGCTTAGTACTTCATACCATGATTACAACTGTTTTCTGTACTACAAGTTAAGCTGGTTCAATTGTTTTCTCCCATGAATGGATACTTGATAATGAGTTATTTCCATTATCAGAAGAAAAAACATTTCCCATGAAGGAACATTTCATATTGAGTTATTCCCTCTCCGAGGAAAAAGCAAAAAAAAATTAAACTAAAATTAAACAAGAAAATTCTAAGTTCTGAGCCAACTGTGCTAGCGCAGGCTGCAGCAGCAGAGCCCACCCATCATTCTCTGGAATTCAGATGTTGTCTCTCCGCACTTCCTGGCCCTTGCAGCAAGCACTGACAGGCATCACCCAGCCAGAGAGCTCTGGGTTCCAGCAGATCTGAATTCTTTTTTCTATTGGATATGGCCTTTGCCCTTCCTCTATCCACAGGAAAGAGGATTTTCTCTCCCTTCATTATTCATCTCTTAAGCCTTCTTGTTTGTAGGCCTTGATTATATACTTTCCCTTCTTCTATAGGGAAAAGCCTTTTAATTAAACACTACCCTTATTTACTGGGAAAATTTCTTTTCAAGTTTCTTCTCTTTTCCTTTTTTCTCATGGGAAGTTTTCTCCTTTAATTTCTCTTATTCTTTGTCTCTGGAGTTGGTCTATTTGCATCTTTAATTTTTGCATCTGTGCACCTAGTGTTTCAATCTTTTGAATCTCTAAGATTGTTTTATCTAAAGAAGAAAGAAAATAGGAATCTCCGTTATTTCTATTTTTTCTTTTCTCTTTATAATTTAATTTTTAAAAAAATCATTTTACACTCCAACCCCAGTTCCCTATCAATTTCCTTCTCCCACCTCCCAAGATCCCCCCATCTGAGCCTCCATTCACCCCTCAGAGGAGATAAGACTTCCCTTAGAGAGTCAACAAAATCTGGGATACCAAGTTGAGACAGGACCAAGTCCCTCGCCCCTGAGTCTTCCTGGGAAAGATAATCCACCATTGGTAATGGGATCTAAAAACCAGATCATAAACACAGGATAAGTTCTGGTCCCACTGCTAGGGTAACCCCAAACAGAGCAAGCCACATAACTGTCACCCACTTTCAGATGGCCTAGTTTGGTCCCATGAAGGTTCCCCAAATGTCAGTCGAGAGTCAGTGAACTACTGCTAGCACAAGTTGGCTGTCTCCGTGGTTTTCCTCATGATGATCTTGACCATTCTTGCTCATATGATCTCTCCTCCCTCTTTCAACTGAACTCCAGGAACTCAGCCCAGTGCTTAGCTGTGAATCATTGCATCTTCTTCCATCAGTTACTGGATGTAGATTTTATGAGGGGTCTTAGGGAGATCACTCATCTTACAGGGCTAGGCCAGTTCAGGCATCCTCTCCACTATTGCTAGGAGTCTTAGCTGGGGTCATCCTTGTGTATTCCTAGGAGTTTCCCTAGCAACAGGCTTTTCTCTAAACCCATATTGACTCCCTCTATCACAGTACTCTTTTATTGCTCTCCTTCTCTGTCCCTCCCCCAACTTGGCTATCTCGATCCCTCATGTTCCTATCCTCGATCCCTCCCTCATATCCCCTCTCAGTTCACCAATTAGATCTTCACTATTTTTCCTTCCTGGTGTCCTACACGTGTGTCCCTCTTAGAATCCTCCTTTTAACCTAGCTTCTCTGGGCTGAGGAAAGGAACTCATTTATTCTTATTTTATGTCTAATATCCCCTTCTAAGTGACTACATATCAGGTTTCTCTTTCTGTGTCTGTGTTAACTAACTCAGGACACTTTTTTCTAGTTCATCTATATGTCTGCAAATTTCAAAATGCCATTGTTTTTTACTGCTGAGTAGTTCTTCACTGTGTAAATGTACCACATTTTCTTTATCCACTCTTCAGTTGAGGGGCCTCTAGGATGTTTCCAGGTTCTGGCTATTATAAATAATGCTGCTATGAACATAGTGGAGCAAATACCCTTATGGTATGATTGTGCATCCACTGGGTATATGACTAAGGGTGGTATGGTAAGGTCTTGAGGTAGGTTGATTCTGAATTTTCTGAGAAACTGCCATACTGATTTCAAAAGTGGCTGCATGAGTTTGCATTTCCACCAGCAATGGAGGAGTTTCCACTTACATCCTCTCCAGTATAAGCTGTCAACCGTATTTATGATCTTAGCTATTCTGACAGGGGTAAGATGGTATCTCAGAGTTGTTTTGATTTGCGTTTGTGATAACTAAGAATGTTAAAAATAATCTTTAAGTATCTTTCAGTGATTTTAGATTCTTCTGTTGGGAATACTATCTTTAGATCCACACACCAGTTTGCAATTAGATTACTTAGTATTTTGATATCTAGTTTCTTGAGTTCTTTATGAATTTTGGAAATCAGTCCTCTGTCCAATGTGGGGTTGGTGAAGATCTTTCCCCATTTTATAGGCTACCATTTTGTCTTTTTGGCCATGTCCTTTGCCTTACAGAAGCTTCTCAGTTTCAAAAGGTCCCATTTATTAATTGTTACTTTCAGTGTCTCATCTCCGTAACCTTGACCCTCCTCACTTTCTTCTTTCTCTGAAACAACATTTCTGTCTTCCTGTGAGGAAACATTCTCTTCTGCTGACTGACAATTGTTAGCCTGGATGTTTTCCTTTTTACTTTTCTGTTCAAATTCAAATGGACCTTTCTGTGATTCCTCACTCTGCAGTGGATGCAAAGCATTTGAGATCAAATTACATAAAGAACAAATCTTGACTCTTCTCTGGGATGTATAGGCACCTCTTTCACATGAGCTAATTAGGTTCTCAACACTGGCTTCCATACCCCAAGTTTTCATTGAAGGGAGTTGCATGAATCCAATAACAATGTCTGGTAATTATTACCAACAGTTCTGTAAGCTGTTTTTCTCTCACATTCACTCCATTTCCTTTTAACAAACACTAAGTGACCAGCATATTGCTGCTCCTGAGATGGTGAAATCCCCAAGTCCTGATCTTATCCTGAAGAACCGCATGCTCTGAGCATCCTCTATCACCAGTCCTGGAGTATCAAGACCTCTCTCATCTCTGAACCCATGACACTGGGCACCAAATGTCTGGTGTTTCCTGTTGTGTGGGATGTTCAGAGGAAAGAAATTCCAGAATTTAATTTTAGGCTCACTCGCAACAGGGAAGAACAGTTTTTGTGAACTAAACCTCAAATCTAAGTTCAGAAATGTATTTATTGATTCTACACAAAGTTGTGTTTGGGGTACAACAAGTTCCTCATGCCAAAGCTGCTTTGATCTATTCTATATTTTCTCTGAAAGAAATAATCACACCCCTGCGATTCCAGTCCCTATTGTGCATTGTTGCAGTAGCCAATAATTCAAGCCCTCCAAGCGTGCCTGGATAGTACTGTGACAAAAGACATGCAATTGATGGAAATCCCATAGAGAAAACAACTATAAGTCAAAGAAAACAATCACTGTTTCTGACTATGATTTCCTCAAGGTCTTGGATCCTTGAACAAGAAACTAATATATTCTGTCATTATCATACATACAATGAGAAACAACTTTTTCATCGTAATGTTTACCCAAGATACAATGACTCTACGAGATTCCCACTACAAACTGTTTTGTCTTTAAGTGACTCGTTGTGTCTTCAATGACATCACCTGTCACTTTACAAAGACTCCATGGATCTGTGGTCAGACTCCCTAAGCTGGACTTGGAATTAGTATGACAACTTGTTGTTTAACCATAGTGAAGGTCATGTAACATTGGAATCAAAATGAGGATTTGGGACTCCCACTTAAGAACCTGGTTTGAGTTAATCAGCTGTGTTCTTTGCACAGGTTACATGATGGTCAAACACCTGTATTAGCTATCACGGACACAGAGATGATCAAAAATGTACTAGTGAAGGACTGCTATTCTGTGTTTACAAACCGACGGGTAGGTAACTTTTTTAAGTTAAAAAATTTAAAGACTTGTTTTTGCTATTTTTATTTATATGTATATATGTATGTCTGTTGACAGAGGTTCTATCGTGTTGCTCCTGCAGCAGCACAGTGCCAAAGAAACACACAGAGGTTTACATTAATTATAAACTGGTTGACATATTATCTCAGGCTTCCTTGTTAACTAATTCTTACACTTTACAGTAATCCATAATTCTTGTCTGTGCTAGTCACATGGCTTGGTACCTTCTATTAGTGAGGCAGTCTCATCCTGATTCCTCTGTGTCTGGGTGAGGAATGCAGACTGAGTCTTTCCTCTTCCCAGAATTCACCTCTTCTCATCACCCCGCCTCTACTTACTGGCTGGTTGCTTCAACTATACTTTCTGCCTGACTACTGACCAATCAGCATTTTATTAAACCAGTACAACTGACAACTTTTAAAGAGTACAAGACCATTGTCCCACTGCATGTGTCTATAAAAGTAAATGCCATACATGTGTAGGTTCCTGTGGAGGCCAAAAAAGGGGGTTGAGATCCACTAGACTAGTGTTCCAAGCAGTTGAAGGGGCCTGGCATGGGTGCTGGGACCTGGCTCTTCCAGAAGATCAGCAAGCACCCTTAACTGTTGAACCATCACCCAGGACTCCCCTTTTAAGAATACAAACCTTTATTTTTACCTATTGAAATTATTTTGTTTGTTTTCTTTGGTTATTTTAGAGACAGTGTATCTCTGTGTAGCTCTGACTAATCTGGAACTTACTCTGTAGGCCAGGCTGTCTTAAACTCATAGAGATCTGCCTGTCTCTGCCTCCTGATTGCTGAGTATAAGAGCATGCACTGCTACCTCTTTGACTACTTAGTGAATTTTAAAAAAGAAATAAATGTTGATTCACAGTGGTTTCCACAATAATATACAAGCAGGGTCGGGGTATTCATTTTACTAGTGAGGAAGTATAAATATACTATATTATTGTATCTACTTGTAGATGTACACTGTTGTCATCTAGATTGTGTTTACATATCCTATTTCATGGGTCCTTTCTTATATCTGTGTGGTATGGTGCAGTTTTTCACAGATCTATATTCGTGCAGTGGCAAACATACATAATAGAGCGCGGTTCCTTGCCCTCCATATACAGCCTGCCCTCTTCTCTCAATTTGTATCAATTTTCCTTCTCAGTGTATTGTGTGGACAGTGTCAAGTTGATGACTAGTCACCTGGCCCTTTTGTGTGGGTTTTCTTGTGTAAAAAATATCCTTTTGATCCAGTCTTTGCTGTGACTGACTCTCTGGGTGTAACTCTTCAGTGTAGAAGCAGGAACCGTCCAGTCCTGATGAAACACCTCAGCACTGAATCATAGATGCCTGGTAGTCCAATGACCCATGGACAAAAGGGAGAACTTGGGGGGCAGGGCAGGGATGAGTAGAACACAGGACACCCTGCCGCAAAAGCTGAAGGTGTGCGTGCTCCCTTTCGGGGGGGGGGGTACATACATTCATACACACATGAATACATACGTATACACGATACTAAAATAAATCTAGAAAAAAAAAACCCAAAGATCAAATCCTTTAAGTATCTCAGGCTAGGGAAATAACTCTGTTGGTAAAGGACCTGAGTATAGATCACCAACATAAAGCCTGGACAGAGCAGCACGTATATGTTATTTCTGAGCAGTATTTGGAAATAGGTGAGTCCTAGGAACTTGCTGAATGGCTACTCTAGCCAAACCAGAACATTCTATATTCATTGAGACACCCTGCCTAAAAAAAGACAGTAGAGGTATAGAGGAAGATGTCAGACCTCTGTTCTCCAAATGAAAATGCACACCAGTGTTCCACTCTAGACACACACACATACAGACACAGACAAACATACATGAGCATGCATATGCACACACGATCACAAACCATAACAAAGCATCAATTTTCACATTGCCTATGCTGTAAACATAGAGCTGGAGAACTTGTGTGATACAAAGTTCACTTTCTATTTGTCCCCAAGCCATTTGCCATCTACATTACTCTGGAGAATCTACTATGTTTGTTCCTGTCTTCTCTAACCCCTCCCCAACCCTGGAACTAATTTTTAAACCACAGGGAGATTTAAATTCACAAGGATCATGGAATAAAAATGTTTAAAAGTTCAACAGGCAGCCCAGTGAGCACCCAATGTCTTAAAGATTGTGAGGAAATTCTGACCATTTTTGCATGTAGGTGAGGCTTGATCTATAATAAACAGTCACAAACAAATTGTTATAAACCAATATCCCCCTAGCACTTTGCAACCATAGTAAGGTCTGGACTTACAGAGAACAATATTTATATTTTTTGACTCTAGAGTTTTGGCCCAGTGGGGATAATGAGTAAAGCCCTCTCATCAGCTAAGGATGAGGAGTGGAAGAGAATTCGAGCTTTGCTGTCTCCCACCTTCACCAGTGGAAAACTCAAAGAGGTGACTAAAAGGACTATTAATTGAAATGTTTGTGTGACTTGAGTCTCCACACCTAACAACCATGGGTGCCTTTGTGTTTTGTGCCTAGATGTTCCCCATCATTGAACACTACGGAGATATTTTGGTAAAATACTTGAGAAGAGAGGCAGAGAAAGGCAAGCCTCTTACCTTGAAAGAGTGAGTAGTGGTACATCCACTGTGGTTCTGGGAGAGGAAGGGCAGCAGGGGCAGAAGGGTCATCCTGTGTGTCTCACATGTCCAGCTGCTCCTTCTTCCCTTTTAGACACAGGGTGACAAATGTACAGTTGAGAAAGAAATGTGACAGTATCAAGGTCGCAAGGGTAAAGGGTGGATAGTAGAAGGTGCTTGGCCAACTGAGGTGGTTTCAACAGTCTTGCCCAAAATATAAATTATTTCAAGCTTCTTTCTGAATGTGGTAAAGTCCCACATCTTTATCTCCTCAGAGTGTTAGGGGCCTACAGCTTGGATGTCATTACGAGCACGGCATTTGGTGTGAACGTCGATTCCCTCAACAACCCAAATGATCCTTTTATGGAAAAGACCAAGAAGCTAATAACATTTGATTTTTTTAGTCCATTACTTATGTCAATAGGTATGTATGGTGGTTCTTCTTCCTTTTGACCAAGTGCACTTGAATGTGGCCATGCCTTTCTCTTCCACACTTAACAAAGCTAACAGCTCTATTGGTGTATAATTCACCTGACATGTAATTCACAAACTTATCATGTTGTATATAAAGGCACAATCAAATATTTAAGGCACAAAGACATGTACTGCCTTTCTTTTGTTTCTGAACTTAATTTTCTTTTAGAGAAAGTCTCACTGGGTAGCTCAACTTGCCTGAAAGTTGCCGTGTAGACCAGGCTGGCCTTGAACTCACAGTAATCCCATTACCTCAACCTCCTGGAATTAAAGGCTTAAGACACTGTTCTCTTTATTTTAGAATTCTATTATTTATCCTTTGACAACATCATAAAGGTATACAATCTATCTTGATTATACCCTCCTCTAATTCTCACCCCCACTTCTCTCAGATACACCAACACATCTTTCAATTTAATGTCCCATCCCTTGTTTTGGCCAAACAGTAAGTCCAGCAATCTCTGCCTCCTAGGATGTTGACCAGTGTTATTGGTGTGATCTCATGTAGGTGATCAGATCGAGAGTGGGCCAGGCCATGTCCAGGATATGGTATTTCACACTGTAAACAGAGACTACTTGTTGGTTTCCTGACCACACAGATTCAAGTAATGACACAGAAACCATATTAATTACATTACATACTGGCCTATTAGCTCTGGCTTCTTATTAGTTTGCTCTTACATCTTAAATTAACCCATTTCTATTATTCTGTATTCCACTACAAGGCTGTGGCTTACCAGGTAAAGTTCCAGGGTCTGTCTCATTTGGCACATACATGGCGTCTCCCTGACTCCGCCTACCCTCTCTGTATATCTCTGTTCAGATTTCCCATCTGGCTATATTCTGCCCTGCCATAGGCCCAAAGAAGCTTCTTTATTAACTGATGGTAATAAAACATTCATAGCACACAGAACAGAATCCCACATCATCACACCACCTGTCCCAGCTCTTACTTTACCCCCATATCTGTTGTCATGATGTTCCTTCAGCCTGGAGTGGTGGAGGTGTTGATATAGATGCTCCATGTAGGACTCAGCACTCAACAGTCACTTACTCTATGTACTTTGATCACTCAGGGGTCTGCACTGACTGATGATCCACATGGTCTGATACCAATGTCAACTGCAGAGGACTCTGTTCTAGCCATGCTGCACATTTGAACAATCATCCCTCAAGCAGCCTTGACCCGAGCAACCACCAATTTACTTTCCCTATATTTACATATTCTGAGTATTTCACATCATGGGATCATAGACTGCACAGTCTCTGTGACAGGCCTCTGTAATTTAGAACACTATTAAGTGACACTACTGTAACTGTCTCCTATGTCTATGAATGAGTAATATTCTATATTAGTTTATAGACATTGAAGTTAGTTTTATATGTTTGCCATGAATTTTGCTGCCATGAGCATTTCAATACAAGGTTACGTTTAAATATTTGTTTTGGGATATATTCAGAATTGTGGTTCTTGCATTACAAAGTAACTCTACTTTAACATATTAAACAACTAAACATATGTTTTCCACAGTAGATGCAGCTTTTTCTATGTCTTCTGGAAATGCAGGAGAGTTCCAAGTTCCCCTTGTCCCACCCAAAACTTGGCTCTCCTATGACTTTGATCATTGCTGCTTAGTGGATATGCTGCAGGCTGGACCTGTGGTTTTGATTAGAATTTCCTTAATCCTAATGCAATTAAAAACCTAAGCTAGATATATTAATGTCTGCTTTTAGAACATCTCTCTCACATAGCTGAATTGTTTTAACATTTTTTAATGATTTATTTATTTTTATTTTATGTGATTGGATGTTTTACCTACACATATGTGTACCATATGAATTAAGGGCCTGCCTAGACCATAAAAGGGAATTAAATTTCCTGGAATTGGAGTTATGCATGGTTAAGGGCAGCCACATGGGTGTTGGGAATCAAATCTTGGTCCTCTGCAAGTGCAGTCAGTTCTAACTGTTGATCAATCTCTATAGGCCCTGTAGTGATTTTTTGGTGTGTGTATGTGCTCGGTACAGTTGGCAGTGGTGCTTCTTTGGGAGTTTTAATATTTTCTCTGTCAATTACTTTTCCATACACAGCTCTTGTGTCCTTTTCCCTACATTCCATCCTCAACACCAAGTACCATCCTCTCCTTGTCTCCTTTGAGCATTATCCCATATCCACACTTATACCTTTCACATATTTGCATTTTTCACTATAGGCTAGACTCTGGAACTGAGGGAGATCATGTGATTTTTTTTTATCTGTGATGGTCACCTGTCTTTGACTTTGGCTTTACAGAGGTGCTGGGTATCAAACTCAGATCAGGTGCTTGCACAGCAAGTATTTTACCAATGAGTCATCTCTCCTGCCCTGGAGTTAGTTGTTTTAAAATTTTATTTTACACTGTAAAGTCTGATATTTGAGATTTAAAAAATTAAGGCTGTTGGGCTAGGGAGATGGCTTAGAGGTTAAGAGCACTGATTGTTCTTCCAGAGGCCCTGAATTCAATTCCCAGCAACCACATGGTGGCTTACAACCATCTGTAATGAAATCTAGTGCCCTCTTCTGGCCTGCAAGCACACATGCAGACAGACTACTGTAAACAAAATAAATAAATAAATCGTTTTAAAAGATTAAGGTTGTAAGCCTTTCCCTAGATTTTTTCTCTTTATATATTTATTTATTTTTAGTCTTACCATTCAAATATTTACATTCCTTCCCTCCTCCCAATCCTCTCCCGCTCCCCCACACCCGTTCTTTCCTCTCTCACCCTGCTTGAGAGAGTCAGGAAACCCTGCCCTATAGGAAGTCCAAGGCCCTCGCCCCTACATCCAGGCCTAGGGAACTGTGCATCCATATAGACTAGGGTCCCAAAAAGCCAGAACATGGCGTAAAAACAAGTCCCAGTGCCTTTATCAAGAGCTTCTCAGTCAGTCCCCATTGTCAGCCACAATCAGAGTCTGGTTTGATCACATGCTCATTCACACCCAGTCCAGCTGGGTTTGGTGAGTTCCCATTAGAACAGGGCCACTGCTTAATTCGTGGAGCAACTCCTCGCGGTCCTGATTCTTTGCTCATCTTCTCCTTTCTTCTGCCTTCAACTGAACCTTGGGAGCTCAGTCGTTCCTCTGATGAGGGTCTCTGTCTCTATCTCCATCCATCCCTGGAAAAAGATTCTATGGTGATATTCGAGATAATCATCAGCGTGCTAGTGGGGCAAGGACCATTCAAGTACCCTCTCCTCTGCTGTCCAAGGACCTAGCTGGGAGCATCCCCATGGATTTTATTTGGATGGCCAGAAGACAAATAAAGACATGGAGAATTCTTATTAATTATGAAAGCTTGGCCTTAGTTTAGACTTGATTCCCACTAGCTCTTATAACTTAAATTAATCCATTTCTATTAAACCACCTTCTACCACATGGTTCATTACCTATGCTCCATATGTACATCCCTACCAAAAAAATACCCAGGACCAGGTGGTTTCAATGCGGAATTCTACCAGAACTTCCAAGAAGACCTAATACCTATACTCCTGTTAGCTCTTGAACCATGTCAATGGACCTGTCTATATTTTGGATCCACACAAACTACAGGAGCAGAGTTAAATCCAAGAGTCAGAATTGTTCCTTTCACTACTACTCAATGCAGAAGGAGCATTATGGTGGTGACCCAGTGTGAGCAACGTCACAGAGAGAATGGTTTCGTTGAGACACTGATGACTTATTCTTTAGATTGTTTCATGATTTCACTACATAAAACCTGTATTTCCACTAAAATTTATTATTTGTCTATCCTTTCCAGAACTCTTTCCATTTCTTACACCAATATATGAGATGTTAAATATCTCCAGATACCCAAAGGATTCGATAGCATTCTTCAAAAAATTTGTGGATAGAATGAAGGAAAACCGGCTGAACGCTGATGAGAAGGTAAAAAGTGATGGTCTCCTGAGAGGTACAGGGTTTATAATATGTTGAGCTGTGAACATGTGAGCTGTGTGTTTCACTTCATCTATCAATAAAAGTAGATAGAAAAAGGTTAGATTTATAGAGAGAAAAGGGATATTTTTATTTCTGGGAGAGGAAAATTTGGAATTTTGAAACACTGGTTGAGAATAAGTCAGGAATTAATCCTTAGCAAAACAAATAAAATGAAGAGTGCCCTTTGAAAGGATTAAAACTAAGAAAAAATGGCAAGGCACAGGACCAGCACAAGCTAACACCACCAAATCTCCAACATAGATGAGGAAGAACCTCTCCAAATGCTGTACCTCCGTGGGAACTCTTGGCACTTAATGGCTGCAGAGAGAGGGTATAACCACCAATAGGTTTCTCGTCCACCAGTGAATGACGGCACATACAGGGACATATGGGCAGCACTTGGACTCAGTGGGTTATTAAAAAAAGGGGTCATGAAGTTTGGGAGAAGAAATGTTACAAGGGATCTAGAAGATTCAAATGGAGGAAATGATGGCGTGGGTATGACTATATCTCATTGTATACATCTATGACAATCTCTAAGAATAGATAAAACTGATTAAAACAAGGGAAATACTATTTTCATCTCCTACAAAAAAAAGGTTCAAAAAATCAATGCTATTGTTTAAAATTATATCTATTGTAATTTATTGTAAAGTGTTTATAAATAGCTGGATTGCTTCCGGGTTCAGCTACAGTTCCTTCTGTTCTTTAAGAAATCAAGCAAGACTAACCACATGTGAATTTAAGGGAGCTATATTCTCAGAAAGAAGTGTGAGCTCCTGCACTCCTGATCTACCTCTGACCTCTGACCTTATTTACCATTGACCTTCTATTTTTGCAACTTCTCTTTTGCTTCCAGCACAGAGTGGATTTTCTTCAGCTGATGATGAACACTCAAAATAATTCCAAAGACAAAGAATCTCATAAAGGTAACCAAGGACTCCTTGGTCTATGGACGAGGAAGTTCTCAGTGAGTGGTCATCGCTGGGAAAATGAGTGTGAAAATTTTCTTTTTTATTATATTTTTTTAATTACTTATTAAAAATTTAAACCTCCTCCACTCCTCTCATTTCCCTCCCACTCCCGTTAACCACCCTCCCCCTCCCTTTCCAGTCTTAAGAGAAGGCAGGTTGTCCTGCCCTATGGGAAGTTCAAGGCCCTCCCACCTCCATCCAGGTCTAGGAGGTGTGTATCCAAACAGACTAGGTTCCCAAAAGCAAGCACATGCAGTAGAATCAAAATCCGGTGCCATTATAATTGGCTTCTCAGTCAGCCCTCATTGTCAGCCACATTCATAGAGTATGGTTTGATCACATTCTTGTTCAGTCCCAGTCCAGCTGGCCTTGGTGAGCTCCCATTAGATCAGTCACACCATCTCCATGGGTGAACGCACCCCTCGTGGTCCTGAATTTCTTGTTCATGTTCTCCCTCCTTCTGCTCATCATCTCGACCTTGGAAGCTGAGCCCAGTGCTTCAATGAGGGTCTCTGTCTCTATCTCGATCCATCACCAGATGAAGGTTCTATGGTGATATGCAAGATATTCATCAGTGTGGCTATGGAAGAAGGCCAGTTCAGGCACCCTCTCCACTGCTGCCCAAGGACCTAACTGGGGACATCTCCTTGGACACTGGGGAACCCCTCTAGAGCCAAGCCTCTTGCCAACCCTACAATGGCTCCCTTAATTAAGATATCTTCGTCCCTTCTTCCATATCCACCCTTCCTCCATATCAACCATCCCATTCCCCTAAGCTCTCCCCAATCCTCCCCTTCTCCCTTCTCTTTCCCCATCTCTTTTTCCCCCAACCCGCCTCCACCCCTGTGTTCCCAACTTCTGCCCAGCGATCCTGTCTACTTCCAATATCCAGGAAGATAAATATATGTTTTTCTTTGGGTTCACCTTCTTATTTAGCTTCTCTAGGATCATGAATTATAGGCTCAATGTCCTTTGTTTATGGCCTGAATCCACTTATGAGTGAGTACATACCATATTCATCTTTTGGGTTATCTCACTCAGTAAAGTGTTTTCTATTTCCATCCATTTGCATGCAAAATTCAAGATGTCATTGCTTTTTACCTCTGATTAGAACTCTAAAGTGTATATGTGCCACACATTCTTTATCCATTCTTCCATTGAAGGGCACCTAGGTTGTTTCCAGGTTCTGGCTATCACAAATAGTGCTGCTATGAACATAGTTTAACAAGTGCTTTTGTAGTATGATTGGGCACCTCTTGGGTATAATCCCAAGAGTGGAATTGCTGGATCCTGAGATAGGTTGATTCCCAGTTTCCTGAGAAACTGCCACACTGATTTCTAAAGTGGTTGCACAAGTTTGCATTCCCACCAGCAAGGGATGAGTGTTCCCCTTACTCCACATCCTCTCCAGCATTGGCTATCATTGGTGTTTTTGATTTTAGCGATTCTGACAGGTGTAAGATAGTATCTAGCAAAACAGGAGCCTCGTTTGATTATCTTCTTATCTCTTCTGTGTTGGTACACCCTGACCTGACTTTCCTGAAATGTTTTCTTACTTTCAGCTCTGTCTGATGTAGAGATCATGGCCCAGTCAGTTACCTTTATTTTTGCTGGCTACGAAACCACCAGCAGCACCCTTGCCTTTGTCCTGTATTTACTGGCTACTCACCCTGATATCCAGAAGAAACTGCGGGAGGAGATCGATGTGGCTCTGCCCAATAAGGTGAATGGATGGTGCTTGGAATAGAAGAGAAGAAGACATACCTTCTTTTCACAAAAAATGCTGTGTGTGTGTGTGTGTGTGTGTGTGTGTGTGTGTGTGTGTGTGTGTGATGTGTGTATGCATAGATCATAGACCTGTACTGGGTATTTTTCTAAATCACTCTCCACCATGGTTTTTGACACAGGTATTCTCACCGAATCTGGAGATCATCAAATTGGTTAGGCAGTCTGGAAAAGGATCACCAGGCATGCCCTGTCTCTGTCCCTTCCCCCACCCTGCTGGGATTATAGATGTTAGCCACTATGTCTGGCTTTATGAATGATATGTATCTGAACTCAGGATTGCATACTAGACAATTCATAAATTGAGATATCTTTAAAGCCCAAGTGATAGTTATTCTAACCATTCTGTAAGAGACTGGATAGATAGCTCAATGGTTAAGAGCGTTGGCTGCTCTTTCAGAAAATCCATCCAGGTTTGATTCCCAGTACCCAAGAGTCAACCCTCGACTATATGTAATGTCAGTCACAAGGGATGTGATGCCCTCTCCTGACTTCTGTGGACATTGTGCTTATGTGGCACACATACACATATGTAGGTAAACAGCTACACTCATAAAATAAAACAATTTTAAAATCTTTTAAAATGTATTATAAGTGCCTATGACCTTGGCAGTGCTCAGCTCAACTTTGGACTACTGAGAACTCAACAGTACAATACAGATCAATTGAAAGGTAATCTAAAATCTCAGAACAAACCTTTTTCTTTCTTCCCAGGCACCTCCCAGCTATGACAAAGTGATGGAGATGGAGTACCTTGACATGGTGCTGAGTGAAACCCTCAGATTATACTCAGTTGCTGACAGAATTCAGAGAGTCTGTAAACAAGATATGGAAATGGGTGGTGTGTTTATTCCCAAGGGGTCAATAGTGATAATACCAATTTTTTCTCTTCACCGTGACCCACAGTACTGGCAAGAGCCTGAAGAATTCCGCCCTGAAAGGTACTAGAATTCCAGTAGTTGGAACCCACTTTGAACTATGCTGGGCTGTGTATATTATAGTGTCTCTTATGAAAAGATTGTCTAAATGGGATTTAATATCCATTTGCATTCTGTGAAGAGAATGACAGAAAGGGGAAAAGGGACAGGGGAAGAGAGATGGGAAGAAAAAATGAGAATTTAAATACAGTGTTTTAATCCTCCTTCATCAAGTAACAAATGACCAACTTAAGTGTGAGGCAGGAACATGCTTTCCTTCAGTCTAACTGACACATGCTTTTGAGAGATGGAACCCAGCATTATATTGAAGAGACTTTAGGAGTTTAGACATGTATTCCCCCATTTGCTTTTATTCTTTGACAATGGCATGTATGTAAAGAGTATTTTGGTTATTTTTTATTCTTTGACAATTGCATGTACATATAAGAAATTTTTGTCATTTTCGCCTCCTACCACTTCTCCCTTGCACACTTGTTGAAGCCCTGCTTGTTCCCATCAAGTCTTCCTCCTCTATTCATGTCGTCCTGTTGTCTTGTGACTCCTGATTTTAATTATGGTTGCTTGCATAAGTGCAGGTCTAGGAGTTCTTTACTGCAGAATGGACAACTCACCAAGAGCTACACCATTAAAAAGAATATCCCCCCACCCCAAGAACCATTGCTTGTCAATAGTTCCTCACAGAGGTGATGTTTCACAAACTCCCTCCCCAATCCTTGATGGAGTGTATCAACATGGTCTAGCCTTGTGTAGGCAACCACAGTTGCTGTGAATTCATAAGTACAATGGCTGTGTCAGGTCCAGAAGATAGTGTTTCACAGCACCCCTTTCATTCCCTGGGTCTTATGTCATTCTGCTCCCTCTTCTGAGATGTTCCATGAGCCTTGGAGGGGATGATACAGATGTCCCATTAAGCACTGAGCACTCCACCATCACTCATTCTCAGCATTTTGAGCAGTTATGAGTCTCTGTGTTAACTGTCTCCACTGCAATCAGAAGCTTCTCTGACCAAGACTAATAGCAGCACTAGTTTTTGTGTATAAACATGAATATTCAGAAGACAGTTTGATACCATGTCCACTTAGCAAAACAACAGTAGTACATTCAACGCTAGTGCATATAACCTCCAGATTTACAGTATCAGGCATTAAATACCACTGTAAATTGGAACTCTGATCCAATCAGACAGTGGTTCATTATCCCTACCACATAACACTAGTGGGCACATAGGATATATTTTCTGTCTAAAGCATTTGTCTTATCTCAGATATGGAAACTTTTTTAGGCCAAGGGGGACAAAAAGGACTTTTAGTGTACAATCCTCAGAGTCAAACACCAGGAATCAGTTCAGTGAACCTTTACTATTCTCCCTGTATGTCTGGTTAGATGTCTGAAGGTAAATTCATGGATGTAGATCTTATGCTTCTATCCTTTTCTAACTTGTTATTACTCTGTGTCTCCAGGTTCAGCAAGGAGAACAAGGGCAGCATCAATCCTTATGTGTACATGCCCTTTGGGTATGGACCCAGGAACTGCATTGGCATGAGGTTTGCTCTCATGAACATGAAACTCGCTCTCACTAAACTCTTGCAGAATTTCTCCTTCCAGCCCTGTAAGGAAACACAGGTGAGGGAAAAAAATGTCTCTGTAAATAGTATTTTATGGGAGACATTTTTCAACTGAAGGTTCTGTGTATAAAATTGAATCTGCTTGTTTGAGGTTTGCTAACTTGTTTTATGGCCTAATGAGTTATTTGTATCCAGGGAAGAATTGAGGGGCCTCTGGTGCTGAATCAGTATAGAGTACAACTGTAGCATTATGAAGAGTTAGTGCAGGCAGTATGACAGGATTCTGTGCGTTCTCTTTGTAGTTCCAGTCATGTCCTCAGAAAACTGTTATGCCATGTGCTATAAAGTGGCTCAGTGATCATGGCTTCATGTTTGTTGGGTGGTGCACTATTCTTCCAGAACTCACAGAAGCCCTCCTCTGACAGTCCTGTCAACTACTGGCTGTATATTAGAATCACTGAGGAACTTTACAACTCATATATATTTCTCAAAAGGCAAAGTGCTTACCTGGCATGCACAAAGACCTGGTTCCCATCCCCAGAAATGCATGAAGCAGCTCTGAGGAAGCATACCTGCAATCCCTGTACTCAAAAGGACAAGGCCCGATGATCAGAAATTCAAGTAATCCTTGGCTGCATAGTGAATTTGAAGCCAGCAGGAGCTACAGAATACCCCATATCAGAAGCAAAAACAGAAATTCATGATTCCTGGAGATAATGTCTGAAATCCTAAAATAATTTACCAGAGCATGGCTTTAAAAGCCCATATCTGGCTTTCAATGTGATGCTAAATTGAGAATCATTATTGTAAAACATAAATGTTAGGACTCAAGTGATGGCTCAGTGGTTAAGAGTACTAGCTGCTCTTACAAAGTACCTGAGTTCATTTCCCAGTACACAAAAGTTGGCTAACAACCATTTGTAAATCCACTTCCAGGGCTGCTTGTGTTCTTTTCTGGCTTCCATTGAGACTGCACATATGTGGTATACAAACACATGTGCAGGTAAAACATTCCTACACATACAATAAAAAATAAATCTTAACAAAGTTGCTGGTTATGGATGATTTTCAACCTTATGAGACATATTGCTGGTTCTGCCTCACTTCTCAGGACCTCTGCACCAGAAACAAATATCTGTCATGTTTCCATAAACAGTGTATTCTTTTTTCCTCCATATTCTTCTCTCATATTCAAGTTCTTGTTAATTCTGCAAATGAATCTTCTTCTTGGATGTATTTCCTCATGTGCTTTATATTCTACTTTTGGTTTTGCAGGCTGTATTTATCACCTGTGCTAATACTTTGTCATTAAAGCCTCCAGTTTGGTTGTGCTTTTTCTCTCAGTATTGAAGGATATTTTGTATCTTTCCTATACCACCTCATATCATTCCTTCCACCAACTCCAATGATCCTTTGTGGAGAATTTGTGCATTGAAAGCCTTGGGTAAATGTTTTGAAGTAGAGCTTACAATTTTAATATTCTTTCATAAAAACATCAAAACTAATTTTAAAATAACAGATAACACTTGTGTATAAATTTTATGCACATCTCTTTTTTATGCCTCATGGAAAACAAATGTATACTACTTAATATTTTAAAAGAATATGATAGGACATTTAGAGAAAGCATTTGCATTTTCCTGAACAATTTGTTCCTGTTTCATGCAAAGGTATGGCTAAAACTTAAGAGATTTGTGTGTTTAAAATGTGCCTTCTCTTTGTCAATTAGTTTTATTGAATGAAGAGAGGGATGGAAATATTTGTTCTGTGATTTGTGGTTTAAGGAAGTTATGTAGATTTGTCAACCCACAACCTCACTTATTTTACTACTTTCTCCCTAAAGCATTTAAGTCATAAGCATGTACAGAGATATAGACAGACAAAGCAAAGTTCAAGTTTTGAGAGCCAATGGAACATCTTTCAAAGGCAGATGCTCTGGCAAGCTCCAATCCTCTTAAATTTGACTCATCTCTGTCTCCATGACAACTTTGTTATCCTCCCTTCTCTTGTGAACAAAAGATTATTCCACTGCTCCCCTCTGTCTCTGACTAGCATAGGACTAAAGCACCACTGAAAACACAGGAGGACTCAGAATTCTTCATTTATCCCATCTTTCAAAGTCATAATAGATGCTAGGAAAGCAAGCAAATATCTGTCCTCCTAAAGACTTATCTGAATGGACACACTGTACTAGTGACATATGATCTAGGCTGTGAGGACTGTTCATAGAGTGGAAATGTATCCTCTCAGGTTAACTTGCAAATGTCAACAAACAAAAAATAACTTTTCAAGACTTACAAAAAAACAATATGACATAGTAACTAAGGCTCAAATATGTAAAATTGGCCAGGCTTAGTGGCTCATGTATTTAATACCAGCACTCACGGGCAGAACTCATCTCTGTGACTTCAAGGCCTGCTTGGTCTACATAATGAGATGTAGGGCAGACTCAGGTACAGAATGACACCCTGTTTTGAAAAAATTAAAACAAAACAAAAATTAAAGTTTAAAAATTTTAACAGGTTTGCTCTAAAGTAGTATAGAACTGAAATAACATAAATAAGCATGGCTTCATCTCAGTCCCTGTCTACTATAGAGTCTCAATAAATATACTGCCTTATGCATATTTGGAAGCATGTTTTCACCATCTAATGGACCAAGTATATGACCTCAAATGCAGCTTAGATGTACCTTCAAAACATCATTCTGAATGGTTTTTACCTTTCAATATGGGTTGTTGTTGGCTCACTCATTGATTCTCAATATTTTTTCTTCCATGGTTGCAGATTCCCTTGAAATTACACAGAAAACCACTTCTTAAACCAGAAAAACCCATTGTTCTAAAGGTTGTTCCACGGGATGTGCTCATAACTGGAGCATGACTTTCCCTCAAGGACTCTGCAGTGTTCCTCTTCAGGTGGTGTCCAAGAACATTGGAATCTTTAATTTACTTCATGAATAAAACACAGATGAAGATAAGGATTAATCAACTGGACTTGGTGCATGGTTAAGGATTCAGTACATCCATTGAGCTTTCTCATTGTCAAAATAAAGGAGAATGTAACAAAACAATCCCACACCAGTTTGGAATTATGATTAATAAAAGGGTTATTTATTTAAAGGGGAAAACTTACAGATTACCGTCCTGGACAACAGCCTCCTGCATGACCAGGAAAAAGAGTCTGGTTGTCAGAAGCCGAGTCTGAAGCAAGAGAGGGAGCACATGGCTACCACTGCTTTTGCAAGCCAAAGAAACCACGCCCAAGTGGCTGGTATCTTTTTTTTAATTGAGAAAAGGAAGAAAAAAAAACAAGTTTCCACCTCCTCCCAGCCTCCCATTTCCCTACCCCTCCTCCCACCCTTCTCCCCCTCCTCGCACTCCTCTCCCCCTCCCTCTCCAGTCCAAAGAGCAGTCAGGGTTCCCTGCCCTGTGGTAAGTCCTAGGTCCTCCCCCCTCTGTCCATATCTAGGAAGGTGAACATCCAAACTGGCTAGGCTCCCACAAAGCCAGCACATTGCATAGGATCAAAACCCCGTGCCATTGTCCTTGGCTTCTCATCAGGTGGGCTGGTATCTTAAAGGCTATTGGCTAAAGGAGCAGAAGGAGCTCCTGCAGCACCTCCCTCTTTTGTTTAAGTAAGAGAGTTCCAAATCTACTACAAAATTATATACAATAAGAGCAAATATCCTATTCTAACTAACTTAAGTCTTGTATAATAAATAACTTGGACAAGTCATGAGTGAAAAGTAACTACATTTATATAGTTTTCTACCCTATCAAAGATCTGAGAAGGGAAACAATGTTATTTGAGTAATTAGGAAGTGCAATCAAACAACTTCCAAAACATGCAACGAATCACAGAGACAACTGGCTACCTGGGCAATCACCCAAAGTTACATTTGCAACGTTGAGGCAAACAACTTTAGCTAAGGCCTAGAATAACTGACAGATTATTTTTAAAGGCAAGAAAATTTTCAAAACCATATTGCCCTGTCTTAGCAAGATTTGACAGTTCTGCTTATGTATTTCCAGATACTATGTATTTTGTCAGTAGTTGAAGTATGGGCAGTTCCTTGCCCAGAGGCTGGTTTTGCCAAGAAGAAGACAAGCTCCAAGTGGAGTGTCTTGAGTGCTCAACAGTGTCTCAGGAATAGATCGGTGTTGCCAGGAGCGATTGTGTCTCACTACCACATAACTCTAAGTTAGATTAAATGTCATTTTCTACAGCCCTTTGAAGAAGTTGAAGATTATCTATTTATATGGAATATAATATTTATGTATCTAAAAAGACCCAATTAGTATAACTATAAATATGACAAACATAGATGACTATTGCTCTATAATTCTTAATACCTATCTAACTTAAAGATTAAGACAGTAAACAACTATGCAATAAATGAGGACAATGACTCCAAATGTAAACAATGTACAAGTATCTTGATCAGACTTAGAAATGTACACTGCAAGATGGTAAATACATACATATATATATATATATATAAATGTTTTAAACAGAGGTAGAAGCATGCGTGCATACAATATTCAATATAATTTAACTTTGTATTCATATACAAGAATCTATGCCAATGTAATTGTCTATTAATAATAACTCACAAATACCAATCTATTATGGCATTATCCAATTTTCCCTCTCTTTTTTCAAAAATATCCCTGAGCTTATAAAATTCCTCCCCCAACTCTCAACCATATATCAATTATAATCAACCCCTAAATGATGTCCCTAAACCTGAGGACAAACTTTGCTGGGAGAAGAGACATCGTCCTCTAAAATTACTTCCAGCAGTGGGAGCTGGAGAAATGGCTCAGTGGTTAAGAGCACTGCCTGTTCTTCCAAATGTCCTGAGTTCAATTCCCAGCAACCACATGGTGGCTCACAACCATCCGTAAGGAGATCTGGTGCCCTCTTCTGGCCTGCAGGCACACATGCAGACAGAATACTGACAATACTGTATACATAATAAATAAATAAATCTTAAAAAAAATTACTTCCAGCTGTCATGGGGGCAACGTTCTTTCTAGGGGATCCTGTGAAAGTAAAATGAATGTTAAATTTCAAGAATAATGTCTGGTAAGACTGCAAATAGTCTTGGAGTATTTTGTGGAGGTCTGGCCAGAATGTTGTAAAAGATGTACACCATTTCACCTAACCAAGTAGGAACTGTCTTGTGCAGCTGGTACCCAAAACAGATCTTGTAGCAGCACTATCAGTATCATGACATCATATCTTCCAGGTGGAGTTGTTGTTATGGGTCCCCATTTCTTCCTGGAAACTTCAAAGATTACTGCAGGAAAATTCATTGTTCATTGTGGAAAACTTTAACATTAATTATATAGACATAAACAGGCATATATATTCAATGAAAGGCATGATAGATATGAAGAAAAGCAAAGATGTTTTCTAAATTCTTTTTGCCTTCTGTCCCACATCATGGCTCTTGATATGAGACAGAAACTCTGGGTTTTTCTCTTAACAACAGGCTTGGAATTAAAGAGGACTGAGCCAGATTTCCAACTCCAAAACCAGCTCTATATACTTATGAATATAAGTAAAAAAGATTGTGTGGTATACATGTAAAATGCTTAATATTTAAGAAAAAAACCACTTCATTTTCCTAGAGACATAAGCTGGACCATTATTTGTTTTAATTTGTGCAGGTATACCCATGATGGCCATAACTTCTAATAAATCTATGATTACTGAATCAGCTTTTTCTGAGCTTAAAACAGTTGCCCAATGAAAGCCTGAATAAGTGTCAGTGGTATGATGTACATATTTTAATTTTCCAAATTCTGCAAAGTGGAAAACATCCATCTGCCAAATTTCATTTCTTTGAGTACCCTTTAGGTTAGTCCCTGCATGTAGTGGTGTTTGGTTATATAAAGAGCAAGCAGAACATCTCTTTATAATCTCCTTAGCTTGTTGCCATGTAATACAAAACTCTTTCTTTAAAACTTTGCTAATGATGTGATTTTTTATGAAATTCTGAGGCCTGCAACATGCTTCCTATCAACAATCAATTTCTGCATTACCTTGTGCTAGAGGACCTGGCATACCCGTATGGGATGGAATGTGTGTTATGTACATCAGACAAAGCCTATTTCTGATTATGTCTTGTGCCTGAATAAACAATTAATTCAATTCTGTATCATCTTGTATAAATTCAGTGGTTTCAATATGCAAGATAACTCTTTCTGCATATTGTGAATCAGTAACTGTATTAAGAGGTTCTTTAAAATTAACTCTTTTATTTCACCAGTAGTGAAAGGCACTATAATTTCTGCTGGATCTATACTTGCTAGTTGATGAAGCCTCAGTTTAACTTTTATAGTTAATTCAGAGACATTTTCCACATAAGATTTTAATTTTTTACTTGGTTTGTGTGGTAAAAAGGTCCATCTAAAATATCTTCCCTCTGCATTAAAATTCCTGTAGGAGAAATTCTGGAAGGCAATATGACTAGAATACAACTAAGATTTGGATTCACCCTATCCACATGTGCCTCCTGTAATTTTTCCTCAACCATTGTCACTTCTTTTTCTGTTCAGCTGTTAATTCTCTGGGACAATTCAAATCTTTATCACCGTCTAAGGTTTTGTTTAATTATTAAACAATTATTGAATTATTAAATCAGGTGTTATCCCAACAGACGGTCATAGACTGGAAATGACTCCTAACAATCTTTGAAAGTCATTAAGAGTCTGTAATCAGTCTCTCCTTCTGTGTTCTAATTTTCCGTAAACCTATTCTGTAACCTAGGTAATTAACAGAATTTCCCATTTGAATCTTTTCAAGAGCAATTTGCCCATTTAGGCAAAACTATATTTATTTCCTCAAACATTCTTGCTAAAGTATCTATGCTTGAATCCAATAGCAAAATGTCATCCATGTAATGGTAAATTATAGACATAGGGAATTGCCTACGTATTATTTCCAACAGCTGACTCAAAGTATTGACACAGGGTTGGGCTATTGAGCATCTCCTGTGGGAGGACAGTCCACTGGTATCTCCTAGTAGGCTGAGCGTTATTGTAAGTAGGCACTGTGAAGGCAAATTTTTCTCTACCCTTTTCTTGTAAAGATAGAGTGAAGAAGCAATCCTTTAACTCAATAAATATAAGAGACCATCCTTTTGGTAACAGAGAAGGCAGAGGAATTCTAAACTGTAGAGGGCCAATCGGTTGAGTTACCTTGTTGACAGCCCTTAGATCTGTCATCATTTCCCATTTACCAGATTTCTTTTTACAACAAACACAGGAGAATTCTGAGGCCTAGTTGACTCCTCAATATGTCGAGCATCTAATTGCTCCTGTACCAATTGTTCTAAAGCCTGATATTTCTTTATTAGCCAATGACCTTCCTCCATCATTTCCCCTTTTTCTGTTTAAATAAAAAGGAAAGGCTTTCACTTTAACATAGCAAAATTACATATAACAAAACAGTTATAAAGCAAGAATGACAGTTACAATATTTACATCTACTTTATCTTTTATCATAACTAAGGAAAAATATATCTATCTATTCTTCAACTCCATCAAAAACTCCAGAAGGATATAATATTACCTAAGTAAATGAGAAGTAAGCATCTTACAAAACTCTAGAAATCACAGAGACGTCTCGCTGCCTGGACAGTCACCCAAATTTCCTCTGTACCATTAGGGCATCCATCTTCAGCCTACAGGCCCGTGGTTTCCAGCAGACATTTCAATGAAGCAGAAAATTTCAAAGGCAGTTCAGTCACTATCTGCTGTGTCCTGCAGAATGTCTCGGACACTCTTTCATGTATCAGGAATCCCAAAAGGTCATCTCACCTTTAGGCAAGTTCAGCAGTCCTCTCTCTGAGGGTTTTCTGTGTCCAGTTTATGCAACAGTCCAGGCAAGAGCAGTTTCTTGCCCAAATGGCTATCAAACTCCATAACGAGCCTCTTCGATGCCCATCTTCCTTTTGAAGTAGCTGGTGCTGCCAGGAGCAGACGAGTCTCATTGTCATGAAAAGCTCTAAGTTATTAGAACATTTAAAATGCCATATTCAAAGACATAAATGTAGTCTTTGAAAGATATGAAGAATGTCTATCTAACTGAAATATATCAATGCACATCTAGAAAATCTAACTAACATGACTACAAACAACTATTATTGATGATTATCCATTAACAACCTATATACATTACATTTTTATATAAACTACACAATCATAATACCTTAGTCAAGGTCAGAAATACATATACATATAGCAAGATTGACCTTAAATTTATATCAATAAAGTCAAATCTAAATCCACACCAATGCAAATAATTCATATCTGTATCATCTCCCCCTTTAAATATAAAAGAACATTTATAAACAATATATGGGAACATGGGTGCAGTTATTTCTCTTCAAACTGCTTCCTGCTGAATGGGGGCGCTGTTAATCAGGTCTTTTATGGTATAACCTGTGTGCTAGATTCATCTCAGTCAGCAGTTGAGTGAAGTAATTTTTTGAAGGTGTTCACAGCAACCCTTCAGGAGGGCGTGGTCCATCATACCATATTGGGATAGAAGCAATCCACAGGGTCTCATCCTCTGTGAAAACAAAAGAAGAAACTCTTTTCCAAAGTATCGTATCCTTAGATCCAAATTCTGAAGTCAAGGTATTTTCAAAATATCTATGATGGATTACTTCAGCAGCATTTATAAACAAATATCTTTGAGCAGCTGTTGCTCCTTCCTCAGCATTCAAACAATGCAAAGAAAGCATAATAGCATACAGTATCAAAAATTCTCTGTGTATTTTCCATCTTTGTGTGCTTTGTTTTAACCTCTATTTTGTTTATTTTTACTTTTATTTTTTGCGTTTTGAGACAGATTCTCTGTATATCTTTGTCCTGGAATAACTCTGTAGACCAGGCTGTCCTTGAACATTCAGAGATCCTTCTGGCTCTGCCTCCTCAATGCTGGGATTAAAGATGTATGCTACCACACCTTGAACTCACAGAGATCTGTCTGTCTCTGCCTCCAAGGCATTGGGATTAAAGGCGTGTGCTACCACACCTTGAAGACACAGAGGTCAATCTCCCTCTGCCTCCCAAGTGTTGGGGATCAAAGGTGTGTACTACCACACCCAACTACTCTCTTTCTACCTTTTTTTTGTTTTTTACTTTAAGAACTTTAACTTTTAGCCTGCATATATTTTTAACATATTGTAAATCATTTAAAGGTTTTTTTCTTTTAATCTCTCTCTTTTTCTAACCACACGAGACTTTAAATTACTGAGCAATATCGGTAGGATTAAAACCGTGGCTTTGACAGCTAGATCCACTTTATTCCTTAGCTTTCCAGCCTCATGGCAGAGGTACCGTCTGTAGCCATTTTTATTGCCACAACTCTATGGCATTTCAAGGTCCCTGCAAGAAAGCAAGCTTCAGAAACATGTGCTTGCAAACCACATGAACCGCCTGCGTGAAAGAGTCAGAGTCTGCCCTGGCAGGACAGCCCAGAAAGCCGACATTTTCAAACAGCACAACTTTTTTCCTGCTATGGCTGAAATCAAACAAGCATTCAGTCAGCTTTTATCAACACCATTTAAGTGTTTCATGGCCGGACCTCTTAAAAGAGGTGCAAGGTTTTGCAGCTAAAGCTGAGTCAGGAAGCCTCTCTTAGACGAGAGCACTTGCCTGCCTCTAGCAAGCAGAGCATGTAGTAATAAGGGCGGCGGGGCTGCGTCCCCAGCACCCCGGCTGCCTGGCTAGCTTATGCCTGAAATAACAACACACAAACTGTATTCATTTAATCACTGCTTGGCCCATTTCTATCTAGCCTCTTCTAGGCTAATTCTCACATATTAATTTAGCCCATTTCTAATAATCTGTGTAGCGCCCCTAGGTGCGCTTACCGGGAAGATTCTAGCCTATGTCCTTCGTGGGTCAGAGCTTCATCGCATGCATCTGCCTGGGAGCTGGGAGCATGGCGTCTCTCTGAGGCGTCTGCTCCCGAGAGGAGAGCTGTGGAGTCTGAGCTCACTTCCTCTTCCTCCCAGCGTTCTGTTCTGTTTACTCCGCCCACCTAAAGGCTGGCCTATCAAATGGGCCAAGGCAGTTTCTTTATTAGCCAATGAACTTCCTCCATCAGGGTGGTGGTAGAACAAGCCTTTAATCCCAGCACTTGGGAGACATAGGCAGGTGGGCCTCTGAGTTAAAGACCAGTCTTGTCAACAGAGTGAATTCTAGAACAGTGAAGGCTATACAAACATTCATACATATCAAATAAAATTTTTAAATATTAAAAATGTTTTTTAAATTTTATTAATTTCTTTACTTCTCTCTGTGAATACGCATGAATACCATGCTGTGTCTGTGGAGGTCAGAGGACAACCTGTGGGCATTGGTTCTATCTTTCCTCTATGTGGTTTATCAGGGATTAAGCTCAGGTCCTGAGACTCAGCAGCAAGCACCCACTGGGCCATCTCTCTGGCCCATAAACTAGATTATTTCAGATACAAGAAGGATCTATTTTCCTATAGACAGAAATATTCCACCCTGAGTTTCTGTGTCAGGTGTTCCCTTTGCACTAAAGCATCCACATAGCAGGATTAGGGAATAGCAGAAACATGGAGAAAGCTGCCAGATGCAAAATTTTGTTCCTTCTCAGATGTCTCATGCCCTGAACACTTTCCTGCCTCCCTTTCTTTGTTTTGCTCATATCATCCATGAGTCACCATACCATTTATCTGACCTATGGTTGCTCTACCCCCTCCTCATATTTCCACCTTAACCTCTGTGTTCACAACATTGGCTTCTTTTGAGCAGAAAAGCCATGGTCTCCAAAGCCCTCATTACCTTACAACTTAAACATAGCAGGAAGTTCAGCAGGCCACCTAGGGAAATAGAAGCTGTTTGTCCTCCCAATCCTTTCCCTTCACAGTGCAGTTGATATTCTAAAGCTGGCACTACAAATTACATCAAATAGCATAAACTTGGACTGGAGAGAAGGCTCATGGGTTAACAGTGCTTATACCCACTGCTAAATGTAGCTTTCTCCCCTCATCAAAAACAGCTTCATTTGCAGCAGATGGGCACTGCTACAGAGATGCACAACATGTTAAAATGCAGAGTAAGTGACCGTAGGGTGCCCATCCCGAGTTGGTTTTATATTTTATACTTATATTACATTTATTGCAACTTCTACATCTGGGGTCCAAGAAGCATCACAGTAAAAGAGGCATGTAGGGATAAGTCCAGCCCCTTAGGGGCCATGTTCGCCTCGGGCTAATGTTTACCTACAAATCTGGCGAGCGTGCTCCCAGCTGTCTCTTCTGCTTTCCTGGTCTCTGCGGAAACGGTGGTTCTGTAAGTCTATTTCCCCATTAAAGCTGTATATATTTTTACAATCTGTCTGCATTCATTTATGCTGTTACATTTTGGCGTCCAACATTGGACTATTTTGCCCCCACCCCAGCACGGAGGGCGCAAGCTCGATCTTTCATAGCCTTTGCAAGCAAGATTAGCTACCGGAGCTGAGGAAATGCGATTGGACTCAAGCACGTAGCCGACTAGCTAATACAGCACACTCCCGGGTGCCGTTTTTCAGTTCGTGACTCAGGCCCCAGTGCTGAGTCCGAGATACACTTGGCCACACACACCCATTCTGCCCTGCCTGCTTGCCAGAGCAATTAACCCCTCCCAGCCTGCCTTGGGTAAGTTTGCAGTGGAACCCCGCTGCCTGAATTAGCAGAAGCTCAAGTACCTGCAGTTTTGCAACAAAAGCCGCCACAGTGGAAGCTTTTGTCTGATACAAAGTGACTTCGCCGGGCCAGGTGGCGCATGTGTCTAATCACAGCACTCGGGAGCCAGGCAATGGTGGCACATGTCATTGATCACAGCACTCAGGAGCCGGGAGGTGGTGGCACATGCCTTTAATCCCAGCACTTGGGAGGCAGAGGCAGGCGGAAATCTGTGAGTTCGAGGCTAGCCTGGTCTACAAGAGCTAGTTCCAGGACAGGCTCCAAAGCCACAGAGAAACCCCGCGACCACTCTAACTTCTCAGGCAGAACAATAACTTTCGGTTTTGAGTTGTTTCAGACTGGCTCTGGCCTCGGCCACGTGGACTCAAGTGCATTTCTTTTGCCACCACTGGTGGGAACTGGTCTTTGCAGGTAAAAAAAATTTCTTTTATAAAAAAAAAATGTCTGAACATGTTACCATTCAAGACTTTCACAGTTTTTTTGATTGTACCATGCGGGAGATTTTACAAGAGGTGTCTATCACCCCACATCTATGGATCCTTCTGGGATTCGTAGTTTTCCTTGGCACTATATGGTTTAATAATAGAAATATGATAAAGTCTTTAGGAGACAAATCCAGGATTCTTAAGGCAGAGGTTGAATGCTTGAAAGCAATTGAGAATGACAACAATCTTCTCAAGAATCAGTTTGACGTTCTCCAGGAAGAGAACAGATCTTTGTTTAACATGACTCAATCAACTGAGCAAAATTTTAAAAAGGTACAGGCTGATGTTAAGGAGAAATTCGTTACTATGGAAGAGGGAACAGCTGATTTGGATCATAAGCTTCAGTCCCTTTCTGTAGGAAATGAAACATTAGTGGCTGATATTAAGGAGAAATTCATTACTATGGAAGAGGGAACAGCTGATATGGATCGTAAGCTTCAGTCTCTTTCTGTAGGAACTGAAACATTAACTGAGAGAATCAAAACTGCTGAATGTGACAATCAGATTTTGTCTAAAGCTTACGACAGATTGGTGGAAAGATTGTCAATACAGGAAGGCATGGTTTATGCCATAAAAATTATGTCCAGATGAGATCAGGCATGTTCAGGGTGGTATGGCGTTAAACAGCATGTAAAGAATGCCCTTATAGAAATGGATGAAAAATATAACAGAAAGTTTAAAGAATTGAATAAATCAGTGAATGATACCCTAGAAAACCAAGGAAAAACAATTAAACAGATAATGGAAACAGTTCAAGACTTGAAAACTGAATTGGAAGCAAAGAAGAAAACACAAACAGAGGGCCGGCTGGACTTGGAAAATTTAAGAAAACAGACAGAGTCTACAGAAACAAGCATAACCAACAGAATACAAGAGTTAGAAGATAGAATCTAAGATTCTGAAGATACCATAGAGAAAATAAACACACTGATCAAAGAAAACAGCAAGTCCAATAAACTCTCATCACAAAACATACAGGAAATATGGGACACAATAAAAAGACCAAACCTAAGAATAATTAGAATAGAAGAAGGAGAAGAAGGGCTGCTCAATGATCCAGAAAACATATTTAACAAAATTATAGAAGAAAACTTTCCCAACCTAAAGAAAGATATACCTATGAAGGCTCAAGAAGCATACAGAACACCGAATAGGCTGGATCAAAAAAAAAAATCCCCTTGCCATATAATAATCAAAACACAAAGCATACAGAATAAGGAAAAAATTTAAAGAGCCGCAAAGGAAAAAAGCCAAGTCACTTATAAAAGTAAACCTATCAAACTTACACCTGACTTCTCCATGGAAACCATGAAAGCCAGAAGGTCCTGGATAGATGTACTGCAGAAACTAAGAGACCATGGATGCAAGCCCAGACTACTATACCCAGCCAAGCTTTCGTTCACTATAAATGTAGAAAATAAAAATTTCCAAGATAAAAACAAATTTAAACAATACGCAGCCAAAAATCCAGCCTTACAAAAAGTAATAGAAGGAAAATCACTAACCAAGGAGTCCAACAATGACCACAATAACTCAGACATCTAGAGACCCTTCACCAACACAAATCAAAGAAGGGAAACACACAAACTCCACGACTAAAAAAGTGACCAGAGTTAACAACCACTGGTCATTAATATCACTTAATGTCAATGGACTCAACTCACCTATAAAAACCCACAGGCTAAGAGATTGGATAAGAAAACAGGATCCAACATTCTGCTGTTTACAAGAAACACACCTCAACCACAAAGACAGGCACCTACTCAGAGTAAAGGGCTGGGAAAAGGCTTATCAAGCAAATGGACCTAAGAAACAAGAAGGTGTGGCCATACTAATCTCTAACAAGTTGACTTCAAACTTAAATCAATAAGAAGAGGTGGAGAGGGGCATTTTATACTCATAATAGGAACAGTTCATCAGGATGAAGTCTCAATCCTGAACATCTATGCCCCTAATATAAAAGCACCCACGTACATAAAAGAAACATTGATAAATCTCAAGGCAGCCATCAAACCGCACACACTAATAGTAGGAGACTTCAACACTCCTCTCTCACCAATGGACAGGTCAATCAGACAGAAACCTAACAGAGAAATAAGAGAATTAATGGAGGAAATGAAGCAAATCAGCTTAACAGACATCTATAGAACATTTTGCCCAATAGGAAAGAATATATCTTCTATCTGAAGCTCATGGAACCTTCCCGAAAATTGACCACATAGTCGGTAACAAAGCAAACATCAACAGTTACAAAAAAATATTAGTAACCACCTGTGTCTAATCAGATCACCATGGATTAAAGTTAGAATTCAACAACAATGCTACCCCCAGAAAGCCTACAAGTTCATAAAAACTGAACAGCCAACTACTGAACCATACCTGGATTAAGGAAGAAATAAAGAAAGAAATTAAAGTCTTCCTGGAATTCAATGAAAATAAAGAAACAACATACTCGAACTTATGGGACACTATGAAAGTAGTCTAAGAGGAAAGTTCATAGCACTAAGTGCCCATTTAAAGAAAACAGAGAAGGCTCATTTTGGAGACTTAACAGCCCACCTGAAAGCTCTAGAAAAAAAGAAGCAGACTCACCTAGGAGGAGTAGAAGACTGGAAATAATCAAACTGAGGGCTGAAATCAACAGAATAGAAACACAGAAAACAATACAAAGAATCAATGAAACAAAAAGCTGGTTCCTGGAGAAAATCAACAAGATTGACAAACTCCTAGCCAAACTAATCAAACGGCAGAGAGAGAATTTGCAAATTAATAAGATCAGAAATGAAAAGGGGGACATAACCACAGACACAGAGAAAATTCAGAGAATCATTAGATCTTACTATAAAAGCCTATATGCCACAAAACTGGAAAATGTAAAGGAAATGGACACTTTTTTGGATAAATACCATATACCAAAGTTAAGCCAGGAACAGGTGAACAATCTAAATAGACCTGTTAGTCGCGAAGAATTAGAAGCGGTTATCAAATACCTCCCTACCAAAAAAAGCCCAGGACCATATGGTTTCAATGCGGAATTCTACCAGAACTTCCAAGAAGAGCTAATACCTATACTCCTTAATGTATTTCACAATATAGAAACAGAAGAGGCATTGCCAAATTCTTTTTATGAAGCTACAGTTACTCTGATACCAAAACTGCACAAAGTCTCAACCATGAAAGAGAATTACAGTCCAATCTCACTCATGAACATCGATGCAAAAATCCTCAACAAAATACTGGCAAACGGAATCCAAGAACACATTAGAAAAATTATCCATTATGATCAAGTAGGCTTCATCCCAGAGATGCAGGGCTGGTTCAACATACAAAAATCTATCAATGTAATCCATCATATAAATAAACTGAAAGAAAAAAACCATATGATCATTTCATTAGATGCTGAAAAAGCATTTGACAAAATTCAACATCCCTTTATGATAAAAGTCTTGGAGAGATTAGGGATACAAGGGTCATACCTAAATATAATAAAAGCTATATACAGCAAGCCGACAGATAACATCAAATTTGTGTAATAGCCAGAACCTGGAAACAACCTAGATGCCCTTCAATGTAAGAATGGATGAAGAAAGTATGGAATACATACATATTAGAGTATTACTCAGCAGTAAAAAACAAGGACTTCTTGAATTTTGCATACAAATGGATGGAAATAGAAAACACTATCCTGAGTGAGGTAAGCCAGACCCAAAAAGAGGAACATGGGATGTACTCACTCATATTTGGTTTCTAACCATAAATAAAGGACATTGAGCTTATAATTCATGTTCCAAGAGAAGCTAAATAGAGGGTGAATCCAAAGACAAAAACATAGGCATCCTCCTGAGTATTAACCTTCATCAGGCGATGAAAGGAGACAATAACAGAGACCCACATTGGAGCACCGGACAGAAATCTCAAGGTCTAAATCAGGAGCAGAAGGAGACGAAGCACGAGCAAGGAACTCAGGACCGCGAGGGGTGCACCCACACACTGAGACAATGGGGATGTTCTATTGGGAACCCACTAAGGCCAGCTGGCCGGGGTCTGAAAAAGCATGGGATAAATTTGAACTAGCTGAACATAGCGGACAATGAGGAAGAATGGGAACTCAAGAACAGTCGCAGTGGGTTTTTGATCCTACTGCACGTACTGGCTTTGGGGGAGCCTAGGCAGTTTGGATGCTCACCTTACAAGACCTGAATGGAGGTGGGTGGTCCTTGGACTTCCCACAGGGCAGGGAACCCTGATTGCTCTTCGAGCAGATGAGGGAGGGAGATTTGATCGGGGGAGGGGGAGGGAAATGGGAGGCGGTGGCAGGGAGGAGGCAGAAATCCTTAATAAATAAATAAATTAAAGCTGGTGGATCAAGAAGTTGGGGTTCACAATACATGTATAATAATAATAATGATCTCAATAAGAATAATGAAATTGTTTTGCAGAATTTGCAATCAAAACATAGAACGTCTACAAGAAAATCTGAGCTGATGGCAGTGTGAGCTTTGCCACTTGCCCTCTAAACGTGAGCTTGGGAATGTCTGCTGTGGACTGACCATAGGCCAGGTGTCAAAGCAGGTTCATCACAAATGATCCGCATAGACTTAAATGTGGCACATGACATGCTTATTACTGAAGTTTCTAACTTCAGTTGTTTTGTTGAATCTTCCTTTTCCCAGTGGTTTTGCCTTTAATATCTTTAAATGAAAATACAAAGTACATTGTGCAGTCCAGTATGTGAGGTGACTGACAGCCACCATCCTGTCTCAGGTTACACACTTGCTGCTCACACTCTTTCACAGGCTGCTGCCTTTAAAGGAAGAGAAGATAGGTCCACGTCCATGTTAAATCACTTGCTGGCATGTCTAAATCTCATTCTCAGCACCACAAAAGCGAGACAGAAGAGAAAGCCTGTCTTTAGGGCTCGAGACGTGACGCCACAGTTATGAGCACTTGCTGATCTTCCCGAGGGTACAAGTTCTGTCCACAAAACTCACACCCAACACCTCACAACCATCTGTTTCTCTGGCACCAGGGAATGCAATGCCCTCTTTTGGCTTCTGCACTTATGTGCATAAACGCCATGGATATGTATAAAATCTTCTTTCTAACAGAAACAATCACTAACCTGGACCCTAGTTCTTACAAAAGAGACAAAAGCAAAATACGCTAAACTCAAGAACCACCACCATGTCGTGAAGAGTAAATGGTGAGACTAGAGCTATAGAAGTTGTTTCAGGGGTTCAATAATTATGCAGAGAACCCAAGTACACGACTTGTCCCCCAAAGGTGTATATTTGTGTTTCTGATAACCTGATGCTTCAGAAATATTCAGCAAAAGGAGAAAATGATGCCCATGAGTTGGATACAAAGAGAAATTTATTTAGTTCATACAGTTGATGTCCTAGAAGCTGGAAACCCCCTCGAGATTTTCTTCAAATAAATACAGAAGTGCCTTCCTGGAACCTGCCCTGGGTAAGAAATAAACTTCTTTTACTGCTCACAAAGTCTGAGCTCCTGAATGTCAAGATTAAATGGGTTGGAGATCTTTGCATTTCACCAAAGACAAACCTGAGGCTCAATAATCTGACATCAGGGCCAATGAGATGGCTCCGATGAGAAGGCACTAGCCACCAACCCTGACAACCTGAGATTCATCCCTAGGACTCAGATGGTGGAAAGAGAAAACTGACTCCCACAAATTGTCCCTTGACCTACAAATGCATGCATTGTTACATACACACTCACCCCAAAATTATTAAATATGGGGGAAGTTGACAATGGGGGCTGTGGAAATGGTTCAGTGGGAAGAGCACACCATAAAAACCAGAGTTTGAATCCCCAATATCTGCATAAATGACAACCAGGGTTAAAGTCCTCCAGTATCCCCACTTGCAGGAGGCCAAGACAAGGGATCCCTGGAGCAACCTGGACACCTAAACTAGTCAAGTCAGAGAGAACTGGGTTTGTGAGAGACCCTGCCTTAAAGTATAAAGTGAAGAGCAATCAAGAAGACATCCAGTACCAACCTCTGGCCTCTACATGCACACGTATATCCATGCATAGGGACCTGCACACATATGGGCCCTTATGCACATGTAAGTACAGGCATACACACTATAAACACACACACAAACATTTGATAGTCTTAAGTTGGCAATAGAGCCCTAAAGAATCACTGAACATTTTCTAGTATCATGAGAATACACAGTATGAGGGCCTGAAATCACACTATCATTTCCTATCAAGGAGCATTTAACAAAACTAAACCATTTTTGTCCATCAAGAATCAACAATTACCTCATAGTAATTCATCAGAGTTCCTAAAAATGGCAGAGGTTTGGGTCCAGGAATTCCCTGTTTCTTAAAAACATCATGGTTACGGGTCCCGTATCTATAGAGAGAAACAGAAAGTCTTGTGACCACATGCAGCAGAGAAGAGATAAACACGACCAAAGCCAAATCATGAAACATACCAACAACATGGCTGTCCCTTCAGTTCCCAGAGCTTAGGGGCAGGGTGAGGGGTCCAGTGTGCAAGGCAGCCCATGGTTTGTATACATTCCAACTGAGTTCTGGTGGCTCCAGGTGTAACCTGAAAGTCACTCAGGTCATACCAAGAGTAAATCTTATCAGAAAGCCCCTTCACCTCAGCAAGAGGGAGTTGAAAGTGTGTATGTGTGCCCAGCAGATCTGCATAACATAAACATGAACTTTAATAGTCAGTGTCACTGGGGCTTTAGTACAGTGGTAGAGTGCTTGACTAACACATATAGGCTCTGGTTTGAGACTTCTTTCTGCCATAAAGAGAAATGCAAAATGAACACAATTATTTCATCTCAGGCCTTCAAGATGACTGCACAGGTAAAGGCACTGGCTGCCGAAGTTGACAACCTTACTTTGACCCTCAGGATCCACATAATAGGAAAGAAAAGACTCCTCAAAGTTTTCTTGTAACACAGACACACAGACACACAGACACACACACACACACGTCTCATGTGCTGCCTCTATTCACAATAATTAAAAGCATGTGATTTCAAAGTATTTTTTACAAGAGTTAATTTTAACTTCTATTATGTTTTATAATTGTATTCTGGTGCTTGTGGAAGGCATTAGGTCCCCTGGGACTGTAGTTACAGATGATGTGAGCCATGTGGATAGCAGGATTCTAACCTGGGTCAAATAGAAGAGCAATCAGTGCCCCTAACCACTGAGCCATCTCTCCAGTCCCTGCTTTCCTTGTCACATTTGACCTTGCACTCAATACCAGAATACAGGTCTGAATACAGCCCCAACCCGAGGACACGGTGGAAGAGGAACTTTGGTGGTTACTCACCGGTATAGGAGCACCAGGCTGATTACCAGGATGACCCAGGTTTCCAGGGAGAGAATTGAAGTCAGGTCCATCGTTGCTTGATGTCAGCAATGTTACCCTCTGTGTTCTCCCTCCAGCTGTGTGCTACCCTTTGCAAGGCTTCTCTTCCACTAATGGTGCTGAAGTGTGCCCAGCCTGGGGTGTTTATATTCTGGGAAGATGCGGTCCAGGTCTGTGCATGGCCGGGACTTTGGTCTCCTGGATAGATCATGAAGTTCATCACAGCCTATGTTGATCTTCTGTGAGTTAACATTCTGTGTGTAGTCAATACACAGTGTTGTCATTTCAGGAAGATCAAAGATTATTTTTTTAATCAAAAATTCAAGCAAATTTATTGACATGAAATCCCCTTTCACCAAGGATGGCTTATGTCAAAAACACATGAAATAAAGTCAAAATTGTTCTATCCGTGTACAGATGTTTACAGAATGTCTTTCTCCTTCCCTGTAAGATACTTCATTATTTTTCAGAACTCAACTTAGAAAAAAAGATAGTCTCTTTTAATCTGTCCTCACCTGTGCCCCTAAGAAATAAAACCACTTCTCCTGAGGTATGTCTCCTTCACATGCATCTCCTTCCCTCCAGCCCAGCACCGAGGGTCTTCCCGTACAACACCTTTACTAGATTGTGAGAATCTTCTGAGTAGCAGTCACCCAATATGTAATAGAGTGGTCATTCAGACCTGTCAACTTAAGTTGGGAGAGGTGCTGGGTTGAGCAGGTTCCAATTATGTGTTAAAATGTCTTTGATTAGATTCTAGTAAATGTTAGGGGACATTTTTTTTGAGTGATGAGAATGTTCTATAACTCACTGACTGTGTAGCTTGTTTAACCACATAGAACCACATGTAAAGCATTGGAAATTACCCTGTGAATGGATAAATCATGCAGTGTATGAATATGCATATATTCACATTCTCATGAATTGCTTAAAGCTGATGTATTGCTTAAAATTTTTATTTTTATTTGAGACCACTGATGTTTGCTTGTTTGAGAAAAAGAAAATCCAGGAGTCGTGGTAAGAATCATTTGAGAGAGTGACAGCTCACCAGTCACAAAGCCCTGGCTCCATCCCCAGCACCCTGTAATTGGTGATGCACTTCTGTAATCCCAGACTCAGGGAGTAGAGGCAGGGGGATCACAAGTTCAAAGATGAAATTCAAAGCTACATAAGGAGTTTGATACTAGCCTGGGGGGCATGAGACCCTGTCTTGGGGAACAAAAACCACCAACAAAACCAAATTCTTTGACTCCATCAATATACCAAAATTCATTACCTGCTGCTCCATGCTAGTGGTTATTATGAGATGAGACAGACTTTACCACTTCCTGCTGAACTGTTTGTAATGATTGTTCTGTCTTTTTAAGAGACAAGCCAAGCCCACTCCCTTCCTGCTTGTAGCCTCAGAGCCCCACTTTCTCTTCTTCCTGTCCCCTCTCTTGGAAAGGCAGCCTCTCTCTCTCTCTCTCTCTTTCTCTCTCTCTCCTCCCGTTTTTCCTTCCCCTCCATAATCCACCTAATAAATGTCTAACTTTACTCTGTATGGTATGTTTATCTGTCTCTCTCGCCCAACTGCCACAACACATGGAGACCTGCCACGTGGTCTCTTGTGCCATCCCTGCTTGGGACTGGCCGCTTTTGGGACCCCAGCAGCTTTCAGGAAACCCATCTGCATGGTGTGCCTATCTGTCTGCCCCTTGCCGACCTGCCACTCACATGGCTAGCCAGCCGCTGGGGATGTCCAGGGGACCAGCAACATTTGTTTGTTGGCCTGCCGCTGGTCTCGACCCAGCAGCAAGCTGCCGGGACCCGCAGCAAATCCATAATACTGTTGACACCTAACAGGTCCTGGGTGAGAGAGAGGCATTGTATGCATTTGTGTGTTAACCCACTGGTGAGTGGTGAGTCCACAGGCTCTAATGGACAGTTCTAAACCCATGGTCACACAGATGGCACTAGTCAAAGCCTGTAGGACACAGAAGAAATCATGAATATGGGAAAGAGATTTGCAGGGAGAAAGTAAGATTGACCAGCATCCCTATCAACATCTATCTACCATTTTTGGCTCCCTTTGGACTTTAGAAGTTGATGCTTTGTCAGAGTAAATTACGGGGTATGTCACTAAAATCCTGGGTAGACCAGTTCTGACAGCTGGTGGTGACGGTGTACCCTGCCCTTGTGTCTTCTCACCCTAATCATCAGCTCCAATAATTTCCTCAATAATTTCAAATCTCTTAATCATAATCTCTCATAAAGCCTGAATCTCCTGCCCTGCAAATGTTTCTAGTGATTTCCCTAGGGTATCAATTTTATGGTCCTTATTCTGCACCTGTGATTCAAAGGTCTTAATGTTTCCTTTCAAAGATCACATCTCCTCCTTGAAATACTCCTAAATATCATGTAAATTGCCATTCTGGAGGTATAGTCTGTCGGTTACCTTATCAAAACTCTGTGATAACAACAGCCTGGACTCTCTCAGGTAAGTTCCTAGTACCCATAGATATGGAGTCAATTTTGCCTATCATGATATTAATCCTATCAATTAATGCCATATACTTCCATAATGATATAATATGAAGAAGAAAACTGAAACCTAATAACCAGTAAATTGAGGTGTCTCCATAGGCATGTAGGCCTCTTGTGATTTCTTCCATAGTGGCAGCAAAAACCATGGCAAAAGTCCCATTAGAAACAAAACCTGCCATTTTACCTGTTAACAAGCAGATGGCGCTGTTTCTTGTCCAGTTGGGAAATCAGGGCAGATTTTAAAACAGGATTTGTCGTGAAACTGTTGCATTGGTTCCTGTCCTGATCAATGGCACTGGGTTTTGATCCTACTGCACGTACTGGCTTTGTGGGAGCCTAGGCAGTTTGGATGCTCACCTTACTAGACCTGGATGGAGGTGGGTGGTCCTTGGACTTCCCACAGGGCAGGGAACCCTGATTGCTCTTTGGGCTGAGGAGGAAGGAGGACTTGATTGGGGAGGGGGAGGGAAATGGGAGGCGGTGGCAGGGAAGAGACAGAAATCTTTAATAAATGAATGAATTAACTAATTTTAAAAAAGGAAAAAGAAATAATACGCAGACAGTGGGCTGTGAGTAAAGGTGCTTGCTGCAAAGCCTACCAACTTCAGTTCAGTCCCTTAAACTCACAAAGTGGAAGGGAAGAACTGACTACAGTAATTTCTCTGACCTCCACATGCTAATAAATAAACAATAAAAAGAAAAAAGATACAAAGAAAAAAAACAAAAAAAAATCTGCCCTGATATTTATTTAAAAACTGGGGAAAAATGAGTCACTTGAGAGGTTAGATTTAGTAGACAGAGGGAGAAAACCCAGAATCCAGGCACAGGGCACAAAAACCCAGGGAGCTTCTAGTGGCTGATAAACAGCACAGCCTGCCCTGGGAACACACGGGAACACACGCTGCTGCTCCACACTGGGTTGTGACACAGCCTCTGCAAGAGCGGACTACTGCGCACCCAGCGTCCTAGGCTGGGACAGAAGGTCAAGCTGGAAATGTCACTGTGGCAGCGCTCCACACAGTTGCGGTGAGGATTTCAAACAGTGTATCTATTTGTGCAGAAACTTTACAGGGAGTTTTTGCCCCCAAGGGGTTAGCAGCAGTCAGCAAATGCTTATGCTTGCACTCTGACTTGCTCTGCCTAAGTGTGACGCTGCAAGGAAGGATTAAAAACAGCTCAGACATACTGTCCTTTTATGGATGCACACCTTCCTAGGCCTGGATGTAGTGGGGAGGGTCTTGGACTTCCCACAGGGCAGGGTTCCCTGCCATTTCTCAAGCAGTGAGGGAGAGGGAAGAGCAGTATGGGGGAGGGGGAGGGGATTAGGAGGAGGGGAGAAAGTGTAAATATTTGAATGGAAAAATAAAAATAAAAATCTCAGAAAAAATCAAACCAAAAAAAAAAAAGAAAGAAAAAATCAAACCAAGCAGGCAGAGAGAGTCCGGGCCCATGGATTCCAGGAGGTGTGGAGTTTAAATCCACGTTGGAAGGCAAATGATAGGGTATGTGGGGACTTGAAGCCAATCTGAGGAGAGTAAAGAATTGAGGCATGACTTTAAGTGTCCCTTGGCCATTTGAAATTCTTCTGTTGAGAATTCTCTGTTCAGTTCACTTCCCCCTTTTTAATTGGGTTAATTAGAATTTTAAAGTCCAATTTCTTAAGTTATTTATATATTTTGGAGATCAGGCTT
The DNA here is from genome assembly GCF_037038515.1 of Microtus pennsylvanicus. Lineage (NCBI taxonomy): Eukaryota > Metazoa > Chordata > Mammalia > Rodentia > Cricetidae > Microtus > Microtus pennsylvanicus. The sequence continues at coordinate 90,793,166 of NC_134579.1, forward strand.
TTGTCTGATGCAGGATTGGTGAAGATCTCCACCCATTCAGTAGGATGCCTTTATATCTTAATGACAATGTCCTTCGCTTTACAGAAGCTTCTTAGGGTCAGGAGGTCCCATTTATTCATTGTTGCCCTTATTGTCTGTGCTACTGGGGTTATATGTAGGAAGTGGTCTCCTGTGCCCATGTGGTGCAGTCTACTTCCCACTTCCTCTTCTATCAGGTTCAGTGTGGTCAGATTTATATTAAGGTCTTTAATCCATTTGGACTTGCATTTTGTACATGGTGATAGATATGGATCTATTTTCATTCTTCTACAGGTTGACATCCAGTTATACCAGCACCATTTGTTGAAGATGCTTGCTTTCTTCCATTGTATACTTTTAGCTCCTTTGTCAAAAATCAGGTGTTCATGGGTTTGTTGGTTAATAACCAGGTCTCTATATAATTCCACTGGTCGACTTCTCTGTTTTTATGACAAGCTGTTTTCATTACTGTAGATCTGTAATAGAGTTTGAAGTCAAGGATGGTAATGCCTCCGGAAGTTTCTTTATTGTATAGCATTGTTTTGGCTATCCTAGGTTTTTTTCGCTTTTTCCATATAAAGTTGATTATTGTTCTCTCAAGGTCTGTGAAGAATTTTGATGGGATTTTGATGGAAATTGCGTTGAATTTATAGATTGCCTTTGGTAGAATTGCTATTTTTAATATGTTGATCCTACCCATCCAAGAGCATAGAAGGTCCCTCCATTTTCTGGTATGCTCTTCAATCTTTCTTCAAAGACTAAAAGTTGTTGTCAAATAGATCTTTCACTTCCTTGTTTAGAGTTACCCCAAGATACTTAATGCTATTTGTGGCTATCGTGAAAGGTGAAGTTTTTCTGATTTCCCTCTCTGCATCTTTACCCTTTGTGTATAGGAGGGCAACTAATTTTTTTGAGTTGAACTTGTATCCTGCCACATCAGCTGTAGGAGTTCTTTGGTAGACTTTTGGGGATGAGTTATGTACACTTCGAGAAGTCATTGTTTTTTACCGCAGCGTAGTACTCTAATGTGTAGATACTCCATACTTTCTTCATCCATTCTTCCATTGAAGGGCATCTAGGTTGTTTCCAGGTTCTGGCTATTACAAATAATACTGCTATGAACATAGTTGAACAAATGTTTTTGTCATATGATAGGGCATCTCTTGGGTATATTCCCAAGAGTGGTATTGCTGGGTCCAGGGGTAGGTTGATCCCGAATTCCTGAGAAACCGAAACACTGATTTCCACGGTGGTTGCACAAGATTGCATTTTCACCAGCAATGGATGAGGGTGCCCCTTCCTCCACATTCATGTCATCTGTAAATAACAAAAGTTTGACTTCTTCCTTTCCAATTCGAGTCCCCTTGATCTCCTTATATTGTCTTATTGCTATTGCTAGAAATTAAAGCACTAATTGAAGCGATATGGAGAGAGTGGACAGCCTTGTCTTGTTCCTCATTTTAGTGGAATGGCTTTGAGTTTCTCTCCATTTAATTTGATGATAGCTGTTGGCTTGCTGTATATTGCTTTTAGTATATTTAGGTATGATCCTTGTATCCCTAACCTCTCCAAGATCTTTATCATAAGGTGGTGTAGAATTTTATCAAATGCTTTTTCAGCATCTAATGAAATGATCATATGGTTTTTTCTTTCAGTTTATTTATATTATGGATTACATTGATAGATTTTCATATGTTAAACCAGCCCTGCATCTCCGGGATGAAGCCTACTTGATCATAATGGATGATTTTTTTATGTGTTCTTGGATTAGATTTGCCAGTATTAAGAATTTTTGCATTCATGTTCATGAGTGGGATTGGACTGTAATTCTCTTTCATGGTTGAGTCTTTGTGTGGTTTTTGTATCAGGGTAACTGTAGCTTCATAAAAATAGTTTGGCAATGACTCTTTTGTTTCTATTATGTTAAACACATTAAGGAGTATAGGTATCAGCTCTTCTTGGAAGTCCTGGTAGAATTCTGCATTAAAACCATCTGGTCCTGTGAAGGGGCGTGATGGATCGGCAGTTAGAATTAACCAGACTAGCCTTAATATCAAATATTCAGCTTTAATAAAGGAAAAAAGAGGAACTTACAAAACCAGGTTTCCAGCGATTCAGGAGCAAAGGAAAACGAAGAGAAAAAACAAGTGCAATCGATGTCTTTATAGGCTATTTGGGACCCCCAGAGGGACACACATTATACAGCAAACGATTGGCTAAAGTCCCCCTCAGTTCTGGGCTTTTTGTGGTTGGAAGTTTTTTTTTTTTATTGAGAAAAGGAAAAAAAAACAAGTTTCCACCTCCTTCCAGCCTCCAATTTCCCTTCCCCTCCTCCCACCTTTCTCCCCCTCCCCCCACTCCTCTCCCCCTCCCTCTCCAGTCCAAAGAGCAGTCAGGGTTCCCTGCCCTGTGGTAAGACCCAGGTCCTCCCCCCTCTGTCCATATCTAGGAAGGTGAACATCCAAACTGGCTAGGCACCCACAAAGCCAGCACATTACGTAGGATCAAAACCCCGTGCCATTGTCCTAGGATTCTCATCAGCCCTCATTGTTCGCCATGTTCAGAGAGTCCAGTTTTATCCCATGCTTTTTCAGTCACAGTCCAACTGGCCTTGGTGAGCTCCCAATAGATCAGCCCCACTGTCTCAGTGGGTGGGTGCACCCCTCGAGGTCCCAACTTCTTTGCTCATGTTCTCCCTCCTTCTGCTCCTCATTGGGACCTTGGGAGCTCAGTCCAGTGCTCCAGTGTGGGTCTCTGTCTCTATCTCCATCCATCACCAGATGAAGGTTCTATGATGATATGCAAGATATTCGTCAGTATTGCTATAGGCTAGGGTCATTTCAGGTTCCCTATCCTCAGCTGCCCAAGGAACTAACTGGGGACCTCGGCTTGGGCTCCTGGGAGCCACTCTAGGTTCAAGTCTCTTGCCAGCCCTAAGGTGGCTCCCTTAACTAAGAATTGTGCTTCCGTGCCCTCCTATCCAACCTTCCTTTATCCCAATCCTCCTTTTTCCCCAAATTCCCCCCATCCTCCCCTTCTCCCTTTTCTCTCCCCATCTCCTCTTACCCCCATCCCACCCCACCCCCAAGATCCCAATTTTCTCCCCGGCAATTTTGTCTACTTCCCATAGCCAGGAGGATAACTATATGTTTTTCCTTTGGTTCACCTTCTGACTTATCTTCTTTAGGATCACCAATTGTAGACTCCGTGACCCTTATTTATGGCTAGAAACCAATTATGAGTGAGTACATCCCATATTCATCTTTTTGGATCTGGGTTACCTCACTCAGGATGGTGTTTTTTATTTCCAATCATTTGCATGCAAAATTCGAAAAGTCATTGTTTTTTTACCGCAGCGTAGTACTCTAATGTGTAGATATTCCATACTTTCTTCATCCATTCTTCCATTGAAGGGCATCTAGGTTGTTTCCAGGTTCTGGCTATTACAAATAATACTGCTATGAACATAGTTGAACAAATGCTCTTGTCATATGATAGGGCATCTCTTGGGTATATTCCCAGGAGTGGTATTGCTGGGTCCTGGGGTAGGTTGATCCCGAATTTCCTGAGAAACCGAAACACTGATTTCCATAGTGGTTGCACAAGATTGCATTCCCACCAGCAATGGATGAGGGTACCCCTTCCTCCACAGCCTCTCCAGCAAAGGCTATCATTGGAGTTTTTTATTTTAGCCATTCTGACAGGTGTAAGATGATATCCCAAAGTTGTTTTGATTTGCATTTCCCTGATCGCTAAGGAGGTTGAGCATGACCTTAAGTGTCTTTTGGCCATTTGAACTTCCTCTGCTGAGAATTCTCTGTTCAGATCAGTGCCCCATTTTTTTACTTGGATTAATTAGCATTTTAAAGTCTAGTTTCCTGAGTTCTCTATATATTGTGGAGATCAAACCTTTGTCAGTTGCGGGGTTGGTGAAGATCTTCTCCCAGTCAGTAGGTTGCCTTTTTGTCTTGGTGACAGTGTCCTTTGCTTTACAGAAGCTTCTCACTTTCAGTAGGTCCCATTTATTCAATGTTGCCCTTAATGTTTGTGCTGCTGGGGTTATACATAGGAAGCGATCGCCTGTGCCCATCTGTTGTAGGGTACTTCCCAGTTTCTCTTCTATCAGGTTCAATGTGTTCTGACTGATAGTGAGGTCTTTAATCCATTTGGACTTGAGTTTTGTGCATGGTGATAGATATAGGTCTATTTTCATTCTTCTACAGGTTGACATCCAGTTATGCCAGCACCATTTGTTGAAGATGCTTTCTTTCTACCATTGTATACTTTTGGCTCCTTATCAAAAATGAGGTGTTCATAGGTTTATGGGTTAAAATTTGGATCTTCTATATGATTCCATATATATTTATCATAAAGGGATGTTGAATTTTGTCAAATGCTTTTTCAGCATCTAATGAAATGATCATATGATTTCTTTCTTTCAGTTTATTTATATGATGGATTACATTGATAGATTTTCATATGTTGAACCAGCCCTGCATCCCTGGGATAAAGCCTACTTGATCATAATGGATAATTTTTCTAATGTGTTCTTGGATTCGGTTTCCCAGTATTTTGTTGAGGATTTTTGCATCGATGTTCATGAGTGAGATTGGTCTATAATTCTCTTTCTTGGTTGAGTCTTTCTGCGGTTTCGGTATCAGAGTAACTGTAGCTTCATAAAAGGAATTTGGCAATGCCTCTTTTGCTTCTATATTGTGAAATACATTAGGAGTATAGGTATTAGGTCTTCTTGGAAGTTCTGCTAGTATTCCGCATTGAAACCATCTAGTCCTGGGCTTTTTTTGGTAGGGAGGTTTTGATAACCACTTCTAATTCTTCGCGACTAACAGGTATATTTAGATTGTTCACCTGGTCCTGGTTTAACTTAAATATATGGTATTTATCTAAAAAAGTGTCTATTTCCTTCACTTTTCCAGTTTTGTGGCATATAGGCTTTTGTAGTAAGATCTAATGATTCTCTGAATTTTCTCTGTGTCTGTGGTTATGTCCCCCTTTTCATTTCTGATCTTATTAATTTGCAAATTCTCTCTCTGCTGTTTGATTGGTTTGGATAGGGGTTTGTCAATCTTGTTGATTTTCTCCAGGAACCAGCTTTTTGTTTCATTGATTCTTTGGATTGTTTTCTGTGTTTCTATTTTATTGATTTCAGCCCTCAGTTTGATTATATCCAGTCTCCTACTCCTCCTAGGTGAGTCTGCTTCTTTTTTTTCAAGAGCTTTCAGGTGGGCTGTTAAGTCTCCAATATGAGCTTACTCTGTTTTCTTTAAGTGGGCACTTAGTGCTATGAACTTTCCTCTTAGGACTGATTTCATAGTGTCCCATGAGTTTGAGTATGTAGTTTCTTTATTTTCATTGAATTCCAGGAAGACTTTAATTTCTTTCTTTATTTCTTCCTTAATCCAGGTATGGTTCAGTAGTTGACTGTTCAGTTTCCATGAATTTGTAGGCTTTCTGGGGGTAGCATTGTTGTTGAATCTAACTTTAATCCATGGTGATCTGATAAGACACAGGTGGTTACTAATATATTTTTGTAACTGTGGATGTTTGCTTTGTTACCAACTATGTGGTCGATTTTTGAGAAGGTTCCATGAGCTGTAGAGAAGAAGGTATATTCTTTCCTATTTGGGTGAAATGTTCTAGAGATGTCTGTTAAGCCGATTTGCTTCATTACCTCCATTAATTCTCTTATTTCTCTGTTAGGTTTCTGTCTGATTGACCTGTCCATTGGTGAGAGAGGAGTGTTGAAGTCTCCTACTATTAGTGTGTGCGGTTTGATGGCTGCCTTGAGATTTAGCAATGTTTCTTTTATGTACGTGGGTGCTTTTATATTAGGGGCATAGATGGTCAGGATTGAGACTTCATCCTGATGAACTGTTCCTATTATGAGTATAAAATGCCCCTCTTCACCTCTTCTGATTGATTTAAGTTTGAAGTCAACTTTGTTAGAGATTAGTATGGCCACACCTTCTTGTTTCTTAGGTCCATTTGCTTGATAAGCCTTTTCCCAACCCTTTACTCTGAGTAGGTGCCTGTCTTTGTGGTTGAGGTGTGTTTCTTGTAAACAGCAGAATGTTGGATCCTGTTTTCTTATCCAATCTCTTAGCCTGTGGGTTTTTATAGGTGAGTTGAGCCCATTGAGATTAAGTGATATTAATGACCAGTGGTTGTTAACTCTGGTCACTTTTTTAGTCGTAGAGTTTGTGTATTTCCCTTCTTTGATTTGTGTTGGTGAAGGGTCTCTAGATGTCTGAGTTATTGTGGTCATTGTTGGACTCCTTGGTTAGTGATTTTCCTTCTATTACTTTCTGTAAGGCTGGATTTTTGGCTGCGTATTGTTTAAATTTGTTTTTATCCTGGAAATTTTTATTTTCTCCATTTATAGTGAACGAAAGCTTGGCTGGGTATAGTAGTCTGGGCTTGCATCCATGGTCTCTCAGTTTCTGCAGTACATCTATCCAGGACCTTCTGGCTTTCATGGTTTCCATGGAGAAGTCAGGTGTAAGTCTGATAGGTTTACCTTTATAGGTAACTTGGCCTTTTTCCTTTGCAACTCTTAATATTCTTTCCTTATTCTGTATGCTTTGTGTTTTGATAATTATATGGCGAGGGGAGGTTTTATTTTTGATCCAACCTATTCGGTGTTCTGTATGCTTCTTGAACCTTTTAGGTATATCTTTCTTTAGGTTGGGAAAGTTTTCTTCTATAATTTTATTTAATGTATTTTCTGGACCATTGAGCTGCACTTCTTCTCCTTCTTCTACTCCTATTATTCTTAGGTTTGGTCTTTTTATTGTGTTCCATATTTCCTGAATGTTTTGTGATGAGAGTTTGTTGGTCTTGCTGTTTTCTTTGATCATAGTGTTTATTTTCTCTATGGTATCTTCAGAATCTGAGAGTCTTTCTTTTATCTCTTGTATTCTGTTGGTTATGCTTGTTTCTGTAGACTCTGTTTGTTTACTTAAATTTTCCATGTCCAGCCGGCCTTCTGTTTGTGTTTTCTTCTTTGCCTCCAATTCAGTTTTCAAGCCTTGAACTGATTCCATTATCTGTTTGGTTGTTTTTCCTTGGTTTTCTAGGGTATCATTCACTGATTTATTCAATTCTTCAAACTTTCTGTTATATTTCTCATCCATTTCTATAAGGGCGTTTTTTACATGCTGTTTAAGGGCGTCAATCACTTTCATGAAGTCAATCTTTTCTACTTCTTCTTGATTAAGGTGTTTATGTCCTCCCGTTGTGAGGTCGCTAGTTTCTGTTGGCTTCATGTTGCTTTTCAGCTTGTTGGGCAAATTCTTGCCTTGGCATCTGCCCATCTCTTCTTCCAAATGCTCCCTTATGGATCTTCTTTTACCGCATCAGGTCTCCTTGCTCTACCCAACGCTGGCTCTCCCCAATGTTGGCTGTCCCCAACGCTGGCTCTCCTGGTGCCGAGAGATCAGGCCTCCGTGCTGGTTGGGCAACTCGCAAACAAAGCGCCTACCCTGCTTGGTGCAGGCAGGCCATAGAAACAAAGGAACTCTCGCCTGCTTGGGTGCCCCGAGGATTCGGACCCAGTGCCCAGACAGGCTGGCCTGGGTGATCGGTTGGAGGTTTTTTTATGACAGCTTCTATTTCCTCGCGACTTATAGGTCTATTTAGATTGCTCACCTGGTCTTGATTTAACTTTGGTATATGGTATTTATCTAAAAAATGTCCATTTCTCTTACATTTTCCAACTTTGTGGCATACAGGCTTTTGTAGTAAGACCTAATGATTCTCTGAATTTCCTCAGTGTCTGTTGTTATGTCCCGCTTTTCATTTCTGATCTTGTGAGTTTGGATGTTCTCTCTCTGCCTTTTGATTAGTTTGGATAGGGGCTTGTCAATCTTGTTGATTTTCTCAAAGAACCAGCTCTTTGTTTCATTGATTCTTTGGATTGTGTTCTGTGTTTCTATCTTATTGATTTCAGCCCTCAGTTTGATTATTTACAGTCTTCTACTCCTCCTGGGTGAGTCTGCTTATTTTTTTCTAGAGATTTCAGCTGTGCTGTTAAGTCTCTAGTGTGAGATTTCTTTGTTTTTGTTTTTGTTTTTTTTTTTTTTTGATGTGGACACTTAGTTCTATGAACTTTCTGCTTAGCACTGCTTTCATAGTGTCCCATAAATTTGGGTATGTTGTGTCTTTATTTTCATTGAATTCAAGGCAGAATTTAATTTCTTTCTTTATTTTTTCCTTGACCCAGGGGTGGTTCAGTAGATGACTGTTCACTTTCCATGAGTTTGTACTCTTTCTGGGGGTAGAATTGTTGTTAAATTCTAACTTTATTCCATGCTGATACAATAACACACAGGTGGTTACTACAATTTTTTGTATCTGTGGATATTTGTGTTGTTACCGAGTATATGATCAATTTTCAAGAAGGTTCCATGAGATGCTGAGAAGAAAGTATATTCTTTTCTATTTGGGTGGAATGTTTTATAGATGTCTGTTAAGTCCATGTGATTCATTACCTCTGTTAGTTCTCTTATTTCTCTGTTAAGTTTCTGTGTGGTTGATCTGTCCATTGGTGAGAGAGGAGTGCTGAAGTCTCCTACTATTAGTGTGTGGGGTTTGATGTGTGCCTTGGGTTCTAGCAATGTTTCTTTTTCATATGTGTGTGCTTTTATATTATTGGCATAGATATTCAGGATTGAGACTTCATCCTGATGAATTGTTCCTGTTATGAGTATAAAGTGTCCTTCTCCATCTCTTATGATTGATTTTATTTTGAAGTCAATTTTGTTATATATTACTATAGCCAAACCCGCTTGTTTCTTAGGTCCATTTGATTGAAAAAACTTTTCCCAACCCTTTACTCTGAGGTAATGTCTGTCTTTGTGGCTGAGGTGTGTTTATTGTAAAAAGCAGAATGTTGGATAAAAATAGGGAACGCTTCACGAATTTGTATGCCATCCTTGCCCAGGGGCCATGCTAATCTTCTCTGTATCGTTACAGTTTTAGGATATGTGCTGCCAAAGCGAGCACTGTATTTTCCTTTTATAATAATTCAGAGACCTCTGCCAAATGAGTTTCTAACTCTTTACTCAGTTTATGTGGTAAAAAAAATTTATTCGAAGATAATGTGTTTTTTCTGCATTAATATTCCATAAATAATATGCCTAGTGAGTAAAATAATCAGAATGTAATAAAACTCTGGATTCAAATATTCCAGATGTACATCTTGTAATTTTTTTCCACCAATTTCTCTCGGCTTTGGCTGATAATTCTCTTGGAATATTTAAGTCCTGGTTCCCATCTAAGGTTTTTTTTATTTTATTTTTTTTTATTGAGAAAAGGAAAAAAAAGTTTCCCCCTCCTCCCACCGTCCCATTTCCCTCCCCCTCCTCCCACCCTTCTCCCCCTCCCCCACTCCTCTCCCCCTCCCTCTCCAGTCCAAAGAGCAGTCAGGGTTCCCTGCCCTGTGGTAAGATCCAGGTCCTCCCCGCTCTGTCCATATCTAGGAAGGTGAACATCCAAACCGGCTGGGCTCCCACAAAGCCAGCACATTACGTAGGATCAAAACCCCGTGCCATTGTCCTAGGATTCTCATCAGCCCTCATTGTTCGCCATGTTCAGAGAGTCCAGTTTTATCCCATGCTTTTTCAGTCAGTCCAGCTGGCCTTGGTGAACTCCCAAGATCAGCCCCACTGTGTCAATGGGTGGGTGCACCCCTCATGGTCCTGACTTCCTTGCTCATGTTCTACCTCCTTCTGCTCCTCATTGGAATCTTGGGAGCTCAGTCCAGTGCTCCAGTGTGGGTCTCTGTCTCTATCTCCATCCATCACCAGATGAAGGTTCTATGGTGATATGCAAGATATTCGTCAGTATTGCTATAGGATAGGGTCGTTTCAGGTTCCTTATCCTTATCTGCCCAAGGAACTAACTGGGGACCTCGGCTTGGTCTCCTGGGAGCCACTCTAGGTTCAAGTCTCTTGCCAGCCCTAAGGTGGCTCCCTTAACTAAGAATTGTAAATTACTCAGCTCATCATTTTCACCCCAATAGTAAGCCAGATATTAAATAGTAAATTTCTACTAGCAATCTTCAAAAGTCATTAAGAGTCTGCAATTGTTCTCTCCTTGTTTGCACCTTTGAGGGTCTGATTTTTTGTCAACATTTTCTATATCCTACATAATTAATAGAATCTCCTTTTCATATCTTTTAAGGAGTAATTTGTAATCTCAAACAAGGCAAAATATTCTTTACATCTATAAACAATCTTTCTAAAGTATCTATATTTGAATCAGTTAGTAATATGTCATCCATATAATGGGAAACTATAGATTGAGGGAATAGCTTTTGCATCATTTCCAAAGGCTGCAGTACAACATATTGGCACAGGGTGTGGCTATTTAACCTTCTCTGTTGGAGAATCTTCCATTGGTATCTCATAGCAAGCTGAAAACTATTATAAGGAGGTACCATGAATGCAAATTTTTCTCTGTCTTTTTCTCATAAAGGTATAGTAAAAAATAATCTTTTAAATCAATAGCTATATGAGTCCATCCTTTCCAAAAAAGGCTCAATCATACTACAAAAGCATTTGTTTAACTATGTTCATAGCAGCATTATTTGTAATAGCCAGAACCTCAAAACAACCTAGATGCCCCTCAATGAAAGAATGGATAAAGAAAGTATAGAATATATACACATTAGAGTACTACTCTAATGCATAATTTTGTTATATTAAAAAAGTGTGGAGGTGGTGATGTGGATCAAGGGTAAAGACTAGTGCTTCCACACTTAGGGACTTGATTTGTTCCTGGGAATCACATGGTGAAAGTCAAGAAATAACTCCTCAACATTGACTTCTGACCTCCACATGCACCATGGCATGACTCTCCAATAAACAAGTAAATGTAGTTTTAAGAAAATATAACAAGTGATTGGAGTTTTCTGACTTTCTATGGTGGATAATTTCTGTTTGCTAATTAGCAAGAGAGCCCTTGTCTCTGTTAATGGTCTAGAGCTTTAACTCATGAAGCCAATTCATCCTGGGCAAATGACCTTCTGGATACACTCATTTCCCCTGCCCCTGGCTGCCTTGGTATTAGTTGAGTTCAAGCAGAATAAGGAGGTAGAGCAAATGTTTATTTTCTTCAGTGATTTTCGAACTTTGCCTCCTGATTACTCTGGCATGACACAATGGACTTGTGAAATAAAGACAAGCTTTGACTGAAAGGTCAACTGAGAGACTTTCTGTTAAAATGATGGGTCAGTTTTGAAAAGTTTCTGGGTGGAAGAGATCCAGAGAAACAAGCTGGATGTGTTAATGGTAAAAGTGTCAAATATGCATTTGAGTCCAACTTTTTTTTAAAGAATTAGTTATTTAATGTGTCTTGTGATTTGCCAGCATGTATATCTGTATGAGGGTGTCAGATCCCCTGGAACTGGGATAAAAGACAGTTGTGAGCTGCCATGAGGGTTCTGGGAATTGAATCTGGGGCCTTTGGAAGAGCAGCCAATGCTCTTAAATGTTGAGCCATCTCTCCAGACCCTCAACAAATATTTTACAATAAGTCCAATTAAAATAGATTATAAATTTGTTATTACAACATCCAAGTAAAGTTCCTTTTTGCAAAGACCCATGTTTCACCACCCACCCAAAAGGCACAGAACCAGAATGATTCCATAGTATCACCTTGGTTGCAGTAGGGCTCAGAAGGAATAGAGGGGGCACACAATAACATGGAGACAGGATAATCTTATAACAACAGCTTTAAATTATAAAAACTTGCTTTAATCAAGGCTTGTAACATGGAAGATATTTATCAGATAAAATGGAGGGTTTCCATAATACTGAAATATAAACCTATAAGTCACCATAAATGCAACACCCAATAGTAAAAACCACAACAGCAAATTCCCACTGTTCTGTAACTGCCATGATCTGGTTTCACATGCTTTTGAGAGCTGGTTAATATGGCCTGCTAGATACAGAGAACACTGGGGCTTTGAAGTCACATTCATCTGACAGGGTTGTGGCATTGGTGGCTCAACTCAAGAAGCAAAGCGGGCTCAGCACTTCAAACAGTATATTGAACAAGCATCCTTTAAATATCAAAGTGAGAAATAAGAAAGCAACATAATCACACCATCAGAAAGATGGTAGGAAGCAAGGACAGCTGTGTCCTTGCTAGCTTCATTTTTTTCGCTTCTTGGGTAGTGGCCACCAGAACAGTAAGATGTGAGGTTCTGGTTCATGGATCATGTAATGGACCCATCCCTGACTCTGCTGAACACCAAGATTTCTCCATTCAGATTCAGACATCCAATGGGTTTTAGGGACCAGCTTGACTATGCCCCTGGGCAACATAACATGCCGGTACTCGAATGCCTCCTCTTATTTGTCTGAATAGTAAATTTGTTTGTGCAACATGACTGTTCTGCTTAGGGATGCTCAGCCCCTTTCTGCTGGCATCCAGACAACCTCCAGCAGCTCCAAGTCAGACTTTTTGACATTGTTTGACAACATAGTCATCTAAAAAATCCATGCCTTCAAACCAAAAATTGAGTTACAAGAAATCGTATTTTTCCCCAAACCCCAAACTTCAAAGTTTTGAAAAAGTTTATGATTGGGGGACTGAATTCAGAGTTACTCTGACTGTGTGTGGCTTGTGGTCTATGAGCTAGCACACCTGAAAGTGATCATCCCTAAACTGATGTACACAGGAGCAACAATAAGTTGACTTAGCAGGAAGAAGTCATGAAGTCATGAAGGTGAGAGGGTGAGGGGTAATGGGAAGAGTTTTAGTATAATTGCTTTGAGTTCTTTGCATTTAGTTTAATGTTAGCTGTAGTAAGAGCTGCGGGCTGCATTCCTGCCACCCAGCTCCCAGATGCCTGGCTAGCTTATGCTCTGAAATAACAGCACACAAACTGTAATCTTTTAAACACTGCCTGGCCCATTTCTATTAATGTGTGTAGCACCGAGGTGCGCTTACCGGGAAGATTCTAGCCTCTGTCCATCCTGCGTCGGAGCTTCATCTCGTCTGCCCCAGAGAGGAGAGCTATCGAGTCTGAGCTCACTTCCTCTTGCTCCCAGCATTCTGTTCTGCCTTCTCCACCCACCTAAGGGATGGCCTATCAAAATGGGCCGAGGCAGTTTCTTTATTAGCCAATGACTTTCCTCCATCAGTTAGCTTGCTGTATATTACTTTTATTTTGTTTGAATATGGTCCTTATATCTTCAAGACCTTTATCAGAAAGGGGTGTAGGATTTTGGCAAAGGCTTTTCAGCATCTAGTGACATGATCACAAGTTCTTTTTCTTTCAGCCTATTTACATGGTGGATTATATTGACAGATATTCACATGTTGAACCATCCCTGCATCTGAGATGAGGCCAACTTAATTATGGTAGGTGGTTTTTAATGTGTCCTTGGATTTGGTTTGCCAATATTATATTGAGTATTTTTGCATCAATGTTCACGAGGGTGATGGTCTGTAATTTTCTTTCCTAGTTAAGGCTTTATGTGGTTTTGGTATCAGGGTAACTGTAGCTTCATATAAAGAGTTTGACAATGTTCCTTTTGTTTTTATTGTGTTGAACACATTGAGGAGTATAAGTATTAGCTCTTCTTGGACGTTCTGGTAGAATTCTACACTGCAATCATCTAGCCCTGGGTATTTTGTTTGTTTGTTTGTTTTTTGGTTGGGAGAACTTTGATGATTGCTTCTATTACCTTAGAGGTTATAGGTCTATTTCAGTTGTTTATCTGGTTTTGATTTAGTTGTGGTATGTAGTAACTCACCAGGAAATTGTCCGTTTCTTTCAGATTATTCAATTTTGTAGAATATCGGTTTTTAAAATATGACCTAATGATTCTTTGCATTTCCTCAGTGTCTGTTGTTATTTCTTTATTTTTTATTTTGTTCATTTGGATATTCTCTCTCTGCCTTCTGGTTAGTTTGTATAAGGGCTTGCCTATCTTGTTGATTTTCTCAAAGAACCAACTCTTTGCTTCATTGATTCTTTGTATTGCTTTCTTTGTTTCTATTTTATTTATTTCAGTCCTCAATTTGATAATTTCCTGTCATCTACTCTGCTTGCATGAATATGCTTCTTTTTGTTTTTTAAACCCTTCGGTGTGCTGTTAAGTCACTAATGTGAGCTTTCTCCATTTTTTTTATGTAGGCACTTAATGCTGTGAACTTTCCTCTTAACATTGCTTTCATGGTATCCCAGAGATTTGGGTATGTTGTGCACTCTTTCCTGTTGAAATTTAGGAAGTTTTTAATTTCTTTCCTAATTTCTTCCTTGACACCAGGGTGATTCAGTTGAGCATTGTTTATTTTCCATGAGTCTGTAGGCTTTCTGCAATTAGTGTTGTTGACTCTGATGAGATACAGGGGTTTTTTCCAATTTTTTTGTATCTGTTGATGTTTGCTTTATGACCATGTGTGTGGTCAGTTTTAAGGAAGGTTCCATAAGGTGCTGAGAAGAAAGTATATTCTTTTGTGTTTGAATGAAATGTTCCATAGATGTCTATTAAATCTGTTTCAGTCAAAATATTTATTCTCTTATTTCTCTGTAAAGTTGGTATCTGACAGACATGTCCATTGATGAGAGTGGGGTGTTGAAGTCTCCTACTATGAGTGTGTGGGATTTGATTTAGGCTTTAGTAATGCTTCTTTTACATATCTGGGTGCTTTTGTATTTAGGGCATAGATGTTTAGAATTGGATATTCATCTTGGTGAATTTTTGCTGTGATGAGCATAAAGTGTTCTTCTCTATCATTTTGACTGATTTTAGTTTAAAGTCTATTTCATGAGATACTAGCATAGCTACACCAACTTGTTTCTTAGGTCCATTTGACTGGAAAATCTTTTCCCAACTCTTTACTCTGAGGTAATGTCTGCCTTAGAGTTTGAGGTGTGTTTCTTGTATGCAGCAGAAAGATGGATCCTGTTTAAAAATAAAATAGTGGAGTAGAGCGACGGCTCTTCTGTTAAAGGCTAGGCTCAAAATAAAATATTTATTTTTACTTTATGTCCATTGATGTTTTGGCTGCATGTGTATGTTTGTGTGAGAGGGTCAGAAGCCCAGGAACTGGAGTTACAGACCAGTGTGAACTGCCATGTGGGCGCTAGGAATAAAACCCGGATCCTCTGAAAGAGCTACCAGTATTCTTAACTGCTGAGCCATCTCTCCAACCCAACATTTTATTTTTGAACATCTATTTTTAGTACTTTTATTTTGTATATGTGCGTGTGTGTGTGTGTGTGTGTGTTTGTGTGTGTGTGTGTGTGTGTCCACATGAGTGCTGATGATTATGGGGCCCAAAGGTATTGGATCCCGTTGGAGTTGGAGTTACAGTTGGTTGAGTGTTATCCAGTGTGGGTGATAGGAACCAAACTCAGGTCCTCTGCAAGAACAATGTATGCTCTTAATTGTGGTCCATCTCTCCATTCCCTTTCAGTATTTTAAATATGAAAAAAATCATAAAAATGGTAAGCAACTCCCATATATACACATCTAGACTTAAAAATTCCATTTGTTACTTCTAATTATGATGTCTTTGGGAAATGTTGTAAAGTGTTTTGTATTGTGCAGGACATTCAAATGAAGAGAGTCACTTAAGAGATTAATTTTTAAGTTCTTTGGCAGCAGGGAGGACAGTTTCTGTGAACTGAACCTTGGCTCTCTGTTCAGTAGCATATTTACCATTATACACAAAGGTTGTATTTGGAGTACAACAAGTTCTCATACCAAAGCCCCTTTGATCTATTTAAAATATTCTCTGTAAGAAAACATCACATCCCTACCCAGTCCTTATTGTGTACTGTTTGCAGTTCCCAATAAATCCAGGCCCCAATATGCCAGGATAGTCTTGTGACTAAAGTAATGTCAACAACTCTAGAAAACATAAAAAATTCACCTTTCTCTATTATAATTTTTTAAGGTCTAGACACCTTGAACAAACAACTGAAACATTTGGTCATTACCCTACATACAGTGAGAAACAACTTTTCATTCTCGTGCTTATCTAATGCTTTCCCTAGATACAATGACTACCAGATTTCCAATACATCTCCCCCTTTTCTTTGAGCTTTTTAACTATGTTGAAGATTATGCAGTCACACAGTAAAGATAGACTTTTCTCTATCATGTTTTCTCACAATCTTATGTAGATAAATCAGAGTGCATTTTCTACTAGTCATCTTTTTTATTATTTTTTTATTTTTATTGAGAGCTACATTTTTCTCTGTTCCCCTCCTTGCCTCTCCCATCCCTTTAAACCCTCCCCCAAGGTCCTCATACACCAAATTGACTCAGGAGATCTTGTCATTTCCTACTTCCCATATAGGTTAGATCTATGTATTAATTCTCTGGCATAGTGATTTGTGGGCTGGTTTTATTTGCTTTATGTTGAAAAACCACTTATGAGTGAGTATGTGTGATAATTGTCTTTCTGTGTCTGAGTTACCTCACTCAAAATGATGATTTCTAGCTCCATCCATTTGCCTGCAAAATTCAAGATGTTGTTGTTGTTGTTTTCTGACATTGTATAAATGTACCACATTTTCCTTATCCATTCTTTGGTCAAGGGGCATTTCGGGTGTTTCCAGGTTCTGGCTATGACAAAGAATGCTCTTGTGAACATAGTTGAACACATGTCCTTGTGGCACGGTTGAGCATCCTTTGGATATATGCCCAAAAGTGGTATTACTGGGCCTTGAGGAAAGATTAAAGGCTTATACCGCCTTGTCTGACCTGGTGGCTCTCTTGGTGCTGGCCTTGTTCACATGTCATCTTACTGTATATCCCCACAGATGAGTCCAAGCGCAGGGCAAGTGAAGACTCAATTTGGACAAACAGAAGAGGCTCAGGTTCTAGAGAGAACTGCAAGATAAGACTATAGTGCCGGAACTTGATATAGGCTGGGAAGAACCCCTGGAAAAGTCACTGTGGGCAGCAGACACCATAACCACTTGTTTCCTTGGGCTTCCTGTACAGTTGAATGCAAAGTGGATGTAATTTAGGTGAGGTGACTATAGGCTATAATGCCAGAATATGAGAGGCTGAGGAAGAGGACCACAAGTTTGAGAGCAGCCTTGACTACAGAGTGAGTCTTATGCTATTCTGGGTTATCATTCTGGCTTCCTTTCCATTATTGTAATAAAGCAATCTGAACAAAAGCAACTTTGGGAAGAAACAACTTTTATTTATGCTTATAGGCTACTGACCATCACTGAAGAAATTCAGGGCAGGAACTCAAGCAGGAACTTCAGGAGAAGCCATAGAGGAATGTTGCTTGCTGGAGGGCTCAGACTCAAACTTAGTTTTCTCATACAGCACAGGATCATCTGTCTGGGGAATGATGCTCCCAAAACTGGTTGAACTCTATTACATTAATTAAAATGACAATCTCCCAAGACGTACCCATAGGCCAGTGTGACCTGGACAATGTCTTTACTGAGAGTGCTTCCTCATTTGACTCTGGGCTGTGCCAAATTGAAACTTATAAAGCTGTGGTAGCTTCAGAGTAATTGGCCCCCATAATCTCAAAAGAAGGGTATCAGAAGATGTAGCCTTGTTGGAGTAGGTGGGATTTTGTTGGAGGAAGTCTGTCACTGTAGAGGTGGGATTTGAAGTCTCAAATATGCTCAAGCCACACTTACTAAGACAGATACTTTCTTGGTGTCTACAAATCGAAACGGAGAAATCTTAGCTCCGTTTCCAGCACTATGACTGCCTGAACACCACCATGTGGCACCATGACGATAAGGGACTAAATCTCTGAAAATGGAAGCCACCACACTTACATGATTTTCCTTTCTAAGAGTTGCCATGCTCGTGATGTCTCTGCACAGCAATAGAAACCCCAATTTAGACAGCAATGTTGTTGCATAATTATGTTGTATTTAAGAAGTGTGTAGGTGGTGATGTGGCTCAGTGGTAAAGACAATTGCTTCCAAACATAGAGACTTGATCTGTCCCTGGGGATCACATGCTCCTCAACATTGACTCCTGACCTCCATATCCACCATGGCATGACTCTCCAATAAGCAAGAAAATGTAGTTTAAAGAAAATATAACAAGTGATTGGAGTTTTCTGACTTTCTATGGTGGATTATTTCTATGTGCTAATTACCAAGAGAGCCCTTGTCCTAGTTAATAGTCTAGAGCTTTAACTTAAGAACTCAATTCATCCTGGACAAATGACCTTTTGGATACACTCATTTCCCCTGTCCCTTGCTGCCTTGATATTAGTTGAGTTCAAGCAGATTAGGGAGGTAGAACAAATGTTTATTTAAGTTATTGGTTTTTAAACTTTGCCTCCTGGAAACTCTGGCATGACACGTTGGACTTGCGAAATGAGCCAAACTTTGACAGAAAAAAGCCAACTGAGAGAGTTTCTGTTAAAATGATGGTTTGGTTTTGAAAGTTGCCGGTGGGAGAGGTCCAGAGAAAAAAGCTGGATATTCTAATGGTAAAAGTCTCAAATACTGCATTTGAGTTCAGCTTTTTGGCATTGTGTGACAACATTGTCATCTACAAAAGTCATGCCTTCAAACCAAAAATTGAGTTACAAGAAATTGTATTATTTCTCAAACCTCAAACTTACAATGCCTCGAATAAGTTCATGAATTTGGGGGCTGAATTCAGTGTTACTCTTGGCTGCGTGTGGCTTGTGGGTTGTGAGTCGACACTCCTGACAGTGATCATCCCTAAACTGATGTACACATGAGCAACACTAAGTGAACTTAGTGTGATTAAGTCATGAAGTTGAGAGGGGATGGGTAATTGGAGGACTTGGAGGGAGGAGAGAGTAAGATAAAATTGATCTCAATTCAATACTCGTGTATAAAATTCACAAGAAAGTAGAAAAAGAATGTTTTCTTTATATTTTTAAAGGATACTTTGTTAGGTTGATGAGATATAACAGTTTAATTGTAAACACACATAGTTGTTCACTATTAGATTTATTTACAGAACTGCTGGGAAGACATAACTTTTTATTATTTAATAAATCATTCTTAGTGTTTGAATGTGAGAGAGACACAGTGTGTGTGACTGTGTGTATTGAGTGAGCATATGTTCTGTGCACTGGGTGTGCCTGCATGCATGAGAATGTAGGCATGACTATGAGTGTGTGAGAATGTGTGTGTTTCTGTGTGTGTGTGTGTGTGTGTGTGTATGAGTCAAAGTACCAGGAAGTCTACCATAAGATGGTGTCTCCTAGAAATGGTAGTTAGTAACACCCGTGAAATAAAAAAATATAGTTATCTTAACAAGATCTGAACACTGGCATCACTAATAGACATGCTAATACAAAGAGGGGAATCTCACAAGACCTCACCCCTAGATGATGACCTATAGGCAATTAATAACTGCTGAGAGAGGGAGAATTAGTCTTCCCTAGGGATGGGTCTCTTAATTGATTGTAGGGTACAGAGTGGTCAGCCCTGAAACCATGCAAACAAGCCACATTAAATGGACTCAGCATGTTGTTTTTATATATTTATGCTTATATATGTATAATCACAATAATTACAAAGAGATCATAATATTGACATGGAGTGAAGGAATGGGAGGAAAGAGAGTAAGGGTGATGATGCATTTTTTTTTCTTCAAAATTGCTAATAAAAAAGATGGAGACTGTGAGCTTTGCAGCCACATGATCTCTTGGATCCTTGTTGTATTAGAGATTAATTACCTAACCTGAGATGAATATTGATCATTTGGACATAGTTTGCTCACTTGTCATAGAGCAATACTCACGGGTTTGATAAATGGATGCTATCAATTAATGTGGGCAAAGTACATAGAACAGTAAACTTTAGATATCATTGTCTGATGTAAGCTTTCTTGGCATAGGGTGCATATGTGTGCATGCACTTGTGGTTGAGTGATCTTCCACACTCTTCACCCCAGTTGATAAAATAATGTAATCTTTAGACCACAAAGCCACAATGGTTGGTGAATTCTGTAAAATCCTTCCTTCTTAGTGCTCCATCCTACAATCAGGAGCTCTTGGAGCCTGATTGAGTTGGAACACCTGGGAGATCCTGAGTGATAAATAGGACCAGAGTAATGAAAAAGAACTGGGTGTCAGTAACTTCTCCAGGAAGTATGAAGCCTTAGGCCCATTTCCAGCCATCTGCCCTTCTCATCACAGGACATGACCAGAGCACTTGGAATCCATGCCAACAGTCATCACATGGTCAGTGTGTTAGACAGGTATATAACCCATGTACATGGTTTTTCTGTACAGGGAAAATAACAGAGTACATGGTTTTGACGTTATTTTAATTTTTTATATTATTTGTTCTTTCTTCGTGTTTCTGACTGTTATGGCATGCAGGACGGGGAGGTCAGAAGACATCCTGCAGGAGTTGATTCTCTATTCCCACAGGGACAACCTCAGGTCATCAGAATTTGGCAGCAAGCACCTTTACCAGCTAAGCCGTCTCACCCACCCAAAGTTTTACCAATGCTGCCTCAACTTAGTGGATTTGGAATTTTTTCCCCTGCTAAAGGGGATTGAATCTAGGACATCATGCATGCTACTCATATGCTCTACTGAGCTACATCCCCAGCAGCATTTGTTTGTTTACATCCACAGAATGAAATTATATAGAGAACATGTAGATAAAATAGTGCATGCTAAAATATACATGTAAATATATTTAAAAATACTGTATATACTGCATATAATACTGTATATTTAAAAATCTGGAGTCTCTCTCTACTGATTTCCTTATTAAAGGACCATGTACTTTTTTTTCAGCAGGGCTGGGTTCATGGAGATCATTTGAAGAGGCAGAGGAGGGATCATATGAACAAAGGGGTCAGGAGCATGATGGGGAAAACCACAGATACAGCTGAATTAAGCTAGTGGGAGCTCTCAGACTATAGACTGACTGGGGGACCTGCACAGGACTGAACTAGGTACTCTGAATGTGGGTCACAGTTATGTGACTTGATATGTTAAGGGGGAGCTAGCAGTGGCACCAGGACCTATGCCAGGTGCATGAACTGGCTTTTTGGAGCCCATTCCCTTGGGTGGGATACCTTGATCAGCCTTGAAACGGAGGAAGGGGCTTGATCCTGTCAAATCCTAGTATGCCAGACTTTATTGACTCCCCAAGAAAAGCTTTACCCCACCTGAAGAGATGATAAAAATGGGAAGGGGAGGCTGGAAGGCAGAAGGAGAAAGTGGAGTAGGTATATAAAAATAAAAAATAATTTTTTAAATCAATAATAAAGAAAAAGAACATGTTAATGTGATACTGTATATTAAAATATACAACTATTAAAAATGCTGTATATAGTGTTGTATATTGAAAAACCTGGAGTCTCTTTCTACTGATGTGAGACCCTCATACCTTATTCTTAAAGGGACAAGAAGGAATTTCCTACCAGAATGTTTTAAAATCAGAAAGTGCAGACTAACTTCTTGTTCCCAGTAAGATAATGGCCTTGGAAGTTGGAAAGCACAAGGACGCCCAGCCACGCAGCTGATAAAGATGGCCTGACTCAGGGGCAGGGTGACTTGCTCTGAAAACAAAGAACAAACTGACTAAACAGGATAGGAGACAAAGCAAAGCCCTTACACCCATGCCAACCCCACCACCACCATCCAGAAAGGCTGCTTGTGATTTTTGCCTTTAAAAAGCAAACCCCAGCACTCGGGAGGCAGAGGCAGGTGGAGTTCGAGGCCAGCCTGGTCTACAAGAGCTAGTTCCAGGACAGGAACCAAAAGCTACGGAGAAACCCTGTCTTACAAATCAAAAAAAACAAACAGAAAAAAAAACCAGGAAACCCAACAAAGAAACTCTTAACTCCTCTCTACCTCGCTGAGACTGGGTGTTGGAGACAGATTCTGAGATACCTTGCAGTAAAAACCTTGCTTTTTACAGTCTTGTCTTCTGTGGTTTCTGGTGGTCTCTCTGGGGGTCGTAATCTGGGCACAACATTGATATCCTTATTGGAGGCCCATGAGCTTTTTTTAATACAGGACCTATCACTGTAGTCCAGGTTAGCCTCGGACTTGCTAAGTAGCCAAGAATGGTCTTGAACTTCTGATCTTGCTGTCTCTACCTTTGGAGGGCAGGGATTAGAACCACCACCCGGCCATGTTCGGTGATATTGGTGATCCAGCCTTGGGCTTTCTGAGTACTAGGCAAGAACCCTCTCAACTGAGCTACATCCCCAACCCAGAGTCCTGCACTTATTTTTACTTAATAAATTTTGTTGTCTGACAACCTGTATATAATGAATTCTGGATAATTTTCTCCACTCTCACTTATTTCCCTCCCAACCTTGTCAATCTTACTTCCTCCCTAAAATCTCTTTCCCATATTCATGATTTCTTCTGTGTCCTACAGGCTTTAACTAGTGCCATCTGTGTGACCATGGGTTTAGAACTGTCCATTAGAGCCTGTGGACTCAGCACTCACCAGTGCGCTAGCACACAAATGCTACAATGCCTCCCTCTCACCAAGGACCTGTTAGGTGTCAACAATATTATGGATTTGCTGCGGGTCCCGGCAGCTTGCTGCAGGGTCGAGACCAGCAGCAGGTCAAAAAACAAAGGTTGCTGGTCCCCTGGACATCCCCAGCAGCTGGCTAGCCATGTGGGTGGAGATGGGCAAGGGGCAGATGCGGCGAGCTCCCTGACCAGCAGGAAGGAACAGCCACCAGACGAGGATTCTTCTCAAATCACGCTTTATTGGAGCCTCTTGGTTGCGGCGAGCTTCCTGATCAGCAGGAAGGAACAGCCACCAGACGAGGATTCTTCTCAAATCACGCTTTATTGGAGCCTCTTGGTTGCGGCGAGCTTCCTGATCAGCAGGAAGGAACAGCCACCAGACGAGGATTCTTCTCAAATCACGCTTTATTGGAGCCTCTTGGTTGTAGGGAGAGCAGAAAGCAAGGGGCAAGGGGCTCTGAACTATAGCTGCTTATATAGGGAGTCTGCCTAGCAACTTTTGATACTTTGTTCTGGAGACCCACCGGCAGGAAAGAAAGCAGGGGAGCATCCTTGTCAATTACAGACCAGGATGTTCCCCTGCCGGTCAGGGGAAGTGTGGGCAGCTAGATCACAACAACTCACCCTGTTTTCCGGTGGAAGATCTGTAACCCTAATATGGAGTTATCTATCAAGCGAGGCTGGGGCCAAATGCCATCTTGTAATGGCAGCTATTCAAATCGGCTCCCAGCAGGCAGACAGACAGGCACACCATGCAGATGGGTTTCCTGCAAGCCTCTGGGGTCCCAAAAGCGTCCAGTCCCAAGCAAGGATGGCACTAGAGACCACGTGGCAGGTCTCCATGTGACTGCAGCAGTTGGGCAAGAGAGACAGATAAACATACCATACAGAGTAAAGTTAGACATTTATTAGGTGGATTATGGAGGGGAAGGAAAAAGGGGAAGGGAGAGAGAGGCTGCCTCTCCAAGAGAGGGGACAGGAAGAAGAGAAAGTGGGGCTCTGAGGCTACAAGCAGGAAGGGAGTTGGCTTGGCTTGTCTCTTTTTTTTTTAATTTATTTATTTATTAAGGATTTCTGCCTCCTCCCCGCAACCGCCTCCCATTTCCCTCCCCCTCCCCCGATCAAGTCACCCTCCCTCATCTGCTCGAAGAGCAATCAGGGTTCCCTGACCTGTGGGAAGCCCAAGGACCGCCCACCTCTATCCAGGTCTCCTAAGGTGAGTATCCAAACTGCCTAGGCTCCCCCAAAGCCAGTACGTGCAGTAGGATCAAAAACCCACTGCGATTGTTCTTGAGTTCTCAGTATTCCTCATTGTCCTCTATGTTCAGCTAGTCCGGATTTATCCCATGCTTTTTCAGACCCAGGCCAGCTGGCCTTGGTGAGTTCCCGATAGAACATCCCCATTGTCTCAGTGTGTGGGTGCACCAATCATTACAAACAGTTCAGCAGGAAGTGGTAAGGTCTTTATCATCTCATAATGACCACTAGCATGGAGCAGCAGGTAATGAATTTTGGTATATTGAAGGAGTCTAAGAATTTGGTTTTGTTGGTGGTTTTTGTTCCCCAAGACAGGGTCTCATATGCCCCAGGCGGGATTCAAACTCCTTATGTAGCTTTGAATTTCCTCTTTGAACTTGTGATCCCCCTGCCTCTACTCCCTCAGTTTTGGGATTACTGAGTGCACCAACAATTACGTGGTGCTGGGGATGGAGTCATTGCTTTGTGACTGCAGAGCTGTCACTCTCCCAGCTGATTCTTACCACTACTCCTGGATTTTCTTTTTCTCAAACAAACAAACATTGCTGGTCTCAAATAAAAATAAAACTTTTAAGAAATACATAAGATTTAAGCAATTCATCAGAATATGAATACACACATGTTCGTACACTGCATGATTTATCCATTTACAGTATAATTTCCACTGCTTTACATGTGGTTCTATGTGGTTAAACGAGCTACACAGTCAGTGAGTTTTAGAACATTATCCTCAATCAAAAAAGGGTCTCCTAACATTTACTAGAAACTAATCAAAGACATTTTAACACATAATTGGAACCTTCTCAACCCAGCACCTCTCCCAACTTAAGTTGACAGGTCAGAATGACCATTGCTACTCAGAATATTCTCACAATCTAGTAAGGGTGCTGTACGGGAAGACCCTCGGTGCTGGGCTGGAGGGAAGGAGATGCATGTGAAGGAGACATACCTCAGGAGAAGTGGTTTTATTTCTTAGGGGCACAGGTGAGGGCAGATTCAAAGAGACTATTTTTTTTTTAAGTTGAGTTCTGAAAAAATAATGAAGTATCTTACAGGGAAGGAGAAAGACATTCTGTAAAGATCTGTACACTGATAGAACAATTTTGACTTTATTTCATGTGTTTTTGACATAAGCCATCCTTGGTGAAAGGGCATTTCACACCAATAAATTTGCTTGAATTTTTGATTAAAAAATAACCTTTGGTATTCCTGAAATGACAACACTGTGTATTGACTACACACAGAATGTTAACTCACAGAAGGTCAAAATAGGCTGTGATGAACTTCATGATCTATCCAAGAGACCAAAGTCCCGGCCATGCACACCTGGACCACATCTTCCCAGAGTATAAACATTCCAGGCCTGGCACACTTCAGCACCATTAGTGGAAGAGAAGCCTTGAAAAAGGTAACACACAGCTGGAGGGAGAACACAGAGGGCTCATTGCTGACACCAAGCAACGATGGACCTGACTTCAATTCTCTCCCTGGAAACCTGGGTCCTCCTGGTAATCAGCCTGGTGCTCCTATACCGGTGAGTCACCACCAAAGTTCCTCTTCCACCTTGTCCTCGGTTTGGGGCTGTATTCAGACCTGTATTCTGGTATTGAGTGCAAGGTCAAAAGTGACAAGGAAAGCAGGGACTGGAGAGATGGCTCAGTGGTTAAGAGCAATGATTGCTCTTCTATTTGACCCAGGCTAGAATCCTGCTGGCTCACATCATCTGTAACTACTGTTCCAGGAGACGTAATGCCTTCCACAGGCACCAGAATACAATTATGAAACGTGATAACGGAAGTTAAAATTAACTCTTGTAAAAAACTTTGAAATTGCATGATTTTATTTAATGGGAATAGAAGAAGCACGTGAGACAGGTGTGTGTGTGTGTCTGTGTGTGTGTGGGGGGGGGGTGTGTGTCTGTGTATTTGGGTGTGTGTGTTTGTGTTACAAGAAAACTTTGCGGAGTCTTATCTTTCCTATTATGAGGATCCTGTGGGTCAGACTAAGGTTGTCAAACTTGGAAGTCAATCCCTTTCCCTGTGCAGTCATCTTGAAAGCCTGAGATGAAATAATTGTGTTCATTTTGCATTTTTATTTTAGGCAGAAAGAGGTCTCAAACCAGAGCCTATATGTGCTAGTCAAGCACTCTATCACTGTACTAAAGCCCAAGTGACACTAACTATTAAAGTTCATGTTTATGTTATGCAGATCTGCTGTGCACACATACACAGTTTCAACTCCCTCTTGCTGAGGTGAAGGGGCTTTCTGATCAGATTTACTCTTGGTATGACCTGAGTGACTTTCAGGTTACACCTGGAGCCACCAGAACTCAGTAGGAGCATATACAAACCATGGGCTGCCATGCACACTGGACCTCACCCGGCACCTAAGCTCTGGGAACTGAAGGGACAGCCAAGTTGTTGGTATGTTTCATGATTTGGCTTTGGTCATGTTTATCTCCTCTCTGCTACCTTTGTGGTCACAAGACTTTCTGTTTCTCTCTATAGATACGGGACCCGTAACCATGATGTTTTTAAGAAACAGGGAATTCCTGGACCCAAACCTCTGCCATTTTTAGGAACTCTGATGAATTACTATGAGGTAATTGTTGATTCTTGATGGACAAAAATGGTTTAGTTTTGTTAAATGCTCCTTGATAGGAAATGATAGTGTGATTTCAGGCCCTCATACTGTGTGTTCTCATAGTACTAGAGAATGTTCAGTGATTCTTTAGGGCTCTATTGCCAACTTAAGACTATCAAATGTTTGTGTGTGTGTTTATAGTGTGTATGCCTGTACTTGCAGGTACATGAGTGCCCAAATGCGTGCAGGGACCTATGCATGGTTATTGTGTGCATGTAGAGACCACAGGTTGGTACTGGATGTCTTCTTGATTGCTCTTCACTTTATACTTTGAGGCAGGGTCTCTCACAAACCTAGTTCTCTCTGACTTGACTAGTTTAGCTACTCAGCTTGCTCCAGGGATCCCTTGTCTTGTCCTCCTGCAAGTGGGGATACTGGAGGACTTTTACCCTGGTTGTCATTTATGCAGATATTGGGGATTCAAACTCTGGTTTTTATGGTGTGCTCTTCCCACTGAACCATTTCCACAGCTCCCATTGTCAACTTCCCCCATACTTATTAATTTTGGGGTGAGTGTGTATGTAACACTGCATGCATTTGTAGGTCAAGGGACAATTTGTGGAAGTCAGTTTTCTCTTTCCACCATCTGAGTCCTAGGGATGAATCTCAGGTTGTCAGGGTTGGTGGCTAGTGCCTTCTCATCGAGCCATCTCACTGGGCCTGATGTCAGATTATTGAGCCTCAGGTTTTTCTTTGGTGAAATGCAAAGATCTCCAACCCATTTAATCTTGATATTCAGGAGCTCAGACTTTGTGAGCAGTAAAAGAAATTATTTCTTACCTAGGGCAGGTTCCAGGAAGGCACTTCTCTATTTATTTGAAGAAAATCTAGAGTGGGTTTCCAGCTTCTAGGACATCAACCTGTATGAACTAAATAAAATTCTCTTTGTATCCAACTCATGGGCATCATTTTCTCCTTTGCTGAATATTTCTGAAGCATCAAGTTGTCAGAGACATAAATACACACCTTTGGGGGACAATTTGTGTACTTTCGTTCTCTGCGTAATTATTGAACCCCTGAAACAACTTCTATAGCTCTAGACTCACCATTTACTATTCACGACATGGTGGTGGTTCTTGAGTTTAGCGTATTTTGTTTTTGTCTCTTTCTGTAAAATTGGGGTCCAGGTTAGTGAATGTTTCTTTTAGAAAGAAGATTTTATATATATCAATGTGGGTTTATGCACATAAGTACAGTACATACAGAGGCCAAAAGAGGGCATAGGAATCCCTGGTGCCAGAGAAACATGGTTGTGAGGTGTTGGGTGTGAGTTCTGTGGACAGAACTTGTACCCTCGGGAAGATCAGCAAGTGCTCAAATTGCAACGTCACATCTCCAGCCCTAAAGACAGCTTTTCTGTAATGTTTCTGTTTTGTGGTGCTGAGAATGGGATCCAGGGATTTAGACATGCCAGCAAGTGATTTAACATGGACGTGGACCTACCTTCTCTTCCTTTAAAGGCAGCAGCCTGTGAGAGAGTGTGAGCAGGCAGCAAGTGTGTAACCTGAGACAGGATGGTCACCTCACATACTGCACTACGCAATGTGCTTTGTATTTTCATTTAAAGATACTGAAGGCAAAACCACTGGGTTAAGGAAGATTCGACAAAACAACTGGAGTTAGAAACTTCAGTAATAAGCATGTCATGTGCCACATTTTAGTCTATGTGGATCATTTGTGATGAACCTGCTTTGACACCTGGCCTATGGTCAGTCCACAGAAGACATTCCCAAGCTCACGTTCTGAGGGTGAGAGGCAAAGCTCACACTGCCATCAGCTCAGATTTTCTTGTAGACGTTCTATATTTTGATTGCAAATTCTGCAAAAACAATTTCATTATTCTTATTAAGATTATTATTATTACTATGTGTGTATCTGCTGCTGTGCACATGTGTATGACTATGGCTGTGCATGCAGAGTCCACAGGAAGGGGTCAGGTGTCCTGCACTGTCACTCCGCCTTCTCCACCGAGCCATCTTGCTGGTGCCACTAAACGTTACTGAAGAACTTTTCTCTGTCAGAAACAGTAAACTTTATTTCATGGGATTTGAGGGTTTGGTTCCCTGGCTACAGAAGGGTTGGTACATACAGGACAATAACGGATTTCATGCTATTTTTCATTCCAGGGTGTATGGAAATTTGATGCTATGTGCTATAAAAAATATGGAAAAATGTGGAGGTGAGTATTCTGGAAAGTCCCATGGAGTTGACTCTTTTTAGGGGGATGTACTCTACTTGTGCAGGACAACGCCAGCCCAGAATTGTAGTAATGGCCCCACTGTTTTAAAGGTGATGCCATGTGTCGTGAAGAGCCATGGGTCACAGGACTAATTATCTTGAGAACATTGTATATTGTGGCTTTTTGAAAGGCTTTGATGTTCCATGGACTCTGGACTTCGTGTTTTTGTTATTTTGTTTTATTATGTTTTTGAGACAGGGTTCTCTGTGTAACAGTCCTGGCTGTCCTGGAAGTCACTCTGTAGACCAAACTGATCTCAAACTCACAGAGATCCACCTGCCTCTGGCTCCTGAGTTCTGGAATTACAGGCATGCACCATCACCATCTGCTGCCAGACTTTTGATAGAAGTGTATATCATTGTGTACTGTCTTGTTGAACTGACTTTGGAGATTCAATGTATTTAAAAACCAAAATGAGCCGGGCAATGGTGGCATATGCCTTTAATCCAAGCATTTAGGAGGCAGAGGCAGGCAGATTTCTGTGAGTTCGAGGCCAGCATGATCTACAATGACAAAAAGAATTACAACTTGTCTCAAAGCATCTATTTCATTGACTACCTTGCTATCTATTTTATTTTGCTAAGTCCAAAGTTCTGCAGCATGTTTATGCCACACTTCAATCAATTCAGCAGTCTGAATTGCCTCATGCTAGTCCAGGCATGACAACAGTTACAGTCAATACAATAATTTCCATACCACAGCAACCATCAATCCAATCATTCTATGAGTTCTTCTTAATATTCATTCAGAGAGTTTCTGGACTGGAGTCATCATAGGTGAGCTTGCAATGGTGTCAACAACTCACTGGCATCCAAACCATTGGCCTTGCTCTAAAAATAAAGACTTTCAGAAGTGGCACCTAAATGACATGTCTTTTAAAGTGTGATTAGAGCTTCCAACAATTGTTTGTCCAGGTTTATGTGCTATCTCCGTATTGTGTTTAGCTCTAATTACACAAGATGTTTCATTTTACTGAAAATGTAAGCAGGTGCTTATGTTTAATTTGCATTAATTTTCCCTTTATAGCCATTGTTTCTAATAAAGGAGTAATTACAGAATCAGCCCTTTCAGAACTTAGGCAGATACTCATTGAAATCCTGAGTATGTATCAATAGTATGATGTATATATTTTATTTTTACAAATTCTGTTAAGTGAAATATCTACATTTTCCAAATTTCATTTCTTTGATTATCCTTAGGATTAATTCTTATAGGTAAAGGAATTGAACTATACCAAAAACAAGTAGGATAATTTTTATACTTTCTTTAGCTTATCACCTGGTAATATAAATTTTTACTTTAGAACTTTACTAGTAACATAATGTTTTATAAAATTCTGAGGATTATAAAATAATTTCTATTAATATTTTATCAATTTCTTCATCCTTTTGCTTATGGTCCAGTCAATCCTGTATAAAACAATAGGAATGATAAAAAATGGATAATTACCATCCTGATATGCAATTGTATAAAAAACAGAGTAAATTCTGAATAATCATGAACAAGTTGAACAGTTGTTATATAAAATACAACTAATCTTGAATATTGAAAATCAGGAATTATATTAAGAGACTGACCTATCAAACTCTAATAAAATCTTTAGAAAAGCATATGATTCTGATTTTTTGACTGAAGTATATAGACTTTGGAATACTTTACTTCTTTCGTGCTGTAGAACCAGCATCAGTATAAAATGTAAGAGCTGCAGAAGTAGATTTACTAAATGGGGAAGAATCCATTCAATTCTTTTTGTAAATTGAAGTTATTTACTTTGGGGGTATCTGTTGCTGATTTCACCTAAATAATTGCTACAGGCTCTGTCAGTCATCATGAATTACCCATCATCGTATTATTTCAACATTTGTATAACATACTGCAATCTCAGCTGGATCCATTTCTGACAATGGATCTTATTCTTCCTTTTATATTTAATTTAGAAAATTCTTCTGTAGAGGTTTTTAAATTTTCATTCTGTTTATGATATACATTCTAAAATAATATTTTCCCTTGTCATAATGAGTCCGGTAGAGGAATGAGTACAAGGTAAAATTAATAAAATACACTCAATGTGTGAGATCTAATTGATCTATGTAGATATCTTGCGATTTCTGTTCTACTTAGGCCAACTCCTTTTCTGCTTCAGTTGTGAAATATCTGGGACTGTTAAAATCTAAGTCACTTTGTAAAATTAGAGATAAACTACTTAATTCTGGAGTAGGCAGTCTAATTGTAGGTTAAAACCAATTAATACCTCTCAATAAATTTTTCAAACTCATTAGGCATCTGTTATTAATCTTTTCAAATCTTGTTTTTGTGGCTAGTTTCTCTGTTTACTTAATTTAAACCTAAATAATTAAGAGAGCTTCCTCTTAGAACTTTTCAGGAGTAATTTCCAATTTCCATTGAGGGAAAATCTATGGTACCTCAGTAAACACCTTTTCAAGGATATTGACATCTGAGGTAGCTATTAAGACATTATCCGTATAATGATGCTCTTTTTAAACTAAATCTGAGTCTGATAATTTTACCAATAAATACTCACAAGTCAGATTCTTTGGTGAAAACCTGCTAGCTCAAAAAGACAGAGAAGCAGCCAGCTGACCATTCACCTCAGCTGCAGTCTCAGAAAGGGAACACTGCTTTCTCTGTCCCAAAACAAAGAGGACCACCATAATGAAAGTGTCCCCCCCTTACTATTTCCTGTGCATTTATCTGTTGGCCAGACTCACTATAACTCTCCTTGACTACTTCCTGTCAACTATCTGTTGGCTCTGACTCTTGACCAAAGGTTGATTTTATTTAATACAATCTCGGGGTTCACACTGTGATCAATGATCCTTCAACAGAATAATAAACAATGGATTAAGGACATTGTTGATGAACTACTTCTAATGGTTTATTTTTTTTAATTTATTTATTTATTAAAGATTTCTGTCTCTTCCCTGCCACTGCCTCCCATTTCCTTCCCCTTCCCCAATCAAGTTCCCCTCCCTTGTCAGCGCAAAAAGCAATCAGGGTTCCCTGCACTGTGGTTTATTTTTAAAAATGGACATAAAGTTGGACTGCTTAACATTTCCTAGGGAAGTACTTTCCACTTATACCCTTTTTTGTTTTGTTTCTTTTTCAAGACATGGTTTTTCTGTAGCTTTGGAGCCTGTTATGGAACTAGCTCTTGCAGACCAGGCTGGCCTCAAACATACAGAAATATACCTGCCTCTGCCTCACAAGTGCTGGGATTAAAGGTGTGCACCACCACCTCCCAACTCCATTTATATCAGCCTGGGCATTATTATAAGTAGGAACTGTAAAAGCATATTATTTTCTTTATCTAGTTGCTGCAAAGGAATAGCAAAAAAAATCAGTCTTTTAAATTAACAACTATTCTAACCCAAGCTTAAGGCAATTAAGAAAATAATGGAATTCTAGACTATAATGGACCCATAGGTTGAATTACTTGGTTTACAGCTTTTTAAATAAGTCATCACCACAATTTTTAAGATTTATTTTATTACAAATAGAGGAGAATGACAAGTATTTGTAGGTTTTTCATGTGTTTAACATCTGACTGTTTTGTCCTGCTTGCTCAAGTGCCTGTAATTTATTTTCATTAAGGGCCACTGCTCCACCCATGTAGGCTTATTAGTGAACGATTTTAAAGGCAGAGCAGTTGGGAATCCAGCATTGGCCCCTAATCAAAATTTATTTAGAAAGTTTCTGCCTTGTCTTGTTTCTGTACAATCTAAATAGTCTATGTTTTTATTGACATTTTTTTCAATATGAATTTTAAAAATTTATCTCATGTCTAGCATAATTCATGAGTGGGTGCTGAAATTGTAGGAATATGAATTTGGGCTGTATAACTCAGAGTGGGTACAATCATTTTGAGGAATATGTGTAACTTGTATATGAACATATTCTTTGTCCTTTTTACAAAGTCATGTATAAAAGCATTTTTAAAAATTCTCTATCTGATTTTAAGAGTTAACTTAATGCAATAACCATGGAGTATTTTTTATAAATCTTAAAAAGATGATCCTTTTTGTAGATCCCAAGAAACATGTTAAATTGGACTGCCAATTATTAACAGGGTAGGACAATTTACCTGCATTTTATGTAGTGGAAAAATAGTTTTTGTAGGCTCTTTTTCAGTAAGATATTATTTCCATGAGCTTCACCTCCACAGCCATATTAGTTAAGAAACTAAAAAGCTGCTCTGCTTCAGGTACTACATTTTATAGAATTTAACCAAGAGTATCTTGAATGCAATGTAAAGAGCAGAATCAAAAACCCACTAGTGATAACTAGACAAGATTATACCCAGTAATATAGCTCAAAATTATAAATTTTTCTTTAAGTCATTTACTATAAAAATTGAACATTCATTTAAGCATTAATCAGATGATCAAGAGAAGAGAACAGCCTCTATATAATGAATGATTAATACATCTGGAAATTTAAACAGCATTGGCTTAGTACTTCATACCATGATTACAACTGTTTTCTGTACTACAAGTTAAGCTGGTTCAATTGTTTTCTCCCATGAATGGATACTTGATAATGAGTTATTTCCACTATCAGAAGAAAAAACATTTCCCATGAAGGAACATTTCATATTGAGTTATTCCCTCTCCGAGGAAAAAGCAAAATAAAAAATTTAAACTAAAATTAAACAAGAAAATTCTATGTTCTGAGCCAACTGTGCTAGCTCAGGCTGCAGCAGCAGAGCCCACCCATCATTCTCTGGAATTCAGATGTTGTCTCTCTGCACTTCCTGGCCCTTGCAGTAAGCACTGACAGGCATCACACAGCCAGAGAGCTCTGGGTTCCAGCAGATCTGAATTCTTTTTTCTATTGGATATGGCCTTTGCAATTCCTCTATGCACAGGAAAGAAGATTTTCCCTCCCTTCATTATTCATCTCTTAAGCCTTCTTATTTGTAGGCCTTGATTATATACTTTCCCTTCTTCTATAGGGAAAAGCCTTTTAATTAAACACTACCCTTATTTACTGGGAAATTTTCTTTTCAAGTTTCTTCTCCTTTCCTTTTTTTCTCCTGGGAAGTTTTCTCCTTTAATTTCTCTTATTCTTTGTCTCTGGAGTTTGTCTATTTGCATCTTTAATTTTTGCATCTGTGCACCTAGTGTTTCAATCTTTTGAATCTCTAAGATTGTGTCATCTAAAGAAAGAAGAGAAGAGGAATCTCTGTTATTTTTATTTTTTCTTTTCTCTTTATAATTTAATTTTTAAAAAAATCATTTTACACTCCAACCCCAGTTTCCCATCAATTTCCTTCTCCCATCTCCCAAGATGCCCCCATCTGAGCCTCCATTCTCCCCTCAGAGGAGAAAAGACCTCCCTTAGGGAATTAACAAAATCTGGGATACCAAGTTGAGACTGGACCAAGTCCCTCGCCCTTGAGTCTTCCTGGGAAAGATAATCCACCATTGGTAATGGGATCTAAAAAACCAGATCATAAACACAGGATAAGTTCTGGTCCCACTGCTAGGGTAACCCCAAACAGAGCAAGCCACATAACTGTCACCCACTTTCAGATGGCCTAGTTTGGTCCCATGAAGGTTCCCCAAATGTCAGTCGAGAGTCAGTGAACTACTGCTAGCACAAGTTGGCTGTCTCCGTGGTTTTCCTCATGATGATCTTGACCATTCTTGCTCATATGATCTCTCCTCCCTCTTTCAACTGAACTCCAGGAACTCAGCCCAGTACTTAGCTGTGAATCACTGCATCTTCTTCCATCAGTTACTGGATGTAGATATTATGATGGGTCTTAGGGAGATCACTCATCTTCTTACAGGGCAAGGCCAGTTCAGGCATCCTCTCCACTATTGCTAGGAGTCTTAGCTGGGGTCATCCTTGTGTGTTCCTAGGAGTTTCCCTAGCAACAGGCTTTTCTCTAAACCCATATTGACTCCCTCTATCACAGTACTCTTTTATTGCTCTCCTTCTCTGTCCCTCCCCCAACTTGGCTATCTCGATCCCTCATGTTCCTATCCTCGATCCCTCCCTAATATCCCCTCTCAGTTCACCAATTAGATCTTCACTATTTCTCCTTCCTTGTGTCCTACACGTGTGTCCCTCTTAGAATCCTCCTTTTAACCTAGCTTCTCTGGGCTGAGGAAAGGAACTTATTTATCCTTTGCTTTATGTCTAATATCCCCTTCTAAGTGACTACATATCATGTTTCTCTTTCTGTATCTGTGTTAACTAACTCAGGACACTTTTTTCTAGTTCATCTATATGTCTGAAAATTTCAAAATATCATTGTTTTTTACTGCTGAGTAGTTCTTCACTGTGTAAATGTACCACATTTTCTTTATCCACTCTTCAGTTGAGGGGCCTCTAGGATGTTTCCAGGTTCTGGCTATTATAAATAATGCTGCTATGAAAATAGTAGAGCAAATACCCTTATGGTATGATTGTGCATCCATTGGGTATATGACTAAGGGTGGTATGGTAAGGTCTTGAGGTAGGTTGATGCTGAATTTTCTGAGAAACTGCCATACTGATTTCAAAAGTGGCTGCATGAGTTTGCATTCCCACCAGCAATGGAGGAGTTTCCACTTACATCCTCTCCAGTATAAGCTGTCAACCGAATTTGAGATCTTAGCTATTCTGACAGGGATAAGATGGTATCTCAGAGTTGTTTTGATTTGCATTTTTGTGATGACTAAGGATGATAAAAAATCTTAAAGTATCTTCAGTTATTTTAGATTCTTCTGTTGGGAATATTATCTTTAGATCCATACACCAGTTTTCAATTAGATTATTCAGTATTTGATATCTAGATTCTTGAGTTCTTTATGAGTTTTGGAAATCAGTCCTCTGTCCAATGTGTGGTTGGTAAAGATCTTTCCTCATTTTTTAGGCTACCATTTTGTCTTTTTGGCCATGTCCTTTGCCTTACAGAAGCTTCTCAGTTTCAAAAGGTCCCATTTATTAATTGTTACTTTCAGTGTCTCAATTCCATAACCTTGACCCTCCCCACTTTCTTCTTTCTCTGAAACAACATTCCTGTCTTGCTGTGAGGAAACATTCTCCTCTGCTGACTGACAATTGCTAGCCTGGATGTTTTCCTTTTTACTTTTCTGTTCAAATTCAAATGGACATTTCTGTGATTCCTCACTCTGCAGTGGATGCAGAGCATTTGAGATCAAGAGCAAATCTTGACTCCTCTCTAGGATGTATAGGCTCTTCTCTCACATGAGCTCGTTAGGTTCTCAACACTGGCTTCCATACCCCAAGTTTTCATTGAAGGGAGTTGCATGAAACCAATAACAATATCTGGTAACTATTACCAACAGTTCTGTAAGCTGTTTTTCTCTCACATTCACTCCATTTCCTTTTAACAAACACTAAGTCACCAGCATATTACTGATCCTGAAATGGTGAAATCCCCAAGTCCTGATCCTATCCTGAAGAACCGCATGCTCTGAGCATCCTCTATCACCAGTCCTGGAGTATCGAGACCTCTCTCATCGCTGAACCCATGACACTGGGCACCAAATGTCTGGTGCTTCCTGTTGTGTGGGATGTTCAGAGGAAAGAAATTCCAGCATTTAATTTTAGGCTCACTCGCAACAGGGAGAAACTGTTTTTGTGAACTAAACCTCAAATCTCAGTTCAGAAATTTATTTATTGATTCTACACAAAGTTGTGTTTGGGGTACAACAAGTTCCTCATGCCAAAGCTGCTTTGATCTATTCTATATGTTCTCTGAAAGAAATAATCACACCCCTGCAATTCCAGTGCCTGTTGTGCATTGT
Organism: Microtus pennsylvanicus; assembly: GCF_037038515.1. Lineage (NCBI taxonomy): Eukaryota > Metazoa > Chordata > Mammalia > Rodentia > Cricetidae > Microtus > Microtus pennsylvanicus. The sequence continues at coordinate 90,829,583 of NC_134579.1, forward strand.
TGCAGCAGCCAATAATTCAAGCCTTCCAAGCGTGCCTGGATAGTACTGTGACAGAAGACATGCAATGGATGGAAATCCCATAGAGAAAACAAATATAAGTCATAGAAAACAATCACTATTTCTGACTATGATTTCCTCAAGGTCTTGGAGCCTTGAACAAGAAACTAATATATTCTGCCATTATCACACATACAGTGAGAAACAACTTTTTCATCCTAATGTTTACCCAAGATAAAATGATTCTACGAGATTCCCACTACAAACTGTTTTGTCTTTAAGTGACTCGTTGTGTCTTCAATGACATCACCTGTCACTTTACAAAGACTCCATGGATCTGTGGTCAGACTTCCTAAGCTGGACTTGGAATTAGTGTGACAACTTGTTGTTTAACCAGAGTGCGGGTCATGTAACATTGGAATCAAAGTGAGGATTTGGGCTCCCACTTTATAACCTAGCTTGGGTTAATGAGCTGTTTTCCTCGCCCAGGTTGCATGAAGGTCGAATACCTGTGTTAGCTATCACGGACACAGAGATGATCAAAAATGTACTAGTGAAGGAATGCTATTCTGTGTTCACAAACCGACGGGTAGGTAACTTTTTAATTTAAAAAATCTAAAGACTTGTTTTTCCTATTTTCATTTATATGTATATATGTATGTCTGTTGACAGAGGTTCTATCGTGCCTGGTCCTGCCGCCGCTCAGTCCCAAAGAAACACACAGAGGCTTACATTAATTATAAACTGGTTGACATATGATCTCAGGCTTCCTTGTTAACTAATTCTTACACCTTACAGTAATCCATAATTCTTGTCTGTGCTAGTCACATGGCTTGGTACCTTCTATTAGTGAGGCAGTCTCATCCTGATTCCTCTGTGTCTGGGTGAGGAATGCAGACTGAGTCTTTCCTCTTCCCAGAATTCACCTCTTCTCATCACCCCGCCTCTACTTACTGGCTGGTTGCTTCAACTACACTTTCTGCCTGACTACTGACCAATCAGCATTTTATTAAACCAGTACAACTGACAACTTTTAAAGAGTACAAGACCATTGTCCCACTGCATGTGTCTATAAAAGTAAATGCCATACATGTGTAGGTTCCTGTGGAGGCCAAATAATGGGTTGAGATCCTCTAGACTAGTGTTCCAAGCAGTTGGAGGGGCCTAGATGGGTGCTGGGACCTGGCTCTTCCTGTTAAGAATACAAACCTTTATTTTTACCTATTGAAATTATTTTGTTTGTTTTTTTTGGGGGGGTTATTTTAGAGACAGTGTATCTCTGTGTAACTCTGACTAATCTGGAACTTACTCTATAGGCCAGGCTGTCTTAAACTCATAGTGATCTGCTTGTCTCTGCCTTCTGACTGCTGAGTATAAGAGTATGCACTGTTACCCCTTTGGCTACTTAGTGAACTTAAAAAAGAAATAAATGTTGATTCATTTTACTAGAATACTTGCGTATTCATTTTACTAGTGAGGAAGTATAAATATACTATATTATTGTATCTACTTGTAGATGTACACTGTTGTAATCTAGATTGTGTTTACATTTCCTATTTCATGGGTCCTTTCTTATATCTGTGTGGTATGGTGCAGTTTTTCACAGATCTATATTCGTGCAGTGGCAAACACACATAATAGAGCGCGGCTCCTTGCCCTCCATATACAGCCTGCCTTCTTCTCTCATTTTGTATTCATTTTCTTCTCAGTGTATTGTGTGGACAGTGTCAAGTTGATGACTAGTCACCTGGCCCTTTTGTGTGGGTTTTCTTGTGTAAAAAAATATCCTTTTGAGAATAGCTCTTAAATATATGATTTTATTTATGGTAAAGTTTTGTGAGGTATGATATTTAGTTCAATGTTCTCTCTTTTTAAATCATGGCTATCCCACTGTTCTCTCTGGAGAAACCTTGTGGTTCCCTCTTTCTACCCCCTGCATCCTGGGGAATGAACTCAGGTTGTTGGGCTTGGCAGCAAGCACATTTACCTACTGAGCTCTCTCTCTGGTCCCCATTCAGCTTTTGGTCATGTGGTGAAGTTGGCTGAAGGCTTAGTTGAAACAACTGCCCTTCATTAAGGGAAGACAGTTCCACTTCTTCCTGTTGTGTTGAGTGCTTTAATATAAGGGCAGTTGGGAAACTCAACGTTAGTATAAAGTATAAATGTGGAAAATGGAATAAAGTTGCCACCATAGAAATAGAATTATATTTTCCCTTTTATCGCTGAAGAAAAATTAGGGAAAATTATTTCTTATAACGCTATTCCTAAAGGAACAACCCCAAACCAAATAAACCAGGGTCTAGAGAGATGACATAGTGGCTGAAAGTTCTAAAAGAGGATGGGGGATTGGTTGCCTACATCTACATCCAGCAGCTCAAATCACCTGTAACTCCTGCTTTAGGAGATACAACTCACTCCTCTGACCTCTGATTACACTGCATACATATGTACATACATTCATACACACATGCATACATACGTATACACAATACTAAAATAAATCTAGAAAAAAACCCAAAGATCAAATCCTCTAAGTATCTCAGGCTAGGGAAATAACTCTATCAGTAAAAGACCTGAGTGTAGATCACCAACATAAAACCTGGGCAGAGCAGCACGTATATGTTATTTCTGAGCAGTATTTGGAAATAGGTGAGTCCTAGGAACTTGCTGAATGGCTACTCTATCCAAACCAGACCATTCTATATTCATTGAGACACCCTGCCGAAAAAAGGACAGTAGAGGTATAGAGGAAGATGTCAGATCTCTGTTCTCCAACTGAGAATGCACACCAGTTTTCCACCCTACACACACACACATACAGACACAGACAAACATACATGAGCATGCATATGCACACACGATCACAAACCATAACAAAGCATCAATTTTCACATTGCCTGTGCTGTAAACATAGAGCTGGA